>NC_059328.1:91513333-94481666 GCF_018350155.1 Leopardus geoffroyi
AATCTGAAGCAGGCTCCAGGCTCTGAGCTGTCAGCACAGAGCCTGACACAGGGCTGGAACTCATGAGCTGTGAGAGCATGACCTGAGCCGAAGTCGGACGCTTAACCAACTGAGCCAGCCAGGCACCCTGCATCGGGGTTATTTCTAAACAATTACTTCCATATATTAGGTTGAACCATATGAAGTTGTTATTAATTGATTAAAAATGGTTGAATATTATCTAATGGGTGAAATTGTCCGGTGTCCTATTTTAGTACCAGTACACACTTAGAAAGACATGTCTTCCTTCTTCTTTCCTTAATATAGGTATATCCAGAAAATTTATTCACAGTAGAAACACACAAAAATACTGAGTAAAATGTGGATTTGCAAGACCGCATGTTGTTTAATCAGACTGAATGACAGGCTCAATTTTCAATACAAAGTTAATCCTGTTTTCATTAAATATAAATGTTATTTATGGAAAACTAGAGTCCTGCAGAAGCAAAAAGATATCTCTCAGGGTTATACACTTTATATTTGCTTAGCATTGATGAATTTAAACCAAGAGTCTTCTTTGCAATTTGATTATTTGCTCTTTTCCTTGATATTGATTATTCTATTAGATTTTGCTACTAACAACAGCATATCTAAAGATTCCAGTATTATTTTACTACCAAAATAAAATGCCAAAGGAAATCACACCACAGTTGAGTTTTTGATACAAACTAAAATAAGAAAATATTAAGTTGAAGCATATGCTTCTAACCAACTCTGGTTTACATGGAGAGGCAGTAGAGGGGGCTTGAAGCAGGAAAGACCTGGGTTCAAATCTAAGCTCTTCCACTTGGTACCTGATAGACTTCAGTCATTAATTTTTTTTGTCTACTAATTCTTTCCACTTTCTTATATTGCTGGACTGTTTATACTAATATATAATTCATATTCTATTGTACCTTCATTAATGCACTTACATTCTCTGTCTTTATTGCTTCCTTTCCCTTTAAAGACTTAAGCAGGTTAAATTTATCATTACCATATTTCTAGGGTTCTCTGTCAGTAGAGATCACCATGAAAATTAAAACTGGGAATTGTAAAAAGAGCAGGGCAAGTTCAGGTTTTCTAAGGTTGGCTCCTTGAATCCTGGCTAAATGCAGTTATATTATACCCCATTTCCTCTGGGTTGCAGACATGCATTTATCCTCCCGATGATGGATGGCCTACTTTGACATTTTGCATGGATAACCCTTGAGAATGAAAACTGTAGGTATTAAAGATTCATTGGTTCATCCTACAGTCCTAACGCTGTCACCTTGACACACAGTGACAGTATTGTAATGTCCGTTGACCCTGTTGGTCAGCAAAAAGGAGACGAAAATGTCTCAGGATCATCTAAGACAGAAAGAGTTTAAGACTTCTCTTTCATAGATTGCAAGAATTAATACAATTTGTACTTCAGTTTCTTCTCTGGCTTCAGGTAATCTGCTTTTAAAAGGCAGCAAAACCCCTTGTGTCCTGGGGAAGTTCAGGGCTTACCAACTTAAGAACCACATCCAGTTCAGAGGCAAACCCATGAGTTGTGAGGGAATTGAAGCAGGGATTTAGCAGGGGAGGGAAGAAAATTATGTGAGCTCACTAAGGTAGACAATATAGTGGAGAAGATCTGATACAAAAGGTATTGTGTATTAATAAATGACACTCAAATCCAATTAGAATTAATCACTCTTTGTAAGTCATCTTTTTTGACTAGTAGTCTTATTTCATCTCTAGTATATATTCTATTCTATTCTATTCTATTCTATTCTATTCTATTCTATTCTTTTTTTTTAATTTTTTTTTTCAACGTTTATTTATTTTTGGGACAGAGAGAGACAGAGCATGAACGGGGGAGGGGCAGAGAGAGAGGGAGACACAGAATCGGAAACAGGCTCCAGGCTCTGAGCCATCAGCCCAGAGCCCGACGCGGGGCTCGAACTCCCGGACCGCGAGATCGTGACCTGGCTGAAGTCGGACACTTAACCGACTGCGCCACCCAGGCGCCCCTATTCTATTCTATTCTATTCTATTCTTAAGGCAAAGTGGACTTCTTAAAATAAGCATTTTGGTGGCTTTGGGAGTAACTTACAAGCGTTCTACCACCTTGGCAATAAAATGTGACTGACCGATCAGTCCCCAGAGAAATTTTGACATACAAATCTCAACCCCCCACCCCAAAAAGAGTATAACCAAGGCATTAATAAAACCATAATTACACCATTACCATAATTGAAAGATGAATGTCATAGTTCAGATTTAAATGCTTTACACAGATAAAATACTAAACTATAAAAAATGAAAAAAACATAGAGGAGGGCTCTGTACATTGAGATATGTGTCTTTACAGTCAACTAATTAGTCGCTACTGAATGTTTTTGCTTTGCTCAGTGGCATGTGGTACATAAATCATTGCAATATGTTAAATGCAAATGGTTGTTAATAGAGGAACCATCTGCTCTGTGCTGGAGAGTTTGTTAAAAAGAATGTGGTGAACCTACTTTGGATGATGTTGAAAAACTCAAATACCACATTTCTAAAATGAGCTGCCTCTGTTAACCCCAACATTACTAATGCTCCTCTGGCCTTTTGAATCCTACAAATTCATCACTAATCCACTCGTAACGTAGTCTGTGCTGTTTTAGTGCAACCCTGTTGGACACTTCTAAAGGCAGAACATTCTACAGAGGCTTCACACTGCACAGAGATGGACAGTGTCCTAAAATTGTGTTCAGGGATTTAGAACAACCAATAAATAATCAGACAGTCCTCTCTAGAACATCTTTGCTAACATGAATAAGACAGACTCTCCATCCCTGTCTCTCCTGGAAGGTATTCCTTTATAGCTGTAGATCACTGGCGAGTTGCAGGCTGATGATGAATTGCCATGGGTATCATCAGCGTTTGCAACCTCCACCTCCCATAATCCACAATACTGTATTTCTCCAAAAGATCATCAGTGCAAAGGGGAGCCATGATTTCTCTCCCAACATACTTTATTAGATGCTGTCACATAGCTTCCCAATAATGTCCGCCAGACTCACTGATGACAGTGTAAAACATGAGAAAATTAGTAATAGGACAGGAATCAGAGCCATCAGGTTTCCAATGTCATGTTCCACTTTCTGGCAAAAAGGTAATGCTCCTTAATCCTGCCCTTTCTAATCAGTTCCTGGTCAAGGTTGCTATCAGTATATTTAAGAGCCAGCTGCCATGATGATCTATTACATTAATCTCCATTGGAGGTGTGCTCCAGTGATACAATACTCAAAATAGAACTTTGGCCATGAAAGAACAAGCTTAGAAATTAACTGTGTGGATGAAAATCTTTAAGTATACAACTTCACTAAAGCCAGATGCAAGGTATGATTATTGGCTTACTGCTAACTTGGCTTTCTCTACCCTACTTTTTTTCTCCTTCCCTACCCCCACTCCTCTCTCTTTTGGCTTTTACAGTATCTGATTTAAGACTGTGCTTTTGGGGATTCGCCTGCGGGAGAAGAGGCTGCAGGAGAGCTCATTAGCCCAGCAGATGCTCTATCCGTGGATGAATTATACAATGAAAAGCTTGCTTCTGAGGGCCACCAAAAAGAGCCGGGGCTTTGTGGAGGTGGGCAGCCCTGCAGTGCAATACAGGCTTTTTATTTGTTAAAAAGGGATTTTGTACTAAAAACATTTCCCTTTGTTTGTACTCATGAAAAGAGGAGCCTCCTGAAGGCTGCATGCATTTGATGACTCCATTTCCAAATGAACACTTGTCAGTTTCCAAAGGGGGCTGCTGCACTTGAAAGTTACACAAAACCATTAGGAGATGGGGAGACTGGCAGGATAATCAGACAGGCAATACCTTAAAGGCAGAGTGTGCCGGCTGTGAATTTGAGAAGCTCGAATATTGAATTGGATTCTAACAATGATCCTGAACCTTTACAAAGCCCATGCTTTAGATTTGGAGCCTAGAAGAAAAAAAAATCTTAGGTTGTCTAATTACATTAGTTTATTGAGCTGTAGTACCACTTTGGCTCCCAGAACACCACTTTAATTTAATTTAGATTTTGTTACTTCTTCCCCTCCAAAAGGAAAACTTCACCATGGAGGCATATTTATTGTTTTTAATGCTTGTGTTTGGAAACATTCACTAATTCATTTTCCCACTTAATTACAGGGAGCAGGAGGATTGATTCTTTAAACCTACAGATGATATTTACCAAAGTCTTTCATGGAAATATAAATGGAAAGTTTCTTTGATCCAAAATTATAGTCTGATTTTCTGGAGTTGTTGTTGGTGGTGTTTTTTTGTTTGTTTGTTTGTTTGTTTGTTGTTGTTGTTGTTGTTTTTTTAAGGAGAGGAAAGGGCACCCAGGGAAATATGAAGAGCCAGCAAAAGCCAGTTGCAGAGACATGGTATTCATCAACCTTGAGTGTTTTGTATAGGGAAGTGCATTTGGGTCATTGCTGCTTTCCTTCTTGGCAGGATCCTATGGGGCCTCCCCAGTACACTGTGCTGATATTCAGTGACACACACACCAGCAGGGAGGGCATTCAGACACATTCCATCTGTTGGTGGTTTAATTTTTTTTCAAATTCACTTGATGAGGTATTTGTCAGCAAACTTGTCACTCTGTTGTCTTTTGGAGGTTTGAGCCCTCTTCTTGGGCACAAAGATATCTCAGTGATGCAAAGCAGAATTTCATAGCCCTCTCTTAATACTTTTTTATACTGGCAATGTCCTCAATTCCAAAATACTTATCTCACTTTCGTTCTGAAAACTCCTCTGGGTCATCAAGTTCAAGTTGTCTAGTTAGGTGAAGGCAGGCATTTATTCATTTTTTATAATAAGAGTAATTTTTTTAAAACCTTGTCATGTCCTTTACAATGTGATATTCTGCTTTAAAATAGCAGGAAAGGTTGACTTGCGAGGAAAATATCTAGTTAAAACAGATCAAAACAGTATATTTGTTGTACTAACAAGAAAAGCAGTCCCAAACCATTCAAACACTGATGGTTATAGAGTAGTTCCAAAATGTCCCTTCTAATTTTTTTTTCTAAGAAGGGTAAGACTCAGTAGTTCCAAGAGAGAATAGGGATCACACGTTGTGTCATAGATTTGATCATGAAAATCTCTCCAAAGGTTTGAGTTAGTCTGATTTATTTATCTGGGAATTAAAATCCAGTGTTCAAAAGCTATATGGAAAATCTGGGTAGTATCTGATCTCCATACTGCTTGCTTCCAGAATTAGTTATTTAAATTGGGGGGAGGGGGTGGCTAACATTTTAAAATAGGTTATAAGCAGGAACTCCATCTTGTTATGTAATGTTCAGAATAACCAAACCTTGGTGTTCTTTGTGTGAACCCAAAGAACCCAGAGGGTGATTTTCAGTTCTGTAAGGATCAATGATCAGCAGGTCACTGGACAGGTGTGAGATGCTGTGGCATAGAAGTCACCAACACAGCAGCAAGGGGCATCAAGTTACTTTGGCTTTATCCTTTGAAATGCCATTTTTCTGGGATGAGAATGTCAGATGGCATTTCATATTATTCATGATGGCAACCCTTCAAGCTGAGAACCATTGTTCTAGAAAACCCACCTGCAGATGGATAACTATCCTTATAGCCAATAGTCTGAATGCAGATTTTTTAGGGAACTTGGAGACTCTTCCCCAAAACAAATCCCCATATAAAAAGTGTGCTAACTGCCCTACATTAGTGCTATTCTTTTTATTTTAAAAACTTTCTGAATTGAGGGTGCCTGGGTGGCTCCGTCAGTTGGGCATCCGACTTCAACTCAGGTCATGATCTCACACTCCGTGAGTTCGAGCCCCATGTCAGGCTCTGAGCTGACAGTTCAGCTCAGAGCCTGGAGCCTGCTTCCGATTCTGTGTCTCCCTCTCTCTGCTCTTCCCCTGCTCGCACTCTATCTCTGTCTCTGTCTCTCTCTCTCGAAAATAAATAAACATTAAAAAAATTTTTTTTAATAAAAAATAAAAAAAATAAAAAACTTCCTGAATTGAAATATTTTTATTTCCAGATCATGTATCTGACATGGTGAGTAATACCCAATTCCCATTTCTAGACTGAGGGTATGTATAGTCTTCTTAGAATTGAAGATGTTCATCAGTTCTCCTGGCATACATTGTGTGATTTGCTGATCTGTTTTCTGAGAAGGGGTTCCTGAGGCTGCATAGGCCCCAGGACATCAGAAAAAGTACAGTTGTAGCAACCAGGAACACACAAAACAGGCTCACTTTAGAAACCTGGATTTGGGCTGGGATCTGGAGTCTCCCTGTGTGTGTGGCTGATGTCCTGCAGTCTGACTTTCCCAGGCACTGCAATTTACATAGGCTTCAAAAAGGAGATATGTCTCAGAATAAGAAATGCTGACCTACAGCCAACCTAAAGTGACTGAAGGTTTTCTCCATCAGTAACACAGCTCTGGGAGAGGATGGCTCCCTGGAAACACCAGGTCTATGAGGAAACTGCATTTCTTTGGCTCTAAGTATGAATTTAGTATAGTTGGCTGGCCAGGGGTAAAATGGGGCTTGAATAAGCCATTTTGGCACCCTTGGGGATTGCAGGCTGAGAAGATGACCAGTCATTTGAAAGCAGCCCAGATGTCAAGTGAGAGGTTAGCCCGAAAGTGTGTTCCAGGCAGCAGCACAGACACGGCCTGTGGCCCCTTCCTTGGATAACAGCTTGACTACACGGGGTGGGATGGCTGTTCTGGATACAGAATACATTTCTCTCAAGGTGCACTCACAAATGCGTTATATATTTAGATTTTTTTTGGCAAGTTTTAAAAAAAATCTTCAGAGATGTCAAAACAAGTGAAAAATTTATATCCAAGATAAAATGTTCAGTGCCTGGTTTAAAAAGAAGCTTTGATCAGGCTTAGGGGACCAGAATAGCATTTGGAAGTTATTGCGAGGCAATCTTTATTTAAAACATGCCTTCCAAATTGCTTAACTATGTCTTTAATCTTGCCCCATAACAGCCAGGACTTTCTTATCTTGTATTTGCACATGTAAAGAACCTACACGTAGTAGGAGTTTTATCTTAGTCCCTTATTTCTGCCATCATCTCTTTCTGCCCTAGAAAAAAAAAAACATGTTCTTTCTTTAGGGGTGCACTGACCCTGAGAAATGGTACACCAGAAGCAGTTGCAGCATATACTAGGGACAAAGGCAAAGGAAGTAAACAAGAACAAGACAGAGCAAGCAGGAAGAGTAGATTTCCAGTGAGAACAGAACGTTCACACCAGAGTCACACCATTTGTATTATTTAATGGTCATCTTTGTAGGTGGACAGACCCATTGGAAATGGCTCAAATCCATTTCTCCATCATTTACTACCTCTGGATAATGTGGGCAAATGCCTTGTCTCTCTGAGCTATATTTTCCACATCAGTAAAATGGGAATAATAACTGGCCTTGTTGGGTTCTTGGAACGATTAGTGTGTAACATTCATCTTTTCCTTTGGATATGCAATGCTACTTCTGCCTTATGTTGGATTTTTCTCTAGATAAAACTCTCATTGATTTTATTTCAATGAGCATTATCTAAAATTGTGTTTAGTTTAGTTTTTTTTTCCCCAGACCTACCTGAATGCTTTTGATAGTCTCATTCCCAACTTGTGTTTTCAATTTTCTCTTTATTTCTTAAGGCTATCAAACATACTTATTTTGTATTTGATCTGAATATTCCAACTTCTTTTTCTTTTTCTTACTGAAAGGGAGTTTTATTTAAAGAATCATCCCACATCAATTCAAATATAATTATGTCAAAGTAACCAATATAGTAAAAACTTACTCAGCAGCGCTCGCTATATGCAGCAGGAAATGGAGTGATAGGAAAAGGCAAGCATTCCAAGGCCTGCTAGACCATATTTATTATGTTGCTTATCTTCTCAAGGCCAATGGGAGGTGATATGGTCATACTTAATAGAGCTGATTTTCTAACATGTCAGGTCTTTCAATATTAGGAGGTTAATAAATCTATTAATATAATTTAGGAAATAAAGTAGAAAATAGAACATATGGTATCTCATAGATATCCAATGACATTTATTAATATTAATCTCATTTTTAATTAAAAATGATCTAAAACAAGTTGACATCATCTGTTATTCTTTAAGAAATTAAAGTAGGAATTGGACAAAGAAATATCTAAGTAAATATATTTATTATTACATCAATAGGCAATATTACTTAAGCTTTTCACAGACTATGCTACAGCACACCAGAAACTAGTATACTAGAGTGCCTAAAATAGATAAATCAGCCTTGCTAGAGCTGGACCCATTCCATTTCATATTGATACTTGTAAGAATTCCTTTTAAAAACTGACTATTTCATCTGGGCTCAGAATCAATCTCCAATTTCTGTGTGTGTGTGTGTGTGTGTGTGTGTGTGTGTGATGTGTGTGTGTGTGTGTGTGTGATGGATTTATTTATTTTTATTTTTAAAAATTTATTTATTGGGGTGCCTTGTTGGCTCAGTCAATTAAGTGATCAACTTCAGCTCAGGTCATGATCTCACAGTTCATGAATTTGAGTCCCACATCAGGCTCCGTGCTGACAGCTCAGAGCCTGGAGCCTGCTTCAGATTCTTTGTCTCCCTTTCTCTCTGCCTCTCCCCTGCTCACATTCTCTTTCCCTCTCAAAAATAAATGAACATTAAAAAAATAAGTAAATAAAAAATTATTTATTTTTATTGAGGTATAATTGACATATAACATTATGTTAGCTTTAGGTGTGCAATGTTATGGTCCAATATTTGTGTATATTTCAAAATGATCACCAGAATAAGTCAAGTTAATATCCATCTCCATACATAGTTATAGAATTTTTTTTCTTGTGGTGAGAACTTCTAAGATCTGCTGTCTTAGCAACTTTCATGTATATAGTATTATTAACTATAGTCACTATGCTGTACATTATACCCCCGTGACTTATTTATTTTATAACTTTTGACTTTCTTCACCCATTTCACTCCCTACCTCTGGCAACCATCAATCCATTCTCTGTATCTATGAGCTTCTTTTTGTTGTAATTTTTTAGGCTTTTTTAGATTCCACATGTAAATGAGACCATACTTTATCTTTCTCTGTTTGACTTATTTCACTTAACGTTATTGTGTTACCCTGAAGGTCCATCCATGTTGTTGCAAATAGCAAGATTTCCTTTTTTTTTTATGGATGAATAATTCCATTGCATATATATGCATGCATGAATTTACCCTTTTCTGCAAGACCCTAATCCTTTTTGGATTCCATCTTTATTTAAGGTAGTCTTTGATCCACCGGGCTCAAGGTCTTGTCTCAGTACCGGTCTAATTCTACCACCACCACCACCTTCAAGCTCTAGGACATAGAAATCTAATAATCCAGTGGTGCCGATATTCACTTGATTCCTTGTTTTTTGTTTGTGTATTCCTGACTCCAGTGGATTCTCTATACTCTTACAGTTTTAAAAATATGTATCAAATATTTTTAGATTTTGTGTTGTAAGGCTAGTGTATACTAGACTGCCGTAATGGCAGAAACAGAAGTCTTTATAAATATTTATGACTGTTTCTTTCACTTTAAAGACAAGTACAATTCCATTGTGTATATATATACATATGCATATATATGTATGTATCATATACATATATATGTGTATATATGGTATATATGTGTATATGTGTATATATATATATATGTATATATATATATACATACACACCACAATCTCTTTATCCATTTATTTATTGGTGTATACTTAAGTTTTTTTCATCTCTTGGCTATTATAAATAGTGTTTCAGTGAACATAAGAATGCATATATCTTTTTGAGTTAGTGTTTTCATTTTCTTTGGATCATACTGGAAATACTGGATCATAGAATAGTTCTATTTTTAATTTTTTGAGGAACCTCCATACTGTTTTCCACAGTGGTGGAAAATGATTCCAGATTATAACATCTGTTTTGGGCCCCTAAATCCTAGTATCTATTTGTCAGTCTTGGGCTCCAGAATCCCTACACAAGCTTATCCAAGTTTAAATTTTAACTACTTTACTTCTTTTTTTTTTAGTTTTTTTTTTTAACATTTATTTATTTTTGAGACAGAGAGAGACAGAGCATGAACGGGGGAGGGTCAGAGAGAGGGAGACACAGAATCTGAAGCAGGCTCCAGGCTCTGAGCTGTCAGCACAGAGCCCGACGCAGGGCTCGAACTCACGAACTGTGAGATCATGACCTGAGCCGAAGTCGGCCGCTTAACCGACTGAGCCACCCAGGCGCCCCACTACTTTACTTCTTTTATAGACATTTCATGGTTTATTAAAAATTTGAAATGATTTCATTCTTTACTTGACTGGTCTAGTCAAGTATATGATTGAGAAGTGACCAGAAATTCTAGATCACAAAGTTTACATTGAAAGAAAGAAGATGGGCTGGTTTTAAAAGCTAAGAGAAAAGGAGAGACACTGGGCAAAAATGTATTTTTTAACACAAAAGGATAAACATAATGTTTTTGTTCATGGTATGTAACAATTTGTTTTTCACAGAAACAACTATAAATTATTTACAACAGGTTATCTGATCCTAAGCTTTTCAATCATATGTGATTAAAATGGTAAGTTAATATGAAATGAAGGAAAATATTGATCGAAAACATTGGAAATATAGATGGAGTTGTTCAGTTAGAATATTGAAGCTGTGCTTTATTTCATATATCTAAGAAACATTTGGAAACTCTAATGGTAGAATCTATAGCATTATAACCTACTCAACTATGTAGGGCAAATTACTTCTAAATTTGTGACTACTCTTAAGGAATACATTATTTCATTCAAATATAAGATTAGGATTTTGAGATATATTGAATTTTAGATGAACTATTATTGTGAACTCCATCTTAAACTCTGTGAGAAAATATTTACACATCCTAAGAATGTGATAGAGATTTTGGGTACAACAATATGCAAAATCTGAAAGTAAATATCAAAATATGGCTTTTCTATCTTTGTGGAGAAAAAAAGTAATTGGGAGAAAATACTGTCTTCTTGACTCAGGGAGCACCTCAATTTGAGTTATTTTTAAAGTTTAGTTTATCAAGTCTTGTTGATAAAGGTGATACTCCACACAGTTGAACATTGGAAAATAGATGGGTGTGAAGAGCTAGGATGTAATTTGTTTTTCTTGACGTCTGTGAAGAAGCTAGAATTAATCAATAGCACATGGCAGCTTGCACACAGGTTTGGTCACTACTGGGGGCTTTCTGTTCTTTTGTTCTGGATGACTCTGTCAACAGTAACATTTTTCTTGATCTCCAATTCATCTGCTATATCTCTAGTGTTGCTTTAGCCCACTAAAAATGTGGTCATCTTTTCCCAAAGTAATATTCAATGAGTAAAAGCTTAAATTCGAATATCTGTTTTGAAAGTAACGAATTCTAAAGAGCACCTTGAGATGGTAATCAAATCATTCCAGGAAAAAAAAAAAAAAAAGGCAGAGAGTTTAACAATATCCGCAAGCTGAGGTTGCTTGAAAACACACAATACGAACTGAAATTTGAGCATATTTCTACCCTTTAGACATTATAAACTTGCCATAGCACCCTGCTGTGGGGACAGCTTTGGTGCCCCAGAAGTAAGAGTTTAGCTGTGATTAAAGGATTGAGGTCTGTGCCTTGAACTGACAGATTCATTTTTTGCTAGGTTTTCCATGTTAATTCTAGGCTTGACAGCTCCACCATAAATTAATCTAAATGATGGCAGACTACTACAAGCCTGATCATTGTCTTGCAAAAAAATCATAAAGTACTATTGAAAATTCTGACATCTCTATCACAAAATGCTATTCCCATTTGGTAGAAACTTGAACAAGGCAGGTAAAACCACAGGAAATTGCAGCTCCCTCAAGGCTGGTGGGGAAATAGAGATGTGGACACACACGGAGCTAATGGGGAGAATGTGCCTGATTTCTGTGATCCTCAGTGTTGGTCTTCTAGTAGTTCATGACAATGTAATTACATCCTGCCTGCTCAATTTTTCTTATAACCAAGGTTGATAACTATAAACCACTGTTTATGATTGTGAATCACAGCCTGAAGCAACGTGGCATGGACATTGATTGCAGAGAAATATGAATAGCAGATGATAACAGATTGATTGACTCAATCTGAACCCTATCACAGACCAGTTAAGACATCAGAAAATCCAAGCACCACCTAAAATCAATCTTAGCTTCCTAGGAAGAGACCACACGAATACAGAGTGAACGGGTCCAGTTGTCCAGTGAAGCCTTCATAGTCTCATTAGCCCTATTCATACCTATAAGATGATCATTCTTCTGGCAATTAGCCTTCTCTGCAGACGTGAGAGTAGGTACCAGAAGTTAGAGGTGGCATTTTCTGTTTTCTGTCTGTGTTTGGCAAGCCCCTTCCCTTCTCATTTTTATAACTCACCCTGTGCTCTTGAGTTTGGAGCTCCCTGTTTCTGTGATTAGAAAGCCTAGAGATATTTTCATTTGTGGTCACTGCTTATAACATTAGGTTGCTGAATAGTCAAGAATTAAGCACATCAACTGTGCTAACTTAAAATGCTAAGGCAAAGAAGACAAAAGAAAGGGAGGAAGAGAAATGGGAATAAATATTTATTGGAAACTATTTTTTCTCCAAAGCCAACTACCATTATCTATAAATTCATATACTATGTAAACTCAAAGAGGTAAGGCCCAATCTGGTCCTTAGATGTATTTTATGTGGCCAACACAGTGTTTTAGTTATATTTAAAATTTGAATGCCCTTTTATGGAGCCTATACTTTCCAGGTAGTTCCATCTCCCTCCACACCTTGTTGTCTGATACAAGGTGTGTTTACCTACCTGACAGCTGAAGGCAGTTGAGTTGTGACACCTCCCCGCCCCCCCCCCCCGCCCCCCGCCATGGTCTAACACCATCCAATAGATTGATTTGGAAACATTGACTTTTTGAGGAAAACGGTTGCTGAAATGTAACTTATTATATGCCAGGTACTGAACCTGACACAAGCCAAACAAAAGATTTTATAATTTAAGGCAGCGATACATACCATGAAGAAAAATAAATTCAGTTAAGGAAACAGAGCGAGAACACAGGACAGCCACTTTAGGAATGGTCTAAGAAGACTTCTCAGAGGACAGGATATCAGAGCAAGAGTTAAGTGATGTAAAAGAGTGAGCCTTGTAAACATCTGGGGGAAGAACTTTCCAAAAGGAGGAGTAGCAACTGTAAATACCCTGAAGAGAAACAGGAAGTAGACCAGTGTGGAGCAGTGGAGGCAGAAAGTGATATACACTGTGATGAAGCACTTAAGTGCCAGATTGCTTAGGTCTTACAGGCTACTTCAAGACAAGGGGAAGCCACTGGAAGATTTTCAGCAAGAAAATCAAGTAATTTAACTTATATGGTAATAAATAGATAATTTTTATTCATAAGTGGTACATAAATATTTCTTTTTTGTTTGTTTGTTTGTTTTTTAATATGAAATTTATTGTCAGATTGGTTTCCATACAACACCCAGTGCTCGTCCCAACAGGTGCCCTCCTCAATGCCCATCACCCACCCTCCCCTCCCTCCCCTCCCTCCCACTCCCCATCAACCCTCAGTTTGTTCTCAGTATTTAAGAGTCTCTTATGGTTTGGCTCGCTCCCTCTCTTTTTTTTTTCTTCCCCTCCCCCATGGTCTTCTGTGAAGTTTCTCAGGATCCACATAAGAGTGAAAACATATGATATCTGTCTTTCTCTGTATGACTTCTTTCACTTAGCATAACATTCTCCAGTTCCATCCACGTTGCTACAAATGGCCATATTTCATTCTTTCTCATTGCCACATAGTATTCCATTGTGTATATAAACCACGATTTCTTTATCCATTCATCAGTTGATGGACATTTAGGCTCTTTCCATAATTTGGCTATTGTTGAGAGTGCTGCTATAAACATTGGGGTACAAGTGCCCCTATGCATCAGTACTTCTGTATCCCTTGGGTAAATTCCTAGCAGTGCTATTGCTGGGTCATAGGGTAGATCTATTTTTAATTTTTTGAGGCACCTCCACACTGTTTTCCAGAATGGCTGCACCAGTTTTCATTCCCACCAACAGTGCAAGAGGGTTCCCGTTTCTCCACATCCTCTCCAGCATCTATAGTCTCCTGATTTGTTCATTTTAGCCACTCTGACTGGCATGAGGTGGTATCTGAGTGTGGTTTTGATTTGTATTTCCCTGATGAGGAGCGACATTGAGCATCTTTTCATGTGCCTGTTGGCCATCCGGATGTCTTCTTTAGAGAAGTGTCTATTTCTTCACTGGATTATTTGTACATATATATTTCACCTCATTTTAAATTCCTAAAATATTTGCAAAATTAAATAATGCTGGATTCTTAATCTGCTTAGCTAGTTACAATATGTTAGGAAACATATGTATCTTATCTGGATTCTTAATCTGCTTAGCTAGTTACAATATGTTAGGAAACATTTATTGAGCACCTACTGTGTGCAAAGTCCTATGCTAAGTTCTGTTCACAATATAAAGTTTACTTAATACATGGTGCCTGGCTCAAAAAGTTTAGACACCATTTTCTAACATCCATTCACTGGTCACTGAGTATTTTCTGCCATGTCTCCAAAATACGTTTGTTACATTTTTCTTCCTATTATTAAAAAACAAATTAAGAACCTTAGTTTTGTTATTGATCAATAACTATGACACATAAACCTGCTTCTAATGGAGCTCCTATGTCACTCCTTTTACTCTTTTATTAATTACCTTGATTTAAAGAAAAGCATACTGCAATATGAAAGTTCACAGTTCCAGAAAAAAAAAAAAGCAAAAATTTTGAAATGAGTTTGAGGAAACAGATTCTTTAATCACTGCCAGCACTTCCTCATCCTGCTGAAAGCTGATATTGTTTTTGATGCTCAGGAAATGATTCCTATATGGAAGAAGTGATAAACAAGTCTGCATCCTACTGCAGTAACTCAATAAAAGATCACGTTTGCTGTTTCACTTTTGAGGATCACTTCATAATTGTGGAGCTGTAGCAAATTAGCATCATGGCTTCTCTTACCCTATTTTGTAGAATCTTTGAGTGTGACCGGCAGGGTCCATGGAACGCTGAGCAAGAACAGGCTGGTTTACATATGACAGAGACAAGGATAGGGACAGGGAAAGCCCTGAACAAAATTGCAGAAAGAATCGTCTCACATCCACACGTCATACATGCAGTGCTCTTGTACAACCACATATTATATTATACACAATAGAATTATAACCATATATTTTATTATACAATAATATAAGGTATTATTGAATATTCCTCTCAAAAGCATCCACCCCTGAAACCCATCCATCAGAATTACTCTGACCTCTATCCGCTTTCCTCAGAGCCCTCTCTCTGATAAATTTCCCAAGTCTGTTTGCCATGATATTTCCATTCAATAACATAACTGCTTTTTAAAAGAGGTGCTTATGCCTTCTCCAAAGGAATAACTTGAATGGTGACATTCTAGATGCAATAGGAGGCAACATAAGAGAGTTACAGACAAGATGCCTTTTGATCCCCTTGGAATACCACCATGTGATGTCTAATGTGTGGTTATTAAGTACATGTTACTGCCTACTGCCCTGACTGGACATGGTAAATGCTATGCAGTTCTATTACTTTCATTACTGAAGACTGGATATTCATTAGTTAATCCTCATTTTAGCCACCACTACAGTGAAACAGGAACTGAAGTAGGAAAGTAACTTTTTCTGTCCCTTATCCCAGCCCACGTGAAGCCAAAGCTGACAGGCACCTGGTGTGGTGCCGTGGAAAGAACTTTGGAGTTCAAGGACCTAGGTGAGCCCTCCATGTCCACTGCTTGTGGAAAAAGAGGCATGGGGCAGGTCCCTCAGTCTCTGAGACTCTTAACGTCATCTGTAAAATCCCACAGAGTTGTTGTGAAATCTAAACACAGAATATATGTTAAAATGCTTTGTAAACTGTAAAGCACAAGGCAAATGATGCTATTTTCATTTTAAGCAAAAATAGAATAAGGGCAGATGAAGATTTCAAGATCCTCTTTTAGATTTTTCTTTTTAAAGTTTCTCTACCTTTTTTGACAATCTGTTTTTATTATGGCTGATTACTTGAGGAGTTTCTCAGGAGACTTTTCTGAACAAAACTGCATGAGTTTTATCTCAGTGTCTCACCTTCCTCCTCCCTTATGTGCCTTGGCATTTCTTCTGGGCTTTCTCTGGTCACGCAGGAAGTTGACTTCAAGTATTCCTGAAGAACCTTTTGTGTATATTGTCAAATTAACCATCACTGTTTCATCATTTTGTTTCTTCTTTGAAAAAATTACTCTAACGAGTGAAGTTAGTTTTTTTCTTTATTTTGTAAATATAAGTCATCTACATTAATCATTAATCATACATCTCAAAATAAAGCGTATTCTCATATAAATTTCATTAGCATATGATCGAGTAAAGGCAGGGCTTATATTTTGGATTGTTTTCTGGAGAACTCAATGGAAAAAAGCCCTATTTCAAGTACAGATGTGGTAGAGCATCATCCTGACATAATCCTATGAAGAGAATACTGCATTACATAGTCTTTGCATCAGAAACTGGCATGGGGTATATCCTCACAGAATCTTGTAATCATGAAAGGTATGGAGGGCCATCCAGTCCAACTTGATCACGGATCAAGAATACACAGGACACATGATTTAACCTGTGACATAACCTACTTTCCGTATCTTGCCTAAGTTGATGACTCCTTATCTGAACTATAGTTTGCACTTAATAAATGTTAGCTAAGAAAATTGAATAATTATCCCACTATTCTTTCCCCGTCAAAAAAGAAACTTTCTAATATCATTAGTCTATTTTCTGATTAATTCCATTCACATCATGCTTTTATTCACTTTTTCCACCAATAGAATGTGGATCCTCTCTTTCCGCTTATACAGAGATTGCCTACTTTAAACTTCAGCTCCAAGCTAATCTCCACCCAGAGATACCATCTGGATTGAGTTCTTCCTTCTTACCCGAACTTTACCATCTTACATCTGTATAGATATAGATAACATATATATTTCCTGAGACGTTATATACAATGCTTTTATCACTAAATAAGACACAATGACATGTCTGTCTTACAATTTTCATTTTTGTTTTGACTATGTTATTTTGTAGAGGACTTCCCTTTTTTCTTTTTCTTTTGGATTGCCCCACTGTGACCAGTGAAGGGAAGTACATAGATAGAATAGATGCTAAATAAATTTTTGTGCTTAAGTGAATAATAAGAATGTATGAGGACTTATGTAATAAACTGTTTACACTTCTTGTATTGAAAGTGTGATGTAATGATATTAAATAATAGTTTAAGTCACTTCACTCTAACACAATTATTTCTACTTTTACAAATTACCTTCCACGCCTTTCCCACGTCTATAAATATTTTATATAATCATTATCAGAATGTACTTACATTTCATATTCTGAATTTTCATTTGTATTTGGCATAATCACTTCAGTAATTTCACATAATCTCCATGATTATCATGTTACCTGTACAATACTATACAGCATAATATTCCCTTTATGAGAGAACCATAGTTTTATTAATCTATTCACTCATTATTAAACTTTTGACCTTTTCCCATTTATTTTTCATTTGTAACACTTCAGTGAAGACCTTCATAACAAAGGGTGGGTTTTTTTTTTTTAATTGTTTCACTTGAATTATTTCGTTCAGATACATTCTAGGAATGAGTTGACTTGGTAAGAAGACACATTTAATATTCATATTAAGTGTTATGTATTGCTTTACAAGGGGCTTATACAACCATTTACAATGTGTCCAGCAGGATATAGAGTACTCTCAAGGGAAGCTTCTGGAGGAGTGACCACAACTTACCTCCCTATCAAGAAAGTGTCACCATCATCTTATTCTTAACATTTATTGAGCAATTTGTCTGTGCTGGGCAATGTTCTAAGTGCTTTGGATACTTATTGATTATCCAGTTTGAATCAAGTATTATTATTATTATGCTTTTACAGGTAAGAGTGGCTCAGAGCACTACATTCCTGCCTAAGGTCAATTACATCATCAAATACAGAACCTGGAGTCCCAATCCAGATCTGTCCAATACACACCTAATAATTTCTCTCTTTTTTTTAATCACCCACACTCATTTTTTCAAAAAGTATTTTCCAAAATATAGCACCTTTAGCACTGATGGGAAGCAAAAAATTTTTACACAATGCAGTGATATATTCACTTTGATGAGTATTTAAAAAATATTAAAACAATCGTGTCTTGAATAGCATTGGATTAACAATATAATTAAAATTGATTTCACCTGTTACTTTTTACTTTTTTGAATGTAGCTAGTTAGGAAATTTTAAGTTATATATGTGGTTTGCATTTGTGGCTTTGTCATGTGAGTGTTTGTGTCTGCGTTTGTGATGTGAGCCACATTTTTATTACAAAATGTTGACTTAGGAGTGCCTGGGTGACTCAGTTGGTTAAGCGTCCAACTTCAGCTCAGGTCATGATCTCACAGTTCATGAGTTCAAGCCCCTCATCGGGCTCTGTGCTGACAGCTCAGAGCCTGGAGCCTGCTTCGGATTCTGTGTCTCCCTCTCTCTCTGCCCCACTGCTGCTCACGCTCTGCCTCTCTCTCTCTCAAAAATAAATAAACATTAAAAAAATTTTTTTTTAAAGTTCTGACCTAAAAAACAGTTGAGATCCAGTGTATTGGCTAGGAATATGCAGCATAGTTCTTCTCCTGAAAAACTTCATTCAAAATGTTCACAGTCAATCCTAGAATTTGTCTTCATTCACACTATAACTCCGTAACTTGAACCTGCAATAAGAATTGTCTCTTCCCTCATCAAAAAAATAAATAAAAATTTCAAAAGATGATACCTACCAATAAAAGACAGCCAGAGGACCACCACAGTGGTGAATGATTTACTGATGCTACACATAAATCCTTCTTGGCAGTCCAGAGCCCATAAGAAAAAAGAAAAAGGCCCTATTTTTGAGAAGTCAAACTATAATAAAAAAATTATACACATGAATGAATATATTTATTCATTTGCATATAGGTAAACCAATAAAACTTTATATATGCATATTTTACCATCACTTACCATATGTGATGTAATGATGCCTATAAATAAAAAAATTCAAATTCAGCCATAATATGGAATAGACAGAATCTTCAATGAAACATAATCATATTTTTGCATATTTTTTCTATATGCCACTTGGCATAAGGTATGATTTGTAAGAACTACTTAACATAATCCCTCAGGATCTGAATTCATAAGAATTTAAAATGTATTTTAAAGGTCTAAAACTACATTGAGTTTGTTTTGCTTGGGGGAGGGCAGATTTTAAGCATACCACTGTTATGTTCAAGCATTATTTTATTTTACATTCTTTCAAAGCTATATTAAACAGTATGAAATTAACCTCTCTTGTTTCTCCAGCAGCAGTAAACAATTCAACAGAAATTCAATTTTCTTTCAGTTCATAAATGTACTATATTCCCCACTGTGTCAAAGTACCTTCTCTACTTTACCTCTTCAGTAAGCTGATGACAGATAAAGATCCTGCTACGCATGTCTGTTCTAGGCAACAATAGCAGTCAGCCTAGATCTGTAACAACTCTCCTGGGTAGTTCTGTTGGGGGGAGTAGGGGGTTGCAGAATAAAAACATAGCAGAGAGTTAAGTAAGATTTTGAATGGTATTGTAACCATGTCCAGTCAGATGGTAATTTAATCTCTACAATTTTAAACCTCCCACACAACGAATTGTTCCCTTTCAGTGGCACGGTAGGGAGAAGAGTGCAGGGTACCAGCTGGCAGTTGCTGCTATGGAATACTACCTACAAATATAGATAGGAAGTTTTGGGTCATCACTCCCATCTCAGAAGGACTTTTATAGGATGGCTACTGAGCAGATGTAAGGGCACTTTTAATTAAATATAGACCCAAAAATCTGTCTCAAAGTAAAGTTTGCTGTGACACATTCTCTCCAGAGACCTGGAAATTCATAGCTAAAATTAACTTTAGAACAAAAAGGTTTAGAGTCAAGGATGGTATTCCAGAGGGTCACAAAATGCCAACCTGGGGTTATAGATCTGTAGGCAAAAGCTCCAGTAAGGCTGGGGGTGGGGAGGGGTTGTGCACACACGTGTAGGAGTATTTATATTTAAAGTCACTCAGAATGAAAGGATAAAGTCAGACTTCAAATCTTTTCCAAGTTATTAACATATAAGCTACTGGGATAATAGGAAATCTTCCATACTTTATATCTAGATTGAAACGATGCAGAGTTAATTCATCTTGTCTCTTGGGGATTTAAGATGTTTTCTAATTTTTAACTTTTTTTCTGGGAAATTAGGAGAAATTATATGGAATAATTTTGACATACCTATTTCAAGATGTTTTCAACTCATTTTGTCCATGAAAGCTGTAGACCTTTACATTTTTAGTCATTGAGAATCCACTTTTGTAATCCAAGAAGCCTTGGTTTCTCTGTCAGAGTAACTGTACAGCATCTTGATTGAATATTTATAAATTTCTTAAAATGTATATTGCTTGCTTGATCTATTGAATAAGCATATATTCATTAGTCCTCTTTTACAAAGAGCTGCGAAGCAGGAACAATGTCTTTCAGCTGTTCTCTGTGTGTCTAGCACACTATGGGTGCTTAATAAATGTTTAATGACATTAAGGCATATGATAAATCACTACTGTCCTACAGATATAATTGGAAAAGGAACTGCAACTTGAACGGGGACTAGGGCATTTGAAACTTGTTCCTGCCCAAAGCAGGAAGTGTAGATCTTAATAGTTGCCCAGAAACGATTTTTATTTTTTAAATATACAGGACCCTAAGAAATGGAGGTAGGAAGTAGAAACATGCAGATTTGAAATTCCTTGAAGAAGGGCACTGAATCTTCTGAATATTGAACACCAGTATGCCTGGTTCATATCAGATACCCAACAAATAATTGTTGACTGAATCATTATTGTTATGGCCTAGCAAACTTTATGTGTAACTGTGACCAGATTTACCTTCAGGAAAATGTTTTCCTGTGCTAGAATATCACTGTACATATAAGTCCCTAGTGTATCACAATCAAGCCAAGAATATCAATGGTATTCTTACAGAATGACAGCTTTTTTTCTTTTGTAAAACAGGCAAGTTTATGATTATAAATTATAAACTTAATATAGCATATTATATTTATATATTTATTAATATATATTAATATAAATGTACAAATATAAACTATAAAATAATAAATAAAACAAAATATATTACCAATACATATGAGCCATCTAGGTATCCCCTAGTTACTCTATACTAGATCTTTAAATAAAAATGGCCAAAACATCCATCCAACATATAGTAGGAAACCCTTTATTCTATCCCAAATACATCATTTCCAGGGTTCTTAGAGAATTTTTCTATCTCCTAATTACTTTTTGTTCCATTTTCCTATTTCTATGATCTTCATTGTGTCTCTCCTCCCTTGGTGTATCCTGTGTCTCTCCTCTCTCCTTCCCTTCTCTTCTCTTTTTTCCCTTCTCTCCCATCTCCTCCCCTTCCCTCCCCTCCCCTCTCCACCATATGAACATAGTGTGTGCAACTGGGATGAATCTCAGTCCGCAATCTCAGGTGTGCAAAATACCACACTTCTTGATTTCCTTTACCTAAAGAAAAAAGAATGGGTGACAGAATTTTTTAATACATGTTGCTTATTTCACCTTCCTTCATAACATTCCTGTGTGGTAAGCATTGTTGCTAACCCCATTTTACAGGTAGGGACACTGGGGCTGAGAGGAGTTAAGTAACTTATCTAAAGTTTCACAGATGATAAATAAAGTGCTAAGAGTTGAATTTAAGACTCCTGGTCTACTCTTATGTTTGACTTCTAAGTCTGCTATGATTCATTGCCTCCCTCATTAGAACTACCACATAAGTGATATACTAACAGTGAGCACTCACTGAGCACTGTGTAACAACATTCTTATGATCTTTCACATGTATTATTTTATGTGATATTAACATACCATCCCAGCTTCTTTTTGATTAGTGTTAGCAGGATACATCTTTTTCTTTGCTTTTGTAAGCAGCATATAGTTGCTCTTTTTGATCTCTTTTTTTTTTTTTTTTAATGTTTATTTTTTTTTTCAACATTTATTTATTTTTGGGACAGAGAGAGACAGAGCATGAACGGGGGAAGGGCAGAGAGAGAGGGAGACACAGAATGGGAAACAGGCTCCAGGCTCTGAGCCATCAGCCCGGAGCCTGACGCGGGGCTCGAACTCACGGACCACGAGATCGTGACCTGGCTGAAGTCGGACGCTTAACCGACTGCGCCACCCAGGCGCCCCTTTAATGTTTATTTTTGAGAGAGCGAGAGACAGATAGACCATGAACGAGGGAGGGGCAGAGAGAGAGGGAGACACAGAATCCGAAGCAGACTCCAGGCTCCGAGCTGTCAGCCCAGAGCACCATGAGGGGCTTGAACACACCAGCTGTGAGATCATGACCTGAGCTGAAGTCGGATGCTTAACCAACTGAGCTACCCAGGCGCCCCTAATCTCTATCTTAATAGGCTGTTAGGATTTAGATTTAATGTGATCGGATGTTGCGATTTGGATTTAATGGTTAGGTTGAACTCTAATATCTTGATATTTATTTTCCATTCGTCCCATTCTTTTTGTTCCTTTTCCTCTTTTTCTGCATTTGTTTGACCATTAATCAGTTGCTCCTAGTTCATCTCTGCCTAGAAAATAATGATGGTAATTGCAGTGGTTAATGTGTATTAAGTATTTATATTGAGCTAGTAACTCTTGTAAGCACTTACTCTTATTAGCTCATTTAATCATCACAACATCTATATAATACTAATATTATTATTATGCCCATTTTATAAAAGGGGAAGCTGAGGCACTGAGACGATAAGAGGATTGTCCAAGGCCGGCATTCCAACCAGGAAACCCTGCCCTGGTGCCCACGCCCCAACCCACTCTGCTCTGTTACCTTCTGCCCAGATCCTCTGAACTTCAGAATGTATATGGGGGGCGCCTGGGGGGCGCAGTCGGTTAAGCGTCCGACTTCAGCCAGGTCACGATCTCGCGGTCCGTGAGTTCGAGCCCCGCATCAGGCTCTGGGCTGATGGCTCAGAGCCTGGAGCCTGTTTCCGATTCTGTGTCTCCCTCTCTCTCTCTGCCCCTCCCCCGTTCATGCTCTGTCTCTCTCTGTCCCAAAAATAAATAAACGTTGAAAAAAAAAAATCTCAAGTGAGATGATTAAATTTAAAAAAAAAAAAAGAATGTATATCCATCATGAAGTCTGCTTTTTTCTCTGAGTTTCTGACATGCTTTATTCTGAATTTGTTTTGCATGATGAGGTGATTTCTAACCTGGTTGCTGAACAAATGAACTTCATTCAATAATTTCTCGGCTCTCTCGGCCCCAACCTCTAGGCTTCTCCTGCTGCTCCCCAGCTGGCAACCCAGGCACCTGTAAGTGCTTGCTCTTCACATTCGTCCCCTGCTCTTCATATTCATAGCTCTGTTCACTCAGAACTATTGGAGGAATACCTCTTCCTCAATTAAATAATACCTCTTCTTTTCCCCCTTATTTATTAGTTTCACAGCACAGCCTCATTTAGACTAACAGTGAGGCAGAGCGAGCTAGAAGATGCAGCTTTGCCAGGAGATTCAAGTCCCCTGAGCTGATATATGTGAATCTGGGTCCCTCTGACCCCTCTCACCTGCTTACAAGGGGCTCATCAGGTGCTTGCTACATACCCGTTTCCCTCAATTATGGACACCGTCTCCCTTAAAACAAAGTGGTTAAATTTAAAAGCACTCTGTGGAAGATTTGGAGAATACTGAAGAATCACATTGAGAGTGAATGACTAGTTTTAGAGTTCATGTTCAATCTTAAGTGGCTCCCACTTCCTGAAAGGCGTCACTCAGAGGCGACATGGTGGCCTGGGCAGAGAGGAGCATCTCTGTCACCACCAGCTGGAATCTCCAGCCACCACTACACCTCACATTCCAAGCTCCCCACTTCCTGGCTGCAGAGAGGGAAGAAAAACCTCCTTTCTCTCTCCAAAGCCCATCTAACTTCCTGCCTCAGGAAGACTGAGAACATTCAGTTCCTTCAAGAGAAATTCCCACCCCTACCTAGAGAATGTGATCACACCTCCTGGCCCTTGTGAAAACAGATGAGCCGTCCAACAGTGCATGTCTTCAGTTCTGCCTCATCCTCCATAACATCATCTTTATGGCACCAACACCCAGTCATGTTGGGTGTGCCCAGTTTTTCCCTTCCCCATTTTATCCCGAAAGTGTTTAAGAGGTCAGACTACCACATTCCTCCTGTTTCATATACTCCCCTTAATTTCCTACGAGCAAATGCTTGGGCGAAAGGATACACATGTCTCCCAGGGGCAAGTGAGCATGACTTATGATTTAGTGGGGAGGCTCTTCAAAGGCTTGGATCTGCAGGTGACACACCAAATTTACACCAACCAGAAATCTTACTGGATCAAGCTGAAGCATCTGCATTAGAGTTAATTTCACAGGATCGGGGCTTTCCTGAAAACAGTGGGCAGGTCCTGGCATTCCTCTTCATGAATGAAAAGTTCACCAAAGTGTGCTTTCCAGATTTTGCTATGTAGATGTAATCTACTGCAGATGTTTCTAGCTGAGGCCCCAGGTGATAGTTTTGCAGCTTCAATAAATATTAACATACCTTTCCTCCTAAATATCTTCATTTAATGTAAGTACTTATTTTTAAAAAATGAAAAATGAGATTCTTTTGAATGCTTATAATGTGAAAAACTGAAGCTCAGAGAAATTAAACAATGTCTCTAAAGCCGCACAGCTTCTTAAGCGGTGGCCAATAAACAAGGTGTTTCCCCAAGTGAAAAAATGGCAGGTCATGGGGACTGCCTGTGTCAGCAATGGAAACACACAGCCTCTCAGCATATTGCCTGTGACCCTGAAGGATATTTTTGATGAGGTGAAAAACTGAGGCCATAGCTAGGGGGAGAAGCTCAATCTAGAGACATAGCCATGTGATTGCTTTAGGAGAAAGAGCCCTTCCTAAAGAACAAGGGTATTGGAAGTGATCAGAATGAATACATCAGGGTCAAAGACTCCAAATCAAATCGTCAACAAATTCAGAAACCAGGATACATGCACATTAATCCTGGTTAAACGTGGAGATTAGAATCTCATATGCAAAAGGTGGGGGGGGACAGCTCTGGAATAGAGTCACAGCCCTGGGAACTGGGAATAAGGTTGTTAAACCAAATGCACCAATGCAGGAATGCAGAACTGGGTGTTGAGCCAATGTCAGGATCACAAGTAGAATATCAGGGAAGGAGAAAAACAAAGGTAGAGGTTCACAGATCAGGACAGACTAGAGACAGAGAGACTAGTCTGGCACAGCTGAGTGTCTTGACAGCCTTAAATCCCTAGAGCCACTGCAGAGGCACCTGTTCCTCCTGGCTCTGTCTGGCAGGTTGTGGGGCCAGCCTGCTTGCTTCCCGGCAGGGTCCTGACACCAATCAATGGTGACCGCTCGGTCCCACACAGACACCTTCATCGAACAGAGGGCACTCTGTCGGGCAGATTCACTGTCAGCCTCGTATCTTACTCTCTGTCATAAAGCTCTTGTGTTTACCAGTGCATTAAATATAACCCTGCAATAGAAAATCCTCATTTCCATGCTTGAAATATATTATCTAATGGCATATCTATTTGACTTTTACTACATGCCTTTCATTCCTCTAAGTGAGGTAATTGACCTTTACTTTGCTACCCTGTGGATTAAAAGGCTGCACCACACTCTGCATTTGATATTTCCAGTCCTGCAGGAGAAGCAATTTTTATTTACTTTTGTTGCAGAGATGCTCTTTGGGCGGGCCCCCAAACGAAAGGAAACCTCAAAGCCCAAGACTGCATTGTGGTAGTTATTGCCACCATCATGTGGTTTTTATTAGAAAAAGCACAGGTCATTTCATTTCTATGGCCATCTCTATAGAATCTAAGGACCGTGGGCCTATACAACTTCCGGAACCTTCCACCTCAGTTTCAGATGACAAATCCTCACTCCCTGCCTCCAGTGCTGTTGTTTAGGGATCAACAGCTTCATTCTTCAGATTCAGTTCAAGCACCCAAAAGTTTAAGATCCTGTCCAAACTACACAATTTGTGTGAGAGCGGAAAATATTAGTGTTATCAATAAGAGTTTGAGCTCTCTGTCAGCCACATGGACCCAGAAATCTTTTGTGTGATAATTTGGCACTAGTATTATGTAACTCTACAAGTTAGGAATCTGAAAGGTTTGGCTTTCTCTGGTGCCCCTTTAGTTCCCTTCCCACAACCAAAATGATGACAAGAATGATGAAGATGATGGTGATGATGAAGATGGTGATAATGACAGCCAACATCTACTGCGTGCCAGGCATTGTTCTTAAATGTTTTGAAGGAACGCCTGGAAGGCTCAGTCGGTGTCTGACTCTTGATTTTTGGCTCAGGTCACGATCTCGCAGTTCATGAATTCAAGCCCTGCGTCAGGATTTTCTCTCAGTGTGGAGCTTGCTTGGGATTTTCTCTCTCTCCCTCTCTCTCTGCCCCACCCTGCACCCTCTCTCTTTCTTTCTCTGTCAAAATAAATAAATAAATATTTTTTAAAACTGCTTTGAAGATAATACTTTGGCATTTGAGTCAGGTACTATTATTATCCAGTTTTACAGATGATGAAACTGATGCACGTAGAAGTTAGGTAACCTGCCCAAGGTCACACTGCAAGCAAGTAGTAGAGCCAGAAACCAAACTGAGGCATTTTGGAACTTGAGAGGCAGAAGATCCTAATACAAGTTTGGATCCTAATGCATTTGGACAAGCTGTATATACAATGAGGGTACTTCACTAATTACCCATCCTATTTCTAGAGAGTCATCAGGCTGGATCTGTTAGCCTCTAGAGGTATAAGATTCTTTCCTGAACACCCCAGGAGAGATTCAGAATCCCAGGGAAAAGGAGTCAATCAGTAAAACCCTGTTACATAAGGAACAAGACAGGCTCCGATGTGCTAACTAAACGATCAACAGACATACACGATGTGTGCAGAGAGCTTCTTACTACTAGGACAACACTGATCCAACAATCTAGCAGTGTCCCTTTCTGTGGTTCTTCTTGCAGTCTACGAATGCTTTTCTGTCTTCCTAGTTCAGAGTGACCCAAGACAAGGATCTGGATGCAAATGATATATTTGGGAAGTAATTCAGGAAAGCATTGTGAGGAAATGGGGAATAAATGGAGCAGGGATTAAAGTCAATCAGGGTGCTCTTCCCAGAACTGGCTCCCTAAGAGGCAGGGAAACTGGAGTATTTATCCTCAAACACCCAGGGGTTGCTCCTGGGGAGTTAATTCACCTCTCCCTTGTAAAATTTGTTGGCCAAGTACCAAGCATGCGGAGGCAAGAAGTGAGGATCATTGCAGGGACAGTGATGATGCTTTTACTATATACATTTGTATCCTTTCACACCCCAAGTTCTATCCCCCTCTCTGTTCCTTCCTATGGAGAGGCTTTGATCACCTGTTAAAACCAGAGCCAAAATCTTTGGGAACTAAAAGCAAAGTAGAGCTCAGTTTTTGAAAACTTGAAGAAAAAAATATCGGCTCACTTTGTTTAAAGTATTGCTAGTGGGAATATTAAAACAAGTTTGCTTTTATATATTACTGCATGTAAATTCTCTAAGTCTGAGTTTTATCTTAATCTATAAAATGGGGAGAGTGATACCTGCCCACCTCTCTCTTACAACGTTGCTATACAGATGAAATAAAACACTGCTAGAAAAATGTACCCTTATGAATGTACATTTAAACACAGAATTAAGCTCAAAAACTGCTAGCCAATTTATTATTTTATTGTTATTATTGCTATTATTATTTCTCTGATCTTGTGTTTCCCACATTTCCACAGTGAGGGAATGGGACTGGATAATTCTTTCAACAAATACTTACAAAGAGCCTACTCCAGACCACGCACCATGAAAGGTCCTTTTCGGGAACTGGCGGTTTAGCCTGCCCATCACCTGACCTCATGAAGTTCAGAGTCCTGATCCCTTTCCTTCACACTGTAGTGCCTCACAACGCACTCAAGTTTCTTCTCATTCTTCTGTTAAATATAAAACAAAAATGAGAAGACCTCATGACCTTAGAGTAATTGAGGTGAGACAGCAGGTCCCTTCTTTCTGTGGATTATTGTTCTGATATCGTTCAGAAATAGTGTAAGCTTAGCCACCGGATCTTATGTATTATAACCATTTAACAAATATTTCATAATGATTGATGATGACAGTCAGATGGGGATTAAAACTTATCAAGTTTACCTTTTTATGATCTGTTCATGGTGGCACTTGACATGCTATCTCATTCAAAAGTCAAAATAAAGGGTCACCTGGGTGGCTCAAGTGGTTAAGCGTGCGACTCTTGATTTCAGCTCAGGTCATGATCTCACACTACATGGGATGGAGCCCTGCATCATGCTCTGCACTGACAGCACAAAGCCTGCTTGGGATTCTCTCTCTCTCTCTCTCTCTCTCTCTCTCTCTCTCTGCCCTCCCCAAGGCACACACACACATGCACTCTCTCTCAAAATAAATAAACACTTATTAAGAGAAAAAGACCCAGCTCTTAGTTTCATTGATATAAAATTAAATTAATAAAATAATTAAAAAATAAAAAATAAAATAAAATAAAGCCTAACAAAGTCATTCACTTTCATCTCTATGTTACAGGTGAGGAACTAGCTTAAGGTCAAAGAGTTTAAAAGTGATCATAGGGATATTCAAATCTAGGTCTTTTCTAACTCCAAAATACAGCACGATTTTTGCACCTTAACTTAAAAAGTCAGTTCATTTTACAGAAAACAAAAACAAAACAAAACAAAACACTTTTTATAAAAATCATGTAAGGTTAGAACCAGCATACTTTGAAATTATCCAGCATATTCTAATGCCTACCTCCTAATGATAACATATGTCTGTTTTGCAAGTCTAAATCCTTGGCAGAAAAATCTGGTTGGCCAGACTTTTCCAAGCCAGGCCATAAATTTTGGGTTGTTGAGCAATTTCTGTAATGACTGCTTATGGGTAATAGGTCCAGTCTAGTTCAATCATTTTGGGAGGTGGAAGAATCACGGGGAACTAACATGGCATATTGTATTAGGATCTTTTGGTTGCTAGTGCCAAAAATAAATAAATAAGTAATTCAAACTAGTTTAAACAAAATAGAGACTATTTTGGCTCACATAGTTAGGAATCTGGGACACAGTTAGATTCAGACAGGCTGACAGCATGAGCTACACAAAGTCATCAGGATATTGTCCCTATCTCTTGGCTTGTTCTCCTCCGTCTTGGCTTTATTCTAGGCCGAGATTCTCCATGTTGTGGACAAGATGGCCATGAACAGTTCCAGGCCACCTGCTACCAGGGTAGCAGTACCACAAGGAACAGGACTTTTTTTACCCTCATACTCTCAGCAAAGGCCAAAGGTCCATTTTCACAGGGATTAGGTCCTAACTCCCATCCTTGAACCAATCATCATGTGTCCAAGAAGATGGAATGGATTGGTAGGCTCGGCTCAGCCTCTCTGCTCATCCCTGGAGCTGTAGGTTGGAATCCCCCACCTCAACCTCCCAACGTGAGGATGAAAAAAGGGCAGCCCCACAGGGTTGTTACCAAAGGAAAAAGAAGTAGGAATTTGGGGGTGCAAAAACTGCAATGTGCACCCCCCATTTCAGTTTAGATATTGCCAGAGGTGGGGTAAATCACACAGCCAACGTAAGCCTTTTCTCAAGCACAGACCAAACTTTTCACAATTCAAAGAAATTAGTCCCTCAGGCCAGTGTAACCCATCCAAAGTGAATCACCTAGTTAGTGATTAAGCCCGGGTCTCTTGATCACCTATCACTTGACTCTAAAACATGACCATGATCCATATTAAATTATTTGAAATTTCACTTCTCATGACACCTCACTTCTCATACATTTGGTGCAGACCCACCTCTGAATATTTCATTATATAAGTGAAGAGATGGTGATGGGGACAATATTATTAATCTCGTAGCTACCATCTGGTTATTTTTCCCTGACCACATCCTATCTGTTGGATCTTTTGAGAGTTCATTGCTGTTCTTCATTTCTATTCTCAGAGTTCTTTATTTCTTTGCTTTAAAGCCTTTGTGTCTAATCTTAAGTGACATACAGTTCAGGTCATCGGCCACAGCAAGTAAGATCAGTCTCTTTTAACAGACGGGTTTTTTTTTCTTTCCGTTCTCTCTCTGTGTGTGTGTCTGTCTCTCTCTGTTTATCTCTCTCTTTTCTATCTTCTTTTTTTTTTTTTTTTACTTTTAAACCTCAACTTTTTCAAGGCTTGCTGACAAAAGTAGGCCACCAAATAAGGGGAAAAAAACAAAGGCTTTGCTAGGTGTACCCTTCTCTATTGGATATTATTTTATTTCTCAGAAAAGGGAGAATTAGAAGAAAGCTATTTCCCCCAATTTTCCATACCACCCATGGGAATCTAATTCAATTTCCTCTCAAATTTTGTAGTGAAAAGTAAAAATATAGAATCAGGTTGCTGTAGTGTATTCTTTTGCACAGGTGTGACTTTATTTTTTATGTGATAAAACTGTTTATTCAGCCTGGTTCATTTTTAATCAGACTCTACTATAACTATTTGAGGAAATAAGACCTTTTTTGAATGGGTGAGTGTACTTATTTAAAAGGTCCCCAAGCTTACCTGGCAATCTAACCTGATAGCAGAATCCTACAGTGTCAGAGGGTTCTTAGGTCTATAGCCAGAGTTTTACTGAACAGTGTGGCTTTGCAGAGCACAAGAGGACTTTAGGTTTATTCCTGTCCTATTTTTCTTTTGTCCCAGTTTCTCCTAGAAAAAAGGAGAATTATATATTTTTAATCCAAGAAGTATACAAGAAATTATCATGGTATAGTCGAAATCAACTGGGAGTAAAAAATAGCTGAAAGAAATATTTCACTTATGTAGTTCTATAAAGAGAAAAAAAGAAATGTAACTTAGCAGTTGTTTACTGTAAACCGCAAAATGGATGAATATGTGTGAAAATAATAACCTGATTACATCAACAACCTTTATAATGGCTTCTTATATCAGGAATATATTTGGTTTCCAAAAACAGGATAGCTGACTGCCTTAAACAGGGTGAAGCTTGTTTTCTTCAAGTGAGAACACATGGGAGGTGGGCAGGCTGGGGCTCAGGGTATAAGAGCACCATCAGGCCTTAGTTTCCTTCTGGCCTCCCGCTTACCCATCATTAAATGGAACTTCCATTCTTGTGGTTGCAAAGCCTGGAGTCCCCCTAGCATTTCTGTCTGGATCCCAGACAAGAAGAAGGAAGAAATGGCAAAGTGAAAGGGGGCAAAAAAAAAAAAAAAAAAAAAAAAAAAAAAGAAAAGGGAAGGAATGATTCTTTTAAAGCTGTCCCTGTTTAAAAACTTTCAAGGGGCACCTGAGTGGCTCAATCAGTTAAGCGTCAGACTGTCGATCTCAGCTCTGGTCATGATCTCACCGTTTTCGAGTTTGAGCCCTGCATGGCATTCTGCACTAACAGTGTGGTGCCTACTTGGGATTCTGTCTCTCCCTCTCTTTCTGCCCCGCCCCCCACACTCTCTCCGTCTCTCAAAATAAATAAATAAACTTTAAAATGAATGAATAAATAAATAAATAAATAAATAAATAAATAAAAATAAAAACCTTCCAGAACACCCCACCTAGTGACTTCTGGTCACATCCCACTGGTCAGACTATATAACATGGTCAACCATAGAGGCAGGGAGCCTGGGAAATGAGTATTGTTGTTTCCTCACGTTTTGTAGAAAAAATCAAGAGAGAAAGGGATGAAAAGGACTTTTAGATGGCCAAGCCATGAATTTCCCATCTCTCTCCATAATAACAGCTTGAATACTTCGTATTTACCAGAATCTGTAGTACATACTTTACGTGAACTATTCCATTTAATCATCATAGCAATCCTATGTGATAGGTACTAATAACAGTACAAAAATATATGTGAGGAAACTGAGACTCAGATGGAGACACCCACCAGGTTCATGGCAGAGCTAGGACTTGACATCAGACCCTTTGTCTCCAGAGTCCAAGCTCTTAACACCATGTTGCCCTGTCTCTCTTATCTGGTTCCTTGAGCAATGATCATCTCTATTTCTGGAACCGGAGACCCCTAAGTTTTCTGTTTTCTCAAAAAGAATTAGAATGGAAAGGTTCACCATGGATATATTAAACATCTAGGTTCATCTATTAGTTGCTAATTGGCCTTGGATTAGTTTAGTTTTAATTTAACAAGCTCTTTACCTCCCAATCTCCAGATTGATTGGTTGTGCAGAGAACAGTGGCAGTCTCAATTGACATAATTATCTTGTTATGTCTTTTATCCTTCAGCACCTCTTGTCTAACCAGATTCCTCATGAGTGTAATAAACAGGTCACAGAGCACCATCGTATACCTACTCCAATCTTAGAGAATGCATTATCTCGAATTTATAAGCTCCTATTTTTATTTTATTTTACAGTCATGGTATGCTAGTCTCCCTGGCAAGCTTTAGAAATAGAAAAGAGCTATTTTTAAGATTATGTAAAAGAACCAGTAGTTTAGCGAGTCATGTAATCTGAGGTTTCACTACGGGTCGGTTTAGGGTTTCAAGCAAGATTTAAGTGTAATTTTAGAGGTTTTCTTAAATGTCATAAGGATGTCTAAGTCATTTATTGCTTAAATGTACAAGAAGGATTTCTAGCCCCTGTTCCATCAATTTTTGGAGCAAATAAATTACATATTTTTTAAAAGATGGTAAGATCCCAGTGTCTGAAGAACTTGATAAGGATCTCAGGCTTTATTTCACACTCCTGGAGAAAACTGTGTAACTGTATATTTCTTTGCTTAAAAAAAAGAAAAAAGAAAAAAAAAAGATCTGTACCAATAACTTTTCAAAACTAATTCTTTCAATTAGTTTCCTCAGGACAGGAAAGCCACCATCAACACGGGGCCATATTACATACTCAATATATTGTGAAAGAATGAGCTCAAAAGCTATGTGGAAATCTGTCCTCTGGGTTTGCAGGGCAGATACCTACAGTCCTAGCGCCTCTCTTTCTTCTATGCTTCTCCTATAATACAGGAATGCAAACCCAAGTTAGATGCCCAGACTCTTTGTTAGTATGTTAGTGTGTGGCTGCTTTCCAAAAATTGTTGTAAGTAGATATCTATTTCACATCGAACTTTGGCCATTGCATAGTTTATAACAATAAATCTTCTGAAAACATTTTTGCTTACCAGTGGTAACTACTGTCAGACGGCAATTAGCAGGTTTTATTAATGAAGGAAGGAGTAGGAGAATGCTGGAAAGATTTGAGCTCTCTCTTTCTTCATGGGATCAGGATCAGCAGACCCATTTGATACTTGAAAATCTGGCCTTTTGCTATGAGATAAAAGTGATAATAGTAATAGTTTATAATTATTACCAGCTTACTTGCCAGGTGCTATGCTCAAATATAAGTTCAGATGTGTGTAAGATAGATTCACATTATAAGAGCCTTAAACAATATTGAAGAGGGCATCTTTTGGGATGAGCACTGGGTGTTGTATGGAAACCAATTTGAGAATAAATTTCATATATTAACAAAAAAATAAGAGCCTTAAACAAAGTAGTTTTTTCTCTCTCCTTTCTCTTGGGAGGTAGGTCCTCCATGGCTGGAATGGTGGCTCTATCTTTACCTACCTCCCTATGACCGCAGTGAAGGCTGCCTGAGGGCCCAGGTTCCACTAGTCATGGTTACTGCCATGGTCCATGTTGTCCAAAGTGGATCAACGCCACATTCGTGTTCCATGAAGTAAATTAGAAATGGAGGAAGGAGTGTAGCCCAACAGGAGTGTCACACACAGACATCACTCCCACTAATATGCCAATGGTGGGACATAGTCACATGGCCACAGCTAGCTAAAGGAGGTGCTGGGAAACATAGTCTTAATACGTGTGACTGTGCACCCAGCTAACACTGTAGTGGTATGGAAAAAGAAAAGATACATCAAGTAGCAGTCTCTGCTGTCTTGTAATCTATCATTTAAGGCCCCCACAACCCCTAAGGTAGGTATTTTAATTATCCTCATTTTATAGAGGAATAAAGTGAGCTTAAGGAACTTGCCTAAGTTCCTGCTAGAGCCAGACTACTTGACCTCAGAGCCCAAACTCTTATCCACTGTTTTTCTGCCATCTCTGTGGACAAATACCATATTTTTTTAGTTTACTTTTTCATTTATTTAATGTACAATTCAGTGGTTTTTCGTATATTCAAAAAGTTGTACAACGCTCACCATTATTGAGTTCCTGAACACTACCATCAATCTAAAAGAAAACCCCATCCATCAGCAGTCACTGTCAGTATGCCCCTCCCCCCAGCTCCTGGAAACCACTTATCTACTTTCTATCTGTATAGATTTCCCTATTCTGAGTATTTCGTACAAAAGTAAACATACATTTTGTGGCTTTCTGTGTCTGGCTTCTTTGATTTAGCATTATGTATTCAAGGATTTTTCCATATTGTAACATGTACCAGTACTTCATTCCTTTTTTTTCCTCCCAAATAATATTCCATTATATGGATATACTACATCCTCTTTCTCCGTTCATCAGTTGATGGATGTTTGGATTGTTTTCACTTTTTGACTATTATGAATAATACTGCTATGAACATTTGTGTACAGGTTTTTTTGTGGGCATGTATTCAATTTTCTTGGGTAAATACCTAGAAGTGGAATTGTCGGATCCTATGATAACTTTATGTTTACCTTTTTGAAGAACTTCCATATTGTTTTCCAAAGTGGCTAAAAAAGTTTACATTCCAGGGTGCCTGGGTGGCTCTGTAGGTTAAGCGTCAGACTTTGGCTTAGGTCATAATCTCACAGTTTGGGGGTTCGAGCCCCGCATCGGGCTTTGTGCTGATGGCTCAGAGCCTGGAGCCTGCTTCGGATTCTGTGTCTCCCTCTCTCTCTGCACCTCCCTGCTGTCTCTCTCTCTGTCTCTTTCAAAAAACATTAAAAATTTTTTTATAGTTTACCTTCCTACCAACAATATATTCCTACCAATATCATCATCAGTGTTTACCATCTTTTTAAATTATAACCATCCTAGTGGATGTGAAGTGGTAACTCATTGTGGTTTTAATTTGCACTTCCCTAATGACTAATGGTGTTTAGCATTTTTTCCTGTGCTTATTGGCCATTTGTATAAATCTTCTTTGGAGACCTATCTATTCAGATCCTTTACACGTTTTCTAATTTTTTTTTTTGTCGTTTTATTATTCAAGTTGTAAGAGCTCCTTATATATTCTGGATAGAAATACGATTTTGATTAGTAAGTATAAACAGTTTTTAATATAGTTGAATTATTTAAGTATTCTGTGATATATGAATCTGCAGATTGATAGCCTTGACAGAATTCACAAACAAAAATGATCAGTTCAGTTTGTGAGTACAGCTAGCACCTTAGTACTATTCAGATTTTAGGCCAAAGACTGCCCAACAGAATATAGGCAGAAGTAAGGTTTGTATATGGATCACACCCATGATTTTAGTTTTCCTGTTCATCAGGATTTTGACACGCTGGTGACACGGCAGTGCTTCTAGCCCTTAGTCTACATATAAATCACCTGGCCATCTGGTTAAAATGCAGATTCTTCTTCAGCAAGTCTGGGAAAAGCCTGAGATTTTTAACAAGCCCTCAGGTGATCCTGAAACTGCTGATCCAGGGACCTCAATTTAGGTAGCAAGTGTTAGTAGAAGTATTAATATCGCTGTTGGGAACCATGAGTCTAATTCTCCTTCTACAAACCAATTTGCTTTCTTCTGCCTCAAATAGACTGATGTCCTAGCTCAAACCTGGCCTTTGGAATTGACTCTTGACTACCACTTACCAGAAGTGCTTCTTTGAGCAAATCACTTAACTGCTCTTCACCACACTTTCCACATCTGTAAATTACAGATACTTATACTTCCTTCTCCCAGTGGTAATGAGGATGAGGTGAAATAACATACATAAGGCATCTATCACAGTTCCAGATCTATATTAGGACGTGGTTAAGTGTTGTTTTTTTTCTTCTACCCGCCTTCAGCGTTAGGGGCTGTCCCTCTGTTTTGTGCAAATACAGCATTATCAGTGGAGGGACAAGTGAGTGTTACTACCCTACTTTCCTATATTGTCATGATTAGATCAAGCATTGTTACTGGAGTCCAGATCTTGGGCCCCACAACGGTAGAAATGAGGCCAGACCAAGGCACAGGCGAGGCTCTATTCGGGCTATAGCTCTAGCTGGAAGGAGACACATCACCAACACACAGGAGTTAGGCTGGCTTCTCCAAACAAAGGGGAGGCCCTGCTTATATAAAGTCCCCTGAAAGTTGCCAGGTCCATTATGCTAATAAAGGATAGAAAAGTGCCTTGTCCTGATTGGTTGATTTTGGCAAGCAACTAAGACAGTTTATTGGTGTCTTTTGGAGCTGGGGTCTTTCAGGCTTGTGGCGCCTGTTTGTTTCTGTGCCAATAGGACATAGCTATGGCTGTTGTTTTTAAGTCAGCCTTGTATACTAGTCTGCATCCCGGTTCTGCACTGTAAGAAAAGCAGCTTAGCAATAATAGTCAACATGAAATGCCCCAGGTATATAATGTTTTTCACCTGGGGCTTGTTCCCATGGTCCCTGGCATTCTCGGTATTGCCCTCTTGAAGGTTTGTAGTCTATGTGTATTTCATCTTATTTACTCAAAAATTGTATGTTGTTGGACATTAGGACTTTTTGTCATCTTCTGGTTTTGAATCCCATGGGCCCTCTCATGGTGCTACCCAAGAATATGTTATTAATTAAGTCTTACAGAATGGATAAGCCCATTTCAGTCGTGGTAGTAGCAGTAGTGACTATAGAAGTAATAACATTTATTAAGAATTTTGTGTCAGACATTATCCTAAAGGCACGCGTACATTATCTATCAATACCCAAAACCGTTCTTTGAAACACATCCATTTATTGTGTCTGTTTTACAGACAAGGCAGCTGAGACCTAGCCATACTTAGACAGCCTTCCACTTTGGTGGTAGGAGCAGAGTTCTGGAGGCTGGCTGCCCACAGTCTAAATCTCTGTTCCGTCTCATTCTAGCTAGAGAGATGGGTTTGGTTTCTTAGCTGGTCAATATGCAAATACATCATCTATAATTAATGCCAATCCCACAGTATTATTGTGCGGTCCGTGTGAACTATACAAAAAAAAATGCTTAGCACCGTTCCCGCTACTTGGAAGTATTCCACACGTTCTGTTTACGTGTGTGTTTGTGAAGTCATTTATCCAATGGCCTCACAAGTGGCAAAGGTGGGATTTGAACCCAGGCTATCTGACTTAATAATCAATAACTCATAATTTCTAAATTATGTTGCTGCAGGTCTTCTATTTCAAATAATCTGTTGAGGTGGAAACCAACAATTCATGTGTCAAAGTGAAAAGAGAAAGGTCAAGGGGCTGCAGAGGCAGAAAAAATATGTGAAAGGCATTTTGTAATTTATCACCTTTTGAAAAAGACATCTTTAAAGCTCCAGTGTTTGTGCGAACTCATTTTCTAGAAGCATTTGTGTGGCTGCTGCCAATCCAAGCCAGAGGGTGCAACCAGAGACTGAGCCAGGTTTTGTTGTGCCCAAAATTTACACCCTTTGGGAGTGGAAGGGTGCTCTCATTAAGGGAAAGCCTTCACTACTTAAAAAATGCAAAAATATCTTATTTGTGAAAATTATACAAAAGCACATGATCACATGAGAGCGTTGCTAGGGTCCTCCTTAAGGCCGTGATGCTAAACTTCATTCGCTTCATGGTGAATCCTCCTCTGGCACAAAAGTAGTCAAATCCCTGACCTGCAAAGCAGCAAGCCTGGCTTTCCTTCCTGTTTTGCTTCAGAAAGGGCCAGTTTCAAACTTCTGTGTCTTGGTGCCTCTATTTGAAACACTAGTGATAGATTATATATATAGATCTCTAACTCACAGGAAATTCTGGTGGATAACATGTTTCCCAGAATAAATATATTAAATTATCTTGAAAAAAAAAACAGGCAGACTGTATGGGTTTTTCGTACCTACTGGCAGGTGGCACACATCTAAATGTTGGAGCCTTTTTATAAGCAGGATTAAATTGACTCATGACAGCTGGTCACTAAAATACAGGAAGTGCAGACCTGGTTGAAAGCAAGAATACACTGGTTTTCATCACTCACATCAAAGAACAGAGCTCGCTTTTTTTGTAAGTCCATCTTAGCAATGCCTTTATTTGACAATGTATGTAGTTTGTCACTTATGCACAAGTGGATCTTTGAGGTACAAGCAAGTCAATTCCATCTAGAGTGTCTTGGTGTGAGTTCTATGTGTGTAAACAGAATCAGTGAATAGGTTTTAGCTCTCCAGAACATCAGATATTTCACTGTTAGCAAAGCCTGTTAGGTCTCCATTTGTACAGCTCCTTTCCTGCCCAATGTAATGGTAGACGTGGGAGCTGGATGACCATGGAAATAGATAATCAATCTGTCAGAGACAAGTGGTTGCCCTGGAAATCTGACCTCCATCCCATCACAAGGCTGGAGGTCATATTCCCAGGAATTGAGAGCAATTTCCTGGCGTTGTGACATCCATTTCTTCTTTTTTTTCTGCTGGAGGAAAAGATACTCTGGCAGGGGCTGTAAATAAAGAATCTTAGTGGCTGGTTGGAATGGGCTGATGTGAATAAACCAAGCTGTAGAGAAGGAAAGAGAATCATTTTCAAATACCAGCCAGTGTTGTGGTACCTCAATGTCCACTTTCACCTGTGCTGCCCAGGTACAACAGTCATCACCAGGATGGAGGAAACACAGTCCAGAAGCTAGGCTAGGTCAGCAGAATGAATACTAGATAAGTTCCAGTTTTTGCCAGAACCCAAGCAAGATTGCCAAACTTGAACCTGAACCAGGTGACCATTCTTCCATGAGAAGTTGAAGCCAAAAGATGAACATTCCAGAATAATTATGCTACACAAATGCTTTGTTTTTGTTGTGTCTTGTTCTTTCTCCTCTAAACTGTGTTGTTTTCCTGAGTCCTTGAGGCATTTATTTTCAGGCTTTTTTTTTTTTCTTGTGTTAGGTTTCCAGCATTTGGCAAATTCTCTGGAGTTTGAATAGTGTTTACAAGGTCTTACCAATTTTATAGAGTTCTCTTTCCCATTATGAGGTTAGTTATGTAAACCAATGATAAGGGCATGTGGTAGTTTTGAGCACATATCAAGGAGTTTTTGATTTATTACAATACCTATTAATTCTGTTTTTAGTCCATTACCGTGCTAGACATAGTAGAAAAGACCCATGAAGTTCCTGCTTTCAGAGAGTTTACTTGTTTAACAATCATTTGTTTATCTGTCATATATGTATATATGTATATATATATATATATATATATATATATATATATTTTTTTTTTTTTTTTTAAGTACTTACTACGTGCCAAGCACCTTGACATGTGCTGGGGATGTTGCAATAAATAAGGCAAACATGACTGCTGCCTCCAGGAGTTTACTCTAGTAAACATGCTAGAAGAAGAAACTATGAGAATGCAGCCTATGTCTAAAGCAGAGATAGTGTGGGCTTTATCATGTGACTGGCCTCACCCAGTGTCCCAGGAGCACATGGGAAAGGTATTCTGGTGGGTCAGAGAAGCACTCAGATAATTGACCAGCAGATGTTTTTTGAATGTCAGTTAGCAGCCAGACACGGAAATTTCCAAGTTGACACCTGAATGGTAAGAATTTTGCAAATGAAAGGAATAGAAATGGTAGAGCAGAAAGTTGCAAGCAGAAGGAACAGCCTATAAGATTACCTGAAGGCAAAGTTTGAAAAACTAAGTAGTGTTGCTGGCATTGCAGATGAATCTAGAGAAGGGAGAAGCCACCAACTTCAAAGGGACTTGGAGGCCACATGACAGAGTTTGGACTCTATTCTGAGAATAGTGACAAGTCTTTAAATGGTTCTAAGCCACAGTGAGCCCAATATTTTTGTGTAAAGGATTATTTTGACTGTTGTGTTGAGACTGGGCTAGAGAGGAACATGACTGGAGGCAGTAAGGTCTGTTGAGAAGCCATTGTAATAAAGCAGATCAGAGATGATGACAAGCTTAACTAGGGCAGTGGCAATGGGTGGCTGGAACCTTGTGTATTTGAGAGTTATCAAAGAGGAAGGAATCCCAGAATTTGGTGAGAGATGGAGCAATGACAACTTAGATGTGATAGGAAAGGAAGAGAGGCATTCTTAACCAACTGCCTCAAAGTTGATGCAGTTTACTGAGACAGACATCTCAGAAGGAGGAGTGAGTGGGTAAGAGAGGCTCAGACTTCAGTTCAGGATCTGTGGAGTTTGACATGCCCAGGAGAGAGATCCATGATAGATCCAGAATTTATCAATATGTCAATCAGGTAATTTTCACCTAGTAATAGTGGAGGGAAGGGTTCTATCAATCTCTGTGGGTAACAGAGAATCTCTGAATCTCCTAAAATGTTTTCAAATGTTAAAGCTTATCTTTCATGTGCTTATTATTTCAGGGTGGGGAAGATTATGGAAGTTTGTTTTAGAATGCAAGTTTGCTGTAACCCAAAGGTAGTTAAGGACCACAGAGGAAATTGAAGGGACGGCCTTTTGTAAGAGTGTCCGAAAAGACTCACTTAGGCTGATGGTTCTGAGCCAGAACCCCAAGAACAGCATATAAAAAGAACACACAGAAGAAGGTTCTGAAAGTGCACTTGAGAATCCAGTGAGGACAAAGTATTAGGAGAAAGGGAGTGGTCAATACCTCAGTCAAAGGGAGAGATTCAAATACCCCTGGGTGGTCAAATGAGGTAAAGAGAAGTATCCATTGGATTTTCAAGGAGGTCATGGCAAGAGAGGCTGTGGTGGTGAGAAAGAGAGAGTGAGTGGGAGATGAGAAAATGGAAAATTCGAGTAAGGAAACTCAAGAAGGGAGAGGAGATTGTTAAAGAAGTAGCTGGAAATGAAGACAAGGTAGAAAAGAAATACAGGGTAGATATCCACCCCCCACCCCCCCACCCCACCACCACCCCCGCTTAAGATGGGAGAGATTTGTGCAATGAGTCAACATTTTAAAAGCTCAAAGAGCCTTAAGGAACAACTGACAAATCCAAATACACAGAAGCATTTAAAGGGATCAGAAGAATAGAGCTCAGGGTGCCTACACTGGTAGCATAGGTGATTGGGAATAGTTTGAATTGAGTTGAGCCTTTGAATGATTAGCTTTTGGACAGGTGAGGATGAACCATTAATTGAAAGAAATCTGAGAGAAATAAGATTAAACATTTATCCGTTCCTCTTTCACCTTCTTTTGTTATTCAAAGAATATTTTCTCAGCAAATATAAGGTCTTTAGAATGGAAATTGCCTGTAACACAGAAAGTGACTACAAGTATATGAAGGTATTAACAGTTACAAGACATTTAATCCAACTTACAATTACTTCTTGTATTCTTGGTCTTCCTACATGAAACCAGCATATCCTTTGGGGTCACATTATTCTTTTCCCCATTTGGAATTTTTAACACCAGATAGGGTGCTAAATCAGTATAAGCTGGTGCTTCTATCACTTAGGTTTCTAACATCTTCCATATATACAAACACACCCATAAATAAAGGTGCTAATGTTGATGGATAAAGATCCTTCCATATACAACTTGGCACAATTGACTCCCTCCCTGCATAGAGGAGATTGCTTTAAGACCTAGCTCATAATTAAACACTATTTCACTTAACCGAATTATTTTTCTCTTATCTTTTTATGAGACTGCATACATGTTAATTTTAAAGACTTTGTTTATGTATCTAAGTTGAAGAGGTATTGTTTAAACAGCAGCCTTTCAATTTACTACAATTTATAAGTATACAGAAGGCAGAGTGTAACTACAAGTATTACAAATTGTGCTAGACCCCTGAGGAAGCTGAGGTGTGGTCTTTACCCAGGGAGGTTTGAGGGAGGGGGGCAGGGTGAGCATTGCTCTACGGGCCACACCTTTTGGTTAGAAGAGAACCCAACAGCTCTCAGTAATGGTCTTAGCCATTCCTTTGCTTCCTTGCCATAAGTGTGGGCCAGCCTACCAAACAGATCATCAGTGCACAAGGGAGAACCTTGGATGTTGCTGTACAGACAACATAGAAACCCACATCAATTCTTAAAGAACCTTATTTTCCTACCTAAGAAAGACTACTGTTACCTTTTCTAATTCATGACACTTTCCACAAAGGAAAACAAATGTAAAGCACGACAATATTTCTTTGTCTTTATGAAATTTGGCTTTCTATATTTTTGTCCTACTTCTTGGGAGAGGCCAGACTCATTTAAAAATTCACACACACACACACACACACGCAAATTACATTTTCGCGATTCTGACTCTGACATACCTTGACCCTTTATCCTTCAGCTTGGGTGTCCTAGCTCTCCCCTTTGTGTGGATGCATGGCGTCCTGCATACACTATTCTGGCCTCTGGCCATGGTCATCCTGTCAACCTAGGTTTTACTTTTCCACAGGATGTGACCTGTGCTTGAGAAGTTACAATTTATAATCTGCTACCTCAACAAATATCCAGTTGGCCTTTGCAATTTTACAGTCCAGGATTTTGGATAGGGGGATGCATTTTTGTGGAAATTGCATATTTCATTGTGGCCTCTCATAGATCACAGTTTTATTCATAGGCACCAAAGGCAATAACCCAGACACATATAGGTTTTTGTTTTCTAGGCCTCTAAGCATTTTTTTTCTGAGTCATTTGAACCATTCCTGAGAGAACTTTGTAATTGTCTTATTTGCTGTGAGGGAGCAATCTAAGGACTACTCAGATTGGGTAGAAGCCTTGGTGGGAAAACTTTGGATCTGGGGTAAGGTCATTTTTGAGCCCGGAATATGAATATCTTATTATGACCTCCTTGGGTCTATAAAATAGTATGAATAGCAAATTGTCTTAATGGTTACATTTCCTTTTCAACAAAGAAAGATTGCCTTTCTGGTTTAAGGAAAAACAGAAGATAACATTGTTCTTCAAACCCAGATGAAATCGTCATAGTTTTGATAATATTACAGGAAAACTGCTCCCTAAGTAGTTGGATACCTGTTGGAAAGCCCTTGATTTTTTAGCACAGTTGTCTTACCTCACATTCAGGTCCCCACTGAACGGACTGACTGGTATTAGGATTCCTCAAAGTGTGGGAGGATACAGACTTTATCATAACCCCACCTCTTCCCCCAAGGGCACTTGTTGAAAAGATTCTGAGGGTGGGGCCTCCAAATCTATATTTTGCCAAGAGCTTGTAGGTATCCAAGCACAGCAGGGTGTGAGAACTACCACCCAGGAGATAGATGGGTAAAGCCTCTGTGATCACCAACTTGACTTAACAATGAACTCTTGTTTCTCCTCCTTTAGGTGCAAATGTAATCTCCACGCCACTGTGTGTGTGTATGACAACAGCAAATTGACCTGTGAATGTGAGCACAACACTACAGGTCCAGACTGTGGGAAATGCAAGAAGAATTATCAGGGTCGGCCTTGGAGTCCAGGCTCCTATCTCCCCATCCCCAAAGGCACTGCAAATACCTGTGAGTAGCTTTGCTCTGTAACACCATATTTTGTGCACGATGAGATGAGCTGAGAGTTCTGCTCAATTTCCCTTGCGATTGTGCTTTTTTTGTTTTTATTCTTACCGTTGTCCCATTCCTCTTCAAAATGCAGCTGAAGCTCTAGTCCCTATTTTACCACTTGTAAGCACATTTTCACACTTGGCTCATCTGTTCAATTCAGTCTTCCAACATTCACATCAAATGTGTTGGGAAATGAAGGAAATCAGGAGAAATTTTGCTAAGTGGATGAAACAGGAGATGTTTGTTTTTCTCCACCAAATTAATTTCCAATTAAAATAACAACAGCGTTCAAAACTCCCAATGGTAACTTAATTTTAACCATAAACAACTCCAGAAATTCTCTAAATGTTTATAATCCCATTTCCCCTACTGGGTAACCTGAGAGATGCTTTGTCCAGAAGATGCTTCCCTGTCTGATCTTAGCATAGCCTTAGCTATGCCCAGTGAAATAATTGGCTTTTTCCAAATTCCAGCAGTTGAGGTCATGCTTGGCATGGATCCTGTTAGCAAAAGCCACCTTTTGACAAAGAGTCTGATTGTAGGCCTTGCAGGTGCTACATTAAGTTAAGGAACGTCTGTGTGTATGTGAAAAGAGCCTTGGCCTTATCTGTGTTTACAGGAACCATAATAGGTGCCCCATTACCACTCGTGTATGCCCCACTAAAATCCCTGAACATCCATAGGAAAACACACTCTGACACGCTCAGGCAGAGAAATGATTACTTTCAGAATAAACTGCCCAATTCCATGGGTGGACCGATTAGCCACCTGTAAAAGCCAAAGGTTTGCCCTCTTTCAAAAGTAGAGGAGGGGTGAGGTTTTAGAATATACCTAGTAAGTGAGAAATAACAGAAATAGCAGGACAGTGAACAGTGGGAGAATGAGGGCTTGAAAAGCCACTCACTCTGTGCAAGGCTAAGAATGTTATCAGGTACTTCAAAGCAGCAGCTGTGAGAAATCAAAATCTAAAAACTAGTATCACAGGAACCAGGACCTTATCAAGTTAAATGTAAGAGTAATGAAGCGAGAAACAAGCCATGAAGTAAGGGGGCATGAAATTATGATAAAATTTCTATGAGGCAGAAAAAAAATTCTTCAAAAGATTTTTAAAAATCCCTATTTGTAAGGGTATTCAGTTTCTTTCTGTGTTAAAGAAAAATTGACAGTCTAGCTCCTAAAATTAATACATAAAACTCTGTTGAACAGAAATGTTGATTTTTCAAGGTGATTTTATTAACAGAGACTCTTTTGGCCATCCTCAATTGTTCAGGGCCATAGACTCATGAATTCAGAAGGAATCACAAGGTTATTTGTTTGCGAGACCCTGTGGCTGCCTACCAAGGGTCCCTATCACCACACTTGTCATATTTACTTTAAAGGTTTCCCAAAATGAAAGTGGCTCAGATTTCATTTTTGGTGTCTGCTGCTTCTTTAGTGGGACAAGATGGAACAGAGGAAAGTTCACAGACACCTGCCAGCCTTCTAGTTCATCCTCAGGACTGACCAGCTTAGCAAGGCTACCAGAAAGGCAGCTGGAGTGGGCTGCTACTAAAGGCATTGGTTGCTATTCTAACATGACTTCTTCTGCTTGTAACTGAGCTTCGAAGTCTTGTTTATTTCAAGACCTTTTCACTGGGAAGAGCTTCTTGTGCTAGCCAAGCTTTCTCACTGTGATGGGTTTCTTGTATTCTCCATGGACATGATTTACCTACCCATCATCTTTTGCACATTGCAGAAGATCACCAATTACTCCCTGGCCAAAGGAATGCAACCTCTTCCAATTTTCTTTGTGGATTCTATCGCTTATCAACCCCTTAGTCTTCAACTGGCCTTTTCTATACTTGTAGACTTTTCCCCATCTTTGTTACAGTAGGAAGATGACAGGGGTCATAATGCCCAAGGGGGCTCAAGTCAATGTTTCTTTCAGTCTTTAGTATGCAGAAATTAAATGAAAGATTTTAGAGATGACTGCAGTGGTTCAGTCTTGCAATGGAAAAGCCTTACAGTGGAAAGAACCCCTTAAATTAAATTTCTGATACATCAGACTGTGCTTTAAAATGTCCAAGGATGGAAATAAACAATTCAGTGGTTTAGTACACAGGTTCCAGGATCAAATACAGTTTATCTATTCACTAGCTGTGTGACCTTGAAAAAGTTAAACTAACCTCTCCAACACTTGGTTTCCCACCTGTAATATGAAAATAATAACAGTTCTTACCTCATAGGGATTTTGAGAGAATTGAATGGCCTACTGCGTGTAATGTGTTCAGCATAACACCTGTCACCAAATAAGTGTTCAAAAATAATTTTGATTTTGGAATTTTTTTCATAAGGCATGCTTGTCCATTATTGGACAGGTTTCATTGTTATAAAACTTATTTATTAATATCAATATTATCTCCTAATTTCCAGTGGGTTTTTTTCTCTTTAAGTATTGAAAGAGTATATAATCCCTGTTTCTTTTCTTCTCCAGGTTAACATCATCATCCTTTTTCATATAATAAGATTTTCATGTCTCTTATGGGGTTGCTTGCCCTAGAAGTCATCTAATTTTTTAGTGTGAAAATGTCAGCCAAGCACAAGACTCTGGCACTGTTGTGATTCTTATTCATACCGGCTTTTTCTTACACACATGCATACATGCTTTTGTGTGCATCACACACACACACACACACACACACACACACACACACACACAACTCTAGGTGGTGCATCACAGGTCAGTTATTTAAGAGGAACACTTAGGATATGTCATATCCTAATACAAAAGTACAAAACCTAAGAAGTAAAAAAAGAGTGGCTACAATCTCTGAGCCCTCAACATCAACTCCTCAATGGCTTAGAAAGGCTATGCATCCTGGATAATCTCTTGATTTAGCAGAATCTCTGCAGCCAGGATAATTTTTTTTAAGTTTTCATTTATTTTAAGAGAGAGTGAGAGCAGGGGAGGGTAGAGAGAGAGGGAGACAGAGAGAATCCCAAGCAGGCTCTGCACTGTCAGCACAGAGCCTGATGCAGGGCTCGAACTCATGAACCACAAGATCATGACCTGAGCCGAAATCAAAAGTTGGACTCTTAACTGACTGAGCCACGCAGGTGCCCCCAGAGTAATTTTTTAGTAGGAAGGTCAATTCCTGTCCACTCTTAGTAAAAGAACTAAGAGAACTTCATTAAACTAGAAAATTAGAAGATCTCCATTCACAGACAATTAACCCATCACCCAGAGGTACTGTAAACCAGGAGTTTGCTGGGAATTTTATGACTTTGGAAGTCCTGAATTCTGGAGCATCTCCAAGGCCACTTTTGTAAGGAGCATGTAGAGCCAGGAGAGAAGAATACAGATCCCCAACATCCTAAAATAGAGCCACCCCTATAATCTGTGAGACACATCACATTTCCCTATGCTTTTCACTGCCATAGGCTTGGTAGAGGCAGAAGTAATAACTCTTGTGATTATATTTTTATTCACCATGTTTTTTATTCAAGACCAGTGTGTTTTCTTCTTGGTCTTTTAAAGCCAAATATATATATCAGAATGTTTTCCTTGTTTTTCTACAAAGCTTATGTTTTCTCTGTAAGGCGTCTTCTCCCCATTGATCTTCATTCTATTTTTGATAGTATTCTCAGCGTCCTTTAAATTTCTTTTCTGTCTTCAAAGTAGATGGCAACTCTGTCCAACTTCATGCTTCATCATGATTCACTTGATTGCTATTGTCTAGCTCATGAATAAAAGTATCAAGTAGCACATCTTTACATTTCTGATCCCTGTGGAATAACACACAATATTTTTCTACATATATATGCTAAAAACTCAATCATTAACTTTTAAGAACTATAACTGTAAGAAAGATAGTACAATACCATCCACACCTCTGCTTCCCAAAGTGTGTTCTATGACCCTTTAATGAATTCCATGGTCAAATAAGTTTGGAAAATGCTATAAACTATACTGACTCTTAAGATATTCATATTACCTTATTAAAAACTTGAGAATCCAATAGTAAAGTAACCTATTTCACCCGGTGTTTCCCAAAATTAACTGTTCATGGAACATTTAATAACTTTCTATAAAACACTCTTTGGGGGATCTGCTGCACTAAACAATTTCTACAGCCTAGTGATAGAAATGTCATGAAGACAGACAGAAAGCCCATCTAGTTCCACTGTATTCAATCTTTCACTTTCTTCTTACCTACACAGTCTAATATTCTTCAAAGAAAGAAAATTAAATTGGTCTGACATTGACATTATTTGTTTGTTCAGAAATCCAACTTGAATTGTTACACAATATCTAGGTCTCTTCTGAGTAATGGAAAATAATTTGATGATCGTTCTGTTATTTTCTCTAGTATTAAATTCACATTGACCAATTTATATTTTCCCAGGTGTACACATGTGTGTGTCATTATCCAGACAATTTCCTAAGTGCTTTACATGCATAAGCTCATTCTTAACTCACAACATTCTTATAAGGTAGATGCTGTTAGTTTCATTTTACAGTCATGGATTTTGCAGACTACTGAGGACGAGTATTAAGGTTTCCATGACTAGTCAGGGTGAGCAGGAGGATTTGAACCCACATATATCTTGACTCCAAGGACTGCACATTGTACTATATTGCTTCTCAGGTTAAAGTTTAATGACTTCCTCTGTTCTCCACTGGGGTATGCACATTCTGACACCTGCTTAAAACAAGTCAGTCTTCTCTAAACCTGGTCTCTCCTACTTCTCTTCCTAGACTTCTGTTTGTTATTTCTTTGCCTTCAGAGACTCCCCATCTGCCCTTGCTTTCAGTTTTCAAGCTCCCCACCCCTGCTTCTTCTCAGTCTACAGTTTTTTTTTTCCTTACCATTCCTGTCTATTCCTGTGGTTTTAGCTCTTAGTATTATTGGTTTGATAGTAATCAGCCAATTACAGCCTAGAATTGCTCTAATGAATCCACACTGGTTTTTCCAGCTGTCTATGAAGATCTCAAAGTCCACATGCTGGACACTGAATTTATTCCTTTCTCCAAATTGCCATTCTCTCACTTTCTATTTTAATTCTCCTTTTTTAAGACTGCTCCTCAATGTCAACTCCTCAGTGAAGCCTACCTAGATTCTCCCACGCAAAATTAACTGCTCTTTTCGCTCTAGATTTTTGATAGCGTGTGTACACTTACAGTTGGTTGACTTTCTATGACCAAGATTGTAATAATAATAATGGTAGCTTCTATTTATTAAGTTTACCACAGGCTTTTATAGTTTGTGAAGTGCTTTCTTGCATTAAATTCTTATAACAATCCTCATGGGGTGTGTGCTATTTTTATCTCCATCTGACAGATAAGAAAGCACAGGCACACAAAGATCACTAAGTAAGTTTTTCCAAGGTCACACAGCAAATACGTCACAGAACAAGATTTATTACTTTTTAAAAATATAATTATTTTCAAATTGGTTTCCATACAACATCCAGTGCTCGTCCCAACACGTGCCTTCCTCAGTGCCCATCACCCACTTTCCCCTCCCCCCACCCCCATCAACCCTCAGTTTGTTCTCAGTATTTAAGAGTCTCTTATGGTTTGCTTCCCTCCCTCTCTGTAACATTTTTCCCCCTTCCCCTCCTCCATGGTCTTCTGTTAAGTTTCTCAGGATCCACATAAGAGTGAAAACATATGGTGTCTGTCTTTCTCTGCCTGACTTATTTCACTTATCATAATACCCTCCAGTTACATCCACAATGCTACAAATGGCCAGATTTCATCCTTTCTCATTGCCAAATAGTATTCCGTTATATGCGTAAACCACATCTTTATCCATTTGTCAGTTAATGGACATTTAGACTCTTTCCATAATTTGGCTGTTGTTGAAAGTGCTGCTATAAACATTGGGGTACAAGTGCCCCTGTACATTAGCACTCCTATAGCCCTTGGGTAAATTCCTAGCAGTGCTATTGCTGGGTCGTTGGGTAGATCTATTTTTAGTTTTTTGAGGAACCTCCACACTGTTTTCCAGAACAGCTGCACCAGTTTTAATTCCCACCAGCAGTGCAAGAGGGTTCCCGTTTCTCCACATCCTCTCCAGCATCTATAGTGTCCTGATTTACTGAATAAGATTTAAACTCAGGTCTATATGACTTCAGGAGCTAAAATGTTAGCAATTTAAGAACAGTACCATACTGTATTTCTGGCCTTTATAAATGCTTGTGGAATTAACTATTTTGTGAATGACTAAGAAAACCTAAATAAGGCTGTAATGTGCATGCGGTACATTGACCTCCCATCCATTTTCCCTTGTCTCCTGGAATGTATGGTCTTCACAGCTCAGCAGCTCTAACACAAAGGTCTTCAATCTCCTACAGGAAGAGCCAGCCATCTTGGAGGAAATACAATAGGGAAAAGACTCATTTTTTTTCAAGGGTACTCATAACCCATCTGACCATCTAGAGATGGCACATTGCCTGGCTGAGCTTCCCAGACTTCCGCAAATGTCATTCATGGCCTCACTGACTTGAGCACTGTCAGATTCTGCCCACCAGCCTTTCAGGCTGAGACCCCTGGTTCTACAGCACAATAAGAGAGGACTTTCCTCTTCCTCTCAGAGCCATATATATATATATATATATATATATATATATATATATATATATGCCAAGCTGTCAGCCCAATATACAAAACCAGAATACCAAATTATTCATGTATAACCATCAATCCACACAGTCCTTATCTGAAGCTCATGGGACCAAATATGACTTGGAATTCAAAACTATTGGGATTTTAAAAGGTAATACATATATTGTAGACATATAACCATTTTCACAGCACAATTTGAGGTAGCACCACCTGAAAACATTGTAATATTTCTGCAGCAAACCTCTGATTATTCTCACCTCATGCCCCTTTCACTCAGGTTTTACCACCAAATTAGTTCAGAGCATGTTATGTTGTGCTGGAGGTAAATTTGGGAGAAAAAAAAAACTTTTAATTTTCAGAGTTGTTGTTTGAAGATTGGAGATAAGAGATAGGGACCTAAAATAAATTAAGAGATGGTATAGAGTGGTTGTTACAGGTGCAGGCTCTGCAACCTGGATCTCTGAATTCAAATCAGTTTCCTTAAGAGATGATCTTAGGCAAGCTGTTTGTTTTTGAGTTTCTCCCATCCATAGAATAAACCTGAGTGTTGACCTCATAATGTTGTCATTAAAATTAAATGGATTAATGCATGTAAGGTATTTACATTTTTTAATGTTTTTTATTTTATTTTTGAGAGAGAGAGAAAGAGCACGAGTGGCGGAGGGTAGAGAAAGAGGGACACACAGACCCCAAGCAGGCTTCAGGCTCTGAGCTATCAGCACAGAGCCCAAAGCGGGACTCGAACTCACAAACTATGAGATCATCACCTGAGCTGAAGTCAGCACTCAACCAACTAAGCCACCCAGGTGCCCCAAATGCATGTAAGGTATTTAGAACAGAGGCAGACACATAGTAAGCACACAATGGAATGAGATGCTATTGTCATTATAATTTCACTGAGATCTAACACATGGACTCATCCCAGGCAGATGTGTAAATCCTCCTTTTGGAGATAACAGCTATGTAGAGAGATAAATTATGTCCAGATCCCAGCTTATTCATGTAGAATATGAAATAACTGTTATGGTATTCAGAATATTTAAGTCCTCATGACCAGTGTATTCTCTCCCTTGTAATTGAGACTCCTTGCAGAGCCAGATAACAATCAGAAGGTTGCTTGGTGAGCATGGCATCAGGAAATTTAAATGACTCTAATGCTAATAACATGAGACTGAAACATCCTGACACATCCATCCTGCCACAGAGTCAGCCTCCTTAATGCCAACAGAACACTGCAGGCCTGAAAGCTTTCAGGTTGCCCCTCCCTCTTCCTGAAACAGTGCTGGGCCAGCAGTGCTACCATATGCCTTGGGATGCTGCTCCTTTCTAGGCCTCCCCCTTCTGATTGGCCATTCTTCCATTCTTCAGATCTGTCAATAGGCTACATCAGGTTGATGTCACCTATGTCAAGTCAATCACATACACTCAGGTCCTTCTGTTGTAAGATGACTTTAGCTATCTTTGATTGGATCATTTATATGGTGATTTCACACTATAATTCTATGAAGGCAACCTTATTTCCTTTACTTTCAAGTTCCCGGCAGACAACTCACTGTGCCTCCTATCAACACAGTGGGACCAGGGATTAGGGCTGGAAGGACATTGGAAATGATTCCCCCAGAATACAAATGAGGCTGCAGAGTGTTTTCTTCCTCATCACCCACCTCTTCTTCAACTGGGTTTTTTGAAATTATAGCTCCCCATGGCCACAGCCTGGCTTCCCCTGAAGATCTAGCCATCTACTTGATGGGCTTTTTTCAAACCATCTATCACAACAGTGGTAATATTTCCTCTCATTTTGAGGCATGCCAAATCTGTGTCCCTTCTGATTTCCTCTTGCTGAAAAGCTGCCGACTTTGCATTGATTCTCAGAAGGAGTTATGACTCTTAGCACTGCATTAATCTGCTTTGGAAGATTAGGATGTTTATTTTTGCGATCTCCATCATGTTGCTTAACTATGCCCCCTTTAGCCATTTACTTGGTGGGAGGGTTAGTAAAATTGAAAACAGAAAGAGAAGGAGAAGGAGAAAGAGGAGAACGGGAAGAAGAAAATGATTGTATAATTCTACTAAGTTCTCATCCCCCTAATTGTAGCAAATTCCTTTAAAACAAACATTAAACTAAATACAGGAGTGGAAGGGCCAGTTGAGGAAGGACTAGCCATAAGTGCCTACAGTTGAGGAAGGACTGGCCCTAAGTGCCTTCTCATTCTTTTGATACACGAAACCCTTTGGCTTATTCAACGTGTGTGTGTATCTCTGACTGAAGGAGCATTTTCTATTCTAGAAGAAGCAGGCGTATTAAACTCCTATACCATGTATTGCAGAACCTTCCTCTCAAACTCGTGCATACCTGTGCTTCATTTCCTCAGTGCAAGTTCAGCAGTGTCTAATCAGACAAGGATTAGGAATTAACTGTTCCAATGTTGAATTTAAAGGTGTTGACTTGGGCAAGGCTCTCTCTTTCTTCTCTTTGTGCATTCAGTTTCCTCTTTTCTAAAATGAAAAGCTCGATGAGATTATTTCTTAACTCCCTGTCTGCTCTTCATTTTTAAATTACTCTTTCTGAATTAGCCTACCTGGTATCCTGCTTCCTGTCTGTCTACCTATCATCTGTTTATCTTTCCCAAGTATTTTTGAGGTTGTTTCAGAGGTGAGGTTTAACCTAATGAAGCTTGAGTTTTAGGATTCCTCATCAGAATCCTTCTAACCTTAAAAAATAAATTTTATATTTAATTTTATATTTTAAAGTTAATATTCTTTTTCTCAAAGAGAGCTCCCAGATTTGGATATGCTTTAGACCTCCACAAAATCTGTACTTTCCCTTGGGTGGCTTAGGGGAAAAGACAAATACAAATAAGAGTATCCAAATAGAGGGTTAAAAAAAGATGTGAAAGAAGGAATGGAAGGCAAATAAGCCAAATATTAAATGAGTTTACCCAGTTGAGCACCAGGTTGTGTTCTGAGCCACTGAACTTTCTAGAAGGCAAGGAATATCGTATAACTCTGGCTATCAGAATGAAGTAAATGTTCAGAGAGAACAAAAGTACCCATTAACTCTGAACTCTGAGAAATATCTCAGTTGAACATTTTATAGGGGACAAGATCATATTATGGCCAAAAGTATTTTCATTTGATAGAAACCGTTTTGGTAACAAGTGATAAAGTTTTGCTCAAATATACTTTGAGCAGCTTTTCTGTACCAGGCATTGTCCCAGGCAGATACTAGAAATACAGAAAGGAATGAGACATGGTGACTATCCTTCAGACCTCTCAGACACACACACAAACAATTATAAGTAAGTTGATAAGTTTTTTAGGGAGGCCTGTACAAAGAGGTGTGTGATCACAGGGAGTGGCTATTTCACATCAGGGAGATGAAAAAAGAAGGGGAAGAATAACTTCCAAGCTCAATTTTAAGGGTAAAAATATTCTTTAGCTAATACTTATTACTTCACAGGGAGTGTTTAAGAACTGCCAGCATGTGTCTAGATAATCTGACTCTCATCCCCGTGGTTCATGGGCACTGTCTGTGTTGTCAGATGAAATTATATTCATTTATTCATCCTTTACAGACCCCAAAGAAGCCCACCTTTCATGAATGACAGCCCTCTTGTCTTACTCTTGGAAGGCTTCTCATGGCTTACCTTCCTCTTTTTAATGACTGTAATGGGTTTATTAAATTCTTTAGTTGTCTGTAGAGAACCCAGACCAAGGTGTTTGGACAGTACAATAAGGAACATTTGGAAAAGTAATAGTAATAATAACATTCGAAAATGTGCTAATGGCTATCCCTTGGTGTTCACATATTTTCTACTTCTTATGCCAGCAAACAGTTTAAAAGGCTTTTCTAAGGAATTCCCATTTTACAGCAATGGAATAGAAAGTGACTCACCTGACACTACCCCAAAAAACTGTAAGCCACAAAATGAGGAAGGGGCTGAATTTTAAGCATCCAAAATGTTAGGTAATGGAAAACATCTTCATGAGGAAAATAAGATCTCAGAATGGCCTTGCTTGGCAAGCTTTGTACAGCTGCAGTGAACATTTCTTCCTGCGTTAGCATCCCCAAAGGAATGGAAACACTTCTGCATCGTTCTAACGTATTCAGCTGCAGCGAGTACTGCATTAAATAGTCTTGCAGGTTCGCTCTCTCTCCAGCTGCCTGGCCAAACATCCTGAGAACTTTGCCTTGCATTATGCATGGCCCTCTAACTCCATGTAAGTTTCAAAACACCCGAAAAGTCTCTTTCTGCCATCCTAACTTCCATTCTCTTTGACGGATTACAAAAGGCAAGCAGTTCTGATGGAGCAGGATTTTCAATCATGGGGGAATTTGGAGCTTCTGCCATTGATACTAAAATTGTGATGCTGCCATTATACCTCACTCAACAGGGGATTTACAAAAGAAAAAGAAAGAAAGAAAGAAAGAAAGAAAGAAAGAAAGAAAGAAAGAAAGAGAGAGAGGGAGTGAGAGGGGGAGGAAAGAAAGAAGGAAAGAAAGAAAGAAAGAAAGAAAGAAAGAAAGAAAGAAAGAGGGAGGGAGGGAGAGGGGGAGGAAAGAAAGAAGGAAAGAAAGAAAGAAAGAAAGAAAGAGAAAAAAGAAGGAAGGAAGAGAGAGAGAAGAAAGAAAGAAAGAAAGGGAGGGAGGGAAGAAGGAAAGAAAGAAAGAAAGAAAGAAAGAAAGAAAGAAAGAAAGAAAGAAGAGAGAGAGAAGAAAGAAAGAAAGAAAGAGGGAGGGAGAGGGGGAGGAAAGAAAGAAGGAAAGAAAGAAAGAAAGAAAGAAAGAAAGAGAAAAAAAGAAGGAAGGAAGGAAGGAAGAGAGAGAGAAGAAAGAAAGAAAGAAAGAAAGAAAGAAAGAAAGAGAGGGAGGAAAGAAAGAAGGAAAGAAAGAAAGAGAAAAAAAGAAGGAAGGAAGGAAGAAAGGAAGGAAGAGAGAGAGAAGAAAGAAAGAAAGAAAGAAAGAAAGAAAGAAAGAAAGAAAGAAAAAGAAAGATAGATTCAGTACCAAGTCACTGTCACGCTGCAGCAAAGATAGTCTGCCAAAGTATCGGTCTGGAACTCAGCAGTCCTTTGAAGAGATTGCTTTCAGCATGAAATTCAGTTCAGAGGACAGAGTTAAAACACAGAAATGGAAATTTAGATTTCCAGTTTGGGTCGAAGAGTAATCAGTAATTAAGCTAAAGCGCCATAAACCCTGTGCATTTAAAAATCAAGAGATTTTAGGGGCGCCTGGGTGGCGCAGTCGGTTAAGCGTCCGACTTCAGCCAGGTCACGATCTCGCGGTCCGGGAGTTCGAGCCCCGCGTCGGGCTCTGGGCTGATGGCTCAGAGCCTGGAGCCTGTTTCCGATTCTGTGTCTCCCTCTCTCTCTGCCCCTCCCCCGTTCATGCTCTGTCTCTCTCTGTCCCAAAAATAAATAAAAACGTGGGGAAAAAAAATTAAAAATCAAGAGATTTTGAATGTATTTAATAACTGAAAATAAAATTTCACTCCTTCCAAGGTTTTTAAAAAATCATGGTACGCTTTAATTCCTTCATACCCCTCCCCATTAGGAAATAGGAAAATGGCTCTTGGTTTTAAAGAATACACAGCTAGAAATCTCTGAGTAAGTTACGATGATTAAGTAGGTTATGCCAAATGTCAGATGTTAAAACAAGCAGAGGGCAGTTGTTCAAAGATAAATACTAAAATAGAAGTTTAATGATTCCTACATTTACCACCTGTTTGGAGCACACTCCAGTGATGTGGAGAACAAGTCTGAACAGCTCCTTAACAGCTATCACTTATTGACAGTGTACTATGTGTCAGACATTTTTATGGATTGTTTCATCCAATCCTCACAGCAGCCCTATGCAGTAGGTAGTATTAGCCCCCTTCAGTTGAGGAAACAGGCATAGAGAGGCTGGGAACCTGCCTGAAGTCATCACCCAGCTAATCAGTTGCAAAGCTGGCCTCTCAGTTCTGGCTGATTCCCATCTCATGCTCCCATCCATACCCTTACCCAACTTTAGTGGAGAAGATATAAATCTCTGACTCTTAATTAGCAGTATCTTTCATTGTATTGCTTGCTTGATGAACCCACTATATCAATAACAGTAATCATAGTAAAGATGGATGTAGTCCACACTACCTGCCAAGCAGCATTTTGAGTATTTTACATGTATCAATTTGTGTGATCTTTGCAGCAACCCTAAGAGGTAGGAAACCAAGCTACAGAGAGCGTAAGCAACTTGCCCAAGGTCACACAGTCAGTGAGTGTAAGAGCAAAGCTTCAAACCCAGGCAGCCTGGCTCCCATGCCCCTGCTCTCGGGACAGACTAAATTCATGTCCACATTTGTACCAAGTCCATTGCATTCTGCAATGGTGCCACCACCTTAGCACAACCTGTAAATTAAAGTGGAAGCTGAGAAAATTGATGAACTGCATGATCAATATGAACAACCTAATGTATTCTTGAATTATTCTGCTCAATTAAGTTTCTATTACAGAGTTTAATCCACATATCTGACAAGTAAAAGAGGGCTAAAAATGATGGTTATGCGAAATTAATCAAATAAAGGGCCAAATGACTTTCAACAGCTAACATATGCGTCTCATAACACATTTAAAGAGATCTGTTGCACGTGTGGAGCTATTTACACAGGTCCACACAGTGTATATTTGGCACTCTATGCCCGGAACATAAGCCTAGCTTAAAATCTGTTTTGAACCACATACAGTGCCACAAAATGTTTATTGACCTTAGAGGCAGGCACAAAATGTTTGATGTCACGAAGCAGTCTTGAACCAGCTGTTGAAGTTGAGCATTAATTTCCCAACCCTGATAAGTTCAGGAGTTCTAGAATGAAAGCAAAAACGGTTTTGATGGATGAATATATGTCTTTCTGTTTCTGTGCATATTTCCTAATGATCTGAATGTTATTTAGTGTTAAGTTTCTGAGATTTTTATATTAAGTTAAAGATATCATGTATTAATAACTGTCTAACAATTTTTCTTTATTGTTTTCTTTCTTTCCAGGTATCCCCAGTATTTCCAGTATTGGTAGTAAGTAAAAAAAAGAAAATCACCAAACCAAGTCTAGGCTAGTTCTGTTTTCTTGTTGGGCTCCTAAGACCTATTTTCCCAGTGTCCATTTCTGATGGAAAGGGTATTTTCTTTGTGAATTGAACTGTTGTGTTTGTTCTGTGCACAGATATGGTGAGAGCACAGATAAAACAGTTATCCATGTATAACTCCTCTAATATCACAGTTTTTCTGACTACTTTTAATCAATGAAGGCTACCTTTACAGAGGTGCAGTTACTGAGGTAACCATAGCTCATGAGCAAAAGTATAAATAGTCCTGTGTACTCATACTCAGTAACCAACAACAAACTCAACTTTCTCTTTAGGACTGGGTATGGATTTCTACTGTAATTTTTAAAAGCAGAGAGTGAATACCAACAAATGCTTTAGGCATATTTATTAGAACCCAAGAAAACCAGGGGGAGGGAATTTTAGTAATGTATTGCACTCCAGTCTTTGTGAAGGCCTGAAAGAGTCAGGTTGGCGACCATTAGTTTTCTGGAGGAATGAAAGAATGTATGTCTATTTCTCCCTCCTAAAATACAGCGATCCATCTTTTCCTGGCTACTTAGGCTTAAGTTTGATAGAGAATGGGATATTAAAAAATATATGCAGAATTTAGGAATCCGGCTACTAGAATTCCTGCAAGAAACCTTTTAGTAGAAATAGAAGCAACTGAAACTCCCACTACCGTGGCAGACAGCATCCTCCCAGCTGTCATAGGAGAAACAGACTATATCTCCTTCTTCACATAGAAAACAATGACACCCCAACACCAAGCCTGAAATGCTCATTAAGGAAATGCCCCACAGCTTTGTGGAGCAGGGTTTTTATATATCTCAGCCTTTCGCTCTGATGGCTAAAACCTTTGAACAATTGTTAGATTAACTGATTCAAAATAGAATACTGAGAAAGCCAAGATTATGTGCTATAAGTGAAGGGAAGAATTTTCACTGTGGTCTCACCCCTCCCAGACTTCCTCATGGGTGCTGTGCCACCCAGGGTGATTGCAGTGTAAACAACAGCCGCTGAGGTGTTGCAAAACCCAACATCCATCGTGAAAGCAATACTCTGATCATTTGGATAAAAACAACTTCCTCCTTCTTACAAATGCACAGGCAGGTCTTCCAATTTGTAAAGCAACCCGGTGTACTTAAGCTTGTGAATAGTCCCGGACACAGCTTTGTTAAGCACTGGGCATGTTGAATGCCATGAAAATCAGCAACTTTGTAAATAGAAGTAGTGTTCACATCCTTTTAGATACCCGCCTAATGCTACAGCATGGCCTTTATGATCTTATTGAAATGGCATCAGTGCTACAGACTTGCAGATGGAGAAAGTTCAGCTCTAGTAGTCTCCGGGTTCTGCTTTAGTATCTCCTCTGGCATTTGCCTAATTGTGTGTGTGTATGTGTGTGTGTGTGTGTGTACACATATGTATGTGTGTGTGTATGTATATATATATATATATACAGTAGGAGCCCCACAGTAGGCTCCTTTCAGGCCTTGACAATTTCATTTGCATATGCATTTGTGAGCAAAAGGGAACCAAATGGAAGCAAGCTGGCACAGACTATTGAGGCTGCTGTGGCAGTCTAGCCTATCCAATCTTCAGAAATGGATGGATGGAAAGTAGTTCTTTGGCGCTGGGGTGTGTTTCTGTTCACGGTGTCAGTCATGTGTTGCATGGAATCTCTGACCGTACAGCTCACTGGACATTTCATTCGGCCGCCTCCGCCACATGCCCCATCTCTGAGCATCAGCAGATGTTGACCTTTTACACCCTGATTCAGGAAATCCCACTTTTGTTTGGCTTTGTTTTATTTTGAAATGGGTGGTGACCTGAAAGGATGCTTTGTTGTGCCTTTGGCAAATGTATCAACCTTTTTTTAAACAGGAGCCTAGGAAAATTTAACTCCTTAATGCCTAGTGAAAACCCTCTAACAAAGTGATAGTTTGTAACCTGACCTCATTGTGCCTTTGGCAGCTCCGTTTGGAGCCCAGTGGGTGTTTCCTCAGATTTCTCCAGCAAACAGGATGTAAAAGCTTCCAGGAGTCACCCAACATCACACACAACTAGCTTGCCTATTGCTGGCTTTAAAGTCAAGAGATTTACGATAAAACCATCAAACATGATTGTATCTTCTAGGCTGCTTAAATGGCATTTGCACATTCCTTCTTTGTGGTGCTCCTCATAAGGTGTTCCTTGTGTGCACTAGTGTATTCCTTTCCTCTCCAAATGGCAAGAATTCCTGCATAGAGGACTCACGGCCTATTCCCCAGGGTGCAGGAAGGAGGTTTCCAAGGTATAAGCTAGAGAAGAGGGAGTTGCTTGGGTTTTTAACTAAGTTTGGGTGTTTCCCAGGGCTTTCAGCTTTATCCCAAAGAAAGAAGCCATGAGCATAATTCTACCAAGTATATAGACAATGCCATTGTAGCAGATGTAATACCCATGAGACTCCCATCACCAAAGCATATTTCAAGGAAAGGGAATGATATATACTACTGATGTAAATTATTGATTTATGTAACCATAAATTCACATACGTATGCTATCTACACAATGGCTAAAGATTTTCAAGCCCTGATAGATTTCAGTATAGATCTCAAACTGTCAATACCAGTATTACAGTTCAAATGCATCGACAGAGTGGTCATCCTTTCCGATCATCTGCTAAAAATGTTTTTGAAACAAATTTCTCATTAAGATCATTTGTTGTACCTGCTATTGTCTATTTATTAGGAAATAGGCTTCCCAATCATTTCAAAGGTCCTTGATTTAAAACTTGGTCATTTTGATGTGCTTTTGACCATGGCTGAAAAAAATACTGGTGATATTGTCAGCAATTAATGAATCCCAAAAATATATCTATAGTCATTTGAGCCTTGTGATCTCTGTTACTACTTTACCTAATGGGGCAGTAATTCATTCAGGTTTCATTCTTTTTTAATAAAATGATTCACACACTGATAAGTAAACATTCACAATTTTACCCATGTGAACATTTGTTGATGCTGATGATGCAAATTAAGAGTTGGTTTGGTGTGGATGTTTTTGCTAGAGTGATAAACTAATGATTACCTTCTAGCATATATTATCTGATCCTTAGTCCTGAAAAGCAAGTGATTTCCCTAATATGTTAAACATTATACAGACCATAATTAGAATAAGAACTGGCCTAATGTGCACATAGCTTTGTGTGGGTTATTATCACTTAAGAAAGCAGATGACAGATGAGTCCGAGGTTAAAGGTAGGCCAGCCACTGAAATGGAAGATCACATCAGGAAACACCATTTCAGACAACTTGAAAATTTTTAATAAGTAAAGATATTTCTTAGAAAAGCAACAAAAGAAAAGAGAGATGTAAACGTTCTGTGAACCCAAGTATACATTATTTCTTTAAATTACTTTTAAGTGGCTGAGACCATGATATATAAAGCATAGAATATTGGAAGTGTTTGGATATCCTCTCCTCTCTACCTCATTCAATTAGAAATCATGGTTCACTTACAGGAAATATTCCATTTTCCTGTTTTCTCTTATAATGAGCATTCCCTTCATCATGGAGTTAAACTTCATCTCTAATTTGATTTAACTGACGGGACTGTGGAACAAGGGAGATGCTAGCTGCAGGGATCTAATAGCCTGTTGAGAAAGCCCAGAGATGTTTTCATCCTTGAAAATATTTGATGCTAGTTGGAGACCTTGTAAAAGTTGTGTTCCATACAGCATCCAGATATTTCTGTTCGGTACCGATTTGCTGTAGAAACCTGGACCATGAAGAAAATAATGAGGTTAATCATTTCCCCACCCAAGGGTTATTAGTAATCATGTTCATCTATCTAGACATCTGCAGTGTTTGTTTTTTTCCCCCTTTGCTTTAATACTTCTAAATCCCCCAAATAAAAGTTTCATTTGAATTGCCCTTTAACTAATTAGGTTTTATATAATGAGGAAAAAAATTATCAGGCTAGTGTAGCTATATGGCAAATTGCATGGTGTGCTACATTAATTTTGAACTGTTTGCTGATGTTCTAGAAGGAAAGCTCAGGTCCCAGGTGAAATGCCTTTGGGACTTTGTTATATCATGTACCCAGTATCCTCATCACAGATCCATTTCATATTTGTGTAACTAGCATTTCACATTCATGAAACCTTTGTGGTTATCCTAAAATTGAATGAACATTAGGATATAGCTGCTGCTTTAATCCTGAAGAATAAATCAAGTATTACAGTGAAGGAGGCGAAGTACCCCCTACCTAAAGAAAAAAGAATTGGGAAGTTTAGTAATGTTATCAAAAATCACCCACCTTGAGCAAACTGACTTTTTCATGTGTTAACCTTTTCCCAGGTGAATTTAGAGTGCCAGACCAGTTTTTAAGTGTGAGCTGCTATCTGCACCTTTGCTATTATCTCTGTGTAGGGGCATCTGGAAATTCGTAGCATAAACAAAGATTCAGCAAGATCTCTGAAAGGCCCCATGATGAGCCTCAAACATGTAACTATGAATTCCTGTGCTAAGAGTGTGGGTATCATTGACATCTTCTTGGAGTATAGATATGGAGCTGGTCAACTAAGTGTTTCACTTCCCAGGAAGAATTAGGCAGTGCTTTTGCTCACAACCGGAAGGAGATGTTCCCACATATCTACAGAATTCCATTTTACAAATGGTGAATCTGAGGCTCAGAGGGGCCGAGTCATTTGACCAGTGTAATACAAGCAGGAAGGCCCATCTGACTCCAGAAGTTATGCTCATAACATTACACCAAATGGAAGAGCTCAGAAGGAAAAATTCTAAATTTATTGGCTCTTACCTCAGACTTTTTCTAGTCCACCACACTGCACTTTAGACCTGTTGATCTCTGAATTGACCCATTTTTGCACAGAGAAATTTAGTGTCCCGGAGAAAAACAGAAGTTCATTTTCTGGTACTTCACTATGTTGTCAATAGAAGTTACCAGCATCATGTCTGAGTAGAAGGGGTAGGGAACTGTGACCTCCACGTTAATATATGCCCTTCCTCTACCGCTAAACATCCTCAGTATGCTGAGCAAGAGGGGAGATGTATAGATGTCAGGTATATTATAGATCGCAAGAAAGACAGCTCATGAAATATTCTATGCAAATTATGAAACATGTTTGTTCATATTGTATGACAGTAAAAATCCAAATTTTTTTCTTTATTGAAATAGTCACTTATAGCAAAAATAAAATTCTATATGCCATCTCTAGGACAGACCTACCATTATCACATTAAACTATATCTTTCCCATCAGTTTAATGACATGGTAGTTCTGAGGGTAGGCAGCTTGCTATGAAGATGGTAAGATTACCTCCAAGGCCCTAGAGATTTCTTCTGGAAAGCTTTAGGGTTTTCTATAGATTCCTTTCTAGGCATCAATAATGCTTCCAGATTCCCTGAGTAACAGAAGCATTAAGTATATAAGGCCGAAAGGACCTTGTGCCTTTGCCTCTACCTGATATTTTCCTCTCACACTCCTTGAAGAAGGATGTTTAATGAAGGCTCACTAACATCCCCCAGGAGTGGATTTTCATATCCATGGTGGCACCCATGGTGGCGTCCCACCATATTTTAGAACCAAAAAATTATTTAAAAATTAGTATTTTTAGGAAACTTAAAGAGCGTTCATTCAACATCATCATTTTACAGTATATAAGGCAACGAAGGCTTAAATGAAATGTCTAAGTCATCGGGGCAGTGGCCAAGGTAGGATTCCAGCTCAATATCCAATTTCCAGATTAGGACTCTTCACATTCTACCCTGATATTGGAACTCACCTTCTCATTTGATGAAACTACTAAAGTATGAAATTCTATGTGGTGCACCATTCTAGAAAAAGATGGGAAATCATGGTCACAATTTACTCTGTTTTTAAAGGGTGCCCACAAAGTGAGTTGAAAGTTGCCTATGGTTCATGCAAACTGAGTGCTATGGATGATAGAAGACAACTTAACATTCTAAAACAACCCTACCTCTAAAGCTTTCTTGATGTGAATAACATATTTTCAGCCTTCTGCTTCAAGCTTGTTTTCCAGTTTGACAAATTATGGCGTCAGCAATAGATGGTCAATTTCAGCCACTCCAACATAGTCCCCTCCAATGTATAGTGCAGAGTTTTCCTTGGGGCACAGAGGAGAAAAATTTTCCTCCCAAGTTTCACTCTTGTAACTAGAATCTCATTTTTTCTGATTCATGAAAGTGAGTTTCAAGTGCCACAACCAAACTGTTTTCTGAATTCTCTCCCTGATGAAAAACAGAATTCAGATGACATATATATTTGATTCATAGTCTAAACTGATGTGCCCCCAAATTGAAAGAAATTTGAAAGTTAACATTATATATTTAACTATTAATATTAAAAATCAAATCTTTTTCACAGTATCCCAAACTATTTCCATTGCTTTCTGAACAATAGTATTAATCAATAGAGACCCTAAAACTGGCCTAAGTTAACTACATCTTAAGTGAGCTTTTTTACCTATCAGTACCACTCACTTTGGGAATAATTAAGATTGCAAAAAAATAGGGGGAGCACATTATTTTCTCTAATTCAATTCAGCAAGAACTGTTAATACTACAGTAATCTGATTTTTGTCACAATAGCAACCACAAATGGTATCATAAGGGCTAACATTTTTTAAATGCTCATTACAATATCGAGCAAGTATTAACTCACTGAGTCTTGAAAACAACCAGCAGATAGTGTCATCATCCCCAACTTACAGATGAGAAAGACAAAGAGAGTTTCCTTTTTTTTTTTTTTTTTTGATCAAGAAAGAGACAAGTTCCTTGTCCAAGTGGTAGAGCTGGGATTTTAATCCAGCCCAAGCTCTACTTACCTGCACCATTACTCAAAAACTTTTCCCCAAATAGTTATTTTCTAAGCTGCCCATAGATGCACTTTGAAAATTCAACGAGGGGCGCCTGGGTGGCGCAGTCGGTTAAGCGTCCGACTTCAGCCAGGTCACGATCTCGCGGTCCGTGAGTTTGAGCCCCGCGTCGGGCTCTGGGCTGATGGCTCGGAGCCTGGAGCCTGTTTCCGATTCTGTGTCTCCCTCTCTCTCTGCCCCTCCCCCGTTCATGCTCTGTCTCTCTCTGTCCCAAAAATAAATAAACGTTGAAAAAAAAAAAAAAAGAAAATTCAACAACGAGAGTAATTGGATCTGATTGACATTCCAGATATTTTTGTTTTTTGTAAGGGGACAGCTGTGGAGCATGTGATTATGGTCTCTATACTCCTAGAGCCAGTCTTTGGAATCTAGTCAAGGAGATTATCAAAATGAGTCCAGTCCATTTTCCCAGATGTATTGTGCCAGCATCCTTAAGAAATAGGGATTTCCACAGAAGGCTATTCTTGAATGACTAGCCATCTACAACCCCACTGGACACATGGAGGGATCCCTCCCCTCACCCCAATAATAATTTCTCAACTCCAGTTTGGGTTTCACTATGACAGTCGAAAGGTCCACTGTCAAAACATGCAGCAATAATTTTCCCTTCCCTCTTAGTCCTCTAGAGTCTCCAAAGAGCGTGTACCTCATCCCAATAGGCTCATCCTCCCATGAACTTGAGTGGGGGCCCTGCTAGGCCATTGGAGAACTCCTAGAGGGATGGAAATTAACACCTAAGAGAAACCTTAGAGATCTTTTAGTCCAGCACCTTTATTTATAAGGAAATGGAAGTCCAGAGAAATTAACAGCCAGGCAATTCCTTGGTAGCAGTACTGGGACCAAACCTGATTCTTCTGACTCACGGTGACCTTTGCCCTGCAACAAGCCACCACTTTAAGACCTTCATGTTGGCCCAAAGATATACCTTAGTTAATTTGTGAAAAAGTGAAATTAATAAATTCTGCCTCAGGTCACCCAAAGAGGCAATACAATAGTTTTAATGCAATATATATATATATATATATATATATTGCAATATATATATATATATTGCAATATATATATATATATATATATATATATATATATATATATATTTTCTATTTTCAATTTCCACCTACTCAAAACAAGTGGCCCCCTGGCTAAAAATTATCAGAAGCTACATGTTATGCAAAGATTTTTCATTAGAATTGGCTATGATAACATAGAATTTGTTTCAATTATACTATTAAAATCATCTTCAATGTGCCTAATTTACTCCTGGGAATTAAACATTTGTTAGTAATATTGATTAAATATTTATTTGAGCCAGGATCTTAGAGTAACAAGAGTAAATGGAGAGTAACTGCCTAATTTTGTTTTCTTACTTAGCCTTGCAATTATGAGACAAAATCAAATTTTTAAAAAATAAGATGAGATATTAAATTAAAAACTCCTGGGGACCAAATATTGGAACATGCATGCACAAACAGTAACATGCTGTAGGAGTCTAGGGGGAGGGAGGGCACAAATTTCAGTGCCTTTTTTTTTCAGGACATTTTTCCTTCCAAGGGAAAAACAGCACATAAAATTTTGTCCCATCAGAGATATGTGTAGATTAGATTGGGATTTCCAATGGGATCACTGCTGGTGATTCTGAGTTTTGAGTGTTCAGGAAAGTTAGGCATCCCACATAATGGAACTTTTGGGGGCGGCGGAGGGGAGGGAATGTCTAATTACATTCCCAGTCAAATACAAGGGCTACCTTCTCCCCTTCCCCCCAAGAAACCATCTGAAGTACACAATACAGAAGAAAGTTACACTCCAGGTACGGATCAGATTGTGACTGAGCTGTCTACCTCGATAATTCCATACAGTCAGGTTGTTAACGATTCAAAAGTAGAATGCCCTATGTTAACTTTTTATATATTTTATACATTCCTTAACATGGAACCTCAGAATCCTAGGGGGAAAAATTATAAAACACTAGGAAAAGAGTATGCTAAAAATAGGCATAAACAAATATTTAATAGAATATGGGATACAGTTTAATTTATGAACCTAATTTTCAAAACTCACTTTTAAATTGATTTACTATAAATGCCGGTCTTTACTTAAATTTCTTGGCAGAGCTTATTAACCAAACAATCATATTGCTTAATTTCATCGTTACTAAATACCTAACATCAAATTTACAAACAGCAGCCCCACTATGACCTGTATTTGCCTCTCCTATAAGAAAAATATGGAGAGAACCATTTCAACAAAGTAAAATATTCTTAATTTGAAGCTAATAATGTGAAGGAATATATTTTCTATATAAACCCACAATTTTTTTCCAAGTAATTTCTAGAAATCATATTCATTCCCTCAAAATGCAAATTTATAGTTTTTCAGAGGTAATGAGCACTGTTTAAGTAGCCTTGTTCTGTTAATTCAGCATCTTCCCAGCACCAAAATGCTCAGGTGAAAAGCAACATTAGTTGCCTACTTTGCCTATACATGTTACTAAGTATCTATATATTTAGTAACAGTTGGGTACAAATGTGGAAAATATTATCACACTTTTTTCATTCTGCAGTTTTGACAGAGTAATATCAATATTAAGATTTCATCTGCCTTTGTGTACACACACACACACAGTAGATCAGCTTTTCTAACAAATATTAAAATACCAAAGTTATAGCGAAAGTACCATGTCTTACAAGAATGTTACTTGCTATAATCTAATTATGGAGGAAACAATCTGATAATACCTGTTTACAGTGGCCTAGCCACTTGATATCAATTATTCAATTATTAGATATTTACTGAGGCCTCCTGCAAGGCTTTGCCCTTCCTCAAAGAGATCCAATCTAATTACAGAGACGAGAAATAGACCTATGAAATTTAAATTAACAATATTAAAACTCATGCCTTATCCCCATATCAATGAGAAATCAGGAGCACAGACAGTAACATGCTATAGGAGTTTGGAGGTGAGAGCACTTTTTGTGAACTTGGGTAGTCCCAAAGGACCACACAGAAGGTGTAGTTTTGAGCTGATCTGAATGGGTGGTAGATTGGAGTCCTAAAATGCCTGCTTTAATAGTTATGCACCTTAGCAAAAATAATTTTAAAGCATCCAATCCTAAACCTAGATGTTCTGCTTTTCCAGAGTCTTTTTTTTTTTTTTTAATATGTGTATACTGGTGAATCTAAGAAAGAAAGAACATCAGTTCTCAAGGTAACAATGCTTATAATTACCTCTGGATTGGAGCCAAAAACTCTAGAAACATAGGTTGAAGTAAAAAAAAAAAAGAAAATCATGAAGACATATACACATCCGTACATACAAACCTTAGCTATACTAAGAAGCCAGAAATCACCAGTGTTCCCTTTCTTTCTCTGAGAAATGGCATAAATAAAAATAGGAAATAAATCCACTTCTTTGCAGAGATAATGGCTCACACTTAAAACATACCCCAAAGAATCTCTCATGAAAGACTAATGCAACCAGTTCATATCTGTAAATATAAATTGCAGAGAATGGAATCCTCCAGTGAGAAATTATTTCTTTCACGTTATCTTCTAGTTTCAGGCACCAGCTTTATATAACAGTTTGAAATGCCGAAGTCCCTATTTGGTTATTTGTAAGAACACTCTAGTTTATTGCAAAAGTAAATGTATATAGCTTTGTTAGCGAAGGGGCTATCTATTTAATGTCCATTCAATGTTTTGGGAATCATCAATTGCTTGCTCTTGTTTGGTGCGGGAGTCATGTTTTGTTAAGTGCATCACAGCCAAGTTAAAGAGCAGATGTGTGGTTTGTGTCTTTGTCCATATAAGTTTCTGTTTAGACCAAATGACATTATAGCTGAAAATAACATACCCTGATTTTTCCTGATGCATGCAGATCTTCCAAAGTTTAATAGGATATGGCCGAATATTTCTTCCCTTGAGGTTTCTAACCCAAAACAAGGTAGGAGCATGTAAAATTCCTAGCAATATAAAACCCCACATGTTTAGGGGGAAAATCCCATATACTATTTTTCAGCACTGGATAACAGCATTATTGTGAATGCCATGTCTTTGAAAGAATCCTGATTCAAATATTATTTCTAATATGAAGGGTGCCCTGGAAATATTAGAGTGAAAGATATAGGGGGAAATTAGATGGCATAGAAGTTACAAGCACTTCATCAAATTTAGGTTGAATGTCTCTCCCAAGAGAAGCCTCGAGTTTTGCTGCCATCACAGTTTGGAATATAAATAATAAGCCTTAAAAACTTCTGAGTGCTGCAGGTGTCCTTCCAATGTCTCCCTTTTGCTCCTCTTAACGAAACTGACTAGTACGTCAGTTGTGTTGAAGGTCGGGGGAAAAATACATAAAGGCAGTATTGCAACCCCTAACAGACTTGTTTTCTTTTACTGTTTCTCCATATTGACTGGCAGAAATTTGAATCTCTCTCTCTCTCTCTGTATCTCTCTCTCTGTCTCTCTCTCTCTCTCTTCCACATCACAGTATATTTTCTCTGTTGGGGCTTCCCCCTTTAATCCTTTACAAATTAACAATTATTTCTAGCAGCATTAAGAACAACCTGCTCTCTGTCTGTCTTTAGAGCAGTAATTATTTTCTGACTTGTAACCTCAAAAATAAGTAAATAAATAAAAGAGAGAGACTGACAGCAGTGTGATTACACAGGAAGAAATAGAACTTTTAAAAACTGGGCAATGAAATTCATAAGAGGCAGTGCAATGTTAAATTCACATTAACATCTAGCCTATAGATATATATAGACATGTATAAATAGGAGTTTATTTTAATAGAAAATTGTATTCTTTTGCCTTCTTTCTTCTCAAAAAAAAGGCACATTTTTGGCTTCCACCTTCTTTCATTACATACAGGATGTTCCTTTTAAACTCTAATGAATACAGATGGAGGAGGAAATGAGCGAAAGGAGGAACCAGGAAATAGCTGCTAAGCAAACAAAATATATTAGCAATTTGTTGGGGAGTCAAATTGGAAGGGCTGCGTTTTCAGTCCTTGATCAGGGTGATGAAATCGAGACTGTCCTAGATACATATATTAGTAGCAAATAGAATTATCTTAATCATCTGCTCCAAATGAATTTTTTCAACTTTCTGCATACATATGTGGAAGAAGAAATAGAGCTCAAGCTCACCCCTATTAGTATAATTCTGTGAGGATTTGGGGGAGGTTTAGTGGCTTTATTCCTTGGCAGGTTCAATGAGAGCATCTTCAGTGAAATGTCACTCAGTATTTCCCATTGAATTTCAGAGTTCAACAAATTATACAAGACAGGATCTAAGACTTAACACTTCTCCACAGTGAGTTTTGAGATGAACAAGATTATGCATTGTTCAAAACCTGAAACACACCTGCTTAATTATTTTGCTGTGTTTTCTGTCAGTGTCACTGCACAGAAAATTTTCAGAAATACCTTCAGCTAATACCAGGTGCAGTTTTTTTAGAATGTGGGTAATGAGTTCAAATGAATTTATTTGAGAAGCGGCGTACGGGATAAAGTGCTTAAACTTGAAATTTTAGCTCAAGGTGCACTTTCTAACAGAGGCCAGTTCTGTGCAGCCATAATTTATCTTGTCAACATCTGCAAAGAACGTCAGGCTCTACCTGCTTTTGCTGTTTTCGCAAGCAACTCGTCATGAATAATCGGAAAAGAAATGGCAGACAGCATACAGAGCAATCTCTGCCATTAACAAACTGATATGACCACAAAGGTAATAAATATTGAGAAGGAGACTACATTTTTCAAAGGTAGACAGATTCAAGGTGACTCTGAGACTAAGGTCCATATGGTTGGCCACTGAGATTATGTTCCGTGAGGTCTAATCAGTTCAACAAAAATAATCTAACTGGCTAAGGCACAGACAAGCTTTTGGTTACACAGAGAAAATGACAGTGAATTGAGGCAATGATTGCTAATTATCTCAGCACAACGACTATTTAAAAGAGGGTCAATAGGGGATCCTAATATCCATAATGTTACCAGAATAATCCTTGCATAACTGGACTCTTAAATGGTAATTCTCTTTGCCTCTGAAAATAAAGCTTCTAAGCTTTATTACTGACAATGTAAAACCATTTTCAGCCAAATACAAGACTTCCTTTGGGACTGAAACCATCTCCCAGAAACAACAGATACAAATAGTCTCTTCATTTAGGGCTACCTTTTCAAGTGGGTTGATGATAAGTTATTACAGTTTGAACGTTTCACTATTGTTTCTAATGTTCTGTTCATTCTTTTAAACCTATCCAGTTGCTCCCAAATTAGCTTTGTCAACAGTTTCTTCTGTTCAAGTTGCAAACCACAAGAGAGGTAGGAATTCTTGGATTCATACAGTGATTTCATGGTGTTATGTGTTGTGAAACATTGCACTGTATGAATCTGGAATATCTGTGAAGTGTACCCATCAGCTTATCGGTGAGGCATGTTGACTGATACCAATCAATGCATCAAATAGTACTGAAAATGTCATCTGTAAGAGACAAAAAACTTCACTCAGAAATTTCACTGCTGCAAATTAAAATTGCTGCAACATTTGTTTTCTGAAAGATTAACACGTGAATAAACATTCAAACAGCTTAGGATCCTGTTTAGAACATGAATGTTAGAGTATTAACATTGTTGCTCATTGGCATTGAAAATAAGGAAACCCACTTACAGTGAGTTTCAAGGATGCTTTTCATGAGAACAGAATGGCAGGTTCCGTGTTTTGTGCCCATTTGACTTTTCAACAAACGAAATACCTTATATTTTCTATTTCCATTGTTTGAAATGAAATTGAATGAATACCAGTGAAGATCTACACTGGGTTAAGCATTGATTATGACCTGAAAATAATAATTACATTACTTTCTTTAAATGCAAGCAAGCAGTATCTCATCTGTGACTCATGAATAGTCCATTCCAGCTAGCATCTGTCATTCACAGAATGAAGATTTTTCAGGAAACATAAAGACTTCTGTTTTTATTTTACCATTTTCCTTTAAATGTCTTGTGTGACAGGTGTGTCTTGTTTTCCACCCTTGACTGTTGGGCTTATGTCATGTTTTTGGTTTGTGGGGTTTTTTTTGTTCTTTGTTTTTTCATGAAACACCTCTTATAAAGAAATCTATTTATTAACAAAGTCAAAATTCAGTTTGACCCACTTGATGAAAATGACCGTAATAGCTTATTTATTCCTTATTGAATAGAGTCAGATCATTTTCCAGATTTTAATTAATGTTGAGTTGGTCCTTCTGTGATGTATAGAGAAAAAGTTGAAACTGGGCCAAAGATGGGAAAAGGGAAATGAATAATATTCATACCATGTCTTAAACTTTCCTCACAATGTGCTTTTTACATATCAAACATTAATGGTGCCCTTTTGAGGGGAATACAAATGTATATGAATTTGGGGAAACTAAGTTCTTTGGAACAGACCGGCCACAGTGTCATAGGGTATCAAGCCTATCTGGGCAAGTGTGCCCATCTTAAGGCCACAGGGGGAAGATCTTTCTTTATCTCCAAAATGCAAATCCACACAAAGAAACCAAGGAAGTGGAGGAAACAGAGAAGCATTAGGGACTTTCATAGATTTCATTTCTCTTATGTCCCGTCAAGTACACTGGAAATACAAGGGGCCTCTTGACCTGGAATTTCACCCTGAATCATTGAATCTCCAGTTTCCTGGGGTCATAGCACTAATGAGGTTCAAACACATCTCCAGAGGCAGGAAGAAGCTACCTAATGACTTACCATTTAAAAAAATCCATATCGTCATCAAATGATGTATGTAGCTTCAAAAGCTACATAAGGTTGCAAAATAGGGGAGGGGTGAGGTAAGGACCAGCAAAATGCTACAGCCACTTCACTGCCACCCCTGGAGGAGGCCCCTCAGAGGCATGGTGACTCTATTAATGTAGTGAGAGGAAAATACTTTTTGAGAGTTCTCATTCCTTTGCTTTCTATCTAAACTCTTTTCCCCAAATCTGTTTTGTTTCTTTTTTAATGAATTTTCACCAGCTTTCCTAATTTGGCCAAAAAGAAAAATGACCTGTGCCATATTCAGAGGACTTGATCTTATATTTACATAGGCCATGTAACATATGATGCAAGGCAACATGGCAAACAGTAAGAAAGAAGACACCCAGGGGAAGTTTAACCCCTCCTACTCTAACGTTCTTTTTCTTCCATTCTCTTTCTCTCCAACCTCTTGCTTCTGGCAACTCCTCCTTGCCCAGCCCTTCTCCAGCCAGTGTCAGTCAGAAAGAAACTTTACTTAAGAGGGTTGGGTCGTTCCTGATCTAGACCAACCACTCCTTCTAAAATACTCCTTCTAAAGTATCCCTAGCTTTAATTGGTCTTAACTAGCCAATTGCTAAGTATTGTAGTATCTTATCATAACTGTTTCATATGAGCTCATCTATTCATATGGGGGATTTTACCCCCCAGGGGACTTTTGGTTGTCACGACTTGGGGGTTGCTACTGCATCCAGTAGGTAGAGGCCAGGGATGCTTCTAAATAGCCTACAACATATAGGAAAACAAAGAATTATTTGGCCCAACGTGGAAATAGTGCCAAGGCTGAGAAACCACCCTAGACTCTGCAGGACTGGCTCATGTTGTTCCCTGGTATGAGGTGATTCTCAGGAAATATGTACTGCCAGCGGTTCCTTGCACACCATGGCCATGTGTTCTAGATGACCCCACTAGCTCATCTACACAGCAGCAATGAAAAATCATCTACAGTGTAATCTGAGATTGAAAAACTACATAAAACCATAGAAGTTTTTACAAGTCTCCTTTTTTTCTTCCCAAAATGATCTGCATAGACGGGTAGACAACCCTCAGCTAAAATAATCAGTAACTCAGTTACACCTTGTTGGTGTGGCTGTTGTTTTTCTAAACTCTTGGGTATATGGGATGTAGCCAGACTCTGATGGAATTCAAATGGGGGAGGCATGAATTTAAGCATAACTTTCCTCTTGTGTCTGCCTGTGTTTTGCAAAAAAAGGGCACCTTTAGAATCGTCACATATTCACAGATACGTTCATTTGACAATGTTCGTTGAGTGCCTAGCATGTGACAGATGTTTTGAGTTCTCTGGTTACATCTGTAAACATAACACAGTCCACACTCGTGTATTTATACTCAGAGTATGGGGGAAAAATTATTTTAAATATACTTTCCAGATACTATAAATTCTACAAAAAATTAAGTAGGATTAGGAAATTGAGGATTAGTATGTTTAGGCATTGCTGTTATTTCCAATAGAGTGATCACAAAATTTTCTTTGAGCAGAAACCTAACCACAAAGTGAGGAAGCAAGTCACAGGGATGTCTAGGGGAAGAGGATTCTACACAGAGGTAACAGCAAGAGCAAAGGCCCCAGGGAAGTCCCTGGCATGTTTGCAGAGCAACATGGAGGCTTTGTACAAGAGCAAGGAGGAAAGTGATTGCAGTGAGCCACCAGGGAGGCCAGGGGCCAGATCAATTGGGAATGAATGCATATAAGTTCTGTGTTTTATTCTGAATGGCATGGAAAGCCATTAGGATTATAAACAAAGGGATGTCATGACTGAATTTAAGTTTTGAAAGAGTCACTCTGGCTGCTGTGTGGAGAGGAGGTATCACTAGCATGCAAGCCAAGAGAGCAGTTTGGGGACAATCGCAATAATCCAAGTGCCTTTAACTCAAGGTGACAGAGTAAGAGGTGGTGAGATTAGAGTGTATTTTAAAAGCATAGCCAAGAATATCTGCTGATTGACTGGTTGTCAGGGATGAGGAAAAAAGACATGTCAAGAACAACATCAGGAATTTTGAGCTAAGCAATTGGAGGAATGGAGTTGCCATTTACTGAGATAGGGTGGGCTGCCTGGGTGAGTAGCAGGTTTGGGAAGGTTGACCTAAGAGCTCTGTTATGAACATGTTGAAGTTGAGATATCTAGTAAATGTCCAGGTGGAGACTAAGAATGCAGATGAGTATGTCAGTCTGGAGGAAGTCTCACTAACTGGGGAGTTGATCTAGGCTGAAACAACTATTTTGGAAAGGTCAGCATCTAGATGATGTGTAAAGTCCGGAGACTGGGTAAGGAGCCCTAGGCTCTAGGTTGAGCCTAAAGAGCAAAGAGTTCCAAGAGCTAAGCCCTGAGTACCTGTGAGGAGAAAGGACCAAGAGGAAAAGAGAGGGAAAAACAATCATGGGTGGAGAAGAAGAAGAAGCAAGAGAAAGTGGTGACCCAGAAGTCCCCTGTTTTAGGAAGGGTTTCCTGGCAGCCCTAAAGGTCCCTTTGAGACTTATGGTTATAAACTTAACATGAGACTTGTTTCAAAATAGTTGGAGAAAAACTCCAGCCATATTTAGCTGCTGGGGTGTAGGCATGGAGAGATGGAGAGGTGGATTTAAGCAGGATCAGGTTTTCCCAGGAGACTGATTGCGGTGGACACTCGGGGTCAAGGGAGATGAAAGTGTATGAAAGGAAGTCACTGTAAGGAAGGACCATGGACTCCATACTTTGTAAGAAGGGAAAGGAGGACATGGCAGGTCAATGAGTTGAGAGATCAAAGAATTATTGAACTATTAGTATCATCCCTGCAGGGTCTTAATATGGTAATGTAACTCAGACTACATCGTTAATAATCATTCAAGGATTCTGTGCCTGTGTGGAAAGACTAGTTCCTAAAGAGCGGTAGATTAACAGAATACTGAAAAATAATACAGCAGCCTAATAATTACATTTGAAATGCCTTGCATTTATACACTGCTCTCATGTTTTTCAAATCATTTTCAAAGATCTTTTTGTCATTTTACATTCTCAAATATATCGTGGCCAGAGAAGACAGCTTTATTGAAGTCTCAGAAGAATCTTAGAAGTCTTAAAAGAATCAAGTTGCTACCCTGTTTCCTAGATTAAAAGATATTTAAATATCCACTTATCTTCTAAAATAAATTTATTAATATTGGGCATTTAGCTGGTATGGTTCTATATATAATTATACAACTTACATTATTTATCTTCTCCTACCAAAATTAATAAATCGGTCTTCAAACAAGACCCAGAAACAAATAATGTCATTGTGGAAATGTATACTACTCATTGAATTCAGAGTAATAGTAGATGATAGTGTGACATTTGATGTGTCCATGGAGATTCATGGGCTGAGTCTTGAAAGTGTTGAACTTGGATATCTATAGATATGTTTTATTTCTTGGATAAAACTTTGTCAGATAGAGCTCAGCATGTACTCTTGCCATTGCGCAGATCTTACAGAACTCTTCAAATACCCACAAAGGAAATGATTTATGAAACTTCTCTAGCCTTATTCTCTACACTTTCCCCAACTTCATACCTTTGCAGGTTCTATTCCCTTTTCACCTGAAATGCTCATCCCCTCTCCCCCAAACTTCTTTTTTCTAACAAACCCTACCTGCCCTCATGGAAGACCCATTGTTAAGTCCAGTGTTAAGGTAGTTTTTGCTAATTCCCCTCAAGTTAAATGACCTCCTCCTTAGATCACTTTGTGTCACTGTTTGGCTTTCTTAGCACATGCTCTTTTGTTTTCTAGTTATTCTAACCATATGTTTGTCTTACCCACAAAACTAGTTTTTTGACAAGGGCTTCTTTGTAGCTCCAGCTTTTTTCAAAGCTGGATAAATTATATTAGGTGCACCAAGGGCCAGCCTGGGATGGGGAATATGAGAAACAACCACCAAGGAACGTCTTCCAGGAGGGAGAGCCAGAGGACAGGGCTGTTGATGCCCATTCCTCAGCAGTTCCAGGCAGCTCTGAAGAAGTCCTTAGGAAGCAATTAGATTTGGAACTTGGGTCTCCTTCCTGAAACCACTACTCTTGGGTGGCTCTAGGCCAGAAAGGTTTTCCCTGTTCCAAATCCTCAACCAAGAAAGGCTCTAGAGCCCTTTTAGGTTTCCTCGCAAGTCAGAATTGCCAGCATAAACAAGGTGTAACTCAGGGAGATATAGTGTATTGGAGTGATATGTTAGTTTTCTAAGAAAATTTAATTTGGTGATCTGTAATTCTATTATTTTTGTTGTTATTGTTTTATTATTATTAATATGGCATGCCTTAACTACTGCATAGGCCTCCTTCCCACTCTGCTCTTCTCCCTCTGCTTCCTCCTGATCCCAGCCCCCAACATGCGCGCACGCGCACACACACACACACATACACACACACACACACACACACACACACACACACACACACACATGACAGAGCTATCCTCCCCTAAAGGAACCAGCTTGTCTTCAGGAGCCTCCCCTTCTTCTTGCTTCCCTTTTGAGTATCTAGAATCCCCAAGGTGCTGACCCTAATCTTGGTATCTTTCACTAGTCACTACATCCAGTGTCCTCCTCTGCTTTGATACACATTTTATTTTATTCTGTCAGGACCTTGACCCTCTGCTATAGCAATCGGCTCTGCACTAAATAAATCCACACCATTCCGATGAGTACCAGCATGTTTAAAAAAAATCCAGTCTCTCTTCCTTAATCTTCGTTATTCATTTTGACAGTGCTTATTCATTGTTACTCTGCTCATCAAATGCGATACTTCCAAAGTTTATCTAAGCCAAAAGAGTAGCTCAGTCCCTTGCATAATGCCTGGCACATGGTAGATCAACCCAATAAAATATGGAATGAATGAATGAATGAATGAATGGGTTCAAGTAGTGGCTGTCTTTGGCTTCCTAGTGAGGTAAAATAAAGGTCAGACATTGAAAAGAGGAGTATTTTTGGATAAACTAAATAAAGGTTTTGCAGTATCACCGTTGACTTTCCTCATTAATATCCAGCTACACCTGCCACCATATTTTGAGAAGACAAATTAGCTTCCCCACCTACTTACTTCTCCCGCCTTTTTTTTTCTTTTTCTATCTGATTTGATGGTGATTGCTACTGGTAAAGGCTTTGTCTTTACCACTTTTTTGAAAAATGTTGAATTAGATGAACAACTTCTTGCTTTAGCTGAGATGCAACCAAGAGAAAATGTAATCACTCCCCATCCTTCCCCACCTGCTCTCCTTCTCTTTCCCCATCTCCTTGTCTAGTTCTTCTCACCATCAGGACCTCAGCCTCAGAGGCATCTCCAACATTCTGGGAAAACAAAGAAAAGAAATCTGGGAGTACTGCATAATCACTAGCTGCCTAATCCTTCTTTTGTAGTGGACTCAGCTTGAAATTTGAATGAAAAGGAAATCTTCAGAGCACTTTTCCCATACAGATCATCTCTCTGTTTTTTGTATTTTCTCTCACACATAAACAAACATCATATTTGGCCTGATGAAAGGCTTACAAAGGCTGTCTTTCCTGTTAGCATTTGGAATAAAAATAGAGAATTGTTTAGTCCTCCAGATCCCTATTAAATTTGCCACAATTTCTGTGAAACCCTGACCGAGCTACTGTCTTAACATAAATGATAATGAGACTAAACAAAGGAGTCATGGGTGATGGCAGGCTCAGGCCCTAGATGCTCACATACTTCCCTCCCTTTTTTTAAGAGTGCAAATATGAAGAAAAAAATGGGGAAGTGATGTAAAGATAGTAAAGTTCTCAGTGTGCAAAACTTAGACTTTTGCATCAATGGCGACCAAGCCTTCCCAAATTTTAAAAGGTGTACACCTGCAAATGCTTCTGTTCATATTGTATGCCAAGAATTAACACTCTTCGGTCATGTTCTGAATGTCCAACCTTTCTATCCTGCTTGAAACAGATGCTACTTCCATGCCAGTCACAACCACCTGTGGTCGCCATGTGTCATGTTGCATCACATAGATGTAATGCCATTCTGCCATCTTTTCTCCACTCCTCATTTTATCCAAGCATGTAGTGTGCTATTACTCTGCTACTGTATACACTCTGTATACATTTCTGTTCTTCCTTGCAAGATTGTGAATGCTTCGGCCACTCCAATCGATGCAGTTATATCGATCTGCTAAATACAGTCATTTGCGTGAGCTGTAAACACAACACTAGAGGGCAGCACTGTGAGTTATGCAGGCTGGGCTACTTCAGAAATGCTTCTGCACAGCTGGACGATGAGAATGTGTGCATAGGTCAGTTCCATTATAATTTCAGCTATTGTTCTGTGCCTTTCGAGCTATGGGGAGCTATTCAAGGTGAAGAGGCTGTTAACTTGAACCACGGCTGAGCCAGAATGAACTTTCTCAATGGAGAAAACATCCTTGTGGTAGACTTAAAATTCTCTTGTGCCGGTTGAATTGGGGAATATATTCTGAATCCTTGTTTTTGTTGCTTTAAATATGATGATCTGGAAATCTTGTTTAGAAGATGAAGAATTTTCTATCAATTATTCTTTCTTCTTTTTTTTTTTTTGCATGAAATCTTAAAACCTGGTAATATCAAACTGATCTTAAAGGCTTATATTGTACATTCAACTTTTAAAATGAAAACTCATTATATGGGACTTAATTATAGATATGAGAAATTAGGATAAACTCTTGCACATAACTGGTAATCAACAAACATTGATTGATTAAAAATATTGCCAATTGGAATTGAAAATCATTAGCAACTGGTAATATAGAAGTTTGCCTGACTTTTCCATCCATAGCAAGGAAATTCCATTTATTTAATTTTCCTAGCCCCCCAAAGCAGAAGCAATTTCTCAGAACTATTATAGGCAATGAATTCTCATAGCTTCCAAGGTAAATAAGGAAAAACTGGGTCCACAGGGTTCCCTTGAGCACTATCCCCTACCCACCATGACTACTGCTCAGGTCAACTGGAGAGAGAACCTGTTTTCACAGACAAAAAATTTCTCCCACCTTTTGCACAGTGGAACCAGTCTTTAAGAAAGGGAGCTGATGGAAAAATAAGAAACAATAAATGGAATTTCACTTCATAATTTACTTTGAAGAAATGCATATATTTGAAATGGTCAAGGTACATGTGTGTCTGTTACCATACCAGTAGGTAAATACATTGGCAACTAATTTTCAAAATAGAATTTTTCACATAAAGACTAATGTAAATTTTTTAAAAATGCAGAAAAATGACAGGTGGTTTTTTCATCAAAAAAGAAATCTAATCTGCAATTCTGAGATCATTGTCTTCTGATTAGGTCATCAAGATCATATGGTTACTTGCCCAGAATCCCATAAACTAGGTCTACAAGTTGTTGTGAATTCAGTTAAACCAAGTTTACATAATACTGTTAATATCTACAGTATGTTCTATTTTTCCAAGTGCCTCCTTATTTATTATTTGTGAATTAGTGGAGAGATCACTGGACTTAGAGACCGGAGAGCTGGGTTCAAGTCCCATTTTGCTATTTAATAGCCGTATGTCTTAGGTAAGTCCTTTCAGAACTCCCAGTCAAACAAACTGGGATCATATGGAATGCCCAGGAAACACTTGGTAAACTGTGAACTGACTTGCAAATATGGTTTGTTTTTGTTTTTGTTTTGTTTTGTTTTGTTTTTACTTAATCCTCATTAACAAAACCAGGGGGGGTAAGTATTCCACTGATAATTTCCTCTATTTTCTAGTTGAGAAAAGTAAGGTGAAATGAACCAAATTATACAGCCTTAGCAAAGAGTTAGCTTCCTGACTTCAGAGCTTGAACATCTTCTCCCAGCTACCCTGACATAATTAGCAAAACTAAACTTGTCAGACTTCTTACTTAAACGGTATGCTTTTTGGATGACAGTAGCAATTCCACCATGAGTTTGTGAACAGTAGTTCAGTGGCCTTTATAACAATCGGGGTTACAAAGATTTGAGGCTATTAATAACCCAAAAGACATGTAGCTGTCTGAATTTTGAATGCAGAGCTACACTTCACTGAATGTCATTTGTAAAAATATATAAATGTCATACTATAAATAAAGAAACAAGAGAAAAGGTGAAATAAATAGGAACGCAGGAATAAAAATCATTTTCATAAAATACCTAAGATTAACATGTTTTACAGTGTTAATTTCATAGTATTTTAAACAAATCAGAGAAAAAGGCCTTAAAAGAAAAGATTTTATTCCATAAAATTTCTAATAGCATGTAACTTAACAATATCCCAAAGTGTTTTACTCAGAGTATTCTTTCTTATAAGCTTTGGCCCTTTTCCAGTCCTAAAGTAATTTTATGAAGTATAAAATCTGCACTTACTATTTAATTTTAAGAGGTTTAGTCCTGTTGTAAATCTATTTCTGATTATCTACAGGCAGGAAGGCAGCCTGTTTAGCTTTTGTCTTTTGAATAACATCAACTAGTGATGAAATATGAAAAAGCTGAATATACATTTCTTCTCCTGCCTAAAAAAATCAAGAGCATTTGTTATCTCCATTTCTAGACAGTTTGTTAGTTAAAATTATAAATCTTTGGGGAATTTTATTTTATTGAAGCAAACATGTTTCTATTCAGTATTTTATACTTTCCAAACCAAGTAAATTGGTAAACACAAAGATGAGAACTTTTAGGTACCATTAAAATTGGCTATAATATTCCCCCACATACCAAAATTCCTTAAATTGCTGCCTTTTTTCTAAGGCGTAAAATTGTTTGTAAAGAATGCATTGGAAAATGTAGCTAGCTGATATATGCTATAGTCTATCTTTTGTCTTTAGTCTATATATATGTACAATGAATCAATAACAATAAAAGCTATGTCCTATAAGAGCTATGGTTTCCACTTTTCCCACTTGAAGAACTGCCTACACACCAGGCTAAGGCTGGAGTTTGTTCTCTGAGGGCCATTGGTAGCCTGTGGCTCCCTATTGCCAAGGTTTGCCCTAAGGGAAAGCATGAACTTATTCACTCTTTTCCACAGTTAAGCTCCCCAAAGGGCTTGAGCCAGGACTGAGAATTAAATTGAAGAGCATACATCACAAATAATTGAGTTTAATACCTTTTTGTATAGAAAGCACTAATGAAAATGAATGGATATTTACCCAATTCACTTTCACAGAATTAAGCACCAATCTCAGAAAATTTGAACTTCATCTAAGTCTTCTCCAAATTTAAGGGGGAAAAGAGGCATTTTGCCATCTCTTCAACAAATGACAATGAAATCCACCACACTGGCTGTGAGGGAACAGGCCAAATCTCGACAAAATATAGACTGCATTGAAGTACATGTCGTAAACTATTTGCGTCATTTTATATTATGACAAATATAAAATGCAGGCTATTCCGTGTTGCCACAGTGGTTGCTGCTTATTGGTTACTGGTGAATTTCCCCATTTTCATACAAATTCCAAGCACAACCATGTCTCCAAAGATGCATGTAATTACCCTGTATTACGCAGCAATTACATGAAGATGACACCCTTGCATGCTTCTGTTTCATATAAACTCAAGCATTAAGCAGGAAGTTAGAGGATATGTGGTTCGTGACCTTGGGTAATCACTGCTAATAATCTCTGGTAACAAGCTTGACATCAGAATGAAACACAGGGTTCAGCATTTGCTACTAAACGTATCTCAAATTATGAAGTATTGTCTTTTTATTCCCCTTGAAACCCAAGATCAGGTAGTCAGAGGTACCTTCTATAGACAGGATACTTCTAATACCTATAAATCAATTGTACTGTAACTTTTTAATCAAACCTCCAAAGTATTTCATGTTATTTTTTAGCCTAACAGTCCTGCATATTCTTCCTGGTTTAATGTAATAAAATATAATACTCCAAGGCCATCACCAATATCTACCATTGACCATGGTATTCTTTAAAAAACTAAGTTATTTGTACATAAGGTGGTAAACCTCTCCTTGTCACTTATTTTCCCTACTGTTTGTATAACATAACACTTATCACCCTTCCTGTGACAATCACTGGTTTAGGTGTCCCATGTTTAAAAAAAAATTTGTTTACTTTCTTTGCATCTAAATCCTTATATTAATATAACTGCTATGGGCTAAATGACTAGACTGGTGTGTGGATTCCTGTTGGCTAGATATAACTCTACTCCCTGGTTTGCAAAATGCTGGTGACTCACTGTCAACTTATGAACTTGAAATAGTAAGAAACATTAAATGTTGAATAAGTATAAGCACAGACTTATAGTATAAATATGTACACAAAACATTTTAAAGCCACACAAAATTATTATTTAAAAAAAATCTTTTTAAACAACTCCCATGTACACACATTAAAATAGAAAATGATGACTTAAAATAAAACTCTAGTTATTAAATACAAACCAAGCCAGGCAAGGAGGGAACATTTTAGTTTATTTAGTTTTATTTTTACCTGCATATGTCACTATCACTATTAGTCTTATCAATGCTTATATCACCATAATGCAGAACTCAAAAATTGACTAACGTGAAAGAAATCATAATCGTAAGGTCTTCCACATTTTCTGAAGACATTCTCCAGTTAATTCCTGTAGTAAAACCAGAACAAAATGTCCAGTCCTCTCTATAACGTTAAACCTTGAATCTCTGTTGCCAGTCTAAAACACTAAACTTGATGCTGTTAAGCTAAAGCTCTCAGGGCTTCCGTTGGTTGGTTGGTTGGTTGGTTGGTTGGTCGGCTGGTATGATTTTACTTGTTTTTTAACCAGAAAACCTTTTAATAGGACCCTTTTAGTATAAAAGAAACTGAGAGACAAAGAGGCATAATGACTTGTCCAAGATTATACAGTGGGGTAACAAGGAAAGAAACTTTGGCCCCCAAGTCCCCAAAGCTGCAAACTAGCTGTTATTACCTTTCAAACTAAAGGAAACCTAAGGAATCCCCACTTCAGGTTCAGCCTTTCAGCTAAACAGAGTTTCAGAAGCAAAAGTATCCTGTATAAGAGTGTGTGAGGAATCCAGAAAACACTCTATTTACTCTTCATGGACAGAGTTGTTTTGTCCTGCCAGGAGACATTATGATGAAATATATGTCTCAAATTATGCCTATGTTGAAATTTACTTGGGATTACAAAATTTATTTTTCTTTCATGATTGTTAATCTAGGCTGCATAAAAACCATACTAACATGCCTAGCAGATAGAGTATCTAAAAGCTCATACCAAACAGTATATATATAAATAAGTTAAAGTGCTTTCCCATATCATAAAGTAAAAATGCCTTTGAGTGAACAAAGTGCATTCATATTGCACTTTAAAAATGTTCAGCAGTTCTCAAATATTGAGTGTAACAGATAAGGCTATTTGAATAATTTAAAACAGATTTTACACTGATGGCATATTGATTTATCCTTGATATACAAACTTCTCATGGTGTTCATTAAACCATCTAAAAATGCCCTAACAAATGGAATCTCTATTATGATCTGTTAGCCATGAAGAGCATAATGTCTTATTTCCTGGGAAGTTTTCAGTTAATTTCCTCCCATATCATAAAAACAGCATCACAGAAGGCTGAGGAAATAAATAAAGGGGCCTGAGATAGCTGTATTTGCCAAAGCATTTCATTACTGGACATCTTTCTTTAAGTAAGCGATGCATTTAAGTGACGCTCCTGTGTTGATAACCTATAAGCCATGCAGACTTGTCTCCAGCCTGTGTGTTGTCTTGTTTCTACAGAGTGTTATTGTAACCCTTTGGGCTCAGTCCATGATCGTTGTAATGGCTCAGGATTTTGTGAGTGTAAGACGGGAACGACAGGGCCTAAGTGTGATGAGTGTCTGCCGGGAAATTCCTGGCACTACGGCTGTCAACGTAAGTAACTCTGGGAGCTGCCCTCTGCCTGCTGCAGCATGGCTGATCTGCTTGTCCAGGCCGGTGTGTGCAGCTTCTCAGAGCAGAAAAAGACCCAAGCCACTGACAAGCTTTAAAAGCTACTTAAAGCCCCAGCCTATGTATAGGAGAGAAAGCAATCCATCAGCTGTCCAGCCAGCTTCTTTGAAGCCCATCTTCTTCTCCTCTGAATGCAGGAGCAACTTATATTGAAATATTGTACTCAGATCCATGTACCTGGCCAGACCATAAATTAAGTGGCACAATAGGGACCCAGCGTGGAAATCCTCACCGCAAAATGAAGGGTGATGTGGATGTGGTTAATATATTTCTTGAACTGAAAGCTACCTCAAAGCTCCAGAGTTCATAAATTAAATGATATCTACATAACTTATTACCACCCCTGCTCTCACACCCATCACTGAATCTTAACCAGAAACCTAAGGGTAATAAATCTAAAGGATATTTAAATGCCAGGGTAAAATAATGAAAAAAAATCAATATTGATTTTAAGCCTCTGAGGTTAGGCACCATGCAGTGAGACTTAGACAGATGCCATTTGGTTCAGCCTCATTTCTCTGAGGATTATCAGACCTTCTTAAAAGCTTGTCAGGCAGGTGGCATGTCGGTGTATTCGGGGAACAGAAATTTAAAAATCTGAGCAGAAGCTTCCTTCTGTCATTCATAACCTTTTCTGCTTTTTCATTATGCACTAACTTGTGAGTCTATCCATACACATTTAGCTTACTAATATTAAAGAGCCACCAGGCAAATCCTCTAGAGCAGTGCAGTCCAATAGAAAATTGTGCAAGCCACATATGGAATTTTAAATGTTTTGTTACCCACATTGAAAAAGAAACTGAGTTTAACATCTTATTTTATTTAACCCAAATATCTCAAATAGTATCATTCAACATAAAATCAACATCAAAACTATTAAAGATACGTTTTTTCCATACTGTATTTGAAATCAAGTGTGTGTTTTATTCTTACAGAACATCTCAATTAGGACTGACCACATTCCAAGGCCTAATAGCCACATGTGTCTACCATATTGGACAGCACAGCTCTAGACATTTTTTGTTTGTTTTTCTGCCTTTTTGGGATTGTTTTGTTTTGTTTTTGTTTTTGTTTTTGCTTACTTTTCACTTGAAAACAATGTAAGCATGCAGGAACTGTCTAAAGCTAAGTCCAGGGCCTTACAGAATATTTCACCAGCCACTCGTCGAATTTATACTTATCTCTAAGCTACCCTTCTACATAATGTAACGCCAAAGTGAAATTAACTGCCATCCTATTGTCATGGGCGGCAGAAAACTGTGGTGATAGTTTGAGAAATTTGCCATTGAGTATGCCAAGGTTAATATGGGATCAAGGAGCTGGAGGTGAGCATCTCCAGCCATGCTAGAGAGGAGCATTAGAAGACAAATAGTCAGAAGTCATGCAGCACACCTGCACGTGAGCTCTGCATAAGGCCATGGTTAAAAATCCTACATGCTATAGATTCCTAGAAGGCACCTTAGGGGTATGGATGACTTGGTGGATCCCAAGGACCATATAAGGAGCCAGGACTCAGCGGACAGTCATTGGTCCTGGAACATCTGGATGTGGAGGCCCAGAGAATGCCAGCAGCCAAAAGGAGAGAAGGAGGGACAAAGGAAGGACCCAAAATAGGTCCAAGACTCAAGGCATAAGGCATAAGACTTTACAATTAAGACACACTTCTCTAAAAGAAAGATCCATGTAAATTTCCTGATGCAACAGGACCTGAGGAATGGGTTCCTGTAGTATAATCAGAGAAAGATATTAGAGAGGAAAACTAATCTAGCCTTAGGGGAAATATATCCCAAAAAGGTCCTAACTTGATTTTTCTGTATTAACTATTGGAGTATTATAAACCGATATAATGTCATCAAATTTTCCCTTCTGGAATTGGAAGACTGTATTACACGTGGCCCTACCACATAAAGGCTGTGCAATATAGAAAACTCTGTACCTCAGCTCCAGCATCTCACATCCTTGGTATGTATGGATAAATGAGATTATGGAAGCGAATGCTTTATCCTCTTGAGTATTTCTTGAGTACCTTCCATGAATTAGGCATTGAGGTAACAGTAGAGGCTACAAGGATGAAGAAAGATAGCTGCTGTGGACATATAGGCATGGAGTTCACAATCTGAGGTAAGAGACTAACCTGCAACCCAATGATTATGAAAGAAGACAATCAGAACTAAGAAAGACCTATAGGTGTGCTTTTAGTGAAGCCCGGGTGGGAATTGTAAGGCTTCCCAAAGAAGTGACATTTGATTCAGTACTGAAGGATTAGTAGGAGCTTTACAGGAGGGAATTTCTTGAGCAAAAGTGAATGAGCTAACCCACTATGTTCCAGAAATACCAAATAGTTTTGATGTGATGGGGGATGAGGGGTGTGTGTGTGTGTGTGTGTGTGTGCACGCGCATGCATGTGTGTATGTGTTGGGAGGGAGGGAAGATGTTGAAAAGGCAACCAGAGACCAGATCATATGGCTTCATGAACACTAAGCTGAGGAATTTCTTCTCACTGGGGAGGAGACAGACACGGAATCCATCATACAGTTTTAAGCAGAGGAATGAAGTTGTCAGATTTTGTTTTAGAAAGATTATTCTGGCTGCTCTGTAAAGGAAGGACTGGAACAGGATGAGATGGGATTTGTTATATAAATTTAACATATTTCAAATACACCTTTGAGTATGCAATAGCTTTTTCTCACTCTGAAATATCTTTTCCTTCCCTCAGACCCACCCACATAGGGCTGATATTCTACATAAAAATATAGAAGTTCTGCTGTCAGTTGATAAATGGCTATGGCATGAGGATCCTTAAGTGTCTTCCCCAGGATCTCTCAGACCACCCCCAAGATCCAGCAACTACTAGGGTAATACCTGTCATAGTAAGGTGCCTCCAGCACCAGTATTATATAACAGATATCATTCTAATTGGCGATTATAGGTTGACAAATATTTTTCATATCACTCTGTGTCTGCACACACATGAATGTACTAAAAATAAGTCCCTCAAGTCAATTCTCTCTTTCTCTCTTCCCTCCACCCTCCTCCCCACCCTACCCCCCACACTTCTACTGAGATGAACCCATCCTTGAGTTAGCCACATTATCAGTGGCAGTAATTAACCTGACAACAAGAAACCAATGCCAAGAAGAAAGCAGTGGTAAATAGGGCTGGCAGTGGTGCTGGTAGCCATGAGCAGGGAGGAAGCAGACACACTTAGGCTCTGGGTTTGAATTTCACCTCCACCTCCTACTACCTGCAAGACTTAGAGGAAATCACTTGGACTCTCTAAGCACAGTTTTTCATCTTAGAATGGGGGTATACTAGGACCTAACACATATGGTAATTGTGAAAATTCAAGGAAAGTAATGAATGTGGACTTTATGGTACATAGTAAGCACTCGATTATTATTATTTAATTCCAAGCACATGTTGATGTGTCAAAATGCTAGGCAAGAATCTGTGTTTAAAAGTTATTGTACAGTGATAGTGCAGAACATCAGCAAGCTGGGCCACTATTGAAATTCCAAACTGTGGACTTAGGAAGTTCTAAAAAGCCCTTTATGATAAGCAAGGCTGATTTAAGAGATTGAAGCAAAGCTGACCCCAAAAACAATGCTATGGCTTCAGCAGGCGAAATGAAGAACTCTAGGTTCATAAGTGAACCTTCTCCCTCAGGGGGCCACCGATTGTGTGCTCCATAAATGTAAGCTGCTCTCTCTGACATAAAAGGTGAAACACTTGAAAACCATTGGAATGAATGGTCTTTAGACAGCATGGAGCACACCCAATCTAGGAGAGAAAGGAGAAAGAAAAAGATTTCAAGGACACCAAGCAGAATCTAAATTAGTGTTGAGGTTACTAATAGAAGAATGAGATGTTGAGGAGAAGGAGGGTTTTTTTTATGTGCCCCTCTGAAGTTAGTGAAGAGGGATGAACCACATCCCAGAGAATAAAGTTAAACCATCCAAAAGGAAACCACGTTCCATGCTTCACATAAAACACGGAGGGTTAACATGTATTGGGAAGTAATGAAACACCTGTTCTAAGGAGATGGACATAGGGGAGGTTGGGGGTATTTTGGTTTGGAAAATTTAATGGAAATAGCCACACATAGAACCAATGAGGCTGAAGAGAAGGTGTGTCATTTCCCTGTAGGACATATAAGACACATTAGAATATCATGCAGTGTATATTAAGCTACCAAGTATCTCCCATTTTTACCTAGTTTATATGAATACTAATGGTACTTTCAAAAGAACTTATAGTCTGAATATTTGGACTAAAGTCCAAAGATTTGGTAACATAGTTCAGTGTTATGATTTTGGAAGATAACAGAGCATGTAGGAAATCAAGAACTAAGTACATATAGCAAGAGGAAGGCTAAGATTCAGTTGCTGGATCATGGCCTACAATATCAGAATATGGGTTCTTGGAAGGGATCAGTACATATATTACTGTGAACAGAAAAATGAGTGTTTAGCAGAAGACTCAATGGCCTGATCAAGAAGATTTTTAATTAAGTTTGAGTAGGGTATTGTGAAAATACCTTTATAAAACTGTAAAAACTGAACACTGTGGCAAACCACAGAGTTAAGAAAAGAAGACAACAGTTATTCTCAGAAGAATAAGGGAAAGTTGGGGAACAATACTCTATGGCTTAGATGTTTTCCTTCCCACAGAGAGCACAATAGTTATATTCATTTTCTACTGCTACTATAGTAAGCTACCAGAAACTTAGTGGCTCAAAACAACAGAAATGTATCTCTTAAAGTTCTGTATTTAGGAGTCCAACAAGAATCTCACTGGGCTAAGATCGAGCTATTGGCAGAGTTGTGTACCCTTCTGGAGTTTCTAGCAGCAAAATCTTTTTCCTTGCCTTTTCTAGCTTCTAGAAGCTATCTGCATTCCTTTGCTCATACCCCCCTTCCTCTACTTTCAAAGCCAAGAACTTTCTATCTCTCTTTGCCTTTCTTCCATTATTACATCTTTCTCTGACCACAGCTGGGAAAGGATCTCCACTTTTAAGGACTCATGATTAGATTGGGCACACACAGATAATCCAGGATAATCTCACTACCTCAAGGTCCTTATGTAATTTCTCTGTAAAGTTGCTATTGCCATGTAAAAGAACAGGTTATTAGGATATAGACATCTTTGAGAAGACAGTCAACATTGCCTACCACAATAATCATTGATAATGTCAATTTTTTAATGCCAAGGATAAATACACAGGCATCATGGAGATGGAATGTAACTCATGCTCAGAATAAAGATATGCAAGAATAAAACTAACTTGAAAAAAATACGTTATAGGGTTAGAAAAGATTGCCATGGGTCGAGAAGGTATAGACTCACATTATGAATTAGAAGATAGAAACAGTGAAATATTTTTCAGTCAAGACCAAGAAGCTTATACAAAAAGGTATTGTAAAGTGTATTATAGACTACACAGCTATTTGGAAGATACAGATATTTTTCAAAGCCAAATTAGAAAATCTAGATGCTCTGGAATCTTCCAAAATGAGGGAATTCAGATACCAAGATATTTGTTAAAAGATGTGGTCTACTAATTGTTGACTTGCATTGACAAGAGTGGAAAAAGGAGTCAGGAAACTAGTATTACCACTGGGTTAGTACAGAGATGGTAGTATCACATGAGTGAAGAAATGTTAATAAAAACCTTTAAGGGACATTGTCCCAAACCTTAAGAAAAATTCAAAATATCCTTGGGGGGTGGGAGTAAGATCTTAGACCCTTATTAAACACACACACACACACACACACACACACACACACACACACACGCTCTTTTTTTTTTTAAGAAATAAAAGAACAAATTGTTCCCAATAGATGACCTAAAATAGAAGACTTCTAAAATAACCAACATGGCTATCCAAGGGTTCCCAACAGGGTTTTGACATTTAGTCCTCACTGTGTGCCATACACTGTGCTGCAAATTAAGGCTAAAAAATAGAAGTTGCAAAAATGTAGGATGGTATAAAGTTGTGTTCACAGTTGCTTAGGTCAAAAAGATGTGGCAATCTCAGCTCACATTCAAGCTCAATTCTAGATAGCAGTATGTCATGAGCACCAAAGAAGCTAACACAACTTGAGGCTGAACAAAGACCAAAAGAAGTTATAGTCCTTCTGACATGTGCCCCAAGCAGCCCACGTCAAGAGTCTAGTCCTGGGAGACCACATAATAATGCAGCAGATAGTGATGTAGGAGAGTTCCATCCTTGGTGAAGGGATTTTCATAAAGCAAGCTGAAGCAGGTTGACACATGTCAACCAGGGTTCAGAGGGCTCTTATGTAACAAGTGGACATGTTGGTTCAGGAAGATAGAATGGAGACCAGTAGGTAAAAGAGAGAGGTGGGTCTCAGCATTTTCCAACAACTATTCTCCCCAGCTGTTTTAAGAATATACAGTAGAGTGCCTTGGGTAATGATAAATCCCCAGACTCTGGAAGAGTTCAGAGAGAAGCTGGATGGGCTCCTGTGAGTGATGCTTTTGGGAGAGTTTCTGCCTGAATGAATAGTTGAGTGAAAGGACCTCTAGGACCTTTCCAGCTTTTTGGCTCTAGTAGACCAAGTCAGTGGGCCAAGGGAAGGCATCATGAGATACCTCAAGTTGTATTAAGAACTAGTTTGGCCATTCAGCTGTCCTCTGTGCTCTTGCCTTTCCTTACCAATGGGTAGATTCTCATGCTTCTCACTGGCCATGTTCTCCAGCCTCACTTCTTGGTAAGTCCTTTTTTTCTAGAAACTAACTTTTCTCCTACTATAGATCAGGATGCTTTCTTTTATTTTCTTTTTTAATTGTTTTGTTTTATATGAGATTAACGTCTACAGACCTGTCAACTTGTGATCATTAAGATGATGCTTCCAATTGCTTCACTGAGATGAAGATTATACCTCCCTGGACAAATACTGTGAACTTAACTTGTAACTTTTCAATTGCCTCCAGTTGCAGTGACCTGCTATTTGCTGTGTTACATTAAAACATCCAATTCACATTTCACCAGTTGACCTCACATTTTGAATCCATTGACAGGTGGCACGTCACTTAAACAAGGATGTCCGTGATGCTTCAGCGCATTTGCGGGCCCAGACACATGATTTCACTCATTTTGGCTCTTGCATCTGTATCACTAAACGTGAATGGCATCACTGAATCCAAGTTTTTAATTTTCTTGCTAGCAACTTGAACAACAGTCTCATCTCCCTTGCTGAGCACCACATACATAACAGTGATGAAAAGTAAATAGTTGTAAGGGTACTTGATGTTACTGTTGTTCAACTCCTAAGGGTGGGAAGGAAGTGCTCATTAAACAGAACCAGTAGGAGCCTCCCCAAGGTAATTTAAAAAGGAAAATATTAGGACGACAGAAGATAGAAAGTGGCAATTTGTAGGCATTACAAATAGGCTTGGTAGTCCTCCTGGGGAGAAAAGGCTCATTTTGTCATCTAGAAGAGCAAACCCCAGGGTTGCTCTCAGTTGTGAAATTTCTCCTGATTCAGCAGGACGTGGCCACAGCAGTCCGTCATGCTAATAGCCATCACTTTCCAGTTCCAGTCCTGTTTCCCTTCCATTCTTAGCATAACTTTAATTTGGGATTGGCAGAAAAATCCCACCAATCTCCAGTACATCAGGGACCTGATGCCACCCATGAACAGGGGAGCCAAGGCTTATCCTCATGCCATGGAAAGTGCTGTCCCCCTTCACATTACTAATGACTCCATTTGGAGCAACCATTAGAGGCAAAGGCTGGGCAGCTTGAAAGGAGTGCCTTGTTCAGAATTCCCGTCACAGTTGGATCATATCCTAAGTATGTTCAAAATCAAAACCTGTGACTCTCGAATTGTTAGAGCTTGGCATAAGACAGATACAGATGGTGGGTATACTAACAGCAACTCCAGACCACTTCCTGGCATTCTGAGGTTTGCCTGCTACTCAGCTCAGAGTGGGGCCTCAGTTCTGACCTCAATAAGAAACATTCCATATTTACTTGGCAATCCATATGAATTTTCCCCCTTTATTTGAAGAGAATTTTGAAAATGACAAGAATGCCCAAACTCTACAATTTTACACCACTGTACAAGTTAAACAGCGAAAGGTGTGTGAAATGCCAAAACTCATGGAGAAATGCGGGTACAACTCTATCTACTAGTGTCCCAGATTCGAAGCAACAGCCTGGTCCTATCTGATAGTGAGATGATCGAGAGGCCACGAAGAAATACAATACATGAAGTTTTTTCCTTACTTTAGACAATACATAAATGGAGTTTCACCTTGAGCCACTTTTTACCCACTAGTGAGTGTTGTGTGTGTGTGAGAGAGAGAGAGAAAGAGAATCTCAAAATCTTCTGAGGCTGTGTATATAAAGGTAATGCCTACGTGTGTAAATCAGTCCAATTGTAAAAGGGCCGCCCCACTTGAAATTTGTGGGAGAAAAAATTTTACGTAAGTGAAAAATCAGTCCTCAGCCCCCATCAAACAGAATTCTGGGGTAGAGGAGCCACAGATAAACCAGGGTAGCTAGGGTTCCTGATAACTAAATTTTAGAAGTCAACACAATGAAATCAGGTATCCTGATTCTGGGTGTGACTGCTACCAGCTCTCCAAGGAATGTTTGTTCCACACCTCAGCCTTTTCTGTGCATCTCCTGTGAAATCCTCAGGCTCCTTGCTGGTTTGAAATTCTATGATCCTGAAACCTCACAAATGGTTTGACCTACTTCCATTTGGGCCAATTTCTGAGGAGTAATAACTATTTTAAAATAATAAAAGTTGTTATTTGTTGTACATTTTATGTGTGTCAGGAACATGTATGCATTATCTCTCATTCTACAAGGGAGGTTAAGATTATCTTCCATATTTTGTAGTCAGAAAAACCGAGATTTAAAGAGGGCAATCCCTGCCCCCACCAAAATGGCAAACCAGTTATTAGCAAATATTTATTAATTGAGTTTGCTGCAGCATTTTATAGGATTTTGTCATTTTTACTTCGAACATGGAGACAGAGACTTTGGTGATTTACTCCAAGGGTCATCATGCATTTTCTAGGAAGGGTCAGATAGCAATTATTTCAGGTTTCCTGGGCCACACAGTCTGTTGCAACTACTCACCTCTGCTGTTGTAGCCCCGAATCAGCCCAACATGATGTTGAAATGAATGCGTGTGTCTATGTTCCAATCAGACTTTGTTTATGGACACTGAAATTTGAATTTCATATGTTTTCACACGCCATGAAATATTATTCTCCTTTGATTCTGTTTCAATCATGTAAAAATGTAAAAAACATTCTTAGTTCATAGGCCATGGTAAACAGGAGACAGACTCCATTTGGCCTGCAGACCATAGTTTGATTTATTTCAAGCTCATGCAGCAGTTAGAAATAAAAAAGCAGAGGACCTGTTTAATAAAAGCGGAGAGAGTATGAAGCAGGAGACAGAAGAGGACATTAAGAAAAAACGCACACATTTCATTAAAGTGTGTCTTCTATCTTGATATGGGTATCACGGGGGGCTGGTCTAACTGATTCATATTTACCAGGCCCTAATTGACCTTAAGAAGAAAGTTAGGATTTCCAGAAACATGAAGGCTGCAATCATATAATTTCCAGGACAAGATCACAGGCGTAGTCAGTGCCAGCCGTTTAAAGGCTTACGAGCCAGCCGAGTCAATTTAGCATCAATTTAGTACAATCAGCAACTAATGAAAGAGAAGTCAGTGTGGCCATAATACAATCAGGATTGCTCATGTTGGTGTAAGGAATCATTCTGTTGCATTCTACAGGAACAACCCATCACCTTGAATATCAGCAAAAAGCTCTACTAAGGGAGAATTATAGTAATAATATCACCTACAACACGGAGGGTGCAGGAAAAAAATACATACAGAACCCATTGAGAATTTTTTTTTTCTACCATCGGCTTTGATGTCAGAGATAATTATTTTAAATAAAGTGTATGTCAGGGCCATAAACCCCTGCCTTTTCTGCCCAATGCCCTTTTGAGTGTGACTGAGTCCACTGAACCCAGGGCATTCTGGATCATGTGGCTCTACCTCCAGGAACAGAATTATGTCATGACCATCCTTACTTAAGGGCTATATGCTCTTCATCTCATCTTTGTCAAATTTTCTGTTTTTAAAAATTATAGTCAGCCTTCAGTTTTCCATTGCTGCAAGGTGGGAGAAGAGGCATGCATTAATACAGTGCAGCTGACTATCTCGATGTAAATTCCAATGAGACTGGATTTCATTGAAAACAGGCACATACACGCAGAAATTCAAGCCCGTACACGATTCATCTGTTCCACGTCCAACTTCAGTCACCGACTCATCCTCATAGATAGCAGTCAAGATCATCCAGACATTGCTGGATGCTTTAAAACAGAAACAATTGCTAAAAATGTATTTTTCACAAAATTCTTTCCCATGTTCTACAAAAGTGCAGGATTAATATTATGTATTGCAGCTGTTTCTTCTGTGCTACAACTCTTTGGGGAAAATGGGTGTATGTCTCAGAGACAAAACTACAAAAATAATGAAATATTGATGTAATTATTTTTAAGAATCACCTTGAGACCTCTTTTTAATTAGTATTTGGACCCTATGGACTTAGTCTTATGTTAATCTGTATTCTTTATCATGAAAATCAATAATATAGACAACTACATTGTTCACATGATTTTGAGTACAAAAAGACAAAGCTTGGGAGTTTGTAGGAAGGCTTGTTACCAGGATTAATCTGGCAGTTTATTAGTGATATAATGTCACAGTGGCTACATTTTCAATGATCTTGCCAATCCAGCTTTAACTAGTGCCCACACAGAAAATATTTGGATATATTATGAGGTCTTTACTGAGATATCACACCCTTCTTCTTTCCAATTAAAATAAAAATTGAAGGAGCTGATTTTGCACCAAGGATGCTAAACTATGTATAGACACATAGATATGACATATGAATTCTGTCTGATTATATCAGGCTTTAAAATTTCTGAAGTCACATTTTTACTCAAGACTGTCCAGAGTCTTGGGATGGAGGAGTTTCTGTTTCACCTACTGACAAGGCCCATCTAATATGGGTTAAATCAATCATGGTCAGTATGTTCCTTCATATACAACAAATGGGGTCAGATTGTAGCATACTCTATAGGAAATCTATACCCTTAATTTCATCTTTGGTTACTAAATTCAATTTAACCAAGGTGATAGAAGGGCTTCTTAACCAAGTCTTGCCAAATCTGTTGAATTTTCCTCCCCAGCAAACCAGGCTGGCTAGAGGATTGTTTGATTCATTCACTTGTTCACGCCGTCATTCATTCACCCATCCATTCCTTCATTTATTCATACTGTCATTCATTTTAAAATATTAAAGCCCAACTGTGCACCAGGAATTGTGCTAAATTTTATCACCAAAGGCAATGAAAATGTGATCCCTTCCCTCTAAGGGCTGACAGTTTAAGGAGGGTTTTCCACTCTAGTTGGAATCTGAGAAGACGACCTCCTGTACCACTTTCCTAGCTTGTTTTTCTGGTCACAGGAATCTCTCCTCCAACCTCTAATCTTAGGATCTTATATATGATTTGGAGTCTTCGACGTTTTCTAGTTTAGCCCTTCTTTTCAGTCATAGACGAAAATTGTTTAGTCTTTAAATTGTTCAGGGCTTTAATAAGCTCTCCCTATTGCATTTACTAATGATGACAGTGGCCACTATTAAGTGGGCAGGCACCATGTGCAGGGAACTATGCCAAGCCATTTACCCTGACTTGTTTAATCTGTATAAAATCCCATTAGCAGTTATCCCCGCTTTACAGATAAGTGAATTGAGGCTCAAAGAGGCGAAGTACCCTGCACGTCTAGATTCTTGCAACTTAAAAGTGCAATCCTTCAGCCAGCAGCCTCAGCAGCAGTTGGGAATTTGTTACAAATCAGAATTTCAGGCCCTCCCCAGACTTCCTGATCTGCATTTTAACAAGATTTCCAGGTGATTCATATGCATATTTGCATTAAAATTTGAGAAGTTAGGGGATGAGATAGTAAGTGTAGATTTTAACCTAGGACGGGCTGATTCTACAGCCCAGGTGTTTTGCTTATTTGTTTTTATGACTTAGTGTTCACAGAATGATGGTAGCTGGGAAATCAAGGGCATACGCACGCGTTGGAAAAAATTATATAAGGGGCAGAACTCGTATAGTATCTCATGTCATCAGTTTTTACCAGCGTGTATTCTACAAATCCAAATCATATTAAAAGAAGGAGAATCATGAAAACTTAAACAAGTAGCCTATTTGTTTTCTTTCACCATATAATTTAAAAGTGGTTAATATTTGATAGGTTAATAATAAATATTTTAATATAGTATATTGCATTTGGTTATGAATATATCAAAAGGAAATACAAAGTGAGTTCCGAAAGATAAACTTTTATTGGGCACATGAAATAGAACATAAAATTTGATGGCAATTACCATTTAATCTATTCATGTTTGGAAACGTATTGAAAGAGAAACTCATAACTCAGTTAATTGTTATGAATTATTAATTGCTCATTTGAAAAGCGATGAGCAGAACCGCACTTGTTGAAAAACTTTCCCTCTCAGTGGCTTTAACCTTTGTGTCATTGGTTTTATGAGAACAAAAGGGAAAGAATGACAGCAAGATTCTAATCATCCAAAACTAGAAAGTGACAAGACTGTGAACATCTCAGCAACTGTATAAAGGTTAATTGCAATTGAAATGAAATAGTTATTGCTGGCCCCCCTCTAGCATACATAAGTATGATTCTCCTGGGGGCAGGCCCAAGCATCTGCATTCTCCAAAACTTCCCAGGCAATTACAATATACAGCCAGGACTGAGGGCTACATTTTCAGTAACTGCATGTTGTCAGAGAGATTTCATCCAGCCTTGAACTTGACTCGATATTCTGAACCCCAAGTGAATGCAAGGTGGGTTCCAGTTTGCCATTCTTCATTAGAGTTTGAGGTAAGAGGGCATTCAACCAAGGCCAGGAGCAGTGTAAACCATGGCAGCTTTATAAAGACATATTCCCTAGATGGCAAGTGATTTCTAATCCATACAGGCTAAGATCAAGAATGTATCTGGATTTCAAGATACCTGATGTAAATAGCCCCTTCTTTCTCAAAAAAATCAATGTTATGAGTTTCTTCTGTTGGATTAAAAAAAAAAAAAAAGCCTTCAAAAAGTGGAAGGCTTTTTTTTATGAACTAAATCCAGGGATTTATTGTTTAGTGTCAGCAGCGTAACTGCTTTATAATTGATTTTTCCGAAGAGAACTGAAAACTTAAGCTACCTTAATTTCCTTTATCTTGACACACATGATTAGCATTACTCTGAAGTATATTTTATCAGGTTCCCAATTACCATTTTTTTTAAATCAACTTCCTCCTTGCATACGTGTCTTGATAAAATATTTCTGAGACAGAGAGAAAGGAAGTATAAGAAGATAAAAAATATGACTGCTTTATTCCTGTTGATAGCTTTATATTCTTTCTTCAAAAAATTATGTTTATATTCAGTTATGTTTTTTGAAAATGAGTAGGATTATTAAAAGACATTAACACCTATTAATTTTTTAAATCTTGGGATAAAGAAGGAAGAACATTTGGTTGGGCAATGACAGAAATTTAAGGATAATGAAACAAAATGTAACATTTGCAACTTAGGCTAATGTGCCTGAGTCCTTATAGACTCGATCGAACATTTTATATGCAGCCATTACAGTCCTGTACCATTAGTTAGCCTTATTCAGCCTCAATTTGCTGATGTAAAATGACACTAAGAATCAGATCCATCTCACTATCTGTGAGAATTCAATAATATAACGATATTTAACCCAGTTTCTATCACACAGTAAGATCACATGGTGAGCTACGTGATGGTTCCCGCCCTCAAAGTTTCATTGAAAATGGTGGGAATTGGATCAGCAAATTTAAGAAAGCAGTCAAGTTACAAACAAAATGACGTGAGAATGAAAGCAATCCTAGTCACAGCTGCTACCTGGAAAAAAGAAAAAGAAAAAACTAAAAAATGGATGGGATTTAATACTTAGTGTGTCATTTTCTTGTGGTTCTTTCAAGTCCTCATTGCCCCCTGTGAATCCAAAATTTTAGTTACGATTTTATCCAACATCAGTGCCTTTTAGTTTTGCAGTTTCCAAATGGAGAAGTAAAGCTCTCACTATAAACTTTTGTCTATTAGATTCACCCTAACCTTAGCAGCCCTTCTTCATCAATTTTAGGATCATCTTAAATCCTGGAAATTATCCTGTAATGCTAAAATGCCTGCCTGCTAGCCAGGTCTTGAATTATGGTGACCCCTAATCCAACTCAAAGCAGACTGAGTTCTGTAGTTGGACATAAACCAGTTTCTCAGGATGATGATTGGACACTTAACAATCCATTGTGCCATCATCAGACCTATTGGATGTGATAATTGATCATTTTCAGCTTGGTGACTATTGACACTCTAAGGGATTTGTATGTCAGAAATACATTCAGATCCCCCACCCCTTTTATTTTTTTAAAGTTTTTTATTTATTTTTTGGGGACAGAGAGAGACAGAGCATGAACGGGGGAGGGGCAGAGAGAGAGGGAGACACAGAATCGGAAACAGGCTCCAGGCTCTGAGCCATCAGCCCAGAGCCTGACATGGGGCTCGAACTCACGGACCGCGAGATCGTGACCTGGCTGAAGTCGGACGCTTAACCGACTGCGCCACCCAGGCGCCCCTCCCCACCCCTTTTTTTAGAACTCCTCAGGAGACTTTATTATTAGTATTATTATTGCGATTCTTAGCAAATTCATGCTATGTGCTATTTTTTCAGCAAAGATTTCTCTTCTTATACTGCAAAGATGCTCAAGTTGAGACTCTTACTTTTAAGGGAATAAGGTTTTTTTTTTTTCTTGCAGAAGATTAATAGAAATAATATGTGTAACAGTTTAACCACATGTCATCCAACCCATAAAGAAGGAAGGCTGAATTTTAACAGTGAATCAAAGCATTGAGGCACAGAGGATGAGTTGATATTTCCTCAGCCCTAGCAATGTCACTACCAAATGTGAAAATAAGAAGGAAACAGAACCTCCAAAGGGTAAGGAGGACATGAGGGAAGTGTGACTGTCCCTCACAACAGGCAGGGGACTCACTGCCAGGGTCAACCAATCTTGGTTTAGTCTGTGCATTTGAAATGTGCTGTCCCTCTGTACGCTGGATTGGCATATTAATTTATGTTTTAACATGAGTGTACTAGTTGTTGAGGAAGTATTTATCAGGGCAGGGAGAAAAGGTGTGAAAGTACCAAGCTCTAAAGAAGCAGGATTGGAGGAAAGACCCTGGGTTGAAGGATTCATCAATAAATAACCAAACATTTATGGACCTTTTGCTATGAACCCTGCATCATGTTAGGTGCTATATAAGATGTAAAGCAAGGTTAATATAGCCTGTGCCCTCAAGGAGGTTATCAAACTCGAGATTGGGGTAAAGCACATAAATTAGAGACTTAAATGAAGTTTCCTGTCCAGAGTATTTAGTTCTCTCCTAATGACTCTGGTTGTAAAAGGAAACTGAAAACTACTCTAGGTCTATTCTAGCTGAGTAAGTAGCTCTGTCTTGAATAGTGGTTGGAATCCTGGCCCTGCCTCATCCTGTGTTAAGTAAATTATATAACCTCTCTGCCCAAGCTGTTGCTTCTCTAAAAAAAAGAGATGATTTCATCTCATAGAGTTGTCAGGAAATTAAATGAAATGGTTGTATTACTGAGCACAGTTCCTGGGGCCCAGTGAGCTCTGCGAAGGATCACTGTTATTGGGATTGTTCTACTGTAAGCAAACTGCAGTAGGTAACAGCAATTGATGAAGAGCTGGGAAGGATTTGCAGCTGTCAATGAGCCATTACAGCTATAAATGGAGATTCCAATCATAAATGTTGGTTTCTAAGCAATATTTGACAAGGCAATTAATCATGTGTGCTCAGAAGCCATCAAGGGAAAGTGGGGAGTCTCTGGGTGGGGACAGAGAACTTTACGTGGATTCCCTGATGTTCTGAAATTCATTTGTGGGGGATGTGGAAAAGATAAGTAGTTGAAAAGTCTGTCCTATATTCAGGAGGTATCTGACATCACAGGTCTTCTCCCTTGTGCTGGGGAAGTGACCAGGATCTATGAAATGCCTGAACCTCCTACCCTTGCTCAAGATTGTTGGATACTCCCCCTTCGATCTTTGAGGGAGAAATTAGAGCTTCCATTCATTGTGGCTAACTTCTCTGGCATGAATTTAGCATCTCAAAACATCAGAATTAGCCATCTGTGTGGTAGAAGAAAGAGTTCTCCTTTGTACCCAATTTCAAATGAGAATTTTATTGTTTTGTGGAATAGCACAGTCAGCTTCAAATTTGTTAATAAATCTGAAGGTAAAGGTAGTCTTACACTTTTTAATCAAAAAAGGCCAGGCACTATCTGTTCCTAGCTCCAAATTTAACATCAGTACAGAAAATAATGTTCCTTTAGAGCATGGGTTTCTGTCTAAAAAAACTTCATCCAGAAACTGACGGTCAAAAAGGACAATGAAAACACATTTCTTTTCAAGAGAAGACAGGAGTTCACTGGGGATCTTTTCTTTCCCTCAGCAGGTACCTAGTTTCCAGCTCAAGAGTATGCATTACTCACTGAAAAATGTGTTTGAAAACACAACTAGAGATCATGACTAAAACCCCCAGGGGCTCTCCTCAGGCCCAGCATAAGTCCAATTCTATGCCTGCAATGTACTTAAGCTTTTCCCACTGACTGTGTCCTTCTTTTCAAACTGCTATGACTTTAATAACAGGAAAGATGAATACCATATAGGGAAATTCACTGGAGTGTTACAAATAAATACACCTCTATTACAAATAGGTGTATTTCAAAATATTTCAGTAATAAACATGCCACGTGCCATAAGCATGCTTGAACACTTCACACATGTTATTTCAATTAGCTTTCCCTATAACCCTGAAAGAAGTGCTAGTATACCCAGTTTATAGATGAGGAAACTAAGGCTCAGAGAGTTAAATTTGGTCAAACAATTGGTAGGCAATAGAGCTATTATAAAACCAAGATATAGATCTGATTCCTTGTCCCATTTGCCACACAAACTCAGTGCTGTGGGTCCAAAATAGATGCAGTCTTAAGCTCAATCCTCCTTCAGAACTGGGAGGGTAATAGCAACTTGCAGTGTCGTAGTCTTGGACCACAGCCCAGCCACAGGATCAGTTTGCTTTCAGTGAGATGGAAACAATCCTCCGTCCTCATTAACAGGAGTGCTTATGAACACAGACACCACCGCACAACAGAGAAAAAGCCTTCTGGACAAAAACAAGCGTCGACAGGCAAAGGTTACTGACTGTGTCTCAGTATCACTTTATCATGTGCCAATGGCAGCAAATGTTTATTCGCTGCCCTCTGTGTGCAGTGAATTTATTTCCCAGAATCCACAGCTCATCCACCCATGCTCACTTGGAAGGAGCAAACTATATTCTTAGATCCCTAGCTCTCAAGGTCGGCGCCTAGAAGTGTGCAGAGAGGCACTGCCATAACATACAAACTGGTGAGAGGTAGCATCTCATGTAGGGGAGGAGGTTAACAAAGAGGATAGAGGATGGGTTCTAAGGATGCAAATCATTCAATTCAAGCCAAAATCCTGTGTCTTTTCACACAGAAAAATCACTCAAACTGGTCATGAAAATACCTTCTGACCAATTCCTCAAGCCAGTCAGAAATTCAAATAAAGACATCAAACTGTAGCTGATCCCACGTCACTTCACATGTTAATACCTCAAAGAAGGAAGCAGCGTACATAAACAGCTGTTAGATATTTAGTCACTGGCTCCTATCTGACCAAAGAGATCATCTTATTCCGACATCATCATCATGACAAGCCGTTTGCATCATCTTGCTTGGTGTCCAAGGGGTTTTCATTTTGTTAAGCCCAGGCAGCCAAATGAGCCAATGACTTACCAGATCAGCCCATGGAGGGCATCATTCTGTTGCCTTACTATGTGGACACCAAGCAGAAGATCAAATAATCTTCACGGCATCCCTTCACGGCATATATCACCTTCTGCATTTTACAGACTTAGAGAGGTGAACCCAACTATCTAGGTCACAAAATTAGAAAAGAAAAGGATGAGACTCAAACCCAGTTCGCTTCCTCTCTAGGCCACCAATGTGTATTCACCGCCCAGTGCCACATGCAGAGCATTGAGCTACGGCACTCGGGGGTGAGCCTTGCAGAGAAAGTGAGGTGAGAAGTGAGGTGTAAGGAGGCAGACTGTTGAACACCAGACACTGGCAAGATGATTTTTAGGAGCAGTAAAGAGTCATTATTCACAATGTTGTCCATTAACCTGGTGTGGCGCTCCTCAGGATCAAATGAAACAGAATGTTGGATGCTGGAAACAGGAAGGCGCCCATCTTCTCTAAAGCAGCAGGCTTATTCTTCGCCAGCTGTGTTAGTGCTTGTGAAAAGTAATGAATGCCTGATTCACTGTAAGGGTCCAATATTCTCAGACGGGCAGGGCAAGTAACTGCTGTTGCATTGCAACCATTCCAGTGAAATAAGGTGACAGCACTGAGTAGCATGGCAGGAACAATGCGTGGACAAGCCTTGATTGTGGTAGCAGCTTTCATGATGTCATGTCAGTGCTCCATGGTCAGGCTCTTTCTGTTGCCCTGGAGACAAGGAATAGCAAGAATCTCTTCATCATCAAATCATTAGCTGCTGGTAGCAGACACTGTCTCAGCTCTTGTGTCCTGTGCCTGTCATCTCTTTCGGAAGTGTGTATGAGAGGAAATGGAGATGGCTTCATATAGTGGCTGCACATGCTATAAACGGGATTTTTGAAAACGTGGGTAGTTGTCATGGAATAATCTCCAATCAGGTTTGGAAAGATGCACCCATTTCTAGAAGAGATAAGAATATTGCCCATGCCTGAACACAGTGACCCATCATGATGGGAGACTCATGTCATCTCAAAAACTGAAAACCATCTCATGAAAAGGAGGATGAGCAATGAAGGATAGGGGAAATGAAATAGTGCAATGGAGGGAATCCTAAAATCACTTGGGGCTGTGAGTGATTACTTACGGTACGTAGTAAGGCAATAGAATTATGCCCTCCATGGGCTGTTCTGGTAAGTCATTGGCTCATTTGGCTGCCTGGGCTTAACAAAATGGAAACCCCTTGGACACCAAGAAGATATGCACCTCCCTGCTTTCAAACTTTAGGAGAGGGAGTGAGACTTGGACAAAATAGGCATAAGCAAGTTCTCTCTCACCCAAACTGGCTTTGGAATCTGCTGTAGGTCCATGCCTACTCCCAAAGACCCTGGTATTATAAAATCACCCTTGATCAAATAAATCAGCTAAACTTTTCTGAGAGCTGCCACCAGAAGTGAGTCGACCCCCCAAGGAGCCCACCTTGTTTGCTTACTGGGACTCCTAACTGGATTTTAGAATAACCTTTGATGTATCTGCAGATACCACGCTGCGCTTCAGCTAATCCTTATGCCCAAAGCAGATTAGGGTATCTGGTACCAACCAAGAAACCCTATACCCCAGGGTTACAGGTTCCATTTGTTTTCATATTGGTCTGCAAATACCTTTGTTTGGCTATACATTGTAATACTGTTGCCTTATGATGATGCAAGACTTTAATCCCCCAGTTGGATGTCATGTGTGCTTTGATGTACCGTTAGCTATCAGAGGTTCTAGCGTGCAACTGTTCTCTGTAAGATCGCACTGGAATGCTAAGCTGTAGGTCCACAGATTTACACATTTGGAGTACTGTGTGCTGTGTAACTCAAGGTACAGATGAATTAATAATCTGTCTGCAGAAATTCTGCATACAAAATGTCTTCCTTTTTGTTCTATCACAAATCTAATTACTGGCACATCTAAGATGTATCATTTGAGGAAAATACAAATCTCAAGCCTCAGGCTGTATGGCTAGCGCAATTCTTTTTGTGCCGTTTTAGATGCGTGCACTTAGAATTGTTCCAGGCTGTTCTCCTTCATTAGAAAAGCATTCTTGGAGAGAAATAAAGGCCAGCAGGCAGCATCCAGATTGGAAAGAAAACACCGCACATCTATCACTCAGTTTATTTTCCAGTATGAATTTCTGGTTCTTTTGGTACAAAATCCTCTATCCAATACTTTATGGCAGCACATATTTGGAAAAGTCTGGAAACAATGCATTTGAATTCCACTTGCACCTTTCACATTTATTCATGTGCACAGTGCTGTGTTCAGTGCTGTAGATATACATAGATGTGAGCACTCATTCAAATGCTTACTTTGAATGTGCTATGCTCAATTAACAAAATTTGGGAATATTGTTTAATATCATGCTTAATTATGACATACATGTGTCTATCAGCTATTCATGTAATGTTCTTAGAGGCAAATAGATTATTTTGTTTGGGGGGTTATCTAACAATAATTTATCTTTTATTAAGTTTTTTGTAACAAGAAAATTGCAACATCCTTTTATAAATATTACAGTTTGAATCATACATAAGCTTCCAGAATAAATTATTTATATCCATAGACTTACGAGTTTATAGTGTGAGGATGTGTTCGCCTTCCTAAAGTATTAGAAAATTATGAATCTAATATTTTGCCATAATATCTAAGGAAACAGAACATTAATTTCTTGGCTTTTTGTGTTATGAGTAGTGTAAGGAAATTTTTCTGAAGACTTTTATCTATCCCAGACCCCTTTGTGACATTAGAAAATGAGCCCATCCCCGGGATGGTATGTTTTTATTCATAATATTCAAGGAAAAGTTTCAGTTTCCTTTTAAAAGTTGACCTCATTTGCCCTAATAGCCCAAGAATCTGTCCTCATATGGAAGTTTGGGAGTGTTATTCCTTATGTGTCTGATGTCAAATATTAAAAAACACAGTATAATAAAAAGTCCCCTTACTTTAAATCTGTTAGATTAATAGGGATGGCACATTGGTTCCACTGTTCTATCACTCCACTGGCAGCCTTCTAAAATTAGGTACTGCCAATCTGGGGGAAGCCAAAGAGCTCTATATCATTTTAAATTTAACTTCATCCTGCTCTGAAGCCATTAGAGACGATTAAAGGAGATCTCCAGCCATTATAGTCAGCCCAGTAGTCTTAAAGTTCAAAAGGTAAAAAGCACTTTTCACTATAAATAAACTGAGAGACAAAATTATTTTCAATGAAGTTTCACTCTCAGTGAAAATAAAGTAGGTAATTACATTGGCTATTACTGAGGTCACTGCCTTCATTGACCATCTGGCTTAAAACTAAAACATAGGTATCATTTATGACACGGACAGAAATGAGCAAAGGGTCCACAGCTTCCTCTTTTAAAGACCTCCAAATTCAGTTAGTTCACAAATTAATAGTCTTCATGAAACAGTTACTGAAAAGTTAGCCTGATGGCCTTTTTGAGCCCTTTTTGAACAACTCTGGAAGGGAAAAAAAAGAACATAAATCTGTAATATCTTACCATTACTATTACTATAGTTATAGTTTCCATATGATGGGTTCTTGCATAACATTTTTGCATGCCAAAAACTAGTGGTCCAAATTTATCATTCCAATTTCTATAATGTTCCTATATATAGAATCCTATTTGTTAGATGTAAACTTTACTTTCAAATTGGAAGTGTTATTTCTTACAAAGGAATATGATTCAATTTTTGCCTAATTTTGCTGTAGTTTCTATAATTTCAAAAGGCATCAAAACAGGACGGATATTGCTTTAAAATTTTTTTATGTTTATTTATTTTTGAGAGAGACAGAACACGAGCGGGAGAGGGGCAGAGAGAGGGAGACACAGAATCCAAAGCAGGCTCAAGGCGCCTGGCTGTCAGCACAGAGCCCAATGCGGGTCTCAAACCCACAACCTTTGAGCTCATGACCTGAGCCAAAGTCAGATGCTTAACCGACTGAGCAGAAAGATTTTTTTTTAAAGTCATCCTCAATGCATATTGTTTGATTATTTTTATTAATCTCTTTGGCCTCTAAAAAATGTCATTATTGGATTTTTAGTTAGCAGAGGCTCACACTATCTATTATTGCCTGAATTGTACTGAAGACAAAATGGTTAGAGCAGTTTATTGCCTTTTTTAAGGCAACTTTGCAAAGATACATTGTTTAAGAAGAGTGAGTTAGAAATTGGATAAATTTGGTCTGAGTCTTAAACTTAGGATAACTTTATTCCTATGTCCTTTGTAAAACCCAAAACTTTGTTTAAAAAACAAACATGTTCTGTTGTGTTGTGTTGTGTTGTGTTGTGTTGTTTTCTGAACACACAGGCTACCAGCTTCAGGTTATGCCATTCATTCAGCTGCAAAGTAAAATATACACTTTCTGAAGATCCCATTCTCTGCATTCATTGCTGTTGGAGAGTATTCACAAATACCCTTGCCAGTATACATAGATGCCAGCCTGAGAAAAGGAAAGGAATGGGGGCAGAGGAGGAGGAGAGGGACAGAGGCAAGGCAGGAGTGGAAAATAAATTGCCAAGAGAAAAAACTACACTTTCAGTTTGAGCTTTTTTCTATTTAGTCAAGTCTTGCAAAATTATTCACAATAAAGATTAATGATTCCTTACAGATGGGGGTAAGCCTTAGCCTCCCCACTAGTTTCTTCTGACAAAACCCATTATGCAGTGATGCTAGTAGGAAGCCAGCAGGGGATAATTTGTTAGAACACCTTTGGGGATGGAACGCTCTAACCTAGAACTTGGCACAAGGGAGCTGTTCCAATATACAGTTTGGGAATGTTGAAGGAAAGGGTTCACAGCAGCATTTTCAGACATAGCCAACCAGGTACTCCCAGGGCAAATCATTTGCTTATGGATTTGACAGTGAGAGATTTAAAACCACAAATCAGGGTCCCTGCCTCCCAGCTAGCCAGAGGTACACCAGGGGAGCAGAGATGCATCGATGGGTTCAAGTATGGTGGTGGCTCGTCTTTTCTGATTTTGATCTTTGTTCTTCTCTGTGTCTTTGGAACATTGAGAGTAGAAAACAATTTGCTTTGCCAGGAGAGAAAAACCTCAAAACACAGTTCTCAGCACAATGACCATGCAGGCTGAGACCCATCTCAGCGTCACAGATGGCTAGCCCTGGCTCTCGTCATGACGCTTGCCTCATTGCCCGGTGCCATGCCACTAAGCCGTGCCCCTGCACAGGGCCAAGCTGGCAGCTCCCAGGAGTGCACTCTCGGGTCATTAGCAGCCTCTTTTACCATGACATCCCTCCTTTGCTCTGTTACTCATAAAGAGGTGAGCTGATAATAATTTATCAGGCAGGACAGATTTTACCATTTGGAATAACTTTGGCAATTAAATCTCACAAAGAAATCCAATAGTTCCTATTTGGGATATGAAATTATTTCCTCTATGACCCGTGGTTTCATATTGACTTCTTACAAATATTTATATTCCTAGCATCTTAGCTGTATTGCTGGGGGAAAAGGCAGTTCTATGGAAATAATAGCTGTAATCATTTGATAATTTTGTTTCTTTTCTTTTTCTTTTCTTTTCTTTCTTTCTTTTCTTTTCTTTCTTTCTTTTCCTTTCTTTCTTTCTTTCTTTCTTTCTTTCTTTCTTTCTTTCTTTCGAAAGCAGCCACATCCTTCAGCTCTCAGTTTTATACTGAACTAGAAATTAGGAGGTAGCCTAGCTGTGGAAACTGATGTTGGAAACTGTTCATCCATCATGAGGAATGATCTTTTCTCTGAGGAGAATTTTCTACCAGATTGCCAAGTGCATAATATTCTGCTTGAGGGGGGCTGCATAAAATGACACTGCTGTGACATATCGCATGATATGTAACTCTAGAGGGCCTGGAGTGCTAATTGTGTTCTAGAGGTATCATCGGGCCTTAAAGCCCAGAAAGTCTGAAGAGTTTATCTAACCCTGGAGTAGGAGAGCAATTAAAATCCATCTCAGCCAGGAGAGCTTCCACAAAATCCAGTATTCCCATCATAGTTTTAGGTCCTTAAAGGAAGGATACTAGGTGAAACAAGCCATAGATGCCTTCACTTTATTCACTGAACATGTATTGAGCACGAATGCTGTGCCAGGCACTGTTCTGGGTGCTGAAGGTATCGTAATAGGAAGACATACGCAGCCCCTGCTCTCCAGAGCTCATATGCTGGTGGGAGGCAGATGGGAAGTAAGGCAAGGAATGAACAATGGGTGTAGACCATTTTAGACAGGTGGTTATCGAGGGCCTTTCTGAGAAGGTAACACTTTGGCTGAGACCCAAGTGTCAAGAAGAGCCCACTGTGGGAAGTTCTGAAGGAAGAGTATTCCAGGGAAGAAGAAATTCGTCCTGCAAAAGCAGAAAGGCAGGAAGGAGCTTGCCCAGTTCAGAAAGTGGGAAGAACAAAGTGTGGTGTGGTGAATCAGAGGAAGAGGGTCTGAGATGAGGTGGGAGAGGGAGTTGGACACCAGATTCACCTGTCCCTGAAGGGCCAGGAGAAGAGGTGTGGCTTTTCTTCTAAGCACAGTGGATGTTAGGCAGTAGGGTGACATGATATGGGGGTTTCAATTAAAAAATAATAAATAATTGTGACTACAGTGAGAGCAATGAATGGTAGAGGGGGCAAAGAGAGAGGGCGAGGTTCGAACGAACAAGGCCACAGTAGTCTAGGCAGAAGGCTTTGGTGGTGTGAACTGGATTGGCAGCAAAGCAAGTAATGAAAGTGGATGGATTCACGACCTGCTGTAGTCTGTGCCTGCCTTCGCTGAGAAACTCAGTGTTAAATCTAAATTTTGAGGTGGTCTGCAACACAGCTTTGTATTTTCTGTTTTCTGTTGCCCTCACCACCTGGATGCCTTGTAGTTGGGCTGTACTGGTTTCTGTTTGGTAGAGAAGGAAACAGAGGGACATAAGTAGTAGTTGTCACAGCATTCCAGCATATTAATGTAATGACTAGAGATTAGACAAAGTGACTAAGTCCTCAAAACTGGGTGGGATCCCAGGCTCTGACCACCCACTACCTATGTGACTTTAGATACATGATTTACCTTCCCTGAGTCTTTGTTTCTCCATCTACAATAAAACTATCAGGATAAGAATACCTACCTTATAAGATTGTTAAAAAAGATCGAATACATTAATGCATGAAAAGCACTCAATAATGCTCAATAAATAAATGTTAGCTTTTGCTATTATCGTGGTTTGACTAAACCCCCTTCTCTCCCCTCCTCCCCCACCCTGACCAAATGATACATCAAATGACATATCAACATGTGCTGTTCTTTTAAGTTACCAAACAGGAAGAGAGACTGTGTAGAGATTTTCTCAATTTCTTAAAAGGAGAAGGGGAACTAACATTGAAGAAGCTCTTGCTATTTGACAGATGTTTCATAGACAATTATATCTCATTTAGACCTCACTGTAATCAAAATAGTTACCATTTATTGGTAAGCTTTTTATATGCAGTCTCTATTTGCACCCTGAGAAATAACTCTGCTGGGAAAACATTATGTGCCTGTTTTACAACGTTGGAAGGATCTGGGAGGTTACTTGCCTTCCCAAGTTCCCACAACTAGTGAGCTGAAGAGCTGAAGTGTGACCCAGCTTTGTATGACATCATAGCCTTTCCCCTTTCTCCTAAAGAGTGGGTTAGAGGCAAACTATACCAGGTGACTTCCAGCGATCTCTCAGATCCATCAGACAAACCAGGAAGTTAGTTTTCCCCCCATGCCAGCCAGCTCAGGTCTTCATTTGTGTCTTGACTGGTCTCCAATCAAGGATGTCCTGGACTAGATTCCCAGCCTGGTTAGTGCGTATTGATGACACACTTTAATGCCATTAGGCAAGTACCCATCGTCAACAGGAATTTGTTGTGAGCTTCTTAGGAAATGAACTCATGAAGGCTGGAAATCACTGGAAATCCTTTACTTTTTCATGTGGCCATTCAGTCTTTTCACATTATTCTCACATAATTGCTTTTGGCCATATGGTTAAGGATCTATTGATGTTAGCATTGTAAAGAAGATCTATATCATGTAGTTTGGTCATACAAACTCATTTATTTGAAATTTTGGCATGATTCTTCTTTACTGACTGAATTTTTGTCATAAACTTTCATCTTATTAGTTATGTAATACTAGAAAAAATAAGACACAATTTTAATTCATGGTACCTTTGTTTCCTTGGGTTTCTTTTTATACTTGTTCCCACAAAAGAGAATTGATGAATTAAAACGGCACACTAACAACCCATAATATTAATTGAGACATTTTTAGATATTTAACCATTAGGCCAAGACAAAAAAAAAATCCAAGAATTCTCATGGGAAAATGATTACATTGTCAGAAAACATCTGTTTCCCACACCCTACCCTCATGATTCTTCTCTTTCTTTGCAATCTATTTATAAATTGCCCTGTTTTGTCTTGATGAAGCCAGGCCAGCCATAGGCGCACCTTTAGATTAGAGCATGTAAACACTGTAGGGGCATTTGACAAGCACAAAGATTTATAACCAACAATCATTACCACAAAGGAATTGCCTGATTCAACAGGTCAGAGACCTGCCTAAAACATTCTAATACGCTAAAGTGATATTCAGAAGATGTGACTAGTTAAGGGCACCTGGTGTAGAAAGCAAGCATTGCATGGAAATGAGTGACCTGGACACAGATGAAAGGTCTACTGCAGCAGTGACAGGTAGCAGGAACCCAGAGGAAGGGGGGGGGGGGGTGAGTGGAGCAAAGAACTTTAGATTAACTGAGAGACCTACACGGAGCAACTGATACAAAACAATTAGAACCCCGGACAATAAAGCCAGATAAATTGACCCACGTAGGATCACACAGCATACCAAGCAGCACATCCGGTGCGAAGAAACGTGTTCATTGGAGTCAGGGTCTTGGCTTTGGCCTAAGGAGAAGTCGGAAAGTTGAATTTGTGCAGTGAAAAACCTGTTTGCCCTTCTGCACTTTTTTTATAGGGAGTACATGTGACGTATTCATCCTTCTCATCCTTGGAATAAAATAGCCAGGATAGAGACTAAAGCTGAGCTAGAGTTTTAATTTAAGATTTTGGAAGGCTTTAAACTTTAAATGCAATCCATACTCCCAAACAAGGAGAGCTGTAGACCTTCCACCCCCACCCCAAGGAGGGCCAGCACCACATCTCTGGTGTGGCGTTCCCTCCAGATCAACCCAACCCTGCATCACCCTTCCCTCTCTCCTTCCCTGCCCCCCCTGTCTTTGCTGCTTTCACTCCAAAGAATTAAAAGAAACAGAAACAAAAGGTATTAAAAACTACAGAGGAAAGGAACATTGCTGAAACTACTATTTGGAGTCAGTAATGAAACCAGATTATTTTCAGTTATATTCTCAAGAGTGATTTAACTCTCACATGATCTTAGGAATGCAGAATTGCTTGAGAAGGGGAAAGAAAAAAAAAAAAAAAAAAAAAAAAAAACACCAAGAAGAATCTCCTGTTGTGTGCCAGGCAGTAGAATAGGTGCTTAGGATACAAAGATAAGAGATGTTCACTGCCCTCAAGAAATAATGTTTAGACTTCCACTCTGTGCAGAGCACCCCGTTCTGCTCAGTGCGGACAAAGAAAAGAGGTACAAGACAATGCCCTACCCTCAAATTGCATGTGTTTTCACGGAGGAGACAAGAAATGCATGTGGAAATGGGGTGTTCGTTGTAAGTTTTGAAGAGTCAAACCTTGGCATTTACTGAAGGACTTTCTGTGTGTCAGGCACTGTGGTGGCTGCCTTATATGTATTAACTCCTTTAGTACATATATAACAGTCCTATGAAGTGGATACCGGGTATTAAATTAGCTCCCTGTTGTGAATAAAACAAAGATTGGTTGAGCGACTTCATAAGATCATCCAGCAAGTATTTGGTGGAACCAAGGTTTAAATCCAGGCTGTTCAAACTCTTTCTACAGTTAGATCTATGTCTAGATCTAGATCTTAGGCATCAAAGGCAGGACTGGTGTCTGAAGGCTGAAGCAGAAATCTTCATGGTGGGGTTGTCCATGAACTGGCTTTTTAAGGATGGGTGTGAGTTTAGGAAAGGACACACCAGGAGTAGAGGCTCTGACTCAGGGGCCAGCATGTGGCAGCCAAGGAACAGGAGGTCAGAATGGACCAATGGTGCTTGGGGCCAGAGAGGCCTAAGTTCTAGTCCTGCCTCTGCTGCTGGGTTGCTGGTGGGGCTTGGGTAAAATCCACACATCTCCCATAAAATGGAAATAATGATAATAATAATTAATAGTTAATAATAATAATAGCTATCCTGCCAGGTCAGTGGAATTATTTGGCAAAGTGACATATGCAAAGGTATCTTAATTATAATTTATTTTTGTTTGTCTTGTGCATATGTATGTGTTTAAGACAGTAAGTAGATTAGCCAACATTGGAAAGTTTATGTTGGGGAGTGAAAACAGATGATAGGGAGATTCCCAGCACATTGTGAAGGATTCTGACTACAACATTACCCAGTGAGCGAGGGGTATCATGTAAGCTCTGTGAGTTCAATCTGGCCATAGCACTTCTGCGCATTTGATTTTGGGAGAGAGAATAGACACAGTGGGAAGGTAGGTTAGAAGTAGAAAGGGAGGAATGGATATGATATATGACTTTTTTCTATGAAATTCATGTATTCATTCACTTGAGAATACTCAGGCATCCACTGAATACAGTTGGGTACTAGGCATGATTCTAGGCATCACACATGCATCGAGGAACAAAACAGTCAAAATCCCGTTGATAGTCTAGAATAACTCCTTATTAATATAAAATTATGGTATGTTCAAAAAAAGAATAATAAATGTCCAAGAAAATGAAACGTGTTAGAACAAGATATTTTCAGAGCACCTGGGTGGCTCAGCCGGTTAAAGCGTCCAACTCTTGATTTCAGTTCAGGTCATGATTTCATGGTTCGTGAGTTTCAACCCCATATTAGGCTCCAGGCTGGCTGTGCAGAGTCTGCTTGGGATTCTTTCTCTCTGCCTCTCCCCGCTCATGTGCTCGCTCTCTCTCTCTCTCTCTCTCTCTCTCAATATAAATAAATAAACATAAAAAGAAAAAACTTTAAAAAAAAAGAACAAGGTATATTTCAAAGGCTCTTGTGTGATTTCTCTTTAACCAGCCCACCCAAATCGTATTCATTCCTGCTTAATCTAACTTTGGGTGTGCCTTAGTCTGCTTCAAAGAGGAGGGCTAACATCTTTTCACTGTGTTTTAAATAATGTTCACAGCCTCCCAACTGTATCCAAACCAATTCCTACATTTTTTTTTTCTTTCTGCCTCTGAATCTGAAAGGCCCCGAAGGCACAGCTCACACACGTCGCTTGCTAGCCTCTTGATTTCGGGCTGACTAGCTCACCTCTCTCCTGAGACACAACAGCTATGCATTTAAGAAAACTTAAAATGTCCTTCTCTATACCGGCAATGACTGTATTTCCCCTTTTCAAATCATCCACTCTGGATTTGTTCTCATCCCGGGGCGCCTGGGTGGCGCAGTCGGTTAAGCGTCCGACTTCAGCCAGGTCACGATCTCGCGGTCCGGGAGTTCGAGCCCCGCGTCGGGCTCTGGGCTGATGGCTCAGAGCCTGGAGCCTGTTTCCGATTCTGTGTCTCCCTCTCTCTCTGCCCCTCCCCCGTTCATGCTCTGTCTCTCTCTGTCCCAAAAATAAATAAACGTTGGATTTGTTCTCATCCCTACACCTTTTTATTAACCTATTAAGAAAAGATTCCCTTGGATGTTAAGAAAGAACTGAGTAACTTTACCTTCTGCATCATGTTTGAAGTTTAGGTTTGGTAAAAGTAATGTTGCACAGAATTATTTAAGTTACTTATGAGCTAGTCTAGCATCCCTGTCTTACCAAAACATTTTCCTCAGAACACGCTTTGTCCCTCTTTCTCTTCATTAAAGAAAAATGAGCAAATAGATCTTCTTTTCAATGGGTAAGCAGTTGTTTTTTCTGTGTAAGGAACTGTAGGTGGGAAAGATGATTTTTTTAAATCAACAGGTATTTATTAAGTCCCAAAGAAGCTAGAAACAATTTTTTTATTCAGATATTTTTTAATGTTTATTTATTTTTGGGAGAGAGGCAGAGCACGATCAGGGGAGAGGCAGAGAGAGAGGAAGACACAGAATCTGAAGCAGGCTCCAGGCTCTGAGCTGTCAGCACAGAGCCCGAGGCGGGGCTCCAACTCACAAACTGTGAGATCATGACCTGAGCCGAAGTCAGATGCTTCACCAACTGAGCCACCCAGGTGCCCCAGAAGCTAGAAATTATTAATGATTAAAGTGAACTAGAAGACACAAGAACATACCCCATGTGAAGTTACATCATCCAAGGAATACATTGACCTACAAAAATAAACACCATTCCTGTGGCTCTCCCAGTCTATGTTTTTATTGCAGGACTTTGAACAGAGCTCACACTTACAAAACTCTTAATAATAATCATTGAGCTGAATGATCTCTCATGCTCACAACAGCCCTATGAGATGGCCTCTGTTACAAATGAAAAAATAGAGGCTCAGAAATTCAGCCATGAGTGGTGATGTCAGTATGCGAACCTAGGCCTTTGGACAAAACCAAAGTAAACAGTTAAATACTAAATTTTGCAGTTCAAATTTTGGATGTCTCGGGACTTTATCAATGGGAAAGGACAATGTGAACTGCAATGGGTCACCAATGACTTTATTGAAAAGATATGCTTATGACCCATCTATAATTGTAACCCCTTGTCTGTTTGGAACCTTGTTAATGTACTTTAGAACACTTAAATGTTTGGTCCCTGATGCAGTAGCAAGTACATTTTTGAAAATTAGCAGTCATTTTTACTTGGAGCTTGGCATCCCTAAATGACTCCTGTCATCATTCTGCACATTCTCTTGATTCCATAATGTTGTTTTCCTCACCTTGAATTTATTGACACCAATTCATTTTGCTTTGACATTGGCATTAACAGGGAAATGGCTTTGCTTCATCCAATTATAAAATCACCTCCCAAGACTTCGTTCGACATTGTCAGGAGGTGGTTATGGTGACAGCAAGGCCACAACAGACAAGAGTGAATTACAGTGATTCTCAGGGAAAAAAAAAAAAAAATCATTAAGAAAAGTTACTGCTGTGTGATTTCAGTAGCTATTTTTCATACTTAAATATCCCTGCTGTTTAAAAATCCTAAGAGGGCTTAGACCATATTTAGAACACTCCTGCCAAATATATATAGGAAAAATTAAGTCTCTAAGGAGTCCTTTAGCTATAGCTTGACAAACAGGAACCTCAAATTATATTTTAGCTTTACACAGTGCTCAAAGGCATTGAAATTCTGTCTCAAAAAAAAAAAAAAACCATGCATGTGAATTAATGACACAATTATCTGCTCTCAGTCACAGATACTTGGATTCTTAATGCCAAATATCAAAGGCCTACTGTAGTATTGCTCTACCTTCTCTTCAGAATGTGGACTGTTTTACAGATTTGCCTTCAGCATGGAATGAGGCTATATGGATTGTCTTTCACAATTCCCTCATCATTTCAAAGAACACCAAATCCTTTTACCTGCATTCTTCCATATGCCTGTGATGGTGTATCACCTCCATCCTAGTTCCACATAGAACAGTTCCATCTGGATGTTTTTTTTAGCCTATGTTCTGAATTTGTCTAGTCACCTTCCAATCAAAAAAAAAAAAAAAAAAAAGAGGGGCGCCTGGGTGGTTCAGTCGGTTGGGCGTCTGACTTCAGCTCAGGTCATGATCTCGCGGTTCGAGAGTTCGAGCCCCGCCTTGGGCTCTGTGCTGACAGCTCAGAGCCTGGAGCCTGCTTCAGATTCTGTGTTTCCCTCTCTCTCGGACCCTCCCCTGCTCGCACTCTGTCTCTCTCTCTCAAAAATAAATAAACATTAAAACAAAATTTAAAAAAAAAAAAAAAAAGGAAAGCCACTAATTTCCTTTAGGGCCATGTCTTTTCCACCTTTGGGTTACTCACGTGCCAAGATGATACTAAGGGCCAATCCATTTTGCCTAATGAAAATTGAAGGGGGTGCTTCTGATGACTGAGCTCAGGTGGCCACTCTTGCTTCTTCACCTCCCTCCATCCCTTCCCCAGGCATAAACTGTATCATCGAAGGAAGAAACCCCAAATAAGTCACCATGCCTTTCCTTCTAGTGTTCTCCATCAGGAAAGCAGGAAAGGCCTGACCAGTCATGGTATGCAGGCTGAGCTGGAACGTCAAAGCTGCTCAGCACTTTTGCCAGGTGTCCCCTGTTAGCTTCCTGTCTTACTTCCCTGTCCTACTCCCTACCAAATATTCCAGCCCTACCTTCAATGTCTCGCTTTACCTCTCTCTGTCTCCTTGAGCTCAGGAGCTAGTCTTACCTCCTACTGCCCAGAAACAAAATGAGGCCATTAAGGGAAAGTTACCTCCACTTCCCATTCCAGCCAATAAGCTTTATATGCATGTGTATCAATATCTATCTACCAATCTACTTGTCTGTCTACTAAAATAGATATATGCCCACTGTTCAGAAAAAGGCAGAGAACAAAAGACACATTGTATTTACATGTTCAGTAAATAATTTATTGGGCATCAGTTTGGTGCCAGGGACAGTGCCCATTACTGACTTATAACCACAGTGAGCATGTTAGACACATACAAGGGGAGCCCATAAGAGTCTCCCACAGGCTCAAGGCACATGAAATATGTTTTCTTCCAGGGCAGTTAAGCTGGACTCTGAGCCCCTATACTAGGATGGTAGCGGAGAATTCAGTTACAGTCATCACTGTGATCTGCCAATACAAGAATGTCCATGCATTTCATATCATCTGCACCGGTTAGCAGTGAGCTGGCCCTCAGGCTACAGATCCCTTTAACCCCAAGGGTTCTACAGCTTCCATCCATACCTGGCACTGTTTAGTCTTTGGCAAGGCAAGGAATCTCAGTGCTTGGGGCCTTCTTTTTTTTTTTTTTTTTTTTTTTAATATAATTTATTGTCAAGTTATCTACCATACAGTGTATACAGTGTGCTCTTGTTTTCAGGGTAGATTCCCATGATTCATCGCTTACATACAACACCCAGTGCTCATCCCAACAAGTACCCTCCTCAACGCCCATCTCCTATTTTCCCCTTCCCCCCATCAACCCTCAGTTTGTTCTCTGTATTTAAGAGTCTCTTATGGTTTGCCTCCCTTTTGTGTTTTTTTTTTAAATTTTTTTTTTAATGTTTATTTCTGAGACAGAGAGAGACAGAGCATGAGTGGGGGAGGGGCAGAGAGAGAGGAGGGACACAGAATCCGAAGCAGGCTCCAGGCTCTGAGCTATCAGCACAGAGCCCGACGCGGGGCTTGAACTCACGAACTGCGAGATCATGACCTGAGACGAAGCCGGACGCTCAACCGACTGAGCCACCCAGGCGCCCCGGTTTGCCTCCCTTTTGAAACTATTTTTTTCCCCTTCCCCCCTCTCATGGTCTTCCGTTAAGTTTCTCAAATTCCACACATGAGTGAAAACATTTGTGGCCTTCTTAGGATTGTGGGACTGTGTAGGAACTCTTTTTTCTTTTATGAGATAATTTGTTTTTGTAGTTTCAAGTTTTTATTTAAATCCCAGTTAGTTAACATACTCCGAGATAATTTTTGGAGACATTTAAGATAACCAGCAGTTTGACTAGAAATATATATGAGTAGCACAAATACTGAAATGTGGCAAAATTTGGTCACACGGATCATTTCTTACATGAATCACCTTTATCATCTCTGTAAAAGATGCCTTTTATGTTCTCAAGTAACAATAGTTCCTTTTATTAACATTTTTAATACTTTCAAAGGACTATATATTCTAGACAATTTGCAAAAAGTGAAGAGTCTAAAGATGAAAATTAAAATTACTAAAATCACCCATACTCCCACCAGCCAGAGATAAACACTGGTCGCATTTTGGTACAGTTTGTTCTAGTACTTCTTCTAAGGTCTGTATTACATAGGGCACGTGTAGGGGTGAATGTCTGTGCTTATGGAGATCATGCTGGATAAACATTTGTGCTGCTTTTCCTCCTGACATAGCGTCATGCCCTTTGAAATGGTGGTTTAGACCCTGATGTGTGTTGCATCGTGTGTGACTAAGCCTCCCAACAGGAGCCATCTTTCACCTCGGGCAAAAGAGTAGAGGCTGCACCTTTTTATTAAACTAGACAAGTGTGTTTTCTGATACCAGATGAGAAACTGTGTGATTTCTCAGCACGGTCTTTTGAGCACCTTGCCTGTGTCTGTGTCTGAAGGTGTTGACCTAAATAGGATTTCAATACATCATTAGTGATCGCTTTGGGAAAAGATACCCAGCCTTTGGCTTGTGGGATTCTCAGTGAATTAATTCTTTCTCAACATCAGTGGAGGGGTTTTTTTGGAGGGGGTGGTTGCAGAAGCTGAAAACTTGGGGGGTGTTTGGGCAGCGCCTCTCGCTCCTGCATTGGAGTCATCCGTGATTTCTCTCACGCTGGCTGTGTTGCTGCAAGCTGCAAACATAGGCTCCTTCAAAATGAACGTGGCTGTTTTTATGATGTTTTGAGCAGTGTTTCCTTGAACTGGACAAGAGCAAGTGTCACTCCCATAATCAGTGCCTTGAGATTAGATGAATATGAATAGAACGGCTTCTCTCTGATGTCAGAACCTGCTGTACTTCATTACCCACACATGTCTGAGCACCCAGCTGACAGCTCCCACATTGTTCCCGACGGCCCCTTCAGCTCTGCTCCTTGGCCTCATTACACCGAAACCAAGTAGACTGGATGCTGTCACACGGGCATTGTGCCACCAGCACCACTGTCCCCAGATGGATAGAGATGCAGCACGCAAGGTAGGCTGAGAGCAGGAAGGCAAAAATGTTTCCAATGGATGGCCTCCACGTTGCTGTCTAGATCCTGGTTTGCATCTGTATCTATCCCTGCCTCACCAAAGCAGAGGCTAAAGGTGGGCTGTGGGGTGGTACCCTCCCTGTTCCCCTGAAAACACACCTTCTGTACTCTGATCAGTACCCGAGAAGGCACATTGTGAGTACACAAGTCACCTTTGAACAGACAGGAACTGTGCACCCAAGCCAACTCACAGAACTGTTGTGGAGTACACAATAGTTGGATATAAATAAGTATTCAAGGACTGCACATTTCACCCCACAGGGGACACATAGATGCATCTTTGAGGGAGGACATTTGCTTCCATTTTCACTTCAGTGCCTTGAATTGAATAGGTAGTGATGAAATCCTCATCTGGCAGAGATAGGAGCAATAGCTCACTCTTCAACCTGGGCTTCTAACACTTGGCAGGGATTGGAAAGGTACTGAACATTAACAAAGTATACTTAGGTTATGTTTTATATTTTTTTAAACCACCTCCACATAATTTATCTTGAGGGTCCCAACAACTGTGAGGTGGGTGAACAGGACAAGCGTTATTACTCTTGCTTCAGAAATGAGGAAAGAGAGCCACAAAGAGGTTAAACGATTTCCCCAATTCACGCAGCCCATTAACTACAGAGACCAGTCTTGTTTTTTTTTTTTTTTTTTTTTTCAACGTTTATTTATTTTTGGGACAGAGAGAGACAGAGCATGAACGGGGGAGGGGCAGAGAGAGAGGGAGACACAGAATCGGAAACAGTCTCCAGGCTCTGAGCCATCAGCCCAGAGCCTGACGCGGGGCTCGAACTCACGGACCGCGAGATCGTGACCTGGCTGAAGTCGGACGCTTAACCGACTGCGCCACCCAGGCGCCCCCAGAGACCAGTCTTGAATCACAAGTTCTCTTTGCCTCATTCTCTTCATACCATCTCATGCTTATAGTACAAGTCAGGAGAAAAACTATTCCTGCACTAGACAAGACTGACAAGCAAAACCAGTCAAGCAAAAAAAGCCACCTGAGTCATCACCAGGACTAATACTGGAGACGTCCAACAATCATCACGTATGTCATCAAAAAGAAGAGGAATGCCTCACTTTTTGCCTTTTCAGACAATAGGCTTACCATGATAATATGCATGCAAATCATAAAGTTCAAGAGAACTTTAGAAATACCTATGTCAAACTCTTCCCCTAACTCTGTAGCTGTCATCAGAATGTAAGCTCCCCAGAAGCAGCTGCATTGTCCACCTGGCTCCCGCTATGTGCCCATCGTCGAGAACAGTGACTGGTGGGATGATGGATGAATGGATGGATGGATGGATGGATGGATGGATGGTTGGATGGATGTGTGGATGGATGGATGGATGGATGGATGAATGATGTGTGGATGGATGGATGGATGGATGCTGTGTGGATGGATGGATGGATGGATGTCACTAAGTGGCTTCATGATATGTCCAAAGCCTCACAACATAATGATGGCTAGTCAGAACCAAAACTCATGTTTCATGCCTCTTAATGTTTTCCCCACCATACATGTACCAGTCATAGCCAGACACAAGTGAGAAGAGATGGAGGGAAATGCAGTTAGAGTACCCAGAATTCAAAAAAAAAGCCCATTAGACCATGGTCTGCAAAGTTTTTTCTACACCCCAGGAGCTAACCTGTAGGTTCAGTTTTATAGCTCCCAGCTCACAAGTTAGTATAACAGCCACCAAGGCTGAATAAATGGGTCATAATCATAGCTCTTCATCTCCCTGCCACAAAATCTCAAATGTCTAAATCAGAATTGAATGTTTCACACATGCCTTTGTTATTAGCCTGTTTGGTAGAGGTTATTCACTCTTTGACGTTTCTTTGAAAAGGACGGGAACAATTTGGAACATCTTTCCCTCGGCAATCCTGGGCTTGTTTCAGGTGGTGAAGGTAGAGGTCACTTTATTAATACAACCATCAAGGAAGGCTGTCATGGCAACACATTGCATCGATCCCTTGAAGTGCCTGAGACAAAGCCAAAAAGAGAAACTTTCAAGTCTATAAATACAGACCCAGCATTGCTCAAGCATAGCAACTCACTGACAGGGTGAACCTAAATGTATAGCTTTGAACAAGACCCAAACAGAGAAAAGAAAACTTCCCTTTTGTAATGTAATGGATCATCATGACCATAACGGGAATAAGTGACCCTTCAGGTCAGAAAAGAAAAGAAGACTAGAGCAAGCAGCAGCATTAAGTTCTGGCTGGTGCCCATTTTGAGCATAGGGATCCTTCTCTATGTCTGCCTTTCCATTCCTTCCAGAAAGGACTAATAGAGGGAAAAGGAATCAAACTCTCATAATGCACATTTTGACAAGAGATTGCAGTTTGGGAATAGGAAATGTGTATGACAAGGAACCTACAAAAAAGTTAAAGAATTGAATAATTTGAGGGTGCCTGGGTGGCTCAGTCAGTTAAGCATCCAACTTTGGCTCAGGTCATTATCTCGCGGTTTGTGAGTTTGAGCCCTGCATTGCTTTCTGCTGTCAGCACAGAGCCCAATTCAGATCCTCTGCCTGCCCCTCTCTCTCCACCCCTCCTCTGCCCTATCTCTCTCTCAAAAAAAAAAAAAAAGAAAAGAAAACTTAAAAAAATTTGAATAGTTAACTACATCCCTGTGGCTCATTATTCAAGCTAGAAAAAAAAAAATAAGTAGCAAAAAAGGGAGGAAGAAATGCTGCGCATTCCTGTTTTTTCACTTTGAAAATTCTGAGTGTTTTTAGAAACTCATAGCAATTGTGGAAGCCTATTTATCTACCATTGTAGCTTGCTTACTGAAGCTGTGATCAGAGCTATTGTAACACCTTGCCAACCACAAACTTTCCACCAGGATTCCACACTTCATCTTCTAGCCGTGTAACTGTTTGGGTCTAACATTAATACTGTAACCTTTCTATCAAGGGCCACAGATCATTTGGGTCACTCTACTTGAAAGCATTCCTAATATTGAAATGTCAGGGGGTTATAGATTATATGGTGTGATATTGGACACACCATACATGAATTATTTTTATCAATTGTAAAATTATCCTTCAGAATATGGCCAAACTATTACCAAAGAAGGATTAGCTTATCCAGTATCTAAGGATATCATAATAAAAGGTATCATAATAAAAACAATGGTGTCTAGCAAATAGCAATTTGCATCCAATACTGGATCAAGTGTTGGAAAAGGGATTGAAAAACAAACCTTCCCTGTTTACCGAGGTCACACACTCTTAGATTATCAATAGCGGTAAGGAAAAAATCAGAACATGTTTAATGTAAATACTTCCCAAAATAAGGTCAGAGTTTTTCGTTTGAGACAAATCCACACAGAAGGACACCAAGTAAAGGAAGTGATAACTGCAAAAACTCCCCGGTTGGATTTTTAATCTGCAGTGACATGCCAGACAAGATGGCGATGATGACAGGACTGTAAATGGCTGTTCATCCTCATGCCAGTTCTATCAGCTGGTGGTGGATGCCTGAAACCTTATGTTGCAAGAAATCCAGAAGTGTGATGCAAGAGAGTGCCGTGGATAAGCAGCTATGTCTTCTCCATGGAGGAAGAGGAAATGGCAGCATATGCAGCATATTTGCTGTTCCCAAACCAGACCTCTGCTATTTTTGGTTATATTTTATGTCTGAGCTGATTGGTATTTGGGGCTCTCCTAGAATGCGGTAGAAGTCTAGAAGATGTGAGATTCAATCCTGTCAACAAACACCTCAACCTAGGCGCAGTGTGGTCTGACAGCAGAACAGCCGACAATACAATATGAAGGTCAATACAAGTGACAACCTACTGAGGATTACAGAGGTGAATTATATTCTCTTGAGGAGCACAGGGTGCACACTGTACACCACCATTTACTGCGTTTCTCCTGAATGTTCTATTCTATGTAAAGAGCAGTAATCTGCAAATCAAGAGACCTGATTTTAGCTCTAGTTCTTCCCTAAATTGCATTTGGTTTCCTCATCTAGAACTTGCCTAGTTTCTGGAGTCTCCTCAAGCTCTGATTTTACTGTTTCTAACAGGGCAAAGTAGAACAAATTACATGACAAGGCTGATTTTGGTTCCTCTCTCCTACTCTTTAATTATGAACAGTACTCAAGGGTCTGTCTTAGATCCCAAGCTTCTGTATTTACTCCCCTCCAAGGATAATCCACTCTTACATTTCAACTTCAAGTACTTATAGTTGCCTCTAACTCCCGAGCTGCACACCTACAAACTCACAATCCTCTGTGACCTAGAATCACCAAGACATCTTCATTCTCCTTTGCCCCGTATGTGTAAAGACAACTCCTCCTCATTGCCTGGCTGACACCCCCATTCAGAAATTCATCATGTTACCATCAGCGTTAATTGAAGAGAGATTCTTTGTTGTGGGGTCTGTCCTGTGCATTGAGGGATATTTAGCAGCCTCTCTGGCCTCTGTCTGGTAGCGGGCCCTGAGATGTGACAGCCAAACATCTGTAGACATCGTCAAGTGTCTGCAGGGAGACAATGTCATCCACTGTGGAAAACCACTGCTTTAGACTGACAACCAAAGACCTCGGTGAAATGTTAGTTCTTTAAATTTCTTCAACCCTTTTTTAAATTATTCTGAAATCCCTTCTTACCAGATTCAATCAAGAATCAAATGCTTATTTTTCAATTTCTTTCACCCAACTCAAAGTGCCCTTCCTCTCATACTCTGCCAGTCTGTTTATCCCTAGACAGAGTCAACCACAGCAGGAAAACTTCTAGGCTTAATTTTATACCCTCAAATGATCACTGCATTTTGTTGACATCTTTTCTTCTCAGAACGCTTCATGATCTTTCATTCTCTTCCTGTGGCCTAAATGCTGATATTCTTCAGTTTTCCAACTGGTGCCTTCATTTCTCCTTGCTGTGTATTCCACCAAGATCAGGTCTTGGTGATGACCACCATCACTCCTGCTCCAAACCTGTATCTCCAAGATGACCCACCTCCTGAATGGTTAACTGATTTTTCCAACTAATAACAAGACCCCTGAAGAAGAGCCTACAGACCCCTCAGAGTCAATAGGTCCAAGAAAAGTGCATTTTCATCCCTGACCGAAGTCTTCCTCCAATCTACATTTCTTAATAAATTACATTATAATGCATCCAAATACTGAAAATTACCCATTTCAAATCACCTGTGTCCAAATCTTCCCCTTCTCTCTCCCCAGTGCTCTAACCAGACCAAGCCCATTGTACTGAAGCATCTGGGTTGCATGGCTGGCTCCATGCAAAGGTCAGCCTCCAGTCTGTCCTTTCTCTGGCCAAGCCTCATCTGTCTATTTCCCCCTTAAAACCCCACCCTGGTCATAGGTCTTTGATGGCTCCCCATTGCCTGTTATTTCAACGCTGTGTTGTGTGTTATGTAGAGCTTACACAGTCATCAGGCCACAACCTACCTTTCCAGTCTCCATTTTCCCTTTGCACATCCAACATTCCAGCCACTGCAGTCCACTCACCATTCACTAGCGTGTCCCATGCATCTCTCACTCAGGCTCCTGTCAGGAAACTGAAACCACACTAGGCATTTTGACAGAGAGAATTTATCAAAGGAAATCATTAAACAGGTGTTTTGGAATTTAGAAATGAGAGCCCCAGAAGTCACTCAGAGATAGTAACTGTGTAAGCAGGGAGCAGCACCACTCCCAGGCAGAGGGCTTACAGGAAAGGGGATGGGTTATTAGAAGCTAGAAGTACAGGGGGAGACCGCACAGACATGGAACCTGCATCTCGGAGGAGATGTAATGCCTGGCTGCTCCTAGTACCTCTGCAACATGGGCAAGGGCCCCTTGGAGCCGAGCTCAAACCTCTAGGGAAGGAATGCTGCTGGGTTGGTGCAGGGACCTTCTAAGGGTGAGATAAAGCTGGTTCTGAGTAAAGCTATGCACTGGGACCAAATGCTGCTATTGGGATGAAGGGCATCGTGGGGCAACAATGTTAGGAAGAGCCATCAAATGGGAAAAGGGAAATCTCTTCGCCTTCTCCAGTGCCTTTAGTGCCCCCGTTGGTGGAAGCCAGGAGACAATTTGGAGAAGGAAGGGTGGGTTAGAGTTGAGAGACAATTGCTTAATAACCAGCACTCTGCACTTCCCTGTCTCCTTATCCATACTCATACAGCTTCCCCATCCATAATGCTCTTCCAACCAATATCTGCCTGGAGTGCACCATTGTTTAAATACAATCTCCTTTCTAATCTTCTCTAATCTTCCCCCAAATAATTATTTCCACTAGCATTTTGCAAATATTTCCTTTCAAGTCTTCTTTGGTCTCACAGTTACTTGTGTATGTTCATTTTATTTGTTTTCTGCCAAACTGTGAACTTCTTTAGGGCAGGTAGAGTTACAACCAGAGAATGGAGCAGGGTGCCTGGCACACAACAGATGTTGGCTGAGATGGATGGAATCAATAAAGGCATGTCAATGAAATTAATATTAGATCACTTCTTGTACATATTGTATCTTCCCAACCAGACTTGAACTCCTTAAGAGCAGAGTTCACGCTTTATAATATTTTTTAAAAACTTTTTCATGGTGTTCAGTACAAGGCTTCGTATGCTGAAGAAGAGCTCAGTGGTATTTGTTAACCACCTAGTTTATTCGTTAAGCATCACAAATTTGGTCCAAAAAGACATGAAGATGGAGGATAGATGTATGAAGAGCAGGTAAGATCTGTAGTTAGGTTTAGACGTGCTTCTAGCACATGACTCCAACAGAGTGCTGTTCATAGGCTGAAGTTCTGTGTTTGTTGAATAGCACAATCGGGAGACTAAATGTAAAATGTCTTATAGTGAATTGTAAAGTGATGAAATATATTCTAGGTTTGATTTCTTTTCTGTTTACCTCTTACAGAAAAATAGATATCCCCAATTCACGGTATTATGAATCCTGGGTTACATCTCTTCCTTGCATATTTATTGAATTTCTCACACTTCCCAACATCAACTAGCAGATTATTTAAATGTAGGAAAGGTATTGAATCTGAACTTAATCACGAGCTTCTTGAAAAAAGAAAAAAAAGAAATAAAGAAAGAAACCTCTGTTCAACTGATTTACATTCAAGTCCAAGAAGAAAAATAGCTTTTTTTTTTTTTAAGGGGAGCAATATTTAATTAACTATTGATTTCTTCTCAATTATTCAAGGCAAGCAATTATCGATATTGATGGAACAGATATTTCCCTACCTCCAGTGCCCAAATGAAAGGAAATATCCCATTCAGCAATCTGCTGCCGGGAACAAGAAATGCTGAGAATCTTTAACTTTAAATGGAAACAGTTATTTGGATCTGTTTATTCCATGTTGCCCCAATTAAACAGATATTTCCTGAAGTGTAAGCAAAACAAAATCCTGAAAACCTAGGTATGCTTCTCAAATTAACAACAACCATCTCTGACCATGGGTGTAACTATTCTACCCTTGTAGATTTTGCCTCGCAGCCACAGATCTTGGCATTTTTTTAACCATGACACATAAAATACCATCATTTGGGTCTAATATTCAAGATTTCTACCACCCAATGAGAGGTAGCTTAAATAATCATTAGAACCCCTGAGACACTACCGTGTATATCAATATTTTGAGCCTCAAGGATTTGGTAGGCCTTAATAGTCATTTCTGACATTTACAGACAGCAAATGTGGGTACATTTGAAAATTATACCAGTGAGTGATGCAGCTGCCTTAGAGGTTGCCAAAGAGTTACTGTGGAAGAAGGTAAAAGAAGGCCTCGTTTAGGGCACTTTGTTATGAACTCTGTGAGTGTCCGCCACCATCATTCCTCAGCTCATTTGCACACAGGGCATTAGCACATTTGTGTGTAAGAAGCTTCTTTTGAAGGTGACATGACTGCTGAACATGATTAATGGACAAGCAACATTCTCTATTGAATTACTACTTGGGATGTTTTTTTTTTTTAATACTTTGCACTTGATAGTAATATTAAGTGTGTGCTTGCGTGTGTGTGTGTGTGTGTGTGTTTAATTCACCTGGTACCCCTGGGGAAATTTGACCATGACATTTTTTAAAAATGAAAAATGTTATAATTTATAAAAATCTATTTTTTCTGCTCTGCCCCTACCCCCAACTCCAGAGTGGTTCTATGTATTAAGTGCTTAAGCAGCATATGTTGCTGGGAAGTGTTCTTGGCTCTTTTACTCTTTGTTATTATTTTAATTTCCCTGGGTCCTATTTAACATTCTGCTAAATCAGTGAAACCTTGATTATCTAAAAGAATAGGAGACATGGAATTAATGAGGATAACCAGAACTTTGAAATAAGTAATTATTAGAGATGAAAATTACATGACAGGGACCATGAATGAATTGCAGTATCTGGAATTGCTTGCTTGATTTATTCAAACGGATTCTATTAATTGATGGACAGAGTGAAATTTTGGTAATCAGGGTTTCATCACCGCATTTTTTACTATTCGGGGAAATCAAGGTAACCTTGGACTCTACTTCCCATATTTACATGGCAATGAATATCCTAATAGGGCTGTCAGGGGCAAATATGACCGCTCGTCCTCCCTCTCCTCCCACAAAACCACTTTCTCTCTTCTGATCTGGCTGCCCGCCTGCCTGGAGCATGCTGCCTGTCCCCTGACCGGTCCCCTCTCCCCTTGTGCTTCCCTGTTGGCTCGGTCTTCCTGCATGCAGCGGCTGGAATCACCTGCAGGGAGAATGGCCCACCCCTTAGAGGTTCTTGGTCATTTCAGCAATACTGCTTTGCATTTTAACTTCCATTCACCTGGCTTCAAAACTCTGCATTCTTGTACGGGGCACTCGCCCTTTAAAAACCCGGGAGGTCACAACAGGTCCCAGTTCTATGAAGAGAAGATACTGCCAAACCAGGAGTATTACATTCCTTCGTATTCGATAGCCTGAAATGGACAATGATACCATCCAGGATTGCAGCAAAAATCTATACGAAAAGGACAAATATGATAATTAAAAAAAAAAAAAAAGGCAGCGAACTACATTCGTTTGGAAATTGGAGTCACATGCTTAGTTTGTGGAGGGGAGGGGGGAAGCACAAGTTCCGATAGAGATTTTTTTAAGCTGAAAAACACGATGTACTAGATGAACTTAAATTGATTCTGCTTCTCCTCCCCGCGCCCCGCCCCACCCCCACCCCTCGTTCTGCAGCGAATGTCTGCGACAACGAGCTCCTGCACTGCCAGAACGGAGGGACGTGCCACAACAACGTGCGCTGCCTGTGTCCGGCCGCGTACACGGGCATCCTGTGCGAGAAGCTGCGGTGCGAGGAGGCGGGCAGCTGCGGCTCCGACTCGGGCCAGGGGGCGCCCCCTCCCGGCTCCCCGGCGCTGCTGCTGCTGGCCGCGCTGCTGGGCACAGCCAGCCCCCTGCTGTTCTAGATGGGCCACCAGCCACCGGCCGGGGCGCGTGCCCGCCCGGGAGGGGGAGCCAACGCAACGCGAGCATTCGCTGCTAACATAGGAAACACACACTCAGACACCCCCACTCAAACACCGTGTACAAACTAAGAAGGCCTAACTGAACTAAGCCATATTTATCAGCCGTGGACAGCACATCCCGAGTCAAGACTGTTACTTTCTGACTCCAGAGGAGTTGGCAGCTGTTGATACCATCACCGCAAATCACATTGCCAGCTGCAGAGCATGTTGCCGATCGGAAAGGCTGTGACAGCCCCTGAAACAGGAAGGACAACAAACAAATCAAGCAACCTAAAAACATTCGCTACTCTCCCGCGGGGTGCCCCAGCACCACTGGCCCGGTGTGTGGACCAACCAAATAGAAGCATTCTTTGCTGGCAGTGCACTGTGGGTATAAGGAAATCTGTTACAAGCTGCCATATTGGCCTGCTTCAGTCCCTGAACCCCTTCCAACCTGTGCTTTAGTGAACGTTGCTCTGTAACCCTTGTTGGTTGAAAGATTTCTTTGTCTGATGTTAGTAATGCACATGTGTAACAACCCCCTCCAAAAGCTCAAGCCAGTCATACCCCGTATATCTTAGCAGCACTGAGTTATCCCAGTGCAAGCACACATCCACTGTCCAAGAGTGGCTATAGGAAAAAAAAAAAGAAAAAAAAAGAAAAAAAAGAAAGTGTATCTATCCTTTTGTATTCAAATGAAGTTATTTTTCTTGAAATACTGTAATATGTAGATTTTTTGTATTCTTGCCAATTTGTGTTACCAGACAATCTGTTGATGTATCTAATTCGAATCAGCAAAGACTGACATTTTATTTTGTCCTCTTCGGTTCTGTTTTGTTTCATTGTGCAGAGATTTCTCTGTAAGGGCAACGAACGTGCTGGCATCAAAGAATATCAGTTTACATATAATAACAAGTGTAATAAGATTCCACCAAAGGACATTCTAAGTGTTTTCTTGTTGCTTTAACACTGGAAGATTTAAAGAATAAAAATTCCTGCGTAAATGATTTCAGGAATTTGTATTGCAATTTCTTAAGATGAACGGAGCAGCCAGCGAGCAGTTCCACACTCACTTTACTGGTTTCTCTGTGGACTGAATACATTCAGCTGATGAATTTAGTACCCAGGAAGATGGATTGATGTTCACTAGCTTGGACAACTTCTGCAAAACATGAGACTATCTCCACTTGGGAAAAAATTATAACAGCAAAAAAAAAAAAAAAAAAAAAAAGTCTAAATGATTGCCAAGATTATGCCAAAGCCTGTTGGCAGAGTACTAAGAGACTTTGATTTTTTAAGTCATGCTATTTTCACAGATTGATGTGATCATGTGACTCTAGGGATGCTGATCTATGTATCTTTGCAAATACAGTGTTTACATGGAGTATCATGAGAGAAAACCTGGAGAACCAGGAAATTCGCAGGGAATTTGAGTGATTAGCAATTTGAATATATTCAGACTTAGTATTTAGAGGAAATATCAAAATATACAGCAGCAAGTAGACATGACTGCTGTTCCTGAGAATAAAGTTTGTTTTAAGTACCACCCGAGGTGTAATAAATTGTTTCTGCCTTTTATCAGGCCAATTACTGTGCAAGACAGCAAGGGGAGGTGGGTGCGGGAGAACCCTCGCAAACTTTCACAGTGGCTCAAAGAGTGTGTGTTCCGTTCCCGGCACACTGTTGTCCTACAGGTTACAAGCGTGTTAGCAGCAGCATCTCCTGGAATCAAAAACAGTTTTCAGCCCAAGCCAGAGTCTTAAGGACAACCAAGTCCTACCTGACTCGGCAGAGCAATAATCCATGATAGTGTTAGGTTGGAAGCCCGCTTCTGGTCTGAATTCTTTATCCTACCATGGGGTGGGGAGGGGGGTGTCTTCTGATAACCTGGGTAGAAACTAGATGAAGGAACATCATGTCTTACTGGTTTTGTTCCCAGAAAAGCCAATTCAAAAAAGGCAATAAAAGGTAAACAGGTAATGCCTGTGCTGCCTGCCACCCCATGTCTAAGTTGATTGAATGTTTGTTATTCAAACCAACAGTCTCTTTTGATGTAAGAAATAAGGAAAGATGGAAATAAATTAGAGCTCTGGCTTAGTGCCAGAAATTGGAGATTTACGTTAGAAGCATAAACAGCAAATTATATTTCAGACTCACCAAAGAATACACATGAAAATGCTGATAACATACAGAGTTTGTGATTACTTCTAATGAGGTGGATTCCTCATATTAAAATTGGAATTTAGGTTGTCTTATAGTTTATTAGCACAAACCAAAGGCAGACTGTGTTATTTCTAGCAACGATGCACTTTATCATTATCCACTCATGGCTTTGTCACAGTGCTCAGGAATCAGACTCCACACATTTCAATACATGGGACTCCAAATCTAATTCTAAAATTTAATGAAGGCTTGATCTAAATCAGTTCATCTGCATTTTATCTTTATGAGGCTATAAGAATCTAAATTGATGAGGAATATCTTGCGTTCCATGTATTTAGATATAGTTTTCTGAATTTCCTGAAGTGATGTGATCTGCTTTTAATAAAAATTCACTTTTAGGTATATAACAAATGGAAATGAAATGTTCTTTTTAATCTGGATTCTCAAGTTCTTCTAAAGGGTTTATTCCTTTGAAGAAACCCCAACTCAGTGGATTTTTATTCATCTGCTGCTTTCCAGCATTCTTGCCATGTGGGTTCCACCTGCAATATTATGCCTTTGAGAACAGGATTGGGGTGAAAAGTGGGTACTGAGTTGTTCACATACTTAAGGTCCCAATTCTTGCTTCCCCAACTTTCCCACAGAGTAAAAATATAATTCATTCCATCAACACCATTAATGAGCATAAAACTTCAACAAAATTTTTATCCAAATGTTCAGCTCTATAGAAAGGGTCACTATTTCTAGGACAGTAATTAGACTGCCCTGCTGTGATATGGAAGTGATTCGTTTCTGTCCCTGTACCAGCCTAGAGCATGTACTTGAGTCTCAGCAAAGAGGAGTCCATTCTGACTCTCCTCTCACTTCATCTCAGTAGCCAGGAACCTAGTATTCCCTTCCCCGATGGCCTCTACCCACTTAAAGGGCATGTATGCACCTCTTCTATGGGTCCAAACTTCCAAAGGCAAGCAGCACCATGACTGCATATCCCTGGACACAAGGGGTGGCCGACAGTGAATCTGTGTGGGTAGATAAGTGACTCGGTCCTAGGAGTGTACATGGGAGAATTCACACATGAGTGAGAAGAAGCCCCTTGCAGTGAAAACCAGAGCTCAGAAATGGAAGGAAAGGGTCTAAAACGTGGGAGAGAGAGAGACTAGGGCTGCCTCAGGGCCATGGTCGGGTACAGAACCCTGAGCAGACTAAGGATTATAAATCTACAACTGGGTTTCCATTTCTTAGGAAAACATTTGCATCAGTGTGGCAGATCGGAATGTATTTTATTCAACACTGTGTTAGCTTAATGTATAACTTTTAAATATTTAGACATATGGCACATGGGCCTCCGTTGGTACTTTTGTCCTGGCCCCCACCTGGTGGCTCTACCTGGAGGTAAACGCTGCACAAGATGCCCTTGCATTAAATCACTAAGCTGGCACAAATCACTCACCCAGGTAACAGAAAGGTACAGGTTGGAGAAGGCGTGGGCCACAGTTCAGCAGTTGCTGTCATGAATGCTCTCCCTCACCTTTTCTCAGACCTGTGGACTTACTGGAATTATTAGAAGTTTGGATGGACTACGGGGCAGCTGTGGGGAACCCTAAAATCAGATCTTTTGTCCCATTGCCTGCCTTCTCCACCATCAATAACCCAGTATTGCTGGGATGTACAGACCCCATATTCTGAAATAGGTGCTCTGCACTATGTGGGATATGGGTTGTTGTACTTCATCTGTTGTTAAAGACAAAAAAAAATACCTGTTCAACAGTTTCTTTGATCACAGGATTGCACATGTGGGAAATTTGGACTACATGTTCTATATATTTGTTACATATGGGACTCTGTACCTTATGATCTGGGGCAATTTCAAGTTTCACCTTCAGAAATCTGAATTAGAATTCCTTCCCCACCATGTCCCCCCCAGTCTTCATCGGCAAGGATGGGAATGGTAGCAGCAATCAAGCTACATGTTAGCAAAATATGATCAACCGGGTAAAAGTAGATTTTTTTTTTTTTTTTGAAATCCAATTGGACAGCCTTAGTGATATGTAAGAATGAAACATAGAGATAAGGAACACCCCCGGAATTTTGATCCAAATGTCTAGTTGTGAGCAATCTCTTCTGTGCCTCAGGGTATCAGGACTAGATTCTAATCCATTTTCTGTCTAAGAAATATCAAATGTTGATCTGGCACAAATATTCCTGTAATTCTTACCAGTTCCATAGAGAAGAGTTTTTCACTTTTAACTACATTTTTGCTTGTTTTTACATTAAAAAGTAATTTTTCCCTTTAGTTACCTAAAACAGATGCCAATAAGCTCCCAGCATAAACTACACATAAACATAATATGATGTCAGAGAGAATTCAGAATGCCAACTATTGGGTTTTGAATTTTCACCAAAATCTTGGGAACATGGAGAACTTTTCATCTTCACAACACCTGGGAAGGTGTGACTCACATATTATCATCTTCATTTTGTTTCTGAAGAATCAAATATAAGAAATACAAGAAACAGATATATCCCTTGTATAAATCATATTATTGCATTTAGCTAGAAATGAGAAAACAATATCTGTGAAAAATTCATATTAATATTTTTAAATGCAATTATTTAAGATAGATTACCGCAGAAAAATTCTGCTCCTAACACGTTTTTAGAGTAGATCCTGAAAAAGCCTGTCAAGAAGACCTAAATGATTTTAAGGGCATCGTTTACAATGGTACAAGTTAAGCATCTAACAGATGCCAGAATCCCTCTTCTACCTTCTCCCGTCACCCAAGAGCTGTTTTTAATTGATGGATGAATTAAAATGGAGTAGTAGCATTTAAAATTATGTGATGTTTTTATTAACCTGAAATGATAGCTGGTAAAATGGGCCATTATTCCGTGAGACCTAATTATGTTAACACTGAAGATTCAGCTAGGCTGATTGAAGTGAACTGCAGAAAATTGGAAGTAAAAATAATACCCATTTTCTTAACACTGTCCCAGTTTTGCAGGGGCATCCCTTTTAACCATTATTTAATTAGCGAACCATGAATTGTATGTGAAAAAAAACAAAACAAAACAAAAAAAAAACCCCGCCTGGAAGAGAGAAAACATAATGACTACCTCTCCTATATCTGTCTGAATAGACTGAAAATTCCTGTGTGGCAAGAATGTGTCAAGTTACGTTAAAGACATAATGTGCCATGCTGTGTATCCTCCAGCCGCCCTGCCCTGATACGACCACATTACAGCTTTACTCTTACAAGGAGCAGTCATTCTAATCTAACAAAAGAAGGAAAATGGCAGAAAATCACACACCTGAAGTCCTGTTAAGAATAGGTGATTCTCTTTGCCCCAGGCAAGGAAGAACATAATGTCATTTTTGTTCGTTTGTATTTGCGCTCTGAAGGGGGGCTGCTCCCGTGGGGGAATGACTTTCCCTCTGCCGGTGTGAAACACGGCAAAAAAACATTCTCCAAGGAAATAGCATTTTGAAATTTACCAGTCGTGCCTACCCCATGAAGCCCTGAGTAATTGTTTTGGCTTTCATGGTGTGTGATAAACACCTACAGGCAGAGATTAGTGTCATCACTCTCTATCTCTTTTTGTCCCCGCTGGGGGGGCGGGGAATGGGTCCAAATATGGGAGGACTACATTTGCAAGAATCCTTTGGTCGGTTGATGCCTAATTATGAAGACCCCAGCTAAATATTTAGGGTTATTATATTAATAGTGTGACAAGAATTGAAGCAGTTTTACAACCACTTAAACTCGTGTTTACATCCTGTGTAATTACAATTCATAATTGGGAAAGCAGTGAAATCGAAATGCATTCTGATCAATGGTTCTTTCTGCCACATAGACCCAGCAGCACACATTATAGCAAGGGACTCTTAAAAGTGAGACTTCTTTCTAGACTTCAAACCAGATTTGGGGAGGGCAATGGAGGAATTCTGGCAGTAAAGTGCTTTAAATTACGTGTAAGATTATATGTATGTGTGTATGTATGTATATACACATATGTATGTATATACATATATATGTGTGCATACATATTTTTTTTTCTGGCAGAGGAGCTATTACACTCTTTTTTTTTTTTTTTTTTTTTTGAGAAAGAGACTGTGTGAGCAATGTGGGAGAGGCACAGAGGGAGAAAAAGAATCTTAAGCAGGCTCCACTCCTAGCACCGAGCCCACCATGGGGCTCAAGCTCATGACCCTGAGTGAGATCATGACCTGAGCCAAAATCAACAGTCAGACACTTAACCGACTGAGCCACCCAGGCACCCCACTCTATTTATTTTTTAATTTACAAAAGGCCTAAAAGTATAAGGATGACTGCTCCCAAACCTAAGATTGAGATTTACCCTATCTATGGAAGTTCTCTTTAAATTTGTTTTGTTTTGTTTTGTTTTTTAGTGTTTATTTTTGAGAGAGACAGAGACAGAGTGTGAGTGGGGGAGGGGCAGAAAGAGGGAGACACAGGATCGGAAGCAGGTTCCAGGCTCTAAGCTGTCAGCACAGTCCTTGACAAGGGCTTGAACTCACAGAGTTCATGACCTGAGTGGTAGTCAGACATTTAACTGAGCCACCCAGGCAACCCACATCTTTGTTAATTAATTTGTAAAGGTGAACACTGAAGAGGTATTTTTTCATGGAGATAATAAGATTACAAATTTTATGTAGTATAATTATATGGTAAAAAAATTTTCCTAATAAATTAAGAAACTTCTGGAGGAGATATGTACAGGACATTTGTTATGGTACATTCATAATTTATAATTAAAATAAGTTATATAGAACTTTATTCTTTGAAATAAAGCAATAATTATCCAAATTTACAAATATTCTATATATACACAGGGAACTGAATTACAAAAGTTTTTTGAATGGGGCTCCTGGGTGGCTCAGTCAGTTAGGCATCTGATGGACTCAGGGCTCGAACTCATAAACCAAACCTCGAGATCATGACCTGAGCTGAAGTCGAATGCTTAACCCACTGAGCCACCCAGGCTACTGGACCACCCAGGCCCCCTGGAAGTTCTCTTTAAATAATAAATTGTTGGCAGGTGATGAGTGAAAATAACATGAGGGTATTTGAAAGCACATGTTTTCCAGAAATCAGCTCTTTATTCATTTCATACCGACCTTATCTCTCCTAAGCTGCTAAGGGCATCTGTATTCCCTTTTGTAGGTACCTATTTTAACATGTGCATGGTTGTTCTGGAAGCCAGGCAGGAAGTAAAAGTGAAAATGGCCCAGAGCAGGAGTGTAATGTCATGGACAAATGATCCAAGTGTCTTGGTAGCTTTTGTGTAGTGTTTTATGTAGTGTTTCTCATGGCAGCATGTAGACAAATGGAGATTCACATCCTCTGTATCTGCAGATGGGAGACCTTCTCTGGGGTTTGAAGGATATTGGTGGCTCCATAAAGAGCCACTAAATAAAGCTCTTGGAGAATCTCTGTTCCTAAGTAATTTAAGTACTTGCATTAAAATATTTATCATAGGTGCCTGGGTGGCTCAGTTGGTTAAGCGTCTGACTCTTGATTTTGGCTCAGGTCATGATTTCACAGCTTGTGAGATCAAGCCCTGTGTCAGGCTCTGTACTGACAACTCAGAGCCTTCTTGGGATTCTCCCTCTCCCTCTTTCTCTGCCCCTCCCCAGCTTTCTCTCTCTCTCTCTCTCTCTCCCTCTCTCTGTCTCTCTTGTGCGTGTGCATGGACGCATGTGTTTAAAATTTAAAAAATTAAACAATTAAAAAAATGTTTATAATAAATGTTTATTTATTTAATAAACATTAATAAATGTTTAAACAATTAAAAAATGTTTATAATAAAAATGTATATAAAAAAATGTTTATAGGGGCGCCTGGGTGGCGCAGTCGGTTAAGCGTCCGACTTCAGCCAGGTCACGATCTCGCGGTCCGTGAGTTCGAGCCCCGCGTCGGGCTCTGGGCTGATGGCTCAGAGCCTGGAGCCTGTTTCCGATTCTGTGTCTCCCTCTCTCTGACCCTCCCCCGTTCATGCTCTGTCTCTCTCTGTCCCAAAAAATAAATAAACGTTGAAAAAAAAAATTTAAAAAAATAAAAAAATAAAAAAATAAAAAAAAAAAATAAAAAAATGTTTATAATAAAGGCCCTATACTGCATATTCAGTTCCAATTAAATGATAACTAAACTCCGCCAATTGGACACATACCATTTTTCATTTGATCTGAATATGTGCATATTTCCATGTAAATTTTCACGTTAATGCACACAACATATTAGCATTTAAAATCACATTATGACTACCCCTCATTAAAGGCAGAGAGCACTGGGTTAATTTGAGACTCGCCTATTATAGGATGTTACCACATAGATTTAAATCCCTCCCCATTAGTCAGATTCCATCACCTAAAATACTCTTAACACTCTGAAAAAGTCTGACATGATGTGGGTTCTGATTCTGTTCTCAGGGATGTGCAAAGCACAACCCACCCTGATTTCTCTATTGCAGACATTTTGCTGGAATGGGCTCAAACTTTTTCTTTTCCATACTTGTCCTAACATTTTGAAAAATAAAGTACATGTGACACCAGAACACATTTGGATTGAATGGCACGAAACCATTTTCCTTTTGTCTGGTTTGTTTTATTTTTATGGTTATTCTAGTTTACAAGCATTACATCAGAAGCAAAGGTCTTTCTAAGTGTCTCTATGGTTCTTTAAGTTGTGGGCATTATTCTGACTCTTCAGGGCACTGATTTTCATTCCCACCCTGTCCTCTGGACCAGCACTGTCTAAATCAGTAGCCACTAGCCTCCGATGGCTATTGACGACCTGAATGTGGTTAGTCGAAACTGACGTCCTGTGAATGTAAGACGACTCCCTGGATTTCAAAGTCTTAGTACAAAATAAATGAGAAAAGAATGTGAATTCTCTCTTTTAATAATTTTCATATTGATTACATGTTGGAATGATAATATTTTGGATATACTGGGTGAAATAAAATATATTATCAGAATTTATTTTAACTGTATCTTTTTGCTCTTCTAATGTGGCTACCAGAGATTTTTAAATTACATATGTGGCTCATGTCATATTTCTATCGGACAGCGATGCCCTAGACACCTAATTTTCCCATCTCTACAATGGGGTTCATGAAATTCATTCTCCAGAGTTAATGTGAAAATAAAAATGAGCTAACGAACATGAAATTACTTGGTAAATTGTAAAGTATAGGAAGATGACTGTGCTGATGAATCTGATGGTGACAATCTTGATGTTTTCAAGCTCCAGTTCCACATTTCCAGATTTTTCTGGAAAATTTTCAGCCAAAGGTCTTACCAAGTCTTTCTCTAAAAGCACTCTGGAACAACGAATGCTAGGCTTTTAAAGTTTTATTTATTTATTTAATTTTTTTCATGTTTATTTATTTTTGAGAGGGAGAGAGAGAGCACACACGCAAGCAAGGCAGGGGGGGCAGACAGACAGAAAGAGAGACATGGAATTTGAAGCAGGCTCCAGGTTCTGAGCTGTCAGCACAGAGCCCGATGCGGCTCTTGAACTCACAAGATCATGACCTGAGCCGAAGTCGGAAGCTTAACCAACTGAGCCACCCAGGCACCCCTAGGCTTCTAGAGTTTTAAACGAGTCATGTAGCCTGAACGTGGATCTTACGTTAGCAACAGCATCAACAAGAATACTAATGGTGATGAAAAATAATAGTACTAGTAACAACACAGCAAGTCTTCACTGGAAGCCTGGAGCTAGATGCAGTGGTAAGTGTTTTTACCATCTTTATTCTAAATAATACACCACATTTCTATTAACGCAGCTTACGAGCATATTGTTGACCCACACTTTTCTTTCTGTACATTTAATTGCTTCTGTTAAGCTGTGTATGCATACAATGAATGGAAGGTGGCAAAGTGTGGCAATCCAATGGACAAAGGCCAAATGTGAGTCTATAATGTGCACATAGGCTGCATAATAGAGATACAGCATTATAATGGGAAGGGTGTTAGGATTTCTATTGTTAGAAGGGTTAAACCTTTAATTACTTTAAATTTTACCTGCTTAAACAATGATTTTCATGAGATAGCACCTCCATGATCCCTCCATTCAACAATCTTTCAAAATAAACTGCTCACTCCACAGCCTGACTGAAAAGACACCTTCATGTTGTCCCCGTGCATTTCTCCAGTGCACAGGACCTGAAAATGCCCTGCCCGTTATCATCTTCTTGACTTTAGTTAGGTCTTTTTAAAAATCTGGAGTGCCTTTAAACATTCTTCACCCATGAAAATCCTACCCCAAGTCAAGCTCCACCTCTCCAAGAAATCTTGGCAAATTATCCCCACAGCTTCTAGGGGTCTGACTCATCACTTAGCCCTTGCTATATGTGATTTATACCATGACTTACTTGTTATCTCTCCTAGTAGATTATCATTGTTAAGACTAACATTGGATACACACACACACACACACACACACACACACACACAGACTCTCTGTAGAATAGTGTTCCATACATTCATTCACAAATGTTTGTTGGGCACCTATTATATACCAGGTACTGATCTAAATGACTGAAACAACAGGGTTTAATATAAGTTTGAGTGTGTGGCCCTCACATTATATTTAAATAAAGCAATTTAAGTAAACTATCCTGTGAAATAATATAAATAAGAACTAAAGCAAACTGAATTCCCAAAGAGAAAATGTTGTCTACATTTAAGAGTTGCAGATTGAATCTCCTTTTTAAAACATTAGGGGAAGGGGTGCCTGGGTGGCTCAGTCGGTTAAGTGTCCAACCTTGGCTCAGGTAATGATCTCACTGTTCACGGGTGCAAGCCCCGCATCAGGCTCTGTGCTGACAGCTCAGAACCGGGAACCTGCTTCGGATTCTGTATCTCCCTCTCTCTCTGCCCCTCCCCTGCTCACACTCTGTGCCTCACTCTCCCAAAAATAAATAAACATTTAAAAAATCAGTTTAAACATTAGAGGAGTACCCCCAGTTAAAACTTGTGAGGTATGCTTCCTAAAAAGCAAGCAGTCTTTTACAGTGTGATCAATGTATCCTAATTTACCATTTACATTTTGAGACATTTCCTTGTCCTAAAATAGAAATACCTGTATTTCTCAATCTTTGTCACACGTCGCCCTTGAATGAACTGTTCTCAGACTTGAACATGCATCAGAATCACCTTGAGGGCTTTGGTGAAGCAGTGTGGTGGAGCACACCCCTGGGGTTTCTGACTCCATAGGTCTGGCGTGAAGCCGGAGGGTATGATTGGCAACCAGTGCCCACATGAAGTTGATGCTGCAGGTCTGAGACATCACTGTCTGAGACCCATTGGCTTAAGGTAGTTAAAACCTTCACTGCAATTTACTGAGAATCTCACAAGGCTGATCTAACTCCCCTTCCTGGAGGGAGGCTCAGTCACCTAACACCCTCACCCCACAGGGCTATGGCAAGAATTGAACGACATCATGTACATGTAACTGTTTGATCTGAGGTTCACATTCAGGAAATGTGAGTTGAAGCCACACATTTTCAATTTAGCCACAAAATAAGGCAAGAGCATTTATTTCACTAGATTCTCCCACTCATGCAATTCTAACTATCTGTGAGAAATTCCAGTCTCTAAATTCAACTAATTTCACTGACAAAATGATAAAATAATAGAACCCTACAGTTGACAAAGACCTTAGAGATTTTTCTGGAGCGAGCAGTTAAATGTTTTGGACCAGGTAAATTGTCAAGCCTTTTTTGTTTACTTTCTTGATTCAATAAAGCAATCAAAACAATTGAACTGGTTGCATGTGTCATTCCTCAACTTGAATATCTGGCTTTTCCAAAATTGAATTATTTGACTGAAACAAGACACATCCAGACTAAAAGAAAAATAGAAATAAGATTCTCTTTTTTCTTGTCAGGTCATGGCGGTAGCCTCCACACGGATGCTCGGAAGCCCTGTGAGTTCCCGCTTAATGAAAGCCTAGTTCCTCCTGACGCCAGCTTGCCCACTGAGTCACTCTGTGCCTTCACTCTGTGATGTTTCTCTGCCCACTAGAAAGGATCAGGGGGTGGCTAATGCAAGGAATCAATGATCAGAAATTAATTTTAAAGCCCCTGGTAAGAGCGCATTAACATGAACAGTGCAGCTTGCTTCTCAGAAAGTCAGGGCAGCACAGCTGAGATCTTCCAAAGGATTTGAGAACAGAATTTTGCAGATAGAATGTATCTTGAGAATAATGATGCATATCACTAATAACCTGGTGCTAAGTTATAAGCCTAAATTGGAGACTTTGCAGAGGAATACACAGCCTTGTAATTTCCAGTCTGGTGTAATAATATGGAAATGGCTTTTGGTGCCGGGATTGGATCAGTCTAAATGAGCTGGAATTGATAGCTGCTTGTAATACTAGGGGCAGGAGAGAGTGATCACGTCTGTGTCCTTGCTGACTTATCTAGGGCTCTCCAGACGTGACAATTTTAAGGAGTGAGCCTTTAAACATGTTATGGAAACGCACTACAATATCCTGCAGCACAGAGCGAGGTACTTCTAAAATTGCCTCAACAAGAATACAGGATGGTGAGTCTCCTTTCCAAGGAGGGAAAAGGCTTTTGTTCCCATGAAAAGTAAAAGAAGGTGGTTAAGTACAGTTGGGAAAAATGCAATAGAGGTGTTCTGAGAGCACAGAGAATTAACTGTCCCCTTAGGAGACCCCCAAGCTCCAGTCCACTCTGTCCCCTGGAAGTGATAGCATTCCAGAAGTCAGACACCTGTGCCTTTTCTTTTTGGGGACAACATAATAGACACTCGAGGACAAACAGTAACACTCATGATTAAAATGTTAAAACAGCAAGGGGTGTCTGGGTGGCTCAGCCGGTTAAGTGTCTGAGTCTTAGCTTCAGCACAGGTCATGATCTCATGGACATAGGGGAGCCTGCTTGGGATTCTCTCTCCCTCTCTGTCTCTGCCCCTCCCCTGCTCATGCTGTCTCTCTCTCTCTCTCTCTCTCTCTCTCTTTCTCTCTCTCTCTCTCTCAAGATAAATAAATAAACTTCAAAAAAATGTTAACACAGGAAAATTAAAATCTGTGATCAATGACTTAGGAAATAAAGGCGACTTTATTTACTGTATTATAGATAGCATCTCAAGTATTATGAAACAGTTAATTTCACTAATAAGTCATCACTGCCTGAGGAAATCATCAGCAGTTGTGGAACAGTGGCAAATTTAGATTTAATGGAATCAAGCATGATGAGGTCTTTGCAAGGCATGTAAGACTCCCTGTCCTCTGGTGTCTGTATTGCTTCCGCCCCATCTTACCAGCCTGTGCTCCAGCTAAGTACCAATGGCGCCGATTCCCCAAAGACACCAGGCTCGGATGTTCTGTGTGTGTTTCCTTTTGCTGTCCCTTCTGCCTGGTATGTACCTCCCCGTTGTGTCCATCTGGCGAGCTCATTCCTAAGACTCAGTTGAAGTGCCTTCTTTTTGATGCCCTGCTCCCATTACTATCGCTGCATAACAAACCACCCTAGAACTTAGTGGAGTAAAACAAGACAAGTGAGGATCGTTTGTCTCTTCTCCAAAATATCTGGCAGGCACATCACTTGAGGGGTGACTCAAACACTGGAGGGACTGGCAGCTGGAACTAGAAGATCACTCCCAAATGACTTCTTCATTTAAATGTCTGGCGTATCATTGGGGGTGGTTGAAGGCTGAGCCTCAGCTGGGACCATCAACCAGAGTGTCTGCATGTGGTCTCTTTGGCATAACAGCTGTCAGGTAGCCAAACATCCAATGGAAAGGTTTAGTATTCCAGCAAACAAGATGGAAACCACATGCCTTTTATGACCTAGCTTCAGAATACATAGTGTTGCTTTTGTCAAATTCCATCACTCAACACAGTCCCGAGCTAGCCACATTCATGGGGAGAGGACACAGACTCTGCCTCTCATTGGGAAAAGTGTCAAAGAATTTGAGACCCTGTTTCTTCTTTGACCCCTCCCATATAGGGTGGTACTTTCTTCTTTGCCTACCCCTGTACCTTGAGGTGTCTGTCAACACCTGCCTCAGTCTGTGCTGTGTGGCTGTTTAGCCCACTGGCTTCCACACTAGACCCTGACCTCCTAGCATCATTGTATTCGCAGGGCCTAGCAAAGCTCACATAAGATAGTGGGTAAAAAAAAGTGCTTAATGAGACCACTCTGAGCATTGCTCACAGAGAGGGTCTGTTTTAAGTTTGGATTCCAAGCAGAAACTCCTCCACCAAAAGATATGTAACCTCCCCGCTCCCAGCACAGTCCCAATATGCCACATGGAAGAGTACTGTTTATGGGCAGGGTGCATGGTGGCCAAGAGAACATAGACTCAGATCTCTCAGTGAGAGAGGCCACCAGTGGCCACCACCCACAATGTTTCCAGAGTGGGGTGAGTAATACCCCACTCTGTTTTGTTCGAAGACAAATACCAGCAGTGATCAAGCCAAGGGCTCCAAGCAAAGAGCAGACTTCCAAGTGCAGAGGTATCTGGGGACAGGAATAACACAGGGCACGGGGCAGAGGGTTCATTCTGGCCAGGCACAGAGAACTCCCCCATTAGCTGCAGTCATGGCTGGTGTCAGCATCAAGGCATGGAATCCTGAATGAAAAGCACTGTTCTAGAAAACTAATCCCATCATAGAGGCCAGGGGGAAAGAGTCTATCACTGTAAGCACAGCACATTCCCCTCTCTTAGGGGCTGCGTTCTGTTTCCTCAAGTTTCATATGTTGAAGCCCTAACCCCCAATGTGACTGATTTTGTACATAAGGCCTTTAAAAGTTAAATGAGGTCATAAGGGTGAGGTCCTAAACCATTAGGATCAGTGTTTAGAACTGATGTGTCCTTACAAGAAAAGGAAGAGGGGTGACTGGGTGGCTCAGTTGGCCAAACATTCGACTCTTGATTTCGGCTCAGGTCATGATCTCACAGTTCGTGAGCCTGTAGGGCTCCACATTGACAGTGTGGAGCCTGCTTGGGATTCTTTCTTTCTCCCTCTCTTTCTCAGCACCTACCCTGCTTATACACACACACACACACACACACACACACACACGCTCTCTCTCTCTCTCTCAAAATAAATAAACAAAAAAAAGAAAAGGAAAAGACACCAGGAATGCATGCACAAAAGAGGGAAGTCATTGAACACACATCGAAAAGACAGACATCTGCAGGCTAACGAGCAAGGCCTCAGGAGAAACAAACCCTGCTGGCACCTTGATCTTGGACTTCCAGCCTCCAGAACTCTGAAAAAGTAAATTTCTATGGTTTCAGCCACCTAGCCCATGGGATTCTGTTATAGAAGCCCTAGCAAGCTAATAAGCCACCAAAGACCTGAGTGTTAAAAAGAAAAAAAAAGACCACTACTAAGTGCAGTCCCTCATTCTCCAAACGTTTACAGAGGACTTAATATGTGCCAGGAATGGTTAGGGTGCCAGTGCAGGGATACAGTGGAGAAAAAGATACCCCTGTTCCCACGGAGCTCACATCACATCCTAGTGGCAGGTGACCAACAAGAACCAAAGCACAGAGTGTGTCAGATGGTGACACATGACATGAGGGCAGAGAGCACTGGCAGGTTGAGGCCCTGAGATGAGATATCATGACAAAGTGACACGCAAGAACCTCAAGGAAGTAAGGAAGTGGGCGTTGCCAATATGTAGGGGAAGAGCATCATGGGCAGGGGGAACAGCCAAGACAAATACCATGAGGCAAGAGTATGTGTGAGGAGCTGCAAGAATGAATAGACTGAGCCAAGGGGGGGACGTAGATGAGGTGAGAGAGGGTCAGGACCCATTTCATCTTCAAACTGACATATAAACTTAATATGAATATTTGAGTGAGGATTTCTGGTGCCCAGAGGACATAAAAGGAGGAAAGTAGTCCCCTTATAGGGTTCTTCTGCTTTAGTCTTATTTCTGTGTTGCAAGTTACACAAAAAATTAGCAAACCACAGAGGAGCCATTCAACAAATGTGGTGGTGTGTATGAATTCATGAACCTTAAGTTAATCAACTCCGTGATAATACACCCAGACTTTTTGAACAGTCTCAGTTTTGAAAGACTGTTATTTATCTGTGCCAGGTTTTAATCAGAAAATATTATCAATACATTGTACAGAGTAGCTTGCATTTCCTTCACAAGCAAAGGAGAAACTTTGCCAATGCTGCGAATTTTGTCCAAGGAAATACCATGTCCATGAACTAAAATGACAAGTACCCCAGGGTTGTCAACAGGCACAGACAGGGGCGCCCAGGTGGCTCAGCCGGTTAAACATCTGACTTCGGCTCAGGTCACGATCTCGCAGTGTGTGAGTTCAAGCCCCACATCAGGCTTTCTGCTCTCAGCACAGGCTGCTTTGGATCCTCTGTCCTCCACTCTCTCTGCCTCTCTCTCTCTCTCTTTCTCTCCCAAAAATAAACATTTAAAAAGGCACAGACAATCTTGTTGTCACTCTCCTGTGCCACTGCTGTCTCCCCCTTTCCCTGGAGTCCAGCCTGCATGGACGTCTAATGTCTAATAGGAATGCTCAACCGTTATGTCTAAAATGCCAAATCCTCACTTGCCCACCTCCTCCAACCCCATCTGCTCCACAGCCACCTCCCCATCTCAGGTCATGATACCACCTTTTACCCAGTTCCTCAGACCCCCAGAATGGGCGTCTTCTCTCTTCCTCATACATGTAGTTAGCAAGACCTTCTGGCTTCATCCTCAGGTCACGTGGCATCCCAGACGCAGCACCTCTCCCACCTGGTCTACTGAGACCGTGTCCTCACTGGCTTCCTTTCATCCAGCCTCACCCCCTTCATGGCTCCCTCCGCGGGCAGTGTGACCCCTTAAAGAAGGGAATATGCCTGTGTCCCTCCTCTTCTCAAACCCACCGATGGCTTCTCCTCATGTGTAGAGTCCAAAGGGATTAGTGTTCACAAGGCCCTACAGGAATAGCCCTGCGCTACATTGCTGCCCCCATGTCCTACCACACCACCCCTCACTGACACCACGTCAGACCCACGCCACCTTTCCCTCAAGCGTGCTCTGCCTCAAGCCCCCTACTTACTTGCTCTTTCCTCTGCCTGGAATCTTCTTTCCTGGATATTCTTCAAAATTCATTCAGGACTTGGCTTAAATGTCACCTCATCAGGGAGGTCCCTCTTCCACACCAATCCCCTTCTATTCCTTTAGTCTGCTTTGTTTTTCTTCCTCCCACTTACCACCTCTGACATTATATTATTTGTTTATTGTCTGTCTCCTTCCACTAGAATGTCTGCTGTGTTTGCTGCTGCCTTCCAAGCATCCCGAACAGCATGTGGCATTATAGAGGTCCCCAAATAAATAGTTGTGGAATTAATGAATAAGTGAATGAACGCTCACGGAAGACCCTGATGGCAGCGCTCCTGCCTGCAGAACCTGGGTGAGGCCTTGGAACCCCTCAGATGGGGGCTCCAAGTGACCAACAATCTGAAAGCATTTAGCTCAAGAAATGAAAACAATGTGCGGTCTCTGCATTAAACCATGGGATGCTTTTCCTTTTGTTTTGTTTTGTTTTGTTCACAGCAAAGACTGTTTTGTCTCTTTATTGCCCGAGCCTAACAGTGTCTGGGATAATAGGCATTTGATGGTGTCTGCTGCACTCATGGCTCAGAAGACGAAGAGCAGTCCACGCGATGGCTTTGTGCCTCACCGTATGTAATAACTAAGTGGTGATATGGGAGCCCCAGCTGAATTCTGCCAATATTTTACTGACACCAAATATGTGTCAAGCACTGGGCCCCAGGCCCCGTGTGCCTTCCCCGTCTCCTCCAGGGCTGCTCTGGCAGCTTGGAAGGAAGGAGAAGGTGGCTAACTGGGCACTAAGCAGCTGGCTCCAGGGAGGAGTGTCTGGATCCTTGTCTTCATCAGTAGAGCCTCCTCCCCTGGTGTGGACTAGAGCGATGGGGGTGGTCACTTCATGCTGACATCTTTCCCTGAATTGCAGGGATAAGATAAGAAATGGTACTGTCTTTATCTTGTGCTTATGTGTACCTGTTTAGGAAATTATGGTTGGAATTTCTGACAGGAGACCTTAATTTACATTTGACATTTCCCGTCTTCTATTGTGAACACTCAGTCACTCAGGTGGCAAGAAGGTTCCATAGGTCCTGAGAGGCTGTGCTTTCTGCCTTACTTTTTGCCAGAAAGGCATTCTTGGTGATAGGTGCTAAATAAGGACAAAGCAAGACAGAAAATGCTGCTTTGTGTTTGCAAAACTTCTTTAAGTCAGGGCTCTCCAAGCATGGTAGGAACATTAAGAGAAATTATTATCCCCATTTTACATAAAGAGGAGAAACATTTGATTTCTTTAGTAATAGCCTCTTATAACAGTTTCCAAATGTAATTACATTAGTTGGAAATGCCAACTTGTGCAATGAAATTATCAGCACATTACATGAGACAAATAAAAGGAAACAATGCTTCATAGAACACATCAAGTACAAGAGGAGTTTCCTCTAGATGCTGACTCCTGCTCTGCTCTAACTGGGGGTAACGCATGAGCATTGCCATTGTGAGGAAATCTTACACGTCTCTTTGGGCCATAGTTGAATGTTCTAACATTATCATTCGAACACATACAAAATCAGAGTTTCTCCTGGGAGTAACAGGAGATAGGGGGAGCTTCCCCCTGCCCCTCGGGCATTTATTCTCAGAGTGATGCAATGAGTGAATCAGCTTTTACCAAGTACCAGCCACACACCTGGCATTGCGCTGGGTACATTCACATACCCAATCTCCTTCAGTCCCATGACAGTTTCATTTCACAGATGAAGGAACTGTGGCTCAAAGAAGTGGCGGGATCTCAGTCTTGGACTGACTCTAGGCTTCGTATTCTTTCAATTACCACAGCTGCCATCCTCTGGCCAGGGCAGGGCAGAACTCACGACCCTCTCTCGGCAGCTCCAATCCCTCACTTTTCCAGCACCCTCAGGGGCAGAAAGCCAGCCCTCCAGGATTGTAGTGGGCAAGTCTGAGCCATGGGAGTGTTAAGCTCACAGAAGGAGCAGGCTGGCTGTTAGACCTAAGAGGCACCAGGTCACTGCCAACAGGCCCTCAATACCCATCATATTCCAAGCCTCCTCCTTGCTGGCTGCTCCCCGCTCCCAGACTGGCTGGGAGGATGCGCTCAGAGTCAAGTTGGCTTGGTTAGAAGCCCAGCTTCTCCGCTCTTAAGCTTGGGCACTGACTTCAAACTTTAACTTTTAGTTTCTTGACTGCTAAATGGGTTTAAAATTATATCTCCCTCATGTTGTTATAAGAATTGAATGTATGTCTACATCTTTTAAGCTTGGGACATAATAATCCTTAAATATTTAGTATTGTCATCATTATTTTCATTATTGCTTTATTACTGCCAAATGTCTGTGTCCTCCCAAAATTCACGTGTTGAAGTCCTAATCTCACTGGGATGGTATTAGGAAGTGAGGCCTTTGGGAGATAATTAGGGATGGGGCCCTCGTGAATGGAATTTTAGTGACCTTATAAGAAGAAACACAAGTAACACGATGTCTCTCTCCGCTGTGTAGTAATACAGGAAGAAGACAGCCATCTAGAAAGCAGGGAGAGCTCACTCCAGGAACCAAATCAGCCAGCACCTTGATCTTGGACATCCAGCCTCCAGAACTGTGAGAAATAAATTTCTAATGTTTGAATATGAAAACACTAATTCGAAAAGATATGCGCATGCCTATGTTTATTGCAGCATTAGTTACAGTAGCCAAATTATGGAACCAACCCAAGTGTCCATTGATTGATGAATGGATAAAGAAGACGTGGCATATACATACAATGGAATGTTATTCCACCATGAAATAGAATGAAATCTTGCCACTTGCACTGACATGGATGGATCCAGAGAGTATAATGCCAAGTCAAATAAATCAGTCAGAGAAAGACAAATACCATATGCTTTCACTCATATGTGGAATTGAAGGAACAAAACAAGCGAACACACTGACCAAAAAAAGACAAACCAAAAAACAAACTCTTAACCATAGAGAACAAACCTATGGTTACCAGAAGAGAGGTGGGGGGGAGGGGCGGGTGACGGGTGAAATCAGTGAAGGTGATTAAAGAATACGCTTATTGGGCACCTGGGTGGCTCAGTTGGTTAAGCGTCCTACTTTGCCTCAGGTCATGATCTCACAGTTCATGAGTTCGAGCCCCACATTGGGCTCTCTCCTCTTATCGCACAGTCTGCTTTGAATCCTCTGTTCCCTCCCTCTCTCTGCCCCTCCACCACTGGTTCTCTCTCTTTCTCAAAATAAATAAACTTTAAAGAGTGCACTTATCATGATGAGCCCTGAGTCATGAATAGAATTTTTGAATCACTACATTGTGCACCTGAAACTAATATAACTGAATATACATATATATATATATATATACATATATATATATATATATATATATGAATATAATATAACTGAAACTGTATGCCAACTATACTGGAATTACGGTAAAAAAAAATTACTGTCATTTAAGGCACATAGTCTATGCTGTTTTGTTAAAGTAGCCCAAGGTAATTAAGGCAATCACTATGACGTTGCCTTAGTGGTGTTGTCCACTCTCATTATTTTGACCTCCACTTCTATATGGTCACTCCCCAATCTCTCCCTCTAGTTAATCCCCTCCTCAGAGTTGCCAGGAAAGGTCTGATAGAAATGGGAGCCGGCAGCCTGAACTGCAGCCCGTAGAGGTTGAGTCAGGCAGGGTGATCCTGACATCATCTTCAGTACGAATGTCCGAAAACTATCCACCAAATTTGTCAGACGGGGCTCTGAAGGATCAAAGCTTGCACTGAAATTTTTCTTTTCTGAGTTCAAAAGGGTGGAAAAAGCCAATACCAACACAAGAGATGCAGGAACTAAGTAAACAGTAAAATGGCAGCTGATGTGAGGAATGGGGCAGGGAAGGAGGAGCAGTGATAACAAGACAATTTGTTTCTCTCAGTCACCCAGGCTCCACAACTTGTCTCAGAATTGGCTATCGCCCTCACTTTCCCTTTCAATTCAGTCCACATGTCCTGTTGATTCTAGTGCCACCAGGTGTTTTTTAAAAAAAAATTTTTTTTCAACGTTTATTTATTTTTGGGACAGAGAGAGACAGAGCATGAACGGGGGAGGGGCAGAGAGAGAGGGAGACACAGAATCGGAAACAGGCTCCAGGCTCTGAGCCATCACCAGGTGTTTTTGTATGAGCCCCCTCTCTTTCATTCTCACCCACCTGCCCCCACCATTTCATCTGTCGCCTTTGCCTACCTTGTGAACCATTACAATAGCCTGCGCTCAAGTTTCCCGAGGCAGTTGGCTCTACTGCCTGCTGCTGCTGGTGGTGGGGGGCAGGGGGCAGGGGGAGGCTGTATAAAATACGCTCTGAGAATTCCAGCTCTGCCTTTCAGACAAAAACTTTACAGATGCCTATTTTCTTACTGAATACAATCCACATGCCTTACCTTGTTCTCTGTCCACTAGCAAAGCTGAAATATTTATTGAGCACCCTCTCTGTTTTATATCATTGCAGAAGCTAGGGTCCTTGAGCACCAGGCCACAGAATAGTAGGGGAAATCAGCAGGGACCAACAGTAAAGCATGCCAGGAAAAGGCAGATGGGACCTGCATGTCTGATCAGTGGTGCTCAGGTAGAGGTGGCTTCTCTTTTAAAATGCTCTCAGCATTGGCCCGCCTGGATGGCTCAGTAGGTTAAGTCCCTGACTCTTGGTTTCAGCTCAGCTCATGATCTCATGGTTCGTGAGCTCAAGCCCTGTATCAGCCTGACAGCCCAGAACCTGCTTGGGATTCGCGCTTTCTGCCCCTCCCCCACTCATGTGTGTGCACTCCCTCAAAATAAATAAATAAACATTAAAAAAATAAAATGCTGTCAGTGTTATTTTATTGAGTCACCTTTGTTTAATCAAAAAAAAAAAATATATCAGAATGGAGAGCACTTGGGTGAGGTGTAGACAGAAAAAGAGAACAGTGTTGTGGACACACCTGAAACACCGTCAGTAGGCAGGAATGGTTGGGACTACGTGTCATGCCAGGACACATTCTTATTCAATTTTCCTTCAAAATTCTCAGACAAACCCAAACCCTCAGCAGGGCATTATCAGTCTTTACAGGCAGCCCCAGGGGAGTGAAAAAAAGCCAATATCTGACCCTTTCACATCCAGGATGGTGTTCTACCACCTCTAAGCTGTGTGTCTTCGGGCAAGTGACCCAAATTCTTTGAGCCACAGTCTTCTCTGAAAACTGAGATAACAATTCCTATTCCATAAAGTCCTAAGAGAGTCACACATGTAGAATTCCTTTGCCATTAGGGGAATGCTATTAAATCAGGAAAACAGAACCAAACCAATGACCATGGAAGGGCTTCCTGATATCACCTTAATTTCCCAATTACAGGCAAAGTTCAACATCGTAAATAAAACTACTCATAAGCAACAGCACCTGGGGTCCTTTGCTTTCCAAGCCATCTCCTCTTTTTATCAAGACCTCTTTCTCCTTGATAGAGCTGCCTACAAATAATACCAACTCAGTCTCCAGATGCTTCTCTTCCTGATCCTCTCTCTATGAGATGGGAAATTGTCTCTGAAGATAGAAATACACTATGTAAGTGCATATACACATTCTCGTCCCCTTTGGCAATAAAGATTTACAGGGAAAAAAATGTGTTTTCCAAGATGTGGTCATACAACTGTTTGGTAGAACCTTACAATCTCAGGCCCAAGAGGAAAAAAAAAAAAAAAAAAAAACCAGCATAAAAAGGGAAATTTCAAACAGTGTTACAGAACCACAGCAGTAAAGAAGCTGTTTCCTGAACAACATAATCGCTAAACCACGTGACCTTTGCTGCCATGTGAAGAGTGAGAAATTCTCTAAACTAAATCAGTCAGAATGGCAAACCCAAGAGGCACCTCCTGACTGAGACCTCCAGCAGCCGGGCAGAGGGCCAGTCTGGGAAATCAAGCAGAATTGAAGTTCCCCTGAGAGATCAGTTAAGAGCAGAATGGGTAGGTGTTTATAAGTTTTGCCAAGGCTTCTCTTGCTGACAGGCTGCCTTCTCAGTTGAGTATTCCACTTCTGTTTTTTGTTTCTGCCTCTGTACCGTGGCCTTGCAAATACCATAATGTAATCACAGCACGTATCTGTTCTCTGAGCCTAGACCCAAAAGGTAACTCCCAGTTCTGCGTGGATGTTAGAACTGAAGACAACACGGGCTCATGGCCTCCTGGTTCTCTAAGGCACTTCTTCTGAAACAGGGCATTTGGACTGAGCAGATCTGGGCCTGAGAGGCATCTGGGGAGAAGAATAGGCGACCACTCTCTGGCCCTTTTTGCATCTGGCTGAGCTGGACCCAGATGCAATTCACAAGTATTTGAGGCTCAGGTGTTACCAAGAAGTGGAATAAAACAAAGTCCTCCATCCTGTCCCCCCACCCCCATGGACCTAGTTGAGTCTCTGACTTTTTAGAATGCTGACTTGGAATGGATCCTACCCAAGATCAAATTTCAAGAAAGGGCTTAATGTGCCATAAGAGGAAAATAATTTTGGAGTCAATACCACAGCCTAAGACACAGAGGAGAAACTTGGATTGCAACCCAGTAACCCTTCTGACATGCAGGTACCTTGAGGAAATGGCTCTGGGTATAGTCAGGGCTCCAGCAGGAAACAGATGGCACATTCAAAAGGGGAAATTAAGGAGAAGTTAATGAAGGGACTATGTTCGAAGACATGGGAAGAGTTAAGGGAAAAGAAACGGTAAGGTCTCTGGGTTGGGGAAGCAGCTACCACCCCCAGGCCTGACAGGTGAAGGGAGTGAGCCGTCACCAGAGCCTGAAGAGACGGGCAGCTTTGGGGGAGGTATGGACTTTAGCAGAGGAACCAGTGCCTGCCAACCTGCATCCTACAGGAGGCATCCTGGCGGGAAAAACCCTTCTCTATTTCTCTGCACTTGAGTCTCCTGCCAGCGCCTCCCATTGGCCGAACCCAACAGGAATCAAGAAAGCAAAGGAGCCTGCTCAGGTGATCCTTGAAGGAAACATAAAGGATTACCCAAGGCACAGAGCAGGGGAGAGGAGTGGAGAGTGGCACATGGAGGACGTGCAGCATCGTTCTCCTTTCTCCCCAAGATCCTGGCATACTGGGGCAATCGGAGAAGCTTCGCTGAGGCCAACCCAAGTGACCTGATGAGGCATATCCCCAAGACGTTCTCTGGGTCTGTTCTGTCTTGCTTGGCAGCCCCCCATAAGGTTTATGAGTTTCTGGTTCTACTAATAGCAAGTAGGACATTTTGCAACATAATAGCCTGTGCAGAGGAGGCAGTGAAAGCTATGTCATCAAGGCCACTGGGGCCAGCAGCACTGGATGATACGTTGGCGGCACCCCTGTAGGATGTTTGGAGGCTGACAGTTTCTTACGTAGCCTCAAAGGGCACATACAAAATCCCAGCTCCCCAGAAAGGACATCCTCAGAGCCATGAGGATGACTGACATGTAAGCACCCCGGGGGAACCGCAAACATTCCATGGGAATGGAGCTCAGCAAAGTTCTTCTGTAAAGAGCCATGCTGTGAATATTTTAGACTTTGTGACCTATATGTTTCCCATTGAAACTACTCAATTCTGTTGTCGCAGTACAAAAAAACAAAAAAACAAAAAACAAAAAAAACAAAACAAAACAAAAAAAAAAAACCCAAAAAACCAGCCACTGACAAGAAAACAAATGAACATGGCTGCGTTCTAACAAAACGTTACAAAAATAGGTGGCAGCCTGGATCTTACCTAGGAGTAGTAGTTTGCTGACTACTGGCTTAAAACATTGAAATTTAGGGTGTTGATATAATTCTGCCCTCATTTGTACCCACAAGATAGTAAGGCTGGGGTCATATCTGTTATATGTGTTGATGTTCCTGATTTATACTAAATTGTAAGGCACGTGAAAACAGGAGCCAAGTTTTATTATTATGAATTACATGAATGAATGAATGAATGTCCACAGGAGGGATACTATAATTTGCAGTTTCATTTACAGTTCTTAAGATAAACCTGATACCTTGTTCATATATTTAAAATATTGAATGATCAGAAGTTGTGTAGAGATCGACTCTCTGTATGGGTCCTAAATTTCTTATAAAATTGAAACACATTTTCATGCACTAACTGGTGCTGCTTTACTTTAAATGAAGGTAGAATAGAATAGTTTAAACAAACAACTATTGACAGTAGCAAAGTAAACAGGATCCTAATTAGCGTGTTTGTTAATGAGACTCCCTGGATGGGGGATTAACCATACACATGTTTTAGGTGTTTATTCCTAACATATGCTCAATTTATAGGGTTGGGTATTTGGTGCCTTATTTATCATACATGGCCTTCAAAAACTCCAGGAAAAAAAAGAAACACCTTGCAACTCTGTTTTTATGATTTTGCATAAGTTGCGTTTCTATCCCCCCCCCCAACCCCAGAGTGTTTGCAATGCACCTGCTATCATTAGCACTTCTCATGAAGGATAACTTTGGAACTGCCTATGAGACATTAGTCTTAGCACCCAAGCACTAATGCAGATCCAGTGACTCAAGGACTGGAGCACCTGGGTAGCTCAGTAGGTTTGAGTATCTGGCTCAGGTCATGATGCAGTCTGTGGGATCAAGCCCCGCATCAAGCTCTGCACTGACATCACAGAGCCTGCTTAGGATTCTTTCTCTCCCTGTCTGTCTCCCTCTCTCTCTGCCCCTTCCCCACTCATATCTCTCTCTCTCTCTCTCTCTCTCAAAATAAGTAAATAAATGTTCAAAAAAAAAAAAAAAGACTCAAGGACTAGATACAACCAGCTGCAGTGAGGCAGATGAGAGCTGGAGAAAAGAATACCAGCTTATGTAATATAACATTTGACCACCACCACCCCCCCCTTTCCAAATGAAAAGCAAAAGCGAGGGGAAAATGTACCTCTGCCTTCCAGATAGTCTCCTCTATGATGGAAGGAATATAGCAACAAAGAACAGGAAAAGCGCTTCTGCTTTTTCCTTGGGTAAACAGTAGTTTCCAGTCATTTGACCATAAAATCTTGAAATAAGGGAGTTCCTAGCTTTCCCTAGCTGAAACTTTTGGTGACGGTGGAGTTTAGGGGGGTACAAAGACTCTAGGAAATGTGTTTCAGCTTGAGTGGCTGGAAATATCTGTGAACAAGCATCAAAAAAGAGATATGACCTCTATTTCTGGGTCACTGAATTCATTCAATAAATATTTATTGAGCATTCACCAGTAGCCAGCAGACATGAATCCAAATCTGGATGCTGCTACTTCATCCTGTCCTTTGTTGGGCCTCCATGCAAACCGTTTTACAAGCTTTTTAGAAGGTATATATTTGATACCTGCTGTGTAGTCATCACGGAATCAGAAACAAGGCCCCTGGACACTGACACTCTTCTGTCTGTGTTTGTGCCATGTTCGTCAGGACTCACCTTGACATAGCTAGCCAAGAGAATGAAAAAAAAAAAAAAAAGGTTTTGTAGTTTATTGATGGGCAATGGATAAACTGCTATTCTTATTTTTTTGGTGAAAGCAAAAAAATTTTTGCTTAATTTATTTCAATCTAAGTAAAATATGAATTTCATATTTTTTATTTTTTAAAAGGGCAATTTTTAGTTCTTCATAGAACCTGTGCTCCGAGTATTCCTACTTTGATAAATTATAAAATGACTTCCTCTCCTCTCACCTTTTCCTGCTGAGACCTGGCTCTTCCCAGGTCTTGGCTTTCTGCCCTTACAACCTCTGGCGTATGTGTATTATACTCAGAGCACCAAGCAGAGGTCGACAAGTTACTGTAAAAGACTAGGCCATGGAAAGAAATCTTTACTGACTCTCAATAAGCTTTGGCCTAAAAGCACAGTGGTTCATTTCATATTGGGAGGGACAAGTTCTTGTACATCAGCCTATGTATGGGCAATACATCGAAGAAATGAGCCAGACTATAGAAATGTTAAATTGCTTGCATGCAAGTATATTTAAAACTCTATGAAATGAAAAAGTACAATCCTCATTCTTCCATCCCAAGACATTCTGCTAAAACTAATTCTTATGAGCAGTATGACAAGAATACGCATCATGAAAAATACTGGAATTGTAGAATAAATAATGAATGCAACTGGAGTTCATAGGTGACAGTTGCATATTGAGAGACTTAAATCAATCGCTTTCCTGTTGTTTCTGAATTTCTCATTCACATTGAAAAACGAATTGTTTAGTTCTAAAGAAGCTGTAAATTTAAATAGAAGACATATTCAGCTATAGATCTTGAGCCATCAATTGACAGCATTATTGACACCATCAGCCAGTGAATTAAAAGCTCTGTTAGTAAGAACAAGGCATATTTTCAATTCAGATTGACACTATTGAAGATACAGACATAACTGACATCTCTTCACTAAAACTGTACTAAGATATATCACAGGATCTGGGAAAGTGTCTGATACTTAGAGTAAGCATTAAGTCAAACACTGGAAAAAAAACACGTTCCAGACTGTCACAGATGTTCTCAGCGAAAAGTGTGTAGGATGTTCAGCTGATGGAGAATTTGACATGAGGGGACTGTTTAATGAGTTAAATTGTGTTCTTTAAAAAAAAATACACATCAGCCAGGTTTCTGTGTGGTGTGATTCTTTGTGTTGGATTTGCTAATAGGAGGTAAGACATCAATGTCAGTCCTCATTCAGTTATTATATCCTTGTGGGTCATCCTTAAGAGAATCATGTGGGAAGAGAGAGATTTTTAGATACTATTTTAAACTCTCTTTGGGGAAATGAGGCAGTGGGATAAAGATATGGATTTGACAAAAGTGTTGGAGAAGTAGAGAGCTCAAAATCTGATTCTGTGATTTGCATGACAGCATTCTAATCTGAGTGTGTGGTAGAAACAGAAACACTGAATGATAGAGTCACACGGCTCAGAAATTGCTTGAGTTGGGTAGCAGGTTAGGGCACTAAAATACAGACCAGTGCTCAGGTGATCACTCAAGGGGCACAGATTGCATAAGCAAACTCAGCACATGGAATGTGACTCCTACTCACCAAAGAAAATTCCAGAATACTGAATTAGGAACATTAGCAGTAAAAGAACACTGGGTAGGTATCACCTCTAGCCCTCTTACCCTAGCTCCATTATTTTTCAGATAAAGAGACCATGGTCTAAAGAGGGAGACTGATTCCTCTGGTCATATTTTTTATTCATTCATTCACTTAGTAAGTGTCTAATGAGCACCTATGATGAGCCAGGTGCCATGCTAAATAGTAGGCGGAAGTAGATCCAGCTTTGTGGATCCTGAAGCTTATATAAGTTTAAGAAAAGAATGTAAAGTTAGGTCAAAAAGTGAATACTTATGTAGAATAATGGAAAAACACAAACAAACAAAAAAAAAATGCTGAAGCCAACAATCATCACAGACATTACAAAATCCAGAAAAGTAGTGTAACATTTTTGTTAATTAACTACCTATCACACCTCTATAATATCTTTCCCTAACAATTTTGGGCACATATTCCTCATCACCTTTCAGTGACAATGATTTTATAATATCGTTTTCTGTAGACAGAAAAGGAAGATATGTTAGTCTTCTCTTCAATATCATTAATCAAAATTTGTTTCTGATAATTGGCAATTTGAAGTGGTTTTTTTTTCCAGCTTCACAACTAATTATAAGGAGTGTAATATAAAATTTCAGAATTGCCAGCAAATTTGGGAAAACATTTATCAAGGAGAGAACTCTTTTGATTTGCTTCCAGCAACAAGAACCAAACCCTTAGGATTTTATACAACTGATGATTGGAAGAATTTTTCATAGACTAACTTCAGGCACCATATAGTTCAAACCTTGTTTCTCTTCTACTCGCCCTATGCCTCCCCTGCTTGGAGCCATAGGAATACACTCATTTCAAAGCACAACCTCTGGCCCTTCATCATTATATCCCAACACCAGACGAGTTGGCACAGGAGGCAGTGGGGTTATATCTGGAAGCTGTTCTTGGATTGGATCAGCAAGTAATAACTTAGCTATACCAAAAAAGTGAATGGGAGCCACAGAAATATATCTTATTAAACTAAAATTAAATATCTATGCAACTCAACCCTCTCTTAGCTGAATCCAAAACTCACTCCTGGCCACACCAACACGACTCACCACAAAGAGGGAGTGTGACAGAGGGGAAGTCAGTGGGGAATACCCGGCAGTGTAACTGATTGTGATTAAAATATCTAACTTATGCAACTTTTACCAAAATTAAATGGTCATGTGAACTTTTGTTAAAGGACTCTTCCCCCTACCCCCCAAGTAAAGGCACAATGCAAGTTAGGAACCTGAAGCCTAAAGTACACTAGCTTTATGGTAAATGCATCTAAGGTGGTAGGGATTCAATAATGAAAATCAGGTAGCTATTGGAAAACCATCTGTAAGGGTTAAATTGTAGTGTAGGGCTAACCTGTAGCCTTAAGAAATAATAGCTTTGTTTTAACACTATAGGTTAAGAGATAACAGCCTTATCCTATCAATCAAGGGATGAATTAGTGTTTGATTGGATTGGGGCAAGGGCCTGTTTGAACTATTTCCACCTGGGAACTATTCCTTTGTTCTGCTCCCAGGTGATAATAAGATGATGTGGTAGGCTATAAAAGCTCTGTACCCAGCTGTTTGAGACGGCACTCTGGTCAAGAGTGTTGGTCCGGATCGATCGGTTTGCCTTGCCTCTCATTGCAATAAACTTTGTTGTGACTGTCACTGGTGCCTGTAGCATTCTGTTTCAGGAGTCATGTGGATGCAACATTTGGTGCATTGGCCGGGAAAGTTAAAAGTCTGAAACAGGGTCCTTTCCTCGGATTGCTCCACCGACCCCTGGAAGGAGGATCGGGATTGGGAGAGGTAAGGATTGGGGCACGCAATTTGAATGACTCGAGAAGGGTCTGCTGGACGCGGCTATCGACCCAGAGTCAGGGTTCCTACCGGGACGCCAGTGGATCCCATTTGGTTTGGTTTTTGTTAGAAAGGATCCTATTTTCAGGTGGCTACTGCGGCCTACTGGCCTCGAGATCTCGAACTTGTGTTCTCTTCGTGTCTTAATTATTTTCTTTCTGTTGATTGTCTGGGCATCCTTCTCGGTTTTGCCTATCTTTGTCATGGATCAAAATCAGAGTACCCCCACCCCTCTGAGTCTCATACTAACCCATTTCCAGGACTATGGGAAAGCTGCCTCAAGGCCATAAAACTGTTACACATTCTTTCCTAATCATGCCTGAATGCCCCTACCCTGGATTACTGGGTAGAGACCTATTACATAAACTGCTTCTTTGAGATTCACTGAAGGGGGTATGCCTGTTAAAGTCAGCCAGGATGGCCCAACAATAGTAATGGTGACTGTGCCACTTGGGAAAGAGGGCCTACATACCCCGGGTACCCAATGAAAATGTTCACACAGTCGATCCCCTCCTTAAAAGTCTCTAGGCGGACTTTACCCAGGTATGGGCTGAGACCAATCCACCTGGACTGGCGATTCATCAAGCCCCAATAATTGTGGAACTTAAGGCGTCCGTGTTTCCAGTAAGACTGAAACAATATCCTATGTCCTGGGAGGCTAGGCGGGGAATCACTGTTTACATCAAGCATTTGCACAACTCGGGCATTCTGACCCCATGCAAGTCGCCATGGAATACTCCACTTCTCCCTGTCCGAAAGTCTAACTCATCCGACTTTCGGCCAGTTCAAGATCTGAGAGCAGTAAACGCCAGAGTAATGGATATTCATCCCACTGTACCCAACCCGTATACTCTCCTTAGTCTGCTTCCCCCTTCTGAGGTGTATTATACAGTTCTGGACTTAAAAGACGCCTTCTTTGCCATCCCACTGGCCCCACAGAGCCAGCCACTGTTCGCATTTGAATGGACCAATCCAGAAGAGGGAACAGCTGGACAGCTCACCTGGACGCAACTCCCCCAGGGATTCAAAAACTCCCCTACTCTTTTCAATGAAGCCCTGAACCAGGATTTAGAACCATTTTGAATCTCCAAACCGCAGGTAACTCTGTTGCAGTATGTTGATGATATCTTGCTGGCAGCCCCCTCTCATTCAGAATGCCTGAGTGCCACCAAGGAACTCTTGAGTCTTCTGCAAAAACTAGGATACCGAGTGTCAGCCAAAAAAGCGCAGATCTGTCACACTGTGGTCACTTATTTAGGTTACAACATTAAAAAAGGTAAGCGCTATCTCGGTGAACAAAGAATTCATGCTATACTCGATATTCCTCAGCCTAAAACTCGCAAACAAGCTCGCAAGTTCCTGGGGGCAGCAGGCTATTGCAGACTATGGATACCTGGCTTTGCTGAACTGGCAGTCCCTTTGTATGCCACTCTCAAGGGGTCTCCGGAGTCCTTCACATGGGGGGAGACTCAAACTAAAGCCTTCCAAGCTTTACGAGAGGCTCTCATGACCCCATTAGCCTTGGCCCTGCCAGATCCCACTAAGCCATTCCATTTGTTTGTAGCTGAGAAAGGGGGAGTAGCTAAGGGAGTTCTGACTCAGCTCCTGGGAACTTGAGGCTGACCAGTGGCCTGTTTATCCAAAAGGCTAGACCCAGTTGCTTCCAGATGGCCCACATGCGTTCGACAGATAGCTGCCACCGCGCTACTAGTCAAAGATGCAGATAAACTAACCCTGGGACAGACATTGTCTGTTACAGGGCCGCATGAAGTGGAGGCCTTACTGCGGGCTACCCCAGAACGGTGGCTGTCAAATGCTTGGATTACCCAGTATCGAGCATTGCTGCTCGACCAGCCCCGGATACGTTTTTGTGCCCCCGCAGCCTTAAACCCAGCTACTTTGCTGCCCGAAGGACTAGGTCCCCCTCTACATTCTTGCCCAGAGACCTTAGCTACAGTTTCGTTCCTCTGCTCCGATCTCACGGACATTCCCCTACAGGATCCTGATATCAACATGTTTTCAGATGGCAGTAGTTTTGTGTTTCAAGGGCAAAGGTATGATGTTGCTGCGGTTAGGACAGAGGGCGAGGTTCTATGGCAATAGACGCTTCCCCCGGGAACCTCAGCCCAGTGCGCAGAGCTCATCGCGCTAACTAAAGCTCTGAAATTCTGTAAAAACAAGTCAGTTAATGTTTATACGGACAGCCGCTATGCCTTTGCAACTGTGCATGTTCACGGGTCCATCTATTAAGTGCGGCCTCCTCATGGCGAGGGCAAGGACATCAAAAAGCGGAAATTCTAGACCTTGTAACAGCCATCTGGGAACCTGTGAGACTCACGATCATTCACAGTCCAGGACCTCAAAAAGGCAACACCCTAGAGGCAGTCGGAAACTGCCTGGCTGAAGCGGCAGCCTGGGAAGCTGCCCTAACTGAAAGTAAAAGTGCTTTGGCGCTACGGATCTTGATAGACCCCCTGCTTCCGCAGGAGCCCAATTATACTCCTAAAGATTTGGAGTGGATTTCAAGAAAAGGAAGAAGTATGATACCGGGACAAAAGTGGTTTCAGGATCCTGAAGGTAAGATACTCTTACCCGCGGCACTTGGGCAACGCATGGTGCGTCTGCTCCACCAAAGGACTCCTCTGGGAAAAGCAAAGATGGTGGAATTGGTGCGGGAAGAAGTTCAGGGCGCAAGGGCTGGGAAAAGAGATTGAGGAGACGGTTGAAAAATGTGTAAGTTGTGCCCAAGTAAATCAGGGTGCAAATAAGGTTTCAGAAGCTAAAAGAGATAGAGGAACTGAGCCAGGCTGGTTTTGGGAAGTAGATTTTACTGAAATTAAACCAGGGAAATACAGATACAAGTATCTGCTCGTTTTTGTGGACACCTTCTCCGGATGGGTTGAGGCGTTCCCCACTAAATCAGAAACGGCTCAGGTGACAGTTAAATTATTAAATGAACTAATTCCTAGATTCGGGCTGCCTTTGAGCATAGGATCAGACAATGGCCCGGCCTTCACAGCACAGGTATTGCAGGGTCTAGCCAGAGCATTGGGAATAGATTGGAAATTACATCACGCATATAGACCCCAGATTTCCGGTCAAGTACAAAGGATGAATTGGACTCTAAAGGAGACCTTAACCAAATGGTCCCTTGAGACTGGCGAAAACTGGGTTGATGTTCTGCCTTTTGCCCTTTTGCGAGTGCGTTATACTCCATTTATCAAGGGATTGTCCCCTTACAAAATCTTATTTGGCAGACCTCCACCTATCTTGCCAAGGCTAGGGGACGACATAAAGGAACAGGAGAACAGGACCACTTGTTGGCTTCACTCATGGCCCTGTATCTTGTACAAAAGGAAATAACTAAGGCCTTGAAAGAAGCCTTCGTCCATCCTCCTGTTCTTCCCCACCCCTTTCAACCAGGAGACTTAGTTTGGTTCAAGAGGCACAAGCCTGAAACCCTGGAGCCGCTCTGGAAAGGACCACGTACCGTGATCCTGACTACACCAACGGCTGTGAAGACAGACGGTGTCCGAACCTGGATTCATCACTCTCAGGTTAAGAAAAACTGTGTGGAGGCAGAAACACCCAGGACTGATACGGGACCAGAGAACAAACAGCGATGGAAGGTCAAAAGGCACCCAGAGGATCCTTTAAAGATAAGACTGATGCGGGAATAATAATTGTCTGGGTTTATATAAGCTTGGGAGACTGTGTGGAACTGCACCCCTTGTCTTTTTGGCCATACTAATGGGAACTCAGACACTGTCACACGGAAGGTGGTAACCTCTAACGCCTCTCGTACTATGCCTTGTTTCTTGTTCGACCTGTGTGACCTGGTAGGAGAAGGATGGGGGTTGTAAACCTGGGCAAGAGCTCTCAGGAACATTGGGGAGAACAATTGTGGATGTGGAAATAGGGCACTAGAGTGAAATTTGCTTAAGATGCAGATAGAAAAAAAAAAATGAATGTGAAGGAGAGGGTCAATACCACTATACCAAATGGGGTTGTGAGACGCTAGCCCACTGGTTAACAGGACAGGACCTTGACCCCCTAATTACTCTCCTTAGAACCCCGAACCCCCAGTGTGAGGCCCAAGGAAAATGTAACCCAACACCAGCTCATCTATTTTCTCCTCATTCTGAGATACTGGGCACACTTGGGGCCTCCGAATGTATGATGTCATTATGCCCTTGGGGTTTGAGACCAATTTTAACCCTAGGGGACCTCCAAGGGCAGGGTTGGTGCCTAGTGTCTCATGCCAACAATTCTGGAGCAATGAGAGACCCTCAGTTTAGTAAGGAACAATGTTAGAGCCAGGGAACGTGCCAGGGAGGCCAGCAATAATTGGTATCACTCTTGGTCCCCCTGGCTCACATCGCTGCTCACCACCATGGCTGGGCCACTGCTATTGTTACTTCTGAGGTTAACTATCAGCCCATGCATTATTAATTGGTTAGTACAGTATGTCAAGAGGCGAGTTGGTGAAATAAAAATTATGATGATTAGGTCCAACTATGTCCCCTTAGTTCCTAACGATGAATCAAGGGATTGATTCACGGACAAGAAAAGGGAAATGTAAGGGTTAAATTGTAGTGTAGGGCTAACCTGTAGCCTTAAGAAATAACAGCTTTGTTTTAACACTATAGGTTAAGAGATAACAGCCTTATCCTATCAATCAAGGGATGGATTAGTGTTTGATTGGATTGGGGCAAGGGCCTGTTTGAACTGTTTCCACCTGGGAACTATTCCTTTGTTCTGCTCCCAGGTGATAATAAGATGATGTGGTCGGCTATAAAAGCTCTGAACCTTGGCTGTTCGAGACCATACTCTGGTCAAGAGTGTTGGTCCCAATCTAGCGGTTTGCCTTGCCTCTCATTGCAATAAACTTTGTTGTGACTGTCACTGGTGCCTGTAGCATTCTGTTTCAGGAGTTGTGTGGATGCAACACATCCAATGACTTTCAGTCTAAACTGGTAGACCAGTAATTACCATACCATGTTTGCTCACATAGAGAAGAAGCATATGGACTACTTGTGAAAACACATAGAAGACACATCCCTCTTATACCTATCAGGGAATAAGGGAAACTTTTGTTATCATTGAAAGTAGAACCCAGTCCCAGATTACTCTAGCCAACAGTCTAGGACCAGACCAAAAAAAGAAATCCTTTCCAAAAGCTGTATACTATGCAGCTCAGCATTTTAGTTTATGACCCATATCATGGCTGCTAACAAAGGAGACAGTGAAACTAATTGGTAAAGGGGTATTGCTAGGTTTTTTTAAAATTATTTTTAACATTTATTCATTTTTGAGAGACAGAGTACAAGTGACGGGAGGAGCAGAGAGAGAGAGGGAGACACAGAATCTGAAACAGGCTCCAGCCTCTGAGCTGTCAGCACAGAGCCCGACGCAGGGCTTGAGCCCACAGACCACAAGATCATGACCTGAGCTGAAGTCGGCCGCTTAACCGACTGAGCCACCCAGGAGCCTCTTTATTTTTTTTTTTTTATAGAGTTTTGAGAAGTAAAAAAAAAAAAATTAAAAAACTAGAAAGATCAGCCTCCAAATTATTTCTCATCTGCCAGGCAAATTTTCCAAGTATTATAAGTTAAAGATCAGCCTCTTGTCCCTAAAACAACTTATGTACCCGCCAGAACCCTGTTAACCTATCTATAACCCATCTATTGCCACCACTGATTGAGAGCTCACCATCAGCAGGCTCTGGGCTGAGGACTTTACATGGTGTATTGCATTTCATCCATCTGACAGCTTTCATGTTTGGGATCCTTAGTACCTATCCAGATAGGGAAACCCAGAAGGAGTTTAAATGCTTTGCCCAAGACATACAGATAATAAGTAATGGAGTGACATTTGTAGTAAAGACTTTCTGACTCCAAACTTTCTTTTTCAAAACTCCAGACTTTCTTACTTCTGCTTTGGACTTACTGTGTGTCAAGTACAGTTACCATCACTTAAGATACGGAGGTGAAGGTAACATGGAAGAAAGACGAACAAGGAATGACAAAACCCCAAGGCTGTCATATGTCATGGGTAAGTGTGGTGAGAAGCTCTACTCATCCCCCAGCTACTGTCCCCCTCCACACTCATGCTGCTGTGTCACCTGCACTCCTTACGTGTTCCTTAAATACACAAATATTCATACCTCAGGGCTTTTGCGTTTCCTTCTAGGTTTGCATGTAGTTTATCCCTCATATCACCTAGGTATCTGCTCAGATATCTGCTTAGCTAATCTGCACCCCTTTTCACTATATTCTTCCCGTGTTTTATTTTTCTTCATATCATTTAGCACTATCTGTATGCATGAATGTTTACATACACATACTCATTTATCTACCAGCGACTCCCCAGTTAGAATTTAAACTTCATGAAATCGGGGCTTTGTTTTATTGTCTATTTTATGTCCGGTGCTTTGTAGGTGACCAGTAAATATTTGTGAATAAATGGATGTGTCTCCTGGATGGCCTGGTGTCATGAGTGGTTAATGACATAGGCTGTCCCTGAAAAGTAGAACCAAAAGAAAAGTATAAGTCTCTATATACTTGTTTCTCCACTGAAGGTCTGGATCTATAATCTGAGTTAAGGTTCCCAAAGAAGCCTCCTGCTTCTACGAGACAGCATTCCTTTTCTTTGTCAGATAAACCTCTCTGTCTGTGAGAGGACCAGGTTTTAGACCACAATTGGGATTCTGAGCAAATATTCAGTCCCCACAACAGACTTTTCATTCTTCGTCATGAGTCCCATGTAGATCTCCTTGTCAGCAAGTCTGACTCTCAAGACACACTTACTGTGTTTCTGGGATGCCCTTGGTGAAGTTTAGGGCATAACTTTATCTACTTTGCTATAAGATGATAGAGACGCATGCTATGTAAAAATGGCTAAAGTTATTCATATATGCCTAGTAGAAGTGGGACCGTGGATTTACATGGCTCAAAAGCTGACTCTGAAACTATTGTTCCTTGGGCCCTATAATGACATCCTCTTGGTAATATCTCTTTTAATGAAGACGATGCATTCCAATGAAACCCTTAAGTGCAATAATTTATCAGAGGAGTAATGGCCTAGAAAGTCCCAGGGGGGTGATCCAGCTTTGGCAACTAGTGTGTTGCTTCTATTTCCCCCAAATTGCCTAAGAACAAAATAGATTCAGAGAAGCCAGTGTATACAGAAGCATCAGTGGGGCTCCATTCTCCAGGGTAGTCCTCAGCCTGATCCCTGCAGCTGTAGTTGCCAAGAATTTGTGTAATTTAAAAACAAAACAAAACAAACACTTTTAATTTATTTTTTATTTTGTTATTTGTTTTTAGAAAGAGAGAGCGTGCACAAGCAGGGGAAGGGCAGAGGGAGAGGGTGAGAGAGAGAATCTCAAGCAGGGTCCACACTCAGCACGGAACCCATGGGATCATGACCTGAGCTGAAATCAAGAGTTGGATGCTTACCTGACTGAGCCACCCAGGTGCCCCAACACTCTGCCCTTTAAAATAATGGTGTACTTCATAGGTACCGGATGCTCATGAAATCTTTATTGATAAAATCTCATTTCTTGCCATTCGGTGCCACCCTGAACACACAGTATGGCGGGAAAATGCATTCACATTCCAAAGACCTAGATAACAACTTAAAGGCTTAATTTTGGGTAAGCATTGCCATCACTACACACACATACAGAGGCTCCTCCATGCCCTGCAGTCGTCAGGCACGTCCTGTACATGCTCTCTTTGATCCCTGAATAGCATCACATCTAGTGAAGATGATGGAGACCGCCTTACCTGGGCTCTCCCTATTCTCATGACCAGGCAAGGACCCACCTTCTCCCCAGTCAGGCCAGGCCCTAAACTATTCTTGAGATAAATTCCCTGCATCCTCAGATGTTGCCTTAGCCACCATCATCTCAAAACATAGACATCAAATGGAATTGAATCTTCAGCAAGTTCTTTGAAGATCAGAAACTCTCTAAGCCCACTCCAAACCTTGGTCAGAGGATCTTTGTATCCAAAGGGCTGTAAATAGCTCTTATTTATGGAGCCTTTTACTATGTGCTAGTGTGGTTGGAGCATAATGAGCAAAGGGTAGGGAGGTATGAGGTGAGGTGAACACAGGTAGATAGGGCCCAGATCAAGAAAACACTTGTTTAGAGGGATTTGAGAGACCTGAGAGGTCCCCTTTCAATAGGTCACAAAGCTTGTTATTGACAAAGCTGGGACTCAAATCCAGGCTTACCTGCCCCCCTGGCCCACGCTTTTAACAATTATGATGTCCTAATTGTACTCATTACCATTGTGTCAACTTTCTTTAGAAATTTCCACTTTTTATTTATAGTTTATTTTTTTTCCAGTCCATCTTCCCTTTTCTTAAATCCCTTCATGGGCAAATTTCTTAAAATATCCATCTATACCCATTGCCTCCCAATTCCCAACACCCACCCTCCTCTCTGTCTTGTAAAATCCATTCTCTGCTCCAATTCTTTCAGGAAACCCCTTCCTCATGGAGTTCCAGTGTGGTTACTGAACCTCAGTTCTAATGGATTTTTTCAGCCCTTATTTCTCTCAATGTCTCTACAGCATTTAATACCTTTTCCTTCCAGAAAATCTCTTCTCCTTTAGCTTCTGTCACAGCAAAACAACTTCTTATGCTCCTATGCTCCTATATATGCTCCTGTCCCCCAAATTTGTGATTGTGCTTCTGTTCTCAACCCTCTTCTCTAGGTAGTCATTTTCCTCAGGTCAACTACCACCTAGAAGTACGTGATTCTTAAGCACTAAAGTGTCTTGAATTCTTTGATTGTAAATCAGCTCATGGACTGAATTCTTCTTTCATCCCCAATTCATTTCTCCTATTACACTTCTTATTTCTTTCATTTTTAATTTTTAAAATTGTTTTAATGTTTATTTTTCAGAGAGAGAGAGAGAGAGAGAGAGAGAGAGAGAGAGAGAGAGAGCATAAGCAGGGGAGGGGCAGAGAAAGAGGGAGACAGAATCTGAAGCAGACTCCAGGCTTTGAGCTGTCAACACAGAGCCCGATGGGGGACCCGAACCCACAGACCATGAGATCATGACCTGAGCTGAAGTCAGATCCTTAACCGATTGAGCCACCCAGGTGTCCCTCTTCTTATTTCTTTTAAAGGCAACCTAATTCTTCTAGTACGTGAGGCTGGGAAACTTAGTCATCCTAGAACCTTCACTCAATTCTCATAGCTCATTGCTCAACAAATCATGTAAATTCCATCATGACAACATTTCTCCTATGCATCAATCTCTTCTATCACACTGCCATATTTTAATTTCATATTATCTCTCACCTTAATTATTGAACATACTTTTCTGCTTTCCTATACATTGACATGAAAGCAATCTTTCAAAAATTTAATCCAACATTCCAATTAGTCCTCATGCCCTCATAATAAAATATGTACTCTTAACTATGGCTTAATGGTATCAATCAGGACAGGTTGGGATTTGCTGAAGTAACAAACAATCTCTAATGTCTCCATACCTGAATGATACATTTCTTTTTATTTTCCTCCTTTATTTTTATTGAGGCAAAATTGATATATAACATTATATTAGTTTCAGGCAGACAAGATATTCAATATTTGTATACACTATGAATTGATCACCACAAAGTCTAGTTACCAATCGTCACCATATAAAGTTACAAAACATTGTTTTCCCTTGTGATGAGAACTTTCAGGATTATTCTCTTGCTAACTTTCAAGTGTGCGCTATAGTATTATTAACTATAGTCACTGTGCTGTGCATACATCCCCAAGCCTGATTTATTTTTAATTGGAAGTTTGTACCTCTTGATCCCCTTCACCTTTTCACCCAGCTCTAACCACCCCCTCCACACTAGCAACCATCGTTTTGTTCCTTGTATCTATGAATTTTGCTTTGCTTTGTATTGTTTCATTTGTTTCTTTTGTTTTTTAGATTCTACATATAAGTGAAATTATACACCATTTGTCTTACTCTGCCTGACTTATTTCACTTAACATAATTTAAAGGTTCATACATGTGGTCACAAATGGCAAGATTTTATTCTTTTTCATGGCTGAGTAGTATTTGTATATACGGATATATATGATGGATATATGTATCCATTCATCCATCAATGGACACTTATGTTGCTTCCATATCTTAGCTATTGTAATAATGCTGCAACGAACATAGGGGTCCATATATCTTTTTGAATTAGTGTTTTCATTTTCTGAATACTTAGTAGCAAAATTTCTGGATCAATCATATAGCAGTTCTATTTTTAATTTTTTGAGGAAACTCCATACTATTTTCTATAGTGACTGCACCAATTTACACTCTCAAAACTTTCCCAAAAACAGTGCACAAGGACTCCCTTTTCTCCACATCTTCACCAATATTTGTTATTTCTTGTCTTTTTTATAATAACCATTCTAACAGGTGTGAGGTGATATCTGATGATGGTTTCTATTTATATTTCCCTGATGATTAGTGATATTGAATATCTTTTCATGTACCTGTTGGCCATCTGTACATCTTCTTTGTGAAAATGTCAATTCAGATCCTCTGCCCATATTTTAGTCAGAATGTTTGTTTGTTTTGCTATTGAGTTGTATGAATTATTTATATATTTTGGATATTAATACCTTATCAGATAAATAATTTGCAAATACCCCATTCAGTGTGTTGCTTTTTAATTTTGTTGCTTTAATTTTCCTTTGCTGTGTGGAAGCTTTTTATTTTGATGTAGTCCCGTTTGTTTATTTTTGCTTTTGTTGTCTCTGTTTTTGCTGTCAAATCCACACAATCGTTGCTAAGATCAATGTCAAGGAGATTATCACCTATGTTTTCTTCTAGAGGTTTTATGGGTTCAGGCATTACATTCAAGTCTTTAATCCATTTTGAGTTAATTTTTGTGTAAGATAGTGGTTTAGTTTCATTCTTTTGTATCTGACTGTCCAATTTTCCTTGTGTGCCTGGAATAAATCCCACTTCATCATGATGCATCATGCTTGTAATTTAGTTGAATTTGGCTTGCTAATATTTTGTTGAGGATTTTTGCACCTATATTAATCAGGGATATTGGAGTATAATGTGTGTGTGTGTGTGTGTGTGTGTGTGTGTGTGTGTGTCCTTGTCTTGTTTTGGTAGTAGGATATCACTGGCCTCATAAAATACGTTTGGAAGCATTTATTCCTCTTCAATTTTTTGGAAGAGTTTGAGAAGGATAGGTATTAAATCTTTGAATGTTTGGTAGAATTCACCAGTAGAGCTGTCTGGTCCTGGGCTTATGTTTGTTGGGAGATTTTTGATTATTGTTTCAATCTCCTTATTAGTAATTGGACTATTCAGATTTACTATTTCTTCCTAATTCAGTCTTGGAAGAATGTATGTTTCTACGAATTTAACCATTTCTTAAAGGTTGGCCAACATTTTGATATATAATTTTTCTTAGTAGTCTCGTATGATCCTTTGTATTTCTGTGGTATCAGTTGCAAGTTCTTTTTCATTTATGATTTAATTTATTTGAGCCTTCTTTTTTCTTGGTGAATTTAGCTAAAGATATGTCAATTTGTTTATCATTTCATAGAACCAGGTCTTAATTTTAGTTCTTTTCTATTGTCTTTTAAATCTCTATTTCATTTATTTCTTTTCTGATCTTTGTTCTTTCCTTCCTTCTACTGATTTTGGGCTTCGTTTGTTTTTCTTTTGCAAGTTGCTTTAGGTGTAAAGTTAGATTGTTTATTTGAGATTTTTCTTGTCTCTTGATGTCAGCTTGTATCACTATCAACTTCCTTCTAAGAACTGCTTTTGCTGCAGCTCATAGATTTGGTATGTTGTATTTCCATTTTAATTTGTCTCAAGGTATTTTTTTATTCCACTTTTGATTTCTTCATTGACTCGTTGGCTGTTCAGGAGCATCTTGTTTAATCTCCACATATTAGTGACTTTTCCAGTTTTCTTCTTATGATTGATGTGTAGTTTCAAAATATTGTAGTCAGAAAAGGTGCTAGATGTGATTTCAATCTTCTTCAATTTATTGAGACTTATTTTGTGGCCTAACATATTATCTACCCTAGAGAATGTTTCATGTGCACTTGAGAAGAATGTGTATTCTTCTATTTTTGGATGGAATGTTCTGCATATATCTATTAAGACCATCTGGTCTAGTGTGTCATTCAAGACCAATGTTTCTTTATTGATTTTCTGTCTGGATACTCTAGCCATTGATGTAAGTAGGGTGTTAAAGTCCCCTACTACTATTGTATTGCTGTCAATTTCTCCCTTTAGGTCTGTTAACAATCGCTTTGTATACTTAGGTACTCTTATGTTGGGAGCACAAATATTTACAATGTTATATTGTCTTGTTGAATTGACCTCTTTACCATTATGTAATGCTTTTCTTTGTCTTTTATCACAGTCTTTGTTTTAAAGCCTGTTTCGTCTCATATTTTCTCCAGCTTTCTTTTGGTTTCCATTTGCATGAAATGTGTGTTTCTGTTCTTTCACTTTCAATCTGTTTGTGTCCTTAGATCTGAAGTGAGTCTCTTGCAGGCAGCATATGGATGGGTTTTTGTTTCTTATACATTCATCCATTCTGTATCTTTTGATTAGAGAATATAGTCTATTTACATTTAAATTAATCATTGATAGGTATATCCTTATTGTCATTTTGTTAATTTATTTCTGATTGTTTTGTAGTTCCTCTTTGTTCCTTTCTTCTTCTCTTGTGATTTGATGACTTTCTTTAGTGTTAGGTTTAGATTCCTACATTCCCTGAGAGCTACTCCATAGCCTCTAGGTGCATAGAAAACCTAAAGTATGCCTTTCAGGTTGAAGCTCCAGGACAAGTAAATAGGCCTTTTTCACAGGAAGACTGGAGGATATGTTTCAGTCTGCTGTGTAGTGTCCTGGGGGTGGTGGCCTGCCAAGAGCTGTCTCTCTGTTTGTTACAGTACTGTGGACTCAGGAATGCAAGGCCCCCTGACCACTAAAACCAGGCAATCAAGGAGAGTCCCCTGTGTGGTCTGCAAATGTGCACCAGCTTTAGCAGGGCAGTGGATGAGCACAGGAACCGTATACCCCTGCTGGTGTTCGCAGGGCAGTGAGAGAGAGCATTTATTTTTCATTCACACGACGTCTGATGGGTTCAAAGGAACCTGATATGACTCTTCACAGAAGCTGCCCTCTACAAGATGGCTCAGTATTACACTGCCATGTCAACACATGTTTTTATAATCTTATGACAACACAACCAGATATAGAGTTGAATACCAGTAATTAAGTGCTTCTTCCTATACACATTCCATTGGATACAGGGAATCAGATGGCCATGCCTAATTTCAAGGTGTATGTAAGTATAGTCCTTCCCTGTGTCCAGAAAAAGAGGGCAACAAGACTTCAGTGAACAGTAAAAAAGTTCGCCACAGCTTGCACATGTTTGAATGGTCTGTTCCCTGCTTTTCTAGCTAAGCTCATCTTTGGTTACTCTCATCCCTCTTTCAACAATCTACGTCCCAGCCTTCCTGCAGTAATTCCAGTTTTCCCAAACACAATATGACTTTCTTCCATACATTCTTGCTTAAATTCCCAAGATTCATAATTAAGGTTATCTATCTAATAAAACTTTCCTGACCCTCAAGAACATATTAGATGCCCTGTTAATGGGTCTGCATAGACCTGCATTTATTGTATTAACATAGATTTTTCATTTTGTACTGAAATTGACTGTACTGAAATTTTTTTGACTGTGATATTACCCTGAGGCTCTGAGAATAGGTAGCATTTCTTATTCATATTCATATTAATATCTTACTCAGACCCATCTAATAGGTGCTCAGTAAAAATTGGTTCAATAACTACATTATCTAGCACATAAAGTCCAGGTTTCTTAACTTAACCATTATCTGGCCCCTACCTCCTTTCCAGGGTTGGCTCTGTTATGTGCCTTTATGAACCTTATTTTATCACATAGTTAAGTTACTTACTATTTCTATTACATGCCCCACATTTTCCAATCTTTGCATCTTTGTTCATACTGCTTCTTTATCATGAAATCTTTCTTAGCCACATTTTTGTACTTTTAGGTCCTACAGATATTTCAAAGGCCAGTTCTAAAGACAGTTCTATTTCCAGCCTGAAATAATGTCTCCCTCCTCTAAATGCCCATCAAATTTTACCCATAGCCTATAATACTACTTTATCAAACAAAGTGTTCAGTAAAGGTTTGTGGGATGAATGTTGAATGTTCTACACAGTATAAAATAATTTCCATTCCCTTCTCACCTTAGAAACAAGAAGTGGGGACATCAAAAATACATGAAATATTCAACACCCTATTCGGTCCCTATTAACAAGCTGCTGGAACCATGACCCTGGAGTGCAGAAATATCTGTGCAACTTTAAATGAATTATCAACAATCAACATTTTGCCAAGGAAAACCAATAGGTATGTCTTATTTGTTGTTTTTCCTTATTCTTTCTTCCTGTTGGATTTATTAATGCCCATATCATTGGAGCAATAATAAGCCATAAAATTAATGTCCAATGTCTTTTCTGGCTTAAGACTTAATTTATTCCCCAAGCCTTAGACTCTGGCACAATTAGGTTTTGATGCATGTACATTTCTGCTTACTCGGGACTTAGTAGGAAAGGACTCCACATTTTGAATGGCCTCATAAATATATATTGAATTTAATTTTCTAACATGCAAAACCCATTTTCCTGTTGTTCAAAAGTTTTTTCAGGCTGGGGGTAGAGCAAGTTTCTATTAAGTATTTTTGTGGTGTGCCATTAATTAGTTCATAAATCAACATGTCTCAGAATTGCACAGATTACCCTAAAGTCCATACACTTAGCATCCCAACATACAACTGCATTCTTCAGTCTCACCCATGTCTTGCAAAGGTTTTGTTCCAAGCAATTAAGATTGTTGGGGTCACTTGGACATTAATAAGAAGTCAGTCATACTTCAACAGTTTTTACTACATTCCTTTAAAAAAAAGTTACTATATTTAATTATACAATTACATAGTTTACAAAAATATCAGTGGAGAAAATACTGATGAACTAAAAGATAAAAAAGTCTCCCAAGATCCTCACCGCCACAAGAAACAACCACAGTTAATATGCATGTTTTTAGTTCATTCAATCCCTAAGCCTTTCTTTCTTTATTGTTTTAAAACTACTTCCTCACTTCTAGTCAAAATGCTTTATGTGCTTTATTGCCCACATTCACTGCTGGTCACTATGCATTTTTTTTTTTTTTTGATGAGACTATGAAATTGTGAATTCTCTCAGTGGAACAAGAACGGGAATAGGAGCAACAACTCAAAAGATAAGAATTATCTTACATTGGATACTCTCCTCTTGCTTCCAGTGTCACTGAAGCCACAAACTGTCTGGCTCCATTACATACCCTGCTGGTGCAGCCACTCTGCCCTCACCTGGGCACAGGCAAGGAGTATGCACAGAAGCCACGGGCCTCTGCCTTTCCTGATTTGAAGTGCTTCAGACTTTAAAAGCGTATAGATGAGGAGCACGTGGGTGGCTCAGTCGGTTAAGCATCTGACTTCAGCTCAGGTCATGATCTCATGTTTTATGATTCTGAGCCCCCCGTCGGGCTCTGCGCTGACAGCTCAGGGCCTGGAGCCTGCTTCGGATTCTGTGTCTCCCTCTCTCTCTGCCCTTCCCCCACTTGCACTCTGTCTCTCTCAAAAATAAATAAACACTAAAAAAAGTGTTTTTTTTTTAAGTTTATAGATCAAATGAGGAAGCAAAGACACATGATGGAGGAACATGGCAAAACATTTAGCTATGACTTTGGCTGAAAGCAGAGTGACCTGGAGACAGATTCCTTTCTTTTTCTTCACCCCTAGCTCCAAGCTCCAAAAGATTTAAGTAGGCCAAAATCATCATTACTGATAATGTTCCAAGGCAGGGGTCATTCATTATAAACAAATAAGCACATGATCCAGGTAATGTTCCAGGACATCTCAAAAATATGGCCCCAAACTTTCTTGACACCTAGACCCACATAAACCTTACTTTCTAATTACCAGGTAAATTCAAAAACTGAACATATTCTTCTCTCAGAGATGGTTAAGGCTGATTTTTTTCTTCAATCATCCACTAACATAGGTTAAAGTGTTCTCACTAAGTATTCAAAGTAAAAGGAGTCAGAAAGCACAACTATTTGAAAAAAAAGATTTACCAAGGTAAATGAGCCAACAGGAACTTCTTCATGACACATGCTGGAAGCGGATGGAAGGGATGAAGCATGCCAAACTCACGGAGGAGGAAAGAATGGAGAAGAACTGTAGCGAAATAGAGCGGGAGATGCAGGTATTATTCAGATAGGTCTTCAGGGAAGACAAAACAAGGTGGAGCACCTGGAAAGGGCAAATACATCCATTAAAAGAAGAGGAGAAAAGCTGAAGAGGCAGAGTGAAGCAAGGAGGCTGAAGAGGAGAAAGGGAACGCAAGAAGGAAGTAGATAGGGCACCATTCCCTGACCTTCTGTGTACTTCTGCTCCTGGAGAAAGGAGCTCAGACACTGCCTTTCATGCTGTTCCTATGGCTCTGAAAGATGAACTTCACTGAGGGAGAAAAACACTGGCCATGTCTTCAGTTCCACGTAAAGTCCATTTTTCAATGTGGCCTAGAGTGAAATGAGCACTTGATTCTGTAATGTCTCCTTGTGCATATTTCCATATATTCAACATCTTTTTTTTTATAATTCTTACTCTGTAAGTAAAAAAATAATAATTTCCTAAGCCAGAGAGGCCTCCTTAAGTGACAAAGCCATGTAAAACAAAACCAAACAAAAAGCAATGAACTGTGGAGAATCACAAACATCGGTTCATCCATCCACCTGTGCAACCATTCCTTACCTATTCATTTCTCGTCTGTTCATTATTTCTTTGTCAATTCTTATTTATTCACTCTTTATCCCATGAAGGCACTGTTGTTAGTCATGAATAGATCAATAAAATGAAGATTTTTATCTTCAATGAGTTTTCTCTCTGAGATATAATCAACATTTCCATTCTGGCAAAAACACACAAGAAATTCCTTGTTTTTTGTCTTAATCCTGCATTCCTAGCTTTGGGTCCTAGTCTCCAAAATACACAGAGAAAAAGCCTCTCCAGAGCAATAGCCTAATTATGTTATCAACTTAAGGGGGGGGGGGGCAAAAAAAACCCTTTTATTTGCATTAGATCTCTCAGTATTCAACAGGTTTTCTTTTACTAGGAGAAACAAACCATGCTGAGCTCCACCTGTAGCCTGCCATGCAGTGAGTGGCTGACAGACCCATCCCTTTCTTTTCCCCCTTTAAGACTGTTCACATCCCCCCCCCCTGTGAGGGAAGCTCAATGGGGTTTAATCATTCTCATTAAGAAAAGTCTAAGACTAATCAAGGTGACTAGAGTTCACAGATACCTGGTATCTGACCCTTAATCCAGTATTCTTTTCACCTGACACCTCACCACCTATTGGTTGGACAAATACTAGGGGAAGAAATTAAAATGGCAAAGAAAATCCCATTTGGCTTTGAATGGTTGGAAGCTGTTTGCACCACAGGGATTTTTCTGCACCTCCATGGAGATGACCGACCCCTCAGCTCCCATATACCTTGGTCTCTACAACATACTAGGTCCTCTTCTGCAGTAGCAACAACAACTTTGCTTGGCTGGCCTCTCAGAAATCCTGTCAGGTGAAAAGCAGCAGCTTCCCAGTGACAGCCGCTGCCATTCCCTCCTTCTGCCATCAGAATAAAAGCCAAAGTTCTCATAATGGGCTTGAGGCAAGAGACCATCAAGCTCTCCATCGTCTGCCACCCTGCACCCCCGCTCTCTGTTCTGGCAAAGGCACCACAACAGGGCACCCTTGCTGACTCAGAACAGACTAAGCTTCCTCCTACCACAGGGCTTTTGCTCTGCTGTTTCCTTGGCCTGGAACACTCTTTTCCCAGATACCCTCAGTAGCCACTTCTATGCTGCCTTTAAGTCCTTGCCCATATGTCACTTTTTCCATAAGGCTCACCATGTCCGCCATACTTATCATGTCAACTACCTCCTTCTTGGCTCGCCCCTCTTTTTTTTTCTGTTGGTTTTGTGTGTGTGTGCCAGAGCACTTATCATCTTCTAAAATATATATTGTACTTAATATGCTGATTACTTATCATCTGTTCCTGCCTCCTTTGCTTATATTATCCAAAGGTATAACGCAAGAGGCACATGGGGCATGTTTATCAAGATTTTGTTGAATGAATGAATGAACACATCCCTAGACAGAAGTCCCAAGTTGATTAAAATAGATGCATGGTAGATATCATTCCTATACTGAGATCCATGGGAGCAATTAGGTCTTTCAAACAGTTATCTTTTATAACATTAGAGTTGCTTGAGTATCTTTTGTTGTTGTTGTTTTTTCCCCTCATGGAAATAATTCCCAAGAGATCCTGGGCTCCCTTAATCCTGCACTATCTCCCCGCAGGAGCCACATCCCCCAGAGCCGCCTGCACTGTCAAAGCAATTAAGGGGCTGCACTGACTGGAGCTCCTTCCTGCCCCGTCTGAGCCAGGTTCCCTTTAAGGCAGTCCACCTGGAGGCCACCCCTTGCGTACCCAGTCAAGGCTGCTCACACCTTAGCTTCCCCGGCCGGCAGCGTGTTTTCCTGTTTAGTCCATGTTAACATTCCACTGCAGGTTCTCCTAACTGGCACCTATTCTGTCTGATAAACCTTGTCCTCCCCCTTCCTGCTTCAGTCTTCTCTTCTCTTATAGAAACATTATTTATTTATAACATACCCTAACAGACAACTCTATAGCCAAGAAGGAAGAAGGAAGCGTACCTCTTCCCAACAATACCCACGTGGGATATTAAGGGCGATTTTTCCCCTTGCAAGAGAAAGGCTAGAAGAGTGGCATAGGCTTAAAGGAGCCAGAGCTGGTGAGGTGGGGATGAAGATCTGGGGAGCCACCATCAGGGTGGGCTTGCTACACCATCTCCTCCGGAGCCCCCCTCCCAAAGCCCTCCTCATGCTTCCTCCTCAGTGAGGGACTGATATATATTTGGAAGTGGAAAGCTCTGACCTCTCACATCTGTTTAAGTGGGCCATGCACCACAGAATGCATCTTGCAGGGGGAGGGAGCAAGGAGAGCTTTTAATTTTCCTTAATTTGTCTCGGTTTTCATTTCCATTTGAATGGTATGTGTCAGAAGACCTCTGTGTGGTGAAATGTCTTACCCTTGTCATTATTTCCTCTCCACAGTCTGCCTCATGCCCAGGAACTACACCTAGGAGTCGTTTCTGGCAGGAGCCCATCCCTTCTTGAACTTTCTGGGTATGTCTCCAATCCACCTTTGCTGCATTATAACAAGAATGCCTGTGACCATTTTTAGGGTATGGGGCATAGGCTTTCAGGAGGTTGCTTTGCAGTAAATAATTATTGATCCACTGCTTAACCACCTAAGTAAGACATTTGTAATCTTGTGACCATGTTGCACAATGTCTGGGAGGCCACATGAACCATTACCAGAGAAAATCCAATCTTACTCTTAGCCCATCACAAACATGCTGAGGCCAGAGCATGGCACAAACAGGATCTTTACGGCTCTCCTCGGGTTCAGAGGGAGGCCTGCCTCTCCTCTCTCCTTTCTCCTTTAGGTCTCTCTGCCCCCCCCCCCCGGAGTCCCGTCTCCACCTAGTTATGGCTTCCATGCATGCTAAGTAGATAATCACACTATTTAGCATAAAGCATCTGAAAGACAAACAGACTCTGATTTGCTAATATCTGTCCTCTCTCAAGCATAATATTAAGAGTTAAAAACCTAAGGAGCTCTGATTGCATGGCAGACACTGTGCTAAGCACCTTACGTGTATTATCTCATTCAAAGTCATAGACTGGGAGGTGACACACGGAAAGCCATACAGCTCAGTAGTAGATAATTCAGAATCCAAATGCAAGCTCTCTAATTCTAGAGCTTCATGAAGTAGGACCTAGAGCAGTACTGAGAAGGTTAAAGGAGCTGAGACATACAAAGCATGTAAAACATTGCCTGGCACGTGTACATGGTGAGACTCCAGGCAAAGCCGTGCTTCCCGCAGGGACAGACATGGATAGAACCAACCAGGAGGAGGGAAAGAGGAGGTAAGTGGTGTCACACACTCATTATTTGGAAAGTGTATATGAAGAGCAAAGGTTAAAAAAAAAAAAAGTTGCATGGGGAAGCTTTCTTTCCCATAACAAATCTACAGAGTGACTACTAAGGGCCAGGCCCTATGCTAGGTGGAAAGACGCAACCTAATTATTGCCTCAAAAAAAAGACAGAGGAACAGACTTATAAATGGATAAGTCCACAAAGTGTTGTAGGCCTTGTTAGAGCAGGATTTACAGAGAAGAGGGAGCGGCTGATTCCTACAGGGGTGGGGTTCAGGCGGGAAGGATTTCATAGGAGTGCCATTGGCCAGAATGAGGACCTCCAATTTGTAATACAACTACCACAACAACAAGGGGCCTTGGAATCAACATTTTCCTAGTTCCATCTGCTAAGCCTGGCAGCTTCCAGGAGCCACTCACAGACGTCTGAAGGATATTTCTGGTCACATCCCCCTTCGTCAGTACAGTAGGAAGCAGACATTGTTCACTACTGCCGTATGCTTAATGAAGTGTAGAGATTAAATCCAAACACACAGTCACATAAACCTCTTTAGCTTCGATGACTAAATCCTTTGTTCCACAAAGGTCATGTTTGTGTAGATATAAGAAGGTGTTAGGCAGTGAACTTGGGTTTACATTCCAGTTTTGTTTGGTTTTTATAGACTTCAGATCCTAATAATTTTCTGTCCTGCCCATATTACCACATTTCCGTGTTGTCATTATGCCAGGCTAAATACTTGCAGAATTAGAACAAACCCAGGAGAATGTGACAGAGTGGGAAGGATCCTGGACCTGGAGTTTGCTAATTTGGCGTCTAATCTCTGCTTTTCCATTTATTAGCATTGCTGTAACTTGGATTGCTCATCTGTGAAATGGGTTTCATAATAGGTACAAAGTGAGTTGCGACTCTGGAACTTGGAGGGAAATAAGATTGACTTTTGAGAATTCAACTAGTGGAATTTCACATGATGGATGCGACAAGCATCTGTGATAGTAAACTAGAAGATTCTCTGTGACTTGTAGCTTTAGAAACACCCCAAATTCCAATCAGGTTGGTCTGGATGCAAACTCAGGGTGGGTAAACTTAAAGATAAGATTTAGTAGGAAAAAAGTCAATAGTATTGAATCCTCCTCCAAGAAAGATTTTGTCAATAAAAAGATAATCTAGGATAGGCAGTGGGGTCAGTCAACCCAAATCCAGCTTGCTGCCTGTTTTTGTAAATAAAGTTTTGTTGGAACATTTGCTTAGATATTGTCTATGGCAGGGTTTTTTTTCTTTTTGTGCCATAATTACAAAGTTGAGTAGTTATGACAGAAATCATATGGCCCACTATACTTAAAATATATATTATCCTGCTTTTTACAGAAAAAAACTTCCTAATCCCTAATGTAGATTAGCCTTTGATTTCCCAATCTTTGATCTCTTCTAACACATCTCCAAAATAAAATATACTCCCATTAGCTCCCAAATTGGAGCTGAGGGGCCCTGGTTCTTATCAAAATCTCCATATGTGGGGTGCAATTAAAAGTGCCCTCTAGTGTGGATGTAGTGATGGAAACGCCAGGGCTTCCAATTTTGGACAAAATCTCAGACGAGATGCCGGATAAGTCCAACACAAAAAGTTAGTGCCCCTGATAGACCATTTCCATCCTGGAGATGAATGCATCAAGCTGCCATTTAATACTCAGATATAGAATTCCCCTGCTCTACTCCACAACCCTAAAGCAACCTTCTAGTAATTTGACTTCCCACGTAGAGTGCCCCCTAGAGAGCTGGTCGAGTTGACATTTGTCTACTTGCTGGTTGCACTGCTCATTGCAAATGACTAAATGATGGTCCTGACTTGTCTATGTCAGTCTCTGTGAACTTAACTGCTTCAGTCCCTGAGAGGCAGATATACTCTCAATGTACCAGCACACTCAGGGTTCTGAATCTGCAAGGTTGTCATAAGATCATGGATTCCCTCTTGCACTGTTGGTGGGAATGCAAACTGGTGCAGCCACTCTGGAAAACAGTGTGGAGGTTCCTCAAAAAATTAAAAATAGACCTACCCTATGTCCCAGCAGTAGCACTACTAGGAATTTACCCAAGATATACAGAGTACTGATGCATAGGGGCACTTGTACCCCAATGTTTATAGCAGCACTCTCAACAATAGCCAAATTATGGAAAGAGCCTAAATGTCCATCAACTGATGAATGGATAAAGAAACTGTGGTTGATATACACAATGGAGTACTATGTGGCAATGAGAAAGAATGAAATATGGCCCTTTGTAGCAACGTGGATGGAACTGGAGAGTGTTATGCTAAGTGAAATAAGTCATAGAGAGAAAGACAGATACCATATGTTTTCGCTCTTATGTGGATCCTGAGAAACTTAACAGAAACCCATGGGGGAGGGGAAGGAAAAAAAAAAAAAGAGGTTAGAGTGGGAGAGAGCCAAAGCATAAGAGACTCTTAAAAACTGAGAACAAACTGAGGGTTGATGGGGGGGTGGAAGGGAGGGGAGGGTAGGTGATGGGTATTGAAGAAGGCATCTTTGGGATGAGCACTGGGTGTTGTATGGAAACCAATTTGACAATAAATTTCATATATTAAAAAAAAAGAAGAACATGGATCCAAGTGGGTAAAGCATAAAGACCCACTCTGCTGCTTTGATTTCTAGAGTGTGTACATTTCATAAAAGGTGGGGGACAGAGGTGGGACTATTCTCTGTGGGAGAGGCTTTGCTAATAGCGGTAATACTATCAGTCTGGTTTGTTAACACTTTTTAATGAAGGTGCTGGTAGATCCTTAGCCAGTTTCAGTTCAAAGTCTTGCTTAAATGTCTCTTAACTTTACTCTACCATCCCACTCAGCCGTCCCTACCCCTGAGTGAAGCCCTTGTCATCTCTGACCTGGACTTACAACAACTGCCTGCCTCCAGTCTTGCCGTACCAAAGGAGCCACCAGGAAATAGAGTGATATACGCCAAAAACAAAGTCAGTGTGTTGGCTCCGTTGAAGTTTTCTCATGTAGCTTTCAAACTCCTCCATACCCTGGCCCCACCCCACCAGGCAAATTACCAGCCACACCAGCCATAAGCCGGCTACACGTCCCCACTTACAGATTCACCATAAACACAGCATTCCCTTTATAACCCTTTGCTACAGCAGGCTACTGGTTGGTCCCCACAGCCCACTCTTCCCCTTTTCACCTTATTAAAAATATATTTTTCCCTTTTCCCGCCACACCCCTCCGCCATCATTCCTCTGAAGCTAGATTTGGCCACACGTCTGTTCTCAAAGCCAGCAGCAGAATGTAGGAGGAAGACAGGTGTGCAACTTCTGCCTCACTTGGCTAAAATGAGCTAGCTTGCTATCCTTCTCTTCCCTCTCTCCTCCTTGCAACTGGCATGTGCTCTTAGCAGCAAGCCATATGATGCCCCACCAATCCTGGAGGACCCAAGTTGAAAGGATCTTGGTCCCTGAATGACATGGGAGAGCAAAGCTGCCCTGGCCCACTGACTTGTCCTCTGCAGACTGTTGTGTGAGAGACTTCTGTGACAGACTTCTTTCAAGTCGCTATATTGTAGATCTCTTTGATACAGCCCTTAGCCTTTGTCTTAATGCACCTGCCCTCATGTGTCCTAATCCTTCAGGCTGTCCCAACTTGCTTACTTGGTAAGCTCCAGTTCATCACTTTTGCAAAAGGCCACGACTCTCGCAGGACCCAGCAAAATTAATCCTTTCTTGCCTGTGCTCTCCATAGCACATTTACTTGATGACATCGCTAATACCAGACCACTGTCATTTGATTTTTCATTTGTTCCATGGTCTGTTCCATGACCGTACTCCTCCAACAGAAAGATGAGTACCATTTTTTTGAGAGACAGAGAGCATGGGAGAGGGGCAGAGGGAAGGAGGGGTGGAGAGAGAGAGAGGGAGAGAGAGAAAGAGAAAGAGAGAGAGAGAGAGAGAGAGAGAATCTTATGCAGGCTCTATGCTGAGTAAAGAGCCCAATGCAGGGTTCAATCCCATGACCCTGGGATCATGACTTGAGATGAAATCAAGAGTCGGACACTCAAGCAACTGAGAACCCAGGCATCCCAGAAAGGTGAGCAACATTTTAAACTTTATCTTTGAATCTTCAGACCAAAGTTTAGCATGTGGTAGGAGGCCAATATGATTTCAAAGGTAAATGAATAATGGCTCATCTCCTCATCTTCTAGCTTAGCAGTAAAGAGCATTTGAAAGGTTAAGGAGCAGAAGACAGAAAATGAGAGAAAGGAAACGAGGAGGATAGAAACAAGGGTGAAGCAGAGACCATATCCTCAATGTCTTCTGAATCCCCACCAGCACCTGGCCCTCTGTAGAAACTCAATAACTGCTTATTGATTGGACCCGGCCTTTGCTTGCCATGATGGCTTCCTTCCGTCAGATCCCAAGGAAGCTGCTATAGGAAGTCACTCAGGAGACTAAAAGAATAGCAAGGGTGGGGTGTCAGGACGGCCATTAATTAACAACACCTATTATTCAAATCATTGAGGAAACAAGTATACATTAGATATACGCACATGTTTAGATATGTGGCTTTATTTAACATATTCCAGTGTATGTAGTGTCTCATGATTATATGATAGCCATTAAAACCCATTTCTTCACTTTACCAGATTTTCAAACAGAAACTTTCAAAGGAGATTGCGCATGGTAACACACACTAGAGAAAGAGCTGGGAAACTCAGTGGCCTTTAATTATTCAGGATTTAATCATGCAGGCATGTACAATCAATATTTGTTCATCTTAATCTGATTACCAGCTAGTGGTGCTCAGTACCTCCATCAACAGGATAACAATATGACACATTTCATAGACTTTCCCTACATTCTTCCAACAAGCATATTGGAAGGATTTTAATCAGCTAATGAACTCATCAATGGCATTTTCAGGAGCCGAGGCACCTTCTGGCGCCTACATCCCATGACCATATTTGCCTGACATCTTGTGGCCACAAGGAACATGACAGTCTATAAACTCAACATCTGTACACGGTGCAAACAGCATCTTTGAATGCTAATGTCAGCATTACAGTTAGGGCAAACACAAAACTGTTTAGGAGATGTGTGACATGTAATTATTTCATCTAATTAAAATAGAAACTAGCCTTTTCTTTTTATATTTACGAGGCAGGTTGGAACATGCGGTTCAGTCCTTCTAAGGAAAGGAACAGGGCCTCTATCTGGGCTCTACAACAGCTGGCTCAGTGTCAACTACCTGGGCCACAATGCTTCTCCTGAGAAAGATCCACCAAAACAGAATGTGTCTCCCTGGAATGAGAGAAGAAAGAGTACCTGTGGTCAGCTCCTCTGGGACAGAGGATTTCAAGCTGGGATTGTTAGAACAAAGAAGGAAGAATCCCCTGAATACTAAAGAGAGGACTGATAAAAGGTCTCATTTTCAACACATATGGTTTAGTGTTGTGGCTCACAAACTTTGTTTTTTAGCACTGGGAACATTTTGTTCAAAACCAAATTTACTGTGGAATCCTATAAATATAAAACAGAAAAAAACTGGTAAAAGATGCTTTGATTGAATCATGTGATCTAAACTCCACTGGTCTAGCTTCCCTTGTTCCCCTAGGGTACCTCCCTAAACCTAGCCATTTGAGGGAACAGCTTGAAAACCATTGGGAAGATGGAAATTATTGGATCTGAAATCAGAACTCCTAGTTTTGTATTCCAACTCTACCCCTTAGTAGCCAGGCATCATTTAATAAGTCATTAACCTTTCTAAACCTCAGGTTCTTCATCTATAAAATAGGGGAAATAATATTTATTCCACAGGGTTATTGGCAACATTAAAGGAGGCAGTAAAATGAAAGTGCTTTGTAATTACCAGACAGATGATCATGTTGTCCTTATTAGACAGCTGTAATGGGCAGTCACGCAACCAAGAGGAACAGGCTCCAGACAATGCCCTGCATTGTCTTCTCGCCCATTCCAAGGAAATCTGGAGGAATCCATTGGAAGTCTCATTTGACAAATATGTCTCTAGTAGGTTAGAATAGTGAAGACACAGTGGAATGCTCTGAACAGTAGACTATAGGGCCCTCAAAACACATGTCGGTTCATTATCACCACCTTGCTTAGGAAAGATAGTTTTCACTGAATCTGTTGCCCACTCCCACCTTAAGTGATAACCACATCAGAAGATCTATTGTATGTCCTAACAGAAGGTACAGATACAGGGACACAGAGAAGTTGTAGCTTGTCTCTGAGCACGCAGCAAGGTCATGACTGAGCTGGAACTAGATTCCGTTTGTCTTGTCACTCAGTGATCATCTACCTGCCTAGGACAGCCTGTCGTACAAAGGACACCAGTCTACATCAGTGAAGGGAGGAAAGAAAGCTAGTGCTGCACTGAAGAAACCCAATGGAGATAACCAGTAAGACAATTCCAGAATCACTTCTGGGAGCTCAGAGCCAGCCGGCCTGGGACAGCAGGAAGAAAGCTGACATTTGCTTCCCTTGGGAATGGAATATGTTCTTTGCTGGGAATAGGATCAGGAAATATTTTTAGGTGTTTCCAGGGATAATTGTGACTAACCACAATAATCTTGACCATCCCATGACTGGGGACACCCAGAGCCCCAGGAGTGTGTGATACCGGGTGAGGGAGTGAAGCAGGAGGTATTGGTAATGTGACAGCCAGCTGGGGGTTACCAATGAGCTAGGATGCAGACAAACACAGAAGACCTGGCTTATCCCACAGCACACCTTTAACACATGAGAATAAATTCTGAAGGAAAGATGTAACATTTCCAGTAGAGAACTTCAAAAATAAGCTATATGATGTGTGATCCTGACCCAAAAAAAAAAAAAGGACAGAAGAAGCATCAGATATCCTATCAAACCCTCTTCTTAGGCTGAAAATGATATGGTTGTACTGTGCCATTAGAGATAATTTAAAAGAAAATGGATATTTAATTTAAAGATCATTTCTGGCTATTACATAAACCACCAAAATCAGAACCACAGGCAATCTTGTCTGTTAATGGTCCAGGCATTTGTGCCTTTTCGCTCATGCTCTTTAATATTTGCTGTTTCCTTTATTTGAACCAAAAGGAGAAAAAGTTCAGCTGCAGAAATAGAACATGTCACACTTGAATTCAGTAGAGTTTTTTAAAAAAAGAGAGCCTTCTGAGGCAAGATGATAAATGGCTAATAAGAAACAGGGGTGCCTGGGGGGTTGGCAAGGAGGGGCTAACCATGCTTGGGAGAATTCAGGATTCAGTGATAGGTAGCTGCTGTTTCTATCCTCAAAGAAAGAGCGATCGATTCACTTTTAAGGAAAACAAGCTGGATCCTGGGGACTGCTGGAGGTGGAGAGGTGGCTTCTCTGAGCCTGCCGCACTGGGTGACCTTTGCATGGGGCCATGGAAAGAACAATGGAGAAGCAACCCTCCTAAATTAGTCATTGGGGCTGTTTGATTTGTTCCTGTACCAGATGTTCCTCCGTTGATCCCTGCCTGGCCCATATGTCCTCCGTGAACAAGAGAGCGAGAAGGAGCCAGCGGCCGCCACTTCAGAAGCAGCCACCGGAGCGGGCTAATGGAGTCCTTGGCAGGAGACCGCCACCTGATTGGTTCTTCACCATTTTTCCTAGAGATCAAGGGCATTATGCAGACAGGACACCTGCCCACTCCCAGTGCCAGGCTGGGTGTCTAGGCAATCTTGATTCCCACTGAGTTCTGGTGAGCTCCACAGAGCCCCTCAGCTGTGTTCCTGGCCCTCTCCATCTTTTCATCCCCTTCATAAGAAGCCCCTGTGGAATTTAGTAATCGGCTACTGCCATGTTCAAAGTGGAGCCCAATCTGGCCAGCAGGTTTTCTGTTCCCTCGAGCAATATCCATCTGCTGTCCACTGAGCTGAGGGTTGGAGGGGACTCTGATGTCTCTGAGCAGAAGGTGGAGGGCTGATCACCATTTTAAGCTGGCAGGTGGAGACAAGAGGCTTGAGGACCCGTTCATTTGGGGAATTGACTAGTTTTGTCCTTTTGTATCAACAAGAACTGTGCTGTGGGCCCACATGGCGAGGACGTCTTTCCCAGCTTCTCATAAGGCCAGCAAGTGGACATATAACTCTTTTGTGTGTCCACATCACCCCCTTCTTCTGGAAACTCTGCCTCCCCCTGCTTTGGGTACATTTCTCATGCTGGCCAAAGAACTCCTCTGCTATGCTCAAACGAAAATTGGGCAAAAAGTCAGTCTACCACAGGCATGGGAGCCCTGAGACATGAGGCTGGGACCTATCAGTAGCCTCATGGCAGAAGCCAGAATACCACAAGTGGGACTGGACTGACACCAGCAGTGGGCTGGCCTGACCCTGGGCACTGCTTCTGAGGACCGGCTGCAGCTCTGCCCTTCCCTTTAGCTGCCTGATTCTTCCTCTGATTACATAGGATACTCCCGTATCTTTCTAGTAAATTACTATTTTTGCCATTGCCATTTTGAGTTTCTGTCCTTGAATCTAAAAGAGCCCTGACTAATAAATGAATCAAATCAAATGAAAACAGGACAGTACCCTGAATCCCCACGTTTCTGAAAGCCACCTGTCTGATTAACCAATTTGCCAAAAATCAATTCCTCAAATAATCTATTTGCTGAACGACCTAGTCACAAATCTGACGCTTTCCCCGCACTTTGGTTTAGCTATGGCTTCTCCCGGGCTGTTACTTTCGCATTTAGCTGTGATGTTAGTCAGACTCTTCTAAATTGAATGTCAATTTCCTATGGATTTCACATCGTAAATGCCCAGGACCTCTCCAAGCGTTGCAGTTTTTATATGCAAATAGAATGAGTTTCCCTTAAATACAGCTAGCTATCCTAATGTGAGACCTTACACCCCTGTTTCTGCCTATCTCTTCTCTTTATCTTCTACTACTCCTGTCTTGTGCCCCATCTTTGCCCATGCCCACCAAATGGCTGTGACAAACCATTCTAGAGCCAGGTAAAGAGTGTATATGACTGGGGCACCTGGGTGGCTCAGTCCATTAAGCGTCTGACTCTTGATTTTGGCTCAGGACATGATCTCACAATTTCATGGGTTTGAGACCCATGTTGGACCACACTGGCAGGGAGCCTGCTTGGGATTCTCTGCTCTCTCTCTGCCCCTCCCCTGCTCACGCTCTCTCAAATAAACTTAAAAAAATGTATCTGACCAACTTTGGTAATTTGATAATTTAGCAAGTTAACCTTCAGGTGAATTGTGAATAATTTACTTTCAATGACTTGACCCAGATCCCAAACACCTCACCTCACCAACTTGGATAAATGAAATCCAAGAAGAACTTTCAAGTTTAGTCTTTATCTACCACTCCTACCATCCCATTCAGTAAGTTATCCCATTTATCCCACCAGCGGATCTCCCCAACCCATAAAACAAATTCTGAGCCCCTGGTCTGAATTGTTGCTTTGGGAGGGCCACAACTCCCTCCTGGGCTGGACCACACTAAGCTCTGGGTGATTGTGTTACCTCGGTCCTCATAGCCAGAACTTCTGCTTCATAGCACACCAGTCACCTGTGTTTATTAATTTTTAGTTACATTTATTTGCTTATTGTGTCCTTTCCCACTAAAGTTCTTGAATGCAAGAGTCCCTTCAGCATGGTGTCATCACTGTATGCCAGGTGACTGGCCAATCAATGGCACCATTTGGGAACCATCCTATTTCTGGCCTCTTACATTGACCCTGCAGCTGCCTCACTTAAACCTTCTGAGTGTTTGGGCAGCCTGAGGACCAGGCCCCAGTCATCTGTGCTTTCTCTGGGAGCTCTGGCTCGTCTGATGGCCTTGTGGCTGGAAGAGCCTGGCCTTACCTGCTGGACCAGCCCAGCCCAGCTCAGCTTTCTGCTTTCAGTGGACCTCAACAACTATATTCTTCTGGTCTCTGTGTCTGGGCAAACCTTTGCCACCTCTGTGGTCTACCCAAGAGAGGAAATCATGGGTCACTCACCATCTGTCATGATAGGAGATCATGCTTCAGAAAAAGCTGGCAGCTTAGAACCATACAGAGCAGGGACTATTGTGGTTGGCCACATGGGGGTCATTTACAGGTGTTATCATTTATTTGCCATGTGATATGTTGTAAAGAAGAATTAATAATAATGACCGGTTTACAGCACACTAGTTACAAGTTATGAGGAACAAAAAGCCACTCAGAATTAAAAAACAAAATTGAGATGAACTATAAGGGAGTGGTTCTGCCAGGCCAGTTGCAAGGACAGCTGAACTGGAAAACTGCCAGTAGTTTATCTCTGTCTGTGTGTCTCTCTCCTTCTCTACCTCTCTCTTCCACATCCCTCTGCACCCTTTGTATACTGGCTTTGTCTGCACTATGAATGCTTGCACCCATTAGTCTGGTCACCCGCAAGGACAAAGAAATCTTCTGAGTTCATATGACCTTCTAACTTTTCTTCCCACAAATAAGGAGCTCAGTCTCTATGTCTCATTCCAAGACTTCAGAGGGTTTCCTGTTGGCTCAATTTATATAGTAAGATTTGCATGAGAACTAGAGCAGCCAAGTCCAATCTTTGGATATGTGCACAGGGTGGTGAGGGAGGGATGGAGGTGGAGGAGGAGAAGGAAGTGAGGCAGGTCCTGATAAGGGCTGGGGTGCTGGGAAGTTAATAGGCACTGCCAACCCCCCCTAGATTACAGTGGTTATTGTGAAAATAAATAGAGAAACAAATAGAAAATGCTTAGCTCAGAGCAGATGCTCATTACTTTCCTCTCCTCCTCTGCCCTATTGGGTCACACTTACCAACTAGCTGTGGAGAATTCACATTTAGAGTCTCTGCCTGAAGTCACACTCCTGGCCCCTAGGATTCCCAACCTTTCTCTTGCTTTCAAAAAAAAAAAAGGCCTGGAAAAATGTGAAATGTTTTTAATTACTGTTTAGTTCATAACTCATTCCAAAGTCTGACTGGACACAGCCTACGGCTCTCCCCTAGACAAGGTGAGAGTGGGTCTTCTGACTCTCCCACTGGCCCAGGGGCCCCGCAGCACCCGCAGCGCCTGCCTCCGGAGCAGAGGCCTTGGCCGCCATGTGGCCCGCCTCCAGGAGCTGCTGCCCACCTGCTTTACCTAAGCCGGGCCTCCTGAATTTAGGGCTGCCAAATTTAGTGAATAAAAATGCGGGACATCCAGTTAAATTTCAGATAAACTACAAACACTTTTTTAGCAGAGGAATGTCCCAAATATTCATTGTTTACCTGAAATTTGAATTTCACTGACTGTCCTGTATTTCATCTGGGAACATGCCTTTACTTGTCTCATTCCCTAAAGTGGCTCTTGAACCACACAGACCCCAAACACACACACTTCTAACCCAAGCAGGCCCATGGGGATTGCTCAGTAAGGTGAATCATTGTCCCACCTTTGCCTGTCTGCCTCTGTCAGGAGTCTCCAACCACAGTCCTGTTCTTACTTGTCTGACCAACTTCCAACCTCAGCTCTACATGCCTGATCATTGACGCTGGACACTAGCCCAGCCCAGGCCCATAACAAACCATGCCCTTGGCTCCATACCAGATGTTTCTGTAGCCAAAATGGGCATCGACTTTGCTTATGACTAAAACACAAGGATAATAACTTAGCCCTTTCAAGTCTCCATTTGCATTTCCCTCTACAAGAGTGATCATCCATCCAGCAAGCAAGGAATCACTCCTTGTCTTGCACTATTTAATTTCCCCTTCCTTTCTAGGCACCAGTGATATATTTCAGAAAAACCTCTTTGGCCCTCATTTTCTGTGTCTGCTGAACACTCAGTACCGCTTTCTTAAGGTGGTGGCAGCATTGTTCTGGTTTGTTTCTCCGAAGCTATATTCCAGGGGGCCTCACTGAGGTAAGAATGAGGAGGAGCAGACTGTATTTGGAATTCTCCAGTTGGAGAACTGATTAGCCTTGGATCACATCCCCCAGGAATGCCAAGGTTGGTACTGTATCAGAAACTATTTCATTTGGCTTGATGACTTCCAGAAGCCACAGATTTTCATCTGAGACTAAAAGAGGTACACAGATGAAACTGTCAAAGATCCCTACAACTCAGAGCAAGCCCCAGGCCTCATAACCTCAAGATTCTGAGGGGCAAAGGGTGAGAGAAGATCAGAAAACTCCAAGCCACTGTGGCCTGCCAGATGTCAGAGGGAAGAAACACCTGCTCGAGCCACTATTGAAGATGAAACAAAACGTGTCTCAAATTAGAGAAAGCAAACTCCTTTCTCATCACAAACAAAATGTTTTGTAATTGAATGAACTTTTGCATCAACTCGTTTTGGTGGTGGTTTCAAATACAAACATCAAAAGAGTTTTTCAGAGCCCAAGAGAGAGCAGATGTTAATTAGAATAAAATTGTAGCAAGGCAGGCTGAATTTTGTTTTGTCCTGGTGTTGCATTATTAGTTCATCATATCCACTTAGTCAGCACCTGCTACTTGTGCAGAAAATAATCTACGCAAGTAACTTGGTCTGTAGAAGTCATGCTCAAAGTGCGGTCCGGGACCAAAACTATCAGCATAATTTAGGAACTTGTTAGATATGCAACTTCTTGGGTCCCACTTTAGGCCCTACCAAATCAGAGACTCTGGCAATGGAGCCCAGACTCTCTTGCTAATAAGCTCTCTTTGTGGTTCTGATGCACAGAAGATTCTCAGATGTCACCCACGTGATTCTTGGTGATTATGCTCAAGTTCAGCCACTCTAAGACTTTTTGACAAGAGAAATGGCTAACATTTTTTTTTTAATGTGTCAGGAGTCTAATTTGGTCCTTTAACCTTGCTTAGCATCAACATCAATGTCAACAGTGTTAATTCCAGACATAGAGAATTATTCAGTTACCCACAAACCTCTCCAATAGCAAATGCATTGTTTCTTATTCCTTACCCTTGTCTGGATTCTAAAGAGGGGGAACCAGAGAGGGTGGGGAAGAGGGAGAGAGATTGAGAGAGGGAGAGCAATTGAGAGAGAGAGAGAGACCTAAATTTTTGCCAGTCAATATGGAGCAACAGTAAAAGTAAACAGGTCTCTTAGGTGTTGCAATATTGTATTCAGGTTTTTTCCCTGACCCTCAATACAACGGACAGATCAGTCACTTAAGAAAATCAAAAGAGAGACGGGAAGGATGCCTGTACCCACTCACAAGTTTTTAAGATTTATTTATACTCTACACTGTGATGATGACAGAACTCCAGGCTTCCCTTGGGGCTGACATTCAACGTAAATTTGGTAAGGTGTTTATACATTCTATGCCATCTAATTTTTCCTGCATCTTTCACTATATTATTCATTCTTCCAATCTTAATACTAGAAAAAAGATTCAAAGGATGATTCTCTCATGGCTTGCCTTGGTGGCTCAGTCGGTTAAGTGTCTGACTTTGGCTCAGGTCATGATCTCACAGTTCGTGAGTTCAAGCCCCAAATCCAGCTCTGTGCTGACAACTCAGAGCCTGGAACCTGCTTCGGATTCTGTGTCTCCCTCTCTCTCTGCCTTTCCCCTCCTCTCTCTCTCTCTCAAAAATAAATAAACATTTTAAAAAATCGGATGAAGACTCTTTCAAAAACATGACATTTATGAAATGAGTCTTAATTGTGACCAGCTGGACTGCCTTGCCCCCAGGTGCAGGCTCCTAAAATGATGAGGAAAGTATTTGCAATTTCTGTTCTGAAAATTAAACACTCTTGAATGAGATCTAAGCTGGCATTCTTGAATGTCTAAAGGTCTCATTTTTCACTGCAGAAGACTTGTGGCTTTGGTCTCTGCCTCAGAGGTCAAGAGCTGAGACTGAAGTGTCATGCTTGGAAATCTCTGGGACTGCTCTTTGTGCCTGACTAGAACCCAGCCTCAGGAAACACAGCCTCAATCTTGATTATTTGTACCCTGTTATGTGGCTTTAAATGAAAAATGCATATATTTTTTAAAGTTTTTATTTACATTTCAGTTAATAAAAGTGTAATATTAGTTTCAGGTGTATAATAGAGTGATTCAACACTTGCATACAACATCCAGTGCTCATCACAGCAAGTGCCCTCCTTCATCCCCGTCACCTATTTCACCCACCCCACCCCCACCATCAGTTTGCTCTCTAACCATCTGTTTGTTCTCTATAGTTAAGAGTCTGTTTCTTGGTTTGACTCTGTTTTTTCCCCTTAGCTTGTTTGTTTCTTAAATTCCACATATGAGTGAAATCATACAGGATTTGTCTTTCTCTGACTTATTTCACTTAGCATAATACTCTCTCTGGCTCCATCCATGTTGTTACAAATGGTGAATTTCTTTTTTATGGCTGAGTAATAGTTCAGTGTGTGTGTGTGTGTGTGTGTGTGTGTGTGTGTGTGTAGCACATCTTCCTTATCCATTATCAGTCGATGGACATTTGGACTCTTTCCATAATTTGGCTATTGTAGATAATGCTGCTATAAACATCAGAGTGCATGCATCCCTTTGAATTAGTATTTTTGTATTCCTTTTTTTGTTTTGTTTTGGTTTTTGTTTTAATTTTATTTTTTTAATTTACATCCAAATTAGTTAGCATATAGTGCAACAATGATTTCAGGAGTAGATTTCTTAATGCCCCTTACCCATTTAGCCCATCCCCCCTCCCACAACCCTTCCAGTAACCCTCTGTTTGTTCTCCATATTTAAGAGTCTCTTATGTTTTGTCCCCCTCCCTGTTTTTATATTATTTTTGCTTCCCTTATGTTCATCTGTTCTGTGTCTTAAAGTATTCATATAAGTGAAAGCATATGATACTTGTCTTTCTCTGACTGACTAATTTCACTTAGCATAATACCCTCTAGTTTCATCCATGTAGTTGCAAATAGCAAGATTTCATTTTTTATTGCCGAGTAATACTCCATTGTATATATATCCACGTCTTCTTTATCCATTCATCCATCAATGGACATTTGGCTTTCCATACTTTGGCTATTGTTGATAGTGTTGCTATAAACATGGGGGTGCATGGGTCCCTTCAAAACAGCATATCTATATAACCTTGGATAAATACCTAGTAGTGCAATTGTTGGGTTGTAGGGTAGTTCTATTTTTAATTTTTTGAGGAACCTCCATACTGTTTTCCAGAGTGGCTGCACCAGCTTGCATTCCCACCAGAAACGCAAAACAGATTCTCTTTCTCCGCATTGTTGTTGCCTGAGTTGTTAATGTTAGCCATTCTGACAGGTGTGAGGTGGTATCTCACTGTGGTTTTGATTTGTATTTCCCTGATGATGAGTGATGTGGAGCATGTTTTCATGTGTCTCTTGGCCATCTGGATGTCTTCTTTGGAGAAGTGTCTATTCTTGTCTTATGCCCATTTCTTCACTGGATTACTTGTTTTTTGGTTGTTGAGTTTGATCAGTTCTTTACAGACTTTGGATACTAACCCTTTATCGATATGTCGTTTGCAAGTATCTTCTCCCATTCTGTCAGTTGACTTTTAGTTTTGCTGATTGTTACCTGCACTGTGAAGAAGCTTTTTATTTTGATGAGGTCCCAACAGTTCATTTTTGCTTTTGTTTCCCTTGTCTCCAGAGATGTGTTGAGTAAGAAGTTGCTGCGGCCAAGATCAAAGAGGTTTTTGTCTGCTTTCTCCTTGAGGATTTTGATGGCTTCCTGTCTTACATTTAGGTCTTTCATCCATTTTGAGTATTTTTTGTGTATGGTGTATGGTAGTCTAGGTTCATTCTTCTGCATGTCACTGTCCGGTTTTCCCAGCACCACTTCCTGAAGAGATTGTCTTTATTCCATTGGATATTCTTTTCTGCTTTGTCTAAGATTAGTTGGCCATACGTTTGTGGGTCCATTTCTGGCTTCTCTGTTCTGTTCCATTGATCTGAGTGTCTGTCATTGTGCCAGGACCATACTGTCTTGATGATTACAGCTTTGTAGTATAGCTTGATGTCCAGGATTGTGATGCCTCCTGCTTTGGTTTTCTTTTTCAAGATTGCTTTGGCTATTCGGGGTCTTTTCTGGTTCCATACAAATTTTAGGATTGTTTGTTTTAGCTTTGTGAAGAATGATGGTGTTATTTTGATAGGGATTGCATTGAATATGTAGATTGCTTTGGGTGGTGTCGACATTTTAACAATATTTTTTCTTCCAATTCATGAGCATAGAATATTTTTTCCACTTTTTTGTGTCCTCTTCAATTTCTTTCATAAGCTTTCTAATAGTTTCCAGTGTATAGATTTTTCACCTCTTTGGTTAGATTTATTCCTAGGTATTTTATGGGTTTTGGTGCAATTGTAAATGGGATTGATTCCTTGATTTCTCTTTCTGTTGTTTCATTGTTGGTATATAGGAATGCAACCAATTTCCGTGCATTGATTTTATATCCTGCAACTTTGCTGAATTCATGGATCAGTTCTAGCAGCTTTTTGGTGGAATCTTTTGAGTTTTCCATATAGAGTGTCATGTCATCTGTGAAGAGTGAAAGTTTGACCTCCTCCTGGCTGATTTGGATGCCTTTTATTTCTTTGTGTTGTCTGATTGCAGAGGCTAAGACTTCCAATACTATGTTGAATAATAGTGGTGAGAGTGGACATCCCTGTCTTATTCCTGACCTTAGGGGGAAAGCTCTCAGTTTTTCCCCATTGAGGATGATATTAACATTGGGTCTTTTATATTTGGCTTTTATGATCTTGAGCCATGATCCTTCTATCCCTACTTTCTTGAGGTTTTTTATCAAGAAAGGTTGTTGTATTTTGTCAAATGCTTTCTCTGCATCTATTGAGAGGATCATATGGTTCTTGTCCTTTCTTTTATTGATGTGATGAATCACACTGATTGTTTTTTTCAGATACTGAACCAGCCCTGCATCCCTAATCCCACTTGGTTGTGGTGAATAATTTTTTTAATGTATTGTTGGAGCCGGTTGGCTAATATCTTGTTGAGGATTTTTGCATCCATGTTCATCAGCAAAATTGGTCTATAGTTCTCCTTTTTAGTGGGGTCTCTGTCGGGTTTTGGAATCAAGGAAATGCTGGAGTCATAGAAAGAGTTTGGAAGTTTGCCTTCCATTTCTATTTTTTGGAGCAGCTTCAAGAGAATAGGTCTTAACTCTCCCTTACATGTTTGGTAGAATTCCCCTGGAAAGCCATCTGGCACTGGACTCTTGTTTTTTGGGAGATTTTTGATTACTTATTTGATTTCTTTACTGGTTATGGGTCTGTTCAAATTTTCTATTTCTTCCTGTTTCAGTTTTGGTAGTGTATATGTTGCTAGGAATTTGTCCATTTCTTCCAGATTGCCCATTTTATTGGCATATAATTGCTCATAATATTCTATTATTGTTTTTATTTCTGCTGTGTTTGTTGTGATCTCTCTTCTTTAATTCTTGATTTTATTTATTTGGCTCCTTTCCTTTTTTGTTTTGATCAAACTGGCTAGTGGTTTATCAATTTTGTTAATTCTTTCAAAGAACCAGTTTCTGGTTCCATTGATCTGTTCTACTGGTTTTTTGTTTGTTTGTTTGTTTCAATAGCCTTAATTTCTGCTCTAATTTTTATGATTTCCTGTCTTCTGCTGGTTTGGGTTTTTATTTGCTGTTCTTTTTCCAGCTCTTTAAGGAGTAAGGATAGTTTGTGAATCTGAGGTCTTTCTTACTTCTTTAGAAAGGCCTGGATTGCTATATACTTTCCTCTTATGACTGTCTTTGCTGCGTCCCAGAGGTTTAGGGTTGTGGTGTTATCATTTTCATCAGCTTCCATGAACTTTTCAATTTCCTCTTTAACTTCTTGGTTAGCCCATTCCTTGTTTAGTAAGATGTTCTTTAGTCTCCAAGTATTTGTTACCTTTCCTAATTTTTTCTTGTGTTTGATTTCAAGTTTCATAGCATTGTGGTCTGAAAATATGCACAGTATGATCTCGGTCTTTTTGTACTTGTTGAGGGCTGATTTGTGTCCCAATATGTGGTCTATTCTGGAGAACGTTCCGTGTGCACTAGAGAAGAATGTAAATTCTGCTGCTTTAGGATGAATTGTTCTGAATATATCTGTTAAGTCCATCTGGTCCAGTGTGTCATTCAAAGCCATTGTTTCCTTGTTGATTTTTTTATTAGATGATCTGTGCATTGCTGTGAGTGGGGTGTTGAAGTCCCCTGCTATTATGGTATTACTATCAATGAGTTTCTTTATGTTTGTGATTAATTGATTTATATATTTGGGTGCTGCCACAGTTGGCACATAAATGTTTACAATTGTTAGGTCTTCTTGGTGGATAGACCCCTTGATTATGATATAATGCCCTTCTGCATCTCTTGATACAGTCTTTCTTTTAAAGTCTAGATTGTCTGATATAAATATGGTGACTCTGTCTTTCTTTTGTTGACCATTAGCATGATAGATGGTTCTCCATCCCCTGACTTTAAATCTGAAGGTGTCTTTACATCTAAAGTGGGTCTCTTGTAAACAGCATCTAGATGGATCTTGTTTTCCTATCCATTCTGTTACCTTATTTCTTTTGATTAGAGCATTTAGTCTATTGACGTTTAGAGTGAGTACTGAAAGATATTAATTTATTGCCATTATGTTGCTTGTAGAGTTGGAGTTTCTGGTGGTGTTCTCTGGTCCTGTCTAGTCTTTGTTGCTTTTGGTATTTATTTATTTGTTGTTGTTGTTGTTTTCATCCTTTCTCCCCTCAGAGAGTCACCCTTAAAATTTCTTGCAGGACTGGTTTAGTGGTCACGAACTCCTTTAATTTTTGTTTGTCTGGGAAACTTTTTATCTCTCCTTCTATTTTGAATGACAGCCTTGCTGGATAAAGAATTCTTGGCTGCATATTTTTCTGATTCAGCACATTGAATACATCCTGCCACTCCTTTCTGGCCTGCCAAGTTTCTGTAGATAGGTCTGCTGCAAAACTGATCTGTCTTCCCTTGTAGGTGAGGGACTTTTTTTCCCTTGCTGCCCTCATGATTCTCTTCTTGCCTGAGTATTTTGTGAATTTGACTATAATATGCCTTGTTGATGATCGGTTTTTGTCGAATCTAATGGGGGTCCTCTGTTCTTCCTGGATTTTGATGTCTGTGTCTTTCCCCAGGTTAGGAAATTTTCCACTATGATTTGCTCACATAACCCTTCTACCCCCTTTTCTCTCTCTTCCTCTTCTGGGACCCCTAGGATTTTGATGTTGTTCCTTTTTAATGAGTCACTGATTTCTCTCATTGTTAAATCCTGCTCTTTTGCCTTGATCTCCCTTTTTTTCTGCTTCATTATTGTCCATAAGTTTGTCCTCTATATGGCTGATTGTCTGTTCTGCCTCACCCATCCTTGCCACCATGGCCTGCATTTGAGATTGCAGCTCAGTTATAGCATTTTTTATATCATCCTGACTAGCTTTTACTTCTTTTATCTCCACAGAAAGGGATTCCAATCTATTTTCAACTCCAGCTAGTATTATTATCATACTTCTAAATTCTGGTTCAGACATCTTGCTTGTATCTGTGTTGGTTAAGTCCCTGGCTGTTGTTTCTTCCTGCTCTTTCTTTTGGGGTTAATTCCTTTGTTTTGTCATTTTGAAGTGAGAAAGGAATTAATGAGGTAAAAAAATTAAAATTAAAAAAATATTAAAATTAAAAATTAAACACACACACACACACAAAATCAAATAAATGATGCTAGATCCTAGGTGTGTTTTGGTCTGGATGCTGAAAGGGGCTTGATAGATTAGAGAAAAATGAGGAAAGAAAAAAGAAAAAAAAGGAAATTGTTTGAAAATTTGAAAAAATGAATACACTGAAGTAGACTAAAATGAAATGATGGAAGTAAAATAGAATTTGAAAAAATTTACACAAAAGTAGAAAATATAGTAGAAAATATTTTAAAAAATATTTTTTATAAAAATTGAAAATAAAAATGAATTTTTTCTCTTTCTGTATTCAAGAAAAAGAAACAAAAAAGAGAAAAAAGAAAAATAAATAAGTAAATAAAAGAAAGAAAATTGAATAAACGGACCGGTGAACAGACTGAAATACGACTGAAATTACTTTGTTTTCCCCTAGAAGTCAAACTATGAACCCCTTTATAGTCTATAAGCTAAGCAGGCAGAGAGAGACGTGTTCCTGAAGAGCAAAGTTGGCGCAGCTGAGCGGGGCTTAGTGTAATGGCTCTGTTCTCCACTAGATGGCGCTGCTTAGCTTACTGGGGTCAATTGTTGTGGCGCTCGTAGGTGCATATGCGCATGCGCGGGAATGGTGACCATGGCGGCACCCAGCCAGTCTCCAGTATCAGAACTCTGTTCTCCCCAATCAGCAATATCGCACCCGTCCTTTGTCTTTCGCTGCCGTTAACTCCCCGCTTTTACACAGTCTGTGACCAAGCCCCAGGCAGCACCTCCCTCCTGAGTTTTGTCTCAGATGCGGCTGTTTTTCCCGACGTCTTACTTCTGAGGGACTGCGGCTTTGACGCGTTCTGCCCTCTGCCGGAGGGTCTCACCGAGCAACGGCCGTGTGCCGGCGGCACCCAGGAACGTTTGCGGGACCGTGCTGCTGTCGATGCCCAGAGGCTGCAGCCGGGTGCCAGCCCGCCCCAGAAAAAGTTCACGAGGTAGTGCAGCAGCTTTTCAGGGATTATGAAAAATCACAACACACGTCTGGTACCAGGCTTCACCCTTAAACTACCTTGTTCTAGCACCAGCAAATGTGGTTGTTCTCCTGGGTCCACGGGGGCCCTGCCTTTGGGGCACCCGCACAGCCTTTACCAGGTGTCCTCCCAGCAGGGGAACCGCCTCTGCCCGTGTAGCCTGAAGAACCCCAGACTCCACTCTGCTCCTGAGGATTCGCCCTTCCCACCAGAGCACCGTCAGGTATTGTGCTACGGAGTTTCAGACTCTGTGCTCCCCTTGTTTATAGTCTTAATGGAATTTAAACCCTCTCCTTTGTCTCTTTTTAGTTCAGTCTCTGCGGCTGTTTCCACTTTTCCACTTTCTCTCCAGCTGCTTTAGGGGGAGGGGGTGATTTTCCCATGTTCTCTCCACCGTCTCTGTCCTCTCTCTGCTTGCAAAAGTGGCTCCCTGCTTTCTGCAGCTTATATCTCCCCCAGTTCACCATTTCGTGCCGTGTACCTGCTGAGTTCTGTGGTTCAGGTTGTGCAGATTGTTGTGTTAATCCTCAGATCAGTTTTCTAGGTGTGCAGGATGGTTTAGTGTTGGTCTGGCTGTAATTCATGGACGCGAGACACACAAAAAATTTCCATGCTGTTCCGCCATCTTCTATATCAGTATTTTTGTATTCTTTAGGCAATTGCTGGGTCTTAGGGTAGTTCTATTTTTTATTTTCTGAGGAACCTCCATATTGTTTTCTAGAGTGGCTACACCAGTTTGCCTTCCCACCAATGGTGCACAAGGGTTACCCTTCCTCCACATCCTTGCCAACACCTGTTGCTTCTTGTGTTTTTTTAGTTTACCCATTCTGACAGGTGTAAGGTGATATCTCATTGTAGTTTTGATTTGCATTTCCCTGATGATGAGTGGTGTTGAGCATCTTTTCATGTGACTGTTGGTCATCTGTATGTTTTCTTTGGAAAAATGTCTATGCATGTCTTCCGCCCATTTTTAATTGTATTCACTTTGGGGGTGTTGAGTTTTTAAAACTCCTATATTTTTATTTTTTTTATTATTTTATTTATTTTATTTTATTTTTTATTTATTTTTTTTTTTTTAATTTTTTTTTTTCAACGTTTATTTATTTTTGGGACAGAGAGAGACAGAGCATGAACGGGGGAGGGGCAGAGAGAGAGGGAGACACAGAATCGGAAACAGGCTCCAGGTTCTGAGCCATCAGCCCAGAGCCTGACGCGGGGCTCGAACTCACGGACCGCGAGATCGTGACCTGGCTGAAGTCGGACGCCCAACCGACTGCGCCACCCAGGCGCCCCTATTTTATTTTTTTACTTTATTTTTTATTGTTTAAAATTTATATCCAAATTAGTTAGCATATAGTGAAGCAATGATTTCAGGAGTAGATTCCTTAATGCCCCTTACCCATTTAGCCCATCCCCCCTCCCACAACCCCTCCAGCAACCCTCAGTTTGTTCTCCATATTTATGAGTCTCTTTTATTTTGTCCCCTCCTGTTTTTATATTATTTTTATTTCCCTTCCCTTATGTTCATCTGTTTTGTCTCTTAAAGTCCTCATATGAGAAGTCATATGATTTTTGTCTTTCTCTGACTAATTTTACTTAGCATCATACCCTTCAGTTTCATCCATGTAGTTGCAAATAGCAAGATTTCATTCTTTTTGATTGCTGAGTAATATTCCATTATATATATATATATATATATATATATATATATATATATATATACATACATACATACCACATTTTCTTTATCCATTCATCCATTGATGGACATTTGGGCTCTTTCCATACTTTGGCTATTGTTTTTTTTTTTTTTCAATATATGAAATTTATTGTCAAATTGGTTTCCATACAACACCCAGTGCTCATCCCAAAAGGTGCCCTCCTCAATACCCATCACCCACCCTCCCCTCCCTCCCACCCCCCATCAACCCTCAGTTTGTTCTCAGTTTTTAACAGTCTCTTATGCTTTGGCTCTCTCCCACTCTAACCTCTTTTTTTTTTTTTTCCTTCCCCTCCTCCATGGGTTTCTGTTAAGTTTCTCAGGATCCACATAAGAGTGAAAACATATAGTATCTGTCTTTCTCTGTATGGCTTATTTCACTTAGCATCACACTCTCCAGTTCCATCCACGTTGCTACAAAGGGCCATATTTCGTTCTTTCTCATTGCCATGTAGTACTCCATTGTGTATATAAACCACAATTTCTTTATCCATTCATCAGTTGATGGACATTTAGGCTCTTTCCATAATTTGGCTATTGTTGAGAGTGCTGCTATAAACATTGGGATACAAGTGCCCCTATGCATCAGTACTCCTGTATCCCTTGGATAAATTCCTAGCAGTGCTATTGCTGGGTCATAGGGTAGGTCTATTTTTAATTTTCTGAGGAACCTCCACACTGCTTTCCAGAGTGGCTGCACCAATTTGCATTCCCACCAACAGTGCAAGAGGGTTCCCGTTTCTCCACATCCTCGCCAGCATCTATAGTCTCCTGATTTGTTCATTTTGGCTACTCTGACTGGCGTGAGGTGATATCTCAGTGTGGTTTTGATTTGTATTTCCCTGATAAGGAGCGACGTTGAGCATCTTTTCATGTGCCTGTTGGCCATCCGGATGTCTTCTTTAGAGAAGTGTCTATTCATAAAACTCCTATATTTTTAAATCTCTGGTAATTGTGTTGATCTTAGGCACTCATTCTTGGTAGGGGCTGGACAGTGAAAGAAGCTTATCGTACTCTATGGTCTTCTCAAATATCACTTTGCATTAAAGTATGTTCACAATGTCATAAATTTAACCTGTTACCAAATAATAAATACACACTATACATCCACATGCACCCAGTGATTAGTGAGATTTGGGTTTTTGTCTGTGAGACTGCTGAAATTTAGGTCACCTGCTTTACACTTTGTGATCAAAAACAAAAGAAATTTAATCTTAAAATAGTAAATATACAAACAAATGGTTTGGCTTCAAAGTAATCCCCCAAAATCTGTATTAATTACTCTGGTGGTTTTAGCATGTGTGCACAAATTCTTTGATATTCCCCTCTCCTCCTTCCTGAGTGTGGGCTGGACTTAATGTCACTTTCAAAGGAGTATAGAAAGTGAAGAACAGTAACTTTACAGGGGACCTACCTGGAAGGTCCCACCTAGACCAAGTCGAGATTAACATCACCAGTATAAGTTGTGGTAACATCGTGTTGATATCATGATAAGAAGGGCACATCTCAGTGGCATTCTTCCCCACAATGTATAACTCTAGTTTAATCATGAGAAAACATCAAACACTAATTAAAGAATGTTCTACAAAACACCTGACAGTACTCTTCAAAACTATCAAGGTCACAAAAAACAAGGAGAGATGGAGAAACTATCACGGGCTGGAAAAGACAAAAGGGACCAGGCAAAAGAATGCAGGGTGACATCCTGGATTCGCTCCTGGAACAGAAAAAGGACATTAGTGGAAACAGTGCTGAAATATGAATAAAATCTGTCCCAATGTGAATTTCTCTCTTTCGGAAAATGGACCCCGGCTCTGTATGGTGCTAATGCTCGGGGAAGGGCACATGGCACTCTGTCCTGTCTTTGTGATCCTTCTGGAACTCTCAGATGAATTGAAAACAAAAAGTTAAAACCACAATAAGGCTATTGAATGTTTATAACCACACAAAACCATCCCTGTGACACCTGTAAATCATACCCAGGTAGCTATTACTTGATGCATTGCCGTCAATCCTAACAGATACAAGAGCTCACAAAACTTCCCACGGAAACATCACATCCTAGGAGGATGTATGAAATGGCCCCTGCTTGGGGCAGAGAGCAGTGGGAACAGGAATTCGCTGCATCAATGCCCTGCCTGGCTCCACTGCTGAGCCCCTCTCTCTCACCTGACTGCCCCACTCTGCCATTCACGGCAACTTTCTTGTTGGGCTTCCCTAGAGAAAAGGGAGCATCTGAACACTCAGCCATTTTATCTCTTCCAGGGGAACCGATCCAGCCAATCTCCTTAATTCTCCATTTGTCATAAACCCAAGACAAGGACATTTTAAATCCATTTTTGCTTGGTTTTGTTTTTTCCTCCCAGAATGAAAAGAGCTCTTTTACCTCTGAGGGTTTATGTTTCATTATTTCATTGGCATTGATTTCTTTGCCACATAGCCCAGCTCATTTCAAAAGCGTGAAATCCGTCCTTACTGTACATGCCACTGGAGTTCATTTTCTATACTAGTTCCCAGGCAGAGCTTCTCTTTTTGGAAAAACAAAGGATCCTGCCAGTACAGCCATCTTGTCACAGCCTATTTCAGGGTGACATCTGACCCAGGAGTTTTGCATTCTGGCTCTGCTCTTGCTGCTACTGTCATCACACAAGATTCTCCTGTGAGCAAAGCTCCTTGCATCCCCTGTGGACTGCAAAGGGCATAAATGAATAGACAAGAATCATAACAATGGGCATCCAGCATCTTCAGAACACTTCTCCTTTGGAAACCATTGGCACATCATCTTTATGGTCGCTTGCAAATATTCACTGAGGGGCTTTCAATGAAGGAGATGAGAAAACAAAATGAGAACCTGTCTCCGACATTTGACCATTAATTCTTATTAGGTTCCTGAGGCAAGTCAAGGAACAGAGGGAAAAAAAATGAGATCAATTGTGTGTCAAGTTCCTCGGTCTCCAGAGATTGGAAAGCCACTGGGAAGAAAGATCTGAGTGTAAAGAACTGAATCCACAGGATCCCAGGGGAGACTCACATGTGCTCCAAGGAGCTTGGGCTTCTTTAGTTGGAGAAACTGAGACATGCTCAGATGAGACTCCTATGTGATTGTGGGGAGAGCCGGGAGACAAGATCCTTGTGGACAAAGTGCATCAAGCCACACCCCACTACTGAACTCCATGTCCCCAACTCAGCAAGATGGTTCCATCTTATCTAAGATGGAAACCCATTTGCCTCCAAACCAAAAACAAAACAATAGCAAAACCATCTTTATTTTTTTTTAACATATGAAATTTATTGTCAAATTGGTTTCCATACAACACCCAGTGCTCATCCCAAAAGGTGCCCTCCTCAGTGCCCATCACCCACCCACCCCTCCCTCCCACCCCCCATCAACCCTCAGTTTGTTCTCAGTTTTTAAGAGTCTCTTATGCTTTGGCACTCCCACTCTAACCTCTTTTTTGTTTTTGTTTTTGTTTTTTTTTTGATTTTTCACTTCCCCTCCCCCATGGGTTTCTGTTAAGGTTCTCAGGATCCACATAAGAGTGAAACCATATGGTATCTGTCTTTCTCTGTATGGCTTATTTCACTTAGCATCACACTCTCCAGTTCCATCCACGTTGCTACAAAGGGCCATATTTCATTCTTTCTCACTGCCATGTAGTACTCCATTGTGTATATAAACCACAATTTCTTTATCCATTCATCAGTTGATGGACATTTAGGCTTTTTCCACAATTTGGCTATTGTTAAGAGTGCTGCTATAAACATTGGGGTACAAGTGCCCCTATGCCATCAGTACTCCTGTATCCCTTGGGTAAATTCCTAGCAGAAAACCATCTTTATTTTGTTTAGCATGTTTACTTTACAGACAACATTTCAGCAAATAAAAAAAATCACCATAATTCCATTGCTTGGCAAGTCAACCCTTTGTTTATTCATGTGCCCTTCTAGTTGTCCATGTGTGATCATTCCCACAAAATTATAATCATAGCATAAATAGAATTTTGAATTTTGCAGTTTAGCTTAAAATGTCAAAGCATCTTTCTAAGCTGCTATAATATATCCATAATTACTGTTTTTGGTAACTGTACAATATTCTGTTTTGTTGGTATACTATAATTTATTTAACTAGCCCCTTTTGTTAGATATGAATATGTTTCCAGTTTTTTTTTTTTTTTCTCTTATAAACCAGAATTCAATGCATATGGTGTTTCTCTTTTTCTGGGTAATTTATTTGGGATAATTTCCCAGAGGTTGAATTTTGAGGTTAAAGGATACATTTTAGCCTCCATTTTTACAACTCATAAGTAATTTTCCAAATATGTTTCTTTGTTTAAATGAGTTGAGAAAACTAGAGGTAAAAGTGGAACACCTATACAGCCTTGTTTCTGGTAAGCACCAGACCCATATATCAAACCATTTATTAGACATCTTTATTTGGATATTCCATAAGTATTTTAAATTCAATATTTGTACAACTACTCTTCTCACATTCTTCCCAACTCCCCAAACCTGCCCCACCTCCAGTGTGCCTCAGTCCAGTGAGAACATCACTGTCTACCCCACTGCTCAAGCCAGAAGCTCAGGGGTCATCCTTGAATCCTCCTCTGCTCTCACCTCTCCCTCCATCTAATTAATCATTAAGTGATGGGGCTTCTGGGTGGCTCAGTTAAGTGTCCAACTCTTGTTTCGGCTCAGGTCATGATCTTGAGGTTCGTGAGTTCAAGCCCCGCTTTGGGCTCTGAGCTGACAGCATGGAGCCTGCTTGGGATTCTCTCTCTCTCCCTCTGTATCTGCCCCTCCCCTGCTTGTGTGCTCTATCAAAATAAATAAAAATATATATATTTTAAAAACTTAATCATTAAGTGTGGCGGGTTCTGTCTCCTGGGTATCTGACCATTTCTCTAAATATCTGCAGCTTGTGCTCTAGTCTAAACACCTGTTGTCTCTCACCTGGACTACAGCACTAACTGGACCCCACACTTCTGGTCTTACACCCTTCTAATCAGTCTTGCTGCACACAGATCTTTATAAAGCATTCCATTCCTATGATTACAATTCTGTTTTCCCACTTCCCTGTGTAGAATTTTAAACTTCTCATCTGGGATCTGATCCTTTTCATCTCTCCGGTTTCATTATGTGCCACTCTCCCCTTGTTTTCTCTGCACCAGCCATTCTTACCTTAGTTCCTGAAATGTTTCCTGTTCCCTGTTGCCCTCTGGCCTACAATATGCCCTCCTCACTTTTACCCCTCATCCTCCTCCACTTCCATCTGTCTCAATCCTACCCACCCTCTGTATGGCATCTCAAATGTCTCTTCCTCAGAAAGGACCCTTGTATCCCTCACTGCCACCACCATGGACTGTCAGAGTGGAGTGATATGCTCTCTGTGCTTCCTCTCTGGTAACATTTGTCTCACTTGCTCACTTATTAAACATCTGTCCTCACCACCAACTTGTAAGCCCTATGAAGTCAAGAACTGGGTTTTGTCTTGTTCCCCACTATGTCCTCGATGTCTGGCATGCATTTCAGACATAATAGGTACTCAAAATATATTTGTTCAATGAATGAATGAATAACCTAACTGCATTCTCAGACACTTTTTAAAGATGTTTTCTGTAATATTAAACAGGATATTCCAAGAATCCTACTCCATAAGATCTTGCTTACGATTCACATCTGCACATTTTATACTAAATGTGCACTAAATTGCAAGACAGCTATTTTATTTATTTATTTATTTATTTTTCAACGTTTTTATTTATTTTTCGGACAGAGAGAGACAGAGCATGAACGGGGGAGGGGCAGAGAGAGAGGGAGACACAGAATCGGAAACAGGCTCCAGGCTCTGAGCCATCAGTCCAGAGCCTGACGCGGGGCTCGAACTCACAGACCGCGAGATCGTGACCTGGCTGAAGTCGGACGCTCAACCGACTGCGCCATCCAGGCGCCCCAAGACAGCTATTTTAATAGTTGATTTTCTTCCCCCAAGTGATAGATTACCTAGTACCACAGCAGACCAGTGACTAGAGGTAAGACTAATCCTACACATTTTGTCCTCTTCCTGCCTCTCAGACTTGTCCTTTTGTAGAGGAGTGATAAAACAGATGGATTTAGTTTTTATGTCAGTCATCATCCACTGAGTGGAAGTTTTCGTGGGAAAGAAAAGGATAGCATTAAATTGATTGATGGTTCATTTTTCCTTTTTGCTCCTTGGTCACTGCAGTGACATCGAGAGGGCTATCTAGTTAGAGGCTTGTGAAACAATAGCTGTGACAAAGGCTATTACAGACAGGGAACTCATCTCTTGTAATTGATCCCTGGAAATAAGCATATTCACACATAGTTACCAATAAACTTGCACGCTGAGCTGCTCAGGAAAATCTAGCCTGCGCTTCGAGGACTGTAAGAAATTAACATTAGCATATAATCTCATGAGGGATATTCATAATCGTATTTTTCTAACTTTTATTACAAATGGGGAATGACAAATAATTCATATGGATATTACTAATTCCACCCTTGAGTTTTCTTCATTTCCGGTCACACAAACAGGTCCTGTAAGATATGCAGGTGTGTGATTTCCACTCACTGCGGTGGTTGGGTGTGGCACAGGCATGTCCCACCAGACCTCAGGTTTACATCCTATTGCTGTCATCATTTCTCTTATTAAAACATCCAAGGCTTTTGCCTTCGAAGATGAAGCTCCAGGTGGGGAGAAGTAATTTGCCAGGTGGATCTAACATTGTCTGCCAGGGTTTATCTTTCCCCCTGCCACAGGAAATTCCTCTGCCACCAGCCTGCCCCCAGAATGGCTGTACCCCCTTACATGCTCTGGCACAAGTGGAACAAAATCTTCCATCTCTGACTATCCTTAGCACAGCTAAGCCTGGCTGGGATTGCCAAAAAAAGTACAAAAGGAGCACAAAAAAAGGGATAAACACAAAGAAAGCAAGAATCATAAAATAGTCTGCTTACAAAGTACAGATGTCAGAGCCTGCCCTGGCCACCTAGCTCTGGAGGCCAAAGGACCCTTCTCTTTCCAGTTTTCTCCTGAAGATGTTATGCTTCAACCTGAAAAGGAGGCAATGTGTCCGCCTTCCTGCCTTCCCAACAATGGAGTCTCAAATTACAGATGGAGGGACCTCCATCCAAAGTCTACTGTGAGCTCCCCTCTTTGTTCCTCCCATGCAGATAATATCAAAGCATCTTATCCTTCTCTTTCCAGCAGGAAAAGGGAACATATGAATGAGGGCAACCATGTGTTGTATTGTTGCTTAGGGCAAAGGGTGGGGCCGGCATTAGCAGGGAGGTCATTTTGTGACTCAGGGGAAAGAGCAAGTTTAGGAAAAATACATGATTATGATTACATGGGGGTTATTGGTAACCAGGTCTCCTTTCCCCGCCCCTCCCCATCCCCCATTCTCTCTCTCTCTAGTACTGCTAATGGGAATGGATACAGATGGCAATGTGGCAGTTAGCTTATGCCATACTTACAGGACTGCTGGTTTGAAACACACTCTGCCCCACGGAATTATCTGTGATTATGGAGATAGCCTGTACCTAACGGTGCTGCTCAATATGGCAGCCACTAGCCACATGGGGCCACAGAGCACTTGAAATGTGTGACTAAGAAAGTGAATTAATTTTGTTTAATTTAAAGTTAAATAGGCACACATGGCTAGTGGCTAACATATTGGACAGCACAGCCCAAGAGGGTTAGTGTGGTAGGGACCCAATGGAAACTAGGTCTGGCTTGTCTGCAGCAGAGGCCAAATCCCACACCCACCAACCTGCTTGGAAAGCCATCAAGCGCAATAAGAAAGACACTTCAGGAGCCCCCGTTTCTAACCTGAGACCTGCTCCCACTCTTGGTGATGTAGTCTCACAAAGCTCTGGAATGTCTCCTTTGGGGTACTTTTTGCAACTGTAATTTAGATACCACTTGCGTGGGTCACTCATTATTTATTTTGTTTAATAAATATTTTTTGAGCATCTACTCTGCATGTCCCATGCACTGTTTCAGGCATTGGAAATACACCTGTGAACAAAGCAGGCCAACTCTCTGCTCTTGGGAGCTTGCATTACAGCTGGCAGAGCCAAACCCTGAACGAGTAAAGAAATAAACATGTAACATAACAGGGAGCATAAGAGCTCAGGGGAAAAAACATAAATCGATGGCAGAACACAGAGAGTAACAGGAATGCTATTTTAGGTAGGCAAGTTGGAGAAGATCTCTATGAGAAAGTGTCATTGGAGTGGAGACCTGAATGAAACCAGAAGGATGAGACATGGTGGGGAGGGGAGAGCATTCTAGACAGAGGTCTCAGCAAGAGCAAAGCAAATGTGGTGTGTATAAACAACCGGGGAGAGGTCAGAATGACTGGCATGTGGTAACTAAGGGGGAAAGTGGTAAGAGACAGAATCTGAGAGCTTTGCTCTTTGCTAGTCTGGCTCCTCTGCTAAATCTAAAGACCTGTGAGGACAGAGACCATGCCTGCCTTGTTCACTATTTAATGGGCTGTTTTCTGCTGCCCACACTTCTAACACCAAATGTGCATATTTTCCACACCAAACAATTCTCCAATTCTCTGCAGGCACCAATTGAATGTCCTACAAGTCAATTAAACTCTGACACTAACTAACTGGAGTTCGCACAGACCCCACAGGTTAAGGGCTCAGTCCCACAAGACTGCCTCTACAGCCCCTTCAAATGCCAGTGGGTTACCAGGTTACCCACAACTTCTGTCAGACTTGGCTACAAATCAGGGTTCCCATAAACCCTTCCTAAGTTTCAGTAATTTGCTTGAAGAGCTCACAGAACTCAGGGGAACACATTGCCTTCTATTACCCAATTATGACAAAGATATAAATGAACGGCCAGATAGAGAGGCAGATAGGGTAAGGTCTGGAAGGAGTTCTAGTACAGTTTGGGGTGTGTCACTGTCCCAGCACATGGATGTGTTCACCAATCCTTTCACTTAGGGTTTTTATGGGAGTTCCGTTACATCATGCATCATTGATAAATCATTGGCCATTGGTGACTAACTCAATTTTTAGTTTAGACCTCCAGGGAGGTCGGGGGGTGAAACTAAAAATTCCAACCCTCTAAACCGTTCCCTCTGGCAACCATCCTCAGTCACCAGTCATCTCATTAATATAAACATGGCTTTGGTTGAAAGGGGTGCATCATGAGTAACAAAAGGTGCTCCTATCATCTCTATCACTCCAGAAATTCCAACAGTTTTATGAATTCTGTGCCAGAAACCTGGGACAAAACCCAAATATATATTTCTTATATATATTTCTTATACCATGGTATCACATCATTGTATTCTCATCCCTTATCATACAGTAAGTGCTCAATAAGTATTTGTGGAATAAATTATGGCAGGGGCAGAGTTAGGAGAGGCTTATAAAAAAGCTCTGCACCTTCTAGCCCACCTTCGGTACCCATTGTCACCTTTGCTGCTGACCTAGCATTTCCTGCCATGGATTGGTTGTGTGAGTCATGGCCCACTGTGCACGTAGGCAAGCTAAGGGTGAGGGCAAATGGCATGAGTGCCCCTTGGCTACCATGCCCTGGTTCCCCCTCCCCCTGATTGACCCCTAAACCTCACTGTTTGCAAAGCTGGCATAATGCCATGAGGAAGCAGATGGAGGGCACAGCACAAGAGGTGGTGTCACGGCTCACTCCGGTCGCTGAGCTCCACAGCGGAATGGATGCTGATAGCTCAGGCGGGGTGAGCCCGGGGAAGCAGCATAAATTAGGAGCTTGCTCTTCATTTCCGTAATAACTACAAAAAGGACCTTGTATCCTCATCTTCCTGTGGGACAGAACTCATTCGTTTTTTGATTGGTTGGTTGGTTGGTTTTTTCTTATTTCAAGACCATTCACTTTAGTTCATTAGCATTTCAGACTACAGGTTCTTGGTCTTTCCTGTCCATCGGATTTCCTGTTGGAGAAACCAGCATTTCCCAGGGACGGGACTGTGAGGACCAACCTAATGCATAGCTCACCTTTCACAAGACGCTTGCAGTATAAAGGCTGTAATAAAACCTCTGTGTGAATAAATACAGCATGCATGAAGCGAGGCGGGTGAAAAAGTGCATAAACACCCCATCTGCAGAACAAGGAAGGCCTGTCCCATCACAGCTGGTCGGGGCTGCCACTCTGAATGGCCACGTTACTGGTGGCTGCAGGCTCCACAGCTTGGAGCTGGTTCTGCTTTGGCTTTGCTTCCCTCCTGACTCTGCCCTGCTGCTGCCCACTTTTTAAATGATCAGTACCTGAGGCCAGACCCAGGGCCTGCTGGTGACTGTAGAATGCTGTGACACACACTAATTAAGCAACAGATTTGGCCGCCTTCACTGCCCATCCACAACCCACAGGGAGTCCCTGAGTTGGCTAGTTATTTTAGGGATTACACTGACCTAGGGCAGTTTGCAGGAACTGCCCTGCCCTGTCACTGCCCCCTAGTTCTGACCAGAAGCAACTGGGGAGTTAGATACAACTTCTCACGAGGACAAAGGTGGATTTGAGACTATGTAAGACCAGACTGAGACCCTGGTAAAAAGCCACCATGACCCCTGCTGAAGGCTGGGCCCTTTGGACTCCCCCAGAGGCGAGTTGAGAGGGCAGTTGAGATGGAGGCAAGGCTGGAAGGGTCGGAGAGGAACAAACTGGAAGGCGTGTACATATGAGGGAAGTCTCTGGGAACAGGGGAAAGGCTCATTATCAGGACTCCCAGAAAAAATCCAGAAAAGGCCCGTGTTTAAATGCCCCCTTTTCCTGGGGGGGGGGTCCTCTTCAAGCCCTCTTCAAGCCCTCTTCAAGCCCTCATCCACCCCCCACCTCACCCCATTACTGTTCTCTGCCGTGTAGACCGCTAATCCTCTCCTGCACTTGGCACCTACAACCCAGTTCATTAACTACCCAGGACTTTGGGGGCCCCAATGGGAGGCTTGACTTCTATCTCACCTATGTTCCTATCATGCTGCAGCATTGTGGTGGAAGCCAAGAGCAATACCCCAAGCTTGGGGAGACTGGGTGGAGGACTGAGGACAGAATATGGAGCATTCTTGACTCTGCCCCACAGCACAGTGGCTGCAGAAGCAAGTGTGAAGAAGGAGTGTGATGGGGGATGCCCTCCTCCTCCGGGGCTGCACAGCCATGGCCTCCTCTCAAACTAGGCCCTGGACCCACCCTCTGCCCCTCACTCTGAGAGATCCAGTCCCTGACTTTAAGCCCCACATAGTCAAAACCCCACATGGTGAAGACCTCTCTGGAGAAGGAAAGTGTCCAAAGAGGAGCTGAGAGAAGAGAGAAACTGGGCTTGATTGGCACATCAAGGTCAGGGCCTCACCTATCCTCAGATTAAAGAGGAGGATCCATAGGCAGGGAAGGGAAGCCAGCCGAGGGACCCATGAGTAGAAATCAGGGCAGAAGTCTTTTGTAACAGAATCCCCATGGGAAATATGACAAACTTAGTAACAGGAATGAGTTCTCCTTCAAAGGATGCAAGAATTGTTGGGTTGAAAATAACCAAGAGGTCATCTAGTCCAGCTGCCACCAATTGCCTGAATTTTTCCAACAAAGTTTTGGACAAGCAGTCATCCGGCCTCATTCAGGAGCTCAGTGTTCCATGCGGCATCCACTTCTGATGGTGAGCCATGTTTGGAATCCCCTTGGGGACCCAGGGCTTCCAGGGACAGGTTCACAGTGGACAGAGGGCAGTACATGGGGCCTGTATCCAGAACATTCTTCTGTCAGGGAGGTGTGTTTATATACCTTTGATTTACAAAAAAGACTCTTGGTGAGATCAAGGTTTCTTTAGGCTGTTTATGGGACTGCTTTAGTGAACCAGCCTGAAAACATTCCCCAGGGGAGGGCAATTCTTTACTTTTGGCTCTCATTCCTGAGAAAGAGAGGTTGAAGTCATTGTAGCTAGGGGGGAGGGGGGAGGGGTGGCTGCCTCAGAGTCCCCTCATGAAGGTGCCCTATGGCCTCTCTTTTCAGTCTCCATGTTACCTGATCCACTGCAGCACTGGTCCTTATTGAATCTTCCCTTGTTCTCAAAATTCTCCTCCTTTGGTCTTTATAACACCCTTCCCAATTTCCTTCACTTCCTTTTCAGTCTTCTTGGTTGGACATTTCTACCTGCCCCCATAAATGCAGGTGTTCTCTATAGCATGTCCTGGTCCTTTCTACTCACTCTACATTTTTTTTTTTATTCCAGTCACCACCCATATATGGATAATTTCTAAATATCCATCTTCAAACCACAGCTCTTTCCCCAGCTAGTAGGCTGTACTCCAGAGTCATAGATCCAACTATTTACTGATCTTATCCTCTGGGTGTCTCACAAGCATCTGATTTAACATTTCAATAAATGGAATTCATTGTCACTCCCTCAACCCTGTTCCATTCCCATATTCCTTACCTCTTGGACACCTATCTCTAACCATCATAACACACAAATCCCAAGGCTATCATAGAGTTCTCTATTTCTTAATTCCTACTTCCAACCTGTGACGGCCATGAAGGAATGATGGAAGGACTACAACAAGCACTTCATCAAGGTTGGGCAAAGTGGCCTCACCTCCCAACCTTGAAAGATTTCAGGAATGAGACAAAGAATAGGTTTTTCTGAAAAGGTCAGCAGGCCGAGTTGTGCCCTCACGGGAGGGGCAGCCATGACTTCAGTCCATGGAGTGCTCCACCCACCCCCATCCATCTGCCTCCTTCTGCATTTACCCCTGACTGGTCCAGCTCAGGTTCAGGGGGTCATCTTTTCAACGACTCTCTTTAAAATAGCTGCAACTCGGGGCGCCTGGGTGGCGCAGTCGGTTAAGCGTCTGACTTCAGCCAGGTCACGATCTCGCGGTCCGTGAGTTCGAGCCCCGCGTCAGGCTCTGGGCTGATGGCTCAGAGCCTGGAGCCTGTTTCCGATTCTGTGTCTCCCTCTCTCTCTGCCCCTCCCCCGTTCATGCGCTGTCTCTCTCTGTCCCAAAAATAAATAAACGTTGAAAAAAAATTAAAAAAAAAATTAGCTGCAACTCACTAATCCAGTCATCACAGCACCTGGAAAATTCCACCTACCTGTCTCCTCCATGTCTGCACCTGGCCCACCAATTGCTGATGGAGGACATTTTCCAACCAAGCACATTAGCACTGCTATACACTCCTAGTCACCCATATTGGCCTTGCCCTCAGCACTGCCCATTGCCATTTCTCTGATTCTATACTATGCTCACTCTTCTTGGCTCCACAGTGACCCCTGCAAAGCTTCTCCCTGCATGTTCCCTATACCTTTTAACCCTACCTTCACTCCCACGTTCACTTGCCATTCCACAAAGAAAGCAGAGGCCATCAGATAGAAATGTTCTCAAATGTTGCCACAAATTGGCAAGCACTCATCCTTTCCTTCTTCTCTCCTGCCAAAATGGAAGAGATGTGGGAGAGATGTCCTTTTTCCTACCTAAGACCAATCATGACTCATTCAGTCACTCAACAGCTAATTGCTGAGTGACTACTATGTGGCAGTGTTACAAAGGCAGTCACCACCTATGATAAGGTGGTGTCCTTGTCTCCTTCCTAAAATATTCCATCAGAATTAAATCTTACTTACTTGTCTTAGATTCTAAGACAGACCAAACCAGACCATCCATTCCCATGGAATTTTAATTTCAGTAGAGGATATAAGAATAAACAAAATTAAGTAAAATAGAATGTCATAAAAGCAAGGAGCTGCCAATATGTTGGAGGTATTGAAAATTTGGATATGGTACCCAGGAAAAGCCACACTAGAGGTGACATTTAAGTGAAGGTCTGTATAAGGTGAGGGATAGGACCTTGAGGATGTCTGGAGGAAGAGCATGCGAGGCAGAGGGAACAGCAGGTTCAAAGCCCTGGTGACAGGAGCTCATCTGGCAAGTCTGGCTGGAAGGGAGAGAGTACGGGGAGAGGGTTTGGGAGTAGGGCGATTTCCACTGGGCATCATGAGTCAAGATGAGGGCTTTGAATGTCCCCGTCAGTGAGGTGGGGATAGTGGGTGCTTTTGAGAAGAGGAGAGACAGGATATCTCACGGGGATGGTGGGATATCATCTCCCTCTCTACCTTCTCTGGGTGATGTGGTTTATTTCTTTTCTCATCTCTTTCTAAAGGTGTGGAATAGTCTCTGAGGACAGCAGAGAGCTGGAGGGACATTAGGAGGCAGTAGGGTACATCAGAAGGGCTGTGGACAAGGAATGCTGTTCTCTCTTACCTGTGTGATACGCCCATTCAGATGAGTTCATATCATACCTCTCCCCACTAGAGCTGTCCCATGACTGAACATCACATTTAAAATGAAATGCAGACTCCTTGCCATGGCTGTCTAGAGACTTTGTGAGCACCCCAATTCTCCCAGCTGGCCCCCACCCTTTTGCCACTAGCCCCAGCCACACTGATCTTTCTGTTCCTTGCCTGTGCTGAATTCATGTGCTTTGAGCCTTGGCCATTCTCTCTGTATGGAACACTTTCCCTCTGATCTTTGTATGACTGCCAAAGTATGCTCAGCCTCTCCCTGATCACTGACTCCCTCAAATATTCCAGCCTCTTAAGTCTCCCTTGCCTTAAAATTCCCATACCCACTTCTCCCATTCGCAGCTACATTTCTTGCCGAGTGTCTACCCACTGCTTCCATTTACTCACCTTCCCATCACGTCTCATTACCGTCCCATCATCTTATGCCACGTGCTCCTCTGAGACTGTTCTCACTAGTGCCTCCATGTGATGAGTCCCACTTGCAGCCCTGCCTTGCTTGATCTCTTAATAATGTTTGGCACAGCTAACTGTACTCTCCTCTATAGAATCCTCCTTTCCCTTGCCTTCACAGATTCAATGTTTTATTTCCCCCTAATTCCATGGTAGGCTTTTCTGCCTACATGATCAAGCCTTGAATAGTGGAGTTAGGTGGCATTCTGTCCCAGACCACCTTCCTTACTCATCTTAACTCTTTCCTTGTGATCCCATCCACCTCAGTGACTCGGATCACCATCTATCTGTAAACTAAGGACTCTAATCCATTGTTCCTGCTCAGGCTTGCTCCTAAGCAGGGAAGCCACCAAGGGCTGTTGCATATGTATATGTCACACTCAATGTGTCAGAAGATGACTCATGACCTTCTTCCCCTTCCCACTCTGCATCCCAGATCCCAGTTACTGCAGTGTGCCTCGCAGGAAATGGCATACACCTACTGCTCAAGGCAGAACCGGGGGTTCATCTTTGACCCCTCCTATTCCCTAACCACCAAAATCCATCCAAATTCTATTCAGGCTGGCACTAGGCTCCTGCCCATCTGTCTTACACAGACTATCCTGCCTGTGACCATCACCCCTCACCTGTACTGCAGCAATCATCTCTCACCACATCTCCCTGCATCCACTGATGACTTCTTCCAACCCATTCTCACACTGCTGCCAGAGAGGACTTTATAAAGTACATGTGGGACTATGTCATTCACCTGCTTAAACCCCTTCAATGGCATCTCATGGCTAGGATCACACCCCAAACCTCAACATAGCTTGACTTCTGTCTCACAGTGTCATTTCTCAAACCATACTCTCTAGCTTCATTCAACATTTTCCAGTTCTGCAAGTTCTTAAAATGCTTCAACTTTCATTTCTACATCTAATTGTTAAATGACCATATTCCCTGCCCATTCAATTTTAAGATCCACAAGATCATGAATCTTTGTCTATTTTGCTCACCACTGAAAGTCTATCAATTAGCACAGTGCCTGACACATATTTGGGAAATATATGATTCATTTATTCAAGAAAAAAATTTTGGAGCACCTACTCTGTGTCAAGCTCAAGAATAGGTGCTGGAAACATGGAAATAATTTTTAAAAATGGGGACAAAACACCCTGTCCTTAAGAAGTATACATTCTAGTAAAGAAAGACAGAATAAACAAAATGAGAGAAGAATATAGAGCATATTATAGTATACTTGATGGTGATAAATGCCATAGGAAAAAATAAGTGGCAAGGGGGTAGGAAGGGGGGGAATTGCAGAATGAGTTGGATATTTTCAGGAGAGCACTCCAGCAAAGAGAACAGCTAACTCAAAGGTCTTAGATGGGTGTACGCCTTGAGAGTTCATGGGTCAAAAAGGTGGCCAGTGTGGCTTGAGCAGAATGAGCCAGGGAGAGCAATGAGAGACCAGTGCAGACACAAGGGGCTCCATCATGTACAGCCTTGCTGGGAGATTTCACAGTGTATGCAAAGGGAAGCTACCAGAGTGTCCCAATAGGGAAGCGACATGCTGGGACACGGATTTTTGTCAGTCTCACTCAAAGTGCTATCTGGGGAATAAACTTAATAAGAGTAAAAATGGGCACTAAAGTGTCAGCTAGGAGGCACCTCTGATAATCTGGTTGGTAGACAATGGCAGCTCCATCCAGGGCAATAACACAGTTTAAATGGGATACACACTGCGAAGGTAGAGTTGAAAAAATTTGATGAACTGGATGTTGTATATGAGAGCAAATGGAATCAAGAATGACTCTAATGGTTTTTGGCTTGAGCAAATGGAAAGATGGAGTTACCATTAACTGAGAGGGAGGAAGGCTGTGGAAGGTCTGGGTCTGAACATATTAATTTTGAGCAACCTATTAGATATTCAAGACATTAGTGCTGATCAGAGTTGCGTCTTTTAAATTAAAATATCACTTGTCAAAATGCCTGATATCCTTTAGGATTAGCCTCATTCCTTTCAGGCCCCAGAGGCTGGCCCTTTCCCAAACTTCATGGATGTCGCAAAGCTGATCTGAGGGGATACATTAGTTTGGTGCTGGCTGTGGTGCCAGATCTCCAGAACTGCTGTCGTCTAGATATTTACTTGGGCATCATTTTAAAAATCTAATAAGCAAAACATTCCTGGTTGTGCAGAAGGCTTGGAGCTACTATTTGCTCCAAAGCTTCCCAAACTCAAAGGTATTAGATGAGGTTTTCTTGGCCGGACCATGTGCCAGATCCTCTGATAAACCATCTGCTAGGAATCTGTCCTTTTCTAACACTGAGCCAAGCACTCCAGATGGGGCTGTGAGAGGACCCCAGTCTGGATAAAGAAGGCAAAAGGATAGCCTTGGGCATGTTTTCAAATCATTGCTCTGGGCCCACCAAGGACACCATCAGACAATGTCTTTTCAGGCCTTGTTACAGCAGGAAAATCACTGCTGACCTAAGGACAGGATATCCAAGCCCAGTGAGTCCCTAAGAGGACCTTTGTGGACAAATTGGGGACAGATGTTACCCCATGAGTAAGTGAAAAAAAATCACGAAACCCCAACCTGACAAAAGACAAAGTTTTACCTTAAATTTACAATGCTAAATGGGTGAGTGCATTTTCTTTTCTTAAAATAACTTGCTTGCTAAGGAAAAAGATGTGCAAATTTCTCAGACTCAAAAGTGCATCCAAGGAAAATAGCCAAGTTCTACAGACAGTTCATCATCCACCTGCAGGTTCTTATGACAGACCCTGGGGCAATTAAAATTTTATTGTCTCTATTTGGAATGAGTGGTCCCGTCTTGAAGGACTCATGGGGCAAGGGCTCCAGTTGAATTCCTCCAGCAGTTCTGGACGGTGCCTCGTCTGTTATTCTCACACTTGAATGGAGGAATAACATTCCACTGTGCTCAGGACAGGAGGGTCCGTCAGATAGCCAGCCTGGTTTCACTGTGAATCAGTGCAGAAGACCAATCACCAACATCTCCAGACCCTTCAGGAAAAAAGGCAGCAGCAAGGAAATGGTGATAGAGCGGGGCTTGAAGACAATAACATGCATTCGAATATAGAATCACTACAGGTTTGCTGCTTAAAAATTCTTTCATATAGAGTAGATAAGTAATATACTAGGTAAATAAGAATAGATGGAGTAATTTTATTGGTAAATTTATTAAATCACATGATACTCTTTTTATCCATCTAAACCTTGGCAAACAATCAAAATGGTTCAGGTACATTCTGTTCTGCATCAATATCCAGGGCAGGGGTTCAAATGAGGATATCCCTAGAGTGATGCATGAGAATCTCAGAGAGGAAAACTAACTTGTAGAAAACACACCTGCCTCCGCCAGCCTGGAAATGCTGACCTGCTACAGGTAGAGGACCCATACCTCCATCCCCACACAGAGAGAGGAGCAGGAGGGTCTGCCAGCTTCTCTGGGACAAATGAATATTGTGAATAAATACATTTTTATTCATTGTAAAGCACATTGGTAAACATGTCTGTGATCATAGGTGGCAGCGACCCTGTCCTGAGAATTACTCTGTAACTGTGTCTGTGATACTGACATTCTGATCAGTGTATGGAAGCCTAACCAGAGAGGCAACAGAGCATGAGCTTACAGAGAGAGGCTGGGGTTCTGGTTGGATCACTTGCTAGTGGTGTGAACTTGAGCGTGGAAAGAAAACTTGATGTGCCTCAGTCTTTTCATCTGTAAACTAGTAGTGCGGCTATTGCAGGAAAGTAAAGATGAAATGACTTAATACATCAGCACAGAACATTTCAACTAGTGCCTGGCACATAAAAGAAGTGCTATATTGTGTTTGCTAGTTTAGTATTATCAGCATTGTTGACACAGACACAGATCCTATGCCTACTCTGCCAAAGAATTGGATTAAAAGGATCTAAGCAGGGATGCCTGGGTGGCTCAGTCGATTGGGCTTCCAACTCTTGGTTTTCGCCGTCATGATCTTGTGGTTTCATGGGTTCGGCCCCCACATTGGGCTCTGCACTGGCACTTGCTTGGGATTCTCTGTCTCCCCCTTTCTTTATCCCTCTCCCTCCCACCCTGTCTCTGTGGCTCACAAAAATGAATAAATAAACTTAAAAAAACAAAGGATCTAAGTAAACAAGTTGCCCATAGTAACCCATAACCTTCAATGACTGCCACCCTTAGGATGCCCAGGGAACCAGGGCAGGACAGCATATCACAGAGTGCAGGTCAGGCATCTTTTAGACTCTGCTCTCCAGGGGAGAGTGAACTGGGGAGCCTTCCAGTGAGAGGGTAAAGAAGCAGTTCAGATATCTTTTTGTCTTTTATATAGATTGAAATATCGTAGTATCATTCTTTTTTCCACCACCCCACACCAAAAAAACAAAATGAAGATTTTTGGCATCAATGTGTGAAGTCAGAGGCAGACGAAAAATCTCAACTTTCTTAATCTGTTGATGCTCAACACATTTAAAGATTTTGCATTTTAACAATTTTAGCAGATCGAGTCATATAAAATTGCTGATTTATGGGCCAAATAGAATAAACTATCAGCAATTTTCATAGGGGTCAATTTATAATGTATCCTGGACATTGCTATTCTGTGCCACACACTTTGTTATTTTTTATGCATTGTACCATAGGACAAATTTATTAAAGGGCATGTTTAAAAAGATGTATATGAAATAAAAACATTTCAGGGCTGACCTTTGGTTGCAGAAAGATTGACTTCGCATAAAAACTTCCAACCATTCTGTCTCACTAATACATGGAGCTTCTAAAATTGGAAGGGACTTTAGAGAACTCCTCTTCTAAACATTTCTTTTTCTGATGAAGAAACTGAGGTCCTGAGGGATAAATGCATTTGGTCAATGTCACTTATTAGAGAGCTCTCAGGGCCAAGAACAGCTCTCAGTTTCCTGTGTTCCTATTTGGTTTCTCTTGTGGAAAAATCAAATCTCTATTGTCTGGAAACCTGTCAGATGGGTGCAGGCTGTGTTCATAAATAAGCCATATTCATGGTATGGCCACTAGGGGTCTGAGCATATCTGCTCGATATCTTGACCTGAATGTCAAGACCCACTTTTAGGTCCTTAGTCTGGCTCCTGACTGGGCAGAATAAGGTTTGAAAAAACATAGCCATCTGTACCCAAGAATTCTCAGACCACTCAGTTGAGTGACACTGCGGTCACAATGTCTGGGAAAGGAATATTGAAAAAGAGCCTACCAGGGCATCCATCTACCACGTTTCCATACAAGAGGCCCAATGTTACCCTTGCTTTCCAGGTAAGGATCCTTAACAGTTCAGAGAAGCTTGCAACTGCAAGTATTCCCATATGTCCATGTTAACACAGAAAGATGGGGCCACATTTGCCAGCTTCCAAATCTCACAGGAGTGTATTCAGTTGGGAGAATTTCTTGGGAGAAACCTGGTCACGAAGACATTCGAACAGGCAGTGTTTAGCATTCCAGCCTCCCAGATTGAAAGGGCATAAATACAGGTAAAGGTAATCCTAGGAGGAGGCACTATAGGAAATGCCTTGTACTGAGTGGTTTGGGCCTCTTTTCCCTGAACTAGTAACTATAGTGCAAGGAATGGGCGTGGTCTGATGAGCTTAATCAATCGGATTTATTTATTGAGCTGAGGGTTCGGTCATCTCCTGAAGTATATGGGCTGGGTGTAGGGAGAGGTAGGAAGAATCACCTAACAAAATCTGAGCGTTATTAGGACAGGAAGGGGAAATGGTGCTTCAGTAATCAGCCAACGTATACCTAGTACGGTAGCCCGCATTTGGATGTACCTTTTTTTTTAACCATAATTTTCAATAGATTCACTTCAACTGTACACTTTTGTTCTTTTTGATTTTTCACTCATACAGGTTATCCCTGAAATATACATCTCTGTAGTTCTCTTTGCACACATCTTTGATTGATTTCCTAGGACAAATTCCCAAAGTTGAATTGTTAGATCAAAGTATATGAATGTTCGACTGGTCTTGATAAATTTTCTTCCAGAAAGTTTGCTTTCCGCCAGTCAATAACCCTCATAACCCTGGGAGTTGTGTGCATGCATGTGTGTTTAATTTTTGCTAATTTGATTGATAAAAATCTGTGTTTCTCTGACGACATTCCATGGTGGTGTGGAGGGCTATGTGAGGCCACAGAAAAATACATCATGTGGAGCTTCATGGAACTTCAATTCTTTCAGATTTACAGAAACTATTGTTTTTACATTTAATGATATCAAGATAGTGAAAAATCCATACAAATTTTATCCATAAAACAGGACTCTTCAAAGGGATTTCCTGTTTACAATGGGATGCATCCAACTTCTCTCTCTTCCCAAACTTCCCCCTCATCCTAGAAATGCAGACTCACTTTCCTTTGCATGAGGAGACCTTGGTAGAAATTTTGAAAAATAATTGCTCTTTGCCAGAATTCTTTCTTATAATCACTCATCTAACAAGTCTGTGAAGATGGGAGGAGAGAATGATAGCCCTGAATATAAGCATCTTATTCAGAGGCATGAAGTAGGAGAAAGATAGAATGGACAGAAGATGCTAAAACCTGACATAGGGGGACAGTAATCAAGTAGTTTCATCAAGGACAAAGAGATTAATCCAGAGCTTTAATGGCAGAGCAGTGGCCTATCATTTCCAATGACAGAATCCAAGTCTCCCACCTCCTGCCATGGGAAATCCCAGCCTGCTATCGACAGTAGATGGGCATGGAGATGAGGCCTGACTGTTGCAGATCTCACGGTCATAGGGAAACCCTTGTTCATTCTCAGCACAATCCAGTCCACAGACGTTTTGTGGTTATTGAATGTCATTTATCTGATGAAAATGGCTTGAATTGTTTCGTTCATTAGAATCACTTGGTATTTGGAATGCAGTAAGTTATTTCAATGAAAATAAGAAGGAATAAGGAAAAGGCGATATCCATTTAAGTTCTTTTACAAATACCAAAGGTTCTATGAAGCCATCATGGATAGGTTTTGTGCTTGACTAATTTTCCTAATAATAATAAAATTACTATATTTTCTTCTGGGCCATCCCAAATGTAGGAGTCCCAAAACAGGCCAGTAAATTTTGATGCATGGCAGCTAAATTAAAAATGTATGCCCTCATGGCTCTTCAAAAAGACAAAATACAAAAGAGACTTCAAAACAAAACCACCAAGTACTTTTCACTCAAATGAATACTTACTGTCTTGCTAACCTTTATGTGCAATGACTAAGGAGCTTGACTGCATCCTACCAAATGAAGAGTAGTCTTTCAGGCATGTCCACGGCAGGACAAGAACATGTAAGAGCAGGGTGGTTACATCTGGAATAATAGGATTAATTTTCTCCCATATAAAGATTAATGGATGCAACAGCCTGTGTGGACATTTTCTGTTTGTCCCTAGATCTACTCCTCACCCCACATACACCATAGAGGGCTGATCTGTATGGTCTGTGCCAACTAGAGTCCCCGACCCCCAGCTTATGATTGAGTTTGGAGAGTGGGAGGCCCTGGCAAGGGTGGATGGGAGACATTGAAGCAAAGATATTTATTCCCTAGGAAGGGTTGGGCTGAGGGTTGGCAGTGACCATCTCAGGCTGTCTCTCTCAGCTTCCTCCAGTTCTCCAGGTTCCCAAAGCCACTCATTCCTCTTCCTCCCTTGGGTCAGGGCCTTTGTTATCCACTCTTGCTAGGCCAATGTTGCTTCATCAAGCCTCACTGGTTTCCTTTAACCCTATCCCAAGTGTTGCAAACAGTCTCTCCATTAAAGTCTCCATGGTTCATGTGACATGTGTTTCTTGCTGGGACCATGGCTAATGCAGCTCTTGTAGATTCTATCAAACAACATGAGATGTAATTCCATAAATTACACAGGGAAAGCACTCAATTCTCCATAACCCACACTCCAAATGAAAATGAGTACTTGACCAGCCAGTAATTTACCAGAGTTTTTGGAAATGTTTTAATTATCTTTCAGAGATGCCTCCCTTTTATAAGAGGTCATTCTGTTTATGATTTGGTGTCCTTTCCAGTTCTACCTCAAAGGAACAGATAAGTAACACTTGATACCTAAGTTTACTCTCCTCTGAGGCCGAGGGTAGTGGTGTTTTGGAGAGAAGTACCTAATATTCAGGAAAAAATAACATGGCATCCAAGAATAAATAAGTCACTTTAACAATACACATCAGCATTTCATAGAATACGGTTAGTGCCATTAGAAAAGATATTTGCTTTATTTTTTTATTTTTCATAATAACTATATTAGGTGGATTAAGGGAGGTCTCTGGCATTTCTAACTCTAGTATCCAATGAAACATCAGATGTCTTCTCTGTCCTCTCAATGCCTAGCAACTTAACATGAAAAATCCAAAATTACAGAGTTTTTAAACAGAGAAGATATAAATTCTTTACTCTTCTCCTTATAACCAGTCTCAAGAAAGAAAGCAAAATGTTTTCAGATCCTTCCCATATGAGAACACATAGGGCTACTATGAGAACAGGGATATTGAGGGCATTAGGTGTTGGACATAGTCCAAGTTATGCACGGTGAATTTTAAATAATGAGTCTGTCAGCCACAGAAGTAGAGTCACTATGAGTGCTATTAGGTAAGAGATTTGTTGTAAGAATTAGATCTCATACAATAGCAGAAGTAAAGGTCTGGGAAGGTAAACTGAAGGATAAGAAATAAGTTACCTATTAGCCCTCTTGAAACACTGGTGTGAGTGGACAGGTCAGAGTTTATTCTCAGGAATATCTGAGAAGACAAGCACATCTAGCCACTGGCCACCAAAAGGAAGCTTATGGAGATGTCTAGGAATCTATTATCTCTATGTTACTGTCACCTGTGTGGATCCACAGTCAAGCATGTGGTATTAGGTCTGGCACTGCTGTTGGTCAACAGGGCCAGCCAACAGGAAGAAAAACTAGAAGCTGAATGGAGTCAGGAAAAGCTGGAATCTGGCAGGCTCCCTATGCTTGTCTATGACCATTTATCTGACCTTGAAACTTTTGTGAGTAATGGCCACTACTTCCTTTCCATCTTTCAGACCTCAGCTAAGTTCCTTGGTTGCCTCTCATTTGGAGCCATTGAGGAGAGGATTTTGGGAAATGTATTTTCCAGATCAACCAAATCAATACACCATAATCCGACACAACTCATTCCTTGTCGACCTGGCATTTATGCACTCTTTTTTAAACAGGCTTAATTTCTAAATAAAGACAAAAACAAAATCATGCTTCTGCCAAGCATGGTACAATTATTTAAAAATATGCAACTTCTCCCACTGAAAGAAGATACACAAAATCTCCTATGTCCCTTTATTTACCTCTTGGTAACATTAATTCCTCTTGCTGAAGAACTCCTATTTTGATAGAATGCAGCTCAAATATTGAGATGTAAGATTAATCATTATGAACAAATCTTAGCTGGAGAATAGAAGAAACTGGCTAAATATCTTCTTTCTTCTTTTTTCTTTCTGGCTGTCTTCCTTCTTTCCTTCCTCTATCATCTATCTATCTATCATCTATCTATTTATCTATGTATCCTCTATCATCTACCTACCTACCTGTCCATCTATCCATCCATCCATCCAAATACATTTATATTAAAGCAAGGAGGAAGGATTTATCCTACCACATTTCTCCTTTATGCAACTGGTCATGTAGTATAACTGTTATTTCTAACTTCCTTCTTCCACTATTTATTTCATATTCCTTTCTGCCTCAGCTGGTCATAACTTCTTGATGGGTGGGGTTCCCCAAACTTTATGCATGATCATTAATGGAGTCTACTGGTTTGATTTGTTATAGCTTTCCATTAATTTTTATCACAGGTTATAAGAATACTAATAGGCACTACCAGCTCTGATCTAGATATGCTCTTTCCTGACCCAGTGTAAGAGTGACTTAATTTCCCCTTGATAGGATCAATTACCCCACAGGAGTAACTTCCCTTTTTGCCTGTTTGGTTCAGTGTCTTGAAGAGCCCAAAGTGGCCAGGCAGAGTCTTAACTTCAAACTTAATGGATTTGTTGAATCGCTTGGTGGAAGCATTACTACCTTGGAAACTAAAGACTCCAAACCAGCATGCCCTAAAACTATAGGGATGAAAAGCAAAATTTTACTAAGGAGCACTAAGGGGGTAACTGTGAAAGGACTCATTCTCATATCCATCATTTAACTCTTAGACCTGAAAATCTTGGCTATGCATAAAACATCAACCTACATTGGTCCCTGATTCAGGGTATATACTGCATCCTGGAGTACTATATACATATATCATCCCAGTGTTGCCAGCCAGCTGGAACCATAACTGAATCTTAAGTCTTGCCAGGTCAGCTGCTTCAGCATTATCAGGAATATGATAATACTGCTAATTTCTGTGAACACAAGACCATTGTTGCACTTAATTTCCTACAAAATAAATACCTTGGTCAGAAGCAATGGACTATAGAATAATGAACAATCCATAGATGTAAATCCATAGATGATGATTTTGGCAGAAGCACTCTGGGCAAAGAAGGTTAATCCATATCCAGACTTAAGTGTTTATTCCAGGGAGAACAAAGCACTGCCCTTCTGTGATGGAAGTAGTCCAAAATAATCAGATGGCTGTCTGGTTCCCCTTGGGAATGGGGCCATATTAGCACTGAGGCTGGTTCCTGATGCTGGTAGGTGGAACACTCAGCACTGGCTATGATCAGATCAGCCTTAAAGAGTAGAATTCCATGTGGCTGAGCCCATGAATAAATAATAACAATAACCAATAAAAAAAATTAAACACTGAAATTTAATCAGAAAGCTAGACCTACTATGACTGTTATTGGATAAGAGATTTATTACAGAATAAGATCTTTTTTCCCCCAAATGTTTATTTTTGAGGGAGGGGGGAGAGAGAGAGCAAGAGCGAGAACGAGAGAGAGAGAGAGAACACGAGTGGGGGAATGGCAGAGAGAGAGGAGGACAGAGGATCTGAAGCAGGCTCTGTGCTGACAGCAAGGGGTCATGTGGGGTGGAACTCACAAACCGTGAGATCATGACCTGAGCTGAAGTCGGATGCTTAACTGACTGAGCCACCCAGGCGCCCCCAGAATAAGATCTTATACAATTGTGACAAATAATAGGGAAGTTACATCTGGAAAGGAAAGTTGGGGGAACCAAGATGGAGTCACTAACTAGTCTTCCTGAGGCACTGGTGCAAGGTAGACAAGTCCAGGCTTGCAGAGAATCTAAGAGACCTTACTGGGACTATAAAGGGGAAGATTTTTGATAGGCCTATAGGAAGCTGTGGCCTCTGTGTGGTTCCACGTCTATGGATCAGCAGCCAGACATTGGTTTTGAACCTAGGAGTCAGGTCTAGTAGTCAGAAAGAAGAGCTCGATAGAGAATGGAGAAAAGAAATCATAAGCAGAAGCCTTTGGGCACTTCTGAAACTGTTCTCTACATATTTGGCCACAAGACCTTCTGAGAGTAATAACTATTGCTTTACTTCTGCCTTTTTTTTTTTTTTAACTTTATTTATTTATTTTGAGAGAGAGAGAAAAAGAACACATGCGGAAGGGACAGAGAGAGCGTGCACGAGAGAATCCCAAGCGGGCTCTGCATTGACAGCATGGAGCCCAATGTGGGGCTCAAACTCAAAAACAAGGAGATCATGACCTGAGCCAAACTCAAGAGTAGGGCGCTTAACCAACTGAGCCACCCAGGTGCCCCTAATTCTGCTTTTCAAATTTTGTACAACTTCTTGTTTTGTCAACACTACTCTGGAGTCATAAGAGAAATGGGATTCTGGGAAATGCAGTTCCATACTAAGTTGACGTGGCACAATCCTGCACAGCCCCAGAGAAAGAAGGGTGGTTAACCATTAATTCATTCATTCATTCACTCATTCAAACAATAAATACATTGTGCCAGTGATACTCTAGGCACTCATTTTGCAGCGCTTAAAACAGTTTTAATGGAACTTAAAGAATAGTGGGACAGATATAAGTAGATTTCAAACACTCAAATCTATAATTACAAACATGATAGTGTAGTGATGGAAAATAAGATGGGCCTGTGAGAGAAAATAACAGGAAGAACAATTTAGATTGGGTGTTCAGAGAGTACGTTCCTGAGAAATGATATGTAAGCTGAACCCTGAAAGATGAAATCTGCAAGGAAATGTTTTCGAGAAAAGGAAGACTAAGACATCTCAAAATGTCTTGAAAAAAGCAGAGTATACTTTCTACCACTTCTTAACCTACCCTTTGATCAGGAATCTGCTCCAAACAATTTTATTTTAGTCCTTCACTAAAACTCATATCAGGAGTACCATCATCTCCCACCCCCACACACACACTTACTGTCAAATCCATTGGCGAATTCCCAGCCCTCATCTCACTCATCTCTATCATTTGTGCAGCTGATCCCCCTTCCTTCTTGAAACACTGTCTTCACTGGGCTTCCAGAATATCAATTTCCATCTCTACCTACTAGAATGTGCTGTGCTCCAAGACATAAAGGGCTTTCGAAGGGCTGTGCTCCAAGACATAAAGGGCATCATGTTCATTGCCATATCTCCAGTGTTAAGAACAATGGAGGCACATAGTAGGCAGTAAATACTTGAATGGATTAGAGTTTGGGAAGAAACAGCTAGTGAGGTAGGAAAGGAAAGAAGAAAGAATGTATTCTAGAAGCCATGTGAAACAATTATTTCAAGAAAGTTGTGGTCAGCAGTTTAAATGTTGCTAAGAGTTGACTTTTGGATTTGGCAATGTGGAGGTTCTTAGAGGAGGTTTTGGTGGAGTCTTGAGGTCAAAGATCAGACTGAGGTAGGTTCAAGAAAGAATAGGATAAGAATTAATGTAAGTAACTTTAGCCAGCTGTTTTGAAGGGTGTTGCTCTAGAGGAGACCATAAAATGGACAGTAGCTGGAGGAGAATATGGGAAAGGAGCTTTTCTTATTGATTGATTGACTGGTTGATTGATTGATTGATTGATTTAAAAAAGGATATTTGTATCTTGATGAGAAGGGTCTGGGAAAGAAACAGTCTGAATTTGTAGCCTGGAAAGGGGATAATTACTGGAATGATGTTCTTGAGGACAAGGAACGGGATTCCACGTGTCAGTGAATTAGTGGTTTCGGACAGGAGCATGGGCAGTTAATGTAACAGCAAGAAGAAAGGATGTTGATGCAGATGCATCTAGGTTGGTAGGTGTGGTGGGGAAAGTTGGTGAATGGTCTGTGATCTATCTCCGTTGCTGGAGTCTCCTTCTCCACCCAAACTGTAAACAATGGAGTGCCCCAGGGCTCAGTCATTGGCTTGTTTCTCCTACACTCATTTGCTAAAATGATCTCATTTAGTCCCATGACTTCAAATACGCTGCTCATTTCCAAATCTTGCCCCAGCCTCTAACTACAGACTCATACCCAACTGCCTACATAACATTTGTATTTAGATGGCTGCAGGCAGCTTAAGCTTACTGTATCCAGAACTGAATAGTTGATTTATCACCTCTCTTCCCAACTCAGCTGCTCATCCTTCACCATGCATATATAACACTAGGCACATGCCTAAACACTAAGCCAAAAATGTTGAAATCAGCCTTAATGATTCTTTTTCTCATCATTTCACATGCAAGTCATAGACAAGGCTAGCAGTGGCTTCAAAATATATCTGAAATCCCAGTACTTTTCACACATCCTGTGATATCATCCCAGTATGAGCCAACATTGTTTCTCACCTGGGTTACACAATAGTGCTTTTATGGTCTCTGCTTCTGCTCTTGTCTCCCTTTAGTAAAACTTCTACCAACAAGACAGAATGATCCTTTGAAAAAAATATCTGATCATGTCACTTCCCTGCTCAAAACTTTCCACTGGTTTTTCCAAAAATAAAATCTAAAGCCCTTTCCATTATAAGGCCCTAGATTATTTGGTCTAAGATTAGCTAACTTATCATCTTCCAAACTTTCCTTTGTTCACTCTGTTCTAGAAATGCAAACCCACATGCTGTTTTTTTTGGAAGCACTGTGCCAAGCCCACCCCACCCCAGGATTCTGCACTGGCTCTTCCCCCTGCCTACAGTGCCTTACCCTGATATCCACATAGTTTCTTGGTTGGTTTCTTCAGGTATCTGTTCAAATAGTCCCCAGAGACACCTTCTATGGCTACCATGTCTAGAGTAGCAGTCCTTCCACTGTTTTGATTTTTTTCATCATATTTACTTCCTGATATTATGTCATGTGTATTTGTTTATTGTCTGCCTGCCTGTTCTTGCCAATATAAAGCAGGCTCTTTCAGAGCAGAGAGTTGTCTGTTCTCTCCACCACATATCTCCAGCACTCATGCACATAGATCTGTATTCAATACATGCATTGAATAAAAGGGAGCGGTTGAAGAATTTTGAAAAAGGAAATGAAATGATATGGCCAACAGATTGAATGGGGGCAAGAATGGGAGAGGGATGACAAATGGGGGCTCTTGAAATTATGAAGTTAACTTGCAATGAGGTAGAGGGAGTTGAAATAAGAAGAAACTGACTCAAGTCTGCCATTCAAATTTGTCCATCCCGATTTTGTTTGAGCCTCAGTTCCCTTTCCCATTTACAAATCTGAATCTCTGGCCAAATACTCATTGAATGTCTTGATGCAGAACGACAGAATGCTAAAACCAGAGGTAAACACAGCAATGATCAAATTTGATGCTTTCATCATACGTATGAAGAAAGTGAGCCTCAGAAAGATCAGAGGTTCCCCTCAGAGTTTCTTGACTTGTTAGTGGAAGGAGGCAAGACAAGAACCTGCTTCAGCACATTCTCATTCCTGGCTCTTTCTACCACTCCCACCCCACTAGCTGTATTACAGGATTGTCTTGGAAAAAAAACAAAGGTAATTTTAACATCTTGAGAACTTTGAAAGTGCTAATTGTTTTAAAAATAATTTATGAGATTACAAGTTCAAGTTGGACTTTTTGCACAATTTTAATTGTATTTTCGGCTGTGCTGAGAAGTCCCAAGAGAGCACACCCAGTTGTTTGAGTCTTTCTGCTCAGCGGCTTTGAACTGATGATGCGGCTGAGGCATCATTCCAGGGTGGTTAATTTAGGGTTTATCACTCCCCTCTTTCCTTCATGCCCCTCTTGGATATCTACACAAAATCATCTTTGAGGCAGGACCTTAAAAAATGGGATTGTGTCAGATATTTTAAGGAAAATGAAAAATAAATCAAGTAATACAAGTAGACCAGACAGACTGGATTAAGGTAAAGAAAACAATTTCTTTTACACTAGTGTAGATTCATTTCATCATATAGCATTAATGTAAATTTTCTCCTTCAAACCACCCAGGCAACAATATCTCATCATTAAGTGTAATAAACACTGAGGGCATTTCCCACCTTTCTACAAAACCACAGCAGACTTTTCCTCCCTTCTTCATATGATGCAGGTTTAATTTGCACAGAATTCGGGGAGTGTTTCATTAATTCATTTAAATAGGTTGCTTGTTCCTAATGAGCTCATCACACAAAAGTGCTTAGGAGTCTTCCTCTCCTGGTGAGAAGATGTGTGATCTTGACACGGAAGGTGAGGAAAAAAAAGGGGTGGGGGGATAACTCACTTAGGGCTGAAGGCTGATAAGCAGGAAAATACATGGGTAAAAGTGGTATTGTTTCCATTGGCAACTACTTCAATTTCTGCCAAAGTCTATCCTTCCTGAGCAGGAAAGGATACCTTCTATCAAATGGTGTGGCATCTGCCTCTCTTTGGTACACTTTCTTCCTCCCGTGTTACACCCTCTTCTACTAACCTCTGCTGAAGCTTTTATATTTTCTAGAAAGTTCTCCAATAATCTGAGTATATAAAAAAATTATAACCATTATGGATTGAGTCCCCCTCCCCATTCATATATTGTAGTCCTAACCCTCAGCACCTCAAAATGTGACCCTACTTGGAAATGGGACCATTGCAGATATAATTAATTAAGATGAAGTCATATTAGAGAAGGGTGGGACCCTAACCCAATATGACTGGTATCTTTATAAAAAAGGGGAGTTCAGACACACACACATGTGAATATTAGAGTTATCTGCCACAAAACTGAAGCTCAGATTCTTCCCTAATGCCTTCTGAGGGAGTCTGGCCTGCTGGTACCTTGATCTCTGACTTCTGGCCTCCAGAACTAGAAAACAATGAATTTCTGTTGTTTGAGCCCAGTAGTCTGTGGTATTTGTTGCGACAGCCCTAGCAAGCTAATATAGGAGTTACTTGGAGAAAAATGGCAAACAGCGTTGATGTCACAGGCTCAGCTCTACTTCGGTCCATAGCATTGAGTGTAAGCTTTCTGAGATGGAAATAGGATCACATCATTCCCCTACTTAAAACCTTCCTCTTTACTGCACCTACAAGACTGGCCTGATCTCCCTCTCTTACATCATCTCCTGTCACTCTCTGCCTTGTAACTCTCTCCAACCACTCTTGCACCTTGCTGATGTTCTCCCACCACTAAGCACTCATATATTCACATATTTCTTCCTCTCACTTAAATTTGGTTTTTGCTCAAAAATCATTTCCTTGACCACCCTACTAGATAAAATAATGCTCTCTTCACTTGTTTTGTTTTGTTCCCCCCTTGGTAACACCCATCAGTACCTATTTTTACATCTCTATTGCTTTGTCACCATCTGCAAGGATGTCGGCTCTTCAAGTGTAGGAATTGTGTCAGGTTCATTGTTGTATCCTCAAAGCCTAGAATGGTGAAGTACATGAAGGAGCTCAATACATACTTGTTGAATGAATGAATGAATGACTTCCAAATACCTGGGGATTTTATAATTTTAAATTTTCAACAGCTTTTTCCAAGGAATATCTAGTTGCTGCTTCCATTTTTCTGTTTCTATGAGATTGAGCCCACTTCTTATGCATCTGAAAACTCTCCTTCCCCCCCACCCGCCGCAACCCCTGCCCCTGCCTCCTCTCTCTTTCCCTCTCTCAACACTTTGAGCCTTGGAAGGGCATTCCCTAAATAAGAAAAGATAAAGAAAATGACCTCCCCAAGGAGACTCCCCTCTCTTATGTGCTCCTGTATTCTCTGCAGAGCCTGGAATGCAGTAAATGTTGGTTTAAGGAATCATTAGGACATTGTTTTTCTTCAAAGAACTAAATTTTAGTCAACTAATTTTCTCCAAACTAACCCAGGCACTTTAGAAGGACCACATACTTGGCTTAAATAATCTTTCAATTTACCCATCTGTGGTAAGCAGCCACTAGGATAGCCCCCAGTGATCCCTTCATCCTGGTATTTATGCCTTTACAATCTCCTCCCCTTGAGTGTGATCTGGATTTAGTAATTTACTTCTGAAGAGCAGAATGGAACATAAGTGATGGGCTGTCACTTCTGAGATTAAGTTATAAAGAGGCTAGTTTTCACCTTGAGTGCTCCCAGTCTCTCATCTTGGCTGGCTCATTCTGTGAGCAGCCAGCTGCTATGTTGTGAAGCAGCCATGTGGAGAGGCCCCCATAAGTGAGCTTGGAAGCAGACTCTCCCCCAGTGGAAACTGAGATGACTGTAGCTGACCCCTAGATCAAAGCCTCATGGGAGATCCTGAGCCAGAATAACCAATGAGCTACTCCAATTTTTGACTCACAGAAAACATGGGAAAATAAAGGTTTGTTGTCCTTGGCTGCTAAGTGTTGGAGTAATTGGTTACATAGCAGTAGATAACTAATATACCATGCACCATGTTCGATTTGTGCTCCTAAAACATCATTCTTAAAGCATTACTAATGTGAGAAATTAACTCAAGATGCTTCTTCCAAAGGCCAATATACATACAAAAAAGGTTTTGTCTTTCATGTCTGAGTTAACTTTTAACATCTGTAACATTTATTTTTGTATTTATTACCTTAAAATTTTAATTAAAAATGGTGGCCAAGATGCAAATTTAAAACTCTCTTGTTTATACATATTATTTCATTTACCCTCATAAAAACCCTTTGAAATAAGGTTCTATCATCACCTCATTCTTAACTATAGAGAAACAAGCAGTGTAAGCAACTTGCCCAACCTCATCCAGCTAGTAAGTGGTAGAGCCAGACAGTCTGGTTTCTAAGTCCTCACGAGGCCTTAACCATTAGTCCATGTTGCTTCTTAGACAAAAGGTCAAATACAACAATAAAGTAGGCCAAGTAGTCTTAACATCTAGCCCTACTGTCGAAGATTCGCTCATCCAGGACTAGAGTTTTCGTGATCAGTCTTTGATGAATTCTTAAAAGGATTAAATTAGATAAATAAGATCATATATACCAAACATTTGGTATTCTACCTGTGCCTAAAAATACAAAAAAAAGAATATCCAAATGAGAAGACAGATCTTAAATTATCATTGAAAACAAAGCAAAAAACCCTTTCCTGAGAGACTGTTCAAATCACTAGAAAATTCAAAAGTATTCTCTGATCAGACATTTCAATTGCATCAGTACATGCTGACAGCAGAAGATGCAAGGGCTATGATCCAGCCATGTTTCCACCTAACCTTGGATCTCAGCAGCTACCTGAATGATTCTCAGAGGAAAGGCCCTAGGAATTGTAGAAATAATTTTGAAAAATCAGCTCTCATGCATTGCTGTATCGTATTTGAATAAAGAGTGTTTATTTGACTTGGAGCCAGGACACTTGGGGTTGAGTCTTAACTTGGCCAAGAGTTTCAATCTGTGGGTTTCCATCAGTCTGGCCTTGGGAGGGCCAGATCATCCTACCAAGCCTCAGTTTCTTCATCTCTAAAGTGGAAAGAGAATAAGGCGGGCCTACCTGCCTTTCAGGTGCTACTCTAAATTTGATGAGCTGAAGTCTGTGAAATGGCTTCATGAGCCGTAGACTGTAAATGTAGGGATGTTTATGTTTACTTTTTGTTATTGGCAGGAGGATAATCCATACTAAATGTAGACCATCTGCATGCCCACCACCTGTGGGCACAGAGCAGTCATAACTCAAATGTACTGCTGCTATGGCGGAGGTGCTGGGGTGAGTCCAGAAGCACGCATGCCCAAGCAATTAATTCTGAGAGAGGTTGTGTCATGTCACCAGCCAAGAACTGGCCAATCTCCAGTGTTAGCGCAAGTGGCTGCAGTTTCTGAAGTTCGGTTGTAACCATCCACAGAGAACTCAACTGTTAGAGTCAAAGTTCAAAGCATACTTAGTGGTTCAGCCACAGAAGCTAAAGTTGGTGCCCACAAGTCCCCACACAAGAATCCACTCCACAGTATTCCCTGTCACCAGTGTGACTAAGGCAGACCCGCCAAGCTGCCTTCGTGCCACTTACAGCCAGGAAATGATTATGCAATTACTTGTTACTGCCACCAGACAGACATTTGACTTTCAAGGTTAAGGCTGGTATATTATAAAACCTCCACATTTTGATGAAGCCTTTTAATTTCTTTATTCTGAACCATGAAGAAAAACAGAACTTCACAAAACTGGAAGCTAAAATGGAAGTAAGAGAACTCAACCAGTTAACCTCCTCCCTATCAGAGATGAAGACCTTGTGTGCTTTCAGCTGGGAAAAGGGGATAAGGCTCTACCAGCAGATGATAGGTTGGACACATCAGCCATTCTGGAGTTCACCCTCCCCCAGCTTAGGATTCAACACGGACCCTGGTGTCTGGTAAAGCACAGGGCATCGGGGTGCCTCAGTTGGTTAAACATCCGACTTCGGCTCAGGTCATGATCTCACAGCTCGTGAGTTTTGAGCCTTGTGTCGGGGCTCTGTGCTGACAGCTCAGAGCCTGGAGCCTGCTTCGGATTCTGTGTCTCCTTCTCTCTGCCTCTCTCCCCACTCATGCTTGGTCTGTCAAAAATAAACATTAAAAAATTAAAAATAAAGCACAGGATGAGACTTTTGTGTACATTCTCTTTCTTCACTGAGGCCTCTCAACATCTGAGTTACTATATTTGTGCAGGATTCTCACACAGAGTCGTGACACGGAGGCTTTTCTTTCCAGGAAGCAACTTTATTCGTGCAGTCACTGCTCAGTTGGGATTTGTACCCAAAGAACTGAGCCCTGAATGCCACGTGGTGTAGTTTTTTGTATTGCTTTACTTCTTTGTCTCCCATATATGGTAATATACAAAAAAGCAGTCTGATATTGTGGTCTCATGTTACAAGGTCTTGAGGAATGTCATGTATGCACATAACCAGGTTGCCTTAAAGTGTTTTGTTTTTTGTTTTTCATTCCTTAGGGAGGGGACCCTACCACAGTTGCATTGTGCCTAGAAACTCTGGAACTCTCTGACAGAGTCAGAGTCTAGAATGCTTTAAATTTTGTGTAGGTCTTGTGTCACTGTTTCCCCAATCCTGATTGATGGCATCTAACTAGAGACAGGATTCCTTTTTGATCTTCTTTCTAGGATTTGTCCACTAGTTACAATAAGGAACCTTCCAAAGTCTGCCAGAGGTGAGTACATAACATTTCTCATCAGAGTCCACCCAATCCCAGAAAACTAGTTTCAGTGAGAAATGAAGTGACTAATGGACTGACTCTAAATGATTATGAGCTGGGTGAAAATTCCATTTTCCTAGTGAAAATAATGTGGAGCTATTAAACTCAACTTCTGAGATTGTTTGTGGGTTTGCATATTAATCTTCCTGAACACACACCTTTTATTCCATCTATAATTTGAATAAGCTCAAAATTAAACCATGCCTATGAAACAAAGCATTAGCTCCAATATTCAAAATAAAAGCTGAGTACTTTACAGTTCATAAAGGGAAGGAGACTTCTTGAGTACTCACCATGTGCCAGGCTCTTTGCTGGCATCCTTTTCACATGTTATGGTTTATCCTTCGTATTTATTCCTTTATTATAGACAATTGATTTCAGAAGAGTCAATGGCAGAGCTGGGGTTTGAACCCAGATCTGATGGATGCTAAAACTCCTACTCTTCCTAGGATATCAAATGGCTGAATTTCCTTCCTGGAGAGACTAATTTAGAATCTGCAGAGTTATGCTCCCTAATCCAATAAATGAGCCTGAATTATGTTAAAGGAATTCAAAGATTAATATGGCAACTACCCAAATCTGCCAGCAAATCCGCCTGATGACAACAGTGATGATAATGATGACAAAAATGGTTCAGAACAGGTCAGGCATTCTTTCACTTTATAGATATAACCTCAGTTGAGTCTCACAACCATCCTGTGAAACAGGTGCCATTGTTATACTGATTGGCTGAGGCCCTGTGTGGCCGGGATGGGATGTGCACCCATATGCAGTCTGATGTGTGGGGCCAAGCTCCTACCGCTCTTCTATACTGCTGTCAAATAGAGCAAGCACCAAGAGACTGATTCTAATTATCCACATATTTAACTCAACTACTTGATGGAAGACAAAATACAGGAATGTTATAAAGCATATGTTCCCATGTCAACGAATAAACACTGGGGGAATGAATTCTCAATGGTGGTGAGGATGGTGACAATTTGATGGAAGGTCTAAGAGACACGAAATGTTAGTATGTCGAAGAGAAAAACCAGACACCAAAGACTCTGAGTAAAGAGCATGAGAGCTGGATAACGCACTGTACTACAAGGAAATCGGGGGATTTTGTATTTCTGAGCACAGTTGTGCTGGTGATGTCAGGCCATACTACTACTGTGTACTCCTGGAACAAGCCTTTCCTGGCCCTTACAACAGGCTCCCACCCTCTCCTGAGCCAGCCTGCCCCCACCACTGAGGACAGTCCTCAGGCCTGCTCTGCCAAAGGAAACTTGCCTCCGTGCCTTTCTGGTTTAGCAGTTTGCTATTTTCTGTGCAAAATTTGAATCAAGACAGAAAAAAAACAAAAGTCAATCTCTGACATAGTCTCTCTAGGGAATATGTGTTGGAGGCTTTCTTTTACAAGGCAAAAACAGGCAAATGTTTCTAAGAGTAGTAGTGGCTATTCAGGCTCTGAGGCCGGACTGCCTATGTTGGAAGGAACCTCAGTCCTGACACTTACCAGCTGTATGATCTGGGTCAAGTTGCCACCTCTCATGATGCCTCAGTTTCTTCATATGAAAAATGGAGATAATAGGGGGTTCCACCTTCTGGAGTTGTTGTTAGTCCACACAAAACATTTAGAACAGTGTGTGGCACATAGTGAACACATCAGTAGATATTATTTGCCACTACTTGAGTATATCTTGTAGGTTCATAACTTTCAGATTTCATAAATCTGATCAAAATTAGGGCTTCCATTCCCTTGTTGATTATGAGGTAGATGTTGAATTATGGAATTGTTCAATAGACTCTTCAACTCTCAAGAAATCAATGTAATGCAAGTAGTAACTATTTTATTGACATATTTACAAAATATTACAAACTGAAATACCACTCTAATTCACCATATTACACAATGGCTGCATACAGGCAAGACAAAGCATATGGAAGAAACGTTTACTTCTGTCTTTGGTATTAGAAATCTACACAAATCCGCAGCATTTAAAATTTCCAATACAAAGTATTAAACACAGACAAAGATGTAGTTGGCAATGTCATGAAAAGGGGCTCTAATGTCCTCTGCTAGGAAACCCCCCAGGTCTATGAAATGCAACAGGAAAAGCAAACACCATTTGTAAGGGAGGGAGTCTCTTGGCTAAAATAACAATAAAAGAAACAATATAGGCTACAGTACTATACATAGGAGTATTTCAATTTGTGTGAAGTGACTTTCTCCGTAACAACATTTGGCTGACAGTAACAGACAAAACATTCCCAAGACACAGGATCGCAGGTAAGACTTCATAGGAAAGAATCCATTCTGAGAGTACACCTTGAGGGTATAACTTTACTGTACAGAACATTTTATAAAATTCATTTTTGTGATCATTTACACATATACAAAAACTTAACTGGTTTTAGCAAATAATTTTTCTAAAACACAATCACAGTTTACATAATTCTGAGGTAAAGGTCCTGAATCTATCTTTTGAGAAGTCCTAGCTCACGAGGGTCTCTGAAGGGGGATATGTCCTACTGAACATTAAGTTCTGACATTAAAGTGGGTTGGGGAGAGGGCAGGTCACACCTACCTACCTCATTTCAGAGATGATCCAGAATTTCAGAACTGAATGTCCCTAGTTTGGCTCTATTACATTAATGCTTCTCATGTTTTGTTTGGTTGTCTTCAAACATGAAACACTCTGAATCTTGTCAGAACAAGACTTCTGCTATGGAGAAAATATTTCATCAGCAAAGGGCCAAGTTAGTGTCTTAACCTGACTGTCTTGACTAAGGACTCTGTATGTCCCAGGAAGAACATATTTAACCTCCTCACATAAAAAGTAAAGGCTTGGTCAAATGCACTGCAAAACAGATCTTCCCACCAGTTAACGGACACCCCCCAAGGGGCCTGCAGGTGGGAAGATCCTAGTAAAAGGCTGGGAGCCCACAGTGAATAAGACTAGAAAAGTCTTAGTGACCCTCCTGTCCCAGAAATGCATATAGGACCCAGCTGGGCTTCCCTATCAAAATCCTCACCAAAGTTGTCTGTGCTACTGTAAATACTCCAGGAAAATGTGAGATTCATCAAATATGTCCTTTTTTGGGGGGGGGGGAGTTTATGTTAATAGATGTTGCTTCCATAAAATGACTTACAATCAGTTATAGCCCTTGATCTGTTTCTGTAAACAATGCCACCTTTCCCAGGTTACTTGAAATTACCCAGAACATACCCAGCCAAGATTATTTCATAGAGTGAATTACACATTTCCAAAATAACTCTATGAAATCATGAAGGCTGTGAAAATTTAATATGAAGACACTCTTTTATGTGCTTTTTTTTATATGAAGAAGTTTGCAAATATAATCAGAACATCAAATGAATAATTAAAACCCCTCTGGGATATATCACTTATGAAGCAAACCTGAGCGTTTGCCTCCTCTGTTTTATCATGAGTAACATCTGGGGGTAAAAGTGTCTGCCAGGTGATGAGTCACCTTGTGAGGCAATTTAAGACAAGGAGTGCTGGACCTTTCCCGGAAGCTGCCCAAAAAGCGAGACTCTGATTTTTCCTCATGCTGGGAAAAGCAAAATTAAACTTCGGCTTCTTTGTACCATCAAAGATTCTGGTGAATGGCACGTGAGAAGAAAGTAAATGTGTGTCCACCATTTACTGATAGCTGGCGTTCATGGTGCCTGACCACACATGGTAAAAAGAAATACGAACCAATGTGTTTGCAGGGCTCTTTTGGGAAAAAAAAAAAAAAGCTTTTGGCTGTGCCCTAGTCCCCGACAATGACAGACTGGCAGGCTGTTTCTTGCACAGCTCTAGGCAAGCCATTAATCTGTCAGTACCAGCATCTTTAGAAATCCCAGCATTAAGACTTAGGAGGGGAAAAGGAGGGAGGATGTTGAATAGCCAGAAATGTGGCTTTTTAAACACTTCAGTTAATTCACAATGCTGTGCAGGCTTCTGTTTATCCCTTCTCTGAAAGTTCTGGTGCAGGGTGTAACGCTGGAGTGGAATTTATTCATCCTCTTCCACATACGTGGATGGAAACCAGCCCACCTAAAAAAGAAAAGCAACCAACATAGCAACATGACTTCACATCTGGCATTTCAAAGGGCTCTACAAATAGAGCATTTAGTTTTTATAACACCCCGATTAAACTGGGGTTTTATGGCCACTGTAGGTAAAGGAGATTGATTTAACTGCCCTAGAAGCCCGACAGAATGAGTGATGGAGACAGAGGAATAAAAGAAGCCTAAAGAGTGTTCTAATGTGCTAGCACACAAATATGTAAATTAAGTGTACTAAGGGGCTCTACTATTTAACGCTTCCTATTTCTGCTATAGAACAGGATACAAAGGGGTACTATGTCCCCATTCTTTCCAATTTAGATCAGCAGCTCTTATAAATATTCTATGTTCCACATAAAATTTATGCTCTGAGGCTTATGGACTAAAAAGTACGGAAATGTTCCTCAATCCTTTTCCAAATAGGAAGCCATCAAACCTGCCTAGGTGAACTTTATTTATGCCACAATCATATTCATTCAACATCTTTTTCTTGAGTGTCTATTTTCAGTGAGGAAACACCACCACTCTCCAGAGCCTTGGCTCTGTGGGGTGAAGGCTTCTCCCCAGCCCCACGGCGGGTGCCCACGACAGCCCGGTCCCCTTCCTTCACCCGCACAAGCACATCGAGAGGGACAGCTCACCCTGCCATTTACTTCTCCTCTCCACCAGCCATTTGCACTCATCTTTGTGTAAATCTTCACCACGTCTCCTTTCAGCAAGGACAATTCTCGCATGTCTCTGGCACAGAAGTCATACCGAGCAACGGCGATGCCCAGCACTTTTGGACTTAGCACTGGAAAGAAATGATGGTGAGTCAGCAGTGATCTGTGGTCCCACGACCACCAGAGCCTAATCAGATGAATGTTATAGATGCAATCCAAATGCACAGCCATGATTTCACTACAGACTAGTGATAATGGTGGAGGACCTTGAAAGCAGCAGAGTTGCTGTTTCAATTCAGTCTGGTGTGGTCACGTTCATTTCAGGCAGTTTAAAGAACCGCTGTTCTGTTTCATTCTTCATCAGAACCCCAAAACAGGGACTAGCTTTTGTTAAAAAAAGAAAAGAACCTAAAATTACCAGCATGCATTCCCTACAGATGGCACAATGATCTATTTCTAACTAGAACCTCTAAGGTCAAAGGTTTACATTTTTATCTCATAATCTCTCCAACTAAGACTTAAAACAACCAAGACTTAAAACAACCAAATGCTTTGCTCTGAAATTCTCCTATTGAATCCATGTCATTGTCATTACTTCTAGTTAAAAGGCTCTTCCTTCCCCAACCAGCCCTTTTTGGTTAAAACTTCTTGGGGACAAACTCAATTGTTGCTTCATATAGAGTTTCACTATGTGAAGAAGCTTCAGTCAGGTTTCACTGAAAGAATGCATAAACACCATCAACTTATCCTCTTTCTTTCAAACAAATACTGTAGGTACAGAAAACCTTTACTGAAGGAATGAAGTGCTAACTTACTCCTTGTCCTAACCCACCCTGCCCCGAAAGAAAAACTCTATTCAAGCTGTACATTTTTTCTTCTCTAGTGTTTTATAACACATTTCATATTAACTTCTCTACCTGTTGCTCCTTGGGGTTATAAAGTGTTTTCAATTATATGTGCAGTGATTCTGAGAATCACTCACCTGGGAACGGTAGGACTTTATAAACCTTAAATGGGAGAGGAACACAAGTGTAAGAAAAACAAATAGGAAATGCCATCCATCTGTATTTTTAACTGTTCCTGGTGCCCAGGCAGCTGCGGTTATGACCTGCATTACCCTGGAAGAGCTTGCCCACGTGGAGACAGGGATCTCTAGCCTATTATTCAGGGCTCTGCAATGACAGGGTTTTTTTTTAGTCTCCAGGTGTCCATCATAAGATAAACGAATAGCAATGCTGTAGATTTCAGAACTGTAAAGGGAGTAAAAATGGGTCATTTTATTTTACTGTTCAGACACAAACCACTTTAATAGTTTTCTTACTGAAAACCGTCCCATTACCGGGGCGCTACTCTTAGAGTTGGCGCACATAAAGACACCCCTGTGACGGAAAAACCAATCATCACCTTAACTGTGTGACCTTGCGCAGGTCTTTTAACCCTTGAGGCCACACTTTTCTCACCTATAAAATGAAAACTCTATGCTAGATGACTTCCAAGGTCTTTCTAGTACTAAATGTTATGATTCCATTGGGACTTACAGGTTAATTTTTAAAAATCTGTAAGAAAACATACTTGACCTAGCCATAATGTACTCCCCTACATGTCACATCAACAGCCATTAAATTCTCAGACTAATGACTGAAATCAAGATCAGAATGCCCACACACAAACTGATGTGCACAGTCATCCTTCCAAGCAACATGAAATATGTTTTACTTTTATATTTGGAGACAAAGTTGGGATTGGGTTCTATTTATTTTCTTAATGGGAATAAGTAAGCATTGGCTTTTCTCAGCTAAAATTTCTGATCCTCAAGAAAACTAATGATTTTATAGAGTGTTTCATCTCCCGCTTTATACTTTCAGCCCTCAACCCTTTCCAACCTCTCCCCAAAAGACAAAACAAAAAAATGTCTAACGGAAATACATAACACGAGCACACACACAAAACCAGGAGAGTGAAATGTCATGACAGACAGTGACTATGACAGAGAAGAGGAAACTGCATGGTGGGAATGGGACTCTAGGGGCTATTTGTGAGAAGATGCATCTACATGAGAAGCTACACATAGAAGTCAAAGTATTTTATTTGCAAACAGAAGCAAGTTGAAAAGACATATAAAAGCAGTAAAGCAGTACCTGACCAGAAAGGAGTAGAAGAAGGGGGAACAAAGCTGTAGTCTGGAGGAGTTACAAAAGAAAACCCACAGAACAAAGAAGGGGCTTAGAGAAAGAAAAAGAGAGAAGCAAAAGAGCATTTAGGTAATGGCAAAAAATCTCAACACGGCTATTTCGTTGTCTATAATCCTAAGAAAATGGTCACATCAAATTTGGAGTATTAAGCTTCACTTTCACCCACTTCTCTCCTATCACCATTTCTAAATGAAGGACAAGCCAGATTTTTACATTTTGATTGACACTAGTTCTGAAATTTAGAGCTATCCCTTTAGTGGTGAACACAGCATACCCACTCTACCATGGTGCCATCTTTGAACCCCTCCCATCCAAGGATGGCCTTCTTTTGATGTGATACACAATTCCCACTTTGCTACACCAGTGGAAAAGAGGAGACTGTAAATTCTTAATGTAAAATATGCTTCACATCAAAACTGATATAAACAAGTAAGAGCCTACATAGAATAGGGTCAAGGAAACATGCAGAGCCCATAGGAAAGTCAAGGAAACACTCATACAATTTGTTAGAAACCATCCCCAACCCCTAACCAAGCATGCACATGCTAATTTATTACCACAAATAAAATGTAAATCACTTCAAATCTTACCATACCTGGACAAGTAAATACATCCGGAAATTTTGGGAATGTATGGAAAAGTTCTATGCAAAAACTCTACCCTCAGAAGCTTTTTACTTTACTTTTAATAATAAAAGCTAATAATCATCAAATGGTTCTGAAGTGTTAAATGTCCTGCTCAATGTTTTATATTCAATATTTAATTTAGCCATCACAACAATTCAAAGAGGAAGGTACTAATACCACTTTCCTTTGATAGTTTTAGAATAACCTAGATTCAAACCTAGGCAGTATGACTTTGGGGTCCAGGCTCATAACTGCTGCATTGCTCTGCATCTAGCACTCTGCTTCAGGTACCTCCATAAGCAGTTATAAAACTCTACCTGTTAATATCATGGTGCCATTGCAAAGGAAAAGAAAGGCATGGTTATAAATTTTCTTCCAATATTTATTCTCCCCCTTCATCCCTGCAATAGGTTATCTGGCCAGGCCAAGTTTGCCCAAAAGGAAGACTTCATTTCTCTGTCTTTATGCAGGTCTATGCAACTATATGACTAAGTTCTTGCCACTACGATATAATAAGCAAGGGTGTTGGAAGGTGTCCTGTGGTACCTTCCCTGGCAGGGCAGCTGGCACATGAATTCACCTTTCTTTTTGGTTGTTCATTCTACCCTGCTGTATGGAATTTACAAGCTACCATCTGGGTCCGTAAGAAAGGCCTCGCTTTAAGGACAGTAGCTCATGAGCTTCAGGGAAGCTGGAGTTCTGAAGATTTTATGGAAGAGGTGACCTGCCCTTTCCCCCAGCCTTGGTCTGGCCACTTTCAGGTTTTTATGAGAATGAGAAATAAATGTCTATCCTGTTTAAGCCAATGTTTTCTCGGATTTCTGTTACTTGTACCTGGACCTAATCTAAACTGTAACAAAAGTTTCTATAACCGAGGAGGAGGTGAAAGTGGGCTAAACAAACTGCAATGCATCCATATAACCTTGCAATACAGATTGTCTCTTTCAGACCATTGACTGATTTCATAGCCACAGAATTCTCCCAAAGTTAATACTCTTGTCAGGAAGGGCTTCTTTGATACCTGGGAACAGTCGTAACTCATTAAAGGGATCCTCAGATCCTATTTAAGTAGACTGGCTGTGGGAATTGGAGGAGATTCAGTTGCTCTTGCAACCATGGACTATGGATCTCTCATATAAGACACTTTCCTCATGAATGTCCTTACATATTTACTTTTAACCTACCCTGAAGTATATCCTTGTTGATAATCAAGGCTCTCTTCTAATCCATTACATCTCCCACATTACATTATTTTTGTTTTAAAACTCAGTGATACATGCCATTACAACTAATTTTACAATGTGCTCAATTCATTTATTGCCATGCAACATAACTGGTTTAATTTCCTTGAGATGTTATACACACTATTAGAGACAAGAGGGGATGCCATCTCTAATGAGAAAAATGGCTCACATCTAACTGTATCTTGACAATCTGCAAGATTCCTATCCCATGTTTGTGAGAACTTAAATTAGAACCCCCATTCTACACATTCCTTCTGGCAGGTACTAGAATTTTCTCCTTGGACTGCTTTCTAAGTGTCCATCCTTCACTATCTCTCTGGGACTATTTATCCATAAAGTAATAAAAAAAGACTGCATTTCTCCAAAATTTCTAATGAAGATAATTTAAGTCAGCAGTCTGAACTATAACAAGAGATAAGTTAGCTCTAGAAGGAAGATATAAGAAATCAATGAAAACACAATTAAATGAAATTTAAATAATCTCAATAGGTAGATACATTAGATCAGATAACCTGTCTCTACTTTAAAAATATCTAACATTCCTGAAGTGATATGGATAATACCTCACTATGCAGAGTGAACTTGAATCTGTTTCAGATACACAGTATCAGTGTGCTACCTTCTCTCTTATCTAACCCTCAAAGCCTTATAAGCACTGGCACTCATGTCAAATAGCTACAGTTGGAATCTTCCTCAATCTTATCTAAAATATTATAATCTTAGCTGAATGGTAGCTATTCCCCCAGGGTTAGGCCTTGGCTCCTCTACTGGCTTCAATGGGAACTAATTTTTTTCCCCAGTGAAGGGAACAGATTTTAAGATATGCCTTGGCTCCTCATCTGAATTCCAGTCTGTGATTTCAGATATTTTCATGACACTGCCATGAAGGACAACCACTATCTCCGATGCAACCTGCCTGAAACCAAAGTCATGATCCCCCACCCCATAACCTAGCTCAACCCTCCACATTTTTTTTTCAATGACTCTTGTGTTCTTTGCAAACTACCCTTGCAAAGTCAGTATGCTTTTTGCCTCTTCCTGTTCACTCTCTTCTTCCTCCGAAATATGAAGTTATTCCTTCACCAAATTCTCAGCTCCATCATTCCAACCCAGGTACTTACGCCATTTCTAAACTAAGACAACTGCCTCCCAGTTGGTCTTTTTGCTTTCAACATTTTTTCCATTCTATATGAAATACTGCCTCTCAGCTACTCACAATAGACAAGGATTCATCATTCCTTTCCCCAGATTAGGAAATCCAAACTCTTGCCCTGAATTCCATGGCTACTTATAGTCTGGCTGTTTTCTGTCTTTCTAACCAAATATTCCATCATTTTCTCATATAAATTCTTTACCCCTAGACCAGCTGGTGGGCATGCACACCAAGGCCCTCAGTATTGGTTTCTTTCTCGAATGTTTCTCCTCCATCTTGCCTCTGCTAACCTTAACCTCCTTGTCTCCAAGGCTCTGCTCAGGCCCTTTCCAGGAGTCTTCCATGACCAATCCCAACACTTGTCCTCTTCCCTATTCTTTCTAGTCATCTCTAGGCACTTACATCGTGGCACTCCCTGGCTCTACCGTTTAATTATTGCATGTGCTCCTGTGTTCTATCTCCAAAAAGTTGTTGATTCTGGAGAGCAGAGGCTAACTCTTACACTGCTTCTGCTTCTCCACAGGATCGGGCCCAGTGCTAAGCACTGAAGCTGCTGAATGGACAAGTGTCTCAGCAGGATATTTAATTTTGCAAGCTCCTTATGTCTCCTCTTCCTGTTCATTTAGCTCATCTTCTGCACACTTAACTGCCCAAAAAGACCTCCAACAAAAGCCAGCACAACACAAAGAAAAGAATGTGAAATATTTTCAGGTTTTATTCCCCAGGATCTCTGAGAACCATAATCTATTGATGATATTCTTACAATAACTAATTTTTTCTGAGATGCTGAACAGCTATTAAATACTGTACATCTCTTGGCATTAAGCATAGTGTATGCCTGAGGAATCCTCTTAGGGGTAAAAGGTTAATAAGTTTCTCCTACCACCCAGTGTATAGCTTTCAGCCAAATATTTTAAAAATTGGTAGGGATGCTTTCTAGTTTTCTATACATCGTAGCATGACTTACTGTTGCCATTCTTCCTATACATTAATTTTCATTGCCTTTGGGTCCTTAATTCTCAAAAGCTGCCAAAATAGCATCTGAATGTCTTGCATCTACAGAGACAAGAGTATAAAACAACATGTTTCCCTTGGAAAGTATGGGTTTAAATATAGATGTAAATGATGTCAGAATAAAGTATTTGATAAAAATTTTTTTTTGCAGAACGGCTTAACCTGCAAAACATATTTACATCCTTACCGAGAACATATCCACCTATTTCGAAACATATATAGAAATACATGTTTTCTTCATCAAACTCCTTCTCTCATACCAAGATGCCGCTAATTGAAGAATTATTGGCAGGTGCATATCCTGGAATGGAACTAGAAAGAGCCGAGTAACAGTGTATTCAAATGACGATGTTGGGGGAATGATTATCTCCCATTCCTTTCACTTCCCGGGCTCATACTCACTTCACCACCTAGTATTATAGATAGCCTATCTGCTAGTACATCACATCATTTTGGGAAGCTTCTTGAGAGAAACAACTCTTTTTATTCATATCTGTATCCTCTGAGACAATGTTAAGTCTATGTTGAGACCATTATCATTGAGTAGTCATTCGCAAACTGCAAGCTTTAATTAAGGGCCTAACTTCCCTCCTTTCTCAAACACTTTGAGCTCCTTATTAGCACAAACAAAGGAGAAGTTTACTCAGAGAGACCAACACATTCAGGCTGGTCTCTCTGGCTATTTTTCACACGATACCTGGTGCTCAGTTGGGCTAACATTGATGGGGCATTATGAAGTGAATGGCTCATACTTTAGTGACTTAATATTCCTCATTAGGAACTACTAAGGATGCAGTCAAATATTATTTATCAACTTTTCCAAGTTAAACAAAACCTAAAGTACAAACATTCTCTAACTGAAACAGAAGTTACCTGTTAATAAACTGGGAATAGAAACTATAAATCATTAGTGAATATTATTCAGTTCTGAGACTTGACTGACAAGACAGAACCACCGAACACAGAAGTGTATCAGTTAAGAAAAGAAGAACAGAGAGTTTAGTGTAGAATAAAAAGTGCTAGAGAATTGATACTTGATGCCTATACTTTTGTGGCAAGGCTAGTGAAACGTTGCTTTGAAGTTTTAGCTCTTCTTGATTAGGCCATTCATGTTCATGAGCAAATGAAAATCTACTCAACTTTCACTAATATTTGAAATGTATACCCTGTGGAGGCCAAGCTCAGTCAACACTCTTCCTTAAGATACTGGTTATCGAATCACAAAGTATTTTTGAACTACCACTTAATCAAGTATTACATGTATAACTGAATATGAGCCTAAGCATTTGCTAATTATTTTCTGAGACAGACATTGCCTAACACTCAGCTTTAAGTTGTAACAACCACAAGTGTTCACATTCACTTATGTAAAAAGAAGCTGTCAGTAAAGAGATCGGCAATGGTGCTACCATCAATAGAGTGATCTCTGGGAGTTTGCTGCGCAGCAGTGGCCTGGAGGAGAACCATGTTCCTATGTGGGACACTGTGACGAGCGATCCAGTAGATTCTTTTTACCAAGGCTGTCTACAGATGGCCTAGCAGCAGAGAACATGCTGAGAATTTAATGAATGTTTAATTTAAATTTGTGGTCCTTAACCTGGTTTTATTTTAGAACTTAGCCATGCCTTAGACATAGTGTCAAAGACTTGCTTCCCTGCCAAAGTTTATAATGTTTACTGTACATCTTATATATTGTCACTGAAAAAAAACTAAATAATTTAGATTGGTTTCATTTCATTGAATGCTGACATCTGGCAAATAGACCAATTTCCCTTAACCTGAAATCCAAAATTATAACAAGGAAAACTTAGGTCTAGAAATCCTGGAAAAAAAAAAAAAGAAGTCTGTAGTCAAGACTGCATAGTGTAAGCATAGAAAGCCAGTATCAAGAAAAAGATGAGTATAAGGCCTTTCCTGTTGTTACAGAAAATTAGACCATTTGACATTTCTAGGAATTTCGGATTATTTATAGACATCTAGATTATCAAAACATGAACTTAACTCTAACTCCTTAGTCTTTAAAGATAATTGGTAGAGGGGCACATGGGTGGCTCAGTTGGTTAAGTGTCTGACTTCGGCTCAGGTCATGATCTCATGGTTCATGATTTTGAGCCCTGCACTGGGCTCTGTGCTGGCAGCTCAGAGCCTGGAGCCTGCTTCAGATTACGTGTCTCCCTCTCTCTCTCTGCCCTTCCCCAACTCGTGCTCTGTCTCTCTCTCTCTTAAAAATAATCATTAAAAAAAAAAATTGGTAGACGTTTATTAAGCAACTGCTGATGAGTATTGTGCTAAGGTGCTATTGGAGATACAACAATAAGAACATCTGACTTCAAAAGAGCTTACAGATTGGTGAAAAGACAGACACATACAGAAATGATACAGAGATAGGGAAACCATTCATTTTGGATTAAGAATGTTAGGACTACACTTTAGGCTTCATCTGAGCCTCTCATTAAAAACAAAAACAAAAACAAAAAAAAACCTCCAGTCTTCCACTTGCTCAGGTCAAGAGCTTAGTTACCCTTGTGTCTTCTCTTGCTATTCAATTTCACATCCAGTGCAAATATCCTGTTGGATCACCTTCAGAATGTATCACCTATGCGGCTACACGTTGGTTCAAGTTGCTACCATCTCTTAGCTGAGGAGCCGCATGAGCCTCCTCACTGGTCTAGGGAGGCTTCTACCTTGTCCCGCATGTCTCCATGGTCTTTTGTCAACACAGAAGCCAAAATAATCCTATTAATACTTAAGGTTCAAATCATGTCTCTCCTTTGCTTAGATCCACCAGCAGCCTCTCATTTCCTCCAGGCTAAAAGCTAAAGTCCTAAAAAGCAGCACATGGTCTGGCTTCCCTTACCTGTCCTTCTGCTCTGGCCACATTGCACATGTCATGTCATATATGCTTTCTTTGCATTGGCTATTCCCTCTCACTTTTGTCTTTACTCAAGTGTTACCTTCACAATGAGGATTACTTTGATGCCCCATAAAAGAGTCATGGACATACATCACTAGTGCTTTGTGGCACAGAGAGAAAACAGGCTTTATTGGCCAGGGGGGATGACATGTAGGCAGAGAAGTAGGTAGAGTGCACCTCAAATTCCCGTTGTCCTATTGCTTAGGTTGGGCACGGATAGTCTGCACACACCATGGTCAAAGCTTCCAGCAGCCTGCTCTACAGACTGATAGGGTATTTATGCAACCTTATAATAACAGAAATTCCCTGTTATGGACTGAATGTTTGTGCTCCCCCTTTCTCCAAACTCATATGCTGGTATTAGGAAGTGGGGCTTTTGGGAGGTGCTTAGGTCATGAGGATAGAACCCTAATGAATGAGATTAATGCTCTTATTAAAGAGATCCCACAGAGTTCCCTCGCCCCCTTCCACCATGTGAAGATACGTGGTGTCTTCTATGAACCAGGAAACAGGCTCTCAGCAGATACTGAATCTGCTGGCACCTTGATCTTGGACTTCCCAGATTCCAGAGCTGTGAGCAATACATTTCTGTTGCTCATCAGCCATTCGGTCTATGTTATTTTGTTATAGCAGACTGAACAGACTAAGACACTGGTCATGTGAATGGCCTCGTTAGGGGAGCTTCTGGAGCAAGTGGCTGGTGTCAACCTCTTCTAATGTTGAGAAAACTCAGAACTGTTGAGCCAGCTTTCCGCTAAGCTACCAAAAGGAGGAAAAATGAGCCCCTTCTTATCTTCCTCATCTTCCTCCCATTCCCCAGTTAAAATAGTAAATCATCTCTAGCACTCCTGAGTACCATCGCCCTGTATATTATTTTTCCAGGGCACTGACCAACTTCTTTTTTTTTTTTTTAAATAGGACTCCTTGATTTACTTTAACGTTTATTTTATTTTTGGGACAGAGAGAGACAGAGCATGAACGGGGGAGGGGCAGAGAGAGAGGGAGACACAGAACCGGAAACAGGCTCCAGGCTCTGAGCCATCAGCCCAGAGCCTGACGCGGGGCTCGAACTCACGGACCGCGAGATCGTGACCTGGCTGAAGTCGGACGCTCAACCGACTGCGCCACCCAGGCGCCCCAGACCAACTTCTAATGTACTATATAATTTATTTTTACCTATTATCTGCCTTCCCCACTAGTGTGTAAGTTCCACAAAGGCAGAGACGTTTGTTTTTTTCACTCCTGTGCATCTCCAGCAATTTGAACAAGGCCCTCCCTACAGTAAGCTCCCAATAAAGATCTGTTGAATGAATGAATGTGGGGATCTATGGCGGGGGTTACTGGTGAGAAGAGATGAGGAAAGTTCTTGGATTCATCCAAATAGAAGTGTATCCTATGAGAAGGAAGGAGAAAGGGAAGAGGGAAATTAACAGAGAAGACTGAACTTTAAATAGAAAGGCAGCCTTGAATAGAGAAAAATCTGAACCAGCAAGTCAGTTAATATAGGAGGTTTTATGCTCAATTTTGACAAATTTGAGTGCATCCATAGCAGGCTGGCCAGGATGGTAACAGATTTGGCCACCAACAACTGAGAGTTCAAGCAAAGCCTGAGGATGATCTCTCAGGAATGTCATAAAAGGTACTTGTTTGGGGGTGCCTGGGAGCTCAGTCAGTTGAGCATCTGAGTTCGGCTCAGGTCATGATCCTGCGGTTCTGTGAGTTTGAGCCCTGCATCAGGCCCTGTGCTGACAGCTCAGAGCCTGGAACCTACTTTGGATTCCGTGTCTCTTTCTCTCTCTCTCTGACCCTCCCCAGCTTGCTCTCTCTCACTCTCAAAAGTAAATAAACATTTAAAAAAAATTTTTTTAAAAAGTACTTGTTTGAAAAAACCTTGACCAGGGCCAATATGGCTGTTAAGTTTAAGGAGCCTAGATACCAAGTACCCCTCTGCACCCCCATCTATCATTCAGACATTAAGCTAAATTTTATGTCACACTTAAGGGGTATGTGTGATACAGTACATGGTACAAATAGATGCTCATACATATTGAACGCAGAAAGGAACGAATGAAAGGAAAACCTAGTCACTTCCGTACTTAATTTCTCACGCTATTGGGAAAGAAGAGAGTTACAGAATTAAGACCTGCTACCTTATGCAGATTTGGAATGGGATCAGTGGGGTATCAAGAAAAGAGAGCTCTCAGCATTGTACCTCAAAGCTGGGAGCCTCATCCAAATTTTAGGACGGAAAAGAAGGAATTCTTCTCAATTTAGATAAGCTGCTGCTTGTTTTTCAGGAAAAAGAGATGAGAAAGACTACAGCCTTTGATCAGAGCTGCCATGGGAGGGTACTCTAGTCAGGGGACAGCACGTACATTGAGACTAGTTTTTAATTTAGAATATAAGGTCTATGGGGAGAGACAGTATAAAAGATGAAAAATATTAAAACATAAGGACTACTTTTTGAGCTTTTAAACATTAAACAAGATGGCTTTCACTGAGGTTATCTGAATCTGTAGAATTTCTATCTGCAAGCTATATTTCTGGAGGGACCCTGGGTACTGGCTACTAATTTTTAAAGCTATCAGGTTTGGGATAAAAATGCCTTATAGTAGCTAGTAAAGCTCTCAAAGTAAGTAAATAAAAAAGAGAAGTCCAGCATGACCTGATAACGAAGATGTGCAACTATAGTTGATCAGTTTCCCAAGAACAGTAAATTCTGTGGACATCATAGACACGCTGAGGAAAAAGAATTTTAGAATGTCCGCCATTTGTTGTAGCTCCTTTAGCCCATAGAAGGGAGTGGATACTGGGAGAATGTAGCTGAAGCCCAGGGAATGGCAGTAAGAAATCCAAGTCCCAAGGAGAAGAGCTTTATAAATGCATTAAAACATGTCAAATGAGGCTAAGGTAGCATTTCACACTGGACAGCAGTATTGGAAGTGGTGGCAGGAGTAGCGGGCACAGGAAGAGCTAAAGCATACAGAACTACCCACGTGCCAGACATTGTTCTAGGTACTTGACATATACCAACTCTTTTAAGGCTCATCAAATGGGCTTTAAACACTATGAGCCAGTATTGCATGATGAAGTAAACTAGGGAAACTGTCCCTTTCCTGTGTCATACAAGCAGCACTTGTGGGGTATCTGTTTGACAAAGGAAGCCTCTCATGACACTTCTTTTGGAGCTATTGCTTCACAGAATCACTGGAGACATTAATCTAATGTATGTAATAGGTCTTTGAAAACCACCGTATTCTATTAATCACAAAATTATTAAATATCAGAATTATTAGGTTCTCATTGTGTATCAAATATTTTATATGAAGGAAGTTTCAGACATAAGTCTTGGAAACTCTCATTGGCTAGACGCGCGTTCTCTTAGGAAGACAGTGCATTTTACTGCAGGAATGTTACGATCCATTTAAAACACTTGATTGTATTAAGGTAATGGTTCCCTTCTAACCCCCATCTACTGACTGCCTGTCTACCCTAATAATTTAAGTCCTCTTACCATGCTAACTTATAGACAACTGATAAATAATAAGCTATAAACAAACAAAATAAGGATGGAAAATTTAAAAATTTTTAAATTTTAAATTTTTAAAAATTTAAAATTTTAAATTGATTAAATTTTAAAATGGAAATTTTAAATTGATACTATGAGGTTGTAATGGGTTTGAATGGTTCCAAAAGACACGTCTACCTAGAACCTCTGAATATGATCTTATTTGTAAAATGGGTCTTTGTAGATATAAGCTAAGGATCTCCAGATGAGATCATCTCACATTCAAGTGGCCTCTAACTGCATTAGGGTGGGCTGTGAATGCAATGACAAGTATCTTTATAAGATACAAGAAAAGGGCAGGACACACAGAGGAGAAGGTAATGTGAAGACAAGGCAGAGACTGGAATCAAGTCTCTATAAGCCACGGGATGCCAGAGATTCCCAGTGGTCACCTGGAAACTATAAAAAAAAAAAAAAATACATAGAATGGATTCTACTTCAGAGCCTTTAGTAGAAACCAATCCTGCCAACACTTTGGTTTAAAATTTCTGGTCTCCAGGACTGTGACAGAGTAAATTTCTGTTTTTCTAAGCCACCCAGTTTATAGTAATTTTTATGGCAGCCCAAGGAAACTATTATAATAGGATTAAAACAAACATTTACATTATCAGAATAAAATTGAATCAAACCCAAATGCCAAGTGATCAGGGAAAGGGAGGACAAAAGACGGAGCATAAGATAAGGAGATCAGAAAATAAGGGTAGGTGAAAATGGGTATGTTGAATTACAAGCACAAGAAGGTAAAAACTAAATTAAGTGGATGTTTGAGGAGTTTGTATGTAAGAGGTAATAAATATTGTCCACTGTTATACTGTGATTAAACTAATAAATGGTAACTAAGGCATTGTCAGGATGTTTCAGGAATTATCAGAAATACAAAAGCTATATTATGCATACTGAGTTAAATATGAGTGATGCAAATTGTTTAAGTTTCTAACACAGTGTCTAAAATGAAGCTCATGCGCCTTGTCAGATGGTTAGTTGAATAATGGGGACACACGTGTGGAAGGAAAGAGACCACACCAGGGCAAAGCCACGCAGGCTCTGGCTCTTTGTCCTGCAAGGTCATTTGTATGGTCCCAGTGACCAAAGATTTTGTTGACTTCTGAGGGACTGCTATAGTATTTGTCCCCAAAAGGAACATACTGGTGTATATTTTATTTTCAAACTGACCTATTTACCCATGATTTTTCAAATATCAACTACACATAGTGCTTTAATACTTGCTATTGTCTCCCATGGACCTTATTTTCTGACTTCATTTATTTAGTCCTCTCTGAACACATGTTTCATGAAAGGCACTGTGCAAAGTGCAATTTGAGAATGAGGAGCAAAGAAGTCTGGTTCCTAAGGCTTGAGGGAACATAACACCAGAAGAAATCATTTAACCTATATAAAAATAATACTATATTCTATGTAAAGTATGAAACGAATGTGTTAATGATTCATAAAGCTCTATCTTCAACCCAGACCACTCCTTCTGGTGCCCACTGCCTACTGAACCATCGAGTATGCACAGGTAACTAAAACATCATGCAAAACTGAATGTTTTATCTTTTTCTCTATTCCTCTTATGTCTCTTCTGTTTCCTGGTCAGTCAGTGGCTTCACCATTTGCCAGTCGTCCAAGGCAAGTACTTGTGTTTCATGCTTGTACTACTGCTACCTCAATTCTCTTATCCAATCAATTCAACCTCCAGAAGATACCCAAATCTGCCACAGTTCTGTTCCACTTTGAACTCTGTCCAAACGAGCTTCATTCCTCTCTTAGATATCTGTAATAACTTCCTAACTCACCTCTGTTCTGTCCATGCTCCCTTCCAAGCCACTCTCATGGAGTAGATAGTGGTCTTTTAAAACAATGTAAACCAGTTCATATCATTTTTTGTTTATAAAGCTCAATACATTCCCGTTGTAGATATCAGAATGCACCTGCTATGCTCCAAACATGTTGGCCTTCCAATTCCTTAAACATACTACATTATTTCCTGATTAAGGGCCTTCACACAAGCTACCTCTCTACTGTGGAGTTTTCCTACTCTCTGCTACCTCACACCCTTTACACAGATCCTTTACATTTCACCTAGATGTCACTTTTTCTCAATGTCCTTCCCGGACACTGCAGGTTAAGTAGGCCCTCTTATCATACACTTTCATCTGTGCTTCTGTCTCACAAGACTTGTCAAAATTTCTGATGATTTTGTGAAGTTGTCTTCTGCTTGTCCCTGTCCACCAAACTGTCCATCTTATTTACTATTGTAACTCCAGCATGTGGCACAGGGCCTGGCACATGGTAAGTGGCTATGTAAATATTTATTCGATAAAAGAATAAATGAATAAGCAAATACAGTAAGGTCATATGTAAAGAATACATGGTTTCAAATATGACCTACTTAGTATTCTACATACCCCCAAATCCGTGTCCCAAGCTCCCCTTGCACCTAGAGCGGGGGGGAAAAGCAGGATGCTGCTGCCATTTTCTCTCAATCTTGTTACAGCTAATGGGACGATCTCTCCATTTAAAAATTTTAATGCTGAAATTATTCATCCTTACAGTAGCAAGAATAACATGAAGAATTCCCATATACTTTTCACTCAAACTCCTCAAATGCTAACATTTTACCATGATTGTTTTATCAATCTCTATTATTCTTCCTGAACCATTTTAGAATACACTGAAGACATAATGCCCTTTACCTCTAAATACTTCAGTGTGTATTTTCTAAAGCCAAAGACATTTGCTTCTCATATATAATCATGGTACAATTATCAGCAAAAACCTAACACTATTACTTAATCTAGAAACTTGAAAATTTGTTAACTGTCCTATGCATGTCCTTACAGCAAAAATAAATAAGTAAATAAAAATTATTTTTCAGGCACAGGATTTAATCCAATACATGCTGTGTGTACTCGTCTCTTCAGTCTCCTTACTTAAACTGAAACAACTCCTCAGTCTTTGTCTTTTAGGATGTTAACAGTTTTGAAGCATACAGGGCAATTATTTTGTAGACTGTCTTTCAAATTGGGTTTGTCTGACGTTTCCTCACAATTAGCTTCAACATATGCCTTGTGAGGGCAGGAATACTACCAAAGTGATACTGTATATTTCTTAGAACATCACATTATGAGGCACAAGTGATCTACTTCTTCTAGATCAAGTAGATGTTAACATTGATCACTTGATTAAGGTGCTTCTATTTTTCCCTTTGTTACTAACAAGTTCTTGTGAGAAGATACTTTGAGATTATGTGAATATAGGAATAACCAATTTTTTTTTTTTAAATTAGCCAGCTCTTCTCTATGGTCCAACTAATTCTCCCTAAATAAGAACTTGGGGAAATGTTTAACATCTCCTTATGGGTCATGAAATAGCTAATCATGCAACTTCTCCTAGTGTAATGGTCTATCAACATTCTTCCTTGCCTCCTTCTCTCATGCATACAAAGAAAGAAACCTAGGATGCTATTTCTTAAAGCACATAATAAAATATCTAATCTCATTCATCATTCATCAGATGAGAAAGCTGAATTCCAGACAGGCTAAGTGACTTGCCTAAGGTCAGACAGCTACTCAGTAGCAGACCTGAAAATAATTAAGTGCTCATTGTAGAGCATGAAAGGCAAAAGTCAGTTCAGTGCCCTTCAAATACATAAGCCTTACAGATATACTGGATGTGTTCTAAGCCAGACTTTCTGTGCCAGTTTTTGGCAAGTAAGATCCACAGGACAGAGCAGAACATCTTCCATGGAGTCACTGCAATTTCTAGGGAAAATTGCTATGCCCGAGTTCTCTGTGTTTTCTTTCTTTGTCACTTTCTTTTCTCTTGGCCACATTCATAAGTCATTTCAAAGGCAAAAATAAAGTCTCAGAGCCCTGGGAGAGAGCATTGCCTACAATGGGATCCTCACCTAGAAATGTTATATGCTTCTTGCCCAATCTGGACTCCTGTTTAATTCTGACCAGTATCTTTTTGTATGTTATTCTGCATTTGCGTGAGATAGTTCTGCTGTCATCTTATCATGTTTTACAAACTTGAAAAATAGTTGGTAATTTACCCAAGAATATTCTAACCTGGACTTGTATGGAAGCAAGCAGCCTCTTCTACAATGCCCTTGAACTTTCTTTTCCAAGGTGACTGTACTATTTCAGGAAAAAAAAAAAAAAAAGCAGGTTGCAGGAGCTGGAACTCTAATCTTAACCTCTACCCAGAACGTAGGGTGGACCTAGGCATTAGCTTGCCTGCTCTGCTTCCTCCAAAATCTTTTAGATGTAATGAAGAGGTCAGGGCACTGTCCAATCCAGTATCCCAAGGCAATACTTCCTGGTAAAAATTATTTCTAGATAATATGTAGCAGCATAGCCAAAGCTATGAACAGAGGTGAGGACTATAAAGACAACGTGCAAAATCTTTAGGTGGTGTTCTTCCTTCCCCCTTCTGAGAAGTAGGGTATGCAGAAAAATAGAAGCAGTGTTTTAATGAAGGGTTAACTCTCAACCAGGATCTGGTATATAATAGGCAAGGTATATTTGAATATCATAAAAGCAAAGATGTGAATTTCTATGAATTATAATTAGTAACTCAACTCAGAAATGTAGGAAAATGTTGCTGTGTGAGGAGTTACTAGTAGTGATGGTGGTGTTAGTAGTCATAGAATCAGTTGTAGTGGATATTTATTGAGTTTTTACCATGTACCAGCACTATGCTAAATGCTTTACAACTCCTCATTTAACTCTGAGAACCATCTTAGTATTCTTCCTGTTTTATACAAAAGTGAGCATAAAGTAAATAAAACACAGGGAGAGTATCATAAATTTGATCTAAGATTATAACCATGCTGCACGGTAATGACCGAATAATCTTGGAGTCCAGACCACTGTACCCTTATTTCTGACTGACATACTAACTTACTCCCTCCTTTCTTTCTGGTAAGTTTGTAAATGAGATATTCCCTGACCACCCTATATAAAAACAGCAAACTCCCATATTCCACACTTGGCTGAGTGTCCCCATTAAAACAGAAGCTCAGGGGCGCCTGGGTGGCTCAGTCGGTTGAGCGTCCGACTTCAGCTCAGGTCACGATCTCACGGTCCATGAGTTCGAGCCCCGCGTCGGGCTCTGGGCCGATGGCTCAGAGCCTGGAGCCTGCTTCCGATTCTGTGTCTCCCTCTCTCTCTGCCTCTCCCCCGTTCGTGCTCTGTCTCTCTCTGTCTCAAAAATAAATAAACGTTAAAAAAAAAAAACAAAAACCAAAAAACAAAAAAACAGAAGCTCCAGAAGGGCAGAGACTTGTCTTCTCAACTGCTGTATCCCAGTACCTAGAACAGTGCCTTGTCTGGGTCAGGTATTTAATGTCTATCTGTTGAAGGAATGAATAAATGGCTAACTGATAAACAAAACCAAACCCTGACAAAGATTAATTTTAAATGAAGATCTGCTTTTACTTCTTGACCTTCTTGTGCAGGTTTCTGTGTGACCTGCCCGAGTCTTTTAAGAACACCAGGCTTGGAGTATTTGAACACATAGCTCTATTTGTTGAAAAATTTCCTGTAGCTCTCATTGATGTTCAAAATCGTTCTGTTGGCTATTCTCTTTTTGTTTAAAAAAGAAAAAAAAAAAAGGCAAAATGTCTATAACTTCATTCCTAGTAGCTAAATAAGTCTGAGCATTAAATACTTTGTTGAACCCTAGAGACAAATTTTAGATTAGGCAACTCCGCTCATTGCTGGACAACATCCTCTGAACACCTACACGTGCCGAGCACAGAGAAAGTGCTGGGAGGAACCATGCAGGGCAATACGCGGGCTAATGACCTTCCACTAAGATGGGACATCTGCTCTCCCTGATTGCCAACCTCTCCCACCTTGGCTTTCTAGAACTAAGGGAACTCAAACAGGATTTTTAGTATAATTGACCTCCTTGGCAACATTTGTTATCTCCTGCTGCTAGCAAGGCAAAGTAAAGGACTAGTAGGAAATTATACTTTTCACGTAGGGAAAAATATCATTAACTTTGGTAGTCTTAAGAAATTTGTAGGAAAACACTAGACCAAAATACAGAAAGGTAACTTTGAATAGGTGTTTAAAGTTTCAAGATAAACTGTGCTCTATTTTTTATTTAAATTTTTTTTTCAACGTTTATTTATTTTTGGGACAGAGAGAGACAGAGCATGAACGGGGGAGGGGCAGAGAGAGAGGGAGACACAGAGTCGGAAACAGGCTCCAGGCTCCGAGCCATCAGCCCAGAGCCTGACGCGGGGCTCGAACTCCCGGACCGCGAGATCGTGACCTGGCTGAAGTCGGACGCTTAACCGACTGCGCCACCCAGGCGCCCCAACTGTGCTCTATTTTTATTACACAAGTTTGGATCATTTATTACCAATCCTTGTGAAGAGAACAACTATTCAGTTATTCAAATAAAAAAACCTGTTAGTTGATGTGACAAATTATTTGTATATTTACTTATATACAAGTGTATGAGATTTTACTGATGTTGTTAGAGTCCTGTGAGTGTTACCTGTTTGCTTTTCAGTTTCTGCTTTCGGGGCGGTGGGGCAGGTGTTGTGTGGGGGGCGGGGAGAGCTAAAGTTATATTGCACGACGTAATTCTTTTTTCCAATACCTCTGGATATTCCTGTTTTGCTTAGGATATTCTAAGAGTAATAAAATTGTATCCATTTCTCCTCCAAAAGAATGTTACTTAGAAAAATAATAATATAAGGGAAGAAAATCACACTTCCTTCATAGAGTTTTTCATCACAATGTTCTCTTTACATGCTGCATCTATCTCCAGGAAGATTATGTGACATTAAATGAGGATGAGAAAACAGTTTTGACTTGAACTCACACTCCAACTATAACATGCTAATCTTTTATGATTAGCTGTGGCACAGAGTTCATGCTGCAAGAAAGTGGCTTGGTTATACTTGTAAATACTGGCATCAGAGGAAACATGCTTTATCCATTTCAAAATTCTGAAAGTAATCACTGAAAGAGAACCATAAACAGATTTGGGATACCAGGTGAGAAGGGAGAGCTGCACACCAGCCTTTCTTAAATACTGTTAAACAGCATTATGACCACAAACATGTAGGAGTTAAAAAGTTTGGCTAATATAAATATCACCGAAAAGCATGAAACTTACATATTAACATACCCTTTACATTTCTAAACACAAATGTGACTTTTAATTTGGCACAAAAAGCTATGTCTAGACATGTTCATACACCTGTTGGTTCATCTGATTTTGCTTAGCTCCAAAAAACCAACAAAAACAAAACAAAACAAAACAAACTCTGGCTAAATACATCAGTGTATTAACTGGCTATATTTCAAAATTTGGAATAAAGATGTTTAATGTTACTGTGCCTCCAATCCTTATGTGACAGCAAATTGTATTCTTAATGGCAGTACTCACAGCTGTGGCCTGCTCTATTACCCCTCTGTCCAGCTGAATGTTCTGGCTCCTTGTATGGAAACTGTAGGGTCGTATCCAAGGTTCTAAAACCTTCTTTAAGAGAATGATGCTTGTAGTACTCCACAAGTTCCTTTAGGATAAAAGATTTGAAGATTATTTTTGATAAGGATAGTTTTGATTTCAAACACCTGAACATGAACACATAATTATATACAACATAAGGATGATCGAGTTAATGCCAAATTTTCAGTAAGTATATGGAAGGGTAAGTAAATGATAGTCTCTCCCTGCTTTCTGGATGTACATGACATCTAACAAGTAACTGTCCTTGTAACTCAGGCCACTGATAATATGAGTTACCTTTTATTGTTGTTCATGGATAGAGAACATCCTGTTAGTCTTCAGTCAGATGTGGTAAATGAAAAGAAATCATACTAACCTTCAATTTCAGAACAGTAATTATTGTTCTTATTTATATAATACTTGTTTTTCTAAACAAAAATGAAGGGACAGCTGTTTGCTGAATATATAGCAATTTCTAGTTTCCTGCATTTCTTTTTTTTTGTTTGTTTGTTTTTTTTTCAACGTTTATTTATTTTTGGGACAGAGAGAGACAGAGCATGAACGGGGGAGGGGCAGAGAGAGAGGGAGACACAGAATCGGAAACAGGCTCCAGGCTCTGAGCCATCAGCCCAGAGCCTGACGCGGGGCGCGAACCCACGGACTGCGAGATCGTGACCTGGCTGAAGTCAGACGCTCAACTGACTGCGCCACCCAGGCGCCCCAAGTTTCCTGCATTTCTTTCAACGTAGCAGGAAAACAAACTTTGATTCTAAATGTTCTTTTCCCATGGTAAACTCAAGTTCATAAACCACAAATGCTACTTGACATTATTTCTGGCTTACAATGAAGCATTAGTGCCCTTCCATAGCTCTGCATATCAACTGCTACTTACAGAGGTCAATGATGTAGTACTTTCCATTTTCCCTTATACCTAATTTTCCTTAAATGCACCCAAGCCTAATATAATAACCATCCACCATGTCCCATGCTAAAATTTCAGGAAATTTCTAAGACGTCAGTTTCATAGACTCTGCACAAATCTGAATCTCTCTACTTTAATCAGAAAATGAATAATAATTCATAATGAAAAAATAAATATTACTGGGTAATACTGTAGGTATTATAATGTTTCTTAGAAATACCTGGCATGAAAAGCAAAATCACTTTTAACCTTATTATTCATTACGTCTATTACTGTTTAGAACAAATACGGTAAAAGGAACTCATTTCCTCTAAAACCCATACTGTCATCAACTCAGTACCTCCATTCAGTGGTGATGTTCAAAGTTTCCAAAACAAATCAACTGAGCCAAAAATCACTCAAAAGAAGTCAAAAAGAATCATCAATGATTTATATCATTTATGATTTACATTATTTTTTACTAAACTCAGATAAGTTGTGGAATGAATTGTGAGGGGAGTTCCAGAGGTCACAAAGATTATGAAGGTAAAGCTACTGCCCTCTAGGACTGTTCACTGTTGAAGGAAAGTTAGGGGTTATGGGCACCCAAAGGTAAGAGAGAGAATTTCCTTTTGTGAGCCCAGGGGAGAGGTTGAGGGAACAGTTCATGATAGAAGTAGCCTGGCTTAAACTGAAGAACAGGCAAAATTTCAGAAGCCAGGAAGGAGGGAAAGATTATTTTAAGTAGAGTAGTCAGGCTGGAAACAGACATAAAGGTGACTGAGTAAAGGCCACATTCATAAATCAAAAGCAACAAGGTTCAACTGAAGCACTGGATAAAGCAAATGAAGATTCTTCAACTCCCACATCTGTAAAATGGGGATAATAAGCCATTTCACAGACTATAGTAAAGAATGTAGAAAGTGCCTGGTACATGTGAATAATCGTAACAGCTCCCATGAGCCCATGTGCCAAGCTTCTCACAATCTCCACACAGTTAACAAGAGCAAGGCTGAGTCCTCACTGATACTCAAATCTCAACTTGGGCAAGGTTGTCCAGCTGATGTCTGTCTCCAAAGCCTGTGCTCTTAACTACATCATACTATTAGCAAGTAGTGCCTGGCAAATGTTAATATACAAAAATGGAGGCAAAAGGGAAGGAGCATTTGCCAAGTGTCCATGATGTACCAAGAACTTCGTTTTCTGAGATCTAAGATGCTAGGGTTTTAGGCACTTTATCACTATTTATAGATATATGGAAATCTATTCATCTATCTACATATGTTTCTTCTTTCTTTTTTGAGCCCAAATTATGGGGTCCTTGATGAAGCGAAGGCATCTGGAATCTGACTGACTTAAAAAGAAAAAGAATCAAAATACCAGACAGAAGTTTATATCCTCAATGTGGCTTCAATGGTCAGAAAATGGCCTTCTTTATAATGTTTTTAAAAAATAAAAGGCAAAATTTTGTAAGGTCTCTGCAAGAACTGTACATATATATTGTGTTGCTGATGCAAATGACATCAAAGCAGTGTTCTCTTAGTCTTATTATTTAAATTGAGTAAAATGTGTTTTTTCTTTAACAAAAATATTAAAATAAACCTGAAAGTAACTCTAAGCCAATAAGATGAATTTCAATGTAATTTTGTTATAAATACTATGAATTTTATGCATTATATTATGGATTAGGATGAATTAAAGCTTATGTGAAGTTGGCTAGAAACCACGGAATTATCGCGCTGAAAAGGACTTGGTGATCATTTCATACCTAACCATCTCCAAATTTTATGGAAGGAGGAAAAAAATGACTTTTCCAAGGCCTAAGGGTCATGCGGCTTGGTAAGCTACAGATACTCTTTTATCACTTCACTAAGCATGGAAGAGATTTTAGCTCCACACTTACAGTCTTATGAGGGTAAATCTTCCTACATGTTTCTAACTGGGTAGAATTAAATTGTGCCACCATGGGTCTTTTCCAATTTATGCCTTTATGCTTTCTGTATTTTAGTCTAATCCACCCTTGCTTTAGCAGTCATTGACCTTCAGGTACTACAAGTAAATAAGAAGACTCTAAACAAAAGAAATCGCTAAGCTTTCCTTATCTCGCACTGACACAGCAGTGTCAACAATTCAAGCCTCTCTGAAAAATAATGAGTGAGAGAGCCCATCATTCCAATTACCAAGGAAACAGGCAATGGAGCTGATTTATAAACAGCATTTGGACATGGATTGTCTGGCATACATGAAAATTAGAACAAAATTAATGCCTTGTAATCTGGATATAGAAATTCATTTAGAATTTGAATTTAATGACTAAGAAAAACAAAGATTTTGATTAGCCAAGCTATTGAAACCCAAGGGGAAAGCTTCGGTCACAACCACCTAAGGTCAATCTTCTCTTTAAGAAACTGGTTAATTTAAAACAAGTTCTGGAGTCTGCTTGCATTTCACATCCTTTCCAAATTAAAATTTAATTCCAGGCCCTAGTAAGTTTCACAGGTAGAAGAATACAACTTTACCACCCATAATGGGAGGATACTGAACTATTCTCAAGAAGCAACTCAAACGCACAGACCATTATGTACTTTTAATGGAAACTGTATTGTATGACACCAACATGACAAAAGATCATTCCTTGAAGTTGTATGGGCCTGATTTAGAGAAGCCTCTATATTGCTGGAGTGAAATCAAAGGTGCCTATTAATTCTCTCTCTCCTTCTAAAGGGGCTGCTTACTAAAAGCGGACCCATTCCTGCTGATCAAATATCCATGTGGCGTTTCTGAGTTGAGGTTTAAAGGACAGCAACTACTGTGAGGTTCTTGCTACAGATGGATTTGCGAATCTGAAAGCTGCTTTAGAACAGTGGAGTCATTTTGAATTCTACAACAACGTAACGACTTCACAAGGTAAGGTCTCCATATAAGTTTGTTCAGCAAATGAACAGAAACAAAGGCGAGGGGCGGCTCCAGACTAGTTCCACTGTTTAGCAGTTTTTACAGTTATTTGCTAAACCTGACAAAGGGTTTGCCCAAGACAGAGTTTTCAGCTCCTTATCTTTCTTTTTACAATTATATCCCTTTGCTAATAGTTTTTAGTTTTGTTGGAGCTATGCTATTAATTGACTTCCCTTCCTTTAACCACTGTGCTATATGCTTCCTTACAGAAGGTGCATTCCTCTGGATATGGAGGAAAAGAAAAACTATGTATGTGTCTCTAGCAATGGCATTTCTGATATTTTATACCTACCATGTAAGGCAGAGTTTGCTTTAGCTCTGCGACAGTACTCTTAATTCCCTTTCCAGAACATCACTGCAGAAACTTTCACTACTCTCTGGTGCACATTATTTGAATTCTGAGGCTCTGTTGCTTATACTAGAATCACAGCTTTGTATGTAGATAGGAACTCGAGGACCTATGTCTGCTAATCCAGGTCATGAAGTATTTACTGGCTTTTTACTTCAAACCTTAGCTGCTGATGAACTTTCTAGAGCTGAACCCAGGGACACAAAGCTGAATTGATTGGCCCTTTCCAGTGACTATTCCTTTCATCCTCTTTGCTGGTCTCCTCGGATGGGAGTTCCTTTTGTTTCTTTCAAAGTCGGCGAAGCTGGTATTCATCTTTGGCCCTACAGCATTTTTTTTTTTAAGTCTCACGTATTAACTATAATACCGTGGAGCAGCCTCATTATCATCCATGGAAGTTCTGCAGGTGAAGACTCAAGCCAGTATGTCTCGCAGCGATGTGGAGACCCCCTGTGCATGCTTTCATCATGTCTCAGCTGGGGCTGCCATTCATTATTTGTGCACCCACTTGCCACCTCCCTCCTAAGGTTTTCATTTTAGGAAAAACCTCCTCAGGTCCAGTTCTCTCTCTGCTCAGCCTGCCTGTTCCAACAGAACGTAAGTCACTTCCAGCAGGGAGGATGCCTGCATCTTGGCTACTAATTTGACAGGGCTCACATTTTCCAGGACATAATCTTGATGCCGATCCTTAACTTGTGAATTGGAAATGTGATATTTATGTCCAGAGAGGTTTTCTGACTTTTCTTTCAACTCAAGACACTTCCATTTCTTTAAAACATGAATCCCTGTATCCCCGTCTTGAAGCAGTTCTAAATTTTTAGATAAGGCTTTCAAGCTGGCCTATTTTGTAAGACTCTCTTACGTTCAGTCTTCAACTTTAATGTTTAACATCTGCAAAGTGCTTTGAGATGTTTTCCGGAGGATGCAGAATGTATCATTTGATTGATGGTTCAATCAATGAGTGGTCCTTCCCAAAGTTACTCAAAGTACTTACAAGTACGTTTACAAATGCATCCTGTATCTCGTGTCCAAATTCTTCATTATTTCAAGAAACTCTCAAACTTGAGAAACAGACCTGAGACCACTTTTAAGGAACTTTGAACTTTTTCTTTACTGTCAGCAATGCCTATATTGTGCCATATACACACTGTCTTTATGACATACATAATATTATGCGCTAATAAAATTACTAAGTTGTACTTTTTTAAATTGTAAGACTAAAGTAATCTTTGTTCATTTGAAGCAACTTGGTAATATACTATTTCAATTTAAATATATAATGCCTATGATATGACAACTGTTGTTTGGTAAAAATGTTACCCTGTTAATATTTAATTTTCCAAGGTAATGAAGCAGAACTATGGCTCAGATGATTTAAAATAGCAGAAAATACAAAAAGCTTTTCCATTTGACATTATATTGCGTTTTGCATGAAATGAACCAGTGAGAGGTATTTCACCAATTACAATTTTTTGGTTATTATTAAAAATACCTTCCTTTGCCCAAATGAAGAGATAGAGGCAGAGAAAGGAAGAGGAGAAAAGATGCGTATGTGAAGATCTGCTCTGTCAAACACAAGGCAAAACACAAATAACAAAGTAGAGTCAATTTGTCTGATGCTCTAAGAATCATAAATAGTGTGGAACTCTGAAATATTACCTAAAACCTGCAAACTTAATTTACAGTGAAAAATGAGTGGGGCAATATACAACTTAATTGGAATTCTTAAAATTGGAATTTTCAGGATTCTGTTGCAAAATTACAGAATTTTCTTTAAACAACTTTCAGTGCATAAGATTTCTAAGAAATGATAGAATTAAACTGACCTTTCTAATAAGAGCAAAATAAGGACTACAGATTGAAAAGAACTAATCAATGCTTACCATTAAACTTTTAAATTTTCTATTTTCTGCAATGTGAAAAAAGCCATCTCTTGTTAAAATCTTGATGTGCTTTGCTTCATTATTGTACCTGTGGGCAACGAATAACGTATGAATATAAATGTGTTTTTAATCAGTAGAAATCAATAATTACCAGAGGGCATGCCCCAATAAAATTATAGGAATTAATTCTGAAGACAAAATATATACCTATGCCAATACACTGGCGACAGCTAATTAACAAAATATATTTACTAGATTGTTTGAAGATACAACCAATATTTGAAGTGGGGGGGGGGGTGTTAGATTTGACCAACCATTATGCCCAATTTATTAATTTCGAGAATATAGAAAAACAAAATAAAACAAAATCTAGTAATATCTATTTTTAGAATTTATAAGAAATAGACACACATCAAATCACCAAAATACAATGTTATGAAAGAAATCTAATATGTCAATTAGCAGTCTATAACACTTAATACTGTTTTTCTAACAGATATTTTCAAGTATTAATGAACTGTCTGGATGGATACATTATTTCAGCTGCAATTAGAACCTTGGTTTTTAACTTTAGTGTTATACATGTCAGATGGTCTATGCAATTATGAAAACAGGAAATCTATTTCTGTAAAAGGACTTGTCCTACTTACTTAATGCTAATTGCATATTCTCCTGACTCTTTGGTCCTGTGTCTCACAAGGTAAGTACTATTTACCCTATTAATAAGTTCAGTCTCTGCCTGCAATCTTTCCATTGCTCCAGCATACCTGAAAGAAAGAATGACACAGAAAAGTTGGGTAACGTACCTGGAACAGACAGAAGCTAAAATTAGGTATCTGTCAGGATTTTCATTTAGTGGCAGATCTGAGTTGTTTTTAACTTTACTTCTACACTAATTACATTGCTTCAAAAATAATGCAGAAAAAAAAGTCCTTTAATAAGAGAAAAACAAATGGTCTACAAAGTTAACCACGGTGAAGTGAATAGTGCCTAACACATGGTAAGCACCCAGTTAGTAAATAATTATCAAATAATAAATGGGACAAGAAAGGAGTGAGTAGGTATTGAGTTAGAGATTTATAGGTGGTTTGAGAACAAGAAGGAAAAAGACTTGTAGGGAGAGACTATCATGCATAGGACATACACACATGCACACACGTGTACACACTTACACACACACACACACACACATGCACACCCAGGACCCTCTGAACTTTCACCTTTTCTATATATAGTATGAAATTAAACCTACTTTGGCATCCTTTTAAGAAAATTCCAGTAACAATTTATTTAAAAAATTTTTAAACGTTTATTTATAATTAAGAAACAGAACATGAGCAGGGGAAGGGCAGAGAGAGGAGGAGACACAGAATCCAAAGCAGGCTCCCGGCTCTGACCTGCCAGCACAGTGCCGGATGTGGGGCTTGAACTCACGAACCATGAGATCATGACCTGAGCCGAAGTTGGACACTTAACCGACTGAGCCACCCAGGTGCCCCAGTAACAATTTATTTTTAAACAATTACTTTGGGGGATATAAGATTAATGCTTATGGTCCACAGTTTGGATAACCAATTTGCTTAAGAACTTAGTTGTAAGTAAAATTTAATTTTAAAAACCTTTTTTTTTTTTTTTTTTTTTTTTTGAGAGAGAGAGAAAGAGTGTGTGTGCAGGCACACGAGCAGGGGAGGAGCAGAGAGAGAATCTTGAGCAGGCTCCACGCCCAGCATGGAGCCCTCCATGGGGCTTGATCTCAAAACCATGAGATCATGACCTAAACCAAAATCAAGCGTCAGACACTCAAGTGAATGAGCCACCCAGGCACCCCTAAAATTTAATTTTAAAAGATAGTTATTTTCAATACCAGAATTTAATTCTTCCTAAACTATCTTCATCTTAAACATACCCAAATTCCATAACAGTAACAGTTATAGTAAAAGGCCCAAATTCAATGTTAAAATACTCTTTAGTGACCCGTTCACATCAAATATAGGTTTTACATATTTGCACAATATAGAGACTTTGGACAATAAAAGTCAAAAGGAAAAATTTTATGTTTCCACTGGCTCTCTTTCAAAACTTCATGAGTTAATATTCCAGAAAATTCTGTCATTCACTTACAGACTCGGATAACTTGGTATAAACACCTGCCTTTAACTCACACAAAAGTTTGTTGATGGAGGATATGTGAGATTTTCACCAAGTACAGAAGCAGAGCTGAGGGCATTTTATGCAGATGGTACCTTGGGTTAAGAGCAGTTATGATAACCCATGAACTATGAGTGCCTGGTAAGATCTGGTCACTCTTCAATCTTATCTCTCACAACCCCCTTCTTCACTAGTCTCTAGCCTTCTTTCAGGTCCAGAAATTCACCAACCGCTTTTTGATCTTAAGAATCTTCTCAGAGACTGTATTCTTGCCTGGAAAACTCACTCCACACACATTCCTTCTTATCATATAAGCTCAGAGTGAGGTCTTCTCTCACCATCCCATCTGAAGAATGTTGTCCTGCAACTCACATATTCCACTCCATGATTCTTATTACACTATCCTAATTTCTTTCATAGCACTTATCATAATTAGCATATAGTATATGCATTACTATCAAAGTAACACAGAAACAGTTTTAAAAATGCAATCTGTACAATAATAATGAAAAAACAGCATTACCCCATCTTAGCAGCTTTCTATCCCAAGTTCCATTTCAAAAGCATTTTATCAATTTTTTTATTTGTGCTTGCATATTTCTAAATAATATCATCAGACTACAATTTCTTAAATTATCAATTTTTAAGTGTCAGGAATGAAACTCCTTTCTCTTCCTTTCAGGCTCATTCTGTCAGTGTTGTTCCTCACTCTTCCTTTTGTAACCTCTACAAAGCCAAGCCATCATCTGGCTCAGTTTTGTCATGTTTGCATATTCAAAGAACACCTGACTCCAAAAAATAATTCAAGTTTTTGTTGGCTCAGGCTTTGTCTTACAAAATCTTTTCAAATTCTCCAAGAGAATGATAAACTCCTCAATGATACACTTCTCAACACCATATACTGAACCTGTCCATTTTTTATCATATGGAGACATTCATTTCTTCTGAGCCCTCCACCCTCTTGTTCTAATCCATATTACTTGTTCTCTAAACCTGCTCAATTATTATAGTACCGGGACATCCCTTTGCTCTCATTTCCTGGATTCCGTATTTCCCTCTTTTTGGTTTATTAGCCCATCCTTCAGCTTCCTATAAATGGATGCATGGGTTGTAATAATACTCAGAAAGCCTCACATCTAGAAAAATATTTTTATTTTACTTAATACAGAATTTGCCTGGGTATAGAATTCTAGGCGAGAAATTACTTAGCTTCTCAAATTTTGAGGCATTGTCCTATTGTCTTCTAACTTGGAATTCATTGCCATTCTATGTGATCTGATCTCTTTTTGTCCCTGAAAGCTTTCAGACTGTTTTCTCTATATTGCAAATTTCAAGATAATATGCCTTCAAGTTATGTACCATACATTTTAGTTCGATATTATCCTTAACTCTCAGTAACATCTTTGACTTGCAGCCATATATCCTTCAGTTCTAGGAAATTTCTGTCGTTTCTTTGATAATTGCTGCTCTCAGTTTTCTCTTTCTGGAGTTCTCACTAAATTAATGCTGTCCTTGCTGGATCAATTGTCTAACTTCTCTATCTTTTCTCCCATATTATCTATTTCTTTAATTTTCTGGAAGATTTGCTCAACTTTGTTTTCCAACTCCTCTACTCAATATTTAATTTAGAAGAGCTCTTTCTTGCTGTCTGATTTTTCCTTTTATAGCACATCCAGCTCATTTCCATGGATATATTGTCATCTCTTAATTCTGAGAATATAAATTAAAGGTTTTAAAAACACATCTTTCTACTGCTCATTCTAATGTCTGTGTTTTTCCTGGTTTCTTTTTCCCATTTAATCTATTTGTTTTCTAGTTCAAAGCTTTTCTCAAGTATCTGGTTGCTCTTTGTCATTTGCTTACATTTAGGAGAGAGACATCTCTGTGGGGACAGGAAGCACCAAATTAGACTTGCCAGGTAGGAACCTAATCATTTGGCAAGAACCTAATTTCACGGGGCAGGATAATATCCAAATGATTTTAGGTTTTTTGTTTTGTTTTGTTTTCCACTGAGTCTATTCAGTTTCTTTAGAGAAAAATCTTCCAGATCCTGTCTGGATGCAAGGAAAGGTAGTCTGCATGTATGAGACCCAGGTGTCACAGTACTGGAACTGAGCTATACAAAGGAACTGGGCATCCTCATCAGTCAGTATGGAGACCTTCCTTAATTTGACCACTCTGTTTGCAGTATACCATCTCTCCCAATCTCTGCTGGGATTGCTCTAAGTGTAAGCCCTACATGGCTCAATTTTTCCATATAATATACCTTCTAACTTCAGTGTCTCTTGCTCGGGTAGGGGGAAAACAGTTGTCTGACTACTTTGGAGAATGGGGTAAGGAACCTTGGCATCTGTATCCTGTTCTTCATATGGATTTCAGACAGTTCCCTGGTTTTAAGCCCCACACCTCATTCCTGCCTACATGATACCACCCACAAAATCAGATCACATACAAAGAATGAGAAATCAAAATGGCATTGGGGTGGAAGTTAGAAAACAACAGAGCAATACCTTAAGATTTAAAATGCAAAATGATTTTTCACCTAGGTTTCTATACCCAGGCAAATGAAGATAATCACCTTTTCTGTTTTATTTCATGGCCAACCCAGGAGACAAAGTTTACCTTGTGAGAACAAGTTGTTTTTACATGGACATGTAATGAACAGACAAGGTAATTGGTGAAAGCCAACTTCTTAATGACTTGAGAACCACGTCATCATTCAGTATAATTTTCTCTAAATGGTTTAGTTTTTCCAAAACTGAAGGTTCCATTTTCCAATATACTTGACCATTTTGTTCCCTAGCAGAAAGCATTTCACATGAAATTGTCTGCTTAGTGTGAATAAATTGTCCAAGTTTCCCAAGAAAAAGAAAAAAAAATTTTAATTTTACTACGAAATGTCTTTATTTGCTCCTATATTCAAGGCTCTTCCCTCATCTGAACATCTTCATTTTTTTTTTAATCCTTCAGGACAATACCATTTTCTTTTTCTTTCTTTCTTTCTTTCTTTCTTTCTTTCTTTCTTTCTTTCTTTCTTTCTTTCTTTCTCTCTCTCTCTCTCTCTCTCTCTCTCTTTTTCTTTCTTAATGTTTATTTTTGAGAGAGAGAGACAGAGTGCAAGCAGGGGAGGGGCAGAGAGAGAGGGGGACACAGAATCTGAAGCAGGCTCCAGGCTCTGACCTGTCAGCACAGAGCCTGACGCAAGGCTCAAACTCATGAACTGTGAGATCATGACCTGAGCTGAAGTCAGAGGTTTAACCGACTGAGCCACCCAGGTGCCCCGCAACAATACCATCTTCTAACTGGTTATATTTTCAGAATTTTACATACTGGCAAGAGTGCATTTTAAAACAAAGGGTTCAAAAGCTAATCTCCTGCGCCCTGAATGGTTCCAAGGTAACTTATCGGTTTATTTCAAAAAATCCATGCCTTAGTATTTATCTCTAACATCATTACCCTTGTAACTATTGTCTAGTTATGTGAAAAATAGTAGAAGAGAAGGAAGTTCATCATCACACTCTCATGATTTTACCAGTTCTCGGTGTTGTTCACTTTGATTATCCCCACTATTAGCTCTGTTCTCCAAATCGAATTCCTGCCAGGACTATGGTTTTTAATGCCATGTAGTTCTGACCTCAAATTTGTCTTAAACTAAGTAAAAACGTAGTAAAGATTCCCAGTTCTATCACAAGCCTGCTATAATTTCTTCAGCAAGCTCAGTGCTGAAGCCCAGGGAGGAGGTCGAGAAAACATAATAGCTACAGAGGACAGCCATGATGATGGAGGACACAGCAAGAGGGCTGATGGGAAGAATCCCACACTTGGGCCAGTGTAGTTCTATAGCAACCGGGCATTTTCTATGCTTTGGTTATATAATACAAAACAATCAAAACACAGAAAAATCAGGCAACTCAGGTGTTCTATCTACACCTGCAAACTGAACTAGTACTATATACTCTCAGAATATCTCATTTATATACATACACTATTACCTAATTTGGATGCATATATTTTGTATCAAGAAGAGGAAAACAGATGCAGTCATTTTAAGAGGAGCCAAACACAGAATTTAGGGAAACAAACATAAATAAGTAAATAAACCCACGTTTTGTACTTGGACAGGCAGTATGGCAATGTACAGATGGGATCCCTTGGAATCCTGGCTCTACTGCTTACTAGTTGCAGAGTCTTAACCTTTGTTTCCTCACTGTAAAGATAGTAACAACCTTCCTCATAAAGATATTGGAAAACAAAAATGAAACATGTAAAATACTAAGCACACAGCAGGTACTTGGTATATATTAGCTATTATATGATGATCATAACTATTCTGGATCCTAAATACATTTTTTCCAGTTGAAGATATCACTTCCACTTAAACTCATCATGTCTAAAAAGTAATAACCACTATCTTCTCTGCTTCCTTATTTCTATTAGTGAGAAGGCTAGCCTCTACGTGGTAAATGGGCTTCATGTAAACACAAAACTTTAGACATGGATACATCTTGTTCCTCTTATATTACAATTTAGGATCTACTGTCCTTTCTGGGCTAATTTTTAGTTTCAGACAATGGAAGTATGTCTTTTTCTCTGCTTCATGGAATCTACTCTTCTAAAATACAAGATACATAGTTGCCAACGTTCCATTCCTTTCTGTGGCTGTTATAAGCTTTGAATTTACAATCAAATACGTGTATGCATACACACACATGCACACACACACACACACACACACACCACTTTGATGAAATTATGGAAAGGTGAGCAATATATAAATTCATTATGGTGTTTTGTTGTATCTGAAAACACCTTTAGCCAGGACAATAGAAATGGAATGTGGTTTAGTACCCCTACATTTAAGGCATCCTCAAGCTAAGGGTATGGTATTTCAACTTAGCTACATAAACATTTCTAATACTTACCAGGGTTGGCAAGAATAATCTACTGGTTTGGGGACCTGAGATATAAAAAGGCAAAAAAATAGATTAAGTTTACTTAAGGGAAGCTTTTAGAAATCAATCATTAATTCCGTTCAGCTGACTCAGCTCTATAAAACCCTAAATAGCACACTCCTGGAACTATCCATCGGCAATTTTATACAGAGTGAATCATAGTATGTGTCAGATAAGTAGAAAATAATTCATTTCACTTTAATTCATTCTTTCATTCATTTTACCGCCACTGTACCTCCAAGAGGAGAGATAACAGGAAAAATATGAATTGGAAGCCGTTGGTATTTATTATTAAGGCAGTTCAATCCTATCATAGCAAATTAAAATGAAAATGTTAGGAAAACCAAATAGCACTCGGCTTTCCCAGAAAACAGGCAAAATAAACAATATATATTGGAAATAGACTCATATCACAAATTCTAAATTCTGATTTTGAAAACATTTTGATGCTGAAAAGTCATGGGAAATATTCATTTTTCCTTCGTCTATGGAGATTTGCAAAAGCGAAAAATGTTACATTTTTCTACACAAATGAAGACAGAAAAAGAAAAAAAACCTTCTAGTTGCTGATTGCAACCAGAAAATGAAAAAAGCCAAATAAGGTATGTTAATATTCAAGGAATAAGAAAGAAAATACATACTATTAGAGGGCAACAAAGTTTATAAATTCCTAAGAAAGGACAAGGAGTATAGATAGTTTGTTTTGTATTTAGAGATTTTTCATGAATCATCTGAGTCTTTGATGTATACATCCCATAGTATTCCTGGGCCTTTTTATATTAGGTGATTAAAAATACTATTATCCTTGGGGCGCCTGGGTGGCGCAGTCGGTTAAGCGTCCGACTTCAGCCAGGTCACGATCTCGCGGTCCGTGAGTTCGAGCCCCGCGTCGGGCTCTGGGCTGATGGCTCAGAGCCTGGAGCCTGCTTCCATTCTGTGTCTCCCTCTCTCTCTGCCCCTCCCCCATTCATGCTCTGTGTCTCTCTGTCCCAAAAATAAATAAACGTTGAAAAAAAAAATTTTTTAAAAAATACTATTATCCTTAATTTGCAACAGAGTTCTGATCAATGTAAATATGTCTCTTAGCTATGTCAGTTTTCATAAAGGGTTGTTACTATTTTGACCTTCCAAGATAATAGTTATATATAACAAAATTATCTTTCTGGACAGAACATCTCCAAAGTTATTAATATTTAAATATTTCTATACTGTGGATCACATTTTTAATGTCATCACCATATAAAATCCTGATACACAGAATATAATATACTACACCCATTCAAATCCTGCAAATATTTTTCTTATACGAGATGTTTTCACAAACAGTAATCAATCTTCAACGATTTCTCTTTAGATGATAAGATATACATGGCTTCTGAAACCTGAGGGAAAAGTAGTTCCTCCTTCCTTCTCCCTCTTTGTACCCTTTAAATTCATGTTTAGTCCTAAACCAATCTTTCTCCCTAGAGAGAAGAAACAAAAACCAAAACAACAAAACTCTCGCTCTTCTGTGAGTGTATTCTGATGTGTGAAGCACCAGGACTATCTTCTCAGCAATGATCCCCATAACCAGGGTGGGATCCTGTGTTTTTCCATCTGTCATAGGTCCTCCCCACTTCTTTTTTGGGACCCTTTCTTATATAAAACTATAGATGATTTTCTTCTGGATATTTTCCTATCTTTGAATATATTCTCATCTTTGACCATTTTTCCTGAATGCTTTTTTCTACCTTCATCACTGGCTGTTTACACTGTCAAACTTTGGCTATGGTCATACAGTTTTTAAAAATATTATACTGGGAATATAGCACACATGTAAAGTAATATATATAAGATATGTACTTCTTCCAGAAGTACATCTTATAGAAGTTAGATGGGACAGTTAGAAGTGAACTTTCTGTGTTTGTTTGGCTGGAAATGTCATTACTTCATCCTAATGGAGGAAGATAGATTTCTAAGTTAACTAATTTCCTATCAAAACTTTGAACATATTATTCTTATTGCTTCAGATATTCAAGTCTCACATTATAGAATCTCCATTTGGTTTTCTTTTCAATGGTTCCTATTTCTCTGCTGAGGTGTTCCTGTGCATTCATAATGAACATACTTTCCTTTATGTCCTTGAACTTAGTTATAACTGCTTTAAAAATCTTCTCCTGTAATTCCGTCATTTGGGACATCTCAAGGTTGTTCTCTCTTGATTGCCTTTTCTTTTTTGAGTATAGTTTGTGTTTTCCTGATTCTTTATGCATTGAGTAGTTTTGAACAATATCTGGGACAATTTGAACAATATGCTGTAGAAGTTCCGGATTCTGTGATGCTTCTACAAAGAGTGTGATTTTTCTTAAAGCGGGCAGTTAACTTGGCTGAACTCCAACTGCAAACTCTCTCCCCTGTGGTGACTGGCAGATGAATTCTCAGTGTAGTTCTTGCAGCCTGAACTGAGATCCTTGGGAGTCTGTACCACATGGCAAAACTGAGGCAAAGCTTATAACACAGAACTTGAGGTTCCTCCCTCTTTGACACTGTCCTTTCTAAGATTTCCTGCCTCCCTTTCCCCTTTGTTTCCTTCGAACTCCACACTCTGCTTCTTCAAGTCAGTGATGCTGTGAGGTTTCTATCTGAAGTTTAGCTCCCCTGCATAGCACAGCCCAGCCCAGTATCTGTCCTCAAGCCAGTCATAAAACCAGGAAACTAACCTAGCATCATCCCCTTTTTCTGAGTGTCAACTCTTCTCTTAGCCAGTGCCTTCAGATTGTTTTTGTTTTAGTATCTTGCCTGGGGTTTATAGTTGTTTTCTGTTGGAGGATTGATCCAAAAGGGGCTACTGGACAATTACCAAAAATGGAAAATTTTATTGCCTTCATTATTGCTGTTGTTAGATATGAGTCAAATGATCAACCCTTTATAGGTAATCTGCATTCTCTTTAAGGTTGGTTTTAATATTTTCTCCTTATTTTAGATGTTCTCAAGTTTCACTAAAATGCATCTAGCTGTTGTTTAATTTTATATATCCTTCTTGACTCTTAAGATTGGTTTTATTGTAAGTTCTGGAATATTTTCAGCCATTACTTATTTGAATAGTGCTTTTATTTTAATGTTTATTTTTGAGAGAGAGAGAGAGAGAGAGACAGACAGACAGACAAACAGAGCACAAGCAGGGGAGGAGCAGAGAGAGGGAGACACAAAATTTGAAGCAGGCTCCAGGCTGTCAGCACAGAGCCCGATGCGGGGTTTGAATTCACAAACCATGAACCCATGACCTGAGCAGAAGTCAGATGCTTAACTGACTGAGCCACCCAGGCACCCCTTGAATGTTGCTTTTTCACAATCATCTCTATTCTCTCTTTCAATAACATGCATATGAAATTTATCATTCCATTCTCTGTTAGATTTCCATTTCTTAATCTCTCTGGACTACTCATTGAGAAGTTTCTTCAGATTTGTCTTCCAATTTTCTATCCGATTGTGTCTAACATATGATGTAATGTTTCCATTAAAGTATTCATTTCACTTATTCTGTCTGATTCTTTGTGAAATATATCCAGTTAACTTAGTGACCTGTTCTCTTCTTAGACTTTTATTCTCTTATTTCTTCAGCCATATTAAATATAAAAATTTGAACTTCATATCTGATAATTACAGTATCTGCTGTCTTTGTGTGTCTAATTCTGAATTTTATTTTTCCTGCTGAACTTTGCTTAAGATGGTTTCTTTAATTAGGAATTTGATGATCCCATGTTGTGAACTTATATTCCCTAGGACTGTATCGATAGAAATCCTTTGAGGACCATGTGCAATGAGGCTCCAATCCAGAAACAATCTGCACCTGTATTGGAAACAATCAACGTGGAATCATTTTAAACTGTTTGTAGCTTACAGTTATTTAGGTCACAGAGCTGGTATGAATTCAAGCCCCACACCTGGGTGGTTTTTGGATCTAAGGCTAGGAATTCTTAGGGGAGACTGCTTTCTTTTTTCTTCCTAACCGAGGTCCAGGATGAGGAAAGGCATATCTTCCTCTATGGAACTGTTTTCTTCTTGTTCATCCACTGAGGACTCCTGGAGTCACAGAGATACCCAAATTTGCACTGTGCTGCAGCTCCAGGTTTGGTCTCCAGGTACCGTATTACCAGAAATAAAATTGTTTCATTTATGCTCCTGTGTTTTTCTCAGTTCTAACCTTCTCTTTGAACATTTGAAGAAACTAGCATAGCACATACAGAAGAATAACTCTTGAACTCAGAATGGAATATTCCATTCCCTGATAAACAAAATGTCCCAGGGTCAAAAGAGATACCACCTTCTAAACTCTTTCAATCTATCCTTCCTCCCATCTCTCCTCCTACTAATCTTCACCTAACATATCCTACCACCAACGAATGAATCTATAATTGTATTAAGCAAGCACTAAAATTTTAATAACTATTTATTAACTTTGAGCTATAAAACAGCATTTAGCTAGTAGCCCCATCCATAATTATGTATTCCTCTACAACTCCTTACCAGCTTTAAATTCTAAATGCGTTTTTCCTTCTAGTAACTGAGTCACCAAATACCATTAAATATAAGCTGATATAATTACTGTCTACCATTGTTAATTACCTAGGTTCAGCTAGGAACTTTGGCTTGCTTTTTCACCCCTTTGTTCATCCATACAACAAAATGTATTAAATATCTACTTATGTGCCAGAATATTCCTAAAGTAAAAATTCAAATGTTCATTTTATGCCTTATGTAAAAGGCTATACAAGCATAATAGCACTTGGTATATGAAATGTTTAATATTCTTGATTTGATGTCTTTAGGTTCCCAAACATCTTAATGTTAGAATGTAGGAGATTTCCTGCTACCTGCCTACATATAAATATCATTGTTTTAAGTATAGGAATCCTAAATCTTGTTCATACAAGCAACAGAAAACTAACTAAAAACTCATTTTACTTACACAATTAAATAAGAGTGGTATCAAAGTTCAACAGTTTTTAAAGATTATTGGATAAAAAAAACATGTGACATTAGATCACAGAATCAATAGAATAGCAAATGCTTTTTGGTTCCCTTCACTTTTGAAATTAATGAAGCTGGAATGAGTAGAGTGAATTAGTCTACAGACTACATTCTGAAATAAAGGATGGCAGACATGCACATTTATAATATTAAAGAGAGTCTGTAAATATAGAAAGGATTGAAATATTACAGCAAGCGAGATAATTTAAGGATAGTTTTCTTTAACCATTAACTCCATTATATTAGTAAAGGAATTTCATTTACTTCAAGCCATTATGAACTTCAAAAGTTTCATAGAAAAATCCACCCTAAACACCATATTATGATAAAATAATGTCACCTTAAACAGAAACTTATAAATCTAATAAGGTACCAGAGAGTACATTTTATGTTATACTCATCCATAATATTTGAGTAAATACTCATTCATTCTCCTTGTATCTAATGACATCCGAAAATGCCATTATGACATTAAAGAAATAGTAATGACAAACTAAAGCACAGAAAAACGTATTTAGAGATTTGATTAAAGATTTTGTGGACCTTCATGCTTTCTATTATGCTTTCAAACACACTAGTTGAAGTATAATATCTCTCTATAACCCAAAATGGCTAGGAATAAATTAAATCTCACCTCCATGGAAACTAACTAAAAAATAAAATAAAATAAAATAAAATAAAATAAAATAAAATAAATCTCATCTCCATGGAAAGGGGGAAAATGCATCTAATCTGTAGCTTTGGTTTATTCTTTCTAACACCCCACAGAAGTTTAATTTTGTAAATTCTACTGTTAAATTTTCCCCTTGCATATACCATTAAAAAGTATCTTTAATGGAGTGGAATCATAGTGATTTTAGAATTTTTAATAACATTGACCATGCATTCAAACTTGAAATAATATGATCCCTCTAGAAAACATTAATAAAATTATTGAGTGACAAGATTGTATCCTTTGTACATTCTTGCACAATTAATTATAGCATCAAAACCAGAAAAAAATGGAAAGAAAATACTCATACTTACACAGGGGCAAGGCTTGACAGCATCACTTGGAAAAAATCCAACCTCTCCAGATGCTAAATTTCTACCCTAAATTAGGGGGGAAATACCAGTGTTGAGAACCCACTTACCACAAATGATAATCTCATAATGCTGTATACATAGTGTTGTTACTCAGAGTTCTGAAAATTACTTACGTGTTTTATCCAGTCCTAAGCATTTATTTACTTATTATGGCTCAGGAAGAAAAGCAGAAGTAGAGAGATTTTGAAATTAAACTCTATATATTGTTTTACATGATAATTTTAAAATAAGAATTCAAGTTTGACTTTCCAAACTACCATTCAATCTTACTCACTTTACACTCCTCAATCGTATATAGAGAGAATAGCATATTTGATTTTTCTATTTTGTATTCACTAATACAAGTAGATACATTGGTTTTGTGCAGGCTCACAATTAATTAGAGATGTGATTTAAATGGTTACTATTGGTATCTTTAACAGAACTCCTAAGAGTTCTCCAATAAGACAGGAGACATTTCAAGACTTATGGAAAACAACATGATTTGACGTTTTAGGTGGTTTTCAGATTTAGGAGAAAGGCCAGGGCACTGATCAAGAAAAGAGGACAATTAAGATGTTAGAGGAAAGAATATGTAAAAATGACACTGTAAATGAGAAAAGGGAGGAAAGAAATTGGCAGAATAAGGAAAACATAAGCACTGAATGGACAAAAAAAATACTTAAGAATTTACTCTTGGAGACCCTTTATCAAATCCCTCTTTTAAAAATAACTCATCAGGGAATGTAAATTGGTAGAGACAGTGTAGAAAACAATATTGATTTTCTTCAAAAGATTAAAAAAAAAAAGTACCATATGATCCAGTAATTCCACTACTGGGTATTAACCCAAAAAACCCCAAAACACTAATTTGAAAAGATATATGCACCCCTAGGCTTATTCCAGTATTATTTACAATAGCCGAGATATGGAAGCAACCCAAGTGTCCACTGATAGATGAACGGATAAAGAAGATGTGGTGTATGCATACAATGAGATATTACTCAGACATAAAAACGGATGAGATCTGGCCATCTTCGGCAGCAAATTAAGTCACAGAAAGACCAACACCATATGATTTCACTTATGTAGACTCTAAATAAACAAATGAACAAACAAAAAGCAGAAATAAACCCATAAATACAGAGAACAAATTGGTCATTGCCAGTGGGAACAGGGTAGAGGGATGGGGATGGGCAAGTCACCAGAATACAAGGTACAACATAGAGAACACGGTCAATGGTATTGTAGTTGTGCTGTACGGTGACAGATGGTAGCACAGCGCAACATACAGACCTGTCAAATCACTATGTTGCACACCTGAAACAACGTAACATTCTATTTTACTTCACACACAAAGAATCTCATGACACTAAACCTACAGTTGTTTCCCTTCTCCGGAAAGACAAATTATACTCAAAACACAGGGTGACAATCAGAACATGGAATTTAAAAGTGCTTGGGAGATTACTTCTCCTTGTCTAAAAATTGGGCTTATTTTTATTTGCTATTTAACAATTGCCCTATTCTCAGTAATGCAGATGAGTAAATAGCATTATGACTGGATGTCACATGCTCAGTTATTTTTGACAAAGAAAAGTAACAAAATATGATAAAACATTTCCCCCCTGAAGCAGTATCCCTTTGTGCCTAGACAGCTTGGCTATGAGGTTGCTGAGAAAATTTTACAAAGTGGGAATACAGAGTTAAAGAAAATGAGGAGGAGGAAGAAAAGAAGAAAAGGGAAGAGGCAGGAAGGGAGTGGGGAAGAAAGGGGAAGTGTAGTTGAAAAGGGGAAGGGTGAGGTTAGGACAAAGAGAAATCAATTAAATAAGCAAAGAAAAGATGTTAATTTGGGCAAGTTTCTAAAACTGTATTGCACTTGTGTATCAGGGAAAAGGTAAGTGAACAAGTGGAATATTCATTTATTCAACAAATACAGTATCTAATATTAATTTGGTTAGGCACTGAGGAAAATGCACAATTTCATAGGTCAGTTTCTGTTTCCCCTATATTTTCAGAGGAAAGATACGTATACACATAATTATAATATAAGGTTGAAAGGGCGAAACACTGTTAGGTGCAGAAGAGAGGCTATGGAAATTGGAGAGATGTTTTCAATATTTGCCTGAAAGCTGCATGGAAGAGGGAGGGGGAATACGCACATAAAATGTGCAGGGTTTGAATGAATAGAGATGGAAATGGAGGAAAACATTCCAAAAACAAAATAAAGCATGAGAAAGGCATAGGGATATGAAAATACAGGTTGTGCATAGGAAAAGCAAATGGAGTCTAATAATGGCTTATACTCATTGGACCCTTTCTGTATGCTACACACTGCTCTGAGCATTTCATAATCCTTACAATGATTCTTTGTGATAGGCCCAATTACTATCCCCATTTTATGGGTGAGGAAAATGAGGCACAGAGAAGTTAAATGATCACCCCATGATCACAGAGCCAGAAAGTGACAGAACCAGATTTCAAATTCAGATGTTCTAAGTTCAGAGCTCAGCACTGACTCTCTACACAAGCATTAGACTCATAGAGGAGGACAGAGGAAAATAGAGCTAAAAGGTTGCAGGGAGCCAGTTTGACGGAGACATCTGAATTTATCACTGGTGAGGGGGTTTCCATGAAGGGGTTATGTGTTGTAGAAGAAGTACACTGGCATCCATGTGCAAGATGGGCATGGCTTGGTAGGTGAGAATATCATTAGAGGACTGTATCATGGTGAGAGAGAAAGGGGACCTTTGCTGGAGACATTACTGCACCACAGTCTGTGGGGCTTGCCTGAGGAGTGGGTGAGGAAGAGAAGACCATGGGAGTTAAAAACCAGGGGGAAAGTCAAGAATGGAAGTGATGATATAATCCATCCGAACACATAACCTGGATTTAATGGCAATTATACAGAGGGGAAACTTAAAGTCAATGGAGCAGGAGTGTCATGGTGGAAACTGTAGATAGAAGAAGATAGAAAACAGAACTTAAAGGAATTAGTGTAACCAGGAGGCAGGAAGGATGCACCAGAGGGAGGAGAGTCACAGACTAGAGGGTGATGAGAACACAGTAGCTCTAAGGTTGGAATGAAGTGTCACTCTCATTTGACTGCATCCTCTGAGTGCTTTATTTATTTTAGGCATGACACAGAGGTACAAGTAAACAAGTATGATATGTGGGGGGCTGTATGCCTTGCCAGACCTTTTTACATAAATGCACTGCAATGCTACTTGAGTACAATATATACGGGTATGTGTGTGGGAGCCATACACAGGAGAAGACTCAGAAGAGAAAAGGATAAGGGTGACTGTTTAAAAAGTAAAATAAGAGTGCACTAAGGGAAATAAGTCCATTTTGCAGGGGAGAAGCCAAAGAGAGAGCTTTATGATGGTCTTTCAAAACTGTAGTTGAAGATAAATCAACAAGATGGAAAATGATAGCTATTGTAAGAATGGTGAACTGTCAATTCACATTCTTCATCAGAAAAAGAACAAATGGTCTCATCTATGGAAAGTAAAGAGAAGCAGAGATATTTTGTGACAGCGCCTGTTGGCCAACATAATCCCACTTATTTCCCCAAAACAAAACTAACACAGGGTCCCCCAAATATAGAATGATACTTGGACTTATTCCTCCACCAAAGCTTGGTGCACACACTAATCTGTCATCTCTTCTCTAAAACCATCATCAGTCTGCAGGTGCAGATGTAATCTCACCCTGTTCTACTGCACCTTCACATACTAGGACTGCTATACCACCACATGGATGTCATTCTTGCTCTGCATGGTCTTCTCCATTACTCGACTGAATTCTTTGAAACCAGGACAATATCTTCATCATTTTTTTCTTTTACAAGAGAGTGCCAAATGCATAGTAAGCATTTAACAAATGTCTATAATTTGAGGTATTTCTCAATCTGATAGTCCCATGTCAATGAGTAGCATGACCTCCAAATCCTCTTAGCTGAAAAGAATAAAACACACCACACTTTCCTTTTATACTGTCAAGCACTGAGCAGCATTAAACTGTTTCTATATGAAAATATTCTTATAGTGGCATTGCTTGACCTGTCTCTGACATTTTATGTAAGTACACACTGTGTTGAAGAAGGCAATGCATAAAATAGAGAGAAAGGAGGCAAGAACACAAAGAATGCAAGAGTAAAAGACACAGTAACGAATTTTATAGTTTCTGAAGATGCATGGACTGGTGCCCCTTTTTTGTCTTTCTTCCTTTGTAAAACCAAGAGTTCTACCTGAAAAGCATGAATGGGAACTCTAACTGTCCTAGACAGTAGGGGAAGGGGCATAGTTGTGTAAGAAATGTTCTAAAACTAGGGTGAACATGCAATTTTCTGCCCAAACCAGGATCTTTTGAGAGGAAAGGGTAGTGATTAATAATGATGTCAGGACACAAGGTATAAATTGGGACCGTTATGGGTAAACCAGGACATATGGTTACTGTATCAACAACCATTTTGTTCTTTTTCACTGCATTTCAAGAACATGACTGGAGTTCTCTCAGGAGGGGGAAATTTTCACTCAACAGACTACCAAGGTCATTCTGAATTGTTCTTTCCTTAATGAAATGCCTTAGCATAGCAATGCAGGTTACATTTCTTTAATGGTCTTAGGTTTCCCTGAGATGACAAAGAAGTGAGAGATAATTTAACATATCTTAACACATGAATAAAACTGCATTTCCTCACTAATTCCTATGAGATGTCAGTTTTAGCTATGGGAGAGAATATGAGCTGTATTCAATGATTTTCCACTTATTAAGGTAATAACCATCCTACAACATTTGGAAGATTTAAAAACAAAGTAATGTGTAGGAGGAGTGTCTTTGCTTCCCTGGTGGATGTGTGTGGGATGTACATTGATAATTCATTAATGCCAATGGGTGGAGAAGCTGTCAATCCCCTACGCGTGGATGGAACACCAGACTGTTGCGATGAAATAAACCATTTTCAAAGCCAATGATTTTGTGCACTTTATGTGATGATCCATTTATGAAATTTTTACTAACTTTGATGAGAGGCATGCAGCTGAATTTTCTTCTTCTTTACATTCTGGTGTGGGCACTGTATTCTGGGTCAGAAAATCAACCTGTCGTTCCTTTTATGCCTCTTACAAATGCCAGGGATAGGACATCTTTCAGTTATCCTCCTGTCTGACATTCGTTCCTGGGAGTCCCTTAACTTCTTCAAGGTCAATTTGAAAACATTCCTGTTTCATTGCTACATGTCATCTGACGTACCATACAGTGCTGTCTTCATATGCATTTTTTCTGCAGGGCATTCTCTAAATTACGTGATGTGACTTTTGTAAATCTAACACAGTACAGATTAGTTAATTCTTAAGAACATATTTTCTTTGGAAAGTACTTGAGAAAACACGTCATGGGCTATACACAGTAAGAAAAGATGTACTTTTATAATTTTTATTAAATAAAAGTAGAGCAGACACAAAATACTATTGACATTTCATAAAATAATGCCTTCTGTCCTGAAAAGCGAGCAGCTTCCTTTACAAAAATGTGTTAAACTAGAATTATTGACAACTTTCTCTGAAATTCCTGAATATCACAAATGTAAATGCACATTCAGACACTTCCTTACTTCTAGCTGAAACTTTTTCATTTTTAGGTTATAGGTCATTTTTCCCCAACAAGAATCCACAGTGAACCATAACGAATTAAAAGGACTTTAAATTTGCTCATAGAAAGGTATTTACATCTACCCGTACAGAGTAAAACATTAATGTATGCTAGCAAGGCACAGCTAAAGCTACCTTTTTAAAACCCATAGACAAGGATGGCTTAAAATGATAGAGGATATCCTCCAAAAATCTTAATCGTAAATTGCTTGGCTCCTAACTTTGCAAAAAAGGAGCAAGAATTGCTTTAAGAAAAATACAGTGTCTTTTCCCTGTGGCTCATTTATCCCCTTAATACCACCTGGATTGGAGCTTTAATGCACTCCTGGAATAGCACTGAACAATTTGAAACAGATGTGGAAAGCTGAATTTAAAAGGGACAGATTAATGGTTATTTATGAAAGATTGGAAATTTTCCCCAGTTACAATGCCCTAAACACTTTCAACGTATGCATGAAGCTGCTGTGGAGATTACTAAGCAATTTATCACACATGGGTAAATGGCCAGAGCAACTGTCACCCTACCCAGTCCTCTCTCGCTGTCAGAAATGTACAGTCTGAGTATGTGGGGGAAGAAAACAGACAGGGTAGCCATGAATTGTGGGAATATAGGCAAATACACAAATTAATTTACTGACCAGATGGATGGAAAGATGACGGATAGCTTGTACCACACACTATTTTTGCAATTATCCTGACAGGCTTTGTGAGTACATGCAAAGGACAGGAAAAGGAGAGAAGACCAGGACAAAGATCCTGTCTGAAACTGACCTTTGGTTAAGGGGCCATCTGCGATCCTAGCTGCCATCATACTGTAACAATTGTTATCAGTTAGATATACACCAGTGCTAGTTCTTGGAAAACACAGAAAGTCATTACCACACAGTAGGGATGTGGCACTGGAAGAGGTCATTCTCTCTCCAGCTCTGCTATAAAAAAAACAACTGTGTAACCTTAGGCAAATCTCAGTGGTAAAACAAGAATGATGACAAGATCTGCCACACATGCCTCACTAGGGTAATACAAAGATCAAAGAATTAACATGTGCGAAAGCACTTGATGAATGCTAAAAATAACAATTTTCTATTTTTTCCCCACAATACTGCTTTTTGATTATTCCCAATCAATTTTCTCAGGTCAAAAGTTTTTTTTTTTGTTGGCTATTCATGTGTTATTACCACAGAAATGCCTAGCCTAGTGAATAGTCTCACCATCCTCCTTATACTTAAGACAGTTTGCTAGGCCACAAGTAACACAGATTCTCAAAATCTTGAACCATAAATACTACATTCAGAGAGTCCATTTCTTTATCTCAAATGTGCCCATGTTTTCTTCCAAGTACACACATTCTTTTATCATTAACTGTTTCTTACCTGATGAGTAAGGTATGCATTTTTCCACCAGTGAACAACTTGAAAATTTGCCAAGCATAATGCATAGGGTTATACTGAATGGTCATTACAATGATTTCCAAAATACTCATGCACGCACATAAGAACAAAACCACAGCCATGTGTTTTTATCATTAGCTAGTCAAAAGAGAATAGGATCTTTAACTGTTGTCCAATGCATACACTTCCAAAGTTTTTCAAAAGACTATATAAAATTCATATTCCTAGCCTTGTTCATTTGCAGTTAAGCGGCTGTCATGGGCTGAGAATTCCGAATAACTTTTAAAAGCTTGCATCTTGGTCTAGGATCTTTGAAATTAAATTTACCTCCAATCTGTAAGGGTTTATAATTGCATCGAATCATCAAAACATACGACAAAAGCCTCGATTATATGTGATGTCTTTTTGAATGCATGCAAAATTGTTTGTGTTTACTACATCACTGAGATTTTGGCAGAAGGAAGTGTCAAAAACTCTAAAAAAATTTTAAAGTTGTGAAATGTACACTAAGAAAAAACCCCACTAAAAAGCCATAAGCTATATTTCTACACTTATTATATGTGAGATGAATGTAACAGCAGCTTGAGACTTTGCAGAACATTTTTCTTGTTATCCAAAAAATGTATTCTATGGGGTTCCTGGATTTCTCTAGCAGGGAAGGGAACTCTCTTGTTTTGGGCGTCTTGAGGCTTTTCCTCTAAAGTCTCACTAGGTAAGATATTGTACATGATGTAATCCTGAACCAAAATCTTGTAACTCTGATTTTCTGGTCAATTAAACAAGAGAATATCTTTGATGAAATTAAAAAAAAAATTTTAGCAAGCAAAAACCAATCTGCATGTAGGTAAGCCAAATCCTAAGTGGTTACTTAATACAAAATCTGGATAGAAGAACAAGGTTCTACCACATCTTGGAAGAAATTCTATTTGGGGAGAAGCCATATAACTGAAAAAGTAAACCAGGCTTGACAAAGGTCCAAAATACAGAAAATTGTTTTTCTTGGCAAACTACTAATGGATGTTTTCTTATCCTTGGTGATTTTAGTCCTAAGTAATCACGAAGCACCATCCACGTCAAATGGTCATGGCGGCATTAGATATTTTTCTCCTAAGTAATTTTCTACTAAGAATTAGATATTTTAAAAGAATTTCCTTTCTACTAAGAACAAAATTACTGCTACAATGAAAAGTGTACTGACTACCTAATATGTGTGAGGCATTATGCTACATCCTAGGGGATTAAAAATGAATAAACTTGGTTACCATCTTCAAGGATCTCATTCAGATAATGTTTCCTTAATTAGCTTTGCTCTGGTTATTTTCGTAGATTTTTGCAGAATTCTGGATTAGAGAAAAAAACCTATGAGGTAATAATTTTATATGCATAGACAGTTGGGAGTCTGATGTTCTATTCCTATTCTTCTGATCCTTGAGTAAGTCATTTAACCTTTCATGGCTTCAATATTCTCCTCTGTGAAATGACAGAGTTTGACCCAAGGATTTCTGAGGTGTCTTTTACCACCAAAGTGCTTTGCTTATATGAGCACTTTTCCTAAGTCCCTATAGTTCTCCAGTCAGTTACTGTTACCAAGACGTATTTGATCCACAAATTTTTAATTAGGAATAGTATGTCAGTAATTTAATCTGATTACACTTATTTATAGAAGATAACGACATTTCAGGTCCTAAATGACTTTCATTTTAACTTGGTGTAAAGTCCTCTATTTTCCACGGTACACAGGATTGACTTTTTAGAAATTACATTCATTCATTCACTCTTCAGGAATTCAAATTACCATGAATAATTAAAATCCAATATGTTATAATTTGACAAATTATTTGAAACATAGCCTTAAGGCCACATGCCTGTGTACACTCTATTGAAACCACTCGTGCTGTCAAATCAACAGTTATATCAGATGTAATTTCAGATTGATGGTCCACTGAAGGTATTCTGTGATTGAAACACTTGTAGTAATTACGGCAGAATGCCGCTTATATGGTAATAAAATAATGGAAGAAAAAGTACACAACAGAATTTCTCAGAACTGTCCCCTTAATGATGTTACTTTCTATTGGGATAAAAAGGAGGTAATACTTCACGGTCTAAACTTCTCCTTAGACAGCAGTGTCCTCCTCCAGGTAGATTATAACCTACATTTTGCCCTGTACCAAACACAGGAAAAGTACAAGTTAAGAGCTGTTAACTAAAAATGCCCATCTTGAGAATTAACAATTAGGACCTCACCTACTTTGTCAGGAGGTTTGCCAATTCCCACAATACAGTGTGTATACTTGGAAACATTCCTGCAAACTCAGTTTATGATCTATTCAATCAAAGCCAGTTGGCATTCACCCAGGGACAATGTTTCTTACGGGCCTTCACTAATGTCTATTATCGTCTATAATCATCTCTCCCAGGCCTCCCCTGTTCTATTACAGTCACGCTCTGCCTTTTTCTTCTTCCCTGTAATTAGGGACTCTGATTTAATGCAATATTTTGAGGTAAACACCTGTCAAAATAAAGGTCTCATGACTGCATGACATACTATTACCAAATAAACTGTACTATTTTCACATAGCTTTTTAACCCCTACATCCACAATTTCAATTCTGCCTTGGCTTCTCCTGATTTTATAGAAGGGACGGACAAGTGCTGAGAGGCAGTTTAGAAGCAAAGCCAAGTTTAACTGGGGAATACCTTAAAATTGTGCTCTGGCACTGCTTAAAAAGGTATCACTAAGATGACCAAGACCAAGTTTGGGATTTCACAAAGAAATGCTCTGCAGTAGGAACCTGAGTGGGGAAAAACAGTTCCCAGAGATGTTTATTCTATGGATTACAATGACAAAGCAATGAGCCTTTTGGTGTCAAGAATCAGTTTTCTTCACAAAGATTTTTATTCTTTAAAAAAATTTTTGTCTGTGTTCTTATTTGCCTCTGATTATGATGCAGCCTAACACCCGAATTTTACGTCAGGAGAAAAAAATAGTTTTAGAAAATTCTATCGTAGCTAATAGTCTTGTGTGATCTAGAAGAAATCCATAAAGTCTTCATGTAGAGCAAAGGAGAAGTCTCCTTTGAAATGATTTGGCTACTATAAAGTTGCAGGGAGAGATGTTGGGAAAAAACACCTACTAACTCCATTCCACTGTAGCTCTCTTTCTGAGCCTTGGAGGATTTCTGGGCAGGCCTGGGTTACAGGACAGATTGCTTAAGGCTCTCAGCACAAAAGGTCAATACTTCCTACAGTTGAGTCCACAAGTAAGCAAACTATTCCCTAAGCCAAGTTTGTTTTCTGTAAACCCCTGTTCAGTTTCCTTCTCAATCTCCTTCACTCTCCTTGGGCTATCTTAGGCCTTCCTCATCCAACCTTGCTCTGAGTAAAGGGCTCATGATCTTACCTATTTGTTTACATTAACTATTCCCTTCAGAATTTATCACTTGTGCTTTTATATTTAATTATGAGTCAAAAGTTTAATACGTGATTAAAGAAATTTCAGGAATTGGGTACAGAAATTGGGAGGGCAGAGTAGTCGTCTATGAGCTTATATATGTTAGTAGGACTCTTCATATTAAACATGGGGAAGATAAATTTTTTTAATTAAAAAAAAAACAATTTTCCCACTTATGGAAAATGAAGTATATCTATCAACATCATTAGCCATACAGAAATACACTTTTTCTTCTTTTCAATTTTCTTTCAAGTTTACTTCCTATGATTTTTACAAAACCCTTGTGCGTCATTTAAGTACTAAAATCTCCATTTTATAGATGAGGAATTTGAGGACATAAGGTTAAATAGCTTTAAGACTATTCTGAGAGAACAAAGATAAATTTAAATCTGACAAGATGAATGAATATTTTAATCGTCTTTCAGATAACATCATAAAGTGTAATTTGGGTTCATAAACAATAAATTTGAAAACTTGTAAATAACATATTATAGAAATAGCAGCTCTGAACAGCTTTATTCATGGACTGAATGCCTACTTTATGCTCAACACTAAAGATATGAAAGCCATAGTTCCGATCTTTCTAGGGTGCTCTAACCAGGCAGGGAGAAGAATGAACAGACCATAAAGACACACTAAAAGTGTTACGATAGAAGCTCTCTGGTTCAGAGAAGACCTCAAAGGAGGTAACCTCAAAATCGAGCTTGATGATAAAGAAGGATTTAGCTAAGAGAGTGGGAGGTAGAAGGGAAAATTCAGGCAGAATGTAAACTATGAATCAATGGCTAAAGGTTTGAAAAAAAACATGTCTCCTATGAAAAAGATTCCTCCCAATTGAACCCTTATTTTTTTCCAGGTTAAAATGAGGAAAATATATCTGTTAAAAAATTGGATTGTCTGAACACTAAATATAGTAGGCATATGGGAAGTAAAATTTCTTGACATGGTAAACTAAGACAATGGTCCACCTGCTGCATGCAAACTTGACCATGACCACTGTGCTTGAGGGCTAAGATGATAGCAAAGGGGAATTTAACACCTTCTTGCCCGTGGCCAAGTCAAGAACCACCCTTCTCCCAGGCTCCTTGCCTATGGAGGCAGTATGAGTAGGAATGCTTCCCTGTGGAGAATCTCCCAAGCTTTCTCCAAGCTTTATTTATTGTCTGACTTTTTAGTTTTTCTTCTGAGGCAAAGAGTTAAAAAAAAAAATTAAAAAAGGAAGAACTTCTACATAAAGGAATGTTGTATTTCCTAATTGTTCTACCAAAAAAGAACTAAACTGCCTCTAAAAATCTGTTTTCTTTAGAGGTGTTAAAAATTATAACTGTCTCTCCCAAAACAAAGGTAGGATAGTCTAACAAACAGAACTAAGGCAGGAGACAACAAGTCTGAAACAGAGTCTAATTTTAATTCTACAAATGCCATCTTACATAGATGGATGACAAATCTGGCCCTTTAAAACCACAATTCTAATTTACCCTCTTTATGGAGATTTCTGTGAATTAATCAGAAGGTGTGTAAAAACATTTTCACTTCTTAGAATAAAGATCATGTAGATGCATGATTTGCAAGTGTGAAGTATCACAACTATTTTCTAGGTTATTTAACTTTCATTGTGGATAAAAATGTATATTTTTGGCACACTGATTACAGTTCTACTTCTTATAATTGCTTTTTGGTTCCAATTAGCTTACAAAATTCTCCCTGTGGAACATTTGGGTATTCATAAATGACAAAGGAGCAAATAAAACCCCATGAAATAGCACAGGATCCTCATTGTTTCATAAGCTTTATTCTAAGAAGAAAATACTTAAAACTCTCTATTGTAAAAAAAAAAAAAATCTAAAAACAAAAACAAAACCCATAGATGGCATGGCATGATTTTACATTTGTTTGTTTCTTTCTCTTGCCCTCTCTTCCTCTCTAGTAAGTTTAATCTGTATCTCTCCTGTGGAAAATAAAACTTTTAATAGGAACAGTCTCTTTTCAGCATGAAGGATGTTCTCCTTAGCCATTAAATCCTTATTATCACATACTGAAATCACTTAAAGCAACAGGTTTATGATCAGTTCAGTGACATGATCAGAATGGTTCCATATGTCCTTACTCTCCATAAAAACTATGCCTTACACCTGCAGTAGGAAACATACTCTAAATGGCCAATTTCCTACTTTACATTCATTTCACTTGAAGATAATTTTATAGAACTTTCAAGGAAAGAGAAAGAAGACAACAAAGATGACAAGAAAAAGCTGCCAAAATGAATCCCTTCAAAGACAGAACAGAGAATATTTTTACAGCTCAATTGTCAACTCATTGTTTGAAAGAAGTTATAATGAAAACGCAGATACCCACTCAGTTCGATAGCATTAGAAATTACTGTTGTTATAATAATAATACAGACTAGACTCTAATAGCTATTCATAGAAAGTTCCTGATAGAGGGTGGAGGATAATTTGTATTCTCTGGATACAGAGTATGTAGAAAACATGACAGTCTACAATAAAATCCAACTTTCTACCCTAATGAGTGAAGTAACTCACTTGAAAAAACAGACAACAGTTTAGTTTAAAAAGCATAATTTCTTGAAAATTTCCAAATAAGCCAAAGCGCTTATCTAGTACAAAAGACATTTTTGAAATTAAAATGCAAAGCCACTGTAACAACCCAGTAACTAATCTAGACTGTTATCCACAGTTTTAACTTTACATATATTTGTAACAATATGATGACAAACCCATTAATATAAAGCTCAACATGGAAACCAGCTGCATCACCTGTCCTGAGCTTTTATCATTCCTTAGGTCATTAAGCCACAAGGTTAGGAAACTTTTTTTGCGATCATCCCAGTACAGAACACAAAGTCAGACACATAGTAAGCATTTTGTTAGTATCTGGATGAATGAATAATAGAAGCTACTGTTTAATGAGCACTGGGCTAGACCTCTTTCATATATTATTTATTTTATTCTGTATGCATTTTATAGATGATAAAACTGAGGGTAATCTATTTAAGGTCATACTGCCAAAAGATGGCAAGGTCAGTATACACATACATACATACATACACACATACACACACAATATAGGAGTCCCATCCTTTGGGATGCAAACCATAAAGTACTTATCTTCTTTGAATATGAATACTGACAAATTAAAGTACATGGATCCACTGTAAGCACACCTACAAACTCTCATGACTTCAAAGGACCAAACCAGCAGTATTCTTTATACATTTAGACCCCGAAAGGAGGAAATATTTTTGTTTAGCATTTTTTTAAAACATGTCATTCTGAATCATGCCACTGAGTAAGGGTACATTCAGACCAGGTTCCTTTATGTACCTTCCATATGTACTATCTATAAAACAAAAGCTGATTTTATCATGATGGCTTTAGAGATGGCAAGATGTGAAGTACCTGTTGAATCAAAGAAAACACTTCTATCAAGTTCAGTACGAAGTTTGTTCAAATATATTTTAGTTGTATACTAATTCTTTGAAAATGCTCCCTTTATTTGGTAACTATCAGACACCAAGTATTGAGTTCACTATAAACCTTATCTTCTAGTTACGTTTAATAATTTGGTTTGCTATCAATGGCCAAAGATTAAACTGGGAATGCCATAACTTCATGGAATTAATTGGATCACCCTGGTCAATGTCTTACATGAAATTTTATCTAAGGTTCTAAAGAAACTACTCATTACTGGATTCAAAGCAAACCAACAGTACCCCAATTTCTGGAAATGGGGTTGTGTGTTGACATTATTGCAAAGCCTCAGGTGACTCAGAATGGTGAGCAGTGACTCAGAATGGTGAGCAGTGCTCTGGTCCAGCCCCATCATGTAACAAATGAAGAAACTAAGCCATATAGTGATGGTATAACTTGACCCAAGCCATACAGTTACTTGGCTACAGCTGCATGACCCGAATCGGGTTTTCCCACAGTGCCACTGCTTCTTTCACTAAGAATTTGTTGATTAAATTAGAATGTGTTGGCTAAAAAAAAAACAAAAAACAAAAAAAACCCTTTGATGGCTTAGAAGTACACATAAGACAATTTTGACTCATGCGACATCCTTGTTGAAAACATTAGATGAACTTTTAGCTTATCTCTGAAAATTCAAACAGACTGCTAGCTCCCAGCCAGCATGAATGGATCTTCTAAAGACAGGAGACATAATGTCGAACCAATAATTGGAGTTGATAATTGAATCATGAACAGTGTCTGAGTACTGACTATAGAGTTGACACTCAATATATATTTGCTGATCTGAAATAAATGTGCTAATTGTTTTGCTCTGTTCTAGACATTAGCCTTACTTGTTCCTATCAGACATCTTCCTCTCAACAGACATATGCATGCATTTTGTTATCCAATGGTCTCATTTCTCTTACAATTTTTCTGAGAGCTTCCAAAGTCATTGTACCCATCACACCAGAAAAGCTTCATGCTTCCAGGCTGCTGACAGGAAATGACAAATAATAATGTCTTTCTTATGGTCTAAAAAGAATAGGAGGCAATACAATTTAGTAAAGAGGGCTTCCACGTAAGGAGCGTGCAAGTCAACACTCTGCCCTAACAAGTAAAAGGCTGAACAGATTGAAAAAAAATCAACAATTCTTCTTAGATCCCTAAGAGAGGGGAGGACACAGGACAAATGTCAGCCCCCAGGACTGGAGAGATGGATAGGTGAATACAGGGAGTCACAGCTTGCCAAAGCAGAGCCTCACTAGCAGAAATTGCTGTGGGATTCGGTGCCAGCACTGGGGTAGCAAAACCTGAACTTAAATTGACAAATTGCTGGAGGCTCAGTGCTCACAGCTCTGAGAGTTAAAATTCCAGGGGGGATCAGTCTTAGGGGAGCCCCACAATATTTTAAGACTATGCTTAGGAGCTCAGTCAGATTCCTATAGTAAATATGGGAGAATAATCCCCTCAGTTTCTGGCAAAAGGGAAAAAGCACGCCGCTCTCTGGAGAAACTAGTTAAGGGGAGCCTGATCTCCTGGGGTGTTAACACATCCAACTGACCTGGGGAAAGGCTCACTCTAGCCATCCTGTCCCACCATCACAGGGAGAAAAAAGTTGAGAAACAGCACTTGTGAAGTTCATTGTCCAGAGGCATAGGCTTACTAAAAGACTGACACCTAATCATAGGGCCACAGAATACTTCCCCTCCCCCTCCATCTCACCACCACATCCCTAAGTCCTCTAGACAGCAGCTCCTTTCACCCAGCACATCATGTCTGGTTATGAAGAAAAAATTGCAAGGAACACCAACAGGCAAAAAACACAACCTGAAGAGACATGGAAAGCATCTGAAGCAGACATTCAGGAATGTTAGAATTATCAGACTGGCAGTTTAAAACAAACACAATTAATATGCTAAGGCCTCTAAAGGAGAAAGTGGACAAGATGTAACAATAGAGGGGCAATGTGAGCAGCGAGGTAGAAATCCTAAGAATGAACCAAAAACAAATGCTAGAAATAAACAACAACAACAACAACAACAACAATACTGTAACAGAAATGAAGAATGCTTTCTATGGGCTTAATAGCAGAATGGACATAGCCAAGCAAACAATCTCTGACCTTGAGATTATCTCAATAGTAACTGTCAAAGTGAGAAACAAAGAGGAAAAAAAAAACAACTGAGAAAAACAACAGAATATTCAAGACTTGGGAACAACTACAAAAGATGTAATATGTACATAATGGGCATATCAGAAGAAGAAACAAAGAGAAGAAATACCTGAAACAATAATGACTGAGATTTGTTAAAATTAATGTCAGACACGAGACCCAAGATTCAGGAAGTTCAGATGATAGTAAGCAGGATAAATGCCAAAAAACCCACCTGAGCATATCAGTTTCAAACTACAGAAACCCAAAGTACAAATCCTTAAAGATGCCAGACAAGCAATAACAAAAACACCTTACATATAAAGGAACAATGATGTATAGACTTCTCCTTGGAAACCATGCAAGCAAGAAGAGAGTGATGTGAAATAGTTAAGTCTGAGAGAAAAAAACCCCACCAATATAGAATTCTCTACCTTACAAAATTATTCTTCAAAACTGGGGAAAAAATAAAGACCTTCTCAGGCAAACAAAAACTGCAGGAATTTGTTGCCAGTAGACCTGCCTTGCAAGAATGTTCAAAGATGCTCCTTAGAGAGAATGAAAACCTATTGGTCAGGAACACAGATCTACTTAAAAAAAGGAAGATTCTCAAAGAAAAAATAAGTGAAGGTAAAAATAAAAACTATTTTCTTATTTTTAATTGATCTAACAGATAACAGTTTGTTCAAAAGAATAACAGTGGCAATGTATTCAATTATGTATGCTCATATCTATATATGCTTTCATATTACATACCTGATATGTATGTACATGCTATGTATGTTTGCATATAAGTGACATTCATGATAGCAATGATACAAGGGACAGGAGGGAGGAATTTGGATTACTCTGTTATTATAAGGTATGCACACTACCAGGAAGTGGTATAGTGCTATTTGAAACTGGACTTGGATTAGTTGTAATTTTATATAGTAACCTCTAGGGAAACCACTATAAAAATTAAAAAGAAGTATAACCGATATGCTAAGAAAGAAAACACAATCATATAAGATGATCAGTTTAAACCACCAAAGGCAGAAAAAGAGTAGAAGACAAAAAAGAATAATGAATAAGGTAGGTAGTAATCCAATATTTCAATAACTGCTTTGAATGGCAATGGTCTAAATGCACCCAAAAGACAGAGATTGTGAATGGCTCAAAAAACATGACCCAACCATATGCTGCCTCCAAAAAACACACATGCTTTGTGTTCATCATTCCTACACACCCGTGTCTGTCTCTCTCCACCAGTTCAAACAGAGCCTTCTCTGCATAACCCTTCCTGTCTTATGTATCCTCTTATTCCTATTGCCAGGCAAAAGTGGACAGAATTCTCTTTTATTCCTTTCTTATAATAATAATGACAACGAGAGCACTGACGACTAATGTTCCTTATACATTTTTTTATGTACAAAGTACAGTTCTAGGCTTACTTTAATATATTAACACATACAGTGCAAATGGAAATTCTATAAAATGAATACTATTATTACCCCATCTTATAGATGAGTGAATTGAGGCACTGAGAGGTTAAATATTGCACAAAGTCACACAGCTAGGAACCTGGCAGAGCTGGAATTTGAACCTAGGAATTCTTGCCTGAGTCCAAGTTCTTAAAAAGTACACTCTACTGCTTCTTTTAAAGGCATGTTATTTCTGATTAAGGTGTGTTTATTCACAACGCCTCCATTTAGGTTAAGAAATGTGAATTCTACATGGTCAGAAGCAAGACACTGCAAAACTTTAACAAGGAATTATATGTAATCGCATCTGAACTTTGCTGTGGTGTGCAGGATAACCAGGGTAAATGAAGTCTGGAGGGGAGAAGATCAGTTAGGAGGTGATCTCAGATGTCATGTAGCAGTTGATTAGAGTAAAAACTAGGCTGTGACAACAGAGATGAAGAGGACAAAACGCACTGAAAGTGATTTAGAAGGTACAATGAGAAGCATTTGATGATAAAAGAGATGTGGAAAGGGATGAGAGAGGGGGAGGAGAATATACAAAGATTTCAGACCTTATTATAGGATGGTGGTAGATTGAATGGTGATGCCCTTAATTGTTAAGAATATAGAACCAAGCTTGTGTGGCTCAGTTGGTTAAGTGTCTGACTCTTGGTTTTGGCTCAGGTCATGATCTCACAGTTCATCAGATGGAGTCCCACATCCATTTCTGCACTGACAGTGCAGAGCCTGCTTGGGATTCTCTCTCTCCCTATCACTCACCCACTCACACACCCAGCCCCCACCTCTGCTTATAGGCTCACTCTCTCTCTCAAAAAAAGAAGGATATAGAATATTTGAACAACACTATCAATTACTTTGACTTAATTGGCATTTGTAGAATATCCTAACCCACTCACCACCCAAAAAAGAAGAAAACATATTCTTTTCAAGTGTACACAGAACATTTATCAAGATATACCATATTTTGGGTCATAAAACAATTCCTAGTAAACTTAAAATTATTTAAGTCTTACAAACTACACTCTGTTATGATATGGAGCTAAATTAAAAATTAAAAAGAGAAATATATCTGGGAATCCCCAAATATTTGGAAACTAAGTAATGCACTTCTAAATGACTCAGAAGAAGAAAGTGAAAAAGTGAAATACTAGTAAGTATTTCAACATCAACAAAAATGAAAATGCAACACACACAAAAATTTTTTAGGTATCAGAAAAAGAACTTACAAATTTATAGCACTAAATGCCTATATTAGAAAAGGGAGTTCTCAAACCAATGAGTACCTTAAAAGACGAGAAAAATAAGAACATCTTAAACCCAAAATCAGAAGAAAGGGAGTAATAAAGAACAGAGAAGAAATCAGTGAAATAGGAAGCAGAAAAACAATAGAACCAATGAAACAAAACCTTGTTGTATGAGATCAATAAAATTCATAAGCGACGAATTAAACTGATTAGAAAAAAAAAAGCAAAGAAATAAATTACCTATGTTAGACATGAGAGGTGACATCACTATAGATTCTACACAAAAAATACCAAAGCTCACTCAAAAAAGAAATAGATAGCTCACATAGACATATATTTACTAAGGAAACTGAATTTGTAATTAAAAAAAAAAAATCTTCCTGCAAAGGAAATTCCAGACCTAGATAGCTTCCCTAATAAATTCTATAAAATACTTTAGGAAAAAAAAATGCTGATTCTATTCATCGAGTGTTAAACTATCACCAAACCTGGACAAAGACATTACAAGAAAATAACAATAAATAAAAAGGACAATATATCATTACCAGTTGGGGTTTATCTCTGGAAAGCAAGATTGGTTTGACATCTGAAAAATCAATCAGTGATTCACCATATTAACAAGCTTAAAAATGATAAAATCATTTCTACTGATGCAGAAAGAACATTTGGCAAAATCCAACATGAATTACTGATTAAAAACCAAAAAATCTTTCAACAAACTAGGTCTAGCATGGAACATCTTCAACTGGACAAAGGGTACATACCTAATGGTAAAGAACTTAATGCTTCCCCCCCTCCCCAAGATCAGAAATAAAGCAAGTATACCTTTTCCATAATTCTAGTCAACATTTCCTGGAGATTCTAGCCATTGTCACAAGGCAGGAAAAAGAAATAGAAAGCATCCAGATTTCAAAGGAAGAAATAGAACTCTGTTTATTCACTGACACTGTGTGTCTATTTAAAAAAAATCTACTAGAATTTATAGAAAAAATTTCCTGTGAATTTAACAAGTTTGCAGGATAAAGATCAATTTATAAAAATCAATTATATTTCTACACACTAGCAATAAACAAAAATTGAAATTTAAAACCATAATTTACAATAGTATCAAATAAAATATGAAATAGAGATAAATATGACAAAAGATATGTATATCCTTCCTTCACTGTAACAACTATAAAGCACTGCTGAGAAATCAAAGACCTAAATAAATGACAGATATACCACATTGAATGGTCAGAAGACTCAATATTGTTAAGATGTCAGTTTTCTTATATTGATCTATAATTCAACACAATCTCAATCAAAATCCTAGAAAGCTTGTATTGGTGAAACTGACAAGATGTTTCTAAAACCATATGAAATACAAAGCACCCAGAAGGGTCAAAACACCTTTGGAAAAAAAGAAAAGACATATCATCTACCCACATTCCCCTTTCAGTATTTACTTAAAAATGAGACCATATGTCCATACAAAGACTTATACTTGAAAGTTCATAGAAGCTTAATTTGTAATAGCCAAAAACTGGTAATATCATGAAATCCATCAGTAGGCTAAAGGATACATAAATTGTGCTATATCCATACAGGGAATAATAATAAGCAATAAAAAGAAAAAAACTTCATCCACTTAGCATAATTTCCTCCAAGTTCTTCCAAGATTTTACAAATGGCAGGATTTCCTTCTTTTGGAAGTCAAATAATATCCCATTGTGTATACATACCACATTTTATTTATCCATTAACCTACTGAGGGACATTAGGATACTTCCATGTCTTGGCTATGTCTACATGAAGAATCTAAAATAGTCAAACTCATAAAAATAGAGAACAGAATGGTGGTTGCCAGGGGCTGATGGAAAGTGGAAATGGGAAAAGTTTAGTCCAAGGGCACGAAGTTTAAGTCATGCAAGATGAATAGGTCCTAGAGATCTACTGCACAGCATAGAGTCTGTATTTAATAATACGGCATTATATACTTAAAAATTTGCTAAGTGGCTAGATGGTAATTATTCTTATCACAAAAATAAATAAAGAGGGCAGGGTGAAACTTTTGGAGGTAAAGGATAGATTTATGGCATAAATTGTGGTGATGGCCTCAAGGATTTATACTTATCTCCAAGCTTGTCAAGTTGCTTACATTAAATATGTATAGCTTTTTGTATGCCAATAATACAATCGATAAGTCAGTTTTTAAAAATAAGAGCCATTAGGGTGCCTGGGTGGCTCAGTTAAGTGTCTGACTTTGGCTCAGGTCATGACCTCACAGTTAGTGAGTTTGAGCTCCACGTCGGGCACTGTGCTGACAGCTCAGAGCCTGGAGCCTGCTTTGGATTCTGTGTCTCCATCTCCCTCTGCCCCTCCCCTGTTCGTACCCTGTCTGTCTGTCTGTCTGTCTCTCTCTCTCTCTCAAAAATAAGTAAACATTAAAAAACATTTTTTTAATAAGAATGATCTTACACAAAGCAACATGGTTTAATCTCAAAGAAGCCATACAAAAAAGAATGTACTATATGATGTACTATACAACATTAAAAAAAAATTCAAACTCATAGTCTGAAAGCAGAACAGTACTTGCCTGGGGACTGAGGAAGGACAACAGGTAGAGGCAAGAAGGAGAAATTACAAAGGGGCACACAAAAACTTTGGGGGCTGATTTTTATCATCTTGATCAGTGACATTTTGATTTGTACATTCATTTGTCAAAACATATCAAATTGTACACTTTAAATAAGTGCACTTTATTATATATTGCAACACTGTTGTTTTTTTAAGTGGCATTAGTGATCCAAGAAGTAGTTTCTGCAGCAGACTATATTATAAACAGGGTAGAAGGAGGGAGAAACCAAGTATAGGCTACTCTCTCAAGAAGCTTAGCTTTTTTATTAATGTTTATTAATTTTTGAGAGAGAGAGAGCGCAAGCACAAGCAGGAGAGGGGCAGAGAGAGAGGGAGACACAGAATCCAAAGGAGGCTCCAGGCTCTGAGCTGTCAGCACATGGCCCGAGGCGGGGCTCAAACTCACAAATGGTGAGATCGTGACCTGAGCCCGAAGTCTGATGCTCAACCAACTGAGCCACCCAGGTGCTCCAAAGCTTAGCTCTGAGAATAGAAGAGGGAGACTAACATAACCAGACAGAAGTTGAGTAAATGTATTTTAAGACGGGAGGAGCATATTTATTTGTCATAGAAAAGGAGCTAGTGGAGAGAATGAAGTTGAAAATGTAGGAATTAAGAACCAGCTGATGAAATGTGGGATGAAACACCCAAGAAGGAAAATAAGTCTTGAATAAGAGAAACCTTACAGGTACACATGTAGGTATGTTTTGAGGGTGGGATGTGCAGGACTGGACTGAAGAGTTAGTAGAATTTCAGTCTGACATTCTCTCTTCCTGTTTGGGGAAGGATGAGGTATGAGAGGGGTAGGATATTAAGAAGAGTGGAGTTTTGGAAAAGTCATTGGCCACAGCATTGGCTACAGTGGTTGTAGATAAATGTTCAATCTAGGGGCATTCATCTATAACAAGATGGCAGACCATAAAATAGTTTCAAGCAAAGAAAATAGCCATCATTTATACAGGTGTACAATGCATTATTATCTACCAGTCCTTCCCTACTCTCTCTCTCTCTCTCTCTCCCCCTGGCCAAATTTCACTCATGTGTGCTAATCTTTCTGTTGAGCTCATGCCCCTTACCCTCAGCACACAACAGATTTTTAACCAACTCTTTAATTTTGCTGGGAAATATTTCTAACACACATGAAGATACAGAATACTTTAATGAACAGCAATGTCCTACCATCTAGCTTTAACAACTCTTAACACTAGCCCGTATTTTCCTCAGTTAACACCATCCTTAAACCCAATATAGGCTTACCGGACAAGAGAGATTTCATCTCCAGCAAACATCAACATGCTCACTTACTTTTCACATTTCATACATTTCATGAATAATGCCCAGAGCACCTCTGAGAACGTCAGGTATTTCTGTGGGTAGGCACAAATCAAGTATGGCCAGAAATGGCCACTGGCAAGCTAATTAGGTAGTTCCCTTGAAATGAACTGTTAATATGTTAAAGCAGTGCAAATTAGATCACACCCACAGGTCCCAGGTTTGGAAAAAATGCTCTGGCAAAGTATGAATTTTTAATAAAAATGGTAATTATGATCCACAGCACTGATCCTATTTTTCTTTAGCGTTCTAATGTTCACTGCCACTTTGGCATTGGTAAATATGAGGAAGGCTAATCAAAGATATTTTCCCCCACATCATGTAAAATTTCTGAAGCTAAAAGCATGCAATCAATTCCTAAAGACAAGAGCTTTATTCTTTAAGCAGTAATAAATCATCGAGTAAAACAAAAACAAACACTGTAATGTGGATAGTACCTGCCAAAACAGACTGTGTGCGTCTCCTCTCAGAAGTTCAACTGTATCCCCTGCCTGGATATGTAACGGGGGTCCTTCATGAAGAGCCGGGGGTGGTGTCCCAGTATAGTTCTTAATGACCTGCATCTTTGGTAAACCTGAAAATAAGCAACACAACTTTTGGAATTGAAAGAATAATGACGCGTGAAGTCCAAATGTACTTTAAAATAAAAACAAGGCCATCATTAACATTAAAAAGTTGTAATAGCAACAAAGGCCAAGTAAACATGTGAAGTAACTACAATGGAATGCTTTTGAACTTTCTCATTATTTGAGAAAGTAATGGAATAAGACACATATTTATCCCCTGATCCCTTACATACTTTTCCTCTCCCTCACCATCCATCTCTTCGTAGTTGAAAAAATATTTCTTTCAGCCGATGCCTGCTTCATAAAAAACACATCACGTACAGTTTAATGGAAAAGAATCAATTTTTTCATCAACTCTATCCTTTCTGCCTATTACTTTCCTCTTGGGCATTGGCTGATTTCATCACTGAGGAGGCTCACCCTTTCTGTGTATGCATCACATTGCCCAGTATAAGGCTCATATCTTAAGGTTATCTTTGTAATTCAAAAGCAAAAATGTGATGGATGTGCCACTGCAATACTTAAGACATTTATATGGAGAAATTCTTCAGGCTCAAATTTAGGTTTGCAAAACAGACCCAATAAAGGGAACATGTCTAAGCCAATAGCATCAACAACACTTGAAATCCACATCTGTCCTTTTTCTTTGTATTTCTCAGAATGTGCAATGAAGGCCTCAGTTCAATATTTCATTTCTGAGAACAGCAGCTTCAATTGCACACAGGCCTAAATGTACCAGTATTGGTCACAAATGGACAACTTCACAGTCACCTTTTCATTTAGAGATGAAATGCTCCCTCCTGTGAGACGGGACACTCATAAACATGATATTTGGTGCACATTCAGGAACTTAAGCCATTGCCTATTACACTTGAAGATTTTTTATTCTAACGATTGACCACAGGGAAGTTGTAACTACCTGGAAACACCACGCTCAATAGAGTAGGAGGATGCATGATGGTCATTCAGTTCCAGATGCCCAAGTTACCTCAAAAATGTTGTTCAAGTTACACAGATCTCAGTATCTACATGAAATGCTTCCACAAACAATTTCATGAAGTCCTCACTATCCTTTTTCAACAACCACCCCAGATGGGAGGAAACAGTGTGACCATAAACTAAACAGAACTGAAAAGCTTTAGTCAACACTTTCCTTATCAACCCATCAGGCAGAAGGGCTGAAAAGAATTGGGCCCTTCACCCCAATTTAGCTGCTATAACTGCTGAGACATGTAGCAAGTTACTACATCTTCCCTTTGCTTCAGTTCTTGTGCCACAGAACCCCTGAAGGGATGGTGCTAATCCCACATCTCTCATGGAGTGTTTCCCTACCAGATGCAAGAAGGCAGCACCCGTACACAAAGAGCAGACTTTATTGTCTTTCCCAAAAAACAACACTTGACAGGAGAACTCTCGTCAGTCAAGTGTTTATCAGACTTGCTCTCAACACACTGTAGATGCCTTGAGTATAGAAAGAGCTTATTTTATACTTTCTATTAAGTTGCTATTGTTTATTTTACATGAAACCTAAATATCACATGCACATTTAGAAGTTCAATATACGGAAGAAGATGCACCCTGAAGTTGAATCTGGTTTGCAAGTTAGTTATTCCATGTTAGGGGGCCAAAGTCATGGTTAGCCTCAGTTTTACTGAGCATTTCTAGATCAAGGAAAGCATTTCATTTAGTATGCTCCCTTGATAATTTTGTTTTTACGCCAATTTTAAAATAAAGGCTGAAGACAAGAAACGGGAGTTTTTAAACCTGAAGTAACTGATGTGGCCTCAAATACTGGGCCCAGTGAAGTTCTCAGAAGGGCTCTGGCCTTCTCTGCAGTTGTCTCCTTGGCCAAGACCCACAGGGACAAAATGAAGCAGTGCCCGACGGACACAACAGTTCTGTTATTGCCAACATGCTCAAGTTAGTCATTCTTAAGAAAATGGTTGAAAATGCATAAAGTATTTAGGGGAAAAAATTAAGTTTGATGACATTTCACCAACCAAATATAAATTGGGGATTAACATATGGAATACCCAGGCTACAAAGAAGACTGTGAAATACAAGGCATGGAACAATGCTGCCTTATTTATCCTTTTTGACAGACTACAATGCCCATTACATATGACCTAGTAAAACCATATTTAAAATTTAAAGTATTACATATATTAATATACTGTGGCCAAGAAATGAGATCTTAGTGTCTTAAAACTTACTTATAAATAAGTAGTCCTTGAAATGATGAACTTGGTTTTTACAGTCTTACTGCTAGTTTTTTCATTTACTGTGTTTTTCTGCTATAACTTTCTTCTTGGCTATGAGCTTCATTTTAGAAGTTCATCCAGTAGTACACCAACACAGGGTATGTTACTGACTTTACTCCTAAAGCAAAATTGTGTGACCTTTGCCAAGAATTATGGTTGAGCCCAGGTAATAGTGAAAAAGACATTGCTACTAGCCTGAATTCAGCCATAAGTGACTTTCAAAATACAGCATTAATTTGATTCATATTTTTTGTGTGGGGATGAGTTAGGAGTTTACAATGGAATTTATATTTTTTAGTCATTTGTTAGAATAATTTCTGGCTATTTATTTCTGATAGGTCAGCACTTCCCATTTCAGGATGATCTGTCATCAGGACAATAGGGCTGTAGAGATCAAAGAATACAAGGGATAGAGGAAGGCCACTGTGACATGATGAATTCTGATACCTTGCCCCCTGCCTCTGATGTCTGAATATAAGAGGAGTTCTACAATACTGGTAGTACGAATGGTTTATTCCTTTCCTTTTATTGAAAAAAAAAAAAAAAAAAGACATGGTAACATTGCTAAGAAGGTGAATATAATCCCATTAATGGATAGATAAAAGTGCGATTAAAATAAGAATAGAGAGTGGGTTAAACTTCATGTCAGCACTCAACCATCAATATAATTGTTAACACAATCTCTCGCCACAGCAGGCATCACACACACCTCATAAATGAGATCAAGAATGGAGAAGAAATTAGATTTACAGATACTCATATTTCAAATAGCCATTTAGTGTTGATTTAGTGTAGGTTTTCTTCTCTCCCCGTAAAATATTCCTGACAAGTTTTGACCTTTCTTTAAAACGTCCAGCACAGAACATTCACTACACGTCCTTATGACAACTTATTGTTGTGTGTAGTTTATTAACAAACTCTATCTAAAATTTACTCTAAAATCTCTGTAACTTCTCTCTATTGACCTTCCTCCTTCCATCTAGAATTATGCAGAAGGTGGTAAATCTGCTTTTTATAGATTAGCCTTTCAAAATTTGTTTAGGCTTAAAATCCCTAGTTACTCATGTTTTCCTTTAGTTATCCATGTTTCCAGGAATTCTGAGATGCAACATGTTACAAAACTACAAAAGTGGAGGATAGTTTCCCTCATTAACTCTGGCCAATCAGAAACAACCAAAAGCTATTCTAAAAACTGATTTTAAAAATATAAATTCCATTCATTATATTGTCAAATCACAACTCATCCCAGAAAGCTGCCTCTTTCTTCTTGGGTAAACACAGACCGTTGTTGTTTAGTTTCTTTCTGCTCCAGAAAAGCATTTATAATGACTATGTTGTTATAGTTACAGGGCTACTTAGCAAAGTCTGAAAATTAAAAATGACTCTACCTTCAGATATTAAATGTGAAATAATCATATGTAATTTCAACATATACAGTTAAGCAACCTTGGAAGTTCCCAAAACTTTATATAATCTGTTATCTTTATCTAAAGGAATATAATTAAAATGGCTAAGACAAAATTAGATCTCCTGCCAAATGTCATTTTGGCTTGTTTCATTCCCTACAACAAATGCTTTGCTGCACAGCTCACTACGTTGCTGATATATAAAGTTCGGACAGTTTTACCCTTTAACTTTTGTTCATACTACTCATTATACTTAGTCTTAAATCAGACAAGGTCCCCAAGTCATCTTATGCATGAAGAATTAACAAACTGAAGAATCAGCAATACTTAAATTATGATTATATTCCAGTAATAGTCATCAGGTTCTAGTCAAATAAAACTGAAGCCAATATAATTACATGGAATACTAGAGTTTTCCAAAACAATATGGCAGTGAAAGGGCATCTGAATGAAGCAAGATTTCCTTTCAAATCTCAACTCAATGCAACTAAGAGTGACACATGCCAAGAAATTAAAAAAAAAAAAAATTAAGTTAATTCTAAGTAGAATCCTATTAGAAAGTTTGCCATAAATAAACCATTTCTCTAGTAATTCTCACATAAACCATCAAACTTCAATGAACTTAGCCTACTATATTACTATCAACCTCTTGGCTTCTAAGAAGAGTGATGGCTACAATATAGATTAGTATTTACACACGATGCTGATATCACTCCCCTAATGCAAAGGGCTTCCCCAAGGCAAAAACTTAGAGGTGAGTGCAGTGTACCAGATAAATGGGCTGTCAGTAATGTGCTGGCCTTTCACCTCTGAGGCCTAATTTAAAATCTAAACATAGCCACATTAAAAAATAATTAGTTTTACAAGATGTCAGAGAATGTAGCTGGTTTACCTGGGAAGCTGGTTACAAGCATAACATATTCATTCATTCCTTCAACATCCTGAATGCCACATAAGTTCTGGGCATGGTGGTTTGACAACAGAGCAAGGACACGCTTCCTGCCCTCAATGAGCCTATCATCTACTGAACAGGCAGGTGAACTCAAATACACTATAATTAGGCTTGGTCTCTTGTCCAGTGGGGCATTTTTCAAAATGAGCCTGTCAATAAAGTTTCCAGAGAGTTGTTTTTTTTTTTTTTGAAAAGCCTTCAGTAGGACCCTGAAATATGTATTTTATGTTTCTGTATGTTTCCTAGGTGTGGTTTCCAAATCCTAGCCAGGTTTGGAAATCATATTTTTGTGGGTACGTAAGCAATTCACCATGACCAGCCACCACTGGTTCCAAGCTTGCTTTTGACAAAGCTACAGTGAAGTAAGTGCTGTCTGGCACCCTGCCAGCTCAATCCTCTTTAAGTTAACATCTGGGCTCTTCCTGATAGAAGTTCCTAATCTAACCATCGCATCTGAGGAGCAGGCTGTGCAGAATGAACAGCCAGCAAGTTAGGTAGCTAGGATGCTGGGCTTCCCTGCCCGCCACACCTCCTTGGGCCCTTTCCTACTAACCAGTGCACTGTTCATTCATGGGTTGGTCTTCACAGAGAAGCAAAAGGAGCCTCATAATGGAAACCATCTGTTAACAACGGAAACAGACGATTTGGCGGAAAACAAACCGGTCTGAAGAACTAATTGTTCACAAAGGGAACACACCCCCATCAATGATTTCAAAAATTTTCACCCAGAGAAGGCTACTCTTTCCTTTTATAAACAATGATGAGTCAGATGAAGGAAACAGCATTGTCATCGCTCATACAAAAACAAGGATCAGATAAAGATATGTTTCTCCAACCTTATAAACACTGACTAGTCACCCTTTGGCACTACCTATAGGAATATTAGTAAATCAAAGGTTAAAGATAGAAACATCTTTTGAAAGTTCCCCCCCACACTTATTAAAAAGATTTTATAGGCTACCAAATATAAAAAGCACTACACAATTGCATGTGTTATTGTAAAATCCATGCAAATTTAATATTCTGTTCCATCAAATATGTACATTTCAGTAAGAAATGTTTCCCTAAAATCCTTAAATAAGGTCAAAGCTCTACAAGAATGTGCCAAGTATTTGTCAGAACTCTCAAAAACAACCACCCCTTAGGGGTGTGAGGAGTCCAGTTGAAAAACATAGACTGAATTAACTCCACCATCTTCTTTAAAGCTAGAAAAAGAACACAATCACACGATTTCAAAGTAAGAACATTACCACCTACTCCAACCACCTCATTTTCTACCTTATAAAACTAAGATTCAAAGTGGTCAATAAAAATGTCTGAAGTCAAAAAGCCAGCTAGAAGCAGAACTGGAACCAGAACCTGTATTCACCAACTGCTAGTTCAGTCCTCCTGGTTGAAGATGAGTAATTCTCTACAACCAGCAGGGAACAGGACTATGGCAGAAAACAGGTCTCCTATACAGACTGATATACGTTTGGGGGTCATCTAAACCCTGCTGGGTGTCCAGAGTTATCATGGGAAGCAGGAAGAGAGGAGGCAGAACTGCCCTTCAAGTGGGGAAAGATTGTGAGCTCTCCACGATAAGGTGAATTCTAGGAGGAAGTAGTAAGTCCCACTGGTACGTTCTAAAGACAGAGCTTCAAATCTCAATGCCAACAACAAAATGCACTGGACTCGACAATCCGTGGTGCTCTCTGTGCCTGACACGTCCACATGCAGTTCTGTGGCTCTGTGGACAAGTGGCCACGTGCAATTCTTTGTGCAGAAAGTTTTAATCACTTCAACCACATCATTCTGCTATTCTGACCACACCTGAGTGCATCGGGGAGGGTGATTAAACCAAAGGTTACGATAAATTGGCTGAATATGTGACGTGCCAGTGGCTGAGGAGGCTGCTAGAAGGGAGACAGTCCCAAGGGACAGTCCTCACTGGAAGGTAAGAAACAAGACAATCATGTTTGCTCCTCAGTCTGAAATCAAATAAATGTGTAACTATTGCTCAAAACCAGTGATGTTTCATAGGAGGAGGATAGCTGTGTATCTACATTTGAATGTGGAAAAATTTTTGTTGATATTCCTTTTCACTGGGGCCAAAGATCAACAACCAACACATCTACATAAGAATATACATATACAGAAAACATTGTCCCCTTCTCAGGAACGTTCTTTCTTGACACTATTGATAGTAAGGAGAGGGACAGAGAAGAGAAACTACACTGTATTGTATATTCTCTTGAAATACCAGTGTTCTGACAGTGGGAACTCTGTACACTAGCATGAATAGTGACTCTATCAAAGAAAGTTCTTAGGATATTTTAGTCAAACACTTTCACTTACATATGAAACAACTCAAGTCCAGTTGCACATAGCTAGCTAAAAGCCAAAAATGGTGTTCTCAACACGCATCTATCACCTAGTAAGGGTGTAATGCTGGGTTGACTAGGAAAAATAAGGGAAGATTCTAGAAAGGTTACACATGATTATTTCAGATCTTAATATTTAATGAATAAAACACTACCTTCCCCAAGGAAGCTGGGAAAGAATCAGATTCAAAATATTCCAGTTGAGTGGGCCTTGGGTGGCGAAGTCAGTTAAGTGTCTGACTCTTGATCTAGGCTTGGGTCATGATCTCACAGTTTGTGAGATTGAGCCCCATGTAGGGCTCTGCACTGACAGTGCAGAGCCTGCTTGGGATTCTCTCTCTCCCTCTCTCTCTCTCTGTACCTCCTCTGCTTGTGTGTGCATGTAGTCTCTCTCTCTCTCTCTCACAAAATAAATAAACATTAAAAATTTTTTTTTAATATTCCCCTGGGAATGCTAGTAAGCAACAGCAGACCCTTCAAACTGTTCCAGGAAGTTCAGAGATTCCATTTCAAAATCTCTACAGCCTTGCAATTATAATGGGAGTATATATTCTACCTCCTTCCTATAAATTGGGAATACTAAAAAAATAAGATACTAGCTTATAAATTTTTGTCTTTTATAATCTTCTAATTTAAGATATTTGGAAATGTTAAGTAGAATATACTGAGTTCAGGGACAGTGTAGGTTTTGTTTGTTTTTTTGCCGATCAAAATCTTCATTTTCCCCCCATCTCCCATCGATTCAAAATCTATTCTCTTCCTGGTCTCACCCCCCACCCCCAACTCCCCATTGTTCTTACTTTCCTTAAGGTTAGCCGTATCCTCTCCCTGAATTTTTAGCTTCCTATCTTTTTTTGTACATAAAAAGCTTCTTTCATCAACCTAAGGTATCAGAATTATGGTTTCAACTTGTTCAAATTTAGCATAATAAGCTATTTAAATAATTAGACATACGGTTGCTTGCAATCATCTGAAAAATAATAAAAATTAAATAGAACCCACATCCTAAGGATATAATAAAAATATAATAGTAGTAATTATTAAAATTTAGACTGTGGACCTTCAAAGAAAAATAAAAATACAAATGTCAAAATATTAAGAAATTGTGCCAAGAAGTTATGAATCGTCTAGAAGGCAGTTACACTGGTAAAAACAGAATTATGCATAGAAAACATACCAAAATAGAACTTTTAGTTCTGCCTTACTTCTCGATACACCAATGACACTTAACACAAAGTTCATATGCAATTACAGTTTACAAAAATACCTGAATATAACACATCATCCACTAATAGGACACTTAATTCTAAAACCAAACCATGGATTTCTCACTAACTTTATACAACATGAAAAATGACTGACCCTAAAAATGACCTTCTCCTGAGTTCTTGGACAGAGTCTGATCATTTCACTTATGTGTTTCTTGCTCCTCAATTAAGACAAACTCCCCCAGATAATGAATAAAACTTCTCTTTCCTTGCCAACATCTTGGTGTTATATACTGGATTGAACCATAGGAACTGGCTGCTGTTGAGTGTTTCTGAAGTACAAAAAGGCAATTTTTGACAGCTTAACCCAATATGTGCCAAAATATTATTTTTTAATATAAATGCATCGAATACCTAATATCAACAAAGTTAGAGCAAAAAGGTCCTACTGAGCTCAAGTATGGCAAAAGCTGGCATAACTCTGGGCAGAAAAGAAATCTGTATTTGGGCATTGGCTCTCTGAAGCAACATTAATTAGTAACTCTGTTAAGTAAATTCAATCAACATTTGTTAAGGCCTCTGTTTCCATCTCCCTTGGAGCTATAACTCTTTTGAAAAACCTAGTTACAGAATTTGTTTTCAGGTTTCAATAGTAAGGATATCCCAGTTTGCCCTTTGAGACTAGGGAGTAAAATCTGTGACAGCAGAGTTCCTATTTTTTTTTTCTGTAACTTTCTTTTTATCTCTATATAGAATAAATATATTTTATTCATTATAAAATCCCAAAATAATTATTTTTGTCTTTAGAGTAGACACTGTCTAAATCATTCATCTTTCTTTTATTAACCCTACTCACAGTGCTTAGCATGTGGTTAAAACTTGGTGACAAGGAGTGATTTAGTTTTCAGGAGAAATTTATACTTCATGAGAGTGTTAATTTTAAAATAAAGCTATGTGCTAAAAACTAGTATTTCTTTTTTATTATCTTAAAGTATTTAACAATTTATAATATTTGTTCTTACAAGCACTTTGATTTAACCACTGAGAAACCTAAGTTGTGGCAGTAACTTGTGCTTTTTAGTTACCAAATTTAATTAAACATCCAAGAGGGTATCACAGTAAACACATAGTTAAAAAAAAAAAATCCAGAGTGTCCACCTAAGCAACAGAAACAGTACACATTTCAAATTCTGAGATTTCTATAGGGGTTATTTCCTCAAACAGATAAACTCATAAGCTACTCCTCCAGGACACCAGATATATCAAGCTTTCCATTGTCTTCCAAATGCTTTTTCTGTCTCCTAAACAGAAAGATCCTTATAGAACACACCTTTGTTTTGGTCAAATTTTACTAAGACCAAATACAATGATTTTGCACAAAACTTGAGAAAATAAGTTTGAAAATCTTTTGAGAAGTTACAAGTACTTTCCTATGAATATGTTACTTTGGAGTTTAGAGCTATTTAAAACATGTTCATCTGTAAGTTTGGTTGGTTCCTTAACTTATTGTGAGTTGTTTCATTTAGTCCTGAAATATGAGAAATATTAGGGCTGCAATAATTACTAAGAGATAAGGTCCCTTCCCTTAAGGCACTTAGCATCTTGTAGGGATAGAGAGGAATACATACACTCTTACACAGTGTGATGTTGTTGTGCAAGTGCTCAGAGAAGACTTCTGGAAGAAAGAGACTCTAGGCTGAAACCAAAGTGTAAGTAGGCATCAGCCGGATATAGGGAGGGTATATAAATCTCTCCATTTTGGAGAGGCATAAACCTTTTGCTTGAATGACTTTCTTCAGCAGGACTGCACAATCCACCTAGATGGGTAAAGACAGGTTGACTCAGACATAAGCAGAAGACTGGCTCACATGTTGGGCCATGGAAACAAAGCTGATTAGCCAAGGGAGAAAACACAGGAGGGGACTGACCAATAGAAAGGTGGCAGAGGGGTCAATGAGCAGGAGGCCTCAAAGATTGGGGTGAGAGAGTGAGATACTTGAATTTAATGTTTCAGAAATGGAACAATTATGGGTGATGACAGGGCCCAAGGAGAGGCTGTGGCGATGTATGACTGAAATGGAGAAGGAGCAGAGGTCCCTAGAGATGAAAAGTCAGTGTCAGGTAAATTAAGGAGGCTGAGGTTTGGATGAGTCACCTACAATGTGAAGTCACCCAGGTTGGATACAGTAGGTTCTTTTTGTGTGGAAGATAAACTAGGGAGAGGAGCCCAAAGGAGAGGGCAATATGCATAATGGTCAAGAAGATAGGTTTTCTGTCAAAGAGGTCTAAGGTTGAATGCCATAAACACTTCATTTATACGTCTGGAAGATGGGTATATTAATATACTAATGAGGCTTTTGTGAGATAATTATGTATGTAGCATTTAGCACACTGCCTGCCACATGATATGGGTCAATGGATGGTTGGCCCTTAACTGGGTCTATGCAACCATTTTTGTTATAAATTACTTACATTGACCTAGTTTGCATAAGAAAGTTAGGTCCAGTGTTCCCTCTATGCCTAATAATGTTGCAGAAAATAAGAAAATATTTACATGTAAAAATAATATCAAATAATCTTCACACAAAATACTTTAATTTCAATGTAATTACTAAAAATTGTAGTAGTTAAAACTGTGTAGCATTAGAATAGGGATAGAGAAATAGACCAACGGAAAAAATAAGAGGACCTAGACCAAGTCAGATGAAATAAAGATGCAATGTGAAAAAACACAACTGTAAAGCTTTTAGAAGACAATATATCTAACCATTCTTAAGATATTGGGTAGAAAAAGATTTCTTACACAAGAAACAAAAGCACATAATGAAGATCAATAAATCTGTCCCCATTAAAATTTAAAACTCTGAAGAAGAAGCCATTAAAAAAGATGCATACATTGATATAAGCAAAGGATGAGGACTTCAAATGTCTAAAGGACTCCTAAAAATCAGAAGAATATAAACAGAGCAGTGGAAAAATGTGAAAAGAATATGGATGGCTAATTACACATGTGTGAAAAGATGCTCATTGTCGGGTATTTATTTTGGGGGGAGAAATCAAAATGATGAAACAGCAATTTATACTCTTTATATTGGCAAAATATTGCAAATCAGTAACACTAAGCATTGTTGAAGATTTAAGGAAATAGGAACTTTTTGAACAGGATCTAACAAATAGCAAAATGTTAATATCCATTTACTCTTGTTTCTTCAGATTGCATAAATCTTGTGCCTTTTATCATTTACTCTTAATAGTAAGCACATCTGCATCTATCGTATTATTTTGCCATGTCTGCAATGTTTCACAGATGTATTCTTAAATTTTATTTAACGCTTCTTTATCTAATAATATACTACTTTGAAGAGTTTTAAATGACCTTAAGTAGTTTATCGTATATTTATCAAGAATGCTATAAGAAACACAGATAAACCATATTTTTAGTGACTTACAAATTAGCAAACACAACTTGCTATGCATTGAAATACTGCTGTTGCTACTCTGTACTTTATATAAATCTTCATTATTTGATGATATCTGGATTTGTTGAATGCAAGAGAAGGTGCTGAACTCTTAATGAATGGGAGTTCCTATTACATAGAAATTAGCCTAGCTCCCTGTGCTGGCTGCAATGCCCTTTGTCCTCTGTGTCTCTGGTTACCTGTGGCAGTCCTTCAATAAAGCTCTCAGCAAGGGTCGCCATGGAGATCAGAAAATGAGTCATCATCACTCCTGCATACAAGCCTAACCTTACTCATCTCTATTCCTTGAATAATTAAAGTTAAGACTTCAGCTTATGAAGCAAAACCATCTAACAAAGGTTAGGCCAATATGGTACAAAGGTGATATTTACAAGCAAATTCCACATCTATAGAGTCATGGCCTAAAAAATAAAAAATAAAAAATAAATTTAAGCAGAATTTCAAATTTCATAGCCTATGTTCTCTGTACTTTCCCTTTCTGCCTATCTCAGGTAATAATGAGTGTTACAGAAGAGGGCGGCCAAGAAAGAACTGTTATACACAGGGACTTAATCCTTCCTGACATTTTGCCCTGAGACTTGCTTCTGGGTATAAATTCTCTGAGACACCACAGTGGTTCATATAACCTTGAACATATTACTTTTGATCTCGGCATGACACTGCCACAGAGGTCATCTGAAGTTTCACACAGCTACAGGAGGTACAGCAAAACACATGATTCAATGCAAAGATCATGACAGAATATTTTTTGTGTGTGATTCATACCACACATCTTATGATGAAAGTGTAAGTGTATTAAGTGTAAACATGAAACACAACTGAAAATTCAAACATTGTCTTCATGCTTGTTGTTTGCTGATAATTCCAGGTGCTTCACAGGTACTAATGAAAATGTACACCCAGTAACTTAAATGCTTGGCTTATTGGTACAATCACATGATAGAAACTGCTAACAACTTGCTGTTAGTACAGTCCCACAGGACAAATATAACTAGAAAAGCTTCCGTTAGGATCCCAGTTTTTATTCTGGCATAATATTTATATGAGGATGTATTTCATTAATGTCATTTTGCCTCAATTCTTCTGGGCACAATACTTCAAAACATCTTTTTAATAGAAAACACACTCCTCTTCAGATAAATGGCCTCAATAAAGTTACTAACATGTAAATATGGAAAATACCATTGTAAAACATATAGCTAGAGATTAAAAGGTTTGATGTGTTACTTCCGCAAAACTATACATACGAAATGAGATCAGATAAATTCAAAGAAATTCACTTTTGTAAAGAAATAAAGGGCTATAGAGGCTCATGTCAAAAAGAAGAACCACTTACACTTCTAAGCATCCTATAGATTCCAGCTCTTCACAATATCCATAAAACAAACAAAAAACACCTGGAATTCGGAAGTTTCTCTGATCAGGAATATTGACAATCCAACTGCTTGAGGAAGTGCTCACATTTTTATGTAAATATAACTATATATAAATACATAGATACAAAAATGTTTTCTATTTTCACGTAACATTCTTGGAATCTCTAGAAATGTATCCCAATTTAGTCTTATTTGTTAAGGAAATACTTACTAAGCAGCTATGTATCAGCTACTGTGTTAGGTCTTAGGGATACATGACTACCTGCTTTTTGTCCCTGTTGGTTTCTTTTCTCTATCTTCCCGAGCTTACTCTCTCTCTTAGTTTCAGGCTCTAGTATGTTGAACTTTGCAATGCTTAGAAAGGGGAATTCCTTTCTTTGCAGACCTTTTCCACACAGCTATTCTTCACATAACAGCATCGATGGTGAACACCACTTTTGAGATGCTAAAGTTGGAGGTATCTTTTTTTTTGCTAGGCTGAGTTATAAAATTGTTATTTTCATGTTAATTTTCATGAGGGGGAAGGCATTTGAAGGTTTATACATAGCTCCCTTGGTTTTGAAACAAGGTAAATCGAAAAGAAACCAACTCATGTGCCAGTTTTTCTAGACACCCATCCATCTCTTCACAGAAAGACACAAGCGCACACCAAGCCACCACAATCACTGGTGGTCGTACAGCTTCCTTCTTAAATGCAGGGTAGCTCTCACTTTACATCCATTTCCCCCTTTATGAAACTCATCATTCACTATGGCTACAAGGTAAAGGAGACCCTAAGGAGGTAATTTATTTGTTGGTGCTTTGGCTTTTCAGCTTCTGTTTGTCCATCTAAGATATGTTTATCCTTTATTTATTATTTAAAAAAAAATCTTCTAATGCTTACTTTGTGCTTAGAATGGAAGTAATAAACTAGATAGCTATGTCCTTGTCCTCACAAAAATTAGAATCTGACAGACAAAAAAAAATTATACAGGCAATTATAATAAAGCATTATGAGTTTTGTGGTAAAAAAATTCCAAGTATTATGGAAGCAAAAAGCAAGTGAACATGATATCATCAAGGTAATCTCATCAGGAGAGGTACCTACAATGGGGAGAAAACACCATTACTAAAAGAACTTGCCAATAGGACTATAGTTATGTAATGTGATATGGATGAAATTTTTTCATTAAGAAATGGGACTTTAAAAATTCCTCTTATTAAAATTACAAAAACCTATGGAATTTTAAATAAAAGTTAATTTCTAGAACATTAAGATTATCTTTCAAATATTCATTCCAATACAGTTTATGCTATAAAATAACTGAAAACAATTTAAAAGAATGGCAATAGGGAATTGGTTAAATTAAATCTAGGGTTCATCTTTATAATTAAATAGCAAGCTGGAATTTAAAAATAATGTTATAGAAGACGACTTAGAAATGTGGAATTATGTTCAAGTATGTTCTTGAGGCAGGGAAAAGCATATTACAAACCAGCAGTATATGCAATAAGACCTCATTTATGTTTTAAAAGGCAGTACACAGAAACTGAAGAAAGTCTGGGAAGACACATGTTAAATAGTAGTTACATTATGTAGTTACATTAAGTAGTTACATTAAGTTACAAAATTATGAGAACTTGTTGATTATCTAAATTTTCTACAGGCAACATGTTTCTTTTGTAAGATTCCTTAATTAACGTTTTTGTTGCTGTCATTAAACAAAATCCTTCAGTAACATCCTGGTTGCCTACAAAGTCAAGTCCCAAACTCCTTGTCCTGATCTTAACAGAAGTACAACCCAGTGCTCTCCTACCATGCCATTGCAAATTGCCAGCCCCCAGTCAGTACTTCACCCCTTTGTGACTCAGAACAAGCATCCTCCCCTGGGTGAGCCTGGCAGACCGATGGCACATTGGTGCAAGGAAAAAGCGGCCCTTCCTCTGGGAAGGCATGTTCCCATGCCAGGACCTTCAAGGCACTAAGGAATGCCGGTTGGCCCTTCCTCAGCCTGCTCCCTTCACTGGGCATCTTTGTGGCATGCTCACCTGCTGCCCCAGCCTTGCCGCTTCCCCACTCCCCATCATGCATGCAAGGTGCTGTCTACCTTCCTCTGCCGAGTAGCCCATGTACTCCCACAACACAGGGTCCCACTGATCCTTCCAGTTCTGTGATCCTTCTGGGATCACTCCAGTCCCTTCTGGGTGCCAACTCTAGATTGCCCTTCCCACCTACCCGGCAGAGATTTCCCTTGGTTCCACTGTGTTTCCATAACCTTTTGAATTACTCTTATAGAAATGATTGAATATAAATTGTGCATTATTATGTCTCCTCCCCACATAATTATAAACTTCACAAGGTCAGAGACCAACGAATTATCCCACTGACTATTCTTAGTATGGTGTGTGGTACCCAATAGTCTCTCAATAAATGTCTGCTGAATACATGAAAGGCTGTATGAATGTTCATTAAAAAACAAATTTCAGGGGAGTGTGGGTGGCTCAGTCAGTTGAGCACCTGACTTTGGCTCAGGTCATGATGTCACAGTTCGTGAGTTCAAGCCCCACATCAGGCTCGCTGCTGTCAGCCTGTCAGTGCAGAGCCTGCTTCAGATCCTCTGTCCCTCTCTCTCTGCCCCTCCCCTGCTTATACTCTGCTCTCTCAAAAAATAAATAAAAATATTTTAAAAAACAAATTAAAAAATAATTTGATAAAAAATTATTAATGTATTTCTTGACTAACTCTGCTTATACAAATATAATGGCAATCAGGGCCATTTTGTAAATTATACGTACTGTCAAATTCTCTATTTCAACTGAGGCACGGCTTTAGACTATACAGCCTTAGAACACAGATCACGACAACTATAGTCCTAGCCTATACCTAACATACTCTGGAACTCAGTAATAACCAATTTCTCTAACTGAATCTGCCAAGAAAAACAGAGTTGGCACACCAGACTGGTTGGGAGTATTTTTCTCTCCTAAATGAACAATAATTGTTTAGATTTTCAAGTCGTTATGTGCCTGTAAGCAAAAATTAAACATCTCTCAAAGCAAATTAAATTTTAATTAATAACATGAGTAACTACTTACATAATACAGATTTGAAATTTTAAAACCAGAGCACTGTATTTAAACTGATTGTATCATTTAAAAAATTTAAAAAAATGAGTTGGTATGTTTCTTTCCAGCACTGATCCACTTTGCAAAATAAGACTGTTGACAAATTTACATTCCCACTAGTTATTATGAATTCACCTCGTCTCCTTTCTCCAATTAAAATCATATTTTAAGATATAATAAATTGTTTTTAAAAAGGTTATAGCTAGGGCTGGAACTTTAGAGTAGCTCCAAAAACATGCATAGAAAACTATCTTCTCAATTCTTACTCCACTCAGTTTGGCTTTTTCCTTAAAGGACTTCTGTAGGAGGAAAAAAATATGTCCACGAAGTAGAAACAGCAAGGTAGCTGGGACCTAAGTTATCTCAGAGCTTTCTAGAGCCCAAATGCTGCCGTTCCTCAATGATCAATGTTTCGGAGGTCCAATAGTTATCTTTGCTATGTTAGTAAAAGCACTGAGAGTTGAACGATTTATTCAAGGCCACTGGTCTTAAAGTTTCTTATGTCCCCAATCCAGCCAGACTGACAGGTTATATGATGAGGTCTTAGCAAGAACATTTATTACCACAAAGGAAGCTCTGTGATATTGTATGCTTTAGAGAAAAATGCTAACAGAAGCATCTTCTCTGTGTGCCGAATGGGTAGAAAAAGACCTATTAGTCATAGAAATAACGGGCAAGGAAATGAAGCTAAAAGTTTCAAACTCTACCCAACTACTGTTTAAAACACTGGCAGTCAAAAGCACTTTCAGAATGAGGCAGATGTCAATCAGAAAGCAAGAATTCCCCAATCCCGAGTGAGGCTCTATTTATAGCAATGACACACCCATCTGCTTCCCAGGCTATCAGAGCTAACTTGGTCTTGCTGAAGACTCTCTGGGTTTTTCAACTATTGTTCTTAATAAACCTAATCCTATTTTAAATATGCTAAGGAATTTATGTTTTAAAGACATCTGTGGTAACTATTTTATGAACCAAGGAAAGCATTTATAATTGAGATATCTGTTACTAAAGTTCACCCAGTTAGTTAAGATCCATTGGAAACCCAAGGCAAAGTTTATTCAAGGACTTCAAAATATGCTTTCTATTCAAATGGAATTTGAATATGTGAACTTTTATCTTTTTTAAAAAGTCTCAGGTGAACCTGGGTTATCAAAAAACTTTCACGATAAAAAAGTTGAGAAATGCATTGTCCTTAATCAAGTATTTCTGGTGGAAAAAAATACTCTTAAAATAAATATGCATAATATTTCATTGGAGGGGCTTTGAAAATATCTCTGGGTCCCCTGTTACCTCTCTAAGCTTAAACTTTCTCTAGATTTTTGAAATCTAGGGAGATCTGGATTGAAAAATAAGCACGGGGAAAAACATGACTGTATAAATTCCTCTTTCACCAAACATATTAAAGTTAGAAGAGAGGGATAGGCAGAATTACATGCAACATGATTCAAGATAATTGCCAATAAAGTGGTCAGAGCTTCAAAAAAAATTGCCAATTTGCAAAATGAAGAGTTTGCTAGTGTTTTACTTCTGCTGAAAAATTTGATTGTCTTGCCTTTCTGTACCGGCAAATTCCCTTCTATAATTCCAGTAAATAGTGTTATAGTCATATTCTACCGCAGCTATTATAGATCCTAAATGAAACTCCTATTGTTTCAATTTGGCTCTGAGTGGTTGATATTAGAGACAAATGATTTTCACTTGAAGATTCTTGCAAAACTATCAAAATACCACTTTATAAACATGTCTGTGTTCTATATTGCTGTGGGCTTAGAATCTTTTATTCATTGTTCTTGTGTTCTGAAAAATAAATTAACAAAGTTAGTGTAGAATTACCATTATTCAAATGTAATACTTTTCACTTTTTATATACACTAATCAGAAAAGCAAGCATTTAATAAAAATAGGATCACTGGCCTCAATAGAAAACCATCTTCTTAACTTCCAAAGTATGTGTCTATATATAAATTCCTTAAGATATACAAATGTATGCATAGACGTATATGTGTACATGTGTATATATGTGTGTACATACATATATAAAAGTATACATCAGCTTATCATAGAAGTTAGAGGATTTGCACACCAGACACCAGTGTTCCCTTTGATAAAGTTGGACTTAACAATTCAGTTCAATACATATTTACTGAGTACCGACTATGTTCCAACTGCTACGGATAGAGGTCTGGAAAAGATGAGGTTCCAGATGTTAATTAAGGAGCTTGTAAAAATTTTTAGAAAGTAAACACATGTCCAGATCATTTCAAAAAACAAAAACATACTATGGCTTTGTTGTCATGGGAGAGGAACTCATATAGCACACCAGATACGAGGTACTAGAATATGGGCTTCTTGCAAGAGGGAATGACTGCACTGAGTTTAGACAGATAAATGAAAGAAAGAGGAGTAGGAGTTAACCAGATAAAGAAGTAGGGTAAGGTTATTTTGGCCAGAGGCAAGAACATGAGCCAAGACACAGAGGCAAGAAAGAATTCAGTGCATGTGGAAAATGACCAGATCTCTGCTACTGCAGAAGAGAAGAGCAGGAGTAAGTTCAGTGTGAACCGGACCTTGGGAGCCTTATATATTCAATACCCTGTCAACTGGTTCTGAGGATGGGCTAGAGTTTAAGCCAGAGAGGCCAGAGTCTCCTTTAGGTAAATCATTTTTCTGATAGTATGGAGGAGGCAATAAAGAAGTTGGGGTCAGAGGCAAGAGGAGCAGCTAAGAGACCATCATAATAGTCATAAGTTGACTAAAAATTTACAATTTACTAAATATCCATGGGGTGTATGTGGGACTGGAATAGGGAAAGCTGGGGGGTTGGGAGTCCATACCAGGTCAGATAATAAGGACTGCATTCTCTGGGGAGTATTTTAAAACAATAATAAAATGGACTAGAAGTCGGTTTGATTTTTCTTATCACCACAGACCAGCAATGCTAAGCAATATCAGTGATAAAATACTCCTCCCACCGCTGTGTGAACCACTCCCATTGCACCCATCCTCCTTGATGCTTAACTGCTGAACACTTTTGTGTGAGGGATCCTGCACTAAAACTATCTGAGGACTGTGAAGATATAAACCAGGTGCTCACCATTAAAGATGCTGTGGGTCTAGCGGGGTGATAAGGCACAGACCTTAATAACCAGAACTCACAAATATACTTTCTATAAATCTGTTTCTGGACAGTCACACCACAAGATCAGGGCTGGCAGCCAAACTAGTCTTATACTCCCTGATTGCACATGGCCATGTGAGGGCAGGACCAGTATCTTGCAGGTCACCACTGGGACACACATATTCCAACCTGATCCAGAGGGAGGGTGTGATCGTTCTATGTCAAGTCCTGCTGTGCTCCTACCACATTCCTCCCTGCTGAAAAGTCACAGAGTCAAAAGTTCATGGAAGCCTTTCCTATCTGTTTTGTACCCACACTAGCAATGCATAAATAAGGGAACAAAAGTCAATGGATATTATCTCTAAATGCAATTCTTCAAGGAAGGTGGTAATAACCTCGAGACAATGGCACATTTCAGAATCAAAGCTGGGAGGAGGAGAAGTATTTCTGGAGAAAGCTCTCAAGGTCTCTCACTCTGTTCGTAAGAAGCACCACATGCCCTGTGGAGAACTGGCTTTTGTGCCAGTGTTTTCTCCCCACACCTTCCTCTTCCTTCCACTTATCCTTCCTCTACACTACAGGGATAAATCTTGGAATAAAAAGAACAGGCATTAAAAATCACCAAATCTAACCCACCAGTTTTCCAGAGTAAAATAAAACTCGTAAAGTTAAATGACTTAAAAAGTCACACAACTGGCCGATGGCCATCAGGAATAACCGAGAAAGTGCTTATTCTCAAAGGCAGTAAAGAGACTTAATGCCTATTTGTCAAAAGCATAGGCCCTTGGAGAATACCAACGTGAACTGAAGGTGGTGTCTACAATTTGGAAAGGGGTGTGTGGGCCTCTAGGACTGTGATGGACACATGCAAGGCTGGTAAAATCCACAATGCCTGGACACACGCCACTACTTCAAGAGGCAGCACAGCAGATCACCATGGCTCCTGACTTCTCACTAGACCTTTTGTGCTTCTGGAGCAAGATCATTCCTTTGTAACTGTTCCCCCAGTATTTTCCCTCTCTCTTATAAGCCAGTAACTAACATCTTTGTTTTCTGGCCTTGGGGAACACTGCAGGGTAAAGAGCACAGGCTTTTAGAAATCACCAATTCTCCCTGCCTTCTGTAACATCTGAATTAGTGAAGAGAAGATACCGGGTAGGTCCCCGAGAGGAGGGGAAAGAACAGTCAATTTCTAACAAAACCAGCTAGTAGAGGGCCCAGTGTCCCCTGAGATAGTTGAGCTATACCTAGCTTCTCACCCTAAAAACGGGGCACTAAATGCCCAGCACACTGTCAGCTCTCTTTAAATACATATCTTTTAAATATTACAATTATTTCTATGCATAATACACTTCTACCACCATCTCAAGATAACTGAAAATATTTTCCTTAAAAAAAAAAATACTAGCTAAGACTTACATAGCACTTACCATGCGCCAGGCCCTAACAGCTCAATGTATATTAATTCATTTAAGCCTCCTGATAATCCTATAAAGTGAGTCTTACTGTGATCCCTCATTTTAAGGAAGAGGAAGTTAAAGCACAGAAGGGTTAAGGGACTTGAGCAAGGTCACAGGGCTGGCAAACGGTGCAGTCTGGATTGAATTCCAGGCAGCCTCGCTCTGGAATTCATGCACATTAAGTTTCACAAAAGCACGAGAAGCAAGACATGTGGGAGCTAGCAGCTTGTAGCACTGCCTCTGCTCTAATGGGACAAGATGCTTAAAAGCAGAACAAACAAGAGCACGGCATCGCCACCGGCCTCAGGAGTCTGGAGCCTGGGTCCCATCTCTACAGGTTCCAGCTTGCCTTCCACACCCACCCAGACCCAGGATCGTGAAGATAGAGGTGCTGACAGGAGCCATCATTCATTAAGTGTGTCGAAGGAGCCAGACATCATGCTAATGCTCTACAAATATACCAGCTCAGTTAATCTACACACAGCAATTCTGGAAGGTACATACAATATGACTCTATGCAACAGAAGGCAGACTGAGGCAAAAGAGGTTGACCAGCTTCCCAAGGGTGCACTGCTAAGTGGCAGAGCTAAGCACCGAGTTGGACAACACCAATGACGAAGCCTAATTTTTTAACCAGTTATATTTTCTGGGCTCCCACACACTGAATTTAAGATCATGCTTGTTATGGGACAATAATGCAGGAAATAAAATCCAACAAGGTCTCCACATCTGCCTAGAAGATGAGATGCAATTTTTATGTAAAATAGCGTAAACAGGTTGTAAGGAATTTTGCTGTAATTGAGGATTGAGACACTTGACTGATGATAGTTCACGTTAGGATTATATCCACACAGACATGACCAACAAGACGGATTAACAATCATCCTCTATAAATTATTTAAAATGCCAAAATCATGCTCAAACCCTGTTTTCTACACAAATCCTAATGAAGATATTAAGGAAAAAAGACAATATTTATAAAGAATAAACAGAAACAGCATTTATTACATTTGTTTGGGGTCATTTCCTGATATTTTCCTATGATCTTATTACCTAATTATATTAAAATCAAAGCAAAGACACACTAATGAAAGCTCTAGAATGCTGTAGGAAATGAGCTTCCTTTCTTGTCCAGAAATGGGAGTGACCCAAGGTTGGCAGGGACCTAAGAGGCCATCTCTGTGCCTCTTTGCCCCTGTTTGCCCCACTGAGGTCCTTCAGAGAAGCCCTTGATGGACTGTCAAATCACTTCAGGTGGGCCTCTCTCACCTGGGATACAGACATTGTCACGCAAGAGCAACGCCCTCCTGCCTAGGAGCCCTTACATCAAGGTCATATTCCTCCCTCCTAAGATTAGCAATTAAGAATGCTTATCCTTCTTTACTCTGACCAGGATTATTTCCCTGTAGCCTAACGCAGCTCACTTCATCCCTCCCCTGAGCACCTGGCATGATGCATGGCTGAGACTATTCTGGCTACAACATAAATCTCTTGATAAAATACACTAATTTTTAGTGGATTAACCGCCCACCCCCCAGCAAGACTCCTAAATGAGTTAAAAACATCTAATGCTTTAACTGGTTACGGAAACATATATATAAAATGTTTATTGTATTTTTATATAAAATATATAAAATTTTGGGGGCACCTGGGTGGCTCAGTCGGTTAAGCGTCTGACTTTGGCTCAAGTCATGATCTCGTGGTCTGTGGGTTCAAGCCCTGCGTCAGGCTCTGTGCTGACAGCTCAGAGCCTGGAGCCTGTTTCAGGTTCTGTGTCTCCCTCTTTCTCTGACCCTCCCCTGTTCATGCTCTCTCTCTCTGTCTCAAAAATAAATAAATTAAAAAAAAATTTTTTTAAATATATAAAATTTTTATGTGAACTCAGACACAGGCCTTAACCTCTCAGGGAAGCTTTCTTGTCTGTAAAAACAAGAATATCTACTCCACAGGTTTTGTTGCGCAAATTAAAAATAAAGTATATAAAAATTCTAGTACATGAATAAATAGCACTCTAATATTTATCCCTTGGTTACTTCACCAACATGCTGATGAACCTATAAATCACATCTAAAAATTTCAAGTTGTGACATACAATGAAATGTGTAGCATGAGAGATAAGCAAACCATCACCTTTTCCCTCATTGTAGAGAGAGAAGGAAAAACTGAGAGCAAGGTCCTGGGGTCTACGTGCAGATTGGAAAGGAGAGAAGTGACATTCAAGAAAGATTTATTGTCAAAGGAATGTCAACAGGTCAGTAGGAATTTCTAAGGCTTAATACTAACTTCGGTTTATATTTTTAAGTGAATCCTACCATGGGATTGGTACATGTTACATGGACTTTTTGGCTTCTAGCTGGCAGTGTCTTATTACAGAAACATCCTGGAACAATTAGTTCCCAAGCTACTTAGCAGAACATGTTTCTTTGAATTCTCTTCAACTCTTTTGCAATACGGGTGTGAGTCTCAAGATTTCAGATGGAGTCTGTGCTGACTATGCAAGGAATATCCCCAAGGAAGAAAGTCAAGCGCTGATAAGAAGGTCAAGAACAACACAGGAAAAAGAGACAGATGGGATAGGATGGTGTTCTTTAAAATTGAAGACAGAAAATAATTCTTGCCTACACTTTAATTCTACTTCATCTTACAAAAACCTCCTGCTGTGCTACTCTGCTCAACCTCTTCTTTCCAAACTATTTTGACTTTAAAAATGAACTAAGCTTTGCTACACATCCATATGATCTCTTCTTTATCCTTTACTGCTTTATGGGAGACAAAAAGAGCTCCCTGCCATTGTTGCCAGACCCGACCTTTACCTGTCTCCTGTGATCTTCCAAAGCCTCATGGCTGCATCTTCAGCAACAACCTTAGAAATGTTTGTTCTTCTTTCAGTTTTTAATGATGCTTTTAACAGAAGCCACAGAAATGAACAAGGGCATGTCTTCTAAAAGGGACAAGTAAGAAATCAACACTTCTCCATGGTGCCTAACAATTTCACCACAGATCCATTCTTACCCCCGATACTTGGTAGCAAACAGATTACAAACAAAGACAGAAGCCACCTTTTCTTGCACATGAGGATTTCCTTTTTTTTTTTTTCCTTCCCATTTATGATTGTCTAAATTTGTGCATCTAGGGGCGCCTGGGTGGCTCAGTCAGTTGAGCGTCAGGCTTCGGCTCAGGTCATGATCTCACGGTCCATGAGTTCGAGCCCCGCGTCGGGCTCTGTGCTGACAGCTCGGAGCCTGGAGCCTGTTTCGGATTCTGTGTCTCCCTCTCTCTGACCCTCCCCCGTTCATGCTCTCTGTCTCAAAAATAAATAAACGTTAAAAAAAAAATTAAATTTGTGCATCTGTTTTCTTACATGCAGCTTATATGGTTCCTTTCTTTTAGGCTGGCATTGCTTTCATCTATTGGCTCAATTCTGTAATACTCATTACTTTTTCTCATTTATAAATCATTTCTTTTTTAATTAGGAGACAGAAAAACAGATGTAAAGACAGTTACAAAGAAAGAGCAGTGAAATTTCCAGTGAATGGTAACAACTGCATGGCTGACCCTACAATTCCATCAAAAGCACTTATCAAACACATAACTCTAACATTGAGAGACTAAGATTTATGGCAAAAATAATGAAGATCTCACGACTTGGCACTGATTTTATCACACAGGTTAGTACATCATGACTAGATTTGGTTTTTCGATCCTGATTATCTCATTTGAGCCAAATGGTAACCCCGTGATGTACATAAGGTGACTATTTCCACTTTACATTTGAGAAACTGAAGCTATGAACTTGCCCAAAGATTTACACAGAAGCCTGGATTAAAAGCATATTTTCAAACCGCAGGCCCATATTGCTCTGTACCAGTGAGAGTAGGAATTTCTGTCACTGCCACTTATTGGCCAATCACCCTGTGTCAAGCACTGTGCCTGGAGTGTTCTGCATGTTATGACCACCTAGTCAGAAAGTTAACAAAACCAATAATCTGCATACAGATTTCCCTGATTCAGGAGTCCAAACTCCATCAATACCCTATATTGCTATGTACTACGCACACCCATTCTCACAGCATGTTAAACTTACATAACGTCATCACAAATTAAATAACAGCCAAATTAAAACCTTTTCAAATAAAGATAAAAAATTGAACATGGGTTTTTTTTTTTTTTTTTTGCCTTTCAAAAATGTTACTGAAAAAAATTGGCAAGAGACACGAAGTATGTTTGTTCTTGTGCTTCAATGATGATTAATGAACTCCTTTTTGGAGAAGGAAGATCTGCATTTGGCATTAATATTACAAACTTTTCCCATCCAGTAGCTTCTCTTTAGGTGGGAAAAGTGGTTACATAAGGCAGTGATTAATGAGATGCCACAAATGTTGATTTAGTTCCAGATACGGATTTTTTTTCCTCTCTCAAATCTAAATGCTTCACCAAAATTAATTTTAAGTCACACTACAAATATGAGTAAAGTGCGGATTCAAGTTGAAAATGTCTCATATGCTCAACCTGAGTCCATATGCTTTTTTTTCCCAATTTCTTCCTGTTTTTCTAGAAAAAAACATCCTCGAACAGTCTGAGATTCCAAGAAGGTGTTGCCATTTTGTATTTTCAAAACCAATGGCCAGATTCTGTTCTTGGATACTGCTTCAATTTAAATGGAAGATTCACAACTTTTTAAAAATGGGATCCCCAGAGCATAGCATTACATTTTTTAAATGGCAAGTTTCTTCCTCTAGGAGTTAAAAACTGTAATGTTAGCAATATAATAGGGGGTGGTAGTGGAGACATACATGAATATTTTTATTTTCATCCATCTAACCTGTCAATGTGCCCCAAACAAAGAAGAATTCTCCACCCCAAGAAGAAAAGTTCTGTCCTGATTTGAAGACATCACATGATTCCTTTGGGCCATTTAAAATACTAGGAAGAGGGGCACCTGGGTGGCTCAGTCTTGAAGCATCCGACTTCCACTCAGGTCATGATCTCATGGTTTGTGAGTTCAAGCCCCTTGTCAGGCACTGTGCTGACAGCTCAGAGCCTGGAGTCTGCTTCAGATTCTATGTCTCCCTCTCTTTCTCTCTGCCCCTTCCCTGCTTGTGCTCTGTCTCTCTCTCTCAAAAATAATAAAACATTAAAAAAAATTTTTTTTAAATATAACAGTAGGAAGCTACAAACAAAACTATTGATATCTGAAAATCCAGAGGCATGTTACCTGAACACATCATCAGGAGGAATATGCCAGATAGGATACTGAATTTGTTATTCTATCTGCTTACAACTGGATTCCCAAGGGAAGACTATTTATTAAACACTTAATGTTTTCATGGCATCATATAAAACTTTCCACATTGGAGCTCTAAAATACAGAATTTCCACATTGTTTTGAAAATAATATCTATAGCATCTTTCAAACAAAGAAGCTGAAATTTTCCTACTTTAATGAAAAATTATTCAAAACAAAAATCTTTTAAAATAGTAAGTCTAGTCACAGGCCCAGAAGCTGCTGTGTAAATTAACATGACCAGAGATCTGTAACATTAAGGAGGATGTAAATTTATAAAGGAAAAGGGAGCAATGGGAGGTGGGAGATACTCTGAACTCAAAACACAAAATATTTTTTCCTACTACTTCCAAAAAGGCTAGGAGAAGGAATATTAGTTTGTCATAGCTTACAAACAAAAAATGTTGAGTATCTCAATATTAAATACTTGTATTTGTTTCAAATACTATTCACTTATCATCTACACATTTTATGACAGATTTTGCACAAGATAATTATTTGAGCAAAAAATACATATATATTTACATATATAATAAAGCACAAAATAAAATGTATACAATATAAAATGGCTGTTAAGCAACATACAAAAAAAGGGTAAATTTAAATTTTGTAAAGCGTTGTACTGTGAATCCTTAAAATATTTTGATGTATATTTTGGAGCTGTTCACACAACTTTAATCTATTACTTACGTAAGAAGTCAAAAGACATAGGTTAAATGCTACATAAATTAATAAGACAAGAAGTATTTAACAGAATTCAGAAAGGGAGAACTTTCTGAGCACAAAATCAGAAAAAAAAAAGAATTCCATAAATATCAATAATTTTGACAGCAAATATTAAAACTTCATATAAAAATAACATAAGCCAGGTATCATTAATATTTATATAGTCTTACAAATAATCTTTACAAATAAATCTTTATTTGTAAAGATTATTTGTAAGACTATATCAATCCACTAAATCCTGAATAGAAAAATGGATAAGGTATAAACAGGTAATTCACAGAAGAGCAATATAAACATCCAATAAACATTAAAAAGGATCTATATTAATAGTAATCATATATCATAATAATTTACATTATATCAACTACAATGATATAAATAGTACTATGCTATTCCTTTCTCATCAAATGACTTAAAGTAAAAAGAAAAATACAGTGTCATTAAGCATAGGTTAAGACATGATCTCGTATGTCAAAAATGGTGGGGATATAATTCAATGTAAAGTTTCTAAAGGGCAATTTGGCAACATATATATCCTGAGTATAGGAATTCATTAAGTTTTGACCCAGAAATTACACTTCTGTGACTCCATTCTTAAACAGTAATAATCAGCCATATGGACAAATATATTCATGTATAAATACTCTTTAAATAGTATACATAAAAATGAAAATTAGACTATTGTCCAATAAGAAATGATTTTAAAACTACTTGATATTTTTAAGACTATTTAATGATTCAGTACACCCTTAACAGTATGGTTAGGATGATCTTTTCAACCAATCTTAGAAGACCATGTCCTCTAGCTGAAAGCCGCACTCTGCTCTTCAGAATAAAGTCAAATTTCTTGATGCAGAAATAAAGACCTTTACTCGGTTATTCTCATGGTACACAGCTCCCCCTTTTAAGCCCTAGCCATTCTGTGCTTCCTCCAACAAGGGGCCTTTGCTGGAGCTGTTCCCTCTTCCTGCAGCCTTCTTGTCTCCGTTCATATTCTGTCAATCCCCTACTCACATCCTTTCAGTTCACACATCATTCCCTGATGTCCACACATCTGAAACATGCACCCCTCTTAAGCATAGCCTCTGTATTATGCTGATCTCAAATCATACCTGATTACCTGATCTCAAATCTTACCTGATTACCTCATCTCAAATCTTCATGACACTGCTGTGTTAGGGAAAACACCTCTTATTCATCCCCGTAAATCTAACACTGTGCCTGCATACGTATCAAACGGTTGAATGAACAAGTGAATAAACAAATATGCTCATGACACAAAGTTAAGTGATAAAAGCAGAATACCATCTTGAAAATACAGACCTTTTATAAACATATGGTTACACACCAAGAAAATAAAAGTACTAGGAAAAATGTGTAACAAAATAACAACATAAAGGTGATTATCTGAGGGAGGGAATTCTAGGCAATTCATCCAGGAAGTTTTTCTGTACTTCCTTATATTTTCTGAATTTTTTAGAATCCTTCAAAATGCAAAACTCTATCAAACAAGATCAAGTGTTTTGTTTTTTTTTGTTTTTTTTTTTCAACGTTTATTTATTTTTGGGACAGAGAGAGACAGAGCATGAACGGGGGAGGGGCAGAGAGAGAGACAGAATCGGAAACAGGCTCCAGGCTCTGAGCCATCAGCCCAGAGCCTGACGTGGGGCTCGAACTCACGGACCGCGAGATCGTGACCTGGCTGAAGTCGGACGCTTAACCGACTGAGCCACCCAGGCGCCCCAAGTGTTTTGTTTTTTTAAGTCTGTGCTGTCTCACCTTTAAACTCAAAAAATAAACGGAAACAACATATAGAAAATGCATGAGATATGAGATACAAGAAAAATACCTGGACAACGAATGCCTATTGTATTTCTGTCACCAACTACAGCTACCCAAAACAATCTGAAGGCAGTTTTCTAGAAATGCACGATATTAAAAAATTATACATTCACTTAAATAATTAACTTCTTAAAATGGCTTTTAAAAAAAAGTCAAATGCACTCAAGTTTAATATTTAGACTGCCAGAAATTATTCTTTCCATTTCAAAACTGTTAAGCAGAGCGAGTTCCACCCAGCATGTTTCAGTGCCAGTGTCTACAGTTGTTTGTTTCAGAACCTCTAATTAGCTGCCTTATCTTCTGCTAGAGATTCTTCTGGTGCTAAGTTTTAATCATCCAAATTAATTGAAATACTGTAGCAATTTCAGATTAACATTTTCAAAATTAACAATGCATAAAATAAAATCACCCATAAATCTGCTTTGTAACAGCAGCCACTAATGAACTCTGCAAAACAGACCCGATCACACTGCTAATTTTCCACTGTACTATACAGCTGAACTCCAGGAAATAAGCTGTCCTCCATGCAAAAGCTGGCATAAAGTAGGGGACACAGAAGATCTCTAGAAGAGTGAGGTCTCTGGAGCCAAACTTTGCAATTAAGTCCTGGTACCAGCCAGGTGCTGTGTGACCTTGGGTAAATTACTTAAACCTCTCAGAGCTGAGGTTACTCCACTGAAAAATAGCAATATCTGAGTTTGTGGCAGACAGGCTAAGATGAAACTCAACAATCCCTGCTGATTAATAAATAATCCCTGCTGAACCCCAATAATACCTCCTGATATTCACAGACTTGTTAATCTCCTCCTCCAAATGTAGGCAGCACCTATGACTTGCCTCTAGCCAAGAAATAGGGGGTAGGATGTCATTTCCATGATTATGTTACATACGATTTGAATTTCCATCCTGCTTCCATCCAGACTCCATCACCTTCTTGCCTTGCACACTCTGATGAAGGAAATGGCCATGTTGGGGAGGCCCATGTGGCTAAGAACTGAGGACAGCCTCTGGCCAACAGTGAGCTAGGAATGGAGGAACTAATTCAACAGTCAAAAAGGAACTGAATCCTGCCAACAAGTATGTAAGCAAGCTGGGAAGTAGCTTTTTCCCAGTGAGCCTTCAGATCCTTCATATACAGCCCTAACATCCTGAGGGCTTGTGAGAAACCATATAGCAGGAGACCCAGCTAACTCATGCCCAGATTTCTGACCCACCGAAACCCTGAGGTAACAAATATGTACTGTTTTAAGCTGCTAAATTTATGGCAACTTGTTAGATAGCAATGGAAAATTAATACAGGAATGTTTAAGTATTAGTAATAACCATCATCACCACCATCATTTATAAAGCACTATGTGCTAAATCCCATTAATAAATGCTCTATTAGATCATATCATCTTTACAATGACATGAGGTCTGCTATTTGCCCCATTTTAGACAGGATAAAACAGGTTGACTTGCCCAAGACTGTACAACAGGTAAGCAGAGGGGCAGGACATAAGCCCAGATGTATGTCACTGCAGGGTCCTCGGCCCAAACCACTGCACAGGGCTGCCTCCAATGACTAAAAATGTTGATGTAGGTCAAAGTACCTAACACAGACAGAACTAGGAAGATTCTTCTTCCCTTTCTTCCCTCATTGTTCCTTTTTGCCAGAGGCAGGCTGTGGCTAACTTAATGCCTCAAGGGCTGCATTGTCTGCCTCTCCACCACTCTCACCCTATCCTTCCAATGGGTAAGGTTCCTTTCCTCCCATGTGCCTCCAAGGAACATGCTGTGTTAGGCCCCATTTCCTCAGTTCTCTAATCTAATGGACCAATCTACACTAACACTTGAGTAGAAAATGGTGGAGCGAAGGGATTACCTCCTTCTAAAAACATAGTACCTGCATCCAAAGGAGAATATCAAATGCATATATAGATACAGTGACAAGGTTACAAGAAGCTACTGGGAAAAAAGAAAGCTTCTTTTCTTTATACCCCTGCAAGTTAAAGCTATGAGTAGGGACGAGACTGGCAGAACTCCCCGCTTCCCATTTCAGGCCCATCCCTCCAGATTTACCTCTTTTGATACTAAGAAGACAATCAGAAGAGTGTACAAATGGAAAAAGGACAAAGTAGGAGAAGCAGAAAATCCAGCCATGGTATGCCCAAGGAGGAACATGTCTGACACTCGTACACAGTGACAGATGTACTGGCACACGCCTCAGAGAGACAGGAGATTCAGTTCCAGACCACCATGATAAAGTAACGCAACAGAGCCAAGCGAATCTCTGATTTCCCAGTGCGTATGAAAGTTGTGTTCACACCATACCAGAGTCTATTCAGTGTGCAAGAGCATTATGTCTGAACAAATCTATATACTTTAATTTTAGAATATTTTACTGCTAAAAATTGCTAACCACCATCTGAGCTCTTAACATGTCATCATGGTTTTGCTGGTGGAGGGTCTTGCCTTGATGTCGATGGCCACGGAGTGGTCAGGGTGGTGACTGCTGAAGGCTGGGGTGGCTGTGGCCATTTCTTCAACTAACACAGCAATGAAGTTTGCCTCCTCGATTGACTCTCCCTTTCACAAACAATTTCGATGCTGTTTGATAGCATTTTCCCCACGGTAGAACATCTTTCAAAGTGGGAGTCAATCTTCTCAAACCCTTGCACTGCATTATCAACTAAGGTTTATGGGATATTCTAAATCCTTTGTAATCATTTTAACATTCTTCATCAGGAGTAGATTCCATCTCAAGAAAACTCTCTGTTCATCCATCAACACTAGCTCCTCATCTCTTTGTGTTTGATCATGAAATTGCAGCAATTCACTCACATGTTCAGGCTCCATTTCTACTTCTAGTACTCTTGCTGTTTCCACTACATCTGCAGTTACTGCCTCCACTGAAGTCTTGACACCTTCAAATTCATCCATGAAGGTTGAAATAAACTTCTTCCAAGCTCCTGTTAATGTTGATAGTTTGACCTCTTCTCATGAATCATGAATGTTCTTAATAGTATCCTTTCCAGAAGGTTTTCAATTTACTTTGCCCAGATACATCAGAGGAATCACTATCACTATCTTATGTATTTCTTAAATAATAAGGCTGAACAGTCAAAATGAATCCTTGACCCATGAGTTGCAGAATGGATGTTGTGTCAGCAGGCACAAAAACAACACGAATCTTGTCACTCATTCCCATCAGAACTCTTGCATGACCAGATGCATTGTCAATGAGCAGTAAAATTATGAAAGGTATACTTTTTTCCTGAGCAATAGGTCTCAACAATGGGCGTAAAATATTCAGTAAACTAGGGTGCCTGGGTGGCTAAGTTGGTTAAGCATCAGACTTCAGCTCAGGTCATGGTCTCAACGCTTGGGCTCTGTGCTGACTGCTCAGAACCTGGAGCCTGCTTTGGATTCTGTGTCTTCTTCTCTCTCTGCCCCTCCTCTGTTTGTTCTTTCTCTCTCGCTCTCTCTCAAAAATAAATTTAAAAAAACCTTAAAAACATATTCAGTAAACCCTCTTGTAAAACAGATATGCAGTCATCCAGGCTTTGTTGTTCTCCTGACAGAGCCCAGAGTAAATTTAGCCTACTTCTTAAGGGCCCTAGGATTTTTGGAATGGTAAATTAACGTAGCTTCAATTTAAAGTTATCAGCTGCCTTCACGCCTAACAACCAAGTCAGCCTGTCCTTTCAAGCTTTGAAACCAGGCATTGACTTTTTCTAGTTATGAAGTCCTAGATGGTATCTTCCAATAGAAGCCTATTTCATCCAGGACGAAAATCTATTGTTTGTTGTATCCACCTTCACTCACTGTCTTAGCTAGACCTTCTGCATCACCTGCTGCAGCTCCGACATCAGCAGTTGCTGCTTCACCTTGTACTTCGATGCTATGGAAATGACTTCTTTCCTTAAACCTCATAAACCAAACTCTGCTAGCTTTCAACTTTTCTTCTGCGGCTTCCTCGCCTCTCTATTGAAGAGATGAGGGTTAAGGAGACTTAAGGTCTTGCTCTGGATTAGGGAAAGTTGTGGCTGGTTTGATCTTCTAATTCAGACCATTAAAACTTTATCCAGATCAGCAATAAGCCTGTTTCACCTTCTTATTATTCACGTGTTCACTGTAGCAGCACTTTTAATTTCCTTCAAGAACTTTTCCTTTACATCACAACGTGTCTAACTAATGCAAGAGCTCTAGTTTTTTACCTATCTGGGCTTTCCACATGCCTTCCTCTCTAAGCTTAATCATTTCTAGCTTTTGATTTCAAGTAAGATGTGTGGGACCCTTCCTTAGAGGCTATCATAGGGTTGTTACTTGACCTCATTGCAATATTGTTGTGTCTCAGGGAATAGGGAGGCCTGAGGAGAGGGAGAGCAATGGGGAACCGATGGTCAACGGAGCAGTCAGAAATAGACACATCTATCGATCAAGTTTGCTGTCTTTTATTTTTAATTTTTTTAAGTTTATTTGTTTTGAGAGAGAGAGAGAGAAGGGGGGAGGGGCAGTGGGAGAGGGGGAGAGAGAATCCCAAGCAGGCTCTGCTGACAGCACAGAGCCTGACACAAGTCTCGATCCCCATGAACCATGAGATTATGACCTAAGCCGAAATCGAGTCAGACGCTTAACCAACTGAGCTACCCAGGTGCCCCAAGCTTGTGGTCTTTTATAAGCATGGTTTGCAGCACCCCAAAACAACTCTAATAGTGACATCAAAGATCACTGACCACAGATCACCATGACAAATACAGTAATAATGAAAAAATTTTAAATATTGAAAGAATTACCAAAACATGACCCACAGACACGAAGTGAGCAGATGCTTTTGGAAAAATGGTTCCGGCAGACTTGCTCAATGCAGGGTTGCCACAAACCGTGAACTTGTGAAAAACACAGTATCTGGGAAGAGCAGTAAAGCAAAACACAATAAAACCAGATGTGCCCATACATTAAAGCCTGCTCAAACTCAACCTCTGCTTTTCCCCTCCACGATTCTCTCGTGAACATAGCCCTTCTTTCTTACCAAAAACAAATTTCACGTGGAAATCATCTTTTCTTTTTTCTTGTCTTCCTAGTTTGAAATGTGTGTCGCTTGACAATGCATACTGGGTGCTTAACGAACTGAGCTGACCCAAACCTAATAACAGACAGTTAACTTTATTTAAACATCTGCACTTTTGCCAAAATAAAATAAAATAAACATCTGTAGTTCCATATAAATTGTCTTTTCTTGATGTGCCTGTCAGATATTTTGCCTCCTTGTCTGTGTCCTTTGCTTCATATGAATTCTCCTTCATTTGCCCTCTCGGTCAACTATACCACTTATAACCTGCACGGCACATTTTGGTGGTTCATCATATACCACACAGTACACTGCTTGACATGTTATTTTTGTACATCTTACCTCTCCAACAAAACTCCAAGTTTCTCAAAGATGGGTTAACTTCCATCTATTTCTAATATCTACGCAGAAAAGAATGAATCCCAAAAGAAAAATTATCTGTAGAAAACAACTGTTAGTGGTGAACATAAATTCTTTTGTTTCAAATTAAAATTTTAAAACTCAACTTGATTTGAATATACTGAAAGATATATTTGCCAATGTGTCATTTTGATAGAAATTCCACAAACTGCCATCCAATATTCTAATTCACTTGCTAGTCATCCTATTTGTATATAAAACTACTATACAATTATAAGCCATTATCATATTAATGATTATTTTACCGATGTCCTGTTTTCCTGGTATCAGATATTATTTGTATCAATATTGTCATTTGAAGCCTATAGTTTTGACTTAACTGGTTCCTTCCATTTGCCTTACTTCAGACTAACACACTGGAACCAAGTTACTTGGTTCTCAGAGGACAATGACCCACAAGAAATTTCTCAAGTTTTTTTTGTGTGTGTGCACTTAGCCTTATATAGCACATTCTTTTTCTTTGGAAATTGAATATTATTTTATTACCAGGGCCATAGATATTGCAAAGGAAGCCCAAGACATCCTGACCTTCCAAGCAAGGAATACTTTATCAGTGATAAATGCTAAAAGCAGCTCACCACATTCAAGACTTCCTTTTTAGTGTATTTTTTCCAAGTATTTAATACATTATCTCCTGAAGACACGATTACTGTAACAGAAATTATAAATTACGGGGCATCTGGGTGGCTCAGTCGGTTCAGTGTCTGACTTCAGCTCAGGTCATGATCTCACAGCTTGTGATCTCCAGCCCCGCATCGGACTCGGTGCTGACAGCTCAGAGCCTGGAGCCTGCTTTGGATTCTGTGTCTCCCTCTTTCTCTGCCCCTCCCCTGCTCATGCTCTGTCTCTCTCTCAAATAAACAAATGTTAAAAAAACTTTTTTTAAAAAAGGAACTATAAATTAGAAGTGAATAAATGACCCAGAGGTAGGTTCTATATATACTTTTCCAAACGTTTTGTTGTTTCAATAATTACATTATTAATACTGTGTTTCCCACCTAAAACACCTTTGTGCATGTCTTCAAATATTCATCTCGCCTTGGTTCCTATGCTGGAGGTACCTGAGCAATGGAAAAAAAAAAAAAAAAACAACTTGGCAAGGTACCAGGTGCCAAAGCTGCCAGCCAATAGCAATAGTGACCCTTTGTGAGCTTTCCCTGAGACTCTAAGGGGCAAAACAAATCCTCTTCAAACCAAAAAGAGCTGTGAACATGGGACTATGATGCACACTATAGAAATCTGTCATCATTGTAAAGGGAATGAGAAAGGTACGAGGTGATCAATCGCCTTAGTGCAAAACTAGTCTTATCGTCTATAATTTAATAGAAGCTTGAGAACAAATCAACTGTTTTGAAAACCAGAGCAGGCTCCCAGCACTCATTCACAGCTTGGATTTCTCATTTCTGTGCAATGAATCTTAATCACTCACTGGGTTCTATTGTCCCAGCTTTCTCAAGTTCATTCTTTCAATGTGAAATATATTTTTACACATTTACAATTATGCTCCCAATATTTAGATTAGTATTTATATTTGATGAGAAATTAGTTTTAGGGGTGACAGAAAAGACAGAAGTAGGTCTGACTGATTAATATGGAAATATCAGAATCTATGGATATTTTATTATTTATTTATTATAGACAAAAGCTCATTTTTCTAAAGCCTTCAAGAATATACATCTGTCTCCCCCATGAGAAAGGAAAAAAAATGTATTTTTAGGTCTGTGAGTTTTAAAATCCTGGGCTGCTACTTTTCTTGTTAATGTTTTCTAGTTGGAAACTAAAAACACAAAATTTCCCTATTGAGCAAATTGACATTATGTTTAGAATCCAATCTAAAAGAAATCAATTATTCTGTTCAGATTTGGAATGAGTTCATCAATTGTTTGACATTAAAATATTAAGGAAAACTGTATTATTATAATTCAATACAATAAACCAGTGTAACAAAATTATTTATATAAATAAAAGCATATATAGACAACCCAGCCTAAAAGCAATATGAGCCCTCGTGAGCTTCTCTCTTCCAATTCCATTTGCTTCTTTGCACATACTACATAACTGGATTTGTTATATGTTTATCGGACTATTCACTGTTTTTATGGCAGTATGCCATAGCACAGTGAATCAGTATATAAAATAGTATATAATATTAAAATGTTTTCAAATGCACATTTATATATGCATTTATGCAATTAAGACTTTGCTCCTGTATCTATTCCTTCTTTAGGCAGACTATAAATTCCTTATAAAAAAGGGCCATGTTTTATAATTAATGATATTGCTGGTGCTTATTGTGATATAGGAAGCTGGTAATGAAAGAAAGATTTCTTGACATCCTTTCTTCATACAAGAAATAGAAATGGCATTACATATCAATCCTACCCACCTGAAAGAGAAAGTGACCATCTTTGAAGGGTCTCTGCTAAGAAACTGTAGGACATCTTCTCAGTGAATAAGAAAAGACAGTTTTTCCAAGCCACATGTTTCTCTTTGTAATCAAAAGTTACAATAAGCATATGAAAAGCACAGTTCTCAGAAAGAACTCTTTCATCATTTAAACCATTACCTGTTCATTTACTATTCAAGGTTATCATCAATCACATGGGTAACCTAAGATCAGAAAGACAATGTGAGCTACCTAAATATTTGCCATCTACTCCATCTACTCTTCAGGCAGCACTACCCAGAACATTGGCCTGATTTTTTTTTAAAGCCAGTGACTGCGGACTTAAATACAAGATGCAATGAGCTGCAAATAAGACAAAAACATGGGCTTGACCAAAAAGAACACATGTCCTGGAATACAGACTTGCCACATGCAAACAAAAATAAATCTTTCATCTTTCATACTTAGAAGGGAACGTTTAAAATTCAGTATTAAAATTTAATTAGTAACTTTGACCTTGAGTGCAACTTTTAGTGATAAATATTACACCAGTGCTCAGATTTTGAGATTTATGATCTCATGTTCTCGAAAAAGGCCTAGCACCTCCGTGTTCCTGAAATAATTGATCTGTCTCTTACAAGTGTTATTTTCCTGAAACCAACATCTGTCTTAGGAAGAAAAGTACAAACTGATGAAAATATCTGCTATATTTAAGATATCCAAAAGAGCTACCACAATTCGCATCTAACACATTACTATATTTATAAAAGCAGTCAAGATCATAAATTGGTAATTTTCTTAGCACACAATAGAAGACAAGAAAAAATAAACTGCAAAGCCATTTGCAAGTATTTCCCATAAAGATTAACCACAATTATTAATAAAGAGTCAATGTTTTATATGTGCTAACAACACACGATGCAAACCCATAGCTCACATTTTTCTTGGTTTGAGCAGAACCCCACAAACATGTTCTCAACTTGGGAGGTTTTTCTTTCTTTTGTTTCTATAATGCAATCACAAACACTATTCTAACTTCACCAAAAAACTCTCAACCACCAGTCTTGATTGTTTCTCTCTTTTTTTTTTTTAAATGTTTATTTATTTTTGACAGAGAGAGAGAGAGAGAGAGAGAGAGACAGACAGACACAGCATGAGCGGGGGAGGGGCAGAGAGAGAGAGGGAGACACAGAATCTGAAGCGGGCTCCAGGCTCCGAGCCGTCAGCACAGAGCCCGATGCGGGGCTCGAACTCACGGAGTAGGCGATCATGACCTGAGCCGAAGCCTGACGCTCAACCGACTGAGCCACCCAGGCGCCCCTGATTGTTTCTCTTCTTAAAGATACACAAAATATCATGGCCATCAGATAAGCAGGGAATACTGGCAAATCTGAAAGCAACTCTATTTATTTAACATCTAGCCTCAATGGAAGCTCAACATAAAAATCTGGGTCTGTGTGCAAAGAAATAACTGGCAAATATCACTGATTCTTCTATGCATGACAAAATGTCCGATATTAAGCTCCTTGCTCTACCATAAAGTAATTATTATAATAACTGCCACCCCTTATTATTTACTACATACTTGGGGCTGTTATAAAGTGCTTTATGCCTATTAACTCATGTAACAGTTATTACTCATGCTCACAACTCTGTAAGGTAGGTACTATTATTAGTATCCTTTCAATGAGGAAAGGACAGCAGAGAGAGGGGAAGAAATTGCCACAGGTCAACAGCAAGTGAGCACCTAAGCTGAGTCCCGAGTCACTGTGCCTCAGAGCCATGCTTCTTACCCCTAGATTATTCAATGCTCCGTTACTGTACTTGTGCACTTTGTCAGCAGGAGGAATTTATTTTATTATTTTTTTCAACGTTTTATTTATTTTTGGGACAGAGAGAGACAGAGCATGAACGGGGGAGGGGCAGAGAGAGAGGGAGACACAGAATCGGAAACAGGCTCCAGGCTCTGAGCCATCAGCCCAGAGCCCGAGGCGGGGCTCGAACTCACGGACCGCGAGATCGTGACCTGGCTGAAGTCGGACGCTTAACCGACTGCGCCACCCAGGCGCCCCTGTCAGCAGGAGGAATTTAAAAAGCAAGAGAGCCAACGCACGCACAAAAAGCATACAACAATTCATTAATTCACTTAACAAACACTTCTTAGGCACCTACCGCCCATATAACTATGCATTAAGTTCCTTTCCAAAACGAGAGGCCTTACAGTTAGTCAGTCTTTTGTACAAGCCACCCCAAGTGAGGCCCTGGAAAACACTAGATCACTAGATGTATTCTCACTCAGATATGTCAACTAAATCAGCTAGAAAAGATGAAAGGAATTTCCATGGTAAAAGCATGAGCAGCAAATAATGCCCCTTGCAAACAGTTTGTCCCTGCTGAGAAAGCCTCAATTTTACAGATTTCTCATTTAAACGTCTTGGAATGAATGTAAAAACTATGAAAATATGCTAAATGATACTCAAGACCAACTCAGTGCAGGGCAGTGATCAAGGAAGGGTTAACTTTGAACCAAAAAGCTAGCAACTTGCCAACAGAAAGAAACAAAGATGCACACATAACTCAGCCAGACATCAAAAGACACCTACAGAGAGAAACACTTGTTTTCACGTTAGCATCTACAACAAGCAAGATCAACGATTTGTTTTTGTTTTGTTTTGTTTTTTGTTTTCAAAAATGTAGAGAAACGAGAAAATGCTCATATATAATTACCATACCTAATGGAAAACTATATGATACACAATCTGTGTGTGTGTGGGTGTGTCTGCATGTTTCTACATGTTTCTTTCCCCTTACAAACATATCGGACCACATCTTTTGTATTTTTAAGTTTATTCTTCATGAAGTTCTAAAATCTGTGGACAATTAGGAATACCAGAGCCGCTGTACATATACAAAGCCATGAACTTGAGCATACACTATTATATTACTGGTCCACTTTGTTATACTTACCATCTGTGAATTCACTATACCTCTCTTTAGAAAAGCTAAGGGCTCCTAAAAATTCCATCTATAAAGTCAATTGTTAATAGTCAAATGTGTTCCTATTGACACATTACAGAAATGCATTTCCCTGGAAGAAAACAAATTAAAATGTCCACAGAAGAAAGAGAAAATATTTTTAAAATAACACTTGTAAAGGTTAGATCATTTTCTGAAATAAAAATAAATTACACCTCACACAAAATAAGAAGAAAAAAATCTGTTCACAGCCATGCACTCATACTAAATAGAACTGAAGAAGTCACTTCTAAATATTACTGCAGAATCCTCTGCAAAGGGTACTGTGTTGGGAATTTTGAACTATTAAAATAAACCAGAACACCTATTTTTTTTTTTAATGGCCTCAATTTTGTTCTGTAGTTAAAAGATTTAAACTGATCTCAGGACATAAGTGAGGCAATTTCTAGCCAGAGGCAACAAAGGTCCTATAAATCTTTTCCAACAGCTCATAAATTGGCATGGCTACCACGGGTGTGGTTTCAGTTAAAAGCTAGAATGCTTTGAAAGCTCAGGTTTACCACTAGGTGAATGCTGTTTATGATGAGAAAACAAAACACACAATCCAGATTATTTTCCAGCAAGGTTGCTTCATGCCCCACCTGATTTATTATCAAATTCATATATTTGGAATCCTTTGGCCATGAGTACCCTTTACCCACAATAGTAAGACCATTTACACAACAAACCTTTGGTAATTAAACTGAGGAAGGCATTGTTTAATGGGTGGAAAAATAATTATACTAAAATAATGATAAACCTCATGATGTTAAATAGAAAACAACTGTATGCTCTCTGCAGACAAATAATTGGTCTCAAAGGAGGATACTTGTTCACCAAGTCTTTAAATTCATTCTTCTATTATAAAATAGTACAGATGAAGGATGAAGAAAAGTATTTTCCCAAAAGAGGAGGGTACCAAAATTGTCTAGTTTATGAACTTCCTTCACCCCCTTAGAAAATGCTAATTTTGGGGGTGCCTGGGTGGTTCAGTCGGTTGAGCATCTGACTTCAGCTCAGGTCATGATCTCGCGGTTCATGGGTTCGAGCCCCGCATCAGGCTCTGTGCGGACAGTTCAGAGCCTGGAGCCTGCTTTGGATTCTGTGTCTCCCTCTCTCTCTGCCCCTCCCCTGCTCATGCTGTCTCCAACTCTCAAGAATAAACAAACATTAAACAAATTAAAAAAAACAAAAAAAAAAAAAAAAAAGAAAATGCTAATTTTTAAATGCTAGCTTGTTGGATGATTTTCTTTCCACATTTGGGAAGAAGGGGAGGGTGTTGGATATACTGGCATTAACCAGGGAGCCTGAAGCTGTTCAGCAAGTAAATACCCAGCTCAATGGCTGGTTCTTGAGTGCAGTACTGGTGGTTACTCATCACGTGAGCCTATCCCAGGAAGCACTGTCAGGTAAATGATTTACACAGTAGACTTGCACCTCCTGGTCACTCATCACATACCAAACTGCCAGGAACAAAGGCCAACAATCCGTCTGACCTTCTACAGCAATCCCCATATACTTTCATAATCACTTAACTGAAGTTATGACTACAGACAAGTAATCAAAAACACACCTGGATCCACCTGTCTCGGGTTTCTTCGTAGTCCATTGGTCCGTTTCTATGCAGAAAAGTGAAACAAAGCAAAACAAAGATTTTGCATTAGTAAAATTGTATTAATATGTGATACTTCGGAAGGCCAATAAATGTTTCACTTTTTCCATTTAAAAGTATGACTGAATTTGAGCGAAACGTGCTTCTACCGTGTTTGTAATTTAACATTTTTGTTTCTCTAATAAGTCTTTCACTTGAACATCTATAATTGATGTTGCTGATATAACACCACAGAAAAGATCTTTTCATTTGCCATCTCTGGGTATTATGGCACAAAAAAAATTTTTTTGGAAGTCATAGTGAACACAGGAATTATTAGAACAAAGCCCAAGTAGCTATTCTTGGTTGGAAAATGCTCCCAGCAAAGACATGTGATGTCTAAAACTCTAACTCAGCTATTTCTGAGGCCTGACAGGCCAGAGACTAGAGAAGATATACAACCTCAAAACCAAGATCTGAAGCTCTGACTTTAACAAACATTTAACTGAGAATGGTGTTTTAAATATGGTCACTTGCATCTCAATACTTTAAGAAATAAAACAGGCATGCAGCTTGTGAAACATGAAAGTTAATTTTTATCATAGAAAAGAAAGCCATATGAAAAATTGTGCATTACAAAAATTATAAATAAGATGCAAAACAAATTTTAAATGTTTGAAAATGCGTGGTTTTATGTTCCATTTCACAAATAATTAAATTCATTCCCACCTAATAAGTAATCTCACTAATTAATAAGGACTTATCACTTTTTACTATACAACTGGATGAAATGCTGAGTCTGTAACGACCACAAAATTTATATTTTTTTTCTCTCTGTGTTGGGGTTTTTGCCTGTGTTTGGAGGAGACTTGGGTTCATTCAGAGCACACGTGGCTTTGCTAAGCACATATTAACCATGGATTTTTCTTAGGGTTCTTCTTGTTGTTTTCATTCACAAGTTAAATGGGTGAAATAGGTTCTTACAGCCTTCCTGTCTCAAAGCTCATCGAGCAGACTTTCAGGATTCTCAAGGTGGGAGAAAACTGAAGAAATTTTTACAATTTTTGTTTTTAACCAAACTACTTTCACAATGGATTTGAAAAAGCCCAATATGATCCTTAAAATCAGCGGTGAACCTGTGTTGAGCAAGATGGGTAACTGTACTGGAAAAACTAGTATAAAGAGAACTGTTATAAGTGAGAAGAAAATGTCTCTCTGGGCTCTTGGTAGACAAGGCACAAAAAGGAGAAGCGTGAGAATCCAAGATTCATAGCTGATAATTTGGAAGAAAGCTGCTTTCAATGAAAATATCTGTTCTCCCTGAAATGTTGCAACATTTTGCAGAGCTCTCTCTATAAAGGACAATGACCACAACTGACAATACTTTCAACAGGAAAATATATAATGATGGATATCATGTTGCTACTTACTTCCTACATATCCCTTCACCTTCTTAATGTACAGTAGAAGCTGTCTTTCTGTGCTCTTATACCGTATACAATCAAAATGCTGGAGGCAAGAAAGGAATAAAACCTTAGGGCCTTATTCCTGGAATCCCCAAACTAGTACCATTTAAAAATCATAGATTTAAAATGTGGAAAAGAGCACTTGGGTTTAAGACCAATGCTATACTACCTGAAGTGAGGACTGAGATAGAGAATAATTTGCAACAACACAGATGGACCTAGATGGTATAATACTAAATGACGTAAGTCGGAGAAAGATAAAATACCATATGATTTCATTCACATGGGCAATTTAAAAACAAAAATGAACAAAGAAAAAAAGAGAAAATGAACATACAGATTGTTAAGTACAGAGAACAAACTGGTGGTTTCCAGAGGGGTGGTGGAGGTGGCTGAAATAAAGGGGATGAAGAGTACATTTATGTGGTGAACACTGAGTAATGAACAGGACTATGAATCGTTGCACTGTGCACCTGAAACTGATATAACACTGTATGAAAAAAACAATAGAGAAGGGAGCCTGGGAGGCTCAGTCAGTTAAGCATCTAACTCTTAACTTCAGCTCAGGTCATGCGCTGACAGTGTGGAGCCTGCTTGGGATTCTCTGTCTCCCTCTCTTTCTGCCTCTTCCCCTGCTCGTGTGCACACTCTATCCAAAAGAGAGAGAGTGAGAGAGAGAGATTGAACATGGTATAATTATTAAGAATATGGATTCTAGGGCCACCTGGGTGGCTTAGTCGGTTAAGCGGCCGACTTCACCTCAGGTCATGATCTCGCAGTCCATGAGTTCAAGCCCCGCATGGGGCTCTCTGCTGACAGCTCAGGCCTGGAGCCTGCTTCAGATTTGGTGTCTCCCTCTCTCTGCCCCTCCTCTGCTCACACTCTGTCTCTCTCAAATATAAATAAATATTTTAAAAAATTAAAAAAAAAAAAAAAAGAATATGGATTCCAGAATCAGACTGCCTGAGTTCCAGTTCAGAGCTTGTCACTTGGCACCTGCTGTTTGACTGTGAGCATCTCTGTGCCTCAGTTTTCTCACCTATAAAATGGGGATAATAATAGCAACTTCACAGCATTTGTAGTGAGAATTAAATGAGTCCTGTGAAATGCCTGGAACACTTCCAGCACACAGTTAAGTGACAACTTTACTGTTGTTGTTAATAATGATAATAACAATAATAATATCATCATCATCATTACTATTAACTTCATGGTATTTTGACTGTTTACATGCACACAAATTACAAACTGTTTTTCTAAAGTTATTGCCCTACTGCTTATGTTTTAGGTTTTTCCTCCTGAAAAATCAGTGACCCCGAAAACAAATTTTTCTACAGGAAGAATGAGTGTAATTATGATTTGTTGTATTGAAAAAAAATTTTTTTTCAGCTACTTATACCAAATGCCTTTGGAGATTTATTTTACTTTAAAAGCACCCAGGGGCTCCTGGGTGGCTCAGCTGGTTAAGCATCAGACTTCAGCTCAGTTGTGATCTCAGGGTTCGTGGGTTTGAGCCCCATGTCAGGCTCTGTGTTGACAGCTCAGAGCCTGGAGCCTGCTTTGGATTCTGTGTCCTCCTCTCTCTCTCTGCCCCTTCCCAGCTCATGCTCGGTCTCTCTCTCCAAAATAAACAAACATTAAAAAAAATTTTAAACAAAGCATCTAAAAACTATTCTACATTGTAAAAAAATTTGTAAATATTTAGCAGACCATAAACAATTTTAAAATGCTAATTTCAATTGTCATTCTGTCATATTCCATCCCACCTACTCCCCTCCCTCACCTATATTCTCAAAAGCTTGGACAGAGCTTTTGTCCCTAGCAGGGACAGGAGAGAAAACAGGAGTGCACACCTAGAGGCAATCCCTGGGAGCTGTCAAATGCAGCCCCATGAGATCAGGAGAAATGGTCTTTAGAACTTTCTCAATCTTCTTTGATCAAACTAGAAGGGGCAGGGGAGGGGACAACCAACCAACCTAATTTTAGAAGCATTTGAGTTATTTCTTGCTTCATTACCCATTACCTTGTCTTTCTCTAAAAGAAATACTTTTATCATCCAAGAATCTCTTCTTGCCTCTTGGGATAAACTTAATTCTCTGTTGATTTTACCAACAAAATAAGCAAAAGGTTCATTTGCTATGGAACTGGCTTTGGTTCCTCAGTTTTAAAAGTAAAAAAAAACAAAAACAAATTAAGGAATGGATTTAGAGTGCATATGTGTTAAAAAAGATAGGTAATAATAATCTTACTTCCCACAGCTGAAGGCAGCTTCTGAAGGCGCACTCCAGAATAGAACATGGGATGAACATGAAGAGGGCTCATGAAGGCCTACAGATCCTGTAGCTATTAAAAACTGACCTACCTTAAGAATAAAGTGTAAAATTAAAAATTACAAAGTCACAATCATAGCTACTGAAAGGGGAACAGAATAGGACTACAAACTGGTATATGGAGAGAAAGAACTTCAAGAGTGGGGAAACTACAGATGACAGAGCTTACAAAAGGGTTTTATTATTTACTACTAGGAAGACTCCTGAACATCATACAAGCCTCTGCCTCAGAGAATTAAACCACCCTCCACACAGTCTTGGTGGAAAAGCATAAAGTGAAAGATGCTTCTTAACGTTTTTTTGCTACATTTCTCCTTAAACCAAGTTAAGGTTTCCAAATAGATTGGGTAATATAAGAGCTTACTATAATTATGCACCCAAAATAAAGATGAGCAGAATCACACATTAAATAAAAATTGCACTTATTGTATTCAATACTTAAGCAAGTCGCAAAACCACTGATGCTGCATTAAAAAAAAGTCAACGTGAAAATTAATTCATTTCATAATAGGCTTCCGTGTCATTTTTTTAAAAGGATAAAATGCTTGGAGAGAATTATTTAGTATCATGTGAAAATTATTAACTACTTCTTATTAGCACACTTTCTGTAAATACACCCACTTCACATTACTTAAATAAAATCAAGTGAGATCATCTTCTTTGGAAAAAGTAATAATACATATAGCTAATAGGGTAAATGTAAAGTAATACTTCGTTCAAGTTCAGAGTTCTGTCTCAATAATCTAAGGAAGTGTGAGAATAAGAGAAAGCAGGCCACTTTCCAAAATCTTCATTGGCAGCATCCTTATAGTCCTGATGAAAAATCTGACCTGACAACTAAACAGTAAAAGAAATTTCACATTAATTAATTTTAGCCCTAGAAAAGCCTACATAAACGATTTTTATGATATTCCTTGATCTAGAGTCTAGACTAAAATTCTTAACTGAAACACTGAAGAAGTGCATATGAGCATCCCCATAGCACATTCTTGATACCCTATATGTGCAAATTATGCGCTTATGCAAAAGAGAAGCAGAAATAATTGCTTATTTAACCTTACTGTGCTTTTCATTATTTTCACAATATAAATGCCAGCCTACTAAAAAATATACCACCCTTAATGATACATAATTATTACATTAAAATAATTTTGTATAGAACATTTTTTTTGTCATTCTTTTACTCTGAAATTCTCAAATTACTGTACTTTTGATTCACATAACCAATCACATACATTTTATATTTTAATTTTCTCCGTGATACTATTTTTGGGAGGTCAGATGAGAAATCTGCTACTTTTGGTTAAAGGCCAAGGCAACGGTTGTCTGGAATCTGTCATATTTCTCATTCTTTCATATTTTTTTTAAATACCTTTATTCTGAGAGGTGACAGGGATCACACAGTTCTAAGCCATTAGACCTTAAACTGTGTTAAGCTGAAAGAAAATGCTATCAGATCTTGCTTTTGATCAATAAGACATGATACAAATCATGTTTGTGCTCAAATAGACAACTACTAGAAACATGAAACCACATTCTGAGATGAACGCTGTTAGAACTTTTCAGGACTAGAAAATGTTGGGCAGTCACGCAATGTTTCATGACAGGGACACATCTACCAACTCCCTGGGGTGAGGGCTACCTTCCTTCTGTGCTAGTAGGATCAAAGATATTTATTCCAAAGAAATGAATATAGTTGCATTAACTTTTACAAACCTCAGGGTTTTGTGGAATTCTGCAGGAAACTAGGGAAAAGTATCCCGATATTAGGGCCACACGTTGTTAGAGTATTTGAAATTTACCTGAATAAGTACCTAAGTATGATGTTCCATATCACACACATTCTTAAATATTCATTTTCCCTCTACCTAAGATCTCCAGACAGTGACTGAAAATTCCTCTGATTTAACCTGTGCATTTAATTCATAAGCACTTGATTTCTCTAGCTCTGTTTCTATCCATTTTAAGACACACATTTAGCATTCTAAAAGCTCAAGCTTGCTTAAGTTAACAAACAACCTGAAATGCAAAAGTTATATAAAAAAATTTTAAATGTTAATCTTACCTCCGGTGGTTTGAGCGTCCCTTGTTCTGAAACAAATGTAAAAATTGGCATTGTCAGTGTAAAGTTATTTTGTTTAGTTAGCAACCTTAGCTTGTTCTCTGCAGCTTGGTAAAACACTGCTGCTTTGTTTCCCTAACTAATACTTGTAATATATTTCCAGGGTCCCTCAGGCTGGGCTAGTAATTGTTTTGCAACCCAGGTTCTCTTGCCTTATTGGCTTGTCAGGAAAGTGACTCACAGTTCTAAATGACTTCTAGGTTATGCTTAACTTTTTCAATTGTTGATTAAGCAATGTCAATCCAACCACATAAAGCTCCTTGAAACAGAGGCTTGCACTAAATTTACATGCATGAGAAAAAGCTAGGTGGGAACCTTTCAACACACCTAGTTTTAAGTCTAAACGCACTAAGTTACAAAGGTATTTCATTGAGTATAACAACTGTGAATTTAACACTGTACAGTATTGCATATGAATTTTTTTTCATTAAGTGGCTGTAACTCATTTTTTTAATTTTTGGGGGGAAAGTTTAAAGATGGAAATAAAAAACTGACAGGATTCGACTCCAATGCTAATTTTTCCCTTTCATCTTTAGTTTCCTCGTCTGTAAGCAGAAAACAACAATCTACTCATTACATTTTAGTTCTTGAAAATGACTAACAGTTGTAAAGGACCCGGAGATCTGCAGGTGAGTACAGTGGCAGAAGGGTGAAGGGTTGTTCTGAAAGTAAAGGCAACACACTGCACGTGGACACCTGCTGGATATTTATGCTTCCTTTCTCCATACCCAAGAGCACCTACACACGTTATTGCTTTTCCAGGCTGTGATGGCAAACACCTTGTCATTTTGAGTCTATGCCTGACTGCTCCCATCCAAAATGATCTTCTAAAGAGGGATCTGAGAAGAAGAAGAAACTGAGGGAAACACCAGAAAAGAAAGGACAGGCCTAAATGAGAGCTTTGGAAGCTGTTTCAGTAAGACCATACAAGAAGTCCCACAACCCGAGTTCAAGGGGAAAATTCCAATCTGAACACCTGACTAGCTGCCACAAATTGCTTTACACAGGAAGCTGCCTGGGGCATGGAACAGAAGGTTGTTTTGTTTTGTTTTATAAAAGAGTACTTCTGATTAATGCAAATGGAAGACTCATGACCAAAGTCACCTTTCCATAGAAAAGTTAAGTGTGCACTCCCCTGTCAATTTCAAGCCCCACGCCACCAGCTTTCACAAATGACTGCCTTCTATGAAGGCATCTTTGCCAGGTTTGAAGTTGGCCTTTACAAAGGAGTATTCCTGGACAGAAAGCTATTTCACTTATTTTCCTCATTTAGAAATAAGCAATGTTTCAGAAGATAGACTGCCTAAGAGGTTTGTGGAAAGGGTCTCTATAGGTACCATTTGGCTGGATGCTGTGTCAAGACTAAGAACCCAGGTTAGGTGAACTTAGGTTCCTAAAAGCAGGTGTGACACCTGTTTTGCTGGTTTGACCAGATAGACTTATATTCCAGAATAGCCCTAAACTACTTTTTTTTTCTCCTACTGGTGCGTTAGAGAAAGAGCCTGAACTGAGAATCATAAACTGCAAGAAGCACCAAATGGGAGAGGAGTTTAAGTTTTCCATCTAAGGAGACTGAGAAAGGCTGGCTATTTCCAGATGTCCTCCAGAACGGAAAAACCTCAGATCTTTTGGGTTCAGTGTTCATAAATGAATATGCAACTTAATTTCAGTTCAAAATTACCATTTTTTTTCTGACTTTTTGCATATAAGTATTTTTAGGTCCTTGTGAGTAGGTCTTTTACAGCATGTTTTAAATGTATTATATTTTTGTATAAAACCTATGATCGCCGATGTGACAGTAAGTGAGACACTATGGTCCATGAGGGTCATCTGGTTGCTCCTCAGAAAGGGGAAAAGATGGCATCTAAGGTGGTCATCTAACTATGCAGACACTTGTACCTCTTTACCCAGAAACTAAGATCTAGGAATAGAAGACTCTCACTGACAGGCTCTTCACATTTTGTTATGTAGTCTGTAAGTTCAATGTGGCCAGCTCCCTGCATGAGTAAGCACCTATTACAGGACTCAAGAGAGTGAGAGGTCCCAGCAAGGCACACAGGTGACTGGTACAAAGCCAGAAGCAATCCAGACTGGGCTGACCACCTTACCCAATCTCTCTCTTTCATTTACGCACTTCCTGTTGGCTCCTGCTTTCTCTCTTTGATGTCTCATCAGCTTTCCTCGTAATTCTGATGAAATGTACTAAGAACTCCTCTACACAAAGCCTCTTCATTGTAATCCAAGTAGGAAAAATGGAAAAGAGGCTTTGTGCTGGATGTAACTCCAACTCTAAGGACCTGAGTTCTTATTTAGGGCTTACCTTTTCCTTGCCACCACTTCCTGTCCTCATGGCTACCGTATCTACCCTCTATACCCTGTCACCCAGGAAAGAGGCCCACTTCCTCCATAGAGTTGGTATGGAGAAGTTCACACTTTGATCTTCTCACACTGGGTCTAGCAGAGTGGCTCTTAAAAGTCTCAGCTTTTATTTACTTCTGTGTCATAGTAGGTTTCTGTAAATTTTCTAAGAATAGTGCAAAACCCAAAGGTCTTGAAATAACTCTTAGAACCTGTTTTAAGTTCAGCAATTCTTTTTTTTATTTATTTTTTTTAATTTAAAAAAAAAAAATTTTTTTTTTCAACGTTTATTTTTGGGACAGAGAGAGACAGAGCATCAACGGGGGAGGGGCAGAGAGAGAGGGAGACACAGAATCGGAAACAGGCTCCAGGCTCTGAGCCATCAGCCCAGAGCCCGACGCGGGGCTCGAACTCACGGACCGCGAGATCGTGACCTGGCTGAAGTCGGACGCCCAACCGACTGCGCCACCCAGGCGCCCCAAGTTCAGCAATTCTTATCTTATTACTTTTGTACTTACCCTAGTGGCCACAGCATTGAACTATTTGCCTCCTTTATAAACAAAATCTAAATTCTGATAACCATACTAATGCAACAGCTTGTTAACTTATACTAAAATAACAGTGATGAGAGAGGAAGACCCAACTGCCAAAATTGCTTTATACATTTTCAAAGTAAAGGCTCATTCTGGCTAGAAAAATAGAATAAGGGCCTCTTTCAATGAAATATTCTATGGAAAGGTTGCTTTAATTTTGAAGTCTCCAACACCATCTTCAATCTCCTCTTGATATGTACCCAAAACTACTATGGCAGGTACTTGGGTCCCTAAAAAAACACTTTGTGTGTCACAGTTCTGCATCAAGATCAAGATAATAAGGGCTGATGACCATCAAATCTATTTTAGCTGAATTCTGACCAAACAGAAAGGTTGCTGCTTGAGATCTGATGAAAAAGTCTTTCTTTCTGTCCTCTCTTTTTTCTCCTGGGAACTTCCTTAGGAGAGTAATTCAATTCTTCAAGTTTCCCAAAGTTTTTAATCCTCAACTTGTCTTTACCCCGCAGCCTATTCTCAGACTGCTATTGATCAAACTATAAAATGTTCTTACCCTTTCAAGAGCCTTTCTAGATGGTGACTCACAGGCCCTCAAGGGGTTTATACCTTGCATTCTTTCATCAAGTCCCGACTGGTTTAATGTAATTCAGAGAAGGGGTGTTACTGAGGTGCTTGGAGGCTTTGCAGAACTCCATCTTCAATGCCAGCACAGGGTTCACTGTGCATATTTGTGTAAAAGAATTGTTTTCCACCGAGGCTCTAGATTCACTTAATACAATTCATTTGTTTAAACAAAAAATTCAGTCCTATTATATTTGTTTTTCCAATACAAGTGGCTCTCAAAGCATACAATATTACACAATTTGCTCTCTTATCTGAAGTTCTATTTGTTAAGACTAAACAAATCAATGTCCAGTAAGATGGTTGGTCTCAAAAAAGGCCACAGAAAAGTAATAACCAGAATAGCTTTTGAAGGCGCCTTGTCATCATGGCTAACATGCTATTTTTGTCAAACATTAAAACTAAAAGACAGTTGAACTGATAAAATTTTGAAGTTAAACAAATGTTAAGTTCACCACTCAGATCTATAGCAATATTAGGAAGAAAAAAGTTTAAATACTTGCAAAGAGATTTTGATTTCAAGTCTTTTCAAGAGCTCTAACAGACCACATGATATTTTCCAGTTTACTTTAATAATCATTAGTATATCACTAAACTCACCCAAATAGTTAAGTGGAAGGAATAATAACCAACCATGAGAATAAAATTTTCTTGGTAAATTAAAAAAAGAGGGCTAATTTATGGGAAAGGCTTTAAGTCATATGAAGTAGAACCAAAGTCATTTTTTGGTAATGAAATCAATGACCAAGTCTCAGTTCATGTAAAAGCAGTCTGATAAAATGCCTAGTGGCACAAGGCTGAAATAAAACTATGCTCTAAGAGCTTACCTCTTATGATAAAATACTGCACTATTATTAATAAAAAAGGCATTTCAGATGCCTTTTGGGGTAGAGGTTCTAGGTAACAATCCTGCAGGTCTAAACCATTAGGATACCAAGGCAACTTCCTTGCAATTAGGAATGGCTATAGCAGCAGCAGGAGCAGGAGCTGGCCTAGATAAAAGAACGATTAAACAGAGAAGCAAATGGGGACCTGCTTTGGTTAAATATTAGAGCAGCTGAGGCTTGCATTCCCACTAAAGGAAAAGATGCATTAAACCAAAGTTTCTGCTCCAGCAATATTTGCCTTCCAGTGCGACTTTCTTTGTTTAAACTGAGAGGCTGCAAAGCAAGCTATTATTGATCAAAGTCAGAGTAAGAAGGGTTTAGCAGGGGAAAAACACAAGTGCTCCCAAAAGGTCGCAGTTTGGATGAGACCCTCTTGGTGGTGTGCTGTGAGAAAGAAATGCCATTCTAGAACTGCATCAGCTCTGCAGCGACTTGTTGAGAGAGTCTCATGTAATGGAGTCCATACCTATTCATTATTAAGGTTGGAAAGTTCTGGCAGCACACTTCAGAGGCCATGTACGTGTTGATCATTGAGGTTGCCATGGTGAATGTGAAGGCATCAACTCAAGTTCAGTGAAAATGAGAGAGGGAAATTGCCTGCTCTTCATATCCATGCAAATTCTCAAATGTTAAGACATAAACTAATCACCCAGCCTTCAAATTTGTTTCTAAGTTGCACAGTTTGTCTTATAAATACAAAACAGAAAACTAAAAACACCTTTTTAAAGTATTTCAAATGCACTTGAATTAATAATGTCATAGTTCAATATTAATATAAATGACTTACTTCATTCAGAAATGCACTGCATTTTTGCCAAGTAATTATTTCAAAGATGAATGAAAACTAGGTAAATTTAAGGGTGACAGAGCAAGAAACATAAAAGGTTTCTAAATTCAGGGAAGACAACATCCAAATAAGGCTTAAGTTCTACAAAAAGAAATGCCTAAGAGCTATTTCACATGCTGATTGGTTAGTGTCTAGCTACATCCAACACTATTAAAGATTGTATTGGAGCAGAGATATCCCTATCTGGGGAAAAGGGAATAACAACTTGAGGTTAAGCATCCTGACTTTGGACTTGGTACTAAGGGATGAATACAAAAGATGAGAAATATGTTCCCTACAGGAATGAACACATGCTCTACTAGAGGAAATGAAAAGTGCCCAAACCGTCCATGTATTCCACTACATTGTCTACCTCCCCATGTAATTAAGTTGAGGCTATGTAACTGTTTTTAACCAATACAGTGTGATTAAAAGGAAAAAAAAAGTGTTATTCATTTCAGTTTATGAGGTTTTAAGAACAGCTACTGGGAAGCCATGTGTTGAATTTGCAAAGTCCCAAGATGGAACCACCTCGGATCCCCAAGCCATTTCTTAGAAGGGAGCTACCTTGGAGGGCTTTGGAACTCACAGCCAAGAGTGCATGTGTGAAAAATCAATGTTTATGTAGTAAACCCAATGGGATTTGAAGTATTTTAGGAGTGTTTTAGTTGCTTAACAGCAAATACATAAAACCTACATACAAACTAATTAGAGAGCAATTTAATTCACACTACTGTTGGGTGGCTAAGGTGAGGTTAAATGATTGGCAAAGGGCTTGTAGAGGAAGTAAAGGAAGAATAGATCTTGGAACTGTTGGGAGAAAAGGGAGCGCATTTCAAGGAGAGGAAATAGTAAAACCCCAGCAAGAATTCTGAAAATGGGATTGACTGGATCAGGGAGTATACTTCCCTAGAAATTGAGACATTATTGTCATCAGGTGTTCTGTGATATGGTTCTGTTCCTCGCTACTTATTAACCTAACCTAGGCTCCCCTGTCAAAGGCCTGATGATTGATGCACAGAACATGAGCCTTTCCTTGCATAAATACTAGAAAGGAATGCAAAGGTCCTACCAAGTCTATCTTCAATTCTTAAAGTACCAGCCAGGGATTCAGAGAAGGTTTTCATTTCACTTATCCTTCATCGAGTTGGGCTCCAGTCTTTACAAGGGCAGAATCAAAACCTGTCCAATCTCCCACAGCCTCCTGTTTCTGGTTCCAACACTATAGTGATCCTCAGAGCCCAGAAACCCTAGTGCTATACTTCTACTCATTACACCATCCATCTGTTTGTCAGCCACTCATCACTTGTCACTCATACTTGTCACTGTCTGTCCACTCACTCATCCACCTACCATGGCTTTCCAAAGGTAAGGGCATCGCTTAAGTATGGTTCTTATCAGCGAGCAGCTCCAGTCTAACTGAAGTTTGGACACTACTCTGTAAGGAATGGAAAGTATAGGGAGCAGTAGAATCTTACAATCAGAATTGATTTTAATGAAGATCATGTTGGAAATCATATAGAAGGAGTATGACTGACAGCAAGGAGTTAGGAGACTTTTGCAGTTGTCCAAACAAATGACACTGAGATTTTTTTTTTAATCTATAGCAATACCCTATCAGTGGGTTCTAGAGAGCCTTAGGAGGAGAGCTAAGAACAATAGGCGAGTAAATGAAGATGAGAGAGGTGGGCACATCAAGGCACACATCCAGGTTCAGGTGAGTGCATGGATGCTGAACCTTTAACTAACACAAGGAGTAGGCAGAGGAAGCCTCTGTTAATGACTAACGAGGCTGGTTTTAGACATGTGAAATTTGAGGTCACTGCAGGACACCTGGGAAAGGAGATGGGAGAAGAAGATAGAAATTTTGAATCCAAAGTTCAGGAGAAAAGCCTTATGTGGAACTAGTGATTTATCTGCCTGGGTGTAGGTTATAGCTAATGCCAGGGAAATTAATCAGATAGCTAAAGGACAGCATGGGGGATGTGGTAGGATATGAAGGAAAGTGTCAAGGGGAATGGTTAAGAGTACTGAAGAATAGGGAAAACTCAAGTTAGGTAAGGCCTAGATTGTGATGACCAGTGTATTTGACAATTACAAGTAGAACGGAAGATTCTCTAACCTTCATCAACTCCTGGGCTACCGTGTCATTTTGTACAACTAGTCCCCCTTCTCCACCTGGACCAACGTTGAGAGAAAATGGCATGATCCACTTTCTGGAACTGCCTTCTACCCCAACTACCCAATGTTTATAATCTAACTATTCCTACTGGGCACAGCTTTCTGAGCTACAAGTAGCCTCCTGACTCATACTGAGCCTATCAGACTCTCTTTGTCTCCTAAGAATATAGTTAGACTACATTAAGCAATAGAGTTATAAAGGTCTGTAAAGTTGAGGTCAATCTCAAATCACCTAAGATAAAATTTTATGTGGGAACCTGGATTATCTAAGCATTTGTGTTTGCTGTAAATCAATACCATTGACTTGCTTTAAATTTAGCTGTTTAAATTTAGCTGATCCCACTCCCCCAAGTCAAGTTCTCCTGAAATGCTCTTCTCCAGAAAAAGCCCCATCCAAGTAAACTAGCTCTCCAGCCCTTGATACATCTTGTTCTCCCTCTTGCCCTCCTCCCCTACATCCACATTTCCCCCAATGTCATACCCATCATCGAAAACTATACTTTTGAACTAGTGTACTCTGTGCAAAACCTAAGCCAATGTTGATTCTCTGCTAGCTGGGAAACACCCATACATTCTAGCTTGCCCATGTCCTCAAAATTCTACCCATTTTACCACACTCACCAAGCTCAAACTCACACTCTATGTGCAGTTACTACCTACTACAGTGCAGGAAGGGGTGGGTTCGAGAACAGGATGTCATAACTTCCAACTTTTAGAGGGGCGTCTTTTTGGGAGTGGGGGGGGGACTGCTGACAGCTGTATCAGATTCCTCTTCACTCAGGATAAGCATGGCCCTTTAGTCATAGGGCTACCCACGAATGCTAATCTAGAGGCAAAACAGGGCAGCCTCCTGGGCAGGTTCTTAATACCTCACACCACTAATTAACAGACTAGGAGCATTCAATGCCATCAGTCTCTTAGAAATCTTGAGCAGGAAAGGATAGAAAGAGAGAATAAGACACAGTTGCATAAAACAGGAAAATGCAGGACAACTTTGAATGCAAGGCAGAAAACCAAGAGAGCAAGAGAATAATGTTTAAAACTCCAAGAAGTAAATTCAGACAGAGGCTTAAAATTTTTTTCCTGCTTTTGAGTACGATGAATTCTATAAAAGAGTTTAGAGGATGATGCTACCTTTAATCAAAGATATAGGTATAAATAACCATTATCTATAATCTGCAGGGCATGAACAGCCTTATTCTTAGTTACCTTGCTTTCATACTTTTATGACTCAGTTTTCTCATCTTAAAATAAGAGATCCTGGAACTGAAGGTGTCTAAATCTTCCAGCTCTGAGACAACCCATGGGGAAAGGGCAGGCATGGTCCTGGGGACGCCTGAATTTCTCACAGCACTTCAAAGCACTGAAACCTAAACATATTTGGTAGTTACTAATTTAACTAAATTCAGAAGTGTTTTTGCTAAAAAAAAAATTAAAAAATTGGAAAATCTCTCTTATACAAAAACCAAGCACATGATTTTAATCTGGTGGTTTACAAGGGTTAGGCACTGTGCATCTATCACATTTGCATATATCTTCACCACTAATTCACATGACTGGGAGCATAACTCAGGGGTAAAGAACAAACTCAGGAGCTGGACTGCCTGGACTTTCTTCACTCTATTGGTTAAGCAACTAAGGCAAGATACTTATTTCTCTATGCCTCAGTTTCTCCTATGTAAGAACAGCAGCAATGCCAACTTTAAAGGATCTGTATAGGTCTAAATGAGTTGACAGCAGTGATAAAACAGTACCTGGGACTTTGTATTTATTAAAAAAAAGATTTATTTTTTTTAACGTTTATTTATTTTTGAGACAGAGAGAGACAGAGCATGAACAGGGGAGGGTCAGAGAAAGAGGGAGACACAGAATCTGAAACAGGCTCCAGGGTCTGAGCTGTCAACACAGAGCCTGATGCAGGGCTCGAACTCACGGACCACGAGATCATGAGCTGAGCCGAAGTCGGACGCTTAACTGACTGAGCCACCCAGGCGCCCCCAAAAAAGGCTTTTAAAGGCTAGGTGTAATTATCCCCACCTTAGGAGGGAAGAAACAAAGACTTACGAAGGTTAAGTAAGTCACCCAGGTGGTAAGCTCTGGAGTGGGATTCAAACCAGACCAAGACTCCAGAGCTCATGGGCTTACTGCTATCACACACAGTCTCCCGGTCCAGAGGTACTCAGTGAAGGGCAGAGGATGCTGCAACTGTGAAGAGGAACAAACGGGGAATGCACCACTCTTGTATCTGCCTGACCAGGAGTTCCCAACTATTTCCTATTGACTTTTTTTTTTTTTAGTAAAAGTTGAAAATTTGAAGTCCTTTAGCATCACTTATTTATATCACTTCAAAGTTTGGTGCTCGCTATGTCTTCTATCCAAATTTTCTTCACATCATAAAAACAGCAGCAAAAATACAGATTAAGGCCATCCCTTTCAAAACAAACAAACAAACAAACAAACAAACAAACAAAAACCTGACTTCTCATCACAGCACCACGGATTAAACACTAAGCTTTTATTGTGCCCAGCACTGTGTTAGTAACATCAACATTATTCCATTTGATCTTCACGAGAATCCTCTAATTTCCATTTTACAGAAGAATAAACAAAATCTCATGCTTACGTAAAATTCCCAAGCTCATGTAGGTAACAAAAGGCAGAGCGAGATTTTCAACCATTTCTGCTTGACTCTCAACTACTGCCCTATACTCTTCCAGTAGAATGCAAGAACCATGCCAACTATGAGATCATTTTATATTCCTCACAGACTGAAACTCCTAAGACAGGGCTGGGGGGTTTACAAAAACACATTAGCCTACCATGCACACATAATATGTTAACTGTCCTCAAAGAGATTAAAGGAGGGAACAAATAAGGACAGAACAACAAAAATTTAAATAATAAGTTGTATCAGATGGTCAATTAAAGAATAACAATAATAATATATAACATTTCTGTTATATTTTACAACTCTGTAAACTGTTTCTGACCTTCAGAAAAATTAGTGGGTACTAATCTTGTCTCTTTGTCTTAGCAGACTTTGAGCACATTGCATGAACACTCTGATCCCCATCAGAAAATGGGAGGAGCTGTTCTGAGGATTGAACAGGTACGTGCAGGAAGGACCCAGCAGAGGGCCCTAACCAGACAGGCACAGTGCAGGTGCTCACCTAACTTTGGGATCCTTCTCGCGGCTGCCCATGCCTAGCACAGAGAGCTCATGGCTCACGGGAACCTTAAAAACCATCCACCGAAGGAGCAAAGTGAGAAGAATGTGCTGTGATCTTAGTCTCTAATGGAATTCACACCTTTTCTACAACTGCCCATTTTCTGAACTCAGCTCTGAAATGAGCTATTATTCTCTGTTTCACTCTTCTTCATATTATCCAAAATAATTCAATGTCCACCTTTTCCTTTGGGAAAATCAAAGGTTGACATGGCTACCTTTTGAACTCAAGCTGTTAAAGATCCCTTTCTTCTGTTCAAAAAGTTTTACTGATTTTGAAAGGTCTTATTGATAAAACACAAGAGAAACTCAGGGGAAAAGGACAAAGAGAAAGAAGAAGAAAGAGAAAGAATAAAGAGGCCAGAAAAGAAAGAGAAGGAAGAGAGCCCAAGAGGAGCAGGGAGAGGCAAAAGGCTATTGAATGCATAATTGCCAACAGCCTTAGCAACTGGCTCATGTAAGAATCATGGAGCATTATTTTTAAAAACCAAGGGGAAAATATTTACATGAAATCCAAAGGATATATGCTCTTTGTTGAATGCTGCAAAATGACAATGTATTCAATTCATTAATTCATGAATTAGTGTGTATGATGTTTACTTCTGGCATCATTAGCATTTCTGAGCTGAATATTTAAGAGAACAAGGGAGAAATTTAAGGACTAAAGACAGAAATGAAAAATAATTTTTTGTTTTTTTTATTCCACTTGTGTGCTTTGGCTTTATCTGTAAAGCAGTACTGAGATTCAGGGGCTGCGCTGAATGAAATGGGTGACACAAAACCTGCCAAGGCTCCCTTGCAGTCCTCTGCCCCCCAGGTATGTATAGAAGTCACAGGAATTTCAAGCAATTTTTTCTAATTGTCCGTATAAATGATAGTTTCAAAAGCAGGTATGTCACAATAAACACATATTAAGAGTAAATTAGGCCTTAATTATGTTTATCAAGGTTTATGTCCTAATTAAGAACAGAATGACAACAATAAACATGACTTACCAGCAGAATTAACTCTGCCACAATTGTCTACTCTTCCCAAACATTCTTTGTGTGCTCTCGCGCCACATTTAAAACATAAATAGCCTTGATAAAATGTTCCTCTGAAAGATAAAATTAGAGGGTGATATGTTAAAAGGTGCTAAGTTCTGCCTACAGGAAAGCACAAGCACGAGAAAGAAACTGAGGGAACATGATACTCTGTGAAGTCTTCTTAGCTGAGGGATGGGGCCTCCTGGGGCTTAGAAGGGAGTTCCTAGGTTCAACGCTGAGGAAAGATCTACTGACTCGAAACTGTTAAGGCAATTTCCCCACTTGAGAACATTTTGGCTGGTACATTAGAAAAGTCAGAGACACTGAGCAATTATACCAGCTCCTTTAAACTGAGAAACAGGACTGGGCAAGCCTACCTCAGGAGCATCTGGCAGACTTTGCAGGATGTAACCCGACTGAAGGTGTGCATCTTGAACTCATGGAAATTGGAGTCTGCGTAGTCTGGCCTTATGTTCGATCTATAAAAAGGAAAAGAAGGAACTTCTTCGAGAAAGTTTCACAACAAAATAGCAGTCATCTAAAACCGAGATTCATCAGCATTATGTTGGGTGGAGATCTGATTCAAGCAAAAAAGCTATTAAATATGCAATGTTTTCTAAGCCAAAAGTAGGCTTTGCATTAAAATATGCACTAAAATCTGGTTGTGTGCGAAGCAGCAACACGTAAGGATTTAAGCAAACTACTCCTCCTCAGAACTGAACTTTACAGAATGGCCACACGGGTCATCCTGCGAGGAAAAACACAAAAAAACATGCTGGATGTTCATGCTGCATGACAGATTCACCAGCCACGTCACTGAAATATAAACTAGATGGAGGGGGCAGGAGGAAAGAGAAAAGGGTGCCTCATTCCCACAGAGGCCATCTCTAGGTAAGCGGATGGTGTAATGACCTAGAAAAGTGAATAGTTTTATAAAACTTCTTGAAACAAAACATGAGTCCGATGTTTAAAAACTTCCTCAACAATTCACTTCCCGTGCAATCCAAATAAAAAATAAACAAAATTATTATGTTTTATATTTTACTTCTATTTTGTGCATATGCAAAAAATACATTAAGCATACCACAAACTACCATAACTGAGGTAACATAAAAAAATAATAAAAGTGACTCTGTGCCAACACTGTGACAACAACACGATGTTCATTACACCAACCCTAACTACTCAGCACTCATAACATCACTAATTTACAAACAAGGAAACTGAGGCTAACACTAAAATAAAGGAAACAGCAGAGTCGGACACCCCAGCCTAGGTCTGTTCTTTCTGCCCCAAAGCAACAACAGTACAAGCAGGAATTCAACAATATTCACCTTAATATAATTAGACTGTTGGAAAAAGTCAAACTTGGTCACTCCTAGAGGATTTTTTTATATTATTCACAATTTATGTCACAGAAGAAAACAGAAAAATTAGAAATGGACAAGTTAAAAAGCAGATACAAATCAGAGGTACACCGGAAAGCTAAGACTGTGCTCTCCAAGATGTTACAAGCAATTTGAGAGAGTGTAGGAAAAGTTTGAGATACTGATGAGCTAGGATTTCCCCTTTTATAGAATACAGCAACTCTCCACCACACAGAGGCTTGGTGTAATGAAGCATAACACAGGCGGGAGACCAGGCATCAATCTCCGAGGTACCAGGAGAAGCCTTATGAAAAAACATTCGCAAAGGCAATTGGAGTAGCAAGCAGTGATGCAGAAGTGTCAGAGAGGTCAGCTTTCCAATCCATCTGCTGAATATGAGCGTGCTAAAAATGAAATCAAATATTAGTGCCATCTGGGATTTCTCTGCTCCATGCTTCTGGTGACCTCACTTTTTAGGAAAATGTTCTGCTGCATGCTGAAAAGCATGGCCACTTCCATAGCGGTATTTTTGGGCACCTGATTAAAAATTATAGTTCTTCATGAATAGACAAGTAGAGAAAAGATAAGGGCCAAGAAACAAATCTCTTCACATTGTTCAGAAAACATTTGATTCTGGCACTGGAAAGAGCATCAAACCCCATTTCCTTAGCCAAGATGGCCTGTTGTTCATTTTTTTCTGAACATCAAGGTGATACAGTCATACGTGGATTGTCAAGTAACAGCTTCAGTCCTGGGAACTGGAAGAATTCATCAGGCTGGAGTTGTCATAGGTCTCCTTCGGAAACTAAGTGGGTTCCAATCAAGTAAGAATTTAATTAATTTTAGAAGCTTCCCTGGGACAGAGGTGCAACATCTTTCTCTAAGGGTCAACTCAAGTGATAGACAATCTTTCAACTATCAGTTAATTTCACCAACTAACCATGAAGAGCTGACTTTTCAGAAGACATAAGCTCAGAGGAGAATCACACTAAGAGGTTAAGAAGAAAAGTCTTACAATACAGAAAAAAAAAATTCTAAAAATGTTGTTAACAGTAGTCGCCATAAGTGAAATGAGACTTGAAATGGTAGGGTACATGGCAGGAAAGAAACGTTGGAATTCAAATTTAAAAAAAAAAACCGGAACTGCGTATTATTTTAAATTTAAAATCAAACACTCAAGAATAGACGTTAACTCTATGACCCCGAAACTGTTACTGGGGCACTATAGAATACAAAAGCATAGCTCAGTGCAGGAATCTGAAATTAGACCACCTGGGCTGAAGTCCTGACTTTCAAGTCACTAAACGCATGACCTTAGGCGAGTTAGTATGTGTAACACAGAAATACTAATAAAACCAAATTCACAAAGTGGGGTGATGTATGTAAAGTACATAGGACTCTGGCCCAGAGTTAGTGTTAAATAAGTATTGGCTACCATTTATGAACTGTTGATTCCAGATTCACAAAATAATGATGTGATCAAGACAGTGCTTTATGAGTTCTAAGAATCTCTTGGTAGTCTTGGGACCAGTCCCCAGAGGATTTCCATTCTGAGAATTTCATGCAGGAAGGCCATTATATGCTCAGTGTCCTTCAGACCAGGCATCTATATACAACTATTCAAGTACAATAAGAAATGGGGTTGCCCAGGAGAGGACATGTATGAAAAAGTCCAGGGTATTGGATGAAATCATATCAAGTGTCAACTGAAGAGAGATGTCAACACACATGGACACATGGACTCTGGGCTGCAAAAACCAAAGACAGTAAATTGGCTGGATGGGAAGAGTTGGAAAGGTATACTGGAATAGAAAAATATAGACAAACATCAGAACTATAGGTGGATAACAAAAGAAAAAAAATGATCCAAAGTGGCATTTATTGCAAACCAGGCACATTAACAGGCTCTTCACACAATTTTTTTACATTTACTTCTCACAAGAAACCTAGAAGGCAGGGTCATTCATTCATTTCATATTGATTAAGTACTCATCAGGTACACAGGACCTAAGGCCAGATAAAAAGAAGGATCCTTCCACCAGGGCCCAATGAGTTAAGAGGGCAGATATAAGAGATGAGTAAGAGAGGTTGGCAGGGGCCAAGGAAAGAGGTGAGATCTTATACAGAGATTAATACCACCTTTAGTTGACAAAAAAATAATAAAAATTAAAAAAAACCTCTGTGGCTACTATAAAGAGCATTCCTTGTAGTGAAGCAAGAGTGAACACAGCAAGACCATACAGGGTTGGGTTATCTACAGATGAGAACTGAGGATCAAATATTGGTTAGCTTACTTGTTCAGTCATGCAGCTCTACATAGAGGACGGACTCCATTTAAGTAACCTGTTTTGATACATGACAGTTTACTTATGAGAACCTGCACAGAATCTTGTAGATTTCTCAGTGAAATGTCCCCATTTCTTTTGCTTCATACATGGCCCATTATTAATACAATTAATCAGTCAATCAAAGGTCAGGTATACAATGCTCTCAGGCCACCTTTTAACTTGACATACTCTCCCTAGATCATCGCCTCTTCTCACCTGGCTTCATGCTATATTGAGGACCATGTGCCTCCCCTTAGCTTGGGTCTCTTCTCCATTCTCTGAATCTGCATTTCTAGTGGCTCCTCAGGCATCTCAAATGCAACACATACAACACACTGAACTCCACAACTTTCCTAACATATCGGATTCTGACCAAATTATGATTTTAATCCATCAACATTCACTCTATCTTCTAGCCTGGAATCTTCAAAGTTGCAATGAGTTTTTCCCTTTCCCTCATACCTTCTACATATTCATTTTCCTTTAACCCCTCCTCTGCTCCAATTTCTCCTCCCCCCAAACCATAACCAATTTCTGGTTTCTGACCTTAAACATACCTACTCAAAAATTCAGGTTCCATTCTTTCTCCTCACACCTAATTCAAGCCCTCAATATCTCTCAACTAAATTGTTAAAATGATCTTAATTATTCCATCTCCTACTTTCTCTTCCTACTTAAGGCCACGATCCATACTATTCCCAGAATTAACCTTCAAAAATTAAAAATATGGGAGCACCTGGGTAATTCAGTCAGTTAAGCATCTGACTTTGGCTCAGGTCATGATCTCACGGTTCATGAGTTAGAGCCCCGCATGGAGCTCTCTGTTGTCAGTGCAGAGCCTGCTTCCTCTCTTTCTCTCTCTCAAAAAATAAACATTAAAAAAATAATATATCACTCCTTTCCTTGAAGACTTCTGCTGGTTACTATTGCCTATGGAGACAAATGGCATACAAAGTGTTTTATGTTCTAGCGTGCCTCTTGTATGCCTCTTTTTCCCCACTCATAAGCCTTATACTAAGTTACACAGACCTTCTCACATTTCTTAAACATATTCTTCTCATCCATAATTCTGCACTTTTGTATTCCATTCATTCTGCCTAAAATGTTTCCCTCAACCTGCAGCTGTGAATGTACCTAGTTACTCATTTTTGACTAGATAAAAATGTGACTCCTTTGATAAAATCTTCTTTGAGTCCACCTGATAAAGACAATGATTATCAGGGCGCCTGGGTGGCTCAGTCGGTTGAGCATCTGATTCTTGATTTCCGCTCAGGTCACGATCCCAGGGTCATGGGATCGAGGCCCACATCAGGCTTCCCACTGAGCATGGAGCCTGCTTAGGATTCTGTCTCTCTCTCTGTCCATCTCCCCCACTCACACATTCTCTCTCTTTCTCTCTCTCAAAAAAAAAAAAAAAAAAAAAAAAGATGATCATTTCATCTGGGTTCCAAGTACTTTTCCAGCCCTCTACTATAGTACTTCATTGTATTGTAACCACTTATTATGTGTTTCCTACTACCAGAAAATTATTTCTGTGTTACTCATGTTTATATTGCCAGGGCCTACTTCAGTGTCTCACATTGAATACATATTGTTGTTGAATAAATCAAGGCTACTATCTATATATTCAATATTTACCACTTAAAGAGGAAAGAGCTAAAATAAAAAGCATACTTACTATCCCTAGAAAACCATCCACTGAGTTAAAGAAACAAAAACACACATCCATGAAATACCCAAAATATATAACTAAAGACAAAGGAAATACAAAGGAGATCAATTAGTGGCTACACTGGAGCAAGTCAGAAGAATAAGCAGTGCTTGGTAGATGAAAAGGGGAAAGTGACCCAAGTTTGGGGGAAAAACAAGATTGAAAGTTCAGAAATGAGTATCAGGTGTTCACAGAATGGTGGAGTGGTCAGGTTTACTACAGCATCTGTGACACCAACATGGTTAATTTTATGTGTCAGCTTGACTGGCCATTGGATACACAGATTTTTGGTCAAACATTTTTCCAAGTGTTTCTGTAAGAATGTTTTTGGATGAGCTTAACATTTAAAATGGGAAACTGAGCATTATCTTCAAGATATGTACTTACACCACACCTCTTTTTAAATAACATTTTAAAATACAGTAATTTATCTCATGAATAGCAGAACCAAAAAATGCCGTGGATCATCTCAACAGATGCCAAAAAAGACATTTAATAAAATGTACCATGTACTTCTGATGAAATTCTAAATAAATTAGATGCTGAGGGATACTTCCTTATAACATAATAAAGCATATCAAGCTAAAGACAATAAAAAAACGTATTTAATTTTAAACACTATCACTATCCTATTGAAGTTAAGCAAAGTTTGCTGATGTCAATTATATTATTCAACATTGCTCTCAAAGATCTGATCAATGTAATATGACAAAAATAAATTTGGAGGGATATTGTAAAAAAAAAAAAAAACACACACAGAATTATCATTTGGAGAGGACATTGTTGGGACAACTGGGAAACACCACAAGAAGAAATGCAAACTAATGAAACTAAGAAGCAGAAAAGACACATCAGTGGTATCTGGAAAAATGCATCTCTAAGCTTCCAACGTTCCCTAGCAGTGAAATGCAGGGACATGTGGGTTGTGTTTTCACACAGCAGAATTCCTTGAGACTCAAAGTTCAAGGATTTTTTCAGAGGCTGGTCACACACTCTGCCATCATGATCAGCCACAATCATTAAAAACCCCCAGAAGGAAAGGAGATGTTCACCATAAATCACATGGTGAAAAAAAAAAAAAAAAAAGAATGTAGGTAGGCTAGCACAGTGAAATTCAGTACCCTTGGCACACCAGATAACCTTACCACTTGGCACCACAGGGCACATTTCAAAACCTAAGTTCTCAGGTGGCAGCCAAGGGACAGCCAGGTAAGCAGACCCTTAAAACAACAGCAAACCCAAGCCTGCTGAGGTAACTCTTTGCTGCGTGAAAACATCCAAGAAAAATCCTAGCATGAAATGTTCAGGCTCTATAATAATAAAATTTAAAAATTAACTGAGGAAAATAAAAGTATTCAAGCAAATAAAAGCTGCATAACCCAAGTGCTGAATAAGAAGCTTGCATATTATAAACACACAATCTCTCAATTTATAAAGTTAAAACAATTCCTTTCCCCCAAACCAGCGTGCGCGCGCGCGCACACACACACACACACACACACTTTTTTCACTTGAGAAACGATTATCAAATTCAACTGGGAGAATAAACGTGTGAGGGTGATCAGGAAGATTTTAAAACCAAGACAAATTATTGTAGGCAAGTATGTGGGAAGTAATCTAAGAGACACTAAAATGTTTTTTAAAGGTTTGTTATTAGGGTGGGGCGCCTAGGTGACTCAGTTGGTTAAGCCTCTGACTTCAGCCTAGGTCATAATCTCGCCATTCTGAGTTTGAGCCCCGCATCAGGCTCTGTGCCGACAGCTCAGAGCCTGGAGTGTGCTTTGGATTCTGTGTCTCTCTCTCTCTCTCTCTCTCTCTCTCTCTCTCTCTCTGTCCCTCCCCTACTTGCACTCTGTCTCTCTCTCAAAAGTAAACATTAAAAAAATAATAAATAAAATAATAAAATAATAAAATTAAATTAAATTAAAAAATGAAATTAAAATAATAAAATAAAATAAAATAATAAAATAATAAAATAAAATAAAATAAAATAAAATAAAATAAAATAAAATAAAATAAAATAAAATAAAATAAAGGTTTGTCATTAGGGATGGCTGAGTTCAGGTCATGATCTCATGCTTCGGTTGACAGGGTCAAGCCCCACTTTGGACTTTGCGCTGATGGTGCAGAGCCTACTTAGGTTTCTCTCTCTCCCTCTCTCTGTCTCTCTCTCTCTCTGCCCCACCCCTGCTCTCACTCTCTCTCTCAAAATAAATGAACCTTTAAAAAAATACCTTATTAAAAAAATAAAGGGATGTTCTTAAATTTGTATGGAATTGACAACAAGACAAACAGAAAGACCAATAATACAGAAGACAGTCTTGGTGGGGATCAAGCATGTGCACACACTTGCTATGTGATTTTTGTGACAGTTTGTTCACTTATTTGCCTACTCAAAAAAATTAAAAACTTATTAAATACATAATATGTGCTAGGCAGTGGGGTAGAGTGATGAGAAGAAACAAGTCAAGTTTGTGCTTGTTTGGTATTGATGGGGAAAATAAGTATCTAAATAATTCCATAAACAACTATGAAACTAGAGGTGTGCCGAAGATAGTGTTAGGAAAACTTAACAGCTTGGAATGTGACCTTGTGAACAGATTACCACAGAAGGCTTTCCTACAGAAACAATGCTTGCACTGAGATCTGAAGATAATCAAGAATTCAGTAGGTGAAAGGAATAATGTGCTGGACAAAAAAAACACATTATAAATATATTTTAGAAAATGCATTCCCAGCTTTTTGAACAGATTAAGGAAATTACATTTCTACTACCTATTTTATAATGATATAAATTTTAAAGACTGATGTCATTTATTTAACAAATATGTATTACCTGCCTATGACATGCCACGAACACCGCCAGCAATAAGGAATTAGATGGACAACATTGCTGCCGTCATACAGCTTATTTCTACATTTGGATGTAAATTTTAGGCGGAAACTTGAAATTCTTTTTAAGAAAACAAAAACACAAAAGCAACTGAAAAAATATTGATGACTACGTAATCTTTAAATGTAAAAAAAAAGGCTGTATTTATTTTTAAAAACCAGAATTTTCCTTGAATCAAAAACAATTAAAAAAACAAAGTAGGAAAGTATCTCTAATATGTATAATAAAGGATTAATGTCCTTGCAATATATAAGTGTTCTTGAAAACGTATGAGAAAAAAAAAATGAATGGGGCGCCTGGGTGGCTCTGTCGGTTAAGCATCCGACTTTGGCTCAGGTCAGGATCTTGCAGTTTGTGGGTTTGAGCGCTGCCTCGGGCTCCATGCTGACAGCTGAGAACCTGGAGCCTGCTGCAGAGTCTGTGTCTCCCTCTCTCTCTGCCCCTCCTCTGTTCACGCTCTATCAAAATAAACACTTAAAAAAATTTTTTTAAAGAAAAATGAACACCCTAATTGAAAAATTAGCAAAAAAATTAACAGGGCAGTTTATTAAAAAAGAAACAAAACAATCAAATACATAAAACATGTTTGAGCTACTAGTAACCAAACAAAATGCAGATTTAAATAAGATACCATTTCACGTATCAAACTGGCAAAAAAAGACAAAGATAAAAGAAAACACATAATACTTAGTGCAGATGAAGCTACAGAATATCCAAAGGTTAACCTTAAAGATTTACTAACCCTTTGGCATAAATTTCTATTTATTAGACATAATCATGGAGCATTCATTATAACATTTTTAATAATTAAAAATGGAATTGATTTAATTAAAAAATAAGGAAACAGGGAAATTATAGCACATCTATGCAACCGAATACCGTAAAACAATCAGAAATGAAAACGTGAACATACATATTAGCCAAGAAAAGTATTTGCAATGTACTGTAGGAAAATAACTTATTACTAAACAGTATCCATAACTGTGATTTACATAACACTTAACTACTTGCTAACATACCTATGTGAAAATGAGAAAAAGAGGTAAAGGCATTATGCATGATTTTTTTAAAAGTTATCTGTGTTTTCCAAAGTTTCTACAGTGAACATGCATTATTCAATTTATTCTTTACATCTACCCTTTTTTGAAATGAAAAGAACAACAGAAATAACCACAACAATATGTACAAGCAAGTTGACTAAAGTACACAGATAATATGTCACTGAACAGGATCTGAGGCAAAGATGTGTCGCAAAGCCTCTGCTCTTAATCACTATGCTAAAAATATCACAAGGCAATTAAAAAGCAAAGACAAACAGAATTGTTTGCAACATATGTGAACATATTCTTGGTGTAAAAGGAGCCATTACAAATCAATGATACTATAATGATAAATTTGACCCATCGAAAACTTGGCAAAGGATACAACCAGGAAATTCATAAAGAAAAACAACTGATTGAGAAGCCTGTTCAGGCTTCAGTTTTTCTTTATGAAAATGTAAATGTAGAGCTATGGGTGCTCTGGAACATGGGAAGGCTACAGAAGCACACTGTTTAGAACAGTCATTCCTGGACACTAATTGCTTTGCTCTTCCCTTCTTGCCACACCGCCCCCTCCCCTCCTTAGGGATATGATTTTTGTGAGGCTACTTTCAGCCTATGAACCAACAGAGCTCATCATCTGTAAATATTTCCTTAAATGGAAGTATACATACTGTTAGGGCTTCAAAATGGCAGGCTAGCCCCAAGTATAAAAGCATAGCACTACAGCAGGAATTGAATTTTCTGGAAGAGGCAAGATGTTGCCCCATGAACTCCTGCAGACACAGTGACTGGCAGTTGTAGGCCCAGGAAAAGCTAGCTGAGTCGCATTTGTTCCTGCTCTATTTGCTATCAGTCACATCTTCTATCCCTGACTAATTAAACAGGATTCTATCCAAATTTCTTGAGTGTGGGGGTGGGGGGAGGAGGGTGAGATGTATTTTTTTTCTTGCTAATACATCACCCACTAGAAAACCCTGGTTTGCAAAACAGTAAAAATTAAAACATTTTGTTTATAATAGTGAATACCTGTAAATAAACTAAATATCCAATGATGAGGTATTGGGCAAATATATTGTGGTACCTCCACATAATGGAAGAATAATCAGCCATTTAACTGTATTCAAGAAGAGGTTTTACAAGAAAATACAAGTATAAAGGTATACTGTAAACAATACATATGTACATATGTATATTTCTGTTACTATAGAGGGTATAACACAGAAAAAAAGAGAAATTAGGACCATTTTAGAGTCTCATAGCATCACATAATGTTCCTTCACTGTACTTGTTTACAATATCAATTTTTACATTTATTGAATGATTATTTTATTAATGTTTCTCTTCCCCCAAATAATATAAGCTCCATGAGGCCGGGGCTCCATCAAATTGATTTAATCACTGTATCCCCAGCATCATACATGGCACCTAGCATAAACAGGCATTTAACAAATGCATTAAAGTTTAATGGAGGACAAAAGAAGATTAAAGATATAAGTGCAAAATGAAGTTAGTGTATAAAATATATTCCAAGATACAACCTATTGTTAAATACAGGTTACAAATTTAGTGCCAAACTTCCCAGAAACCAAAGCAAAGAGGAAAATAGGATAGCTTCTAAGATAAGTACACATATTTTCCTGGCACTACAGTGAAAGAAAAATCGCACTGATAGGTTTTCATAGAAGGGTTTTTCATAGAAGTGTGGTATGTAGCCAATGTCTTCAACAACATCCTTATATACACAAGTGTGCACCTGCCACTTCCACCTCTTCTTCCTATGAGCCCAGGTCATCATTCTAAAGTACAGCTCAGCAAAAGCAATTCTATGGGGGGCATCTTTCAGAACGTATTCCATCACATACCATCACTTAAAACAGTCCTCATCTCGCCTGAAGTCAGATATCAAGCTTTGGCTAGTCAAATATATTTCCAATATAACAATTACTAATTCCAAACATATGAAAATTATCTATAGAGAAGGCAAGCATTTGTGCCAAAACTTGAAATACTAGATCTAGAGGTACCAGTCCTTATAATTTCGAAGAAATTTCCATAACAAATACAAGGCTGTTACTATCTTAACTGATACTAGCTTATGCAACTCATTTCTCCAATGAGGACTGAAGATAGATCAGAAAATGCACAAATCCCACAGCTCAAAAGAGACCTAAAGTTGTATCAAATAGAGACCCCATTCCCCACTTAGTCCCCATGATGCAGGACAGATCACCAAGCTAGCTGGAAAATGGATCTAATTTAGGTTTTGGTATACTTTGAGATTTACCAACTAAAGAATATTAAGAACATGAGAACAGCATATCCACGTTGTTTTTGTAATGTCTCAAGTGATTCTGAATTCTCCAGTTCTAAAAAGGCATACTTAGAAGTCTTGGCAAAATATCAAAATATGATCATTTTATTACCTCAATGTAGGCTTTCCTATAAGATACCATTTTAAGAATTTCATTAAATTATGGGTTTTCCTTTCTTTTGTTACCATGAAAATTTTCAGAATATCCTATATTGTCAACTATCATATATTGTGAAAGTAAATCCACCAAAAAGCTAATAGATAAGTACAAATAAACTTATTCACACAATCTTTCGGTAAACAATACTAAATCCTTACTAGTTTTTTCATAATTTGTTCACTCAACACCACAGCATACTAATTACACTGCTAGCTATTGGAAAGGGCAATAAAATAAAAAACAAACAGGTTCTCCAAAAACCAAGTTAAAAAAATAGAGTTCAGAAGGGACACCTTCACCTATTCCTAAGGTTTCACAAAAGAGAAATTTATAAATCACATCCAAATCTTATTCTTTATATTCCAAATCACGTACAGTCTTTTATCTAGGGAAATGAATAGTTTCAAATACCAATAGTCTTATCTATTATATAGTGCACTTTTTTATTTCATTCCATGTTGACTTTATAGTAATTTTAAATATACATCCATCACTGAATTTGTGACATCTCAAGGAAAATATTGAACGAAATGTAAAGTCAGTTAAATCTATATTACGTTCAAAGTAGAAAAAATGTCAGACTACAAGTAATTTGGGTCTTTGTTGCAAACTTGATGTGTGGCTTTTGGCATATAACATCTTTCTATTTTTAGTCTCTTTGCTAATCAAAGAATTATATCTGTCATCCTTGCTATAGAAGGCCATGTGGGAGAAGGAAGGAGGATCACCAATTGTTGGTACCTATTCTATCATTCAGATTTGTCCTGAAAATAAAACATATATATACATATCATATTAACTTTTATTTATTAAATGAAAAGCATTATACAAATGCTGGATGGTACATCTATTCTTACTGTTATCGTTGGCTTAAATGACAACTATGTAGTGGAAAACCCAAAGGGCTCATAAACGCAGAAGAAAATCATGACCTACCCACACATATCCTGAATCAATGGAAATAAAGATTTTCTTGTAGTAGACATTTAATAAGCATATTAAAATTTATTTATTTAGTCATACATTCAACACATTAATTGAGTGCGTATTATATGCTAGTCACTTTCTAGAGCTGGGAATAGAACAGTGAATTTATCCACCCAAACAGTCACAGCTCTCCAGTTAATCTGGATTATCTTGCTTTAATTCTTCCATTAAAATATACTGTTTATACTCTTGATACTGAGTGAGTGAGAAAGGGAAAGAGAGAGGGGCCTACAGGCAGAGAGACTCTCAATTTTCAGGATTAAACACCAAGACATGTCCCACTGTATTAGGTATTCTATGTAAGGGATAGGTTTTAGGGAATTTGGATTTTCTCATTCTCTGGTCCAATAAATCTGTACCCTAAATTCAAACACTGAAGATAAAATGAATTAGGAGTACTGAGTTGGCATGGTGAATTTAAGTTCTTGTAGCACATTCTAAATTGTGGCTGATAATATGAAGTTTGCTGGTGAATGAATGTGTTTTATAAGCATACGGAAATGGAGATGCTATTGCTCCAAAGCAATACTGGGGAACAATAGAAGGAAATCTGAAAGATAATCTGACAAGCCTCATAGGGATTTCCTTTTCAAATTCTGTGATGATTATAGATGAAAACACCTTTTTTAATCATTTTAACTTTGCATTTCAAGTCTATGTTTTATACTAAACTCCACACACAAGTGTAAATTGAGCAGGATTTCAGTATAAATTTGGCATGAATTGAAGCTAGGATCTTTTATCAAAACCAAAACCTACACTCCACAAAAGTACTTTAAAACATTAAATATACTTATTAGAGGGAAAGGCATATTCATTATTAACACTACCGTGACAAAACAGATGACTGATAAAGGTTTTTAAGGTGGTTTGGTCTATTCTAGGCCCCGTGGAACTTCTGCATCATGAAGATGCCTGTCCTCTACCAGCTTGCCATAAAGACTCATGCATGCCATACTCACTCACTTGCCATAAAGACTCACATGGACAACTTGTGCAGGAGGGAAGAACTTGCACAGCACTTGGAGAATTATGTGAAAGCAGTCACAGAACAGCTTTGGGAGCAAAACACAAGAACTGGAGATAGGAGGACAGGTGGCTCATCAGAGTCCCCATTTCAGAGCAGGTGCAAGGAAAACTTTTATTAAAGTAGGAGAGAAGGGATTGGTGTTCCAAGTATAAGCTGGATAGAGTAAGGACTTGTTCAGGTGAACAGCTTGACAGTTGATGCCCCAAATTCTAGGGTGGACAAGAAAATCATTGATGGGTTCATGCTTCTAGACCAAATTTAGGCACCAAGAATTGAATCAGGGCACATGAAAACAGAAAGGTAACAAAAGTTATATAGATCTCGATAGGGGTGGGGGAGTGTACATTCAGTAGAATAACTAAAGTAAGATGATCTCAAGGTATGGGCTGCTGCTGTGTGTCCTTCCTTGTATTAAAGAACTTTCTGCAGCAGATCAGGGGCTACTGAGGCTGACAGATTAGAACCACATGGCCAATGACCTTTGCTAAGGTCTAGGACCTCGGGAAATGATTCAGCGTTCAAACTGGAAACAATGGATAAGTAGCACTGAGAAGGCAAGGCACTCCATTGTTGGGAACTAGTGCAGGATTAGCAGAATCAGAAAAAGGCTGGATAGGTAAGGAAAACAGAGGCTCCAGAGGGCAGCAAACACACTTGACCTTCAAGGAGAGAAACAAATTGGAAGCTGTGCTCTCCCCTTACGGCGGATGGGGAAACAGAAACACAAACGCATCGTTCTCCCCACAAGAGAAAACACAATGCTGCCCCTAATGGTATCAAGGCGACCTTCCAGGGAGGAAAAAAACTCATGCTTCTTCAGTCTATCCCCAAGACTGAAGAAAATCTGATGATGCCTTGACATCAAACAACACAAAATAATCAGGAAACCCAAGTAAACTCCTGGCTTCCTCCAGCCACAGAATGGCTGAGGGCTGCCCTTCACTACTACTTTACATCTCCAAGTATTTGGGTGATAGAATTTCCCAAATATTTCTGCAGAAAATGAATCCAAGCCTGCTATTACTCTCTGGGTGTCCCAAAGAACAGATAGCAAGAGGGAGACAGTGTTTTCTGTGGAGTCAGTTGTGCTTAGGAGTATCAGAATATGCAGAACGGCCCAAACACAGCCTCATTCTCCACCGTGAAGTATTAGATTGATCCTCTATTCCTGCCTTTGTGCTGAATTTTGGTTTCCCCCTGCTCCCTTCAAAACTAATTACATTAGAGAAACTCAGGGTAAAATATTCTGCAAAGCACACTTTTCTCACTATTCTTGTCAATGAACTTCAAATTGTACTGTGATTTGGGATTCTCTGTCCTACAGTCTCTATCCATTTTGAAATAATTTAAACTCCCAAATGAGGCCAAAGGCATACAGAACAGTGAAACTCAAGTAGCTACTCCTAAAACAAAAACAGTCTCACTGGCTTGAAATAGACACATGTGCCAGTCTACCTCAAAAACAAAAACAAAAAACACACAATCACCCTCAAAAAATATCAAGTCACTCCAGCAAATGGAGGCATCTCAAAAAAACATCTGAGCACCTTCCATGCTCTAACCAATGTGTAATAAATATACAATGAAATCCTGACCTTGAAGAGTTGTTTTGTGAGGGAAAGGGGACCTGCTTGAATATACAGAGTCTTCCAAACCCCAATGCTAGGTGAGGCCAGGGGTGAACAGCAGCATGAGGCACACCATCCTCCTTTACAAGTCCCTCCCATGGGCCTTGCTTCCCTTCTAGTCACAAGCATCATGGGCCTACATTACTGCCATAGCCTGTGGGCTCAGCCCAACTTATGCCTACGCCCTCAGGGTTCTCTTTCCATGCAGTCTGGGAAAGGGAAGCTGTAATCATCACCTAAGCTCCCAGTGAGTTCTCCACCGTTCGCAACCATCCTCCACATGCACTCCTGTTTCTTCTGTCAGCTTACAACTGGGTTCTCTCTCTGAGCCGAGTCCTTCAGATTGCCAGGTCAGTTAAGATAGGTAACTTGGTTCAATTTCCTTATATTCTCACAGATTGTGTTTTGGCCTCATGCATGAAAGCCTGTGGATGGCTCCCAGCCACAGCACAGCAACTCTGGCCAGAACCCTGGGCCTGCATTCATCTGGGAAGAGAAACTAAAACTGTTAGTATCAGCAACTTCTAAGTCCTTAAGATCTCTGGAGAATCGTGACACATGCTTTACTCATATTTTCTCATTCAACATCACAACAACTCAATGAAAAAAGCATTATCATCTCCATTTGCAGATTATGAAACTGAGGCTCAGAGAGCTTAAAGTTTGAGAGTCACCTAACTAGAAAATTTAAGTGTCGTGATTCAAATGTTGTCTATTGATTTCCAAAATTAATGCTTCTAACTTTTATCTTCTATGATCCTGAGTTTAACAGAAAAGAGAAAATCTTTAGGGGTCTTGGTTTTGGGGAACTTCCATCTGGCCCATGCCAGGATAATGATCAGAAGAGCAGCCCTAGCACATGGGGATGGTCCACAGCAGGGCATGGTCACATAAAAACCAGTGAGTTCAGAGCTCCAACCCCAGGATGTCCTCATTCTCACCATCCCTTTCCCTGTCCAATGCCAACTCCCAGAAAAAGGCATTCAGTATCACAAGGGGTCTCAGGGTAATGTTTAGCTTGGGAGCTGAAGCTACATCAGACTACAGGGCACACAGCAGCTTCATGTACCAGCTAATAACTTAGTAGGCCCAACTCATCCTTGAACCAGAGGGCACACTTGTACAACATTGCTGTCAGCCACAGTCGACGACAGGCTTGTTCCTTCCCAACCCCCAAAACAATTTGCGATCTTCCATTTTTCCATATTCATTAGTGGTGCCACCACGTTTTCAATGTTGTAAAGAAAGAACCCAAACAATATCTGGGGCACCTGGGTGGCTCAGTCAGTTAAGCACACAACTTTGGCTCAGGTCATGATCTCACGGTTTATGGGTTTGAGCCTCGTGTTGGGCTCTGCTGACAGCTCAGAGACTGGAGCCTGTTTCAGATTCTGTGCCTCCCTTCCTCTCTCTCTCTCTCTCTCTTTCTCTGCCCCTCCCCTGCTTATGTGCACTCTCTCTCTCTCAAAAATAAACATTAAAAAAAAGTAGCAAAACAATATCAACATGGAGCTGATATAAAAGTTTAATAAGTGAATACACACAAAAAACCCTGCACTGTGCCTGATACATGATAATACAGAATAAATGTTAGATAGTATTACTTTATTTAAATGTTATAACATTTAAATGCTGTAAGGTAGATATTATGTCTCCACTTTGTGATGTCCTAAATGAGGCTTAGAAAAGGAAGTTCAGCAACTTGCCCCAGCTCATGAAGCTATTAACGGGCGGAGCTCTGATTTGACTCTTTACAACCCAGAACTAAGGAGTTTGAAAATTATTATGTGGGTTATGAAGAGCAGCAGAAACATTTCAAATGGGAAAATTATATCTCTAACTATAGTATCCCATCATAAGCTCAAGAGACCCATTTATTCAAGGTATTTTAAAATGTTCATTTTGGTCTCAGCTTCAAACCATTGTCCCTGGTCATGACTATTCCTCCTTATTCCCACAACTCCAAGTCCTATCCATCCCTTAGCTTAGGCTCCATGCTTTGAGACCTTCCCAGATCACTGTAGCCCCTATAATCTTCTTTTCTCTAAAATTACATGGCACTTCCTCTTACATTGTTACTCAGTTTCTCCAGTCATTCTTTTATATGAACAGTATTTATTAAATGCCAAACATACATCAAGCACTGTGCTGGGGGTGGGAAGCATGGCCCCTGCCCTTAAGCTCCTTTCAATTTAGGATGAAGACACACAAAGAAGTAAAGTGTTCCCCAAAGGTATAAGATACAGTGGAGAATAAAGAAGAGATTGGTCAATCCTATAGTATAGACTGAAGGGAGGCAGGGCATGAGGGTGTGAAAAGAGAGCACCTGTCTTGGATCTGAGTCTTGAAAGATGAAAAGCTGTTCCCTTGTCGACCTCAGGAGAGGACAGGTCTCAGGCGAGTAAAGGACACTGTGATCAAAGGTCCAGAGGAATAAAGCAGGGTGGCATGTGCTGGCAGCCTGCAGGAGTTCAGTCTGGTTGCAGCACTCGAGTTGGGCATGGGCTGGACTGCAGATGCTGCTTGCATGTGCTCTAGGAGTCTGATCTTTTCTGTGGGCAGGGAGTGACCACATAAGGCCTGTGTGCACATAGCCAGATTATGTTGGCACGTTGGAAGGAAAACTCTGGCAGCTATGTCATAGAAAGGGTGAGACTAGAGCCAGGGAGATGGCTTCAGAGACTGCTGCAACAGGCTAGGCAGAGGAGTGTCAAGATGCAAACTGAGGCAGTGACACTGGGAATGAAAAACACAGTCGAAATCGAAGATAAAGCTCACAAGGGTCAGGGACGCAAGTTTAGAGATAAGTAATTTAGAAAGAACACTCTTATGAGCCTGTTAGGGCCTTCCAAGTGGCTGTGCAGGCAGCAGAAGGCCAGTGGAGAGGCTAACAGAAGCCCAAAAATAAATTATGAAGACTTTGTATTTCCCTTCTTCTGGATTCCACATAACTGGTGTCACCACTGGGCAGGGTCTTAGCCTCACAAGTGGTCATCTGAATCAAGGACTAATGATACTTCAATTGAACTTTCCTTAAAAATGACGAATGAGGGGCGCCTGGGTGGCACAGTCGGTTAAGCGTCTGACTTCAGCCAGGTGACGATCTCGCGGTCCGTGAGTTCGAGCCCCGCGTCGGGCTCTGGGCTGATGGCTCAGAGCCTGGAGCCTGTTTCCGATTCTGTGTCTCCCTCTCTCTCTGCCCCTCCCCCGTTCATGCTCTGTCTCTCTCTGTCCCAAAAATAAATAAACGTTGAAAAAAAAAATTAAAAAAAAATGACGAATGATAAATGGGAGCCTGCAATAAAATGTGAAGAAAAAGTGGGGAGGTTAACAAGCCACTCATGGCTTATGGACTTCAGACCAAACTTTAAAAATGCTGGTCATGCTGGGCAAATTTCAATAGCTAATCAGAGCCTGCTTCTTGGGTTTCCTGTGCAACTCTTTGGCTATAAAGGAATACTCTCACTCAATGATAATTTTATTGACACGCTCTTCCTTTCCCTTATAGCAACACGGCAACCATATTGTCCTGGGGAAGTATGTACTTTCAAATAGCAATTCTGATTAGATGAAGGCAAACACAAAAGTCATTTGAATTTAGGTTATTGCTGGACCAAAAAACCCCCAAAAAACAAAAAACAAAAAAACCCTCTAATGAAAGATTTTAATATATGCTATCAATATCCCTATCTCAAATAAATGATGATTTGTGACAGTCTACCTTCAGGGCTGTTGGAAAAAAAATCAATGATCTTTTTAAAATTCGAGCTCTGATATTTGCAAAGTGCTTTTGGTTTAGATGAGGAAAAGCACTAGAGGAGTACATAAATAGATAAATAAATCTATTAAAAAAAATTGCTCACAGAAGATAAACAAATCACCCCAAAGCAGAATTTTATTAAACTCTACTTAGGTCTGATCTTCACACAAAGCTACAATTCTCCCAGAAAGTCTCTCTGTGCTTTGACTGCAGGTACTGTGCGGATACTTTTCATGGAGCAGTGCTGACCACTAATGGCCGGTTAGCTCATTTTGGTTTTCCCAATCATGTCTCAGAACTGTCTCTGAAGAAGTCATTGATTAAAGTAATCAATCAATTCTCCACTCAATAATGCTCCGGCTTCTTCTGCTTTTAATATCAAAAAGCACTAAAAACTAGTAGTAATCAAGTTTCCTGGATCACACTCTATCTGTGCTTTTTGATCAAAGGTTCATAGATAATTTCTTTGGCTTTAAAAGATGACGTGTTCTACTGAATGAGCATAGACTATCAATCTCATTTCTTTATTAATTTTGAATGTAAGCAATGCCTTCATTTATAATTAAACTAAGTTAATTTTGAGTATTACTTTATCACCGCTGTATTTCCACAGAAGGAATAAGTCCTACTTATTGAATTTTCCTGGTGGTTTATAGACTAGATACACAGAATTTAAAGCATATCATCACCTTTAGGGCATGAAACATTCATCTTCCCAAAGAGATCACACTATCATCATCTAGTATGTACATCCACCCACACACACACACACACACACACACACACACACACACACACACAGAGTAATACCTATTTTTGTGAACCAAAAGAGAACAAGCACAAGAAAAAAAAATGTCATAACTGTTGGGTAGAAATAAAAGATGATGAGAGTACACTATTAATATTGTATCACATTGAGCTTCCACTCCTCCCCCATGTTCTTTATCCATTCAACAAGTCTTCAACATATTCAAGAAATAGGCTGCACAGAGTCCTACACAAGAGCAGAATTCTTAGTGATGTCAGAAAAGAATAGATCACAAATATTTTTAAACCCTCTCTTTAAGATGAATGAAGTTCTAGAGAAAAAAAGAGGATCTTTGCCTTGCCTGGGTCCTCTGGCCATGTTGGTGGTAGAACTTGGGTCCTTCCTTACCAATTTTCTGGTTGTCCAGCTGGTTGTCCAGCACTTGGTGAACTCCACTAAGTTGTCTTTTCCATTTGTTCTCCTTTTCTGTTTTTTGGATGCTGAATATGATCTCCACTATCAAATCTCAGAATCTTTAAACCTTCATTACTATTCATCACTAACATTATTCTCAGCTGTCTTACCTTTCCTCAAAATTATTAAAAATATTACTAAAGCATAAATTAATCATTAGGCATTTAACCTCCAAACACCTTTCTGAAACTAGGCTTATTGGTAATTTTACATAAGTGTGAATTCTCACTTTCCAAATAAATTTAAAAACCAACTGCAAATAGTCTACTAATAAACATTTAAAATTAATATTTGACTATTCCCCAACCAGTCAGGTATTCAGATTGTCAACCTATCTAGTACATTCAAAATGGCCAGCTAGCCATATTTTAAATTAAACATAAGCCCAGGGGATTTAGCTTTTGTGGGCTTTGCACATTTAGACTTGTGTCAATATCAAGAGTCAATACAAACCTAATACTAAAACACTCAATCTCTTATGTTGAAATTTTATAAAACCAAGGATTCTCTTAAAGCATCAATACCTTTTAGAGTCATTTTTAAACCCCCAAATAAACTCAGTCTAAGGGGAGTTTCATAATAATCGAATATGGAATTGCAAGTTAGACTGGGCAACACATTAAACAATTAAACAAGCAAGAAGTTTAATTAAATTTCTAATTCGCATTGGATTTCATTCTATCCTACAATTATAAGGTTTCAAGCCAGTATCAAGTATTCAGGAGTGCCCTGCTGAAAATATATCTGCAATGTCAATAGTGAGCAATATATTAATGTCAGATAGATGGTGGAATAATGGCTGTTATTGTTAAGATCACTGGAGGCTGGCTGACTTTTCCTTCTCCTCCTCTACCCCAAGTCCACTAGTCCCCAGACAGGGAAGTGGCAGCTTTTCCTGACAGAGATAATGGGAAAAGAGGTAAACTCCCTCATTTTATGGAAAAGGAACCTGATAAAAAGATTGTCCTTGAAAGAAGAGGAATTGCCAGGAATTGAAAAGGATGTGGGGTCTAGTATCAATCCTACCACTTGCCACTCCTGTGGCTTTGAACAAGTTCCTCTGTCGACAAAGTCACCCTAGATCCAATTGGATATGAAATTGGAGGTCATCCAGCACACAGACATTTAAGGGGGGGGGGGGGGAACAACCCACCATCTGTTAATTGATCTATCTGTCAAATGGCTGAGGCAAGAGAGGGGTGGGTGCTCTTGATCTTCGTGGTTCCAAAGTTAAGGCTCTTTATTACACTGCCCTAAAGTAAAACCTTCATGGCAAGAGCCTCACGTATATGGGCATGTATCATATGTAAACATGTATGTGTAGAATGTGTGTATGTGTATAATACAAAATGTTTCCAAATAAGCTGTACTGAGGAAAAGGCTTAGCATAGACTACTTACCAGCTTGCACAAGTTTAATGCCACGAGGAAAAAGAAGGCTCAGCTAAATAAACAGATGAAAAAGTATTTTCAAGACCAGAAACATTAACGCAAGCTTAGAGCTCGACGTACAGAGTCATCATTGTCACCAAGCATCATTTTAATCTTGAGACTTCCTATCTGGAAGGATTCAGAAGAGTTCCTAATTCATTATTCCAAGTCTGCATGGTATTTAGAAAATTGCTTTGTAGTGTTCCTTCTTAGTAGATCAAAGCCCTGTAAAACCATTTAGTTTTTTCTCAATCTGAAAGATGTTTAGGTCATGATAACTGGAAAATACAATGCAAACCCCTACTACAATTAAATAGGCCAGGAATAGTTTTGGCTTAGTAAACTACCTACAGCCTCAGATCTATTTTGTAGTGTATAAAGCACTATTTCCAAGCTATCTGGTTTTTAAAATGCACCAATAGCAACAGCATTAATTTAAAATACCAGTGTTCAATATGTCAAAGCTCAAATATTCTGAGAGGGAGCTTTAATGCGTATATATTATTAATGCACTATCAGAGAACAGATCCCTGAGTTGATTCTGACCAGTGAGTCATTAGAGACTACAAAAAAGCAAATTTGGAGTACGATAATAGATAGACAGAATTTTTTTCTGGGTGATCTCACTATCCAGGGGAGAAGAAACAAAGTACAAGAAGTTTGCAGCTTCAGGTTGGGGGATAGGAAAACAGACTTTAATAAAACATTGTTTTTATTCTTTACTAGCCACTTGGGCAAGAAACTCTTTAGAGAAAAGAACGGGAAAAGCATATCTTGAACCACGGTGGAAGCTCTATTATGAGCTGGGTGGCCCAGGTGGGTACTTATATCTCTGGTCCTTAGTTTTCTTATTTAAAAGAAAAAAAAAAAGGAGAGATAATTGTCACCATCATAACTTCCATGAAGATTTAATGAGACAAATATCAAAAAGCATAGCACTGTACTTGGAATACAATGTTAATGTCACTGAATATTAATTCTCTCATAGGATTGATGCAAGAGGGGAAGAATATAAAATAAGACAGTATTACTTTTATGAATTTTTCAATTTATAAAGCCCATTAATTTAGGGCACTTGTGACTTTTGACATTTTTCCCCTTTTCCTCAAAGGCCTGGCTACTTGGTGCAGATTGATTTTGCAAATATAAAGATGTGGATAGGACTAAAACCACGGCCCACTGGAATATTCTAATCACTTGTGAGGCAGATAATCTGAGCTCCCAAACTCAGTGTTTTCTTAGACAAAGGTGTTCAGAAGAAAGTGTGCTATTCTAAGAAGTAACAGAGAGGTCAGATGCTTCTGCTCAGTGCTTCAAATTGGGCTCTCCCCAGGAAGATGATTCAATGTTAGTCCAAAGTTCATCCTAAAGGAGAAAAATGACTGTTCTCACACTGTGCTCCTATCTCCAGTGACTTATGTAATGCACATCCAATGTTACCTCAGTACAAACACATATATTTAAAACTCATCTTAATCCACCCTGATAACTAACCAGGACTTAGTTTCAGACCACAGGTTTTTTTCTCCCCAATCCTCTTACCTCTAAAAGAGAATTTAGGGTTGCCTGGGTGGCTTAGTTGGTTAAGTGTCTGACTCTTGATTTCAGCTTAGGTCAGAATTTCACGGGTTCGTGAGTTTGAGTCCCACATCTGGCTCTGTGCTGACAGTGTGGGGCCTGCTTAAGGTTCTCTTTCTCTCCCTCTCCCTCTGCGCCCCCCCCTCCCAGAATACATACATAAACATAAAAAACTAAAAATAAAAAAGAATTTAAACTCTGAGACTAAAATCACATCATCTAGACAACTGGAAAAAGGAAACATCATCAAATTAAATCAAACAAAAACTTTGCATAGACTGTATTAAGCATGATTCTATAAGGTGACCAAAAATGTTGTTATACGTTAACTTGTAAATTAAGACTTAATTTACATTAAGGAAATTCTTTGAAGCCCAAATCATCCTTATACATTGTTAATAATATACACGATGTTATTATTTGATTCTGTAAAAATAACCAATTCTTATCCAATAGCATCACTACAAAATAAGGGGAAAGCATTTAAGTTCTAAATCATACTTTTCATCCAGTATGTGAATATACTACACAAAAATACCGCTTGCTTTTAAAACAAACTGAAGGAAACTTTCGTCTCTGGAGAACAACAGTAGGCATTCTTGTTATAAATGAGACAGCATGGGGTGAGGGAAAAAGCTCTGAATTGAGATTCAAGATCAGTCTCTGCCACTTGTTAACTAAAAAAGCACACACAAAACATTTAATCTCTATTTTTCTTTATTTTTTAAAGATAATACCTTCTGGCTATCTCACAGCATTCCTTAATCATCAAAGTATTATGGAAACTATAAAGCAGTATAAGAGTAAGGAATTATCCCTATATGCTACCAGACTCTAAATACTCTGACATGAAGGAATTAAAATCTGAAATCTTCCTTATAATTCTTAGAATCAGAAAAACATACTATGCATAATTCAATCAGAAGTCCCCAAATTGATTTCTCAATAACTTGGAGATAAAACTGTCTCATTTAGTTCTTCTGTGGGGATGTTAGCAGTTGGCATTGCACCCTGCCCATAATATTGGACTGAAATTCAGCATTAACTTACGCATAACTTTATACCTTTATATTAATCCAGGTTAGCATTCACCTCAACTAGTTAATGAAAGCATCTTTCGAAATTAAGTTTCTTTTCATTTAAGGTAAAGAATGTTTAAACCTTGAAGCTGGAGGAATAGCTACCTTCAAATGCCTGAAGGGTCACCACATAGAGGAAAGACACACGTTCTATTTGGGCCCAACAAGTGACATTACGAAATTATTCTCAAACAGGTTTCAACTCGTTGTAAGGAAGTGATTTCTACAATCAAAGGTAAGCAACGAGCAAATGAGTCCAGAAGTGGTGAGCTCATCACAAGAGGCATGTAAGCACAGACTACACTTGGAAAGAAATTGTAGGAAAGGGTTGAACACTAAATGGTTGGAATAGAGGAACACCAAACTCTTCTCAAAGTGTCCATCAAACAGTATGGTTTTTGAGGATCTTGATAATTATGAGCAGGTATTCAGAGTATATGAGAGAAAAATCACCTAGAACAAATTAATTTTTCTAAATTACATATCAGTGATATATGGCATTTTTTCCTAATTATTTAAAGTAAAATACATACACTCAACCTGTAATGACTTTTTCTGAATTAAGAGCAAAAACTTCAGTTGCCAATGCCTTTCTTAGATTCCCAGAAAGTCAGTAACTCTCAAAATTTTCCTGGTCGCATCACCTGCACTGGATTTTTCTCTGCTGAAATTTCCAATTCCATTCTCCTCACATCAAATAATGTGTGGCAATAAGCCAAGGGAGATAGGCTAGAGGAGTTCAATTTTTATTTATTTTTATTTTTTAAAGTTTCTTTATTGGGGGGGGGGAGGGACAGAGAGAGAGGGAGAAGGAGAATCCCAAGCAGGCTCCACACTGTCAGCAGGGAGCCTGACGCACGGCTGGATCTCAGGAACCCTGAGATCATGACCTGAGCTGAAATCAGGAGTCAGGCTCTTAACCAACTGAGCCACATAGATACCCCTCAAATAGGACTTTCTTATTTCTCCAACTACACTGCTATTGCTTACTGTCTTGTGAAGAGGAAAAACAAAGTTTCTTCTATTGCTTCCATTGTAAGGATAGCCAACCTTCTATCACTGTTTATTTTGTACTATAGAGCCCAAAGTAATAATTCCTATGATTTAATAATTTATCAAAAAAAATACCCTAAAGGTAGTACATATGACATTAACTATTAGGTTTAAATTTATAAATTAAAGCTTGCTCACTATTATAGAATTCACTAATTATGTCATTTTCTTAGAGGAAACCATGTATATACTTGCCTCGATACAATAAACAGTTCCAAAATAAACTTATTTTTTGCGTTATTCTCTACATTACCCAGACAAGCTGGAGTCAGCATAGTAACGACCACTGCCAGGTTCAACACTCCTGGTTGCACTATTATTCATATAAGGAGAAGGACAAAAGAAAAACACAATAGATCAAAGGGTCTGCAACAGAAGTTCAGGGAAACCAACATTAATTCAGCCTTTACAATGTTACTTGCATTTAGTTTTAACAGAATAATGCTTATTGGTTGGTGGAAATTTTGATATCTATCCCTTCTTCATGCCTATGATTTCTCCTTCTTTATAAGCATGGTCAGGGATGCCAGAAAAATGTCAAGCAAGTATTAAACATAACCAGGGGAGGAGGAGAGAGGTTGATCCCCACTAGGCAATAACAGAACAAGAATACTGTTTAATATTTACTAATGCTTTGTCATGCATGAAATGCTTTTACATGTTTCTGGATCAAACAGGCTACTGAAAGACTCCATTTAATGACAGCTGTGGTTTTTCTGAGCACTGTCCCGTGTCCTACTTCCTTTTATTGCTGCCAGGAAACTGCGGTTTAGTTCCCTACACTGACTTAACTGCCAATTTTGAAAGGTTATAGATAATACAACAGATTCAGGGAGAGTTGAGTTGGCTTCAACTTGGGAGATTAATGTGAATAGGTCAGTACCATAAGACTCAGTACAGCCCAGGGGTGATGGATCAAGTCAGCATGGGTCTCATATCCATAAACAAATTCTTCATATTAAAGACTTACAATGAAAGCCTTTTAAGAAGAAAAGGCTGTTTTTAGAGAAAATAACTTCTCCAAAAAACCAAAAATGTATGTGGATAGATAACACAGAGATGCTCTGCAGACTGCTATTTTTGTAGTATGTCTGTAAGGCTACCAGTTTCAAGTAGACCCCGACACGGGCTTTGGACACCCAGAAAATGCCAAAGAAGTGCCAACAAAGCCAAAATGTCACTCCCATATTTGGCTCATCCAAGAAGGCTCACCCTTGGGCCAACTCTTGACACCACCCTAGTCTTCCTTTGCCCCTTCTGGTTTTCTTGGTGTGCTCTCCAACGAGGAAATTTCAGAATAAATAACAAGCACAAACGTCAATACTGCTGGAAAGAAAATGCTCCAAGAGAACAAAGACCCATCACTTACTATAAAATTATCTCTGCTGATGTTGGTTGACTACTGGCCTGGATTCTTTGGGTCTCATAGTCCTTTCCAATAAACATTATAATAAAACCTAATGAAACCAGATACCCAAATAGGTGCAGTCTGCTTTTTGAGCATATATTTTTGATATTCATTTGGACAGAACAAAATAATGTCAAATACAGATAATTCGGTTTTGGTGGCTTAGAGAACATTTTGTAGCTAAATCATCATGATGGCCTAAACAGGAATTAGTGCTACTAAAAATTTTAAAAATAAAATAAAATAAAATAACACTACTACCAAAGGCCACAGGGTGGTTCCATTACAGCTGAGATCATTTAGTGGTAACACAGACTCACTACATTCCCTAGGCCTAATCATCATCTTTGGGCTGTAACACAGGGGTCACTAACTGCAGCTCATGAGCCAAATATGGCCCACCACCTGCTTTATTGGAACACACCACACATGTTCATTTATGTATCATCCATGGCTGTGCTACTACTGCAATGATAGAATTGAGTAATTGTGACAGAGACCATATGGTCCACAAAGTCTACCGTATTTACTTTCTGGCCCCTTACGAAAAAAAGTGGGTCGGTCCCTGTTCTAAGAGATGAAATTTGTAGTCCCAAAGGTACCTATTTATATATCTGAGAAGATCCAAACAGACCTCCTGATGAAGAAAATGGAGAAAAGGAGCGAGAGAAGAAAAGAAAAGGAGGAAGAAGTAACAGTACTACCATACTCGTGGTACCAGTAGTAGCAGCAGGAGTAGCAGCAGTAACTTGGGCTTGCTGTAGAAGTCTCTGACCTAGCTTCACGTAGATGGAAGAATCTCCCTCTAGGCAAAAGCATCAACAAAGTCAGTCTTTTAAATATGCGCAACAGAATGTCAAATTTGCTGTCGCAAATTTACTATTATATTATAAATATGGGTCACTCAACCAACCAATAGCAAAGGCCACCATCGCTTGAGACGCTCAGCAGATTTCTTAATCTTGAATTGATGTGATATAACACGGCTTTATTCCTTGAAATCCCAGGATGACTAGGGGAGGTGCACTCTCTCTGGCATGACTAGTCAGGCCTCATTGCAGAAGCAGTGAGCTCAGGATACCAGTCCACTACAGGGAGCAGTATATGGTGAGGAAGGTCATATTGAAGATGTCAACAAGACCAATAAAATGGCAGAGGGAAGAGGTGCATGAAATAAGCCTTCTTCATGACACCCGTGAGTATCACAAAATCTAGGCCATGACTGCGTTTCTTCTGGGTCAGAAGTTTGTACAGACAGAAATGTGAGGAAGTAGGTGGGCTTTGAGCACCTCAGACCCTAGAACTGGAGTTTGGGCCATGTTCTGCCCACCATCTCCCAGAGGCAAGGAGGCCCAGGTGGCATAGGTGGCATAGAACATTACATACTGTTCTGTACTTTTCAGCGTTAAGTATAGATTAGGTCAGCATTATGTGAAAGAGTCTAGGTAGTGTGAAAATTACCCATCTCAGTTGGTTAAGTTTTATCCAAAAATTGAGTCAGTCTGACGAAAAGAAAGATATATGGAAGGACAAAAAGAAACATAACCTGGAAGCATCAGGTTAGGTGGCTACAAAACTGCCTTCAGGAAATTGCAATCTCATTTTTTAATACTAATTTAAGAAAAAATTATTTTATGTGACATCAACTTCTAGTACTTCAAAAAATCTAATGCTGCTAGTGGAAAACATATGTTTTTCAGTATCTCCTAAGAATCCACGTTATAAAGCCTTCTTATCATACCAGAAAGTTTCTTTCCCTCAAGGGCTGTTGTGATATTTTGGCAGACAATATGAATTCCTTAACTCATCAAGTCTTTGTGGGGTTTTTTTAATTACCCTTATCAGAAAACTTGAGTCAAATTTCAAGTTTATAGTAAAAATATGATTATCCACTATGTGCTACAAGATGTGATAGGACCCCTCATGCATGTGAACAACACTGACAAGACGCCTGCCTTCTTGGTGTTTTTACCCAGGGGTAAATAGCCAGGAAATGGGCAGCTAGGTCTAAAGGTGATCTCACCAATCCAAGGGCCCAGGACTTGGTGCCTTAAAGGTACACATACAGAAACCACAATAACCAAAATGCAATTGCATTCTTTACTTAACATTTCAAAGAACTTTATAAAAGGGAATACAATTTGAATCCACAGGTATATATTTCAAAAGGTGCTTTTCCCTTCCCAAATTCCTCAAACTCCATAGCTATTCTAGAGCCTCATTCACACCAAAACCCCAAATTTTCTTTCCATTTCTGGAACCATGAAGCTTTCTTTTTTCCTTTCTCCCAGCATTAGCCAAGCAGTTCAATTTACCTTCTCTCTTAGTAAGCAGGAAAGAAATCCCTATTCTTTAGGAAGAGAAAAGACAGGCAAAATTGGGCAGGCAAATAGCAGATTCCCTTCAACAAACAGGGTGCAGAGGAGCAGAGTGAAAGCTATAAATACTACCCTTGGATAATTTCTGTAGGGCCATATAATTACAATTGTGAGAGAATACTGGAAAGGTAAGGTTACTAATTTAGCATTGTGGTCAGAAGAGACCTCTTTCACAAAGTCACATTTAAAGCTAAGATCTGTAGAATAAAAAACCAGCTAACCAAAGACCAAGAGGAAAGACCATCCTAGGTAGGAAAGCCTCAAGGGTGGTTGCCTGAGGCCTGTGCATTCTCCAGGAACTGAAATCCACCCAATCTAACTACAGCAAAAGGAACACAAGTGAAACTGATAAGAGATATGGCTGGAAGACAGGCAGGATAAAATCATGGAGGGCCTTCAGATCCTGGCAAGAATGTTGAGATTATAACAAGTGCTATACATAGCCAATGAAGGGTTTTAAGTAGGGCAAGACACAACTGGACCACCCTGAAGAGTAGACTAGTAAGGAGAGAGCAAGGAATGCAGAAGCTAATTAGAGATATGAAAGGCTTAGACCAGGGAGGTGAACATGAAGATTACAAGTGGTCAGATTCAATCTGTAGAGGTTGGTGAGATGTTGAACACATATGGAGGGAGAAGGGCAATTCCTAGGCTTCCTCTAGTTACACTTGAGTAAATGGGATTGGAAGAAAGGTATTATTTAGCTAGAAACATCAAGAGTTCAGTCTTTACATTCAATTCCTTATATATTTACTAAAAATTGTCACATTTATAAATTACACTATTTAAATTCAATTGCAATAGCTCCCTCATTGTTATATGCCCAGGGCTTCCAATAATATCTGTCAACAAGGCAAGTGCTAAGTACTTGTAGAATGAATGTAATTTCCTCCAGTAATTATCTCTCTGGTATTCAAAATATCTGAGCAACATCTTTAGATTAAAACAAATTTTATGTTTTTGAAGTTATGTTTGATAAGATATGATTTCATATTTAAAACGTAAAAAACACACTCATTGCTTTTAATAATACAAACTACAGAAGGTAAATTTCAAGAAAATATTCTTGTCTAGTAGATTCTAACTTTGAGGAAAATGTTTTGAAACATTGTTCTGTTTGACCTCTGATTATTTAAATTTTTCCTTTTAATTCTGTGGCATGTGTGCTTTTTATGGTGAGTGACCTCAAATTCCTTCTGGAAGTAAATGGGAGAATAAATTAGAAAGAAACACTGTAGCTCAGATCAAATGCGTTTTGTGCAGTTTAGTGGCTTGATTCTTGGCCCCTGACCCACCCTAGTTGGAGAGCACTCTTTTTCAGGGGTCCATCCTAGGAAACAAAGCTCAGGGGGCTGCGCTTCCAGACGACTAACAGGACAAGGCAGCCTGGCCCCAGAGCCTCTTCCTGGCTCTGTAATTTCCTTATCCCTTTCTCCTACTCTTCTCCCCACAACCAGAGTCTGAGCATTTAAGAGATAAATATCCTGGGCTAATCTTTGAGCACACGTTAATACCTCTCTGTTATTCTTCCTCTTGTGAAAACCATGTAGCATTGTACATATGGGACACAGTGAAGAAATCTTAGTGGGAATGATGGTATATTTATCTCTTAGAGAACTTTCTTTACTCAAAGGATTAAATATGAATTGTTAGAATTTCAAGAATTGGGTCAGTCCAAAGAAATTCCAAGCAACAGAACCTTGCAGTTCCCTTCAGTGAACACTCAGAGGCTGTTTAAGAATCTACCACTTTCTACCATTTGCGATGTTTTTTTCCACCTATTTTTTTCCCTCTTTCTCTTTCTTTAAAAAGCCTTTGTATTCTGTTATTCAATTTATTTATTTCATATTTTGCCCAACTTTGACTTATTTCTGGAACATTTAAGGAAACTGCCTGATCTTCTAGATCAGCGGGGGGGTTGAGGGAGAGGGAATAGAAAAAAGGAAACCTAGTTTTAGATAAAAGGATTTGAGTCCAGTTGCTTATTTTTAGCACCTTCATGGATAAAGACATGCTATGAACTGAGATCCTGAACTCTATTATAAATGATTTAACATTGAAGTTGTACAAATTTGGTCAAACACTCCTATGATTGCTAGTTTCCTGAACTATAAAGTGGGTATGACAACGTTTATCAATTTAAATCTAATAGGAGAAATTCTTAAAAACACATTGGGTATAAGGGATTCAGAGAAAACATATCCATAAGCTTCCTGACAGTATTTTGAAAACTGCTATAGACACATCCGTATTTTCCTGTATAATTATGAAAACTAGCTTAAGCTAATAAAAGTATTTGCCATCTTATTTCCAAGAAAACTAAAATGGAATTGTCAGAGACAATGATGAAAGCCCTTTTAGAAATAAGTAAGAATAAGCAATGTATATGTATCAGCCTCCTAAAGATTTAAATATGTTTTTCAGAGCATAGTCCCCCAGAAATATGACTTCCAACATCATCTGGTTCAGTAACTGCTCCAACAACCTCAACAGAAGTCAGTCCTGCTACCACTTCTCCTCACAGGAAGAAAAGAAAAAAACATTCTTCTCCCTGTCCCATCCAAGTGGATCACTGCTGCTTTTCTCTTTGTTCAGTCTTTCTTACAGAGGTTTGCCAAGTTCTGATGTGGTTCACTGCCGGAAGTGGTTATGGCCAAAGAAGGTCAGAGAACACAGCTACTGAGCAGGGACAGGGATGTGCTTGGGAAAGACACAGGCTGAGATTCAGGTCGCCTCTTGGGAGATGATTTGCGTTTACTGGATACTTACTGTTTATTGGTATTCAAACTTTTCTACGGTCTTTTATAATGTTCTAAATTAAAAACTATTTTAAACATCTTAAAGGTGATTTGCAATTTTTTAAAATAAAAATGATCCAATTATCCTATAAACAGCAGAATTGCCATCTTCTGTAAATAGAACTGGCAAGCATTTCATCAGTCTTAAAATATCACATCCCTTGATTTCCCACCACCCTCCTACCAATGCCTCCCTTTCCTTCTCTGAGCTCCTTAAAGCAGCACTCCAGAACGCTCTAGGAGGACCTATGTGTCCCATGTTAATGCTAAAGAGACTCGCAGAAGATGGCTTGTGGAGGTATCCAAGGCTTAGTGTTTTTCATGGGCTGTCATGAATGCTGCCAGATTTCTTAGTTTCCTTGGTTCTCCATAGCTTATAGATTAAGGGACTAGAACTTCAGATAATGGGTAAAATAGCAAAATTTGAACCATAGGTAGCATCTTAAGCTTCAGGACTTACCTAGATTATTCTATTGTCCTGAGCACAAGACAAGCAGGAGCTGTCTTACAAAGCTGGAAGCAGGGCTTTCCTGCATAAGGCGAGGAGGAAATAATGAAATATTCTGATGCTTTAGTAAAATCCTGACTAATTTTACTTTGCTGTAATTGGCACAATCACTCCTTATAGAAGCCCTCAACTTCGACTTTGAGCAATTCTCAAAAAAGGTACTTCCACCCTCTCACCATCTGCATGGGCAGTCAATGGAATTCTGAAATATAAACAGCCACTTGGATGTTTAATTATACTGTAGAAGTGCCTGGAAAATGAGCAAAGATTAAGACTCCCAGGGGGCACTTTGGTGGCTCAGTGGGTTGAGCATCTGACTCTTGGTTTTGGCTCAGGTCATGATCTCACGATCTGTGAGATGGAGCTCCTCCTTGGGCTGTGCATTGACAGTGCAAAGCCTGCTTAGGATTCTCTTTCTCTCTCTCTCTCTCTCTCTCTCTCTCTCTCTCTCTCTCTCTCTGCCCCTGCCCCACTCACACCCACATGCACCTGTGCACTCTCTCTCAAAATAAATAAACATAAAAAAAATAATCCCAGTTTCCCTGTGTGTGGTACAGCCATATTTATTGTGGTGGAACAATTTAAATCCATCCATACCTACCCCTATAAGTATACACCTATAAAGCAGTGATTGGTATTTATCTACAACTACAAATTTCTCCCGTCTTCCATATGAGAACCTGGAATCCCTAGCCAGGGACAGTCTCGCCTGGAATAAAGATTCTTTTTTTTGAAAGTTTATTTATTTGGGGGCGCCTAGGTGGCTCAGTCTGTTGAGTGTCCGACTTTAGCTCAGGTCGTGATCTCGCAGTTTGTGAGTTCGAGCCCCGTGTCGGGCTCTGTGCTGACAGCTCAGAGCCTGGAGCCTACTTCGGATTCTGTGTCTCCTTCGCTCTCTCCCCTCCCCCACTTGTGCTCTGTCTCTATCAAAAATAAATAAAATATAAAATCTTTTAAGTTTATTTATTTGGATAGAGAGAGAGCATACATGCAGGCGAGGGGCAGAGAGATAGAGAAAGTGAGAAAATCTCATGTAGGCTCCGCACTGTCAGTGAAGAGCCTGGTGCAGGGCTCAAACTCACAAACTGCGAGATCATGACCTGAGCTGAACTGAAGAGTTGGATGATTAAATGACTGAGCCACCCAGGTTCCCCTGGAATACAGATTCTATTTCCTAGGCTCCTTTGACAGATGTGGCCACATTACTAAGTTCTGGTCACTGTTAGCAAAAGAAGTTTGTGGCATATCTGCAAAGGATCCTTTTTTTTTTTTTTTTTTTTTTAATTTTTTCAACGTTTATTTATTTTGGGGACAGAGAGAGACAGAGCATGAACGGGGGAGGGGCAGAGAGAGAGGGAGACACAGACTCGGAAACAGGCTCCAGGCTCTGAGCCATCAGCCCAGAGCCCGATGCGGGGCTCGAACTCACGGACCGCGAGATCGTGACCTGGCTGAAGTCGGACGCTTAACCGACTGCGCCACCCAGGCGCCCCTGCAAAGGATCCTTAAAAGTGAGAGGTTACCTTCTCTTGCCTAGACTGTCTATTTTATAGGTGGAGCACCAGCAGCTACCTTGGACAACAAAGTGACCAACCTTGAGCATAGAAGCCAAATGCTGATAATGGAGAGCAGGAAGACCTAGGCCAGGTCCCTGATGATACCCCAGGGAGTCACCAGACCCCCTCTCACTACCTACCCAGATTTTTTACACAAAAGAAATAAAAACATCTTTCTTTCCGAACCTCTTTTACCAGTGTGAAGCTGATTAATGGAAACTGAACAAAATGTTAACTGATATGCCTGTCATATATAGTCCAAGGAGGCTGTCTGCTCTGGACAAGAAATTTAACTTTTCTCCTCTGCAGAAATTTCTTTACTCCTCTAAAGATTATACAGCCAAAGAGAACCCATAAGAAAATAGTAACCCTAGCATCATTCCCACAAAAGCAAAGGCTTGAGATCAGCTCTACTTTTGCCCATTGTCACCAACCCCAGGTAGACAATCTACCACTTGAAACCTCACTGAAACAACACACTAGGTTTATGATGTAGACCACTGCACATCAGAGACTGGGAAGAGGCCACTAACTTCATCATTTATGCCACAACCAAAGGGGTCCCTGTAGTATAGTCATGGCATAGATGCACATAACTACTAACTTTTCTTGTTTCATTATTGTAATTAATAATACATTATAAGGATGATAATGATATACTGGGACAATGCCTTTTGATTTTACAAGTCCTCATGGGTGTAGTAGGGTCTTAAATATAAAACAATATTAATAATAGTGACAACAATAGATATCACTTATTGTTCAGTGTCATATGACTACTGGGGTACTATTTGGCTAACACTCTGCCAGACACATATCTGGAATTCAAAATATTATTATCTTTACTTTACAGAGGAGGAAACCGAGGCTCTGAGAAATTAATCAATTTAGTTAAGACTATGTAGCCAGTTCATGGGGGTGATTAATGCTAAATCCAGAATTGTCTACGAGCTTAGAAATAATTTAGCAGCACAATCATTACTCTCAAAATGTTAGATAAAATAATCTTTAAAAAATCTGTTTTTCTCACTTCAGAACTACAATAAGACACTCTAATCTTACCTCCATTTTCCATTAACATGAGCATTTCTTAAAACAAAACAAAAGAACAAAAAGCCTGATAGAATTTGTCCACAAATGGTAAGCAGTGCTAGAATACAAATGAAGCAAATCACTAAAGGGTTTTTTTTTTTTTTCCTCCAGAATTTCACCTTTTGTTAACAGTTTCAATCTGAGGGTGACCTATATATATATTTCCATAACAAGGGTCACTATGTACCTTTTAATCCATGAACATCAAAACAAAAAGAAACCCCTATGATGGCATGTTCTTGTGTAATTACATCTCTTCATGCTCTTCCTTTTGAAACAGGTCGGACTTATTTCCCACCTCTTTCTTCAGCTTCCATTTTAATAAAAGAAAATAACACTGAAAGAAATCAAGCCCTTAAAACATTCATTGAATACATCAAGCAATTTATCTAGGACTCAAACAATAAATGAGTCAAACACAAGTGAGAGGAAGAAATGAATCTTTCTATTAAGAATAAGATATGTGTATGTTTGTGAGCTATCTCTATTTAAATAAAGATCTATATAAAAGATGGTAATCAAAAGTTTATCATTAGAATAGTTAATATTTTCATGGACTGCTGAAACCTAAAAAATTAAAATATGCTCATTAGAAGGAAGTCAAATAGAAGGCTAGAGCTCCCTCTCTCTTTTTCTTGAAGAAATTCACCAAAACCTCTTTCCTAGGAGACCCAAGTTATCAAGTAGACAGCTGAGTAGCACTCACACTGTTTCCACAGTCTCCATACACTCGCTACAAGCATTAGAGTACATTTACTGACAGTTCATTATTCGTAAGAGATTTAAGTAGCAGAAAAAGCACTTTTAAAAGTAGAAATACTCACAAAGCCATTTCAAACTGTTCCAGCCATTTTTTCTTTAAATCTTTTGTTTTGCAATAAAATTCTAACCCATTTTGTCCTTGGGTATGGATGAGGTAGAAGCCGTAAGACCACTGTTAAAATTAATATTCTGCAGGTTAATATGTACCATTCAGTAATAACATCATGCTTCCAAATTCACTAAAACACCACCATAATCATCCACAAACTTCTCATAACATATCAGCATACAGATTATAAGGAACCACATTTTTGTAGTTAACTTTACCTCCATCAGTTTCTACAACCAACACATTTTACTTGACCATCAAGGCATTAGAGATGATCATTATCAGTTGTGGGACTGTCTAATTATTTTTCACAGAGGCTTACTCCTAATAAATCTCTAGAAAGAAAAAAACACCTGCATTGATATGCCCTCTCATAGTAATGCATTAGCATGCTTTCCTGGAATATTCAAAGTTATGAGTAAATTACAGTAATTAATTTTCAAAACTTCACCTTTTTATTTTCTTTATCAGTTGTAGGATTGTTGGCTATTTTGTACTGCTGAAGATCTATTATTTCCTTCATTTCATAGTTATCGCCTTTCCTTTTACATACAATCACTGCCAAATCAAACAGGAAGATATGCCTGAGAGAGAGAGGGAGAGATTTCAAATGGTTTGGAAGCACGTATGTTAATTTTTCCCTGATAAAATGTAATTAAACCAACCCCAAATTTTTCCTTTGAGTTAATGACAAAGGCAGTGTTGCACATTGAAAAGAATGAACTGTGTCTGCCCCGGCACTACCCTTACTGAATGTAGGGCCTTAGTCTACCTCAGTTTCCCCATTTAAAACATACACAAAATTATAGTAAGAAAAGGCACGCTACAGAGCTGCTGTAAAGAACAACTGAGATTAGCCACAAAGCATTGTCCATGAGCAATTCTTCTTTTTTTTTTTCATTTAAAAGCTTAACATTTATAGAATACTGATGACAGCAATAGCAGTTAACTTATGATGTTCCTAGGAATCAGCCAGAAAAGTACTGACAAGTGTCCATCCCTTTGACAGAGATCACTCACTTAAAATAAATCCCCAGGACCATCTACTGAAGTATTATTTTCATCCTCATTGTATGAGGGAGGAAACTGAGGCTTAGCGAAGTTAATTGATTTGCTCAAGGTCACACTGCTTGTGAGGTGCAGAGCAAGATTCATACCCAGATCTAATTGTGGAATCTGCTCTTTTACCCTCTAGGTTGCTCCTCATGATTTTATGGACCACCTAAACCACAAATTGAGCAGTGTATGAGCAAAATGAAAACTAAAAAAATTATGATTAAATTTATGTGTTGATATTTCTCTTTCTTTTCAAAGATAATGTAATTGGGGGAGAACAACAAACTTTGTAATTCCTATTTCCAATACCAGTACTTGCATCTTTTCAAAAAGTCTCAGTAATTAATATGCATAGATCTTAAAAATAATAATGACAATGATACATTCATGTAGCTCTAATACTTGCATCACCTGCAAAGACAAATTTTCCTGGAGAGGCTAAAAAGTATCTATGTCTCCTGGGAACTACCTGTAGAGCCTGGGTATCAAGTTGGAAGTGAGAGCTGACACTGCCCCCTGCTGGCTGACTTTCTCATTGCAAAGATTCCAGAAAATGGCCTTTTCAACCAAATCAATCAGTTTAATAATCATACGTATATAATTTGGAATACCAGGCCAAGCTCACTAACCTGAATTTCCCTCAAGAATATTCACATATATTAATTGGTCCTCCCTTAGACTTCCTTCTTAGGACATTTTATATTTTTAAGTTAAAGTGTATACCAAAAAGAGAAGTCAAGCAATTGTATTTTTACAGTAGTTATCAATTGCTTTATCTCTACTCTCATCTTACTGTGTCCCTTGAGCCCCAGCTGACATTCTCTATTTGTCATATCCCTCTTAATAACTTAGACAAATCAACAGATACCAGAACCTAGAAACATATCTATGAGAAAATTGTAGAAAACCATAGGTTGGTCTGTCCCCTTGTTTTTCTTCTCCTTTTTCCCTCCCTTGTCCTGAAAGAACTGTTTTCTCAATCTTCTGATACTAACCACTTATTTTGAAAATAACTATTGCTCCTCTTTTCTCACCTTTCTTGCTTTGTATGCTTGTCTAGAGTGGTTATGCGAATTTCACCATCTCCCTGAGGTCGTCCAAAAAGCAAAACTGGTTGGTTCTAAAACATAAAATTTACATGTCTCAGTTTTTTTTTCTTTTTTGTAAACATATAAAAACAGAAAGAAATATTTGCTAGGGACAGCTACCTTATTACACTATAAGTTTTATCTTTTTGCATTTTTAGCATGCTTACTGCAAAAAGTTCAGGTCTATATGATACGCTTTCAAAACAGTCTGCCCTTGGACATCCTAGAAGGTACACTGAAAACATTAATTAATTTTATTTATAGTCTTAAGAGGAAAGTTAGCTCCCAAAAGCAAGAATTAACTGGAAGAATCAAAATCACAACAAAGATATACCAACTAATACTTATTAAGCACCCACTGTGTGCCAGACACTGTAGAAGATATAGGGCAAAATGTTCCCCATGCCCAGTGGGGGAAAAAATATTCACGGCAGTATATAATTATAGATGTGCAGTTGCCATGAAGAAAGAGTACAGGAAAAATGCATTGCCAGGGGCTTAATATGGTCAAGGGAGTCAAGGATGGCTTCCTTTAGCTAAGATCTCAAGAATGAAAAGTATGACTTAATGATTAAAAACAATGAACCATTTCCCCAGAGGCAAACAATAAAAACGTTAAGTATTTATGAACACCTACTGTATAAGGTGCTGAGGGAAAAAGAATTGACTGAAAATTATCACTAACATCAAGGGGATTACATTCTAATAAAGGATGCAGATAGGTAATTAATCAACTTGCTGCAAGAAAGTATAAAAATAGATGTTCCCTAGCAAACTCCCAAGATGTGTTTTGCAGAAATAGAAAACTCCATCCTAAAATTCATATGGAATCACAAGGGACCCTTAATAGGGGAACCAGTCTTGAAAAAGAACAAGGTCAGGGTCTTAGTCTTCCTGATTTCAAAACTTATTACAAAACTCTGGTAACAAAAACACTGTGGCACCTGCATAAAGACAGACTGCTAGACCAATGGAATAGAACATTTGGAAATAGGCCCTCATATATATATGGTCAAATGATTTTTGACAACAGTACCAAGACCATTCAATGGGGATAGGAGAGCCTTTCCAACAAATGATTCTGGGTAACTGGATATGCATAGGCAAAAGAATGAAGTTGGACCCTTACCTTGTACAATATACCAAATTGATCCAAGGGTTAAAAATATAAAACTCTTAGACAAAAACATAGGGGAAAATTTTTATGACATTAGATTTAGCAATGGTTTCTTAGATATACCACCAAAACCAACAAAAGAAAACCCAGTAAGTTAAAATTCTTTAAAATTAAAAATTTTGTGCAAAGGACAGTATCAACAGAGTGAAAAGGCAGCCTCCAGAATGATAGAGAATATTTGCAAACAAAATGTGTGATAAGAATTGATATCCAGAATATATAGAGAACTCCTATAACTCAACAAGCAACTCTTATCCAAAAACAGGCAAATAACTTTGTACATCTTTCTGCAGAGAGATATACAAATGGCCAATAAGTATATGAAAAGATATTCAATATCCCTAATCATTAGAGAAATACAAAATCAAAACCATAATAAGATACAACTTCATACACATTTGGATGGATATTAGTTTCAAAAGAAGAAAAAAGAAGAAAAGAACAAGTGTTGGTGTGGATTGGCATGTTCCACTTCTGGGTATATAACCAAAAAAAGTGAAAGCAGGGACTGGAGCGTGTATTTGCACACCCATGTTCATAGCAGTACTATTCACAACAGCCAAAAGGGGTAAGAAACCGAAGTGTCCACAGAGATGAATGGATAATCAAAATGTGAGGTATATACAACTAATGTTACACTTTAAAGCCTTAAAAAGGAAATTCTTTTAAAAAGAAATTCTGATACAAGCTACAAGGTTGAACACTGAAGACATTATGCTAAGTAAAATGCACCAGTCACAAAAGGACAAATATCACATGATTCCATTTATATGAGGTACCTAGAGTCGTCAAATTCACAAAGACAAAAAGTAAAATGGTGGTCGCCAGGGGCTGGGAGGAGGGGAGAATGGAGAGTTAGTGTCTAATGAGTACAGAACTTCAGTTTTACAAGATGAAGAGAGTTGTGGAGATGGACGGTGGTGATGGCTGGCTGCCCAACAACATGAATATATTTAATGTTACAAAACTATACACTTTAAAATGGTAAATGTCATATATATTTCACCACACACACACACACACACACAGAGCTGTCCAAGCAATGTGCTATGAAATTACAAAGAGAAAGTAATAATGGGAGATTATGGAAAGAATTATTTTAGTTGGACCTTGAAGGAATATGATAGGAAATAATGGGAAGACATTCTAGGCTCTGACATTATTATGATCAAAGGCAGAACTATAAAAATGTACAGCAAATTAGAGACCTTACAACACAGCAGGACACCTGCAAAGTAAAGTATGTGGGCAGGTATTAGCTGGATGAGTTCAGCAAAGTAGTTTCAGCCCAAATCATTGAGGGCTTTAAATATCATGCTAAGGATTGTTGACTGAATCCTGAAGGCAACAGCAAATACTGACAAGTTAGGGATAGAGAATGAACTGAGAAGTCCACCTTTTAGAAATGCAAGTTGGTGACGGGATGATGAGAGGCTTCCATGGTTGGAAAGGTGGCAGATGAGGTCCTGAAAGGAGAACATGACTATACATGTGAAAAGGAAGGCTCAAGATGTTTCAGAGAAAGCATCAGTAAAATTGCTCCACCAAGAAAAGTATCTTTCCTTCATTCATCCATCTCTGTTTTTGCTGCTCACAGCTTAATCCAGGCCTCTACCATCTCTCTTTTCTTTTTTAAATTATTTTTGTTTTATTTTATATTTGAGAGAGAGCAAGCACATGAGAGAGCAAGAGAGCGTGGGTGCATGAGTGAGCATGAGCAGGGAAAAGGCAGAGAGACAGAGACAGAATCTGAAGCAGGCTCCAGGCTCTGAGCTGTCAGCACAGAGCCCAACACGGGGCTCGAACTCACGGACCACCATCATGACCTGAGCCGAAGTTGGACACTTAACCAATTGAACCACTCAGGCGCCCCAAGACCATCTTGCTCTTGAAATCACCTCACAACTTTCCAGCAGGGTTTTCTTTAAATGTAAATCAGACTGAAACCTTTACTAGCTTCCCCCTGTAATGACTGTAAAATCCCAGCTCTGTGCCCTGGCCTACATTGCTGGGGGACATAGCTCTCCTCCCCCGCCTACCTCCTGCCCACCTCCCCCCCACTTCAGAGCCCATGATTTTTCTCCTCATTCACAATTCCCAACTCCTCTGGCCCATCTATGGCCATTTCATTTGCTATGGCTTCTGCCTGGAATCCTCTCCCCCAGATCACTGTACCACTGGCTTTCTTCTTATTCTTCAGGTTCAAGAGGCAAATGACTCCCTTCCCTTATGTTCAACTGTTTTGTATCTTAAAGTCCTCTTGTGAGTGAAGTCATATGATTTTTGTCTTTCTCTGACTAATTTCACTTAGCATAATACCCTCCAGTTTCATCCACGTAGTTGCAAATGGCAAGATTTCATTCTTTTTGATTGCTGAGTAATACTCCATTGTATATATATACCACATCTTCTTTATCCATTCATCCATCGATGGAAACAAAAATAATATAAAAATAGGGAGGGGGACAAAACAGAAGAGACTCATAAATATGGAGAACAAACTGAGGGTTACTGGAGGGGTTGTGGGAGGGGGGACGGGCTAAATAGGTAAGGGGCACTAAGGAATCTACTCCTGAAATCATTGTTGCACTATATGCTAACTAATTTGGATGTAAATTTTAAAAAATAAAAAATAAAATAAAAAAAAAAGAGACAAATGACTCAAGGAGTTTCTCTAATCATCTTATCTAAACTAGGATTCCCTTGATTATCCTCTGTTGCCCCACCCAGTTCACAGCAGGAATCTCCACAGAGCATTTTGAAAGTGTCTCCTCAATCAAGAGACCATGTTTTTCACAGTGAGAGCCCCAGCCCCAAGCCAGTGTCTGGCACACAGCAGTCACCCAGTAAATATAACTAAGATGAATAAATTAACAGGAAATCGGCCATGACTATGTATAGCGTAAGGGAAAGAAAAGAAAAAAATGCACTCTAATGTTTAGAATTTAGACTGCCAGGGGAAGAGGCATTGTGTGATTAAGGAGAGAGGGACAAGCAAGGGCAGAAAGTCCTGGGACACGATATACATATCACAGGTGCCACGGGAAATCCACGGGGATGCTGCCAAACAGGAATTGCAAAAAACCCTGAACAACAGAAACTTCAAGGTAAACTATCTTTGCTTCAAAAACAACTTGTAGAATTTCCTCTGATTTGTGGGTTAGGAAAGCTGGAAGGAATGGTAATTACATACCAGATTTTCTATAGATAGCTGAAACTGTTTAATTTCACGAAGGGTCTCATTATCTCTTTTCACTTCATTCACATATTGTGCCAAGTCCTAAAGAATAAAGGGAAGGGTACAAAAAGAAGTCACGCTAAGACTGGAAAAGAGATGCAAACTGTTTGAAAGAAAACACATCATTAATTTCATTAGTGGTAAAAGTAACCACCATAACTTTTCCATGACAATAAAAATGAATGACCCATCAATCAAAACTGCAACTCAAAAGCAATTTCAAAATGTCTGCAGTACAGCTGCGAAGACTAAAGAGTTGTCATTTGCCACACCTCGGAGAAGAGCAAGGATGAAAAACAAAAACAGACTATGACACGGTGCGGAACAAAAGGAAACTAGGTCAGGAGAATGCAAATTCCAAACACGTTAATAACTGACCTTGAGAGAATCACACTTTTACATGGGTTAGAATAAGGGTAACAATGCAATAATGAATGCTTAGCAGGGACAAAAAAGTAAAAGTTAGACAATGAATCCAGCTGGACCATTTTCTGCAACCAGTTAGTGTATTAGTTCCTGAGAGCATTCAGTCAAGTCAGCCAGTTCAATTTTAAAGAGTTAATGAAGGGGAAGAAAAGGAGAAGACAGAAACCCAAGGGCACTAAAATGGAGTCAAGCAAACAAACAATGCTGGACACGTTTCTCCATGGGCCTTCTTCACCTACTTTAAAATGTCTTTTCTCATATTTGAGGAAACATTAGCTAATCTTTCCATACTGTAAGTAGCTATTTTTATTACATGTGCTCTAGATTTTCCTGTTTTCTGGGTTTTCTTTTTTCTCTACCCTCTTAAATTCATCTGCAACAGCAGGAACAGAACTCTGACAAAAAGCAGTTCCTAACTTTGTTCTAAATGAAAGTCTGACGTTCCATAGGATGTATCTATTAACGATTTCTTTAAAAAGTGGAAATTTGGTATGAATTTCTAAAATAACAAATAGTTGTGCGATGTCTCCTAACGGGGTACTAAAATCAGCCCAATAGCGGAGCTAACACTGAAACTGGCACAGGGACATGGAGAAGTAATTAGCATTTTGCTCTATTGCTTCTGGGCCTTTTGGCTAAGATCAGGTACAGTAATTAGCATTGCTCTGATGACAGTCACATTGGCATTTTGTTCTTAAGAACAAATATTTGTTTATGTTTTAAGTTAGGGGCAAATATTTCTTTCAAAGTCAGAGTCCAGCACAAAATATAAACTGGGGTTTTACAGATCCCCCAGTATGTTTAAAAGTCTGCCTTTGTCCACTTGTAGTTCTTGATTTTCAGATTTACCTAGACATAGAAACCCAGACTGAAATCCATTTGTACTGATGCACAGCATCCACAAGGGTAAACCAGGCAGATATCCTCACTCGAGGAAAATAAGTCACACCACTGTTCTGAAGTCACCAGCTGACCTGCTGCTTACACAAGCCGACAGTTTTCTATTAGTAACCACAAAAAGAATGTGAAATAAAACCCTTATATTAAATCATTCCCAGTGGTTATAAAGGTTGTCATACTTTCATAAATAACAAGTTATTTTAATACACCTCTTGGTTTTATGTGTCTTTGTCTAACAATTAAATCCATGCAAGGGTATCTATTTCAGTTAAAAATATTCAGCTCTCCCCACCTAATACAAAACCATACAAATACATATACGCGCGCGTGCGCACACACACACACAATATACATTAGCATATCATACATATGTATTAGCGGTTTGTATTCTATCATTTTTTTGGGCAAGGATAAAAAACACAAAGAAGTTCATGGTACATTTGCCTTACCTTCATCGCATCAAGAGCCAGTTTCAGATTTGCCTTCTCCATAGGATCAGTGGTATGTTTGACCAGTTCCTATTTGAAAGATACAGTTTAGTGCTACTTTCATCAATTAAAACCAAAATATGAGAAACAGAACATTTAAAAACTAAACCATTTTTAATACTATTTGCATCATAATGTAATAAGTCTGATGTAATTTAACTAGGTTCTATTTTCATAAAAATATCTCTATCTGTAAGACCAACCAGACGGCAAAAGAACATGAGACGATGGTTGAAAACACTCTCCTTTCAAAGATGAACCTGATCTATCCCGCACGGTAACACTGACATCCTTCCCAAATGTCATGAAAGATCCTCTCATTGCCAACTGATTCTGATGTCTACTCCTCTCCCTTGGCTTTGGGGACAATTAGGATCACTTGTTGGCTGCTATTATTATTGTCTCTGAGTCCTTCTTAAATTTCTGCCTATTCACTAGTCTTTCATACTTTCTTCTTTATCTGTACCTTGGAAAGTTACTATTTCCTACATTTTCACCTTAGTCTTTTGTTATTCTTACTTTACTTATTCTACAAATTCTATCACAACCGTCGCCATAATGTCAACACACTCACTAATAAGACAATCACTCTCAAAGGAATGTGCTCAACCCAGAATTCATGGCTGAGTTCCAGACTCTTCCGTCCACCTACATAGTTCTACCTGGTTATCTCACAAGCCCATCTAACCCAACAACTCCCAACTTAGGGCACCTTCACCCACAACTCTCTTCTGGTTCCTGTTTACATTCTGTTGAATGAGGCACCTTCATCAGTAGAATCACTTAAGCCAAAACCTATAAAGTGTCCCAGGCACCCCTCTCTCATACTATGTTCTGCTGATACAGACTTTTATCTTTTCCCTGGAAACCATCCTCACTGCCACTACATTGGTGCAAGTCCTTACTCTTTTCACATGGGTCATTATAAATCAGCTTCTGATTAATCTTCTGACTTGTAGCCTCTCTGGACTACAAGCTATTTACTCTACTGACATCAAAGCTAGTTTCCTAATATATAAATCAGATCCTGTCTCTACCCTCTTTAGACTTCTGTAATGCCTGCAAAAGCTTCAGGTTGTTAACTACACCTCTTAGACCCTTCATGGTCTAAATTCTGCCAACCTCTCCCAACTTTTCTTTCCCACCCCAACAACTCCACCCAAACCACCTATATTCTATCCATACTAAATTAACTGCAATTCTCAAAATACATTCTAACGGCTGATTCCATTAAGCATGTGGTTTTGCTCCCCTTAGAAAGCCGTTCCTCTCTGATGCACCTAAAGGAACTCTTACTGTTTCCTGCACAGCCAGATCAAGAATCACTGTACAGCGAAGCTTTCTATGACAGAGGTCTCTACAAGTCCCCATCCTCCCCAGGCATAGTTAACTAGACCTTTATTTGTACTACCTCCATACTTTCTGCGTACCTATCATATCATACGGTACCTGGCAGCTTACACTTCATTTTCCCTACCTAAACAGTGAGCTTTATCAGTGCACGGGGGGAGGGGGTGCTGTTTAATATCATGAATGCCTAATCCTGTCTGTCAAACAGGGAGCCACTCAAAAATTTTTGCTGACTTCAATACCAATAATGTTTCTAGTTATAAAGAGGACCTACAGACATTAGATCTGTTAAGTATAAGGTTGTCCAAGTAATATTCTTTCACTTTGATTTTTGCTTTTCCTTTATCAAATAATGAGTGTAAATTATTCTCAAAGTTTCAAATTCTCCACTTTCATTCTGATTTTATAAATATGTAATTTCAAATCATAAAGCATTTCAAAAATTATTTCCCCACTAAAGTATAGCAGTAAGTAGGAAATGTTCAAATTAATATCACATTTATTCAAAAAATTTCTAAACATTAGATAAATACATTGTACACTATCAAGATGGAAAAACATTTGTAGAATTTTTAACTTCATATGGTATCCCAAATAAAAATTTTCCTATTTAAAAAAATTCATCACAGAACTAAACATTCTTTTGAAATTTAAAATAGAAAACAATCCAAGAGAAATTAAGGCAAAAGTCTGAATTTCAAAAAGGTATTGCCATATTTTATACTTCTGTAAGTCTAAAACTTTATAAATGACTAAGATAGATGTTTCTTGAAAACTGCACCTTTTAAATTCTTCATTTGCTATTTGACGATACCAAAGTTACAAAATAAATTATTAGCTTATTTTGGACATGTTTTTTAGTTCCATGATGTCTCAGAAACCGATTGCTTAAGTCTTCCTTATTATTTTTTCATAAAATCCAATTTGATTAAGTTGCTTTGAGTTTAGGTCTCATAAATGTTTTAATGTATTTTAAAGAAATAATCAGGGCTTGAATTCTTCTGATTTCTCAGTAGAACAAAAATAGAGATGACTAATAATTTTGCAACTACAGATCAAGAAATTTAATATACAAGATGTATAAAGCACGGCAGACTCAAAATTATATTTCACATACAGGTAGTAGATCTTTTTAAAATGACATTTTGCAAGCATCAGCAGAGTTGACAGACTAATACTGTGAGACATTTCCTTGGAGCAGAACTAATGAGCCTCCTGGTACAGCTATCAAATTAAATTTATAAGACTCTCCACCCTCATTAGAGGACTAACTGTGGAAACCATAAGCTTCGTGGTTATAAAAAGAATCACTTCAAAATAAATGTAGTCTTATTATAATTTACCCTAGCAGAAAGCAACAAAGAAGGTAACACAATTCTCTTCAGTTTATGGTTATAAGGCAAAAAGTCCAAAACACTTAACCTGCCAAAATTCAAGTGTATTACAACAGTGAGATTCTAATAAATGATTATAGCTAACCAAAGACTTGGTTAAAGGGATCTTTACATTTTGCCTTTTTCTCCCCCTAATTCTTTGGGGGCCAGTTCTGTTTGAAGGACACAAAATATGACTTTGTGGAAGATAACGAATGAATCTTTGCTAAAGGAAGAAAAAGTTTCCAGCTGTTCTGTTATTTCCCACTTAGCTATACTAATCATTGAAAATCATAGGGGGATATGGCCCCAAACATGGAGTATCTGGAGCATAATTGGTGCTTCATGAATATTTGGTTAAATGAATAAACAAAACAGATAGTTTTAAGTTACATACCTGGAGAAGAAGGTGATACTTTAAAACCCGTTGCATAGGAACCACAAGCAAATCTCGAAGAGTGAATTTTCCATTATTTGCTCTTTTGGAGCATTCCTAATGAAATGTTTTTTAAAAACTTTTTAAGAAAACTTTGCTTTATCAAAGGGAGTCATAAAGCCAACATTAAAAGATGCAGAGGCCATAAACAAAACTGTTATTATATAATAAATATTTTGTTGCTTTTATTAATAATTCTTTCTAAAAAATAGAAAGTATCTAATTAAAAAAAAAAACAACAACAAATAATCCTTGTAGCATTTCAACCCTAAAATGAATCATTAAGTACAACTGTTTTATGCAATGAAAATTATTTTTCCTAGTGGCCCTCTAGGGTCTTCCTCTACTTACCTTTATAGCTCTACCTTCCACCAACCACCCCCAGCTAGGCTGCGGGCCTGGCATCAAGAACAAGTCCCTACTTATCAAACTAGCCATGTGCCTTCGCCATGGCCATGACTTTGTTCATTCTCTTCTCTCCAACCGCCATGTGCTTTGTCCAGTTTCCAACAAAATTAATCATCCTCTTCAAGAACTATACATCTAAGCCTTTTGTAATAATCCCAATCAAAATTGTGCTCTCTGTACCTTGTGGACATTTTAATGATTGTTGTACATACTATCTTCCCCAATATATTCTGTCTTTTACAGCTTTAAGAATCTAGTGCTTGCTTAGTAAATATTTATTAAACTGAAGGAAATGGAATGATTGAGTCTAAAAATTTGCTAAAGTATAAACCTATTACTGAATTCAAACTTTCAAAAGCCTCAAATTTTAGGTTTTTTTTTTCATCTCACACTCTTCTTTCTTTAAAGTTGATCTAAAAATAGTACTGACTTGTGTTCACTCATCTGACATTAACTGTAACTTTAAGGAAAGTACTTTGAATTTGAAGTACTGAAGCCTGAATTCAAAGTTAGGCAACTCTTGGCTGTGTGACCTTGAACAAGTTGCTTTTCTGATTTTACTGTTTCTCACATATTTGTGATATAGTCTTAAAACAATAAAGTTCCATAAAATTATTATTATTAGTGAGAAACTAAATCCAAACTCCTCAGACAATTGTACATCCCAAACCAAGGAATTTTCCAGTTCATAAAGAGTTGTATTCAAGAAAACACTGCTTTGTTCATGGTTTGTTTCCCCTTTGCCCACACTTAACTTTTCTGGCACATGGAAGGATATATTATCAGGAGCTATAAAGTAAACACCATTAACTCTAATGACGATAGTGACTTAATGAGTATTTGACTACAGGTCTTAAGCAAGAACTGGGGACACATCGGGACATGTTAGCTCATGTCTTGTCAATTGCTGCAGTTCACTGGAAGAATAACTATTTCAACTGATTTCTTGCTTCTACAGATTATAGAGAGTTCTGGGTCATGGGTCTCAAATAGGAGGTTAAACTGTTAAGATTATTGTAATGAATGACTCTCATCGCCCCAGCTGCATTTCAAGCTCCTTAGAACTGAGGTTGTATCTTACACTTCGTGCATATATATGCCATCTTAACAGTGTTAGGAACAGAAATGTTATACATTTAAATTTTGCTTTGTTATGTTATGGAAGTCAGTTTAAAACTGTTGGGGAAATAATTAAGTTCCTTGAAGTTCTAAGTTACAGGCTCAGGAAGTAAAGAAACTAACATTGCAGGCATTTCCTACAACTGGGGGTCTAAGTTTGAGGTGTAAAATGCTTATTAGTATTGAAAGTAAATAAAGGGTAGAATAGAGTCTTCCAATACATCCGGCGACATGCTTAACCAAACTCCAATTTTAACTGAGAAGAAAATAAATGGAATCGGGATGAGCCAGCTTAGAGAACAAGATAAAGAGATTCTGTTACTGTTCGCCCTATGTTATCTTGGTTCCAAAGTAGAGAAGAAAAAGACAAAGACCAACAGGAGCAAAAATCACCACAAACTGAATACGCGAAGGAAGCAGAGACACCAAGAATAAGGCAGCTTCCCCTTTATCATACCAGGAGTTGCAGAGGACAGTCCCAGCAAAGAGTATCTGTTGAGGTGCCACAGTGTCTGATTAAATACTTGCCATTCAGGCCACTAGTCAGTAGTAGTACCTTTTCAGACAAAAAATGGGCAGCCAGCAGCCCCTCCCCCTGAGCTTTTCAAACTCAGCTTGAGGTTCTCTCTCTCCCTCAGATGGATAATGACCATAGAAAATATGTTCCTAGAGGCCCAGAGTATGTCATGTGTCATAGGGCAGGACTTTGACAGTGACTCTGAAAGAAGGGAAAAGAATATCCAAACAATACTGAGAGTACAATGGGAGTATGACTAACAACTTGTATACTCTCTTCTGGAGCCAGAACTTTATTTATTTATTTATATATATATATATATATATATATATATATATATATATATATATATATATATATATATATATATAAAGTTCTAATGGTAGAACTGATGGCATCTGTTCTAATGGTAGCTCTGTTATGAACTAGTTGTGTAAGTTGTAGAGTTTTATCTTACCATCATAATTTAATTGGAGTCAAGGTACTTTATAGCTCTATGCTTCTGAGGCTCTATTCTCCCAAGAGGAGCAGGAACCTTTTACACTAACAGGGTTATCAGGATGTTATTTAGTGGTGATTCAAGCCACCAGCAGACATAAGGTCCACATCATCAAAGGCTTATAAGAGCTAAGGAAAAATGATCCATGGTAGAGAGGACAGTTACCTGGTAGCCTGCTGATGTGTAAACTTTCTAACCACTAGTTCCCCGTTGTGAAAGTTATAAAATCATACCAAATATGCTAAAACAATGAAGGAGTTCTAATTGGAAAACCATCTGCCTCATTTTTTTCCCTTCATCGCCTGACCTCACTGCTGAATTGAGCAAAGACAGCAAAAGGGACACTACAGTGTCAAGTAAGGCAAACACAGCCATTTAAGAGTTGACTGTACGTTTGTACTCAACATTTAAGAAAATTCAAATATATGGATAACCTATTTGAGAAAATTACTCACTTAACACATCATCTTTTTCAAAAGTTCCCTAAAATTGCAAACTCCTATGAGAAAGAAAAATGATGTAAAAAAAAAAAAAAACTGACCATCATTTCCAGATTTATTTTCCATTGTTCCACGTGCTCTGTTTATTCTGGCCTACTCTCCATTTTTCAGACTTTTCCAGATTCATCTGGTCAGTCATGCTTATCTGGTCAGAATACTCTCCAGGGAATCTCACCTGTCAAAACTCCTCCCATTCCCTTGGGGACCTAAATCAAATACTACCTCTTCAGAGAAATCTTCCACATTCTACCTGTGCTGAGGTGATCACTCAATCTCACTCACGGAACGCTATCGATTACTGCTTGTCACATACAACTTAATCTTATTTGTGTCTGTCCTGTCTTTCTTCTTATGGGCAATATCCATACCCTTCCTATACACCTTATCTTAAATGTCTTACGTTTTTAATAAACATTTTTCATCTGCATGTACATTATCTCACATATATCTTACTTATCCTGTACTTCTTTCTACCTAGGTGACCCTGAGCAAATTACTCATAATCTCTCTCTGAACCTCAGGTTTCTCATCTGTAAGAGAAGAAAATTAATTGTACATATCTCATAGAGTCATGAGGACCTAATGACATAATGCATGTAAAACACAAAGCCAGAGTCTCAGATTTTACTATTATATTATTACTATCATATTATTTCATAGAGTCATTAAATATTTTATAAAACTGACATAACATTATGTTTAGAATACATGGAAAAACGTACTATTGCACTAATCTTGCAAAGAAATAGATCTATTTTTTCTTATTCTTTTTTTGAGTATAGTGGACATATAGTGTTACATAAGTTTCAGGTGTACAACTTAGTGATTTGACAAGTTTTTACATGATGCTATGTTCACAAGTGTAGCTACCCTCTGCCTCGTTACATTGTTATTACAATATCACTCACTGTATTTCTTATGCTGTGCCTTTTATTTCCAGGAATTATTTTTTCTGTAACTAGAAGCCTGTAAATCCTTCTCCCCCTCACCCATTTTGCCCATTCCCCACTCCCCTCCCCTTGCTTTTAGGTTTATCTTACTTTATTTCATAAGCTAACAAAAAATAAACAGTACCTCTAATTTCAGTTTTACATCTTCTTTTGTCTTAGAAATGTTGTCTAAACTAGAGATGGCCAACTCCACTCCACTACAGTACTGCCCATATATAACCAACCTGAAAGGGAAGAAGAGGAGAAATTTGTAGGACAAAAGAAATAAAGTAGAAGGGGAAGAGGCAGAATTACCATCATCTATTTAAAACCACAGTTAGGGAGAATCAAAGCAAATCTTACTTGTCCTGCATCTCTAGCTAGGTGACCCTGGGCAAATTACTTATCTCTCTGAGCCTCTGATTTCTTGTTTCTTTTTAACACAAATCACACATAGACTCATAATATGCTATTAAAAGGACTAATTTTTATTTCTAAATTTGAATGGGATTAATTTCCCATACATTTTTTCAGCAGGTAGATTTTACAAACTGGCTTGATAACTGTTTATGGTAAGTACACATGAATATCACAAAAACAAAATTAAAAATTTCTGTTTATGTTCCTACTAAAGATGAATGTTCTACTGTTTACCCATACTCAGAAAAATTTAACTCAATTTTATTGTCCTCACTAGTCATGACTCCACTCATCAATAAACCTAATCTTTCCTACTTTTTAATTAAGGAAAACACATTATCTGAAAATTGTGATTGAAGGAGCGACCTGAAGTGTGCTGGGTAGAAGGTACCTTGTACTACATGGAGTCTGAGCCTGCTTCAGGAACCGTAGCTCCTCAGTAATATAGGCACTTTGCAGAGAGGTTGGGTAATTTATCGTTTCTTTTAACTCTCCATTGGGGAAAAAGAAAACTACTCATAAGTTCATGTTTAACTGTTGTTGATGCAAAGCAATTCATTAGCCACTTCTTAGTAGTAGGAACTACAGTGCTTAATTTTAAGAGAGAGAATGATATCTTCAGTGAAATTCCTTGGTACTTTCATTAACGTGAGTTGTTCAGAAGAGGTTTTTTGTTTTTTTTTGTTTTTTTTTTTTTAGAAAGGGAAACTGCCTTCAGCCATGAATCTAATAATCCCAAATGGAGAATTATAAAATATGAGAGTTGGAACAAGCACTAGGCACCTGCTAATCTACCCCTAACATTTACAGATGGAGCAAAGGAAGCCAGAGAATTAAAATGACTTCCTGAAAACTACAGAACTCAGAGGTAAAAGGTCGATAACGTGAACTTCTGATTTGCAAGGCAAACATCTGGATCCTTTTCTTTCCCCCTTCCTTTTTCCTGATCCACATACAGAACTCAAACTACCACCCTGAGATTAACTGTCCTATGTTCTAGTTACTGCCCAGGTAGTAACTTAATGGACAGTAGAAATAGCTATTTATGAGCAATTTTACTTTTTTTTTTTTTAAGTAGGCTTCATGCCCAATGTGTCCAACTCATGACCCTGAGATCAAGACCCGAGTTTATATCAAGAGTCAGATGTTTAACTGACTCTTGAGCCACCAAGGTGCTTCCCAGAGGAATTTTAATACTAACCCTCACTATAATCACAAACTGATAGCCACAAAATTTAAAATTTAAAAGTTACCTTTCCTTGTAGTTAATGAAAACTTGATACAAGTTCTGGTCATTTTTATTTACAATGGAATCATGAATCTCTTGCATTAGGTTCCGATGAACTTTTACAAGTTCCTTAAGGAAAAAAATGTTAAAGGAAATTAGAAAACAGGACCAAAAATAAATCACCCCAAACCTAAAATCTCTACTGTTGCTAGACTTGTCATTCAAGGAAATGCTAATGCCCTCAAACTCTAAAGGGATGATACTAGGCCAGGAACTAACATTCCTACTAGGGATGATACTAGGGATGCTACTAGGGATGATAAAGAGAAAAGGAAGTGGAGGGGAAGAAGGGAGGAGAGAGAGGGGAAACAAAAAGGGAAGGAAAGAGAAGGGGACAGAAGAGGAGAGAGAGACAGACAAGCCATGTGCATGGGAAACAGCAATTTCAGATCTGACTTGAACTGTCACTGTCCTGTTGGGGAAAAAAAAATTATCTCACTACTTATTAAAGGGTAATTTATTCCTTGTATAAAAATATGTACAGCTCATTTTCATTATAGTCACTTTAACTTTTTAAATAAAACTATCCAAGTGCTTAATGTTTTATTGACGGGATAAAGTAATGATTCATGTCCTTGGGACATAAAAATGTAGATCTGTACTTTGGTCAATTAGTGGTGTCCTGGTGCTAAGCTAACAATAATCACACTAAATTACTTGAAACTAGACTACTAATGGCATAAATAAAGAGCAGATAAATTGTACTAGGCAGTTTACTAGAGCATCTCAGAAGTCAGAATTTTACCTTTTTCCTGATAAGCAAGTAATTTTCCGTCAGGCAGTAAATACACATCATAGCCAGAAAATGAGGAAATTCTAATCAAGGTGCCAATTCTCGCATTAGCTCTTCCCTGTACCTTGGTGCACACACCAACTTCACAGCATGCCCTTTCCTTAGAAGGATGGAAAGGAAACAGGAATATGCTGGCCCTGCCATTTTGCTGAAGAGCATGGAAAAGCCATAAGATTAAGGACTGTCAAAGAAGTCCTAAGTTACAGTGACCGTATTAAGGTGGTTCAAGATGCTCATCTTCCTAGAACGTGCAGTTTGTTTTATGCTAAACGTTCATCTCATATTGTGACCTTGTTCTTCCTGCTATGCTACAAATCAATGAGAATGTCTTCATCTGGCCATAATCGGGGACAAGGACAACAACCAGGTACGTGACTGATACACATCAAGACTGAATGCAACAGAACCAAAATAGCAGGAAACTTGCAGGTAAGACAAGCAAGCTTATGCATAAAAGCTTATATATAGTATACACAAACTATATATTAAAATCCGAGCCAGTTTTAAAGGTTTAAGAACTTGAATGTTGCCTAGCATGACCTCGGTTGGCATAGTATTTGGTCTGTTTCAATGCTTCTGCATAACTATACTCTAAGGATCATAAGATCATTGTAAGGTGCTCTGAAACCCAAAATGCTTACATAAATGTGAAGAAAAACACTTACAAATAACCACTAAAACGGATTTTAAAGTCATAAGGAAGTAGTGTATTTCAGAAATAGGAATTAAGGTTAGTACAACTGAAATCAGAGTAGAGGCAAGAAAGTGGAGGAAACGGATGCCCTCAGGACAGTGTATACAGGATGGGGTTGAGGGGCTGGCAGAATAGAGCAAGGAGTGGGACTGAAGGGGGCTCCCACAAGGCAAAGAGACAGTGGCACCAGGGATTATTTAACTAAGACTACCTCTTCTTGACAAGCAGTTAAGGATAATTTCATGAATCTTATCCACATGTTTTCAGCTTACATTCTGACTGACTTTGGTTGAAGATATGGTAAATCCCTTATTTCTAGAAAATAAGGATATAAGAACTCAAGAGGCAAAAAAGACTTAAAATTCTTTTATTTAAAAAGTTTTTTTTAATTTATTTTTTTAAAGTTTATTTACTTTGAAAAAGAGAGAGCAAGCTGGGGAGGGGCAGATAGAGGGATTGAGAATATCTCAAACAGGCTTCACACCCAGCGTGGAATCTGATGCAGGGCTCGAACCCACGAACCATGACATCATGACCTGAGCCAAAATCCAGAGTTGGACAATCAACCAACTGAGCCACCCAGGTGCCCCAAGATAGTTAAAACTCTTAAAGAATACAGGAGAATATTAAAATGGGAATCTAGAACCCATAAGATGATTGAGATTTTATAGTAATATACCACAATTTTAGCTAGTCTATTTTTACTTACAGGAATGTTGATGAATACTGAATCAAATTCTGCTGCTGTCAGAAATCTTTTTAGCGGTGCCATGAAATACTACAAGGATAGGACAGAGAAATAATAATTAAGCACAATTTATCCTAATCTATATAATAGTTTTTCATTAAGAAATGATCAATATTTATTGAAAGTCTATTGTTTATCTGTATAATGAATACCAAGAAAAAAGCAGAAACTATTTTCTCTATCTAAAAGATTTTATACTTAAACAGACATATAAAGACATAAACATAAGTTAATTCATTTAAAGTATAAAATAAAAGGTTTAGACAATGAATACTCCTGAAAGTAATAAAAAAAAGAACACTTTTGGCTGAATTGCCAAAAAAAAAAAAAAAAAAGGCAGTATTTTGGAGATACAGGACTGATACAAAATACTCTCAAATGCCTTGATCTTCCCCTTCATTCCTTGAGAATGTTAGTTCCTGGCCTACCATATCTCTTTCCATTACGACTCCCATGTCTGTTCTTGGCAATCTCAGTATCTGTGCAGATCATCCTTCCAATAGCCTGGCCTTTTAGATCCTTGACTGCCGGTAATCTTGTGCTCTATCCTAGCTCGGCTCTCTACTCTGGAGGTCATATTCCAAGACCTTCTCATTATCAACAACTACATAGGCTCTATAGCATTAATTTTAAGTAATCAACTCTCTGATCACTACCCCCTACCTTTATAGCTCATTCCTTTAAAGAATTCTTTAACCCCACCGGGTCTGCCAACCAACTGATCATTCTATATCTCTCATGTCCTCACTTCCTCCCCACCAAGTTTACACTCCATAAACCATCATGAGAATCACTTCCCTTACCCTTTCTTCTTCCAGCATGCTTTTCTGGAAGAACAAAAACCCTTGTTAAATCTAGCTTGCCATATATGTTGTGCCTATACCTAAGAAGTTAAATATGAACTAGATCAGTAGTCTAATTTTCAATTGAGCCTGTGATAATGCATAATCCTACATTTCCCTAGTCCATTTATTCCCCCTCTCTCCTAAACAACTCTGGAAAACCTTCAACTCTTTTCCTAAACATCCAGAACTATCTCCTTATTCTCATTTTCTTAACCTCTAAATGTAGAACTTGCCAGAGGTGGCCTCAAATCTCTCCTTCATCAACATTCATTCCCTAGGTAAATTCATACAGTACCACTGACCTTATAAGCCATTGTGTAATGATAATGGCCCCATCTATTTGTCAACCTCTCCCCTTAATGCCAGCCTCATGTATCTAACTCCCTCCTCAACACAGCCCCTTGGAAGCTAATAGATATTGCAAATGTAGAATGTCCCAACAGACTCGTGATTCCCAGACCTGTCCTCCTCAGCTCAGTAACCATCTTTACTACTCACACAACAACTATTCATGCTATAAGCCTAGCATTCTTGATTGCTCCCTTTCCCATATATCCTTCACCTAATTTATCATCTAATCTGCTCAGCTCTACTTTCAAAATGTATTCAGAATCTGACCATTCCCTACCAGCTCTACAAATACTGCCATGTTCTGTCAATCTGATTATTGCAATATCCTTCTAACTTTTCTCCCAAAAAGTCAGAATACGCTGTGAAGAAACTTACATTAGATCATGTCACTTCTACTCACACACTCCAGCTTTGAGCGAGGTGTTCTCTGTGCCCCCAACACGATACGGTAGCTCACCAGCTCTTTGCTCTCCCTGCTTCTCTTCACTCACGCTGCTTCAGACACCTGGACTACTGCTACTCCTTGAAACACACTGAACACTGTCTCATCTGAGGGCCTTTCTCCCAGGAACCATCATCTCTGGGATGTTGGCATGGCTTGCTCCCTCAATTTCCTTAGCTCTCTGCTAAAATGTGATCTTACTAAAGAGGCCTTCCAATACTGCTTTACATAAAATAATACCAGCCCACCCACATCACTCTCTGTCCTCTTTCCTTGACTGGTTTTTCTTCAGAGAATTTATCACCGCCTGGCCCACTTACTTGCTTAAATTATAAACCCTCCTATGAGACAGAAAGTGTCATGAGAACAAGAGTTTTGTTGTGTCTATTGATATATACTCAGTGCCTAGCACAGTGCCATTCAGATACTAAGAAATCAGTAACTAGTTGTGGAATAAGTAAGTCTGCTTGTTTTACTGAAAATTAGAAAGCATACAGAAGACACACTGAGTCTCATATATTAACTATAAAATGCACTATTTGGACATCAAAAATAATACCTGATAACTTACTTTTTCTATTGACTCCAACGTTTCTGTGTATTTTTCTTCTGTCTGCTTAATTTCTGCTAGGCAGCAACTTCGTATGTCATTTTCTGGACATTTCTGCAATTAGAGTTATAAAAAAAATTATTTAATCAAACACATGTATTAATTAATCTCTCTGGTAGTACAAAGAAAGAACTCAAAACTACTGATTTTCTTAAGCTTTCCATTTTAATAAAACACAACCAAAAGATCTATTTATGGCATTTAAGAAGTATCTGTTCTTAAAATTTTGAACAATGTAAATGAAAAAGGTTTAAATAATTAAAAATAAACTTCTGAGGATACACCCTCTTTATACTGAAAAAAAATCTCTTTCATTATAAATGTTATTCATTCTGGAAACATCACCCATGGTATCATATAGTGTTCTTAACGTACAGCGTACTTTACAAGTGCTGTAGAAATACTTGCAAAATATCAAAAGGACATTTGATAAATAAAAATCTTAAAATGCTTTTTGTGAAGAATTAACATTCTCGTGTTTGGCTCTTCCACTAGGTGTTAAGACTGGAGGTAGCAGAGCATAATATTAAGATGGAAGGTGTGGGCCTCAGGTAGAACTGGGCTCAAGTACCAGTTTTTCTGTAATTCGCTGGTTCTTGTGAATAAGTTACCTATTTTCTCCATGTCTCAGTCTTCTCCTCCACAAAACAGTGAGAACTACAGTTCCAACCCCAAGGAGCTGTAAATGAGCTATCCTGGTAGAGCACCTATAGCACCCTGAGAAGTACACAAGAAGGGCCCCATGCATTTAAATTATCACTGCTGTGAACCCTGCCCCATAGAAACAACCCAGCACTGTCAGCTGAATGAAGACTGTCCTTGGGAGACACACTCAAGACTTTGCTGGTACCCCGAGCAGATGATAATTATATTAGGAGATACAGATGATACCCTGTCACCTAAAAATAGTCAAAATACTGCCACAGGCAGCCTGTCGGCTCACACAGTGGGTTAAAGCTCATTCACTACCAAATATAGGCCAGGTAACTTGTTTCCATCCCACAGAAGCTACTCTCCCTATCTGGGGCACTGGACAACCCACCAGCCTTTTATCAAAGCCAAGACTACAAAGAGAGCTGAGGAAATTCATCACAGCACTAAAAAATCCCATACTACCACCTAGCTGATGAGGAAAGGGTTTTGTATAAAAAAAAAGATTAATAATGGGGTGCCTTGGTGGCTCAGTCAGTTAAGCGTCCGACTTCGGCTCAGGTCATGATCTCGCGGTTTGTGGGTTTGAGCCCCACATCAGGCTCTGTGCTAACAGCTCAGAGCCTGGAACCTGCTTTGGACTCTGTGTCTCCCTCTCTCTCTGCTCCTCCCCTGTTCATGCTCTGTCTCTCTCTCTCTCAAAAATAAATAAACATTAAAAAAATTTTTTTAAAGATTAATAAAAGCCTACACGACTGACCATTTTTTTTGTTTCAAATTATAGGTGAGAAAATAATTCAGAGTAATTCTTTCTGAATGTTTTAGATATTTTTGTGGTAGATTAACCTCTGTGTGTGCATACTGACTATGACAATACCTGAAACTAAATTTATAAAACAGTAAAAATACTAGGAAACCTATAATGAAACAAAAGTAAAAAATACCTCTTATCAACCCCCGAACAAATATGAAGAAATATTCTTTAACACATATTTTATGCTACATCAAATTTAAAGAAGATTAAACTGCTTTGTAAGAGAAGATTTCCTTTCATGATAAGAAGAATCCTTTCACAATTCCCTGAAATTACGTTCTACTGCCACTCTGGCACTATTTAGCTGGGTGGCATTTCTCTCTCAGACTTTCCTTCCTGACAAGTCCTGACAAGGACTAGACCAGAGATTCCCTCTGGCTGTTGTGAACTATAAAATGCTGGCTGTATGTGTCTCCAAATGCAGTAAATCATGATTATGTAGTTAAAAGCTAGCAAAGGTAAAAAGAAAACAAAAGCCTGTTCTAGCAGAAGTTACACAAATAATTTATATTAATTAGTCTTACAAGGAATCACTTTCCTAATAAAATACTCAAAGTAACTTTAACAATAAGGCAAGTGAGATCCTACGGCTTGATGTGCTTCCTCTGCCTTCATTAAGTCCTCATAGACTTCTCCACCTTCGTCTTCCCCATAAACACAGTCGTAGAGGCCTTCTTCATCTTCCACATGGGTTTCACTACAACAAAGGGTAGGATACTCAGGTCATTTTCTCTTATGCAGTAAATGCAACAGCTACATAGAGCCTAGTAGAAAACCCAGAGAGGAAATAAAACATAATTCATGGGAAGAGTCAAAAGGCTTTACATTACGGCTCTTTCCCTCCTAATGAGAACAATGCCAAACAACAGAATCCACCCAGGATGGCAGTGACAGCTAACATTCACTGGGTATTTACCATGTACAAGCACATAAATGATCACTCTGCACACACGACTTCATGTAGCTGGCCCAAGCCCAGTATTCACTACCTGTGCTATCAGGCATTACTATTTGATCCCTTATAGAGATAAGGAAGCTGAGAGAACTGAGGGTTATTTAACTTGCCCGTGGAAACACAGCTTGTCCATGGCAGATCCAGATTTAAAACTTAGTCTTACAGGGGTGCCTGGGTGGCTCACTCGGTTAAGCGTCCGACCTCGGCTCAGGTCATGATCTCGCGGTCTGTGAGTTCGAGCCCCACGTCACGCTCTGTGCTGAGCGCTCAGAGCCTGGAGCCTGTTTCCGATTCTGTGTCTGCCTCTGTCTATGACCCTCCCCCGTTCATGCTCTGTCTCTGTCTCTGTCTCAAAAATAAATAAAACATTAAAAAATAAATAAATAAAAAAGAGTCTCTTATAAAAAAATAAATAAATAAAATAAAACTTAGTCTTACATTCTAAATGTTTTCATTACTCTATCATATGGCCCACATTTTTCCTATTTCAAGGCCTGAGGTTGATCATATATATTAAGGGGTACAACATGGGGAACACAGGGGTGCTGGGGACAATCTCATAGTTTATAAATAGTCTTTTAAAAGCATCAGTTTCAGAACGCCTAGGTGGTTCAGTCGGTTAAGCAACTAACTCTTGATTTCGGCTCAGGTCACGATCTGACGGTTCTTGAGATCAAGCCCCGTGTTGGGCTCTGCACTGTCAGCGCAGAGCCTGCTTGGGATTCTCTCTCTCTACCCCTCTCCCACTTGTTCTCTTCCCCCTTCCAAAATAAGTAAACTTAAAAAAAAATAAGAAGAAAAGCATCAGTTTCTGCAGGGTTATTATTGCCAGTATCTAATGCAGTGGTTTTCCAACCACGCTCCATCCGGTCTACTCAGAGTATGTACAGGTCCCTGCGTCATCCAGATCCTACCATTATCTGTTTTATTTGCCTGTTTTCTATGTAAAAAAAATGGTTCCAAGGCCACAAGGCATTTGAAATCAGCTGATCTCCTCATAGTTGAAAAACATCCCAATTTTTAAAGCTTCCGTGGCACTTACACAGTAACTGACTGATGTATCTTTCCTAAATCCATCATATGATATTGTAAACCCATTCACTCAAAGTAGAAATAGCTGGTTGCACCTATCACATATTTTATTACTACTCAATTTTTTCCTTTCAGTTCAAGACTTCTATATATAGCTTCTATTCACTAATAATCCCAAAGAATTGAGATTAATACATTTAGACATGTTAGAAAGAAGCATTAACCTTTCTCTGAAAAAAAAAATCAACTCCTTCAATACTGCCAGCCCTTAGCACCTATCTTGGGCCTGTGCAGATAGAACAGTATAGAATTTATATGTACAAAAATAAGAACACTGTAACTGTAAATGTCACTCTACGACTTGGGAGCATTTTTCAAAATAGGTTCAATCACAAGGTTGTCTATGTTGTCATGAAGGATTATTTGGAAGCATTTGATAGGAATGAACTGTTTCAAACATTCAGAAGAAAGAAAGGCGCCTTAAGGGAGACTTATATGGTAGTAACAAATACGTCAGAGAAGTCTGCTTTCAGAAAAATTTGTTCTAGAGTTAGCGGTCTACCCAACCATTCACTCCACAGACATTTTCTAAGAACCTACTGAGGTCCAGACTCTTCAGTGCTAAGAATGCATAGATCAAGAAGATCTGAGGACTCTCCCATAGTCTAGTGTAGGTAACAGCATGTGAACACATAATTCTAGAAGTACAACAGAGCAGATGAATGCACAATGTAAGAGTAAGGGAAAGACTAACTCTGACTAAAGAAGTCCAGGAAGGCTTCACAACAGATATTACATCTGAACTGGATCTTGAATGTATTCATTTATTTAATAGGTATTTGCTAAATAAATACTACCATGTTCCAGGAGATATGGTTGTACACTAGGCAGACACAGTTTCTGCCCTCAGAGGTGACACATACTCAGTGAGGAGAAAGACATTCCAGAAAAGGACACTAACACGTGCAAAGGCAAAAGCTATGAAGAGCCTGGCAACATCATGAGTGGCATCTCATTCAGGTAAGTGAATGTGACCCCCAGAGGGACGAGCTAAAACCAACCTGAGAAAGGCAGTACACCCTGTAACCTCAACCTTACCTGGGCATTTGGGATACAAGAGGAGGTACAAGAGGAGGCTCTATACAGCAGGAGAGTGGAGGGAGGAAGAAGACACTAAGCCCCAAAATGAAACCCTGTGGGTAAGAGATAGCGAGAGCCATAACTAGAGTGAGTAAAGGCAAATGCGGAGAGAGAGAAAGACTGCATCAGGTGCAGTCAACCAGACTTGGCGACCAGTCAGAATTAGAGAGAGGGGGGAAAGGAGTGGAGGATGCCACTTAGCTTCCTACTTTGTAAAACTGGGCAGATGGCAAGTCACAGATAACAGGGGAGAGTTCAACCGGTCTGAACACTTTCTATAATGCAAAGGATAGGAAGGTTTGAGGAATCTATGAGGGAGCTAGGAAATGAAGGAAGAAGCTCTGCATCAAAGAGGACCTGTTCAACAAGAAGATAGGCTGTGAAATCCATTTCTCTGTTACTCCTAATCCCAGCTCTGCTGCCTTTGACCACCTCCTGCCCCCCCCCCCCACAATATACCTCATCTTGCTTAAGTGTTGCTTTTGACTATTTCCAGTGAGGGTAGAGGCACATACTGTATGAATACACATGGATTTTTCTTTAAGAATTGTAGGAGATAGGACATCTAAAGCACAAGCAACAAGATCTAAAAATAAACAAGCGGGACTGCATCAAACTAGAAAACTTCTGCACAGCAAAAGAAACCATCAACAAAGTGAAAAGGCAACCTATGGAGTAGGACAAAAATATTTACAAACCATCTATCTGATAAGCAACCCATACAACTCAAGAACAACAACAAAATAACCCAATTAAAAAATAGGCAAAGGATAGGACTAGACATTTCTCCAAAGACGATATATGAAGGGCCAACAGGTACGTGAAAAGATGCCCAACATCACTAGACATTAAGAAAATGCAACTTAAAACCACAACGTGATACCACCTCATGCCTGTTAGAATGGCCATCACCAAAAGACAAGAGATAAATGCTGGCGTGGATATGCAGAAAAGAAACCCTCATGCCCTGTTGGTGGGACTGTAAATTGGTGCCGTCACTGTGGAAAACAGTATGGAAGTTCTTCAAAAAATTAAAAATAGAAATACAATATGATCCAGCAATTCCACTTCTGGGATATATCCAAAGGAAACAAAAACACTAGTTCATAATGGTATCTGCGCCTTCATGTGCAGCATTATTTAGAATAACTAAGATATGGGAACAACCTAAGTGTCCACTGATTGATGAATGGATTAGGAAGTTGTGGTGTGTGTGTGTGTGTGTGTACATATATATACACACACACATATATATGTATATGTATATACATAAATTTGTATATATATGTATATATATCATCCACATATATATACATATACACACATATATAAGTATATATATAAATCTGTATATATATGTATATATATGTATACACACACATATATACATACACACACTGTAATATTCAGCATAAAAAATGAGGAAATTCTACCATTTAAAGTAACATGGATGGACCATGAGGGAATTATGCTGAATGAAATAAGTAAGACAGAGAAAGCCAAACACTGTGTGATCTCACTCCTGTGTGGAATCCAAAACAAAAACAAAACCAAACCAAAAAAAAAAAAAAAAAAACCTGTCATAGAAAAAGAGAGGAGATCAGACTTGGTGGGGATCAGAAGTGGAAGTGGGGGTGAGGGATAATTGGAGGAAAGTGATTAAAAGGTATAAAGTTCCAGCAATAAGGTAAATAAGTACTAGGGGTGGAATGTTCAACATGATGACTACAGCTAACACTGCTGCGTGGTATACAGAAAAGTTGTTAGGAGAGTAAACCTTAAGAGTTCTCATCACAAGGACAATTTTTTTTTTTACCTTTTTTCTTTCAATTGTGTCTATGTAAGTTGATAGGTGTTAGCTGACCCTACTGTGGCAATCATTTCATGATATATGTAAATAAAACTATATACTGTACTCCTTAAACTTACACAAGGATGTAGTTCAATTATTTCTCAATAAAACTGGAGAACAATTTTTAAAGAATCGTAGGAGTGACACACATGCATGTGTGTGCATGCAAATGCACCCACACACACACTCTCAAGATTGGGCTAGAATGGTTTGGGGTTATTTTTTACATTCAATCCCATACTAAGGGAGCTCTTCCTGCTAACAGTCTGGTCAATAATTCCTGACCTGTATAAAATGAAGCTGGGGGGAGTGGGAAAGGACACCTGTGATTCTTCCAGTGATCAACAATTCAACAATAATCTATGTTACTTCTCCCATGTCCAGGCCATTTATATATGGGCGAGAGTGACACCCTGATCATGAAGGTAGAAAAAGCAAAGACACTGTGCTGCCTAGCCACCTCACACCTTCATTTCGGCCTGTGTCTGTTTCTCTCCACGTGAGAAGAGAATGATTCCCACTGCAGTGTTTGTTCCAGGGGCTTCCCTTGGGGTGACTCACCCCCAAAAGTCAGAGTTAAGGATATGAGCCATAGAGATCTTAACAAAGCTAAGACTGAAAAGCAAGGTGTCATAGCAAACTCAAAAGCAAGCACCTGCAGGAATAACCATATTTAGACCTCCTACCACCAGATGGAAAGTTGAAGCAGGCTGCATCTCACAGAACATGAGCTGCTATCTCAGAGCAGCTGGATCAGGAACGCAGGTTTCTCCAAACTTAGCTAGGGATGCACCCTCACAGGGTTTATCCTGACAATCCACACAAAAAGATGGGGAAAAGCTAGGAAAATTAGTAGCTGTAAGCAACAATTGGCAGGGCTCAAAAAAGAACATCATAATAGCTCTAGAAATAATATAATCTTCCTAACATTTCAGAGGATTTGGTTATAATACCAGTAACCTTACAGTCACTTTATGAAGACTGTAGCCAATTCAATGAGATGATCAGCATCAATCTTGCTCAAGATCTGTGAGTTCTTAGAGGTGTTAACAAGAGATAAGAAACTATCCTTAATTCACATTTAAAATATAAGACTTCAAGGCCCATGCAAGTGAAACCTATTCTGGGAAGAGCAGCTCAGCAGCCATCCCAGAGTCTCCTGTCAGCACTGTCCTCTGCTCTTCTACAGGAAGTTCCCAGATGGGCAATTCAAGGTGCTTCCTGGGGTCACTGCCATGAGGAAGAGCCTCAGCTCTGGAGTAAGAACTGTTTGGGTTCAAATCCAAAGACTAAAATTTACTAGCTATGACCTTCAACAAGTTTCTTAGCTTTCCACAATTCAGTTTTCTCCTTCATAAATTGGGATACTAGGAACAACCTCATCGTGTGTGTATACCACAAAATAATGCATGTAACATGGTTATGGGCTCTCAATAAGCTCTTATTTATACAACTAAACAGCTTGGGCCTGAAGCATAATGCTGAAACAGTAGATGCTTAATGCAATTCTGCTTAGTCATTCAGAACACAAATATTTATCGAGGACCTACTATTCACCAGATGCTGTGTAAAGTTCTAGGACGACAGCCAAGAACAAGGTTAAGTCCCTGATCTCACCAAGTTGACCTTCGAACGAGGACGTGGACAACAAATGAAGCAAACAAAGATGGTCGCAGGCAGTAGTGATTGCCTTAAAACCACATAGCTAGGTAAAGGGCCCACAGCAATTTAGATGCAGTCGTCAGGAAGGCCTCTCTCTGGAGAGACATCCGAGCAAAAATGGCAAAGGTGACAGGTCAGCCATAAGGGCAGAAGGAGCAAGTGCAAAGGTCCTACAGCAAGAACAAGGTTGGAGTGCTAGTGTATTAGGATGGATTAATGGATGAATTTCCACAGAACCTGAATCCCTCCTGGAGCATAATATATTTCTTATTATAATTCTTTGCAAACAAGCCTGGTCTTTGTCATTAGTTCCTTGAGGGGTGGGGATCATGTCTTATATTTATTTGTAATCTGCACAAGTCACTCAATCAGCAGAAGATAATCAGGTGCAAAGGCCTTTGCCTTTCCTGACTATTAAATAATAAAACCCAAAAGGATTCTCTGTGCAGAACAAACACCATCTAATGAAACTCCCTAAATAACTCCAGCCCACACTAATCTCGCCCTTCCTTGAACAGACAAAGCACGCACTATCTGCCCTACAATTCTAGTAGATCCTGTTTCTTTGTCCTTGTTCCTTAATTGCCCACCCCAGTTTTACCCACCACCTCTAGTACGCCTTTGAGAAACTTCCAAATTCGACTTCATTGCAGTCTGTTTTCTTTACTTGTCTTAAGGACTGGCACGGTGTCGGGCACGCCATAGGAACTACAAAGTACGTTCTCTCGTGAAGCTTTCCATCACTAGTTTGAGGTGAATTCTTACACGTCTTAATCATTAAGCCACTTTTCCACTTCTGAAAGCTATTTTAACATCCATCGTTAAAATCCACCAAGAATGCAAAAACTGGCAGTGGTTTAATTTTGCTGAAGATGCCCAACATACTCTATTAAATCAGGAAGGCCTTTGTAAATGTCTTCATCATTAACACTTTCTTCTGTTGGGAAGGGCCTAGGAGAGAGGGAGAAGGGAGAAAAGGGTGAAATTATCAACAGCTAGGCTAGGCATTTACTTCTCACTAAATGCATGAGCTCAGCTGCCACCAAAGTGGTCAGGTCAGTCACCGTGTATAACACAACATCCTGGGGGTCTCCCAAAGTGCCTGTCCCGTGGCTGCCCAGGGAATCCCCCAGGAGGCTGTGACACCTGCTACCCCAAATTATCTGGAGCAATTACCAGTGGTCATCACAGTCACGTGAGCAGCTGTGGACATGCTAAGGTGCCCATCTGATGTGCCACACACCACTTACCTGCAGGCTCACCACAATGCAGCCACTTCAGCTCCCCAGTTCAGAGAACAGGCAGCCACCCAAGTGCCCCCGTGTTCAGCACCATCTCTTTTCACCTATGGAATCTGATCTGACTGACAGATAGTTTGGTAACAGTCATCTTCACGTGACTCAGCTCACCAAATATAGAGAAAAATTATTAGAAGACCAACATATCATGCCCTCAATATATGATTGATTCTCGCAGACTTCTCTACTTGGACAAGATATTTATGTTGTGTATTTTATTTTCATTTATTGGACAAAGGAGGAAACCCAGACCTTAGGAAGAGTAGGATGTTTTCTTTGTCCCCTATTAAAAGAAAAGCACTTTCATTTATTCCCTAATTCCTAGCCATTGACTTTCTTTTTTTGCCTACTGTACAATGAGCTTTTTCATAACACCCACATAATGCCCAAGTGCATGTCTAACACAGGCATCATTATACTATCATGCCAAAAGATTTACTTTCTTTACATGCAGCCAGCATGTCACATTTCACAAAAATAAGAGGATCCAACAAAATAATAAATGAGCACTAAGTGATAACTATATTTAATATACTGAAAAGCAGATTTTCATACTGCCTTATGGATTAATTGAATACTTAAGACATTTAAAGAAGCTACATTTTTCAAGTAAATTAAAATGTGAGAAATGCTAAAGTTTCAAAATACTTTTTTTTTAAATAAATTCCGGCACATTTGATTATGCTCTTATATGAAGTTCACTGCAGAAAACTTGAAAATATAGATAAGAATAATTAAGAAGGAAAGAAAAACCTTCTAATATATATGCTTTCAGAATCAAATATGCATAAATACATCAAAATAGAATCAGGCTATTGATTTCAAAATCTGTTTACATATAATGACATAAAATAAATATTAAGATGGAAAGATGAATCATGTAGAGCAAATTGCAAGGTGTTGAACATGTACGAAGCCTAGAGATTACTTCTGTAGGAAGCTGCCAAAGTCACAGCCCATTTCCAAAAAAAAGGGTACGCAGGGTATCCTCCCTGAGGTCATTAGGTTTTGTATCCAGGGAAGGGGCTGCCTAGTTACTGCTGATCAGTCCTGTAAAATGTGCTTATATCCTCTTCTTAAAACCTGAATGTGAGTTGGACACAGAAAAATAGAAGCAACAGAGGGAGAGAGACAGCATCACAGAGCCCCATAAAGGCTGGAGACTAAGGAATGGACCTCTGAGAAAACAAGGTAAAAAATGAGATCCATTCCATTTCTATGCGGCCTAGCTGTGTAGCTACTGAAACTTTCTATCATTAATGTTACTAAAAATATGATTTTCTGACTGATATAACTTGAGAATGTAGTAAACAGAAAAAGTCCAACATGATATACACATCTACATTTATTTCCATGCTTACTGACTGCATAATACTCCATTGCACAGAGATGGCACAATTAATTTAACCTATTTCCAACTTTTTCACTTAGTACCAATCCTCAACACATATCCTTGTACACATATTATTTTATATTTGTCTGATTTACTTTTTGAATTCCTAAAAGTTGTGAGTTATGGTTATGGACTATAGGAAATAAATGTACTACAACATCTTTTAAGTATGTATTTACTTGAGCATTTGTGTTTGTTTTGATGAATCGTATGTAATGAAATGAAATGTTGGAGGAAATTAAGAAAACAAAGAACCCTACCAGTAACAGTCAGTAGTGAATTGACAATGATGTTTAGCCAATGTATCTTATTCAACTCTATAAATAAGTTCTTACTTGCTCAATTGATTTCAAATGTGTAGTAGGCACTGAAATACCAGGCACTGTGTGTGCATGAATGAGATATGGTCCCTGTATGCAAAGTCCTTTACAAATAGTAACCATTCAGTAAATAATCATTACATTCATTGAGCAAATGAACACTTGAATCAAGCTTACCTGATTCCTGTGGCCAACGCTATAGGTGTGCGAGAAAGCCGTGACAGTGTTTCTATAACCTGAGAAAAAAAGGAAAGCGTTAATTAGACATGTACTTCGGGAAAGATAAGAATTTTTTTCAAAGATAATCTTACAATCTAAGATTAACTATGGCAGCAGAAATGTAAATTTGCAGATACCAACAAAAGTACAGAATGGGAAGAGCGGTTTCTGTAAATTATAAACTCCTGGGTTATAATCTGGTCCCTTCTTTAACTGTTACTCTAAGCAGATTGTTAAGCATCTGGTTTACAGTTTCCTTATCATTAAAGCAAGAAGTTAGATGAGGTAATACTAAAGGTCTTCTATCTCCACTTCTACAGAATCTGAAAGATCTTGTAAAGTTGTTCTGTCCAAGTACAGTAGCCACTGGCCACACGGACAAGCTATTTAAATGTTTCTTAGTTGTACTAGCCACATTTCAAGTGCCCAGTAGCCAAATCTGGCTAGTGGCTACTGTATTGCAATACACAGTCATCAAACATTTGCATCATCACAGAGAGTTCTACTGGAAAGCACTGCTATACAGCCAAGTGGTTTAGAGTGTGGGCTCTTGAGCTAGTTCAAACGAGTTCAAATCCTGACTTTACATTTCATTAGCCAAAAACCTCCAGCAAACTGCCTAACTACCCTAGGCTTCAGTTTTATCATCTGGATACTGCCTATAATCATAGTTAGGTAATTAATAATCATTAGGTTACTGTAAGAATTAAGAAGATAATACATGAAAACTGTTTAAATGATAGCTATTCTTTATAATTGCTAACTTTAAGAAAATTATTGAGTATTTTCAGAAAGAGTTTCCTAACCCCTTGACTATCTATCTATCTATCTATCTATCTATCTATCTATCTTAATGATTACTTATGAAGACCTTGGTACCTACGCCTAAATGTGCCCTGCTATAGTTTTAGAACCTAGTGATTTTACCCTTCCTTGCCACTTTTACACCTAAGATTATCTCACTCAAAGAGTTAGTGATGAACCCAAAGAGCTAAAATGTATTTTTTCTCATGAAACCTATTTCTATGATAACAGATATAATTTGTCCTAACTCTCAAAACTAAACAAAATTTAAAGAGGTTCTTCTATAAGTCCTATTCAAAATGAGGGGTGGGGAAGGCAAAAATCTCTCTCTGAGCTGAGTTCATCTTCTAATTCCTCAGTTCAAATACCAAGACCTACTAGCAACGTCTCAGTACGCCACAGAAGTCTCTTAAAGAGTATTAGCCACACGTGTACCTATCTCTTGCCTACTTCAGGAAGAAGTACACTGCTGAAGTTATAAACAGATAGTTCTGGAGCAAGAGAATCTGGTTGAGCCCTGGCTCACAGATTTTAGCTAAGCTCACCTTTCCTAAGCTCTATAAAATGTGGGTTAGGACAACTAACTACCAGCATCCCCATGGGGTTACTGAAAAGATTAAGTGAGATAATGCCCATCAAATGATTAACCCAGTAAAGGTGAACTTTTATTAGATAAAATTATCATTATAGACAAAGTTTAATTGAAAGACTATGCTATTTCTTCCTGGTTTAACTTTTTTGAACATCTGATATGAAAGCAAGACACAATCAGGTATCAATTAATTCCCCAAAATAAAGATAAAAGAATCTTCAGTGAATCTGTAAATTCAGAAGATCATGAATGAACAAATAAGTTTATCAAAATAAGCTAACTCAAAAATAACCATTTGCTAAAATTCCAAAATTATGCATTACTGAGAAATATCTAGCTTTTGGAAGATTCTGGAATAATCTAAGTAGTAGACACATGAATTAATAGTACTGTCAAATTTTAGCATCAACCTTATCCTGATGCACACCGTTTTAAACCTGTGGTGTGAAATCTGCTATCTGAAATTCTATTTTACGCTATGGTCCCAGCATTGCCATTACTCAGAAGAAAAACAGCAATAGCATTAGTATTAGGTATTTTACGTGATATATTTCACCACTGCTATTTAACATTATAATAGAAATATATTTTATTCTTTGAGATATTTTCTAAAATAACTATAATGTATCTAAAGGTAAGAATGTATTTTGTGTCCCTTTTCCCACCATTGGTACTATTCACAACCATCCCCATCCAAGGCCATTGAGTTTTGTGCACAATTGTCCGCCAGGGGGAGCCAAAAGACAGTCTATCACTTTAGTCCTGTATTACATGTTTATAAAGTACAAACATTTCTGAAAATCACCAAGATGAAATCAATTCCTATTATTTACTTAAAAGCATTACTTATTACCATTCGGTAATAGAAAAATAAAGATACAAATTCAGTGGACAGGAAGGATGGAAGAATAATACATAGCATGTCTTAAAGTAAATCTCTCAGGACCATCTCTCAGTTTTGAGTCTATCTGATCGTACATCAAGTCCATCCATTAATTCTAAGTTTAGCCAAAGCAAATAAGTCTGTTTAGTCAATGTAGTGTTTTTAGAACAGTGTGTATTCTATAAAGGTGGAGCATATCTGGATTTGGAATAGACAAGTATAAAAATTAATGCCAGATTCTCCTGACATTAGAAACATTCATTCAAGAATATTTACAAAAGAAAATATCCCCAAGGGCAGCAAGACTATTTTCCCTGAAATTTATTGATTTATAAATTGTTACCTCAACATAATATGAAATTACAGACATGAACTCACAAAGGGGTAACTAGTCAGAACATTTGCAAGTTAATAGGACAACCACCAACTACTAAATCCATGTTATTCCTTGTTTGTTAAGAAGAGCAGCATTTTTAAGGAAAGTAAAATACTTCCAGATAATATAAGTAACAGTTACTGTGGGAGGAAGGTGGAAGAGGTAAGAAGGGCTTCTATATGCTTGCTTTAGAAGGTGGGATTAGATCCCAAAATCTATGAAAGATCATTTATAAAGTTTAAAAAGGAAGATACCCAGGTCAAAACTGCATTTTTAGAAGATCATTCAGCACAGTGAAGGATAAACAGGAGTAGAAGGACATGGGATACAGACAAGGGGTCATGAGACCTGGGGGGGGGGGGGGGGTTCAATCATCCAGTTGAGAAATGAGAAGTCTACACGAGCAGCAGTTGAGATAGAGAAGAGGTGGAAATGGAAATGTGAGAAGTATTTAAGAAGAGTGGCTGATGTATTGTGGAGGCAAAGTGAAGAACTCAGGACAACCTGGATAAACCTTTAAAGTATAGAGGTGGCCAGCTCCAAAGCCATCTACTGGGATGCTCCTGAGCAGAACACTTATTCTGTGTCTCTCCTCATGCTGACCATGAACATCCTGAATTCAGACAGCCCATTCCCTCTACCACAGTCTTCTCTGACATCTCCCACTCCAGTCTGGGTCCTTTGTGTTCCCGTAGGACACAACTCTGCCCTCTACCTATCACCTTTGCTGTTTAAAACATCTGAAAAGGACTCATGTTTACTTAACACAGTAACACACAGAAGTTGTCTCCCCACTCCCACCATACACACACCTCTGCTTAAAGGGCACCAAAGCTAAAAATCTGGTGTGACTCCTGCACTATTCTGTTCCCTTTTCTTCATGATTATTATTTTAGGTAATATGTTTCTATTATACAGACTTTTCTACAACCTGAGTTTGTCATTTAGTAATATATCCCAGACAGCTGTGTCAACACATACAGATCTACCTCATTCACCTTAATGCTGTACAACATTACAGCATACGAGTGTAACAATGATTTGACCATTCTGCTGCCAATGAGCTTTCTCAACATTTGCCTATTAGAACAATGGTAGCATTACCATCCTTGCCAATTATCTCTTCAATTGTGTGCAGGTATTTCTAGAGGAAAGATTCTTAGACAAGATGAAGATGTCAAAAGTATAACCATTGCTCTTCAAAAACTTTTTATGCATTTATACACCGCTGAAGTGTATATTAAGATAACAAGGCACTCTAATGACCTATTTACTGTCTCTCCATTCAACAATGAACAACACCTCAAGGTAAGGGAACTCAAACTGCTTCTTCACTGTTCCACTCTTACCACCTAGCTCACAGCCAGGGTCATAACAACCACTTAACGCAAAAATATTTGTTGCTCAAACAAATGAATGACTAATACTTACCTTGCAAAATTGTTGCGAGGATTGGGGATAATATGTGTAAAAATATGTAAAGAGCTTAGCCTGGCACAAGCAGGGAATGAATGAATTGAAGAAGGAGCCCATTATGAAAATTAAATATTAAATATGAAAAAGAATTGCCTCTCTCCTCAAGTCTAGAGGCAGTATATACAGTGGCAACCCCTTCCCATCAAATTTCTCCCCTTAATGGTGATTTTAATTTAGTTTGAGCTCCTTACTTTTACCATCCCCATTAGTAAGTTTAAAAGCCATAAAAGTTTTCAATAAGAACTGTAAACTAATAAAGCTACCAATTTTAACTATTCTCTTCATGAGACTTTCAAGAAAATTCTTACTTTCTGCTTATCCAGCATATTCATGCTGTTGATAATGTAGTTTGTAATTAAAAGAAGTCATCCATGCAAAAGCAGTATGTTACAGTTACTTCTAAGTTCCTGAGTTAAGGAAGCCATGGCCATAGACAATAACCACAGACAGCCATAGGAACCAACACACACATCTGCCAAAAAGTGCTAGTTAATTGTGGATTTATCTACTTGAGTTCTCTACCTTGAAGTTTTACCTCTTAAACCTCTCCTTGGGGTGCCTGGGTGGTTCAGTTGGTGAAGCATCCAACTCTTAATTTCAGCTCAGGTCATGATCTCATGGTTCAAGCCCCACATTGGGCTCTGAGCTGACAGCACAGAGCCTGTTTGGGATCCAATCTCTCTGCCCCTCCCCTACTCATGCTCTCTCTCTTAAAATAAATAAACTTAAATATATATATGTGTGTGTGTGTGTATAATAAAACATATATATTATAATATATAAATATATTTATATCATATGCATACATATAATTATATATATATACACACACACACATATACATATATATACACATATATACATATATATACATACAGACATACTTCTCCCTGATCTAATGGAAAGGCTATTATCAAAATTCAGAAGCAGAGAGCTGAACTCAGCACAAGTTCCCAGGGAAGTGACACTTCAGGGAGGTGGGCTCTACAAGGCAATCTGGTGGCTGTAGACTTGAACCCCAAGTGCAAGACAAGCTTAGTCATTCAAGAAAGCTCTGTAGCACCAGAGCATCAAGTTATCATCCAGCAGCTGAAGCTATAGGCAGGAACGCCACATCATGGTTCTTCCAGGCTGAGAGTAAATGCCCCATGTGGTCATGGAGGAAAAGCTCAGAGGACATAACTCAGACAGAACTTGGCTGGGAGTGCTGGACTGAATAATTCAGACAGAAACACAGGCTTATAGACTCAATCAGGTGCAACCCAGAGACATGGTATTACCCAGGCACGCCAGACACCAGACTCTCAAAGAAGCCTAATTCTAAACCCAACCAGATGGTGACTATCAGACTAATATATTTTACCTTAAGCCTCCTAGGAAATCAACAGACCTCATTATCTTAATTTTCTTTGCAATTCTAATTTCACACAGTAAATTGCCCCATTAAGATACACTGCAGCTTAGTGTCATAGTTCTAGCAGCACATTTTACATCTTCCCTAAAACACCTGGTTGTTGCTTTGAATACTGTAGGATGCTGCTAGAAAATGTGTGGACCACCTCCCCTACAGGCAAAGCAAAGCGGAACAGCAAGATGAACTGAACAATATTTCTGTATCAAGAAGATTGTGCACCATGAGAAATGAAATTGAAGTGGACAAAGGAGTATCTATATGGGTTAAATGCATCCAAATTATGTATTGTTTGTGCAGGCCTTGGTAATGATCATAAAAGAAAGAATTAGTCTATACTTACTGTTTTGAAACCTCAAAAGTAAAGCCCTACAGAAAAAAAAAAGAACCTCCTTTTAGGAGGTTAGGGGACTCCTGGCCTGGTTAGGAGCACAAACTTAAGACTCAGATGTTCTAATGGAGATTAAAGAGTACACTAATCATGGTGAGCACTGAATAATGCATAGGATTGTTGAATCACTATTTGTACACCTGAAACTAATGTGACACTGTATGTTAACTATCCTAGAATTAAAATTAAAAACTTAATTAAAAAATCTGCTTGGCAGATAATTGAACTCTTCAAATGTTGCTTAAAAAAAAAAAAAAAAAAAAAGACCCAGATGTTCTGAGTTCAAATCTCAGCTCTGTCTCTCACTAGCTGGGTGGCCATGGGAGTTAAGCATATGCTCTGTGCCTTAGCTCCTTTACCTCTCTCAGTCTCTGTCTATAAAAAGCATATAAAAGGATGTCCCATACTTCTGCTATTTCCTAATGCCACTGTGGTCACTGTCATCATTAGTAAAATAACACATGGTCTTTGCAAAGCACTTCAGAAAACACAATGTGAGATATCTATCTCAAGTTAACACAGGATGTAACACGAAGCTTTCCAATGGCTGTGCATACATCTAAAAGGTTATACCTCTGTTCAAGTACATGATGGCCAGTGTCTAATACTTGCCAACAGTCACTAAGTTTATCTAACTATAGCATTCATTAGGTTCAAAAAAAAAAAAAAGATTGTGGATGGTAAATTTTTTTCCTTATTTATTCATTTTCTTCTCTCATATAATTAATTTTCCATGCAAATATTCAGAAAACAAAAACAAAAACTCCTGTCATGCAAAAGTAACTCTAAGAGCCCAAAAACAATCACACTTGACCTTGCCAAAGCAAATGTTAAAAAGAATGTCCCATGCCTAGTCAACTCATGAAGATAACACATAATAAGAACTATAATCACATACAGTTCACATAGAATTTAAAAAGCTCTAAGAAGTGACAGTACAAAGGGATGGGTTTAGAGAAGCTTTAGCATACATCTCCCCATAATCTCCATGCCTCATTGCCTCAAATAAATACAAAAATCCATGTAAGGAGGCTGTCATTTAATAGCAATTTCAAGACCAGTCCTTTGGTTAAACCTCACCCCCACAGGGCCACATCTCCTGTGGCCAAACTCCATCCAATACAGAAATTTTAAAGCTACCACATTTTATTCAATGGTTCTTAATTATTTTAAGTCATAGCTCCCTTTGAAGTACATTGAAAGTCCTTGGTTTTTTCCTTGGTGGTTGAAGTGGACCTGTGTGTATGTATGTGTATGTATGTGTATGTACGTGTGTGTGTCTGTGTGTGTGTGTGTGTGTGTGTGTATATATATATATATATATATATATATGTATATATATATATGTATATACACACCTACATAAGTATACACAACTCTGCATTTCATCTCAAGAAATCCAGGGATCTCTTGAAGACCATTCATGGATTTCCTAGACTCTTGTTCAACCTCCTTTGCCTATAAGGAAACCAAGGTCCAGCAAAATTAACTAGCTCGTTCAGGGTCAAAGAGCCAATAGCAGAATTGGTGTCATAACCCAGGTCCCCTCTCTTCTGTCCAGACTATTTCTCTTTCTACTTTACCACGCTGTATATAAATCCCCTGAATTTATTCAGTGAACATTTACTGAACACTCACTATAGGCTAGATATACCTGATACACTCCACATGTTGAAGGTAACAAAATAGAGATTATATACTTCCCCCTTTCAAAAAACCCACCATTCATTGGGAGGGAAAGAGCATATAGGTAGTAAGCAAAAACACAGACCTGGTATTACAAAGAACACCTGTAGCCCAGGGGAGAGAGCAAGGCCAGATGTCCCCCTCGGCCTGAAGGCTAGAGCAAGGATGGCTCAAAGGGCTTTTTAGAAAAGGTGACCTTGGAATACATCTTGAAAGGCAATCAGGAATTTCCCCGACTCTTTGTCTGCAGGTTAATAGAGAATTACCACCCTCTGAACCACCCACTCCATGAGAACACTTGCCTACTCAGAGCAGATTCACACGTACCTTACTGTCTGAGAAGCTTTTTGTAGTTGCCATTTCCTGAATAATATTTTTCTTACAGTGGGTATTTTGCAGGTTCCAAGAGATGACGTCATTAAGCAAAATTTTTTTAAATTTATTTTATTTTTTTAATTTACATCCAAATTAGTTAGCATATAGTGCAACAATGATTTCAGTAGATTCCTTAATGCCCCTTACCCATTTAGCCCATGCCCCCTCCCACAACCTCTCCAGGAACCCTCTGATTGTTCTCCATATTTAAGAGTCTCTTATGTTTTTGCCCCCTGTTTTTATATTTATATTAAGTGAAAAATTTTTTTCTAAACCAAATGGACCTGCACTTGTCTCAGGATCCATTTCTATACCACCATGGTCTTGCTGTCTGTGCATTCTGGGCCTCTGAGCTCTACCTCTAAGACCCCAAAAAGAGTACCTTTCCTTCAAACCTGCTTCCCCTTCCTATGCCCAGGGAGCCTACAGTCTCACTCCTGTCCCGACACTGGGAAATCTTTCAGACTTGTACTTGTCCTTCACACTGCACACCTAAATCCTATCACTTCATCCTTTTGCATCTCTCTCAGATCCAACTCCTTCTTTCTTCCACGTCTCTGGCTTATCCCAAGCTCTAATTCTTACTTCGTTTACTGGAACGGCCTTCCAATGTGTCTCCACGCCTTCAGCTTCACTCCCCTCAAACTCGTCTTCTACTCTGCTATCATACAGGCTGTGTGACACTTCAGAAGTGTCCATGCCATACACCACCACCAACTCCGTGTCTACCTTGAAATTCTTAAATGTTACCCCTCACGAAGAGATGAAGTCACCAGCACTGAGGAGTCTTCAGTAGATCTGATACACTCCCTATGCCCTTCCAGGCTCACCCTACTCTCCCCATACCTTCCATGTCTAGCCCTGCCCAACCACCTGGCTTGCTGTGCTCCAGAGATTCTAGAACCTTTCATAGAAACCCTACCAGAGCATAAAATTCATGTTACTACAATTCACAGATGGTGTCAAAATAAAAATATTTCTACTACAGCGTAGGCAGAAAAAAGGCAAACTGGCAGCAGCATTGTTAATTTTCTCCCACCAAGTAAAAGAAGCTGTAAGTAACTTTTCCCAAATGCTGTCTGAACCATCTTCTGGGTCCAAATACCAGAGATGAAACTTGGGATTCAGCAGTGCAGAATTAGCTGTCTGGAAGCACAGTATTTAGTTAGAAATCAGAACGAACACAAATATTCACTTTTCTCCTAAATTTACACTGGTGTGTTGCAGTATGTTGAACTTAGGAGGCAAATAATAAAGAATTAAATCGTTTGTACACAACTGTAAAACAAACGCTTTAGTTCTGAAAACATGGCCATATTTGCAAGTGATTTTCTGCCTCTAAGCAGAGCAGAGATATAATCCACAAAGACTAAGTGGCCATTTTAACGTTCACTACCAAGCATGGGAATTTCACCGTGGGTCCGGCAGGTAAACACTGATTACTCCCCACCCCATCTCAGTAACAACTCTAGCAGAGCAGCTCTGTCTTGCCAGCTCATTGGGAGCCTTGGTGCATTCAAACAACTCACTTGAAGCAGGCACATCCTGTGCGTTAGCATCAGGCCAGAGGAGAAATCGTTTATGTATCTCAAGTACACAGGGAACGTTCTATGTGACTTAAGGGACTTGGAAAATAAAATGAATTGTCAAAGCTGCCCACAAATCATACAGCTGGGTCAAAGTCAACACATTTTCCACACTTGACATACTTTCAATGTCATGCAACCCGCCTGCAAACATTTCTGCTACCTGAATGCTGCCCACACAGCTATTACCACTTTAAAGGATGAAATGGCAAAGAGTCCGGGAACAAAAAGGCAATGCCAGAATCTGACAGTGGAGCAGAACACATCCCTTGTGCCAACCTGGAAATGTCCCATTTTCAGTCCCAGCCTCAGAACTGCTCACAGAGAATAAGGAGGTGTAAGTTATTCTCACATTTCAAATCACTTAGGAGAACACACCTTTACCTGCAAGACTGGGAGAATAGCATGACACTCCTTTCACATCTCTATGTTCTGGTAACACTGGTCATTTCATACTTCTTAAAAGTACTCATTTTCATATACGCTTTAACAATTAAAAAGCAGGTAAACTAATTCTTCATTATGTAAGAAATGGAGTTTCCAGGGGCGCCTGGGTGGCTCAGTTGGTTAAGTATCTGACTTCCGCTTAGGTCGTGACTTCACGGTTCACAGGTGCGAGCCCCGCATCAGGCTCTGTGCTGACAGCTCAGAGCCTGGAGCCCGCTTCAGATTCTGTGTCTCCCTCTCTCTCTGCCCCTCCCCTTCCCGTGCTCTCTCTCTCTCAAAAATAAACAAACATTTTAAAAAATTTAAAAGAAGAAAAAGAAATTGAGTTTCTAGACCTGAGATGGCTGATAGAAATATGTGAGCCACATACACAACCTTAATATTCTAAGAAGCTACATAAAACATAAAACATAAAACCAGAAAACATAAAAACAGGTGAAATGAATTTTAATCATATATTTTATTTAGTTCATTATACCTATAACTTATAATTTCACTATGTAATCAAGATCTAAATCAAAACATTTTATACTGGTATTTTTTTCCACACTGAATCTTCAAAATCTGGTGTGTACTTTACAATTACAGGTCACCTAATTCTGACTAGGCATACTTCCTTTTTGGAGGGGGGGATGGAAAGGGAGTAGAAAGAAAGAACATGCACGTGCACAAGCTGTGGAGGAATAGAGGAAGAGAGAGAAGCTTAAGCATACCCCACATCTAGCATGAAGCCCAACGTGGGGCTTGATCTCACAACCATGAGATTATGACCTGAGCCGAAATCAAGAGTCAGATGCTTAACCGACTGAGCCACCCAAACACCCCCAGATTAGGCACATTTCAAATGCTCAATAGCCACATGTGGTTAAGGGCTACCACAGTGGACAGCATAAGTCTAGACAAAAGTTTTCAAAGTGCCTAGAGTTATGGCAGAAAAGGAAACAGATCCATGATGGAGAAAAGATTGGACCAAACTCCTCGGTTTACAAGTATAGGTGGTAGCTTAAGAGTGATGTGGCACTCCCAGGGTGTCAGAGCTTGATGTGGTCAAAGAGCCAGTGCCTACACTTCTTGATGCCTATGGCCATCTCCAGTGGAAGCAGCAGAAGCTAAAACAATGGACTTTAAAAGGGGAGTAGGGAGCCACTATGGTGAGGAAGAAACTACCACACACACAGACAGGCCTTTTCTACTTAACACATCCTCACTGTCTACACATGTCAATTATTTGACTGTTCTCTTAGTCAATCTGATGGCCACCCATCAGGACATTCATCACCTATCACATGCCCTTAGAACATTCATTGGATGAGTGTGAAATAGGGTTGGAGAGGCAAGTTGGAGGCAGACAGCTTCAAGTGCCTGGCTAGGGAGTCTGCATATATTATTTATATGGGGAGCCAGCAAAAATTTTTGAGCTGGAGAATGAACTGTCAAGAAGCAGTGTGTCAAGAATACTAATCTGTTGCGGCATAAAATAGCTCAGAGGAAGGAGCCTAAACCTAGGAAGTTGTTTCAACAAAAGCCTAGCTGTGCATTGATTTTAGGGGAGAAAAAGAATGTGACAAGCATTATGAAAAAGGGATCAACCCAACTTGAACATTACTAGATACACCAAATCCCAGAGGCAAGAGTCTAGCTTGAGCAAACTTTAGGAAATCTGATCTGACTTCAGTTCGTCAGAGTGTAGAAGATACACTAGAGAGAGGATTAAATCCAGGCATCATTTAGAAACTTGATGCTGCCCCAGTGGGGACCAATGATAGATAGCTGTGGTTGACAATGGTCAAAAAAATTGACCCAGAACTGTCAGGAGCCTCAAGTCCATGAGACTGGGATATGTCACCTCAGGGCTGCCAATATGAACCTGTGTTAGGCTGGATCTACAAATCTCAAACTGGCGCAGGGGTAGTCCGGTTTCCTACTGAGTGATTTGCAACTATTTGTGATGTGTGTGTGTGTGTGTGTGTGTGCGCACACATTCTACCACACATGAACCAGCAGTCATAAAATAAGGTTTCTATGGAAATACATCTGATGCAGTTTTTTCCCTTTATCTTGCTTTTCTACTTTTCAGTCTTTGCTGAGGAGCATGCACAATCATGATACATTAAGTTTTCCTTTCCAACTAAATTATATTGAATTTAATCAGCTTTTTCAAATTCACTTGCATTATGATTTAAGAAAAAAGATGAAGATTAACTTTTATTTTTATTATTTAAGTTCACTTTGAGAATCCTTCTCTCTTGCATTGCAAGTGCTTGCTGATTTTCTCTTTAGTAGTAACTTTAGTTGAATTACTTAAATAGTTATTTTTGAAGCAGTGTTAACTATCTGTCACTTTAGATCTCCACAACCTGTGGCCTTTAAATCCTGAAAGGGATATGACGTTAGGAGTCCTGGAAGACTTCTTTTTCTGGAACTTGGATATTTTGCAAGGAGTATTTTTTGGTCATTAGCTCCTGAGTGCAAGTGGTTATTCCAAGATAATCTGAATTTCCTCTAGGGTCTAGTGTTTATCAAGAAGTGGCTCAGAAAAAACAATCCAAGGCTGTAGAAATGTAGATCAGCCCAGATGGGCAAAATGACCCCAGTGAGCGTATGGTGCCAAACTCTGATGGTCCTGGTCCCAAGTTTGTTTGTTTGCTTTTCTTATACACTTTTCTGTTTCACATTTTATCTCAGGTTAACCTCAGATGAAGTATTTCACCTGAAGAATGAGTACAGTTTAATTATATGACAAAAGGGAAAAATAAAGTCACCAAAGTTGAAAATTCTTCATCAGAGTTATCCAGGGAGGCATCTGCTCTCTCTTCAGAAGCTGCTTCTCAGATCCTCCTTCCAGCCTACCTTTGAAAACAGACTCAGACATTGGAGGCACCAGAGGCACAGTGACCGGCTGCCAGAGGTGGTTGGTTTTATCTGTAAAGCCAATTCGCCTTCTGGCAAAGCACAGCTCCCGACTGAGAAAACATCTGTAAACAGATGAAATTACCAAGATAACTCATGTCTAAATACCTTAGTAATTCATGGCCTTTAAACCCTTGCCATGATGGCATCCTTCATGACCCACCGCGACATCAAAATCCCTATGGCACATTAGGTAATGAAATGCTTTAGAGAGAACCAAGCCAGATCTACTTTAAATTGGTTTCTGTGCAATTGTAGATCTAGTATTTCAGTGTTGATACTGTTTTCTTTTTATTATCGTCCTTTTTTAAAAAATTATTTTTTTAGCGTTTATTTTTGAGAGAGACAGAATGTGAGTGGGTTAGGGGCAGAGAGAGAGAGAGGGAGACAGAATCAGAAGCAGGATTGAGGCTCCAAGCTGTCAGCACAGAGCCTGACACAGGGCTTGAACTCACGAGCTATGAGATCATGACCTGAGCTGAAGTCAGAGGTTCAACTGACTGAGCCACCCAAGCACTCTTTATTATCCTCCTTTCTAACCCCCTCCCCCAAATAAATATCCTGTCAAAATATAACATATTTAACAAGTTTTGAAATCTACATGATCTTTTGGGGCGCCTGGGTGGCTCAGTCGGTTAAGTGTCCGACTTCAGCTCAGGACATGATCTCACGGTTGGTGGGTTCAAGCCCCGCGTCAGGCTCTGTGCTGACAGCTCAGAGCCTGGAGCCTGCTTCAGATTCTGTGTCTCCCCCTCTCTCTGCTCCTCCCCCACTCATGCTCTGTCTCGCTCTCAAAAAATAAATAAACATTAAAAGAATTAAAAAATCTACATGATCTTTTAAGGTTCTTTTCCCCAGAGAGTATTTGACAGCAACCTGAATTAGAAGAATAAAATCCTGGGGTGCCTGGGTGGCTCAGTCGGCTGAGTGTCCGACTTCGGCTTGGGTCATGATCTCGCAGTTAACGAGTTCAAGCCCCGCATCGGGCTCTGTGCTGACAGCTCAGAGCCTGGAGCCTACTTCTGATTCTGTGTCTCCCTCTCTCTCTGCCTGTCCCCCACTCATGCTCTGTCTCTGTCTCAAAAATAAAGATAAATGTAAAAAAAAAAAGAAGAAGAAGAAGAAAATCCTACAGTGGCAGCTGAAACTCAAACATTTATATCCAGTTATTAAAATGCACTTAAGTCATGAGTCTTTCACTGCTGAATAGAGAAAGGAAACCCAGACCAGTAGAAGGCCCTGCATGAAGTCAAACATTCATATCCTTAGAATTTCTCCAAAGGGACATCTTGAACTGGATGTTTCAAAGCAGCTATTCTGACAAGGCCAGGTCGAAACAGCCATGCTTATTAGGAAGTAATGAACCAAAACACCCTCCTGACTGCGTCACATCTCAGATGCCTATACTGATCCTCACCTCATCCCTAACTCCATGCCATCAGATCCTAAGCCTAAGAATGGGATAACTGATTATTTGAATTTAAAAAGCAAAACAACAGAAAAGTTTAACGTTTTTTTCAGGCCACATCAAAAAGTTCCTGGCATCAAATGGTATAGAGTGGCTCGTAGAAAATGACCTTGTCAGGGCACCTGAGCGGCTCAGTCGGTTAAGCATCCAGCTTCAGCTCAGGTCATGATCTCACACTTTGTGAATTCAAGCCCCACACTGGGCCGTGTGCTGACAGCTTTGGATTCTGTGTCTCCCTCTCTCTCTGCCCCTCCCTCACTTGTTCATTTTCTCCCCCTTTCCCCTCTCCAAAATAAACATTAAAAAAAAAAAAGACCTTGTCAATAGGACTACCTCAAAAAGGCATGTAGCCAGCATGGGACTGCATGGAGGTTATGATTCTGGTTCCAGCTGTGACCTTCCTTGAGACCATGATAGACTGTGTGGTTTCTCTGGGCTCCAGGCTTTCATCTCCAAAATTATGAGCTAGTTGGATCTCTAACCTCAACTCTACCCAACCAAGCTGTCGCACTCCCAACTCCAAACAGTGAGCCAATAGTGGTATAATCTTTGCCCGTTATTTTTTTAGAAACCAATTCTCTTAGAAACAAGATGTTACACCAGTGTGCTGGACTGGCCATAGATGTTCTATTCGTTGATGTAAATGATTCCATGGAAAGTCTCTATTTTTTTCCTACTAAAACATATAAATATTAGTTTCCCTCAATAGATGATGGGTATAATTTTTTGACCCATGACCCCTTTAAAAAGGATATATATCTGTTTGGGGCCTAAATAAGCATCAAAGACTTAGAGAGCACAGTATGTTTATAAGGTGTATGTAAAAATAAAAGCTGCCCAAATTCCTGGAAATCATGGCAGAGTCGATTTTTATGACAGTCTGACAAGTGCAACTCACAAAATGAACATGTATTGCTGTTTGTAAAATAAACGCTTAAGTTTATTTATGCTGATTTACCATGAGAGTCTTTTTCACATCCTAAGTGCATAGTGATTAAAATTTTTTTGCCACCAATACATTTGACTCATCTTTTTACCTTCTCTGCTTCAAAATCTTAAATAGTTTAATTCAATCAAGTTTATCTGCTTTTTGGTTCTAATGAGAAAAACGACTTTAAAAGTAAAAAAATGTATGACTTCAAGGTGGGATAATAAAAATCCTAAGATTACTGAAATGTACAAGGTACTAATTTTAGTAATTTAGTACTTTAGTAATTTTTAGTGACCATTTTTCTGTGTGTCAGGAACTCTACAAGAACCTGTGGGGTAGGAATTAAGCTAATTTTACAACGCAGGAAACAGTGATGGAGGAAGTTCACACACCATCTGACAGCTGAGGAGACTCACAGTCAACCACTTGAGCTTTAACACCAGTTTACCTTTCAGTAACACTCAGTCTTGGAGAAGTTACTCTTTTGTTCATTTTCAAGATATCCATCAATAAATACTTAGTTAGCGTCTACATATGCCATAAATCCCACTTGGTGTCAGGGATAGAAAGAACCGTTAACATGCTCAAGGCGTTCCATACACTACAGAAAAGAGAGAGATCGGTCAATAAACCATTGCAGTCAAGTGTGAGGAGCTAAGAACGAGGTGCTCATAGGGCTCCAAAAAGTCCAAAAGAGTCGAGACCAGGCAGATCTCTGGATCAGGGGAGGTTTTCCAGTGAATTATACTGGAATAAAGTTTGAAAGCAAGATTAGAGATGTGTTATGTGAACAACTGTAGTGAATGTCATTCAGGATATAAAAACAGCAGACATAGAATGCCTCAGTAATATCACTGCTTCTGAGTAGGGTAAAGAATGACAAAGGAGAAATACGAAGTTAAAAAAAATTTTTTTTTTTAATCTTTGCTTTTATATGGGGCAGGAGTCCTCAAACCTTGTCCGGCACCAATATCACCTGGATGACAGATTGCTGGGCCTCAGCTCCAGGGTTTCCTATTCAGTTGGCCTAGGGCAGGGCCTCAGATTTTGCATTTCTAAGAAGTTCTCAGATGCCAGTGATGCTCTTCATCTGGGGACCACAGTTTGGGAACCACTGATATAGAGAAACAACTCAAAGACAGATTTAATTCAAGAGTGCAGTTTTAAAATGTATTACCTTTCTGTATTAATCTAGATAAATTCTTTTTTAAGCTTTTTAAATGTTTATTTTTGAGAGAGAGAGAGAGAGAGAGAGAGAAAGAGAGAGAGAGAGAGAAAGAGAGAGACAAAGAGAACGTACACGCCCATGGGAGCACAAATAGGGGAGGGGCAGAGAAAGAGGGAGACACAGAATCCGAAGCAGACTCCAGGTTCTGAGCTGTCAGCATAGAGCCCAACTAGGGGGCTTGAATCCACGAACCACAAGATCATGACCTGAGCCAAAGTTGGACGCTCAACCAACTGACCCAGACGGATATCCCTGGATAAATTATTGATTTAAAAAATGGAAAGTAACTACATACAGGTCTATTTTGGGTTTTTTTGTTTGTTTTTATTTTTTTAAATTTTTTTTAACGTTTATTTATTTTTGAGACAGAGAGAGACAGAGCATGAACGAGGGAGGGTCAGAGAGAGGGAGACACAGAATCTGAAACAGGCTCTGGGCTCTGAGCTGTCAGCACAGAGCCCAACACGGGGCTCGAACTCACGGACCACGAGATCGTGACCTGAGCCAAAGTCGGCCACTCAACCGACTGAGCCACCCCGGCGCCCCTGTTTGTTTGTTTTTAGAGCGAGTGAGAACACAAGTGGTGAGAAGGGCAGAGGGATTGTTCTATGCTCTATGCAAAGCTACATGTGGGGCTGGATCCCACAACGCTGGGATCACAACCAACTCAAGAGTCAGATGCTCAAGTGACTGAGCCATGCAGGGGCCCCCATACAGGTCTATTTGATATAAACAGTATTGTGGAAGGAACAAAAACCAACAGAAGAGAATTCTAAGGAAGCTGAACATACAATTCAGTTCATACACTTTTGAGCATTTACTCTAATTGCACCTTCTAAAAGCCAGGTTGTTTGGAGTGTCTCTTGCTAATCCCACTGCTCTGTACAATGGAAGAGGCCTGTGCAGAATTAGGAAGGGGTACCCTCAGACACGGCTACTGAACCATCATAGTCCTCTGCCCACATTCCTTCCTTCCCAACCCCCAGCTGGACAGGTGCTTGTGCACTGATAAACAGGATACTCAAGGACATACACTGAACTCTCAATAATGGTGGCTATTTATCGAGGAAGTAAAACTTCCACGGAATTTCAGTTTTGTTTTTCTTTTTTTTTTTTTTTTTTTTTTGACATTTCCTGTTTATTTAGCAAATTATCACAGGTCAGGCACTGCTCTATTGCTTTATGTATTTAATTTATTTTATCCTCTTAACATCTTTATTGCTAGTCCCATTTCACGGACAATGAAACTGAGTCATAGTGAGGTTAAACAACTTGCCCTTGATCCACACAACTGCAGGGCACAGAGTTGGGTTTCAAACCCAGGCAAAATGCTCTTATTGACTATTTAGGCAAAGGAATACATTTAAACTTCCATATTTTCCATCTCAAATGATTCCCACTCAATTCAAATAGTGATGTAAATACTCTTTGAAAAATAGTTTAATATTTTTATATTGTTGGAAGTTTTACTAATAAGCGTACACAGAACTTCTCAATGCAAAGATGTTTTCAGAATTGTACAACAAACAGAAATGGTTTTCACACTTTCTCTTCATAAGCTCTGTGAAGCCAGTCCTTTGTTCAAACAAAATATTATCAGAAGCCCAAAACTGAAAACTGATGAAAGCAAAGCCAATCAGAAAAAAGTAATAACATGGAGGTGAGAGACCCAAAAATTCCAGGAGTAGCAACCTGTTTCTTGGGATAATTATAGTACTTTGAAAGAGTGCCAATTGTGAGAAATTTCCTGATTCAAAATCAGTTTCCTTATTTCCCTTTTCTGTTTATGGTCTTCACTCATGGAAGAGAGAAAGATGTCAAGTCCTGGCAGATTGAAAAAAAATCCAGAATCAAAGTAACACAAATATGACCCCCAATGTCCTCCATTTAATTTTTTCATATCCAAATGTGTTAAAATCGTAAGTGAACGGAACATAAACCAAGTCACCCCCCAAAAAATTGTCTGGCATAAATACAGAATAACATGTAAATTAATAACATAACTTACTTGCCACCAATAATGACTTCTTACCATTTTCAGTCCTTAAGGGTACGAACATATTTTGGAATATTTGACACAATTTTCCATCCTGTGAAAACACTAATTCTAATTTGAATCCTATATAATAAAGCATGGCAACAAATCGTAACCACTGGTTATCTTTTTTCTCCAAATGAGTTGTCATTCATTCTAACGCTATAGGGCAAACTTGATGTAACCACAACATAATGATGCACAGTGAATTTTATTTTCTGGTGCTCATGATTGTCACCCAAAAAAAGAACTACTTTAAAGCCACTGAAACTCTTGTTTTTTTTTGTGTCAGAATGATCACATCAAATCAGAGTACTTTTGTAAGAAAGAATATTTCAATCCAAATGCTAATGCTTTCTTCTTGCTCCTTTTTCAAATATTTTATTTCAAATAGATGTTTCAAAGGGCAAGACTAGATACTACAGAAACTTTCTTTCCACTGTAGTTTAGACTCAATACTTAGCACTTAACTCTGCTGCTTATCTCTTTATATAGTGGAGACTTTATTCATCCCTATACTAAAAAAAATCTGATTTATCTTCTGCTCTTAAATATTGAGACAAGGATTTTTAGAGAGACTCATGAGATTGGATTATGTAGTGCCTATTTGATTCCATCTAATATCCCTGCTCCTCTGAGGGACAAGTCAGAAGGGAGGGCAGGGTAATGATGCTCCAGGGCCATGCACACGGTCTGGTACATTGAGCACATAGTAAATCTCTGTCAAGAGTGCCCTCTGGCATTCCCCGGTATACAACTGGCATGACATGCCAGCCCCATTATTCTTCCTTTACATTCCTAACCTCTAAATCTGACTAAGCTTTGTGAACACCTGAGCCCTAAAAGATACTAGCAATCCATGTAAATCCTTGGCCTTTTGGCACCACCTTAAGGAAGCATTAGATGAAACTTATTAACTTTAACGAAATGTTCCTTTAAAAGCAATGGAAAATGCCTGCTGGATTTTCCTTTTCCTCTTTTGTAGTGAATGTGGCAACATATTTCAGTGTCAAAGTCCAGGATCAGTAGGAACAGAAACTGAGCAAATTCTGATTGTTCCCCTAAAAAAACTTTTACATGTACAAATAAGAGGCAAGTGTTGGGATTTAATAATTTACAGAAATATAGTGCTCAGGTGATCAGTCAAGACCCAATTTTGGCTATTTTCACACACTTGAACAATGATGATGGATTTCAGAATCCAAATGCCTGTTTAGAAAAATGCTTTCAACATACATATTTAATTAGGTCTTAAAATAGAGATTTTACACAATGACCTAGGAGGCTTAGCTGACAGGATTTCTTAAAGTTTTCATGCTAAAATGTCCATTTTTAGTAAAAATATGGAACACATGTGGGCTAAGTAATGCTAATGCTTAGAAAATGCTCATGAACAAGGGCCATTGCTGAACACAGGATTAACACATATGGATGAAGAAAGCACTCACACTAAGCTTAAGAAAGTGCTTCCAATGAAAAGTGATTAGAAAAGACAAAAGCAGTGAACACACATAAAAAGCAAATTCCCAACAGCCACATCCTTTTTCAGATTGCTTTTAAAATTATAAACACTATTTTCCTACAGTCTCTTTTCCTTGGCATATATTTTTTATCATGACTACTAGAAAAAGGAAATTATACTAACTGTAAAAAGTAAGAAAGGCCCCTGCTCTCAAACCCCACCACAGTGGGACACTTCATGATCCAAATCCCCACTAATGGTCAGCTTGCCCCTACAACTTGTCCTCAGTTCCCACACAGTAAGATACAAGGCAGGAGAGACTCTAGATAGATCTCTTCCAATTTCAGATGTTGCCTCAATGACCCATGGCATATACTTTTTCACATAAAATGTTTTTTTTTAGGGTTACAACAGGTGCATTTAATAAATAAAATGTGTCCTATTGTTGGACACATGAGTTTTTCTCCCCAACTTCTCACAATTCTCACAATTATAATTCTCACAATTATAAACAATGATGAGAATGCTTTTGTATCTAAATATTTATCCATGCATCTAATTATTTCCTGATAATAATTCCTAGCAGGGAAGCTGATGGGCCAAAGGGTATGAACATTTTAAAAGTTTTAATGTATACTGCAAACCTCAGAGGATTTATTTTTTTTATAACTTCCCTACAGATAAGCTATTCTAAACTGCTCACAAGCCTGAATGAAACCTGCCCAGAGGGAAGGGTACTGTTGTATTATCAGATTGTGCCTTTGATCCTCAGGAAGAATTCCGAGGTGCTCTTATGATCTTTTTTTCCTCCTTAGTGCGATTCTTACGTTGCTCTTGGCAACTGAAAAATAAGCAAAACGATACAGTTCCTTTCTTAGAGCTACTTCTTGAAGGTTTCCTTTGTCCACTGTCAATTCAGCAACATCTTGGGGTGGAGTCATGACTATAATTAGATACAACCTAAGAATATAAGATTCTGACTCCCAATGAAAAGAAGATCACAGAATGAATAAAATATGTAACTCATTGAACAAGGGAGATCACATTTCTAGAAAGAAAAGAACATTGCTGTGTCAGCACCAGGTTTGTAGTCCCTGGACAATATACTTGACATGGCACAGACATCAACTGGATTCTTAGAATCCTTAATACATTTCTAATTTATAGTCAAGTCAAATCACAAATATTTTATGAGCATTTGCAGTGTGCAAGACTCCATTCTAAATATTATGAAGGAAACAAATCTATAAACCAAGGGGCTTACAGGTTAGGGGAAGAGACCAGAAAAATACATTCAAAATGCATTAAAACAGGGTAAAAGATATTTAAACAACACTCCAAAAACATTAACATAAAAGTCACTTGGCAAAGGCCCTAACTCATGCAATTACTGTGGATTACAAACAGTTTTTATAAACAAATCCCATTTTATCCTATAATTTAGGATACCAAATTTGCACCCACATTACAGTTCCTTCCCAAATTACTCAAAACATTATGAAACTGTGAAAGCTAGAAAAAAATTTTTTACAAAATACCTTTTTATTTTTATTTCTTTAGAGCAAAGAAAATTATTTGTGAAGAGTGCAAGGATTTGAATTTCCTAGAGAAACACTGCTAGAAAGCTTTTCAGAAATAGGCTACAGCAGGGCACCTGGGTGGCTCAGTCAGTTAAGTGTCCAACCTCAGGTCACAATCTCACAGTTCGTGGGTTCCAGCCTCGTGTTGGGTTCTGTGCTGACAGCTCAGAGACTGGAACCTGCTTCAGATTCTGTGTCTCCCTCTCTAACCCTCTCCCACTTGTGCACGTGCACGTACTGTCTCTCAAATAAGTAAATGAACTTAAAAATATAGGCTCCAGCATAATTTATTACTACTAGAAAATGACATGTAGTAACAACATATTGTCCACTATAAAATGTTTCTAAAAGTTTATGTTTATAAAAACCATATTTTCTGAAATAATCTCTCCTCTACTAATTAGCATATCGCCACACAAGAAAAAGTTGATAAAATTCTGCTGATAAATTGCCACTAATTAGGCAAGCCCTAGAGACTCTTGGATGTCAACCGCAGCAGCCTGGACTGTGATTCTCAACCTGGAACCGCAACTCCAGCTTCTGGGAGTCTGGGAACAGTCATGATACAGGTGTGGATGGCACGCTGGCATTCCTGCTCTTATCCATCTCCCTCCATCAGCATGCTCCCTAGACCTTCAGAGACACAGAGGACCACTGGGTGAGAACAGAACAGAAATACACAGAAAAGGGTGGCGGAAGCTATAGGTGTTCTCAAAACCAGAGGAGAATGAAGATCTTATGTAGGGAATTGAGCAAATCAGACTTTGTAGCCACACTTTGTTTCAAACACTCTATTTTCATCTGTAACTAAGGAAATTATGATCGTTTAGATTGGTATGAACCAATTTTGCTATTTCATGAAAATTCTGTATTTTCATAAAATATAGTCTCATATGAATGTTGTTTTAATCCTTATATTTACATGACAAGACTAAAACATGTTTTGTTACCCCTTGGGCTTTTTCGGTTAGTAAATCTATGGGATATTTCTCCCCTCAGTGCTTCAGTTGAACAATTTTATCTTTCTATCCAAACATAACCACCAAATAGATAATCATGTTACAGCGAGCCTTCCCAACACATTTTTTCCATTCATCTGGATGTCCTGCGATCATCCCACTATGAACAGTAAAAAGACACCAGGAAAATGGGTGAAAAACAGGAACATCTGGCAAGAGGACCAGACATCAAGGAGGAAAATGGACAACAAGGGAAAGAAAGGCAGCATGGAGAACTATCAGGACAAAAGAAAATTAAAACAAAAAGGCCAAACATATAGAAAGTCAAAAAGCAATTTAAAAAGGAAATAAGAGATTAGAAAACAGTATTCTCAAAAATGTCTTTTCATTTCTGGAATGTGCAGAGTTCCACTTTTGAAAGTCCTTTCCTCACTCATGAATGTGTTTGAATTTAACACATAATTTTCTTCTAAGATATAAGGCCACATAGAGAAGATGAAAGAAATAACATTGGCAAGGTTTTTATTTTTTATTTTTCCTTTTTAAATCTCTGTCCACACTCGGGAAGCAGGGTCTTAATAATTCTAAAGCTGTATGGAAGGTGAACACATATTTTGAAGAGAGAGCACCATATCAAGCGATGCCCCAAGACTCAGTCTATGCCTTATACTCACAGATGATGTGGACAAAGAAACAGTAAGCCTGACAACCACACCTGTATAGGATGCACTACTGAGCATGATTACTGACCTGCACACCAGAAGAAGTAGGCTGACATTTCAAAGTAGGATGACATTTTGGGAAAATCTCACACAGAAAAGCAAACTAGAAAGAAATGTGGCCAGACATAAATATAAAGGGAGAACTGACTGAACATGATCAGATTTGTGAAAAATTAATGACCTCCTCACCCAACACCAGAGAAATTGCACGTTAAAATTTTTTGAAAAAATTTTTATAAGATAAATGTCTCATGATTGGGAGAAATCATAATGGAACATTTCAAGAGACTAGAACCCATAAAAATGTAAAACTATCATCTAGCAAAATAATCATAAACAGACTCAAAAGTATTAAAGACAAAGAGTTAATGCTTTTATTATCCAAATACCTCTTACAAATCAATATGAGTAACAACCACAAAGAAAAGCAGAAAAGGACAAATTCAAGGGAAAGAAATACAAATGGCTGTTAACATTCTATGAATCAGGACTCCTCCAAAAAACAAGTGCCTTTTGTCACTTCTAAAAGGGATTCCTATGTATCAAGAAGAATACAGGCTGGAATTTTTGTTTTAACATTTTTCAAGTTGCAACAGGAAGTCATAAGCACCACATCTTTTTCTCTGAGTGGACAAATCAACTATGCTCAAATCAAAATGCTTGCCTTAAAAAAATACTTCCTCTTATAGGAGGAAACAACAAAATTAATAATGGTCAGCATAAAACTATACAAATCACCTATTCTTAGAATATTAACTTTAAGAAGAAATATTAGATTATCACTAACAAAAGTTTAGAGGGAAGCACAGCTCTACAAGTTCTGGTTTACAGGAAGTTACTTAGCACAAAGGCTGAATACATTAAATTATAATTCTGTCAGAGGCTGCTGACAAAAATGAAACCCCTGTGCACAGTAACAATCTCAATGTGGAGATGTCTCAAAGAAATATATTAAGTGGGAAATCCTGTAACAGATGCAAGAAGAAATCCTAGGAAAAATAACCAGTCAATTCCTGCATGTGTTGCATATAGGTCTCTTCCTATTACCTAAAATACCCTGATAACTGCTGCGCTTTCTCATTTCTTATACTGATTTCCAAAGAGGAGGAAGAGTGAAAATTAATTGTATGCACCTGTTCAGTTCCAGATGTGAACAAGTGTGGTTCAGGTCATGTATAGAGTACTATTTTTAATGTACTTAGCATTAAATTCTATATGGAGAATAATGTGCACAGAACTCAAAAGCCCAAGTAGTGGTTGATTCAGAATGGTTAAATTAGGTTCCTTTCTTCCAATGTCATTAACACACTTTACACTAACTAGTAATCTACATCCAAGGTTATAAATTTCCCTACTGATCATCAACCAAGAACCTCTTATGGGTTTAACACCAAGAATAGGATAAACAGAAGTATATGTTATGGTTCTTCCCTTAAGGACTTCAGGGTAGAGAGGATATAAGAATACGATCATTAGAACACTTGTTGCAATTAGAAAATGCCACTAAATAATGAAGTGTAGATTATAAATATTTAAGTAACAAAGAAAGTACAGGAAGGAAGTCTGGAACACTGTGGGGACTTCATGGAAAAGGAGAAAGAAACTGTGCTCAATAAAAGGTAGAATTTGACATTTGAAAGAATAAGGCTCACATTCTAAACAGGAGACAGCATAAGCAAAAGTAAACTTCGTCCTTGATACTCTCTGTCATCAGCCACTAAAGGGATCCAAGTCAGATACAATTCAAAGTGGCACATCATTTAATAAAGGTGACTGAGTCCTAAATCAGCCAATGATAATAATCATAATAATTCTAAGCAATGAAGAAGCATGATGAAAACAGTACTTACGGAAGAGTACTCTGGCAACAACTTGTAGAATGGATCCAAGAGAAGAAAGTGGCATGGGAGAAACCAAAGAGGTTCTTGAGAAAATCTAACCTAAAGGTCTCAAACACCCAGACTGAAGTCATGGCCCTGGTAACAGAGAGAAAGTGGTAGACCTGAAACTGATTTATAACCATCAGTAGAATTTGGTGATAATTGATTCCAAATGATGCATGAGAGAAAATGCCAAAGTTTCTAGCCCAAGGGAATGACAAATTCCATCTATTTTTTTATTCTAAAAATGAGAAAACACAGAAGACTAAGTATACTGTGAACATGATTGGATGCTGCAGTGTCTATCTTTTGCTCAGGCTACTGTGTATTTGAATTACCTTCCTATGTTTGGAGAATCTCTTAGGAGGAAGAGCCTCCCTTCTACACTAAAAATAAAAATGTCCAACACTCACATCTCAGCCTCCACTGCAGCTATGGTCTGGGCTCATGAGCTGCTTTCTGCCAATCAGGTGCACTAGCCCTAGACTTTGATGTGGAAGTTAGAAAAATGAAAAGGCAAGGCAAGTAGGGACTCTCATGACAACTGGTAGCAGTATCCAGCAGCAGTGGCTGGAGCCCGGGACAACTGTCAAGTGGCAAGAACAGTGTGCCCTGGAAGCCTTCATCACCAGACAGGTTCAATGGTATGATCTCAGGCACTGATCCTGGCTGCCTGGTTTTAAGGCCCTCCCAGACATTGTGTGAGCCACTCAACGTGCTTTAAGTAACTTCCCTTTCTATTTATATCAGAAACTGTTTCTGTGGCATATAATTAAGAATCCTGATTGACAAGTGACACTAATGGAAAGAGCTTGTGAAATGGTAGTAGTAAAGTACTTTTTTCAAGAAGATGGGATATTTGGAGTGAAATTCAGGAATCAGGAATGTCAGTCATAAGGGTACTATATGTTTAAGATACAGGTTGCAAAGGAGCAATATCTCAAAATTCCTGGTCTCTTCCACAGTTGCACATACGCATTTAGTCCATTGTCTAACAGAGAGGCAATGTGATGTGTTAACAAAAATGAATACGGGCTTTGGACACTGATGAGCCAGCCTACGCTTGAATAACAACTCGAGGATTAGGTGCTTTAGTGACTTTAGGTATGTAACTTTACCTCTCTGAGCCTGTTTCTAACATATAAAGTTGAAATAACCCTGTCAATTCGTCAAAGTGGTTGTTGGAATTAAGTGAGATCGTTGATCCCAAAACCCCCATCTCTTGCCAAGTATATAGGTGTGCTCAATTAAATAACTGCCAATTTCTTAATCGATTTATACCAGCCACATGCAGTCTTTCATAGCACGATCCTGTCCTGACTTGGCTAATACAATCCCACCTCTGCCCCTGATTTTGCTAACCTCCTGGCATCGTAAAATTAGTCACTTAGTAACTTCACTCCAATGTCCAATGGGCCTGCCTGTAGATGCTCAATGATATTTAGGCTTTATGGTTTTTCCTTTGACTCATTTACTTTTGCCTGCTTTGAGTCGTAAGAACTTCAACCTGACAGCTCAAGTTTTTAAAGTAATACATTCTCATTGTCAAGAATTTGGAAAGTATATCAAGTGTACAAAAGATGAAATATCATGAAACTATTAGAGCCGGAAGAAATCTAAAAGAAGGTCTTTTCAAACCCTCTTGTTTTCCAAATGAACACACTGAAGCACAGAGAGGTTGGAGGATGGTTCCAAATTCACACGGGAATCATTTCACATATCAACAAACCTGTACTGAGCATCATGGAACAGGGCCAGGGCCCAGGCTTTAGCTGGGTCTCCTGATTCTACTGCCAATACACACTCCACTGCATGTCCAAAGGCTGAAGTTCTATACCTCCCACCAAAGCCCCACAGCAACAGACCTTCAATAACAGCTGTTAAATCTGAAGACCAAGTAGGATTTCCATAGACAGCAAAGGGCATTGGTGCAGAGGCAGCAGCACAACTAGAGGCATGAGGCATGCCAGTGCAGAGCAGGTCTGGGGAACAGTAAACCATCAGCCACAGTAGCCCATGTGGCAGAAAAGAGAAACACGAAACTGGCCAAGCTGGCCAGGGACAGATTAGAAGACCCTTCAGGCTGTGTCAGTGAGGTGGGCCTTTTCCTCTGCAGAAGGAGCCATCAAAGGCTCATGGAGAGCAGAGGCGAGTCAGAAAAAGAGCTGAGTTGCAATTACTCCAGATTGGAGGGAAACTAAGGGAATTAGGGAGGCCAGGCAAGTGACCACTGCAATGGCCTGGATAGTAAGAAGGGACACGCTTCCTCAGGCAGAGGATGAGTAGACCAGAAGAACACTTCTCAAATGGCTGGCAGAACATAAGAAGGCACTCACCACAGGACAGGACAATCACTCTCAGAGCTACCACAAACCTATTGCTGGGCCAGGGCCTAAAACTAAAGAAGGGCGAGGGAAAAAAGGAAAAGGCAAAAACCTCACATATTGGCAATGGCTTTCAGAAACAAAACAAATGCAATTTATTGCTCTGCGTTCACTCTCTGGACTCAACTTCACAATTCCATCTGACTGCTAAAGACTTAGGAGACCAGATCCCCAAGGGCCACCCCACAACTCTAAACACCATTCACACAGATGCAATTAATTCCGAAAGGATAGCAGGGGACACACTGGTCATTAAATGGCACAGGGGGAACTCCTGACAAGGCCAACTTCTCTGATCAGGTTCCCACTGGGCCAGGTTGTAGGGATGAGGAGAGCCGGGCAGGTTCATCTGGACCTTGTGGTAGAAGCAACCCTCACTCAGAGCTGATGTGAATGCTGTCTTGGTTTAGGAGATTATAGACACACCCTAAGGCAAGTCTCCCAGAGGAAACAACATCCACCTCCCTGTTTAATCTCATAGTCTCCACGGGCCCAACACCAATCAATCAGGATCCATCTGGAACAAAGCTGCATTCTCTCAAATGTATTCTCCTCAATTAGGTTTAATGGAAATGCATCCAGAGCGTTTTTTTACCATAAAATGCTGACCACGCTTTCAGTAATAACTACTGAGGAATCACACAGAGAGACACAAGTTTATTTGCTTCCTCTGAAGGAAGGAAGGAAGGAAGACCAGAAAAACAAACTGATATATTCTATATTGGTATTATCTAGAGCCATTAAAATAATATATGAGAACTATAAATACCACCAGGACTCATCTCAAAAACGTTTCTAAAAACATAGGTTAAACTGTGTCATTATGTAAATAACATATGTATCTAAAACAGGGGGGCCTGGAAGGCTCAGTTGGTCAAGCGTCTGACTTCGGCTCAGGTCATGATCTTACCATCCATGAGTTCGAGCCTCGCATCAGGCTCTGTGCTGACAGCTTGGAGCCTGGAGCCTGCTTGAGATTCTGTCTGTCTCTCCCTGCCTGTCTCTCTCTCTCAAAATATAAACAAAACATTTTTAAACATACACAGTATAACCAACATTTATGAATACATAAGCAGTTAAAATACAAAATAATACGACACAGGTGAAGGCTGAGGACACTCCCAAGAAGCCAGGTCTCCTGGCAAGCTATTCTTCAGTCTCCTTTGTGACCCTGCACTCTTGCAAACTTACCCTCATTAGGGAGAAAATTAAAAAGGAGTTTACTATATAAACCTCCAGTTAAGTGCCTGACTTCCCCAAGAAGTTTGATTCTTTCAATCAACATGTATAATGGAGCTATGTTCAGTTAAATTTTCTAACACCAGAATTGTCTAAAAAAAAGAAAAAGAAAGAGAAAAAATAACTTATTATCCTGTAGTTTTTTCTGTTTTTTTTTAACCTTAAATATTAGTTATAATCTGTTTTTAACTCAAGTTTGGGGAACAAAATAGGCTATGAACTTTCCTGTGCCTTTGATACAAGTCTCCAATGAACTAGCAAAACATACTTCAAAGAAACTAAATATTTTGTGTGTAACAGTTTAACTTTCTAGCTTTCTCCTTTAAAATGTATTACTATCAGAGTGCCTGGGTGGCTCAGTTGGTTGGGCGTCCGGCTTCGGATCAGGTCATGATCTCACGGTTCCTGGGTTCAAGCCCCTAGGTGGGCTCTATACTGACATCTCAGATCCTGGAGCCTATCTTCAGATTCTTTGTCTCCCTCTCTCTGTCCTTCCCCTGCTCATGCTGTGTCTGTCTGTCTGTCTCTCTCTCTCTCTCAAATAAAACATAAAAAATATTTTTAAAAATACATAAAATATATTACTATCAACTTCCTACAAATGTACTATTTCTTTTCTTGGTATCACACAGATTGAATGCAGACACAGACAGACATATATATATTCAACTCAAAAGAGAAAAAGAATAAAAATCATGCATAGTATCCAAGATTTAGCTGCATATGTAACATACTTATAGAAAAAAGAACAAAAATGATATGAAACAAATATAACAAAATGTTAATACCTCTTAAATTTCGGTGAGAAGAACACGGATGCCTCAAATTCTACTTTTCAGAGTAATGGAAATATCTTTTTTAAGTTTTAAGTGGAAAAACATGAGGGTGGGGGAATTTGTTACATGACTTTCTGTAGTGCCTTAAAATATATATATACATACATACACACACACACACACACACACACACACACACACACACACACACCCAAGTACTTCCTCTAAACTGTTTTATCAACAGGGAAGTGTGATGATTGTAGGATTAAACTCTATGACAACAGTGATAACAACAACTGCCTTGTCCTTTTCTCAAGTCTGGGGTTGCCAGACAAAAATATCTGACCTTCATTTCTCTGATAACCAATTTTTAAAAATCTTTCCAATCCAATATACTTAAAGAAACAGTAGTCTGGTTTCTTTTAAATTTGCAGTCAGGGGCAGGTGCTCCTTAATACCTACATAAAAGAAAGAAAACAATGCAAACTTCCTAATGACTTAGATGACTAAAGGCATGAAAAGGCAGTTAGTATAATGCCACTGTGTTGTATAAGTCATGTGTTGGAGGCACCTCTCTGGCTCACAAAGCAGTCTCTGGAGAAATAAAATATAAACAAACAATCTTCTACTTTAGACTTACTACAGATAAAAAACCAAGAGAAGGCATTACTAATCTTAGCATTCAAGTTCCTTGAAGTAATCATCTCCGTGATTATGCCCTTAGAAGACAAAATTCTGAAGACAAAGTGCTTTCAGATACCTAAAAAGAAATATAAATGTCATCATACCTATATTCACTGATTTTTCAAATAATCATGGATTGCCAGGAAGTGTGATAGGCACTAAGATACAATCAAGAATAAGGAGACAATGTCCTATCCTCATCAAGCCAAGGAAAGAAAGATAATAAAAATATGAAATAATTATAAATAATACTTAGTGCTGCAAAGAAAATTTTCTTGATGCTACATTAGTGAAGGATGAAAAACCAAACTCAGAAGGGGCCTCTCTGATGAGATGACATTTGAACTGTGACAGGAAGCTTCAAAGAGAAGGGGCCAGACGTTCCTCTGGAGAAGAATGTTCCAGAAAGATGACTAGCAAGTGCAAAGACCCAGAGTTGGGAGAGAGTGACTGGTGTGTTGCAGGAAATGGCAGCCAGCACAGAGTAGATGAGAGGAAGTGACTTGAGGTTGGAGGGGTATGCAGGAGCCACATCACTCATGGAGAAGCCACTGAAAAGCTTCCAGGTGTGGAGACCATGGCTTGAGATGCACTTTTAGACGATCACATTGTCTACTTTATGGAGATGGACTGGAGGAAGGCACAAGCTGAAGTAGGAAAACTAAAGTTAGGGTGCTATTCTAATGGTCCAGGCAAAAGACAGATGATGTTGACTTGGACTAAGCTGGTAGTAATAGGAGACTCATTCCTTCTATAATAATTAGTTTTGGGGGGTACCTACTGCACACTGAGCACCTTTCTAAAGGTGCATGTACTGAAGAATGAGGCTAACAAGGTGCAGAGGTCTCATCAAGGTGACATTCTCAACGGAGGAGACAAAAAAAAAAGGTAAAACAAAAAAATAAACCATAGCATTTTATATGCTATGACAAAAAAAGAAAAAGAAAAAAAGTGGGGTTCGTGGGGACTATTTAGCCTGGAAAGTCAAGGAAGATAATTAATCTGTTATCTGAGATCCAGTTGATGAGAAAGTACCCAGAAGTACAAAAGAACTGGAGAAAGCTGAAGTAAATCCAAAACGAATCTTAGAGATAAATCAGCCCAACTTGCTTATATGGAGTGGTATATGGGAAATAATTATGGAAACTGCACTAATGGTGCCATTTCCTAAGACTGGGGCGGGGGGGCGGGGGGGAGGAGTATCCACAGAGATTCTGGAATTAAGAGTTCTGTTTTGGACATACTAACTTTGAGATCATATGAGACATACATTGGGAGTAAATCTGGTGCTTTGAGAAGAGGCACAGGCTGAAGATTAAATCCAGGACAATGTCTGTAGAGATGGCAAGTGAAGCCATGGGGATGGAGGAAACTGTACTAGTGGGCTGTGTAGCATGAAAAAAGAAAAGGGCTTAGAATAAAGCCTGAGAAACTCCAAATTTTAGAGATCAGAACAGAAGCCAAGAAGAGAGATGAGGAATGACCAGGGAGGGAGAAGGAAAGCCAAGAAAATGTCTGTTATGGACCAGGTATTTGTGGTCCCCTTGCACAAAACTCTGATTGTGAAGCCCTAACACCAATGTGGCTGCATAGCTTTATTTAGAGATGGGGCCTCTAAGGAAGCAACAAAAGTTAAATAAAGCCCTAAGAGTGAGGTTCTGATAGAACAGGATTAATGTCCTTATAAGAAGAGATACCAGAGAGCTCCCACTCCCCCTTTTCCCTGTTTTTGTAAATAAACTTTTATTGAAATAAAGCCATGCTCAGTGTGTACTGCCTAAGGGAGCTTTCCTACTACAATGGTAGATTTGAGTAGTTGTAATAGAGACTAGATGGTCCAAAAGCCTAAAATCTTTACTACCTTATCTTCCACAGGAAAAGTTTGCTGATCCTTGATCTAGATAGTTTGCAAAAAGGCAGGGCCACTGCATACAGACAGGTCAGTCTAGATTGGCCATGTAGTGAACAGCATCAAGCTTATCACAATAGGTGGTCATTGCTTACTTATGTGACTTTTCTGTAGGTTTTAAGGTTTCTAAAATAAAATGATAGAAGGGGAGAAAAACAACAAAACAGATAAAAAGAAAAATGAGAATCCATACAATTACCCTTGACAAAACACCACGATTAATTTCCAAGACAATACCCCAGTAGAAACATCTTCTACAGCCTATTCTTAATAGACTGAGGAGGAAGGTGATACAGGAAGATTCAGGATAGAGAAAAATCCAGGACTTTCTCATTCCCGTATGAATAATTATAACTACTCTCCTACAGAAATCTTCCCATTCTGTCAAATTAGTCTGTTTTATCCACAGCACTTTGACTTTTTCCACCTCAGTGCCTTTGCCCAAATAGAATTCTATTATTCTCCATCAAAATAAAATAGCTTTCCACAAAATGTCTGTCAGTCTAAATCTGTCACCTTTCAAAGCTCACTTAAATGTCATCTGCTACCCAGATCTCTCTCCCCATTCTTCTTGACAAAAGGCTGACCCTTCCCTGCTGGGACTTAGGTGTCCTAAGAAAGGCAGAGATAACCTAAAAAACACTGCTTTACACTGCTGTAAATTATGTTCATGTCTGCACAAGCCGGTTATAATAGACAAGCTGGAAGAAAAGAAATTGTCGATCTCTCTACCCAATAGCAACAATCATAGAGGAAAATACAAGACATATATCCTCTTGATTAAATGGGAAATTAGTGTTAACAGGCTCTCTAGTTGTAAATGCTTACCTTGTTGCTGTCTTAAGATTAGTGGTTTTACCTTAAGAAGTTTCAATGGTATGAAATGTTAGATTTTCAAATGTAATTGTAATTTACACGCTTAAGGCTGAATATTTGTTTCTCTTCCCCACTGCTTACTAGCCTTAGAGAATCAATAACCCTTCTGAGTTTTATTTGTAAACCAAGATAGTGAGAATATGAGCCCTTCTGCCTAATGGTCCACAGTGGGGCTCAATGCAATCATCTCAGTGCAAGTGTCCAGAAAACCTCAAAATGCCACACAAGACATAAGGTGGTCTTTTCATTAGCGCCCTAGCCTGCTGCAACTCTACAAACAACCTGCTGATTGATGTTATGTGAATGATGCTCAGTGGGAATCTCCTTCCAATCTTAGTGAGAAGTCAAGGGCTCTTCTGGGCACTTAAGCTTTATGATGCTTAACAGACAGGTCAACTGATGATTCCAGCCAAAGTGCTCTCACTAAAGGCCTTGTTACAGAGGCCATGAAAGTGAAGTCTTTGAGATGGTGTTGTATTAATCAAATTGATCTTCCCAACAGGATCTGAAACCAGTATTAATATAAAAAAAGGCAACAAATGGAAAGTAAAGGGCATGATGCCATCCTGGATCTGTTTTTTTAAAGCAGATAAAAACAGTATCTAAACACTAAGTATTATCACTTTGTTCTAGTTTTTGTGTTAAAAATGTTAAGGTTTTCATTGTACTTACCATTTGCTCTATAAATCTTACAAAAAAATCTTTAGTAAAAATTATTAATGACCTACAATTTTATACTACAAATCTCGTATATAAACTGTCACATATTTCTTGTCTTCTCTCCAGTGTTTTAATACAAATATACCTTTAGCTTTATCCAGTTTTTTCTACTCTGAATCGTCCAGATGACAACCAGTCAAGGCTTCTCGAAGCAAAATAAAATTTGTCGTGACTAAGAGAAAATGAACAAACTGCCTGCTATAGGTATGAATGGAAAGAAAAGCACTATTTGCCATTCACTCATCTTGGCTTCTTTCAAAGCCCCGTCTCTATTCACTAGGTGTGAGTTTATAGAACTAACCCAAAAATGAAGTTTGTACTCCCTGTACTTCACATTGTCAAACTGTCATCACACCGATCAGGATCTATCCACCCATCCAGACCCAATGAAGAAATGAGGGTGGGATGCAGTTCATTCACTGGATTTATAACTGGCTAAAAAAAATCACACCCAAGAAATGATTAAAGACCTGATGGATATCTGGAGAGAAATCACTAGGAAGTAAATTAGTATTATCCCAGCTGTCCAAATCAGTCATGATCCAAGAACTCCTCTTACTTGATCAAGGACATGGCCACAGAATCCTTTCAACAGTGCTCCAGAGAGCTATTACCAACAGATCATACTTGGCAGAGGAGATGAAACATATTTGAAGTCCCTGGATTAGGTTTCCAGGGGAAATGTACTTGGCCTTATCAAATATTGTATTTTTTTCACTGATTTTGAGATACTCTTATTCTTTCTGTCAATGACTAAATTTCAAGAACCTAATGGCAAATCAGAATCAAAATGCAAAAGAAAGCTAGAAGTTTTTAATATCTTGAATTTATTTCACATTTATTCATGGCCACTCTGTTCTAGACAAACTGAGGGTTCTAGACTGATTCACAACTGTATATCCATCCACAGATTATCTGGAACATGGGATTTAAGACAAAACTAGATTGGACACACCTCAAGACAGGCAGTCACAAACCACAGGTACTCAGAGCAGAGCTCTAGATACTCCTAAATCAAAAAGGTGTGGGTGAGTTTGGAGAATTAAACAGTGCGGCAGGATTCATTGCCATTTAGTTTCCCTCTGCAGCATGTGGTGCCTGGCATCTGGTCCAAGCACTTTGAGTGGCTTCCACTTGCCTAATCCTTGGTTAAATCTTGGGGACAAAGAGCAGTTTCTGCTCTTCAGGAGTACATGATTCAATGATATATTAGGACCTTATCACTTGAGAAAAGAACTGAACAGTAAGGCAGAAGGTCTGGGTTCTAGACTGTTCTATCCCTAATTTGGTGAGTTTATTAGTTTTCTATAACTGTTCTAAGAAATTACCACAAACTTAGTGGCTTAAAACAAGACAGATTTATTACCTTACATATCTGTAGGTCAGAAATTCAACATGGGTCTCACTGGACCAAGTTCAAGATGTCAGCAAGGCAGTGGTCCTTTCTAGAGTCCATGACCTTGTCCTCTCCAGCTTCTAGAGGCTGCTCACATTCTTTGGCTCAAGGCCCTCTTCTTCCATCTTCAAAGTCAGCAATGTTGCATTTCTCTGACCCAGATGGGAAAGATTCTTTGCTTTTAAGGACCTATGTGATCATACTGCACCCCCACAGATAAACCAAAATAATCTTCCTGTCTCAAGATCCTTAATCATATCTGCACAATCCCTTTTGCCATGTATGGTAATATGTTCACAGTTTCCAGATATTAGGACATGAACGTTGGGAGGCCATTACTCTCCTTACCACAATGAGCAATCTTGAAAACATAAGTTTACCTCTCTGGAATACATCTGCAAAATTAAATGTCTGGAACACATCAGTTCCAAAGCTCCTCTCAACCCTATTTTACACAGGTGTGTACACACTAAGAATTCTAACAGGCAGCTTCTCGCATCACAAATTATAGATGCTGGAGAGCAGCAGGCACCCTATGCTGTCCCTTCCAGCAGAGATCCATCTGCCATGATGAGCCAATTACACAGAGAAATGTTAGTAAAACAGACTAAATGATTTGTGAAAAGAATTACAATAGGGCAATTATAAATCAACTGCTAGTCTCCAGAGCAAATGAAAAGGGTGACCATGCTGCTTACTACAGCACTATTGTGTTTTAAATCTGGGTTGACTCATTATGTGATACTGTCAAAGTCAAACAATTGTCCCTCAACCATCTGTTCCTATTATTTACATAAGCTTTTATGTGGTCTCCTCTCCTAGCTGCATTGTTAGTAAGCCATATAAAAATACAAAGTCACTACCATGGTCTACATTAGTGTGTATGAGAATTAATTCTGAACATAAAATCTAGGAGGAATGCTTATTTATACCAGCCCATTTTTACCGCAAGCATAAAGTACACCATTAAGTACTGACAGTATTTTAGTTTCTTGGTGGGCATTTCCTTTACATAAACCACAGTCCTATACAGTATTTCCTGTAAAATAACCACATCATTTTTTTTTCTCAAAGTGGGGATATTTGGCTGAAGTTGCAAGGAACCAAAGTTTACTCCATTTACATTAGTCCAAAGCATCCACCAAAAACGTTGACTGCACGTGAGAACAAAATTTTAAATGTTAAAATCTTGGTTTTTTAATCTTAAGAAATACCTTTATAATGTCAAAGTATGGCTTACAATTTTTTCATATAGTTTTTTAATGTTTATTTATTTTTGAGAGAGAGAGAGAGAGACAGACAGTGTAAGCAGGGGAGGGGCAGAGAGAGAAGGAGACACAGAACCCAAAGCAGGCTCCAGCCTCTGAACTGTCAGCATACAGCCCAACGCGGGGCTTGAACTCACGAGCCATGAGATCATAACCTGAGCCAATGTTGGAGGTTTAACCGACTGAGCCACCCAGGCACCCCATTACAATTTTTTTCTAATATAAGTGAAAGAACGCATTTATTGTCAAAATAGACCATGGTCTTTCTCTGTATCTTTTAATCAGAACAAATAGGGGGCCTTTTACATGCCCTTTTGAATGAGATTTAGGCATCTGAGTTAAGATATCTGCTATTTCCCACCTTATATATATGTTTTATTTCTTTTAAAGAACTAAAATTTAATTGGAACTTTAACTTTACTGTTCCCTGTTAATGTAGCAAAAACTACTTGTAACTCCTTCACCAAAGATTATACCCTCTGCTCAAGGTAAGTTCCCCTCCAACCCCTGTATGCAGCTTCAAGAGAAATGTCAATCGAGTACAGGAACGTACAGCCGGGAAAAACCAACCGCCCTCACGTTCAAAATAAATACTCAGCATGTTAAAAGCAGGTTTCTCATGACTTATTCTATAGACTCATTTTGAAGATAGCCAAGATAATTGTAAAGATTAAGTATTTCTACATAAACTTTTTAATTTCGGTTTTGAGTATCAAGCAGAAAATAGCCATTCAGATGATTTGTGATAGATTAGGGAGGAAAAGTAGAAAGAAAGGGAAAAAAAGTTGTACCCAAGTATCAAGAGAGGAAAGGCAGGAGTACTAAAATGATAAAGGCAAGAGACTATTTAGGAAGAGTTACAAGCATGGCTTTCTTCCATTGAGATGGAGAAAACATCTAGAGTTTAAGAAAAACAACAACCGATTAGAGGCTGGGGGAGACTATCATTTGTAGAAGGTATATCAACTATTTTTAGCACCCACGAGAAAGAGTTTAAGTATATAATTACCAAAAATATCAGCCTTGATAAGAGATGTGTGATGTCTAAAAATTAACACTAAAGGAACCTTTTCCAAATCTAAAATTTCATGATCCTATGATCTTACTGAAGACTCACTTTAAAAGAATAAGACCAACTCCTGATTACATGTGCTTGACACACTCCATGGCACGTGCGCGTGCGCACACACACACGCCTGATATATTTCATGGAACACACACACATGCCTGACAGACTCCATGGAAACACACACACACATGCTTGACTCCATGGAATGAACACACACACACACACACACACACACACACACACACACACACCAAACAAGCAGACATGCTTTTCATTCTGTTAACTGAGCCCACAACTTCCAAAAGCAGAGCTGATGATGGTCACTGCTAGATGATGAGTACATGAGTATCTGTTGTACTATTCCATTTTGTGTGTTTGGAAGGTTCCACTATTACAAGATACTCCAATTGGTTTACTGTAGCAATGACACTGCAGAAAACGACAGAGGTGAGCAAAGAGCTGGGGTATGATCGCAACTATTTTCATTAACTGCAATAAATTCCAGTTGCAAATTATGTTTCTGAGACCAACAATTTAAGTCATTTGATCATTTTACACAGAATGAAAACTCTCAAATAATGATTCAAAACAAAATATTCAAAAGTTCCCAGGTGGGGGAAAAGTACCTTTTGTCCTTGAATAATCTAAGTCACAACATGCTTAATAGATGGAAGAAATCTGACAAAACACAAAATAATCCCTAGTAAAAACAAACAGAAATATAAAAACTGTGACAATAGTACTATCCTTTGGTTTTATAAAAACACATTTATGATCCAACTTCCAAGATAAAGTCCCCATCTTCTTATATTCTCACTTTATCTTCCAACTAGACATTATAAACTCTTACTCACCTGAAACTAAACCCAGACCCGAATAGCCTTTTCTTTTATCGATTTAGTTCAACACACATTTAATGTCAGTTATACTCCAGGCACCATACCGAGCACAAAAAATGAATAAGACACTGGAGAAACCAGGGGTTCACTGCTCATGACGTTCCTGTCTGTCCAGGTTTGGCTTTGGCTAGACCTACTTCAGTGGCATTATTCAAGGCTGACCTATTTGCAGGTCTGTTTACATAATACAGAAATAGCACAAGAATTCTATTCGAAGTGATATTTCTATAAACATTTGTACAGCTATGAAATCAAGATAAGGGTTTGGCTTCATCTAAAAGTATAACAAGGTTAGTCTCAACATGTCTGTACCATGAACCTAGATCATGTCCAGTTCTGCTAGTGTGCAGAATACAAAAGAAAATGAGGTGGTGTTCTCTCCCTCCACTAACAAGGTCTCAGTAAAGCTCCCTCCATTCTGTGTATCTGGACAATCCCTACCTCCTTTAGGACTCATTTCTAGAACTATCTATGCCAGGAAGAATTTGCTAGCCAGATTAGGTAAAGTCCCACTTTTTCTTGGATTCCTTAGCATTTTGTATACCTCTGTTATTACTTTTGCGTCTTCTCTTTCACAAGCAAGATCTTGGATTCTTTCAGAACAGAAATGAATTTTTCATTATATTTCCCTAACACCTGGCACTAAACCTAAGACACAGAGAACACTCAGTAAGTATTTAAAGAACAGATAAATTAGGGTTTTTAATAATTGTGATAGTTCTTGGGCACTATAATAACTAAGCATATGTTACTCATTATGAAACATGTAAAATTAAATAGTATCATACACAGTGATAATTGTCATAAACACTACTGGTTCATGTCTAAGTATCAATTGAACTACATTGGAAAACAAATAGAGAACAAGAAAAATATAAAAAAGCTAAATTTCCAGTTATTAGTCAATAAAGTCTTTTAAATTAGTAAATAAAAAATACCTAGTATAAATAGATTATTTATATGATACAACAGCAAATAGAACATTTAAGTAAGAATAACTAAAAGTAGTTACTGGGGAGCAGGATAAGGGAAGGAAGAGTGGCACAGGAGACCACTGTTTTTGGTTTTTAATTTTTAAAATTGTAACAGGTACTTCATTGACAATCTAAAATTTTCTTAAATTTTCTAAATAAATGAATGGGGTAAAGAAGATCATAGAAGTCCTTCTACAAATAATTAGTCACAAATATAGAAGCCTAGTTCAAGTTATCTTTGATGCATAAAACACTGAAACTACATTACCTTAAATGTAGTCTACCATTTCTGGCTTATTTAGTAAGACTGTTCTACCCTCTTCCCATTGAGAACTGTATATATTCAAAGTTAACCCCAAACCATTTTTACAAATAAAGTTTTATTGGAAAAGTTAACCCAGGACCAAAGCTATTGAACACATAAGACTCCTAACTGGATTCTAAGATGCAAAGAATTAACTTCATAGTAAGTTCTGTGTTCAAATAAAGAACCTATATGGAGGTCTCTTACTAAATATTAAAGGAAAAATGAATGAGGAGGCTAATTTCTCTGAGTCCACCCATTCAGTTGAAATTCCCTACTGTTCTTAGTATTTGACCTAACACAAAATCAGACAAGGAAACCCAGCCATGTATGACACCATTTCCTGGTTTGTTACACAAATACAACTTCAGGGTTTTCATAATAGTATAGGGGATCTATGAAATTTAGTACTTGGTAAATGAGGAACATATTACGTGTACCTACTACATGCCAGATACTGGGGGGCAGGGTGACTCAAAAACAGAAGTCAGACCAATTATTTCAGAAATAAAATATTACTATGCATTTACCCATGTCTCTTTTTTTATTTTTTTTTAATTTTTTTTTTCAACGTTTATTTATTTTTGGGACAGAGAGAGACAGAGCATGAACAGGGGAGGGGCAGAGAGAGAGGGAGACACAGAATCGGAAACAGGCTCCAGGCTCTGAGCCATCAGCCCAGAGTCCGACGCAGGGCTCGAACTCACGGACCGCGAGATCGTGACCTGGCTGAAGTCGGACTCTTAACCGACTGCGCCACCCAGGCGCCCCCCATGTCTCTTTTTCTGCACACTCTCACTTATAGCTGAGATTGGGGGAGAAATTTTTTAAATTTGACCTTAATACTTACCTACCAATATTCTAGATTTATGCATTCCAAAAGCTCACATTCCTTTGCAAAATAAATAAATTAAGCTGTCAATACTCAGGAATCAATTACGGGACATATTTATTATTTGTGGTCAGTGCCCATTTTACCCCCAGGCCAACCTTTTGCAGCCCTATTAGACATGGTGAAATTTCAATCATTCCACTGTCTTTGCCTTATTTTGAAGTTACAAAGGTTTGATGAACCAACCAGGTGACAATAATGGCTTCAAAAAAGGGGGCAGGAATTATAGACAGGATTTTAATTAACTCTTCCATTTCAACTCTTCCCTGACTACTATGGATAACAAAGCACTGGCCATCAAAATGCTTATTCACAGAAATTTTACTCATAGTATCCACTCCTTAGGTTCATTCCACACATGACATGGTATCAAATCTCAACAAACCATAATGAACTTTTTGTCCTTTTTTGAAAAGTAACAAGTCCACACATAATCAGCATGGAGATTTACAAACTATAGGGAAGTGTAAAGAAGAAAAACTTAAAACACTTGTAATCCCAAGACCCAGGGGTTATAACTGCGGTCAATATTTTGATGTAAATTCTTCTCTTTTCACTATCCATTTGTGTATGGACATGTATAAACCCATTTTACATTTTTAAAATGGTATCATTATATACATACTCACAACAAACAGCTCTTAAGGGTAAGTAAGTACATCATACACCCATGAATAGGTCAAACAGCACACACATTCGTTGTAAGTATCCTTAGTGTACAATACCTTGATGTTTTCAACTAATAAATTAACCACTTTCAAAAATGGCTCTCATACTTTTAAACCATTGAGTCCCTTGTAGTGCTCAAAAGCAGCTACTTTTAAAGTGTCCCATAAGGGAGACTGAGTGGCTCGGTCAATTGAGCATCCTACTCTTGATTTCAGCTCAGGTCATGATCCCAGTGTTGTGCTATCAAGCCCCATGTCAGGCTCCATGCTGAATGTGGAGCCTGCTTAAGATTCATTCTCTCTCTCTCTCTCTCTCTCTCTCTCTCTCTCTCTCTCTCTCTGCTCCCTTCTCCTGCTTGCGCTCCCTCTCTTTCTAGAATTAAAAAAAATAAGGGGCGCCTGGGTGGCTCAGTCGGCTAAGTGCTCAATTTTGGCTCAGGTCGTGATCTTGAGGTTTGTGAGTTCAAGCCCCGCATCAGGCTCTGTGCTGATGGCTCAGAGCCTGGAGCCTGCTTCAGATTCTGTGTCTCCCTCTCTCTCTCCCCCTCTCCTGCTCAGGCTGTGTGTTTCTCTGTCTCTCAATAAATAAAAATGTTTTAAAAAATTCAAAACAATGAAATTTAAAAAATAATGAAATAAAAAATAAACTAAACTTTTAAGAAATTTAAAAAGTAAAATGTCCCATTGTAGAAAGTCAGTAAGAACATAGTTCTATCTAATAATTTGGTCTGCCATTTATAGACTACTCCATTCAACAATAGCAAAATACATTCTTCTCAAAATCATATGGAATATTTATGGTAATAGGCCACTTTTGAAGTCTAACAAAAGTTCACAGAATAGAAAGCATACAAGTTATATTCTCAGACATAACAGAATCAAACTACAGATCAATAACAAAGATAGCTGAAAATTAGACAACACACTTCTTAGAAATCCATGTGTCAGAGATAATGTTGCAGGGGTGCCTTGGTGGCTCAGTCAGTTAAGCAGCCAACTTTGGCTTAGGTCATCATCTTGCAGTTCATGGGTTCAAGCCCCGCATCAGGCTCTGTGCTTACATCTCAGAGCCCGGAGCCTGCTTCTGATCCTGTGTCGCCCTCTGTCTCTGTCCCTCCCCAACTCATGCTCTGCCTCTCTATTAAATATGAATAAACATTTAAAAAAATTTTTTTAAAGATGTTGCAAGTAAAACTTAAAATATTTTAATGGCATGTAAATCAAACTACAACTTACCAACATATGTAGGTTACAACAAAAGGAGTGATTAGAGGGGAATTTATAGCACTAAATATATATGTTAAAAAAGAAAGGGGCGCCTGGGTGGCGCAGTCGGTTAAGCGTCCGACTTCAGCCAGGTCACGATCTCGCGGTCCGTGAGTTCGAGCCCCGCGTCGGGCTCTGGGCTGATGGCTCAGAGCCTGGAGCCTGTTTCCGAGTCTGTGTCTCCCTCTCTCTCTGCCCCTCCCCCGTTCATGCTCTGTCTCTCTCTGTCCCAAAAATAAATAAACGTTGAAAAAAAAAAAAAAATTTAATAAAAAAAAAAAAAAAAAGAAAGACCAAGAATCAATAACCTAAGCTTCCACCTTAGGAAACTAAAGAAAGAAGAGCAATTTAAGCCTGGAGCAAACAAAAGAACAGACATAATAAAAATCTGAACAGAAATCAATGAAACTAAAAACAGAAAATCAATTTTTATTTTTATTTTTTTAATTTTTTTTTTCCAACGTTTATTTATTTTTGGGACAGAGAGAGACAGAGCATGAACGGGGCAGGGGCAGAGAGAGAGGGAGACACAGAATGGGAAGCAGGCTCCAGGCTCTGAGCCATCAGCCCAGAGCCTGACGCGGGGCTCGAACTCACGGACCGCGAGATTGTGACCTGGCTGAAGTCGGACACTTAACCGACTGCGCCACCCAGGCGCCCCCAGAAAATCAATTTTTAAAGTCAAAACTAAAAGCTGGCTCTTTGAAAAGATCAAATTCATAAACCTAGCTAGGCTAAGCAAGGAAAAAGAGAGTTAACACAAATTACCACCATCAGAAATCAAGAAGGGGCCATTACTACTGATGCTGTGGATATCAAAAGGATAATAAAGGAATATCTTCAACAACTCCATGCCCACAGATTTGGTAACTTGGATGAAATGGACCAATCCTTGAAAGACACAAATGACAAAATGTGCACAAGGAGAAATAGACAATATTCTTCTTTCAGCTAAAGAAACTGAATAATTAATCATCTCTCAAGAACACTAGGCCCAGATGGTTTTACTGGTGAATTCTACCAAACATTTAAAGAATGTTATACTACCAACTCTCCAATATCTTACAGATTACAGGGGCAGAGAAAACATTTCCTAAAGTGCCCTATTGAACATTATAAATGTTCTGCTGTTGGGGAAGTAGGTGTGACTGCTTTAAATTGAACCAATGAAAAGATGCTGCTTCAGTATGGTGAATGCAGAAGGTATGTGGGTCACTTTTTGCTTCCTATGGGACAATATGGGAGTGGGGGAGAGGCAGAGAGAGAAGGGGACAGAGGATCTGATGCAGGCTCTGTACCGACAGCAGTGAGCCCAATCTGGGGCTCAAACTTACAAACCGTAAGACTATGACCTGAGTCAAATTCAGACACTCAACCAACTGAGCCCCCCAGGTGCCCCTAGTGATTTAGAAATGAATGCAACAAACCTGTTGCCCTAACAGCTCAAAAACTGTGTGTGTTGGGGCGGGGGGGGGGGGGGGGGGGGGGGGGAGGTTGGTAGAGAAAGAAATTAAGCCATTTTTAAAGTATATATGATACAACCAATGTTACAGGAATTACAGAAAAATAACTAAAGCAACGTAAAGAACATAGGAATTGTCAAAGGGGATGGGGAAAATGGGAGATGTTGCTATTTTGTTTTAAATGTCCAGAAAAGGAATGTGCAACGAAGACATTAAAATAGAAATCCATGGGGCACCTGGGTGGCTCAGTCAGTTTAGTGTCCAACTCTTGATTTTGGCTCAGGTCATGATTCTAGCCTTGTCGGACTGAGCCCTGCATCACACTCCACATTGAGCTTGAGCCTGCTTAATATTCTCTCTCTCTCTTGCCTTCTGCCCCTCTCTCTCTCTCTCCTACCCTCTAAAAAACAAAACAAAACAAAACAAAACAAAAAAACAAAAAGAGATCCAAGGAAGCCAAGGAATGTGGTGAATTTATTTCAAAATTAAAAGAAAGTAGCATTAATATTTGGCTACAGGCCAAGCTAATAATTATTATATTAACATATAATTAATATAATAATTATTATATTAACGTATAAAAGCACACAATAAAAGCATTAAAAAGGGCATACTTTACCTAGGCCAAAAAGTATAAATGTATTACCACATACATAAACACACTTTATATTTAAAGTATTACTTTTCATTCATTATATTAAAATGTCCAGAAGACTAACCTTTTCTCTAGATTTGAACTGTCCAATACAACCAAACACTCAAAATGAAGCTGGGCTGAATTGGGATATGCTGTAAGTGTAAATACAAACTGGATATTGAAGAATAATGAGAAAAGAATGTAAAGTAACTCATTTATACTTTCTATATTGATTACATGTTGAAATGATGTAGTTTAGAGGAACTGGATTAAATAAGATGTATTATTAAACTAATTTCACCTATTTCTTTACTTTTTTAATGTGGTACCTGGAAAATTTTAAATTTAATATTACATACAGCTTGCATTTGTGGCTTACATGTCTGTTGGATAGCACTGTTCTAAACAGTTTCATTACCTATTAATCAACTTTTTTATACTCCTGTTGCTCATGCAGCAAATCACTTTAAAACAATTACCAATTTAGCAAAAATAAGAAAATCAGAGAGAGGGGTCCCTGGCTGGCTCAGTTGGGAGAACATGCAACTCTTGATCTCAGGGTTATGAGTTTGAGCCCCAAGTGGTGTGCAGAGATTAAAACTAAAACTTTAAAAAAAAAAGAAAAAATCAGACACCGTACTGAAACACAATTTCCAGAAAAAAAATTATTATCTATATTATCTAATACTTCTCTCTTCTCCTGAAGACAGAATCTTTCTTTTAGACACTGCTATACACATTTAGTTTCAGAGGAAGCTACCAAATTCTAAGAGCCCACTACCTGGACATAGCTGAGTGGCCAAGGAAGGGAAGAGGGGAATGGAATGGCTGAGCAAAAGCACACTATATTGTTGGGCATGGTGGGCGTGGGGAAAACAGCTGACATAAGCTGCAGCAAAATAGTCTCTCCCACCGATTTTTAGTCTTTCTTAATTATTCTATTTCAGGTCTGTCTCTTTTATACAGTGTATAGTCAGGTTTTTCCTCATGAGTCAAACTGGAAACATTTTAAGGATTTTTACTCAAGTGGACTTTCTCTTTGGCAGTATTTTTACATCAATCATGGGCTCCTCTTCTCTGTTGCATTTTTTTTTTTTTGAAACATTCTTGCTTATGCCAAAGGTTTGAGGTAAGAGTATGAGAGAAAGCTTAACGAGATTTGTTTTTTTATTTTTACTTAATTTGAAATTTGATCCTTGATCCTCATTTTTAAATGTTTTTCTTCTTATAGCTCTGTACTGTATGGAGGATATATTGAGAGAGAGCACAGATTTAGGCAGCAGGTATCATCTATCTGGAAGTTTTCCCCACTGATTTTGTTTTTAATACCTATAAGGGTGAAGTGGCAAAATATTAAGGTCAAGGTCTACCAGCAGCTATCTACCATGTTTTCTACCATGTCGAGGATACAGTCTATAATGAGAGCTGAAGCAAGCATACTGAGAAAAAGTAGAGATAAATGACAGTGAGGAAAATAATGGCTTTTGAATTTCTGGTTCCAATGTTCCTGAGTCCCACCTCTAGGCTGCACTACCCAACAGTTTGGGCTGTTGAAATTTATAGTAGGATATAGGAGTCAACAAATTCTTCACATTACACCCAACCTGGGGCCTAAGGCTCTGAAGTCAGACTACCTGGATTCAAATCCTGGCTCAAACATGTGCCATTCTGAGTAAGTTACCTACAACCTCTTCATGCCCCAGTTTTCTCATATATGAAATTGGGACAACTAAAGCACCTGCATAATAAGCTGTTACCAGAATTTGACTAGATAATATATGCAAAGCCGTTAACATACTACAACTGCATACAGCTAGTGCTTAATTAATACTAGCTCTTAATAGTACTAGGAGTAACTCAAATTGGATTTCCATTATTTACAAATCTGAGTCCTCACTAATCTAATATTGATTTAGATTATTATCTCTTAGAGTTACTGTTTGGTATGGGGGTGGATACATTTATATATGTATGTTTTTTGGAAGGTGGTTCAATTAACTAGCAATCTTCTGGAAGAATGAGGAGGCACATTCAAATCTCCACATTAGCAAAGAGAGGCAGAAAGGGTTGGAACCTATAAAGCCAAACATCATCCCATGCTATCTGTGCCAAATTTCTTCACCCACCCCCTCTCTTTCCATTGTGTTATTCTCAACTGATAAACTCAGACATTGGAACGCATGTTGCTAGACAAGGCTTGTGTCGCATGAACTGTGGTAGATAATCCTAGAGTAAAACATACCTCTACAAAGGGTGGAGGCTGAAAGAATATTCCTCCTAGAAAACAGAGAAAGAACTTCAACAAAGGTAGAGGCCAGGAACTGAGGAGCATCAATGATGAGACAGCCATGTAAGAGGTTTTAACTTTCATGCAAGTTTTCCTTTTTTTTAATTTATACAACTATCAAATTACTCAACCAAAATTTTTCTTCCAGTTATTCCTTGCTGATATCTAACATCTGACAAAATCAATCAATCAACCTCTGTCTCTGTCTCTGTCTCTCTCTCTCTCTCTCTCTCTCTCTCTCTCTCACACACACACACACACACACACACACACACACACACACACACACTTCCTTTTGGAAAGGTGCATGGTAGGAAACCAAGCTATAACCAGGGTAAACATGCCCTTGGCAGCACCCTCCACAACAATGAGACTTGGAAGAGAAGAGTTCTCCTAGCATTCTAGGTCATGACCATCAACAAAAGCAGAAAAGGCCCAAGGCAGTTGGAAACAAGGTATGCTGAGATGTAGTGTAGAGAAGAATGTGTCACATGGAAACTGAAGAGATCTTCTTCATCCCCAAAGTTAGAGGAAGAAGAACAGGGAGAGAAGGTTAAAGGGGTGGGCTGACTTTTGGCTTACACACATTTCCAATCATCAATATCATCTGGACATGAAAAGATGTTTTCTCAGTCACTCTCCTATTTTTATTTTCATTCGATTATAAGACCTAGCCAGACCACCTGAACTAGAAATAAACTAAAGCAAAAAAAAAAAAAAAAAAAAAAAAAAAAAAAAAAAAAAAGGCAGCAGCAAATTTAATGTCTCAATAGGGAATTTTTATTTTACATTTAATTTTAAATGCTCTTGCCAATTAAGTTGGAAAGCATTTTATTCATAGACTCTCAAGATAAGAATATTTTCTTCTTTATTTACAAGGGGAAAAAGCATCACAACACACCCTATAATTGCGCGTAAGAGTTCTGAATACATGGGAAGTCAGAGGGAAAGAAATACTCCCAGGGGATGCTGTCCCCAAAGGGGACCAGCTCTGAAAAATAATTCCTCCCCAATCAGGATGTTGCTGGAAGTCAACAGATAACAGATCAGTCTTTTTCTTTTTTTAATGTCTCTAATGTCACCATTAGGCAACATCAACTAATTGTGTTTCAACAAACACATGAATCTATACCACTTACAAAATGTGTTATCAAATCAATAAAGTGCTTTTTAAATAATATTTTGAGAAATAGAGAAGTTGCTTCCTTTTTACTAATTTGCTGATTTTGAAAAAAGGCACTTTTCAAAAGTATCAGGTTTTATTAGACACAATGAAATGGAACTATGATTTTCAATTACACTACAGCGATTTTTTTTTTTAATCTGTAACTCTCAACAAGGTGGAACTGATTGCTGGAAGGGCCAGACCTAAGAGGCACAAATGAATTATACCTCCAACCAGGGATTCTGATGGTAATGCCAGAGGTGACTACCAGACATTTGAACTTTTATTAAAATTGAATGGAGATCACGCCTATACCTTTAATACAAATTGTTGACAGGAATATATAGAAAGTATTGTTCCTGTGTAAAGATAATAAAAATCCAAATTTCTCACCCCTTTTTTTGTTCTTTTCTAAGAATATACAACTTCCCCCCAAAAAAATTGAATTCACAAGTATTTGCCTAAATGATTATTCAAAATCTTTCCTAAGTGTTTTTGAAATAAAATTTCTGATTAACAAAAGGCATATTCAGGGGCACCTGGGTGGCTTAGCTGGTTATGTGTCCAACTCTTAGTTTCATTTCAGGTCATGATCTCATGGTTTATGAGACTGAGCCCTGCATTGGGCTCCATGATAACAGCATAGAGTATGCCTGGGATTCTCTTCCTCTCTCTGTGCCCTTCCCTCCCCTGCTCACATGTGCATGTACTCTTTCTCTCTCAAAATAAACAAACTTTAAATAATAATAAAAATAGTAAAAACCTATTCATTGCATATAATTTGTAAAATAGAAAAAATTTAAAATCATCTGTAATCTAACCACTTAAATAAACACAATTAACATTTTGGTAAACTACCATCCAGGTTTACACATATATCCTTAGAAAACCTGGGATCACAGCCTACATGCTGTTTTATAACCTACTTTTCCTTAATATATTGTAAGGCTTTTTAAAAATATGACTCTATTAGTCTACCAAAATATTTAAATGCTGCAAAGTATTCCATTGTACTTTCTCCACTCACTTAACCAACTCTCTTCTATCAAATGGCTATTTGATTTGCTTCCATTTTTTATAGTAAATTATTAAATTGACACTGCATCTATCAACCAGTATCTAAGTATATGAGATTTTGAGTATTTCCCTAGATAAATTCTTAAAAGTATAACTACTATGTCAAACACCATTCTAAAGTTTTGTGTATATCATGACAAATCCTGACCAAAAATGGTGTCCCAGAAACCATTCTATGAGTAACAGAAAAATAACATTTCGGACCACAGACCACAACAGCAATATAGGAGACTCCTGAATTTCCTTTGTCCCATGATGCACCAAATATACAGCTATACACAGAGCAATGCCTTCTGAGAGAAACCCAGAAAAGAGTTGAGTAATTTCTATACTTCAGGAGACTGAGAAAATACTCAAACAGAAACACGTGGGAAAGGCTGAGACACATACTCACCATGAACCCCACCCCTGGCACAGCCTCATACGATTAGGATGGAATGCTAAATCCTAGCTTCTCCCAGAATAATGAAGGGTTTGGACCAGACATCTAACTTCTAGCACCCCAATTTTAAGGCTCCTACCCAAGGGATGAACCCCAGATAACCTAGTTCTGGAAGCTGACAGGGCTTGCATTCATAAGTTCCTCAGGACTTTAGCAAACAAAATGGTTGTTAATGGGTGTACAAGCACTTGCCACAGCTATCCTGCCAGGGCTCAGAAAAGAAGAAAGCAAAAATGCCTATCTCTCTCTTTCTCTGAAAGGAGCCCAACCTCATACTTTATAAGCTGCTACCTGAGGGTCCACCTTCTTATTAGCAACTTCCAAGGCTCCAAATTCAATTCTCACCAAAGCACAGAAGAGATAGTAGGCATTTCCCCCACATTCTCCCTCCAACTCACTCAAACAATAAAACCAAGTCACCAGTAACTCCCTGGAAGGAACTCATCCACACATCAACCACTCCAACTTTTATGGCTGCTACTAAAGACACAAGCCCCCAAATAACCTGGCTGATGGCCAACATGGCTTGCATTCATGAGTGCCACAGGATTACAGAGAACAAAGAGGCCATTTTTTTTAAAGAACAGAGAAATACCACCCATGGCTATACACACTGTCTCAAAACAGAGGAAGCAGGCAAAAATGCCTATCTCCCAGTTTTTCCCTAGAAGGGGTATGAATGCATACCTTTCCAGCTGCTGCTTGAAGGTACAGTTTCTAATAGCCTGCATCTAGGTGCTGACTGTAATGCTGTCCTTTGGCACAATGACAGATCTTACAACACCCTCAACTATTCAGAACCACTAAGAAGAACAAAGACAATTACTTAGACAATCACAAAGGATTGAGAGGCAACTGGGAACTTGGGCCAGGTTCACTGATAGGTACATCCTCTACACAACACCACTCTGTCAAGCCTGGGAGAGGTGGCTGTTTAATATGCAGAAGCCAACACAGAGAGTCAAGGAAAATGAATAAACACAGGAATATGTTTCAAACACAAGAACAAGATAAATCTCAAAAAAATCAATCTTAGTGAAAAAGAGGTAAGTGGTTTACCTGGTAGCAAATTCAAAATAACAGTTAAAAAGATGTTCATAGAGGGAAGGGAGCACAATGAATGAACATTGTGTGAAAGTGAGAACTGCAAGAGAGAAAATATTAAAAAGTACAAAACAGATCACAGAGGTGACGAATACAATAATTGAACTGAAAAATACACTAGAGAGATTCAACAGCAGACTCAATGAGGCAGAAGAAAAGATCAGTGAATTCAAAGAGAGGGCAATGGAAGTCACACAGTGAGACTAGCAAAAATAAGAATGAAAAGCAATCACAATAGCTTAAGAAATCAAGGGCGTCAATATTCACATTACAGGGGTCCCAGAAGAGAAAGGGGCAGAAAACTTATTTGAAGAAATAATGGTTGAAAACTTCCCTCATCTGAGGAAGGAAACAGATATCCAGATCAGGAAATTCAGAGAGTTCCAATGAAGATGAACTCAAAGAGATCCACACCAAGACAATTTATAATTAAAGTATCCAAATTTAGAGAATATTAACAGCAAGTGAAAAGCAACTTGTTATGTATAAAAGGAACCACTATAAAACTAGGAGATTTATCAGCAGAAACATTGCAGCCCAGGAGGTAGTGATATGATGTATTTAAAGTTCAGGGCGGGGGGGGGGGGGGGGAATTACCAAGCCAGAATACCCTACCCAGCAAAGTTGTTCTTCAGAACTGAAGAAGAGACAAAGAAATTCCCAAACAACATCTGTAGGAGTTCACCAACAGACCAGCCTTAAAAGAAACTTTAAAGGGAATTCTTCAAGCTGAAACAAAAAGATGCTAATTAGTAATATGAAAGTATAACACTCACAGGTAAAGGTAAATTTATAATTAAATTCATAATACTATAATCTTCTAAGAGTGGTAGGAAAGTCACTTATAACTCCAGTATAGGATTAAAATACACAAGTATTAAAATTAACTATAACTACAGAGAGCCTGGGTGGTTTAGTCAGTTAAATGTCTGACTTCAGCTTAAGTCATGATCCCATAGTTCTTAAGTCTGAGCCCTGTTTCAGGCTCTCTGCTGTCAGGACAGAGCCCACTTTGGATCCTTGCTCTGTGCCCCTCCCTCTCCCTCTCAAAAATAAACATTAAAAAAAAAAAAAAAAAGAAATTAAGAAAGAAAGAAGTAGCCAGGCCACCACTGATGTTTCAAAACACAATACAGGGGCGCCTGGGTGGCTCAGTTGGTTGAGCGTCCGACTTCAGCTCAGGTCATGATCTCGCAGTTCGTGAGCTCAAGCCCCGTGTCGGGCTCTGTGCTGACAGCTCAGAGCCTGGAGCCTGCTTCAGATTCTGCGTCTCCCTCTCTTTTGGCCCCTTCCCCGTTCATGCTCTGTCTCTCTCTGTCTCTCAAAAATGAATAAATGTTAAAAAAATTTTTTTAATAAAAAATAAAAACACAATACAATAAACTAAAATTACAAAAATTTTAATGGCTACACATTATAAAAAGATGTAAATAGTGATATAAACATAAAATATGGCATAGAGAATATAAAACTTTAAGCCTTTTGTAGATGTTCACAGTTGTTATTAGCCAAAAATAAACTGGTATACCTATAAGACATTTTATGTAAGCCTTATGTTAACCACAAAGCAAAACCTGTAATAGTTATACAGAAATAAGGTAATCAAAGTAACCAGATAAAGGACAGATAGGAATGAAAGCATACAACTACAGAAAATCATCAAATCACAAGACAGCAAGAGAGCAAGAACAGAACAAAGGAACTATAAACAACCAGAAAATAATTAACAAAATGGCAATGGTAAGTCCTTATATATCAATAATTACTTTTTTTTTTTAATTTTTTTTTAACGTTTTTATTTATTTTTGAGACAGAGAGAGACAGAGCATGAACGGGGGAGGGTCAGAGAGAGGGAGACACAGAATCTGAAACAGGCTCCAGGCTCTGAGCTGTCAGCACAGAGCCCGACGCAGGGCTCGAACCCACGGACCGTGAGATCATGACCTGAGCCGAAGTCGGACGCTTAACCGACCAAGCCACCCAGGCGCCCCAATAATTACTTTAAATGTAAATGGATTAAATTCTCCAAAAGACACAGATGACTGAATGGATTAAAAAACAAGACCCAACTATATGCTGTGTACAAGAGTCTCACTTCAGACACATAGAGCCTGAATGTGAAGGAATGGAGAGATACCCATGCAAATGGAAGCCAAAAGCAAGCAGGGTGGATATACTTTTACTGGACAAAATAGACTTTAGGCCAAAAGTGTAGCAAGAGAAAAAACAAGCCCATTATATAATGATAAAGGACTCAATTCATCAAAAACTATATGTAACAATTGTAAACACTTATGCACCCAACATTGGAGAACTATATAAAGTAAATATTAGCTGACATGAAGGTAGATAGACAGTACTACAGTAATGGTAGAAGACTTCAATAAGCCATTTTCAATAACAAATGGACCATCCATACACAAAATCAACAAAGCAACACTGGATGACCAGATGGACTTAACAGGTATACACAAAACATTCCACCCAATAGCAGAAAAATATTCTTCCCAAGTACACATTGGACATTCTCCACAACAGATCCTATGTTAGGCCAAAAAACATGTCTTAATTTAAGACATCTGAAATTATAGCAACTATCTTTTCTGACCACAATGGTGTGAAAATGGAAAAGTCACAAATATGTGGAGATTAAACATGTTCTTGAACAATCTTTGGGTCAAGAAAAAAATCAAAAGAGATATAAAGTATTTTGAAATTGATCCAAATAGAAATACAACATACTAAAACTTATGAAAGGCAGCAAAAGCAATTCTAAGAAGAAAGTATACAGTGATAAACACCTACATTAGAGAAAAGATCTCAAACAATCCAACCTAACACCTCAATCAATCAATCAATCAATCAATAACTGAACCCGAAGTCAATAAAAGGAAGCAAATAACAAAGATCAGATTAGGAATAAATGAAATACAGGCTAGAAAGACAATAGAAAAGATCAAACTAAGAGTTAGGTTCTTTGAAAAGTTAAAATCGACAAACTTTTAGCTAGACTAAGGAAAAAAAGTGAAGAAATTCTAATAAAATCAGAAATGAAACAAGAAACATTACAACCAATAAGAAATACTAAGGATCATGAGAAACTATTATGAAGGATTAAATGCCAAAAAATATATAACCTAAAAGAAATGAATAAATTCCTAGAAACATACAACCTATCAAGACTGGATCAGAAGAAAGTGAAAATCTAAGAAGACCAACTACAGGGAAGGAGACTGAATCAGTAATCAAAAACCTCCCAACAAAGAAAAATCCAAGACCAGATGGCTTCACTGGTAAATTCTACTAAACATTTAAAGAAAAACTATACCATTCTCTCTCAAAGTCTTAAAGAAGAAGAAGAAGAAGAAGAAGAAGAAGAAGAAGAAGAAGAAGAAGAAGAAGAAGAAAATAATAGAAGAGGAGGGAACACTTCCAAATTCAGTGTGTGATGCTGGCATTATCCCTAACCGTGTAATAACCAGACAAGGACCCCTAAACTGGACAAGGATACCACAAGTAAAGAAAATTATAGGTCAATATCTGATAAACATAGATGCCAAAATCCTCAAAATATTAGCAAGCCAAATATGTATGTTTGTGTACACACAAAACTCTTTCTATAAAATATAAATATAAAAAAGTTTTAAGTTAATATAAGTTATAAATATGCTTATATTTATAAATATACATTATGAATAAATAATAAGAGAAATATTTTAAAAATTAATAGATCATCAGAAGCAGCAAAAAATATCCTACATTCTAGTTCCTAAATATAGTCCCATATTAGGGCTAATTCTGCAATGTTATAAAGTAAGACAGGAAAAAAATCTTTCAACTCCCTCATAAAATGTAACTTAAAAATATTCCAAGGATGCAAAGGTAACTTATTCATGAGTTCAATTCCTATGTGTTTAACAGCTACTTGCATACTCAGATGAAGCAGTGATAGTATTATGGTCGCTGTATATTTTTACCCAAACCAGGCCACTTAAGAATCAAAGGGCACGATTAATAATTACACTCAGTCAACAGGCATAAACCAAGTACATCATGAGCAAACATGACTATATGGTCTCCCTATCACCATGTCAGGGAAGATCTTTACCTTTGCAGCTTTTAGCAAATGGCTTCAAAAATAAACAATTCCCTTGTTTCCATGAATGTTACAATCCTATGAATGCGCTGATAGAATCAATTATATTCAATAAATTCATTCACTAGTCGCCACTTGTTCATCCACCATTCACTTTTCACCTTTCTGCAATTTGGTCACCTGTCACTTTCTCTGTTAAAACTGTTCTAATGGCGGTCTAGTTACTACTAAATCTAAGGACATTTCTCTGCAATTTTGCAGCTCAACATTTTTGCAACATGTGATTGTAGTGATCTCTTTGCCCACCTCGAAAATATCTTCTCTCTGCCATAGTGAATCATGAATATTGATGTGTCTCATCTCTCAGGTATTTAAGGCAAAGAAGGTATTTTTATAACTACTGAAAAATGCTATGAAAAAGTAACACTAACTTCAGTAACAAACCACCATGCTCCAGTGTTTAACACACTCAGAGTTTATTTTTGTTCACCTAATAATCCAACGATGGTGTTCTTGGTCAATAGTCAACTTTTCCCTACATACACAGTGATTCGGGAACCCAAGATCCAACCATTCTGCAGCTGCACCACCCTCTAAGGACTCAAGGACCTTTGTATCCAGTTGGTAGATGGGAAAAACAAACACACAAACATGGAGGATAACAGCTGGAATGTATTTAATGGGCCAGGCCTGAAAATGGTACACATTACTCCACACACATAAATGTGGTCCCACGGGCACATCGAACTGCAAGGGAGGCTAGAGGATGCAGTCTCAATATGTGGCCCAAAAGAAGAAATAGGTTTGCTAAATTAGCACAACAGTATCATCACAAATAAGGCTTTTCATGAAATCTGTGTTATTTAAACTCCATTTATATGGTAAAACCCTAAAGAGGGGCAGGGATTATGTTACCACTAGAACCTACACAAATCTTTGTGTTTCAACCATGCCTGATTTTCTTGCTATTGCTGGTAGGTGACCAACAAGAAATCATTAAGGGACTGAGGAACCTAATGAAAAAACCATTCATCCTAGAGACAGCGCTACCAAGAAAAAAAAAAAAAAAAAAAGACTCCAGAGCAAGACTCCAAACACAGAGGGAGGAAATCCCACAACATGGTGTGCTCACTCTTATTCCTTTGTCTCTACCCTAGGAATATGATGAGCCCAGGGAGGGTACAGCCCTTAAGAGAGGAAGAAAGTACTAAGAGAGCCGAGAAAGGCAGTATCCCTGCACTGTGCCCAAAACAATGTGGCTCTGGCCACCCTGAGGTCTTCAGATGGCCAGCTCATCCTCAAAGGCTTCACTACCATGGTGGTAATCCAACAGCCTTTCCTGACAGGGAAACTCACAGAGCAACACAAGAGCCTGGAGTCTTCTGGAGCTTCAGAGCATCCCATCCACACTCACAAGCAAGCTCAGAGAGGACACTGACGCTAACAGGTGGAGAAGGAAGAAGCAGGACGACAGCCAACCCCATACTAACCAACAGAACTCCTCAAGAGCTGACATGAGATACTGGACTTCCAGGAGGAACAAGGGAAGAAGTAAAGGTGAAAGTGCTGCTGAGAGCCATAGACATAGGATTACAATGATGTCACTCCACATCTCAACATGGCTGTGTGGCTGGAAACCAGGGGTTATATTTATAATATTTTGAAGAGCTGAGAGCTATTAGGCAGAGAATATCACATTACTCTAGGAATTTTTACATATCAATTTTCCGGCTTGAACCAAAAGTCAAGATAGGAAGATGGCAGATAACTGAAATTTCTATCCAACATACTGATTTCCTGATTGAAAGACACATGCAACTTCAAGTAGCACTCTCCCTCCAGGACAGGCATCATAAAAATCAAAATGACTATGTTCAATAAGGGAAGGGAAACAAAAATAATATAAAAACAGGGAGGGGAACAAAACATAAGAGACTCTTAAACATGGAGAAGAAACAGAGGGTTACTGGAGAGGTTGTGGGGGGGGGGTGGGCTAAATGGGTAAGGGGCACTAAGGAATCTACTCCTGAAAACTAACTTGGATGTAAATTAAAAAAAAATAAATTAAACAAAATGACTATGTTCAAAGTTAATTTAAAGGGCCTATCAAGCCTATAACAGACAAGACTTTGATTTGTTCTCTTGTTAACTAATTTTTATCTTAAGGGTTGGCCTAAAATGAAAGATAATAGAATTTTAATTATCACTTTAAAAATCTAACAAGTAATTTGTAAGTATGAAGGTAAAAATGCAAGCATTTTTTCAAAAATAATACATATTTTGAAGACATATAAAAACCTTCTAATCAACCACAAGAATGGACACAAATTCCTTCCCATGTTCTGGTAATCAACAGTCCCAGAATTACTATTCTAGAAAATTCATGCTAAAGGGCCAGGACTACCAACTCAAATATTCAATACTCTGAACAAGATTCATCTACCTGAAAAGCTATCTAGAGAACTATTTCAAATTCTCCACATCATCAAGGGAAACAGAATTAAGTAAAGGGAACATCTTTAAACTTATGTCATTTGATCTTCCTTTGCACTCAAGAAGTTTATCTTCAAAAAATGAACCGTTGGGACACCCGGGCGGTTCAATCAGTTAGGTGTCCAACTCTTGATTTCAGCTTAGGTCATGATCTCACAGTTCTGAGGATCAAACCCATGTTGGGCTCAGGGCAATGTCTGCTTAAGATTCTCCCCCTCCATCACCCTCTTCTCCTTCCCCACAAGGGAGTATACACGCTTCCTCCCTCCCTCTCTCTCCCTCTCTCAAAAAAAAAAAAAGTAAATAATATATAATCATTAAATTTGGTCTTAATTGAACTTTTTTTTTTTTTAATTTTTTTTTTCAACGTTTATTTATTTTTGGGACAGAGAGAGACAGAGCATGAACGGGGGAGGGGCAGAGAGAGAGGGAGACACAGAATCGGAAACAGGCTCCAGGCTCTGAGCCATCAGCCCAGAGCCCGACGCGGGGCTCGAACTCACGGACCGCGAGATCGTGACCTGGCTGAAGTCGGATGCTTAACCGACTGCGCCACCCAGGCGCCCCTTAATTGAACTTTTTAAAGACTGACACAGTTGCATGAAGCAGAAAAATTCATTTGCAATGTGATATTGATATAAAAGATGTCAAAGACCTATAATATATTCTTTATTGATTTTCAGCGTTATTTTAATAACATCCTGTGAGGCACAGTAAGGTTTTGGCACTTGCAAAATGGAATGTGCTATTGGTTGTTACCACTGATGAACACGGGGAGCAGCAAAAAATGTTTTCCCAAGTCCTTACTCTCAATTCGTATCTTAGAATGTTTTTACTTCAGGAAAAAAGTCTAGGAAAAAAATTCTATCTTTGATACCATGAGTCACTATTTTTGAGGGATTTAAAATTTGGCAACATACTGATATTACATAGTAATCTAAGGTGTATACACTTACCAACAAAGAAGTACTGTTTCACAGAGAATCAGAGGAGTACAGATTTTATGCTAATTAACACAGGCTACTAAAAGCAAGCCCAATTCATGATAATTTGAAGTTCCAAATAGTCAACGCTAATTTTTTGTTTATTAGCCAAGAGATCATTTAACAAGTGAGAAGTCAAGTAATCCTAAGAAACAGAACTGGAGAACTCTTTATTAAATCCAGGTCTCCTGACTAATTCCAAGAAGTTTTTTCAATTACAAAAACAGAAGCAATACTGTTATTGTTTCTAAGTTCCTCTTTATGCTAAAGGAAAAACATACTCATTTGGTTCTAGTTTTACAAAAAAAAAAAAAAAAAAAAGCATGCAGAAACCAACTATTATTTATACAGACAGCTCTTCTCATTTTAAAACAATCATCTACTTCAGAAGCCATCTAGAGCCAAAATACTAGGTTAAGCCACATCAAACTTTAAGTTTTGTGAAATATTAGAAATTTCATATGGTTCAGCATATATATAAAATTCTAAATGGGTCATGAATTATAACAAGGCTGCTGATTATTACTGAGCTATCAAATGTTTTACATATTGTTTTATCTATGTTTTTATACCTCTATTATTTATTCTTCAGAAAGATTAGACTTACACCTTTGACCTCAATTTGATGCAAATTATGCAATGCAAACTGTACTGAAAAGAGGAATATGTAAACATATGAAAATAACAGCCTCTGTCCAATAAATGTCTAAACATATTTTATCAGTTAATATTTTTCTAGCACACACTCATGTGTCAAGCATTATGCCGAAGATCTCCCATACAACATTATCAGTTTTAATCCTCTCAGAAACTGTACCAACTAGGTAAAATAATTTGATTCTAGTGAGGAAACTGAAGACCCATTCTTTCTCTCCTTAAATTGGTATTCTCGGTTAATTAGTTGATATCATTGATAAACTCCTGACTTCAGATTTTAATCATACTGACCTATCTTCACTTAGCTCAAATTTTAAAAGTTAATAAACCATCACAGATGTTAAGTATAGGCACTACATAAAAGCTACCTATGAAGAAAAGATTGCCTTGGTATTACATTAAAATTACTAATGTGTTACTCTTTTCTTTTCAACCAAAAAAAAAATCCCTTTTACTATATGGTAATAAATCAGTGTAATTTCTAGTGTCTCACTGTGCTTATTAGAAACCCTAAATGTGGATTTTGAATTTTGTTGAATGTTTCAAAAGTACAGTAACACTTTCCATGGCAATGAATAGTGTAGGTTCAGGAATAGTAGAAAATATGAAGTGTAGAAGAGATTATATTTCTGCACATTTCAACTGCTGTTTCATTATTGTAAACTTTCTTGAGGGCATTTGTACAGTTTGGGGGGCAAATATGTCTTCCCTGAAACAAAACTAAAAGTTTTTTCATGAAATACTCAATGAATACACAATGAAGGGGGGGGGGGGGGGAACTACTGACTGACTGTCCCTGATTCCCGTCTCAGAAAAAGGACTGTCAACTTCACTAAGAGACAGTACTGAACTTCCTACTGAGGGAATAAAGAATGCTTTTCAGAGTCCTTCTAGATCAGCTGGGCTAGGGAGAGAAAAAATGTGGAAGAAAGTTGTATGGATTACATAGGTAATTTTTTATGGAAAAGAGAAGACTATAACTATTACATTACTGACCAGACCCAAATTAGGGACAGGTTTTGTTTATTTAACTAATGCTACCTAACAACAACAGATAGAGAAATGGTTATCCTGAACAAGCTACAACCACTCTGGCCATAAATGAAGAAAATATGCTTATAAAATTTTGATTTTTGAATTGGGGGAATTCTTGTCAACGTAGTAACATACTCTTACTATTAAAGATACAATAATACAATTTAAAGGGGGAAACTCACCCAATTTTAAGAAAATTCTTTTGTCCATTCCATTTTTTTGCTCCTAAGAGAGTAAGGTTTAAACAGCATCTTCATTTTAAGATTGACATTTGGTACAACTGAAATATGGGATCCCTCTAAAAAATATTTCTATTTTCTCCTAATCTATTCCCTAAAAACTATTACTTTCAAAATTTTAACCATTATCTTCCCTAAAAATCATAATTTAATAAAATTTTAAATATAATACCATGGAAGAAAAAAAAATCAGTTGAACCTCTAGATCAGAATATCCTGGAAGTGTGAGATATACCTAATAATATTTGGGTAAATTCTCCATGGAAATGAAACCCCATGGGCAGGAGCAGGACATCTAATTCTTTAAATGTTCCTAAAATTACAGGGTTCTTTATGCAGAACTAGATCAGAATGCTGACATTTTTCACAATGTCTGAATGACTGAAACGCCTTTTTTTTTTTTTTTTTTGAGTCAGATGAAAATCTTAGAGCTCAAACACCTCTGACCCAAGGATGCCCGAGGTTTCTTGACGAAAGAGATGTTTCACTGATGTATCTACAAGAGTATATTCACTGTATTTAACTCTGTATGAAAACATATTGAGTAACTCCATATGGTTGTTTCAGAACTTGGTACGTAATAGTCCTAAAGGACTTGTAAGTTGTTTGACATTATAAGACAAGTTATTTGATTCTTACAAAAAACTTTACTGAGCCCCCTCCTATAGTGAATGCAGCCAAAGCTTTTAATTTTAATGCTTATTTATTTTTTAGAAAGAGAGAGAGACAGAGCATGAGTGGGAGAGGGACAGAGAAGGGGAGATATAGAATCCAAAGCAGGCTCCAGGCTCTGAATTGTCATAGAGTCCACCAAGGGGCTCAAACTCACAAGCAGTGAGATCATGACCTGAACTGAAATCAGATGCTTAACCAACTGAGCCACCCAGGCGCCCCCAGACAAAGCTTTTAAAAGTGCCTTAGATTATGTCAACTATACTTCATTTAAAAAAAGAGTGTACTGGATTATAGAAAACTCAAGCCTTATTCTAATTTTAACCAAAAATGGTAGGTTAAATCCAATAAAAACCCAGTAGAAATGATCATCACCATAAGCACGTTATCAGAAAGTTATTAAACACAAAACAAAATGTGCATAAAATTGAAGAGACAACAGCCAAATACAATGGCTAAATGCTGAATCAATCCTAGTTCAAAGAAACCAGCTATAAAAGATATTTTAGGGATACAGGTAAAATTTGAGTATGGTCTAGATATTAAATGATATTAAAAAATTATCACTCATTTTGTTATGTATGATAAAGATATTATGGCTACATAGGAAACAACCATATTTTGGGAGCTATAAAACTTGAAGTATTTAGGAAACAAATGTCATGGTGCTTACCTACAATTTACTTTGAAATGGTTCATCAGAAATAGCAGTACAGGCTTTCCCATATCCAAAAGTAAAGTGTTCCTATGAAGCCATTCATAAGCCAAAACGGCACAGAGCAAAGCAACAATTAACATTTCCTAAAAGCAAAAACCCTCTTCAGATATTTTTCAGGTAACTAAAAACAGTTACTAATGTAGGTCTTTCATAAAAGCAGAGAGGCATAAAGTGAACTTTTGGATAGCAAGGAAACCTGTGTTACATAGAATAAAGCAAACATGATCAAGTGTCAACAATTCCTGAATAGTGGATATAGGAATGATCACTGTGATAGTCTTTCTACATTTCCATATATTATTTCTATAATAATTTTTTTTAAATATTGGGCTTATATTTTTTTTTCCAAATTCCACTTGGCACAAAGACTAGTTCCAAAGCTCACTTTCTGAATTAACATTTTTTTGTTTTTGTTTCCCCCACCCCCCGTGACTTTGGGACAGCTGAGAGATAAATGTAATCCTCAAACTAGCTGGTATGATGATAGTTTCCCTTCCTCTACATCACTTCCAATTTCCTTTTCAATTTTAAATGTTTTGATCTTTAACTCCTTTTTTCATATGTGTTATCATAAGACAAGACATCTCAAGGGGTTGCGAAAAGGGAAAATGGGTGATGGGCATTGAGGAGGGCACTTGTTGGGATGAGCACCGGGTGTTGTATGTAAGCCAATTTGACAATAAATTATATTCATAAAAAAATACATCTCACATTATTAGAAGTGGGTACACTACAAAGAAAAAGGAAACAACTGAGCATATTAGGTCTATTTCATTTTAAGAAGACTTTGAGGAGAATAAAAACCTTCACATATTTAGAGGATTGTCCTTTAGAAGAGTTAGTTATAAATTCTATGCTGCTACAGGATCCATCAGACAATTTAGGAAGACAGATTATGATTTATTATTAGTGATGATCTTCTAAATAATTCATTATCCATAATTGAAACGGTTGCTATTCAGAAATTTCTGTGCCATCACCAGGAATCTTTCAAATACTGTAGAAGGGAGTCCTGTCATCAGCCCAAAACAGTGTGGGAAAAACGATACATATGTTTGATTGCTTATTTATCTAGATGAGGATCTATCCACTTATGAAAGTCTTGGTGGGGGGGGTGGGGAGGGTGTATTGATCAAATCCAAGTTACAACAAATATAAAAAGTCCTCTGCAATTTTTTTTTTTTTTGGAAAACCAATGCTAATTAATACCATCCTTTTGCTACATTTTATACTCGTTTCACTATAATGCCATGCAATTTTAAATTACTAGCTCCCTAAGAAATCGTCCTTTATTATCTGGAAGTCAGTAAGTTCACACTGTTCTGCTGCTTCACCCCAGAAACTAATAGGCTATTAGAAGAACATCAGCAGTGATATTTGCTAATGCAAGGTAAAGCTTTACAGACATAACAAGCGGACACAGTTCATTCTAACCTGAATCTGGCCTTCTATCCATTTTTTTTTATTACTTTACCCAAACCACACAACCAATGAAATCAGTCTTCAAAACCTGACTTAGGGGTGCCTGGGTGGCTCAGTCAGTTAAGCATCCAACTCTTGATTTTGGCTCAGGTCATGATCTCGTGGTTTATGAGATCAAGTCCTGCATCAGGCTCTGTGCTGTCAGCCTGTAATTCTTCCTCTCCCTCTCTCTGCCCCTCCTCTGCTTATGCACTCTCTCTCAAAATAAACAAAAAAACCAAGCTTCACTTAGACTGATCAATAAAAATGGTGTATTACATATCCTCCCATGTCATAAAACAACCATTCTAGATGATCACTTTGTCTGAGATGAACTATGAGTAGTCAGCTACTTTAAAAAGACAGCCTGAAGGGCAGGAATGATCTACAAGGTACCTCCCCATCCAGAAGCAGCAAGCATCATCCTTCCTATCCTTTACACAGAAACACAGGAGGACAGTAGCAAGGTAAAGCCTACACCTAAGGTCACCAAGCACATTTAGTGTGAAATTGCTTGTGTGCACACAGGCACACACAGTTCCAGGGGGAATATTCTGGAAGATATAAATGCCGTTCATTCATTCCAACCTAATGATTTTTGTTGGCTCTGTGCCTGGCTTGTCCAGACACTGTTAGTCCTTGGACAGTATGTTGATTCAGCAGGATTTTTACTGGCCAAAGGGCATTATAACTGGCATTGAGGCAAATCAAAGAAAGGCCCATAATCAATTAATATTTCTCCAATGCAGTCCTCCAAAGACATAGGCGCTTTAGGTGGAAAATAAGCAACTCAGAAACTAAACTCTGTCCAGAGGAAGCTTGCATGGCTGGTCTCCACACAGCTGCAGCAACTACCAGGTATTGTTTCCTGTAGTTGTTTGGTGTTCATAACACTCCTGACACACACTTCCTCTGCTAGCCTGTGCAGATGAGAGCATTCATCCACTGCTACCTCCCTACCACTCCTCTGAGCATGGGATGCAAACACCAGCATTCTTTTATTGCCACAGATGTGCGTAAGTCATTTAAAAAAACAGGGAGAATAAATATGGAAAATACCATCCTTCTTTTCCAGAAGATCCCGTTGATAGGAAATACATAAGCACAACAGTAGAAGCACAAAAGACCAAGAGTTTTCCACCACTGCTGCTTGTACAGAAGAGTAAGTTGGCTATTAGATCACCTACTGGAGTTAACCAGTTAATTCTCCTTGCAGATTTCTCAAACATCACATTCACAGTAACAGTTTACCAAAAGCAAATCAGACTCAATGAATTGCTTACGTCTTGGATAACCTACCCCTTAAGGTAATATAATAACAGGGTTAAGGAGGTTATGGATCCCTGGACACAGCTGAGATGGGATGTGGGCCAGAAGCTAATATAGGAATAAGAATGTGTGTACTGGTCAGCATATATCTGTCATAGCCTTGGAACAGACAAATACTCCTAAAAAGTGTACTATTACAAAAATTTAAGTATTATAGTTATTTTTTTAAATAATTAAACCCCAAAAAGTTTTTAAGTGTTCTACTAGAGAGCAAATCTCTACTAGATAATCAGCAAATGCCAAAAGACATCAAAAATGAAATACAGGGAAAATTAACGTCAAATATAGTAAAAATGTTTGCAAAATAAAACATAGTAAGTTGCAAAATATATCTACAGAAATGAGTGTAAATGCCATTAGGATTCTTATGCTAAACAAACACTGTAAGTTGTGCCTGCTGCTGCCCTATTATTTCCACTTACAGTGAGCTCCACTTCCCCTCCAGGCACTCAGGAGAATCTCAGGAGTCCATGTTCTCTCTTCCCTCTGCTTGCTCTTTCACTGGTCACGTCAATTCCTAAATGGTGAAAAGCTTTCAAACTCTGGGCCTCTCTTGCCATCGCTCTGGAAAGGTCTGCAATAGTTTTCAACCACATCGCTTTCCTTTCACCTGCCCTTCCGATTGCTGGCATTACAACAATCCTATACAGTCTCCCCTCCATGGTAGTGATTAGGTCAAAGGGCACAACGGGTCATCTCAAGTCTATCTGTTAAGAACTGTTCTCTGGCCCTTCATCAGAATCAGTGCAGACCATGCAAGACCCCAGAGCCCACACACCCTGGCCCCAATCTCTGCTGGACCTCAAGGTCCTGCTCACCCCAACTGCATCTCATATAAAGCTACAGGACTCTCTGAAGAACCACAAATATTCCACATGGATCCCCCCCTTCTGTATCTTTCTATATGACTTTCCCCCTATCCAGAAAGCTCTTTCCCACTTCTGCTTGGAAGCAGTGCAGTAAGACCATTAAGACCATGACCTCTGGAGTTGTCTCAGATCCATGCTGCATCATCTATAAGCTATGATTTGTTTTTTTAACTCTGAATTTCAGTCTCTTCAGCCATCAAATGGAAGCAAATACCAACATTATAGTGTTGCTGTGAGGATAAAGTAAGATGGTACCAAAGACATGGTCTTGGTAAGTTCTTAACAACAGCCAGCAGCAGCAGCACCAACACCCCCTCCTGGTTTTGTATTGTTTGTTGTTGTTGTTTTTGTCTAGATTAAGCATAAGGATAAACTCTGAGGCACCTTCCTTAACCACATTTAGGAACTGCAGAACCCTTTCTCTTGCATAGCATCTTTTCATTTGTCCATTATTGCACTTAGCATGCTATACTACAATAATTTCATTACTTATACCTTCTGCAATATGGCGCATTCCTTCAAGAGAGGATTAAAAACACCTTTGGTTTAAAAGCCTTAGAAGGAAAAAAAAAAGGCTTATACATAAACAAGGTTAACCAAAGATATAACGAAGCTCACATAGATCATCATGTAACAGGAATTACAATATGCAGCTATATGGTACTTAAATTATATGCATGCAAGTTAAAAAAATCATAAATTACATTTATGCATATACTTATAAACAAAAGGTACAATAAATAAATTACTACAGATGGTATGTATGTAGATATGTCTAGTAATCTTGGTATATCTATAAACCCGTACCTGTGTGCTTATTTACATATATATTAAGAATATAGTAGAATTGAAAAAAACTACCACTCAAAAGATTTGAGGTTCATCTTTGGAGGAAACCTTGGCACAGCAAAGAGAAGCTCAGTTTCAGTTCTCAAACTAAATTCCCACTTCTAGATAACCAATGTTCTCCTAACTTTACCAAGTAAAGATGCAAAATCAAAGCAACATTCTTTAACATGCTTTCATCTCTTTATAATGCCTTTATATATGTATATAAGTGTATATGTACAGTTAAATATATATTCTCAAGATTTTAAAGGAATGCCAATATTACCGAAAATAGAATAGACCTGGGCTAAAAGCCTAAGTATTTTCAGAGAGGATTATACAACTAAGAATTATCAAAATAAAGCATTACTTTATAAAATGTAATGTGCTCCTATTACCTTTACCAGTAAGTGACAATTTAGAATCAGAAGAGATTTGAGAGTTGATGAAGCAGAGACTAGGTTAAAGGACTATTCCAAGGGGTTCTGCTGGAAGAAGTGGGGTTAGAATCTATTTAAAGCATGCTTACCTAAAACTTAATTTTTATTAAATATCCAATACTAATATCTGCCTTCACTGGGTCTCCGGGATTTCAAAGAGATTTTTCTTACCACCTTGTCCAAAGTGGCTTCTTCCAGTAGTTCATCATTCTACTGTTTATTTCCTCAATGGTACTTATCATTGGTTGTGATTGTCTTGTTTATTTATGCCTTACTTGTTTTGTTTCCTGAACTCAAACAGCAACTCGAGGGCAGGAGACTGTCTGCCCATGTTGATTAAGCAGCACTTGGCAGTGCCTGGCAGAAAAAGCTCACAAACATTCGCAGAATGAAGAAATAATGGGTGAATTGCTCAAGAGATGGTACCACTGAGCCTACGGCCCACACTGTGCTAACTGTGCAAACCACCAGAGAATCAAATGCATACTCCTCACCACAGCTCATTAGGGCTGTTTTATATGAAGTCCCTGGGAAGTTGGGTAACTTTCCTACATTGGTAACTAGGGACAGGGGAGGGGGAAAACCAGGTTTACTTGATCTCAAAGTCTCAAAATGAGCTGAGGAAGAGAGCAGATTTAATGTGTCAAGGTTAAATTTCTGCAGGACAGAGGAGGACCACAAAGGTTCAGCTGGAACTGAAGAAAGAGGCAGAGAGACATTAGCAAAGTCAGGCCCCAGGGGGTATTCAATATATCCAAGAATCAACTACACACAGAGCTCTAGATAAATCATCCATTCTCAGACTTCAAGCAGTGTATTTCTGTGTGTAATCTTAAAATAAGTCACTAAAGACTAGGGGTCAGGGATATGGGGAGGAAAGAGCACTCTAGACAAAGGAAACAATATTAATAAGTATTAACTGGAGAGTGATGATGACTTTAGTGATTTCATGTGACTGAGGCAAGGTGGGTAATAGAAGTAGGAAAGCAAGAAATAAGGTTAGAAAGGCACACAAGGGGTCTGATCACAAATAACCTTGTGTGACCTGTAAAAGGGTTTGGACTTTATTCTCTTGTAAGCAACAGCGATCCACTGTCAAGTTTTAAACCTAAGAGTAAAATGATCAGTTCTGCATTTTTTGTTATGATTACTCTGAAAGTAAAATCTGGAGTGGTTCAAACCTGAAGGTAGGGAGCTACTTAGAAGCTTCTAAGCTTAGAAGTTAAAATAACTCCAGTGACAAGGGCTGTAACAGAGGCATTTGTAACTTTAGTCCCTGGCAGTGTGAATAAAGCAATAGCTTTACCCAAATAGAAATGGGTGAAGAAAATAAAAGACTAGTTCAATTTTATACATAGTGAGTTTGAAGAGATTGTGTGGTATCTAAATAGTTACTTATATACAAGTTTTAGAAACCCTAGATTTAAGCAAAACCTTAACTATTTTCCTCACTGCAGGACTCATCAGTGCCTCTACTATACTATATCCCATAGAGAATATGCAGTTTAACAAATGTATTTGTACAAGAATATTTTTCCCATGCTATCTATTAATATTTCTCAAGACAATGGGGTTCTTTGGGAAATGCTATTCTAGGAATTTTCAACTGTACTAAGGTTGGAGAGCAGTGCAGAGTTTTTTTGAACCGGCTCAAAAACAATCAGCAGACAAAAAGAAAAGGAAGGAAAAGAAAAAGAACTTGAAAAATCACTAAGGTGTAAAGAATGATCCTGCATGTCTCAGGTACCAGAGTTCTTTGAGGTGCCGTAAAAATGGGAAATCTGCCTGGCATTAAGTACCCTGTGAAATATACTGGCAAACAGACTGAAATAGATGTAGAGGTTGCTAAAAAGGTCAGCTGTGTAAAAAGACAAAAAAAGAATACTGCTAATGATGTAGAGATTGTATTAAAAGCCAACCAGACAGACACATTAGGGAAGGCCAGAAGCTGTTCCCTCCTTCTAGGCTTAAGGAGACACAAATGGAGGTCTTGAACAAGCTTTCTTTGTTCAGGAAGGAATCACTGGAAAGCTCTCCCTTAGTTATGTAAATACAAGCAAACCACCCACTGCTCAAGGGGGAGAAAGTAAAGAAGGCTTTTGTGGGCTGACAGAGGTTGACTCCTCACAATAGCCCTGATAGGCTAGCCTGCTCTAGGCTGGAAGCTGGCTGATTTTGCAGGACAAATCCAGGGCCTTCTTGAAGGAAAGGAACCAGAGATTCCAAATGCTGCTTTATCAGGTTGAAGTTAGTACCTCTGTGAAGGCTGAATAAGGACGCTTTGACTCAAGCCTCCTGGCTGGAAAGTATTCCATGAGCTTCTGAACAGCATTCACTGCTAAAACTGGGAAATGTGGCCTGACCAGGTTCAATGCAGAGGCTAAAATTTGGTGGGGGGGGGGGGGGGGGGGGTGTTGGTAGTGCCTGGTTGAGTGACACTGGACCTACAGTAACATGCCAGCATCAGAGAACAAGAGCTATTGAAGAAGCCCTTGGGACCAGTCTTCAATAGAACCATGCTGGCCAACCATCCACTGGACAGACGTTGAGCTCCTTCTGGTATTTTGAACCAAGGCTGATTAGGGCTCTATGACTGCAAAAGCCCCAAAGACTTGAATAATTTGGGATGAGAGATACTTCAAGCACTGTCAAACTTCTCAAGAGTGGGAGTTCAAAAAGAGAAATTACGTTTATGTGCCAAGATAATTCATCTTAGTTACATACAGATCTTTGAAAAATGTTTCCAGTTGTTGATCAGTGCACATGCACAAGCCAATATGAATTTTTCAAACCACGCCAACATGAGATCTCTGAAGCTACCCAGACCCAAGTGAGGCTCATGCATCTTTGGTAGGGAGGGTTTTCTTGTGACCGGGAAAACCAGGTAAAGTTCCAAGGAGATGCATAGGTAGTAGGAAACCAATTACAGGTCCTCCAGTATTGCTGTGTTGGGATGTATGTGGTGCTTCAGAGGGTAAGCTCCCCAGCACCCACAAGGACTGTAAGCAGGGACGAGAACATGGAGCTTAGCCAGCATCCAGGTAAAAGTGCTGAGAGGCTAGCCTGGGCTAACAGCACAGGCTGGGCAGGAAGAGGTCCTTGAACCTTTTAACATACACCCTGAGGTAAACATGTTAGGCTAAAAAGGATGAAAAAGTGAAAACACACAAACTATAGGATACAACCAAGCAAATACTCTCAGAAGATGATAAGGCATTACAGATGGGCCAGAAATTTGAGCTCACAATGTCAAGGCAGCTTGATAGCAGGTGCTAATAAACTGTTGGCGGTGGGGGACACACACTAATGCCTCTTAGTGGAGATGGTACAGACTGTTGTGAATTTTCATTACACAGACAACATTTTTTCAACATTAAGTTAACCATATACCCCTCGGTTTTTCTCAGCAAGTTCATTTTTAAATGGCCATGTATTTAAGGTGAAGAACTCAACCATTTCTATCTTGAATCTGATGTAGCTGCTAATTTGGTTTATGTGGGGGAGGGGCATTTAATGAGTGTTAAGGTATCAACTACCTTCAGGGAAAGTTTCACTGCAAATCTCTCAACTAATCTCTGCACGCGCATGTGTGCACACGCACAAAGTTAAACGTATTCTTACCAAAAAAAACTAGGAAAACATAAGGTATAAATAACCATTTGTGTGCATACATGCACACACACATGTGCATTGTAACTTTCTTAATAACCTGAGCCAGAAAAGTATCAAACCAAATAAACTTTCAAAAAATGCCCCTAGAATCCTCTTTTGGACTTTACACATATCCACATTCAGAACCGTGAATGATCTGTATCTATCCCAACTACTGGTTCCATACTCAATCTACTTGTTCATTCAATTATTTATTAAGCAATATGCCAGGCATTTTACATAAATGAACTCTGTTTTCATAATAATTCTGTATGGTAGAAATTATTATCCTATTTATAGATGAGGAATCCAAGGTCAGAGGAGTAAAGTAAAAAACTTAGAGGGCACATAGAATCCTGTAGGGTTTTCTGACTTCTTGGACCATTTTATCCAAATCAATAAGTATCTCCAAGCCCTACTAATCCCCAGATGAATGTGTTGGCCTTGTTTAGTCCTTTCTACCCTGTGGTTTTAAGGTCATCTTTAAATCTTTCTGTATGTCCCAACACATAAATACAGCTGGGGGCCTCAGGAGGAAGTGAGCTCCCTGTCTACAGAGGCATGAATGACCACCTGATACCATACAGCACAGATAAACTGGAGAAGAATTTCTGATGCCTTTGAGAGTCTCTTCCAAACCTGAAGATCTAGCAATACTGCTTGAGTCAATGGAAAGGAACAGAAAGCATTTTTTTTTTAATTTTTTTCAACGTTTATTTATTTTTGGGACAGAGAGAGACAGAGCATGAACGGGGGAGGGGCAGAGAGAGAGGGAGACACAGAATCGGAAACAGGCTCCAGGCTCTGAGCCATCAGCCCAGAGCCTGACGCGGGGCTCGAACTCCCGGACCGTGAGATCGTGACCTGGCTGAAGTCGGACGCTCAACCAACTGCACCACCCAGGCGCCCCGGAACAGAAAGCATTTAACACAAAGCTGGGACCATACTTCTACTTATTTACATGCTGCAAAACAGATGTTCTGGGATTCTGTCCTCATACCTCCTTTTCTATATATGATAAAACACATAGAGGCTACCATATGGTGTGCAAGTTGTGTGGACTTTGGTAAGAGAAGAAAAGTTAACTTATCTACACAACTGAAATCAATGGACAGACAAAACCAGGTCAATCACTTAGTTCTCTCAACCAAAAGTGAGAGAAATCTAAGGCAAACTGGCTTGAAGAAAAGAGGAAGAATATACTGGCTCATGTCATGGAAAAAATCCAGAGATATATGTATTTGTCTTTGGGCACAGCATGATTCCAGCCTCACATGTGGGATCCTCCTCAGCTCTGCTCCCTCTAAACTTGATCTGTTTTGAAACTCCACGTGGTACCCAGATGGCTGTGGCTACCCCACGCTTCATAATAGCTGGAGGAGATCACAATAGAATTGCCCCTACAAATGTCTCAACACATCATCTTGGTCCCAAATGAGTGATCTGCCCCATCCCCGAACCTTTCCCTCTGGCCAAAAGGATGGGATATTCTCACTGACCAAACCATCCAAACTATGTGACTGGAAAAGGGTGGTTTCTCAAAGGAGATGCAAGCCCACAGAAGAAGGGACAAGGACAGGATAAAACAGACCAATGCTATGCTACATTAGAAAAAACAAAGTTTATTTCTTCACCTTGCCCCTGCAATGTCATTAATTCTTGCACTCAATTCAAAATTCAACCCCTATGCCTACCGCTGAATTGGAACCCAATTAACACTAGTAATGACAGTTGTAATACTGGTAACAGTAATAGTAGTAACAGCTAGTATTTACAAGTACATACTTTAAATCTAGATACTCTGTTAAGCACTTTACATACATTATCTCTCTAACTTCAATTTATAGATGAGAAAACTGAAACTCAATGAGGTTAAGTATAACTTGTCTTAGATGACATACTAGTAAGGAGTATAACCAGAACTCAAACCAAGATCCAACTCAGAAACCATATTCTTAACCCAAACACAAAATGACCTCTCAATAATGCTCTTACCTGTATCCTGTACTCCCAATGCATTGAACTCCCTTTTGACAATACATGCCCTGAACCTTAACACATTGCTACTACCCTACTGCTACTAGAAGCAGCTAGAACTACCTTTAGCCAGGTGTGATTCTCTTTGATTCAAGAACATAGCACCTTACACTTGAAAGGTGTTTAACAAAGCTTGAAACAACAGATGCGAAGTTCGTTGGTAGCAAGAAGCAGGCCCTTATACCACCCAGAACAACCAAAGGAAGAAGCTGACTTCATCACTCATCTGGACAACAGCAGCAACAGGATTTCTATTACTCACTAGAAATGGTCTCATTCAAGAAAAATCCCATGTACTTCCGCACTATAAATGTGCCAACAGACAGCTCAGTAGGAAACATTTCCAAACAGCAGAATTGTTAATCAGAACATGACAGTCTGCACACAGGAATAGAAGAATAATTTATATACAGCATGGAAATGAGCAAATTTGCAGATCCTGTTGCAATGTAAAAAGTATTTTAATTAGTAACCTTTAATTTTCTAGGTAAAGAAGTTCTTTATTACAATACTTAAAGAAGCCAACTAAGATTACTTTTTTGTTATTATAAAGTCAGAAAAAGATCAATCTTCTTTAAAAGAAAGTAAACTTACTAAGCCAACTTACTAAATTCATCCCCATCCTTGTGAGATTTAATTTAAAAAAAATCAAATTATAGGAAATGTTCATAAGTATTCTTTTGTTGACATATGAGTTTGAAGTGAAATGGATATTATGTTAACATTGGGTAAAGCACTCAATACTAGGAATTAAAGGTAATGCTGAAAGGCAAAATTATTGTTAAGCCCATCTAGAGTGCCCAAAATATTTGTGTTCTTCACTATCTCAAAAACTAAGAGAAAAACTTTCATTCATTTTTGTTAACACCTACAGTATGCTAAACATCTTTCCTCTCTTTCTAAAGATAAAGTATAATTAGATGTCAAATGACAGATCACTTGTACTTTTTAATGTCATGCATTCCTTTAGTTTTCCCAGGATTTGGCTAATTTCTAAAAGAAAATCTATCCATATCAAAGCCTATGATTTAGGGTAGAGTTCCTGAACCCAGAACCAAGGGAGAACTAAGATAAAGATTAGGGAGCAGACTACACCAGAGGGAAGGGAGGGAGGGTTAGCTCAAAACTGACTACATGGCTAGAGACATGAATCGGTCAAACATTTGTAAAGGTAGAGTTCTTAATTTCAACCAGCATTATACTGCAACTCATGCAGTATCCTAAATCTTTCCTCTCTTTCATAAAAAAAAAAAAAATAAAAGTGCAATTAGATTCCAAGTCACAGATCACTTGTACTTTTCAATCTCATATTGTCCCTTGGTTTTCTCCCATGAGTTCATCCTTCTCCCTGAGCATTCACATAGCAGCAAGACCCAAACATAGACAGTAGCCAAGAAAAACAAAGGGCTAAGAGGTCAGAAGGCCTGATACAGATCCAGATCCTGCTCTGTCCCCAACCAAGGAAACCTTTAAATTGCTGTTAAACCTCCATCTCTTGGTTTCCTTATTTGGAATATTTGCTTGCTTCCTTCCTAAGACTATCATGAGAATCAGATGAGGTCTAGATATGAAGCACACTCAAAGTTTCAAAATGAAATAAAAACTTTAGATACTATTATTACAATTAATATATTCCTAGGCAAAAAGGTGTCAAATATATATGAATCCTAGATTCACTATTTATACGAATTGAGGCAGACAGGGGAGCATACATATAAGGATATTTTCTTTTTAGGTTAATCGAAAATTTAATTAAATCCTTAAGAATGAAGAAAAATAAACTAAGCTGTCTACATCCTGTTAAAATTTATCATCACAATTCCAGAAATTATTTGGTCTCCAACACCTTATTCACATTTTTTAAACTTAAAAATTAAAATATGGATAATGATAGCTACCTGGCAGGACTGATACGAAGATTGAGCCAGTATGTACAAAGCACTGGAACCTGCTATGTGAATGTTGCACGATGGTAGCAGTGAGAATCAGTCAGATCTGGGTTCAAACCACTGTTCCAATCTCTACTACATATATAATTTGAACAGAACTTGCATGTCAGAGGGCAGGTATGAGGATTCGTGTGTGTGTGTGTGTGTGTGTGTGTGTGTACACATATATAAAGATTGAAAAGATAGAAGTTATCTCCAAAGTTTTCATTGAGTGATAGTATTGATGTTTTTGCTTAGAGTAATAATGTTTAATAGTAGTAACCCTGGTAAATTATGGCCCACCATCCTAAATTCTTTAACTTTCACTGGTTTATTTAAGTCAAATGTAGTTTGGACACTGCACCAGTCTTGGCAGCAAAAATGTATGATTTTAAAGTGGTAAGTACAGGATCAAGTTCTCAATGACATCCTCAAGTTCAACTCTGCTTCAAATTTATCACTTTCAAAATATTTTAAGTAGCCATAAATACATTTACCCTTGAGAAGCACACAGTTTACTCCTTTATTATTAAGTCTTTAATTTCTCAGCTCCTACAAAGCTTCCATTATGGAAGCACATAGTGGCATTCCACTAGAACAAGGCCATGTATTTCCAAAGAATTTAGATGATGTCCTAATCTTTGTACACACCATTTCTTGAAAATATGAATGAAAAGTGAAGAGCTCCTTAAAAAACTTTAAAAAAATCTGGACTTTTTTTTTCATTTTTAATTTCCCTAATTCATTTTCATTTTTCATTTCCCCAACAGACAGTGAAAAGAAAAGAAAAATCAAAGAAGACTTTTTAAAAGTAGGGGGAAGGGTCAAATAATAAAGGAAACCTGTTTTTAGGCTATTAAGACTTTTTTTTTTAGGGCCAAAAACTTAAAGGACTATCCACCTTACCTGGGATTCTAGTTGATTCCTCTTTGTCTTCAAGGCTTCACATCATGGCCTTAGACAAATGTGTTACCAATCTCTCCACCAGAAGGATTGGTTTTCATTTGATTTGTTACCATGCTATCCTCCATCACATTTTTGGACCTCAAAAGAGTTAAATCACAGCTTGCCAAAGGAAAAAGGAATCTTAGAAACCACAGTCTTACACCCATTTCATTTTGTATAGGCTTCGAGGCTGACAGTCTGATGAGTGTGACTTCCAGAAGATGACCAAGTGACTCTGAGTCAAGAAGCCAAGGCTTCTCTCTTCCTGGGCAGGATGGCTTCCCCGTACTTGCATCAGATTTCAGCATCAAATTTCTTATGAGTCTGTTTCAAGTTTGTGCTATTTATTCCCATGGTCAAGCAAACCAATCCATTGCTTGGTTTTCATTTCATAACCAAAATATTACATCTTAGAAACAAAATGAAGTGTCACTGTCAAAGAGCCTTCTGATGAAATACTAGCACCTGAATTATAAGAGCAAGGGCAAACTTCTCAGTTCCATTTAGTTATCTCCCTTTCTATTTGTTTATTTTCATAATACAATTATGTCAGCAGGAGCAAAAATAAAGTCACCTTAATTATGGCTCTTTATGGCTTCTGACATGTCAAAGTTTAACTTTATGTCCAATCACTTTGAAATTAATATCCATAACTTTTGAAACAATAATCTCTCACCTACTACACACAAGCGTTTAGTATACATACAGATAATACCAAACATTGTAACAATTTACATGTGACAAACATCACTGAAGTCCAACAATCTAACATGTATACACTGAAATCCAAACAATAGAATTACTTGACAATGTCAAACATTTCGGATTCATGTCTCCCCCAACACTTGCCCAAGGGTCAAAATAGGGAGAGGGACAGCAGAACATTCTCAACCTCCAAAACTTAGGTGCCTCTCAGATATAGAAAAGACCAGAGGGGAAAAAATACTGTTCCTACTATCTGTCGCATGTAAAAGAGTAATCCTGCCCTCTGAAATAGCCAACAGGTTACTTCTGGATAAAAGACTCTCCTTATACTGCTTTAAATGAAAAATAATTCTCATTTGGACAATGTTGTTATTTGGGTTTTTTTTGCTAAGTCATTTACCTGCGAAGTTTAACTACCTAATGCACATACCTAGGCCACTTAAGTCACATGTCCTACTTCAACAAGAAATTACAAGTATTAGATAAAATGGTCCCCACTAAAAAAAAAATAATACATAAAAAAATAAATGTAATTACCTTTCCAAAGTCACGAACATCAAACAGGTCAAATGCTTCAAAGAGTTCACTCTTTCTCATTCCAAATGTCTCGCAACAGGCCGTGAGGAATGTCCTTATGTTCTTCAAACAGAGAAACTGAGGAATGGGAAATAGCTATTAGTATATAGTGAATCATTCTGAATGCTCTATATCCTCTATCTACCCAGAATGCTTAAAAAAAAAAAAAAAAAAAAAGTTGACAAGGAAAAAAGTCAATCAACTTTTGAGGTTGCTTTTCAATTAATCCTTCAGCAATATTTGAGTACCTATTTTCATAGGCACAGGTGGCACAGCTATGAAGAAGGTTGACAAAATTTCTTCCCTTGGGAACCTTACATTCTAGTAAGAGCAGACAGATTAAAAAAAAAAAAAAAAAAAAAAAAAAACGAAAGAAAATTCAGCAACAGAAACAACAAAGTAAATATTTTATTTTCATGTGATGGTAAGTGCAGTGGAGAAAAAGCCAGGAAGAGGGACAGGATGCACTGATGGGGATGGGGTGGGGGGTGGGGGGGCATTTAAATGGATGGTTAGAGGAGGTATCAGTGGGAAGAGGGCAAATAAGCAGAGATTTGAAAGTGGTGAAGGAGCAAGCCACACAGAAGTACAGGACAGGTCATTCTAGTATCATTCCATGCTAAAGCCCTGAGGCAAAAGTGTCTGATGTATGTCTAAGGAAGGGACCAGTGTGGCTGGAGCAGAGTGGGTGACAGGGAGAAAGGTAGGAGATGAGCTAGAAAGGTAATGGGGTCAGATGATGAAAGGAACTTGTTGGACCAGCTTTTATGCTGACCAGGACAGAAGTCATTGGAGGGCTTGGGGCAGATGAGGGATATGATCTGATGTTTTATTAGGGGTCTTTCAAGCTGTTGTTTTTAATATAGACTGAAAGGGGCTGGAGCAAAGATGGAGACATGAAAAGCAGATAGGAAGCTATTGCAATAACCAGGTAAGGGACAACTGTGAGAAGACCAGGTGTTTCATTTTGACTATGTTAAATTTGAGACACCCATTAGTCATCCAATGGGATGTGGGGCAGCAGGCAACTAGACAGACAAGTCTGTAGTCCGGGGTACAGGTATGTACTGCAGATATAAATGTGGGAGTCTTTAGAGTATACAGAAGATTTTTAACCATGATAATGCCAGATATGACTTCGGGAGAAAGCAGAAGAGGGGAGAGGACCTGGGACTGAGTAATCCTATGAGATCAGGAAAAGAGCCCACCAAAAGGCTGAGCACAAGTGACTGGTGAGGAAGGGAAAACCAGAACAGGTTTTCCCTAACTCAAGTATAGAAAGTGTTTCTAGAACGAAGGACTGATAAACTGTTAGCTGCTGATAGTAAGATTTGACCAAGTGCTGTCCATGGAACCTGGCTGTGTGAAGGTCACAGGTACACCTTCACAAAAGCAAGTTCCATGTCAACTGGGGAGCTTGGAAAAGGTTTAAGAGACAATGGGAAGAGAGGAAGTGAAAACAGAATATAGAAGATAGACTCTTGAGTTTGCTGCAAAGGGGAAAGAGCATTAAGGATGTAGTTAGAGAAGTCAAGGAAGGGCTTTTTAAAAACAATGGAAGCTGTTACATGTTTTTATTTTGATGGGAATAACTTGGTAGAGAGGGAAAAGTTGGTCATGCAAGAGAGAAGGAGAGTCACCCAGAATGAGGTCCTTGAGTAGGCAAAGGGGTGGGAGTGGGGACTCTGCTGCTCAACTGGAAAAGTCAACTTTGGAAAAGAACATGCACATTTCATCAACACTAATAGGAAGAACAAGAGGGAAGGCAGATCTGTCGACAATTTTAAAACCATAATTTACTTTCAGTATCCAAAAGACTCAGACCCACCAAAGTACACACATACACTGAAAGCAACTTACTTTTTAAAAATATTTTTATGTGTGCCATTGCAGCTCATAAGACTACTATCCTCCAATAAGCGAGAAACCCATTAGCTAATTCAAGCATTCCTTAAGCACTGTCAATGTTTTATTCTGTTGTTTTGTTTTTCATATCGGTTTTTTTACTTTACAGAAAGAACACTTTACTTCCTCTGTATTTGAAATATTCAGACTTTTCACAGGCTTAACTCAGATGCAGTTTGACAATTTACAGGAATCCTTCTCAGAGGTTTAAATATTTCAGGAGGGGTTAAAACCACAGGGGAAGCATCATCAACCCTTTGAAGCACAAAGGCAGAGGCCAATCAGCATATGGAGCTTCCACTTTCACTTTAAAAAATTCATAAGAGACCTTTACAACACAGCATCACTCTACATGTAGCTCTTCCACATAGGATTGCTTATTTACAGATTAAAAGAGTCTTGCATTCTGCCAAGATAGACAATAATTACTCTCTTGGGGATTATGCAACTGCTCTCTTACAATATTTTTTACATAATTAAGTGCCCAACTCATAGCTCACCAAGGAGAAGCATAATTGCACATGCCAACCTCTGAAGATTTCTCACCAAACTCAGATGTCCCCCTGTGTGGGAAAAACTACAGTAGACTTCCACTCAAGTGTTTTCATTATTAACTCAGAAAAGCAATATTGTTTCTGAAACTTAAAAAAAAAAATGTAGTCATTATTGCATACATAATACACACAGATGTAAAAGTGGGTTCCCTTACTTCTGGAACCAACCTTAATCTTATTTGCCCCTTAACTAGTTCAGTTCTATTAAACTCCACAAATATTTAGCGGATTTGGATAAGGTCACTGGCATGCTCTCACTTTTCTAGGTAATCTTCAAATGTGGTCTTCCCTGTAGGTATCTTTTCAGTCAACAGTTTTTGAATGCCCACAACATTCCAGACACTGGAAATGCTGAAAATGAGTACACAAGGTTCTGCCCTCAAACTCCTCTATTAATCTTATCTGGAGATTTTCATAGCTATCCAAAGTTTGGCTAATAACACTAGGATCACACTTCTCATGTTCATGGGTGTTCAGCTCTATGCAGGCACAGGAACAAAGTTGAAGGATGGAGAAGTGGGCCTTAACACTATTGCAGAAGCCCTGGGACTGACAGCTTGCCTGACATTCCCAAGACTTGGGCTTTGTTTTCATCATGCTGAACTTGTTATTTTTCCAGTCGATTCTTTAAAATTTCAAACCAAAAGAAATGTTGAAAAAAAATAGTACAATGAACATTCCATCTACTCAACTGGAACATACGGCCATATCTATGTTTTTCTATGCCAACACTTTATTTACTTATAAAACGTATACTGCTGAAGCAGGTTACAGACATGGCAGCAGTTCACTCCTAAATAACTCAACATGCATTTCCTAGGAATAAAGATAATTTTCCTACATACCTACAATACTATTACCACATCTGAGTAAATTAACAATTCTATATTATCTAATATCTTTTTCATATTCTAATTTCCTCAACTGCCCACACTATGTCTCTTTATGATATCCCCACTCCAGTCTAGGATCTCATTAAAATTTACCTGTTGCATTTGGTTGTTTTATTTTTTGCAGTATCTTTTAATTGAGATATCCTGCTCTATTTTTAACACATTGACTTTTTGAAGATTCCAGACGAGTTGTCTTATAGAATGTCCCACATTTTGGATTTGTCTTACTACTTCCTCATGATATCATTAAACCTGTCCCTCCATGTTGTGTATTTCCAGTGAACCAAAAGCTGAATCTAGATACAAATTAAACAGCTCTGGCAAAAATACTTCATACTGTGAACTTCATATTTCATAACCTCTAAAGATACAAAAAGTTAAACAATTACTGTTGATGCTAAGTTTGATTGCTTGGTTAAGATGGTTTCTGCCACATCTATTGTAAAGGTAAATGTCCCCTTTTATATCAATAAAAATAGTACCAAATGATAATTTGGTACTATTCAGCTGTCCAATTTCCCAATAATTTTTCACCATGATTTACCATCCACTAATAACCCTTGCTTTGATTATTCCATTTGGGACTGCAAAATAGTGATTTTTTTCTAATTCCATCATTCCTTCCTTAATTATTAGCTGATATTCTTACAAAAAAAAAAAAAAAAAAAAGCTTTTGCTGCCCTTCCTCCCAGACCCCTCTTCTTTGCTTGTATAATAATCAATCGTCATTTTTTTCTGATGTTCATATTGTCCCAAGTTTGTCCATTTTGGGGTTCCTTCAAACTTGTTCCAGTGTCCTTTTTAAAAGAACACCATTTTCTTCATTTTCTTATATCAAATTGCCCCAAATCTACATCATATGTTCTTTGCTCCAGTTCTGGAGTTAGCCATTTCTCCAAGCAAATCCATTTCCACTTATATGGTAAATGGTATTTAGAAACCAAAGTCTGAGCACCAGGCTGCTCCCAGATTATGTGGGCCAATTTTAGCAAATAGACCAATAACTCCACCCTTTGCTTAAGCAATCTATCACTTACAACAGAGTTAATTTAATAAGTCAGCCCTTATCTTACTCTGTTAAGATGAAATTTCAATTTATTTTAGATGACTGATGAACACATGACCTTGTTTCATGCTTAGAGATGTGACTGGGGTTTTAACACTATTATTTCAGTATAAGTGTTTTTCTCCCCAGTTTACAAATTCTTTCAGATTAGCAGCCATCTGATAGTCCTTGGTATCATCCGCAGTAGTTTAAAACATTCTGCCTTCAGAGATGGTTTATGATACACAAGGACAAAAACATCTCATTTCCTAATCAAACCCCATGTTTGATAAAAAATTATACAACTTTGTTAAATCATTTTATTTATATGAGATAACTTTAGGAGTGTTTAGAATTTAGGATTCAAATTTTAAAAATCAGAATTTTAAATAACTTCAGGATTTTTAAAATATTAAATGTATCCACACAAGATAGTTACCAAAATTAAAGATACACACAAGTCTAAAAATCATTTTCTCACCTAACAAATGTTACTGAGGTACAGATTATATACGAGGCATCATAAAATTTCACCAAACATACTTCCAGCTGGATACTGATTTTTTTTTTTTTTTTTTTTTTTTTTTTTTTACTTATTAAACACATGTTAATGGAATGAAACTTCTAAGGACTAGGTACTAGAAAAAAGCAAGCATGACCCAAACTGCCTGCAGAAGACTTATCCTGGTCAGGCAGAGTATTCAGACCAGTGGATGCACAATTACACGGTATGTGGCCACTGCCATGAGGAAAGCATTCAAAGGTTCTTTGGGAGTCCTGGAGTATCAGAGACAGCTTTCTGGAATAAGTGACAGGTGAAAAGAGAACTGAAGGACGAGAGCCACGAAAACAGGAAGAATGGATGATGTTCACGGAGGAGAAATGAAGTCATCAGATTTGGGGTACAAGGGAGTGCCAAATAAATGGCACAGCATGTGCATGAGCACAAGACAAGGCATGGACTGCTGGGGGCAGGGGAAGTGGTAGCGAATGGACACAACTCTCTGGAGGGCAGCAGTGAGAGTGAGGCTAGAGAGGGGAGCCTAGGTTTTCAAGGCATGCCAAAGGGATGTGGCTTTATCCTAGAAAACGTGGTGAGGTTTAAGGGTTTTTAACAGAAGAGCAGAACACTCAGCTTGCATTTCATGAGTACAGTAATCTCTGAGTGTTCACTATGTACCAAGCTCTATACTAATGTATGTCATTTAATCCTCATGACAACTCAATCAAGAGGTTTTTTTTCTTTTATATATACTTTGTTTACTCAAGTTTATGTAACTGCATTTGTCAAAGTAATAGAGTCATGAATCAAACAGATATTCTTGCTACAGAGCCCACATCCTTAACTATTGTATTACACTAGCTCCCTTTACAGTGTACAGAGTCAAATGTTTTCTTTTCTCTTTATTAGAGATGGATTAGGTAGGCAAGACAGGACAGTTAGGATGCTGCCATTTTATTTTAACAAAAAGATTATGGTGATCTGGACTAGGATGGTAGAAGGTAGAATGGAAAGAACTCTAGGAAGTAATATGGAAAGCAAATACCCAGTAATTGATTGAGTATGTGTGGGGTTGGGAGAGTGGGAGAGAAAAGAGAAGAACGAGGAATTGTATCTATAGCTCTGTCTTGGGCACTGCACACACTCAGTGGAGACACTCACTGAAAATGTTAGCGTAGCACTTGGGGGACAAGGCATATGAAAAGGAGCCACAGATGCAGACAATTAACTCTTGTCTTCACATATGGAAAGACCCAGTAATGACAGAGGAGCTAGGCAGCACCTCTGGCATACCCGGTGATAAGTGACATATTCTAACAGCACAGCCACCAGTCTTCAACACCATGATCACCTTCTCTGCCCCTTCAGAAACACAGCTTGTTTTTGTTTTTTACAAGTTGAAGAATTAAAATGGTAGAAAGGCACTCAGTAGATGCAGGTAACCTTGAAAGAAATTTTAACACCATCAAGGTCTAAGACATCCTAAAATTATACAGAGCTCTCTAGATTAGGTAATGTTTCATAAGACATGACCACTTCAATGCTAGCAATACTGATGCTCCAAAAAGAAAACATTTAAAGGTCAGACTGCGAAAATTCACTATAAAGCTCTGAGACAATCTTTCTCTTCCCTCTACTCCTTTTATAAGGCGTATTGTTGCCTTTTTCTCTAAGGGTATAAGAGCCATTTTGACTTTCTCAATGATATGAAAACAAGCAGGATCATTTCCCCTTTTTATTTGAAAAACTAAGCATCTACTTCTCTAAAACTGTTAGCAAAAAAATGGGCTCATTATGTTAACTGACACTACATTACAGGAAAAACCTCCACAGCTTATTGTGAAATGAGCTATTTCAATCCCAATCTAAAAACATTATCTGTGGGAAAGATGATTTCTAATATAGCTTCACAGCCATGTACACTTGCTGACTTACTGCAATTTTCACAAGGACCACCAGCAGCCAAGCCGCCTGATGAACAAAGTAGTTCTCAGGGTCTCATTCTTGATGGGACACTCATTATTCCATTTGAAGGAGAGACTGAATTTGAGAGTTTGCCATAATTCGAATTCTGGGTGGCCATTAATGAGCTGATTGACAGTTCTGAAAGGCACAGTAGAGATTCTGATGAAGCCTGTTTACAAACATCAATGTACAAGAAGAGTTTTATCTACTTATTAATTTTAGCTCACTACTCATCTTAGACTTTATCAACATCCACCTAGTACCCCCGTCATACTAACTCCATCCCTTTCCAAAGCATCAATCATCCTTTGCAGAACTAGTAGGCAGGAGGGCATGAAGGGAAGTAGTAATAAATCAAGTTTCTCTCTTATTGGAATTTTTTGCATTTCTGTCCCTTTAACCATATCTCTCTCTCCCTCTATATCGGTCTTTTAAAATTAGAAATTAGAGCTAAAATCTACATCTTTTGGAAAGAAAAGAAGAAAAGAAAAGGAAAAAAATGAAAAAAAAATGTTATGGGGACTTTGTCCTTTTTTCTTCTGAGTCAGTGGATCCCACCAGAAGGGGCATCATCACCACTGCTCTATAAAGAAATTATATCTGTATATGCCTTCTGAATAATTATAAAATAATTATGCTGCACTTAGCATCAGTTCAGGACTGCAGAGTACCTTCAAATAATTTTCTTATCGATCCTATTATTATAAATAAATGAAGACCCTAAAGAACACACAGGGAAGAAGTCCAGAAAGGGAGGGGAGTTGTTTTCATAGCTCCCATCTTGTGCCCAAATCACTGAACAAAAACTCCCCTATTTTCAGTAAACCAGAAGCCAATATTTCCTTGTTGATTGCTCTCCAGGTCACATGGCATTTTCAAAAGATTAAAAAAATTTTAATTAATCAAAAATATAGCCATTTAATAACCTTTAAAAGTTACAAGGTTTTTTTTCCATTTTCTTCAATGGTTAAAACTTTTATGGGTTATATGTAACTTTATGGAAGTAATCAAGCTCCAAAATGTAGGGCTAACCTCTAAGAACACATGCATCCTTACCTGTTCTGTAGCACTGTGGCTCACACCTGTGATAATAACCATCTTGGCTATAATAGATCTGTTCTCCCAACTACTGCCACAGGTAATTTGAAAGTACAGATTACATTTATTTCATTTATGTATCCATACAGCTTTTATAACAGACAAGTGTTTTTAATAAATAATAAATGAATGATGAGGCAGGTTAGGTTTAAAAAAAAAAAATAGCAACCATCCCTTGGTAGCCAAAGAACTCATGGTGAAACTTTACATTAAATTGTCGTTATATCCTCTTACTTACCTATTAGTGTATAAATAGGTACTTTTTTTAGGGAATTACCCCAAGAACTTTTTTAGAATTTGGCAATGTTAATAATTAGGAGTAATATAAAGATTTTAAATTATTAAGCAGTTACATTCTTAAACATCATCTCTACTCTGGGTTGCCAGCCTCTGGTATATATTCAATAGTAGCCTGCTACCAGATTTTCATGATTTCTAGCCAGATGTCATCGTAATAGACACACACAAGCCCTCTGCTGTTTTCAACAGCCCTTGCCCTCATAAGAGAGAGCATTGTACCCCTCTCCTTTGGCAGGAACTTAGACCCGCAGTTACAAAGGTTATCTGTCAACCTCAGCATTAGCCCTTGCACACAAAAAAGGTTAGCCAACAGCATTCAATTCCCCTTATGTGTTTCTGGTCTTTGCACTAAAAAAACTGAATGCCTGGGATGTGCAGAGGTCAAAATTGGCCTGAAACATCTATTTTACTAAATTCATTAACTTGCTAATAAAAGCAACGCACGCCATTGCCTTTAAGGAGAAAAGGTAACACCCAACATATTGTGATCTGGAACATAGCTAGCCCAAATCACACTAAAAATGGTACAGTCTATATTCTAGAGAAAACTTGCTTGCAAAGTTCCCTATTACAGGTATAGAAAAAATAGCATTTATTTTTGCCAAGACCAGTAAGATAGCAGAATGCAGTAGCTAAAAGTCAGGATTTTGAAATTGGTGGGAATAACAACAGTTTAGTAATGGTAGCAGTGACAGTTAATAATCATAGTAGAATGTAAGCAGTTGCACTAACAGTTCAGCAAAAGCAGCAGTGATAGTAATCACAGCAGAATGCAAGTAGTGGTAGTAGGCAGAAGGGCAACAATGTGGTAGCAGCTGCTCAGGCAATCCATCATTGAGCTGAAAATCAGTCTCATGTGCCCTGATCTAGGTGAGAAATGAACCATCCTTCCAAGGCAGAGAATCCTTGGAATAGCACACAGCCAGAAAAGCCACTTCCTGCAGGAATTAGAATCCTGTGACTGTGTTACCCCACAAGGAGGGGAGCTGTGCTAATTCTCCATTAGAGACAACATTCAAAATGAGGAAAAAGCCTGTAGTGACACAAATCTGTGTTGTTTTTAGAGAAAAGCCTTACAAATCCGTTAATCCGGATAATGAGAATGAAACTTAGTGTTCAAGTCTGACCTAAAAGAAAAAGAGCTGTATGCAAATGAAAACAAGGAGGTCTGACAGAAAGTAACCCCGCCTCATGCACTTCCCTCCCCCCACAAAGAGCCACCTGAGAAAGCAGCCCCAGAGCTCCTCACATGCCCCTGAAGAGTCCCCACCCTTCCATCCTTTGCTGCTTAGCCCCCTGTGGCCAGAATGCTTCCCTTCTACCTCACTCTATGGTACAGCCAGAGCAGGACTTGAGTAGCAGGAGATCCAGAAAGGAAGGAAAGAGTGGAAGACAATGTAAAGCGTTTCTTTACTCAATCTCTTCTTTCTCATTTTATCTGCCCTTGATGCTATGGGGTAAGTATTACTATAATTCCCATCTACTAAGGCAACTGAGGCACAGACGGGTAAAATAAGTGGCCCTAAGTCACATGGCTGGTAAATGGTGGAGTAAGGTTTCAAACCCAGGCTGCGAGCTCCAAAGTCCATGACTTCCACAACTATGATATTCTGGCAGATACTGCCCCAAGCCGGTAAGCTGGGGGATGAGATCCTCCCCTCCAGGAGAGGAGAGTCTCGTAAAGGAGGGATACAAAGGAGCAGAGAGAGCATTTTGATCCCAGTGTAGTAAGTAGAGAGGCAAGCACCAGGTTTAGTAGGAGCACAAAGAAAGAACTCCCATCTAATCAAAGAGGTAGGTTGACACACTCAGATATCACCTCACGCCAGTCAGAGTGGCCAAAATGAACAAATCAGGAGACTATAGATGCTGGAGAGGATGTGGAGAAACGGGAACCCTCTTGCACTGTTGGTGGGAATGCAAATTGGTGCAGCCACTCTGGAAAACAGAGTGGAGATTCCTCAAAAAATTAAAAATAGACCTACCTTATGACCCAGCAATAGCACTGCTAGGAATTTACCCAAGGGATACAGGAGTACTGATGCATAGGGGCACTTGTACCCCAATGTTTATAGCAGCACTCTCAACAATAGCCAAATTATGGAAAGAGCCTAAATGTCCATCAACTGATGAATGGATAAAGAAATTGTGGTTTATATACACAATGGAATACTACGTGGCAATGAGAAAAAATGAAATATGGCCTTTTGTAGCAACGTGGATGGAACTGGAGAGTGTGATGCTAAGTGAAATAAGCCATACAGAGAAAGACAGATACCATATGGTTTCACTCTTATGTGGATCCTGAGAAACTTAACGGAAACCCATGGGGGAGGGGAAGGAAAAAAAAAGAGGTTAGAGTGGGAGAGAGCCAAAGCATAAGAGACTCTTAAAAAACTGAGAACAAACTGAGGGTTGATGGGGGGTGGGAGGGAGGAGAGGGTGGGTGATGGGTATTGAGTAGGGCACCTTTTGGGATGAGCACTGGGTGTTTTATGGAAACCAATTTGGACAATAAATTTCATATATTATAAAAAAAAAAAAACTGAGAACAAACTGAGGGTTGATGGGGGGTGGGAGGGAGGGGAGGGTGGGTGATGGGTATTGAGGAGGGCACCTTTTGGGATGAGCACTGGGTGTTGTATGGAAACCAATTTGACAATAAACTTCATATATTGAAGAAAAAAAAAAAAAAACAAAGAGGTAGGTTGAGATTCACTCCTCCAAGTAAGTGGCTGGACTGAGTATCCAAGAAGGAGCAAAAGGTCATGATAAATGGTATAGTGAGAAGGAAAGACCTAGCCTTTTGGAGAAAATGCAGTCGTTCACATGGCCTTCACAGCCAGTGCAGTAAAGAGAGCCTAAAGGATGAATGGGGCTGGAAAAGTAGGCAGGAGCCAGATCGCAAATGGAACTCAGACTTCATTTCTCTGAGAAATCAAGGCAATGCCTCCTAATAATGCCTGGTTCTACAAACAATAGCAAGTGATAAATGTGTATGTCCCACATAAGGCACTAAGCACTTTCCATAGAGTATCTCAGTAAATACATGTAACAACTCTGTGAGGAAGACAATATTATTCTACACTATCCATAAGGAATGGAGATACGGTAAATAATCCAAGGTCAAGGTAGCTAACAAGTGGTACAGCCAAAACATCCCCCTGCCAGCACTCTTCTCTGCCAAGTTATGCTGCGTTCTTGAGCATGGGGTTAATGGGGTGAGGTGATGATGGGCTCTAAAGCAGCAGTAAGACCAGACTTCAGGTAACTGCAGGCTTAAGCAGACCTCAGGGTCTGCCTCAAGGAAACCAACTAAAATGAAGTGTAACCCATTTCCCCGAGTAATATCAACTTCAGGAAAAAGATGCGTTAAAAAAAAAAATAGATGCAGGGCACTTGGGTGGTTTAGTTGGTTAAGCGTGCAACCAGCTCAGGTCATGATCTCATGGCTTGTGGGTTCGAGCCGTGTATCGGGCTCTGTGCTGACAGCTCAGAGCCTGGAACCGGCTTCGGATTCTGTATCTTCCTCTCTCTCTGCCCCTCCCCCCACTCATGCTCTGTCTCTCTCTCAAAAATAAATAAAAAACAATTTAAAAAAAAAAAAAAGATACACTCTGGAGAAAAACATTTCTAGAAATACCAGAAAAGTGATTTAATTTCCATTCAGTTCAGAATATTTAGCTCTAGACCATGCAACCTACCTTCCTCTCTTTCTTCCCTTACCTACAAAAGAGAACATCCCTCACTTTATCTCTTAGTGCCTTCCAGTAGGCTTCTTCTACACACTGAGTAACTTTGAACAAACTTGAAATGACTGGACAAATTTAGAACAGTATTATTCTCCTATAGATCATTGTTTATTGTAACAAAGTACATTCTATTTTCTACCCACATTTCTAACCTAATTGTTATTCTATTTGCACCCACACTCCTTCCAATTCAGTATCACCCCAATTTTATGCAAATTATGCTTATTACTTTTGATTTTACTACCTGAGTTCCTTATGATTTATGATCCAGGTTTTAGCTCTGCCCACTATATCGCAATTTACTTTGTTAAAAGAAGTTGTAGTTTTTTCCAAGTTAAATAAGAGTAGACTAGATGTGCACTAAAAACACTGTATTAACAAGATCTGAAATAAAGCTCAGATTTGTATCTGAGCTATATATTTATCATATATATTATCCATATGTGTATATACATACACATGCACACAACTTTTTGTTAATACCACTACTTCCATATAATATTTCCTTCTGGAAAACACTTAACCAAGTAGAAATATATCCTAATTGAGTACAGAAAATGCTCCTTGGTCTTTTCTTTTTCCCCACCCTTTTCTTAGCCTTCCAATAAACTCTGCCATCTTTACACCCAGGAGATTTGTACTCTGTTTAGAAAACATACTTGGGAATGCAAGCTGGTGCAGCCACTCTGGAAAACAGTATGGAGGTTCCTCAAAAAAACTAAAAAATAAAACTACCCTACGACCCAGCAATTGCACTACTAGGTATTTATCCAAGGGATACAGGTGTGTTGTTTCAAAGGGACACATGCACCCCCATGTTTATAGCAGCACTATCAGCAATAGCCAAAGTATGGAAAGAGCCCAAATGTCCATCGATGGATGAATGGATAAAGAAAATGTGATACACACACGCGCACACACACACACACACACTGGAGTATAACTCAGCAATCAAAAAGAATGAAATCTTGCCATTTGCAACTACGTGGATGGAACTGGAGGGTATTATGCTACGTGAAATTAGTCAGAGAAAGACAAAAATCATATGACTTCACTCATATGAGGACTTTAAGAGACAAAACAGATGAACATAAAGGAAGGGAAACAAAAATAATATTAAAACAGGGAGGGGGACAAAACAGAAAAGACTCATAAATATGGAGAACAAACTGAGGGTTATGGGAGGGGTTGTGGGAGGGGGGATGGGCTAAATGGGTAAGGGGCATTAAGGAATCTACTCCTGAAATCATTGTTGCACTGTATGCTAATTAATTTAGATGTAAATTTAAAAAAATAAAAAGTTAAAAATTTAAAAAATTTTAATAGAAAAAAAAAGAAAACATGCTAACCAATCACTAATACCTCTTACCACATTGTCACCATACCTGTCTTGAACTCAATCTCATATTAAGTGTTTTTAGTGACAATAGAAAAATGTAAAAAGAAAAAAAAATGGATGTATTAACCCAAGTCCTCTCAACTCCCACAGGCAGATACCTTGAGTCTTCCCTTTGAGTCATACCTCCCAGTGAATTTAATTCCAATGAATTAAGTGTTTTATCCTTTAATTTTTTTAATTTAAATGTAGTTGACATTCAGTGTTACATTTGTTTCAGGTGTATGACACCCTGATTCAACTTCTCTATTTGTTATGCTATTTTCACCACAAGTGTAGCTACCATCTGTCACCATACAGCATTATTACAGTATCATTGAATGCATTCCCTATGCTCTACTTTTTAATCCTGTAATTTATTCATTTCATAACTGGAAGTCTGTCTCCCACTCCTTCACCCATTTTGTCCATCCCCCTCACTCCCCTCTGCCAACAATCAGTTCATTCTCTGTATTTTCAAGTGATTCTGCTTTTTGTTTTGTTGTAGATTCCACATTAGTGAAATCCTATATTATTTGTCTTTCTCAGCCTTATTTCACTTAATGTTATACCCTGTAGATCCATCCATGTTGTTGCAAACGACAGGATTTCATTTTTTTTTTATGGCTGAGTGATATTCCACTGTGTGTGTATGAATTTTCTTTATCCACTCATCTATCAAAGGATACTTAGTTTGCTTCCGTATCTTGGCTATCGCAAGATACGGCTTCCCTATCTTGTGAAGAATGTTGAAATAAACATAGGGGTCCATGTATCTTTCCAAATTAGTGTTTTCCTTTTATCTGAATAAATAACAAGTAGTGGAATTACTGGATCATATGGTATTTCTATGTTTAATGATTTGAGAAACCTCCATACTGTGTTCTACAGTGGCTGTACTAATTTGCATTCCCACCAACAGTGCACAAGGATTCCTTTTTCTCCACATCCTCGCCAACACCTATTGTTTATGTTTGACACCAGCCATTCTGACTGGTATAAGGAGATCTCTCATTGTGGTTTTGATTTTCATTTCCCTGATGATTAGTGATGTTGAGTGTCTTTCCATGTGTCTGTTGGCCATCTGTAGGTCTTCTTTGAAAAAATGTCTATTCAGGTCCTGTACCCATTTTTTACTTGGACTATTTGTGGGTTTTTTGGTATTGGGTTGTGTAAGTTCTTTATATATTTTGGATATTAAGCTCCTATTGGATATGTCATGTGTGAATATTCTCTCCCATTCAGTAGGTTGATGGTTTCCTCAACTGGACAGATGCTTTTTATTTTGATGTAATCCCAATAGTTTTTGTTTGTTTCTCTTGCCTTAAGAGATATATCTAGAAAAATGCAGCTACAGCCAATGTCAAACTTACCACCTATGTTCTCTTCTAGGATTTTTATGATTTCAGGTCTTATATTTAGGTCTTTAACCCATTTTGAGTTTATTTTTGTATATGGTGTAAAAGTAGCCAAGTTTCGGGGCGCCTGGGTGGCGCAGTCGGTTAAGCATCCGACTTCAGCCAGGTCACGATCTCGCGGTCCGTGAGTTCGAGCCCCGCGTCGGGCTCTGGGCTGATGGCTCAGAGCCTGGAGCCTGTTTCCGATTCTGTGTCTCCCTCTCTCTCTGCCCCTCCCCCGTTCATGCTCTGTCTCTCTCTGTCCCGAAAATAAATAAAGGTTGAAAAAAAAAAAATTAAAAAAAAAAAAAAAAAGCAGCCAAGTTTCTCCAGCACCATTGTTGAAGAGAAGGTCTTTTCCCCATTGTATATCCTTCTTTGTCATAAATTGACCATATAAGCATGGGTTCATTTCTGTTTTTTTTATTCTGTTCCATTGATCTATGTGCCTATTCTTGTGCCAGTAGCATACTGTTTAATTATTACAGCTTTGTAGAATATCTTGAAATCTGAAATTCTAATACTTCCAAGCTTTGTTTTTCTTTCTCACGATTGCTTTAGCTATTAGGGGTCTTTATGGTTCCACATAAATCTTAGTATTACTTGTTCTAGTTCTGTGAAAAGTGTCATTGGTATTTTGATAGTCTAAGAAAAATACAAAGGCAATCCCTAAATCTAATGTCTTTAGACCTGAAGTCTCCAAATCTGCACCCATCTCAGCCATATTTCCACCAAAAATTGAAGACCCTCTTAGTTCAACACAGGATTTCTTAAACCGTTATCTTGTTGCTACACATACAATTACAGGCTAGTTCTTCAGCAATATTTATCTTTTGCCACTCTAGTCTGTAAGGCAGGTGTGGAGGTTTTTGTGACGGTTTTAAGTTTATTTATTTGAGAGAGAGAGAGAGAGAGAGAGAGAGAGAGAGAGAGAGAGAGAGAGAGAGAAAGCACATGGCCAAGGGAGGGACAGAGAGAGAGAATCCTAAGCAGGCTCTGCACTGTCAGCCTAGAGCCTTGAACATAGGGCTCTCAATCTCACAAACCATGAGAACGTGACCTGATCCCGATGCTTAACGGACTGAGCACATTCATCAGGGTCTTTATCTCAATCTCACAAACCATGAGAACATGACCTGATCCCGATGCTTAACGGACTGTGCACATTCATCAGGGTCTTTAATTTTGTTTATCTAATACCGATTAAATGCTGTGCTATATTATTTTAACTAATTTGCAAATGTAGTTCTCGTTACTTAGCCTTTCCATAGGAAGACCACGGTCCTGATTTAATATAGATGCTCTGTAAGCCCTTTACCTTCTGCAATTATTGGTAGTGTTCCTTTCATTAAAAAAAAAAAAAAAAAAAAAAATTGGGATGCCCAGTTCGGCATCCAACTTCGGCTCAGGTCATGATCTTGCAGTTTGGTTTGTGAGTTTAAGTCCCGTGTCATGCTCTGTGCTGACAGCTCAGAGCCTGGAGCCTGTTTCAGCTTCTGTGTCTCCCTCTCTCTCTGCCCCTCCCCTGCTCAGGCTCTGTCTCTGTCAAAAATTAAAAAATAAACAAAAAAATTACAGAAATTCTATGAAATTATTTTGTGAGTAAATGTTTTCTCCTGAATTGCAAGTATTAGGTTTCCTCATATTATATTCCATACTTGAGTCTGGAGAAGATAACACCTTTTCTTATCCTAGATGTTTCCCCATTGCTACACCTGTTTTATTCTTTTTGCCAGCTTCACTCAGATATTTTAATACATAACATGGTATAAGTTTGAGATGTGTAATATATTGATTTGATACACCAACACATTGCAAAGCAATTACCATCATGACATCACCCAACACCTCCATCACGTAACATAATTTCCATCTCTTTTTTGTCCTATACCCATTTTAAAAGTCAGCATTAGTATTTCAGTCTTAGGTTTATTGGTCACTTTCCCAGATACCAGCCTATATGGGGTCTAGGATTAGGCTAAGTACTATCTGGCCTCTAGACCTTGGCTAATATAAAAGATCTTCTAGATGATTCCATATGGGAACAACTAAAATATTTCAACCAAAACCAGTAAGTGCAACAACAAAAAACGCATTTATAGTAAAAACCTTGGTCAAAGTTGCCAAAGCTCATTAGAAGTTTCTACAAAGAAAATACTCAGCATAACTGACTCTGCAGACATGTGATTTATCTATCACTAAACATTTTCATTTTGGCACCATAATTTCATCCTGGGACTTATTTTGTCATCAAGATTCTATAAGAGTATTTCACATGATTTTCAGGTAATACTTTGCTAGACTAAATGTTAAATATTTGCTACTTTTTAACATTTGATTTCTATAGGTCTAGGAAATCATATTCCTGAGACTATTCATCTCCCTCTTTATAATAAAAATCACAGGGTAAAAAAGAGCTTGCTCAAATGAAATCTACTTTTGTAGAATCCACGTGTTCTTTTGAGCAAGGTTACCTGGAACCTATTTTTAAAAGATCAGGCCCCAGGGGCACCTGGGTGGCTCAGTCAGTTAAGCCTCCTATTCTTAATTTCTGCTCAAGTCATGATCTCACGGTTGGTGAGATGAAGCAAGGCCTCACCAAGTGGGGCTCTGTGCTGACAGAATGGAACCTGCTTGGGATTCTCTCTCTCCCCCTCTCTGCCCCTCCCTTGCATATACACATGCATGCTTTCTCTCAAAATAAAAAGGATTAAGCACCAAATGTGGCATTGTTCTTACTCATCGTATCCAACTTTTTTCTAAGTAGGCTGCTACATTGCTACATTCATTAATGTTCCCACAGGATCACAATGTAACACAACTTCTGCGTGAGATGAAGGTCAAAGCCACCTCCATGCAAGAACAGCACATCACAAGCAAATAAAGTCTGCCCATCAGTCAAGGTAAGTAAGTAGAGTCAGCCAACACACACGCAGAATGCCGATTTGGGCCGCAACAATCTTATGACTGCCAATGCCCCTCCTTTAAAAGCATTCTTATAAACAGTCAAATCATTTTCCATAATTAATCTTAAATGGACGTTCCTTAGCATTTCAGGCTAGAATCTTCATTAAAGCCCAAATTTCAAGTAATAGCACATTAAATCTTATTCCTTTAAACTTCCACACAAAGACAACTTTGAGGGGGAAAAAAAAAAATCACAGTAGCTCTCACTACACAGAGTGAATTTGAAAAACTAGCTAAAAATGCAACTCTTAGTACTCAAGAAAATGTAGGAGAAAAAATGGAAGGCACCAATTTATTAAGAGACAGGTCTTAGATTTTTTTTTTCCTAACTGCAATTTCAGTCGAGGTTCTGAAACACCCCAATTAAAATCAGCCAAGATCTCATTAATAAGTGATACAAAATCTCATTACACAAGAAATGTCATTATGATAAATTAAGTGTCCAGAAAAATTAAATTATTCCTAAATCTTGCCAGGTAACCCACAAAAAATGGAGTTGGGGGGGACCAAGAGAGAAAGAGATTGGGTGGGGAAAGGGATCTGGTTTTATTACCCTACATAATTAAAAATTAAAGACAATAAATGCTTTTGTAGTAGTTCATATATTTTTAATGGTAGATGTCAAATACTACAGTGTTTTACCTGTAAGTGATAAGATGTCTTTCAGCCATTGTTTTAAGTTTCAATTTGCTCACAACTTAATGCAATTATCAAACATTTTCTCCACAGAGGTATGCCCATTGGCAAAGGGAATAAACTGCTACCTCTGGGGTTCTGGTTGCCTGAAACTGGCCAGCCCACCACATGCTCAGAATTCCTTTATCATGTGTCAACTCTGCCTTCTAGCTCATTAGGTATTATGCTTAATATAAAAGATGTTGTCAATTATTTACCAATGCTTCAAGCCCCTGTCCCTTCTGTGGCCCAAACTTCCCATAAAGTCTGCTACCACCAACCCAAGTACCTACTGTGAGGGGCTGGGAGAGCAAGGAGAAACCAAGAGGAAGGGACTGATTGCCTCTGGCAGTTTGAGATCTGGAGAACAAAAGAATTAGGGAAGCAGGAGCTGGAACCAGGGGCTGCCATGACTGTAAGAATATAAGCCTCAAGGCTTCAGAGACTTCTTACAGAAGCATTGGGCTCTTACCTATAGGACAAAAGAAGGGAGCTAAAGTCAACCTGATTTCCTCAAAGGTGAAGGAAACCATCGTGGGCATCTAGATTCTATTTATATTATACTTATAAAAGTGTTCCTTCACATCACTTGTCTGTGTAAAAATAACACAAGAATTTGAATAACAGTATTTAGTAGAACTAACATTTATACAGGCCTGTGTGCTAGGCAGAAGAGTGTGCATACACACACACACACACTCACTCACAGAGGTCCTTGAGGAAGCTATCCCACATTAGAGAGGAAGAAACAGAGGCAAAGAAAGGTTCAACTCTTGCCAGAGGTCACACAGCCAATAAGTGGAGGAAGAGGGATTCAAACTGAAGCCTATGCTTCATAGTTACTACTCTACCTACCACATCATGTTTTTTTGACATTCTATGACACAGAGAAGGAAATTTTAAGTGACTAGCTCCTTCACTGATTTCTGAGCACTTTTGAAAGATTTATAATAAAAATAATCTTTTATAATTATTTATATTTGATTAATCTTACCCTGATCATGTGTTCTCCTTCCTCAAAAATCAGTTACATGTGGATTTGGCATACTTTTGCATAACTGTTACAATTTAAATCTAGTCAACATGAATCACACAAATACAAAAATGCTTTATTGTTACTGTGCATGTCAAGCTCATAACAATTTACCAATGAAGCAATTAGCAGTAACACCAGGAAACTGCTGTTGAACAGATGGGTATTTAGTGAGGTGAGACAAAAATGTTAAGCACCTGCCCCAATGGGGATCCACTTTTACCTAGGACTCCACGTATAAAGTGACTCTCCCTACCAGAGGGGGTGCAACATACTCCCCCCACACACAATGGCCATAGATATGCAAAACTGATTCCACCAAAACAATGCAGACACATAGTGTTCAATCTGGAGAAGCCAGAGAGCTGCAGAACCACAGCGCCATTTCTGTAAAATATTAGTAGGCAACCTACATTTGGTAAAACACTCCGGACATGAAATCAAGTATTAAAAAGAAATCAATTGATAAAGCTCTCCACTTAGACTCAGAATTTACTTGAGCAAGTCCTTAAGAACTGACCCTTTCAAAAAAGACAAGCCAGGTTGCCCCCAATACCATCCCCAATCTATAACTATCCATCTTCCAACATCATTGGGATCACTATTTTCCTCATTCATCAAATTGCATAGCAGCCAATATTACCAATTTGATATCTAAAATGTCAGATATAGGCTCTTTATTTAGTATACTACTTTTATTGTTCAACCTTAGTCAATGAAAAAAAATTATTTAAAACTTTAAGCTGATTACTCACAATTAGCTACCCTATAATCTATATTTACTATAAAATCCTTTGATTCCTCGGGGCGCCTGGGTGGCGCAGTCGGTTAAGCGTCCGACTTCAGCCAGGTCACGATCTCGTGGTCTGTGAGTTCGAGCCCCGCGTCAGGCTCTGGGCTGATGGCTCAGAGCCTGGAGCCTGTTTCCGATTCTGTGTCTCCCTCTCTCTCTGCCCCTCCCCCGTTCATGCTCTGTCTCTCTCTGTCCCAAAAATAAATAAACGTTGAAAAAAAAATTTATAAAAAATCCTTTGATTCCTCAACACTAAATCTACCACAAGAAACCTAACCATAATCCAAGCCTAAGATACTAGAATGAAGGAAAGAGGAGTGTGGAAGAAGGTATTTTCTACATGGTGCTTGTAATCCTCCTATTTTTAAAAATACTGGCATTCAATTATTAGTCAGGGATACAATCTCTAATGTCTATAGGAATGTCAGATTCTGTTTAGAACACCTTTCCAGACCTATACTCCACTGTTTTTTATGTATTAGAGACGAAACTGGATGCATTTACAACTTGGTCCATAATTTAGGCCATTTGTGGGTCTGAAGTGTTGGACTCCAAACATCGATCAGGTCCTCAAAGAGCCCATTCCCAGAAATAGACAGGAAAAGAAGTTTACTCTGTACAAGACACTGCTCCACAGCCAACAGATGTCAGAGGGGAGAAAAAAAACGCACTGACCCAAAGAAATCTGTAATCTACTGTAAGAATTCAATTAGTACACAGGGAACAATATTTGACCTAAGGAACAGGGAAGAGGAAGGACAGCTGTCCAAACGTGCTAGAGACCCAAAGCAACCACCACTGTACAGAGAACTCCTCAGGGTGGAGACTCCGGCTTTCTTTGCAACACTGTTGCCTAAAGAGACATGGTAATAAGTGTGTTCAACAAACAGCTTAATAAATGCCTTTGATTACTTCACTACATAGGTCAACTGTAGTCATTATTTGACTACATAGGTAGGCAGAATTGTCTTAAAAGATCAGCTTTTCTCTGCAGGGAAAACTTTTAGAATAAGAAAAAGCAGAAAAAGGGGAGGGGGGAAGACAGGAGAGGCAAATAAGAAAAGCAACAGAAGGAGAAGCAGCAACATGGATGGACAGGAGCAGATGGAAAGCTGAGAAAGCCAGTACAAGAGGAAAGAGAGGAAGGGGAGGAAGAGAGGGGCTCACCGGAGGCAATAGGGACCCCTCAGTCCCACTAAGTCCAGAGGCTTTTTTCCTCCTGGACCAAGTCCCATCATTTGGCCCCCTATACCACGTCATGCATGTGCGTCCTGCATAGCGCACAGTAGCTAAGTACAACCGCAGTGGTTCCTCAGAGCTGATTGGAGGCCCTGTGTAGTCTTGATGACTGTCTGGAATTCTAAGGTTCTATCCTTCCCACATGTATGGTGTTGGAATCGGTCTTCTCCTTTATGAAATGAAGGGGAGAGTAGACACTGAGACATCTTATATGATGTTATTACTGCCGTAACTTGCTAAAACGGTCCTGCGCTCTTTTCCCCACACAGGTGAATAAAACCCAAAATCTTAGAACCACTTTTGTTTGCCACATTTTTGACATTTTTTTCATTAAAATTTTTGGAAAGTTCAAAAAGTAAGGAACCCCTTACTTAGGTAGAATCTTTTATTCCCCTATGATTTTAGAGAAAGGCTTTAGGATTCTTCTGAGTAAAGAATGTCTCATAGTTTAAAAAAAAAAAAAAAATGACAGAATCACTGACATTGTTAAGTATAAAAAGAAAGACAGAAACTCAGTACCTATTGTACAACCTCATTTTCTAAACTATGGATGGATGGGTGTGAGCATGTAAACATGCATATGTATAACATACACATATATATGTGTATACATTTGTAGAACTATACATAACAAATTCAGTAATGGCTACTTTTGGATAGTGACATTTCATCTTATTTCTTTCCTCTTAAGTAGAAATTACTAAATCATTACGTCCTTCATCTATAAATCTGAAAAATAAATCTGTTTTAACTTTGAAAAAAAGCACTTCCCTTCTGAGTAAAGCAAGCCTGGTGGACAAAAGTCTCTATCAGTGCAGTGTTACTTAATACTTCAGTTTACCTTAATAACATAAAGATCACTTTTCCAATAAAAAGCTTTCAACCTCTAGGGTCCCTGCAGGGCAACAGGAAACAGCAGATTCCTGGATTATTATGCTTTATTGCATTTAACAACTCATATACTTCACAGTACTGAGAGTTCTGTTGGTATTTAAAATACATCTCCAGGAAACACATCTTCCATAAAATGTAATAAAATGTGCATGCAATAGATTATATACTATACATGAATATAAATAACCAAGTGTTATGTTTGGATGTGTTCCATAAGGAGGGAACTCACATAAAACATCTTTTAAACTATTATGTACAATGTAGATCAATTTTTAAGTCTTCTAAGCAATGGGAAGATTCTTCGTCCTAACAAAATTAACAAATCAACATTTCAGTCTGAGAAAAGAAACACTCAGGCCATCCACAATTCCCTCTGAGTACTGAAAATCAAAGATGAACTAGACACAACGCCAACCTTCAAGGAGTTTATTATCCATCAGGAAAGCAAACACAAACAAATAGGAGTTCAACAAGGCAGTTCAAGTAAATGCTGGAGGATGAGCGAAGTGTGTACATGGTTCTCTGAAGGCACAAACAACTGAATGGTTATTCTACCTAGAAGGGTGGGTTGGAAAAGTTTCCTCAAGAACCTTTTTCAATGTAATTATTATTTTCTACAACTGAGTGATACAAGCATCTCTTTCTTTCATGAAGCACTGAGAAGCATAGAGTAGGATGTCTAGGGCACAGTCACCTAGACATATTAATACAGAGACTCTAGGGGCACCTGGGTGGCTCAGTCTCAGGTGAAGCTTCCAACTTCAGCACAGGTCATGATCTCGCGGTCTGTGAGTTTGAGCCCCACATCTGGCTCTGTGCTGACAGCTCAGAGCCTGGAGCCTACTTCTATGTCTCCCTCTCTCTCTGCCCCTCCCCTGCTCATGCTCTCTGTCTCTCAAAAATGAATAAATGTTTAAAAAAATATTTAAAAAAATACAGAGCCTCTACATGAGCTAATAGAGGTAAGCAGCCATCTAGTCAAACTGTCTACTTCCTATCATTTTTGAGAACTTATTAAATTCTGTGCAAAGTATTGAATAAGACATGTTCTCTCCTCAAGGACGGTGCACCCTGCTAGAGGAGACAGGAACAAAGCATTACAGTACAATTTGGTAATTACTTTAATAGGGATTTGTTCATGGCTACGGAAGCACAGCAGATGACAGTTAACTAAAATGTGAGAGTTCAGGGAAGGCTTAACAAATAAGGAGCCATGTGTGAGCTCTGAAGGACAGGACAAAGCTGGCTCAGTGAACTTTCTCAGGCAGTAGGATGTATCAGGGCTGAATGAGGTCCTCTGTGCTATTACTTAATCTAAATGTGAGGATCTTTCTATGAAACAGGTATCATTCCCATTTTCTACATAGGTACACAGGTGACATAACTTGTCCAAACCCAAACTAAAGTAACAGGTGAAGTTGGGTTTTGAATGCAGATCAGAAGTCTTATTTGGCTTCTTTGGCTTTTCCCAGAATAGGTAAGCAAAAAAAAAAAAAAAAAAAAAAAAGACTTACTTTGATCTGTATCTCCACTGGTTGAAATCTGATCTCTTCAGCAATCTCCTTAGATCTTTCAACAGTTCCTTTTCTGTAAAGTTTCTATTTCTTCTGTATACATACATTTTCAGCATGATTTCTATTTCTTCTGTATTCATACATTTTCAGCATGATTATATAATCAAGCAGGCATTTGTAACTCACTAAAATGATCTCAAATTCCTCTACTTTTCAAGGAGCTCAAACCTACATTAGACACTAGCAAAGCGTAACTCAACACTTAATATTTTCAATAATTTAAAAGAAACATTTATGGAAAGACATCCGTTTGAACATAACATACAAGCTCTAATACTTAGACAACCGATTGAAAAGAAAGAGGGTACGTGAAGTGAAGACATGGCATAGTGTAGCCACAAAGTCATCACGCCTAGTACGTAGGAGTGGGCTGTATGTTCCCACCACTATATACAAATTTGATATATTCCCTACAGCCTTCTGGCAAAGGTCTGTGTTAATCACTGGAAGCCATTAGTGCTGTGTTTTGAAGTTGTTTTTAGGGCTTCATTACTAAACAGGTGAAGATGAGAAATTTTCTGTTCCACATATACATAAAACATCAGACCTTAATCAAGTCTAGATACGGAAGGGGCCATACTCTATCAGACCCATATCTAATCTGTTGTCAAGATAAGTTTCTAAAATGTGAGAACAGGATCAGATTTGAGGAGTGCAGTCTTGTTACAGAATGATCACTGCCTCTAAACCACAAACGAAGCTGGTAAAATCAGCAGTGTGATTGACACTGTATTTTTCCAAAGGGCCCTAAAAACTATCTTCTGAAATAGCTTCCCCCATGTCATGGTGAAGACAGCTATCACTCAGTTAACAGAAGTTACAATAATTATCACATTAGGGACTATGTGACCTTTGTGAACTTACCAGACTTATATATTGCACACAACTATTTATGTTGCTGTTGTGTGATAAAACGCTCAGGAAAACAGTATATACTGAGTCTTACGTAAATGAAGATTTCTTTGCTTATGTTTTATGTACATACAGTTTTTATAAGGCCATCTGCTTTACAGAAGAGATTGTAAGTGGGTGACATAGTCATTACCAAATAAAATCATACAATTGGCAATAAATTATATGATGCTGTACTTAGTAAAGATTACTAGACTGTAAATATAAATCAAACCCTGAGAGGGGAAATATGACTATAAAAGCTGTTGATATGACAAGGGAAAAATAATTTATATTGGCTGAGCACCCAGGCATTATATTTGACAATTTACCTATTATTACATAGTACCAGGAGGGAGGCAAGTAATTTCCAGTTTCCCTCCAGTGATCTACTTACTGCAAGATTATTGATCTATGTATCCCAAATTACACACCAAGGTGCTCACCAAGGTGAGCAAACTCACAGGGACAGTGCAGGAGATTTTACATTTTCAAAAAATAGTAATAATTAACAGGAATACTCCCACCTGTCAGGTATTGTATGAACTACTGGCTCAAATCAGTGTATAGTTTCAACATTAGATCATACCACATTCCTTTCAAAGACATGTATTTGTGAAGCTGGACATTCGGCAGTTGCTATAAGTGATTATAAAGTAAATACAGTACCTCAATGTGGAACAGAAAACGAGGGTGTGGTGGTATGTAATCTTATTCCAAGATTTGAGAAGTTGTATAGTGCCCATCAGGCATGCACATCTCATTAGAGAGTAATTGCAGGTATTTAAGATAAAAATTGGTTTTTCCTTTCAGTTTATGTGTATTCTCTTTTTAAACAACTAGTAAGTTGTCTCCAGCTAACTACCTAAAAATGAAAATGCTGGGGTTTTTCACTTTGTTATTCTGGCTGAGGGGTAAAGTGGAAAAAAAAAAATCACACATTCAACATGCCATAAATCGAGGAAGTTTGAGAACTTCTGTTATAGGTGAATTCTAACCTTCCAAGCCAAAGGAAAGGAGGCTGGCTGACCTGAGGGTCTTTAAAGGCTTCACCTAGTTCTCTGAGCAAAGTTTTTGAAGTGATTAATAAAAAGGTCACCTGTGATTGAATGTACAAAATATTTTATATGATCAGTGTGACAGATGGAAATGTTAATTGTCACCATATACTTCCCACTCTTACAATAGCTTTGCTCACCTTCCATTGTGTGTCACTTGACTAAATATGATGATTGTGTAATGTGTGTTTCATATTCAGGAAGAATAAATTATACCTATTTTCGGTAATATCCCCTCTCCTGCCCTTTCACTACTGAAATACACATAAGTACTGCTTAGATAATCTAACACAGGGGTTTTTAGATGAATTTCCTCTACAGTATGATCTATACGTAGGCAGTTATGATTTTCTCTTGTATTCTACATATTTTAGAGCAACCTGAGGTCCTACATGTTCAGACCTCCAAAAAAAGAAAAATGAAATGTTTATGTAATTATGCCAAATACTTGGGAAATTATACAAAGCATAGTATCACCTGCCATGAGATTATAAATCTTATATATAGAAGGCCAGTAAGATACCAACAAAGTTAAAACTAAAAACCACCACCTTACTGGCATTTGTGGAATCTTCTGAAATAAGGATGAGGGCTCCAGAAGCAGGCAGACCCTAGTATGACCTCCAGCTTCATGATTTTTAAACTGTGCGATGCCAGGCAAATGACAAAATCTCTCTAGCTTCAAACAGAAATAACAATACCAATCTCGCAGGGTGAAGACTAGTGAGGACTTAAAATACTTAAGCTAGCTTAAGTATTAAAATACTTAAAATACTACAGAAGCTAGCACTGAGTAACTTTACCATCATCTCATAACATCAACTAAAAGCAGATACAACTGATTCCTCTTCTTTTAGTTTGTTCAAAAACTATGTTAAAAAAAACTCCTAGCTTAACTTCCCCTAGCCATCTCAAACTAAGCATGGCTAAAATGAAACTCACATTTCCTGAGAATCAACACCTACAGTTGTGTAAAAAAAAAGAAATTTGCGTCTTCCCCCACCTTTATGACCTTGAAATCATTCTTGACCCCCTTGCTGTCACACTCAAGCTGTCGCCAGATGCTGTCAAGCCTTTTCAGCGGTCTCACTTTATTCCTCTACTTTCCCTCATCGCCCTGCAAGCTGGGTACTATAATATTTTCATTATTAGCCTCTGCTTTTGGCTCCTTCTCAGCTAACCTATCTTAACACCAAAACCTGTAGATAACATGGTTCTCCTGTAACTTTCTGCCATACATCACCACTTTCCTCTTCTACATCAAAAAAAATGAGTTCAGGGCACCTGGGTGACTCGGTTAAGCATCCAACTCTTGATTCCAGCTCAGGTCATGATCTCACAGTTTGGGAGTTCAAGCCCCGCATTGGGCTCTGCACTGATGGTGCAGAGCCTGCTTGAGATTCTCGCTCTCTCTCCCTCTGACTCTGCCTGCTCTTTCTTGCTCTCAAAATAAACTTTAAAATTTTCTTTAAAAAAAAAAAAAATGAGTTCCAGTAAGACCTTGTGGAGGGGCGCCTGGGTGGCTCAGTTGGTTACGTGTCAGACTTCGGCTCAGGTCATGATCTCTCAGTCCATGAGTTCGAGCCCCGTGTCAGGTCTGTGCTGACAGCTCAGAGCCTGGAGCCTGTTTCAGATTCTGTGTCTCCCTCTCTCTCTGACCCTCCCCCATTTGTGCTCTGTCTCTGTCTCAAAAATAAATAAACGTTAAAAAAATTTTTTAAAAAGACCTTGTGGAGTTGTATCCACACAGAGCCACTGAGTAGACACTGCTCACATGGCCCTTTGCAAACCACAAAAGGGACCCTTCCTTCCTCACGATACTTTACTTCCATCTCCTAGAAAACTGAGCTCAGGTGCTGATTTCATTAAAGACATATTGATACTATATGCAGAGACGTGAGTCTAAATAAATACAAACATATAATGTGATTAGATCATGTCCAGCAGATATGGTGCCCATCATGAACAATCTAAGAGTGGTATCTTCATGTTCCTAGTTCTTTTCCTGTACCAACCCCTATGCTATCCACACTATCCAACAGACAAAAATCAATCACTAATGACCTCCCAGTTGCCAAATCTGATGGCTGAATTTTTATTACTTTTCTTATTTGATTTTGTACCAGGATCACAATCTTTTTCTTTCCATGGTCTTTAGGACAACACTTTTTCCTGGATCTCTTCCTACCCTCTGACTACCATGTCACTCTTTCCCTTACTGCCTCCTACCCTTTTTGTTTCTTAAATGTCACTCCTCAGTTTTCCATCCATGGCCTTCCATTTTATCAAGGGTAACAATTTCAGTCATGACTTCAGTCCTATACCCTTGACCAAAGAATGGTCCTGCTCTATAGAGGAAGGTCATCCTCTTCAACAGAGCATGCAACTTTAGGAGGGATGCACATGGAGGGGTGAGAGGAAGGGAACAGCTGCCTAGCCAGCCAGATCAGCCAAATCAAACCTGGGGATCAATGGGGTAACTGACGTCAGAGCCAGATCACCATCACTGCACGTTATATTCAACATTTACAAATCAATGTTGTATCATGGGAATATGAGGGAGCAGGTAAAGGGCATTTTTATTTTAGATAAGGTGGACAGGGTAAGCATTGTAATTAAAGTGCCATCTTAAGTAAAGACTTGAAGTAGGTGATGGAGTTGACCGCATGGACATCTATGAAGCAAGCATTCCAGGCAGAATAAATAGCCAGTGCAAAGGCCTTAAGAACCTACATGATATATTCAACGAACATCAACAAACCAAAGCATTTGGAGTAGATAGACTACTATCTACCTGAAATTGTCATAAACATACAAATGTGTGATATCTGTGATGAGCCATCTTGAATGAGACCCTTGAAATGTAGTGCCCTTGTGCATTATACAATCTGCTATGTCAGCCTGATATAGGATTCCTCCTCCTCTCTATTTGTCTTAGGTCAACCCTCATTTCATATACCATTTCACAATGAAGCGTTCCTACCCAAATCACAGCCATCACCAAATCCTCTTAACTGCAGTTTGTACACAGTTAACCACTGGCATATGCTACCATGTATTTATATGCAGTATTTTTCCTTCTAGGTATAGTCTTTGGTTTGTCTCTGACTAAAAAAAAAAAAAAAAAAACAAAACCAAAAAAAAATCACTCTAGAACAACAATGCTTCCCCATTACCTATCAATGTGATTATATCTAACAGGCCCATAATAACCATTCATTGCAAATAAACAGTTTATTGAGAATATTTTTCATAAATGCAACTTTACATTGACACCCAGATTGCAATCCCACTGAGCCAATATACTCACCACAGTGATATAGGAAATAATTTAGAAGGCATATTTGATTTTTAATAATTTAAATTTAATAATTTAATAGGCACATTGATTTTTCAGTTCATTCCATTCCACTGACTTAATGAAATAATCGTTCATATTTCATTTCAGATCAAGTTTTGCTACTGGTTTTAATATTGCTTTCTAAGATACAAAGTCTCTAATCTCCCTAATAAAATTAAGCCATTTCTTAAAAAAAAAAAAAAGAAAAGAAAAATAAGAGAAAAATAATGTGTTCCCTTCCAGTAAGAAAATGTTAAGGATTATTCCAAGTCAAGCATAGCTACCATGTAAACAATGGACAAAAGCTGGTATTGTAGAGTTGCTTGAACTACAAGTGAACAGTCTATTGAAGACAAGGGGGCTGTCAGAACGTTGACATTACCAAAAGATTTTTCTTTTATCATAAAACTATATTTCCTAGGTCAGACATTGCTCAGCATTTTCTGATTACCTGAAGTATTAGCACCAATGATGAAGTGCTTTCCCAGCAGATCCACTGATGATCCCCAAGAAAAGCTGGGAAGGAGATCTTCCAGCAACCCCTGCTCATCAGAGCCACTTCCAGAAACACCGAGGACTTGTCATTGTGGCTACAAGCCACAACCAAGCCAAAGCCTCTTAATCACAGATGGCTTCCCCAGGCCTGCTTTCTTACTGTTAGAAATGGCCAGCAGGCCAGGTCATATGTCAAAGTAAGCTCTACAGCTGGGGAGTCTTGTCTAAGATGACTGAAGCCATGTCTAAATACGTAGCACCTCGCTCAGGACCCTTAACAAATGTCTGATTTGTCTTTAACAACCTCAAAAGAAAAGACGACAGAATGGCAGACAGAACAAAAGATCCAAGTGTGTGGCATGGTATCCAGAGTCAATGGGAAATGCTTAAAAGCATCTCTCATTACATTCCTGAGGAGAGCCTCAGTGATCATTATAGTAAGAATTACTACAATCAGAATTTATAAAACTGGTATTTAAATGACAAACATCCTAAGGGTGCCTGGGTGGTTTGGTCAGTTAAGCAAGCGATTTTAGCTCAAGTCATGATCTCATGGTCTGTGGGTTCAAGCCCCACATCAGGCTTTGTGCTGACTGCTCAGAGCCTGGAGCCTGCTTGGGATTCTGTGTCTCCCTCTCTCTCTACCCCTCCCCACTCATTCATATTCATTCTCTCTCCCTCTCTTTCTCTCTCTCTCAAAATAGAACATTGAAATTTTTTTTTAAATAAAATTGAATAAATGACAAATATCCTGTATATCACTTTAACAAAACACAGATGATATAAATTTAAGGTTTCTTATTTGTGCAAAATCTGATATCTTTCAGAGCCCACATGACAAGCTAGAGACCCCATTGCCTCTAAATAAAACTTTAAAAAATAATTTTCAAAAATAAAGGCAACTGTCACCATTGCCTTCTACCTCCGGGCAGGCCTATCAAGCTATTCAAAACTAACAGCTTCTCATTTTATGGTTAATGCCATTTAAACAAAATACTATCTGAAATATGGGAGTTCACTCCTACCTTCACAGCCAACTCTAACAGTTTCCTAATTTGAAGGGTAAATCAATTGAGCTGTAGTTAAAAAATAAGTTCTCTTATTCTATTGCTAGGACAGAGAAGCCCTATTAGTTTCTGTGTAGGTATTAAACTTTACTGTTACCCATAATGCCCTCTCGCTGCCCTGGAGAGACTGGAATGGACAGAGACTCCAGGAAAGCAGGTCTACTGTGGGAATCTTTAGTTGGTTGAATGATAATGATAGCTTTCCTGGATATTATTTCTTTCCTCACCTAAAGTATCTTCCCCTTGACAGCTTATACATTCCTTTTTCCTTTCCCAGCACTCAAATTAGCAAATAGCAGGCCGTGATGATATCAACACCCTCTCTCTCTCTCTCTCTCTCTCTCTCTCTCTCTCACACACACACACACACATACACACACACACACACACACACACACTCAGAACTACATCATTTCCACCAAAGGCATGAGGTAAAAAGATCAGTGTAGCTCTCAGGGAACAAAGAAAATTCACCGTTAGAAGATACTGGCACACTCTGTCTATAATTAACATTGTATAAAACACTTTTGTGAATTCTAACTTCAAACATAATTCATAAAAAGGAAAGCTATCATTATCACCCAACCAACTACAGATTCCCACATTAGACCTGCTCTCCCAGAGTCTCTGTCCATCCCAATCCCTCTGGGGCAGCAAGAGGGCACAACTGGACCCATTCCCTTAGCCCAGCACAATGCAGGGCATAGAGTACATCCCCATAAATGTAGTGAGTCTCATGATAGGTCAGAAATCATACCTCTAGCTACTTAGCTGGCCTTTGTTGAGAGTTTATCATGTGCTGTACATCGGATTACCTAAAAAGATGTTCATAATAACTAAGATCTTATTTTCCTCATTTTACAGAAAAGAAAACTAAGCAACTGACCCAAGATCACGTAGCTTTAAGAATGACACAGAGATTTGAAACTTACTTCGCTGATTTCATTTGCAGTTTCATTTTCATTGCTGCTTGAAACAAATTAGTAACACTATAAAACTGTAGCATAATCTTTAACCTCATAGCACCCTTCCATTTAATTTTGTTTTTAACCACCATATCATACTCCCTGTCTTTGCCCTTGAAAGACACACAGAGTTGTGCTGTTAGGAACCACAGACACAATGCCCAGGACCAGTGAGATGTTCAGGAGCCTATAGAAAACAGTAGGCCTGGTGGAGAGGAAGGGGGTAGGATCTCAAAATTATGAAAAGAAAATTACCAAATTGAAGTTAATAAGTGTTTACTTTAAAGGTCATAAATGTTATGGGATTTAACAGTAATTACTTGAATTAGCATTAATGAAAATTATATTTGAAAACAATTTCTAACTCAAATTGTTCTTACTCTAAACGGATCCCCAGGGGTGCCTGGGTGGCTCAGTCAGTTAAGCATCCAACTATTGGTTTGGATTCAGGTTATGATCTTACAGTTTGTGGGATCAGCCCTGTATCCAGCTCTGTGCTGAGAGCTCAGAGACTGCTTGGGATTCATATTCATTCATTCTCATTCTCTCTCTCTCTCTCTCAAAATAAATACACTAAAAAGTTTTTTTAAATAAAGGGAGCCCCAAGTATATATAACAATTGTAGAGAATTATAGCCGATTGCATGTTGCATCCAAATTTGAAAGCAAAATTATGTTTAAAATCCTTTATACTTCTTTAACAAAATCATATCCGATGTGATACATGGGTAACTAATGTGCTCCATTTCCCAGATTCCTTGTCAAGACATTTTGGGTTAGGCTCTGCTGATGAGAAGTACTCCTGTGAAAGAAAAGGCTGGATATAAGAAGCCATAAACTCCTCCAACAGTAGTGAGCAGACGCCGGGACACATGTTAGATGGACACATGTGTGGCTTCTGGAGAAAGCTGTTAGCTAGGGAACCTCCACTTTGGGGCTGCAGGTGGCTAAGCCACAGGCTAGCCGTTCTCAAATTCCTCCAAGTAGTATCAGTTATGGCCAATATTCACTCCTTGTATAATCCCTCTATTAAACCTCTCCCTGCTAAAACACTTAGAATGGTTACGGTCCTCCTGTTTTATCCAAAAAACCAAACAATAATCTCTAGTAGGTAAGATAATATATGACCTTTTTTCTTCTTGTTCGCATTTTCTGGCTTTTTAAAATGAACATGTGCTGCCTTTGTTAACATACACTAACTCCCTGCACCACGCACCTAAAAAAATATTCTCAAATTATTTAGTGTAAGACGGAAGTTCCTGGGGCGCCTGGGTGGCTCAGTCAGTTAAGCAGTTGACTTCACCTCAGGTCATGATCCCAGGGTTCAAGAGTTTGAGCTCCACGTCAGGCTCTGTGCTGACAGCTCAGAGCCTGGACCCTGCTTCAGATTCTGTGTCTCCCTCTCTGCACCTCCCCCGCTCACACTCTGTCTCTCCGTTTTAAAATTAATGAATACATTTTTTAAAATTTTTTTTAAAAAAGGAAGTTCCCTACATACCTCAGCAAATACTTGCTATACATAACAACTGGTATTTGTATAAATTACTCTGGTTGTTTTTAAAGTTTAAATTAGGTACCAAACACCCTGTTTAAAAAAAAAAAAATCAGGAAAATATTCTACAAATTGATATCCCTACTAAGGGCTAAAGGGAAAATAACCACTTGCTATCAGAAGAGTTACTTTTCAGAATAATTCATGTATTGCAGTCACTTTTATCACCTTTTCACTGAGCAACACCTTAAGAATTTTTGTATTCCGAGAGGTTCTATTATCCTGTCCATTTTGATTTCCAAGATGTAGCCAAAACAGTCTATCCAAGGACATTTAACACATAGAAAACTATCCTCCAGATGGTCAAAAACAAAAAAATGAGTAATTGAAGATTGCTTCACATCCTCTTTCAGCTACTCCAAAGGCAGGTGTCGTGTAAATAAAACATAAGAATATTTACATTAACAGACTGTAATAGCAGTTGGTTCATAACTCCACTAAAATATTTTAAATGCAACAAAAGTTAAATAATGGTAAGCAAAGACTAGGGGGAAATATTGGTCACAATTATTTTCAGATCTTAATGTTTTCATCATCAAAGATAAATTACATAATCTGTTGCAACCATATTAATCCAATTGGCACAAATTAGGGGCAAATTCCATATCCATAACATACAGTTAAGTATGGAAATTCATTAAAATTTTTATATAAAAATGTGGAGAATTTCCTGAAAAGTCATGGTATAATCTCTTTTCTTGCTGCTTTAAACAGATTATCAAGACTACACAATTACAGACTATAGTGCTAACTTCACAGAACTCTAAATTGTCTGCAAACAATCCTTTCAAAGTCATAATGCAATAGGTGTACCAGCCCCTTTGTCATGTATAGACATTGTCTGATTGTGATATCTTCTTTGTGGGATGGTGAGCCAATCTTTATAATCAGTGGGAAAACATATATACATTAAGTATTCCATAACAGTCTTTTGAATATCAAGTTTGATCAATGGAGGAATGTTTGAATAATGAAATTAAGAACTGGCAAAAAAGTAATCAAGGCCAAATTAATTAAATCTACAATTATTACTGGTAGCACTTACTGAGCAATTACTATGTGCAGGCATTATGCTAAGCACATTGTGCAGATTATGTAATACAACAACCCCACGAGGAAAGCACGACCATCCTCATTTCGCAGGTGAGGAAACATGCTTGCAGAGGCTGAGAGGAATGCCCAAGATCACACAGCCATTCGGCCGTTAGTGGAATTTACACACAGGCCTATTTAATTCCAAAGCCCTACTTGCACCAAATCTAAATCTTTCCATACACAGTTAAGAAAATAAACAAGCAAAAATAAATACCCTCCCTGGATCATTAGTTATGAAAACACTTAAAGGAAAATAAATCACAAAGCTCCCTCTCCCGGATGCTGAGGACAGCAACCACATACATTTCACTCTAAGAAGGAAGCCTTCACACCATCCTTCAGAATTTAGTAAAACAACCTACATAAAATGTTAGGCCCTATGTGTTTTCTCAAAGTTACATGATTAAAAGCCCCAGATTAGCACTGCTGCAGTGACATCTGACAGCAAGCAGAAAGCAGAAGGACAATAACTGAAGGTCACAGTACTGACCCTGATTCCAGAAAAAAAGCCAAACTCAATTAAATACATGGTCTTTAATCACAGTAGATTTAAACATATGCAACACCATTAATATAAGGTTATTACCTCAAGTTTCACAATTTTAACATTTCAGCCTCTAAAGAGTAGGGCTGGAGTCCTATGAAATTCCCAGGCAGAATCTGACTATTCGACACCAGACAAACACATCATTCAATTGCTTATTGTCCCGAAAATAAAGCAAACTGTCTCCTTCTAAATTCTGTAACACAATAGTAGCACATAAAAGTACATTTCATTAAAATTAGTTATAGTTAGAGGCTTTTAACAATTTTTTCTGATTATAAAAGGAATTATGAGTCGAGCATATAAGATTTGAAAATAAAAGTATATATTAGAACACAAATGTTACCTATAGTCCTATTAATGTTAGCATCTCTATCTGTATATTATACTCCTTAGTTTGCTTTATCTTCCCTGTGAGCTATATGGAACGCATAAGCTAAACGTAAGTAACTTGCAGACAAAGTTAAGGAGTTCAACACAGGGGAAAAAGAAATTCAAGATTACAGTGGATCACCCAGGTAGAGCTTTCTAGTAGCGTAAAAATGCTAGGAACACTACTAAGGGCAAACAGATGTTGAGCATACTATAGGAGTGGTATTAATCTCTGAAAACTGGTTAACTAATTTTAAATCTTCAAAAATGGTTCTAATGAATAAAATGTAAGTCCAATTCAGGGTACATTCAGTTTCCTCATTATATTTTGAAGAGAAGATATTCTATTACAAGAATCTGAGAACAATAAGCCACCACAGAGATAGCTGCTAGAGCAAGAAAAGTAATGCTTTATTATCTAGGGGAGAATTAACTGTTAGCAGATTGGCCACGTGAGAATCAAACAGGTTCCGTTATCAATGGTCAACCAATCCAGATCTAGTATCAAGGAAAGAATAAAATAAAACCTGTTTATCAGCCTGAGCTTAAATACTCTTATCCATAAACTTAGCTTATACATTTGGACAGGCCCTTTCAGTTCCTCCGTTCAATTACATTATCTAGAAACAAATGCTCTAATTTTACCACAAACAGCACTAGTTTAGACAAAAATGTATGTTGATAAGATGTCTCAAATGCCATGATATATAGGTAAGAAGATGAGGCAGCAACGCAAGCACTCAACAGTTTGGAACTTTTTTTTTTTTTAATGTTTATTTTGAGAGAGAGGGACAGAGCACATGCACGTGAGCAGGGAGGGGCAGAGACAGAATTCCAAGCAGGCTCCATGCTCACCACACAGTGGACACAGGGCTCAATCCCTTTAATTCGAGATCACAACCTGATCTCTTGATCAAAGATCAAGAGTCAGACACTCAACCGAGCCACCCTGGGGCCCCAACAATTTAGAACTTTGGTAGAAGATAACTATCACATACTTTGTATTGTTTTCTTATGACGAGTGAAAGCTTTATGACATTTGTGGAACATACTGAAAATATACCTCAAACTACAATTTTCACAAAAAATGTTTTAACACAGAAACAATCTCAAGGACAGATTGAGAATCCATCAGTTACAAAAATAAAATAATCAAACTATTGGGTTTTTTTTTTTTTCTGATTCTTGGTAAACAACCTGGGGTTTTAAATATACATAAAGGGTACCTGGGTGGCGCAATTGGTTAAACATCTGACTCCTGATCTCGGCTCAGGTCATGATCTCCTGGTTTGTGAGCTTAAGCCCTGCAAGGAGCTTAAGCTGACAGTGTGAAGCCCGCTTGGGATTTGGTCTCTCCTTCTCTCTGCCCCTCCCCCACTTGTATGCTCTCTCTTTCTCTCGCTCCTCTCTCAAAATAAACTTAACAAATGGAGAAATCAAAAAACGAAAATAAAAATACATAAGGAAAGGGGCACCTGGGTGGCTTGGTTTGGTTAAGCATCCGACTTGATCTGGGTTCATGTCATGAACTCACAATGCAGAGCCTGCTTGGGATTCTCTCCATCCCTCCCTCTCTGCCCCTCCCCTGCTCATGTTCTCTTTCTCTCAAAATAAATAATAAAAATCTTTTTAAATAAAAATACTTAAGAAAATACCAAGGGCGGGCAGTGACTAATATTTAATAATTTACATCACTGAAATTTTTTTCTCTCAACAACCCGGTACCAGGAACTCAAGGGCTTATCCCCTGACTTTTCAATAGGTCCTGGAAAATAAAGTCCCCAGAATATTAAGAGGTGTATGCAGAGAACAGACAGGATCTCAGGACTCTAGTCTGCTTGTACAAACTGTAGAGAGAAGAATCAATAAATGCTCCTGCCTGAGAACCAGTTTCCCAGCCAATCTTTCTGAATGTTCTACCTCCACTACCCTCTCCCTTTTCTTATCTCTCACATCACTAATACTAAGCACCACAGGCTTATAATTTTTCTTATTTTGTTAAACTTTTATCTTTCGAGGAGTGTCTGGATGGTTTAGTCGGTTAAGCATCTGACTCTTCATTTCAGCTCAGGTCTCAATCTCATGGTTTGTGAGATCGAGCTTCCTCTTTCTCCCCTCTCAAAATAAATATTTTTAAAAAGTCTTATCTTTCTAAAATATCTGCCAGCTCCTCCAGGGCAAGGACGAGATATCTAGATCCACACCTAAACTGATACAGGGTCCCTCCCAAAGCACCAGGCACAGGCTAGTAACTCTAAGCTTGGTTGACCCTCAGGAACTTCATCTTTCAAACTCTGTGAAAAGGTGGTTTCAACTACTTGTCTCCAGCTGACATTGAGAAACCTCAGCCACACTTTCCAAAACACCAAAACCACTTGGTACAGCAGCATTCTAACTTAGAATCCAGTAAGCCGACATGCCTCTTTCTTGTTTATTTGTCTCTGGGGCTGAATGAAGACTGCAGTCTCCTGTTTATTCTACCACTAAGCTAACCTATTACCGTCTCTTCTCTCGTAGGTTAAACACTATAAATAGATTATATCCCATCAAGAACACAAACAAGGCTTTTTTTTTTTGTAGGGTTCATACTGTCTACAGAAATCCAACCTTAATGTTTTTAAAATTTAATAATTTTAAAAATGCTTCTGGCATCCAGCGATACAAATCAAAAGCAAAGGAAATGTGTAAGATGAATTTCACACGCTAATGTTCCCCTAGAGAAATCTCACAAGGCCACAGACCTAAAATGCTGATGTAGCCAGCTTCAGTGTCAACCGCCCAGTTTGACAGTCCTTTGGCATTTCCTCGTGTCCAGAGAGCAGAAAAATTAAATTTCACTGTTACTCATGGAGGTAATAATTAAAAGTCCTAAATGCTACAAATTATAATCAGTTAACTAGAGAAATATTTTCCTATTCTGCAGCAAGAACTCAATTCATAAGGAAAGGGGGGAAAAGGAAAGGAAATGAAAAGGGATAGACACAGAGAGGCAGGCAGGCAGAGAGACAGAGAGGCAGGCAGGCAGAGAGACAGAGAGGCAGGCAGGCAGAGAGACAGAGAGGCAGGCAGGCAGAGAGACAGAGAGGCAGGCAGGCAGAGAGACAGAGAGGCAGGCAGGCAGAGAGACAGAGAGGCAGGCAGAGAGAGAGAGACAGAGAGGCAGGCAGAGAGAGAGAGACAGAGAGGCAGGCAGAGAGAGAGAGACAGAGAGGCAGGCAGAGAGAGAGAGGCAGGCAGAGACAGAGAGGCAGGCAGAGAGAGAGAGACAGAGAGGCAGGCAGAGAGAGAGAGACAGAGAGGCAGGCAGAGAGAGAGAGACAGAGAGGCAGGCAGGCAGAGAGACAGAGAGGCAGGCAGAGAGAGAGACAGAGAGGCAGGCAGAGAGAGAGACAGAGAGGCAGGCAGAGAGAGAGACAGAGAGGCAGGCAGAGAGAGAGACAGAGAGGCAGGCAGAGAGAGAGACAGAGAGGCAGGCAGAGAGAGAGACAGAGAGGCAGGCAGAGAGAGAGACAGAGAGGCAGGCAGAGAGAGAGACAGAGAGGCAGGCAGAGAGAGAGACAGAGAGGCAGGCAGAGAGAGAGACAGAGAGGCAGGCAGAGAGAGAGACAGAGAGGCAGGCAGAGAGAGAAACAGAGAGGCAGGCAGAAAGAAAATGCATTTGACCTTAAAGGTATTCATAAATTTCTAAGCATAGATCCCAAAGATGATGAGGGCTTTCTACTATTCAAGTACTGTATGAGTGCATTGAAGGATATCTTGTTCTCAGAATAAAGCTCTGTGAGTTTTCTAGCCCAATGCTGTCAACATGGTTGTCCACCAGCCCATACACAGTAATCCTCAAAAGTACCAGAATAGAATTAAGGAAGCAGTAACAAAAAGTTTACAGTCATCACAACTAGCTTTTTTCTCTAAAATTTTTTAAGACTCCAGGTTGTCTTACAAATAACTCTGTCTATTTATACACATATACAAATAATGATGATAACGATGATGAAGAAGAGAAGAAGGAAAGACATAATAGATAGCTAGCTAATTGGTAACGAAGTTCCAGCAGGAGAAAAACTTAGTTGCACCAGCAGAGTGGGACAGATCAGAAGTACGTTCAGGGGCACGTAGGTGGGTCAGAAGGTTAAGCGTCCGACTCTTGGCTTCAGCTCTGGTCACGATCTCATCATTTGTGAGTTCAAGCCCCACATAGGGCTCCTTGCTGACAGCTCAGAGCCTGCTTGAGATTCTTTCTCTCTCCCTCTCTCTCTGCCCCTGCCCCACTTGTGCACTCTCCCTACCTCTCAAAAAGGAAAAAAAATTTTAAGAAGTGCATGCATAGAAAGATTCAGGGCAGCTAAACCCAAGAACCTCAATTTTATCTTGCAACAGTGATGTGCAATAAACATTCTGGGCCTTGCCCTCTGGAGCTTGCAACCTGGTCCCTCCTATGTGCTCTGGAGTCACACAAGTTGGCTTTTAGTCCCAGCTCCAGCCTTTTGCTTCTATAGGCAAGTTATCTGGGTCCTAAAGTGGTCGTCCCCCAATGAGGATCAATAATGAGCATGAAACACTTTGTAACCCTTTACACGCAACACAAATAAGACATGTCCGGTTTCAACAGAAAAGATGGTCTCCTCCAGCCACCTTTCCCCAGGGTACCATAATGTTTGCTAACTACTGAGGCCTTTAGATATAATTACCAAGTAGAAACTCTGTAATTAAAGTTCCTTCAGCCAACATTTGAGTTCTTACTTAGTAGGCAAGATCATACGCCCAGCACTCTACCAGACATTGTGGGAGACAAAAGAAAAACAGGATTTTCCCCTTGGGATCCAAAAATAAAAACCCTCACTACAGAAACAAAAGCAGTACACATGAAATAACAGCAAGGCATAGAGGCCAGCACATCACTAAGGGGTTAAACTTATAGGTAGGACTTCAAAAACTCAAAGAAGGGAAGGGTTTTTACTGTAGTGGACAAAAAGTTTATGGAACACATTTCAGCTGGGAGACAGTAAAAAGGAATGTATCTGGGGGTCTGATTAGAGATTCCCTTACATATTGAGTGGTAAAAAGTCAGATATTCTCAGACTATGGGGAACTCAAATTCCAATCAAAGGTTTTTTGTGGTTTTTTTTTAAGTTTGCTTATTTATTTTAGTAATCTCTATACCCAACATGTTGTAGAACCCATGGCCCCAAGACCAAGAGTAAGATGCTCTTCCAACTGAGCCCCCGCAATAGAATATTTTTAAACTTAATCCTGTAGATCTAAAATGAAGTCACACTAAAATAGTACCATGCAAAATATCGCCAATACTGAGTCTCAAAGGAAAAAAGGCAGAGACTGATCAGAACAGGCTTAAGGAGATGCAAAACCTCAATCAGCAGGTTAAGTTCCAGACTTAATCCCTACCCCATTTTTTAATGCAAATCCAAAAGCACAGGAGTCAGAAGAAAATGATAAAATTTCTGATAAGCTACGGTTGATGTGAAGTGTGATGGTCACTGCCAGCTGGAGGCAGCACACATTTAAGGAAAAGCATCTTAAGATCAGAAGTAGGTCCCAAACCTATGTGAACCTAAGTAAGTTACTGGATCTCTGTTCCCCAATTTAGTCATCTATAAAGCAAAACAGTACATCTTCACAGGGTTATTCTGAGGTTTAAGTTCAAAAAGAAAATTCTGGAGACTTTAGGCAATATGTAAATGCTAGCACATTTTGCTAGCTGACGAGTACCCTGAGGACAAGCTGTGTTTTGCTGTCCAGCGCAAACCCTGAGCCTGGCTCAGTCCCTACTATCTATAGGAATGCAATGTGTCTTGGCTTATTGAGTGAGTGTCAAATTTAATGCAATGCCTTTTTGTTGAGTATCCCCTGTGTTCTGTGTACTGAAAAGGTCCTCAGGGTAAACAGAAAACAGAAAGGGCCCCTGCCCTCATGGAGCTTGTGGTCTACAGGGGAGGACAAGTAGTATACAAATAATTACAGGAAGAATCATAAAGCAGGGCTATAGAAGAAGTCTAGCACAATGAAGGGAGCATTTAGCCTAGTCTATGAGGTCAGAGAAGATCTTCAGAACCAAGCAAGTAACAGTCATGAAGTACTTCTATAATTCCCCAGAGTAACAAAAGCTATTAAGAATTCACCATCTGTTAATTTTTTTTTCAAATATTGATTCAGACATCACACTAAAGGGGAGTGGGTGGAGAGGTAAGGGGTTGAGGGTTTGCACAAAAAAGTTAGATGAAGAAAGTCTTGCATTTAAGTTCACATGATATCAAGTGTGTCCTACTTTCCACAGGTAGAAATAGAAGTATGACAATCACCCACAATCAATGTTTTACCAGAAAAAAAAACTTAATTACTATAAGCCATCTGCCTGTGTAGTTAGATCTTTCTTAAAAAGCAGCATGTACCTAAGAGTGTCTGGGTGGCTCCGTCGGTTAAGCATCCAATTCTTGATTTCTGTAGTTGTAATTATTTGTATAGTATCTCTCTTCCCCTATATACCACATGATCTTGCAGTCGTGATCTCATGGTCGTGAGATGGGGCCCTGCGTGGGACTCCACGCTGGGCATGGAGCCTGCTTGGGATTCTCTTTCCCTCTCCCTCTCCCCCTTCCCCACTTGCTCTTGCTCACATGGTCTCCCTCCCTCCCCCCTCTCACACACACACACACAAAGCAACATGTACCTCAAGTATTAAGATGCACAGATCTCTTATTTCAAATATATTCCAAGTAATACTTTGATTTGAAAGCTGTATTTGTAAAACCCAAGCCATGAACATGACTCTCCAAAATTAAGTGGTATTTGAGTTCCTCCTCTGTGTTAAACATCAGGTAAGACAAAATACTAAAAGCTTTAAAATACCCAACTATCAAGAAATTTATAATTCATTTAGGAAAAAAATGCTACAGGAATTCGATAACTAAGTGTAAACTACACATAGATGTCATAAGACAGGTTTTCCAGTCAAATCTGATACAAAACTGAGTGCCATGGAGGCGGAGATCCTTGTGATTTTTGTTCATTGGTCTATCCAGGTGCCTAGTGTCCATCTCAGCAGGCAGAGTGAGTGAATGAATGAAATTCATGTATTAAACAGAGAAAAATGTCACAAGAGGGAATTCAGTGAAAGCTACATGGAGAACAAGAATCAGAGGCCTTAAATGATGGTTAGAAAAAACTAAACAGAAAGCTCAGGGAAGAGAAAGGAGTATGAGGCACTAAAGACACGCTGAGGAGACACAAAGTTTGAAAGTAGTGACTGTAAATTGCACAGAAGAGTCTAGGTTAACAATGTTGAAGGTCAGGTGGTCCAAAAACTTAAATGTCAAACTTAAATGATGACCGTGTTGGCTACAGAAAGTCATCCCAGTTTCTTGAGAGAAGGACCATATGATCACAGTCTGCCTATTGGTGGAGTCCTGCATGGACTGGAGTGGAAAGCACTACTACAGCCATCCATGCAAGAGGGGAGAACCTGCCCTAGGCACAGGAGCAGCCTGACTAGAAATAGTAGGCTAGCTCAAAAATACTAACACATTTTTCTCCTGACACTGGAAATCACAACTGTAAGCAGACAATTTACTGATCATTTAGCATGTGCCAGATACCTCACTAAGCACTTTTATGCATATTTTGACATAATCAACTCCAAGGTGATAGGAATTTTAGGAAACTAAGATTGAAAACAATTAGGGGTGCCTGGGTGGCTCAGGCAGTTGAGTGTCCAACTTCAGCTCAGATCATGATCTTACAGTTGGTGAGTTCGAGCCCTGCATCAAATTCGAAATCGAAGCCTGCTTTGGATTCTGTGTCTCCCTCTCTCTCTGACCTCCCTTGGTCGCGCTCTATCAAAAATCAACATTAAAAATTAAAAACGAAAAAAATTAAGTAACTGCCTGGAATCTAGCCATGATCTATCTGACTCTCAGCTTACTGATCTGAACCACTATTGCTGTAAGTTATGAAGGGGCACCCAAGATTTTTTTTTTAATTACTAGGCAATTTTAAATATAACGGACTTGGAGAAAGAGGATATCATCTATAGAAATAGAACACAAGAAAGACACAAAACACGTTAAGTCAGGTGGACCTACCAGATACTTACTGAAAATTCCATCCAAAAGCAGTGGTATAATCTCAAAAGATGCAGAAAAAGCATTTGACCAAATACAATATCCATTCCTGATAAAAAAAAAAAAAAAAAAACCTCACAACAAAGTGGATTTAGAGGAACATACGTCAACATGCTAAAAGTCATATATAAAAACCTACAGCTAACATCATACTCAATGGTGAAAAACTAAAAGCTTTTCCCCCAAGACCAGGAACAAGACAACGATGTCCACTCTCACCACTTTTATTCAACACAGTACTGAAAGTCCTAGCCATAGCAATCAGACAAGAAAAAGAGATAAAAGACATTTGAACTGGTAAGGAAGAAGTCAAACTGTCATTATTTGCAGATGACATGATACTGCATATAAAAAACCCTAAAGACTCCACCAAAAAACTTTTAGAATGGGTTCAGTAAAGTTGCAGCATATACAATCAATATATAAAAATAAATTGCATTTCCATACACAAATAATGAAGTAGCAGAAATAGAAAATTAAGAAAACAAACCCATTTACAACTGCATCAGAAAGAATAAAATATCTAGGAATAAATTTAACCAAGGAGGTGAAAGGCACTGTAAACCATAAGACACTGATGAAAGAAATTGAAGAAGACACAAATGGAAAGATGTACCATGCTTGTGGATTGGAAGAATTTATACTGTTAGAATGTCTGTACTACCCAAAGTAACCTACAGATTCAGTGCAATTCCTGTCAAAATTCCAAAAGGTGTTTTCCACAGAAATAGGACAAGCAAGCCTAAAACTTGTATGGAACCACAGAAGACCCTTACTAACCAAAGCAATCTTGAGAAAGAAGAACAAAGTTGGAGGCATCATGATTTTTCTGTCAAACTATATTATAAAGCTATAGTAAACAACACACTGTGGTATTGGCATTTAAAAAAAAAAAAAAAAAAAAAGACAGCCCTGGGGCACCTGGGTGGCTCGGTCGGTTAAGCATCCGACTTCGGCTCAGATCCTGATCTCATGGTCTGTGAGTTCGAGCCCTGCATCAGGCTCTGTGCTAATGGCTCAGAGCCTAGGGCCTGCTTCAGATTCTGTGTCTCCTTCTCTCTCTGCCCCTCCCCCAACTTGTGCTCTGTCTCTCAAAAATAAACAAAATGTAAAAAAAATAAAAAGTTTAAAAAAATTTAAAAAACAGCCCAGAAATAAACCCATGCATGTATGGTCAATTTAGGACAATGGGGCCAAGAACATACAGTGGGGAAAGGACGGTTTCTTCAGCAAACTGTGCTGGGAAAACTGGACACATACATGCAAAAGAATCAAAGTGGGCCACTACTTTACGCCATACCCAAAAATTAACTCAAAATGGATTAAAGACTTGAATCCATGTAACACCTACAAGAAAACATAGGTGTTAAGCTTCTTGAAATCATTCCTGGGGAGGTTTTTAAATTTGACGTCAAAAGCAAAGACAGCAAAAGCAAAAACAAACAATTGGGACTACATCAACAAAAAGCTTCTACACAGCAAAGGAAACCACCAAGGAAATAAAAAAGCAGCCTATGGAATGCAAGAAAGTATTTGCAAGTCATGCATCTGGTAAGAGGTCAATATGTAAAATATGTAAAGAACCCATATAACTCAATAGAAAACACACGCAAATAACCCGATTTTAAAATGGACAGAGGAACTGAATGGACGCTTTTTCAAAGAGGACATACAAAGGGCCAACAGGTACATTTAAAAGTGCTCAACATCACTAATCATAGGAAAATACAAATCAAAACCACAGCACATCGCACCTCATACTTGTTAGAATGGTGATTATCAAAAGATACGAAATAAAAAGCATTGGTGAGGATGGGGAGTAAAGAGAACCCTTGTGTACTATAGGAATGTAAGCTGGTGCAGCCACTATGGAAAACAGTAAGGAGGTTCCTCAAAGTATTAAAAATACAACTACTAGAAGATCCAGCCATTTCACTTCTGGGTGTTTATCCAAAAGAAACTAATCACTACATCAAGAAGTTACCTATCCCCATATTTACTGCAGCATTAGCTACAGTAGCCAAGATATGGAAACAACCTAAGTGTCCATCACAGATGAATGGAAAAAGAAAATGCAGTGTATATACATATAAAATGAACTATTATTCAGCTAGAAGAGATGAAAATCCTGCCATTTGTGACAACATTACACTTAGGTGAAATAATCAGAAAGATAAATACTGTATGATCTCATTTATATGTGGAATCTAAAAATATACATAAGATATAAAACAAAAAACAGAGACACAGAACAGATTGGTGGGTGCCAGAGGTGGAAAGTTAGGAGTAGATAAAATGGTTAAAGATAGTTAAAACAGAAGGTACAAACTTCCAGTTATAAGATAAATAAATCCTGGTGATATCATGTACAGCATGGTGACTATAGTTAACAATACTGTATTACACATTTCAAAGTTGCTAAGAAGGCAGATCTTAAAAGTTCTCATCACAAGAAAAATTATTTTTAACTATGTGCAGTGATGGATGTTAACTAAACTTATTGTGATTATCATTTCACAAAATATCAATACATCAAATTATTACCTTGTACACCTATAAATAAAATGCTGTGTATTATATCTCGGTTAAAAATAAATCAATACCCACCAGAATGAACATAACAAAATGACAGAATGAACAAAACAGACAAATCAAAGAACAAATGACACAGAGTTTCAGACTTAGGAGACTTTATGTTTGGGGTTACAGAAGAACAGCCAAGAAGAATCTGTCCAGCAGGAAGTCAGGAATGAAGTTCAAGATCAAAGGTGGATTATGTACTAGGACTAGGAGATATACCCCCAGGTGTTAATTAAAAATAGGTAACAGAACAACATCCAATTGCTTCATCAACAAGTATTTGGGAAGCACCTTTCCAATGCCAAGCTAGCATTCCCCAAGGCTAACTTGGGGAAAAAAATAAAACTGAAAGTTTCTGTTCTGGTGTAGCGCTTACAGACTGGCTAAAAGGGAGTTAATGAGATCTGAATATACAGTGTGCCAATCACCTTTGGGGAACATCTACATGAAGGGGTGGCAAAGACAGCACAGGAAGCAGAGAACACCAGACTGGAAACTAAAATAGTATAGAGTGAGGTGAAAAACCCAAATACCATGATTTCAATAAAGAAATAAAAGCCAGCGGGGCGCCTGGGTGGCGCAGTCGGTTAAGCGTCCGACTTCAGCCAGGTCACGATCTCGCGGTCCGTGAGTTCGAGCCCCGCGTCGGGCTCTGGGCTGATGGCTCAGAGCCTGGAGCCTGTTTCCGATTCTGCGTCTCCCTCTCTCTCTGCCCCTCCCCTGTTCATGCTCTGTCTCTCTCTGTCCCAAAAATGAATAAACGTTGAAAAAAAATTAAAAAAAATAAAAATAAAGAAATAAAAGCCAGAGTACGAATAGCAGTGAATTTAGTAATAGCAGACCTGGTAAATTGGATCAGGGAACTCAGAAGTTCTCTTTACAAAGCTGAGCAGACATAGACAAAACCTTAGCTCTCTGTGAACACTATAATGCTTCAAAAATGTAATACAAACCAAACCAGGATTAACATAAGGATGCTGAGAATAAAAGATATACAACGCAGAAGAAACAAAGTTTATGTTGGCACATCCTATTTCAAAAAGATTTTCTGGGTCTCTGGATTAAAGTAACTGGATATTTTGAAAGGAAAAAAAGCTATGTCATGTAAACAAACCATGAAATAAAAAGTAGTTTTAAGTCATATTTAAAAAAAAAATCTATTCCCACAGTTACAGGTACCAAATGAAGAAACACTGTATCAAACACCAACCTCAAATTATCGGCATCTACTAATAACCTGGATACAGCTTATCACTGTTATTCTCCAGTGTACACTTTAGTTGTAATTCACAAAAAATAAACCATTAGTCAGTTACAAGTTTATATTTAAGAAAACTAAAAACAAATCACAGTCTTGAAATGTACTCTAGATTTGTCCTAAAAAATGAAATTTACATCTACCTTTAGATAACAATATATTAAAGTTTTATTGAACAGTAATGTATTTTTGTAGAGAAAATTTAATACAACTATTGCTTAAATCAAATTCACTATGAATTTATTACTGCACTGCTCAATTTAAACACGTGATTTCATTCCTAAAGGAAAGAAATATAAAATATATCAAATCTAGACCAATTCTATTATATGGCTCCAGTGAACTTACTTTAATGAAATTTCCATGTAGCACATCAGTTCCGAGTTTATCTTTTAGTCTACTCTTAATATCAACTGGGAAGCTGTCTATAATCCTAGGTAAATCAGACATCTTGAAGTACAAAAAGCCTAAGAGATTATCTTTTCTAACCCATCATATGAAAGATGAGAAACCAATTCTAGGGAAGTTGAATGATTTCTTAAGCAGGCAGACCTGGATGATGGATGGATGGATGGATGGATGGGAGTTATACACCTTATACATATATTTCCTTTAAATATTGTAAAATACTTTGTAAGCTCTATATATTTGATCACAGTTATACATGTAAACATAAATACCAACATGTTTATACAAAGACACATGTTTTTCCATAAATATGTGATATATTAACATTTAAACCATCTTATAAAACCACAATAAACCACACAGTACCCCATCAAAAATAGACAGAAAATTAGGAGAAACCGAATCCATGTCCCAGAAACAGAACTCAGAAAAGTTAAGTATTTGATATTTAAAAATGGAAACCGCCCCCCCCCCCAAAAAAATAGTGAGGGAAGAATTAATTTATCACTGCTTCCCAAAGGCTGTCTTATGGAAGAATTCCTTGAAATCACTTGAAAAAAAGCAAGGGGGGGCGGGGAAGAGATCAGTGATAATCTTTTCTTTAAGAATGTCTAGTCTTCTCTTCATTTGTCTCCATATTACAGAAGCAGTTGCAAGGTCTTCGGTTTGTATTTAAACCGGACAAGAAACAGCCACGCTTTCCTTGCAGAATACTTTGTGTGAAAACTTCAAGATCTATAACTCAGGAGAGGGGAAGGTTAGCAAGATGCTCTGAAGTAGGAGGCTCAGTGTAAAGCAGGTGATAAAGTGAGAACAGTACTGATACAATGTTATCGTGTAAGAGGTTTATCCAACAAGAATTCATTTGACAGTTTAAAAGCTAGATAAAAAGCATAGGAGGTCACTACCACTACCAACAAGGTTTATAAACATGGTCATACACTACCAAAACCTAGGGACAAGTAATAGACACAAAACTCTTCTCCACTAACTGAGTAAAAGATTTTAAAAACAAAATACCTGGGAGAAATGTCAACTATAAAATTAACACTGAGTTGAGACCACTTAAGGATAGGTAGTAAGCATGTCCACCAACTACTGCCTTGAAGGGAGAGACAGGGCATTTGTTTATCTAAAAAGCTACGAAACGATGCTCTTTAAAAATGTATACATCTTTGGATAACCTAATCTACTTTTAAATCAGAGAAACTGTACCCCAACTAGAGTTTGTACTCTCCAAACTTTCTTTTTAACAAAGAAGTTCCCCACCTACTAGCGCTTATGTTTTACCGCAAAGTTCTATAATATTTAATGATTTTTTTTAATGTAAAGTGAATGCAAAGTAAATACAAACATTTCCCTCCTCTCTAGTCAGAAGGAATCCTCCCTTCACTGAATTTCCCAGCAAATTGTTTGTACCTCTTATAGTGATGATCACATTACTAAGCGCTCCCTTATGATCGTGTGTGCGCACATGCACCTCATCTCCCTTCCAGCTTTTAAGTTAGCCAAGAACAGAGAGCCTTATTTACATTTTCTTCACTAAATAGCTTACATTGTATGATGTACATATGAATAACAAAATGCTTAGGTCTATTAATTAATACTGTAATTTGTATATACCATCATAAAACTTTGAACTGACTCCCATCGCTACTGCAGTTCACCTTCACACTGCTCCTCGAATGATTATTCTAAAACAAAATTCCAATTATTCTGCTACTTAAAAAATCCTTCTGCAACAACCTACTTCCCACAATGTCAAGTTTATATGCATGTCCTATGTGGCTATTACAATCCCATCTCCCACTGAGATGTCCTAGAGCCTGGCTTTAGGGAACCATGGATCACTCCTCTAGGTCCGTGCTCTCTTGTCCTGATCTACCAGGTAAATTCCTACACATAACACTCATTTCTAATCCTCAAACTTCATCATGCACCTCCCTCAAACACTGCATAATACTTCACTATGCCTCTCCTACCTCACTTCTCACATTGCAGAAGACAGGGAATTAGGAAGAATAAATATGACTTTTCCCCCTCCATGTAAGTTGGAAGAGGGCCATAGGTTTTCAAAACTTTAGAAACCATCTGCAGCAATGTTTACCTAAAAAACAAAATCCCAGAACTATACACAAGACCTGGCACCAAGAAAGTTCTAGAAGGTGGTAGAGAAGTTCATTCTACTCAAACATAGGACCTGACAACTGAGCCGCCACACTGTCACCAGTCATCCCTTATGAACACATTCCTTAATTTCAAAGCACCCAGATGAAAAAAATCTTAAATGGAAATTATGATGTTAACTGTTCTATTAACATATAAAATTATCTTTTTAATCCTCCAAATATTTAGTTTTTAAGGTGAACTTCTCTACTCTAACATTCTAGAAGAATTTGCAAACACGAAGGCATTGTATATGTGGTCTTGATTTTTTAAATCTCCAAAAAACAGTAAGTATTAAAAGTATAAGCAATTAGAAATACTAGTGCTGTTCCTTGCTGTAACACTTAGGTAACAGAGGAAAACCTGTTTTAGTAATTTCAGGTCTTAGCTTTTTGTGTGTAAACCAGCCTTCCCCCGCCTCACGAATCTGACTCCACAGAATAGACACCATGTTCTTCTGAGAATAGTTCAATGCTCATGAAATGCATGCATCATTTATCTACTTGATCTGTCAAAACTGTATTTGGAAAAAGAACCATTTCTTTATATATCCCATCACACCCCCTCTAGTCAGAAGGTTGATCATGCTCCCACTGTACCTCACACACATCAAGTTGCCCATATGAAGTTGTATCATAATCCTTATTTATGTATCTGCTAAAAAAAAAATATATCTCTATGGCAGTGAAAGTTAATGTCCTTTCTTTGTATCTCAGGATCCAGAAAAATAAATAAATAACTGCTTATCCAGGCAGTAGGACATCAAGGGATATTTTGAGGTACATTTTACCAAACTAAGTTAAAAATTCGAAGTGTATTATCTAAAACAAATCACAACAGGCTGATCACACTCGGCGATTTATGTTGGGTCTTGCACTTTTTAGAGATTTATATGGATATACACCTATACAAATTATGCTGTATATAATTAAACACATTAGCCTAACTCTGTTCTTACAATAGGGCCTACAAGACAGTGATTTCCTAAGTGTCACTATCAACTTCATTTTTACAAATATTAGGAATCACAAAAAGGTTTTCCTTATTCTAGGACTTAATACTCATACCTAACTAACAAATGAATGGTTAAAAATTCAGAAGAATTTTGACTGTTACTACATGATATCCAATCAACTTGGTAATTCTGACTGGAAGGTAAAATTGGTTATGACAAAACTATTAACCTACAAAGTTTTTTCAAAAATGCTTTCTGATTTTTCTGCATGGCTAGTGGCATAAAAGGTGCCAGGTCGGCAAAAACAAAGTAGTGTTTTCTCACTCTCTCTCAGCTTATGCCAACTTCTCAGCAAATCATCACCAAAAATATCTATGGCATTTGAATTTCTGATCATGCAAGTACAAAGTGTACTAAAAAAAAAAGTTAAGCTTTAAAAAGCTACATATATAACTACATTAACTTTACTGGCAGCATCTATAAATAGTGCCTTCATACCTATTTGGAAGATTGAGGCTATGGTGAAATTGTTTCTTTAAAGATTCTAGTGGGGTGTGGGGGGGGGGTGGATAGGACTTGTCTTGTAAGTATTAAGGAACATTGAAGAATGCAAAGAAATTGAGAGTGATGACAGAAACTGGCAAATGCTATGTGGGATAATAATACATGCAGAGTTACAGGATAAAGCCACTCCTAATTCTATACCCAACAGAAATGTGTACCTATGTCCACCAAAATATATGTACAGGATGTTCAAAGAAGCACTATTCATAACACCAAAAACTGGAAAAAGCAGAATGAGTTGTGATATATTCATAAAATAAAAAAATAGCACTGTAAGAAACAATACGGATAAACCTCAAAACCTGACTGGACAAAGATGTCCAACACTAGAGTATGTTATGTGTGCTTCCATTTACATAAAGTTTAAAATGACAAAGAAGAAAAACTCCTCTATAGGGCCAAAGATCAAGACAGGAGTGCCTCTGAGGGATGGGGAGGGACAAAAGTGGGATTCTGGGGTGCTGGTAGTATTCTATGCCCATTATATAAGTGAGTCAGTTTGTGACAATTCAGTGAGCTATCTAGATACAGAAAAGTGCACAAGTATACTTTCTTACAAGTATTCTACTTTAATAAAACATTGAAGCTGTACACCTAGGTCCATAACAGCACTATTCACAATGGCCAAAAGGTAGAAGCCACCCTGAGGCCCATACCTTGCTTTCCTCCCCCTTTCAACAACACCACCTGACATTATTTCATACCGTAGTGACAACTTTAACTCACGGTGACAGCTAACAAAAGGCATGCAAGTTGTAGTACCAGACATCCCATACAAGTGCCAAAACGGATATTCAGACATAACTTTGCGAAGTTCAAGGCAAAGGGCACTGCAGAGGGGGCAGGAAAGACTGAAGAAGGGACTGATCTGGTGAGCTGTGCAGACGTCAAAGGTGCTGGCAGGAGTCCTCCGCCCAGGAGGGAGGGAGGAAGAGAGGGAGGAAGGGTAGTTTGCATGGACAGAACCTTAAAAAAAATACACAGAGCCATGTCAGACTTGAGGTGATTTGAAAGGAACAAAACAGCAACTGTGAAGTATGATTGGAGGAACCCAGCTCTGCAGGGACTATGCCGTGAAGTCCTTGTCAAGTATTCTGGGGTAGGGCTGAATCAAGGCCAAGACACCCACATCCTAATTCCTGGAACCTGTCAATGTGACTACGTAGCAGAAAGGACTCTGCAGACATGATTAGATCAGGATCTTGTGATGGTCAGATTATCCTGGATTATCTGGGTGGTTCCTAAATGCAATCACAAGCGTCCTTATAAAATGGGAGGCAGAGGGGTATTTGAGCACAGAAGAGCTGTCAAGATACAAGCAGAGTCTGAAGTGATACACTGAAAACGCATGCAAGGCCACAGGGTGAAGCATGCATGTGGCCACCAGAAGCCGGAAAAAGCAAGGAAATGGTCTCTGCCCTTGGAGCTTTTAGAAGCACTAGCCCTGCCAACACCTGGTCTGTAGCCCAGTGAAACTGATTTTGGACTTCTGGACTCCAGAACTGTGAGGTAACTTGAGTTATTCTGAGCCACTAAGTTGGTAGCAATTTGTTAAAGCAGCAACAGGAAATGAATACATACTCCAGTGTTGAGGAACACAGCCCCACAATAAATAGAATTTGCCTGTGTGAAAAATTTATAACAAAGTAAGAAGTGTGTGAATGTATCAATAACCTCTTAATAGTTTGAGGCTTAAATGAAAACAGCTTTTTTCAAGATTATTTAGTTGGTGGGGGGAGGCTGTTATTTGTTGTCTTCTTTTGTTTATTTGCAGTACTCCTATTTGAGAGAGAGCTTTAAGAACCTGCATTTTGTTGGGGGCAGCATAGTGGTGGTTTTACAGTAAAAAAAGACTATCTTTGTGCAGAAACTACGTGTACTCCTCTACCTTCACCAGAAAAGATATCTTGGACCCAATGTTGTATAAAATCTGCTCATTTCAGGGGCATCTGGGTGGCTCGGTAGGTTTAGCATCAGACTTCAGCTCAGGTCATGATCTCACAGTTCACAGGTTTGAGCCCCATGTCGAGCTCTGTGTTAGTGGCTCAGAGCCTCAAGCCTTCTTAAGATTGTGTCTCCCTCTCTGTTTATTTTTGAGAGAGAGAGAGGGAGAGCGAGAGCAAGAGCGAGAGAAAGTCAGTAGGGGAGAGACAAAAATTTTAAATCTGCTCATTTCAGGGGCAAATGGGTGGCTCAGTGAGTTAAGCATCAGATTTTTGATTTCAGCTCAGAGGGGGAGAGGGGGAGAGGGGAAAAAGAAAATCTCATTTCCAGTTATGGAGACCAAGGTTCTCAGAGTTGACCTATGTTAATTAGCTCACTTCCAAGTTTAGAGATTGGTAAGAGGATGGGAAAAAGTTATGGCTCATCTACCCTTATCCTATAGTTGCATTTGCAAATGCTTTAATTTTTTTTTAATGTTTATTTATTTTTGAGACAGAGACAGCACATGAGCAGGTGAGGGGCAAAGAGAGAGGGAGACACAGAATGCAAAGCAGGCTCCAGGCTCTGAGCTGACAGCACAGAGCCCGATGTGGGGCTCAAATCCACGAACTACAAGATCATGACCGGAGTCGAAGTTGGACCCTCAACCAACTAAGCCATCCAGGCACCCCAGCAAATGCTTTAAATTTCAATCAAAACAAAATTTGAATCTCATTACTAGAAAAATGGAGAGAAAAAAAATAAAGCACACAATCTCTAAATAAAGCCATGTCCCCACAGTCATAAGAGGAGTACGTATGTTCCATTTTCTTCTTAAGCCCTCAGCAGAAGCTCCATTCACCAAAGTCATCAGGTTAAAATAGGAGAACAGTACCACAGGTCTTAGGACTGCCTTGTGCGAACAGTAAATACAAAATGGTTTTTGACATTATACTTATGACCAGGCTCAGAAGTTTCTATTTCTTAATCCCAATGCAAGAAACTTCAATTTATTCAGGAAAATTTTGAAAGAGATTTATATGTTTATCTTGGGAATCTAACAGTTCTATGGTTTATTTTTTTAAATATTGATATCCTTTAAATTTGTTTAATGTTTATTCATTTTCTGAGAGAGAGAGAGACAAAGCATGAGCAGGGGAGGGGCAGAGAGAGAGAGGGAGACACAGAATCCCAAGCAGGCTCCAGGCTCTGAGCTGTCAGCACAGAGCCCAATGCAGGGCTCGAACCCACAAACTGTGAGATCATGACCTGAGCCAACATAGGATGTTTAACCGACTCAGCCACCCAGGTGCCCCAAAAATATTGATATCTTTTTATACGTAGTAAGAATAAACTCTCTAAAGTTATTTTACGAAATGGCTAGATATAAAAATTGCAAAACTCCTGACTGTCCTGCATATCATCTCTAGGACAAGAAACAGATATACCTCTATTTAGCTTGAAATCAAATTCTTTAGCTGCTAAGAAAGAATCCTGAAAAATGTGGATCAGGACCACAGCTCTTAGAACAGAGCAGAATATTTTGCCATTCTTTCTCCTATAAAAACAAATAAAACTAGGGGCACCTGGGTGGCTCAGTCGGTTAAGCGTCCGACTTCGGCTCAGGTCATGATCTTGTGGTTTATGAGTTCAAGCCCCGTGTCAGGCTCTGTGCTGACAGCTCAGAGCCTGAACCCTGCTTCAGATTCTGTGTCTCCCTCTCTCTCTACCCCTCCCCTGCTTGTGCTCGGTCTCTCCCAAAAATGAATGTAAAAAAAAAGTTTTTTTAATTAAAAAAAATAAACAGGGGCGCCTGGGTGGCGCAGTCGGTTAAGCGTCCGACTTCAGCCAGGTCACAATCTCGCGGTCCGTGAGTTCGAGCCCCGCGTCGGGCTCTGGGCTGATGGCTCAGAGCCTGGAGCCTGTTTCCGATTCTGTGTCTCCCTCTCTCTCTGCCCCTCCCCCGTTCATGCTCTGTCTCTCTCTGTCCCAAAAATAAATAAAAAACGAAAAAAAAAAATGTTTAAAAAAAAAATAAAAAAATAAAAAATAAAAATAAAAAAAATAAACAGATTCTGTATGTATCTTTCATATGGGGCATTTTATTTTGAGCCACATATGTGGAATTATTCATATGTGACATTATTTTTGAGCCATTACTACTAAATCATAGTAATGGTTAATCTCTATTTCAGGCAAAGATGTGTCCCCAGAAGGAATGACACCTAAGACAAGCATAGTTTTAACCAAAAAGTCACAAACAGCTTAGTTAAAAACTGTATCCATCTTACACATCAAAAAAGTCTCTAGAGAAAAAATCTGTGCCCCAAAAACAAGTTATGATGAAGACATAACCACTTCCATTTTAATTACATGGTGTTTTTAGCATTTCCAAATAACACATTCAGAAAATTTCTGACTGAATACATGTTCTTCGGGGGATTTATTAAGTCATTGGGGTGAGAAATGCATATGCTAAATAAAATATACCTGTGTACCCAGGCAAAGGAGAGAAAAAGCACTGCAAGAAACTCAAAAAATAAAAAATAATTAAAAATTAACTACAAGGTATCTATAGCTCTGAACAGACTACAGGAGGGCAAAAATCTCCCAAGGCACTCAGTTTGTCTAAGAACTCCTCACACACTAGGAAGAAGAGCCTCTAAATTTCCTCTCTCAGCTTTCTTCCATACAATACATTCACATCTCATGGATTAAACTAATTGATGAAGACAGGTTACACTTAGCAAACATCTGTGTCAGCCAATGTGCCAATGAGCATGTCGGTAGAATTGTACTTTCAAGATAAATTCCTAAGGTTTCTCCTTGGGCAATAACAGATGCACAACTTCAGTTTCCTACAGTTCTTGAAGTAAGTAAATCTAACAGGATTTATTTCCATTCAATTCAATATACACTGAATCCTCCTAAAAAAAAGAAAAAAAAACTAGAAAAACAGAGTTTACACTCCCAGCAGCAACTAAAATGCAGAATGACGAGGTTTATAAAAGAAGTAAATGCATAATTCCATAGGAGTCAGGAGGAGCATAGCTTCATCCCTGGTGTAGAGACCACAGTCGTCTCTAACACAGGGGCAGTAGAAAAGTCAAGGAGAGGCGAAAAGGAGAAGGGTCTGACAAATACAAAGTTCGTCCTCAGTCTGGAAATTGGGAATAAGTTTCCTCATCACAACAATGAAAGCTAGCATTTCATGCATTCATTAACTCATTCACTGCAGTTACAGAAAGAAGAAACCGTCTATCTGCACCCTGAAGTTCACAGTCCAGCTCTGGAGAGGCAGGGACAGCAGTGTGTGAGGGGCACCTGCCAGGACAAAGGGCGGCTGCTAGGGGAGCATACTGGAGATGCAGCTAAAATATAGCAGCCCGTCAATGAAGGCCATCACCAGGATTGAGTTCCAAAGACATGAGGGAGTTAGCCAAAAAAAACCTGAAGTGAAAGGTGCTCCTGTTATAAGGATTAGCATACACAAGGAGATGAAAGAAGACAGGGCCTATTCCGGCCATGAGCTACTAGAAGGGAGGCAAGTGAGGAAGCCAGTAATGTGGACAGGGATTTGAGGAGTTAAATGCGTTGGATTTTATCCTGAGGACATGGAAGCATTTCACTCAAGAGATTAAAAAAAAAAAAAAAGGCAAAGGTTTTAGAAGCAATTCATTCCAGAGTGTGGAGAACCAAGAGGTAGAAACACCATGAGAAGAGAAAAAAAAACGAGGCTCCCAACTACAGCAAGAGCAGAACAGCAGTGACAGAAAGAAGGTAAAAGTATCTGAACTCCATGTGTTGCTAAATTTGAGGGTGAAAAATGTGAAGGAGAATTTTGTTTTTTCAATATGTGAGACATGAGGGCACATTTATGCCCTTTTGGAATGTAATTCTATGGGGAGGGGGGAAATTAGTGAAGGACATAATTAAAGTTCCTAGTTTTAAAGAGTTACTTTTTCAGTGTTAATTGCTAAACGAAGTACTCTGAAAGTATACCAACAAAACAAACAACAAAAAAACTGGAAAATAAGCCTGAAAACAACTTAAATAATCAACTAATGCCTTAACCCAACTTCCATGACAACACTTGGAATTTCTTTTAAGTCCTAGAAGTTGCCATCAGATCAATTTAAGTAGGCTGTGCATAGGATTAGAATTAGAATAGAATTACATTAGAACCAAAAAGGTCAGATTCCTGGTCTGATTTTTAGATTACAAACAAGAGATCTAAATTTTAACATGCACAAATTTTTCTGACAGAATTTTTTAAAATAGGGTTATCTAATATAGTTTTAGGGTGCCTGGATGGCTCAGTTGGTTGAGCGACTTCGGCTCAGGTCATGATCTGGTGGTCTGTGAGTTCGAGCCCCACGTTGGGCTCTATGCTGACAGCTCAGAACCTGGAACCTGCTTTGGATTCTGTGTCTCCCTCTTTCTCTGCCCCTCCCCTGCCCATGCTCTGTCTCTGTCAAAAATAAATATTAAAAAAAATTTTTTTAATAAATAAAATACATACTTTTAGGGACACCTGGGTGGCTCAGTCTGGTGGGCATCCAACTTTGGCTCAGGTCGTGATCTCATGGTTTGTGAGTTTGAGTCCCATGTCAGGCTCTTTGCTGACAGTTCAGAGCCTGGAGACTGCTTCAGGTTCTGTGTCTCCCTCTCTCTCTCTGCCCCTCCTCTGCTCATGCTCTGTCTCTCTCATAAAGAAATAAGTATTTAAAAAATTAAAAATAAGATAGTTTAAAAAAAATTTTTTTTTTTAAATAGGACCATCTGGACAACAGGAGTGACTCTACACAAATCACTATCCTCTTGTCATTAGCTTTACTTTGCAACTTGTGCTTTTGGTTATTTCATTCATTTGAATAATTGACTGTAAGGAAACCAGAGCTGGCCAAGTGAGTCATGAATGAGTCACAGCTCACCTCCTGGAGTAGCCACAAGCCTGACTGTGGCTTACTGCACTAAGCCTGAAATTCAAGTTGAAGAATGCTGAGTGAAAGAAAGCCAAGGACTACTAAGGATGCCAAAGAAATCATTGGGGAATAAGGACGTCTTGAGAGCAGACTTGCCTGCACTTCCTTTCCAGGTTGGAATTTATGGGCTTATACGTCATTCATACCACAGAAAAGATAAACCCGCATCACAGGCTGCTCCTTCCCCAACTCATCTTGTGACTTCATACACAGTCATTCATTAAAAGGGACAACTGAGTGTGCCTCCTTTTTACTCCCTTCTTAATGCTGCCAATCAGATTTCCGTGCACAATGGGAGGACCACAGTAGTCATGCAGATTGCCACACCTCACAGAACAGGTGGGTAAAAGATGCCAAGCAAAGGTGACACAGAGTCTATATACAACCACCACCACCACCCACCCTGGGCAAACAGAAGCTCCATCATTCACACTATAATTCTGTGTTCATAAATAATGCACATGGAACCCACAAAAAAAAAAAATCACAGTATTTGAGGATTTGAAAGACCGATCACTAAATATATGTGATGATTTCCCAAAAAAGCACCACTCCCACTGAGGTGTTACCTAGAGAGGCAGGGATGAAACCAGTACATGATTAATTGGTTCCTTCCACGCTGACTGGGGAACGTATGTCCCAGCCTTTGTACAATGAGTGTGGCTAGTGACGGCAGCAGCTATAAACATTAGCACAGAGTTTTTCTTCAAACCAAACTTCCATCTCTGCCTGCCAAATACCAATGTCATTTCCTTCCTGCTGCACTCTATGGCTTTGAGAACAAGGACCATGTAATTCTTAAATGGTAGAGGATACCAACAGTGGAAGTAAAAAGCATTCAACAAATGTACGTCAAATGCAAAAAGGAGTAGGGAATACCTAACAACTATTCCTTGGCTATCTATCCCCCAACCATATGCTAACACAATGCTAAAGAAAATATAACATTTTCCTACTTGCAAACATTAAAGCCAAGAAAGACCTTAAAGGTCATCCTACAGTTTTCAGAGGCAGATCCACCAACTTCATAAAACAGTTCAAGACTGAGGAGGAGACTTATAGTTACAATCATTAGTATGATATGGGTATTATAATTTTACCTGAATAGGTGTAGGTAGGCCTCAATTTCACACACACAAAAATTTAAGTTGTAATCCATTAAGATTTCTAGTCCAAAGAATTTAGAATACGTTTTCCCCACATCAACAAAACCAAGGTGATCAAGCTTTTGGGCCAGCGCCCTCACTTCAGGTTTATTTTTTGTATTTTTTCTTTAAATTTTTTTTTTGTTTGAAAAGTGAAATAATTTTGGCTTCACTTTTTCAACATCATAAAATGCACTCTTTTCACACCAGAGCATGACTATAGTCTCCTTGGCATGTCTGATGTGAACCTAAGCCCTGATTCTCATGGGAAGCCAGATAAGGGGCATTCTTGGTCTATAACCATCCTGGACCCCTCAAATATGAACAGGTTTGAGGAGGGAGAGGAAGAGAATGAAAATGGGAAAACGTTAATTCACTAGAAAAAAGATCATTGACCCACAAGACCAGCTAACTAACCTCAAGAAAGGCCTCTCCCTCTACCCTCCAGGCACAGGGCCAAGGGAACCCTTTGTCCAAGGAAGGCTGAGGAGGGAAAGAGCTGCTAGATGAGAACATAAAGGGCCAGAGGCAAGAGGCACTCAGGGATCTAGATTCTCTGACAGGGGAGCCTAGGACTACTCTAGGGATAGTTGGAGACAGAGGGTGAATTCCCAGAAGACTGAAATAACTGTTCCCTGCAGAAGCAGGGGTGTGATTAGGAAAGGGAAAGAACAGGAGAAAGAAGAGGAAGCAGACATGGAGCAAAGAGCAATTCCTACACTTCAAGTGGTGAGTTTGAGACTTGGGGAGGTGCCCAGTCCAGGAATGGCTGCTCCTTTCTTCCATGTTTCCTGTTTAGATAAACCCAGAACATTTGTGTGCTATTAGCTTCTAGCACTAAACCCATAATGTGCTCAAATATCTTCATGTGTCCAAGTATGTAGGTAACTTTGATTACCTCAAGCATATGTAACGTACTGGACAATAAATACATAGAAAAATGAAAAAGGAAGATAGACATTTTGCTCCTTGTGTAAAATGAGGTGCTTTAGAAGGATCTCAGCAAAACTGCAAGTGAACTTGCATATTTTAACACTGAGTAGTCAAACTAATTACCATGTTAACCAGCTCCCTCTCAAAAAACAAACAAACAAAAAAAAAAAAAAAAAACCAGAACAAACACCAGCAGGGAAGGAGGGAAGTATGAATAACTTTGAATCCCTTTGTTTTCATAGACCAATTTTCCATTATATTACATCACATATACATTTCAACTATATATCAGCACATTCATTCTTCAAAAAGGCTTTTCCTCCTCAGACACCAATCACCACCATTTTTATAATTTCAAAACTTGGCTTTAATGTCCTTTCCACAGGAACACCCCAAGAATGGCCCTTAGCCTTTCAGCCTCAAGTGTTGAAATACTGAGAACTTACTGGATCCATTGAATAATATTCCTTTTTTTTCCATCTGACTTTTTTTTTTTTTTAAGTGTTTATTTTTGAGAGATAGAGTGAGCAAGCAAACAGGGGAGGAGCAGAGAGATGGGGGGGGGGGAGGGAGGACAGAGAATCCAAAGCAGGCCTCCAGCTGTCTGCGCAGAGCCCTAAGTGGAACTCAAACTCATGAACTACAAGATCATGACCTGAGCCAAAGTCAGACGCTTAACTGACTGAGCCACCCAGTCACCTCTCCATCTGACTTTAAAACCAAATGAGAAGTAGATGTCTGAGCCAGATAGACATTAAAAATGTCAGTTTTTTATTCTTACAAACTGTTACGAAGAAGGGCTTAGGTGCACAGTCCAATGAGGACAGACTCCACTCCTACAACTGAAGAACACACCCAGTGGAGCAGAGCCTGCTCCATAACTTACCCTCATGGCAGAGAATAGAGTAGAATGTACCTTCTCTGCAGGCAGGTAGCTCTGAACTAGAGGCCCATAGTGGGCTGCCACACGAGCCCAAAGTCCTACTCCCAAAGAAATTGCAAATCAGGGGCGCTTGGGTGGCTCCATCGGTTGAGCTTCCAACTTTGGCTCAGGTCATGATCTCAGTGTCTGTGAGTTCGAGCCCCACATCAGGCTCTGTGCTGACAGCTCAGAGCCTAGAGCCTGGAGCCTGCTTCAGAGTCTGTGTCTCCCTCTCTCTCTGATCCTCCCCCGTTCATGCTCTGTCTCTATCTCAAAAGTAAACAAACATTAAAAAAAATTTTAAGAAACTACAAATAGGGGGGTGCCTGGGTGGCTCAGTCGGTTGAGCTTCTGACTGTGGCTCAGGTCATGATCTCACGGTCTGTGAGTTCGAGCCCCACTTCAGGCTCCTCTGTGCTGTCAGCTCAGAGCCTGGAGCCTGCTTCAGAGTCTGTGTCTCCCTCTCTCTCTCTCTCTCTCTCTCTCTGACCCTCCCCCATTCATGCTGTGTCTCTATCTCAAAAATAAATAAACATTAAAAAAAATTAAAGAAATTAAGAATCAGGTACATCATTCATCTACTGGAGAAGAATGAAGAAAAGCCAGAGACATTACTCAAATGGAAGTCCCTCTTTATGAACACATTAATAGTCTCCTTAACATCCCCTGGCATTTTTTTTCTTACTCATTAGACCCTGGGCTACCAGAGGTGTGGCAGTACCTCAAAGGAGAAAAAGATCAGTCCTCTACAGTAGCCCTGTCTCCACTTTCCAATTCCAACCACTGTCTTTTGGGTACTCTCTCAGGATCACAGAAGCAGAAAGGGAAGATTCTAAAACACATCAAAGATGTCTATCACACAAAATACTGTTAAGGCCATGCTGAATCCCAAGTTGAAATCTACTCTCTATTGCCTGGCCTTATTGTTCAACCTGGGTCTCCAGGGGTTCTGCAATGAACTTAAGTTACAATACTTAGGTAACTAAAAAATAAAATGCAACAAATACAGAGGTCCAAAATATAAACCTTCTTCCAGTATGAGTTTCTCATTAAGACAATAAAGCCCAAAAATAGAGTTCAAGCCCACTGTTAGCACAGAGCAGGCTTCAGATCCTCTGTCTCCCGGTCTCTCTGTCCCCCCTCCCCCAACCTCGCTCTCTCAAAAAAAAAAAAAAAAAAAAAAAGACAGTGACAAACTCCAGGGTACCTGAGAGATAGGTCAACAAACAAGAGCAGTCTTTTGCCAGGATGCCCATAACACTATGCCAATGGCACAAGTACCCACGGATAGATCAATGGATAAACAAAATGTGGTATAGATACAATGGATTACATAGCCTTTAAAAAGAAGGAAATGCTATAACATGGATTTTGACGATATTATGCTAGGTGAAATAAGCCAGTCACAAAAGTGCAAACGTTGTAGGATTCTACTTATGTGAGAAACCCAGAATGGTCCAATTTGGGAGGCAGAAAGATGTGTCTTCACTCTCAGAACGGCCCTGAGGTATCACTGTCTGCTTCAAAATGTAGTAGTTTGCATTGAGGCCAGTCCCTGTCCCCTCAGGCCATAACTAGGTCATCTTTCTTTCCCCACCTGCATGTTCAAAACTTCTTATCTTCTACTTCCTCTCTGAACCCATGTTTCTGGCACTCAGGTGCTGAACTCAACATGCACTCTGCCTAGTACAGTCATCTCCACAATCTATTATAAGCAGGAATTTTTAGTCTTGGGCCACAGATGCTGTTGCAACTGCCTTTTCTGTGTAATTGCAGTGGGCTGTGAGGAATGTCTAAGGAAGACTATCCATTAGTCCTCACATTTGTTCCATCTGAACGAGAAGATTCTATATCTGTTCCTACTGTTTCTGAAGTCCATGTCCCTGGAGGCCTGTGAGGACCTACAACTTTGCATGGACATCTCCAGACATAAAATTCCTGTGCGTTTTTATGACCAGGTCCTCGGTACCTTTCTTTTGCCAGAAGTAAGGCTTAGCCCACGTTTAATTTTTCTCTGCCAATCTAATTATCTGTTAAGATGATCTTTCAGGGTACAGGCAATACCTGTTTGCCCAATGATAGCAACCTGTCACCTTGGAACTCAGTCTTCAGTATTTTATGCTGATACCTTAGGGCTTTCCCTCTTAAATGCAAATTTTCCATAATCAGGGCCACCACCACAACCTCTGTGGGACAGAAAAACACTTTATACATAGAAGGTGCCTTCTCAAGGCACATGTCATCACTGGCCAAACTCCACAGTGAAAAGAAAACCCACTGCATTTCAACCTCTACTGGCAAAAATCTCTATGCAGTGCACATGATGCACAACTGTCCACACCCTGGAGCTATGCAAGTTTCTAGCTGTTCCTACTTCAAACTCTAGCTGAACGTTTGAAGCGGCACTTTGCAATTTCCTGGATTGTCTGTGAAAAACTTTCAGATCTTTGCTGTATTTCTAGAAGCCTGTTACTAAGTAGTACGAAGACAGTGAATCTCCTTTTCTTTTAAAGATCTCCTTTTCCCTGCATATCCCACCTATCAACCTTTTTCCTGGCTTAATTAGACTTTTCAGTCTACCACTGTTCCTTTTCTGTTAAGACTATTATTTCTCCAAACCACTCTAGTTCCTTGATTTCCTTAAAAAAAAAAAAAAAAAAAAAAAAAAAAAAAAAAGTCTCTAGAATCTGAGCATTGCAGGCACAGGGCTTAGTAATCATCTTCTTAATAATTCGGCTTACAATTATTTCACTCATCTATCCAAACCCAAGAACACAGCCCATACTTCTTAGATAAGGAGGCTCCCATTCCTTTTTAGTTTTAAGTAATAAAATCTACAACTCTTCCATAGATGAAGCCTCAGTTCTATGATCCAATGGCCAGGACTTAATCAACAAAGCTAGAGTAAGCATAAAGTGTGTTTCCATGTGGAGGAACTTCTGCTTAAGTATTAAAGTACTGCTTCTGTCCTTGTAGGCAGTATGTAGCTCTGTTCCTTCCAGCTGCTGGTCTTGGAGACCCACCCGTCTACAGAGAGGGTGCTTTCTTGGTCTGCTTGCAGTGGGTCAATTGAGGTTGGTTGTATGATTGGTAGTCTATTAAGATCTTAGATAAACTACACCATTATGTAAGATTTGTCCCTCCAGGGCCTTCCTTTGGCCTGGAATGAAATTAACTGAATGTGGTAAAGCCAATTTATCACTTCCTACCTTGGCCTCATTCACAGAATTTAAAGGAGCAAACTCATAGAACAGCATTCTTGGAACACTGTCCCTTTTGAAATTTGAAGTCCTGGCCAGCAGCTTTTGCTAAAATACATTAAAAACAGCAAATGCTAGTCCACCCTAAATGACTAAAAGGAGCAATACCTTCCTCAACCTCACCCACAACACCCATCCAAGCAGGACCCACCAATCCTCAAGTCAAAGGGTCTCAGCCCACCCACAAAGCCCAGCTAGGATCAGGGCACCCTGCACTTGCTAAGGCCTAAATGCTTATCACAAACCGCTGTGCCACGTTAAGCCTCTTGCCTGCGGACTAGACCACCTTAAGCTTTCCAGGCCCCAAAGATCAATGTTCCTCTTCCTACTGAGAAACCTGATGAGCAATAGATAACAGAAATCAAATGAAAATGTGAACTTTTAGGGATGCCAGCTCTCCTCTTGGTCCCCTTGACCAGCCCCATCCCCCAAATATACAAAGAATTTAAAAAACCACACACACATTGGAGTCCTCCCCTTGAAGACAGACCTGCTCTGCTTAGCCTACCTGATGAATGAGAATACACCAGACAACAACCACCCTCTCTGCAAGTAAATAGGTCTCAAAGAAAACACCCAGAAGTTGAGTCACATGCATAGGTATTACTCTAATGTTTTAACTAGAAAGTTTTTTCCATAGGGAACATGAAATATGAAGATAAGAGTTTATCCTCCAAAAGGTACCTTTCTTGTAAGGTCAGTTCATTAAATCTTCCGTGCCTAATCAGAGCTTTGGATACGGGAGTTCAACCAACTGTTTGAATAGATGAGAGAATGAACTCGCTTTCTGAATGAACAAAGTGCACTTTTGAACTCACAGAGGTTAACGATGTAATACATAATAGCCTGCACGTCTGGGAAAGGCAAAACAAAATGGTTGGTGTTCTCAAGTGGAGGAAATGTATTGGGCATAATGTAATCTTTAAGGAATGCTCATCTTCGTCATTAAGGCCTGCTGCAATTTGGGTTAAGACGATTCTCCACCCAGCCTCCTGGCTGATTCAGGTGATGTTATTATAGGTCTTGGGTGAAGAGTGTTGGCCAAGAGGAAGGACTACTTGATGCTAAACTACGCTTGCTACAACCATTTGCCACTTCTCTTCAGACTTGCCCTCATTAACGTGAAAGATTATGTAAGAAAAAAGTAGGCAAGATCTAAATTACAGGGCATATTTAGGTTTTTAAAAAGGTCCTTGGAAAACATTTCAATATTTAATTTCACAGAGCAATATGAAATCACAAAGGCTTTTAATTATACCTAAAATTCTTCTGTGTTTATTGCTAATAAGTTACTATACATTTATTGCTAATAAATTATATTATTTATACATTCCTCAAGATTTACTGAGCATTACGTGCTGGGTATTGTGTTCATCCCCAGGAATTCAGCAGTGAATAAATCTAAGTGGGCTCTGCCATCATGAGGCTTAGGTCTAGCAGGAACATCAATTCCTGAAACAAATATTTCTAAGGATGGTAAGCTGAATAAATGGAGATATTGTGAGGTGGCTACCTGCATCCCATCTTACAGATGAGAAAACAGATTTAGTGAGATTAGTTTGCTCAGAGCCATCCAAGCAAATAAATAAGAATCAAACCTAAAGGATACCAAAGTCCTTGTTTTTAACCAAGACTTCAGGAATCTACCTTTATGTCAGTTAGAAATACTTTTCTGCAAACCATCTGGCAGCATATTAACAAAAGCTGCAAAAATGTTTATAACTTTTGACATAGAAGATTCATTTTAGCAAATAAAGCTGAAAGCAATAACCCAAAATTGGGAAACAATCTATACAAAGACCATTGTAATCATGCTACCTATAAAAGGTAAGAACTGGGGTGCCTGGGTGACTCAGTCAGTTAGGCATCTGACTCTTGGTTTGGGGTCAAGTCATGATCTCACAGTTCGTGGGTTCGAGCCCTACATCAGGCTCTGTGCCTGCTTGGGATTCTTTCTCTCCCCTCTCTCTGCCCCTACCCCACCCTCTCGCTCTCTCTACATAAACTTTAAAAAAATTTTTTTTAATAAAAATAGAAGATAAGAACTGGAAGTAATCCAAGTGACCGACTACAGAAACAGGGAGTATATCAAGTGGACTATTCATTGTTTTCACAACTGCATACTATTTCATTAGCACTTCCTATGTGATCCTGAGAAAATTACTCAGTCTTTTCTACAATTCTTCAGCTATAATTATTATATTCTCTTAATGGATCGCTCAACTATCTACAGAAACAAACATTAATAATACTACCTATAATTGTAATTAGTGGAAGCACTGTCCTCACCACTTTCTGATTAAGAGTTTACAATGTGCAAAGCTGAGAGGCAGGAACTTGTTGAAGATTATCTCATTTAATCCTCAAAACAACCTACAGTATAGATCATGTTATTCTCTGGAGGCCACTAAGGGAAGGGAGAAATGAAAGGGCCTACCGTAGATCATACAGTTTATTAGTAGCACACACAATATTTTAACTGTAAAGCCGGTAACTTTAACTGTAAAGTTCCTTTCAGTACACAACACCAATCCCTGCTTATCACGGAGAAATATCAAGGTTCAGAGAAACTGAGCCCAAAGAGGCTCAGAGGTCACAAAGCTAATTAGTGACAGAGCCAGGATTTGAATCCAAGTCTCCCAATTCCTGGTAGAGTGTCTTCTCTTTTTAACGGCACAGCAGTCAAATATGAAATCACCAACAGGGAGATGAAATTGTGTAGGTTAAATTATTTTTAAAGTTCTAATATTCTAAGGGCTTTAGTTTCTATTAGCCTAAATAAAATATCTGAAGATAGAATACAACAGAAGAGAAAAATTTGCCAAAGACCAACAAGATCTTATTTCAAAAGGACTGTGGGAAAAGCCCTGTACCACACAAAGACTCGATGCGGTGGGAGAAGGAAAGAATCCCATATTATCACTAAGTGCCTACCCTGCCCCCAGTGCGATGCCATTTTGCCTCGGAGTGCATTTGCCCTCCAAAACACTATGCAGGAGGGATCATCCCTATTTCACAAGCAAGAAAACTAAGATGCTGAGAGATTAAGGGATTTGCCTGCAGTTGCTCAACTAGTGGGGTGTGATTTGAACTCAGTCCTGTCTGATGCTAAAGTCCATGTTTTTTCAATACATCATGCTGCCTGCCACTGCAAGACAATTGGCGGGGTGTGAATTATATTTTTTTGCATCCTGTGATTAAGATGAGGGACAATCTGGTATTCCTGCTCAACCAATACTAAAGTTGGTGGCAGGGATTCATTAGTTATTCAATAGTCATTCATAGGAGCTCTCACTCTGTGCCAGGTACTAAGCTAAGAACAAAGCTGAAGAGCAAATGGACTGCAATTCCACAGAACTCATGATTTAGGAGAAATAACTTGTTTTGCTGTTGCCAAAAATATTTGTATTCCTGGGAATTTGAAACACCATTATCTGGCTTAAAAGATCAAAACCTCAATTCTCTTAGGAACTGAGTGTGTGTGGTTCAGTTTCTGGATGATGGAGGTTTACTCCTTTAAGCAACAGATCTCATTTCACAATTTTTATTATTTATAATTGACCATTGAATAACAGGGGTTTGAAGTACATGGGTCCACTTACATGCAGATTTTGTGAATACATATATGTATAGTACTGTATTTTCCTTATGATTTTCTTAACATTTTTTTCTCTAGCTTACTTTATTGTACGAATATAGTATGATACATATGTGTTAATCAACAGGAGGGCTTCTGATCAACAGGCTATTAGTGGTTAAGTTTTTGGGAAGTCAAAAGTTATACACAGATTTTCAACTGCACAGGGGTGACGGGGGGGGGGGGGAGGGTCAATGCCCTAACTCCCGTGTTGTTCAAGAGTCAACTGTAATCATTTTTCAATGCTTTGTCAATTCTTCTAGGACATTCTGAGCTCCAAAATCTGAGACCTTGTATCCCCATCCCCACGGATTCCCCTATACTACTGTATCCATGGGATGGATGGATAGAGGAAGGTAGAGAGCAAAGCAGAGACAGCTGAATACAAGACAGTAAGACCTTTATAATAAGTACTTCACATAAATTCTAAATTCAAGCATTTTCCAATTTTCCCCAATTTTTTTTTTAATGATTAACATGATTTAAACTTCTCTTGAGGGGGCAGCTGGGTGGCTGTCGGTTAAGGGTCTCTTGACTTCTGCTCAGGTCACAATCTTGTGGTTTGTGAGTTTGAGCCCCATGTCAGGCTCCATGCTAACAGTACAGAGACTGCTTGGGATTCTCTCTCCTCTCTCTCTCTGCCCCTCCCCTGCTGGTGCTAGCTCTCTGTCAAAATAAATCAACACTTTAAAAATAAATACACAAACAAACTTCCCTTGAGGGCCTGGGTCTTAAGTATTCTAAGAAAAGTAATGCCCTGTTATTCAGGAAACCAGGTAACCTTGGGCAAATCATTGCACAAATCAGAGGCCTGAGACAGCCAATTTTTAAAACCAAGGCGCAGAGCTAAAATTACTTCTAAGGACTTTTCCAGCTCCATAATTGTAGAACTCTTTGAACAATACAATCAGTTGCTATAATGGTCCATTCAAACAGGACCATCCTTCCCCACAGCCTAGTGCAGCATGTGGGCTACTTTGGCAGGATTCTCCATAGTCCAAGATTAATATAGTTTGAGTTCAGTCCATGGTTTATGGTTTTTTACTACTGTCCATTTAACTTTCAGCTGTTCCTCCTCATTTTAACTTGCAACATGTAATCTTCTTGGATTTATTAAAAAAAAAAAACAGGCTTAAAATAAAAATAAAAAACAGGCTTAATGAAAAGGAATGGCATATTTATTGAGTACCTAAGTGCCAAACACCAAATGTGCATTACTATAATTAATTTCATCCCTAAAACACTGCAAAAAGGAAAAAATGTAGAGAAGATCAGAGTGGTTAGGTTGCCCAAGATTATAAGTGGAACAGCTAGGACCCAAAGCCAGGCTGATGCATTAAAGGCCCAGGTGCTTTTCACTACACAACGCTACCTCACAGGTTTATTAGAATAGTGTGTAAATGAAAAGTCCTTAGTCTTCAAGTCAGAATCTAGGAACCCTCTAATGGGTAGCGTAAATGAAGTTTAACGTACTGCATTTACATGGGATATAAGAAATCTATTTGATCTCTTCTCTAGAGAGGTGAGGGTATTATTACTATTAAACACATTTTTTCCATTTATTTATTTAAAACCCAGCAAGGCTTTAGGTGATGCCACATGGGCAAGCTTGTCAAATAGCTTAGGGCTAGCTCGATAGGTGAGAAGTTAATTCATGTGCATCATGGAAACTGGTGAACCATTTTTGTTTAAACATGGAAGGGAAAAAAAAAACAGATCCTTTACCAAATTTCTCGTTACTCTTCACTATGGTCATTAAATGGAACTATATATTCAGAAAGATGGAAATTTAATAAGGATTTAACCATCAGAACTACCACATAAATACTCCCAAGAGTCCAGCTTCACATTTTCGAATTTACAGGTATGAAATGGATGTTAACCACAATTATGACATTCTCCCCTTAAATGGGGTCTCTGGAAGCGCCCAAATTTTCCACGTTAGTGCTCATCCTGAACTCTGGAGATTTCAACTCCTGCTTCTTCCTTACTGAGGAACTGCTATATTCTACTGAATCCCCAAGTACAGTTTACGGGAAAACACAAGGTTTTATTTTCAAGTACTCTGTCATCATAAATAATCTCAACTCAAGCATTTCTTGTGTCGCTGACCATGGCCTAAGCTTACTAACTTCCTTTAGCCAACAAATACCTTTTCACATTTGAAGGTCAAATGCCAGGGAATTTAATACTTTTCTGCCCAATCTACATGTTGTAGTATCAATAAGTAGCAGAATTATCCTTTCTCTGTCAGGCACCGCACACATGATTAAGTTATATTAATTAACCCCCACCGCCCCCCCAACCCCCTTGCAAAAAAAGGCTTGCAAATAGCAGGTGCTGTAAGCTGGCTGCAAGAGGGGACAGGCAGCCTTGTTGCCACTGGGAAGTGAAAAAGGTGACAGGTTTCTGGTTCACTGGTGGATGTTCACTCGAGCACACCACTGGGGTCTGGAGACCACAAACCAAGAAGAGTAGGTCTAGCATGCAGTGCCCAATTTCTCAGAATCAAAGTTTTCGTAACACCCGGTCCTCTCTGGGCCTCTAACTTATTAAACACACACTCTTCAAGACCCAAAACTCTCTCCCAAGAAAGCAGCAATAATCTGTAAAGTTTGGGACAGTTGCTACTTCTAGTAACAGTGGTCACCATCATGGGGAGTAAATGGGACAGACTGAGGATAAGACTCAGGAAGACTGGTAATGATAAAAATCAAGTGAACTTGCAGGGACCGAGGGAGAGTTGGGGACTCAATGTCTGGGATTTAGAGAGCTGGAGCCTCACTGGGGGGAATAAGAAGCCTAGAGGATCACAGAAGGCACTGCAACGAGGTGACATACACAGCAGCTGGTGCAGTGAGGCTGGGCAGTAAAAACCCACTGGTGAGCAAGCTTCTCCAACAGCTCTCTTCAGCTTAGAGGCAAGAGCAGGAAAGCCAGTGAAGGAGGGCACTGCAGGGTGGGGGTCACCGGCGCATGTGACATCACAGAAGGTGAAGGGAACTGGGGATGAAAGTAGAACGTATTGGAGCAGGACTCAGGAACACGCAGCTAAGAACAAATGGACCAAGGAAGGAAGAGGTATCAGTCAAGTAAAGAGCACTGGGAGGATACTGAATGGTACACTAGGTATGAGGGAGTGAGAGGTAGCAAGTCAGGAGCTTCCAGACAGAGCAAGAACAGGCTTTGGACATGGCTTTAGATGCCTATTATGCAACCTGACTATAGTCTACTCCCTCAATGTTTAAGATATTCAAGAGAATAGGCCACCATCTGATATCCAGGCCACACACCAAAGTCCTATGACTTAATATCTTCCTGCCAGGTGCAAATGGTGCAGCCACATTCCAGTATGAATGCTATGGAGGATATTCCATCACTGCTCAGAGTAACTGTCCTCTTGGGGACATCACTGAGGTCTGAATGTCTTTGCACATTCTTCGTCTCACACACACTCTCCCCTCACACACACTCTCCCCACTCCGTTTCTCAAGCCTTCTTCCTCTCCTGTAACCACTCAGGTCTCTGTCCTCTTCCTGGTCTCATCTCGCTCACCCAGCTGCATGCACTTCTGCACCTGCCTTGCGGCATCCGATGACTTACTTTATCCTCTCTGCATTCTTGCAAGACCTGACTCCAAGGTCAAATCTACTTTCTTCCAGCCCTATAAAAGCATAAAGTTCCTAGGATTTAGCTTTAGGACTCCAGTGTCCTGCACATAGGAGGTACTGGACAAATGTCTGTGGAAAGGACAGAAATATCTTGAGCCATGCAAACACATGAACATGTCATTCCCTGCACATCAGCAAAATTAACGATGCGTCCAAGAGAGCATTACCCCCTACCAAGCATTTGCCGTGCTCATTCACTGTAACTCCTGTCTCCCATCCCACCCCCTGTTTTATAAGGACATGTCTGAAGTAAAATCCATGCTGTACAGACCAAAAGCCACACAGGATCAGGGACTGAGTTTTATTTACCTTTGAGTTCTCTGTTTCTACTACAAAACCTAATATTTAGTAGACAAATTGATGACTTAATGAACTCATATGCACAAATTCCCATAAAAACAAAACCAAACTAAGAGCTATGAAATTACCAAAAAGCAAATAATCGTGAACTAATCTGACTCTAAAATAAATGAAAACAGGTTTCATTATTCTAGATGTTTCTGTTCTAAATGTAGTAAATTTCAGTGCAAAATAATACAATGTAATTTTGTACTTGCAGGGCAGGCCTTGCTTTTTCCAAGCATTTTCCTAGTCATTTCCTCATGCAATTCACCATCTAACCACTCAGCTTGGTAGCAGGAATGGGAAACTTCACTGCATTTGGAATTAGGACAATTGGACTCAAGTCCTGTCTTCACCACTTCCTGTCTGTGTGACCTTGAGAAAAATCCTTTATCCACTACACATTTCAATTTCCTTCTCTGTAGAGCAGTGATAAGATCTTGTTCTTCCTGGCTCTTAGACTTAGGAGGATCAAGGATGTGGGAGAGGAAGAAGGAAATAAAATCTTGCTGAATACCTACTATGCCCCAAGCATTTTACAAATATTATTTCTCACCACAACCCTGCAAAGTAGGTTTTACTATTTCTTGCCTTTAATATGAGAAAATGGAGACTCAACAACTAAAATAATTTTCCCAAATTTATCAAGTGCCAGAGCTGGGATTCAAACATATCTGCCTTGTCCCAAAGCTCTCTTCGTGAAATTATAATGCCTCCTTAATGAACTCTAAACATGTATGAAAAAATTTTTAGCTGCTATTCAGCATATTACTGATATGTCAGTATTTACTGTTCTTGCTGTAAGTATGGAAGGCAGAGAAAAAGAAAAGCAGGTATTTGGTAAGGCCACATGTTAGAGACAGAGCTGGGCCTCTCATTCAGGTCTCCTGACTCCTGGCCTAAAGCCTTTTCATTAAACCATATTGCCCCCATGCTCCCAGGAAAAGGCTGCTGACATTAGTGGGCACAGGCATGATGCTTGTTTATTCAAGCCAGCTGTTACTGATCTATTTTGAGACAAGTACTTTGAAAATCATGGAAGGTGAGTATCAAGTGTTTCATTGACTATTCCATATTAATTGACCCTTTAGAGAACTCCCATGTGAGTAGCATATCCTGCTGGCTTCCTGTTAAGCAAGCAACTCAAAGGCTAACTACAATTCTTGCAACACATATTTTGAAAGCACACTCAGAGAGCAGCACAAAATACAATTCTAAAATAATTTTCTACAAAAAAATTATCTACTTTTCTGTTCATGGTTCTGTCCACTAAATGCAGAAGATTGGGGGAAGGCAGAATGCCAACTTGCGACTAGCCTTAATGTAATGCAGGATCTGTGTTAACAGTTGGAGGGGGCAGGGGGTAATAGAGTATTCTAAATAACAGCTAATAGGTGTGAATTTACAAGAATGGTTATAATAATGAAAGGGAGAAAAGACAACCATTTGAAAGCATGTCATTTAGAACAATGGTGTTCCTGCTGCCCAGGGAAATAAACATAGGCATGCAAAATACCACGTGCTCAGGACCCGGTGTCACCAGGCACAGTATTAAAAGGCCAAAAAAGACCAGCTACACTCATCCTCCTGCTCTCTCATTACCTTTCCTCAGTTTTTCTACCTGATTTTATTTCCTTTCACCATCTATACCTATCAAAGGTCTATCTCCCATTTTACACTGCTTAGGATGACAACTGTATAAAATTAACCAGTTGATATTCAATACCCTGAAACCAAAACTATTACTCAATAACTAGTATAGAGATACTATTATTGATAACCACAAAACCAATCTGAGAACATTCCTCCAAGCAAAGGCTACAAAAGAACAATGGAGGGGGGTGTCGGTTCACTGCAATTCACATTCAGATGTAACAATAGCCTTGCTAAAGGAATTCAGTTTGCTTTAAACATTCTAATTCTAATCTTGTCTTCACCACAAGACTGTTCAACAACTACCTGTTAGTATGTTACTAAACTCTTAGCCTTGGAGAGTAGCTACCTCATGAAGATAAGTGATTGTTTCACATTGGTGTGACAAGGAGATATTTCATGGAAGGTGTAAACACTCTGCCTTGTATGTTTCTGCAGAAGTAGTAGTGACAATCATAGTAAAAATCATTCAAATTTATTGAGTATTTGTTATGTGCCAGTCACAGAGCTAATTCATTCATTCAGCCCTTACAGCCACAGTAGGGGGCAGGTTCCTTTATTATGCCTCTTTTAGAAATGAGGAAGCAGAAGAACAGACAGGTCTAGACACTTTAAGTCACTCAGGTGGTAACTCATGAAACAATGTTATCCGTTATTAGTAATGTCACTCAATGAACACCCGTTTTGGTTTTTTTTTTTTTTTTAATGTTTATTATTTAGTTTTGAGAGAGAGAGAGAGCGAGCGAGCACTCATGGGTAGGGGAGGGTTAGAGAGAGAAGGAGACACAGAATCAGAACCAGGCTCCAGGCTCTGAGCTGTCAGCACAGAGGCCGACACGAGGCTCAAACCCACGAACCGTGAGATCATGACTTGAGCTGAAGTCAGACGCTTAACTGACTGAGCCACCCAGGTGCCCCACACGTTTTTGATTTTTAATGACACAGTGCCAAGTACATCTTATTAAAGATGTATAGATATATTTGAAAAGGTAGTAAATAAAGTCATCATTTCCCATCCATCCATGAATTTACTTTATGCCTATTTGGGTGTATCATGTATGAGTCCTGGTGTCAATTTCTAGAGATGTACATAAATGAATAAGCCTATGGCAGCCTCAAGCAGGTCACAGCCTGGAAAGGGCCACAAAATACTACAAGATGGTACAAGGAGGGCTATGCTCCACCTGTGTACACTATACAGTGGGGCACAAAGCAGCAGGTGATCAGCCAGGGGGACTCTTGAATGGAATCTTCAATCACACAAATAAGGGCATTTCAAGCAGAGAAATGGGCACATGCAGTAACCCAGGACATTTAACAGCACAGTTCATTTGAGAAGCCACAAAAAGTTTACAAGTACAGAGTAGAAGAAAACTTTGAGAGGTGGAGCAGGATTAGACGACAGGTCCTTGCATGCTTACTAAGGAATCTGGATTTTATCCCATTGTCCATAAGGAATCATTGGACAGTTATAAGGAGGTTGACTGACCACTTGCCCCAGTAGTTCAGATAAACCCTAGGAAACCTCGGTCACTCTCCATCATCACACCCAATATCCAAGCAAGCTTTTGCAGCTCCACCTTGAAAATACATTCTGAATCAAATGAGGGAAATAACAGCATATGTGCATTCAAATGGAAAGGTTAAGCAGAGAACTGAAGATGCAGGAAAGTATGGGGACAGAGTGATGAAGGGACTGACCATGGCTGTGGGAACGCTGATAATCTGCCCATAGAACATGAGAGAAAGCCCCATCTACAGGCACGGATGCAAGAACCTGAGAATCTGAGGAAGCGATCCTCTGTTTTCTCAGTTGAGCAGGAAGCAAGGCCACCAGAAGAGAGGGAAAAGTGGAGACAAAGGTGAACGGGTTTCCACAAGAAAAGGTACCAAGGAGGTGAGAGGATAGGCAAAATGGGTGAAAGGGAGTGGGAGATACAGACTTGCACTTGTGAAAGGAGTAAGTCACAGGGATGAGATGAGAGGTATAGTATAGGGAATATAGTCAATGGCATTGTAATAATGTATGGTGACAGATGGTGGGTACACTTGTGGCAAGCACGGCATAGTGTACAGACTTGTCCAATTACTATGTTGTACACATGAAATTAATTTAACTGTGTGTCAACTACAATTAAAAGAAGGAAAAAAAAAAAAGGTACAAGTGGTCATCTGGGTGAGTCGGAAAGTGAATGGTCTAGGGCAGTTCCCAAAGTTTTCGGTCCCAGGATGTTATTACACTGGCCATTATTGATCAGCCTCAGCAGCTTCTGTTCGTGGGGGTCACATCTATCAACATTTAACATATTAGAATCCTCAACTGAGAAATCTTTAAAGTATCTACAAGCCCATAATCCATGGTCCACCTCAGCAATGACATCAGTGGCGTCATGCAGCCTTTGAAAAACTCCACTATACACCTGTGAGAAAATTAGAGAAAAGGCAAATCATGTCTTCATTATAAAAGAGACGTTTGACCTTACGGAACTCCTAGAGTTATCTATGGCCCTGTCAGGAGTCCCCAGACCGTCCTTTGAGAACATCTGGTCTAGAGCACTGGGTAAAGCTGGGTAGCCTAGGTGCCTGCTGTGGTTAGGGATGATGAATTTAAAGTGAGAATAGTCTGAGTGATACAGGTTTTTCCTCCATCAGATCCAGCAGCCAAGTTGCAGGCAGGAGTAAGTGGAGAGCTGGATTTAACCAGGGTTGCACTTTACTCAAATGAGTATTGCAAATCAAGAGAAACTGGTATCATAATGGCTGCAGTATTTAAAATCAGGAGGAAGGAAATGAAGACATGAAGGCAGGGAAGAGGTGGCAGGAGCTCAGAAGCTTGTTGGAGTTTAGGTAGAAAGAAAAGTGTAGCAGGAGAATATGACACTTGACACTGAGAATACAAAAGGTAACTATTAATAGTTTCGAACTCATCATTTAAAACTGAATGCACTCCCTCTCGCTCTGAAATCTGTACCTCCTCTATATTACCCTCCCTCCCAAATCCCCCCAGAAAGAGAGGCTCATCCTAGATACTCCTGACTCTCACTGCATTGAAGAGGCCCCAAAGCCTTGTCCATTCCAACTCTCCATCATGTCCATCTTTTTGTCCTTCTCTAGCCTTGCTGTCCTGCCCTTTCTCTGCCATGGCATTCACTGGCCCCTCCCTCCCCTGACTGAACTTCAGCAGCAGCCCTGTTCATGCCCAGTTCTGCTTCATCAAGCTCACCCTTCACTCTGCTGGGGGTGAACTTTGCACAATGAAGTTCATCATGTGATTGTCCGCACTCCATCCATGAAATGATTGTACCAACAGAGGTGGAGGTGTCAAACAGGCAGGTACAGGCTATGTGAATTTGGAGTTCATCGAGGTATGAAAAGTAGGTGACACTACAGTGACATGACAGGATACAGGAAAAGAGAATATGAACAAAGACAATGAAAGAGGCAACTCAAATTTCCTCAGAATGTTTAAAGAGAAACCAGCAAAGGAAACAGGAGATACTAAGTCATGAGAGAGTGAGGAAATGTGTAGTGTGGTGGTAATCAAGGGAGAGTTTCAGAAGCAGCAGAAAAGGCCATGTTAAATGCCATAGAGAGTTTTAGAAAAATAATTTTCAAAAGGGTTGTATTTGAAAATGAGGAAATTGGTATCCACACTGAATCAAAACTGCATAATAAACATGATATAATTTTCCCCACCAAAAAAACAAAAAACAAAAAAAAAAAACCCACCAAACTACTTTCCCATTTTCCTCACCCTGGTAGGCATGGGATTATACCTCACCACCAATAATGTCTCAGCATTTTAATCCTTTATCTCAGGCTCTGGTTCCTAGAGAGCCCAGGTTAAGCCATCAAGTATCCTACAGAACCAGTCCTTAAGATACCTTAATATGCCTTAACATTGTATCAAGTTTAACATTATGCTGACAGATTATCCAAAAGAATAATCTAACAAATGGCAAAGAGGTTAGTGACTTCTGTGAAGCCATGACATTATTTTGAACTGATTGACCAAAACCGTAATAGAGCACAGCACTCTTTTCGGACAACGAACGCCATTTTTCCTCCCTTCAGTATAACCCAATCATCTTCACACAGCACCATCTGGGGTGAGTATAGGCATGTGTTTGGAATGTACACCTTAATGCTAAAATTAACATAATCATGGTTTTTCAAACTATGTACAGTTATGTATAGCAAAAATAGAGTTCTCTTTGCCTTTTTTGAAAAAGTAGGAACAGCATTAAAACCCAACTGCAGGTTAATAGCCTGGAAGGAAATCCTGGGGACAATACTAGTATACTCTTTTAGAAATGCTGTATCACCAACACTTGATGCTCAGAGGTTTAAAAAAAAAAAAAAAAAAGTAAAGAAAAGAAAACTAACAATGATTGAGAGGAAATGGGGATATGGTATTAAGAGGAGCAATCAGTGAAAAATTTTAGGAACACATTAAGTTTTATATTTTCTTATACACATATTTTTTCACACATACATATACAAGACTTCCATATGATAAAATTTATCTAAATCTAAAAGAGCTCTTTTAATAGGTATAGAATTAAAATTCTACTGGACAAGAAAATAACCCTCTACATCTCTTTTCCCTAAAAGCCACCACCATAGCAACAATATTCCTGGAGAGGGGTATAGCACTCTGTACTGATCATCTCCTACCTGTTCTTCTCCAATGGGGTGTTTGCCCATCACACACCAAATCTGTTTCTCTCAAATCACCAAAATATTTCATTTGACAGTCCATCTTCCATCCTTGTTTTACTTCATCTATCAGCAGCATTGACATGTCTGCTCACTCTGTCTCCCAGAAACATTTTATTTGCTTGGTTTCCTGAAACCACACTCTGCTGACTTCCCTCCTGCCTCATGGCCATTCTCTCTCAGCTCCTTTTTGGTTCTCATCTTTCTACCCTTGACACACAGGTAGGCCCAATAGCTTACTCCTTTGACCTCTTCTTTCTAAACACTACTTTTTGGGTGATTTCACCCAATCTCATGATTTTGAATACCACCTATACCCGACTCCAAAATTCACATCTACATTCCCAACTTCTCCGCTGCCTGCTCAGTCTCTCCACCTACATGTCTACAGGGCATTTCAAACATAACTAACTCCAAGTCTCCCCCCTCCCCGAACATCCACCCAGAGCTATCCTAGCTCTAGTTTTCCCCATCTCAGTAATAGCAACTCCCTCTTTCCAATTTCTTAAGCCAAAATTCTGGAGTCATTCTTGGCTCCTCCCTTCTCATACACATAATCTGGTTCCATCAATAAACTCCTAGGGCACCTGAATGGCTCAGTTAAGTGTTCAACTCTTGATTTCGGCTCCGGTCATGTTCTCATGGTCATGAGACTGAACCCTGCACCAAGCTCTCTGTTAAGTATGGAGCCTGCTTAAGATTCTTTCTCTGCCCCCTCTCCCCCACCCACACTCTAAGATAAATAAACATTAAAAAAATAAAATAAACAAACTACTGCCCCTCACTTCAGAATATATCCAGAACTTAATTATTTGTCACCATCTGCCCTGCTATCACTCTGGTCAGAGTTGCCGTCATCTCTTGCCAAAGTGACTATATGAACCTGACGGCTTCCATTCTTGCTGTTCTACAGCACAGTGGCCAGAGTGTCCCTGTTCAAAGGTAAGTCAGGTCAGGGGACTTCCCATTTCACTCAGAGTGAAAGTCAAAGTCCTTACAATGACACATTAGGCTTAAAAAGCTGGCTCCTATTTTCTCTGACCTCATCATGACCACTCTTTCCCACACTCTCCTCCAGTCACAATGGTCTTGCTTTTCCTCCAGTATACCCACCATTTAATTGACCTCAGGACCTCTGCACTTGGTATTCCCTTGCCAGGCATATTCTTCTTTCAAAACATCCATATTCCTACATTCCTTCACTCTCTTCAGGTCCCTGCTCACCTGTTATCCCCTCAGAGAAGCCTTTCTTGACTACCTTCTTAAAAAAAAAAAAAAAAAAAATCAAATGATATTTTGCTCTAGTCCCTTAGTGGGTTGAAATCTCTTCATATGACATTATATAGCCATTTAATTCTTTATTGTCCATCTCCCCCACTAAAATATAAATCCTTTTAGGGCAGGGATTTTGTTGTGTTTATTGCTCCAAGCCAGTATCTACAACAGTTCCTAGGACACAGAACCAGATATTTGTTGAAAGAACCCTGGAAGCCTGAATAATTCATTTTAAGACAATTCAAAGTTTACCCATACCATACACAAATGGTCAGTAAATTCAAATATATTATCATCCCAAGACATAGAATAAAGAAAAATTTTAAATTACAAAACAGTAGGATTAAGATAATCTCATTGATAGATCTCGGGGCCCCTGGGGGGCTCAGTCAATTAAGCATCCAACCCTTGGTTTCAGCTCAGGTCATGATCTCATGGTTTGTAAGTTCAATCCCCACATCAGGCACAGAGCCTGCTTGGGATTCTCTCTTACCCTCTGCTCCCTCCCCTGTGTTCTCTCTCTAAAACAAAGAAAAATGAAAAATATATATATATATATATATTTATATGTATTTTTGAACTGAAGAAGATCCTCCTCCTCCTCCTCCTATATAGCAAGACTAAAAAGACCGGTAGCACAGCCAGGAAGAACAATTGGAGACTGGGATCCCATTTATAATTCTATTTTGAAGGATTATTAATTTAAGACCTCAAGATTCAAACATATAATTGAGAAATTATTTGCAGGTTTTTTAACGCAAACAAGGCAGAAGGCTAACAATAAGAGAATGGAAGAAATCACACTCATTGGAGATAAATACTCTTATCAAAAGGGGCTACTCACTGTATAGCCTGTTACAGGATAATTAAAAACAGCCAATAAGCAAAACATCAACAAACTAAAATTCCCTTTGTCAACAACTGTTCATCACAGTCTCAAATGCGACAAAACTCTGAGGTGAGACTTTATAGTTATTTCCTGGCTTGGAAGATCATGTGCTGTAAAGAAATTCAAATTAATATCATCTTCAACAGAACCTAAATCAGGTAGACAGAAGGACTCGTAGACACTAGAAATGGCAAAAGCCTTTACAGTAATGACATCTCTAAATTCAGAAGAATAAAGTCTGATGGGATGCAGGTCAGGATTTCACTGGGCTACCAGGTTATTTACCATACCATGAATACTGCTGATGGGGTAGGAGCCTTAGAACCAGAAGCAGCTAGAAAGACAGAAGTTAGATCCAGAAATAGAGAGGTCTGCCCAAAGGGGTTTATGGACTTTACAATTGTTTTAAATTTTTCATTGTAACCTTCTAACTCTTTATATGACAATAGCAAAAAAACAAGAAAATGTTTTAATTTTACTACTAGTGAACACCTATAGGTGAGCACTGTAGGCATGTTAAATAGATCACCTTGCTTAATGAAACCGTTAATAAGTGTCACTTAAGGATTTAACAACAATCTGTATAATACAGACTCAGCTGTTCAGCCACCTTCTCTCTCTGCAAAGTGGTCAAGAACCAAGAAGGAAGCCACAACAGACATCACCGTATTCAGGCAGTAGCCTCCCAGGGTTCACTTTTGAGAAAAGCCCTCACTCGCAGGACATTACAGAGGAAACTGCATTGAATTTGGAACCAGAAAGCTCAGGGCTGGACAGACTTAAGAATCCAAAAGCAAAATAGCCTAAGGAAAGCCATTTAGCTGTTTACCTCGTTATAACCCAGTAGCTTATCTGATAGCACAGTGCTGTAATTCCTTTACAGGGCAAGGATCCTGATGTGTTCACTGTGGTACCCCCAGTAGGGATTTCAGTTCTCAGAGTATCAGCTGTGCTCCATTTTCATTAGTGATACTTACAATGATTATCCTCAGTCACCAAAAATTTATATTACAAATATATTCTACAAAGACCAAAATCACATTTGAAAATATTTTCATCCATTGTTAACAATCAAATAAAGGTTAGAAGATCAAAAGAGGGAGATTCTCAGCTGTCCAGAGAGATTGATTATTAGGAACAACTTATTGAACAGCCCCCGAGGGTTCCAGGAAACTGAAGTTTCAGGAAGTGCACACAATACTGTATTCCCTGCTGGTGGGCCAAGCCATCCTGACCCACACTGCCTCCTGAGGCTACTGGCCAGGTGGAAAATAGTGATCTGTAAACTCGATAGCCAAGTGCAGCTCCAGTAGAACTTTGCTCAGAACAACAACTTCCAGTTTAATGAAAATGTCTGTTAACCCCTTAACAGGATATCCAGAATTGAGACAACTTTGAAGAGGTCCATAGAGTTAGCAATCACCACCCAGGATTATGGGAAAGTATGAAATAATTTACCCACTTCTGAAATCATATGGTTCTCACCACTTACAAGCCTGTTTTGTCTTGGGGACTGCTAACCAGCTGACTGAAGACAGGATAGGCGAGGAATATAGAATTTGGGGTGCAGAGGGCCCCTGATGAAATACCGACATCAAGATGAAGAGATGAATGTGTGTGCTCTAACTTTAAATCCACGATTATCTTATGAGTCAATTATACTGTAAAAGGCACTGCTCTAGTTGCTAAGTGGTTGAGACTATCATTCAGGAGTAGTGATAAAATGTCATGGAAGGGGGCTCCTCCTCCCTGTTAAGTTGAACGTGGTTTTTTTATATAATGGGAAAAAGCAAAGAGACGTGCTGAACCGTGTTCAAGATCTGTCCGCATGGAAACTTTCTGACGGGACCAAAAAAAAAAAAAACTACTATTCCTCTGAGCCGTGACTTTTGAGTGGACTCGGACGCATGTAGCCTTCCAGAGTTGTTTTTAACCCCTCGAAGAGGCACCGCCAGGCAAAGCTCCAACCTCAGGAGCCAAGCGTGCACCAACCACACCACCTGAGCAAGCACCGAACGAAGGAAAAGCAGAAGGTCTTAGCGAAACTTGTTTCCTGTCGCCGCTGAGAGACTGGACTCGCTCCTTCTCACATGGCTTCGGAGAAGCTGTAAACACAACCTCGCTGGCCAGCTGGCCACAAGCTCCGGGGGCTTTCGGGAGCAACCGCTGCACGGTGCTCCCTTTTCCTCCCTTTGACCAGTGTCATTCCCGTACAGATAACGGTACCGGAACGCCCTCCACTTCCTAGAGTCATCATTTATGTCATGGTTCCTCTTTCAAGAAAACATGGGGACGACACGCAAAGCAAAAGAACAGAATAAGAGCAAAATTACCCCCATCATCTCCCTGTATCCCTCTCCATTGTTACTGTAAAAGAGCTGGAGCAAATTCCTTTTGTTGTCCTACACGCACACACACGCGCGCGCGCACACACACACACACACACACACAAAAGTAGGTGAAGGGCACCCTAAGACAGTTTATTTTTTCCCGCCTCGCAGAAAGCCTTTACGAAATCCTCATTACCGTCTCCGGACGCAGGACTTCAGCATTCAGCTGAAGACCTAAACCACCCAGACCATTCCAGGCCAAGGTACAAAAAGCCGAAGCGGTTCCCAAAGCAGAAGGCTGGGAGGCAGGGCAAGCTGAGCGCACCTAGACGTTTGCATTTACACAAAGAAATTAGCCGGATGATTAATGGGAGATGCCGGCTGCAGGCGGAGGCGCCCGCGCCGGCTTCCTTACCTGGGACATCTGCGGCCTCAGGTTGATCTCCTTCAGGTTGATGGAGTGCGCCCGGAGGTTGTTGAGCAGCTGGCAGAGCAGGACTCCATCGCGAAGGGTCTGCGCCAGGTCAAACACCTGCGCCGAGTCCCAGGTCACCCGGTGGTTGGCCGGCAGCACCTTGCAGTGGATGAGCCACTGCGCGCACTGCTTCCAGGGCTCCATGCCCGACGGCTCCGGGACACGGCCCGGCCGGGGCAGGCGGCGAGGATGGGGCCGCCGCCGCCGCGGTTCCTCCGCGCCCCGCCGACGCCAGCCACGGCCCGCCGCTGCCCTGCGGGGGTGCGGGGAAGCAGGCGCCGCGGCGGGCGGGTCGGGGGCTCCGCGCGGGGCTCGGCTCCAGTCCCGGCCCGGCTCCTCCGCCGCCCGGCCGCCGCTGCAGCGAGTCCCGCGCGCTCTCCGTGCGCCCCGGCCGGCTCGGCGGCGGCGGCGCACAGGCTTCCGACTCGCGAGCCCGGCGCCCGGCGACTGAGCATGCCCAGCGCGCCGGCCGCTCTCGCTGCCGTCTGCGAGTCCCAAGAGGCGCGGTGGGAGAGCGCCGCCGCCCCGGCCTGGGGTCTGTGCCCGCGGCGGGAAGGGGGGGCGCCCAGCGCCCCCGCCCACTAAGAGCCCGCAGGTGCCCAGGGAGTTTTCCCTCGGGCTGGCTTCCCGGTTTGGGGAGAGTGGGGCTGAACACTAATACAGAGGGGTCTCCTACTGAGACCCCTCGATGGCTACATAAAATTTTTTAAAGGGTCCGAGGGGAGTAAAGGATTAATTAGGGCCCCTGGACTCCCCAGAGAAACGAAAAAATGGCCCAAAGCATCTTGAGAGCGCAGTGCTTAAAGTTTTAGAGATCGTCACCCCTCACCCCTTTCTGTTCTAGCCCCTGAATTCTCTTCCTAGAGATAACTACTGTTTCTCCAAGTTAGTTGCTGGTAAGGATGTTTTGGCACCTTAAAAGTGTGTGGGGAAACGCCTGCGGGAACCTGCCCCTAACCCCTGAGCCTATTTCGATGCCAGGTGTTTTTCACTTAGACGGTTTCCCTCTCAACCTCGTAACTGCTCCTCGTCGCAATCCTAACGCTTTTCTGATCGCAAAGAAACCTTCGGGGGAGAAATAGGCGGGTGAGACGCCCCCGGAGCGCAGGCGGCCACACTGCGCATGCACCGGCGAGCCAGGCCCAGGTGGCTGGGAGAGCAATTAGCATCAGTCCTCAGCTGCGCGGGTCAGGCTAAGCTCTGAGACCCTTAGCAAAGTTGTACCGTGCCCCCCCGAAACTCACAGCTGACTCAAGCACAGCAGTCACATTTCTTAAATCCTCTGGGGACTCCTAACTGGGCCCCGTTTACTCCCGCTGCCCCTCAAAACCAAAAACAGTGTTTAAACTACTCATGGCAAGATACCACCACATTGAACTCTTACTGTTTTATATAAATGTGGTTGGGGCTCACCATTTCGAGACGTATCCTTTGAAAATTTAAAAATAAAAAGTAATGAAACCCAATAGGTGGGATTTTAGATTTTTTTTCTATTGTATTACAGTTCCGTAGCTCAAATTTCTATTATGAACCATATTAATTTTATAAAAAAGGTCAAAATGTTTTTTAAAGCATATCTGATCTGTTAAGGACAGGGACTGTGTCCTTTTCCATTAGCCTGTGAAAATCGTAGCACACTGTGTACGCTGAGCATTAAACAATAAATCAGCCTGAGGATTTCCTTTCCTCACATGCATCCTTCCCCAGCAGTTTCCCCTTGTGTTCAACCCAGATTACATCAATGGCACCATGTTTCCTAAACTACAATTTTGGCAAATAAATCATACTAAGCTTTACATATCTTTAGAAACAAAACCAACACATATGAATCACCATGTAATACACAATCTTGCATAAAGAGAAATTAAAATGAAAAAGAAGTTGCACTTGAAAAAGAATAACAAGGTATAAATTCCATTTCAGGTAGCAATGGATCATTCTTGGGTCTTGTAGGATATTTCCAAAGCCCAGGTAATATACACTATACCAAGAGGCAGACCTGGGTTTAGAGTTTGAGCTCGGCTGGTTTCTAGCAACATGACCTTCAGAAAATTACCAAATTCCTCTAACCTTCAGTTTCCACGTATGTAAAAGGGGAAAAATAATACCTCATAGTGTTGGCAGAATCTAATGATACAATGCCTTGCTCTTCAAAATGCAGTCCATGGGCCAGCAGCACCACTCAGGAGCTTGTTAGATATGTAAACTCTTGAGGTCTACCCCCAGACCAAATGAATCAAAGCCTACCTTTTAACAAGATCCCCAGGTGCTACATATTTATGTTAAAGTCTGAGAAGCACTGATATAATGCATAAAACGTGTGCTGCCTAACACTTAGAGCTCCATAATCATTAACCAATAGCTTTGAGTTCACAGATAGGCAGCAATGACCAAACAAGTTCTATTTAACTTTTTTTTTACAATTAATATATACTGTATCATAATATATAATATGACTTCAAAATATAAAACCAGAGAGTAGAGAGAAGGGCAAGAGGAAAAGATATGGAAGGCCTAGAAGGTAAGGAGGCTAGAGAAATAGAGTTACTCAAGCAAACAAGGGGCTAAGTGTCAAAATGTGAATCATGTGGAACTCATTAAAGTGTCAGAAATTGGGCAAGAACAAAAATGACAATGGGCTTTTTTGAGCTGTCAGCCAAATCCCTTTTCCTTTACAATCTTACCACCTAGTGACAGTGAAAGCTGGGAGATAAGGACTAAATTCCATCAGTGGCACTCTTTGCTAGTCCAGCGCCCCAGCGTTCGAGTGAAGGCCATTCTTGCACGCGTAACTTGTGACTAGGACTCAACGACCCACTGCCCTGAGGCCTGCATTAGTTCCTGAGGCACATCCACACTCTACCATTTACTGAACGCCAAGCCCTCTGTCGGCCACTTCACAAACATTAACTGCAAGTTAGAAGATGTTCCCCTTTCCTAACAGATGAAGAAAGGATATCAAAGGCACTAAGCACCCTTCTTCTGGGTTACTAAGCTCTCAAAACAGGGTGAATTTGGGCTCCACAACTGTGTTTTTTCTATTCAAAGCTGCTCCCCATTATAATAATCACTTTAGTGAATTTAATTACTAGTTTAAATCTCTCCCCACTAGACTGAAACACCTTGAAGGTAAGGATGGTGACTTATTCATCTCCACATTCCCAGAACTAACCTTGGTGATTGGCATACCATAAGCGCTCAATAAATATTAGTTGAGTAAGTGAGTAATGAGTGAGCAAATGAGCTATGTTGCCTCTTTCTACTCTCTCTGTCCTCTCTTCCTGGTAGTGAAAAGATCAGGAAACATTCATGGTGTTACTATCAGGCCACATGAAGAGAAGGTCTCCTCCATCCTGTGTGTCTCGCTAGCCTTTCTGGGCCCTCCAGCATATCAGGCGCCCTTTCTTCTCTCTTGCATTGCTCTGAACTTTGGATCTTTGCCTCAGCCTTACTTAGTATAAAAATGGGAAACAGTATGGGTGGCATCTGAGCTTCAGGAAAGACAAGACAGCAATAGATAAAGGATATCACACTCCAGGTCTCTTTCCACATTCACATTACCCCATAATCAGAAAGTAAGGATTAGAGAATTCACTAGGTTATGCATCAGTCCTAACATACCACAGAACTATAAAGTAAAGGAGATGAGAGCCACATAAAGTCATTTCTTGCTACAATCTGTGCTGTCACTCAGTCTTTGCCAATTTTTTTCTTTTTATTCTTTCAACTGTTAAGTTTACAAAAGCACTAAGATCTACCACCAAGAAATTCTGAAACCTAAATTTCTTATTCCTTATTTTACTTGTTTTGTATCACAGAAGTGAATCACTGATGCTATAAAGCATATCAAAGGTAAATCGATTTGGAGTGCTTAGGTGACTCAGTTGGTTAAGCGTCCAACTTCGACTCAGGTCATGATCTGTGATCTGTGAGTTCGAGCCCCACATTGGACTCTGTGCTAACAGCTCGGAGCCTGGAGCCTGCTTTGGATTCTGTGTCTCCCTCTCTCTTTGCTCCTCCACCACTCACACTCTGTCTCTCCCTCTCTTGAAAATAAACAAACATTAAAAAAAAAAGATAAATCTATTCATGAAAGCATTAAAAAGGCAAAAACAGAAATAATGTAGACTACAAACTGAATTCCAGACTCTGTGTCTGTTAGGTTAATTTTCTTCAGCTACAATCAAATGTAGTTTTGTTTCACAAACATTAGGGATGTAGGCTTTAAGTTTCTAGTAATTTGATAGTGTTTTAAAATAAACACCAAAGAACCACTGCAAAGATAGGATGGGTTAGAGTGACATTTCTATAACAACCATTCTTCTAATAAATATGAATGTAGTTATTCAAATAAGTGTGAATTTAAATATTTTTAGGTATAACTGAGCAAGATCTCATTAGGATCATAGGATTTTCTTTTCTCTTCTAACATGTTTAAGCCCTGATAATAACAACAACAACAACAACAACAACCATGATGTTGATGATGAAGATGATGACAATGATGATAATGGCCCTTATTCAAACTGTCACTTAGCATCTAACAAAAGAAATTTACGTGAGATAATTTATGACACAGATAGGCTCCATAGAAGCAGCCTAAAAAGGAGCATAAGAACATGACTCAAAGTCTTTGTGTTACAAGGGATAGACCAATAAAATGCTAATTAGCTAACTCATGTCCAAATAAATGAAAATATAAGTGTTCTCACTCTCTCCACTGTGGATACACACACACACACACACACTCACACAATGAAGCTCCAAAGGTTTAACTCACCAAATGAACCTCACCTCAGCTGCATCTTCTGGTTCACATCAAACATGCTGCAGCCCTCACGCCCTGGTTAGACAACAGTCCACTGTGGAACATTAGCAGTAACACGTGTACACGTTATGTTTTAAATATGACTGAGAAGGCTGGACTTGCAGGGGAAAGCTCACTAGCTAAAATAGCTATGTGATCAATTAGGGGCCTTGATCTAATTTGTGGAACATTTCAATTTTATTTGGGTGTTGATAAAAATAAATTGTCAAAGAGAGAGCTCTTCATACCAAGATGGTGAATATCAAAATCCAATGTGAGAAGCCTGTGGTGTCCCTTTTTCCAAAAAATCCTTATTCATATCACAATCATAATACTGAGTTGGTTGTAGAATAATTATCTAAGTGTCTGACATCACAACTACCAGCACCTTCCCTGAACCTACACCCTGCTCCTCTTAAGAGCTCCTCAGGAACAGGGAATAAATATATCTAATTCATGTCATATCTCCGGTGCCTAGCACTTAGTAGGGGATGGGTGGATGGACGAATGAATGGATGGACGGGTGGGATGGATAAATGAAATGAATAAGATATAAACCACATGATGATAGTAATTCTGAGAAAGGAGAAAGCAAGGCTAAAAGTTCCATTTGCCATTTCCACATGTCACCCAGATTTATTCCAGCCACCAACAATGTCCTTGGGAAAATAAAGCAATACTGCAGGACTGATTGACTTTACCCACATGAAGAGACTATAGGAATACTAGAAAGTGTCCCATTCCCCATTCCAAATAATTCAGAACACCTATTTAATTTATTTTTGTTTGAATGTTTTTTAACAATTAAAATCCATTATCACACAATTAGGAACTACCTGAGAAAGCTAATATATTTACTGATGCCTGATAGCAACAGCTACTATTTATTGAGTTCTTAGAAGCACTGACAGCTAGCTATTGAACTATGTGCTTTCTATGCTTCGTTTTATTTGATTATCATAATCTCTCTAAGATAGGTGCTATTATTTACTTCATCTTATAGGTGAGGAAACCAAGACTAAAGAAGCTCAACTGTCTTTCCTAAATTCAAGCAGCCAGTAAGGGGCAGAACCAGTGTGAGAACCCAAACACTGTGATGCTAAGTTACACACATATCATTGTGATGCCATTCTCCCTCCCTGGAGACTGAAGGTACAGAGAGATTCCCAAGAGAAGACTCCAAAAAGATGGCTTTATACACAGCCAAGTTTGAATGCTCCATGCCTATGCAAACCCAGTAACAAAGTACAGCTTCAATATTTACATAAATGAAATTCCCTTCTATTGCCATTCAAATATCAGGAAAAGAAGCGAAATCTGTTTGATACAGTAATGTTGTTTTAATTCTTTATTTGTTTTTTTAAATATTCCGATTTTGGGGGTGCCTGGGTGGCTCATTCGGTTAAGCATCTGACTCTTGTTGGCTCAGGTCATAATCTCATGGTTTTGTGAGTTCAAGTCTCACGTCAGGCTCCATGCTGGCAGGGCACAGCCTGCTTGGGATTCTCTGTCTCCCTCTCTCTCTGGCCCTCCCTCATGCTGTCTCTATCTCTTTCAGAATAAATTAACTTAAAAAATAAATAAATAAAATATTCTGATTAATGTGTTTTAAAGTTTGTTAAGTATTCATTTATTCTTTTCAGATGTAAGGCTTTTGTTTTATTTTGTTGTGTTGTGCTATGTTCCAGAATGACATGAGGTTTTTTGTTTTTGTTTTAATCTGGGGGATGGGGAGAGGGGTCAGAGGGAGATTTAGAGAATCTTAAGCAGGCTCCATGCCCAGCATAGAGCCCCACACAGGGTTCAATCCCACAACCCTCGAATCATGACCTGAGCTGAAATCGAGAATCAGATGGTCAATCAACTGAAACATCCAGGGACCCCAACATGTGATTTTGAAGTTTAGAAGGTTTAGAAAACTATCTTTTTTGATCATCAGACCCACAATGACAATGCGGGAGTGATTTAACAAGAAAGCTAGCTAGTTTTGTGGGAAACTGACATGAGAATGCTAAAAAGCACCAAAATAAAAATCTAATGTGCCTTATTAGATCACATGTGCACCCAGACAGACATTCTCCCATTTATGTATTTTCACAGACTGTTTATGCTCTACTTTGCAATCCTGGCATTAGGTTACCTGTAAAATCACACACTTGTTTTTATTGCACACACAAACACAAAGGGAGTCTCACTGTCGGCACTAGAAGAACAGCATGTATCCGGCCAGAATGAAAATACAATAACCATTTCTGTTTCAAACTGTTTGGTTTGTTGCTGGCAAAACTTTTAAGTTATTCTCACAGAAATTTCCTAGATTTGGGAAATAATTCATGTGTTCTTCCTGCTTTCTTCTCTCTTCTCTCTGACATTTCTCAGGAACTAAAATTTAGGGCTGTTTAGATCATAATATAGAATTAGGGTATAAGAAAGAAAGGGATAAATCTAAGGAAGATTGCTCTGAGAGAACAACGATAATTGAGATTATTTTAAAGAGAGAGGAGGATGAAATGGTAAACCTAAACAAAATAGGAAAATTATTTTCATGTTTTCAAAAAATGAAAAACTATGATTCACCAACAATGAAGCAACAGAAAGAGAAATCAAGGAATTGATCCCATTTACAATTGCACCAAAACCCATAAAATACCTAGGAATAAATCTAACCAAAGAGGTGAAAAATCTATACGCTGGAAACTGTAGAAAGCTTATGAAAGAAATTGAAGAAGACACAAAAAAATGGAAAAAGATTCCATGCTCCTGGATAGGAAGAACAAATATTGTTAAAATGTCGATACTACCCAAAGCAATCTACATATTCAATGCAAACCCTATCAAAATAATACCAGCATTCTTCACAGAGCTAGAACAAATAATCCTAAAATTTGTATGGAACCAGAAAGACCCCAAATAGCCAAAGCAATCTTGAAAAAGAAAACCAAAGCAGGAGTCATCACAATCCCGAACTTCAAGCTATACTACAAAGCTGTAATCATCAAGACAGTATTGTCCTGGCACAAGGACAGACACTCAGATCAATGGAACAGAATAGAGAACCCAGAAATGGACCCACACATGTATGGCCAACTAATCTTTGACAAAGCAGGAAAGAATATCCAAGTGGTGCTGGGAAAACTGGACAGAGACATGCAGAAGAATGAACCTGGACCACTTTCTTACACCATACACAAAAATAAATTCAAAATGGATGTAAGACCTAAACGTAAGACAGGAAGTCATCAAAATCCTAAAGGAGAAAGCAGGCAAAAACTTCTTTGATCTTGGCCGCAGCAACTTCTTACTCAACATGTCTCCAGAGGCAAGGGAAACAAAAGCAAAAATGAAATACTGGGACCTCATCAAAATAAAAAGCGTCTGCACAGTGAAGGAAATAATCAGCAAAACTAAAAGGCAACCGACAGAATGGGAGAAGATATTTGCAAACAACATATCAGATAAAGGGTTAGTATCCAAAATCTATAAAGAACTTATCAAACTCAACACCCTTAAAAACAAATAATCCAGTGAAGAAATGGGCAAAAGACATGAATAGACACTTCTCCAAAGACATCCAGATGGCCAACCGACACATGAAAAAATGCTCAACATCACTCATCATCAGGGAAATACAAATCAAAACCACCATGAGATACCACCTCACACCTGTCAGAATGGCTAACATTAACAACTCGGGCAACAACAGGTGTTGGTGAGGATGCAGAGAAAGAGGATCTCTTTTGCACTGTTGGTGGCAATGCAAGCTGGTGCAGCCACTTGCAGTATGGAGGTTCCTCAAAAAATTAAAAATAGAACTGCCTTACGACCCAGCAATTGCACTACTAGTATTTATCCAAGGGATACAGATGTGCTGTTTTGAAGGGACACATACACCCCCATGTTTATAGCAGCACTATCAACAATAGCCAAAGTATGGAAAGAGCCCAAATGTCCACTGATAGATGAATGGATAAAGAAGATGTAGTATATACATACAATGGAGTATTACTTGGCAATCAAAAAGAATGAAATCTTGCCAGGGGCGCCTGGGTGGCGCAGTCAGTTAAGCGTCCGACTTCAGCCAGGTCACGATCTCACGGTCCGTGAGTTCGAGCCCCGCGTCAGGCTCTGGGCTCATGGCTCAGAGCCTGGAGCCTGTTTCCGATTCTGTGTCTCCCTCTCTCTCTGTCCCTTCCCCATTCATGCTCTGTCTCTCTCTGTCCCAAAAATAAATAAACGTTGAAAAAAAAAATTAAAAAAAAAAAAAGAATGAAATCTTGCCATTTGCAACTACATGGATGGAACTGGAGGGTATTATGCTCAGCGAAATTAGTCAGAGAAAGACAAATATTATATGACTTCACTCATGAGAACTTTAAGAGACAAAACAGATGAACATAAGGGAAGGGAAACAAAAATAATATAAAAACGGGGAGGGGACAAAACATAAGAGACTCAAATATGGAGAACAAACAGAGGGTTACTGGAGGGATTGTGGGAGGGGGGATGGGCTAAATGGGTAAGGGTCATTAAGGCATCTACTCCTGAAATCATTGTTGCACTATATGTTAATTTGATGTAAATTAAAAAAAATAAAAAATAAATGAAAAACTATGGTCCATTACCAAAAACATCTGCCAGTATATCAAATCTGATTTACTTCCTCATTTAACAAATGTTTAGCACTTCCTAAGTACCAAACTCTCCTCTAAAGTTCATGTGGAATTACAGAGTAAAAGTAAAACGGGATCCCCTACTAAATCTCTGTGAAAATTTAGTTACCGTTATAAGACAGGATATGAAAGATGGCACAAAGATCCAGGATGTTTCTATGCAGTGGTGGTGTTTTTATATTTAATGTTAACTGCTTATGACAGTAGTTAGTAAAATAACAAACAGGTACAGAACTGGAAGGATTGCTAGATAGGCAGAACACAGAATACCTTTCTCTTGAGGTCTGCCCCAGGCCTAGAAGAGCAGCCAGCTAAATGAAGTCTATTCTCTTCTAGAATCCTGGTATCTCCACATTTGTGGCCCCTTCCCTCCCTCTTCTTAATCACTGCAAGTGCCCAGGACAGAAATAACTTCTGGGGTGTCCCCAGGACCCAAAAGAGTTAACACTGATGCAACTTAATAAAGCAAAAAGAGCTGAAGGCATTAATTAGAAACTCCAAAATATTGAACATCCTAACTAACCAAGGTAATTCACAGTGAACCCCCTCCCGCGCCCCCCCCCCCCCGCCAAGTATCTGCATGAATCTCCCACACTGCCCTGCGTCTCTGCTAAGTGGTTCAGTTTTCTCACCAAACAATGGGAGAGGAGCTGCCATAGGCTGCTAGAGAAGACAGGTGATCAATATGAGCACAAGGGCTGTGGTCTCCCAGCCTGTTTCCATCACATTGATGGTGAACTGAGTTACTTGAATCAAAGCAAATGATATTTGGCTGCTGGCTGTCTATCAGTGCCTTTCATTTTGATCTGTCCCTTATTTGAAAGTGCCGGGGAGGATGTGCCTGCTGGCTGAAATCTCTCTTTACAGCTGCTTGCTGTGATGTGCATGTAGATGGTAGAAACTGTGACCCCACACCTCTGTGGAAGCTACCAGTTTAATTTTTAGTTGAGGTGAAAAAGAGGCAGATACTGCTGACCCAAAACCAGTGGTTCTCTGGCACTGGAATGAGGATCATCAGGAAGGTCTTTGCTTTGCAACCACATTTGATTTGGACATTCCGTATCAGATCTCTGCCTAATAATTGCTTTTCTCATACTTATTACATATCTCACATTCAGAGATTAAAAGCTTAACTGTTCTTTAATAATGTCCTATAATTATGTCTCAATAGTTATAATTCCATTATAGATTAAAAAGTTTTTTGCATCTCTAAAGAGCCAGAAACTAGTATCAGTGAGGAAATTCTCATGTAGCTTTTAAATAAAATCTAATTATTTGGGGAGTCAGCTTTAACTACCCTTTTTTGCATTTAAAGGTATAGGTAATATTTTGCTATTTGGGGAAACTGATCCAAACGAGATACAGGTTTAAAGATATTCTCTACTTTTGATCTGTCTTTCCCTCTAGGTTTTCTACACAAAAGTTCTCCACAATGTTCTCATACTCTGCAGATAAACCGGAGAAAATCCAAGCCTTGAATTTCACTTTTCAAAGGATCTTTCAGGAATGAGCTAAGCAATGGTCATTTTGCAAGAGGATTAAAAACCAAATTGCCATCTCATTCCAGTTACACACTGTGGCAAATGAGAGCAGCTGTTAAATAAATGTTGCCAGTGTACTCAGATCCTACATCAGCCATGCAAGCCCTGCTGTGCTCCATGGCCACAAAACGTGGCTCGAAACTAAGCCAGATCTGTAGCCAATGCATATGATGAATGGGTAGGAGGGTTCCGGCACATCCCTTTGCCCACATTAGATTCCTGCAAGCCCAGGTAAAGGGCCACCTCCTCAGAAAGGCCTTCCCTGATAATGAGGGACAACCCCATCCTCAAACCACCCCCACCAGTATAATTTCTACTTCGTCTGATAGTTATTTTTATTGGTCTTAAGAAGAATCCTTAAGGAAACAGTGTCTAGTTCATCTGGGAATTCCCAAGAGCTCACTAAATACTGATGAATGAACAAATGAATGAGCAGTCTCTGACCTATCACTGTAGACATGCTACCTTTAGTCTTTAGCTACAAAAAGCTTTCATATTACTTACAGCATTCTTGTGCATATTTAACTTTCTGTTGCCTAGACTTTACCTTCTTGAAACAGTTTTCTTTAAAAGTTTTGAGTAGAGTGTAAGAAGCAGTCTAGAAGGGGTAAAGTGTGGGTGTAGACGGGGTAGTGGTGACTGGAGACAGGGGACAAATATAACTCAGGAATGGTGTGATCCATTTGATTTTTAAAACAAATTCATTCCAAAAGTGCTGAAGAAGATAAAGTATCTAGTACAACCATCGTGTTAAATGCTATCTATTTAGTTATCAATAAGCGATTACTATGAGCAAATAAAAATGTGACCTAAAACAAAAATATGTTCAATAAAAGTCTCAGAATTCTTCCTCAATAATCCTAAATCACACTTCACTTACAGAAGGTGTATAGTCTGTTTTTCAGAATGATTTTCTCCATAATGTCTGAACTATACATGATTTATGTGTGAGAGGTAAGTCCTTCCAGCTGTTGAAAATTAGCTTAGTCACCAGTCTAGTGAGACCAGCCATGAAATGCCCTGGTTATTGGCAATTTGTTATCTCTGAGCTCTTCAAATTAAGTCTGGTTGCAGGTCATTCCGAGAAGGGGTCAAATCACTTAGCAGAGCATGAGAAAGAGAGGACGTGTCAGACTACTCTTAATCAAATTCTTTCACTTCTTTCATTCTTTTTCATTCTTGGCCTTGGTTGTCTAAATTAATCTTCTGGGTTATAAATGGTCATTGGCCATTTATGAGAGCAGAAGTCCTTCCTAACGGGTCCAGGATAATGTTATTTTAAACATATACTGGGCTTCAGATTGTGAGCCAGGAACTGAACTTCATGTTCTTACACAGCTTATTTTACTCACAGTAGACCTGCGGAGTAGATATATTACAGGTTAGGAAAAAAAAAGGTTCAGAGAGCTAGAGCAATGTTTATAACAGCATGACTTCAATCCACAAAATCAGAATTTATGAGGGATATCTAGGAATCTGTTAAATCAGAATTTCTGCATTTTTCACTGCTGCTCCAGGATGATGATGATTGCCTTTTATTATGAAAAATTTTGAACCTATACCAAAGTGGAAGGGATAGTCACTACACATCCTGTACCCATCACCAAGATTCAACAGTTATCACCCAAAGGGGTGAGTATCTCTTCAATTTTTTAGACTCTGCCCTGTGATACTCTAATTTCTAGGTCCCTTGGATGAAACATCCAGATGCTTCTCTGAAAATAATAAAATTTGAGAATCAGTGGAGTTGTGTGACTCTCCCGTATTACATGGCTATGGAGCAGCAGAGATCAGAAGCAAATCTGAAATCAGAAGTTTCTTTCCATTCCATTCCATTCCATTCCATTCCATTCTGAAAACAGAAGTTTCTTTTCATTAAACCACAGCGGTATTCATCAAGTACATAAGTGTTTATTGAGTTTCTTTATGTTTATATAGCACCAGACTGAGGACTAGAACATGTATAAAGAAGTGAATAATGTATGATGGAAATGATGAAATAGGAACATGTAGTAATCAAATCATATTGCGAAATGACCTGTGAGCAATGACCAAAATGAATTATACAGATAATAAACACATTATTGGAAATGGGAGAACAAAGAAACATGAAACCATTTAAAGAGTCTTTACACAAGAGGTAAGATTTGACCTGGGCCTGTAGCAAGGAAGGGCTCTCCAAGTGAAGAATCACATGAGCAAAAAAGAAATTCAGAACAAACAAAGCTTTTTTTGGAGGAACAGGGAATGAGAAGCAGGCTGGCTGGTCCAGAGGGATGGTATCAGGAAGCCACATTGGATTGTTAGCAGGGCCAGATCATGGAGGTTCTCAAAGGCAGGATAGAATAGGGATACCAGGAAGCCACCAGGAATTTTTGAAGAGGAGAGAAATGTGATTCAAAGCAGGAACTTGGGATGGAAACTCTTGACCTCGGTATGCCTGAAAATGACAGTTTTAGGAGGCCGGGTGTCCAGATAAGCAGAAGACAAAAAAGACCCAGACTGAGAAACAACTATGGAGCATTTTATAGAATCAACTGGACTTGGTGGAGACAACAGGCAGGAATAAGTTAAAAATGCTCTGAGGCTTTGTAACTGGGGAGTTAGAAGAACTGAGGAATACCAAAATGAGTTTTCCTGGAGACAGCGGAAGATTTTAAATTTGCATTGGAGGAGAATTAGGGTAGGAAGCAGGGGCCGAGAGCATAGGGAACAGTGGAGAAAGCAGTAGATACAGGATCAAGGGAAAGACTCTTTGGAAACTAATAACAGAAATTACGAGGTTGGACAGCCCAGTGGAGCTGCCACTCTGTATTACCTGAATCCAGGGCGGTGCCCACCAGAAGACCGGTTGGACGTTAGTCCCTGTGAAGATGCCCTTTATAACACTGCCCCCGAGTGAGGGGTAGAACCCCTGCTACAGCACTTCGAAGTGCTTTCCAGTTAGTCAGTTAGGGCCAATCCTGATTCAATATCTGATTTACAGAGCATAAAAATGTCTTATTAAATTTGGAGGGTAGGGGTGCCTGGGTGGCTCAGTGGGTTGAGCATCCCACTTCAGCTCAGGTCATGATCTCACGTTTGTGGGTTCGAGCCCCACGTGGGGCTCTGTGCTGACAACTCAGAGCCTGGAGCCTACTTTGGGTTCTGTGTCTGCCGCTCTCTCTGCCCCTCCCCTGCTTGCACTCAGTCTCTCTCTCTCTCTCTCAAAAATAAAATAAAACGTAAAAGGTTTTTTTTTTTTTTTCAATTTGGACTGTAGAGGGAAAAAACACTAGTGAAAAATTATTGAAGCAACTTAACAGCAGACTATACATGCTTCATAAAATATTCATTGAGGCCCATTCCATATGTCTTCTACAGGTGTGGTTTTATGGAACTGTAATCCCTCCTTCCCTAGGGATTATGAAATCTACAATGGGAGTATCTAGAGGCTGGTCTCAATTCCACTTTAGGGATTTACTTTCCTTATCTGAGTCTGTTTGTTCCCCTTCTAAGGTTCCAAATTGGTCTTTGATAATTAACTCATTTATTAAACAAATATTTATTGATCATCCATTTTTTTCTAATGCTAGAGATTCAGCGACAAATAAGACAGACAAAAATCTTTACCTTGATGGACTTTGCTCAATGACTAATGACTTATAAAAGTGTGCATCCAAAATGAAGTATGCTATTCTTTTTTTTTTTTTTTTTTCAACGTTTATTTATTTTTGGGACAGAGAGAGACAGAGCATGAATGGGGGAGGGGCAGAGAGAGAGAGGGAGACACAGAATCGGAAACAGGCTCCAGGCTCTGAGCCATCAGCCCAGAGCCCGACGCGGGGCTCGAACTCACGGACCGCGAGATCGTGACCTGGCTGAAGTCGGACGCTTTACCGACTGCGCCACCCAGGCGCCCCGAAGTATGCTATTCTTAACTGTACAAATTGTATTTGCTATTCTCACTATTGCGTTTTTGGCCATGTGCACATTTAAACTCTGTGTCCCCTCTCAAAGCCCTACTTCCCCTCTACCTGCTAGAAATAACATTAGATCTAATGATTTCTAAAGCATCTACATGTAGTTACACTGCTACAGGGTCAGTAGAATCGCATCCCCAGTCCCCTGAGCATCCTCTCTTCTGTTAATACCAATGATACCAACAACCCCTGACCCCTCATTGTTACCACACCTTGGTGCTTCTCTCCCTCCTCCTTCCCCCGATTAACCCCCTACCCTTCACCCTCCCACCCCTATGGTCCCATGACGCCTATGGTTGTCTCATGCTGTCACCTACTAGAACAAATAGTCTCTGAGACCTCAGTGGAGCACTACTAGGGAGAGTAACACCCACCAGCAAACCCTTCTCATATTCTGAGCCCATAGGAGAGAATTTAAAATCAAAGTTTCTGGCTACAAACAACACAGAGTTTATTTGTTTATTTCTTCTAATATATAGGTTGCAGGGACTCAGAGAACTCATCTCTACTTTAGCAGGGCTCTCTGGCATCATCCCCACTTTCCCACCCATGTATTAAAATCTATAGTAAACCAATCCATAGGCTTTTTTTTAAGGTTTATTTATTTTGGGGAGACAGAGACAGAGAGTGAGAGAGAGAGAGAGAGAGAGAGAGCAAGAGGGGGAGGGGCAGAGAGTGAGGGGGACAGAGAATCCAAAGTGGGCTCTTTACTGACAGCACAGAGCCCCATATGGGGCTCGAACTCACAAACCCGGAGATCATGACCTGGGCCAAAGTTGGATGCTCAACCAACTGAGCCACCCAGGTCCCCATAGGCTCTTTTTAAAAAAAACCAAAGAAGTATTGTCACTTTTAATCAATTGGATTCTGTTTAGCCAGGAAAATAACTATTGCCAGGAAAAAAGCACAGTACTTAGGATGTCTACCCACCCTGCTAATCCTTTAAAAAAAGAATGTTTCATTTTAGTAAGGATGCATTTTTGAATCTTATAATTTTAGGAACAAGCATTTATATTTTTTCCTATTTTTCCTAATCATGAAATTTTTTGCCACTCACTTAGGGACGATTCCCTGCTTAAGCTATCTAGATATATTTTCCTTTCTTCTGACCAACACTGATTAAAAAATCATAGAGTGTTTCTAATTAATAAATGATGAATAAAAATCCTAAAAAATATTACTGAAAAAAAAAACATTATTTTATGCTGAAAAAACAATAGGGCTAAAATCCAAGTCCAATCATTCTCAAATGAATGGTTTCAAAAGGAACAATATTTCCTTTCAAGAAGCACCCATGAGAAGTAAGTGGTTTGCTTCAAAGGCTCCCAAGGGAAAAGGATTGCCCACAGATCTTAGGTTTAATATGGGAAATAAATGTTGTTTTAGACTTCAAGTTTTGTTCTTTTTTTAATTTTTGAGGAAGTTCAGAAGCTTAAATTTTTTATTAAAAATGTATATGGTGGGGCGCCTGGGTGGCGCAGTCGGTTAAGCGTCCGACTTCAGCCGGGTCACGATCTCACGGTCCGTGAGTTCGAGCCCCGCGTCGGGCTCTGGGCTGATGGCTCAGAGCCTGGAGCCTGTTTCCGATTCTGTGTCTCCCTCTCTCTCTGCCCCTCCCCCGTTCATGCTCTGTCTCTCTCTGTCCCAAAAATAAATAAACATTGAAAAAAAAAATGTATATGGCAATTGTTACTATCTTATCTCATCTGTTGTTTTCTTTTTCTCTTATCTTTCATAAATTTTGTATGATGAGGAAGCAAATTCTCTGCTATTAACAATTCCTTTTAACAAGAAAGGGATATTATCAAATATAAGAGGAGGAAAGCAAATGATAGATTTAATTCTAGTGTGGACAGGAGAGATCTTGTGGTCAAGAAAAGTAACCGTTTAAAACATAAAATCAGTTTTGCTGTTCTTGTGGCTTTACACCAGTTAGGCTCCCATCAATAACATGTTTTACATTAGAACTTATAAAGTTCACAGCCCAAGATAAAAAGGTTTTTTTCCCATAAAGAAAAACCAGTGCCCAAGTTCCCACCAACACATGCCAAAAGGATACTTTCATGTCAACATGGAATACTTTATCTTGATTTATTTCAGACAAAGAACTTGTAACTTCAATTAAATAAGGAATAAATATTCAATTATGAAGTGTTTTAAACCCTGAGGCTTCCATGAAGAAGAAAAGTAATAAATTAATCTTGTAGAACCAAGATTACACATTACTGTCCTCTGACTCTACCTAATTATCTCAGAAGATAAAATGTATTTGAAATTCAACAGAGGATTATACAGAATTATCAGGAAATATAGAAAATCATTCATTAACATCCTCTTCAAGTAAAAGTGAATTTTGGAGAGTCTCTAAGTGAATAATTGTCTCATCAATGCTTAGTGAAATTTCATGCAAAACATCTAAAGTTCCTAGTCTCCAAAATGAAAAGAAAAACATTCTCCCTTAAAAATAAACTAGTTTCAGTCAATACTCGTCCAAATCTGCTTACTTTTGAGAACAAACTATAACACAGTTGACATTTCTTTTCTACATTCAAAGAAACTATGAAGTGCAAAGTCATTATTAACAATCTATTCCTTCCTCTCCCATCAAAAAATGACCTGGTTAAAAAAAAAAAAATACACACACACACGTGCACACACATACATACATATATGGTAAGTTTTCCCTAAAATGGCTCCTCTTATCAATTTCCCACTTCAGTCAAACTGCTGGTCATGACTGTCGCAAGTACGGTCCTAAATGCCTCATGGGCTTCACACACAGCCCATCCACACGCATCCACTTGCAGCCATATTGTAAGTTCTAGAGAGCATCTGCTAAGCTATAGAAGCTCAGTGTCTGGGTAACACACTGAACCACTGGCAGAAAACCAGGGTCCTACCCTTAATTCCCCACATCTGCCCTTGTGCCCTAGGGCAATCTCTTGGGCTTTGGTTTTTCTTGACAAACTGGTTAAGTCAGTTGGACTAGATTTTTTTCTAAAGTCTCTTCCAACTCAAAATTCTGATTCTGAAGGCACCCACACTCTTTCCCAGTCCATCAGATTCAAAACCATGAAAGATTTGACTGCATTGTGTTCATCTTAATTATCATCAAGCATTTTTGGATTGTTGGTTTTGTTTTTTCGTCTTACCTGGACCTTATCCTTTCAGGTGTGATCTGTAACCTTATTAATTCATTCTCCCACGGGATCAACTTCTCATCATGTTTCCTAGCCCTGAATCTCCAGGAGTTCCTTATAACCTATCCTATTTGAGACTCTTCATAAAAGAGTATAATGTCACACATTTTGAGAAATAATTTGTCTCCAAATTGTCAATCCAATCTTATTTTTCACTTCTCCAATGCAATAGAGATCATCAGCTCCTGTCACCCCCATGAAACTACTCCATTCCCACTTCCACCCCCAGCTTGTCAAATAAATCTCTACACATTTGCCAAATTATTTATTCAAGTACTCAAGACCTAGTGTCTTTAGTGTGAGGTCAAATAACCCAGTGGTTACAAGTGCCTTTGCTGAAGTCAGATGGTGAAGGTTCAACTCCCATGTCTGTCACTTGCTAGTTCTGTATCTTTGGATACATTATATAACCTCTCTGTACTTCAGTCTGTGGAGTGGGGATAAAATAGTATACACTGGATTGAGTTGCTGTGAGGTTACTAAATTAGTATGTATAAAATACCTAGACCAGTGCCTGGCACACGGGAGGTACTCTAAAAGTGTCAGCAATCACTACTACACCAGCTCTTTGCAACGTACTTGGTCAGTAACATATACTTAGGCACATATATTTAAAGTTCATTTATTTTGAGAGAGAGCAGGTGCAGAGAGAGAGAGAGAGAGAGAGAGAGAATCCCAAGCAGGCTCCTCACTGCAGCACAGAGTCTGACACAGGGCTCAAATTCTCGAACCATGAGATCATGACCTGAGCTGAAACCAACAGTCAGACACTTAGCCTTTGACTGAGCCCACCCAGGCACCCCTAGCAACATATATTTAAACTGTCCTCTGCTGCTCACTTCTCTTTCTCTTGACTAATTACAGAGAAGCGGAGAGCAAGAGTGATGTCATTCTTATTTCCACTCTCTTCATGGGCATTGAGGACTGTTCAAACTCCCAGTATCCACACCCAGAGAGAGACGTATGAAACTACGGGAGGAAAGCCATGACGATTAAGGGGTTGAAAATGGAGGTTGTGAGGAAACACTAGTTAGGAAAAACTAGTTAAAAGAACAAGGACTAGTCATCCCCCCAAAAGGAAAGTTAAAGGTTATTTAAATAAAGATCTTTAGAATACAAGAGCCTTTGAAACCCCACTGGGAATAGTTTGCTGTTCATTTTCAACTACCGAATCTTTCCTCCTTTGTTTCCCTTCCCATGACTGCTTTTGTGCTGTTTCTCATTCTGTTCCTCTCCCCTGGCTTTACCTCCACCAAGTGTCAGATACTCACATGCACTATGTTCACTCCTAGTCTGAAAGGTGGATTTTATTAAGCTTTTCAGTAGAGCTTTTGACAACTAAATAAACTGCCCATAGTCACACAATTGAGCCAATAAGTAGCAGAACCAGAATTCAAACCGATGTCTGCCTGATGCCAAAACCCAAGAGCAGCCCATGACACATGCCATCACCCCAATTTGTTCTGCTGCCTTTTGTTTCCAGTTTTCCTAACTCCTCCAGCCTTGCATAGTAATAGGAACATAAAATATATTCACTAAGAGCTTGTTACTTCAAAAGAAAATAATGAGAGTTTGAAATACTGCAGTATTCAAGAAGGTAAAGTTGAGAAATCTTTTTTTGAATCGTCAACATTAATAAATCAACTAATTAACTAGTTAATTGGCTCTCCCATGTGTCAGGCAGATTAAGGAAGGGTCTCTCTAATAGGGGAGCATCTGGCTTGACAATTTTTTAAGTATTGTTTGGAACCAAAGCTTTTATGTTCATAAAAAATCCAAGTTGTACAACATTCTTTAGCCAATAAAATGCAATGGCTGAAGAGGTCACCAATTTATAAAATCACATGAGCTCTATTAGGAGTTGATAGAGATAATTAGTAAAAAAATGTCTTTTAATCTAAGTATTTTAATTGTCTTAACAAGAACAACAGAAAGCTGATGAATAATCTGTTTATGATAACCACTCATGCAAAGGCTAGTAGGTCTGTGAACTATAGTGCTGTCTCAGTAAATCAAATATTTATAACCTTTGTTCAAGTTTCAGGAAAATCTGTGTAGCAGTTACAAAAACACATGCCAATCTGAGTAGGTCCCACCATTTTGTTTAATGACCACAAAATAAATAAAATGCAATGGAAACCTTGATGCTCTTTTATCATATGTGAAATTCTGAGTCCACTAACTTCTTTGTATTTAAAAGAAGCCAGAAAACATCTCAACACAGGAGGTCCAGATAAAGTGAAAAGCTTCCTTTATTGCATCAATGTGTGTTGACTTGATCCTTTGACCCTCTGTAAAATTGAAATTAAATTAAACATACACTGTATAAACTCAGCAGAAACCTCCCAGGCCCTACAGATCTGACCCTGTAAAAAAGAAAAAATTTCCTTGAGTGAAACATAGAACAAAATATAACCATTTTATTGTTATATAATCAACAGGGGAAAGAAATCCAACAATGTCTTTTACTACCTTGGCTTTCAAGCACTTTCTTCCTGTACTGTTATTTTAATTTTATTTTACAAAAGTAATACATGATCAGTGCAGATTTCAAAAGATACAAAATATAAAATAACCAAGAATTCCATCCAAAGACCTTCTATTCCATTTAGGTATGTACTCTTTCCTTTTTGTGTGTGTGGTAAATATTTTTTTAATGTTTATTTATTTTTGAGAGAGAGAGAAAGACAGCAGGGGAGGCGCATAAAGAGAAGGGGAAACACAGAATCCGAAGCAGGCCCCAGGCTCCAAGCTGTCAGCACAGAGCCTGATGCAGGGCTCAAACTCATGAGCTGCGAAATCATGACCTGATCCAAAGTTGGACATTTAACCGACTGAACCACCCAGGGGCCACATTTTTTTTAAAAATAAAAGTGCCACTTTGTTCTATACCCTATTGTATAACTTATTTTTTTCATTTAGCACTCTATTAAAGTTTTCTCAGATTTATATAACCTATAAATAATTTATATAATTATTCATTTCATAAACTCTCTTGATTCATTTAATAGGATATATACCAGTAGTTGCATTTTGTATTTTTAATGTATCTTATATGTGAAGGTCTCAATAAGTTGTTTAGAAACACAATTAGCTTAGCAGCATCAAGATTCTCTGGTTATTTATAAATACTCCATCTGGCTTTTAAATCTGGGGGTATCCTCCTTTAAGCAAACCCACATATCATGAGATGGGAAAAAACTGTTATAGTCTGAACATCTAGAAGGAAAATATATTTTAAGTACAGCAGGCCAGCCTGGGGCAAAAGTACAAATAGAAGTCACACATCATATATCTAAATATTTAAAAGTTATAAATCAGACTAACAAGCAGTTGAATAAAATATACTCTACACGTCTACCTTGATAAATGCACTTTGTTGATGATCTGGGAGTCCAGGTTAGAATTAAGAACTCTCAGACAATTTGGAGTTTCTCAACAAAATGTGAAGGCCCAGGAGATCTGGCCTGGCCCCTGTTCATGACCCATAGCCTATGGCCCACTTCTCACACCCCTGGCTCTGTGCCATTCCACAGAGGCCTTACTCACATGGATATCTCAGTTCTGTCCACAAGTCTGCCCACACAGCTGACCCCTGACCATCCACCAGTCCTGGGAATGAGCATATCAGCAGCACACCAGCCCTCGAGAAGACAAAAGACGTGAGCCAAAGAGCCGGTGCAGGCCTTTGGAAGCAAGCCAGAGGGAGTTCTGGCAGGGTAGTTGGGGATCCTAGGTACCTGAAGCACAGTGTAAAAGAAGGGGATGCAGATTCCCCAGTGACACATCCCCCGGCTCTATGACTTCCTGCCCTTCATGTGGAATGCAGCCACAGAAGGGCCAGGATGGGCCTGTTAAGCACAGGGCCTAAGGCAAGTGCCTCTTCTGGGCAGTACTGAGGCAAGCCCCACTTTTTTTTGAGAAGATTTCTTGATAAGTCCATTTGAAGTAGAAGCCAACACCCTAAAGGACAAAGTTTGGGGAGAAAAGAACTAACAGAGGGAGAATGATTAGAAGTCTTAGGGCAGAGCCAATGGGATTAGGTGATATATCACAAAACCTTCTGTTACTCACAAAACACTTGCTGGAAATGGGAATTTTTTGCACCCAAATGGAAACCCATGGAAGAGTTTGACCCTAGTTGACTTAGGGATATATTAGATTGACTTAGAATAGGTCAAGAGGAAATAAGCTCTCTGGAACTTTCAAGCATCCTAAGGAAATCTCGGACCTCAAAGACCATGAAACAGTGGGCTGCAGGAGGGAGAATGTTGAACTGGTATTATCTGACTTAATGAGGGACATAGACATGCCACCTATACAAAAATCTGCCTTTGAATAAAGAAAGTATGAATGCTTTTTTACTTTGTGACTATTGTGTGATTATTTTAAAATGGGATGGTTTAGTGCTTTTAAAGTGATTACATTTTAAAGTGAGGATGCCATGTAAGTTACATGCAGAAATGTCAGAATCAGAGATAAAGAGGACTCTGAATTCCTTTGTGCTACATTAAATCCAAACCTCGCTCTTCCTCTTCTCCCTTTAGGGTACTAAAACTTTTGCCAGCTGAAGCTAAGGTTTTCCAAAAAACTTCAAGAAGCAGTTTCCAAGATTTAAATCGAAGATAAAAAACCATCTGCATTCTCACGAAACCGGCTATCTCTAACAAGTTTTTAGGGATGCTCTTTCCTTTCCTAGAGCAGAGTCGTAAACCACAGAGTGAAGGGTTAGCTCCAGCAGCGAAGTGGGAAGCACAATATGTTGTTCACTTTCTTTAATAGTACCTTTTGATTGTGGCCATCACGGACATGAGTTTTATAGCACCAACGGCTGGGGCTTGTTTCCATTCGTTTCTCAGCCTCCAAACACAGCTCCTGCAAAAGAGCTCTTAATAAATACTACTTATTACCAAAGGGGAAAAAAAATACAGGACACATCAAGCTCCTGAGTCAAGACATCTCATTTTCAAATACTGTTGTCACTAGCTTTGGGTTCTGACAATCACTTTGGACCATTCATAACTTCTAATAATCTATGTTGACTGTATTTTGCCTAAATGCTTTCCCACTGTGAGCATTCGGAGTTACTGAACATGTGCCATGTGCCCAGGCTCATTGTCTAGTGGAGGAGACAACCCAAAAGCATGATTATGAACAAAGGAGTGTCAGGGTAGAGGTAGATTCAGATTGGTACAGAGGCACAGAAGAAGGGAGCAAGCAGCTGCTGGGGCAGAGGTGGGTGATGCGGTTGGGGGTGGAGTGATGGGTGAAGAGGTGGGAAGAGAAGAAGGTGTGCACTTAATGGGAAAGCAGATGGATGGGCATTAAAGGAATAAAACAGTGGGGTGCCTGGGTGGCTCAGTTGGTTGAGTGTCCAACTCTTGATTTTAGTTCAGGTCATGATCCCAGAGTCCTGGGATTGAGTTCTTAAGATTCTCTCTCTCTCTCTCTCTCTCTCTCTCTCAAATAAATAAAAATAAAAATAAAAATAAAAATAAAAAAGAATAAAACAGCATATACAAAAACCCAGAGGCCTAAGGATGTACAAGAAGGTCACAGACCAGTAAGTTTTGTGGAGGGACAGAAATACTGTGTGTATGAAGTGAGCAGGAAGGATTGTGTGAAGCTAGTGGTTAGAAATGAGGGCAGAAGACAGGGCCAGACTGTAAAAAGGTCTGCAGAGGAATCTGAAGACTCACAAGAAGGTTGTTCTCAAAGCCCATGCCTGACAGGTAAAACCACCTTAGAATGAGATTCTTTTGACATCTTGCTAATGAGACTTCTTAATAGAATTCAAGATTTATGCTTAATTTCATTTTCTAATGAATTGTGTTAGAACTAGTTTCCACAGCCCTTTCAGAGGAGCCAGCAAACTGCAGACTGTAAGACCTCACTACGCCTGGCTTCTTAGAGGAAGAAAGCTGAACAAACCAACTGTTAAAAAGACCTTTGTTAACTAACTCGGGAACATAGGGGAATTGATAACAGAGCTGGAGAGGCCCACAGCCAAGATCCTGGGAGAGACTCCAGGAAAGGCAGTCCTCTAATAGGTTGGATTTTTTTTGTGTTTTTTTTTTGTTTTTTTTTTTTGTTTTTGCATAAGGCCATACTTGCCCAAGGCAAAATTACTAATGCGAACAGTGAGCATGTGCGTGGGCACTCATGATAGATGGAGAAATTCAACATCAAGCATGTCTGTCTAAGCATCTTCAAGCTGTCTAAACTAACAGGATACAAAAAACTTATGCAGGCAGCCCTGGAGCACACAGGTTCTGACATGTCCCTATTCAGTTATGCTCATAAATGCCACCAGCAATCTTGAAATGGTCAAATATTAAATTTTGAGTTAAAGCCATAATTCACTAGCAAGTTTTATTCTTAGAGCAATTTGTTTATTTTTACTACCAAAAAGTTGAACCCTAGGTTATGAAGAAACTAAAGCTAGGGAAAGTTTTTACAGTAACGTTTAGAAATGCTTTGGAAAGAGATCAAGGTATCTCCACTTGCCTTTGGTGGACATTTGTGCCTGGGCGGCATTTACCTCCCTTTCATCTAAAGACTCCTTTAGTGCATGTCCTATATCCCATAGCACATGGTCTTGGTGGATGGTCAACAAAGGTGTCCTACCAAGGGTATGTGACAGACCAGTCTCCTTTCTGAAAACGAAGTATCTAGTAGAATAATAGAAAATAGCACTGGTTGGAGTTTTCTCCTTCCCTCTCCCCTCCTACTCCCTCTCCCTTTCTCTCCAGACAGTCCCTCTCTAGAGTATTCATGGTGTTACATTAGCCAGGTTTAGGTTCTTTGCTTGCAACCAAACAATCCTAAATCATACATTGTAGTCCATGCATCTCTGTAATCTTGTGATTCTAGTTTAATGGTCAGAAAGGCAACCACAAGGGAAAGACTGTCAAGTCTTTGGGACAAAGACACCAAGTTTATAGCTTTTTGCAAAGTTCATTAGAATTTCCGAGTTGCTTCAAAATGGTTTGAGAGGAGAAGGAGGCAGATGGTAAGGACTGGGTGTGGAATGGAAAGTTCTGCAAACATGTGCTAACAGAGGTTCTCTCGGGTGCTAATCCAGGTTTTGAGAAGCATTATGGGCAAACCACAGCAGGCATGTGGGGTGGGCAATACCATGGACCAGCTGAGTCACCACTGAGACCAAGGTAAGGGCAGCAGCAATAAGGTGGAGTCCATTCACCAAAGTGGCATTCTGGAATTATTCAGGACAATATCAGATGGATGAGGCAGAGTACCCTGGAGCAGCCACCCACAGCAACCAGAGGACGCACAGCAGTATTTGCTGCAGCAAGAAGCAGCCGCTGAGGGCTACTGGAACCTTCCTGTCATTTCTGACATGGTATCCCCGCTGGCAATTTCCCCAGAGAATGGCAGAGTTCTAAGGGAAATTCAGGTGCCTTGGGTGGGTCAGGGGGGCTCTTCTGCATCACTGCTGTTGCCCTCCAGTGGCTAGGAGGGATTCCAACCTCAGGACTTTTCTGGCTCCTCCACAACCCACACGTTCAGACTTACAAACAGCAAGATTTCCTCGCACCTCACATTCTAGATTTTTTCTCTATAAAGGGAAGTAATACAGCACAGTGGACCTGGAGTTTAAAACCTGCCTTTCCTGCCACCACTATAAAGTCCAAAGGACTTTATAGTAGGTATATTAGTAGGTATCTCCTAGGGTTGTTGTGAAGGTAAATGAGATGATGCATATCCAGGAGTTAGCACAGAGTCCCACACACAGTAAATGCTCAACGATGTTAGAGAACGTGCCCACAAAGATGCTCACTGATGTGACTCAGAGCAACTCCAGCCCCTTCATTGTTACTTTCAAAGCCCTATAACATTCTGCACGAGAGAAAAACCTGCTGCTGTACCCTGAATGCCCTGCGACAGTCAAGTGGCCCTAGAAGACATCTACTGCAGGTGGAGAGGTCAGGAGGGGATTTGGCTGCCGCTTCAAGAAGGGGGAAGGGGAGTGAGCATCTGGCAGCAAAGTCCCTTGAGGCCAAGTGGCAGCTGATTCACACAAATGGTATTTGGATCTAGGCGAGGGGAATAAGAGAGGAGCCTTCCCCTGCCTCCCGGAAACTGACTCCTCTCCCATCATCTCAGCTGCCATCTTTCATCACTCGGGCCTCCCCCAGATGTGGCAGCCAGCTTGCTCACACAGAATCCCCTCCCACACCAGCAGCATGTTGAGACTTTGCTGCCTGCCCAGCACTCGTAGGGGCTGGGCTCTGGTCCCTTGTATGAGAGGCGGAGAGCTACAGCAGAAAAAAGTGGGGATGAGGGAAAGGACTAAAAATCGTGGGTTTTTTTTTAATGCATCTGGAGAAAAAATATACCTCACATGTAGGTAGTTTGGGTATTGTGGCAAGAAAAAATGCCCATGTTTAGCAGAGACTAGGACCCATGTTCACAGAGAAAAATCAAAGGTTGGGACAGCTAACTGCAGAAAGGCAAAATTCTCCCACTTAAACAAGTGCTCCCAGTGAGTCATGGTTGGGGCAGCGTTGGCTCCAGCATCAGTGAGACAGTGATGTTTAGCTGCACACAGTGGGAATTAATTGGTTTCATTCAAAGTCACAGTGTAGCCACAGGGGAAAAAATTAATCTTCATTTAAGTATTACCACTACATTTTTCAAAATGCAGAAACTTTTTTTTTCCTCTGTTCACATGCAGTTGTTTTCACATGAGCGAAATCCCACTTGGAAATTGTTCTGCCATCACACAACCCTTCTGAAAGTGGTCCATGGTAAATTAGTGTTGCTGAATTCCCACCTCATTCTAAAATGTTTTCTGGAAGAACTTCAGCACTCGTTTCCAGTGGCTTCATACAGGGACTCCAATACCAATGTTCACTTTTGGTGCATGGATGGGAAAATAAATGCTATTATTTACTAGGAGTCCCAGACCCCGTGCCTAGCATTAGAGGCTTTGCCTAATTTTGCAGATTACAAACATTAATCTCAGAGAGGTGACATCACAGATCTGGGATTCAAACCCGCCCTAGTTCTATGCAACTGTTATGTGACCTTGATAGAAGGTCATGTTCCACAGCTCCAGTCTTTATATTACAGTCTCGATGGCCAGAGTATCCAGCACATATTAGATTCTCAATAAATATTTATTCTTGGTCATCGGTTTTACTTCTTTAGGTAGGATGCACCTGAACTTACCTCCTCCTGGGTATTTTATCTTAGGCTAACTGAAGTAAAGCACTCAGCATCTGTAGTTCTCTCCAGAATTCTAAGAGTAAGATTAGAGTATAAAATGAGAATTATATAAAAAACACCAAATGAATCCTGTTTATTGGTTACTGAGAGAAGTAACAAAACTTGTGAATTCACATTGCTACTTTGTTGTCCTAGGTTTCTTCATAGCTTTTCAGTAGTCTCAAACGTGGGAAGGGAAATGGGTGAAGGATGAGGAGAACCCAATGGAGAACTATTGGGTCTAGATGGTGGCTGGCTGCAAGCATTGGGATGCAGGTGCCAGCCATCCAGGTATCCAGTCATTTAGTTGCATGTTCTCCTTCCAGATGCCAGCACAGGCATTAGAGTCTCTTCCCGCCTCATCCCTGCCCATATCTCATGGCAATCCTAATCCTGTGAGGATGAAAATATTGTTACCCCTTTTTACAGATGAAATAACTGGCTTAAAGGACTCAAATAAGTTTGTCCAAGATCTCAGAGCCACTGAGTGGCAGAGCTGGGTTACAACCAATTCCCTCTGAGCTCTTAGACTATTAGCTAATACCCTGTTCCAAATAAAACCTTATCAAAATTACACCTCAGGAACCTTCCTGGCTGAGATGGGTAATGACCTACAGAGACTGCATTTCTGATCCAAATCAAACTTAGGCTGAAGGAGACAAAGCAAGGGCCAAAAACAATGATTCATTGCCTACCTTGTGAAAGATGATAGTAATTCTAGGTCAAAGTCTAATGAACGGATGTCTGCATAGCAATTAGCACTGCCAGGCACCCTGGCTGGCAGTCTTGGCAGAACGGCCATGGATTGTCATAGAAACCGGACTTCTCTCTGTCCCAAAGAGGAATCCACTTAGCTGGTCCAGGACAGAGCAGGCTGCTGCTGAGGGCTACACTTCTCTCCCAAGCTGGAATTCTGCTCCTTTAATATCTCCCCAGAGAGAAGCAACTCAAGAAGTTGGGGGAGGGGGATCACAGCAAGACAGGATAGCTGTATATGAATATATTAGTAAAAATATACTAGTAAAATGTATAAAAAATATATATTTATATAAATATTTGTAATATATATTTTATGTATTATATGTTACAATATATAAATATATTACTTTATAATATATAAATTATTATATATTTATTAGTATATAAACTAATATAATATATATTAAATTATTACATTAGTATATAAATATTAGCATATAAACTATATTAGTATATTAGTATAATAATATTAGTATAAAAATAATGGATCATATATCATATATATTTATGTAAAATATAAATTATATGATTATATAAATATATAAATAAAATATAAAATATATATTATATATAAAATAGTATTATTATATATAAAGTATAATAAAATATATTACATATAAAACATAATTTATATATTATTATATTACATATTATTACATATTATTATATTACATATGTTTATTATTATAAAACATATGAATTATATATATTATATAAAATATATAAATTATATATAATATAAAATATCTATAAATATATATTATATATATAAACACATATATAAATTATATATAAAATATACATTATATATAAAATATGTAATATAAATATGTATCATAAAATAAAATTATATATTATATATAAAATAAATATATTATATATATAATACATTATATATTATATATAAAACACATATAATTATACATAGTTATTTTTATTTCTTTATTTTATTATTAATTTATTTATATATTTATAATAAAATATATAATACATTATATGTAATATATAAAATTATTATATATAAAATATAACCAATTGCTTTGAAACTTCAGACAACTCACACATGTCTTCAAGAGCAGCTTCTCAAAAACTACCAACTTTGTTCATGATCTCCCCTTCTGCAAGATTCCTCATTTGTAGTCAAGATGACAACACTAATGGAACCAAAGAAGATATCCCATTAACATTTTGTCTTATCTATAAAATGTCTGAGTCTTCCTAATCCCTTAAAAAATTTTCAAGCAATTTAATCTAGCATTCTAGTTGAGCCATCAGTTATATACAAAATCAACATTATATCTTTTACCATTATTTACAGTGTGTGACATTCCATTATAAATCTACCTTCTATTTTACGGGGAAGACAGGGAGTGAAGGATTTAGGGAAGGAAACTACAATTTATAGAATGCCTAGCATGAATTGAGCATTTTATTTAATCTGCATGACACCTCTATGAGATACTTACTATCTCCATTTTACAGGAAAGAAAATGAGATTCAAAAAAGTTAAATAACTAGTCCTACATCTCACACACAGTGTAGAGCTGAGATGCAAAGTCAGGGCTGTGGACTCCAAAACCTCTGCTCTTTCTACCAAATTTCACATATATTTATTCTACTTTGCATGCATCTGTATCTGGGATTACTCTTCAATAAACAAATTACAGAAAAATTCCAAGATTTAAGCTAGTCAGAATTCAATTAATTAGAATTTTGAATTAAATGATTCTTCCTCTCCCATCCCCCCAATTCTCTGCTACCAGTGTGTGGGAACAATAATTAAATAGTGACCAAACAACCATGATTGTTTTTAATCCTTAAGGTATTCCATAGAGTAAGATAAAATTTAGCTCATCATCCTAAACCAATTCCATTACACTGTTGGGCAGGAATTGTTGATATGAGCCCAAGGCATTATGAGATTCTAAATTATTGAAGTAAGATTCAGTAAAGTTCAGAATATACAACTTAGGCAGGGAACGGACTGATGAATTTACCAAAGATTTTTGGTAGCAAGCTGAATGAAAGGTAATTCAGGGGCGGCAGCGGGGGCTATCGAAAAACCTTTATTTCATAGTTCCTTGAATGTGTCAGTTAGTCTATGTAATTAAATGCATTTTAAAAAGAACCCCTTATTTCCTTCCAAAGGCCCAGATTTTATTATGTGGATGAGCACAAGTACCGTGAGCAATGAAGCAAAATGCCTGGGTTTGAATCTCAGCTCCATCACGACTCAGCCTCCAGACCACTGGCAATGCCTTAACTCTTCACATATCAGATTCCCTGCCAGTGAAATAATGGTAAGAATAAATTAGAGTAAGATAATCTCTAAGTCCCCATCTAAGGGTATGTATTAATTTCATAAGTATAAGTAATCTTACAGATACAATGTTCCAGTGTTTGGCGATACCATCTTGACATTATCACTACCATCAATATCACATATTTATATTTTAAAGCACTTGTCATTTTAGACATAGTCAATACAAAGAAATGACTCAGCCCTGTCCAAGGAGATCACAAGGGGAAACATGACATACATACAACTGCGGAAGGTAGCCCAAGGAAAGCACCAATGATTAGTGTGCCCAGGAAGCACTATAGGATTTCCCAAGAATTATTTAAAATTTTTCATTGTTTCAGTAGTTATGTTGAGACAAAGATGATGATCTATGGAGCACCCCTTAGCCTCCACATTGGATGTGAGACTATACTTGATATTTCGTCTGCATCTCCACCTCATTGTGAAAAGCACACATATCCAGACTAGTAACTACACACAATGAGAAGCAAATAGCTATATGCACATAGAGACTCTGCATGAGAAACGTAAATAATTATGTACTGAACATTCATACACATTTGCTTTCAATTTGGTACTGAGTGGGCTATAGAGGTAGAAAAGAAAAGACCCTGTCCCCTAGGATCTCACTATTTACTGCACTTATTCAGGAAGACAGAAATATAAACAATTGCAACAGGTGCAGTTAACAGTGGTCCTAACAATAATGCTCTGGACTGTAAGAAATGTGAAACACTGCTGCCTGAAGAATCTGGAAAGAATCTGGAGAGAAAAGATAGGACTTTATCTGAGCTCTCAAGAAAGAGCAGGACTTTGACAGAGTGATGTATATGCAAGGAAGCAAGAAGACTTGTCCCTTCAAGTTGCAGCAATAGGTCCTAGACTCTGTGTCATGATCGCTGTGGGCCAGAATAAGTAAATCCATATGACTGCAGCAGCAGGTACTTGAGGAATTCAGTGAAAGTCAAGGTTAGAAGTAAAAACCAAATCCACAGACCTTCCCTTCATATTGAGTAGCAATGAAGAGCATGGGACCTAAAGCCAGACTTTATGAGTGTGAGTCCTGACTCTAGGTGACCCTGGGCAAGTTACTTAACCTCTCTGTTCTGTTGTGAGTGTTAAATGAGTTTATGTGTGGAAGTTAAATGAGTTTATGTGTGGAACAGTGCTTGGCACTTACCAAGGGTCATATAAATATTTGCTATTCAATACACAATGGGGAGCCACTAAAGGCAATGAAATTAGCATGCGAGCTGGTCTACTTACAGTTATCCTTACTGTGAGGTGGCCATATTAAGGGGTTGAAAAAGTAGTTTGTAGTTGTAATTGTATTGCAAGGTTTAGAGGACTATATATTTAATCCATATAACTAGTTAATGAGTCTCTCAGCCTTGGGAGCTCTCAGCTTCTCTGGATTCCAAAGACATACCATAGAGGATAGTTCACATTCTCAGGAACTCCTGGGATTTGGAAGGGATATTTCTTTTTGTTAAAACAGTCAGGGTAAGTGCATGCTTTAAAATGAAATGATTTTCCTATTTCTCATTTACTTTTCCATTGTTTTTATTAGATTTTCTTGGAAAATACGAATGTATTGGAAAATAAAATTATGACTCATAAAAAAGAACATAAGATGTCTAGGCAGATTGGCACACATGATTCTTTTAAGAGATGCCAAGGGCATTTTCTTCGTAGGACAACCAGGAGCAACAGGCTTAAGGATATTCTAGAGATTGTATCTATAATTATAAAGACACTCTTCATCCCTCTGTTCTCTATGCACAGGTGACCAAACTTAAAGAGAAAAGACATTGTCACAAAAAGGAAGAAAAGAGAACTTAAGGTTAGAATTGTCTTGGAAGGCTCCAAAAATGTAATTTTCTTTCCTTTGAGGAATAGTAAATATAGGTATTATAATTCATATGGGTTATTCCTTTAGAAAATTCTGAATCAAAATCCCATTATTCTCATCATCACATTTTCAACAAGAATCGAATTTCTGGATTATGTAAATTTTAACTATAAACTCTGCTCAAAGTTCTGCAGGTTGGGAAAAAAAAATAGTAAGTAGGGCAGCATTTCTATTCCATGCACTGAAGGAGGCCTGGAAAAGGAAGCAAAAAAGCCATCAACCTCCAGGAACTGTAGCAAGGCAGTATGACCTAGTTGTAGACCCAGACACCTGGCATTCTGTTCCAGTCTTGCTACTATTGGGGCCACATCATTTATTAACTTCCCTGGCCCTGGTTTTCTTTCTCTGTTGAAATGTATATTAATGCAGGGGATTTACTATTGTGGTTATGCTCTTGTTGCTTTGGAAATACCAAAGTAGTCAGGTTGGTTCTCTCTCTCTTTCTCTTTCTCTCTCTCTCTAGTTCCTATTTTGCTTTATAAAGGCTCAGACTAGGAAGACGTTAGATTTCACATATACAGTTACAAATATGTGTGTATGCATTTATGATGAAAGTATACCATATATGGTGATCATATTTATCATTACCATGTCATGTATATATATATCGTATATAATCATTTTGTAGATGCTTACGAACCATGCTTCCTCTATGTAATGTTATTGTCTAAATGTTGAGGAAAGATCATTTTACACCAGGGAGTATTGATGGGATGACAAGGTCCAGCTCCTTTCATCTCTAGGATAACTTTCTAAAAAATTCCATTGATGCAGATTAAGGGGGTTCTTCTCCTGCAAAAGTCTGCCTAGGGAGCTACAGCATTTCCCTTGTGTTTTCTGGGCTCCCCCTGCTCCATGAGCTCCTCATCAGCAGTGGTTCTGAAAGAGAGCCTCTGCACCAACAGCATTAGCATCAGCATGACTTGAGAACTTGTTAGAAATGCAAATTCTCATATCCCACTCCAGATCCACTGAGTCAGAAACTCTAGGGGTAAGGCCCAGAACCTGTATTTTCAGAAACCCTTCAGCTAATTGTTATGGATGCCAAAGTTGAGAACCTCTGTTTACAGTTTTAAAATGCACAACCAGACATTTGGGGAATACAAGAAACTATTACAGGGAATAATAATCTGCTGGTACAAGTCATATACTAAGTATGATATTACAGTGCATTCTCTTCAAATGTTATTGCGGCATCCTCCATTTAAAGCCAAAATTTTGATACAATTTTATTCATAGTTTTATTTCATTTCTTAAGTCAAGAAACATTTATTGAGCCCCACCATGTGCCAAGTATTGGGGGGATAGAGATTAAAAAGACACAGTCCCTGTCCTTAGTAACTTACATTCTCCTCTAGTAATCCAGAAGAGGGGGGAAAAGTATGTAATGAATATTTATTAAATCCTTGCTACATGTTCTTAGCAAGTGTGATACTAGTTAGCAAGGCAATTCTATAAGGTCTCTACTATCACTACAGGAAAGGAGATAATCTTGGTGAGGTTTAAAAGTTTTCCCAAGGTTAGAACATTTTTTTCCTTCCAATTTTTTATTTAAAAAAAATTCAAGCCTATGGAAAAGATGAAAGAATACTATAATTAGACACTTCACCTGGATTCACCAATTGTTAACATTTCATCCCTAAATACATCATCATGTACCTTCTTAGACATCCTCTTACATACCACAGCACCATTATAACACCCAGGAAATGTATTTTTGATTCAATAATATGTCTCATAATCTACAATTGGCTAAAATATATCCTAGATAGCTGGGATATTTTCCCAAATTATGTTCTAATCAAGGATTAAGCATTGTTTTTGGTTATCATGTTTCTTCTGTTTCAGTTTCCTTTAATCTAGAATAGACCCCTGCTTTTTTTTTCTTAATTTTTCATGACTTTCACTTTTTACTGAAGTATAGTTGACACACAATAGTACATTAGTTTCAGGTGTACAACATAGTGATTACATTATGCTGTGCTCCACAAGTATAGCTACATCTGTCACCATACAACCTTATTACAATATCATTGACTATATTCCCTATGCTGTACCTTCCATCCCCTATTCATTCCATAACTGGAAGCTTGGACACAACCATCAGTTTGTTCTTTGTATTTAGGAGTCTGTTTCTGCTTGTTTACTCATTTGTTTTGATTTTTTAGATCCCACACATAAGTAAATCCTACAGTATTTGTCTTTCTCTGTCTGACTTACTTCATGTAACCTAATACCTTCTAGGTCCATCCATGTTGTTGCAAATGGCAAGATCCCATCCTTTTTATGTCAGAGTAATATTCCAGTGTGTGTGTGTGTGTGTGTGTGTGTGTGTGTGTGTGTGTGTACCACATCTTTATCCATTTATCTGTTGATGGACATTTGGGTTGCTTCCATATCTTGGCTATTGTAAATAGTGCTGCAGTAAATATAAGGCTGCATATACCTTTTTGAATTAGTGTTTTCCTTTCCTTTGGGTAATACCCAGTAGTAGAATTACTGGATCATATGGTATTCTGTTTTTAATGTTTTGTGGAAGCTCCATACTGTTTTCCACAGTAGCTGTACCAATTTACACTCCCACCAACAGTGCACAATGGTTCCTTTTTCTCCACATCCTGCTAACACTTGTTTCTTGTATTTTTGATACTAGCCATTCTGACTGGTGTGAGGTGATATCTTATTTGCTTTTCATTTCCCTGATGATGAGTGCTGTTGAGCATCTTTTCATGTGTCTTTGGAAAAATGACATTGACCTTTCTGAAGTATGTAGGTCAGTTGTTTACGAGAATGCACTATATTTTGGATCTGGCTGATTACTTCTTTATTTTGGCAAGAATTTTATATAGATATTATGTATTTAATTTTATATCAAACTTGGTACCTAATATCAGTTTGGCCCAATACTAGACATGCTAATTTTGATCCTGTGGTTCAAGTAGTATCCAGTAGACATCTCATTGCAAAAGTACCTGTTCCCCTTTGTAATATTTAAGTGATCTGTGGGATGATGTTTCCAAATACTTTCTGTTCTTCATAAATGTTTTTTTCAATGACATTCAGTACCCATCAATGACACTTATCTGAATAACGTATTACACTGTTGGCTACCAAATGGAGATTTTTCTAGTTCTATCATTTCTTCTAAATTTATCAGCTGTCATTCTTTTATGAAAACACAGCTTTCTCTTTCCACCTCTCACTTCCTCTTTAGAGTATTGTATGGATTTGATTCTTTTTTTTAAAATCAATATATTATAACTGAGTACCACCACTTTTTTAGTGCTCAAATATTCCCAGACTGGGCTTCCTAAATGGAGCCCAGGGCAGTTCCTTACCCTTTGGCCACGTCCTCGTTGTTTCTTTCAGCCCTTCCCTGCTTTCTGGCATAGTAACTCATTCCAAGAGCATCTTTCCATGCCCCATACCTGAAATCAACCATTTCCCCCAAGAAATTCTGGTTCCCTTTAGTAGGCAATGGTCTTTTGAAATCAACATCTGGGAGTCACAGCTGGAATTTGAACCCAGACCATGGAACCCTTGAGCTTGAGCTCTAAATACTCTACTGTATGACTACAGTTAAGTATGGTGCCCTCTAAGGAGTGAGGGAAGGAAGGGGAAGGAAAGGAAGCCAAGAAAGGAAAGGAAGGGGAGGGTTTGTCAGGGAAGATTTGCCTTACTAATCCACCTTCACTGTTATTTTCATGCAGATGCCAGAGCTGTTTCATTTAACCACCTGCTCACTGTGGAAGCCAAGTGTCTCTTATCTGGGCCCCAAGTCTGTAAGTTTTGGTTTTCCTTTTCACTCTGGTCCCAAAAAATTCTCTGAAAGAGCTCTTCTTCCTGGGCATTCAGAAAGGTCTAAGAGAAGCCACTCTTCTCTCTCATTCCACTCCTGCTCCTCCCTTGACACTGATTCATTCATTCTTCTGGGACTTCACTGTTCCCGCCAAGCACATATAGTTTATTTTCTAAGTAATTCTCTTTCCCCAGAGTCATCTTTTGAGAGCTTCTAATTTCTACCCTCCTGGTAATAGAACTCTCCAGACCTCACTGTCTTAGCACAAGGGTTAGTACAGAGTTTTAGCATGCTCAAGACTCAATTCCATGTTTTCACTATCCTGCCTCAGCCACACAGGGGTACCTCTTACACTACATATATTTTAGGAGGACAATTATTATTACCCCGGCTAAGTTTATATTTGCATAGAGAGGGAGTATAGGAAAAAGTGGGCAGCTTAGAGTTAACACCAGGCCAGATTTCCTTAAAAGGGGCAGCAAAAGTAAGCCAGCTGAGAACTCACCTGGACTGTCTAACTGAAAATACACAGTGTTGGTGGGTTTGGGCGCTTCTGGATGGAGCCTCTTCCCAGGCATCTTTCATTTGTGCCGCCTTGCACTTCTTTATCACTGTGACTACTGTTGCTGCTGCTACCACTAATGAAATTAATAACACCATCTTGGGCTCTTCAGCCATCTCAAATGTCTGTCCATTTTAGCCCACAGGAGAGATGGCCAGCCTGTGACACAGCAGTTGAATAGTAATTAAGTGATCTTTCAATGGCACAAAGGAAAGAATCAAGGGCCTGTTTAAAACCATTCCATTAGATTTATTTCAGATAGAAATCAATAAAGCATCCTTGCTTAGGATCACAAATTGGCCTGGAAAACAGATCCACAACTTAGAAGCCTGGCCTGCACAGCAGACCAGATCTCTCTCTGTCTGCTAATGAACTCCAAGAGCCAGGGTAACCCATTACTCACTCCTAACCTGTTTTTTTTTTTTTTTCTGTTGCTTGACCACAAGCCAAGCAAAATGAACATTCATGTGGTGGATTTGGCAGCCGCCCTGCTCCAGACTGTGCTTTTCCACAGGCTGAGAAAGGCTTTGAAGCTGGTCTCCCCTCCACTCTGCCTCAAGCTGGGGAATCACCCTTGGAGGAGCAGAGATCAGCCAACACTGAGTCACGCCGCCCTTCAGGTCAGGCGACATTCAGGAAGGGCCTGGCCTTATGGCCTCATGACTGAGCAGAATGACTCGGCCTATTCCTTGTGTTTCAAAATGGGTCAGACATCATGCAAGAGCTTTTCTGCTGCACCTCTAGGGTAAACAGCAACATTTTATACTCACACTTTAACATAAGAATGTTAATCCTTTTGCCCATATGTATTACATCAGAAGAGTGCCTCGGTGCAAAGGTTTAGAAATGTTTTGTAAACTCACAGCTTACCAATAATTAATTACAGAATATGGACTCATATATGGTCAGGATTCAATACAAAAGAGCACTGGAGTGAATGGATGGATAAATGAACAGATGAAATTAGAATACCAAATGAGGGAATAGAATAAATCAATGGAAACTGAATGAATGTGCAGAAATCTGGATTTTGGTCCTGGCTTTGTCTCTTCCTGGCCTTTCATTTAACTACTTGGATGTCAACAGCCCCATCTAGAAAAAAAAAAAAAAAAGGTTTGGGGAAATGATTGCTTATATCTCTTCCAAGCAATTATTATTTCACTTGTGTGCACACACAGGTCAATAGTCAGGAATCAAACCAATTTATAATTCATAGCCATTAATGACATTCAAACAGCTTCTGAATAAGCCACAATCCAAAAGCATCCCCAAATTGAGTTATACCACATGATCAACAAATTGTGAATTTGAATTTTGATGCTGTCACAGGGTCAAATAACTTAATCTCTGTGATACATGTCATCACATATATTCTAGACACACTCACTCCCAAAGGACAGTGTTTAGAAAATGGCAAAAAAAAGTTTACTCCTTACCCGAGGCTTACTGTCCCAAGATAGACACAGATAAGCTCTTCAAAACTGGCTCCTATTTGAAGACTCTAATGCTGGAGGAAATAATGAGTTTGAGTCATACTAAAGGTCTTCCAGTTAAGGAACAATTAAAGGAGTCCTCTACAAAATGCTCGTATGCCACAGTTAGCATGAATGCTTACGGTTACCTAGATTGTGGTTTTTCTACTGCTATTACAGAAATGCTACTACTTCTAGCTATCCTTTTTCCTCTATCTTCATGCTCTGTTAATATAAATGACTCTCAGAGTTGACATTTCAAAGAAGTTGAGGATAAAAACATCTTCAGGGCACCAAAAAAGATCATCAATCTATAAAATGGACCTTGGACTCTCCCACATCTTCCAACTGATGTTTCCTTCTTCTGAGTTGTCCTACCTATAGTTAAACCATGAGAGCAAAAGGGCCCCCTGCATCCAATGCACAACCTTTCTTGGCACATCCAGGTCCGATGGAAATCCAACCAGTTATTGGAAGGGAATAGGAATGGAATCTATCATGTCTTCAGGATCAAAAGCCTCCAGCACTTACTGTAATAAGAATTTTTTAGCAAATATTAAATTGTTAAATTTTACCTCCCCTAAAATGTTTCACTTCGTCATTCTACTTTTGACATTAAGTCACAAAAGTCCTGTGGAAGAGTGGTGCCTGGGTAGCTCAGTCAGTTAGGTGTCTGACTCTTGATCTCAGCTCAGGTCTTGATCTCTGTAAGTTCAAGCCCTGCATTGGGTTCCATTCTGGCCATGAAGCCTATTTAAAAAAAATCCTGGGGCAGAATAAAGCAGGCACACTAAAGGAATTTAGACATCCTCTCTTATGCCCACACAAGGCCATAGCCCTTGTCAGAAGATGTTTGAAATTTCTTTATGATATCAAGAACCAAACCTGGAAGACCTAGGTCATATAGTTTCTCCAATCATGTATAGAATTCTTCTCCACCAAAGCATAATCACAAGCTGCAGCTGGAGCAAAGGAGGCATGGAGTTGAGAAGGCAAGCGTGAAACCCTTCCCCTCTGGGGACTGTGGGACTGTGGTTGGATGAAGGAAGGCAGTTAGAGGGAGGAGATTCGGACAGTACAGAAACCATAATAAAACCTATATTCTCTGACTCAGTGTGTGTTGAAAGGACAAGGCTGAAGTGCAGGTAGGAGTGACATAGAGTGAGAAAACGTAGGAGGAAAGAATCCTTTTGTCACACACACGTTAAGTTCTCAAGGAGGTATATTCTCAGAAGATAATAGGATGCTCTACAACACTTAACATGCTGTGCCTACGGGAACAGAGAACAAAGAGCCCTAGTAAGAGACGAGGCAGGTGAGGAAACAATATGAATCTGAACAAACCTTGACCTGTGAGGTTTGTGGAGAAGCAAGATGCCTCCAGAGATAAGCAACTTTTAAGCACAGAGGTTTTGTTTAATCCTCCAGGGAGGAACCTTCCATTGCAAAGCACATGATAACCACAAAGCTTGTAGAACATATTGGGTATAGATGCACATTATGGGAAACAGAAGCTATTCATCTGAAGTGTAAATGTAATCACCAGCTTGAGTCAACTGACACACCACTATGTAAATTACATAGATTCTTTTGTAAATGAGAGAACATTTCCCTTGCAGATTGAAGGAAATAAATGTTCCTTCCAGACATTTCCAATCTTAATACAATGTGAAGCTTTGTTCTCCTTCAATGGTTTGTATGTAGAATGAACCACTTGGTCCGGGAGGCCAGATGGAGGATACGGAAGAAACCCGTAAGTAAGGCATATCTCACAAGCTGGGGTGTGGTCAAGTGGCAGCCCCAGAACATAGGGCCCTAAGAGAAGTGAGCAGGAATAGCTCAGTTCACTGGCCTCAAACATCTGCACCAGGTGCCAGAAGGAGACCAAATCAGCCAAACTCCACTGTACCTCTCTGCCACCCTAAGTTTACACAAATCACCCCATGCTTGCAAATATACCCAGGAGCCATGGATCTTGCACTGTGCACCTTCAAAGAGGATATAGAAGTGAAAATATAACTGAGTAAGCAATTATTCCAAAGAGAAAGACTGAAAATTACCCAAAGGGCTGCTTAAATTATTAATAAGACTAAATTTTTTTTCAGGCCAAATTTAAAATGATTGAGGACTAAAAGTTAATTCAGTTTTTTCCCCTGCTACGTAGTAAATGGGGATCACCAGGAAGGCTAGATCAGTTATAGACAAAAGAAAGAATATATTTACTTTGCAGTTAGAGAGCGAATGAATTTGCAACTTGACTACATTATTTATGAAATTAGAGACACAATGACCCATGAAGCCTCACCTTCCCCCCAAATCTTTATTAGCTTGGTACAGGGTAAGCAAACTCCTTCTTATCCTGGCCTGAAAGAATAATCCCCTGAACTTTTCAGTAAGTAACAAAGGTAGATGCCTTAAGTCCAGGCAGTGGTGTTGAAAATGGATCTCGGAGGGTGGGAAATAAGCCCAATTAATTAACTGAAATTAGTCTTAATCTGCAATTAATTCAGGAGGATTGTTATCCAGCTAGTCTCTGTGAAGCCCTGCCCCAGAGGAACAAGATATAAGGAAAGCAATGAATTGTTGAGCACCTACTGTGCACTAAATGCTATCCAATAGAACTTTCTGTGATGATGGGAATGATCTATCTCCACATTGTCCAGGATGTTAGTCATGGCCACATGTTGCTTTTGAGCACTTGAAATGTGGCTACCATAACTGAGGACATAAAGTTTTAATTTTAATTAATTGAAATAGCCACATGTAGCTAGTTGCTAGTGCTATTGTACTGGACAATGAAGGTTTATGTCAAAGTTAAGGTATTTGAGGCTCTAAAGTTGTAAGGATATTCGGGGATGTTAACAACGGATCTTTGGTATTTGAAAAACAAAGCATAGATTAAGTTTAAATCAGAAATAGTGCCTTTTCCCAATTTGTATAAAGCTAGCTCTTCCCTAAAATACTAATACCTTGGTTTAAGAAGTAAGTGTTTAGGGCAATTATATGAATCTCTTATATGTATTCGTTCACTGAATTCTGGTTATGAGCAGAAATGGGTTAAAGTTCTGCTCTTGAAATTGCTTGAAAATGCTTGGAGCAGTAAAATACCACAAGTAGCAAAGAGATGCTTTTGATTCTGAATTTCAAATAGTTTCTTCTTTTTCTCACCCCTGCCTCACTCCTGGGTGTTTATTTTTTCTTATTCCTTTGCTTTTATTTTTCAGAAACTAGTTAGAAATAAAATAAGAAAAGCTAAGCATGTAAAGTTTATCATACAGCTTCACGTAGCTCAAATGATAAAGAGCCATTTTGAATATCACCTACCGAGCCACGATGCTCCTCTATCCTAGAATTATATTTTACCGTCTGGGTGACTCTGAACCTTTACAGTTCAGTTTGGATTTGGTAAGTAAATAGGCAGCATGGGAATGTTAGCATCAGGTTTGATAGGCCAGGACATGAAAAAGGAGATATTCAATAAGAAGGCTGGCATATTTTTTCCTTCTATATTTGAGAACCAAAAATTAAAGTAAAAAGGCAAAATGGGAATAAGAACATTCTAGAAACAATAGTACAAGTACTACCCTGCATATAATATTGATCATCCAATTAAAACAGTCAAAGGAATTTCATTGATCAGCAAAAGGAATTGGGGAACATATTAAACAATAAGGGCTCTGTATGTAAATTTTTAGACCAACTGGGTGATGGCCTCAATTAGACAGAAGCACCCTAATGTTGCATTTGATATTTACTCCATCTGTCTGGTTTCTGGAAATTTTCTTTAAGTGTAGATGGAGAAATTATTCTAAATAATAGTTGGGGTTGGGGCTGGGGCAGGGGCGGGGTGGGGGGTGGGGGGGGGTAGCACCTGAAATCCATTTCCTACCATCTGGAGAACTTGGCCCAGCACAGATTCTAGTGTTTCTTTTTTTTTTTTTTTTTCCCAACGTTTTTATTTATTTTTGGGACAGAGAGAGACAGAGCATGAACGGGGGAGGGGCAGAGAGAGAGGGAGACACAGAATCGGAAACAGGCTCCAGGCTCTGAGCCATCAGCCCAGAGCCCGACGCGGGGCTCGAACTCACGGACCGCGAGATCGTGACCTGGCTGAAGTCGGACGCTTAACCGACTGCGCCACCCAGGCGCCCCCAGATTCTAGTGTTTCAAATAGGATCATCAGCACATCCTTGACAGAAATCTACCAGGAATCTCAGTAAAGATAGGGAGTTTTCATTGTCTTAAGCAACACAGTCAGTCTCCATCTATCTGTGTGTTCCTTGTATCCTCCACTACAGGAAACTGCAGCTCACCCAACCACACTTGCTCAAGATCCGTCACTCAGTGTGTCATTCCTAATTTTCACACCATGCCTTTAATCAACTCTGCATCAAAATGACTCAGGAAGTAGGTGGATTAAAATGGTTCATGTGGTGGAAAATGTCATGGGTTTTGAAGCCTGCGATGTGGAGGAAAAAATACACACAAACACCACACACACATTTTACAAAGGATTTTCTCTCACATTTTACAAAGGAAATCTACTAGCCAAGTCTTTATTTATAATGTTCATAACATCATATTTTTCTGAATATGTTCATGCCGCCCCAAAGTTCCAGAATAATAAAAGTAAAGGTTTGCTTCAAAGTCTTTTCAAAAATGTAAAAGTTCAAAGTACCTACTGAACACTGATCTATTTGGTTCCTTCTTAGATATTCCATTTAAAGAGTGCAAGCAGAGTCCGGATAAAAGACAAATGGAGGAAGTAAAGGAAACCTAACCACCACGTCCATGACCTCCGATGGTGTGTGTGTTCTCTCCTATTTTCTTTGATCAGGAGCACATGCTGCCAGCCTAGACACTTAAATGCAACTGATGGTCGAGTTGAGATATAAATTTAAAAAGGTAACTCTTTGGGGAAGAAAGTGGGTAAAACACCTCTAGATAATTTAATTAAGAATAACGACATAAAACACATGGATTTAATGACAGATTTAAAAATCATTTTAAAAGAAATCACAAATATTATGCAAAATGCTATGCTAAAACTTTTAAAAACCTTGATGAAATTGATGATTTCCTGGAAAATTTAAAATTAAAATGGACCCAAATTTATGAATCCAAAGAATAGACTACCCCCCCCAAAAAAGTCCATGACTCTTAGTCAATAATCAAGAAATAAAGAGAAAGTGTTTAAGATTTCTCTTTCAAACAGGCTCAAGGACCGTATTAGTGAGTAAATAATTATGATTACATTTATTAGATATATTTTTTAGACACTTACCATCTGCTTGAGATTGCATTAAGTCATTTACATGCCTTATCTCTTTAATTTTTCAAACCTTATGATAGGAATTATTACTTTACAAGCTCCATAAAAAAAACTTGCAGCTTATATACTAGCTTATAAAGCTAGTATATACCTCATCCTGGATTCAAACACAATGTACAAAGAATTCCTTAATAGATAAATTATTCTATAACATGGAAACCTATGGAAAGCTACCTAACTCACTGGTTGAAATACAAACGCCTGAAAAGAATAGCTTGCTGCTGGAGTACTCAGACAGGCTGGCCTGGAGCCTGAATCAGTGGGTGGACAGGCTTGTTGTCTGGGTTCACATGGGCCAGCCTAGTGCCTGTCTATGGAGATGGTCCTAGAGCCTGGAGCTGCAGGGATCATCCTGATCCCTGCATCCATGGGGGCCAGCCTCACACTTAAGTGGCCCCTCAGTCTGAATTTACAGGGGTCAGTCCAGTGCCTGGGTCCATAGGAATAGGCCTGGTCCTAAGTCCATGGGGGTCAGCCTGGCACCACTAAGATCCACTTGGGAGGGCTTGATGTCTGGGTCCATAAGGATAGGTCTCGTGCCAAGAATCCTAGTTTTGGGCCTGGAGCCTGGCCACAAGGACATGCCTGGAATCTGGGTCCTGCGGGCTTGGCACGTAGCCTTGGTCTTTAGGGACTGACCTAGCTCTAGGCCTGGAACTCTGGGACATCAAGGCTGGCCTGGCACTGTAATGTGTCTGGAGTCTGGGGCTGTAGGGTCAACCTGGTACGGTGGCTGGCCTGGAGCCTGCGTCCATGTGGACTGACCTGGTGCTAGAAGCTGAAACTTGCTATTGGCTGAAGACTCAGTACAGATGGTCTCCTAGAATATCTACCTTGGTCTCTCACCATGGCCTAGGCTTCTCACAGTATAGCAGCTGGTTTCCAAGAAGGACCATCTGAAGAGTGAGTATTCCAAGAAACTAAGGCAGAAGCTACAAGGCTTCTCTGACTAAGCCTTGAAAGTATCACTTCTACCACATTTTACTGGTTCCAAACTAATCATGAGGGCCAGGCTAGATTGAAGGGGAGGGGAATTAAACTCACCTCTATACAGGAGGAGTATCAAAGAATTTGTGACTACCTTTAACCTACCACATTCCTTTAATATAATAATTTATTTCCTTAAACAAGTAGCCAATATCATACTTAGTGTAGAAACAATATTGTAGAAACAATTCCTACTGAAAATCAAAAACAAAAACGTGAATGTTACTACTATTTTAAAAAATGCTCTGGAGGGGTGCCTGGGTGGCTCAGTCAGTTGAGGATCCAACTTTGGCATAGGTCACAATCTCACGGTTCATGGTTTTGAGCCCCATGACAGCTCAGAGCCTGGAGCTGCTTCGGATTCTGTGCCTCCCTCTCTCTCTGCTCCTCCCTCATTCTGTCTCTCTCTCTCTCTCAAAAATAAACATTAAACTTTTTTTTAAATTGCTCTACAAATAATTTCCAGAATAATAAGAAATATAATGGAAATGAGAGACATGGAAAGGGAGAGATGGAATTGATTACTATTCACTAATGGTATACATGTTATACTTAGAAATTTTAGGAAAACCAATGAAAAGTTAAATGAGAGAGTTCATTGAAGTGTCTGAAACAAAAGGATCCTAAAAATCAAAGGTTTTCTTATGTGCTTGAAATCATTAATTATTATATATAATAGAACAAAAAGATTTCAGTTCACAACAGTAACAACAACAAAAAATGTAGCTATAAATAATCTTAAAAAGAATATACGCCCAGTATTAAGAATACCATTGATATACATTAAAAAAGACTTGACACAGAAAAACATGATGTCCCTAAATCAGCAGATATAATAACTAAAGATGATAGTTCTCCCCTAATTCAGTTATAAACAATGCCATGTCAATCAAAATCACTATAGAATTGTCTGGAACAAGAGAAAACCACTGTGACAATCATCTGGAAGAATAAATGAATAAAAATGCCCAGTAAATTTTTAAGGAAGAAAAGGGGGAAAATATACTGTAATATTGATTACACTATGAGATACAACAAGAAAATTTCAAAGTTGGGAAACTTCAAAGGACAAAAAAAACCAAAAAACAAAAACCCAACAATATAATTACCAAGTTAATTTCAAGAAGAAGAAAAGAGAAAGACGGAGAGGGAAAACTAGGGTTAGGAGAGACTTCAAAGACATTAATTAATTGCAAAGTGTGGACTTTATTTGAATTCCAATTCAAACTTTTATATTGATGTTAAGAAATTATTATAAATTTTTAGATGTGATAAAAATACTGTGATCATATTTTTAAAGGTGTTTATCTTTTTATAGACATATACTGATAAATTTGCAGATGAAATGATATGATGGTAGATATACAACAAGACAGCCCAAGAGTTGACAATTATTGAAGTGACGCAATGGGTACATGTAGATTTGTATAACCATATATGTATGTGGCTCACATTTGTCATAATAAAAAGTTTTTTTAAAACTACTATGAGGTGATAATAATTAAAAATCCTATGCCCCTGGAATAAGTAGAGATTGAAGAATCAATGGAACAGATCTGTTCAGTAACAGATCCAAGCATGTTTGCTGTATGTAAAAGGATAAATTAATGATCAATTCTGAAAAATAGATTATGTAATGCAACTTGCTGGGGAAACTGGCCAGCTTTTTTCCCCCCAAAAAAAGTCAACTTAGATCCACCATTCATTAAAAATTAAGTACAAGTGGATTAAATAAAGAAGAAATGCAAATGATGGGATCTGATATCTGAACAAGGAATGACTATCCATGTACAAAAGCAATAAAAGAAATTACAAAAGAAGTCAAAAGATTTGAACATGCAAAACTTGTAAATGTCACCATTTACAAAGATGATCGTAAAATGTCATGATGCACCCAACAAACTGAAAAAAATGCATGGTGAAATAGCAGCTAAAGGGAAAATATTCTTAATACATTACACACTTAATCCAAGTTAAAAATAAAAACATAAAATCACTGCAGAAGATGGACAAAGCATGTAAACAGACAATTCACAGAAGAGAAATTTTAAGTGTCTACTAAATAAAGTTTTAAAAATCAATCTTGCAATGTAATCAAAGAAGTAAAAAATTAAAACATTAAGAGATATTATTTTAATTTGTCAAATTATCAAAAATAATATGAATTCTGATAAGACTATGAGGAAAAAGAAGTTTCATACATTGTGAATAGAAGTCGGTATAATTTATCCAAAAGCCATTTGGCAATGTAGCATGAAATGTTTTAAAATATGGTTTCACTCTTATGTGGATCCTGAGAAACTTAACAGAAACCCATGGGGGAGGGGAAGAAAAAAAAAAAAAAAGAGGTTAGAGTGGGAGAGAGCCAAAGCATGAGACTCTTAAAAACTGAGAACAAACTGAGGGTTGATGGGGGGTGGGAGGGAGGGGAGGGTGGGTGATGGGTATTGAGGAGGGCACCTTTTGGGATGAGCACTTGGTGTTGTATGGAAACCAATTTGACAATAAATTTCATATATTGGAAAAAAAAATGTTTGTACATTTTAACCCAATCATTCCAAGCCTGGGTTTATCACAAACAAATAATTTGAAATGCAAACAGAACTTTATGTAATACACATAGCATTATTCATGACATACACCCATATGGTGTAGCTATTACAAATTATATTCCAGGAAATATTTACTAACACCAAAATCTTCACATCATTAAGTTCATGTTCACACAATAATGTTCATGCTATAAATATACAAGAAAAGACTAGAAAGAAATCACCTGAATGTTTATAGGATAAAAATCAATGAAATCAACTTAAATATTATGAATAAATTTTTAAAGTTTATTTATTTATTTTGAAAGGGGGAGAGGCAGAGAGAGAGGGAGAGAGAGAATCACAAGCAGGCTCCACGTTGTCAGCACAGAGCCTGACAAAGGGCTTGATCTCACAAACCATGAGATCATGACATGAGCTAAAATCAAGAGTGAGACGCTTAACCGACTAAGCCACCCAGGGACCCCAGAATAATTTTTAATAAAAAGAAAAAAATACTCATAATATGTAGTTTTTAAAAATGGAGTATAAAATATGTACAAATAAATGCACAGAAAGATGATCATAAAATTCAGTCTCTAGCTACACACAGATCAAGCAGCAATCCAAACAGCTTGGGATTCCAGGTAGCCAAGAAAAAGGCCTAGGGGACCCAGTTACCCACGTCAGGAACAGGTGAGGAGTTTGAATCCCGGAAGGGAAATACTAGAGATAGATATGGGACCACACTGCTTAAGAACTGCCTGACACCAGAGCAAAGGGCATCTGGGGTAGCAGCTCCTACTATATTATTTCCTGTAAGGGCAAGAATTGGGGTCTGCGTGGGGCTAAGTCTGAATGTGCAGCTGTTTGAAGAATGAGAGAACCGATACTGGATAAGACACACACAAAAAGAAGAGGTTTACTATTGCAGGTGGTCTCTGACGGATATAGAAAGCAAGCCTTAAACAAAAGGCTTAAACTTTCTACTGAGAAAAGAGAGAATTATTGATACCAAACAGTTCAACGAGCCTTGTAGTGCAGCCAAGTAAATCAGCACAGCTCAGGATCAGAATGAATCAGGCCAGGTGTGCCATGAAATAAACAAATAGCCTGAACTAGCCTTACAGAACTGGCTCTGTGAGGCTTCAGGCTCAAGGATGTCCTGGTGAATATGGAGTGTGCTGATGGAGGGGCTACAGACTGGCTGCTTTTTTAATCAACAGAATAATTTTTTAATGCTCCTTTAGTGCTGTCATTGAATGCCTAGCAGGCATGACAGCTACAGGTCCCTCGATCCCAACACCTAACAGGTAGGAAAAATCCAATTATTATCCTGCTGAATTACCCTGAATAAGATTCCAATGGCTTACTTGAGAGTCAGTCAGAAAAAAATGAATTTACCTGTTTTGCTCAAACTTTTGAAAGAAAGATAGAAATGAAAATACCTGTAAGCAAAGAATTGCTTAATCCTTTCTTCATCCCCATAGTATAGAGACTGAATTAATTTTTTTTCTACCACACTTAAGTCCTTTCTATACCGTAGTCTTTTCTTTTTTACCTTTTGAGAGACAGAGAGCGAGCGAGGGAGGAGGAGAGAGAGAGTCTCAAGCAGGCTCCACACCCAGCAGAGGCCAGACTTGGGGCCGATCTCACAGCCCTGAGATCAGACCTGAGCTGAAATTGGACGCTTATCTGACTGAGCCACCCAGGTGCCTCTATACCATGGTCTTTTAAAATGTCTCTCAGAGGGGTGCCTGGGTGGCTCAGTCAGTTAAGTGTCTGACTTCGGCTCAGGTCACGATCTCACAGTTCGTGGGTTCCAGCCCCGCATCAGGCTCTATGCTGACAGTTCAGAGCCTGGAGCCTGCTTCAGGTTCTGTGTCTCCTCTCTCTCTCTGCCCCTCCTCTACTCACGCTCTGTCTCACTCTGTCATTCATAAATAAATACATACACACGTACATACATACATAAAATGTATCTCTGACCCACCACATACCTGGGGGGTGGAGGAGGAGGTAGGCCGACTGTTTACCTTTATGAACTTGTTAAGAGGTTTGTGGTATTATACTTTGGGGAGTTTAATCTCAGCAGCTATTGCATACAATTGCTATTGACTGCAATTGTATCAGATAGTGCTTTACCTTTTATAGGACCAGTTATATCATTCCTTTCTCCCCGGGATGATTTTTAACATTTCTTATGCCCAGAAACTAATAGACAACCTTGATAAGATGCCAGGAAATGCCTTGCTTTGTTTTTTTAGATTTACAGATGGTACTGAACCAAGATAGCAGACATCTCAGGGGTGGATTACCCCAGGGGATGCTACAACCACCCCTACCACCCAGCCACTTGTTTTTAGAAGTAAGCGAGTGACTTTAACCTTATAGATGATTGACTCAGAAATACAGAATATATGGTTACACCTAATATAACCTGTCTGGTTAAGACCTGTCTGGGCAGTGGAGAAAACTGTAATAACATAAAGCTTCAAAGTGAAATTACCCCCTAGGACTCACTAAGAGCTCATTGTACATAGAACCAGAGTGGAAGGGGCCTTACATAACCACATAATCTCACTTTCTGTGCCCAAGCAGAACTGAAACTGAAATTAAATAAACGTAGGCATTCAACATTTAATAGGGAGTTTTGCCAAAAAATTGAAACTAGACCACCCAGGGGGAAATTGAAACTAGACCACCCCTGCCACAAAGGGGATATTTCTTTAACTAAAAGGCTTAGATACCCATAACACCTAAAATTGGATCCTTAGTCTTCCGTGAAATATCAGCAGCTCCCCTAAAATGAGCATTTATAATGAGCTGTCTACCCTGTATTTATTTATCAGCACCTGTGCAAGATCCTGAATCATGTACTCTAATTACATATCAATGGAGTAACTGTCTTATCCACTAGCCCAATGTAATATCTATAATGTTGCTAGAAACGTCTACAAGGGAGGAAGTTTTACCTTTTCTCTGATAAATGAAAACATATAAGTAACCATAAACATCCTAGAAGTACTGTCTTCTTTTTTTTTTAATGTTTATTTATTTATTTTGAGAGAGAGAGAGAGAGCACATGTGCATATGCATGCATGAGCAGGGGAGGGGCAGAGAGAGGGGAGAAAGAATTTCAAGCAGGCTCCACGCCTTCAGCACAGAGCCTGATGTGCGGGTCAATCCCACCAACCATGAGATCATGACCTGAGCCGAAATCAAGAGTCGGATGCTTAACCCACTGAGCCGCCCAGGAGCCCTTGGAAGTACTTTCACCTAACCTAAAATTTCTACCTTCTTATTAATAAATACTAATTTACAATACATAATTCTGAGTTAAGAAGTATAAAGCAGTAGTCTTTATTATTACTTTATAGTCAAAATACTCACAGGAAAAACAAAGAACAATAGTGGTTTTCCACCTTTCCAAGCCATTTTCTAGAATTACTCATTCACTCACTCAAGTATTTATTAAGCCAGGCACTATTCTTGTAGTAGAGACAAAACAGTAAACAAAACAGCTTATGTTCAACAGGGGTTAGGGTGGGTGTGCTTTATTCAATCGATTGCAATGTACACTGTATACCTTTTCTAGAATGCATTTACTACTTAAAGTACAATTCAAAATTACAAAATTATCATTTCTAGAATTATAAAGGATATAAGTGCTCATGAGATCTGTCCAGCTTGGAATGTGGTAACAAATGGCAGGAATGCTCTCAATTTAGTCCTTCTCTTAACATTATATAAATGAGTTCTTTTAACATGGAAATTTATTTCCCAGAGTCTCTTCTGGGAAAGTGGGAGCCTATGCTGGACCTAAAACATCAGAATTTCTGAGTCAAAAATAAGCACATTTTCAGATTTATAGTATACAGTCTGAATCAATTCTAACAGCAGCTCATGAATACCCAGCTCACTCATAGATGTGCCCTCACAAGTACTGGATGTTTTTCACTGGATCTTTTTCATTATGATAGGTGAAAACAGTAGCATATAGTTATCATAATTTGCATATAGCATGGACAGTTGTTGCAGACAGACTTAGCTTTTGAAGAATCAGACAAAAGTGAGTGAGCTTTGAAAACTTCAAAGAAAGGTCGAGGGAAATCAATGGGATATGCACTTCCCTGATGGTAGCTCCACTTGCCTTTTCCCCAAAGACCCACCCCAGCAGGAGCCCTGAGCACTCTGCCCTAAGCAAGTGAGGGAGCATGAGCGGGGGAGGGGCAGAGAGAGAGAGAGGGAGACAGAGAAGTAGGCTCCTTGCTGTTAGCACAGAGCCCGTAGCAGGGCTCCATCCCATAAACTGTAAGATCATGACCTGAGCTGAAATTAAAAGTGGGCACTTAACCGACTGAGCCACCCAGGTGCCCCTAAAAAGTTGTTATTTTAATTCCAGTTAGTTAACATACAGTGTTATATTAGTTTAAGGTGTACATATAGTGATTCAACAATTCCCTATCTCACCTGGTGCTTATCACAAGTGTACTCCTTAACCCCCATCACCTATTTAATCCATCCCCCACCTACCTCTTCTCTGGTAACCATCATCTCTCTGTAGTTAAAAGTCTTTCTTGGTTTCTCTCTTTCTCTCATTCTCTCTCTTCTCTCTCTCTCCTTTTTCCTTTTGCTCATTTGTTTTGTTTCTTAAATTCCACATATGAGCAAAATCATATGGTATTTGTCTTTCTCTGATTTATTTCACTTAGCATTATACTCTTTAGTTCAATCCAGGTCTTTGCAAATGGCAACATTTCATTCTTTTTTTATGGCTGAATAATATCCTATCATGTATACATATACCACATCTTCTTTTTTATAAAAATAAATCAACTGGTATTTTATTTTATTTTTACTTATTTAGTTTGGTTTCAGGAGTAGAATTTAGTGATTCATCATTTATACATAACAGCCAGTGCTCATCCCAAGTGCCCTTCTTAATGCCCATCACCCATTTAGCCCATCCCTCACCCACATCCTCTCCAGCAAGCCTTAGTTTGTTCTCAGCAGTTAAGACTTTTTTATGATTTGCCTCCCTCTCTGTTTTTATATTATTTTTCCTTCCCTTCCCCTATGTTCATCTGTTTTGTTTCTTAAAGTCCACATATGAATGAAACCATATGGTATTGCCTTTCTCTGGCTGACTTATTTTTCTTAGCATAACACATTCTAGCTCTATTCATGTCATTGCAAATGGCAAAATTTCATTCTTTTTGATTGCCAAATGATTTTCCATTGTATATGTATACCACATATTCTTTATCCATTCATCAGTCAATGGTCATTTGGGCTATTTCCATAATTTGTCTGCTATAAACATTGGGGTGCATGTGCCCCTTCAAATCAGTATTTTTGCATTCTTTGGATAAATACGTGCTGGTGCAATTGCTGGGTCATAGGATAGTTCTATTTTTAACTTTTTGAGGAACCTCCATACTGTTTTCCAGAGTGCCTGCACCAGTTTGCATTCCCACCAACAGTGTGAGTGTTCCCCTTTCTCCACATCCTTGCCAACATCTGTTGTTTCCTGAGTTGTTAATTTTAGCCATTCTGACAGGTGTGAGGTGGTATCTCATTGTGGTTTTGATTTGTGTTTTCCTGATGATGAGTGATGTTGAGCATTTTTTGATGTGTCTGTTAACCATTTGTATGTCTTCTTTGGAGAAATATCTGTTCATGTCTTCTGCCCATTTCTTAAATGGATTGTTTATTTGGGGGGTGTTGAGTTTGATAAATTCTTTATAGATTCTGGATACTATCTCTTTACCTGATACATCATTTGCAAATATCTTCTCCCACTCCATAGGTTGTCTTTTAGTTTTGTTGATTGTTTCCTTCACTGTGCAGAAGCTTTTTATTTTGATGAAATCCTAATAGTTCATTTTTGCTTTTGTTCCCTTGCCCCCCAGAGACATGTCTAGTAAGAAGTTGCTGTGGCCGAGGTCAAAGAGGTTGCTGCCTGTGTTCTCTTCTAGGATTCTGATGGTTCCTATCTCACATTTAGGTCTTTCATCCATTTTGAATTTATTTTTGTATATGGTGTAAGAAAGTGGTCCAGTTTCATTCTTCTGCATGTTGCAGTCCAGTTTTCCCAACACCATTTGTTGAAGAGATTATCTTTTTTCCATTGGATAGTCTCTCCACCTCTTCTTTTTCTATTCATCAATCAATGGATACTGGGCTGCTTCCATATCTTGGCTATTGTAAATAATACTGCTATAAACATAGGAGTGCATGTTTCTCCATTATTTTTATCCTTTTAAATGAGGAACAAGAAAAAGGCATAGCCCACATTAACTCCATACCCCAAAGGAGGGAAGCTAGATGTCCCTTCTCTGGTTTCCTCTTTTCTCAATGGCCACACCTCCCTCGCCCATCTGACCCTTCCAGCCAGTCTCTGAATTGAGCCTGCCAGTACCCTTCAGTCAGTCAGTAACTCAACAAATGCTGTGTATCTACCAATTGCCAGGGCTGGGGTTTCAGATGTAAGCTCAGCTCATAATTACAAGGGATCCCCATTCAAGTCATTTTGACCTGAAAAACCCATTTCTGGAGAGATCATATTATTTGTAGTGATCATATTACTTGTAATCTTACAAATGTGGAAATTGAGATACAGAGAGGTTAAGTAACTTGTCTAAAATAAGAACCCAGCAGAGTATTTAGGTGAGGTATTTCTTCCAAATCCCCTGCTCTTTCCCTCCACTTAATAGTGCAATATCTTTAAATATGCAAGCTCACTGGAGATGGGTTGCATTTGACAGGGGCTAAGATTTTAATTCCACGTTTCTTTCTTTCCAGGTATTCTGTCTATAATTCTGTCACTGAATGAGGCAGTCTGCCAGGTTGAGGATAACTGAGAGCAATTCTCAAATCCCCCTGGGTTTTATCTAGAAATAAAACAATTCATAGTGATTTTCTAATATTACCCTTTAAGTAGCACATTGACATGTATGAATCAAAGGTTTAAGTAACACATTGATATGCATGAGTCCAAGAAACAATTTAAAGAAATAGAAAAAAATTTCAGATAAGGTCAACAGAAAGAGCACTATAATTGGAATTAATGGATCTAGGCTTAATTCTCAGTTCTACCATTGCTGTGTCGGGCAATTTATTTCCACCTCTTGAGGCCTCTGTTGCAAAAAAAAAAAAAAAAAAAAAAGATAGAGACTTTTAATTAGATTCTCTCTAATACCCCTTCCAGCTCTAAAATTCTATGATCTTGATATATACTTTATGAAATGTAATTTATCTTTCATTTCCCTTTTTTCTCCTCTAAGGAGAGACTTTCAACTTTTTCTCAGTTAAGGTACCTGGGACACTGACAAGCCTCAGAGTTTAAGGAACCATTTTCTCCCACTGGAAATCTGTCAGGTAGCAGCATTAACTGCCCCTGGAAATATCATCACCTGTAAGTCCATCCCTTGTTCCACTGTCACTTAAACACACAGGTGTTCCCACCCCAGCAGCAGCCTGATCCCCTTAAAACATCAGGCGGTAAGTATGGAAGCAACCTCAGTGTCCACAGATAGATGATGGATGAAGAAGCCATGGTATATATGCAATGGGATATTACTCAGCCATCAAAAAGAACGAGATCTTGCCATTTGTGACAACATGAATGGATCCAGAGGGTATAGTGATAAATGAAATAAGTCAGACAGCAGAATCAGACCTATAACTACAGAGAACAACCTTATGGTTGTCAGAGGGGAAGGGGGTGGGGGTAGGAGCAAAATAGATAAAAGAGATTAAGAGGTACAAATTTCCAGTTATAAAATAAATAAGTCACAAAGATGAAAAGTACAGCACAGGGAATATAGTTAATGGTATTGTGTAGTTAACGGTATTGTAATAACACATGTAACACCATAACAGATGGTGACTACACTTATTATGGTGCACACCGAGTAATGTATAAAATTGTTGAATCAATGTTGTACACCCAAAACTAATATAATGCTGTATGCTTATAAAATAAGTCAGACAGAGCAGGGGTTCTGAATCAGGTACACTCTGCTACTCTCATAGCTGCGAGATTAACATATAGTAGATGTGGGCTCTCCACTCTATCCCTCCTATTCTTCCTGGGGAAGAGATTGTGGGGAGATTGTGGAGAGATTAGAAAGAATGCTGGTGAAGTCTGTGGGGTTCTTTATATGCCCCCAAAGTGGCAGTTTTTCCTTTCCTGACAAAGGGGCCCTACTCTTTGGGTTTAGGGTTCTCCCTTTAATCCAGTCTATCCTAATAACGGTATAATTGAATTAAAAACTAAAGGCTTTTAAACCACTAATTTTCTTTCTTTTTTTTTCATTTACCATTGTTGATTTAATACAAAATGTATTTTAAAGGATCTGAATGAACAGAAAGATGAAGAGATATATAGGGCAAGGTCTGGAAGGTTCCCAAACCCATGGGTTTCTGTCTCTCTGGAGTTGGGGTGCACTACCTTCCCAACACATGGAGGTGTTCACCAGCCTGGAAGAAGCTCTCTGAAGCCTGTACTTTTGGGAATTTTTATGGAGGCTTCATCATATAGGAATGATTGATTATTGATTCCATTTCTAGCCCCTCCTTTCTCTAAAGAATAGGGGCTGAAAGTTCCAAGTTTCTAATCACGGCTTCATCTTTCTAGTGAACAACTCCCATCCAGGAGCCCACCACCAAGAGTCACCTCATTAGAACAAAAGATATTCCTATCACCCAAGAGATCCCAAGGGATTTAGGATTTCTGTAGTAGACACTTCTATCACTTAGGAAATTATAATGTTGTTATCAGGAACCGGGGTCAAAGACCAAGTATCAGTAGGAAAGAGGGACAGAGACAAATATATGTATTTCTTATTATTTCACAATATTGCATTCATCAAGTAACTTTTAAAACTGAATTATTTCTAGGGTGCCTGGGTGGCTCTGTCGGTTGAGTGCCCGACTTTGGCTCACGTCATGATCTCCCAGTTCATGAGTTCGAGTCCCACACTGGGCTCTGTGCTGACAGCTCAGAGCCTGGAGCCTGCTTCAGATTCTGTGTCTCCCTCTTTCTCGCCCCTCCCCCGCTCGCACTCTGTCTGTCTCTCTCAAAAATAAATAAACATTAAAAAAAATATTTTTAAACTAGAACAAAACTGAATTATTTCACTTAGCATAATACCCTCTAGTGTATGTTAGCCAATATGACAATAAATTATATTTAAAAAATAAAAATAAATAAAAAATAAAAAGAGAGGAGAAAAAAATAAAATAAAACTGAATTAGAAAGTCACTTTAAATTGTTTTAAGATAAGAAATACAAATGCCCATTCTAAAATGGTTGTCTTATACTTATTTCCTTCACTTCTATGTGTTTTTTAATTGAAGTGTAGTTGACACACAATGTTACATTAGTTTCAGGTGTACAGCATAGTGATTCAAGAACTATATGCCTTATGCTATACTCACCACAAGTGTAGCTACCTACCATCTGTCAGCAAACAACAATACCATACCATTGACTGTATTCCCTATGCTGTACCGTTTATCCCTGTGACTTATTCATTCCATAACTGGAAGCCTGTATCTCCCACTTCCCTTCAGCCACTTTGCCTATCCTTGCCCTCTGCTCCTCTCTGGCAACCATCAGTTTGTTCTCTGTATTTATGGCTCTGTTTCTGCTTTGTTTGTTAGTTTGTTTATTTGTTCATTTGTTTTGTTTTTTAGATTCCGTATGTGAGTAAAATCCTATGGTATTTGTTGTTCTCTGTCTGACTTATTTCACTTAAGCCTAATAACCTCTAGGTCCATCCATGATGTTACAAATGGGAAGATCTCATTCTTTTTTATGACTGAGCAATTTTCCTTTGACTATTCATATTGTGTCTTCTTTATCCATTCATTTATCAATGGACATTTAGGTTGCTTCCATACCTTGGCTATTACAAATAATGCAATAAACATAGGGGTTCGTGTATCTTTCTGAATTAGTGTTTTGGTTTTCTCTGGGTAAATATTTAGTAGTTAAGCTACTCGTTTTCACCTGAAGTTTCCACGTAAACTAGTATTATACTTTAAACATATGTAGCAGTTAAATTAGCCTAGACTTAACCAGTTGTGTCCAAACATGAGCACACTTAGGTTCAACAAATGTATTCCCAACTGGAAAAAGACAGCCACATTTGTAAAAGAAATTTCTTAACTTCCTTTAATTGGATGCTGATCAGAAAATGGGACTGGTTTTAGGAGTAAAAAGAACTGAGGTATAAGAGATGGTTTACCTGGGGATATGGGAGTCACCTTTGGAGCTCTGAATCAGACCTCCATATTCAAATCTGCTGATGCCTTTGCCCAAATGCATCAGTTTCTCATCTAGCAAATAACTTTCATATGACCTTAGTCCTCCAAAATTTGGTAGCACACACCCTCACTTTAACATATCAAAATGGATCTCATGGCCAGTCCTCTCAGAACACTGCCCTTGACTTGGGAAAATGAGCTAATCTGAAAAATCAAGCAGGAGGCCACAGAGAGTACTAAAGGCTTCTCTTCCCCTCCAGTTATCTGAGTGCACTTCACTTTGGTCAACTCGGGCACTTCTACATGCAGTTGCCTCTGTCTGGAACAATTCCCACTCCCCCAGCCTGGACACTCTAATTTATCTTCCAAGTCTCAATTTAGATGTCATACCTTCTGGAAGTGTGCCCTGACTCTTTAAGTCTGGGTCAGATCCTGAGTGACCCTCTAATGTCCTGGCTTATATCATCTACAGCATGTATTCTCTGTTGCACCTGCATTTGACCTATCCAGACAAACACTGTTTAACAAAAGTTTCTGCAATAATGGAAATGTTTTATATCTGCACTGTCCAAAAAGGGTGGCCATCAACCACATGTGGCTATTGGGACACTTGAAATGTGGCTAGTATGGTTGAGTAAATAAACGTTAACTTATTTAAATTTACTTAGTTCAATGTAAATCACCACATATGGCTAGTGGTTGCCATATTCGATGATGCAAGTTTAGACTTTATGTTTCTTAAGTATTAGGGCTGTACTTTGTTCACCTTTAAATCCCAGGCAACTAGTAGGTACTGTGTAAATATTTGTAGAATGAATGAACTTAGGGAACAACAACAACAACAACAAAAACACCTGACTTTTTTTTTTCTCTTTCTCACCAAAAGAGCTTTCACAATGGGACCTCTAAGCCAGGTAAAAAAGAAAGGCAATGCCTTGACTGACAAGGAGGAAGCTTTTAAAGGGCAAATAAGATTGTTACCTGGAGGCATCTCTAGGCAAAATTCTGAAGGACAAGAGTGCCCACTGGTGCTTCCCTCTTCTTCTCTCAGTGCCCTCTGCCAACCTCTCAAGATGTTTCACTTGACTCCTTGATCTCCCAGGGTCTGTCCACTGCCTCCTGCCTACCCAAGGCCTCATACAGATGCATCCCAGTGTCAGGGAAATTATTTGGTTGCAACAAGCAAATGCTAACTCAGGCTTAGTTAGTCAAAAACAAACAAAAACAAGAATCAACTAGAAGGATATGGGTTAATTCACATAACTGAAGAAGAATTGGAGGCTCGGGCTTCAGAATTGGTAGGAACTAGAGCAGCTAGGAATCTTGGGGATAGGATCTAAGGAAGAACCTCTGAATGGTGCTCTTGGGATGAAAGGATCCAGCTGTTTCTTTCCATTTCCCCCCAAGATTCAAATCTAGGAAGAGTATATTTGACTGGCCCAGCCTTGGACAAGGAAGAGTAGGTACTTTCACTGAATGTTGTTAGACATAAACCCAATGGGAGGCAGGGGTTCCCCCAAAGCAAAATCAGAGTGCTCAAACTAGAATAGATGTTGGCAGGCAAAAAGGATAGACGTCCATGGTGACTTCCATTGTAATTAGTGCCCCATGGGAACGTGCTGCCAGGTCTTCCCTCTGCTGCTCCACCTTTACCTTACCCTCCAGCCTGGTCCACCCAAGAAGAAGACCCAAACATCCAGCATCTCAATTCCTCTTAGTTCATGGTGTTGAAAACCTGCCTATAAGGTCTTTGACAAACTTGGGTTTTTTTCTAGAAAATCTATGGTTAAAAAAAATTAATTAGAGTATATAGTCAATGATATTGTAATAGCATTGCATGGGAACAGATGGTAGCTATACTTGGAGTGAGCATAGCATAACCTTTAGAGAAGCTGAACCACTACGCATACACCTGAAACCAATGTAAATGTGGGTCAACTATACTCAAAATTAAAAAAAAAAATTAATTAGGGTACTACCCATACCAAGATTACTTTCATTTCTTAAAATTATCTTCTTTAAAACTCAAAGAATTTTAAATATCAGCCATTGTGCAGGGCAAGGTGGATAAAGATGTGAGGGCAGAGGGACTCTCAGACCACTCCTTCAAATCAAGCACTTGGTCTACAATTAGGTTTCATCTCGGTTCTTACTTTCTTCATCTCCTCACTCTAAGGGGGAAAAAATCCTACGTAACTACTTCTTTAAGGATAATAGCTACAAATATCAACTATAACATTTGTTACAGCATGTGGTTTACAAATAAAAGATTCTACACTTGTGCTTAATTTTGGTAATACAACGGTGAGAATCATTGGTCAGTGTAGGTGTCCATCATCAGAAGAGAGGGCTGAGAAGGTTTAAGAGAAACATCCAAATAGAAGGTGACATGTGAGAAACCAGGACAACTCTGCCAGGAGCGTGGTCTCTGCTTTATCAGGCATAAACACTCTACATCTTTAAGTTCAGGAGCCCTCAACGTTGAGAAATGCCCAAAATAAATAGCGCCTTGAGCTCCAAAATTATTCTTGGGGACGCATCCACCCAGGTCTCTGCTGAAAGTAGTGGGACCATGACAAGGAGAAAATGGTTCTCTACACTATGACCAAAACGATGGCTGACAATTAACAACCAATTCAGCTTCTGGCTTCACTATCCCAGCACTGGAATAGAGGAGCAGCAGGAAAGGAAAGGCTAGCAGAAGCCGATGATAAAAACTCACCAGACCATCAGATTTGCTTACACATTCACTGAAGATAATCTAAACCCAGCTGCTTAATCTCTGGCGGGGTGGCTGGCCTATCTCTCCTACCCACAATTGTTCCAGCTGTCAGTTATGGCCAGTGAGTCACCACTGCAGAGAGATAAGCATCCTGCTAGAGACAAACCCAAGTGTCATCCTGGGAATGCTTATCATTTTTTTCTCACACCACAAAACGTTCCACTCAGCTTTTTCCATCTGGCATTTCAGCACCTGAAAAGTTTCAGACTTGGAGTGCAATCCACATCCAGCTTCTGAGAGCTTTAAATCTCTTTGGAGGCTTCTGATTCTTACAGTGCTACAGGGTAATCACCAAGAAGACCAGTGATCAATGCACAATAGTCAGCAAGGCCTGCTATGAGCAAAGCCCTGGGTTGTAGTGGGGATGCACACAGAATGGTATCCAGCATTATAATGTAGTAGGAAGAGATGAAGAAAGTTAATAAAACTACCTAACAAATGAGCATTAAATGAACAATAGAGATCTTGTATGCTATAGAAACTTAAGCAACAGACGGACATAACTCAGGATGAGATTATTAAGAGAAAGGAGAGTAAACAAAAGAAGTAAGAACATGACATACACTGAAACATACTTTGGCACGGATGACCTAAGAAAACATCACACTGAAAGAAGCTAGCCACAAGGAATCACATATTGTATGGTTTCATTTATACGAAATGTCCAGAATAAGCAAATCCATAGAAACAGAAACTAATTAGTGGTTTCCGGGGCCTGGGGAGAGGAGGGATTTGGGGAGTGATGGCTAATGGGTATGGGTCTCTCTTAGGGGGAGAGGAAAGTATTCTAAAATTAGATTGTGGTGATGGTTGTGAATATACTAAAAAAAACATCGACTTGTACACTTTAAATCGGTAAATTGTATGGTATGTGCCATACATATCCACAAAGTTGTCTGAAAATATATCCTGGCAAGTTTTTTAATAGCAAATAAACATTTGCTCATTCCAATTGTTTTCGTACTATTTGTTTCATTTTTCTAAAACTCAAATTAACCACAATTTTATTTTATATTTTCTATATCCAGAGCAAGGAAAGGTCTCCAGAGCCGCCAATTGTCCCTGGGCATCCCACCACACAGCTGCCAGATCTATGAGCTGCCCCTTCTAGCCCATAACACTCACGGTCTTTCATTCTTTCAATAACTTATCCAAGAAATCATGTGCCTGTAATACATGAGGTCCTGAGGAGAGAGTGCTGAATGAGAAACAAAGTCTCTGGCCACTCAGAGCTTCAATTTCAGTGAAAGAGAGGTGAGAAGAGGCAAAGAGCATGTCAAACAATCCCTTGGAATCTGAGGTGTGGCCAGCAGTGTATAGAGCATTCAGTAAGCCCATGAGTTTCATCATCCACTGTTACCTTCTGCTACAGATTGAATGTTTGTGGTCCTTTGCTCTCACTTAATTCTCAATGTGATAGTGTTTGGAGATGGAGCTTTGGGGGAGAAATTAGGTCTTGTGGATGGAGCCCTCATGAATGGTTTAGAGTCCTTGTAAGAAGAGACACAAGAGAGACTTGCTTTCTCTCTCTCTCTTCTCTGCCATGTGAGAACACAGCAAGAAGATGGCCGTCTGCAAGCCAGGAAGAGGGTCCCCAGCAGAACCTGACCATGCTGGCACCCTGATCTCGGACTTTCAGCCTCCCACACTATGAGAAATAAATTTCTGTGGTTTAAGCCACTCAGTCTATCGTAATTTGTTTTAACAGCCTGCGAAGACTCAGACATCCTCTCCGTGGAAAATGGAGCTGAGGCATTCCAGGGTCTGAGCAGAGCTGATAGAAGAAAACAGTGTATAGGTGCAGACCAGAAACCCAGGTGAAGGGTGCAGGAGTCAACAAAGGCCAGTAATCAGGTCTGTGTGCCTCCTTGAAAATAGAAACCACGGTCTTTAATCTGGGTGAAAATAATCAAGGGAATAAGATACAGGAAAGCCAAGATATCTGACTAAATCTTCCCAGTAGTCCTGTGATTGTGCCAGTAGTCCTACCCATGGCATCAGTTTCCTCATCTATAAAACAGGTGTAATAGTAACACCTTGGGAACACCTTGTTGGGAGGATTGAATGAAATAAAGCAAACTCAAGATGAACATAAAGGAAGGGAAGCAAAAATAATATAAAAACAGGGAGGGGGACAAGACATAAGAGATTCGTAAATACAGAGAACAAACAGGCTTGGAGCAAGGGGATGGGCTAAATGGGCAAGGGGAATTAAGGTAGACACTTGTTGGGATGAGCACTGGATGTTATACATAGGGGATGAATCACCGGATTCTACTCCTGAAATCATTATTGCACTACGTGCTAACTAACTTGGATGTAAATTTAAACAAACAAATAAATAAGTAAGTAAGTAAATAAATAAATAAATAAATAAATAAATAAAAGCAAACAGATACCCCCTGGAATTAGATGTAAAAAAAATGTTTTAAAAATTCAATAATTTTAGGTTTTTTATGTTAAAATATTCTATTATATATTCTATATTAATTATAAGGTATTATTCAATTACATAATAATGAAGCCAAAAGCTTCCATTCCCCCCCCCAAAATGTACAAGTACACTGCCATATTTTACTTTCATTCCCCATCTCCTGGTAAATATTATATTCAACTTCTTTCCCAACTACTGCTTATCATCTCTCTATACTTACTGATGTATAAGTATGCTGTCATAATAGTTTGATAAACTATTTACTATGTGTAAGAAACTAAATAAAGCAAAGACAGACCTCTGGATTATCCTAGTAGGACCTCACAGCCTTTAAAGAACAATGAAGACCATGGACATTCAGGGGTCATTCACTGACGACAGGCATTGCTTTAGGCTGAGGATAAATTCTATCCTCTCAAAGAGTAGAGAAGGAATAGGGGATGCTATTTTAGATAGGTGGTCAGGGGAAGGTCTGAGATGGCAATACTTGAGTTGAGATCTGAACGCTAAGAGGCATTGTGGTTATTTGGAAAAGTCTTTGAGACATGGGAAATGCAAGTGTAAATACCTGAGGCCAATATGAATTTGGGTCACAGCAAAAATCCTACGTGGCTGGAGCATGGTGGTAGTGACAGAAGAGATCAGAGGCAGGCAGGCGTCAGAATTTAATCTAAATGTCAAGGGTCAGTTCACTGAAGAAGAGCTGACTTTAAGGGTAAATTTGTAGGTAGGTTAGTAGAGTGGGGGTGGGAATATAAAGAATCTTCAGTAATAATAAAAAAAAGTTGGTCTAAGGAAAGTGAGAAGGAGCAAGGAGAAGTAAGACTGCAGGGATAAGAGGTAACGTCATGGCCTGATTTTCCATCTCCCCCAGAGGTCTATAACTCCACCTTATTGATCACTTAGTCTGGATCTTGAAATGCATACCTTTGTTTTTCTTTTAACTATGAAGTCCCTTGAATTTGAAGGGAACTTTAAGCCTACATAAATATACTTTTTTCTTAACTTGACAGAATCTTGCACTTTCATATTCTTTTGATGAAACATCTCTTACCAATATTTAAAAAGAAATTCCACCGAATTTTGGATGCATCAAATGGCTTTGTCTGTTAAAACTGACTCTGTTAAAACTTGTGAGGCCATCTTACTGACAAGTTAAAAAGGCAAAGAAGTCAATGGTATGCACAAGCTGAGAGGCGCATAGAGTAGTGGTTGAGGGCACAGACTCCAGAAACTGGCTGCCTTGCTTCACCTTTTACTGGTTATATGACCCTGGGCAGGTTATTTAATACCTCTATGCCTCACTTTTCCAATACAGAAAATGGGGTTGTAAGGAAATGTATGAGTGTAGGTGTCTCCACCACCTTTACGCATCACTCCCAGTCTTTTGGGACCTTCCCCTTTCTTCAGCTATCTCTGTAGCAACTAATTCCCTTCAGGTTTGACTGACTTCACCTAGGAGCAACTCGACAGCACCTCACTTCTGGAACTTGTTATATACCTACTGCTTCCTGTTGCATAGCTTCTCTGATGACCCAGTGAAGGACACCCATGGGAACACACTCTTCAGCTCTTATGTGTATAATCTCGAAGTGCAGGGGAGTTAAAGCTGTAAGCCCATCCTTGACCTATGAGGAATAGAAATCTCTGCCCTTTTTTCCTGGGCAGACAGTTCTGAGAAGCATTTTATAAAGCACCAGTTGCCCATGGTGGTAACCTACTCAATAAGGCATCCTTGTAATGACTTTTCCTCCTTTTGTATTTCATTGGCCTTTGTCCCTCACTCCCATTCTCTGGAATCATTTCCCAAATAAACTACCTGCGTGCAAGTTTTTGGCTCAGGCTCAGATTTGGGGAACCCAAGTGAAAACCACATGGAAAATGCTTAGCACAGTGCCTGGCACATGGTAAACCTGACATAAGAGCTAGCTATCATTATTTTGCAAAGGAGTAACTATGGTGATGCGCCATGAGGCTTATTAAGCTGGGTTAGGTGGGAAGTGAAGAAATAATAGAGATGCTAGAAAGAGAAAGCATTGTCAGGCCAGTGGACTGAAGGTTGCATAAGGTGCTAGGGCATGAATAGGGAGGGGTAACAGAGCAAGTGAGCTGAAAGGAGGTGGTCAGAGAGTGAGACTCTTGAAATCAGTGTCATGGTGGTGCAGTTACTGATGGTAACATAGTCTAGAATATGGCCAAGGAAATGGGTGGCTATGGTGAGATAAAGAAAAGATCATTAGAGGCAAGGAGACCGGTGGCTGAGAGGTCACAGTATTTTACATAGAAATTAGTCAGCTATTACTGCAACTGCGCTATATAATAAACCATCTCAAAACTCAATGATATGCACCACCACTGAGCACTTGGCATCATGTTCACAGGTCTGAAAATCAGTTGGCTCATGTGGGCTGGGCTCAGCTGGGTGGTGTATTGGGTTTGGTGCAGGTCTGCTTACTGCAAATGCACCTGTTCTGGGGCCAAGGCAGAAGGGGTGCTACCAACTCGAGGTGCTGATCTCATGTATCCCACCATGGCGAGAGCCAAGCCAACGCCTGCAGGCATATTCATCACGTCCTCTAACATTACACTGGCTGAGACATGTCACATAGTGCCAAAAAAGTCCAACACCAACAGTTCAGGGAAAAGAGTGGATGTTTGCTGAATGATCATCCAACTATCACAATAGATGGTGTAGTCACAAGGATGATGACATGAATCATGGTGAGGAAGAGGACAGTAAAGCAGGACTAAGGTCACCCAAGCATGCACTGAATAAGGGGACTCGTGGGGACAATTAAGCACAATTTCCCTTCCCACACAGCCCGTTTAAACACATTTCGTGGACCTGGATTTTTCCCTACCTCTTTATGAAATCTTAGGCACAAATTTTTCAGTTAGCATTAGATAATAAAGTCCTCTGTTTGCTTTTAATTACAGAAAGTCTGATTTTCAGTCTTTAATAGGTCCAATTCTGTGTAATAACCAAAACTCCAGATTGTATTCAAAATTCAAGTTTCTCTCCTTCCTGATTTAGACCTGCTGAAGGTGAGAAATCTGTGGTGAGAAAAGAGAGGTGGGATTGGCTCCCTTAGTTCTCTGCCTCCTTCCTTCTTACTTGGATGCTCCGGGCTGGTCCAGGATTGATGCGGTGACCAGGGGGGAGAGCAGAGACATGGAGGCAGGCAAAGCCTCATTTGACAGGCTGGTGAGACTGGCATTGGCCTCCTTTGACCATGGTGGGTGTTTAGAGCTAACTGGTATTGACAGATGTTTAAAGTTGCCTCTTTCTGGGACACACTAGTGGTTTCTTCAAAGACACCCCCTCCTCCTCTTATTTCCTGGGATTTCTCACTTTCCTTTTCTTTGGAAAGCTGTCCCTCTTCCATCACTTGCTTACAAGTCCCCTCAAGCCTCTAGAGATTCTCTGTTGGGGTCCCATTGCCTTGCACATTTAGGCTTCTTGATCACAGGTCCAGCATCAACTCGGTGCCCCCAGAGGCTCCCGGGTACATAGGTCAAGTTCTCTGAGTGATTTCCTTGAAGCTTTTCTCACCAGGCTTAAAGAGAAGGGAGTCACACCCACCTCTCCGCCATGGGGAAGATTGAGACTTTACAACACACTAACAGTTGTCTCCAAAGAAATTCTGCCTATAATCTTCCACTCCTTTCTTGGAAATGGATGGTCATTGACAGTTGCAAACCCAGTTCTCAGTACTCCTTTGCATACCTTGTTTGGGTGACCTAGTACCCTACTCTGATTTGGGGAGCAAGTGCATCCACTGTCTTGGAGCCAGTGTACAAACTGAGGCAAGAGAGACTCATTTTGACGTCCTGCTGCTTGTGAATGCAGGAGAGTAACTGAGCAGTCACAAATGGGGTGCGGAGTGGCAGCATGGGTGGAGGTAAGATTTTCACTCTGCGAAAGCACTTTTCCGGAAGAGAACTGATTCTCCCCTTTGGAATCTTGTTCCTCTATTCCTAGTCATTGGACTCCTGCATGAAGAATGAGAACAGAGCTACATGAGGTTACATTAACTGCCCATAATAGAAAATGTAGAAGACAAGGGTGGCTCAGTCAGTTAAACATCTGACTTTGACTCAGGTCATGATCTCATGGTTCATGAGTTTGAGCCCTACATTGGGCTCTGTGCTGACAGTGCAGAGCCCACTTCAGATTCTCTCTCTCTCTCTCTCTCTCTCTGCCCCTCCCCTATGCGCTCTCTCTCTCTTTCTCTCTCTCAGAAATAAATAATAAAACATTTTCAAAAGAAAGGAAATGTAGAAGGCTATATTATTGTTTGCTAGTAGAAGACGTGCCAAGATCTGAGCTGTGGGGACTCAAGTAAGAACTATGATGAAAGCTCTGAGTCATGAGATGGGAAAGACAAGGGCTGTGTTGGCCACCATGAAGAAAAGAGGAAACTTACAGTCTGCACAGTTTATATATAGGTTACCAGAAACGTGGACACCACATGAAGCAAAAATTCAGGGTCAGCACCTGGAAAAACTGTAGGGTAGAGGAAGCCAGTTCTATGAGTGCACCCATTATCCTTTCTGATGTTGACTTTCATTCCCTTGCACTCAGGAAACTCTTCCTTTTGGGAAAGTCCTTTCCAAGAAGATAGGTGAGAGCCCTAAATATTTCACTCCATCCAAGGCACTCTGTTGACAAAGAAAGTGTCCCAGAATCAAAGCGGTTGGAGGTCTCAATAGAATTTAAGCCAGGTCAAGACATAGTCACATATTTTCAAATGACTACTCTGATTCCAGTGTGGTAAAACTGGGGAGCTATCTGGGGTGCCTGGCCGCCTAAGTCAGTAGAGCATGTGACTCTTGATCTCAGGGTTGTAAGTTCAAGCCCCATATTGGGTGTAGAGATTACTTAAAAATAAAATCTTAAAAAAAAAAAAAGAAGAATTGGGGAATTTTCAAGAGATAGAGAAAAGGACTCTGTAATTCAGATCACATGTAAGTTCAGTTCTATGCGCTTTGGGAGCAAATATATAATGATATCTACAAAGTGACTATAAAACAAGACAAAGCCATGAGACATGTGAATCTTAAATCATTCATATTTCATTTGCAAAAGCAGGTATGATGTCCTGTTTGTCTTTCAACCTTTAGTACCTAGTACAGTGCCTGACCCACAACAGCTGACAGATGGTTGTGAAACTGAATTGAACACATGGAATGATCAGTATACCACAAAAAAGTAAAAACTCAGGTGGCATTTAAAATGTTGTTCTTATGAATTGCTACGTTTGCTCTTTTCTCATGGTGAGAGTTGTTGTTTATATAGTTTCCCCTTTTGCCTTGGTTGCCAGGGAGCTTAGAGTCATTATTTTAGCCCTCAAGTTCAGTACATTTGCTTTCTTCTTTCTTTGAAGGGTCTCAATAGTTCTTTCTATCTTATTAACTTTATAATGTTGCTTTATATAATCTTAGAAAGAAGGCAGGACACAAATAAATTAAGTCATATCTCTGACTGTGTTCTTTGCTCTAGAATGAGGGTGAACATCAAAGCCTGATTGGTGGCCAATTCCTGGAATTGAGGTGGCCACTTTAAGACAAAGGCAGGGCAACAGGAGACAGAGGTGGTTTTATTTTGGGGAGACCTATCTGGTGCTCTGCTGGAAATCTGGCCCTTCCAACCTCAACTCTGGGACATCCAGAGAGATTAAGAAATGGTTTTCTTCTTAGAGAAGAACCACAGGAAGACAAATAGAACATGGGCTCACTAACGCACAGCAAGCTGCCAGAGTGAACACTGACTGCCCTAGGGGAGAAGAGGGGTGGGGGTAGGGAAGCAGAAGGAAAAATGACAGGAGAGGCAGCAGAGTGGCATTAGCCTTTGAAGGGGTGGGAGGGGACAAAACAGAAAAAAAGAAAGCGAGAAGGAGAAGGGGGAGGGGGAAGAATAATCACTTATCAAGTACTATAAATTCCTTGAATAAATACTGAATAAATGCCTTCTTTGTGCCAGGAACTAAGGCTACAATGATAACAAGACGGAACAATTGTCTGCCCTCGTGCAGTTCACATTCTAGCTAGGGAGAGGGTGGGAAAGACTTTTAACAAGTTGTGACAGATTAGTGACTTAATCAAACTCGGTGAGTTGAGGACGAGATGTATAGGTAAGACCAAAGGATGATGAGGAACTGGGTGGAGACAGAGTGAGAGAACACGCTCCACAGAGAACAGCAGGTACCCGGCAGTGAGGGATGACAGTGAGGGAGGACCGACTGGGGGCACAGGGGAGGCAGGAACTGCCCAGGGCCTGGAGGTCAGGGTGAGGATGCCCCACAGTACACTAAAAGCAGTGGGAGGCCATCAAAGGGTTTGAGCAAAGTAATGACCTGGTAAATTTACATGTCAAAGGATCACTCCAGCTGTGGAGCGGAGGATAAGCTGAAGTGGTGGGCGTGGAGGCAGGGAGATGGGAGCTCTCAAGCTTATCAAGCTCAATGCATCAGAGGAGGGTGGTGCCAGTGGGGCCAGAGGGAGTGGTCAGATTCAAGGCAGACCGGATTCAAGGTAAGGATGGGTTACAGGTTTCCTGTGGAGAGTGTAGGAGAGGGATGAAGCAAGAATGTCAGATTTCTAGCTGAAGCCTTGGGGCGAAGGGCGAGGTCATTTTCTTAGAAAGGGAAACCTGGAAGAGAAAGAAGTCGGAGTGAAGACAGAGGGAAAGATCACACGTTCTGTTCCATACGAGCTGACTTTGAGGATCCTATGAAACAGTCAAGTGGACCCACAATATAAAATTGAATGTATGGATTTGTATCTCAAAGGAGAGTCTGGGCTTGAGATACAGCTAGTAAGTTGTTGGACCACAGAAAGTAAATGAAAGATTTAGAATTTAATAAATTCACTTAGAGAATATCCTTGAAAAGGATCTACAACAAAATCCAGAACCTCTGACTTTTAGTGGTCAGGGAAAGGTGGCAAGGGATACTAAAAAGTAGCTTCCAGAAAGCTTTCGGTGGGTGTTTGGTCAGGAAAACAGGCATTACTTTAGATATCTTAAGTAGGAAGGTATAGATACAGGAAGTGAGGTGCTCAAAATCTCTTGGAATTTACAGAAAGCAGGAAACGCTGCTCTCAGGTTTACTGCTGTCAGAAAATTAGGAACTTGCAAGAAATTGCAAAATCTCTAGAGGCCATGGCATCTACACTTGTGCCTGTGCCTACCGTTGTTGGAGGGAAAATAACTTCTGTTTCTCCTCTGCCTTCCAAATCTCACACAACGGATTCTCATTGATGGGACCTAAGGCAGAATGGCTGACAAGGGATGCTGGAAACTGAGTTGTTGAGACTTGGAGTCCCTTGTAATACAGGGAAAGCATAAAAATCAGTGGGGTTGGATGCTGAATGACAAACAAAATTCAAAACCAGGCCAAAAACTGCAGCAGCAGAAATAACAAAAGTAACAATAATATTAGTAACAGTATTCAGCCTAGGCAGGAAAGTATAGTGTCCCCAACGCTCAGGAAAGAGTGTTTCAAAGAGTGAACCTTGCTCCTCTGGTCTCTCCACATGTTTCCTACATTGCCAGCCTCCTGCCATAAACTCCTTACTGTTTGAAATACCCAGAGTGATTCCTATTTTCCTGACAAAAACTCTCTCTCTGACAACAGCATCTCCTTTGCTGTTCTCCCTCCTCTACACACGTGATTGTTACTATTTCACAGAAGAAGAAAGGAAGGAGGAGAAATAGGAAATAATTTGCCCCAGATTATAAAGCTAGTCCTAGCGAAGCTGACATTTTAATCCAAACTCACATCAATCCAAATCCCACACTCTATCACACTAATATTTTGTACACAGAGTGTGGAAAACAGACTGAGAGAGACAGAAGGGGGGAGGAGGAAAGCAAGAGTCGGGGAGGAGCAGGAGGGTGGAGGAAGGGGCATAAAAGAAAAAAAAAAGCAAGAGAGACAACAGCATCAGGAAAAGAGAAAGAAAGAAGGAAACACAGCAATCCTTTCTGTTCTCCCCCCACCCCCAACTTGCTTCGTTTTCATTCTTGTTTGCTGGCACCAGATCACTCTGACTTCCTTTACTGAGCTCTCTCCAGTCCCCTTCCTCTCTGGTGAACCCCACCCTCCTTTCTCTATTGCCCTCACTTCAGTTCAGGTCTTCATCATTTCTTGTCTCAATGACCGCAGACTTGTCCCTAGCCAATTCATCCTCCACATCGCTGCCAGAGCGATCTCCTAAAGCAGAAAATTGACCTCATCTGTCATCTTCCAAAAGGGTCTCATCATCTTTTGTAAGAAGTGAAAATGCCTTGGCATGGCCCAGTCTTGTCCTGGCCTGCCTCTCCATCTTCATGGCATCCATCCCCCTGCAACGTGTCTCGTGGGCCAACAACACCAGCTTATTCACTATTCGTGCCCAAGTCACAATTCCTTTGACTCCAAACATCTGCTGATGCTATTCTCTTGGCCTGGAATGTCCTTCCCTTTCCCTTGCTTGTCTGACTCTTACTCCTGCTTCCTTCAGTTCTTTGCTCAGGGAGCTTTTGCTGACTTCTCGAGCCGTGTTGGGTGTCTCTCTGGCACCTTCTGCTAATCTATATAGGGCGCTCACCACACTCTGCAGTAACTACTGGGTAGTTTTTCTGTTTCTCGTGAGCTCTTTAAGGCAAGGAATCATCTGTTTCCGAGCAACAGGTATTTTCTATCTATTTGACATTTAAAGAGGGAGTGAATGGGGGCACCTGGGTGGCTCAGTCGGTTGAGCATCCAACTTTGGCTCAGGTCATGATCTCACGGTTCATGGGCTTGGGCCCTGCACAGGGCTCTGCACTGACAGTGCAGAGCCTGCTTGGGATTCTCTCTCTCCCATCCCTCTCTGCTTTCCCCCTGCCCTCTCTCTCTCTCTCAAAAATAAAACATTTTTTAAAAACAATATTTAAATAAATAAATAAATAAAGAGTGAGTGGATGGATGAATGAAGTGATAAGGATTGTGCAATACGGACAGAATAACTGTTGCCACAGTAACCCGCTGATGTGAAGAAAAATACCCTCATGAGATGATGATCAATACAGTGAATGAAATCAATGAGGATAACACGGCATATAAAAAAGAAGTTGACCAAAGGCCAAGAGGCCAAAGAACTGGTCTGAAACACAGGCTTCTTACTCTCAGCCACCCATCAGCTGACAGCTCCCAAGCAAGGAGGAACTGGCGAAAGCTCAGCTTACATTCATGCGTTCCGTTCACGGTAATATAAGAATATAATGAGCTACACATGTTTGTTTTGGTTGCTTAGTAAATCTGTTTATGATTTTGTCCATGTTGTAGAAATCGAATTATTGTGAAGTAATCCAATTTGTCAAAATTGTGAAGTTGAAATCTCTAACTAGGTACTGAAATCAAAAACCAGTGACTCCAGATGCAGCCTATCAACCACCTAGTGGGTCCCTCCTGGGCAAGAATAGACCATTCTAAAGGCAACCCCAACTCCGTACATCCCTACCTAGTGGTTAGGGAAGCAGAGAGGGAGGAGGTAACAACATTTGTATCTGAGCAGTAATGATACAGCATTTACTGAGGACTTTCTAGATGCCAGTGGGCTAAATCCTTTCTATTCATTATCTCACTGAAGCCTCATACCAGTCCTATGGGATTTGTGTTGTTATGTCACTTTACTGAGGGAGAAAGAGAGGCTTTGAGGGGTTAGGCAAATTTCCTGAAGTCAGGGAGGCACAAGTGGCAGAGCTAGAATTCCAGCGTTTCTGACCCCAAATGACTTCCACCGCTCATTTGCTACACTCGCCTGCCTCTCTGAAACGACTCACTCAGGGGTCTCTATAATGGGCAGCGGAGATGTTTGGCTAAGAGCGAAAGAAAGCATGATACAATGAGGTACCGAAGTATCATTGACTGCTACCGCAGAAGTCACCTAATGAGAAAAGGATTTTGTTCAGCCTAGCAAACTAAAATTCATTCTCTAACATTCAGCTCAAAGGGCCCCTCTGCCGTGGGTGGGCCTTCGTCAGTCCTCAGACATAAAGCTGACTGCTCCCTCCTCTGTTCATACTTCTACATACCTCTAGAAGGACGCTTTCTTTTCTTTCTTTCTTTTTTTTTTTTTTTTTTTTTTAATTTTAATCTTCTATTGTTGTGGTCTGTGTGTCTGTCTCCTTAATGGAACTGTGAGCTTCTGGAAGAACAGAATGATGCCTCATTCATCTCCCATCCCCAGCTTCTCTCATGGTGCCCAGTGCATGCCAACCTTGCACATGTTTGCAGAGTGATTCGAGGCGGGAGTTATATAAACAATGAGGGCTGTGGTGCGATCTGAGATAAGGGGGAGAAAACAAGAGTGAGCCTCTGCCCGCTTGTGCACACAGGATGTGACCTAGACATCCTCTGCTTGAAAGATGATGTTCGTATTTTGAGTTGTTGCAGGAACAAAGGGAAGAGAATGGAAGAGAGAAGTAAGAGTTTTCCTGTTCCTGGGGCTCTCGGTGGGTGGCCGGGCTCCTGGCTGGGATTAGATTAGCACCTTCCACCTCTGCAATGCTGTTGCTACACGGAGGGGCTCGTAGTCACCTTCTAGTTATGAAACATAACACAAAGATTCTGATAACAGGCCTCGAAGCAAAACAACACATGCACACTCACTCGCTCACAAAATCCAAAGCAAACTTAGCACAATTTGGAGTACAAGCTAATCCATCATTTCCATGTTTGCTCACTCTGTCTGTAAGTACCTTGTGGACAGATGATGTAGCAGGTTTGCAGTGGGCTCTCTCTTCACAGCCATGCATCATGCCAATTTGGAAAACCTGCAGTCACCCAAAAGGACAAACTCTTAAATTAGTCAAGACCCCATTTTAAAAGACAAGGAGAGGCCTTCTGGACCCCAAGCCTTGCAGGGCGCATACGAGAAAAGCCTTCTGTCATCATACTTGGCACAGAGATTTGCACTTGAACTGCGTAATGTTACAACTACAATTTTCAGCCCCACAGACTAAACTCTGGAGGGAAAAAATGAATGCTAAGTACCTGCTGTCAGTTCTGGCACTTGATGCTGGAAATGAGTCTCTTTCCCACAAGAAGTGGAAATAAAAACAAACCACTCAGACAGTTTTGGCCTTTACATGGATTTATGAGCATAATCTCTCTCTCTCTCTGTTTCTTGCTCGCACGCAAACTCACACACACACACACTCTCCACATCGTGATCCCTAAGTGGAACAGGTTCATATTAAGGAGCAGTCTTGAAAATCTGACCAAAACAGAAAAGAAAGCCATCCCGGTCTCAAGGACTTTGCCATACCCAACATGATGTGTATTTCTGGTGCTTTTATGAGCACTTGCTTTTCCAGCAAGAAGTACAAATACACATGATACCATGAACAGCACTACTTATGAAGCCCTTTCCTTCCAATTGAAAAGGAAATAGGACCACGTTTTTTTTTCTTGAATAAGTTAAATCATTGAGTTATCACGTCATGTAATTGTTCAGTCTTTTAAGGTCTTTGTTGTGTTGCTCAATAAAAAAATATAATTTTCTCAGTAAAGGCTAGTGCCTGGCACAGAGCAAACATTCAATAAACGTTCGTGAATGAATGAATAAACAAACAGATGAGAGGGAATAGTCAACTATAAAGATAAGGATGACAGATTTCATTAAAATGCAGTAATGTTTTTATGGTCTTTTATTGACTGGAACACAGACAAGGGAGCCACCTGAACAGGATCATAATTATAGACCTGCCACAAATTTTCAAGGTTTTATGGGAAATGTTTTTTGGTTTTTTGGTTTTGGTTTTTTTTTTTTTTTTTTTTTTTTTTTTGGCTCTACCAAGACTTTCTATAATGTGGGCAAAGTATTTATCTCTTTTTCCCTCACAAGGATGTTATAATTCACCATGTAAGTTGTATTTTTTTTTTATTTCGACCTGTAGCTTAAAACCGCCACAAGCTGAAAAGTCAGCTCACAGGTAACAGTAATACTAGTGGGGCCTTTAATATATTGGACACCGGCTTAAAAATCCCACTGTGAACTCAGTCTCCTCAGGTCGCCAGACCTCCTAGGAGTCAATAACAAGTCCAGCTCAGTGCAGAGCCCCAGGACTCTCCCTAAAAGTCCAACAAGTCTCAGAAATGACTGTCCTTGGATCAGGAAGGCCAACACTCCACAACCTACCATTGTAAGGATTCTGAGGCACACTGGGATTATCAGGGAATCTTGTTATAAGGCAGATTTGGACTTAATAGGACCAGGATAGGGCCTGAGATTTTGCTTTGCTAATAAACTCCCAAGCGATGGTGATGCCATTGGTCCATGGATGGGCCACCTGTAGTAACAGGAGACTGGAGATTTCTGCAGCCACAGAGGTGGCTCATTTACTCAGATCAGAGAGAGTATTTGGAACAACTTCCTATCTTACTACCAGCCCTTTACAGCACAGTCTCTGGAGTCAAACAGACATGAACTGGAAATCCTGATGTTGCCACACTCGGGAGCTTTGGGACTTTCGGCCAATTTTTCATTGTTTTTCAAGTTTCTTCATCTGTAAAATGGGGATGATAATACTCACTTAATAGAACTATTGTGAAAGTTAGTAGTCAAACAGACTTAAATTTGAATTCCAACTCTCCCCTTAACACCTACTGACTATGAGATTTTAGGGAAATCACCCAACTCCATCAAGCTTCAGTTTTCTCATCTGAAAAAGGAAAGACACTAATCCCTAATTTGCAAGGTTGTTTTGAATATTAAGGGAAATAAGGCAATGTCCCCAACATAGGACACATTCCTGGGGTTCACATTTACTTTTTTAAATTATTGAATGTAGGGGTTCAGAAGAAATAAGTCATAAAATTAAAATATTCAGAGAAAGTTCTTGGAGAAAGTGGACTTTTATCTGAGTCTTAAAAGAATATAAGGATCTATAGAGTGGACGGGAACACTGCTATGTCATAGACCAGTCAGAGCAGAGACTGATTCCTACCCTCTTCACCTGACTAATTCTTACTTCCCCCTTAGACCTCAGTTTAGATGCCATTATCTCAGGCAAAGCTTTCCTCCCCACAGGCCAACCTAGTCCCTACACTCGCCATCATTACAATATTCAGTACCTACTGCCATAATTAGATACTCAGCTCCCCACACTAGTCACTAAGGTCCTATAATGTTGGGACTGTGTCTGCTTTGCTCACAGTTGTAACCCTCGACCTAGCACAGTGTTAGCCATTCTGTTCCTATTTTATGCATAATTTAATGAAATTGAATTGAGAACTCAATTGGTCAGGTCTCAAAATACATTTGAAATGAGATGTAATTTCCTTCTAAAAATTATACATGAAATGTCAGAATTTCCACTCAACAACAGGAATTACTGAGAAACAACAGCCCTTTAGACCTTGCAGGAGATAGTAGGTCACAGGCATGAGTCACAGGCTTACTCTCAGCCTAGCAGGATGATTAATGCATCAACCATGGTGGGATAAGCATTATTATCAAGGTGTATATGAGGTATTACTGGAGCGCAGATAAAGCAGCAATTTCCTCCTCAGGAAGGAGTGGGAAGGAAAGCAGGCGGAGCTGCAAAGACGAGGACAGTCGAGCTGGTTGTGAATCCTCAGGAGGATGGGTCGAGAGCACAAATTCTGAAATGTAGCTCCGCCACTTACTATTTGCGGAAACTTAGGCAAGTGACTTGCCTTCTCTGTGCCTCAGTTTCCTCGTCTGAAAATGGGATTAATAATAGAATGTCCTTCACTGGATCCTTCATGTGGATTAAATAAATTGATATACGTCAAGTGCTTAGGGCAGTGCCTGGCACTTAGGAAGGGTCATATAAATGTTAGCTGCTGTTGTTGTTACGGTTCTATTTAGCTGTAGCCAAAAATTATTTTCACCTGCTAATCAAAATTTGGCTTTCTACCTATAACGGGTTCAAGTCCACTGTGTGTCCGGGCACAGCAGCTGAAAACAGCCCATCTAAAGAGAAGGGAATAGAGACAAAGGCAATCAGAGGCAGACGAATCAGGTATTAGCTGACTGCAGTAATCTAGATGAACAGTGATGAACAGCGATGTTTTCTCACATTCCGCAAAGAGAGCAATCAGCCCATGCCAGGGTTTTGGGGTGTTTCACTGGAGACAGCTAGGAGGAGAGAGGCATGAAATCTGTCTTGTATATTTAAGTGTGAGTGCCAATCAAGTGAGGAGTCCTTCTAAGAATGGCTTCTTCTAAGGGCTATTTTTTCCCTCACAGTCTTTTAAGGCAGGAAGACGGCTTAACACATCAAAGAAGCATCATTCATTCTATGCGTTGCTCTGGAGTCATCTTCTCTATCAATATTTCATGAAACAGACTCCCCAGAACCAGCATGCAGACTGAAGGTCAAGAGAGGGTTATTTGCCGCAGACGCTGGAAGGTTCCACTAAAACCCACTGATGTCATATTCTGAGGCTGTCTACAATTGAGACAAAGAATACTACATCCTAGAGCAGAGTTTTAAGCAAAGAATTCTAGAAAAGATATCTATTTTAGAAACAAGCAAAAAGCCCTGCAGTGTCTTACATTCGTTACACGATCCAGTTCCCTGCTCCAAACAGTGATGTTCCTCTGATTACTCAGCTCTTGGTTTTTCTTATCTCCACTCAATTAATTGTCAGATGATTCTTAGTCATAAGACAATTTTGTCACATGATAAGATGGTATGTGATTGCTTCACACTTCCTCTCTCCAGCCCAAAATTTCACCATTGTGACAGAATAATTCTGGTGAGAATCTCAGAATTTATGACAACTTCAATCTCAGCAATAGTTCTGTTTTCTGAGTCTTTTCTGGAGTAAAAACAGTAGACAGTCCACTAGAAATAAACTGAAGAATGGTCAGTTACCCATTCCATCCTATCCCAAGGCATCACCATGAACTCCCCAGAGCAAGGAGTCATGTCCAATTAAATGCTTCTGTCATATCTTCAGCTTAGGTCATGATCTCACAGCTTGTGAGTTCGAGCCCCGTGTCAGAGCTGTGCTGACAGCTCAGAGGTTGGAGCCTGCTTCGGATTCTGTGTCTCCCTCGCTCTCTGCCCCTCCCCCGCTCACACTCTGTCTCTTTCTCCTTCAAAAATAAACATTTAAAAAAAATTTTTTTAATATTTATTTTTGGGACAGAGAGAGACAGAGCATGAACGGGGGAGGGGCAGAGAGAGAGGGAGACACAGAATTGGAAACAGGCTCCAGGCTCTGAGCCATCAGCCCCAGAGCCTGATGCGGGGCTCGAACCCACAGACCGCGAGATCATGACCTGGCTGAAGTCGGACGCTTAACCGACTGCGCCAACCAGGCGCCCCACATTTAAAATAATTTTTAACAAAATGCTTCTGTCATATAGCATTCAGCACAGTGCCTCACGCATAATTCTATTTTTTACATTATTTGATGATGATTGCAATCCTTGGTTCAGATATTTTTAGAAAATCTTTATTGTATCTCAAATGCCTGAAAAAATAAATCACAAATGACTTAGCAGCACCAGTGTCACCTGGGAACTTGTTAAATATGTAAATTTTCTAACCCCACACAGCCCTACTGAATCAGAAGCTGTGGGGTACAAGCCAGCGATCCACCTCTGAATAAGCCCTCTCGATAATTCTAGTACATACCAACATTTGAGAACCACCACACTACATGTATACAAATTAATTTTCAAACAAGTTCTTCGAGTCCCAAAAGGTTAAAACAACAATATGCCCATTTTGTCGCATCTTCCTCTACACATCAAGTTACCTGCTGAAAATCCTCTGGTGGTCCGCTAGCACCAACGTGATAAAATACAAATTCCTTAACTTGGTCTACAAAGATTTTTACAAGCCTTCCCTCCCTACCACATACAGCAGGCTTCAGACCACTGTGCACAGTCTTCACTCCATGTGACACATGCTCTGGACCCTCTCCCTAGAACATTCTTGCCCCTCCTTTGCTTGGCAGACCCCTCTCCTCCTCGGAGACAAAGCTCTGATATCACCTCCTTCCCCGACTCCCCCAGGTAGAATTGGGTGCTGTGTCCTCAGTCTTGTTCATTTATCTCCATGGGCATCTAGTAAATCATTTCGTAATTTATCTTCCCATGTCCAAGAACCCTGGGATAAACAATAAGCAATTCAAGAGCAAAGACTGCATCATCAGAGCTAAGTTCAGTGCCTGACTCTATCAGATGTTCAACATGTTTGTTGAATAAGTGCTCAATGCCACAGCCACAGAAAGGTAATCCAAACATTTATACACTCTATACTAAGACAAATACAACTCAGATCAGGAAAGGAGTTCATGTGATAAAGTCTTTAGCTGGGGCTGAAAGCCCTTGTGAATGGAAATTTAACGGCAGAAAAAGGAAGTGTGGCCAAGTCAGAAAACATGGTTTTTGACTCCATCTCTTACAGCCATTTAACCTTGAACAAATGAGTCCCTGGGTCTCAGTTTCCTCATATGTAGAATGGGATGGAATAACACCTGCCCTGTTTACCTTACTGGTTGTTGTGATGATGTCGTGAAAGATATCATTAATGTATCAAGTCCTATCCTTATGCAGTTTGATCTTCTTCTTAAATATTACATTAATGAAAACATTAAATCACATTAAAGTTTGAAGATTTCAATGCATTCACTAAACATGAGGTGTTGTGATAAGAGGAGGAGGAAAGGAAAAAAGAAGTTCACCAGTTCAAAAACCTTCCTTTGAACTTAGCTTAGCAGAGGTGTCTCAACCCAGGAAAACTTCCTGCGGATACTTGCTCTAACCATGGGTTTGTTTGTCTGTTTGTTTTCTATCAATCTCCATGCTCCCACCCTTCAAATATCTTCCAACTTCTGATTTCTGAAGGTGAAAGCAACAAGGGCGGCTTGTGCTTGTTGTCTCCTTCCCCACCTCCCTTCCACATAGTCTCTATTCCCATTTTCTACCTCTCGCCAAGGCAGGGGAAGTCTGCCAATTAGGTTTATCATCATTCTCCCAAGGGCCTCATGTCATACAATTATGCCAAGCTTCAGACTGCCTGCAGTCAGGTTATCAGACCACTTTCAACTTCAGTGTTTTTGGCAGCTATAAGGCATTTGGTGGGACTGGGCAGGGCCTTTAACTCACAGGTTGCTCACCAAGTACAGTTAATGCTTAAGACAAGAGTAAAGGAATGTGAAACGGAGTCTGGCTTTGGAAATTCTGCTTAAGGGATGTCAGCAGTTTATAAAATTTAGTCATGTTTTAGATTAAGTTTACTGCTTTTTTTGTATGTGCTAATCCATAATCTCCTTTCATTGGCAGTATGTTCAGTCTATTTTGACAGTCCTGTTCAGACTCTATTAATCATATGATGTGATGACTTTCCTACTTTTCAATGTTTAAGATGCTCCGAGGAAAGTCTGTCTCCCCAAACATTTATGTGCTACACTGTAAGTCATTTTTGCTATGAAGAGAGTTGTAAGATCAAATATGGGCTTTATAGTGCTGACAATGAATACAGATATGGGCAGGCAGGCTTGACCTCTTGCAACAAGGATGGTGAGCAAACAGCCTAAGCAAAATTGAGAGGAAATGAAGCAAAAAAGAGGAAACAAAAAGGTGAGAAAATAGAAGGCTGGAGGCTAGACAGGCGATCCATGAGGCCACAACAAAAGGAATGTGTTATATGACCAAAGTAAGACCTCTAGAAAGGGCTCGTGTGCATAGAGAACACATAGGGCTCTTCTCTGATGTAAGAGGTAAACGCTGAAGAAAAGAGAATAACTTGTTCTGAGAAATTTCTGGACTGAGGGAGAGTCCAGGAAATCTGCTAAAGTTTAAATAGTCATGACACCAGACCGTTTCAGCCTGGAACCGAGAGGCAGACCCAAAACCCTAAGAAAGTGTGCTTCTTCCTTGACAAAAATGGATTAAAATAGCTTAGAATACATATAGGAACAGGGAGAAGTAGCAGTCTTGGAAGGGCCAACTGGCCTATTAACGTATGCTACCTAAAATAAATAATGTAAGATATTATAATTATATCCCCATATGTAGCTTCTTCCATGAGCTCTCGCCAACCTGCCATTGTTTTCATCCTCTAATAGGGTTGATGATGGATGTGTTCTGCCAAAGAGGACACTGGAGAGTAGGGGATCTCTTACACAGTGAGGGGAAGCTCCCCTTTCCATTGGTTGATGATGGCAAAGATACACATAAATACCACTGGTCAACTGGTGTCCCCCTAATAAACACACAAGATTGACCTGATTCCCTGTTCTACTAATTGGGAAGTTTCCATGGCCTATGTAACATTTCTGAATTGCTAGGGGAATGGAGGTTGAACCTCTAGTAGTCACTTCCAGATATGAGCTCCCATTTGCACTGAAATGTTCATTTCAAGGATCATCATAGATAATCTCATCTGTCAACTATGGGTCCCAATTCTTCCTCATACTGACCAGATATTGAATTCAACCCCTTTTGCTTAATTTTCATCACCCCCAGTCAATAAACCAACAAAATAAATAAAACCAACGGAGGGGCATTTGTGTGAATAGCAGACTGTCAAAGAATGAGGCAATGGCAGGATATACACCACAGATCTGCAACTTAAAATTCCTTGATTGTATCCCTACTCCCAGAAGTCTCTAGGCCCCTTCTCAGAATGGACTCCAGTCTTCCACCATCCTGCTTCAACCTCGTCTCTCTTCTCTCTCAATCACACACTCCAAAAATTCTGTTCATTTATATAATGTAAAGGTCAATTATCTATTTTTTTACTCTGGTTCTTACCAATCCATCTTATTCTGGGCTCATCTTCTACTACAAGAAGCAAGGTGTTGCCTTATTATATGGAGGCTTAGATCTCACACACAAGCTATTCTACATTCCCAGTGAATATGCCAGTTCAAAGAAGAACTATTTGTTTTAGTGTCTCCTGTGTGCCACAAGTTTAAATGCATAAAGTTCATACGACATCTCTAACAATGCAAAACTGGAGAAACTTAAATTCCAAACAGAAGGGAATGGGAGAAATTCACTATATTTAGTCACTTAGTGAAGTATTGTATTCAGTAGGGATCACAAAATACAAATCACATTTCAACTCATATGTGCAAAAGTTGTAATCGTAATTTATTTAACCTCTAATTCCTCTAGTTTGACTCTACTGATTAGTGGGGAAAGATTAACTCACTGTCCAATCTCATTTAAAGTTTAGTCTGCATTGATAATTTAGGTGGTGGTCAGACGCCTTGGATAAAAAGGTTAAATCTCTCACACACTGCCTCTCTCATTAAGATGGCATCTGACTAGAGAGGGGCATCCTATGTGTCCTTTTGGCATCAGAAATGAAGAGGTGCCCTTGAGTGCAGTGTTGCTTCCTCCTTTGGTCTCTGGAGCAGACCCAAGGCTGCTCTGTGATTTGCCAACATTCACTGATGGAGGCTGCTGCTAGTTTAGCTCAACCTCATCTCTTGGTTTTGCCAAGCCCCTGTTTGCACCTTGCTTGATTAGGCCTTGCCTTGGCTTCTGATGGCTGAACACCTCTTAAGCAGTTGTCAAAGACCCCATCCAGCCCCTGACTTACAGTCCACCCCCAGGCCTCGCTGCTTGCTTACCTTGGTCCACCACAACAAATCACACAGGCTCGCTGGCTTTCAACTCAGTATGGACACCTCTGGGAGTAGAGAGGTATTCCAGAAAGTGGCAGCCAGACCCTTTGCTGGTGCAGTATAACCAGATAGCCCCTCTTCCTAATCAGACAGAGCTACCCTACTATGCACAGAGGTCTCCTCCCAAATTCTTAAACATAAGTGATCAGTGGGGGGAGGCGCAGGGTAGGTTTTCTCCAGTTATAAAATGCACAGTAAATTGAGAACCACGCTTAATTCTTTCACTTTCCTCCCTTCTCTCTCCTCTCTGTCCCATCTGCATCTGAGATTGAAAGGGAGCAAACTTTTATCTTGCTTCCTTTTGTGTTAAACATAGCCCTGCATCTACTGAGCAGCAAGCTTCCTGCTTTGCTGTTGAGGCCAAAACGAGCATCTTCTTCACACCATAGGAAAACTCTATGGTCTGGGTCATCCAGGCTTGGTGGTAATGTGCAAGAGAGGGCTTTGGCCAAAGGAATAGCAAATCCTTTCTCCTTGTAGCATAATCCTATCTGAATGTCAGATGCTAAGTATTACCTCACTCTTGCTCCTGACATCACTCCCACAAGCAGGAGGTACCTCGGCCAAGGCGAAAAGATGAAGGTCAAGTACTCAGGAAGACAGAAAAGTATATGAATAATTAAAAATGTATCACCATTATAGAATAACCATTTCAAAATATGCTTATGAAGTTCTTAATAAAGATGCGCATGTTAGAATGCTATTGGAAAGAAAGCAGGATAAAAATGTATGGGGAAAATAAAATCACAGTTACACTAAAATGTATACAGAGGAAAGGTTAACAGGAAAGATACTGAAATGTTAACAGTGGTGGTCTCTGAGCAGCTGGTCTACGATTCTTCTCAATTTTCCTAATTTTTCAAACTTTCATAATGAGGATATATTTTTACAATGTTTACAATCATAAAAATTTTATAATTTTTAAAAATTTGTTGGCTGTAAATAAAAAATTTTTTTAAGTTTTTTTAAAAGTAAATTTAAATAAATATTTTTCCTGCAATTTATTAACTCTTTTACCAAATATTTATTGAACACTTGCCACATTCCAGCTACTGTTCACGTGGGTTCTGGGTACAAATGAGACAAAGTCTCTGCTTTTGTGGAGTTTTACTCTTTAATAGGAGAGGAGGGAGATGATAGTGGTGTCAAAACTAGTCCAAGGTTAAATGAATTATGGAACATCAATACAAAGAACTACTATGCAGAGTATATTAAGTATATACTATACCCTGCATAATTGTATACTAGTATAGTATATACCATACTATATGTATATCAATACAGTACATACTATATGTGTATATCAATACAAAGAACTACTCTGCATAGTGTGTGTATATATATATGTATATATACACACACACTCTGCATAGTATATATACATATATATATAGTATAGTATAATATGTATATTATATATATATGCTCTGCAGAGTAGTTCTTTGTATTGATATATATATATATATATATATATATAGTATACTCTACCATATATAGTATATTCTACATAGTAGTATATGTAGTATAGTACACTATACTATATATTATAATGTACTATATTATACAGTAGTATACTATACTATATATACTATACTATATATATATATATATATATATATACATATATACACACTATGTTATACTATATGGTACCTAATGATAGCATAGTATACTATAAATATAGATATATCAAAAATACACAGTATATAGTATACAAAAATACTACGCGGCTATTAGATATAATCAAGCAACGATACAGAAAAATTTTCAAAATATAATCTTTAGAACAGTATACAGAGCATTGCTGCACACACACATACTTGTTTAGTATCTCTTTCTCAAGGAATACATAAGAAGCTGTTAACAGTGGCTGCCCTTGGGAAAGATCCTTAGAGAATTAGAGGGCAGAGGTGGCAAGCAGATTTGCTGGGTATATTTGAATTATTTAAGATGTGCTTGTATTGCCTATTTTAAAAAAGAATAACTTAACTACATTTTAAAAAATGCTATCTTTCCTTACCAACCATGCAGTTTGCTGCATCTTTTTGGAACATTTAAGAATAATTTTGACTCTCTCAACCTTCAATTCTATTTAAGTTTTTTCTATGAAAAGAGTGTCAATTTACATAGAAGGCTATATTTAGAGAATGCTACATATTCATTTAGTCTCCTGATACAAAAAAAAAAAAAAAAACACTTTTAGCCTCTTAAATTATCTTTGCATATTTTCATTCAACGATCCCCTTAGCAAGCTAACATGTTCAGTGGGGGAAAAAAGTCATCTTGAAGGGCTTGAAAAATAAAAACTAAGTAGGAGGGGACTCTGCAGGGCATGAAGTCCAAACCTCAAAGTGAGAACCCCCTTAACATGTGGTCTTCTGTTCTTTATGTAAATACCACAGAAGTTTTACTCTCTCATGAGACTACTCACCCGGTCTGGAGACAGCTCAAATTACCATAAAGGCCTTCATGTATTAGGTAGAAACCTTCAATTACCAACTGAGGTTTTTTTCTATACCTGGAATACCCACCCTGTCTGACAACCCCCTTTCAGAATCCTACCAGGTTTTCTGAATGCATTAGGCTTATCACATAATCACATCCCCCTCAGACCCTAGCCCCTGAGGGCAGATCTGCACTTCCTTCTTGTTTGAAGCTCCTTCTGCACAAGGAGACACAGTAGGTGTCTGAATGTGACCCTGGAATGTTGCACTGAATGTGAGCTCACTACTTCAGCAGGTGCCTTCTGGGCCCTGAAATTACATCTGAAGCAAACGGCTCAGCAGTGCAGTAGAGAAGGTAGCCGGGAGGCAGTGGGACCCATCCCAAGCACAAGCACGAAGTGGGTGTGACAGACAGGAAGATGGCCATAGTTTCTGTTCCTTGTGCAGCTGAGCCACTGGCTGCTGCATCTTCAGCAGGCTGGGCAACCGGGGTATTTGTCTGCGGTGGCCTGCACACCGGGCGCTGTATTTAATGTTCTTCAGCTGTGCAACAGGACCGCCAACTATGACCCTGCCTTCATCCTTATCTAATCATTTTATGGGGCATTAAGCTGCCTTTGGCTAAACCAGTTGCCAGCTGCAACAACACTCCAGGAAAGGACACAGCCCCCTCTTAGGATAAAGTGCGTTGCACTAGTGGCACCCGCCTGTACATAGCTCTGATCCAGAGCTTATATAACTTATCTTAGGCTCATCCTCCCTCTCTTCTCCTCGCAGGGCCGTGGAACTACACCCACTTGCTGGAGGCAATTGCTTTCTGAAGGTACCTGTGCTATGCAAAAGCACTGGGAGGATTGTAGAGATAAAGTTGGTGAGCGTTTTTCACTTGGCATCATAAAGTTCACAGTCTTGGGTGAAAGGCAGACAGCTCATTGTTTAACTTTAGGGCCAAGTTTTCCTGGGCGGTAAATATTAATGATCCTGGTTTTGCTACAGTCAGTGGTTACCTGTGTGGAGAGATGCAGAACCGTGGGCAACCTGAAGGCATCTCGGACATGTTTTTGCTTGAAAGGGGAATTGCCGCATGCCTGTCTTCATCCTCACCCTCTTCTCCATGTGCCTCGCTTTGCTGCCGGCACATGTTTGTTCTGCAGCTTCTGGCAGCTGCTACTCAAGGCAGTGGGATTCCAGCAGGTGAGGAATGTATATTATGCAAACCATGGCAACCAGAAACACCAACATCCCCTATACCTCCCTGAAAACCAATGGCACGGCTTTTGCAACAAAGTGCGTATGTTAGAACAGTCTCCGTCCCAGGAATAAGCTATGAGCCTTGACAGAGAGGGGCAGTATGGCAAAGGGGGTAATGACACTGGTGCAGGAGACCGCCTGGGTTTGGACCTTGGTTCCGAGACTGTTTTACCTCAAGCAGGTATGGCAACACTCTATTGCCTCAGTTTCCTCATCTGTAAAATAGGGGAAGTATCTCAAAAGGAAGTTATGGAGAGTAGAAGAGTTAATACAAGTAAAGTGCTTAGAATTGTGCCTGGCACAGAATAAACCCTCCTTACATGTTAGCTTATCTGAAAGACAATTGTATCTATGCCCAAGTAGTTACTATTTATAAGCCCATGATGCCCAAAGCTCTAACTCCAGAGCAGACCTCTCCTGAGTGGCTCATGGAACATCTCCTCCTGGCTGTTATCCCAGCTCCTCAAACTCAGCATATCTAGCACCAAATTCATGATTGGTGCCCATCCAGGATGAGCTCTCTCTAGGACCCTCTGCCTCTAAGAGCAGCACCACTATTCACCCCGGGTGCAAGCTGACACCCTGCGTCTCCTTTGCCCTTCGTGCTCACCTAATCCAAGCCATCACCCAGCCTCTGATTTAGGCCATGTCAGTCCCTCCCAATTGGTCCACCCTCATCTTCTCTCAACCCTCTCCAGTCTGTCCTCCATGCAGTAGCCAGAGTGATCGGCTAAATCATAAAGCTGTTGAGACACAGACACACATGCACTTCCCAAAATCCCTCAGTGTCTCCCCATGGGCTCTCTCATAAGAACTAAAATCCTTCCAAGGTCTTACACGGTCTGTCCCTACCTGCCTCCTCTACCTCACCTTGTACTGCTTTTTCTCTTTGGGCTTCCTCCATGTCGTTGGACACCATGTGCCACTCTACCCCAGGGCCTTTGTACATGCTGTTTCCCCAATCCCTTTACATTTCATTTATAATTAACTTTTGCTCATCCTTCAAATTATAGCCCAGATGCTTTCCTGAGGCCCTGGTTACAGTCAGGCTTCTTTCTCATATGTCCTCAAAGAACCACGTACCTATCAAGCCATGCTCATAATTAGATATACATTAGTGTGATTATTTGAGTAATGTCTATCTTCACAACAGACAGAAAACTTAACAAAAGCAGGAAGTTAGGATAGTAACCAGCCCATGGGAGGTGCTCAGAATTTTTAGAATTAACCAACAGAAGACTTACATTATTTAGTGATTCCTCCTGCCCCACCCTGTATATCATCCCCACTGAACCCGCATGCAGACCTTTGAAATTAAGTACGATTGTCTCATTTTAACAGATGAAGACAGTGAGTCTGAGAAACTAGATCATTTGTTCACGATCATGCAGAAAATAAATGGAAGAGCTTCAGACTTTTCAGAAATAAAGCCTCTTCCCACAAATGCTTTGACAGCTTGTCTTAAATAGTCCTTTTTAATAGACCAGAACCTTTGGTTAGGGAGCTATTCCTATCTGCGCTCTGATACTGGACTGGTCTCAACCAGAGGCCCCACACATCTCAAATCACTGCTGTCCTGGCAGCTCCACCTTGCCTGCACATCCTGGCCCAGAGAGGGAGAGAGCTCTTGCCAAATGGAAGGCGAGGCCTCTGCTAATCTTCAAGTCACTGCCCAAAGCAAAGAGATTCCCCCACGTGCCCCCGGCTCCAATCTCCAGCAGAGACCATCAGCACCCAGGTATCACCCCTCTACCTTATCAGTCGGGGTCAAACCAGGAAAACAGAAAGCAAATTTCCATATTTCAAACAAAGAGAATTTTTTACACAGGTGACAAAAAAGAGGCTGATTAGCCAATCTGGGCACAAGGCAGCACCGGGGGAATTAGCAGCAGTGGGAAGCCACTGTCACCCTTAGGCCACAAGGGCTAAGGGAGGAGGAGCCTTACCAGAGCCCACGGGCCTAGATCATCTTTGGTATGGAGGAGAACCCCGATGTGGTAGGGAGGATGATGGCCCCTTCAACAATGTTCACATTCTAATCCCCAGGACTTATAAACATGTCCTCTTACAGGGCAAAAGGGACTTTGCAGCTGTGATTAGGTAAAAGGTCGTCAGATGGAGAGCTGACCCTAGATTATTCAGGTGGACCTAGTGTAATCACAAGATTCCTCACAAGAGGGAGTAAGGAAAGTCAGAGTCAGAGAAAGCAATGTGACAATGGAGGCAGCAGTTGAAGTGATGTGGCCACAAGTCAAGGAACATAGGCAGCCTCTGGGAACTGGAAAAGGAAAGGAAACAAGAACTTCCAGAAGGAGGGTGGCCCTGCTGACTCCTTGATTTTACTCCCATAAGGCTTCATTCAGACCTCCAGAACTGTAAGATATTAACCTTGTGCTGTTTACGTCCCAAAGTTTGTGGTAATTTCTTATAGCGGACATAGGAAACTAATGCACCCAGCTTATCCGTTCTTCCCATGCTGCAGTCTGTCCACTAGCTGAATCCAACAGGGAGCCAAGTGACAGAGAAGCCAGGGAAACAGCCTGCAAGGGAAGGACAAGGAAAGGATCTGGGGGGAGAAGGCCGAGGACCACTGCAATCCATTTATCACCCCTGTGGGAAATGTGTACTTCAACACACATCTGAGACTCATTTTTCTGAGTTAGTTTAACATATTATGCATATACATCATCCTGTTGAGTTTATTCTAATCTAAGTGGAAAAATCACTAACCTATTGAAGCCTGTGCTGTATCAGAAGCACCACAGACACAAGGCTTATTCTCTCCTGAGCTGTTCAAATTCATTATCAGTCGTGAGCACCAAGGAATAACATTTGGTCAAGGAGTACTTTTCATAAGATGGTCTAGTAATTTTATGGACCCCCCCTTTGATTTTTCCAATTTTATTAGCATGTAAATCAAAACAGATGACATCACCTTATCTTTCTCAACTGTACCAATAACGGACTACAATCTATAAAAGGAAAGTTCTGTATACAAAACAAGCACTACCTGGGTTATCATGTGAGCGGGGTCCTGCCCACTGCTCCCCGTCTCTGAGTCAGTCCCCCAGTGTGATGTGTCAGCCCATCTCCATCAGCTCTGTGGTCAGAAAAACAAAATGGGTCATTGCCCTGTGACAAAAGGACTTTCACTGAAAATACAGCAATTAAGAGAAGTTTGAGCTCCAATGGTCTCAAATGCACAGAGGAAGCTTGTGCCCACAGTGCGTGGGTGCCAGGAGCAGACAGACGGACAAAGCAGCACAAGCCCACCAACAGCCCACCAGGAACACGTTTAAGGATTCAATCAGACAGAAGGAAGTGGCTGAGAGCCACTGATGGAGGGGACATGAGGCCTTGGAAAAAAGCTGTTTTCTACATTACTAGCATTTAATTGAAACATTCTGTAACCGCCAGTCCCAGGACCTAAAAATAGGGCATCACAACAAAAGATTCAATAGTAAAGTTTTCAATTGTGAGATTTTCTTTTTACCCAAATGATATGGAAATATCTAGAACTCATGTTAGGTAAGGCAAAGTTTCCCTCACACACAAACACACATAACTGGAGGAAGTTCCTAAATGAAACTAGCAAAAACCAGATGGCAGTTGAAGCTAGATGATGGGTACACAAATGTTCCTTGTATTCATCCTTGCTCAGTCTTTTTTTTTTTTTTTTAATGTTTTTATTTATTTTTGAGAGAGAGAGTGAGCACATGAGGGCGGCGGGGGGCAGAGAGAGAGGGAGACACAGAATCTGAAGCAGGCTCCAGGCTCTGAGCTGTCAGCACAGAGCCCGAGGACGCAGGGCTGGAACCCAGGAACCGGGAGATTATGCCCTCAGGCGAAGTCTGACACTTAACGGACTGAGCCAGCCAGGCGCCCCTCATCCTTGCTCAGTCTTTATGAGTGTTTTAAAATTTCCATGAAAAAAAGGAGGGAGGGAGGTAGTTTTGGTTTCATTGGGTGCAGGAGATTTTCATAGCTATTTTTCCTTCACACGGCTCATTTCATAAAAACTTTCACCAAGTTCTGCTATGTCTCTAAGTCGTGGGACCCAGGGATATCGTCAGGCCTGCTCTGATTCTCTCCATCCCTGTGGGGAAAACAGAAGCCAGCTCTGGCAGAGGGCATGGGAAATGAGTGGGCAGCAGGCTGAAAGGGGTGAGAAACGCAGGCCAGGAGCAGCCCCTCCACTGCAATGAGCTGGGAAGATCCACACTCTGGGACCAGCTCACCTGTACTGGAGGGCCACCAGCACCCCAAGGGACATTTAGACACTAACTCCAGTTCAATTCACAAAGCGCGTACTGAACACTGACCACGAGCCAGGACTGGGTGCTAAGCACAGAGCAGGACACCATGAATAAGTGCCACCATCTGCAACAGTTAAAGTCTCATTGTCTTTAAAGGTTGAAGGATGTTGGCTGGATCATCTGCAGAGTCAGTCACCTTAGCAACATTAAACTTAGTAAAGAAAAATCTTAAAATATAAATTCTCTAAATGTTGTGGCTCAGCACCAGCTATGTGTAGAGAAGGTGAGTTGAAGATATGCTAGGAGCCTCGTTTATTAGCAACAATTTTTTCAAAAGCAAGGCAAAACTTTGTTTTTCTAGAGAGTCCCAAGATGGACAAGATCTACGTCCTTGGTGGGCTGACTGTACATAAAAACAAAGTGGAACACAGTGAGAGAGACTCATGCCAATCCTGTTTTGGGACAAACATCTGAAAAAATCACAAGGGTCATGAGCTCTGGTGCTGCATGGTTCTGTCGTGGTAGGGAATGGGACACAGAGCAGGGAGGAAATCAGCCAGGATTGATAATGGGCAGTGCAGCACCTTATCCGTCTAAAGCAATGTTCCCTTCCCCCTTCTTTTCCTTCTTAACAGCTGGCCTAAAGGACCTAAACTTAGCAAGGGCGAGGTGTAGGAAACTAGATAGTGCATTCTGCAGTTGGATAGGAAATACTGGGCTCAATGTGTTTAAGGTTAAGATTAATTCCTCACTTCCTCTGAATCTATTTTAGAAACAGAGCAAAGGATGGCATATGCTTTCTTCTAACAAAATGACAGATGATCAAAGAGTAAACATGACCCGTATGTCAAACCCTCCTACTGACATGGCCCTTTGCCTACAGAATTAAAAAAAAAAAAAAAAAAAAAAAAAAAAAAAAGAGTATTTTATCACTGCGGTTAAAACGTGGTTGCCTGTGTTTATTCAGAAAATTCAGTATGGCAACAGCTAGAAAAACAGTGACTCCTGATTGGCTGGCCTGACACAAGGCAGCAGAACAAAGGGAAAATTTAGTGGTATTGTTCTTAAACATCTTCTTCTTCACAGCAGTAAACAAAGACCACAAGGCCTCTCTCTCTCAAGTCTGAGACTTGGTGCTTGAAAGAAGAAATCTGCCCACTGTCGAGGTGGAGAATCATTTTTTCTCATCTGATATAACAATCCTAATTAATGTTGCTCATTATTGTTCCCTGTGTTTTGTAAACAAGAGCCCTCTTTCTGCATAGCCACTCATTAGGGCTGATTTAATTGAATTTCAGAAGGAAGAGATGATTGCCTTGGGAAGCAAAGGACTGAAGCCTTCTGAAAGAGCAGTGTTTCACAAGTGACACACAAGTCACACTGTGTCAGAAACATGCAGAGGGGGGATAAGCACAGGTCCTCTCCCCTCCCCTTTTCTCACCAGAGTAGTTTATATGGCTCATCACTAATTATTTTCACCACAGTCTGCCTTTGCCTGGCTCCTCTGAGTTTGTCATTTTTTATGTCCCTCGAGTTATGGCCCTCTTTGTGCTTTTCAAAATCCCCATGTCCAGGAGAAATGCCATTTAATCCATGACCCTTTCAGTATAAAGAAAATCAGAAATTGGCAGGCCCTAAGATTCCATTGACCCCAAGTTCCATCATCAGTGCTCCAACTGAAATGCTTTTTCAATCAAAGCACTTTTTAATTGTAGATGGAACCTGATCTTTCTTTGAATAGGGTGTAATTATTAAGACCATTCATTCCATCATTCGTTCACTTTACAAATAGTTTTTGAGCTCCTAATCTGTGTTGGGCTCAGCTCTGGATGCCAGGGGTTAGTGCCAAACAAGATACAAAGTGTGCCTGCTCTCAGGGAGAGTATACCCCACTGCAAAAGACAGACAATAAATGTGAAGTCAAATAAATGAACAGAAGGATGATGCCAGGAAGAAAACAAAACAAAAGGATGTGATTATAACTGCCAGGTGAGTCACTTAGACTGGGGGGCCAGCCAGGGAACACTCTTGAGGAGGTGCCATCTGAGCCAAGATGTAGATGATATGAAAAAGTCAGCCCTGTGGAGGTGGGGGCCACACATTGCAGGTGGGGGCAGAACAGGTGCAAAGTCTACAAGGAAAGAACAAGCACAGGATGTTCAAGGACCAGCAAGCAGGCCTGTGGGGCTGGAGCACCGGAAGTATGGTGAAGGAAGGGAGGGCTGTCACAGAGGGCGCAATGCCAAATCCTGCATGCCTTCCTTCTAGACCATGGCAAAGAGTTTGGCTATGGGTTTTATCTTCAGTGCAATGGGAGAGCAGTGGGGGAAGGGCCTTAAACAGGGGAGTGACATGATCAGGTTTGAATTTTTAAATTTCTGGCTGCTTTGTGGAGAATGTATTGGAGAAAGAGGAGGAGTGGAGGTAATGAGACCCATTAGGAAGCTATTATAACACACTTGACAAATAATATAAAGATAATAATGTAAGAACAGCAATTAGTATGTATTGAGCATATGCCAGACATTGTGCTAAGCCCTTTGTATTTGCTACTGCATTTATTTCTCCTAAAGCCCCTATGAGAAGTTAGGAGGCATTGGGCAACCTGTGCAAAATCACCAGTGGTTGGATCTGCGTTTATACCCAAGCAATCTGGGGTGCCTGGGTGGCTCAGTCGGTTAAGCAGCCAACTTCAGCTCAGGTCATGATCTTATGGTTCGCGAGTTCAAGCCCGCGTCGGGCTCTGTGCTGACTGCTCAGATCCTGGAGCCTGCTTCAGATTCTGTGTGTGTGTCTCTCTCTCTGCTCCACCCCCTCTCACACTCTGCGTCTGTCTCTCAAAATAAATAAACATTAAAGAAAAAAAATTAAACCCAAGCAGTCTGACTGCAGCATTCGCCTGCTTTGGAACTTCAGCAATGAACACTATATGAACCCTGAAAAGATACCCATTTAAGACAACCACACTTACCCCCCTTTTGTATCTCTGATGTAATCCTGGAGTTAGAAATTATTTGTGTTAAGCATCTGACTTCTGCTCAGGTCATGATCTCACAGTTTGTGAGTTTGAGCCCCATGTTGGGCTTGCTGCTGTTCAGCACAGAGTTTGCTTTGGATCCTCTGTCCCCCTCTCTCTAAACCCCTGCCTATCTCTCTCTCTCTCTATGTCACAAAAATAAACATTTTTTTAAATGAAGACTTTTTTAAAAAAAGAAATTTTTTAAAAAGAAATTATTTGCTATGATGGTTCTGGTTTAACCATTATTATATTGTGTGTTTGTGGATAGATGTATAATTAAATAAACTGCACAGTTTCCTGCCTAGGGACACCTTTAGCTTTGAGTATTTCCCCAAGTGACTTGATTTGAGCCTCTGATGGAAGCAGACGACCACGGTTGGAAATCTCAGCCATTTTTTAGCCCAAGCAGTCAGTGGCTTAACAGTCTCTGGCTGAGGAGTACCAAGACCACACTGCCCACTATGGAGTGCCCCCCAAGTATTCCTGGGGCTCTCTGAGGTCAGAGCACACTCTATCATCCCTGCAGGGATGCAATGATCACCTCTGCCGGCCATGTGTACTCCAAAAGATGACTGTCTGGCACTCTGAGATTTCCTGCTGCTCTCTCCCTTGCCTGCATCCCTGAGCTGGGACCCATTCCCCTCCATGGTCATCAGGACCTCAACCCCACCTGAGGGTGCCTGGCTCCCAGCAACACTCCACAGGGGAGGAGAGGGGTTCCCTTCACAAAGAGAAGACCCAGAGTCTCACCACCCAGAAATCCATCTCGCAAGAAGGTGGTAGTTGTCCAAGTTAGAAATACTTACCATCTGAGTCTGAAGCATTTGTTTTGGTTTGCAGCACTAACTTCTGCTTTTCCCAGGGATAACTAGTGGATATATACTCTGAAATTATGCGACAATTGTGTGACAGGATGGGCTCCTCTGTGGGCTCCTCTGTGACTGACCTGCTCCTTCCATAGCTAGAAAATGTTAACATCTTTAAATATGGTCCTCTCTCCAAAAACCCCTTTAAATTCCCTCTTAGCAAGCATTCTGCCTCATTTACAACAGAAAAATTCAAAAATACTGCCCACTTAGCAAAGACTGCAAAATAAATTAGGGTATATACCCTTATAAGAAAATGTCAGCCAACCATTTAAAAAACTGTCACAGGAGAATGCATAATGACACAGGAAGATGGTTACAATGCTGAAAATTATAATAAGTAACAAAAAAAGTAACATATACCCTTTCATATATGTATGATTTCTGGGCACTTATTAATATTTTATTATCTGCATTTTCTGTTAATTTATAATGAAAATTCTTTACCTTATATTTAATATATATTTACATATAAAATATCAATAAATATATTTATAATATATATTTATAACATATTTAAAAATCAATGAAGGTTTTCTTAATTCATAAAAAATGCCTAAGCCAGGACACTGAAATCATGAAGGAGCTGGATGAAGACTTATAGGCCAGAGTCTGATGTCCACATAGGACCTGGAAGTGCTTAGACCAGAGTTAGTCAATAGAAATATAATGACAAAAGTCACAAATAGGGGCCATTTATGTAATTAAAATTTCCTCAGTAGTCACATTTAAGAAATAAGAAGGAGCAAGTAAAATTAATTTTAATAATTTATTTTACCCAAGATATCCAAAGCATTCTCACATTTCAGTACGTAACCAATTTAAATCTATTGAGACATTTTATATTCTCATTTACTGAGACTTGGAAAATATTCACCCTGACAGCACTTTTCAAGTGTTGTGTTGGCATGTGGCCAGTGAGGACGGGGGAGGGTGTGACAGGACTAGAGAGCCTCAGAGAAAGAGGGGGTTTCCCAAGCAAGTACCAGAGAAAAGACACCAAGTAGCAGAGGGGGCTGAGAGGATGCTCCTGCTGCCTTCCAGCTCTTTGGTCTTTGGGGCCAGGGAGAAAGAGCAAGCTCTCTTTGTGACCCCTGACCTTGGAGAGAGCTGGGTTTGGGTGAAGGCGAGGAAGTGGAGGGGACATTCTGTGACAAGTGTGTGAGGGGGCGGGGGTTGTACAGCTGAATGGGGATTGCAGAGGACAAGCTGGGAAGACTGGCAGAAGGCACAGCACTGGGAGGATGAGTCAGGGGCTAAAATGCACAAAACAACCTAGGAATGAGCACATGTAAGTGTGTCCAGGAGGCCTTCCATGTTGGGCAGCGGCCAGGTCTGACACGGATGAGAAGCAGGAAACTAACAGGGCTTGTGGTTCCAAACCGAAGTTGGGCCAGCAGGTCCTGCCCTGCCCTGTTGCAGGAGGGCTCAAGGCATGTGGAAGCCTCTGCAGCCTCTGCAGTCCTGCTGTCACTTGCCTGCCACACGATGCTGATATCAGGGTGACACCCATAATTTGCGCCCTTGAAAGGGTCAGATGTCCCACAGAGCTCTGTATGTATGATCTAAGCAACCTGAAGCTCAGTTTTAGAGGCTAAATCCTCTCAAAGCATTCTGTATCTCCCTACTCTTGATATCGGCCTATATCGATCAAGGCCTGTATCGGCTTGTTTCATCAAAGAGCATGAACCTAAACTTAATTTGGAAAATATCACCAACTACACATGAACACAGAGGGCAATGGGATAGAATGGAGCCAGACACTGGCAAATTTTTTTCTGCTTTTCTAAAATTATAGATCTATACAACTGACACCCTAAATCACCAATTTTCCCAATAAATTCAGGAACTCACATAGTAACTTAAGGTAATCCTGGTGTATATCAGGTGCTCAATAAATATCTGAAAAAGGAATAAAGTAAACTTGCATGTTTATGGTCTATGTCTGGTTGCATCAAATGACTGCATGGGTGTTATTACAGGCTACTGCCATTTTACTCAGGCACATTATAGGGAAAAAGTCCAAGTCAAGTAAACAGCACTTTTGTATGTGTTAACAAACTCCAGTAGAGAACAATGTTCATCGTATGGTTCAATTTTCCTTAAAAGATCCCACAGAGAATTGTTAGAAATTGTGACCCCCCAAAACCTATAACTTTCTGATGGAACTGGTTTCTTCTTCCTTAGTGATCAGAAAAACCTCCAAGTGAAGGATACAACTAAATTTTTAAGAGACGCCTGGGTGGCTCAGTCGGTTAAGCATCTGACTTGAGCTCAGGTCATGAGCTCACGGTTTGTGGGTTTGAGCCCCGCGTCGGGCCCTGTGCTGACAGTTCAGAGCCTGCAGCCTGCTTCAGATTCTGTGTCTCCCTCTCTCTCTCTGCCCCTCCCCTGCTTGCACTCTGTCTCTGTCTCTCAAAAATAAACAACAAAACATTAAAAAATTAATTTAGAAAAATTTTAAGTGATGGGGCACCTAGGTGGCTCAGTCAGTTAAGCGGCTGACTTCGGCTCAGGTCATGATCTCATGGTTCATGGGTTCGAGCCCCGCGGTGGGCTCTGTGCTGACAGCTCTGAGCCTGGAGCCTGCTTCGGATTCTGTGTGTGTGTCTCTCTCTCTGTTCCTCCCCCGCTCACACTCTGTCTCTGTCTCTGTCAAAAATAAATAAAGCATAAAAAAAATTAAAAAAAAAAGATTTTAAGTGAATTGCTGCACAATGCAATGCACACCCTATTTGCACTGAGGAGGACTCACTGTGAGGCTCAGTTTGCCCAGCAACCATAGGCAGTTCCCTTACTTTCTCTATGTTTCTGGTCCACAAACCAGATGGATAATCTCTCCCTCACAGTTCTGAAGCTTAAATGAGGTAACATATATGAAAATAAGTAGCAGACAGTGCTGTTTCTCCCAGTACCCTCTGCTCCAGCCATTCGTCCACCCCGGCTACACCTCAGAACCAGCTTCTGCAGACTCCACTCCAGATCTACTGGACCAAAATCCAAGGGCTGTGGCTTAGGCATGTGGACTTTTCATAGATTTTCCTAAAACAACCACCATGATGCAGTGTGTGCCCAGGAGAGGGGGCCACACGGAGGCTCCTGATACAAATTTTATAGCCAAAAACCCCACAACAAGATGAATAATGGCTGCTCTTTGGCTCTCTTCAGGACTTCTGGGGAAAGCGACATCTTCTATTTCAATCTCCCTCTTCTGTGAGCAAGGGTCCTGAGGGCTGAAGCCTGGCAGAAGTGTTAGAGCCAAACCCCCAGCACAAGGTATCATTGGCCCAAGGGAGACTCCCTGATGGCCCTCCTCTGCCCACCCCCGCCATCCAGTGTAAACTAGGCACCCCTTCTAAGTGCACACCTGCACCTCATGCAAGATTCTGTCCTCATGTTCCTCAAATCTCATATTCTTTCTCCCTACACCTCTCTTCCCAGACCGTGAGCTCCTTCAGATAGGAATGTGTCTTAACTCATCTTAGAATCCCTAACACATGTATTACAGGTGCTCAGCACATGATAAAGGAATCCTTCCCTTCTTGCTGTCTTTTCATTTCTTATTATCTTGTCTTGGATTAGTGGTTATACCCTTCCTGGTCTTATGGGAAAGGGGTAGGGGATGCTCCAAAATAGAGGATGAGATCATTTTGCTGAGAATTTTGGGAAATGGTAATCAGGAAGAAAGCTAAATGAGGTAAGGAAACTAACATGTATTGAGTGTGCACTACATGCCAAGAAACATGGTAGAGAGCCTCATCAGTGTTTCTTATTTACTTCCTTCAACCCTTCATTCCTAAAAGCGTGTGCTCTCACTAAAGCACTCACACATTAATCCACACAATGACTTCAAGTCAAAAACTTGACTGAACTTGAGCAAATTACATAAGCAAATTAATTACATGTTACAGGGATACCAAGATAGGTTTTTAAAATAGAATGACACCCATGCTGCTGATCCCTAATCCCAAGAAAGCAAATCCAACATCAGAAGTCAAGAGCCCATTATTTGTATCTGCATCACCTACCCCTAGGCAATAGGTCAGAGAATTGAGATAATTATATGCCTTCTGGTTAATTATCTGAGATGAAACATCCTACAGATATGTAAAATGTCAGTGGATCCTGCATTTTGGTGCCAGCTATCACAGGAATCTCTTACAAATTTCCCTGCTGCTCAGCAAGGGTCAAGCAGACCATATATCAGAGCGTGCCGGACTAGAGAATTCCCATACTCTGCCTGCAGCCCTTCTCCTACTACCATTAGCTTCAGCGTCACTCTCAACCTCCACCTGGGCCTCTACTTGTTCATTATTTCAGTGTGGGTCCCTATCCCTTGCTCTTACATCACGCCATCCATAAGCCCAATCTCACCTTTACCAGTGGCTATCTAGGGTCCCTGGAAATTAAGGGTAGTGGGCTAAAAGCATGAAGAGAGGGACACCCCTATGTATATACTTGTGAACAAAATACCTTCTATACCTTCCCTTCCAATTAGATCTGTTGTGAAATTTTTGGCCAGAACAGATGAGGCAGATGTTACTGACTGCCTCCTCAATGTATTCAGACAACCCTCTCCTTTACTAATAGAATGTCCATGAAGCCATGGTCTCAGGAAAGCAACATAGTACTAACCTACAAGAGGAAGTCTGCTGGAAGCTTCAAAGAAAGGTTTCCTCCATAATATAAAGAAGATAATGGAGATGAAGTATCCTTTCTGCCTTTGGATATTGTCATGTGAGGACATTATGCTTGTAGCTGCTGTAGCTATTTTGTTCCCAGGAAAGGAAAGCCAAGAAATCTGAAAGAAGCTGACCTGGAGCCCAATTAACCAATTCTAATACTATGTGAGAAAATTAATTCTTTATTGGTTAAGTTGCTTTTAGCTGGGTATTCTGTTACAGTCAAAAACATCCTCACCAATTCAATGGAAAAGCCAAGAACGTCTAGTCCATCAGTCACACTTAGGGCCTGCATAGACGACAAGACATACACAACAGGAATACATTTGTGCTTTCAATATTTCTGGTTTCGTGGCCAGCATAAGTTTGTTTGAGGGGACTTAAACCAGGCCCCTCCAATAAGCTTGTGGAAATGGTCCAAAACATCCTGAGATATATATTAAGATGAATATTAACTATGACCAGCTTCTGTCTGGCAACCTCAGCATCTTAGAACCCTGTGCAATATTGAAAAAATAGGCCTATGTGCCTTACAACAGATTTTTCAGTTGGGAAAGAATTCTATGCCATAAGCATCAATTATATTTGAACCTATTCCTCTAGGGTATAGAAATCAAGACAGAGATTACAGACTCCTATAATTTTAAAGTGGGAAAAAAGTTGGAGATCATCTATACCAAACATTTTATTTTACAGGTGAGGAAACAAATTGCCTGACCTATTTCCTACAAACAATTACTGACACCATTAAAACTAACAAAATTCTCACTTTTTAGTATGAGGGAGAATTTCTTCAATAACTTTCAGACCATCTATTTCTAACAAGACAGTTTATTTCTACTAGGTGCTTGGAATGTAGGATTCTTTTTTTAGTGTCTGTCGAGCAGCCCAGAAAGAATGAACTCATGCAAAAGGAAAATAATCTGGCTACTGTATGCTCTCAAGATGTCATATGAAAGAGAGGCTGGGTTGCTGTCCCAGGCTGTCATGTTTGTGAATGAGTGTGTCAGGATAAATTATTCCTTCAAGCGATTAAACCAGAATGAGTAAACTAAATCTGCATTTGTGCGTAGTTGAGTCCTTCCTTTCCTAGTACTTTACAAACATGTGAGTGTATGTTTGTTAACCACGTATAGAATATTGTCTTCCTACACCCATTTTACCAAATACTTATATCTCCACTCACTGGGGAGGATTTGGGCCCTGCTCCCCCCTCAATTCTAAAATGAAATAATTCTGTCTTTAAGTCTCTAAGTCAAACTCAGTTGCCCTTCTCGCCCTGGGAAACTAGGAAGAGAACAGCCCCACCCCCAACTCTATTTCCTGCCTCCTCCTCTGTGCTGTTCCCAGTAAGCTGCCTGCCCTCAGCAATCACAAGTTTCAATGCCTGGAGGGAAGGCAAGACCTAGATAGTTAGTGTTCACCGTTTACAACAAGCAACATGGGTAACGTCCCTATCAAAGGAATGACATTTGTACTTTGGGAAGGTATATACACACTGAAAAACTGGAATGAATTTGAGAAGTTTTACAATGCTTCAGCTGAAACAATATAACTTGTAATGGGAAAAAAAATGAAAAGTATCACTTACCCTTCAGTGAGCATAAACCTCACCCTCAGAAAGCCACCACCCTTGGGTGACTTCAAGAGTATAAGTATGTGGGAAAAATAAAACTTGAGTGCAAATCTCTTAGGAAGAGGTAACAGGTTGATTTACATGCATAGTCAGATCGAATATGAATAACATTGTACTGGAAACTGTGTTTGGATAATGGGGTCAAAAGAGCCTGGTGGGAGTAAGAAGCCTGGTGGTGTGTACATGCCAAAAAGTGAAGAAATCAACAACAGAAAGAGGATCTGAAATAAAGGAAGTCTCCCTTCGGCTCCCTCCCAGATTTTGCCTGTGAACAGAATTAAACATGACACTTCTCAGGGGCTTCAGAATATGAGTTAGAGAAGCAGACAGTGTGTTTCCTTCCAAAAAGGTGGTCTGCCCCACCTCTCTCTAGGCAGCAAACCAAAACCACTTGTTTGCATCCATCTCTATCATATGGTTTTTAACCAAAGCTTAGAGGTGTTTCTCTAAAGAAGATGTGCGACTTGAATATGTAACGGATCTGGTCTGTGTTCCTGGTTCCTAACACAGAGCTTTGAAATCTCTTTGAGTTTTGTTAGTGTTATAGGCCGAATTGTGTCACCTCCAAATTCATGGTCAACCTAAGACTTCAGCAGTCCTAACCCCCATTCCTTCAGAATGTGACTGCATTTGGAGATAGGATCTTTAGAGAGGTAAATTAAATGAGGTCCTAGGGTGGGCTCTAATCCAATATGGCTGGTGTCCTTATAAGAATAGGATATGATGGGGCGCCTGGGTGGCGCAGTCGGTTAAGTGTCCGACTTCAGCCAGGTCACGATCTCGCGGTCCGTGAGTTCGAGCCCCGCGTTGGGCTCTGGGCTGATGGCTCAGAGCCTGGAGCCTGTTTCCGATTCTGTGTCTCCCTCTCTCTCTGCCCCTCCCCCGTTCATGCTCTGTCTCTCTCTGTCCCAAAAATAAATAAACATTGAAAAAAAAATTAAAAAAAAAAAAAGAATAGGATATGAGTACATGAAAGCACATAGAGGGGGGAAGACCCTGTGAAGACAGAGAGAGAAGATGGCCATCTACAAGCCAAGGAGAGAGGCCTCAGAAGAAACTGGCCTTGCCAGGGCTTTGATCTTAGACTTCTAGCCTCCAGAATTATGAGAAAATATATTTCCATTATTTAAGCCATGTGTTATGGCACACTAATACACTGACTGATAGAAGTGTCTCTGTAATGCTGTGACTCCTGGTGGATGCCTAGATAACTTCAGGGTGAGAGCTGGCCACCAGAAAGACCAATCACATGATTAGAGGGTTGGAACTTTGGACAGATGGACCTCCAGAGAGGGCAGGGGTGCTAGAGATTGAGTTCAATCATGTGTCCAATGATTTAACCAATCATGACTAAGTAATGAAACCCCGGTAAAAACTATGGACTCAATCTTGGAGGAGCTTCCTGATTGATGAACATATTGGTGTGCTGGGAAGCTCATATGCCAGGATTCCATGAGGAAAGGACACAAAGAAGCTCTATAGCCCCTTCCCCAGATCTTGTCCTATGTGTGTCTTCCGTATGGCCATTCCTGATTTATAGCCTTTATAATGAAACTATAATGGTAAATAGTAACAGTTTTAGTGAGTTCAGTGAGGTATTCTAGCAAATTATTGAACCTGAAGGGGTCACAGGAACCCCAGCATTTATGGCTGGCCTTCAGAAGTAATAGGAGCCCCTGAGACTTGTGGCTGGTATCTGAAGAGGGGCAGTCCTGTGAAAGACTGAGCCTTTAAACACGTGGGTTCTGGTGCTAACTCTGGGTGGTTAGTGCCAGAACTGAACTGAAGGACACCCAGAGGGTGTCAAAGACTTGAAGTCAGAATAATAATAGTCTGAGAACTCGGTCATTTGAACTCTTTCCACAGTGTATTTTTCCTACTGTTCTAAGTGCAAAGCATTCTTTTCTTAGAAGAAACATTCCTCTGAAATTATTTAAGGTTCCTCAGACTGCAAAGTGAAGCTGAGTAGACATTAAATGCGGCTGACCAGATGATTTTTGTGGTCTCATATGAAATCAAATACTGAAAATATAATACCAATTCTGGATTATTTTGAAAATTCTTCAAACACTCATAGTTTAATATGAATAAAAATAATATTTACTATTATATAAAATTTGCTTATAATATCATAGTGAGATGGTCTTATGTCAAGTAACTCTCTGATAAACATTTCACACAGATTACAGCCTTTTTATGATATTACCTAAAGTTTCATGGTAGAAACTTAGATCATTTTTTTTCAAGATCTGGCTTCTGATCAACATTTATGGTGGGAAACAATAAATTCTAACTCTGATGTTTATTATTTTTCTTCAAAGATAAAATAAGAACACTTAAAAACAAAAAAGGATGGTTTTAGACTAATAAAGAATTACCTGAGACAATAAAAGATCTAGACTACTTTGTAAAGTATGTTAAATAACAACACTGTTAAAATTTTCCTATAATTGTTGGGTAAACAGAAGTGTACTGTCTTGAGATGGAAAGAGGAAATAGAGTTTGGGAATGTCTTCGATAAAGCACAGAAAGGGATATACATTTAGAAAGACAAACCATTTAATAGAATAATGACCATGAAAGTTCTCACCTAGGCATGGGGTGATGCTGCTCTAGGAATCGTCCTCCTAACCAGAAGTGGAGAACAACAGAAAGAGAAAGGAAGAATACTAATCGTTCTACCTCCCAAATATTTTCATAAGCAATATGTTGCTCATCCAGACAATCCAAAATGCTGGTGAAAGCAACAATCTGACTTGCTAATAACAAAAGTCTCTAACCTTGAGATTTTTGCTGAACTTACATTTTCAAGTGAAGAAGGTGTGAGTTTCAGGGATAATTTGTTGCTATCTGAAATGAGAGCGTTAGAGTAAAACTTCCAATGCTTTCCATGCTTGAAAGCTACACTTTCATTATTTTTAAGGTTGACACTCGGTAGTTCTAAGATTGCCAAAAATTCTTGGAAATAGTCAGGAAGAACACTCATGATTTCCCTCAGCAGAAGCAAAAGAATTGTATAAGTGGATTTTAAGTCAAATGACGTCCAAACTCTTTTCTTCTGGGAAAGAAACAAAGCAGCCCAAACCTGGTATAGATGTGGCACAAATGGGAAAACATCAAGGTCAAAACCATTACTCCTTTAGTCTCCTAGCCTAAGAACATAGCTGTAGTGAGTTGGAATAAGATTTGACTCCAAATAAAATGAGAATGAAGTGATGTTTTTCCAGGAAACTAGTTAAGGAATTAAGAGGAATGTGGAGGCTATGGCTATTAAAATAAAATTTAGTCGAAGTCAATCAAGTATTTAAAAGATAAAAACAATTGTTTACAGTGAGTGAGAAGGCCCCAGTCTATAGTGACCCAAAGGGAAAATTTACAATATAATGAGGTGTCCTCCAACTCCAATCATAATTTGAGGAGTCTCAAGAAACAGAAGAAATGTACATAAGCTGTCACTTTTTACGGCAGTGAGTAACAATCAGTTATTTGTAATTACCTTAGAATGGGTTGGCTCCCCAAAATCAGGTATATATGCATACATTGCTCAATTTAGGTTATGGCTACATGGATAGTCACTGAACAATTCATTTTACTTTTCTATGTTGAAATTTTTTCATGATAAAATATGTCAAAAATTTTTAAAGGTAAAAAGCTAATTGAACAAGAAGGATTTGAAAACAAACTGTATAATGGCTAAATAATTCAAATATCCCAGTAGCTGGTGCCAAAAAGAACCAAATATGATTAAGACTCTTCCTAAAACTTGGTTAAAAGGCACTAATGAAGACTACTTTCTCTCCTAGGCTTATTATAAGGGCTTACATATTTTTATTATATGCTGAGAACTGAGACCCCTGGGAAATGAGGGAAGTGAATAAATTTTCACTGTAGTCTATTAAACATAAAGATGTTTTGGTGTTTGTGTTTACACTAAAGAGATATACAGTATCTGTCAATGAAAATAAGGAAATTCTAAGACCATCAGGTATGTGCCCAGCTCTGCAGATGATACACGCCCCCAGAGGATTCATACTCGGGCAAGAAAATGAGACTATACACAACATAATTAGAAATTATATAAAATACAGAGCTAAATTAAATACAATTTTGGATTAAAATGTACTCCAGATACACAAACATAGGGCTTATCTGGTAGACATTAGAATAATGGTCCCTAAAAGATACCCATGTCTTAATCTCTGAGAACATGTTACTTGCCATGGCAGAAGAGAATCTGTAGGTGTGATTAAATTAAGGATGTTGAGATGAAGAGATTACCTGATATTATTATGGTGGTATTACTACAATCACAAAGGACCTTGTAAGAGGGCAGCAGGAGATTCAGAGATGTGACAAAAGAAGCAGATGTTGGAATGATGTGGGACAACAAGCCAAAGAATGTGAGCAGCCTCTAGAAACTAGAAAAGGGAAAGAAACTGATTCTTCCCCAGAATCTCCATAAGGAACTTAACCTTGCCAACTCCTTTTAGATTTCTAACTTCCAGAAGTGTAAAATAATAGATTTCTGTTGTTTTTAAGCCACTAAATATATGGTAATTTGTTTAGCAGCAATCAAAAACTAATACATCATATTATAAATGGGGTGCTATAGCAGTCCGGAAGGAGAGAGATTAATATTTATTAAATAGAGAGGAATTTATGGGGGAGAGGAGATATGTGAAAGGCTTTAAAGACCATGTCTTTTGGGGATTCCCTTTGAATGCATGTAACAGAAAGCTATTATGATGTTGTAAACAGTAGAGCCACTTATTGTTTCCATACTACAAGGAATCTGAAAGAGAACAAGCTACACTGGCAAGTGACTCTATGACATCAAATCTTCAGGCTCCTTTTAACTTTTGGTTCCTCCATCCTTAGCTTGTGGTTTTCAGTTTTATGGTTGCCTCATAGCCACAAGGCGGCTGCTCCTTCTCTGGCCTAATATCTTCATCCCAGATAGGAAGAAGAAAGCAAAAAGAGGAAGAAGTGGTATCTGTATCAGGAAAGCAAAAATTTCCTGACAGTCTCCAGCAGATAAACCAGACTTGTGTTATATAACCTCTCTTAGCCCCAAGGAAAACTGGCAAAATAAAAATGCTCCAAATAAAACTAGGATTTTGTTAGTAATGAAGAAGAGGAGAATATACGCTAGGTAGGCAACTAAGAGTATCTGAAACAAAGGACTTACAAGTTTTGAATAGTTGCAGAAGCCAAGATGGCATTTTAAATAAGACAGAGCATCACAAACTCAGGTGGAAGTAAACTTTGAAGTGGGTAAGAGAGAAGACCACTATCACTGACTCCAGCACCTGATTCTCCTATCTTAGCATGGTTCTCATGCCCATAAATTTCCTGTGTCTTTATGCTTTGTGGTATTATCAACAAGAAAGCACTCTTTCTCCTTCCCCACCACGTGAAAACTCCCCGAGCTAGAGAAACTTCCAGGATCCTCTTCCCTCTTCTCTCTTCCATTTTCTTCTTCCCAAAAAGAGAGGGTATGCTGATATGGACAGGTAAAGAGCAAGGACATTTCCTGGGCAACCATTTTAGGAGCATAATCAAAGTATGATCAGTCTCTCTCTCTCTCTTTCTCTCTCTCTCTACCCCCTCCACCTCCCAACATCCTCCTCTGTCTCTTGTTCTCTCTCTCTCTCCTGAGCCCATCATGAAAAAATATTTTTAGGGTGCCTGGGTGGCTCAGTCAGTTAAGTGCTTGACTCCTGATTTTGGCTTAGATCATGATCTCACAGTTGTGAGATCGGCTCTGTGCTGGGTGTGGAGACTGCTTAAGATTCTCCCTCTCCCTCTCCTGCCCCTCCCCGTCTCGTGTTTCTCCCCCTCCTTCTCTCCCTCTCTCCCTCTCTCTCCCTTCCTCCCTTCCCATCCCCCCCCCCACCAAAAAAAAGAATTTTTTTTTTCCTGGTGATTTCCCTTAGGGATAACTAGAGTGGATAGCTTAAGCCAGATGTGTTTTCAGTTAACAGGAACGTCTCCTTTACTTTTCTTCAGACTGCTTGTTAAGATGATGCCAGAAGAGATGGTAAAAGAATTTGTGCATTGGAGTTTGCCATTTCTTGCTGCTGGAAATCCCCTTGCCACCGTATGAACAGTCCAGGCCACCCTCAGGAGGAAGAGAGACAATGTAGAAATGGGCCCAAGCTATTCCCTGCCATCCTTGCCTGACAATCCCCTGACGTGTGAGCAAGGTCATTCTAGACCATCCACTCCAGCTGAGCCAGTCTAGACCAGAAGAACTGTCCAGCCAACCCACCAAATCCTGAGGAATAACAAATGTTTATTGCTTTAAGTCACTAAGTTTTTGAATCATTTGTTATGTAGCAAAAATTAACTGATATACTGATTCTCCTTGGATTCAGCTTTCTCCACTAGCAGAACAGTAAAATGCTCAGGGCCAAGAGTCGGGTATGGACAGAGGGAAAGAGTCCAGGGAGGCCACTCATAGACCATGTATACCTAAGACTCTGCCTGAGCAAAGGGACTTCTGCATAGTCTGGTCTTCTTCTAGGAAGGAATTTGCAGTTTGAGTCCGAAGCTCAAAATATTAAAGAATGTCATTTCCTTGGCCTTGTACTATGGATTGGAATTAAGGAAGAGGACTGTAGCAACAAAGGACTTAGGTGTTTGGATCCCAGACCAAATACCACCACCCCGCCCATAAACTTACAATTATGAGTAGGAATTTATGGGAAAAAAGATTAGATAAATAAAATGGATCCAAATTACAGAGAACTTATGAAAAGCTAGCATGAGGAAAGACAGGAAAAGGAAAGCAGGATTTTTTTTTTTAATTTTTTTTTTAATGTTTATTTATTTTTGAGACAGAGAGAGACAGAGCATGAATGGGGGAGGAGCAGAGAGAGAGGGAGACACAGAATCTGAAACAGGCTCCAGGCTCCGAACTGTCAGCACAGAGTCCAACGCAGGGCTCAAACTCACGGACCGTGAGATCATGACCTGAGCCGACGGCAGCCGCCCAACCGACTGACCCACCCAGGCGCCCCGGAAAGCAGGATTTTTTAAAGACTCATCTACTGGAGCTTTGCAGGGTGTATTTTCAGAAATATAAACTGAAAACAAGGAAGCCACTATGACATTGTCACCATGATTCAGGCATGAAGAGGAAATATAAAAGGCCACTAGAAAATCACTTTAAAGCAAAATGTAGAACTCTCAACAAATACTTTATATAACTATATAAATTAAACGAAGCAGAGACTGGATGCTATTTACCAATTCTGTTTCTCTTTCCTCTTAGGCCCATAGCTAGTCTACATTTCCCAGACTCCTTTGCAGTTAGGTGTAGCCATGTGACTGCATTCTCATTACTGCCCATGTCATGAGGGGAAAAGTGAGGTACTCCACTTCCAGATCTGATCCATAAAGACTTTGGTGGGATTCTCTGCCTTCTCTCTCTTTCCTTATCTACTGGCTAAATGGACAGGATTCCAAGAATATAGAAAAGGGAGGATCTGCAAGATGAAGGAGAGTAGGTCTGCAAACAACCATATGGAAGGCTACCCCCTAAGCAGAAACATCTGCTTTGAACTCTGCGGGAGCAAGAATTAAATCTATATTGTATTAAGCCACTGAGATTTGGTGGTTTCTTTGACATAACAGCTAGCATTTCTTACCCTACATAACACAACTATATAACTTCAAACCTAATGATTTATAATATTTTAACAACAAAAAAGTGGAGAGGGTGCTATATTTTAAAGCACAAGGAATAAAGAACAGGCTAACTTAACAGGAAATGTTAATGGAGAACAGCAAATACAATCTGAGACTTTTAAAGATGGAACTTAAAACCCAATATTGGAAGGGCTTATCTCATTAATAAAAATCAGATACACAAGAAAGGGGGCAGAGAAATGGCAACACTCCAGAGTAAATCACTCCAGAGTAAAGCCCTGTCTGGGAATCCAGGATTCTGATAATACATGCAAATTAGAAAGTATTTAGTCGGGGATAAAAAGAGAAAGAAGACAAATTAAATGGCTGTGGGCATGCTCCATAGAGCACCAAGCTAGATGAAAGTCACTGCTTTCCTAATAAAAATTAAAAATTCAGTGTAGAGTACAATTGCACTAATGACATCAACAGCTTCTAAAAGTCCCCTTCTGCTGCAAATCAAGTATCAGACTCAGTCTTTACTTGTCCTCCCTATAATTTCATCTCTTGGAAGACAGAGGAAGCCACAAAGGGAACTCATGTTCCAGATCTAATTCTGAGAACTAAGGGGAATGTGGTGGGTGATGGAATATGACAGGAAGTAACTATGTCACTTTGAATTTTTAATATGGAAGGAAAGGAAAGCTGCAAAATTTTGGATGTGTACCATCAGCTAGAAAAAATAGGGTATTTGATTATTTTAGAGAAAAGATAGCTATGACCAGAGACCCTAAAGAGGAATTTGACACAAGAGAGTTCCAATATTTTCAAAGCATTAAATTCTAGGTACACAGCCCTGAAAACCCTGTCCTCGGAGGGAGAAAAGTGGAGAGACATTTAAATAAATCAATGAGATTGCATCAAAGCTCTCTGATTAGCTCAGATTTAAAACTATATGTTGGGGGGGGGGAGGTGGGAATGGATAGAAATATAGATATAAAACCTGGAATAAATAGCTACAGATATAGACTTGGTGAGGGTAGAAATTGCACCTATTGTCCTTAATTCTCTATCTGTAAAAACTGCACCAGAAAATATAAAACCTCCATAAATAGACCAAAAACTCTAAGGTAACTACTGTTTCAATAATATGGTATAATCTCAATAGATGGTAGAAAGAAGACATCTCCACTTTTGCTTCCATATTTTCCATCAAAAAGAATGATCTTCAAATATTTAAACTGGGATAAGCAAGTCAAATATTGTAATAAAGGGGAATGATTTTTTTTTTAATTTTTTTTAACGTTTATTTATTCTTGAGACAGAGAGAGACAGAACATGAACAGGGGAGGGGCAGAGAGAGGGAGACACAGAATCTGAAACAGGCTCCAGGCTCTGAGCTGTCAGCACAGACCCCGACACGGGGCTCGAACCCACGGACCGTGAGATCATGACCTGAGCCGAAGTCGGACGCTTAACCGACCAAGCCACCCAGGCACCCCGGAATGATTCTTAAAGTAAATAAGAAGATAGTAATAAGTCATCAGATTTTTTCAATATGTTTAATTTAAAAACAGTTCAAGAGGACAGACTGTGCATATGTTTGGCTCCCTTTCCACTAGGTCCCGTTGATATAGAATAAAAATATACAAATGTAACCCAGGTAAATGCCTGGGTTCTTAGTTACATCTTCAATATGGTGTCTTCTTCTAAGAAAAAAATTCTGACATGTAAGTAAAACAGTGAAGAGTGCATTCTTAATTAACAGCAAACATCTGTAATGTCCTTTTTTTCTATCACTTCTTCATCTTCTCCACTTCTTCACCTAAGCAGCATCTATCCCTAAAACTCCCAATGTCCCATCTCTCTCTCTCCCCTCTCTTTCTCTACCCCTCTGTGTGTGTATGTGTCTGTGTGTGTGTGAGTGTCAACTTTCCCAGATACCTACTCCCTCAGATTCTTGTATTCCCTCCCCTCCCTACACCCCTGCCGTAATATCTCACCACTCTGCAGCTGGAATGTCTGCCTTCCATGTGAACTGCATCAGATCACTACAGAATTTCTGCAAGACCTATTGTCTCCATTTTTTCCTCAAAGAAGGAAATGCATAGAGTTCCCTGAGAAGTATAATTTTCTCACACTAACACATCTTCAAATCTTTGTGGAGAATTTGTGATGAAGAAAATCCTCATTATCCAAAAAGAATAATCTATAGATGTGATGAAGTAAGACAAGGTAGCAATCAAATGTTTTTGACAGTTTTTGATGGAAAGTGAGTCAAATCACACTGACAGAGTTGGAAAAAAAACTAATGAACAAGCAAATAAAACTCCCAGAAGCTTAGAATGCCAGAGGCAGCAGACTAATTTTTCTTTACAGAACCAAGAGGTCCAACTCAAGGATGGCAGGCAGAGAATGCAGCATTCCAACTGGGGCAACAATCAGGTAAGAAGTCAGTGAGATGCACTACCGTCCCTGTCAGGTAAAAGCAAACCACTCTGCTGGTCTTTGCTACTCAGTTGAGAGAAACAACATATTTTCCAGATCAATAGGTGCACACCAGATGTGAGACACTGTGTCAATTGATTCTAGCAAAAAGAAAGTATTAGGAACAATAGATGAAATTAAACTCACAACCTTATTAAGTTTACGATATTTTACTGTCATCACCTAGGATCCATCTGTCTTCTGCATGGGCCAAATAGACAAGATAAATGAAGAAGTAATAGGAATCACCATCCATGCATCTTTCAAGCCCTTGATGGGAGCATTAATCTCTGTAGTTACCCTATATATTCAATATTGCTTTCGGTTTATAAATTTGTGCTTTCTACTGAAATAAATCTTAAATTACACTTCAGAATGAATATTTTGCTAGTTTTTTAATATGTCTATTCAAACTACACATTCAGGTCCTGGGGAAATAACCACAAGACAGATCTGTGGATCCACTGGGCCCACTGTGATAGACACCTGGGGGAAACTCCATTTAACATCTGCATTAGTCAAGACTGTCAATGCTATGCAGCAGTAACAACTCCAAATACTGGTGCCTTACAAAAACAAAGAATAATTTCCTATTCATGTTATATATCACCATTGATTGGGTATAGCTCTATCCTACACTGTCTTCACTCCAGGAGTCAGGCTAATAGCTGCTATCTGGAGCATTGTCTATCTTGTGAGAGAAGAAAAAGAACATGGCAAAACATTTTTAAAAATGTGTCTGAAGGCTGTTATCCAGAAGTGACATATGTCACTCCTGCCCTAATTTCATCAGTCAAAGCAAATCACACGGCCAAACATGGCATAATATAATCATTCCATCATGAAGGCACTTCAAGGAGAAAAAATGTAGTATTTGGCAAATAGTAATATAATCCACTACATCATCTGACCTGTATGATGATGGATACAGATCCATCACTGTGACTGATGGATCACAGTGGCATTTGGATCCCTAGGAAGTAGTTTTAGCCCAGAGGCAGTGGACAGTAATCCCAGAAAAGTCTGGGAAATTTTCGATAGAAGATGTACAATATACAGTTATAGAAATGTCATAGGAGTCTTCCTCCAGGAGATAGACCTTCCCTTCTAATCAAGGGGTTCCAGATTTGAGAACCAGCTCAGGTCTAGAAATAGTAAATACCATTAGCTCGCCACTGTGATTAAAATTAAGCCTCTACTCACAGAACTACAACTTTTCTATTTCATATATGAGGTAAAACCTTGCCACATAAAAATAAAGTTTCCCATCTCTATCAGTCTTAGAGATCAATTTTTCATGTCTTCATGATCATTTAGCCATCTTTAAAAATGCCTGTAGATTAAACCATTCTAATTATCACTATTCGGTCTCAGGCTCACCTTGTCTTGGCATTATCCACTGCCACTCTATCACTGAGATCCATCATCCACATGGAAATCAAAGAGTCTATTTCTATGGCAGCATCTTCAGCTGTCACCTCTATCCTTCAAGGACAGACACTAGAGCACTTTGAAAGTGCTCCTCTAACTAATGTCTTTCCCCAAGTTTTGATAAAGGTAAAATCCTCTGAAAGGATGTTATTAGTTTACTAGGGTTGTCATAACAAAATATCACAGATGGGATGACTGAAACAACATAAATTTGTTTTCTCATAGTTCTGGAAGCTGGAAGTCAAGATGGAGGTTTCAGCAGGCTTGGTTTTTGTTGAGACCTATTTCTTGCATCCCTGGTATCTCTTCCTCTTCTTATAAGAATACCAGTTATATTGGGTTAGGGCACCACCCTTTATGACCTCATTTAACCTTAACTGCCTCTTTAAAGGCCCTGGCTCCAAATATAGTCACATTGGGTGTTAGGGCTTTGACACATGAATGGGGAGAGGGGCACAGTTCAGTCCATAATACACTCTTTCCTAATACGTCCTAACTTTCAAATATTAGAGTTCTTGAGGTAGTGAATTCATTTGTTTTGCAGTTCTTCAGTATGCAAGATCAAAGTTTTGGTCTGAATTTCGTAATATTGGTCCTATAATTCTAAAAGATGAGATTTTATTTTGGGCAGCCACAGAAACACTCTGTAGTTTTCTGAGAATGTCTTAAGCAGTAATTTTACAACCCTGGGGTCATCATTTCTTTCTGTAACCTCTCCAGTGCACTCAGAAATATCCAATCTACTAGTTTCTTTAGTCCTCACTCCAACAGCATCCAAATATTGCAGCAGCTAAAACTGTACCATTGGCCTCCCAAAACTGTACCATTAATATTAGGCACTTCATGCTATGCAAGTACAGGTAATAATTTATGCAACTATTTTGTCAGTAGTTAATAATAATCACACTAAGTAGGTCATCACTATTTCAAATCTTAGCAATTCCAAATAACAAAGCCTAAATTCTCCTATTTTTGAGGCTCTTTTTCTTGAAACCCCTCTTAATAAGTATTCAATCAGAAAAAAAAAAATCTATTATAGGCAGTCCAAGCAGGAAATGATCTAATACAGTGATCTCACGTTGTTAAAAGGGGCTAGAGGGTGGGAAGGAGCTACCCAGCAATCAGGAAACCACATAAATCTGCTGGTAGAACTATAATTGCTAGGTCTAATGGTAAAATGTAAGAAAGACACTGCAGAAGCTCATGTTAATCTATCACCATTTCTGATGGGAGAAAAATAAACCCCATCTACTTCTTCCTTCAAAATGTCATATGAGTACCTTGAATTGGCCTACTCTAAACAAGAATATTGCTGGCAAGGAATTCTGGTAAATGTAGTTCCCTGGCTTCCAGCCTCTACCATGCAAGGGCAAACCATGAAAGTTACTGAAAGCCAGTACATATATCTAGCATACACCTCTTTCCAGAAGCTTTTGAAAGATATGCTCCATAAAAATGAAAAATTACACCAAAAAGGAGGAAATCATGAGATCCTAGAAACTGAGAATTCAGAACAGAAGAGAGACAAAAGAACTTTCCAGGAAAATGGAAACAAGAAATTCTAGAATGACAGCTGTGTTAGCTGCCTAAAGAGCAGCCAATCCAGATTAGAATGAGAGGTTATAGGATTTTTATAAAGGACTCCAAGGAAAACAAATGAAATTGATAGAATAATTTGACTACATTCAGAGGATTTTTACAGCACTGTTGGAGAGATAAGGAAGAATTAGGTATAAGTATAGGTACATAAAAATCTAAACAAATTAACAAAGCAAGGCAATAATTAACTCCAGGAAAAAATTTTAAAGTATACTACTTGGTTTAACAAATAATGTTTACAGTCACAATACTATAAACACTAAATATTAGTTTAATCAAAATTGTATTATAATTATGTTGGGTGGAGGGGAAGGAAGGAAAGTCAAGGTGGTTGTTTAAAAGTTAAATTCTTACCTTTTGTGATAAGAAATACATGTTAGTTCTAAAATTAGTAAATCTATAAATAATGACATGATCATATTAATTTTTGTCTTAGAGGTAAACATTAGAAGAAATGGTTAAAAGATCCAAAAGTGGTTGATTCTAGGGGTGCCTGGGTGGCTCAGTCAGTTAAGCATCTGACTTCAGCTCAGGTCATGATCTCACGGTTCGTGAGTTCGAGCCCCGTGTCAGGCTTGGGCTGACACTCAGAGCCTGGAGCCTGCTTCGGATTCTGTGTCTCCCTTTCTCTCTGCCCCTCCTCCACTCAGGTTTTTTCTCTCTCTCTTTCTCTCTCCCTATCAAAAAAAAAATAATAAACATTAAAAAAAAATTTAAAGAAAACCAAAGCGGGAGGCATCACAATCCCAGACTTTAGCCTCTACTACAAAGCTGTAATCATCAAGACAGTATGGTATTGGGACAAAAAACAGACATACAGACCAACGGAATAGAATAGAGAACCCAGAATTGGACCCACAAATGTATGGCTAACTAATCTTTGACAAAGCAGGAAAGAGGGTCCAATGGACAAAACTCTCTTTAGCAAATGGTGCTGGGAGAACTGGACAGCAACACGCAGAAGAACAAAACTAGACCATTTTCTTACACCATACACAAAAATAAACTCAAAATGGATGAAAGACCTGAATGTGAGACAGGAAACCATCAAAACCCTAGAGGAGGAAACAAGCAACAACCTCTTTGACCTCAGCTGCAGCAATTTCTTGCTTGACACATCTCCAAAGGCAAGGGAATTAAAAGCAAAAATGAACTATTGGGACCTCATCAAGATAAAAAGCTTCTGCATAGTGAAGGAAACAATCAGCAAAACTAAAAGGCAACTGACAAAACGGGAGAAGATATTTGCAAATGACATATTGGATAAAGGGTTAGTATCCAAAACCTATAAAGAACTTATCAAACTCAACACCCAAAAAACAAAGAATCCAGTGAAGAAATGGGCAGAAGACATGAATAGACACTTTTTCAAAGAAGACATCTAGATGGCCGACACATGAAAAGATGCTCAATGTCACTCATCATCAAAGTTAAAAGTAGAACTACCCTGTGACCCAGTAATAGCACTACTAGGAATTTATCCAAAGGATACAGGAGTGCTGATTCATAGGGGCACATGTACCCCAATATTTATAGCAGCACTTCCAACAATAGCCAAATTACGGAAAGAGCCCAAATGCCCATCAACTGATGAATGGATAAAGATGTGGTTGAATGGATAAAGAAGATGTGGTTTATACATACAATGGAATACTACTTGGCAATGAGAAAGAATGAAGTCCTGCCATTTGCAGCAACGTGGATAGAACCGGAGGGTATTATGCTAAGTGAAACAAGTCAGTCAGAGAAAGACAGATATCATGTTTTCACTCATATGTGGAACTTGAGAAATTTAACAGAAGGCCATGGGGGTAGAGAAGAGAAAAAAATAGTTACAAGCAGAGAGGGAGGAAGCCAAACCATAAGAGACTCTTAAATACAGAGAAAAGACTGAGGGTTGATGGGGCAGGGGGGCAGGCAGGGAAAAGGGGAAAATGGGTGATAGGCATTGAGGACGGCACGTGTTGGGATGAGCACTGGATGTTGTATGTAAGCGATGAATCACAGGAATCTACCCCCAAAACCAAGAGCACACTGTACACACTGTATATTAGCCAATTTGACAATAAATTATATTTAATAAAATAAAATAAAATAAAAAATAATTTAAATAAATAAAAATGGTTGATTCTAGGAAGTGATTAGTGGGAATGGAGAAGGATAAAAAAAGGGGTCTGCCATTTTTGCCATGAACCTTGTAAACCTTGTATTATTTGACCACTAAAACCACGTACATGCATTAGTTACTTATAAAATACAGTCTTTTTAAAAGATCAAATGGGAGATAAGGAAGATATCTTATAGATAAGGAAGATAAGGGAGATAAGGGAGACACTAGTTGTAGCCTAGTGCTTCTCAAACTGTAATCTACATACAACTTACCTGAGGCTTTTGCTTCAGTAGATCTGGTGGGATCTAATAGTCTACATTTCTTTGGAGCTCCTGGTCCATGGACCATATTTTGAGTAACAAAATTGCATACTATTCTTCGTCTTAGGGAAAGGGGGACAGAGAGAAATAATTAGAAGTATACCAAGGATAAAAGTGAGGTTTTTGTTGTGAGAGTTTCTATGGTATCCCCATTACCTTCTCCCCACTCTACCTTTTCTGCCTGAAAATCTGATTCTTTAAGACCTAATTCACATATCATCTTCTCTAGGAAACTTCCCTGATCTTTTGCCCTCTCCCAGTCCCAATCAAAATTAATTACTTCCCAGTGAAGGGACTTCCAGAAAAATCTACACCTATAGTTGCATTTGTCTCACTGTATTGCTACAGTTGGTATCTTGTCACTCTTCTCCCACTAACTATATAAATCATGATTTCCCCTCCCCCATATCTGTGTAATCCTTGAATTCAGCATAGGTATTAGAAATATTGAAATCTAAATGCGTGTAAGAAACAAATCATGATGAATGAACAGAACAACAAATTATAGTCACTAGAAATGTTTGAATGACAGATGTATGCTCATAGAAGAGATTCATTTATTCCATAGGAAGTTGATCATCCTATAAATCCCCTCCAGGATTCCATAATTCTATACCCTGGATGTTATGAAATAATAATAATATGAATATATGAAATAATATTCCAAAGGAGATATGTTATCATTCTCTCATTGACTTATTTGTGGAATATTTTAAGCTTTTAACATAGCTGATTACAGTTGATGACTAAGTAATAGGAAAAAATATCCTCTAATATGATAGAAATAGGCTTAGGGAATCTACACAAGGTTTTAGCTGTCAAGGTCACTTTGGTAAGATTCAGATCCCACAAACAAAACTGACCTCAACTTGGCAGCTTCTGTACCCTAAATTACAGGGCTGAAAAGAAAGTCAACACTCATTCTAATTAGGGTGATAACCAGCTGTTAGCAATGAGCAAATGGCCTAGAGAGGGTACACTGCCAGCACAATTTTTAAATTGCAGGAAGTTCATTAAAATGATAAGGGAAGAGCAGTAAGAGACTGACACATTTTTCCAGCTAGTCCTGGGAGGTGGGAAGTGCAGGCCCCAGCTGGATATATCATTCCAGATCCTGGATTTAAGGCTACAGAGGTCTGCTGATACAGGAGCTAATTATCATAACCGGAAAAAAAATTAACAACAAAACTAAACTACCACAAGATGACAGGTAAAGCCCTGTCATCTGCCAAAATTTAGGCTTCAATTTATACCCCAAGGTCTAGAAGGGAACTTACACATCAGTTATTAGTCAGTGGTTCTCATGCCTGGAAACAAGTTAGAATCACCAGGATGCTTTAAAAAAAATTACTAATGCTCAATCCCACAACCAGGGATTCCCATTTACTAGGTCCCTGCTGAGGTCTAGTCTCAAGGTCATTAATTTGCTCAAGATCATCCAGTTTTTAGTTAGTTCCAGGCTAGAGATGATCATCGTTGGTCTCCAGATCTGCACATGCTTTCTGCTACCCAGCTTCTGTTGCAAATATCCCCTGATAGGCTACAGATGCAATGCATAAACAGCCTTGCTCAGCATTTCAAGAACATCTTTCATGGTGAGATCAAAAGGGCACTCAAAGCCATGTGTGGCTCAGTCCAACTAGAGAGACCATGTCAAAAGAGTCTTGTTTCTATCAGGTAGAGTACTGTCTATTCCTATTTACTCATATCACAAGCCAATCTTGCAGAAGCCAGGAAGTTCTGAGTAAGGTCTGGGCAAAGAAATAATAATTCTATAATTCCCAATTGGCCTGCTTCATCCTGCAACCAAACAGCTGTTGTCTGTTTGCTGAGTGTGCGTGCCCCCACCCCACACGAACCACAACTCACACTCAGCTACAACCAGTTTTCTCATGCCATTTGCAGCTGCCTCTAAAATCCAGAATGATTTTAGCATTGATGTATTAGCACTTTCCTAAAAATATCAGTATTTAATTCCATTAATGTACATTCCTGACAAATACCTTGACACCTAAATTATAAATAAAGAAATCTATGTGGCCAATAATTTTTAAATATATTCCAAATGGACAAAAACATATCATGGTAGCCATGACTCATCATGTTACCATTACTGTGACACAGAACCTTCTCTCCCTCTCCAGATGGCAGTTGGGCCCCCTTTCCTTCACCACGGCCTGAGGACTCCCAGTTAGTCTGCTGGGGTGATCCCGGGGCTCACCTCAGTTCCTTCCCATTCCTCAAGGATCACCGTTCCTTGTTGCCAGATATTTCAATCTTGAAACATATTGAAAACCGTTATTTCATATATTTTGTTCTACTTTTTTAGTTCTTTCAGGCAAGGGTTAAATATAGTCCCTCTTATTTTATCTTGGCCCTAAAGTAAAATCCTTGGATGCAATTTTAGTTTAAAAAGAGAAAATATTAAATGTATCATGTTTAGAGTTTGATGAAGAGAAAATAAAATTGCTTCCTAACTGTCCTTACTAGATTCACAGGGGAAAACGATTCAGAGGCTATTCTTTTCACTTTTCATAGCACATTCTGACTGCCAGATTTTCTCACTTCTAAGGTGGGTCAATTGTAAGACACATCATTAATTTAAAAATAGTATTAGAGGGTCTGGTGAGAAACACCACACTGAATGTATACACCAAGTGTAAGGTATATCTTTTTTTCAGAAATATTAACCTGTGGAAAACTATTCATCTTAAAATGGAGGAAATGTGGTGATTTCCTTTTAACCTTGCATTTTTGTTACCCTCATTGCAAATGCACCCTTGGCAGGCCATAGCACTACTGATATGGCAAAATGACATGACAGGACCCCGGGATCCTAAACTTTGATGACTAGGTTGGTATGAGTATTTCACTCACATTGTGGATGAAATAATCTACTGTGGACCTTCTTAAGATCCTAATCGGCATATGTAACATTGTTTGAATGGAAAAAATGGTTTCTGGGCAAAGAGACAACCACGTTCTTCCCCCATCCTCCCGAAGTCTCCAGGTTGCTTAGGTGGCAAGAGGGGTACTGGTGGTACTAAGACCATTTCTCCCCCACCTCTTGGATTAGTGGTTCTCAAACTTCACTGTGGGTCAGAATTATTTGGAAGGTATGTTATCACACACATCGTTGGACCCCACTCCAGAATTTCAGATGTGGGAAGTCTGATATGAGGCCTCCGTACTTGCATGTCTAACAAGTTCCCAGATGGTGCTGATGCAGATGGTCCTGGGACCACACCTTAAGAATTAATGGTCTGGAGCTTTGCAAGCACGTAAGAGAAAGATAATCCACTGTCTTGGGAACTCCACTCCCTCTTCTAGATCCACAGGGCATTTATAAATCAGATGTTGCCACTTTGAGGAATCCCCATCCTTAGGGACCCAAGATCATTTATCCTACAATTTTGATACATTTTACCTTTTTGCTTTTTAAAGAAAAAAAAAAAAAAAAAGAATGAGTTTAAGATTACCATTTTCCATTACAATACTGCAGGGGAAATATATATAGGTTGCTTTTACCCAAGAGAAAAGAAGATGCCAAGCCAATTATTTCTTCTAATCTCTTCCAGTTTTGTTATCCTGTTATTCAATAATCAACAGCCAGTAGTGAAAATGGAAACTGTTGGCTCCTGAAGTCAGGAGTATCTTTATTACTACATATTGCTGGTGACAATTTTAACACAAATCTCATACAGTAACAAACAGTCCCACCAGCTGTCTCTTACTTCTAAATTGTGGGAGGCTCAAAACCTTCATGTCTCTTCTCACCTCCCTGCTGCAAAGCTATCATCTGCTTCGCTTTCCAGCATCAGGCAACTTCTTGCACCTGATCTGTCCAGCTGAGGAGACAGATGTTTTTAAAAATGCAAAATTCGCTAAGATCTTATGTTTGCTTTTTAGTTTATTAAAAAATATACATTGACCCAGTAAAAGGCCTAGAATTCAAGCCTTCTCTTGGCTTTGGAATATTTTGGTGATAAGTAGTTTTCATATTTTGATGTATATCAGAATCACCTTGGGAGTGGGAGCTGGATATGTGTATTTTTTAATTTTTTTATTAAAAGACTTTATTTTCTACCACAGTTTTAGATTTACAGAAAATTAAGGCAATAATACAGGGGGTTACCTGTGCTCCCCTACACAAACACAGTTTCCACTATTAGCATCTTACATCATATGGTGCATTTGTTAATATTAAGTAACCAAAACTGGTGCATTATTATTAACCAAGGCCACATAGTTTACTTATATTTCCTTTGTTTTTTTAATTTTTTAAAAAATTTTATTTTAGAAAGAAAGAGCACAAGTAGGAGAGAGGGGCAGAGGGAAAGGGAGTGAGAGAAAGAGAGAGAGAGAGAGAGAGAGAGAATCCAAGCAGGCTCCACACTCAGCACAGAGCCAACAGGGGGCCTGATTCCACAACCCTGGGATCATGATCTGAGCTGAAATCAAGAGTCAGATGCTCAACCAACTGAGCCACTCATGCTCCCCTAGATTTCCTTAGTTTTTACTTAGTGTCCTTCCTCTGTTCCAGGAGACTACATTATAATATAGTTGTCATGTAATCTTAGGTTCCTCTTAGCTGTGACAGTTTCTCAGAGTTGTTTTTGATGCCCTTGACAGTTTTTTAAAAAAGTACCAGTCAGCTATTTTGTAGGAAGGTCCTCTATTGGAATCTATCCAATATTTTTCTCATGATTATATTGTGGATTATGAGTTTGGGGAAGGAGAATCACAGAGGTAAATTTCCATTTTCATCACAGCATGTCAAGGGTAAATACTGTCAACATGATTTATGACTGTTGTTGACCTTGATCATCTGGCTTATAGAGTGTTTATCAGGTTTCTCTTCTATAAAGTTACTCCTCCCCCTCCTTCCATATTGTACTCTTTGGAAGGAAGTCACTATGTGCAGCCCACAAGTGAGGAGTGGGAATATATGGTCCCCCTCCTTTAGGATGGAGAATCTACATAATTATTTGAACTCTTTCTGCATGGAAAATTTATCTCTTCTCCCCAATTTATTAATTTATTCAATAATTTATTTATATCAGTATGTACTCATGGGTATTTATTTTAATACTTTGGGTTATAATCTAAAGCCACTCTATTTTGTTGCCCAAAACATTCTGGCTTTGGCCATTGGGAGTTCTTTCAGTTGGCCCCTGTGCACCTTTGACATACTCCTTCAGTGTGTGTGTATACATATCTATAAATATTTCTATGTTAACCATCTGTATAAATACTACCCTGTTTTTACTGAAGCCCCCCATTCTAATCCATTATTACATCCCTTCTCTGAAAACATCCATTCCAACAGTAAAAAATGGTCCCTACCCAGCCACCGTTCATTTACTTTATTGTTCTATTCCTGCATACATCTACAGCAGTATCAGAATCAGTAATGCTCACCTCTGTGAGAAACGATCTTCTGACTAGAGGCCAGTACTCATGTGCACTCCTTCTTGCCTTTGATCTTAAAGACTCCACTCACTTTCAAAGTTACCAGGTCACACACCAGTGAGGGGGTTTCACACTTACGTAACACACTTAGATTGTCTCGTACTGGCCTGTCTTCTTCCCTGGGACCCCCTAACCTCCTAAATGATTTTTTTTTAATTTGCATACACTAAGGTTTACTCTTGTGTTGTAAAGCTATAACAGGTTTTGACAAATGCATAATAGCACGTATAAATCATTACAGTATCATATAGAATAGTGTTACCACCCTAAAAATTCCCCAGGCTCTGCCTATTCATGCTGTTCTTTCCACCCCCAAGGCCCTGGCAGCTACTGGCTTAGGCTGGCTTCTTTCACTTAGCAATGTACATTAAACACTCTTCCAAGTCTTTTCACGGCTTGACAGTTCATTTCTTTTTACTGCTGAATAATATTCCATCGCATGGAAACCACAGTTTGTTTATACATCCACCTATTAAAAAAACACCTTGGCTGCTTCTAGTTTGGGGTGATTATAACCAAAGCTGCTACAAACATCTGTACACAGGTTTTCAGGTGGACGTAAGTTTTCAAGTCAGTTGAATGAATACCTCCTCAGTTGGGTTGAAGAGTGTGATTGCTGAATCGTATAGTAAGACTATATCTAGTTTTGTAAGAAACTGTTAAACTGTCTTCCAAAGTGGTTGTATGTGTTGCATTCCCACCAGGATGAATGAAAGTCCCTGTTGCTCTGCATCCTTATCAGCATTGGGGTTTTCCGTTTTCTTTCTTTCTTTTTTAATTTTAACAATTCTAAAAGGTATGTAGTGATATCTCGTTTTAATGTGCAGTGCCTTAATGATAAATGACATTGGGCATCTGTTCACATGCTTCTTTGCCATCTGTATGTCTTCTCTGGTAATGTCTGGGAATGTGTATTTTTTTTTAACAAGTCTTCTAAGTGATTCTAATGAAAACCAAATTTGAGGGCCATCATTCCATAACCATCATTTGCCACTCTCATCTCACCTTAACTGCTTGTCCCTCATTACTATCATCCTAGACAACAACAGGGGCATATTTCCTTTTGCCTGATTTCAGAGCTAAACATTTTTTGTCTTTGAAATGTTACCACTTGCCTCTTCATTAACAATCTATTTAAATAGAAAAGTAATCAACTCCTGAAGGGCTGAGATGGAGGTAAATATGAGGATGCCTATGCCTGAGGACGGGCTCTCAGCTTATACCTCCAGCTTATAGACAACACTAGTTTCTATAGTTTGGTGAATCTGTACCCAGAGAAGTGTGATTCCATGGGCCATGGCCACCTGGTCCACTGTCCAGGATCTCCCTAGGTGGAGATTTCTGGTTCCACAGCTTTCAGTTCACAATTTACAACACATGCTTCTTTTGTGGAAATACAGTTTCTTAAACAAAATAGAACATGTATGTCCATTTGTGAACAGCATGACACGCAATTTAAAATAAGGCTTCAAACTTAAGTATAAACAAATGGCTTCTCACACTATAAACATCAATCCTTGAACACTGATCAGTCAATCCAACACTGCTTCTATTTTTTGCCTTAAGAACTTTCAACTTTGTCTTATGCTTTGGATATCTGAAGTCAGGGCCTGTGCAACTCAGACTTTCTGGGGACTTGTCATTTCACACACCCATTCTCAGGAGCTTCAGAGGGTATTATGGCCTTCATAGAGGAGGGGCTGTCACCGAATCAGCAGCAAGCTGTCCTTATATCCACTCAGATCCTCTCAAAAGGGATTAGTAGTTTGCCTCACATGTTCTATTTAGTCTCTTTAAAAGGTGAGACCACAACAAAATAACAATAATCGTCTGGTTACCCTTATGCATTCCTAAACATTGGCAGGTATCACCAACTGCTTTCTCTTCGCATCTCCCAGAAAGGGTGTGTCCTCATTCTTGAAGACCAAGTTCCTACTGTCAGTTACCAGCCCCCATGTTTTGCAGCACTGGACAGCTGTGAATGTTTCTGTAACTAATTCCTTAAAATTATCTGGTAATTAGCCCTACCACCTCCTCTTAAAGCTACCTCTTTTGACTAGTTATTCCTTAAAACCCGTTTTTTTTAATATCTCCAAAAAAATTTTTTTTAATCTCTCCAAAATGTTTAACGTTTGAGTAGAGCCATTTTTTAAGGATTATGATGTAGTTTCCTCACAAGGACCCAGCAGTGGAAAACAAGGTCATAGCTACTGCTTTCCCCTAAGGAACACAATCCATCTTCTTTCTGTATTAATTGTCATCTGCCTTGGTTTATGTGGGAATCCATTTGAACAGGGACTATATTTGTCTCTATGCTCTGTATTACATATTCAGTCTGGGCACACTGTTAGAGATGTGTACCTGTCAAATTATGGCCATTGGTTATTCTTGGCTGCAGTGCTGACTTCAGCTATGACCTTCCTCAAGTCACACACATTTCTCTGTTTTTCAAGTTTCTCCTCCTGTAAAAATACTGACCTATTTAAATAGAAACACTCTGAGGCTTAACCAATAGATTGTTCTGAAAATGTCAGGGTCTATAAATATTGTTATTAATGTGTTAAGCTATAAATATATATATCGAAGAAAGCCCTTGATTTTTAATTTAAAAAAAAAAAACCTGTCAGCTTGAATAGTTTGATATTGTTACCTCTATTTCCCAAGTATAATGCCAGATTAAAAAAAAAAACAAAACTACTAACACTTTGTTTCTCCCAAGACAATGGCCAATATACACCAAGGAATTTTTTTTAGCTGTTGTTTTTAATTTTTTAATGATCTTTAATGTTCACGTCGAATAGTTTCCTAGAATTTAAAACTAGGAAGAGATAATAATGATGATATCAAGCCTCCTACCCAAAGTAGGGCTATATTGTTATTAAACCATTTAAATATATGGTCATCCACCCTCTTGATAAACTCTAGGCAATTGCCTCACTTCATATGGTGCCCTCCCAAGTGAGGTAGAAGCTAATTATTAGCAATATCTTCCTTCATACCGAGATGATTTCGTCTTTCTTTGAATTTCTCCTCTTTGGTCTGCCTCCTAGAGCTAAACCCACTAAATCTAATCACTCTTCTACAGGAAAGCCTTTCAAGGGGACAGTTGTCAGAAGCACCCAAAGGTTTTTCTTCTCCCAGTTTCTAGTTCCTTCTCTCATTCCTAAAGCGACATAGCTTCCTGAACTCAGCCTTCTTCCTGTTTACCCTTTCAAAACAGGCCCCAGTTTCTCATGCTACTTTTCAAATGTAGCATCAAGGGCTGATGACAGAATTCTACAAGTAGCCTCCCTCCCAGTGGGAAATAACGCTGGGGCCACCCCCCTTCCTGTCCTCTCCCTCATGACGCCCAGCTGCAGGCAGTGATAAGATGCTGTGCACCTGGGCCCTATTCACTTCCACCCACTGGCTAAGGGCTTCAGCTGCAGACCATCAGAGCTCCCTAGAGGCAGGGGCCCCACTATACATCCTGCTGCCTGGGTGCCAAATGCAGGTGCCACTCAGCACCTACCCCACCTCCAGCTTCTGGATGCCCACGTCAGCTTCAGCACTGAAACCTCTTTATGCCCAAGGACTCCTTGCTAATCAGTGACCTGCCAGCCTGACTGCATACTGGAAATCCCTGGGGACTTTACAAACTGCTGCTGTGCCCTACTGATGATGCTATAAGATTCTGATAGAACTGGACTGGCATAGGACCTAGGCATGTTGCATTTTAAAAGCCCCCTCCCACCCCCCCAGGAGTTATAATGTGTAGCCAGGATTAAAAACCACTGAGGAGGGATGCCTGGGTGGCTCAGTCTGTTAAGCGTCCGACTTCAGCTCAGGTCATGATCTCACGGTTCGTGGGTTCGAGCCCTGCATCAGGCTCTGTGCTGACAGCTCAGAGCCTGGAGCCTGTTTCAGATTCTGTGTCTTCCTCTCTCTCTGCCCCTCCTCCACTTGCACTCTGTCTCCCTCTGTCTCAAAAATTAACATTAAAAAAAATTTTTTTTAAACCACTGAGGAAATCTGGATCTTTCCTAAGCCTACTCCTTCCCAAGTGAAGGTATTTTATCTCCCTCTTACAACTGAGTCAGTAGGCGGCTCCACTGATACACCCAGTCGTAATTGAAGACACTTAATATTGAGCCTTAAATGAACAACCTCATGTTGCTTTGAGACCCATACCCTCAAGAGTGACAACCTCTTCTCCACTTCACTTCTGCAACATGCCCATCTCTTGTCTACTCGCTCACATTCACCATGAACTTCACGTTGTCGTCTTTCTCACCATCTCGCTTTTATCTGCTTGAGGATCATTGGGCATTGATACACTGTTTCCACACGTGGGCTTCGACTTCCTTGATCTTACTCCAGGGACTTCATCTCATGCCCCTCAGCCACCCACTCCCAAGCCTACATGCAGACCTTGTCATCACTCAGAATAGCTCCCTCAGAGATTTTAAACCCCACTGTCCTAGTCCGACCATTTTCTGTCTGGTTCTCATTCTCTTTTCACTCCTATCCCAAATCCCTCTTTCTTGCACAACAAGCTTTTAAAAAGCACTCTGTTTACTCACCAACAAACACTCAGTTCGCTACCTCCCAGCTATTCCCAACCCGCCTCACCCTGGCTTCTCAGCCAAATGTGTCCCAGAAAATACTCTTCCTGGGGACACTTCTGTGTTCACTTACCTGAATGCTTCACAGCAGATGGTGCTTCTCTTGAAACTATTTCCTCCCTCAGCTTCTAGAACCACACTCTCCTGGCTCACCTGTTACTTCACTGACCACTGTCTTAAGTGTCCTTTGCTCTTAAGTGTCCAGGCTCTTCTCATGCAGACTCTTTTTTTCTCTTAAAGAAAGAGAGAGAGGGTGAGTGGGGAAGAGAGGCAGAGGGAGACAGAATCATAAGCAGGCTCCATGCTCAGTTCATACCCCAACTCAGGGCTCCATCCCATGACCCTGGGATCATGATTTACACCAAAATCAAGAGTTGAGAGCTTAACCAACTGAGCTAGCCAGGCTCCCCTCTCCTGCCAGACTCTTAACATTGCTGGTCCCTAAGTCTCCAGTCTGGTCTCCTAATAACCTTTAAACTCATTTAAACATGCCCATCGCCTCAACTACTGCTCTTATACAGATGACTCCCAAAACTAAATCCCCAGCCAAGACCCCTTATCTGATATATGAACTGAATTTCAGTTTACTACATATCTCCAAAAGAATATCCCACAGTCTCCTCAAATCCTGTATATTCAAAGCAGAATTCATTATCTCCATACTAACATAGGATTCTAAGGCCAAAAGGAACTGCAGAGGCTGTCTCATTCAACCCCTGATTCCACAGCTTTGAGAGTCTCTACAAATACAAGTATTACTGCACAAGAGCTACCTTGTGGTTTATTCAACTTAATACCATCCTGGGAAGAGCCCTTTTGGAAAGTACACCCCAAATTGATCCCTTCCTAGATTCCCTATCTTAGCCTATGGCACCAAACTCACCCCGTTGCAAAAGGCAAAACAAAACAAAACAAAACAAAACAAAAAACCATGAGGTCCTGCTAGTTGTACCCTTCCCTCTTAATTCCCCATTCAAGCAATTACCAAGTCCTATTAATTCTGCCTCTCAAAGTTCTCACAGTATTTATCCTCTTCAGTTGTTTCATTTAAAAGTATTTATTGAGATGCAGCACCTGGGTGGTTCAGTCGGTGAAGTGTCTAATTCTTGATCTCAGCTCAGGTCATGATCTCATGGTTGGTGAAATCGAGCCCTGCATCAAGCTCTCTGCTGTCAGCACAGAGCCTACTTCAGATCCTCCGTCTCCCTCTCTTTCTGACCCTCCCTGCTTGCTTACTCGCTCCTCTTTATCTCTCCCTATCTCTCTCTCAAAAATAAATAAACATTTTGGGGCGCCTGGGTGGCGCAGTCGGTTAAGCGTCCGACTTCAGCCAGGTCACGATCTCGCGGTCCGTGAGTTCGAGCCCCGCGTCGGGCTCTGGGCTGATGGCTCAGAGCCTGGAGCCTGTTTCTGATTCTGTGTCTCCCTCTCTCTCTGCCCCTCCCCCGTTCATGCTCTGTCTCTCTCTGTCCCAAAAATAAATAAACGTTGGAAAAAAAATTTAAAAAAAATAAATAAATAAATAAACATTTAAAAAATAAAAATAAAAATAAATATTTATTGAGCATCTACAATCTTCCAGGCACTGTTCCTAACTCTGGGGACACAGTGGTAAATAAGAAAGTTATAGTTTTGCCCTCTCCATCTTCATTCTCAGTATCACTCAGGGTTCAATCAGAAAAGCAAAACCATTCAGAGTGATGGGACCAATTATAGCGAGTTGACTGTATGCAGTTTTGGGGACCTGGTTAAGGAGTTTATGTACAGCTGTTGCTTCTTCATTTGGTGCAGGCCTGAAGTCAGCAGGGCAGGCAGCTGGGAAGGAAAGGTAGACAGGAAGTGGGGGAGAGCAAGGACAAACTGGAACCCACAGGGTAGGTTGGAGCCCAAGAGGACAAGCCGAAACTCTCCTCATTTCCCAGCACCTCTAAGTTTTCACCCTTTATCCGGAATCTAAACCACAGCTGGCCCAGAAGCAGAGGAGCTGAAAGAGGAGATCAACAATAGTTGGACTAAACACAGGCCCAGCTGCTGCCTGGAGCCAAGAATGTGAACGAGCAGATTCCCAACTATGTGTGAGCTGCAACAGCGCCCAACCCTACATCCACTTCCCATGTAAACATGGCTGCTGCTTCCTTCTCCCCTTCCAAATCTTGTGAAAGTTCTCTTGAAGCCAGTCCTAACAACCACACAGAGAAGGGAAGTATAATCCCAGTTTAGCTAGTTTGACCCAGTACGAAGCCACTATATCACCACTGAGTGGCTCTACCCACCCCATGTGTGCTCTAATCCACCTTCACAGCGTCCTGAGGGGGTAGTTCTTTTACATGACTCTGACTGTGTTGCTGTCCCAGCAGTTCTCCGCTCAAGTTTCCCACTGCCTCTCTATCAGCAATGGTACAAAATCTAAACTCCTTTGCAGAATGTATTAGTTAGGGTTAGATATGTTTGCAAGAGACAGAAAACTCAAAATAACAGTTGTTTAAACAGAATAGGAAGTTTATTTCTCTCTCAGGTAGAAATCTGGTAGATGGTCTGGAGCTGTAAGGTTACCCAAGGCACCAATGACCCAGCAAAAAAAAAAAAATTTGTTGACATTATTTGCTTTCCAGAGTTTATGTAGAAAAAGGGACAAAGATGGGGCGCCTGGGTGGCGCAGTCGGTTAAGCGTCCGACTTCAGCCAGGTCACGATCTCGCGGTCCGTGAGTTCGAGCCCCGCGTCGGGCTCTGGGCTGATGGCTCAGAGCCTGGAGCCTGTTTCCGATTCTGTGTCTCCCTCTCTCTCTGCCCCTCCCCCGTTCATGCTCTGTCTCTCTCTGTCCCAAAAATAAATAAACGTTGAAAAAAAAAAAAGAAGAAGAAAAAGAAAAAGGGACAAAGACAAAACAAACAAAAAGGATACTCTCATCCTCACTGTCTTAAAGGGCCAAGGCAGAATCCCTGGAATGGCCACATGATATTCTATTTATAGAACTAAGTCAACTGGCCACACCTAGCTTCAAGGAAGTGTGGGAAATGTAGTCTTCAATCTGAGCTGCCATGTGCCCAGCTAATTGAAGAAGGGAGAAAACAAATATTGGGGGACAATTAATAGTCCCTCCCACATGTGACATATGAGACCCCTCATTGCCTGACCCTGACTACTCCCCTAACCTCATTTCCTGCCCATCTACCCTTCATATTTTAATAGCAAAACTAGAATACTTGATGTTTCTGAAATTTCATGTTTGGTGTTTCTGAACACTTCATGAACCATTACAATTTCATGATTTTGCACATGGTGTTCCTTTGCCTGGAATTCCCTCATCCATTCACCTGCTGGGCAAATACCTATTTATGCTCCAAGAAAAGCTCACTGGCTCTTTGTAACAGGTGTTCCATCTCCTTACATACCTCCTGCCTTTTGAACAAATATTCATTAAAATAATTATAGTATCATATGATAATAGTTTGTGGCTATATTTGCCTCCCTTCTGAGTTCCTTAAGTGTGGGAACTGTCTTTTCAGCCCCGAATCTCAACATTTGGCCAAGTGTCCAGTGCATAACGCGTAGGAAATGTCTGCAGAAGATTTGCAGAGTTCAAAGGGATTGGCATTTTATCCCATCCATATGCTGTATTTCTATTAATGCAGTCTAAAGTTGCTGGGGTGGCAGCCAGCCACAGGCTTCTATGGTTGTGGAATTGCTACATTGCTTCTACTGTTTACTGAGGAGAGATCAAGGCAGAGTCTTCCTGACAGAAAATGAGCTTGCCGGAGGAGAGAAGTAATTGCTTCTTTATCTTTTAAACACAGTATTGAGGACAAGCACAGATGGTTCCCTAACTCTTCCTATGCCTTCAGAGAAAAAGATAATAATGTCACAAGTCTAGAGCCAACATGCTACAGGGTGCATAAGAAGGTTAGAAGAGGGTCCCAGGAGGCAAACTAACAGCCAAAATGATGAACATCACCATCATTAAGACATAGTATTCTTAAGGCTACAATCTGGTGGCGGTGGGGGGGGGGGGGGAGGATAGCCAGACCCACCCCTGCCAGGAAATACTAACCTCTCTAGGCATCTCCCCAAGAACAGGAAAGCCTTTGAGATGCAACTTTGTCCCCACCCTCACCCCACTGTATTTGCTGTTCTTTTGGAAGGATATAAAGGCTCTTCTTTTGACACACAAATACTCAGAGCATTAGGGGAAACCCTTCCTGGCAATTATTAGTATTACAACTGTCATTATGTTTTGCTGAAAAGCAAATATTAAAGATAAATTCAATAAAAGATATTTTGAGAGAAAGCAGTTAACTGTACTATCTAGTTTGTTATCCAGGGACTCAGAAGTAGCTGTTGTATGTGAATAATTCTAAGCTTTGATTGTATTCTCTTATGGACCATTTAAAAGAAAAGCCACAAGAGAATGTATCCTGAATTATTTTCGATGCCTGTGGACAGCCCTCTGCAAAGCCCTATACTCTGTTGGTGTTGGAGTAAACTGGAGTGCCCTTTTACCCAGCAAATTCCACTTCTAGGAAATCATCCCAAGGAAATAATCAGTGATGTACACAAAGATGTTTGTAAAAGGATATTTATCTCACCATTATTCATGATGTGAAAAAACTAGAAATAAGTATCTCCAATTGTTGTAGCAAGATGTTCATGAAGTTAGGTGAAAACTTGAAGGTCATAAAAGAGAATCTTCAGTGTGATCCAAATTTTATTTTTAAATTCAAATTATTGTATCAGGTATTACAAGACACTTTGGCTAGGCATGTGCTGGCCCAGACTCAGGATGATGACAGATTTGCATAATGCCCTTCCCAATATATCCATTTGTGTTAAAGCTTAAGAATTCCTAAGTGTCTGACCAGTCTTTATGTATCCATAAATTAAGAGAAGGAGTAAAGATTCTGGAAGACCCAAATCCTTCCTTTTGAGATTCAGAGTTTTTGCAGATTGTCTGATGGGTTAGAAGTGAGAGGGCCTGAGTTTGAATTTTACGAAATAGTGAGACTACTAAAAGGAACTTACTATGTAGATGGAAGGAATCAAGAGCAGTGGACTGGTCTTGGCATCAAGGGTTAAGGATCAGGATAGTAACCTCTGCCTCAGAACTCCTCCCAACTCAGCTACCCTGGAGGCAGATGTATATTAAAAGAGCTTTAACCCTTGGAGCCCAGTTATATTTCTGTAGGGCACAAAAGGTAAGGCAGAGAGAAAATGAGTAGTCCCTCATCCAGTGAGGTACCACAGATGATTGTTCAGTGGTGGGTGGATAACAGAACAGGACAATGGGGCCAGCAGGAGTGGGGGTTCAACTAGGTCTGCCAGGGCCTCCACAAAGCTGGCAGTGACCGCCCAGCCTGTCCCAGTGGTAGGTGTAAGAGCTACAGAAACAAGGAGCCTTGGGGGACAAAGAACCTTGCTTTGAGGCTGCCCTCCACCACCACCTCTCATTTAATTGAGTCTATCATAGAAACTTTCTCTATGAGAGTGATATTTGGATCTCTGTATTAATAGGCAATACCAATATTTCTGTCCTGCCACCTTCAGAGCAAGCTATTCTTGGCTGATGGAGGACTCTCTGGAGAACCAGACTCATGGCCAACAGTAGCCTCAAGGGGACATCTGAGTTCCTACACTACCTGTAAGTAGCAGAAAGACTAGGACAATTTTTAGGAACAAATTAGCCCCCGCAGTAATTCCAGAAATACCAGAGAAGAAAAAGGCTGAGCAAAGCTCAACTTCTGCTAATTTGGCCAATGGGATCCAGGAGTCATTACTACTTGAGGTATCGATGTGAGGATGACGGGCAGGGAAGAGGATGGAGCACTGTCCAGAATGATAATGGATCTTTGCCCAGTATATTTACCCCACAGACTAATTACCTAGAACAAGAAATATGTTGGGAACAATTGTATGCACTTTTAAGTATGCAGGAAAGAGTAAAGATTCTCAGAGGGGACTGGTGGACCCCACTGAAAGTGAAATTCAAGGGATATTACCAACCTTTCAAATGTTTACTTATAAGAGGTTCAAAAGAAACAAGTAAGTTGGTTAACCCAATTAGAAAAATAGAGGGATGTGGTACTCTGTAGGGCTTAACTGCAACAAATGGCCATAATTTTGAAATCACCTTCATGACCACCTAAGTCCCTCCTGTTGCGAGCACTGTTATAGGTGGGGACTCCGTGCCCAAGTCCAAATGCCTGCCTCTACTTCAGGCATGTGAGGGGGGTATCTCCTGAAGAAGGGGTGGGAGTAAGGAGGAGATGTTTGCATGACTGGATTGGGGATGGGTATGAAACGGGGGACGGGTTCACCAATAGAGTACAACCCTGGTGCATCTCAAGTACCTGCCCAGTACTATACGTGAGAGGCTGGGAAGCTGCTGGATATTCTTCTCATCCGTGTCTGGAGTGCAGAGTCTAACAAAAGACAGAAACCACTTCTCCTGAAGCTTTCACAACTGAGACACCTTGTTTAAATCTTGAAAACTTTTGATTTAAAGACTCTTCAATCCCCAGAGCATGGAAGAAAAGACAGGAGGAAAATACAAATAAGGAATAAGGTTATGTCCTTCCTGAGTATAACAGAATCTGTGTTCAGGGCAACAGCATAAAATAGAGACAGTAGAAACTAGACCCTGAAAATAACACCATAAAAAGAGTTCTCTGCCTTAAGTAACCAGTTAACATCTGGTTACAACCAGCAATTAATGACATCATCTCAAGGGTGATCATATACTTTATTATCTAAATCAGGATAACTTGAATACGAAAGGGGACCCTATTAATATTTATACCCAAGTAACAGGCATAAAATCAAGGCTGTCTTAGACCAACCAGAATGTATGGTCACCCAATTGTTTCTAAGTCCTATAGACCATATGCTTCTATTGGGTTATTGCAGAAAATCAAGACAAAACTTGGAGATAATATGAACTACTGCATTCTGAGTAAATGCACCAAAATAGATCTGTGTACCGAAGCCACAAAGCCAGGATACTCCAGACAAGGTGCTAGGAAGCCAGTTGTTCTAAAAAATTGTCTTAAGAAGTAGGTATTTTTTAAATGTTTATTTATTTTTCAGAGAGAGAGAGAGAGAGAGAGAGAGAGAGTGGGGGAGGGGCAGAGAGACAGGGAGACACAGAATCTGAAGCAGGCTCCAGGCTCTGAGCTGTCAGCACAGACCCTGACGCAGGGCTCGAACCCATGAACTGTGAGATCATGACCTGAACTGAAGTTGGACGCTTAACCGACTGAACAACCCAGATGCCCCAAGAAGTAGATATTAATCAAACGTATAGGACTAACCAAGATAAAGAAAAGATACTACTCTTGTGTCCCATAAGAGTCCAATTTAAAATGATAGCCCAAGGGATCTTGGAGTAACTGCTATTTTCTAGAAATTGATGATAAAATGGTAAAATGATGTTTGTTTCTATGACCTAATTTTATCTGGCAAGACCTTAGAGGATTGTGAACATAATCACTCTCCATCTGGGAGACACAGGCTTATACTTATACCTTGACAAATACCAATGCTGGTAGGTCCTTATTTTAAAAACATGTAAGACATATAGAATTGCAGCAATGATAAAAATATCTCTGCCATCACTGTCAGCCTAGGTCCATCAATGATAGAGAATTAAAAACCTTCAAGTTCAAGGGTCTGAGTCAAAGTGATCAGGTCAGAACTGTGGCGCTATTGCAGAACAGTGGGCAAAAGGGACAACCCAAGGACAGGAGCTCCTAGAACCCTACAGCTCCAGTCCTTCTGGAAGAAGCCCTCCAGGGAAAGATATGTGAGTATGTATAAAAGGCCTCAGCCAACTTTGAAATCTGAGTTCATATTTTATTTTCTTTTATACCCTCATATTATCTCTGGGGGCTAGGAACTATTTTGTCCAGATAATTCAAAGAAGAAGAAACCCAAGGTTTCTGTCTACGAGTTTCTCCAAGACTGAAACTCAATATGTTCATCACAGATTAACCTTCCTGCTGCCAAAGTGCAAGTACAGCTGAGAGTCAGAGCTGTGTTGATGGAGCACCTCTCTGGACGTGGAATGATAACAATCCCCTAAAGTACGAATTCATTACCAGTGTCAAACTAGACATTACTGCGAGATGGCAGAACCTCAGGTAAAAGGTGACAAAGTTGTTTTTATAAACACAAAGGGAAAGTTGAGTCTAAAACTGCGTTAAGACTCAGCTAAGAATGTTTGATGCCATAGTGAGGGAAGGGATTCTCTCCACTTCACATTAGATGAGATGAACGGTTGCCTCATGGAGGACACATGAGGTGCCTCAGCACAACAACACACGGGCACAGGGAGACAGACAGCATGGGAGACAGTATCCCAGCAGCAGAGAAATACCTGCTCAGGGCTTACTGGTCACCTGCAGCCCCGGCAGCAGACAACACCCTGGGAAGTAAGATACAAGGCAGAAGAAAATGGCACAGGGGATGCTATAGACTAAATGTTGTCCTTGCAAAATTCATACATTGAAATCCAGTCCCTGATGTGATGGTATTTGGGGGTAGAGCCTTTGGGAGGTGATTAGGTCGTGAGGTAGAGCATCATGAATGGGATCAGTGCTCTAATAAGAGACCCCAGAGAGCTCCCTTGTCCCTTCTGCCATGTGAGGACACTGCAATAAGACAGCTGTCTATAATCCAGAAAGTGGGCTCTCAGTAGACATCAAATTGGCCAGCACCTTGATCTTGGACTTGACTTTGAGAAATAAAATTTCTGTTTATAAGCCACTCAGTCTGTGAGAAATCGTTACAGCAGTTCAAACAGACTAAGTCAGGGGACACAACAGCTGAGCTTGCTGGCTTCCCAAACACCTACGAGATGTCCCAAGGGCTCCATAACCAGGTATAAACTTCTTTCAAACAACGGAAATTCTGAAAAAGCAAGAGGGGCAAATTTTAAAATTTTTTTTTTTCAACGTTTATTTATTTTTGGGACAGAGAGAGACAGAGCATGAACGGGGGAGGGGCAGAGAGAGAGGGAGACACAGAATCGGAAACAGGCTCCAGGCTCTGAGCCATCAGCCCAGAGCCTGATGCGGGGCTCGAACTCACGGACTGCGAGATCGTGACCTGGCTGAAGTCGGACGCTTAACCGACTGCGCCACCCAGGCGGAGGGGCAAATTTTAAAATGCTGTACTGATGCAGCTTGCTAAATACAGGTTCTACACATCAGACACTCTGTTTTCTTTCTTTTTTCTCCAACTTGTATGATTTTATAAATGATGTTTTTAGTTATAGTTAGATTCAAAAGAATTATGTTTTGATTATGGTACTTATTATCTTATCTCCTATTGCCAAAACAAAGAATGCAAACAATATGTGCACTGTTATTACAACTATCTGAAAATATGCAAGTATAAGGGCAAAGACCAAAAGGTAAGATACAGAGAAAGGAAACTTAGAGACATGATAATTAAAACCCAAATTATTATCTATCTATCTATCTATATATATATATATATATATATACATATTTCTAGTTATGCTAAGTCTTAGTCACTGATATTTCAGAACAAGCTTTATTCAAAAATCTTTTATCAAAAACAGTTTAGATATAATACGATTACTTTTGCAATAAAAAATGTCAGATTTGGCAATTAATTATACTAATATTTCAGTGAGTTCTCACCAGTTTCTAAGTATTGGGTGCTAGCTTCAAATGTGTTAGGAAATAGGATATACATCTGAGTGAAGAAGCAATGGTCCTTGAAGGAAAAAAAGCCTTTCTCTTGGAATGTTATCATCTTAATATTGATAGTTACAAAAGTTCTACCTAGAAATTGGTTTTAAAAATATGACTCCTGTTTTAAAAATGGGGTGCCTGGGTGGCTCAGTTGGTTAAGCATCTGACTTCAGCTCAGGTCATGATCTCACCATTCGTGAGTTCGAGCTCCCCATTAGGCTCTGTGCTGACAGCTTGGAGCCTGGAGCCTGCTTCAGATTCTGTGTGTGTGTGTCTCTCTCTGCCCCTCCCCTGCTCATGCTCTGTCTCTCTCTCTCTTTCTCTCTCTCTCTCAAAAATAAATAAACATTAAATTTAACATTCAATATTTTAATAAACATTAAAAAAATTTTTTAATAAAATAAAATAAAAATATGACTCCAAGTCCATTGATTATTAAGTGAAAGAACAAAGCTGAAATTCTGGCCTCCTATCTCCTTCCCCAGCACCATTCCTTAGTCCTTCACTGCTTTGAAACACAGCTAAACTCCCTGTTCTTGTGCTATCAGAGAAGAAACATTCTTACTCTAAAAGATGTATACATTCCTCATTAGACCTTGCCAAACTTGATGGCCAAATAGTACAAGAGGAAGTTCTTGTGCCTTTCACAATGAGAGAGGTTTCTAGAAACAAAACATATCCATTCAGCTCCAGTAGAGTAACTGCTGAGAATGGATGGGCAATACTGGATATTAGGGTATTTAGATGTACGGGAATTCTCCAGAGACGGTGAAATGGCAAAAAGACTTTTCTAGGAAACACATCTGTTTATAATATTAGGAATCCAGGGCACTGGCCTCATGAGAAGCAACTTAAACCACTTCTCACTCTAGCAAATAGCAAGGCCCAAAGGTTGGGTCAACAAAGGGGACTCCAAGGAATTGTTTTACATCCATGCAAGGTCAAGGCCTGAAGACAACAAGCCATCAGCTGGATGTTGCACTTGGAAGTCTAACATGTAAGTTAGCCTGAATCCCAATTCCCTTGCCAAACAGTACTACATGCTCCTTTCCTGACGCTCTGGGTTCCTCTGTATCTGTTTAAATATTGGATTCAGGAAATTCCAAAAAAAATCAAGACTTTAAGACAAAATAAATCAATAGATAAATGAGCTGTTATTTCATTGTGCTCAATGCTCGCCACAAACAGAAAACCTGAAAGAAATGAGAAAGCATTCCTGTGGGAAGGGAATGCAACATTGGAATCAAAGTTATTTTCAGGGACAGTGAGTGACAAAGCCCACCCTCCCTTCATCAGATAGGTGAGCGATGACCCAGAAAGGCAGCTGGAAGGATGGGGGAACCAAAATATTTTTTGTTTGTGTATAAAATAATCCTAAATCACCTCTTTATCTGAATTCGCTCCCTTCTTCCCTTACCACCCACCAAAGTGAAAAGGGACAGTGGAAGAAAGTTAAGAAGTAATCTTATTGTATACCTAGTAAGTGCCAGAAATTCTAATAAATTCTTCATTCGTTTACTCAAAAATATTTTTTAAATTTTTTTAATGTTTATTTATTTTTGAGAGATAGAGAGAGACAGAGAGAGAGCGTGAGTGGGGGAGGGGCAGAGAGAGAGGGAGAATCCAAAGCAGGCTTCAGGCTCTGAGCTGTCAACACAGAACCCAATATGGGGCTTGAACCCATGAACCATGAGATCATGACCTGAGCCGAAATTGGATGCTCAACTGACTGAGGGGTATATTATACCCCTATAATATTTTAAATTGTGAGAGAAGGGCTCTTTCGGCAAAACATGAAACTCAGAAGTCATAAAAATAAATAGATATCACAGTATAATTTTTTAAATTCTATATAGTGGAAGATGGTATAAGCAAAGTTACTTGACAAATAACAGATTTGGAATATGGTTAATACACAAAGAATTAATATCTATAATATGCAAGAGTTTCTGTAAGATAATAAGATAAAAATTCAATAGAAAAATATACACAGTATTTTTAAAGGAAATTTACAGCTAAGTGATGGTGCCCAATAAATATTTGAAAAGACAATCACCCTTGCTAACGAGGCAACTTTATAACTGAATGTGATATTTTTTGCCCTTCGTGTCAGCAAATATTTTTTAAAGACATAATCATCTGGAGAAATAAGTGCTCACACACTATTGGTATGAGGGTAAACTGATAACCATTTTTGGGGGAGCAATTTGGTTTTTCCTTTTAAAATGTTCATATTTTATTCCTATGAATTTATGTGTCAGAAATACTCCCACAACTGCCCAAAAACATACATTTAAAACTCTTCTTTACAACACTATTTGTAATTACAAAAGTTGGAAGCCGTGCTAATATTCATCAAGCATGGAAATGGTTAAATACACTTTAGTTCGCCCACACCATGAGCCATGTGTTCTAAGGTAGAAAGATGCCCAGGAAATATTACTTAACTTAAAAAGCAAGCTGCAGAAAAATATGTATATAGCATAATCCCATTTTGACAAAATTATAATATGTTTAGAAGATAATCGGGGAAACGTGGGCTAAAATGTTGATTGTGGTTATTTTGGGGGTTGGATTTGTTGGGATTTATTTTGCTATTATGTTTTGCTAATGTTTGAATATTGCCTATGTATTGTATTTGTAATCAGAAAAAACAAATGTCACGGCTTAGGAAACTCTTCATGATCTCGAAATATCTATCTCTCCAATCATTTTTACTTCTCGCCACCTGCCAATTTATGCTCTAGGTCACATGGAATTACATACAACTTGTTCCTTACCTTCTTGCCTTTGTTTATGCAATAACTCCCACCCCCTGAGCCACAAAAGAGTCATAAAAACATACCCAGCTGTTATTCATCACTTTACACTCAGCTGAGCTGTGTCCATATCCAGAACCCCCCCCCCCCCGCCCTTAGAACTCCACTCTCCACTCTGGCTGGCTTAGGAACTCCTCATCAAAAACATCACAGCACACACTTTTTTGTTATACTCAACATTATATTGTAACTATCACTTAATGTGTCCACCTCCTCCACTACACTGGGAGATCTTGAGGGTAGGGATTTACTGAGTGCTCAGAGCTCTTAGGTTATAAATTCCATGAAAGCATGGGACACAGCACCATTATTCACTAACCTAGTAGCTGATAGATAGTAGGCACACTGATGAATGAATAATGAATCGTGAGTGAATTAACTGTCAACCTACCCACTGTACCTTTATAGTCATCTCTTCAGTTGGCCTGAGTCAATGCCCAGCCCCTATTCAAGAACTTGAGTTTCAGGATTTTATGCCATAGACTTAAAGCAGCAAGAGATTAAAAAAAAATTGAGGGAGAATGCACATTTGTTCACAGCAATACTTTCAATAATAGAGGGGGGAAATGCAGGTAAGCAGACAACCAAAATGTCTAACTGTAAACACGGGTCTTAACCAAGCAAACATTTACCAAGCATCTACTCTGTAGTAAAAGAAAAGTGAGACAGAGTCCCTGTTATGGGTTGAATTATATTCTCTAAAAATATATGCTGAAGTCCTAAACCCTAGCACCTCAGAATGTGACCTTATTTAGTATTAGGATGCTTGCAGGTGTAATTAGTTAAGATGAGGTTATACTGGAGTGAGGAGGCTCCTTAATACAATATGACTGGTGTCCTTATAAGAAGAAGAGAGAAATACACAGAGAGAAGGCCATGTAATCACAGAGGCAGACTGGAGCATCACAGCTGCAGACCAGAGAACACCAAGGATTGACAGCCAACAGAAGTTAGGAAGAGGCAAGGAAGGGTTCCCCTAGAGATTTCAGAGGGAGCATGGCTCTGCTGACACCTGGATTCCAGACTGCAAGCCTCCAGAACCGCAAGACAATAAAGTTCTGTTCTTTACAAGCCACCCAGTTTGTGGTACTTTTTTTACTGCAGCCCTAGGAAACTTATATAGTCTCTATCTTTAGAAACCCATGATAAGAGACACACACATAAACAAATATTTACACATTGGAGTGACAAGACAAAAATAAAATAAAATTATATACAACATTCAAGTGTAACAAAAAGTAGCAGTTAACTTACTGGGGATCTAGGTGTGGGGGGAATTCATGTAAGACTTCACAGATATAGTGATGTTAATTTAGGGCATGGATGATGGCTACAGGAAGGCAAGGTGGGGATGGAGAATGAGAGGATATTCTTCCAGGCATAGGGACCAGCCTGTACAAAGCCTGCAAGGTGTGAAATGGCATTGTGGGTCCAAAAACTGCAAGTAATTCATTACTGCTCTAGTACAAGTTGAATGGGGAGAGAAAATATTGGCCAAAGAAAAAAAATGCAAGAAGCAAAGACCAGATCCTGCAGCACTTTCTATGCCTTGCCAAGGAAACTGAAATTTATCCATTCCATGATGGGAAGCACTGGCATTTTGAAAGGAAAAACAGGGTGCGATTAGAAAGGTTACTCTATGGGGCAAAGCGAAGAAGGAATTGGGCAGAATATGGAGTCTCACAGCCCAACAGAAAGACAAATTGATAAGGTGACTTTTTTCCTATCCCTCATGATGCTTGTCTTTCCCTCAACAGCTTTCACCCATTACCCACTACCAGTACTAAGTGACCACCATACATCAGATCTTTATGTGGAAAGTATTCATTTTTCTCTGTTGCTCCAGGTCACAATTAAGACTAATTGGTGTAAGTGTGAGAGAAGATACAAAAACAAAAAATTCTCTCACTATATAGAGCTTTATAATTATTGTAGCTTATAATTACTGCAAATTACATATTTTCCAAATGTGTCCTCAGATCACTTCTATGAAGAGGTAGAAAAAATTTCATGGTTAAATGTTTGGAAAATTTGGTTTAAACAAAATTTTTTTTAATCTCCTGATTTTTGCAGAGCTCTTGTTACTCTAATTCAGATGATGGCTCTCCAAGACGGGGCAATTCTGTAAAACATTTTCCTAATGCATTTAATCTCAGGACCTTCTTATGCAAATTATCACTTGCTAAAATGGAACACACTTCAGGAAATGTTGAGTTAGAATTTTCGAATGAGGTGGCAGTCCCTGCTTTGGTGCATGTTTTATGAGAGATCAGCCCTCTAAAGGATGATGTAAAAGATCTCTCCATTGAGTGGGATGTTAGATTAAACTACTTCTGAAGTCACTTTCAACTCAACATGCCAGTATTCTGTAACTAGCGATGATTTCTTCATGCCTGAAATCTGATTTGTTCTATCTTCAAGATTTCATTGTATTATTGTTTTTTTTAAAGGGGGGAGGAAGTTTCACCCATTAATTAAATGGTAAACATAGCTGGGCAATGATGAGTGGATTTTTTTTCCCTATGTAAGGTCACTTACCCCTGGGATCAGACCACGAGGGTTTCCTTAGTGAAGAAACCCAATGCTTTCTGCCCCAGAGAGCCAGCCAGCTCCAACTCCATGCCCAATTGTGTAGCTTCCTTTCAGACATGCACCTCCAAGATTCATAGTAACTTAAGCTACTCTTGACTTTTCCCAGGGAAAATGAGATTTAAATACTTGACTGCCTCAAAGGAATGCTGTCATCAATAATGTGAGGAGGGCTGAAAAAAAGGTAGCCACTGTCTAAAGGCAGACTGGCAGAACATACCTGCTGCCACCAGAATAACCAGAGAGGTTGTGTGGAATAGAACTGAGGATGATAGGTTGGAAGAAGGGAAGGAAGAAATCAAGGAAGAAAAATAATTTCTTTGCTGACTGAAGAACGTGCTGCTCCATCAGAATCCTGATCAGCCCAATGGAGGCTTCAGAGATCCTGACTCTCTTCCCACTTAACTCAGTTCTAAATTACAAGTACATCTGATTGGCAAAACCTAAATTACAACCAGAACCTTTTAAGAGCCCATCTTAAAGATGTGATTTTTAGTTTTCTAGCCTCTGATGTACAGGAAAACATGATAGAAACACAATGGTTGTGGAGAAGGCCAAACAAACTGCGATATGTGACACACCACAGATAGATACAATAATACCTAGAGGAAGCAGATGTTTTTGAAAGAAAACAAAACACAAAATAGAAAGAGTCTAGTGAGATTCAATGACAAGTCATAATCCACTTCAGAAAGCTCCTGGTGATCCACTTACCCTACCAGTCAGTCATGAATAGCCAGTCTCACCTGAGTTGAGTCTGAGTAAGGATGGAGGATATATAGCATACAGCCTTCCACTTTCCCTTCCTATTCCTGTGGCAGACATTAATAATCAATGACATCACTTTTGTGTTAAACCTAGATTCAATTTCAGATTTTTGTTTTGAGAACAATGCACCCAGCAGCTGGTAACATCAGTCAGAATTAACAGGTGACTTGGAAACTGTCATCCTTCATTCAGAGTCTTCACAACATTTTGCTTTTAAAAATTTTTAAACATTTTACATTTAAAAATTAGGAAGCTGCTGGTCTGTTGGGTATTTCCACAAAAATTATACACGAAAACAAAACAAACAAATAAAAGACAACTCCCCCAAATTCAGTGATTCAAAGCAACACTCATTTATTATTGTTAATGCATGTTGGCTGACCTACACTGAGCATGTCTGGACCAGCTCTGTTCCACATGTCCCTCATCCTCTCTGGACCAATGGGCTAGTCTGGGCATGTTCTTCTCATGGGACAGCCAAGGCACAAGAGGGGCTACAGAAATGCACAGCCCAAGATTTGGAACTGGCACGCTATCACTTCTGTGCACAGGTCATTTGCAAGAAAAAAAAAATCACGAAGTTGAGCTCAAGATGAAAAGAAGGAGATACAGTTCAGCCATGATGAGGCTCCCACAAGGGTGCAGAAGCAAGGGGTAACAGAGAATTGGGTACAATAAAGCAATCTACCACAAGCCCTTATTAAAGGTCATTGTCAGCTCACAATAAAATTGAGTGTAATCTCTAAGTTTCATTGCCAACAACCTCGAAAAATTCTGCCCTACTTTGTAAGACATTGGTTCTTATCAACTAAGAATGTAGATCCACATCAGAGGCCCAGGGTGACAGCACTTTTATATAAAGGCACCAATTTGCTCCCATTACTCAGTGCTATTTATGAAGGAGGTTAATACATTTAAATGTGTGATTTTGGTAGTCTCAGAAAACATATACAGCTTGATGGTAGTAAGTCCTAGAGTATATTGAGTGCTATAAATTTTTGGTTTATTGATGCCATGACTAAAAGAATTGCTAACAAAATATCTTTTCACCATATAATACTGTGAAAACATGCCACTTAACTATAAATCTCCAACATGGAAAGCAACTAAGTAATTTGGTATTATGTATTACATTCATAATCACTATTTTGGCACCAGTAAGAAAACTATGAATACATTTACTGAATCCACCAATGCGATAAATGCCTTTGAATAATTTTTCTTCCAAGAAAGCTACATTTCAAAATACTTCGTGTTCCAGATTCCTTTCAACACAGCTCAGTCCTAGTATTTCCATTAAAGATTTTCTTTCCTCTTTATCCCTTCATGCTCAAATCTATAATCACCAATGATCAGGTAGAGTGGGGAAAAGGGAAGGAAAAGATGTTGGCTTAAAAAACTAAGTGAGAGAGAGGCACCTGGGTGGCTCAGTAGGTTAAGCGTCCAACTTCGGCTCAGGTCATGATCTCACCATTCTGGAGTTTGAGCCCCATGCTGGGCTCTGGGCTGACAGTTCAGAGCCTAGAGCCTGCTTCAGATTCTGTGTCTCCCCCTCTCTCTGCCCCTCCCCCCGTCATGCTCCATCTCTCTCTCTCTCAAAAATAAATAAACATTAAACATTTTTTTAAAAACTAAGTGAGAGGATACTTTTAAGGGAAAATGATCTTTTATTTAATATCTTGATTGGCCTTTTGTTGTAGAAAGATATCCCTTAAGATGACGCAGGATGGGCCACGAGTGAAGAAAAAAGAATTAAATTGTTCTACACAGTAAATAAGTTTTTGTGGAAGGGGTTGGGGGTGTGTCTGTGAACATGAGAGAAACTGGGAGAAGAGATATAAGAGGATGAAGAGAGAAAAAGAGGTACAGTGGCCGAGAACAGATTGCTATGCAGAAACTCAAAGTTGTGGCCTAGCTATTGATCTTGAAGAAAAGGGGTAGTTAATATTCTATTTTAAATTGCCTGCTGGGCTCTGCTGCAATATCACACAAACCTGACATCAACCTCCAAGTCATCAGTATAAGTCCACGAAGTATTTCATAGAAATCAGAAAAAGGAATTGTTCCCTTGAGGGTAACCAAAAGCAGAAAGAAGGGAATATCTATGAAAAATGAAACAAAGAGAAGCAGAATTCAGTGGAAGCAGAAAATGTGAGCAAGAGGTGACTAGAAGAAATGACAGCAGGGTTTCCAGATGAAATAAAGGACACCAGCTTAAATCTTAATTTATGATAACAAACATTTTTGGAATATGTATTATCTCAAATATTGCCTGCGATATACCAATACTTTAAAAAGTAGTATTGTTACTTATTAAATTTAGCAATACTGAATGCAAGCCACTTCTACCCCCAAATACTTAGCTCTACTGTAGCAAGTATGTGTTTCTGTTTTTAATTTGAGATGGGGTTTCAAACCAGTTTTATTTAAATTCATTAAACATAATTCCCCACCTTCCAGCAGACAAGAGGACCTGAGGAATTCCAGACAAGGGAATAAATGACTAACCTTATCAATTTACTTGTTACTATCTAGTAATCAATACTAACCCAGGCATCTATTTCCCCTGTCTTTTTGGTATAGTCATAGCACTTTAAAATAGGGACTACTGTCCCAATGACTTTTCCTACTGTGCTACAGAAAGAATAAAAAGACCAGAAGTAGGCTTCTTTTTATGGCATTAGGAACAGATTAGATACTCAGAATAACCTTCACAATCGAATAAGCTGAAATGCAGGATAAAATGTTTCTTAAAATATTTTAAATGCATCACTGAAGTGTCACAAAGGAATCTATAGAGTCCAAAAATGAAATGAGAGCAGGAACTCTAGGTGGTAAGCAAGTATGAAATTCTGTATGGAAGGTTTGTGCTAAATCCTAGAGACACATTTAATAAAACTGCAGAGTACATGGCCAGGGGTGAGTGGGGAGTATAAATCCTAGCTACTACCCAGGGTAGGCATCAAATGGAAAACCCTGCACAAAGCTGAGATTGCAAAGGCCTACATCCTCAGGATGAAATAAAAACCAAACCCCTCCATGCTGAAAGGGATAGTCCGCCTCCATCTGGATGGTGGGTGGAACAGGAAAAAATATTCTCCTTGAGATCTCATAACCACAGAGTGCTCTCATGGGTTCACAGCCTAAATCCACATCAACTCTGTGGTCCAAACACCCAAGCAGAGAATTTAAAGTGGCCCCAGGGGACTTCTGAAAAAGAACAATGGTAGCAGCATGAAGTTGTTAAGTCTCCCTCAAACTCATCCTGAAAGCAAACCAAACAAACCAAAAAGGCTGGCAAAGACTCACCACCAAAAGAAGACTCCACCCAAGTGGAAACCTAGGGAATAGGTGTAAGGGCCACCTGCTGAAACTGAGAGGAGCCCTCCCAGGCTTTAAGCCTCAGCTCAAGAACTACATGTGGGATGGGAGAGGACAGACCCTGTTATGGTAGTCTCAGCCATCTCAGATTCCTTTCAGAATCTCAGAAATACCCAGTCCTTTCCCCCCAGTACCTCTCACTGGAAAACCGATGAGAAGCCAGCTGACATGCGAACCTGTGTCAGCTTCCTACACTACAGAGCAAAACAAGGGAAGGATGAAGAATAGGGCCATGAGCAGCCAGGCAAGCCACTCTTTTCCCTGCTGCTGTGATCATGGCAACATTTGTCAAAGAGTGACTATGAGGGGCAGAGCCTCTGCCGACCTACACTGAACTTGTCAAGTTTGAAGTCATTTAGCATTGCAGCGCAACCTAGGCTTCCCTTGACAGGCACAGAAGTTAGTATCAGAAGGGGGACTCTGCTAATAAGAAAAATAATAACAAATACCCTCAATGGGTGACACTGGCTTAGTGGTCACTGGCAAGGAAACTGAGTAGAGGCTAGAATAGCAATCTGTTTTATACATTAGGAAGCATTTGGTAGAACTGTCACTACAGGAACCTGGAAGGCAGCTCATGTACCTAGTGAATTTGTAACCCTAGGGAAAAAGCTCAGAAGACAAAATGTTACCTACATGTTTTGGTTACGGTTGGCTGCATTCAGAAAGTGCCAACAGGAAGAAAGGAGCTCAAGGAAGATTTGGTTGGCTTTCAGAAAGGGGTGAAAGAGAACAAAGCCCACAAATTCAGGGACTTGTATAGTACAGGAGGCAACCACTTCTCACCCATAAACAGTAAAAGGTAATACTGAAGAAGTTTGGGCACACAAAGGTCAATAAAAACTCAGTTTAGGGGCAAACACCAGGCAAAGTATAGACATCAGAATTCAGAGATCAGGTCCTTCAAAAATTGATAATAGTGGCTGGAAGTAGAGGTTGAATTAGCAGTGTGGCAATCAAGAAATCCTTTCACTGGAAAATTGGTTCAGGGAAAAGATATTGTGCCTATCTGGGATTTGGGGTTGTTTATTAAAACACAGATACTAAGATCAGAAAATGATAAACAACTTTTTGTAAATTTGAAAACCAGATGAAACATATCAGTTCTGGAGGATGGAGGGGAGTCCTTACCTACAATAACTGAAGAAACAGAAAATCTGAATATGCTTATAACCATGACATAAATTTAATCAACATTTTAAAACCTTCCCCAAAAGAAAACTAGGCCCAGAGAACTTCAGAGGCAAATTCTATCAAATATTCAAGTAAAAAATAACTCTAATCTTACATAAGCTCTTCCAGAAAACACAGAAAGAAGAAATGGGGGCACCTGGGTGGCTCAGTCAGTTAAGTGTCCAACTCTTGGTTTTGACTTAGGCTTTGATCTCACAGTTTCATGAGTTTAAGCCCCGAGTCAGGCTCTGCACTGGCAGCCCAGAGCCTGCTTGGGATTCTCTCTCTCCCTCTGTCTCTTCCCCTCCCCCACTTGCACTGTCTCTGTCTCAAAATAAATAAACTTTAAATATTTTTTAGAAATGCTCACAAGGGACGGAGGGAAGATGGCGGCGTAGGAGGACGCTGGGCTCACTGCGCGTCCTGCTGATCAATTAGATTCCACCTACACCTGCCTAAATAACCCAGAAAACTGCCAGAGGATTAGCAGAACGGAGTCTGCTACATTGCAATCAAATACATTGCAATCCAGGCCTATCTCAAGAAACAAGAAAAATCCCAAACACAAAATCTAACAGCACACCTAAAGGAAATAGAAGCAGAACAGCAAAGACACCCCAAACCCAGCAGAAGAAGAGAAATAATAAAGATCAGAGCAGAAATAAACAATATAGAGTCTAAAAAAACTGTAGAGCAGATCAACGAAACCAAGAGTTGGTTTTTTGAAAAAATAAACAAAATTGACAAACCTCTAGCCAGGCTTCTCAAAAAGAAAAGGGAGATGACCCAAATAGATAAAATCATGAATGAAAATGGAATGATTACAACCAATCCCTCAGAGATACAAACGATTATCAGGGAATACTATGAAAAATTATATGCCAACAAATTGGACAACCTGGAAGAAATGGACAAATTCCTGAACACCCACACTCTTCCAAAACTCCATCAGGAGGAAATAGAAAGCTTGAACAGACCCATAACCAGCGAAGAAATTGAATCGGTTATCAAAAATCTCCCAACAAATAAGAGTCCAGGACCAGATGGCTTCCCAGGGGAGTTCTACCAGACGTTTAAAGCAGAGATAATACCTATCCTTCTCAAGCTATTCCAAGAAATAGAAAGGGAAGGAAAACTTCCAGACTCATTCTATGAAGCCAGTATTACTTTGATTCCTAAACCAGACAGAGACCCAGTAAAAAAAGAGAACTACCGGCCAATATCCCTGATGAATATGGATGCAAAAATTCTCAATAAGATACTAGCAAATCGAATTCAATGGCATATAAAAAGAATTATTCACCATGATCAAGTGGGATTCATTCCTGGGATGCAGGGCTGGTTCAACATTCGCAAATCAATCAACGTGATACATCACATTAACAAAAAAAAAGAGAAGAACCATATGATCCTGTCAATCGATGCAGAAAAGGCCTTTGACAAAATCCAGCACCCTTTCTTAATAAAAACCCTTGAGAAAGTCGGGATAGAAGGAACATACTTAAAGATCATAAAAGCCATTTATGAAAAGCCCACAGCTAACATCATCCTCAACGGGGAAAAACTGAGAGCTTTTTCCCTGAGATCAGGAACACGACAGGGATGCCCACTCTCACCGCTGTTGTTTAACATAGTGCTGGAAGTTCTAGCATCAGCAATCAGACAACAAAAGGAAATCAAAGGCATCAAAATTGGCAAAGATGAAGTCAAGCTTTCGCTTTTTGCAGATGACATGATATTATACATGCAAAATCCAATAGACTCCACCAAAAGTCTGCTAGAATTGATACATGAATTAAGCAAAGTCGCAGGATACAAAATCAATGTACAGAAATCAGTTGCATTCTTATACACTAACAATGAAGCAACAGAAAGACAAATAAAAAGACTGATCCCATTCACAATTGCACCAAGAAGCATAAAATACCTAGGAATAAATCTAACCAAAGATGTAAAGGATCTGTATGCTGAAAACTATAGAAAGCTTACGAAGGAAATTGAAGAAGATTTAAAGAAATGGAAAGACATTCCCTGCTCATGGATTGGAAAAATAAATATTGTCAAAATGTCAATACTACCCAAAGCTATCTACACATTCAATGCAATCCCAATCAAAATTGCACCGGCATTCTTCTCGAAACTAGAACAAGCAATCCTAAAATTCATATGGAACCACAAAAGGCCCCGAATAGCCAAAGGAATTTTGAAGAAGAAGACCAAAGCAGGAGGCATCACAATCCCAGACTTTAGCCTCTACTACAAAGCTGTCATCATCAAGACAGCATGGTATTGGCACAAAAACAGACACATAGACCAATGGAATAGAATAGAAACCCCAGAACTAGACCCACAAACGTATGGCCAACTCATCTTTGACAAAGCAGGAAAGAACATCCAATGGAAAAAAGACAGTCTCTTTAACAAATGGTGCTGGGAGAACTGGACAGCAACATGCAGAAGGTTGAAACTAGACCACTTTCTCACACCATTCACAAAAATAAACTCAAAATGGATAAAGGACCTGAATGTGAGACAGGAAACCATCAAAACCTTAGAGGAGAAAGCAGGAAAAGACCTCTCTGACCTCAGCCGTAGCAATCTCTTACTCGACACATCCCCAAAGGCAAGGGAATTAAAAGCAAAAGTGAATTACTGGGACCTTATGAAGATAAAAAGCTTCTGCACAGCAAAGGAAACAACCAACAAAACTAAAAGGCAACCAACGGAATGGGAAAAGATATTCGCAAATGATATATCAGACAAAGGGCTAGTATCCAAAATCTATAAAGAGCTCACCAAACTCCACACCCGAAAAACAAATAACCCAGTGAAGAAATGGGCAGAAAACATGAAAAGACACTTCTCTAAAGAAGACATCCAGATGGCCAACAGGCACATGAAAAGATGTTCAGCGTCGCTCCTTATCAGGGAAATACAAATCAAAACCACACTCAGGTATCACCTCACGCCAGTCAGAGTGGCCAAAATGAACAAATCAGGAGACTATAGATGCTGGCGAGGATGTGGAGAAACGGGAACCCTCTTGCACTGTTGGTGGGAATGCAAATTGGTGCAGCCGCTCTGGAAAGCAGTGTGGAGGTTCCTCAGAAAATTAAAAATAGACCTACCCTATGACCCAGCAATAGCACTGCTAGGAATTTATCCAAGGGATACAGGAGTACTGATGCATAGGGGCACTTGTACCCCAATGTTCATAGCAGCACTCTCAACAATAGCCAAATTATGGAAAGCGCCTAAATGTCCATCAACTGATGAATGGGTAAAGAAATTGTGGTTTATATACACAATGGAATACTACGTGGCAATGAGAAAAAATGAAATATGGCCTTTTGTAGCAACGTGGATGGAACTGGAGAGTGTGATGCTAAGTGAAATAAGCCATACAGAGAAAGACAGATACCATATGGTTTCACTCTTATGTGGATCCTGAGAAAGGTAACAGGAACCCATGGGGGAGGGGGAGGAAAAAAGAAAAAAAAAAAAAAAAGAGGTTAGAGTGGGAGAGAGCCAAAGCATAAGAGACTGTTAAATACTGAGAACAAACTGAGGGTTGATGGGGGGTGGGAGGGAGGAGAGGGTGGGTGATGGGTATTGAGGAGGGCACCTTTTGGGATGAGCACTGGGTGTTTAATGGAAACCAATTTGACAATAAATTTCATATATTATAAAAAAAAAATAAAAATAAAAATAAAATTGTTAGAAAAAAAAATAAATAAATGCTCACAAAACTTGTTTTTTCAGAGGGAACCAAAGCAAAGGAAAGGCTTCAGAGGGAAAGAGAAGGAGGAAGGAAGGAAACTGTATATGAGGGAACTTTTGCAAACATCATAGAAGCTCACAGTTCCGTTGTCGTAATCCAGAAATACTCCAATCTGACCCAGAGGACTTTCCACATACTGAATTAATGGCGGGGAGTTGGTGGAGAGACTATAACGATTGTTTATCTTCAAAGAAAACAGAAGAAATGCTGCCTCAGGATCACTAATGATATCAGTATCACTCATCAAGGAATCTTTACAGACTCCCAGAATCCAATTTGGGGAGCATGTGACATCCACCTCCCAGTAATGTTTACCAGAGGTGAAGACCTGAGGTCCCCAGGCTGCAAAGCTCGCCAGGCTCTCAGGCTCTCTGGACACACCAGGATGGGTGACTCCAAACATCACACTTCCAGCATCCTCAGAAACGCACATGTAACGACCGGTGGCTTCCTGACTCAGCATATTACCCACTACAAAGAGAGGCAAAAATTAGGTCAGTGAATGGGTTTCCATGTCCTGAGGGGCAAAGATTTTCTACCCACCAATGACCTCTTCATTTCTCCTCCTTCAAGGAAATATAAAAGAAAAGAGTGAAGACAGTTCAGATGGCTTATCTATGAAGAGCAAGAGTTGTGACTGCCTCTATAGCACAGAAACCCTTCAAATCATACAGAAAAAGGAAAAACATCCAGACATATTGTGAACTGTGTGAAGCAGTCATTTAATGTCAGTCTGGATAATTTATTTCAGGACACACCTCATTTTTTGTCTTTACTTCAGAAAACTCTTCCTGTGTTGTTTATCTTTAATACTATTTAATAAATAAATAGCACCTAAAAAAAATAAATAAAATAAATAAATAAATATTTTTTAAAAAGAAGAAATGTTAGTTACCCAACTCATATTCTCAAGCTACCATATTTCGTACCCAACCCAGACAAAGACAGAACAAAAAGGAAATCAGAGGTGCCTGGGTGGCTCAGTCGGTTAAGCATCTGACTCTTGATTTTGGCTCAGGTCATAATCTCATGATTCGTGAGCTGGAGCTCTGCATCGGGCTCTGTGCTAACAGCATGGAGTCTGCCTGGGATTCTCTCTGCCTCTCCCCTGCTCATACTCTTTCTCTCTCTCTCTCTCCCTCCCCACCCTCCGCCCTCTCTGAAAATAAATAAATAAACTTTAAAAAACAGGAAATAAATCACCCAGGTCAGGTAAATTCATGAACACAAATGTAAATACCTTAAGGAAAATATTATAATTCTGAATCCCAAAATGCATAAAATAATAATGTAACATGATCAAGTTGGTTTTCTTTCTCAGGAATGAAAGTTTGACTTAAAATTAAGTATCAATTAATCGAAATGATTATTTCAATAGATATGAGAAAAGCATTCAATAAAATTCCATATCCACTCATGATTAAAAAAAAAAAAAACCTAAGAAAATGGAAATAGAAAGTCTCTAACTTGTCAAAGGATCTCTAAAAATAACTGGTAGTCTGGTAGCAAAGCATACTTAAATGTACTGCTTCCAGCATTTCACTGTTAGGCACTGTCTGTTACAAGACACAGATGCCTATTTAATACTGCTTCCACTGAACACTGTACTAGAGATCTTAGCTTGTACAGTAAGACAAGAAAAATATGCCAAAAATGGATTTGAAAGGGATAAAATTGTCAGTATTTGCATCTCCTATCACTGTCTACATGTAAGCCATAGGAAATTATTAATTAGTAACAGGGTTTAACAATTGCTGCTTACAAAACCCATATGAAAATGCCAATGGCATTGCTCTACACCCTCAACAATTAGTCAAGAAATCATAATTTTTTTTTTTCAACGTTTATTCATTTTTGGGACAGAGAGAGACAGAGCATGAACGGGGGAGGGGCAGAGAGAGAGGGAGACACAGAATCGGAAACAGGCTCCAGGCTCTGAGCCATCAGCCCAGAGCCTGACGCGGGGCTCGAACTCCCGGACCGTGAGATCGTGACCTGGCTGAAGTCGGACGCCTAACCGACTGCGCCACCCAGGCGCCCCAAGAAATCATAATTTTTTAAGATACTTTTTTTAAGATGTAGTTAGCTAGGGAAAAAAAAACTAACAAAAGATGTAACACATTGTGCTGAAAAAATATAAAACTTTATTGCAATACTGAAAACCCTAAACAAATGGAGAGATATGTAATATTCCTGGATAGAAAGATTTAATATCATAATGCATTCTCACCAAAATGATTTTTAGATTCACTTACATACTTTTTGGATTCCCAAAATATTTTTCAGAAAAACATGCAAAAGGAAAACAATTAGGAAGAAGTAAGTTAACACCAATATCAAGGTAGTTTCCTTTAGGTGGGGTTGAGATGAGAATTAAATTAGGAAGGGGTTCACAGGAGGCTTGAGATTTTAGTAATGTTCTGTTCCTTAAACTGAAACACAGCTGTGCAGGTCTTTGTTTTATTATTTTTCATTAAACTTTACATTAGTGTTTTATATACTCTGTACATTTCAAAATAGAGATTTTAAGGGGTGGCTGGGTGGCTTAGTTGGTTAAGTGTCCAACTTCAGCTCAGGTCATGATCTCATAGGTCATGTGTTCAAGCCCCACGTTGGGCTCTGTGCTGACAGCTTGGAGCCTGGAGCCTGCTTCAGATTCTGTGTCTCCTGCTCTCTCTGCCCCTCCCCAACTCATGCTCTTTCTTTTTATCTCAAAAACAAACATTAAAAAATTCAAAACAGAGATTTTAAAAATAATATTAGTAAATAATTTGCCCAAACTGTCTACTTGCCTATAGTTGTTTAAAAACTTCCTGAAAATGTTAATCCATTACGTTTGGTAAGTACCAAGAAGGCCAATACTAGATCTTATTGTTCATCCCATTTTCCATTGTCTAGTACAGTACCTGGGATGGAAAAAATAGCTCTATAAATATTTTTTTTTAATGAGTGAATAAACAAAGCCTCATTACTCCTCTATACTGGCATGCATCCATGCCAAAGCCAATTATTCTCATCTTTACAACTATGCTTCATGTTCATGTATCTCTAAGCCCTGCTGGTGTTCCTATTATTTCCTGCCCACTGTCTACTGGATTTCCTCTCTGCTGAAATGCTTGACTCACTTCCTCATATATGTTTAATGAAGTTGTCAGCAAAGCACTTTCTCATCAGACAGCCTGGCTTATGTTTCACTTAAGGTCTGATTAGCATGCCTAATTCTACTTCCAGAAAACACAGTTAATTAAACTACCAAATCTGTGAATATGGCCTGGTATCACTTGGCATTTAGTAGCATTTACACATCGAGAGAAATTGAGGAACCCAATCTGTCTGCTGGGACTTGAGTAGCATGGCAAGAGTCCCTGGGCTTTGTCCATGAAGAAGGAACTGAAGCAGTAGTTGGACCACCAAAGGAGCTTGGGCACAAATACCAGCAGCAATAGCAGCAGGAGCCCAGTTACTGCAGCCTCCAGCAACAAACTGGAGGCTCAGGGCTCTGGGTTCAGTCCCTATGAAAAGCTGCCATTGCACACAGTATTTCTCCCCAGGAGGTTAGTGCATTTTTAAAAAGAGACTTATGGTACCTTTCATATTTCCCAGGGGCTCATATTCATGAGTGGCTTTGGATGGGGAATCTTCTGATGACCTGGACAGGGTAACATCAAGCAACTTGGGGATTTCTAGGCCATTTTGGGAGAAACTGAGGCTCTGGGGAAGATGAGGCAAAGTTGACACATATCCAGACTAGCCCATTCTCAGGCAGCCACGGAGACCACCTAATTTTATCAGATGCTCCTCCTCCTACCATTCCTCCCCATGCTTCCCTCCAGATCCAAGGCTACATATGTAAACTGAGTTCCTGCCATAGACCCAAAACTCCCTAAGGAAGATCTGCAGATTAAACTCTAAATGTAGCTCTGAGCTAATTAGATACAGAAACATAAATTCAGAATAGGAAAATAAACTTCACAGAATTCTAGTTCTTGGGTCTCAATTACTTCCCAAGGTGGCTTATGTCACAGTCATGAAGCTGAGGCTCCTTCTTGCCTCCAACAGCATGTCCTCCAAACAATACCAGCAGTTTATGGCCCTGGTGATGGAATTCAGGGGGTACCATTTTGCCTGGGAATCCAAGCTGTCTTCTGACCCCCAAAGCTATACAAAGATGTATAGCTTTGAGTATGGTCATGCCTCCCTTTCTTCATTTGTACAATGGGGATCACAAGGCTCTCCTTGTAGGGTTATTAAGGGGGTTAAGGATATGACATATAGGAGATGAGTTGCACACAGTAGGTACCCAATAAGCTGAAGCTACATGTGTGTTAATATTATCATTATTATTCCATTACTCTCTCACCCTGCCTCATGACCTTGCAGAGATGATCTCTCCCTTCCTTCCCAGAAGTGCTCAGCAAGACTTAAGCACTGACTTGATTCTGAAGTCAGAATATTCTGGGTTCCAATTATGACTCTGCCAATTAATAGGGAGGGCTATGACTGTAAGCAAGTCACTTACTTTCTTGAAATCCATTGGAATGGTAACAGTACCAACCTCAAAAAATCCTTTATCACCTAATTCATGGCATCAGTTCTTTCAGTTCTCCATAAACAATAATCATTATTATTATTTTCTCAATTCCTCAACTCAAATTCCTAGTATCCCAATACAGATAATCTTAATTTATACTAAGAAAGAAATTATTAACAGATTTAACCCTAAGAATAGGTTATTTGCTAACCAAGAAAAAATTCTAGTTAGTGGGAACATTGAAAAGACGCTTTTGAATGGGAGGCTCTCCCGGCCTCATGGGTCCCTCTCTCCATACCCACATACTTTACAGCACAGCTTAGGAATTGCTCCTGACTTCCGAGAGGAGCCTGACGCCTGCTCTGAACCCTTAGAGACCAAAAAGAATGTTCCTGTTCATATTCTTGGAAGAGTACAACAGGGGTTATTAAGCAATTATTTCCTTGATGTGATCCTCTCCTCAACTTTTTTTTTTTTTTTTTGGCAATTGTTTCCTCTTAATTTGGCAATTTAACATCTCTAATTAAAGATATTTCTGTAATGCAGAACCACTGTGAGTATAACTTGCATATCTACCCTGGGGATGCATAGGGTATTACCAAGGCTCACTTTGCACAGTGTCCCTGTGCCTTGTGGGAAACAGGATATTGAGGTGAGGAGGGTGGCAGGGTGGCAGCCTCTTTGAGGCTGTTTGAGGACAGGCTGATCTGGCTGAGCAGCAACAGTGACTCTTAAAATTTTTTTTTTAACATTTATTTATTTTTGAGAGACACAGAATAAGCAGGGAGGGACAGAGAGAGAGGGAGACACAGAATCTGAAGCAGGATCCAGGCTCTGAGCTGCCAGCACAGAGCCCGAAGTGGGACTCAAACTCACTAGCCATGAGATCATGACCTGAGCCAAAGTCGGACGCTCAACCGACTGAGCCACCCAGGCACCCCAACAGTACTCTTATAGCACTTTTCTTTCATAGTAAAATTCCTTAACATTTATAATAAATGAATTGGGGGATTATCTGTTTATTGACCAAACACACACACCCACACACACACACACACACACACACACACAAGTACACACACACAGGATATTATCTCCATGAGGCTGGAATTTGACCCCACAACATGTCCAGCACCTACCACCATACTGTCCACCAAATATGACTTTAATACATGTCTACTGAATAAATGAGTAAATTTAAAGGCCCCAGTGGAAGGAGTTTCTTTATGTCCTTTTTTCCTTTGGAATAAATTCCATTGTTGGGTTAGGGTTTTAGGGGCCAATAATTCAGAACCGTTGTAAGAGAGGGGGAAAAAAGGGAATCAGACATCTTTACTACTTACATAGCTGGAGTGAAGCATGTAGCCTAGATGTGAACTGCAATGACTTACAAGCACCCACCCCTCATCCCCAGCTGAGCCATCAGAAGCCTCCATGACTGGGTCAGGGCAAATGGTATACAGCAGAAAGCAGATCAAAATAAGTCCATTCCATAGATAGGTGGCTCCAAAAGAGACTGAGAAGTGGAGGGTGGCTGGCCAGGCCACAAGTGTCCAGTGCCTCCCAAAGGCAATCAAATAAATTGCCTCCCCCCACCCCCCATGCCTGGGGAGGAATGAGTGGAGGGTCAGATTAAGAACAAGGCTGGACGCATCACTTCAAACTGGCAAGACTGGCTTCATTGAGATCAGCAAGCAGTCAGCATGGGTCCAGTGAGCCCCAGACTGCAGTCATGATCCTGAGCCTACAAAGAGCCAGACTAATTCAGTGTGACAGGTAACCAAAAGAGGATCGTCCAGACCTGGCCTGGACTGTCCCATTAGGAGACAGGGAGGATGAGGTTTTCATGCTGTGAGCCATCATTGCCACCAGAGAAACACCCTGCCACACACACACAGCACTATCACTTTCCTAGGACCCTGCCTAGCCAGCTTAGAAAATGTCCCCAAGTTTCCATGTAAATAGCACTGGAGCAGTCAAAAGAATGGCCACATCCTGAAGGTCAAATGACAGCTTAGGCCTGTCTGGAAATGGGACTCTTATCAAAGGTCCCTGAGGGTGTGGAGGAGCAGGGCAGGTCCTATATACTGTCCAGAGACATTACTCAGCCCCCTTTTCTTGTACCTCTCTCTCATTCCCCTCCCTTCCTCTGGCATGTGGTCTCCCCCACAGAGTTCCCAGTGCTCTTGCATTTCCTCTAGCTTCCCAGAGCCTACTCAGAACCGCTTTCCCTGAAGTGTCCCCCACATCACAAAATTAAGGCTCCATTTTTCCTATCATTATTCTCATCCTCAAAACTCAGTCTTTCAGGAAAGCTAAACCATGTTTGGGAAGAAAACATGTCATTGAACTAATTCACACAAAACTTCCTCGTTTTTGTCCAAAACACAGCTGAGTAGAATTCCACCAGAAGGTGGGTCCCTTCTTTGCCTCTGCACTAGTCACCTCTGAATGTAATTCCTGGAATGCTGCCTAAGTTACAATCCCATGGGAAACCAGCCTTGAGCTGTAGCTGATATTGAAGGCAGAAGAACAGAAGACGAAAGGCATCTGGTCCTGGAGGACACAGCTGAGCTAATGATTTTAAGGAGCCTGGAGCCTTCCCTTTTCTTCCTATAGATTTCTTGTTATGTAATATAGGAATTTCTCATTAAGGGCCAGGATTAGGAGGAAGTGAGTAAATCAAGCAGGTGTAGGATCAGATTCTGCCCTCATTTAAAATTTTTATATTTTGCTCATCATGGATTTTTTTGCATTAATGTTGATGTTTTAAAACCCTACATTAAAATGGTATAAATCTTTATTACTGTTTTTTGGTGCCCCCCCCCCCGTCCCAAATCTGCACCCAAGGTGAGTCCCTCAGTTGTCTGACTCAAGTCCTGGCCCTGCTACTTTCAGTTGCAACTTCTGTTACTTGCAGCTGAAATCATCTTCAAGGTGGAAAAAAAAAATGAAGAGTTTGATAAAAGCTGTTAGAGAAATTAGTTATCCACATGGGATAAAGGTTCAAGTAAGATTCTAGCTCCAGACAGACCCCACGAAGAGCCAATATGCTAACCCTGCACTGTGGGAAAAAGTGAGAGCAGATGCATGGAGGTGAGTTAGTGAGCTGGCTGCAGCTTTGCCATCAACACAGCTCATCACTTGGTCTCACACCATGTCTCCAAAGAGGCCAAATGAAACCACTGCATCTTGACAAAAAGAGAAATCAAGGAATCGATCCCATTTACCACTGCACCAAAACCCATAAAATACCTAGGAATAAACCTAACCAAAGAGGTGAAAAATCTATACACTGGCAACTATAGAAAGCTTATGAAAGAAATTGAAGAAGATTGAAGAAGACACAAAAAAATGGAAAAACATTCCATGCTCATGGATTGGGAGAACAAATATTGTTAAAACGTCAAGACCACCCAAACAAATCTACATATTCAATGCAGTCCCTATCAAAATAACACCAGCATTCTTCACAGAGCTAGAACAAACACTCCTAAAATGTATATGGAACCAGAAAAGACCCCAAATAGCCAAAGCAGTCCTGAATAAGAAAACCAAACCTGGAGGCATCACAATTCCGGACTTCACGCTGTATTACAAAGCTGTAATCATCAAGACAGTACGGTACTGGCACAAAAACAGACACACAGATCAATGGAACAGAACAGAGAACCCAGAAATAGACCCACAGACATATGGCCAACTGATCTTTGACAATGCAGAAAAGAATATCCAATGAAATAAAGACAGTCTTTTCAGCAAATGGTGCTGGGAAAACTGGAAAGCAACATGCAGAAGAATGAACCTGGACCACTTTATTACACTATACACAAAAATAAACTCAAAATGAATGAAAGACCTAAACATAAGACAGGAAGCCATCAAAATCCTAGAGGACAAAGCAGGCAAAAACCTCTTTGATCTCAGCTGCAGCAACTTCTTATGCAACACATCTCTGGAGGCAAGGGAAATAAAAGCAAAAATGAACTACTGGGACCTCATCAAAATAAAACGCTTCTGCACTGCAAAGGAGACAACCAGCAAAACTAAAAGGCAACCAATGGAATGGGAGAAGATATTCGCAAATGACATGTCGGATAAAGGGATAGTATCCAAAATCTATAAAGAACTTATCAAACTCAACACCCTTAAAAACAAATAATCCAGTGAAGAAATGGGCAAAAGACATGAATAGACACTTTTCCAAAGAAGACATCCAAATGGCTAATAGACACATGAGAAGATGCTCAACATGACTCATCATCAGGGAAATACAAATCAAAAGCACCATGAGATACCACCTCACACCTGTCAGAATGGCTAACATTAACAACTCAGGCAACAACAGATGTTGGTGAGGATGCAGAAAAAGAGGATCTCTTTTGCACTGTTGGTGGGAATGCAAACTGGGGCAGCTGCTCTGCAAAACACTATGGAAGTTCCTCAAAAAGTTAAAAATAGAACTACCCTACAACCCAGCAATTGCACTACTGAGTATTTATCCGAGGGATACAAGTGTGCTGATTTGAAGGGACACATGCACCCCAATGTTTATAGCAGCACTATCGACAATAGCCAAAGTATGGAAGGAGCCCAAATGTCCATCGACTGATGAATGGATATAGAAGGTGTGGTTTATATATACAATGGAGTATTACTCATCAATCAAAAAGAATGAAATCTTGCTATTTGCAACTACGTGGATGGAACTAGAGGGTATGCTAAGCAAAATAAGTCAGTCAGACAAAGACAAATATCATGACTTACTCATATGTGGAATTTAAGATACAAAACAGATGAACATAAGGAAAGGGAAGCAAAAATAATATAAAAACAGGGAGGAGGACAAAACATAAGAGACTTTTAAATACAGAGAACAAACTGAGTGTTCCTGGATGGGTGAAACAGGCAAGGAGCATTAAGGGAGACACTTGGGATGAACACTGGGTGTTATATGTAGGGGGTGAATCACCGGAATGTACTCCTGAAAACATTATTGTACTATATGCTAACTAACTCAGATGTAAATTAAAAATAAATTAAATCAATCAATCAATCAATCAATCTTAGAATGAGCACTGGAATTTAAAAAAGAAAAGAAAAAAAAAGAAAAAGAAACCACTGCATCTTGGAGCTCCATGGGATGAGGACAGGCAACCACACTTCCCCTTCCCCTCTTCTCTTCCTTTATAGAAGTCCACCTACTAGGGCCTTGACTCCCTTACACTTCTTGATTGTGCCCCCTCCAGGCAGCCACTGGAGAAGTCCGAGCATCCACATATCCCATCTAACCAAGGTGCAGGGATGATGGACTCTCTTTGTCAGTCAGTGCTACAAGGGGCTCCTCAGGCTATGGGATCAGTGGCTATGGCTTTATGACCATGAGAACAAAGTGAGCCATTTCCAGGGTCCCTCTGGCCAGGCAACAGGGCAGATGGCCAGCATCCTGGCTGCTCCTGGCAGACCTGGAATGCACAGAAACTGGCTTTGCTACAAATCCACACTTTCCATTTCACACGAAAATAATTTCTGGGGCATTAGAGACCTAAATACTTTTTAAAGAACAATAAACTATAAAAGTACTAGAAGAAAATTTAAAAAGCATGCCTTTATTATCTGGGGGTTAAGAAAGGCTTCCTTAAATAAGTCACAAAAAAGCAAAATCGTAAGAAAAAGCCTTATCAATATAATCATACTAAGAATTAAGCTTTGTATAAACAATAGTTCTTGACTGGGGACAATTGTGCTTCCCAAGGGACATTTGGCAATACCTGGTGACATTTTTGCCTGCCAAAACTGGGGAGGGGAGGTTGGATATTACAGACATCTAAGATAATGAGGCCAGGGTCACTGCCAAGAATCCTACAGTGCACAGGACAACCCCCACAACAATCATCTCTCTAATTCATATCTCTAATAAAATATTAGAGTCTAATATGGAGAAAGAATTACAAAGCAGTAAAAAAAAAAAAAATTCAACAGAACAAAATGAAATCAGGACATCTGGGTGGCTCGGTTGGTTAAGCGTCTGACTCCAGTTCAGGTCATCAATCTCCTGGTTTGTGTGTTCGAGCCCCACGTCAGACTCTGCTACAGCTCAGAGCCTGGAGCCTGCTTCAGATTCTGTGTCTCTATCTCTCTCTCTCTGCCCCTCCCCTGTTCGTGCTCTGTCTCTCCCAAAAATAAATAAACATTAAAACAAATTTTTTAATTTAAAAATAAAGGAAAAAATGAGATCATTACTCATCCTTTCAATTGCTAAAATGTTTTCAATCCAATAATATCAAGTGATAATGAGAATATCAGAAAAGAAGACTCTCATATACTGCTGGCAATCATGTAAATAAGTACAACTACCCAGTACAATAAGTTATTCAACAGAATTTTCTAAGCTTTGGTATGTTCATATCCAACTAGTTGAAAAGCAGTAAAAGTGAGGTTTGCCCCTTTTAGTTCTATTCCTTACAACACCAGGTGTCAGCTCCTCCATGCATTTCCTCTCTTCCTGATGATGTGATTTAGAGCTACCATTGACCTATCTTCAATCATGCAGAGAAGGGTAGCACACAAGGAAGGTCTGTGATTGGCCATGTGGACAAAGCCATCTTTCTACATGAACTCTTCACTTTGGGACTATTATGTGAGAGAACAAAAGCGTTGACTTTCTTTAATCAACTATCTTTGGGGGCCTCTTTGCTGAACTAGCTTGCTTTTATCCTAATTAATACACTGCAAGTGTGTACTATGTGTGTAAAAGCACAGGGAAAGATCTGGAAGACTACACACAAAACTCAGTAGTGTCTTTTTGGCTACGGGATGGGTTTGGGAATCAGCAGTCAAAGAACTCTTTCTGTGATGTTTTCCTTTTAAACAAGAGAAGGTATTCACATACCGTGCATTTTAAAAACTGCATATTTAGGGGCATTCAGGTGACTCAGTCAGTTAAATGTCCAACTCTTCATTTCAGCTCAGGTCATGATCTCACTGTCATGGGATTGAGCCCACGTGGGGTTCCACGCTAAGCATGGAGCCTGCTTTGGATTCTCTCTCTCCTTCTTTTTCTGCTCCTCCCCAGCACTCTCATGTGCTCTCCCTCTTTCTCTCTCAAAATAAATAAATAAACTTAGAAAAACTGCATTTTTAAAACAATTGACTGATATTACGTTGCCAAAGCACATTCAACACATGATAACAGCGATTAGTAAGAGGCAGATGCAAGATAAAAAAGCATATGCTTTGCTCTCAGGAGACCCAGGTCTGCAGCCATGTTCTGTTTGCTGCTGGACCTTGGTCAAGTTGCTTCATCTCTGAAGCTAAGACCTTTCATGCAGAGAATAAAGACAATAATACCTCCCTCACATGACTGTTGTGAGGAATAAAGGAAATAGTGTATGTAAAATTCTTAGAAAGGTGCCTGGTATTCGGAAAACACTCAACAAATGAAACATTTGCTATTATTAATATTAGGACATGTGTGAAAAGTGAAAAAAAGTTCTCTATTCTTCTAGAAACATATTTTTGAAAATAAAAATAAAAGGGTTATATGGCTGGTGAAGAAGGAAAGAATAAAATAAAATTTAGTTCCATTTAACGTGCATACAGTGAGCACCTATTATGTGCTAAAATGTCAGGACAGGGGCAGTACAGGCAAGCAGGAGGCATGTAGAAATAGATGAAACAGGGAACCACCAGTGTTGCTGGAATCTAGGCATGAAGGTAGTAAGAGTGAGAAGTGAGACTCTGGGGGTATCAGAGGCCAAAAAAGGAAGGGCCTTGAATGCCATGTTGAAGAATCTAGCAGCACTGTGGAGGGTGGATATGGAGAGGGCATGGCTGGGAAGCAGGAGAGGCTCTTGCCAGAGTTACATCAGTGAGAATAGTAAGCACAAAGGGGACCCAGAAGAAAGACTATCTAGGTGGCAAAAACCCTCTTGGACATGAGGGAGGAGAAAAGAGAGGAGCTCAGGATGGCTGTCAGGTTTCTAGCAGGTTGTGTCTCTGAAATACAGAGTTCAGGCTGCAGGAGAGAGCTGTTCAGTGGGTCTATTCAGAAAGCCAGCCAGTTCCTGTGCTGCCAGGTCTGAGGGTGTGAATGCTTGAGTGGCACTCCCAAGTCCTGTGGAGGGGTGCTTACAGGCAGGATTAGGAATACGTCAGAAGAGGGAAAAGACAGCTGTTGGCCTCTGCCCTCCATAGACTCCTAGAGTCTCCTAAGCTTACATACACCACAGCATGGCCCACCTCCACGCCTCAGTTCAGCCCCATCTTTCCCGGGCATTTCTATTTGCATTTAAACCTTACAGGCTGTGAGGGCTATAGAGACAAAAGATGGAAATGTGTTATCCTGTATTAGAGTCCCTGGTATCTGTGTGCCTCATCTTTCATATTTTCAATTAAATCATGAGGAAATAATTATGCAAACCAGAATTTCACCATCCATAGGGAAATGGTTAGTTTATTATCCTTGAGAGGTTTATGCCAGGGCATCTAAATCTTTAGATAAGGGGCTAATTTAATTTTGGTTCCCCCTTCTGCTAAGATTTCATACTCCAGGGTAATATATCCAAAGAGAGAGAGAAAAAGAGAGAGAGAGAGAGAGAGAGAGAGAGAGAGAAAACACGTGAGGTCTCTGGGTCAAAAAAATTAGCATGATTATTAATAAATAGAAATGTAGCCGTTGTACCTCATAAGTCTACAGAGTTCTTTCTCACATCTCCTCTTAAATAATACACGTTTATTCTTAAAGTTAGTATAAAGCAAACACTCCAAAAACAAAACATCTAAGTTATACTCGAGGCCAACTATTTTAGGAAAAGATATGTTTATATTACCAAATTTATAACACCTTGAATCATAGAGTTTTCAGGCTGAAAGAGACCACTGCACAGGAACTTAACTCGTTTGAGAGGTGAAATGAAGACTTCAAGCAGAGCAATAGCTTGGCAAGTCTCACTCAGCAGGTCAGTAGCAGAGCCGGGGCGGGAAGCCAGGTTCCCTATTCTCAATCCAGCATTCTATCCTCTACACCATACTATTTCCACGACTGACATCTAGTCATTTGTCTCAAAGATAAATTTTAAATTGCAGTTTAGATTCTTGTACTTCCCACTTTATACAGAAATTGGGTTTTTTTTTTTTGTGCGTGTGTGTATCAGCCTTTCCAATAGATGGTGAACTATGAGAACAAAAAGGACCTATTATTTATTTATTTTTAATTTTTAACATTTTTTTAATTAAAAAAAATTTTTGTAAGTTTATTCATTTTTGAGAGAGAGAGATAGAGCGTGAGCAAGGGAGGGGCAGAGAGAGAGGGAGACATAGAATCCAAAACTGGCTCCAGGCTCTAAGCCACAGGAGCTCTAAGAGCCACAGGGCTCTAAGCCCTGTCAGCACAGGGCCCGACTCGGGGCTTGAACTCACGAATCACGAGATCATGACCCGAGCTGAAGTTGGGACGCTTAACTGAATGAGCCACCCAGGCACCCCAGTACCTCTTATTTATTTTTTATATATGCCTAATGCCTGGCAAAGTCTCTGGCATGTTGTTAGCACACATCAACAAAAAATTGCTGTTCTCAGTGGGACCGTGAATGCTTGGTGCTGGTGCTTCCCATCAATATCTAGTATATTCCAGGTTGATTTTATGTATTTACAGTTGTCCACATCTCACAACTTCTTCTTTGTTCTATTTATGTACTTTAAGTGGAAAAAGCAAAACCTGACCTCTTTTCTGATCCCTCAGGCTTCTCTTCTTTATTAAGTTGAAATCAAAAATATTAAAACCACAAAAAGACTTTTGGCTCACACCCCTCCTCCTGTAGATAGCAATGAGGACAGTTGTTCTTTCACTGGATTTGATTAATTCTTTCATAATGGAATCAAAATTAACTTCACAGAAATGGTACATACAGCCAGAGGTAATTCAATGCCTAATGAATGAAATATTACATAACCAAACAGCTTAAGTGGCTATTCTTGATTCAAAAGGCACGGCCTCTGTATTTTACAACGTTTAATTTCCTTTCATTCTTTCTAATTTTGTCATTGTGTAGTAATTACTACTCTTTGAAAACCATGCCTTCCGCTGATTCCATTCCTGCCCTTGTAAATGAACCACGCCCACCCACGCTAGACTTCATTGGGGTTGATTTGAAGAGTCCCAGCACAAAAAAGCAGGTCATTGCTCTGTCTCCAGGAAACTCCCAGGCCCCCTCCTCCTTGCCCATACCACTGTCTCTCCCACTCAGTTTCCAGGTTCCTCCACACCCTGACATTTGGGGTTTGTACGTGGTCCCTAACGTGGACTGATGATTCAGTTTGGACTTCCCTCCAGGATGGAATTTCTCAGATCTGCCTTCTTGCTCCCCTCTGTGACAGCCAGCAAGCAGTGCTCTTCTGCCTCTGGCCATAGCACCCCTGGGAACACAAGCTCCCAAGAGCCCTCACCTGACAGGGAGGGAGACTGGCAGGCTTCAACGCTGCTCGCGTTCCTATTTCTACCCATCATCCTCATGCATCTTAAATTCTGTCCCTCATCATCTTCCTTCTGTCATCAACATTTTTTCCCCACTTCCTAGTTACTCACTTTCATTCATTAAAGACTAGGTAACTAGGTCACCAGAAACTGCCCTCACCCCACACTGTTTCTCTGTCTCAAAATCTCAGTCTGGCCCAACTGCTCTCCTCCCAGGTGATCTGCGATCATTCCCCCAACCTGTGCTCTTCAGATCTTTTAAGACCCATGGACCATCAACCCACACCCTCCTCAATGCAACAGTCTCCCCTCCGTTATGCTACTTTGATTCCAAGGTCCTAATGTGCAAAATTCCCTCTCTGGGACTCCCACCTTCCCTTCCTGTCTGTGCTTTCACACCCCTGCCTGTTGAACCCTAGTCCAATCAAGCTATCTGATGTTAAACACTGCTGGAAAAAATCCGGTGCACTACGGCAGAATTTTCTCTCCTGTCATACACTTCTCTTCCTCTCCTTCCTCTAGCAACCTCCATGAAGTGAAAGCCAAGGGTCCACTCTCAGTCCTCACCTTACCTAACATGGCCTCTCCACGTTCCGGCTGTCCTCCTACCTCGCCACTGCTCCTTCTCATCACCCCACCTGCTCCCTCCTCATCCCTCTGACCTCCTACAGGGTGTGCCAGGCCCTGGTCTTCAGCTCTTAATTCCTCTCCCTTGTCTACACTTACTGCTTAGGTAACCATCAGATCTCCAGGCCTTAAATACCATCTCGATGCTGAAGACTCCCAGATGTGTGCGTCTAGCCTGGATTCCAGAACTGCCTTCTTGGATTTTTGCCTCAGCTACCTCTTGGGCATCTCAAATTTCATATGTTCCAAACCCAGTTCTCCCCCCACCCCCGCGAATCAGCCCCACCTTTTGGGGGGATTTGTGCAGTCTGCCCATGTCAATAAAAGGCAGCTTCATCATTCTATCTCTCTTGGGTCAAAAACTTGACTCAACAGTTTCTGTTAAACTTCTACCGTATCTGTCAGCAAATCCTGTTGACTCCCTTCCAGTCTCCTCTCTGTAGGAGGGCACTGGAGAGCCTGTCTTTTTTCTTTTTTTAATGTTTATTTATTTTTGAGAGACAGAACACAAGCAGGGGAGGGAGCAGAGAGAGAGGGAGAGACACAGAGCCTGAAAGCAGGCTCTAGGCTCCAGGCTCCAAGCTGTCAGCACAGACCCCTATGTGGGGCTAGAACTCACAAGCCCTGAGATCTTGACCTGAGCCGAAGTTGGACATTTAGCCCACTGAGCCACCCAGACTCCCCGAGCCTGTCTTCTTTATATCCTTTTATCTCAACCATTCACAATGTCATTTATACGCAGTGGTCAGGAGGCAACCAGTTTGCAATGGTTCTCAGCCTTGGCTACACACTGGAATCATCTGGGGTGGCAGCACCTTTAAAAAATTCTGGTGTCCCTGTCTCAACCCTCCACCTGAGATTCTTATTTAAATAGTCTGGGGTGTGGCCTGGGATTTTTAAAAGCCACGCCAGACCCCCACCCAGGTGGTTCTAATGTGCTGGTAAATTTTCTAGCCACTGTGTCAGGGCTTAACAAAAAGAGACCTGGTGAAAATCATTAGTATTTATCAGTGCTTATCAAGTAGATTTTAGAATCAGCATTATACACTAAAAAAAAAAAAAAAAATCCCCCAAATCTAAATAAACAATAAGAATTAAAACTGGGAAGCTATAGCATTTTCTATTCTCTTGAACAAGACTTATAATCCCAATCTTTCCTTTTATATTCTTTTCTTTCTCATTTTTATAAGAATCTTTTTTATTCGTTTTAAAATAGGGATCACTGGGTGAGAAAATCTTACCCTGGCTAAAAAACTGGCCAGAATATCACCAGATCTTAGCTCTGGATCCTCTGTGCCTCTCTTCAGGCACAGACATTTTTCTGTGAATTTGGAGGGAAATGAGCTGAAAAGCTCATCTCAGTTTTAGGCAGGGTTGAAGGAGTTTAACAATTTAATGAGGTCAGTTTCATCACCTTGATTTTCCTCTTCAATTTTCATTCACTTTTCCTGCAAAGGCCTGCAGGCTGCGGGGTACAGACTTCTCACTGGTAACCTGTCTGCAGTTTTTTTATTACTAAGTTAACAAACAAGGGGAAAGAGATAATTGGGAAGTAAAGAAGGATCACCAAAAAACACCAGAGGACTGGTGGGTGGGAGGGAGGAGAAAGGAAGAGGAAAAGGAGGCCAGGGCCTGGCGCCTCTTCTCAGTTCCTATGAAGGGGGTGTGGGGAGCAGGTAAACATCTGGTAGACCCTGTAAGAGGGGAGGGGCCCACATCACATCAGAATCTAACAGTTCTCTTCCCCATCCTAATTTCTACTTTTCTCTGATCGAAATTTGTGAATATTTCCACCTGTTTACTAGAATTAATGACTACTCCAGATTAATCCAAAAATTCAGGTTGAGTTGCCTTATCTTCTTATTAAATTCTTCTTCTGATGCTTATACACCAGAGAAAATATATCTCAATGTGAAATCTAAACTGTATTTCTTTCAAAACATGTCAACCAGAGTACTACACGAATCAATGAAAACAACTTCTTGTAAAAAAAAAAAAAATCCCTTACAGGTGTGCTGTTTCTAAGAGGTACATGCACCCCAATGTTTATAGCAGCACTATTGACAATAGCCAAAGTATGGAAAAAGCCACTGACAGGTGAATGGATAAAGAAGATGTGGTTTATATACACAATGGAATATTACTTGGCAATAAAAAAGAATGAAATCTTGGGGCACCTGGGTGGTTCAGTCGGTTGAGCGTCCAACTTCAGCTCAGGTCATGATCTCACACCTTGTGAGTTCGAGCCCAGAGTTGGGCTCTGTGCTGACAGCTCGGAGCCTGGAGCCTACTTCGGATTCTGTGTCTCCCTCTCTCTCTCTCTGCCCCTAACCCACTCATATTCTGTCTCTGTCTCTCTCAAAAATAAATAAACATTAAAAAAATTTTTTTTAAAGAATGAAATCTTGCCATTTGCAATTACATGGATGGAACTAGAGGGTATTATGCTAAGCAAAATTAGTCAGAGAAAGATAAATATCATACGACTTCACTCATATGTGGAGTTTAAGATACAAAACAGACGAAGATAAGGGAAAGGAAGCAAAAATAAAATAAAAACAGGGAGGGGGACAAAACAAGAGACTCAAGTAGAATCACTGAGGGTTGCTGGAGGGGTTGTGGGTGGGGGGATGGGCTAAATGGTAAGGGGCATTAGGGAGGACACTTGTTGGGATGAGCACTGGGTGTTATACATAGGGGATGAATCACTGGAATCTGCTCCTGAAATCATTATAGCACTATATGCTAGCTAACTTGGTGTAAATTAATTTTTAAAATTAAAAAAAAATCCCTAAAAGAGAATAGAGCAAATTCAATTTTGTGGTGCATTTTGCTTGTTTGTTTTATTTTATTTTTACAGTTATTTTACCGCACTTGCACTTCATGCTGGAATTATGAGTACACCTCTCAAATTATTTTAAGTGAATGAAAAAATATTCATCACACTGTGAAAACAAATGTCTCAAAATATCTTCTATGGTCACAATGCTCATATCTGAACATTTAGCTATAACCCTGTATAGGACCAGTAATACTTGTGTGTGGTTTTTTTTTCAATCATTTGTAATTTTACTTGTAAAACATGAAATTTTTTTCTATTTTTGAAAAACTGTCTAAAAAAATTAGAACAAGCCTTTCTCTCCAGTGCTACATATAAAGGATCTTTGTCACCTTCTCTCCTGGAATGCTAACAGACCGACCTTACCTTCACTCCTCTAACCAAGGTAATGATGGCTTGTGCTGGAAATCTAAATCTGGCCAGAAGCAGCCCAGTGATTTTCCAGATGGAAGCAAAGGGAGAAAGCGGCCCAAAGAGGCTCTGTGTCCCTCTCCTGGCACCTGCTGTCGGCAGAACTGGGAGACGTCTGCCACCTAGTGGAAGACAGAGGCCAAGGCTGGTTATTTGCAATAGTTTTGTGCCAGGGCCTCAAGGCCATCAAGAACGGCTTCTATACACGGACACCTGGGCCACAGCTTCCCCTTGGGACATGATGTACTATCAAGAAACCACCCACTACCAACTACAAACAATATTCAAACCCAAGACACAAACCATACCTTCCTATAAACGAAAGTACACAACACCACCTCTTCATATACAAAGTGCCTCTTCATAAAGTAGTACCACTTAAAGTACTATTCTACTTAACAAATCCCATTTCTACTTAACAAATCTCATTTCCAGTGGTTACCAATGTATTTTGTGTGTCTTTTCCTACACGGTGAAAACACAGGTGGGAAGTATACCTATCCCCCATTATAATGATTAAAGTTGTACTTATGAATTTTCTGTACAGAGAATATTTTTCAGCTGTTCATACCTGTGCAATAATTTATCCCAGTTTATGGCTGCAACTCAAAAATGATTGACATGTGCAAGTAAAGTTAAGGGATTGGGAGGTGTACCCCAAGTCAGGCCATGAAGATATGTTAGTGCTCTCTTCTTTTGATTCCATTTGTCACAGTATTCTAGTTTGCTCTATGTTTCAAATGATTATTTTAAATTGAAACTAAAATAGCATATGTACAGTTATCTATTTGAGTGCATCAGTCCCCTGTTCTACTCACTCCTACTCTAGTCCTGTTCCCTAGAAGTAATTACTTATAGGTCTGTTAGATGCTTCTTTTGCTATGTTCCTCCATAATCTCTAAATAAAATGCGTTTGCTGCTTATCTGGATCTATTGGTGGTGGACTGCTCTGGTTTGGGTTCTTTTGGAAGCAGACCATGAGGTTAAGGATTCCTTGGCAGGATGGGGAAGTGAGATGACACAGGAAAGGAAGCCAGGAAAGGGAATGGCATCAAACCAGCTGCTACTGCAAGCACCTAGAGCCAGACCCCAGTGCAGAAATAGGAGCCAGTGAAAAACAGAGCCTGGGATTGCCAGTTTAGGGCTGCTTTTGTCACATGGGCAGCTGAGTGAGCTTCAGCTGCAGGAGAAACTCCAAAGCAAAGACATGCAGAAGCTGCCTCATTGGACACAGAGCTGCTGTATGCAGCCATGGTCAGGGTCAGGTATCTGGGCAAGGCACTGTTGGCACTCACTTAAGGCCATCTCACCTAGAAGAGCAAGCCACTAACACACACAGCCATCTCCCCTTCCCATCTTCCCGATTCATCATTTTAAGTCCTTCCTTGGAAACCTCCATCACTTTCAGGATATGCTAACAGCTTCCTTTGGGGTTCCATCCACAATAGCCAGCATCTTATCCTCTAAGATGAAGACTTTAGGGCCCCCATACTTCCCTTCAGCTGTTCCTCCTCTTTCCTACAGCTCTGCTTCTGATTATATTTGATTTCTCATTTACCTTATTCTATAGCTATGTTTTAAGTCCCAGACGCTCAGCCTATAGTTTGATTCTAAAAAACACACTGATGTGATTCCGTAGTATCTTTCACTGCGGAGCTAATGTTCATAGAGAAAGACAGAGCATGAACGGGGGAGGGTCAGAGAGAGGGAGACACAGAAACTGAAACAGGCTCCAGGCTCTGAGCTGTCAGCACAGAGCCCAACACGGGGCTCGAACCCACGGACCGCGAGATCATGACCTGAGCCGAAGTCGGCCGCTTAACCGACTGAGCCACCCAGCGCCCCTCATTACATTTCTTTTGTATCTGAGCTTTTAAATGTTTCCTGAAGTTTCTAACCACCTTTTAATGTTCTTGCCCTTTTTGCCTTTATTTGACATTTTCCCCTACCCTCTTGTGCCAATCAGGGATTGGTATTCTTTTGAGCCCCTCTTTCTCTGTAGAGTTTCTATGTATGCCCTCCATCTTACTGCTCCATTGTGGAGTCCTTCTCTGTACCCGTTGTTATCCTGAGACCTTCTGACACTGCTTTCCCAGGTTGAGGCCACTGTTGCCTGTATCCCATTCCCTCTTTTTTCTTGATATATTTACTCCCTCATTTTGCTTGACTATATCCTAAAAAAAACTGTGTGGGAAGTAAATTTCCTTTCACTTTGGACGTGTATTTTTCTTGTCTTTAGCTTAGCAAATTAATGCTTTTAACTCTAAATTAAAAATAACTTTTCTACTTTCTAAAGATACAATTGCAAAATCTGATATATTTTGATTCTTATTCCTTTGCAGATGATCTGTGTTTCCCCTTCTACCTCAGAAGCTTTTAAGATCTTTTCTTTTCATCCTTGGTGTTCTGAATTTTGCAACTGTGGTGTAGATATGTGTGTCTTTTGTCATTTATTGTGCGGGGCAGTGGGGGAAAGTGGAGACAGGGGAAAAATATCCTCCCTTCTCCCTTCCTCTGCCCTCCAACCTACTGCCACTGGCCAGCTCCAGCTGGGGGCAGCAGACCCAGGAGCCCGGGAAACAAGTTTGGAGGAGTTTGGCCCCATGATACAGAGCACGGCAGGGGGAAGATAAGGAATGGATCTGGCAGCAGACACATTCAGGACTAGACAGTTAAGAGGACAGAATGTCACACAGAATATAATCTAATATTGCTTTTTACAGTTTTAAAGATTATAAAAGTAAAACATATGTAAAAACATATTGCTGTTGACACTTTTAAAGATTATAAAAGTAAAAGAATTTAAAAAGTAAAACACGTAGGGGCACCTGGGTGCCTCAGTCAGTTAAGTGGCCAGCTCTTGATTTCAGCTCAGATCATGATCTCACTGCTGGGGAGCTGGAGCCACGCCTGAGGTTCTGTGCTGACAGCGCAGAGCCTGCTTGGGATTTCTCTCTCCCTCTCTCTCTGCCCCTCCCCAGTTTGTCTCTTTCTCTCTCTCTCAAAAGATAAATAAACATTAAAAAAAAATTTTTTTAAGTAAAACATGTAGAAATTTGAATATGTAAGTTTACATTTAAAAGTGAAAGTTCGGGGCGCCTGGGTGGCTCAGTCAGTTGAGCATCCGACTTTGGCTCAGGTCATGATCTCATGGCTCCTGGGTTTGAGCCCCTCATCGGGCTCTGTACTGACAGCTGGGAGCCTGGAGCCTGCTTCAGATTCTGTGTCTCCTTCTCTCTCTGCCCCTCCCCCGCTCGCACTCTGTGTCTCTCTCTCAAAAATAAATACACATTAAAAAAAAAAAGTTTAAAATAATAAATAAATAAATAAATAAATAAATAAATAAATAAATAAAAGTGAAAGTTCTGGGGCGCCTGGATGGCTCAGTCAGTTAAGCATCTGACTTCAACACAGGTCACAGCTTGCGAGTTTGATCTCCAGGTCAGGCTCTGTGCTGACAGCTCAGAGCCAGAAGCCTGCTTGGATTCTGTGTCTCCCTCTCTCTCTCCCCCTCCCCTGCTCACACACTGTCTCTCTCTCTCTCTCTCAAATATAAACATTAAATAAATAAATAAATAAATAAATAAGAAAGTTCTTATGCACATGCTCTGAGTTTTTCACTAGAGATTCTTATCTATGCATGTACAAACTTTAGAAATACATGTATATACACCATCTGTACATAATATGTTCTCATTGTTTCTTTCACATCCCCTTTGCTCAATTTTGTTAGGCTGGTTAAATTCTCATTTTCTGTTCTTTTCTTTGGGGAGATTAGAAATTATACAGCTATTTCCAGTCTTGTGGATTTGATTCTTAAATATTTCAGTGAAATATTCTATATGAAAAAAATGTATATATAAAATACGATGACTGTGTCTCCATTACTCAGCCTAAGATACCACAGTATTATTGACTATCCAGAATGCCCTCTAAATCATAATCCCCTCCCACTCAGCAGTACTCACTAATCTGAATCTTGCTTTTCTTAAAACCGTACTTTATTTTCATTTTATTTTTTCGTTTATTTATTTATTTTGTGAGAGAGAGTGGGGGAGGGGCAGAGAAAGGGAGGGACAGAATTCCAAGCATGGACCCAGTGCAGGACTCAATCCCATGAACTGTGAGATCATGACCTGAGCTGAAATCAAGAGTCTGACATTCAACCAATTGAGCCATCAGGTACCACTTAAAACTGTATTTTAAACAATTTCAAAGACTATCTTGGTAACTGATTGTGGTGGGAGTTTTTTTAACTTTATATAAAAGGTGACATATCAGAAACCTTCTGCAACTTGCATTTTTCAAAGTTATGGGTTTTTGTTAGCTTTGTACATATTGCTATGAAACTATAAAACACTACCGTGAGAAATTTTAAAAATTAATATATGGAAAGGTATACATTCTTCATGTGTCAAAAAATGTCATTTCTCCCCCAAATTAATCCATAGATTCAATGTAATACCAAATCAGATTTCCCACAGGCTTTATTGTAGACACTGACAAACTAATTCCAAAATTCATATAGAAATGCAAAGAACCTAAAATAGCCAAAACAACCTTGAAAAAGAAGAAAAAAAAAAGAATAAAGTTGAATGATTTATAGTACTTGATTTCAAGACTTACAAAGCCACAGTGATAAAGACAGTGTCTCACTGACTTAAAATACACAAACAGATCAACAGAACAGAGTCCAACAATAAAAGTGCATATCTAAGGACAAATAATTTTCAACAAAGGTACAACGGCTACTCAGTAAAGAAAAAATAGTTCTTTCAACAAATGAGCCAAGAACAATTGAATAAATGTATGCAAAAACATGAGCTTCAATTCACACCTTGTACCACACAGAAAAATTAACTTGAAACATATCATAGACCTACATGTAAGGTCTTTACACAGCTTCTCAAAAAAAATACAATAGAAAATTCTTGTGACCTTCGTTTAAGCAAAGGTTTCTTAGGTATAATACTATAATTCACAAAGAAAAACTTAATTAAATTTCATCAAAATTTAAAACTGAGCAAATTGATACACTGAACTGGATTAAAATTAAAAACTGTTCGTCAAAGACACAGCTATGAAAATGAAAAGACAAGCACAGACTAGGAGAAAATACTTGCAACCTTATATATCTTACAAAGGACTTTTACACAGGATATATCAGAAAAAAAAAAAAACCTCTCACTATTCAATAATAAGCAAACAATTCCCCCCAAAATGGTCAAAAGACCTGAAAAACTACTTCAGAAAAGTGAAATTTTTTTTTTAAAGTTTTGACTTAGGTATACACCCATAAACACAGTGGCAAAAAACTAATGGCAAAAAAAAAAAAAAAAAAAAAAAAAAAAAAGCACATACGAAAATCATCATTAGTCATTAGGGAAATATAAATTAAAAGCACAAGGAGATGGCACTTCTCATATTAGAATGGTTCAAATGTTAAAAGACAGGCCACAAGGCAAGAATGTAGAGTAAATAGGACTCTCAGTGATGGGAATATAAAATAATAAATATATGACCACTTTGGGAAATAGTCTGGCAATTTATTAAAAAGTTAAATGTATACTACCATATGATCCAGCCATGCCACTCCTAGGTATTTACCCAAAAGAAATAAAAACATATGTCCACATAAAGCTTGTACATGAATGTTCGTAGCACCTTTATTTGTAATAGCTGGAAAAAATAGCTGGAAAAAATTCTAACATTCATCAATAGTTCAGTGTCCATAAACAAACTGTAGAGTAGCCCTACAACAGAACACTACTCAGCAAGAGAAAGGAATGGACTGTTGGTACTTGAAGAAACACAGAAGAAACAGAGTCAAAGAAGCCAGACATTTCGTCAAATTTATAAAATCCAAGTTAATCTATAGTGATAGCAAGAAAGATCAGTGGTTTCCTGGTGGAGTAGGAAACTCTGAAGGCTGATGGTATGTTCATCATCTTGATTGTGCTTATAGGGATTTGTTTAAACTCATCATATTATACACTTTAAATACGTGCAGTTTATTGTATTTCAATTACACGCCAATTAGGGCTGTGTAAAAAACACTACTTACGAAGACTCAACTGTGTCTAAGATCTGCTTAAGAAGTTACAATGGCTAGAAGCACCTGAATGGCTCAGTCTGTTAAGCACCTAATTCTTGATTTTGACTCCTCTGGTCACGATCTCACAGTTTGTGAGTTGGAGCCCTGCGGTGAGCTCCGTGCTCCTGTTTGGGATTCTTTCTGCCCCTCCCTCACTTGCGCATGTGTGTTTGTGCTCACGCGCACACGCTCTCAAAATAAGCTTTTTAAAAAAATTACAATGTCTAAAGGTGATCCCTATCAATATTAGCTCACTTTTGTTCTCCCAAGCAATTTTATTAAATTTATAATGTCCTCGTTAATCTCCATTATAGTTCTCCCTTATCCCAAGGAGGATATGTTGCAAGACCTCCAGTGAATGCCGGGATAGTACGGAACCCTATATATACTGTTTTGGGTTTTTTTTTTTTCCCCTATCTATACATAGGAACATGTGATAAAGTTTAACTTATAAATTAGGCACAGTAAGAGATTAACGACAATAGCTAATAAAATAGGACAATTATAATAACAAACACTAACAACAGTTATGTGAACACGGTCTCTCTTATCACAGGAACTCATTGTACTGTACTTACCCTTCCTGTGATGATGTGAGAGGATAAAATGCCTGCGCGACGAGATGGAGTGAAGTGAATGACGCAGTTATTGAGACTTCAGCGAGTTAGACTACTATTGACCTTACGATTCGTCAGAAAAAAAGATCAGTTGCTTCCGGACCACCGCTGCCGGCGCAGCTGAAACTGCTGAGAGCGAAACCACAGATAGGTAAGGGGAGACTCACTTTGCATATCTTCTACATGTTATTGGCGTGATTTACATAATTACTGGCTCACTTTGGAAGTACTGGAGGTTCAATAAAAATACCGATCTTTCCTCTAAATGGAAATATGTGGTGCAGTGGGTGACGCTGAACGGTGAAGGAAGCCTGGACAGGGCATCCTAACACTAGCTTGGCAATTACGTATATGCATTCAGTTTACCCAACCACAGCTGTCAGCGTCTCTATGAGGGCTGCAGTCCACAAGGATGCCGAGACATCCCCATCTTCCAATTAGATGCTCCATTCTATTGCCTGGGAAAAAAAAAAGACACCTCTCAGAAGAAGCATATAGCATTTTGATTAAAATTTATGTGCCTGGAGAGGCGCCTAGGTGGCTCAGTTGGTTAAGCATCCAACCCTGGCTCAGATCATGATGTCATGGTTGGTATGTTCCAGCCATGTATCAGGCTCTGTGCTGACAGCTCAGAGCCTGGAACCTGCTTCAGATTCTGTGTCTCCCTCTCTCTCTCTGCCCTTCCGGCAAACTCACTCTCTCTCTCTCTCTCTCTCTCTCTCTCTCTCTCAAAACTAAATAAACATTAAAATTTTTTTTAAAAAAATTACCTGCATCAGGAGTATAAACTTTAGACCCAACAGACTGAGATAAACTTGGCCCTACCTCAATTTGTATATCATCATAAGCTGGATCAACTCAAATGTAGCAGTCTTATCTGTGACTGTGTGAAAAACTAATGCGATATAGACTATGGTGTTGAAAAGTAAATTAAAAATTGGGTTTTAACAGTTCATACTTTTTAAATGGTGGTCACTAGGCTGCTATGGGGAAAGTTCTCATGACCAGCACCTTCAAAGCCTTATGGTTGTGGGCCAGGTGTTATTATTTTACTGGTCCAGTGCTATTGCTACAACAGGCAAAAAATAGCCTTCCTATTTCACTTTGCATTGGATGATAGAATCTACAGAGTTTTGTAACTCCTCTGTTCACAGTCAGTAAAACAAAGGGTAGACTATGGCAAGAAACCCTTGGAAAATACTACCTTTGGGATGAGGCTTTTGGCCATTTATCATGTAACCATCCATCTAGGAATAGTTGAGCTTGATTGTATTAGTGTTCCCAAAGCATTTGTTTCCAAAGAGATAATTTATACACGATCAACAAGGGAAGAGATGAAATGAGCTGCAAAAGTCATAAATCATCCCCCTCTCTCCCTTTCCCTCTCTCTCTGTCAGAAATTATGCATACTTGACACTTGCAATGCCTGTATTAAATAGAGAACCATATTTATGGTCCTTGGTGCCCCAAACAGGCAAATCTATAATTGAATAACATCATGAGAAATTATCAGTTATAAATCAGGATGTCAGTTCACTGCTTACCTTAAGGCCATGTCCACAGAGCTGCACTGAGGCCAATTCCCATGCTCCCTCTGCCCAGCCCTCCTGACCAAGGAGACCTCCACTGTGCAGAATCTGAAAAGGGGATGGAAATACCTCACCAGAAGTTACCATCTGATTATCAGTTAATAGTACCATGAAAAAAAAAAATAGGAAGAACTTTGCTGAATGACCCTCTTGACCAATGTATGTCTCTTGATGTTCCGAATCTTTTTGCTCATGCCTTATATAAATAATAAGTGAACTATCAAGGCTTGGCATAGAGAGGAAAGTCTCCCATAATCTCTGGTCAAAATTCCCTAAAATAATAGTCATATATTTTTACTAGTCATAGAAAACACACATAAAAAAGCAAAAATTTAAAACTATAGCAGGGGCGCCTGGGTGGCTCAGTCGGTTGAGCGTCCAGCTTCAGCTCAGGTCATGATCTCACAGTTTGCCCGCATCGGGCTCTGTGCTGACAGCTTACAGCCTGGAGCCTGCTTCTGATTCTGTTTCCCTCTCTGCTCCTCCCCCGCTCATGCTCTGTCTCTCTCTCACCTTCAAAAATAAATAAAAACATTAAAAAAAATTTTTTTTAACTATAGCAAAATTCTTCTATTGTCTGACTCTTTCCTCTCCTTAACATAGTTTTATTACCTTATGGAAAATTTTTTCGTATCTCACCAGGAGGAACATCTCAGCAAATAACAAAGTGGGAAGGAAACAAAATCAGAAGAACAAAGATCACAAATGGATAGACTTTAAAAATTCTTCCTTGGGGTGCCTGGGTGGTGGCTCAGTTGCTTGAAGGTCCCACTTCAGCTCAGGTCATCATCTCTTGGTTCATGAGTTTGTGGGTTCGTGCCCCACATCGGGCTTTGTGCTGAGAGCACAGAGCCTGCTTAGGATTCTCTGTCTCCCTCTCTCTCTGCCCCTCCACCACTCATGCTCTGTCTCTCTCTCTCTCAAAAATAAACATGAAAGAAAGTTAAAAATTCTTCCTCACCTTTAGGTTTCTTCCAGATTCTTCTACCATAAAAAGTCTCAAGCACCTGAACTTATTAATACTACCTACACTTGCACTGTATCATTTATGTATTCCCTATATCATCCAAAACAAAAGATTCAGAAACAGTTCTAGACTCCAAGTTACTCTTTTCCATATTACAACTAATTTTTCCCTCTATTTCCTTTCTCCTCCCACGCCTTTGAAAAGTGTCGACTCTCAATGATATTGCTGACTTTTCCTTTTAGACACTGTTTATTGAGCTGTCTGGCTATAAAGCTACTTTGCCATGTACTAATAAAGTTTTGGAGATTCAGAGATTCAGTAAGTGGAACAATGTGGTGTTTCCCTGCCTAGAGAGAGCCCCCTGCTCCATGGCACAGTAAGACTTACCCCTGAGAGAGACTGCCAAGGAGCAGGAGGAATTTGAGAGCCTATAGCAGGATAACTTAATGAAATACTAATTTGTGTTTATTCCCCTATATGTTCCCTTTCAATTCACTTCAGACAAGGAGCCAAGCCTTTAGTATTTCCTTCTCTGAGTGATTTTTAAAAGTGGAAAATAGAAGTCACTTTGATCAAAGTCTGTTCTGTCTTTTGCAAACATCTAAGTTACCTGGAGAGAGGATGCCAGGGGTCCCAGGGGGAAGAGGACAGGAATACTTTTAAGAGCAAAGAGATAAAGAGGCAAACCCAGAGTCTGGGAAGGAGACAAAGGTTGAAGTTCCTAGGGTTAAAAGAGATTTATATTGGACACCTCACCCCTTCAGAATGGAAAGGCCAGACCCCAGGTACAGATGCCCCACAGGTTCCCAGCTACTCCCTTGCCAAGCATGGCACGGATGCTGGATCATGACCTGCGTCCAGTGAGGCTAAGACCCCGGGTCGCTGGCACAACACTGAGTGGTATCAGAGCTTTCAAATGGATTTAAGCTGATATAAAGAAAATTAGGAAATACCATATTTTTTGCACAAGCCAGTTGGTGCAGTAAGATTCTTATAGGGAGGGGTACCTGGGTGACTTAGTCAACTGAGTGTCTGACTCTTGATTTTGGCTTCACACTGAGCGTGGAGGCTGCTTCGGATTCTCTCTCTCTCCTTCTGCTCCTCTCTTCCACTCACACACTCTTTCTAAAAGTAAAAATTAAAAAAAAAAAAAAGATTCATGTGAGGACCTCCTGTGGGGGCTGACTGATGCATACCTACAGCCCAGACTGATTATAGGTGCTTGGATTTGGGCTAATTCATCTTGAGTTATTCGTCTTGACTGTGTTGTACAACTGGTATATATAGAGACAAGTATAAACTCTTGGAAAACATGACTGATGAGCGAATGCTGAGGGTGGTGGTAAGTTTAAGTTTTTGAAAGAGTACTTTATAATGTTTTAAAATCCCTGGCAAGACCAGCACCTTTTCCAGGAGTAACAAAACACAAATCACTTTTTTGTTACTATTATCTTGATTTTGTGGAAGTGAATTCAAAGCAGGACAATATCAACTAACAAAAAATAAATAAAAGGATTGTTTCCAATATTGAACAACTTGTATAAATGATAAACAAATCCTAGGCAGATACAAGGTGGTCAGAGAAGAACATGAAAAGAGCTATAGCCTTGCTAGTTTGCTGAAATTGAAGTTCTCTGTAATTCTCCGGGAAATATCTAGAAAAATTTTAGGATCTCTAATATCTTTTTTAAAAAATTAAATTTCTCAGGGCACCTGGGTGGCTCAGCCAGTTGAGCGGCCGATTTTGGCTTAGGTCATGACCTCATGGTTCATGAGTTCAAGCCCCGCATCCAGCTCTGTGCTGACAGCTCAGAGCCCACTTCGGATCCTCTGTCCCCCGTCCCCCCTCTCTCTCTCTGCCCCTCCCCCACTCACGCTCTCTCTCTTTCTCTCTCAAAAATAAACATTTTTTAAAAATTAAAATTCTCTCTGGAGAGGGACAGGCATACAGCAGCCAATAGACATGCTGCCTGGGAAGGGGTCCATGTGTTGGACTACTTTAGGGACAACTGTACAGATGGACATGAAGGTTACCAGAAATGGCTGGCATTTTCCAACAAGGTTCCAATAATGAAAGTCCCACCCCCAGAGGGGAGACATTTGAATCTTGTCCTGGAGTCCTAGAGACTGAGAACTAGACAAACGCACTGTTGATATGCCTCCCACGGCAGCCCCTTGGCCGCATGGCTTACACCCTCCCCTCCCCCTTGCTCACTCGGCTCCACTGCACCTGCGGCCTGTATCTGCATTCCCTCTGCTTGGAATGCCCTCCCCAGATATTGGTATGACCCATTCCCAGACCTCCTTTGTGTCCCTACTCAAAAAGCACCTTCTGGGCCAGGCCTTCTCTACCTCAAATTACGGCCCCGACCCCAACACTGCCTTCTGTGCTTACACCATCAGACATATTACTTATTTTACTCTGTGAATTTCTTGTCTGTCTCTTCCTTCCAGGTGATCTCCATGAGGAAAGGTGCTGTGTCTTCTGTTCAATGCTGTGTCCTCAGCCGCTGAAAGTGACTGGCACAAAGTAGTGTTTAATAAATACTGAAATTAAAAATGACAGGGGCGCCTGGGTGGCGCAGTCGGTTAAGCGTCCGACTTCAGCCAGGTCACGATCTCGCGGTCCGTGAGTTCGAGCCCCGCGTCGGGCTCTGGGCTGATGGCTCAGAGCCTGGAGCCTGTTTCCGATTCTGTGTCTCCCTCTCTCTCTGCCCCTCCCCCGTTCATGCTCTGTCTCTCTCTGTCCCAAAAATAAATAAACGTTGAAAAAAAAAAATTAAAAATGACACAGAAGTTCTTATGGAATAAGATGCCCAAGTGGCCCAGGCTTGAGGTCCTTCTTTCACAGAAAACCATGCTGCAGTGGCTGTGGCTGAGCATCTGAGTTCATGGCCATGGGACCCAGTGACAACCAGGGAACATGCACATCTGGTAAAAAAAAAACAAAAACAACACACACACACACACACACACACACACACACACACAGAAGAAAAACAACTTTCCCACCAGCCAGAGGGCTGTGAATAGGCATCTTCAATCGCACTGTGGCCAGAGGGCAGCGGTGGGTCCAGGCTGGGGCAGCCTGGACTTCAGCACAGCTCTGGGCTGCACTGGAGGGAGAACGTGGCAGGGCATGCTCTCCCAGAGAGCAGTCTAAAGGAGTTCAGTCCACCCCACGCTAATCCCAACAAGGGAACACAGCAAAGCAGGAGAGGAGGGTTGCTGCTTGCTCCTCCCCACAAATATCAATACTCCTGTGGTGCACATCTAAAGAAAGAAAGAAAGAAAGAAAGAAAGAAAGAAAGAAAGAAAGAAAGGAAGAAAGGAAGAAAGGAAGGAAGGAAGGAAGGAAGAAAGAAAGAAAGAAAGAAAGAAAGAAAGGAAGGAAGAAAGAAAGGAAAAAAAGAAAAGAAAAAAGAAAAGAAGAGAAAAGAAAAGAAAATTCCATGAGAACAAAAGGGCAAGTAAAATTCCTATCTGGAGAGAAGTAAACCAGGACATACTTTTATACATGTGTCCTGATATAAAGCTCAAGGTATAAAATAGCATAAAATATGATCCCTGTTTACATGAAGCTTCTCTTGATGTGGATACAAGGTTGAGAAGTAAATGCAGCAGCATTTTTCTAACCAAGGGTTCCTGAAAACAGAGGAGGGTTCATATGCTTATTCTTGGAGTCTGAGTGGCATCTGAGTTGGAGCACAGAAATGTCTTTGCAGTCTTATGTTTTATTATTTTATTTTTTAAAATCAAATTTTGTATTTAATTGTAATCTGCACTGTAAAAAAGTGTTTTAATCACCACTAAACTTACTTAGCTTTGCTTCCCACAGCTTGAAGACAAACTGATACTCCACCAAGATGTGTCAAGAAGTCCTATGATTTTGGGAGCATCTGGGTAGCTTAGTCAGTTGAGCGTCTGACTCTTGATTTGGCTCAGGTCATGATCTCATGTTTCATGAGATCGAGTTCCTACAAGTTTGAGCCCCTGCATCTGGCTCTGTGCTGACAGTGCAGAGCCTGCTTGGGATTCTCCCTCTCCTTCTCTCTCTGCCCTTACCCTGCTCTCTCGCTCTCTCTCTCTCACAAAAAAAAAAAAAAAAAGTCATCCCATGATTTTGAATTCTCCTTGACACCATGAACCCCCAGGGGTGTAACCCTAACTAATAAATGTGGGATTTGGACATCATGAAAAACATCTTATGCCAAAATGTATGACATTAACAACAATTGCTGTGGCTGTTCAGGAAAATATTTGCAGACTATATGGAGTCAGATGTGAAAAGTATCAGTCAAACTGCTGCCAGTGATAGAAGCTGTGTAACACAGCCATTTTTTTTTTCTTTTTTGCCTATTTTTTAAAAATGAGGAAACAAATCATTTTTAAAACAAACATATATATTTTTTAATAGAAATGCAAAGTACATATGCAATAATACCAGAAATAAACATCTTCAACTCTGGGCTCTTTTCAAAAGACACAAGATCATTTTTTCAAAAGATACATGATGCACAGATAAACCACATTCATACCTTACAATGTTAAATAGCAAACTATTTAAATTCATAATGAACAATGACTATTTTTCAGTAGCTTAAAATTTTAGTTATTCATCCCATAATTCTTATGAGTAAAAAAAGAAAAAGCTAATCATGTACCTTAATATTGTCATTTATGAATTACTCCAAAGTACAAACAACCCTGAAGATAGAGTTCCATGCTTATCATGGGTATTATAAAAATACCAAGACATTTATCAGGCATAACTAATGTATTAAAAGCTATATTTTAGAATATGTTTCACAAACACAGCTCCAACATTTCTCTTTTGTTCAAAAAATATAAGAGGTAGGTTCAAATAAATGCATATTATGTCACTAGATTTTCACAAAAAAATGTTGGCGATTGATAACCAAAATCTCTAGAAATCAAACTACATTAAAAAGTTACAGAATAACTTCAACTAATAAATATTTGTCTAAGTCTTAATCACACAAAGAAAAAAAGATGATTGCCTACAAAAATGCCTTTAGTAAAATAAAAATATGCCATCAATCTTACAAATTTTCTACATCATAATGTGTTCCTAAAACTTGGCACAAGGGAGAATATGAATGTATATGTTTATAAATTGAGCCCTTCATTTAAACATAGGTACCTAACATATAATATTAATATACACTACTATTAAAATGCACTATTCTCCCAGGGTTGCACTGCCCAAGTTGAGAATTGTAGGTTCAAACAAATTCAACACTGAGGGGGAAATGAAGATGTCATTCACCCATGATCAACCTACTTGACATAATTAAGAAATGTTCGATTACCAAGAATGCTCCCTAGAAGCCTTCCTGATTAAAAGAGAATCTGATTCAAGTAGGAAACAAAGGAGGACAAAGATAAGACAGCTGTTCCGCAGATGCTGATATAGGTAAAAGGTTTTGCTTCCTGGTGCTTTTCAAAGCAATGACAGAATAAAAAGAATCTTTCAAATAAGTTGCCTTGCATTGATAATTTAACAGCAATATACTGGCAATCAGTGTGTCACTCCAGGAACCAAATAACAGTGCAAGGAAAATGGAAAGGGGCACATTGAAGTAAATACTGTTTCATCACTTCTCCTTATACAAAAAATGTAAATGGACTAGAGTTATTTGCATGCCCTGAATTCTGCCACTTCAGTCCATTCTCATTCAGCTTAAAGAAACACAGTGATATAAGCCCTATACTTACTTGGCTGCTGTAAGGTATGTTTTCATGCAATGATTTTCTATTAATGGTTCTACAAGGAAATTTTAAGAAGTCTACAAAGACATTCAAAATACATTAAACAACTTAAATTTCAAGGTTTTCTGATCATTTTGTTTTTTAGAAAAAGACATTTAAGTATTAAGGAACTGGCATAAACTTGAACCAACCAAAATAAAGATTAGTAATTTATAATTACCACACAAAACACATTTAATTAAAGCAATACACTTTTCAGATTTAGGACTCAGGGCATAGCTTTGTCGAAAGGCACTAATATGAAAAGATAAAATATAATTTTGTGGCCTTTTCAAAATTGTGTGAGCTTATCAAAACTATAATTTTTAACATTTCTGTATATATAAAATTGAGCCCAAATATTTGAAGTAATCATTGATATGCTCTTCCTTTTTGTGACAAATATATGGTTTCTTTTGCCATAGACCTGTAATTCTAGGTGGTAAAAGTCACTCCAGAGGACTGATGAAAATTTCAATAATCACCCTAAAGCAAAAATTTCAACATGTCATTTCTGGGTTACTCTTAAAGTTTGCTTCATATTTTCATAAACCACATAACTGATGCCCACAGCAGGGAGCACCTTCATGAAGTTTGGGGTGATGCCTCTGTAAAGTCCTGGTATTCCTTCTTTGGAAATTATTCGTCGAAAGAGGCCAACCATGTTCATTTGTTTGGTTCCTTCTATCATGGCTAGGAAAAGAAGAAAAGAAAAAAGAAAGAAAGAAAGAAAAAGCAAGGCTAATTTAATATTCAAATATGTTTTATTTGTGATTCTGAATGATATTCTAGAATATATAAAGTATCCCTTTATATATAAATCTCCTTGCATGGCACCTAATAGTGAGTTCCGTAATTACGGTAACAATGGTAACAACAGTTATTAGTTCAGTAATTGCTATGTGTTAGATACTCGCTTTATTACTTTATATACCAATCCTGCAAGGTAAGTATCATACCTATTTTATAAATGAGGAATTGGAGGTTTAGGAAGATGGAGAAACTTGGCCTAATATACTTAGCCAGCAAGTGGCGGGGAGCTAAGAGTAGACAGTCTTTCTGACTCCAAAGTTCACACACTTTCTACCACCCCACACTGCCATGGCCAGCCCTCCTCATTAACCAAGCACTGAAAAGAGAGTAGATCAATCCTTGGAATTAAGGGGAGCATGGGAACACTTTGAGGAGCTTAAGAAAATGTAGGGTTCCTGGGCCTTGAAAATGGCCTCAAGAGTCAAGAAAGGGAGGAAGAGAAAGCCCATGCTGCTGACACCACAAAGAAAAGTGAGGGCACATGGGGGCACTACATGGGGACTGCTGATGTGGTTATTACACAGAGGGTATCCAGCGCTGGAGGTGAGTGAGGCAGGGGTGGGGAAATGGAGAGGAGGAGAAAAAATAAAGTGGGGCCAGATTACTAAAGGCTTTGAAATTCCCACTAAGAACTTGGGAATTTATTCTGAGGACACTGAAGAGTCACAAAGATTTCTGAACAGGAATCAAGTGAACAGACCTTGACTTTAAAAACAACAGATCTGGGGGCGCCTGGGTGGCGCAGTCAGTTAAGCGTCCGACTTCAGCCAGGTCACAATCTCGCGGTCCGTGAGTTCGAGCCCCGCGTCGGGCTCTGGGCTGATGGCTCAGAGCCTGGAGACTGTTTCCGATTCTGTGTCTCCCTCTCTCTCTGCCCCTCCCCCGTTCATGCTCTGTCTCTCTCTGTCCCAAAAATAAATAAACGTTGAAAAAAAAAATTAAAAATTAAAAATAAATAAATAAATAAATAAATAAATAAATAAATAAATAAATAAAATAATAATAAAAACAACAGATCTGGGTGCCTGGCCAGCTCAGTGGGAGGAGCGTGTGACTCCTGAGTCTGGGGTTTGAGTCTGAGCCCCGTTTTGAGTGTAGCGATTACTTAAAAATAAAATCTTTAAAAAAAGAAACATAGGTCTATCAGCCACGAGAGGACTGGATTGGAGTTGGCAGATTGGAGAGGGGGACTTGCCAGATGAAGGTTTCAATCAGACTGGCTGGGTTTGAAGTCTAGCTCCACTATTTACCAATGTATAACCTTATGGAAGTTACTTTATCTCTTTTTGCCCCAGTTATTCACCTGTAAAATACAGATAATACTAGTATCAATCCCAAAGATGGTTGTGATGGTTAAATGAGAGAATACAAATGAAATATTTAGTTACTACTTTCCATTTTTCTCTCCAGGCATATGATTTTCTTTCAGCTCCTCAAATGGACCCCATTTTCTCCTGCCTCAGTGCCTTCACATATGCTTTTCCTCAGGCTATAAGGCTCTTTCTTTTCCACCTCACCCCACCTTTGACCAGCTAACTTCCACCTGTCTTTCTAGGTTGAACTTAAATGACAATGTCCTCTGGCTCCCAAGTAAGGTTAGAGCCCCTTGCTCTGTACTCCCCTGACAAAGGGGAGGTGATTTAACAAGTTTGTTTACTTGCTGCATGTGTGTCTTTTCCACTCCACAATGGCAGGGACCACATCTGACTTGTGGACTGCTCTAACCCTAGCATCTGGCAGAGTGTCTAGCACCTGACAATGGCTCTGAAAGTATTGGTTACTTAACAAGTGACCACTTGGTTGGGGGCAGTGGGGTGGTTGGTACTTGGAGGAGAGACTGGGAATAGAGCTGTAGATACCCAGGAGGTACTGTTTAAAGAAATGATAGTAGGTGAGTGAGACTGGCCAGCAAAGAGCAAAAAAAGGAAAGAAAGGCACAGGCTACATACTTTAAATAGCAATAAAAGCCAGCAAATCTTTTAAGAATAGAGAATAATCAATAAGATGGTAGAAAAGCCAGGGGACACAGTATAATCAAAGCCAAGGGAGAGGACAGGGTCACAATGAGGAGGGATCCCACAGTTCAAAAGTTGTAGGGTCCAATAAGAGCAAACAATTCCAGCCACCATTTACCAACAATTTGCCAAAGGCCAGGTGCTTTACATATATTGTTGCCAATTCTCACAACAATGCACAGTTCTCATTCCCATTTACAGATGAGTAAAGGAAAATCCAAAGAGGTTTGGGGCAAAGAGGAAAATCCAAAGAGGTCTGAACCCAAATCCATCTAGATACTTAAGCTTATATACTCTTAAAACATGCATTCTCAATATGGGCAAAACCAAATCTCACTGTTTACCCATAAAATGCAGATATACGCAGAGTACATGTGCAGTGTATTTGTGATATTAAAATTTCACGAAGAGGGAGTGATTAGGAAAATAATTTATGAAAGGGTTCCCTAGGGAGGCAGTAATGAAAATAATAAATAAATAAAGCTTGTGAAATACTATCTTAAAAGCATATTCTGCTACCTCAGGAGAACCTGAAGCTCCAAAAGCATGTTGCTGATAGAGTACTTTTATCAGCATCATTCATCCATCAAAAACTCACCTTGAGGGGCACCTGGGTGGCTCAGTCAGTTAAGCGTCTGACTGTTGATTTCAGCTCAGGTCACAATCTCACGGTAGTGGGATTGAGCCCCACGTCGGGCTCTGTGCTGAGTGTGAAGTCTGCTTGGGATTCTCTCTCTTCCTCTCCCTCTGTCCTTTCCCTACTCATGCACACGTATGCATGCATGCATGCACTCTCTCAAAATAAATAAATAAAAACATTAAAAAAAAACTCACCTTGGGCCTGCATGCGTGTTTTCACCAAAGCCAAGGGGTAGCTGGCCAACTGACCGCAAGTACTAGATACGATGCCACATCCCAGCAACACGATGACTCCAGGGTTTACAGAGTCTTTGGCATAATTATCCAGCCAGTAGGACTTCAAGAGCTGCCAGAGAAACAGAAGAGAAGAAAAACAGTGAACAACTAACATTACAACTGCTTTCGCTCAACATGAACATTTTCACAGACACCCTCATCCTTATGAGAGACAGGCTGCACATCTGTGAGATCAGGTAACACATTCCCAGCAGTGGCAGTCACTGGAAGAGGCAGCAGCTCTGCACACAGGTGTGGTAGCCACTGGGGATTCAGAACACATGAGCTTTGCACAGGTTGCTCCTTTTCTTCTGAATAAATGTTAAGATCAACAGCACTCCAAATGTAGGACCTCAAGCACATTTCCAATGGTATTAATAAAAACAATGTAATTCTACTAACTGCATCTAACTGTGTACTTTACATACATGTTATTTCATTTAGTCCTTTCCCTGATGTGGAGCTATTCTTCCAATTTTAGAATGAGGAAAATGAGTCTCAGTGGAGTTATTTTTAACAAGAGTGCAGAATCAAGTGTACTGATCCCCCAGCCATGCCTTTTTCCCTGTCATCCTATATCCTTGTAATTCCATTAGAAGGTGATGATTGAGAGTAACTGTATAAAACACATATGCTAACCTACTTTTTAAATATACAATATTTTAAGTATAAGAATCTATGCACATACGTGGGAAAATTATTGTTATGGTAGCACAAGCATAGTAATACACTACTTAAAGCAATCTAAGGATTCAATGCAATCCCTACTCAAATCCTAAAGGTATTTTTTGAAGAAAAAGAGAAAACCATCCTAAAATTCATATGGAATCTCAAGAGACTCCAATGGCCAAAATAACCTTAGAAAAAAAGAATAAACTTGGAGGCCTCATACTCCCTTATTTGAATAGATACTACAAAGCAACAGTAGTCAGATGGTGTGGTACTGCCGTAAAGACAGATATATAGATCAATGGAACAAAAACAGAGAGCCCAGAAATAAATTGTTGAATATATGGCCAAATGATCATCAACAAGGATGCCAAGACTACACACTGGAGAAAGAACAGTCTCTTTAACAAATGGTGTGGGAAAAACTGAATATCCACATGCAAAAAATAAAGTTGGACCTTTACCTTACACCATGTACAAAAGTTAACTCAAAATGGATTAAAGACCCAAACATAAGACCTAATACTATAAAACTTCTAGGAGAAAACACAGGTTAAATGTTTCTGGAAACTGAATTCGGCAATGCTTTCTTGGACATGATGTCAAAAGCACGGGCAACAAAAGCAAAAATAGATAAATGAATTTCACCAATTTAAAATCTTCTGTGCAGCAAAGGAAACAATCAGCAGGTGAAAAGGCAATCTACGGAATGGGAGAATATATTTGCAAACCACACAACTGATAAGGATTAACACCCAAAATAGATAAAGAACTCCTATAACTCCACAACAACAATTAAAAAAATTAAAAATGGGTAAAGGCAACAGATATATGAAAAGATGCTCAACATCACTAATCATCAGGGAAATACAAATCAAAACCATAATGAGATATCACTTTATACCTGTCAGAATGGAATCAAAAAGACAAGAAATAACAAGTGTTGGTGAGGATGTGGAGCAAAAGGAACCTTCATGCACCATTAGCAGGAATGCCAATTGGTATGGCCACCGTGGAAAACAGTACAGAGGTTTCTTGAAAAAATAAAAGTGGAACAACCATATAATCCAGCAATACCACTACTGGGTATTTACCCAAGGAAAATGAAAAGACTAATTCAAAAAGATATATGTACCCGTATGTTTACTGCAGCATTATCTATAATAGCTAAGATATGGAAGCAACCTAAGTGTCCATGGACAGATAAATGGATAGAACAGATACGCCGTGTGTGTGTTCATGTGCATGTGCATATACACACATATATACATTCATACATACAGACACATACAATGGAATATTACTCAGCCATAAAAAATAATAAGATCTTGCCATTTGCAACAACATGAATGGACCTAGAGAGTATTATGAGGGTATTAAGTGAAATAAGTCATACAGAGAAAGACCCTTACCACATGATTTCATTTATATGTAGAATCTAAAAAGCAAAACAAATGAAAAAAACAACAACAAAAAAAGGCAGATACAGACTTTTTAATGTTTATTTATTTATTTTGAGAGAGAGAAAGAGTGCACGAGCAGGGAGGAGCAAAGAGAGAGAGAGGAGAGAGAGAATCAGAGAATCCCAAGCAGGCTCCACGCTGTCAGCTTACAGCCTGACACAGGGCTCGATCCCACAGGGCTCGATTTCCCATGTGAAATCATGACCTGAGCCAAAATCAAGAGTTGGCAGTTCAACTGACTGAGCCACCCAGGTGTGCAGAAACAGACTCTCAAATGCAGAGAACAAACTGATAGTTGTAAAAGGGTGGAGGATTGGGGGATGGGCAAAATGGATGAAGAGGAGTGGGAAGCACAGTATGGAATAAATAAGTCACAAGGATAAAAGGTACAGCATAGGCAATATAGCCAATGGTATTATAATAGTGTTGTATGGTGACAGATGACAGGTGACACTACTGGTGAACATAACATACAGAGTTGTCAAATCACCATGTTGTACACCTACAATTAGCATAACATTGTGTATCAACTATACTTCAACAAAATTGGCAAAAATTTGGATAGACATTTCTCCAAAAAAATATATAAATGGACAGTAAACGTATGAAAAGATCTTCAACATCATTTATCATCACATTTCATGCAATGAAAGTCAAAAGCATAATGAGACACTGCCTCATCTCTGTTAGGATGGCCTCTATTTAAAAAAAACAAACAGGGGCACCTGGGTGGGTCAGTCGGTCGAGCATCTGACTTTGGCTCAGGTCATGATCTTGCAGTTGACAAGTTTGAGCCCCACATGGGGCTCTGCGCTGACAGCTCAGACCCTTGACCCTGCTTCAGATTCTGTGTCTCCCTCTCTCTGCCCCTCCCCCGCTCATGCTCTATCTCTATCTCAAAAATAAATATAAATGTTCAAAAAAATTAAATAAATAAAATAAACAAACAGAAACTATCAAGTGTTAGCAAGGATGTAGAAAAATTAGAATTCTTGTGTACTGTTGGTAGGAATGAAATAGGGTATAACCATGGAAACCAGTTTGACAGTTCCTCAAAAAGTTTAACATAGAATTACCATAGGACCCAGCAATTCTATGCCTCAGTATATACCCAAAGGAATTGAAAGCAGAGACTAGACAAGATACCTGTACCCCAATGTTCACTGTAGCATTATTCATAATAGCCAAAAACCAGAAATGAGCCAAGTATCCACCAACAGATGAACAGATAAGCAAGATGTGGTATATACATACAATGGAATCTTATTCAGCCAATAGGAGTGAAGTTCTGATACGCTACAACATGGATGAACCCTGAAAACATTATATTAAATGAAATAAGCCAGACAAAAAGGGACATGATTCCCTTGTAGAATACATGATTCTACTTGTATGAAATAACTAGAATAGGCAAATTCATATAGACAGAAAGTAGATTAGAGGTGACCCAGGGCTGGGAGGAGGGGAGAGTGGGGAGTTATTTCATAACAGATACAGAGTTTATGTTTGGGATTATGAAAAAAACACTGGAAATAGTGGGGATGGAACACAGTACTGTGAATGTAATTAATATCCCTGAATTATACCCTTAAGGATGGTTAAAAATGACAAATTTTATGTTACATACATTTTACCACAATTTTAAATTAAATTTTAAATTCTAAAGGCCACTGAACTGTACACTTTATATGAATAAAATGTATGGCATGTAAATTATATCCTAACAAATCTGTTTAGAAAAAAAGGTAAAGTCCTCTAAGAAAACTTTCATTACACATGCCACCCTTCCTCTCAGCTATAGGTGGGGTCCCTTCCACATGCACCCAGGCTTACTTCTATCACAGCACAGCTAACCACACTATGCTTTAGTAGTCTGCCTATCTCCCTGACCAGAACTTCAGTTTTTCAAAGGCAAAAACTGAAACTGTTTGTCAGATTCATAAATTATTAAACAGTTCAATGGCAGAGTTGACCCAAGATTTGTAGTCTAAGTTGTCTTTTCAGTACCAGGGGTGAATCTGTGCCATATACATCAGTCTCTCAGCTTTATCAATGTCAGATTTTAACAAATCAAAGAAAATGTGCCCTTCTTGCTTATTTTGTCTCCCCTCAAAAAAAAAATCCTTAGTACCATCTTCTCAGCTGAATAACTATACTTGAATGTGAGTTTGCTCGCGTCATTAATAAAAATAATTTGCAGGGAGAGGCACCTGGGCGGCTCAGTCAGTTACTAAGCTTCCAACTCTTGATTTCAGTTCAGGTCATGATCTCACAAGTTTGTGAGTTCAAGCCCAAGTCTGCACTATCAGTGCAGAGCATGCTTGGGATTCTCTCTTGCCCTCTCTCTCTATGCCCCTCCCCTGCTCATGCAGTCTCTTTCAAAATAAATAAATAAACATTAAAATTTTTTTAAAAAACAATTCCCAGGGAAATCTGATACAAAGGTGACCACAGGCATATGGGGTCTTATATTCAAGGTACTTGAAAAAAAATGATTAAATAACACAGCCCTGAATCTGCTTCTGGTCACAAACTATTTCCTGGTATATATGTGCTTCTTTATATGAAGTCAAATTCTAACAATAGGAACTATATTAACTACATTTTCAGATTTAAAACATGGCTGCAAACTCACCTCATACACAGCAAGATCTATACCTGCATAAGGTACGATGCCTAATAAATTGGGAATATAACCTTTGTAAAAAGCTCCCACGCCTTCATGTTTCAAAATCTTCTTAGCACAATCAAATATTCCATAATATTGTCCAGTTTTGCCTACAGCCAGCCTGGTTTTTATAACCTAGTTATAAAAAAATATAACAAAATGTTATTATTTATATTAAGTCCATCATGGAATTCAAAGTATTTTACAGAGAACAAATACCCAGCACATAGTGTCACTCAAATGACTGTCTAGTTTGTTGATGTGTTATCCCTCACATAGCATGACTAGTGAAGGGCTAAGATGACACCCAGGAGGACCTATTTACTTTAAAGAGTATCTGAATGAGGGTAGTGGCAGAGGAAATAGAAAATAATTTACAGAGGTCTTAAAATTAGATATGGAGGGTAAGGGAAATGATCCCAGTGTTTCTAGCTTGAACACAGGAGGGAGACAGCACAGAAGTGGGAAAGTGATGCTATTAACTGAGATGGAGGCTATAAGAGGAAGACTATGTATTCCGTTAGGATATTTTTAAGGGGTTATGGGAAATAATATGAATAACCATATTAAGATGCTTGCAAGGAAAGCTGTATTAATATGCATAGCACAAAGGTGAAAATGAAGGGTATTTTTTGCTTAGATCTTATTATATGCTGAAAACCCCTTTGTCATACCAATAAAGATAGCCACATCTGTAATATTATTTTTGCTCTAAAGCAAGAGTTGGCAAACTTTTCCTGCAAAGGCCTCATGGTAAATATTTCAGTCTTTGCAGCCCTAAAATATCAGGTCTGTTGCATATTTTTTTAACCTCCTTTTAAAAATGTATAAAATCATTCTTAGCTCAAGGGCTATACAAAGTATTACACAGGTATGTGGTTTGCCAACCCCAGGCTCTAATGATAGGATGTCTAGTTAGGACTACCATTACCTAGTCGAATCTTGAGGTTCCATTATTAAATGTATGGAACAGAACCTCTTTGGAGGGAAATGGGTGCTATAATTCTTATCAACACTGTGGCAGCCAGCCTCCAAGAGGGGCCTCAACTATCCCTGCCTCCTTGTGTTCACACGGTGTGTAGTTTCCTCCCATGCTCCACCAGGGCTGGTCTGTGTGACCAACAGAATATAGCAGAAATGACAGAAGATTGCAGCTTCCATCCTAAGTGCTGGCTAAAACATTCTCTCCCTCTCTCTCTCTCTCTCTCTCTCTCTCATATCACCAACTTGGAGAAAACAGCTACATGTTGTGGGGGTACTCAAACAGCCTATGGAGAGGTCCCTGCGATAAGGAACTGATACCTCCAGCTAATAAACAGGGAGGCCCAGCAACAAATATGTGAGCAAGCTTGGAGGCAGACTCATCTGCAGGTGAACTCTGTGGTGGCTGCGACCCTGACCTACACCTTGACTCTAGGCTCAGAGAAACCCTGGGCCAACGGCACCCGACTAAGCTACTCCCAGACTCCTGACCCACAGAAATCCTGAGATAATAAATGCCCATTTTAAACTGCTAATTTGGGGGGCACCTGGGTGGCTCAGTCGGTTAAGCATCCGACTTTGGCTCAGGTCATGATCTCACAGTCCCTGAGTTCTAGCCCGACATCGGGCTCTGTGCTGACAACTCAGAGCCTGAAGCCTGCTTCAGATTCTGTGTCTCCTTCTCTCTCTCCCCCTCCCCTGCTCATGCTCTGTCTCTCTCTGTCTCAAAAATAAATAAAAACATTTTAAAAAATTTAAACTGTTAATTTGGGGGTAACTTGTTACCCAACAGCAGATAATTAAATAGCACCCACACAGTCAGACTTCAGAGTGGTACTTACCTCCATAGGATAAATAATAGTCTGTGCAGTTGCCCCAGCCAAGGAACCAGAAATAAATCTGTCAAAGATTCCTATTTTTTGTCCTTCCACAGTAAGCAACTTCTTGTACTGTATAAATACATATTTAAATGTATATTAATACCTGCTATAGACTGAATCATGTCTCCCCCTCCCAACAAATTCTTATGTTGAAGCTGTAACCACCACTGTGATGATACATGGAGATGGGGCCTCTGGGAGATAAACTGGAGTTAGATGAGGTCATGAGGGTGGGGCTCTTTTAAGCGGCCGACTTCCGCTCAGGTCATGATCTCGCGATCCGTGAGTTCTAGCCCCGCGTCGGGCTCTGTGCTGACAGCTCAGAGCCTGGAGCCTGCTTCAGATTCTGTGTCTCCCTCTCTCTGACTCTCACCTGTTCATGCTCTGTCTCTCCCTGTCTCAAAGATAAATAAACGTTAAAAAAAAAAAATTAAAAAAAAAAGAAAGTGTCCTTAAGAAAGATACCAGAGAGTTTTCTCTCTCTCCCTCTCTTTCTGTTTCTACACACACATGTATGAGAGAAAGGCCATGTAAGCACACATGGCAGCCATGTGCGAGCCAAGAAGAGAGCCCTCACCAGACCAAAACTGACCAAACTGGTCAGCACCCTGGTCTTGGATCCCGCAGTTCCAGGACCGTGAGAAATTAATTTCTGTTGTTTAAACAATCAGTATGGTATTTTGTTATGGCAACGCGAGCTGACTAGGTAAATATCAAAATACAAATTAGCTCCTAAATTGACAATATGATGATGCTTTTCCAAATACATACAGTGCGTTAATACCTCACAGAAAAAAGCAAGGCTCAAATGCTAATACATTCAGTTTACTGGACAGCGGTTTTCAAGTTAGATTTCCACAGAACACAGATGTTCCACAGACGGACCCAGTTGTTCCTTTGCTAAAACACAATTCATAGCACTCATACAGGGTTGATGAAGTGTTTACAATTTTTAGATGTTTTTCTCATAGTTTTTCTTTTTTAAGATGAGTTTATTTTCACCAGTATAAATAAAATAAGTGACAAATATTAACAAAACAACTTAGAAAGATTTCTGTAGGTAATACATATAATTACTCTACCACATCAACCCCAGAGCCCATCTGGCCCACTGGTACTAAAGCAACCAACACAGCCAATCTGGCCAAGGGTAAAATCTGACCCCGATGCATCCAAAATGTCCACAGACCAGGATGATAATATCACAGGCTCCAGATACAGTCAGACCTGGCGCTGGAACTCCAGAAACATGTGGCCCTGAGCAAGTTCATGAGCATGTTTCCTCATCTATGATAACAACCTATCTCACAAGTTTGCTAAAAGTATTAAATAATATAATACAGCAGAGTGTTGAGGACATGGCAAATGTTCAGCAAATGTGATCACTATTACTCTTTACTTCTTACAACTTGGAAAGAAAAGCTGTGCCCAAACAGACTGTGGTCATAAACCAGGCAAATCAGACTCCTTGTTTTAGAAAGGTAAGGAGAGTCTACAAAGGTAATTATTAACCACCGACCCTGGAGGGAGAAGTGGAATAAATCAACAGAGAGAAGCAGGAGACTAACTGAGCCCTCAAAGCCACCCTAAAGTCCTTTTGTCTGTCCTTTTCCATGTGTTACAACACCTATTTCAATCGTTTCCATCCTCCTCCAGCTTCCAATACCACTTCCTCCCTCATTCTCAGCGACTGTCCTTTCTTGGGAACTCAAGGAAGAACAGAGGCTACCAGGCAAGGGTATTCCTGCCCATTCTCTGCAAAATTATCCACATCCACATATATCTTCTTTCTTCCCAAAGTGACATAAGAAGAGTCCCCTGTACCATCAAAGCCAATCCTTCCCAGGGCATCTGGATAGCACCTATGTCTCCCCAGCCCTTCCACCCCCATCGCCACTTCCTGTGAACACCTGCTGCGTTTACCAGCCTCTCCCACCTATACTTTTAACTTCGTTCTTTGTGTTGACATGCTTGCTTCAGCAATGGGCACATTAAAATAAAACATATCAAAACCCTCCCTCTGTCCACCATCTTTCTATCACTCTCCCTCATATCTTCTCCTTCCTTTCACTCAAGTCCAACTTCCCAAAAATGTGTCTACACTGTACAATTATTATCATCCCCTGGTTTACAGTCGTTTCAGAATGGTTTCTCATCTCTTTACTTCGCTGGAACATTTATGCCAAGTTCTCCTGTCTGTGTGTTGATAAATCCTAAAAGACCCTTTCTTTATTGTATTTACCAGCCTATAGCACTTGACCCTTCACAAAACCCTGTTATTCCTCTGACTTCTAGGCCATCACTCTCCGCATTTCTTCCTGTCCCTCTGGCTATTCCTTCTCAGTCTTTTCTGCAACGGGCTCCTTTTACTTCTCCCTGGCAGATTCCCAGAATTCTTCCATTCTATAAGCCTTCCTCAGCAATCCATTTCAATGGCTGCAACTCAAAAATAACCTCTCCATCAGAGATCAAAAGTCCCACTGGACAGCTACCCACTCGTGTTGCAGAGATGTCCCAAATTCAGCTTGTCCAAAATGGAACATGTCACTTTACCCGAAAATCTATTCCTCTTATTGTATTCTCTATGTATTTTAGTTGTTCAAATTAGGAACCAGAGTATCATCTCTGATTCCTCTTTCTTTCTCACTTCGATATCTAGTCAGTCAGCAAGTTGTGCTGATTCTATTTCCAAAATATTTTTCAGTTCATTTCCTTCTCCAATTTCTCCAGCCACCACCCTGCACTAGCGATCATCATTTCTTACCTGAATTATAGAAATATTTCCTTAAATATTAGTCTCCCTGCCTCCAGTCTGACCTCACTTGCCTCTAATACATCCTCCATTTTTTCCGGGTTGGTCTTTCTTAAATGTAGATATACTCATTTCACTTCTCTATATAAAATGTCCAATAGTCCCTCACCCTATTCAGGATAAAATCAAAATTCCTGTTACATTTGGCTTCTGCCTACCTGTCCAGCCTGTTTTCATCATTATCTTCCCAGAAACACATTCCACTGCACTGGAGTCAAATGAACCACCTTCAATTTCCTAAGTGAATGATGCTCCCCTGTGCCTGCATTTCTGCTTCTGCTTGAAATACACATTTTCCCTTCACCCTAGTGGACTTGAGATGCAGGCAGGCTTGGGCTCAAATTCCAGCTCTGGGAGCTCTGTGCTTTCACTCATCAGTAAGGACTCACTGTCACTGGGCAGAATACTGGGAATATAAACCTGCAAACAGATATTGCCTAAGGAAGCTCACAGTCTCATTAAGGAGAGAGAGAAGCACTGAGATAATCAGAATTTAGTGTGATAATTCTAATAGAGGGAAACAAAGGAACTGTAACAGTGAACAAGGTTTCCTGGAACAAATAACTCCTGAGTAAAGTCCTGAAGGATGTTCACCACTATATGACACTCATTTACAAACACTTATTGACCACTTCTCACAGGCCAGGCTCCAAGTGCTAGAGTCCATGGAGAAGAAGCCACAACCCTGCCCTCATGGAGCTTTCATTCTAATTCAACTCCACTTTATGACAATGTCAATACACACCTTAAAAGATTTCCTCCCAGATCTTAGATTGGGATACTTTGATAAAACATACGTTAACAGGCAGCTTCTGCTCTGAATTCAAAATGAATAAACAAGGGGCACCTGGGTGACTCAGTCAGTTAAGGGTCTGACTTTGGCTCTGGTCATGATCTCACTGTTCGTGAGTTTGAGCCCCGCATTGGCCTCTGTGCTCACAGCTTGGAGCCTGGAGCCTGCTTCAGATTCCGTGGCTCCCTCCCTCTCTGCCCCTCCCCCACTCACACGCTGTCTCTTTCTCTGTCATAAATAAACAAACTTCTTAAAAAAATTAAGAAAAATGAATCAGCAAAAATTCTACATTTCTTTTAAGAGCTACTAAGGAAAGAGTACAGAATTCTTTTTGATCACTGAATAATACTCCACTGTGTATATATACCACATCTTTTTTATCCATTCATCTGTCAATGAATATTTGGGCTCTTTCCATACTTCTATAAACATTGAGGTACATGCTGCTATAAACATTAGGGTACATGTGCCCCTTCAAAACAGCACACCTAACTACATGGCAATGAGAAAGAATGAAATATGGCCCTTTGTAGCCACATGGATGGAACTGGAGAGTGTGATGCTAAGTGAAATAAGCCATACAGAGAAGACAGATACCATATGTTTTCACTCTTATGTGGATCCTGAGAAACTTAACAGAAACCCATGGAGGAGGGGAAGGAAAAAAAAAAAAAGAGGTTAGAGTGGGAGAGAGCCAAAGCATAGGAGACTCTTAAAAACTGAGAACAAACTGAGGGTTGATGGGGGGTGGGAGGGAGGGGAGGGTGGGTGATGGGTATTGAGGAGGGCACCTTTTGGGATGAGCACTGGGTGTTGTATGGAAACCAATTTGACAATAAATTTCATATATTGAAAAAAAAAAAAAACAGCACACCTATATCCCTTGGATAGATAACCTTGTAGTGCAATTGCTGGCTCATAGGGTAGTTCTATTTTTAGTTTTTGTTTTTTTTTTTTTAATTTTTTTTTTCAACGTTTATTTATTTTTAGGACAGAGAGAGACAGAGCATGAACGGGGGAGGGGCAGAGAGAGAGGGAGACACAGAATCGGAAACAGGCTCCAGGCTCTGAGCCATCAGCCCAGAGCCTGACGCGGGGCTCGAACTCACGACCGCGAGATCGTGACCTGGCTGAAGTCGGAACCGACTGCACCACCCAGGCGCCCCTATTTTTAGTTTTTTGAGGAACATCCATACTGTTTTCCAGAGTGGCTGCATCAGTTTGCATTCCCACCAGCAGTGCAAAAGGGTGTTTCTTTCTCTGCATCCTCACCAACATCTGTCATTACCTGAGTTGTTCATTGTAGCCATTCTGATAGGTGTGAGGGGGTATCTCATTGTGGTTTTGATTTGTATTTCACTCATCATCAGTGATGTTGAGCATCTTTTCATGTCTGTTAGCTATCTGGATGTCTTCTTTGGAAGTGTCTATTTGTGTCTTTTTCCCATTTCTTCCCTAGATTATTTTTTGGGTGTTGAATTTGAAAAGTTCTTTAGATTTTGGATATGAACCCTTTATCTGATATGTCATTTACAGGTATCTTCTCCAATTCTGTTAGTTGCCTTTTAGTTTTGCTGATTGTTTCCTTCACTGTGCAGAAACTTTTTATCTTGATGAGGTCCCAATAGTTCATTTGTGCTTTTGTTTCCCTTGTCTCTGGAGACATGTTGAGTAAGAAGTTGCTGCAGCTGAGGTCAAAGAGGTCGTTTTCTATTTTTTCTTCTAGGATTCTGATGGTTTACATTTAGGTCTTTCATCTATTTTGAATTTATTTTTGTGTATGGTATAAGAAAGTGGTCCAGGTTCATTCTTCTGCTCTATCCTCCAATGGAGTATTACTCGACAATCAAAAAGAATGAAATCTTGCCATTTGTGACAACGTGGATGGAACTAGGTATTATGCTAAGCGAAATTAGTCAGAGAAAGATAAATATCATATGACTTCACTCATATGTGGGATTTAAGATACAAAACAGATGAACATAAGGGAAGGGAAGTAAAAATAATATAAAAACAGGGAGGGGGACAAAACATGAGAGACTCTTAAATACAGAGAAAAAACTGAGGGCTGCTGGAGGGGTTGTGGGTTGGGGGAGGGCTAAATGGGTAAGGGGCATTAAGGAGGACACTTATTGGAAAGAGCACCGGGTGTTATATGAAGGGGATGAATCACTGGATTCTACTCTTGAAAGCATTATTGCACTATATGCTAACTTGGATGTAAATTTAAAAATAAATAAATAAAATTTTTAAAAAAGAGAGAAACAGAAGAAAAAAGAATGAAATATTGCCATTTGCAACAAGGTAGATGGAAGTAGAATGTATTATGCTAAGCAAAAGAAGTCAGTCAGAGAAAGATATATACTTGATTTCACTCATATGTGGAATTTAAGAAACACAACAGATGAACATAGGGGAAGGGAAGGAAAAATAAGATAAAAACAGAGAGGGAGGCAAACCATAAAAGACTCTTAAATACAGAGAACAGGGGCGCCTGGGTGGCGCAGTCGGTTAAGCGTCCGACTTCAGCCAGGTCACGATCTCGCGGTCCGGGAGTTCGAGCCCCGCGTCAGGCTCTGGGCTGATGGCTCAGAGCCTGGAGCCTGTTTCCAATTCTGTGTCTCCCTCTCTCTCTGCCTCTCCCCCGTTCATGCTCTGTCTCTCTCTGTCCCAAAAATAAATAAACGTTGAAAAAAAAAATTTAAATACAGAGAACAAACTGAGATTTTCTGGAGGGGAGGTGGGTAGAGGGATGGGCTAAATGGGTGATGGGCATTAAGGAGGGCACTTAATTGGGATGAGGACTGGGTGTTGTATGTAAGTGTATGTAAGTGATGAATCGCTAAATGCTACTCCTGAAACCATTATTATACTATATGCTAACTAATTTGGATTTAAATAAAAATTTAAAAATATAAAGAAAGAAAGAAGGAAAGAAAAGAAAGAAAGGAAAGAAAAGAAAAAAGAAAAGAAAGAAAGTCTTTTTTTTTTTTTTTTTAGGGGCACCTTGGTGGCTCAGCAAATTGAGCATCTGACTCTTAATTTCAGCTCGGGTTACAATCCCAGGGTCGTGAGATCGAGCTTAGGATGCTCTCTCTCTCCCCCTCTGGCCCTCTCCCCAGTTCATGTGTTCTCTCTCTAAAATAAAACAAATAATAATAATAAACGTCTTTTTTAAAATAAATCACATGAAATTAAGAATCCTAGAGTTTAGGGACGCCTGGGTGGCTCAGTCAGTTAAGTGTCCGACTTCAGCTCAGATCATGATCTCACAGTTCATGGGTTCAAGCCCCACATCAGGCTCTGTGCTGACAGCTTGGAGCCTGGAGCCTGCTTGGGATTCTATGTCTCCCTCTCTGTCTCTGCCCCTCCCCTGCTCAGGTTCTTTCTCTTAAAAATAAAATAAACATTAAAAAAAAATCCTAGAGTTTAGTCATAAGGAATTTGAGTTTATCTAGTCTAATCTCCTATAAGAGAAATTCCTCCTGGAGTAGATGTGGAAAATTATTACGCATTACAACAAGAACCCAAAAAGCACTGTATGTTCACTGCTATTGAATCAGTTTATTAACTCCTCTTTGTTAATAAATTCCACAGGTGATAACAATTACCTGCTCATATGACCAGAACTTAACAGCTGTCTCAGGAGCAATTTTAAGGACATTTGTACCATTTCCTCTCCAAAGGGAGCGGATACCTCCTTCCTTCACCATCTGTCGAAAGCCGTCATATATGTTCATTTTGCCTGATTTTGAACCGTGGACCTAAAAATAAAAGCAGAGTGATACAAAATACTGGTGGCATGTTACTGTTACTATTCTAAGGTAACCATACAAACCACCCTCTTTATTTCAACACTATTTATTACTGCAAGAAGATATGTTTAAAAATAGAATCTAGAAAAAATAAAACTAGAATATAGAATATAGAAAGCTCATAAAATATATAATGATGGGAAGAATTATTACCACATTGTAGAGGCTGATTCCAAATCTAAAACTAAGAAAAATCAGTACCCTCAGTGTGGGAAAGCAGGCGGACAGGACATGATCAAAATTAAAATTATTACAGACAACAATAAGATAACATGAACCAAAGTATGTATTAGACTACAGAACTGCCCTTGGAATGTGAACAATTTCAGTTTAAGAGACTTTTAAAAATACACTGCAAGTAATATACTATCTCTCCGCCCCCCAGAAGCAATACCACCATGAAATATAAATGGGTGTGAAAACAATTTTGTATTTTGTATATCAGAGCCATAGACAATGGAATGCACACAGCCTCCCACCAAAACTTAAAATACCTTCAATGGCTTATCTCAAAGCCTCTCTAGGCAATAAATTCATGGCAACATGTACCACTTGCCTCACCCAGTGAATACTTGGTTTATACCACAGATGTGATCACTATTTAAATACACTAGACCTTATAACTGCCTCTGTATAACAATGACAAAATCTAATAAGCCAAAAACAGTTATAGAAATCAGCTCTTCTTCTGATCATTTTGGTTATGGTTATGAGTGGCTATTGAATGAGTGGCTACTGTAAAAAACAGAAAAACAATATGTGAAGGGCTGAAGAATAAAGGTCAGCCACGTGGGCAATATATGATCGATCCACAGTAAAAACTCTGGACATCAAAGACTCAGGCGAACTTTCTTGGTTGGTTTGCAACACTGTGCATATTGTCATACATCAATGCTGGAACATAACACATGGCAACTCCACAGGGAGAAGAAAACAAAAACTCTGCATTTGGTGCTTTCCCAGACTTGTCCTTATATGCTTTTTTCCTTGGCTGATTTGAATCTGTATCTTTCCTTGTAATAAACCACATCCATGAGTATTAAAGCTTCTAGTATATTCTGTGAGCCTTCCTGAATTATTGAACCTGAAGGTAATTTTGAAAAACCCCACCCACCTACCCCACAGAACTTGCAGGAAATAAAGTCCAGAGATATCCATTTTATTTTAAATGAACTTCACAATAAAATATGACAAAGGAAAAGATGAATGCTTATTCAAGCTCTCTCAAAGTCAATTTACTATCATTCCTAAAGAAAAACACAAACACCAATTCCTTCTTATTCTTCTTTAATGCACTATTTTTACCCCTAAATATATCTTGGGATTTAAGTACATTCTGAATGGATGCTGTTAAAAATATTGTCAGAAATGTTTTTATACCTAAATCTAATGACAAGTATAAAAAATGTTGACCACAGGTATGACAACACAACTTGTAAAAACTCATTTTTAAGCAACTACTATATTCCAGTAGGGTTTTCCAGTTTATCAGGCATTTGCACATACTTTAAATCATTTAATTCTTACAACTAGCCTTGTTAGATATTCTTAATCCCACTCCCAGATGAAGGAAAATGAGACCTCAGGGGTTCCATGCAGTGTGAGAACCACAGCTCTATAGCCAAAGATACTCCATTCCTTGTCTAATTTCCTATAAAGGAAAAATTATTTACTTCTCTGAGCCTCAGGTTCTCCAGAGATAATTTGAGAATATAATACCGCTTGCTATGAAGATTAAATGGGTTACCATAATGAGCACCAAATAAATATCAATTCCTTTCCTTTCTCCTTCTTTCCACTCTGATCAGCCAAAGCCACATTGCAGGTAAATAGCAAAGTCAGTCTATAAATCCAGGTCTTTTCTACTAACCTTATCTTTAGAATGATTTTAAAAATCACATCCCTGTTCCCAGATTCTAAAACTTAGAAACATTCCACTTTGAGAAAGTACACAAAACAGAAGGAAAATATAAATAATTTAAGGAGAATCCTACAATAATGGCCTAGAGATTTTTTTCTCATTAAACATTTGAAAAGTCATAGAATGCCAAAGACTAAAAGTTCATCACACAACAATTTAAGGTTTTACAGAACACTGAAATACTTACATGGACTGAATTCGGGATTAATAGCAAAAATAGAGCTTTCATACTTTCTTTTTTAAGGTATGAAAGAATATTACTAAGAAATTTTAAAACTTCTTTTTCAAACCAGCACATTTCTCACTGTTTCAGAATATGTAGGAGAAACTTAGACACAAGATCATAAAGTTCACCTGCATCATGACTTTCAGACGATCCAAAGGGGCAGTGCTTGTTCGAGAGACGGCACCAGCAATACCTCCTGCCAAAAGCTGCCTCCACCACTGTCCAGACTTCTTTTCTTCTTCAGTGAACTCATCCGGAATAGTTAAACTGTCTCCTATGTCAATACCCTGTTAAATGGAAAGATCCCCATGCCCCTTGAATTAAAAATAGATCACTCCAGAAGGTTTCTCTTGGAGAAGAATCATGTGTTAGTTTATAGTTAACATCAACTTCATTCCTTAGAAAGTATACTAAGCCAAAGTCCACAGAAGATGGTGGAGCATCATGGAGACCCTGAACTTGTCTCCTCCCTGAAACGCAGCTAGGTCAGCACCAAACCGTTTTGAACAACTAGGAAACTGATATGGGGACTAACGCAACGATCTACGTAACTTGAGCCACAGAACTCGGCAGGAACATGGCATGAAGAGGTGAGCTGGGGTCAGAAAGGCTACAGAGGGTAGGGAGCCATTTTCGTGGGAAGAGGACAGAGAGAGAGAGAGAGAGAAAGGGGAAGAGTGTGGTGCATCAGGATTGCACAAGAAAAGCACACCCCTTGAAAGTAGCTGGAGAGAAAGAGAAAGAGTGTAAACACTCACAGGGGACTGAGCAAGAAATCTTTTCACCCAAACCATTGATGGGGAGAAAGGAGAGGGTTTCAATACCACTAGGATTCTATAAACAGTGGAGCATAGAGTCTGAAGTTTCGTCTGAACTAGAGCTTAGAACCAGGATAATAAGAATACTAGCTGGGGTTGAAAAAAGCATAGAAGACACCAGAGAATCCCTTTCTGTGGAGAAAAAAAATAAAATCTAGTCAGGAGGAAATTAAAAATGTTATAATCAAGATACAATCTCGAATGGATGACATTACAGCAAAGATGGACGAAGCAGAACAGTGAATAAGCGATATAGAAGATAAAATTATGGAGATTAATGAAGCAGAAAAAAAAGAGGAAAACAAAGGCAAAAGATCATGATACAAGACTTAGAGAATTCAGTGACTTATTAAAAAGGAATAACATCCGAATCATAGGAGTCCCAGAAGATGAAGACAGAGAAAAGGTGCAGAAGGTTTATGTGAGCAAATTATAGTGGAAAACTTTCCTAATTGGGGAAGGACACAGACATCAAAATCCAAGAAGCACAGAGAACTCTCATTAGATTCAACAAGAACTGACCATCACCAAGGCATAACATAGTCAAATTCACAAAATCCACACACAAGGAAAGAATTATGAAAGCAGCAAGGGGGGAAAAAAAAGTCCTTAACCTACAAGAGAAGACAGATCAGGTTCACAGCAGACCTAACCACAGAAACTTGACAGGCCAGAAAGGAGTGGCAGGATATATTCACCATGCTGACTCAGAAAAATATGCAGCCAAAAATTCTTTATCCAGCAAGGTTGTCATTCAAAATTAGAAGGAGAGACAAAGAGTTTCCCAAACAAAAACTAAAAGAGTTCATGACCACTAAACCAGCCCTGCAAGAAATTTTAAGTCAAACTCTTTGAGTGGAGAAAAGACAAAACAAAACAAAACAAACAAACAAAAAACAGAAGCAACAAAGACCAAAAGTACCAAAGAACATCAGCAGAAACACCAACTCTACAGGCAACACAATGGCACTAAGTTCATATCTTTCAGTACTCACTCTAAATATCAATGGACTAAATGCTCCATTAGTCCAGTGGACTAAATGCCCCAAAGACATAGGGTATCATAATGGACAAGAAAACAAGAACCATCTATAAGTGCTTATAAGAGACTCATTTTAGACCTAAAGACACCTGCAGACTGAAAGTGAGGGGATGGAGAGCCATCTATAATGCTAATGGTTATCAAAAGAAAGCTGGAGAAGCCATACTTTTATCAGACAAACTGGATTTTAAAAATAAAGACTGTAACAAGAGATGAAGAAGGGCATTATATCATAATTAAAGGGTCTATCCAACAAGAAGATCTAATAATTATAAATATTTATGCCACCAACATGGAAGAACCCAAATATATAAATCAATTAATCACACATAAAGAAGCTCATTGCTAATAATACCATAATAGTAGGGGACTTCAACACCCCCACTTACAGCAATGGACAGATCATGTAAGCAGAAAAGCAACAAGAAAACAATGGCTATGAATGACACACTGGACTAGATGCACTTAACAGATATATTCAGAGCATCTCATCCTAAAGCAGCAGAATACACATTCTTCTTGAGTGCACATGGAACATTCCCCAGAATAGATCATATACCAGGTCACAAATCAGCCCTCAACAAATTCAAAAAGATCGAGATCATACCATCCATATTTTCATACCACTGAAATTCAAAATCACTATGAAATTCAAAATCAACCACAAGGAAAGATTTGGAAAAACCATGAATACTTGGAGATTAAAGAACATCTTACTAAAGAATGAATGGGTTAACCAAGTAATTAAATAGGAAATTTAAAAATACATGGAAGTCAATGAAAATGAAAACAGGACAGTCCATGGGGCGCCTGGGTGGCGCAGTCGGTTAAGCGTCCGACTTCAGCCAGGTCACGATCTCGCGGTCCGTGAGTTCGAGCCCCGCGTCGGGCTCTGGGCTGATGGCTCAGAGCCTGGAGCCTGTTTCTGATTCTGTGTCTCCCTCTCTCTCTGCCCCTCCCCCGTTCATGCTCTGTCTCTCTCTGTCCCAAAAATAAATAAACGTTGAAAAAAAAAAAAATTAAAAACAAAAAAACAAAAAACAGGACAGTCCAAATCTTCTGGGATACAGCAAAGGCGGTCATGAGAGGGAAGTATACAGCAATCCAGGCCTTCCTAAAGAAGGAAGAAAGGTCTCAAATATACAACCTAACCTTATACCTCAAAGAACTGGAAAAAGAACAGTAAATAAAGCCCAAAACCAACAGAAGAAGGGAAATAATAAAGATTCGAGCAGAAATGAATGATTTTGAGGAAAAAAAAAAAAAAGAGTAGAACAGATCAATGAAACCATGAGCTGATTCTTTGAAAGAGTTAACAAAATAGATAAAATCCTATCTAGACTGATCAAAAAGGAAAAGGAAAGGACCCAAATAATAAAATCACAAATGAAAGAGGAGAGATCACAACCAACACTGCAGAAGTATGAACAATAATAAGAGAATATTATCAGCAATTATATGCCAACAAATCGGGCAATCTAGAAAAATAGACAAATTCCTAGAAACATATAAACTACAAAAACTGAAATAGGAAGAAATAGAAAAATTTAACAGAGCCATAACCAGTGAGGAAATTAAATCAGTAATCAAAAATCTCCCAACAAACAAGAGTCCAGGGCTGGATGGCTTTCCAGCAGAATTTTACCAAACATTTAAAGAAGAGTTAACACCTATTCTTTTGAAGCTGTTCCAGAAAAAAAGAAATGGGAGGAAAGCTTCCAAACTCATTCTATGCAGCCAGCACTACCTTGATTCCAAAACCAGACAAAGACCCCGCTTAAAAGGAGAACTACAAACCAATTTCCCTGATGAACATGGATGCAAAAATCCTCAACAAGATACTACTAGCCAAACAGATCCAACAATACATTAAAAGAATTATTCACCACGATCAAGTGGGATTTATTCCTGGGCTGCAGGGCTGGTTCAATATCTGCAAATCATATTAATAAAAGAAAGGACAAGAACCACATGATCCTCTCAATAGATGCTGAAAAAGCATTTGACAAAATACAGCATCCTTTCTTGGTAAAAAAAAAAAAAAAAACTCAAAAAAGTAGGGATAGAAGGAACATACCTCAAGATCATAAAAGCCGTATATGAAAGACCCACTGCTAATGTCATCCTCAATGGGGAAAAACCAAGAGCTTTCCCCTTAAGGCCAGGAACACGACAAGGATGTTCACTCTCACCGCTGTTATTCAACATAGTGTTGAAAGTCCTAGCCTTAGCAATCAGACAACACAAAGAAATAAAAGGCATCTAAATTGGCAAGGAGGAAGTCAAACTTTCGCTCTTTGCAGATGACATGATACTCTATGTGGAAAACCCAAAAGACTCCACCAAAAAATTTGCTAGAACTGATACATGAATTCAGCAAAGTCTCAGGGTACAAAATCAAAGTACAGAAATTGGTTGCGTTTCTATACACCAATAATGAAGCACAGAAAAAGAAATCAAGGAATTGATCCCTTTTGCAATTGCACCAAAACCATAAAATACCTAGGAATAAACCTAACCAAAGAGGTGAAATATATATACACTGAAAACTATACAAAGCTTATGAAAGAAACTGAAGAAGAAACAAAAAAATGGAAAATTTTCCATGCTCCTGGATTGGAAGAACAAATATTGTTAAAATGTTGACACTACCCAAAGCAATCTACATATTCAAATCAAAATAACACCAGCATTCTTCACAGAGCTAGAACAAACAATCCTAAAATGTGTATGGAACCAGAAAAGACCCCGAATAGCCAAAGTAATGTTGAAAAAGAAACGCAAACCTGAAGGCATCAAAATGCCAGACTTCAAGATGTATTACAAAGCTGTAATCATCAAGACAGTATGGTACTGGCACAAAAACAGACACACAGATCAATGGAACAGAACAGAGAACCCAGAAATAGACCCACAAATGTATGGCCAACTAATCTTTGACAAAGCAGGAAAGAATATCCAATGGAATAAAGACAGTCTCTTTAACAAATGGTGTTGGGAAAACTGGACAGCAACATGCAGAAGAATGAACCTGGACCACTTTCTTACACCATACACAAAAATAAACTCAAAATGGATGAAAGACCTAAACGTTAAGACAGGAAGCCATCAAAATCCTGGAAGAAAAAGCAGGCAAAAACTTCTTTGACCTCAGATGCAGCAACTTCTTATTCAACATGTCTCTGAAGGCAAAGGAAAGAAAAGCAAAAATGAATTATTGGCACCTCATCAAAATAAAAAGTTTCGGCACAGCGAAAGAAACTATCAGCAAAACTAAAAACAACCAACAGAATAGGAGAAGATATTTGCAAATGACATATAAGATAAAGGATTGGTATCCAAAATCTATAAAGAACTTATCAAACTCAATACCCAAAAAACAAATAATCCAGTGAAGAAATGGGCAAAAGACACGAATAGACACTTTTCCAAAGAAGACATCCAGATGACTAACAGACACATGAAAAGATGCTCAACATCAATCATCATTAGGGAAATACAAGTCAAAACCACAATGAGATACCTGATACCGGTCAGAATGGCTAAAATTAATAACTCAGGCAATGACAGATGTTGGCGAGGATGTGGAGAAAGAGGATCTCTTTTGCACTGCTGGTGAGAATACAAACTGGTACAGCCACTCTGCAAAACAGTAAGGAGCTTTATCAAAAAATTAAAAATAGAACTACCCTATGACCCAGCAATTGCACTACTAGGTATTCATCCAAAAGATACAGGAGTGCTGATTTGAAGGGGCACGTGTGTCCCAATGTTTATAGCAGCACTATCGACAATAGCCAAAGTATGGAAAGAACCCAAATGTCCATCGACTGATGAATGGATAAAGAAGATGTGGTATATATCTACAATGGAATATTACTCAGTGATCAAAAAGAATGAAATGTTGCCATTTTCAACAATGTGGATGGAACCAGAGGGTATTATGCTAAGCGAAATTAGTCAGAATAAGACAAATATATTATTTCACACATATGTGGAATTTAAGAAACAAAACAGATGAATATAGGGGAAGGGAAGCAAAAATAAGATAAAAACAGAGCGGGAGACAAACCATAAGAGACTCTTAAATACAGAGAACAAACTGAGGGTTGCTTGCAGGATGTTGAGTGGTGGATGGGCTAAATGAGTGATGGGCATTAAGGAGGGCACTTGTCAGGATGGGCACTGAGTGTTACATGTCAGTGACGAATCACTAAATTCTATTCCTGAAATTATTATTATACTATATGTTAACTAACTTCAGGATTTAACTTAAATAAGAAAAACAAATGCAAAAGCTGCAAAAATTTTCAAGTAAATATTTTAGTACAGTAGATTACTAGAAGAGAATAAAAATATTTAGAACTTTTTTATTCAAAAAAAAAGTACACTGAACTAATTTGAGCATGTAGATAATTATAAATAGACTATCCACACTAAATGAAGTACAGTGTCACTTCACAGGAAATGAAAGTTAACAGTAATTACAAATTTACAAAACCAAAAACTACAGCTTTCTTTCTTAATGGATTCAGAACAACTTTTCTCTTCTTGGTCTAAGTTAGAATGAAAGATCAGCCTTTTGTCAAGTGTTGTGAATCCTTTTTAGCTACAGAAAGAAATTAGTTTGTCAATTCTTCAAAGATATTCCCTTTATCTCAAAATTCTAGCCACATTATTCTTTATACCATGATATATGCTATAGACCTGTAAATAAAAATTAAAGCTATATATGTGAACACCTCAAAACTCATCTGCTATACAGACTGTCTATAAATATTTTTATAGACTTGTCATTTAAAACATGCAACAAATTCTTTATAAAATTTAGCTAACAGGGAAATACTGTTTAAAAATAATCCTTCATCCTACTCACATCACCATAGATTAAAAATATAGCTTGAGATAAATTGAGTTCTATAATGATAGTATTTCTACAACTTTATTAGCTAAGTGCTTCTGGTGTAAAAGATTTTATAGGTAGGAGTGTAGGGATAAGAGGCTACACTATAGTAGTAACCCTCTCTTTCTTAATTTTACTATCAATAAAATGAATACATGACTATAGCCTCACCTGTTATCAACTATCTCCAAAGATACAGTAAGAGTCTGATTATGTAAATATAACTTCACATAAGTAGAAAATTTATCTAGGCAACTGAACTACTAATATATTTTCTATACTCATAGAAATGAGGCATTAATCATCAATCATTTTATAATGTTCTATTTAAGTTTAGGCATTGCTACCAGCAGCAATGTGAACCCTAGGCTTTATTTATTATGCATAAAATTTACTGAAATCCATGAATAAGCATAGCAGACAAACCCACTAGAAAAATTAAAATTCCTTCAGAGAGCTCCCATTGTTTTTGGGAGCAGATTTAACAATAATGTGAACTTCAGGGATGCCTGAGTGGCTCACAAGGAAGTATAATGTAATGCACATAGCATACTTACAGTAGAATGTTTCCAGAAACGGATAATTTCCTCAATGTCTGTAACAGGATTAAATAAGAAATAGTCCCTCCATTCATTCCAGTCTATTGTCATTGTCCCATCAGTATCAATACTGAAAATAAAAAGAAGCAAATTAAAAAACAAAATAAAACTTATAAGTAAAACATTATTGGCCATTTTGCAGAATGATAGTTTCTTTTCAAACTCAGTATTCTTATTAAAAAATTCCAGTTCACAATAATAGATTGTTGGAAATGGCAGCAAGTTTTTGATGTTCTGTTAGATAGTTTTAATCATTTAGGTAAAGAAGGGTCCCAAAGTTAGAGAGCTCTCACTGAAGACTACTTTTGGCACTGTGTCAAACTCTAATCAGTGAGCTATCAAACACTAAAGCTTGAAGATTAAATATTGGGAGGGAAAATGAATAGATTTATGATATATCTTTTTTTCTTGCACTGGATCAGGAAGATATTCCTTTTTTTTGTTTAAAGTGTTTATTTTTGAGAGAGAGAGAGAGAGAGAGAAAGAGAGAGAGAGAGAGAAAGAGAGAGGGAGGAAGGGAGGGAGGGAGAACAAGTAGAGGAGGGGCAGAGAGGGAGACAGAGGATCCAAAATGGGCTCTGCATGGACAGCAGAGAGCCCGATGCAGGACTTGAATTTACGAACTGTGCGATCATGACCTGAGCTAAAGTCCAAGCTTAACTAACTGAGCCACCCAGGTGCCCCAGAAAGATATTTCTTAACACTCTGTTAAAATTTTGGATGTGATTTGGGAATATACGCAAAATATTCTATCAATTTCCTTCTCTAACTTCCTCAAAGCTAAGAAAATTAGCAGTATTTATAAAAAAAAAATCTAACTTTCTGATTGGGGCTTTTGAATCTTAAGAAATCTGGGTACCTCATCTTCAACATGTAACATTAATATACTGTAGTCTTAAATATTTGTCATTAACTTTTTGCTTGTTTTACAAGTGTCTTCATAGTGTGTCATTTAACCAGCTTTTTCCTAAGATCTACTCTGTTGCCTGCCAGGATTTTGATTGTTTTGTTCACTATCTATACTCAAGACCTAAAGAGGCTGGCACAAAGAAGGTGCTCATTTATTTGTTGAATTAATGAATGTCTCCAAAGAAAAGTTTGAGTGTCTCCTCCAAACTTTATATTTATTCTATAATTTGTGTGAAAATGATACATAAAGATGGCAGTCAAATAAAAAGTAATTTTCAGGCATTTATTATCATGTTTTCTAGTGCCAATTTCTAATTTTGACTTCCATGTGTGAAATTACACTTAAACTTTCATTTGTCTCAGCACATGGGTATTAACATTCCACATGTGCATGAGAGTCCTAGTTACTACTTATGTTTATAACATTGTTGTGGGCTGCAATACTTATAGCCACTATTTTTCATTTTAATGCAATTGTTTAACATCTGACCCTACCCCTCCACCTCCCACACATGCCTTCATAAGTATCTTCCACAAGGCAAAGATTTTTGTTGATTTTGTTCACTGATATGACCCAAGTGTCTAGAACAGCCTAGCAGAGAGAATATTTACTGAATGAATACATGAATTCCAAATTCTGGAGCTTAAAGCCACAGAACACTGATAAACTTAAATAAAATAGTCTCATTGTGGTTTAAATCGCATTTCTCTTCAAATCACTAATGATGTCAACCATCCCTTACCGTATTCATTTGCTGTTCAGGTTTCCTTTTACTTGAAATGCCTATTTGTCTTTTGCCCATTTTCCTACTACATTAAGTGTCTTTTTCTTTTATATGTACAGTTCTTTATATAGTTGATTCTTATACTTCAAGTTATAAATTAGCAGACACCTTCTCTTTGTTCACTTTGTTTATGGTATCTGTGAAAAGATGCTCTTAATTTTAATATAGCTGAATTTATCAATCTTTTTATTTGCACTACTGCCTTTTGTGTCTTTTTTTTTTTTTTTTAATAAATCCTTCCTTACATGAGATAAAGATATTTCCTTTTCTTCCTCTATAAGTATTCCCAGTTAACTTTGACATTTAGGTTGATTTTTGTGTCTGGCGTCAGGTAGGTATCCAGTTTCACATGTGTCTGCACGGACAACCAGATGCATTAGCCCCACATACCACATAGTCTCTCCTTTCCCTTTTCCTGTCTTCTATGTGACAAATCCTAAATATGGATGGGTCTGATTCTGGGATATTATGTTCCACTTACCACCTTGGCTATCTGTGTACCACCACCACTGTCTTAACTATAGCTTAATAACAATCAGTATCTGGCAGAGCAGGTCCCTGCTTCTCACAGCTCTTCAGGAATGTGTTGGTTATTCCTGGGCCTTTGCTCTTTGGTATAAATTTGATGCTCAGCTTGACAAGTTTCTTGACAAGTTTCAATGGCACTGAATCATTATCAATTTGGAAAAAAGGTACAGCTTTTCTGTATCAAGTATTCTAAGAAAAGCCCACGGTTAATATCATCCTAAATGGGGAAAAACTGAGAGCTCTCCCCCTGAGATCAGGAACGGGACACGGATGTCCACCCTCACCACTGTTATTTAACATAGTGTTGGAAGTCCTAGCATCCACAATCAGACAACAAAATGAAATAAAAGGCATCAAAATTGGCAAAGAAGTCAAACTTTCACTTTTCACAGACGACATGATACTCTACATGGAAAACCCGACAGACTCCACCAAAAGTCTCCTAGAACTGATACACGAATTCAGCAAAGTCACAGGGTACAAAATCAATGTACCGAAATCAGTTGCATTTTTATACACCAATAATGAAGCAACAGAAAGAGAAATAAAGAAATTGATCCCATTTACAATTGCACCAAGAACCATAAAATACCTAGGAATAAACCTAACCAAAGATGTAAAAGATCTGTATGCTGAAAACTATACAAAGCTTATGAAGGAAATTGAAGAAGACACAAAGAAATGGAAAAACATTCCATGCTCATGGACTGTAAGAATAAATATTGTTAAAATGTCAATACTACCCAAAGCAATATACACATTCAATACAACTGCCATTCTTCTCAAAGCTAGAACAAACAATCTTAAATTTGTATGGAACCACAAAAGACCCCGAATAGCCAAAGTAATATTGAAGAAGAAAACAAAAGCGGGAAGCATCACAATCCCAGACTTTAGCCTCTATTACAAAGCTGGAATCATCAAGACAGTATGGTATTGGCACAAAACCAGACACATAGACCAATGGAATAGAATAGAGAAGCCAAAATTGGACCCACAAATGTATGGACAACTAATCTTTGACAAAGCAGGAAAGACAGTCTCTTTAACAAACGGTGCTGGGAGAACTGGACAGCAACATGCAGAAGAATGAAACTAGACCACTTTCTTACACCATACACAAAAATAAACTCAAAATGGATGAAAGATCTGAATGTGAGACAGGAAACCATCAAAACCCTAGAGGAGAAAGCAGGAAAAAACCTCTTTGACCTCAGCCACAGCAATTTCTTACTTGACACATCTCCAAAGGCAAGGGAATTAAAAGCAAAATGAACTATTGGGACCTCATTAAGATAAAAAGTTTCTGCACTGCAAAGGAAACAATCAACAAAACTAAAAGGCAACTGACGGAATGGGAAAAGACATTTGCAAATGACATATCGGATAAAGGACTAGTATCCAAAATCTATAAAGAACTCACTAAACTTCACACCCGAGAAACAAATAATCCAGTGAAGAAATGGGCAGAAGATATGAACAGCCACTTGTGCAAAGAAGACATCCAGATGATCAACAGGCATATGAAATGATGCTCAACGTCATGCATCATCAGGGAAATACAAATCAAAACCACACCAAGATACTACCTCATGCCGGTCAGAGTGGCTAAAATGAACAACTCAGGAAACAACAGAGGCTGGCGAGGATGTAGAGAAACAGGAACCCTCTTGCACTGTTGCTGGGAATGCAAACTGGTGCAGCCACCCTGGAAAATAGTGTGGAAGTTCCTAAAAAATTAAAAATAGAACTACCCTATGACCCAGCAATAGCACTGCTAGGAATTTACCCAAGGGATACATACAGGAGTGCTGATACATAGGGGCACATGTACCCCAATGTTTATAGCAGCACTTTCAACAAGAGCCAAATTATGGAAAGAGCCTAAATGTCCATCAACTGATGAATGGATAAAGATGATGTAATTTATATATATAATGGAATACTACTTGGCAATGAGAAAGAATGAAATCTTGCCATTTGCAGCAACATGGATGGAACTGGAGAGTATTATGCTAAGTGAAATAAGCCAGTCAGAGAAAGACAGGTATCATATGTTTTCACTCATATGTGGATCTTGAGAAACTTAACAGAAGACCATGGCGGAGGGGAAGGGGAAAAAAAAGAGCTACAAACAGAGAGGGAGGGAGGCAAACTATAAGAGACTCTTAAGTACAGAGAACAAACTGAGGGTTGATGGAGGGTGGGGGAGAGGGGGAAGGGGGTGATGGGCAGTGAGGAGGGCACTCGTTGGGCTGAGCACTGGGTGCTGTATGGAAGCCGATTTGACAATAAATTATATTTTAAAAAAAAGAAAAATCTAGACACTAATATCTTTTGAACTTAAAAGAAATTTTAAGTTGCTCTTTTAAAAGTATTGATTGTGGTACATTATGCTTTCTATGTACAGCTAATTTTTTTTCTATACAGCTAGCAGATCACTAATATTTTCTCTAAAATATTTATATTTATATCGTAAATGATGCTGGCCTATAATTTCCTTCTTTCATTAGTTGTCAGCCTTTGCTGTTAAAATTATAGTGGCCTCACAGAATGGGTCAAATGCTGTTCTTGTACATTCTACATATATTTGTAGATCTGTTCTTTGATAGTTTATGAGAATCATCTAGGGCTAAAGTTTTCTTTATGGGAAAATTTTTAATTACTGGTGTAATGTGTTTGCTTAGGCACTGTTGGCTATTTCTTCTTGATTTAGTTTTGGTAAATTACATGTGTCTGCAAATTCTTCTATTTCATGTTTTCAAACTTATTAGCATAAAATTATCCATGATATTTTATTATCTTTGAAAAATTTCTGACGTGTCTACTTGCAATCAAACATTATTTATTTATATCTCATTTCTCTTTTTCTTTATCAGTCTCTCCAGAAGTTTATCTTTTCTAATAACCAATGTTTGGTTTTGTTCATCCTATTACTATATCTCTACATTCTGTTTCCACTGCTTCCTTAATTATCTCCTCCTTCCTACCTTCTTTGAGAATATTCTGGTTTCTTCCTTTAAATTAGCACACTAATTTTCAGCCTTCATTCTTTTCTTTTGAATTTATTTGTTTATTTCCCTTTCAGGTACCAGACAAAGTAAAAAAGATGGAAGGATGAAGACAGGGACACGGCTGGCCCTGGGGTAGGAGTGGGATGGAAGCAGGGGAGGGGCCCAGTTCACATCACATCTACAAAGAACTTACTAGGGTATCCCATGGCCATGCGGAAGGACTGTGTGCTAGTGGTCAGTTTGGTGGACATGGAGGCCAGGTCTTTGTCTAGAGGGGCCCTGGGGGCCCCAGGGCCATAGGTAGTGGAGGCATCATCAGCATGGGGGAACTGTATAGAAAGAAGGAATGCCACAGGGGGCCATAGCTCAGATGTGTGCGGTGGCTGCACAGGCTGCTGGTCATTGAGTGCTGGCTGTGGCAGCTATGCTGACCAGGCGCTGGCTCCCACAGCCCCACAGGCTACTGTGGATTGTGTGGTCCCACTCGCTGCTGTTGCCACCCAATTTCAGGTCCTTCTCCTTCTACCAGTCACTGCCACTATGGTTGGAGCCACTGTTCCAGCTGTCTTCACTATACTAACTGCTAGCACTGCCCCCACCATAGCTGTACCCCAGCTCTGGGAAGCCCGGGTGCAGGTTGTAGGGGTGCAAGGGCAGCAGGTACTGGTAAGGGAATCCATGGATCCAGGAGCAGCCCCCAGATGTGGCAAAGGGGCCCGGCATGTCCTCGTCAGAGGCTCTGCTGAAGCCATTGTGATCATGGAGGGACACGCTGACCATGTTGCCACAAAGGCTGCCAAAGATGTAGTAGCACTGCCCAGAGAAGTTGACCTTGTTGACAGTGTGGCGGATGAAGTCACTTTCAGCAGGCTGCTGGCATACTTGCTGGTCTCCTACCAGTCAGTGAAGCCTTCCACACTGTGGCACAGTCCCCCACATCCAAGCCAATGAAAGCACTGAGGATGGTAATCTGGAGCCACATGTGGCTACAGACCTCCAGCCCAGATTCTGGGGAGGCCATGGCTTTGATGATGGCAGCCATGTCACTGTGGATGGACAGGTGTAAGTGGTCCAGATGCTCTGTGTCGGGGTTGGAGCTGGTGATGGAAGAGCCAGTGGAGGTGATGGTGCTCAGGGAGGAGCTCATACCATACGTAGGAAAGGTGTTGGTCATGGCTGCAGCGTGGGAAACTCAGACTGCAAGGTCAGTGGGTTGCATGGGCTTGCCCCTGGGCATTGTGAAGCAGCCACGTGGACCTGGGTCCTACCACCTTGGCTACAGTTAGGGTGATGGGCCCGGTCTGTGCCCAGTCTCCAGAAGAACACGGACCGCATTGTCATTATTCATGTTCTCAAATTTCATCCAGCTTGCCTGTAACAGCGTATCTCCTGGCATGACGTGTTTATCAGCAGCCAGAGCCCCAGCCTTCATGACAGAGCCAATGTAGATGCCTCCATCACCATGCTTGTTGCCTTGGCCCATAGTGAAGACGCCCAGAAAACTACTTTTCCAGGAGAGTGACTGTGATGATGTTGAGAGACATTGTGGAATCCATGAAGGACTCCTGATCTGCTGAAGGATCAGGACCACTCAAACTGCAAAACCTCCTGCTGCCACCACTAATGCTGGTCTTCTCATTCGGTATGAGGCACTGCACTGCTCTGTGGAGCTGCTGAACCTGCAGGTGCAGTCATCGTCATCCGAATGGAAGAAGGTGGTCATCTCCACCTCACTGCTCATAAGGTGGATGGGCTATTCCAACCCCCTGGCTCTTGCCGCTGCTCCACCTTTGCAGTTCTGTTTACCTGGGTTGTGTGCTCTGGGCCATCCCTCCTTCATGGCCGCTTATGCTGAGCAGACACCAGAGAGTCTGTCTCTGTGTCCCTGTCCAGGTTTTCCTGGATGCCCCCACCAGCACAGAGTGGAAAGACAGGGCCAGGAGTCCCCAGAGTCCCGTGCGCTCCATGGGCACTGGCAGTTACAGTGGGTTGTCAGCACAGAAGGGAGCTAGCTCTGGGTGCGAGCCATCAGCGGACACCAACCTCAGCCAGGCACTGTTGTTCAACAGCTCCTCCTTCACCACTCCAAATCCGTGGTCCATAGCCTTGAAGAAGAACATAGAGCTGGTTCACTGCAGAGTGCCTTCAAGTCCGCCAAGGTGACGCTCTCGGAGAGCAGGGGCAGCTCCGCTAGGTACCACATCTCCTGCCCATCCAGGTTGTAGATTATCTTGGTCTCCTCACGGGTCTGGCCTGGCAGCCCACGCACCCCTTGATAATTCTCTAATACAAGCTTTAAGGCTATAAAGTTCCCTCTAAGTACCACCTTAGCTATATCTCACAAGTTTTCATATGTGATATTCTTTCAAGTCGAAGTATCTTTGAATGTCTACTATGATTTCCTCTTTGACCCCAAAATTATTGAGAAGTATATACCATTTCCAAAACCCATGATATTTTTAGAACTTATTTCTGCTATTAACTTCTAAATACCTATATGTGGTCAAAGAAGATGGTATTTGTGATACCAATTCTTTGAAATGTATTGAGTCTGGTTTTATGGACTACTATAAAATCAATTTTTATACATGCTCCATAAGTACCTGAGAGAAAAATTTTTCTTTCTAATTTTTTGGTGCAAGGTTCTATTGTACACCCATTAAATCAAGCTTATTTATTTCTCTTCCATCTTGACTAAAAATTTTTTCTATGCTTGATCTAACAAGTACAGGGAGATCTATGTGAAAACTTCTCACTACTATGAAGGATTTGTCAATTTATCCCTGGAATTCTATTAACCAGCTTAACATTTTATGTCTTTGTGAATTTTAAATGTGGTGACAGTTTATTTCCCACTAATGTTTTTTACCTTATAATTTTATCTGATATTAATTAGCTACAGCAGCTTGCAGTTAGTTTGCAGGATTTTGTTTTACTTTTTCTTTCATCTGACAATCTTTCTGTTCAAACAAATCTTATGTTAATTTTCAGTTTGATATACATTAAAAATCCACTGTAAGTAGGGAGTATAAAAATATAGTTTCATGCCACTGTGACATTAATATTTTTCAATGAGTGTATTCTGTCACAATACTACAAAAATATTGAAATTATTTGTCCCCACCATATTGTACACTGAGAAAATCCTGACCTATCAGAGGCAATAACCTTCTAACCTACTCTTCTCCCATGCTACACCTCCCAAAAAGATAATAACTTTATTTAACCCTTCCCATTTGGGAATGGAAGTGAAAAGAAAACAGGACCTAACATTTTTTCAGGGTACATTTTGACAGGGTTTTGTTGTACGTGAACTTATTTCTCCCGTCTTATCTTTGGTTTTCTGTCTCATTTTTTTCTTTGAATTGTTTTCCTCCTTTCTTTGTTGAATTGCCTGAAACTAGTTTCTTCCTATACTTTCAAGGTTTACCTTGAATTTTTGCCAGATACATATAACAAAATCTAAAGATACTATTTGATCTCCCTCTTCTAAGAATAAGGATCTTAGAACAGTTTAAGACAAATTATTCTCTCTGGTCTCACTATTATTGTCTACTATTTCAGCTGTTCTTTTTCTTAAATCCCAGAAATTGTTCATTATTATTATATTCATGGCTGTTTCCAATGGGCTACTCCAACAGCTCATAGACCACTAGCTAAAAGAAAGACCACCAGTGGTCTGGAGAGGATTCTGAAAAGCACTGCCTGACCCATTTCCTGAGTGTGGTGTTCACACGCTTCCATGTCTGCACAGGTCTCTCCCTCTACCTAGAATGTCCTTCCCCCTACTCTTTTTCACTAGGATGACTTCTACTCATTCTTTAACACATTCTTCAATATTTTCTGAGGGCCCACTATTGCAAGGTGCTGAGTGTAGAACACTTAACAAGATGGAAGTGGTCTGTGCCCTCAAATCTTACAGTGTAGCAGGAAAAACAGACACTGAACAGTAGCAAGTAATAGCTAATATTCATGGAGCATTTGCTAGGCATTGTTCTAAGCACTTCCCAAGTAAGTTCATTTAATCCTTAAAACAATCCTATATACTTTCTATTGTCTCCATCTTATAGACAGAGAGAGACTAAGTATTTTGTCCTAGGTCACAGGCGTGGTAAGTAAAACAGAATATAGTATTTCAACCCAGGCCTTCTAACTTCAGAAACTGTATTTCTAAACACTAAGCTATACAAATGAGCTTATGGTTACAACCTGTAAGAGCGATGAACCAGCAACTTCATAAGTCGCACAAATAAATAAAACTGCTGTAGGGTGGAGGGGACTGATTTAGACAGGGTAGATCTCTCTGACATGAAGACTGAAGTCAAACATAGGGGAGGCATTTAGTCCCTTAAGCAGTGAGAATTACAAGTGAAAGGCTCCAAAGTTGGAAAAGACTTTTAGGGAATTCAAAGAACTGAAAGAAACATGGTGAGAGCAGAGTCAACAGATTTCATCCATGCTTAGCTGAACTTGCTCTTTGAAGCCACAGAGAATGGACAGAGAGTGGCAGGTGGGAATAGCACGGTAAACATTAGAATCACTGTGGGGAATGGAAGACAAGGGTGGCCAGGAACACAGACACACAAAGCTTCAGCCTGAATGTCTAGTAGAGAATAAAGGCTGTGCATTTTAGGAGTACTAATCTACACAGTCTCATTTTTCTCTAGAAATGTTTAATAGTCCAAATGTTGGGGCAAAGAAGGCAACTGATAGGATGGTTTGGGGATGGGAGAAAGGAGGAGTGAAAAAGTGGAAGGAAATGGATCAAGATATTGAGGAACCAGTGTAAACAAAGGGGCCAGAGATCTGTAAGTCAAAAAGCAAGTAGAGTGGGAGAAACACTACATAAAATTTGAAAGAGGGGTCAGAAGGTAGGATACGGGTGTGTGAGACTTCAGTTTCACGCTTCTCCAACTGAGCCAGCCAGGCACACCCTCCACTCCTACGCTTTACACGTGTTCATACAAAATTAAAAGGAAGACAAAAAAAGATATTGAATGTACATGAGGAATGGTAAGATGTAGGGAGTTTTAAGCTATACTTAAAATGAAGATCTCTAATATAAGATATTAAAATCTTAAAAATAATAAAAAAAAAACATAAAATTAACATCAAGGAACCCCCCACAATTGTCAGTAAGAGAAAGAGCTTACCTTTGAAGAATCAACTCTGCTTGTTGTTCAGAAATAGTTAGACCTAATGTCTGAAGAGACTGGACAATTTCAGAAGCCTCAATTACTCCTTTAAAAAATTAAAAAGAGCATAAACTCAGATTCAGAACTGATAAGGATCTTAGAAATCATGAATTTTACATCTCTCATTTAGTAATGGAAAGTCTTGGACTCAGTAAGGCAAAATTTTTATGAATCTAGGTGAGTTATAGGTTTGCTTAAATACATACTTCCACACCAGCTCAAAATTTAACAAATAGACTAAACAAGTACATAGACATTATTTCATTCAAAAATCATAAAGCCTCGTAGGTGAATAATGATATGCCATCTAAAGAAGAAAGCTTATGTGGCATGATCAAGTAGCATTAAGCAGCAGCAGAACTGAGATTCAAATCAAGACACTCTAACTTCGAAGTAAATTACATTAACTAGGATCTATTCATTTCACAACTTTGCACTTCTATACTTTGATAAATGAGTAGGCATCTCATATGCATAAAGATGCATTGCACTGGCTTAAAAAGAAGTAGAAAATGACCAAACGAAGCCCAAGAGTGGGGCTATTCCTTTGAGAAATCTGGCAGTAAAAATAAAGAAATCAGGGCTAGTAGGACAGTGGAAGAAGGAAAATTATTATTATTAAAGAAATCAGAGCATGTTTATAGACAGAATGAGAGGACTATGAAGAAAGGAACAAAGAGAAAATAGAAGCAATAAACTGGAGCATTAAATACTACTTTCCCCTCAAGCAACTCACAGATTCATGATCCCAACATCAATATACATGAAATAGGATGAAACAAAACAAAGCATGAGAGGGTCCGATGCCAAACTAGTACTAATGCAAAGTTCTCCAGGAAAAGAGGAGGACAAAAATGACTGTTAGCGATGAAAGGAAAGACTTCATCTAAGAGAAGGACTTTGAAGAAACCCCAGAATTCAGGGGCACCTGGGTGGCTCAGTCAGTTGAGCGTCTGACTTCAGCTCAGGTCATCATCTCGCAGTTCATGTGTTCAAACCCTGCATCAGGCTCTGTGATGACAACTTGGAACCTGAAACCTGCCTTGGATTCTGTGTCTCCCTCTCTGCACCTCCCCCACTCATGCTCTGTGTGTCTCTCTCTCAAAAATAAATAAACATTAAAAAAAAATAATTAAAAAAAAAAGAAATCCCAGGATTTGGAGAGTTTTCCTGGAGAGAGGAAGAGAGAAACACGAGAATCTGAACAATGTAAGAACAGTTAGAGGTATCTATTTGTTAGCAATGAAATTCCTTATATACCACTCTGAATATTCTCCTTTATTTTTCATTTTTTCTAACATTTATTTATTTTTGAGAGACAGAGCATGAGTTGGGAAGGGGCAGAGAGAGGGAGACACAGAACCTGAAACAGGCTCCAGGCTGTCAGCACAGAGCCTGATGCAGGGCTTGAGCTCACAAATCATGAGATCATGACCTGAACTGCAGTCAGATGCTTAACCAACTAAGCCACCGAGGCACCCCTGAATGTTCCCCTTTATAATTGCACTCTTAAATACAGCCGATTCTCATTATTCATGGCAGTTATGTTCTACAAGGTCACTATAATCCCTGAATTATCAAATACTGAACCATTATTCCTATGGGAAATACAGGGGTAGGTTCCTGTGAGCCTCTGATCACAATATTTTCACCAATCAATCAATACAAAGCCTTGTCAATATAAAACCTTGTTATATGTGTATATAAATATATGGTACTACATAATACCATATTATATTGTTGATTCAATACCAATTGAACTCACGGCTATTAGTACTACAACTCATGCCTGAATGAAGTTTATCTAATATACATATTTTCTTCCTAAGGCACATCACAGCCTTCTTGCATTCAGGAATGCTAGACAGCACTTCAGCACCATGCTTGGGAGCCACTTTGAACAGCAAAATCACCAACAAAAAGCACAAAAATGCACAAAACAAAAACAAAAAACCATGGCACTAAGTAGACTGCAGAAGGACACTTGTCTACAGTAGGAGTGCTAAAACAAGAAAGCAGAGCATCACTTTCTTCTTTCTCAGCTAGAAATGTGCTCGTCAAGCAAATGAAATTTGTTGCTACTCTGCACATGTCCGTGAAGGACTGAAAAAATGCTGTAAGCATTGATTTTGGAATTACTTCTGGAGTTAAATTTTAGCAAGTAGACAAATTCTCAAATATAGAACCCACAAATTAGGAAAGACTATGCTTTGCTTTAAGAGGTCTGATAAACAGGGGTGCCTGGGTGGCTCAGACGGTTAGGCGGCTGACTCTTGATTTTGGCTCAGGTCATGATCTCGTGGTTTGTGGGTTTGAGCCCTGCATCAGGCTCTGCACTGACAGGGCAGAGTCTGCTTGGGATTCTCTTTCTGCCCCTCCCCCACTTCACTAGCTCTCTCTCAAAATAAATAAATGAACTTTAAAAAAAAAAATATATATATATATATATATATATATATATATATATATATATATATATATATGAGAATAGAGTCTCCAGAGTCTATTAAAAAAAAGAAGCCTGGGGGCGCCTGGGTGGCGCAGTCGGTTAAGCGTCTGACTTCAGCCAGGTCACGATCTTGCTGTCTGTGGGTTCGAGCCCCGCATCAGGCTCTGGGCTGATGGCTCAGAGCCTGGAGCCTGTTTCCGATTCTGTGTCTCCCTCTCTCTCTGCCCCTCCCCCGTTCATGCTCTGTCTCTCTCTGTCCCAAAAATAAATAAACGTTGAAAAAAAAAAATTAAAAAAAAAAAAAGAAGCCTGATAAGCACAAATATGAACTTACAATAAGAAACTATTTCAAAATCTACAAACAAGATAAATTAAGGGAAAACTGTTTTCATTTACTACAAATGTACCATAAAATTTCACCTTTAATTATTTCCTCTGGATCATTTAGAATTTTCTGGAATGAACAACTGATATGTGCACAACTTACATACTGGGATGATTCACCTCTGCTTATCTGGCAGATGATCCTGAGGGGGTTCCATCTCCCAGCTACTGCCTGCCTTAACACTATACACACAGTCCTACCTATTTGACTGAACTGTAATGGGTTCAACATAGGATGAATGTTTGTAGAGAAGTAAAGCTGATAGTAAGAACTGCATTTTGCTAAAAGATTGGACTAAGGCTAGACTTGGGGACATATAATGTGTAAGGCTTAGAGGAGAAGGTAACAAATGTTCGAATCGGACTGGTTTCCACCACAAACTCAGCTTCTTAGATGACTGTCACAGACTTGAACCATCATCAAATTCAAAGGTTTAGTTGTTTGAAGAAACTTGCTTTATGCCTAAAGTTTATATTCAGTATAAACGAGGGGCCAACAAACTATGACCTTCCAGCCAAATGAGGCCTGTTGCCTGCTTTTATAAATAAAGTCTTATTGGAACACAGTCATGTCCATTCATTTACATTTTGTCTAGAGCTGTTTTTGCACTATGACAGCAGAGATGAGTAGCTGCAACTGAGACCACATGGCCCACAAAGCGAAAATATTTACCCACTGACCTTTTACAAAAAAAAATTGCCCACCCCAACTGTGAACTATATTTTCTCCTCAATATATTTAATGTGTTTCTTGAATAACAAGTCTGTGAATTAAATGGCCCTGACTACTCATTTATAGGAAGGGGTTTGAGGATCCATTTTAGTTTTTTATTAAGTTTCTTATGCATTATAATTTTTAAAAAATAAATTCTCACTTCCTATCAAAGGCTGCCTTGAGTGATAAGGGTTTCATGACCCCCCCCTTTCTCCTACTGTGGCACTTGTTTTTGCTCTACACACTGGGACTCCATTAACTCCAAACTATTAATCTAAATAGTGAAAGCATAATTCCAGTCAGAAGATACATATTTAGGGGCACCCGGCTGGCTCAGTTAGTAGAGCATGCAATTCTTCATCTCAGGGTGGTGAGTTCGAGCCCCACACTGGAGGTAGAATTCACTTAATTATAAAAGAAAAGAAGACACATATTTAAATGTCTATCTAGTACTTTTCCCCAATTTCCATGATCTGAGAACAGTTGCTCTAAATTAATTCTTTCAAAAGACTATTAAATGTAAGACAATTTGAAATTTTTTTTAAATTTCAGAATATATAACATTTTATATTTAGAATATATTTAACATTTTAAATTGTAGACTATATATGAATAAAAATAAATATCTCTTGCCCAGAGAGCAAGGAAACATAACTATTTTTAATCTATAACTTTAAGTCAAATTGGCATAATACTCCATAGTGAACATCTTATAAACCGCCCTACTCAGTTTTTAATTCAGTAGACAAAGCTATGTCTTTGTCTTTTCTTCACTAAGACATAAATCCTATAGAAAATCACTTCACTAAGAAAAACAAGTACTACACACTATTAACAATTGTTTTCCAAATAAAAAAAGAGAGACCAAAAACACATTGCTTTATACTGTTGGAAGTATGAGAAGGGCTTCTTCATAGCTGGTGATGAATAGAAAATAAAGACACACCATCATTATTTTTGTCCAAACTCTTAAATGCCAACTTCATTTTTTTCTCATGGTCTTTAAGGTACTGCATAAATTCTTCAAAATCCAGCTTCCCATCTTTGTTGGTATCACCAGTAGTTAAGATTTTCTACAAAAAAAGAAGAAAAAGAGTTTTAAATAGGCTAAACTGCAAAATTATTTGGACATACAAACACTTTGAGCAGATTGCCTGTTTTCCAGAAGACATGCATTTTATAAACTCCAAGATAAAAAACACATACTTGACTTAGTATAGGATTTAAATGTCTAAAATAGTGTTTTTCCCTTTGATTTCCAAAATTAAATAATCTTTTCCAAAAAATGATCCTTATAAAAAGCTGTCATATCAAACTATCTATCTCTATTAATACAAATCATTGCTTTTGAGAAAGAAATAAAATTATGTTATTTGATATTACAAGCAAGACTTCTACCACCACTCAAAATATAAACCTTCTGCCTGGTAAGACACTCATAATCACCCACTCAAAGCTTATAGACTCTATTAGTTTAATGGTCACACTTTGTGGAGAAAATAATGTCTTATTGTGAAATAATGCCTCATTACAGAATGTAAAATGGCCAGACCTCCAAGCTTTGGGCTCAAAGAAAAGGATCTGAACTCCAAAAGATGTAACAAAAGCCTGGAGGAAAATTTATGATTTTAAATGCATAATTTGAAGGGCACCTGGGTGGGTCAGTTAGTTAAGCGTCCAACTTTGGCTGAGGTCATGATCTTGTGATTCGTGGGTTCATGAGCTGTGTTGACAGCTCAGAGCCTGGAGCCTGCTTTAGATTCTGTGTCTCCCTCTCTCTCTGCCCCTCCCCAACTTTTTCTCTGTCTCTGTCTCTGTCTCTCTCTCTCTCTCTCTCAAAAATAAATAAACATTTCTAAAAAATTAAATGCCTAATTTGAAATGAAGGAAGGCTAGGGGCACCTGGGTGGCTCAGTCAGTTAAGCATCCAGCTTTGGCTCAGGTCGTGATCTCACATGAGTTAGAACCCTGCATTGGGCTCTCTGCCGTCAGCACAGAGCCTGCTTCAGATCCTCTATCTCCCTCTCTGCCTCTCTCCCTCTCTCCCTCTCCCTCTCTCTCTCTCTCTCTCTCTCTATCTCAAAAATAAATAAATATTTTAAAAAAAGGAAATGGAAAAAGGCTAGAAATCAATGATGAGTCAATGAGGCTTACCTCAATCTCAAAAAATCAGAAAAAAAGTTTGAAACAAGGCTGAAAGAAAAAAATAAAGAATAAAATGAAGAAAATGTGTAATTGAGACAATCAGTAATATAAATGATGCCTCTTTGGGAATACCAATAAAACTGATAAACCCCTGAAAGTGGCAAATAACCAATGATAGTGAAAATCACTAGATACTACAGCTATTAAAGATATTATAAACAATTTTATATCAAAAAATATGAAATCAAGATAAAATAGCCAAATGCCTAGAAAAAAAGAACTTATCAAAAATTGATACAACAGAAAATATGAGGAGGCCTATAAGTATTAAAGAAATTTTAATCTGTAATTTTAAAACATTCCCAGGAAAGAAAACTATAAGCAGTGTCATTAGTGAAATAGATGCAAAATCCTATATACTAGCAAATCAAATATGACAATATCTAAAATTATAATACTACACATAAAATGGATATTATTTACATATAGTTTTGTATTTACTTATATGTAGTTTTATATATTATATATCATTATATGTGTATATATATGATTTTATATATATATATAGTTGTGCACAATACATATAGTTACATACAACAAGGTGAATGGATTCCAGTAATACCAGGTTAGGTTAATACTATTAAAAAAAATCTTGTAATTTACCACATTACCAGAATAAAAATCATATGATCATCTTAATAAATGCAGGAAACCATCTGATGGATTCAACATCATTCATGATCAAAAACTCTGAGCAAACTAGAAACAGTGTGGTGTTTCCCCAATCTGATAAAAGGTATCTACCAAGAATTCTAGCCTTTTTTGTTTAACCTAGTATGAAAAGGATTCTCTCATCTGCAAACTAAATAGCCTGAATTCAAAAACCACCAATTATTGCTTAGAGCTTTAAAAACAATTACATTTATATTATCACTGAAAAATAATTATTGCTATTTACTTTTTTATAAATTAGATTGAAGATCATTTTCAAAAAGGAAATACATTTATATTATCACTGAAAAATAATTACTGCTATTTGCTTTTATAAATTAGATTGAGGATCATTTTCACCTGGAAATTATGTCCTGATTACTCAAATACATATACTGAGATGAGCATAACTCAAGAGAAAATGTCACAGCATTCTGAGGCCCCATGTACATACTCAAGTTTCTTCTAAGAAGTTTGAATTTTGGTCAATGGAAATATCAGGGAACAATTATCATTTCGTAAATTACAAGTTAAAAGACATCCCGACCCTATCTTTGAACAGCTTTTTTTTAACCCATATTACTTTAACCCTTCTTGTGGTAAATAAGGACTCCAACTTACAAAAATATGAAAGACCAGGGTTTCCCTTTTGAATTTTCTTTTGTATTCCTCTGTAGAAATAAATGAAGACCTATCAAATGAGAAAAGCAAAGGCTATTTGTTCTGAGCTTACTTATAGCAAGGGAATCAGCCATGGTCAGTTGTGGCTGAGACTCAAAGGCAGGCACAGAATGGGCAAGCTTTATAGTGGGGAAAAGGGAGGCTTCGGCTGTGCCCTGATTGGCAGCTCTTGGCCTGGGGAAGCTATAGGCAAGCTAACTAGAAGTGGGAGGCATCCTGTGTGATTGGTTAGGAGTACCTATTCAGCTTTCTGGTCCTAAGTTGGAAATGGAGATAAAAATTACAGAAGCTGTCAGTTATCAATCAATCTGTGGCCATTTGGGGCCATTACAGAAGTTATTATTTTGCTTTCCGGATTGTCTAGAGACCACAATCTGGCCTCCTGTTAAGTCTTAGTTATAGCAGGTTGGTTGTCTGGATCATTTATTATAGAAAATGGGTTGGTTTCCTGAGTGGATTGCTACAAGTTGTGGGCCAAAGTTCAATTTTAAATATGGGCAAACCATTGTCCATACTTGTGTATTCAGTCTCTCCCCCTTCACAGTAAAAAGCCAAATAAAACATTATTCAAAAACCTATTAGCTATCAGAATAAAAAGTTGTATCTTTTCTTGCTTATCATTACATAAGTACCATTTCTATTTTTTAATTGGTTGAATTATTAATCTATATAAATGAGTTTTCTACTAGGGAAGCTGGAGACATGTGGGAGAAAACTCACATCAGAACCCCCTAAAGATGTCACTGTCACCTGAGGAAAAGCCACATCAGTGTTCCCTGGAAGTATAAGGTTCTGTGTAGTTGCTGAAAGTCCTCCAGAATTAACTCTTCCTTGGTTTTAATATGTGAGCCCTCAGCAGTCATCACTGGGTATACAAAGCCTTTATATGGCTCACACCATCTCTTACCAAAAACAAAAGATTTGCAAAAAAATTTTTTGACAAAAAAAAAAATGTTTCAAGAACTGAACTGGTTTATGGCTTAAACCAGAATTTCTTATAAAAGCATAGTTTGTATCAAGTAAACAAACACAAGTCACACTTGAAAATCTAAGTGCAAGAGTGGCTTTAAATAAGCCTAAAAAGGATATTTAGCTTTAAAAAGAAGAATACTTTAGTTTTTGTTTTAGGAATTTAAAAAATTGAGTGAACTTTCCAGAGATAACATTTTGGGTTGGCCTAGTCCACAGACAATACCCAATCCAGGCCTCTGATGCTACCAATGAAGAAACTAAGGCACAGGGCTTGACATAGAGAACATGCCCAAAGTACAACTGATCTATCACTGGTTGGATGATTCAAATAAAGATTCCCAAAGATCACACAGCTAGTAAGAAGAATTTTACTAAATCTTAACATCGACAGAACTCAGCCAAGAGATTTTTGAGAACAAAATACCAATGATCTGAAATGAATTCAATGGTCCTCATGGTCTTGAATCTGCCATTCTACTGGTGTAGATACCCAAAGAGCAAATATAATTGGAAAGGAATTCTATTCAATACTAATTTCCAAACAGAAAATAATTTGGAAATACAGTGATTGAAACAGGTATAAGGCATTACATACTGAGAAGTAACCTATAATCTAGGCAGCTGGGAAAAAAGAGGGATTCCATGAGGTAATGATGCCTGAGCTCAGTCTTCAAAAGTCTGCTAATTGGGCATGCTATGAGGAAAGGTCAGCAGTGGTGAAACCCCAAGACTACAAGCCACTCAGACTGAATGCCCTCCTTCCAGAAACAAAAACCAAAAGATAATATTAGACGATTTCCAACTACCACTCCCCTCCCAAACATACATATGGTGATTATCCCAGTTCCCCAAAGTGAGGAAGGAACATCATTGGCCAAGAAGCCCATTCACCCTACTAATAACAGGTGAGTATATTGAACGAGGTGACCTCCGCAAAACAAGGTTTTAGCCAACATCTTGAGAACAATCTGAATTTTGAAGTTTTATGAGGGCCAGGGGAAATAATGAGAAAATGCTTGAGAAAAGTTTTAGCTGTGTTGAGTTATTCTTAATATGGTAAAACGTGGGTAATCAGCAGGTCAATTGGGAACGTGTCAATTTGGCTTCCCCAAGCCTGTCCAGAGCTCCCAGCCCCACAACTCTCTTACCATAGCCCCAATGAGGCCCACCTGCCCTTTCTCCAGGAAATCAATGATCCTCATATCCTGCAGGCCTTCCTGAAACTCAAGGATGTCCAGGGTCCCATCTTCATTATGGTCCAAGTACCGAAAGAGTTTTTCAAAAGGGGATCCATTTGGGATGTCTCTGGCGTCAGGAGTGGACCACGCTGTGTACTCCGGCAGTTTCCCAGAGGTGGAAGTGAGAGGGAGGAAGGAGATACTGCCCACCACACGCACAGCTGGCAGGGACCTATGATAGCAGTGTTCTCCCCAGCCACTCCCCCCAGGCTCCTTGTTCGAGATTAAAACAGGAAGGGGAGGGACCATCGGAAGGGCTCCAGGGCAGAGGCTCGAGGTGCATCCGTGCGCGCGGGAGGTCTCACTGCTGGGGGCCTGGCTCCAGGCAGAGGCCATGGTGCTCCGCCTGCACTGGGAGGTCGGCGGATGAGACGCCCAGGTTTTCACCCCACTCCAGGAGGAGCCTAGAAGGGACAACTCGTGTCCTTCCCCCAAACTTCTGGAAGGACCTCTGCATAGGACTGTCTCTAAAGGTAGATATTCTTTTTAGAGAAAAGGTTGGGGCGGGGGTGGGGGGGGAGCGATGGTTAGGACATGGACTGTAGGGCCACATTGGTGGTAAGGTCCAACATTTTTTTTAGGTTGTTTCGTCACGCCTTTTTAGAAAAGCCTTCTAAGGCTGAGGCGCATAATATTGTTGTAAAGATAAGTAATTAGGAACCTGATGAAAATCTGCCCATTTGGGCTTTCTCTCTGTGATTCTACCCCACCCCCACCCCCAGTTCCTTATCTTCAGCCAGCATTTGCAGTGGCTCGGGGTCAAGGCTACTCTAACTGCCAGGGTCCCAGCTTTGCCCTTGCAGATGTTGGCAGCACACTCAGGATAATCTCAAAATGGACAGAAGTTAAGTCAGCTGGGATCCCAGAGGGATGTCAGGAGATCTTCATAAACAATGTGGCTTCTTAATCTCACTCTCCAGAGCCACTGATGGCTCTGGCTCCCCTATACATATACCTATGGTCCCTCCCCTGCTCTACTGGAAATGTAGAAGTGTAGTTTCACAGTAAAAACTCCCATTTTTTTTATGTAATTTGTTTACCTAAATATGGAATACTCTTTAAAAAGTTGAATATTAAAATTCAGGCAGGACAGCAGCAACTCTCTCATTCATTGCAGTGGGAATGCAACATAGCACAGCCACTTTGGAAGACAGTTTGGCAGTTTCTTACAAAACTAAACGCACTCTTACCATACAATCCACCAATCACGCCCTTGGTATCTACCCAAAAGAGCTGAAAACTTATGTCCACACTGGAGCCTGGGTGGCTCAGTCAGTTGAAAGTCTGACTCTTGATTTCCACCCAGGTCATGATCTCTTGGTTCATGAGATGGAGCCCCACATCAGGCTCTGGGCTGAAAATGCCGAGCCTGCTTGGGATCTTACCTCTCTCAAAATAAATAAACTTAAAAAAATTACATCCACACAAAATCCTGCACACAGATGTTTATAGCAGCTTTATTCATAATTGCCAAAACTTGGAAACAACCAAGATGGCCTTCAGTAAGTGAATTGATAAGTAAACTGTGGTACATCCACACAATGGAATATTATTCAGCACTAAAAAGAAATGAGCTATCAAGCTCTGAAAAGACAGAGGAAACTTAAGTGCATATTACATATTACTAAGTGAAAGAAGCTAATTTGAAAAGAGTACATACTATGATTCTAGCTATATGACATTCTGGAAAAGGCAAAACTATGAACACATTAAAAAGACTGGTGGTTGCCAGGGGGTTGGGGGAAAGGGTAGAAGAATGAATAGGCAGAGCACAGGGGATTTTTTTAGGGCAGTGAAAACGATCTGTATGATACTATAAAGATAGACACATGTCATTATACATTTGTCCAAACCCACAGAACACCACCAAAAGTGAATCCTAAGGTAAACCATGGACTTTGGGTGATAATGATGTGTCAACGTAGGTTTATCAATTGTAACAAATGTACAAATCTGGTGCCAGATGTTGATAATGGGGGAAGCTATGCATGTGTGGAGGAAGGGGGTATATGGGAAATCTCCGTAACTTCATTTTGCTGTGAACCTAAAACTGCTCCAAAAAATTAATTAATTAATTATTTTTTTTTTTTAATTCACAAAGAAAATTTAATTCAGCCATTATCTGTTAGCTCTTGCTCCATTTATTCACCCTGTCAAGTACTGACAACATAAAGAGGCCTGTCACATGTCCATGAAACACCCACAGGTTTGCCTCTAAGAGGAAGTTATGCTATGGTTAGTTCTAAGTACCACAGTAGGCTTTCCAATAAACACCCACCCCCCCGACCCCAGCCAGAGCTGTTGAGCAGTGGTAAACATCTAATGCTGTTTCATTAGATGTGCTGTGGCCCCATCAAGAATGAATTCTCCCACAAAAGGAGAACTGCACAGTCCACAGGTTCCCTGTGCACTGCAGAGAAGGCACGTACTCACAAAGAGTCATAGAAGACAGACATCCAGACAGGGCACAAGAGTCCAGTGGTCCGAGGAGAAAAGACAAAAGTAATGGCCAGAGTAATAAGGAAAACTGACAGAATCTTACAGAACTGATAGGAGGAAGCAAAACATAGAGCTGATAGTTTCATCTAATAAAAGGGCAACTATTTTTGTTGAATAGCTAGCTCTTCCCACTTTTAAAAATTACCCTGTTCCTAATTTGCTTATAATTACCCCCCACCCATCCATCCAACACAGACCTCCTATACGGAAAGCTGTGAGGACACGGTTGTGGGACCCTGTCTGTCTTGTTCACCACTATGTCCCCAGTTCATTGAACAGTGTCTGGCACTACTCAAAAGCATTAATTGAATGATATTAATATTTGTGCTACCTACTATGTAGGTCTTACCATTCTTAGTTTACATTTCAGGTTTCCAGGCATTAAATAGCTCACCCAAGGTCACAAGTGGTCTAACTAATTCCACAGCTCATAATAATAACCACCACACACATTGCACCAGTGAATGAAATAGGTATGATCGTCTACAGTTCAGAGTGGGGCATCAAACTTTCTCAACAAATCCTTTCACTGTGTTCATAGGTCCTGTCCAGTAAAGAAATAATTCTGGGGTGCCTGGGTGGCTCAGTCGGTTAAGCACCCGACTTTGGCTCAGGTCATAATCTCACGGTTCATGAGTTCAAGCCCCGTGTTGAGCTCTGTGCTGACAGCTCAGAGCCTGGAGCCTGCTTCAGATTCTGTCTCCCTCTCTCTTCACCCTTCCCCCACTCATTCATTCATTCATTCTCTCTCTCTCTCTCTCTCTCTCTCTCTCTCTCTGTCTCTGTCTCTGTCTCTGTCTCAAAAATAAGTAAATGCGGGCGCCTGCGTGGCCTAGTCGGTTGAGCATCTGACTTTGGCTCAGGTCATGATCTCACAGCTCTGTGAGTTTGAGCCCCACATCGGGCTCTGTGCGGACGGCTCAGAGCCTGGAGCCTGCTTTGGATTCTGTGCCTCCCTCTCTCTCTGCCCCTAACCCACTCGCGTTCTGTCTCTGTCTCTCTCAAAAATAAATAAACATTAAAAAAAAAATAAGTAAACATTTTTTAAATAAATAAAAAGAAAGAATTCTGAGTGCACTAGGGTAAAATTATACAGGTACGCTGAAGCCTTGAACAAATGGGTAATAATTTACCAGGCAGAAAAGAGGGAGTGAGAGCAATGCCAAGCAGAGAAAAGAAAATAAAGAGACAAATGTCCATGGTTGTGGCCCAATCAGGGAAACAGAATGTTGGGGTTTGGGAAGAAGACTAACAGGTAGACTGCTATCAAGATGGAATGGGTATTTTATGCCTTAAGAAAGACTTCTTCCATTTTTTTCATTCTTTCCAAAATAAAGATGTCATCCCTTGAGGGATAAGATTTTAGAATATAAGGAGAAAAAACAAAAGATACAGATGTTATATATTTTAGAACATTTGACATAAATGTATTTGGAATTCATTGTTTTTCTTATACCATAATCTCCCTGCTATGATGTCCTAAAATGTACCTCTATGATTTCTTTATCATATTCTCTTTAGTAATAAAGTTTCCGACAACTGAAATGCTAATGAAATAAATCCCTCTTGTTAACAGAGGAATTATGTCATGGAGTAAAACCCTGAAAAGAAATTGCATGCAAAGCAATACACATTTGCTAAGCTACTGTTTTTGTATGTGACCCTATTCCATCTGTAGTTGTAAATATAAAATTTATGGACAGAGAATCAAAACAATCATAGCATGTCAGAGTTGGAAGACCCCTTAAATCAGGCTGTCCAGTCCAACCACTTGTCAGACACTGCCTAATCGTTTAGCATACACTCAAAACCCATTAGGACAGAGGGTCCTCAAGTCCATCATCTAGTACCTGTGACATCACATTTTAAAGGCTTTTCTACATGAACTTTCATATCCAGTCAAGAGCTCAGTCGGTTAAGTGTCCAACTCTTGATCTCAGCTCGCATCTTGATCTTAGGGTTGAGTTCAAGCCTCATGTTGGGTGTGAAATCTACTTAAAAAAAAAAAAGATCTCTGTCCAAGAAAGATATTTGCATTTTAAGAATAATGAAAGTAAAGCAAAGGGTTAAGTGACTTGACCAGGACTACACAGTCACACCACGTAGGGACCTTGTTGGCCATGCTACTTCCCTTCCTGCTCTCAGCAGTCTCTGCTGTGAGAGTCCTAGACCCCTTATGATGATAAATCTCTCCTAAGAAAGTTACAGTAAGACTTGATGCACATGAAAATATGGCAAACAACTTAGTTTTAAAACTGCCTGTAATTTACCTGGTTAACTAAACACATTTGTTAAATCAGCCAGCTCTGAACCTGGATACAGGAATACCTTCATACTCTATGAAACCTGACCCCCATTCTCCTCCACATACTACTAAAAGAGGAGTCACTAAAATGATGCCGAGATTGGAGAAGGAGGAAAAATATCTGTAAAATCCTTTGGGCAAGATCCTCTTTTTTCATTTTATTGCCTGAATTCAAAATTTTTCATTTTATTGCCTGAATTCAAAAATGCATTTGTTGTTTTTTTCGTTTTGGTTTGGTTTTGGCCCTACACTGTTCCAAATTCTTCCAAATTCTTCTTCTAAATTGAAACAAAATAGCATAATTCCAGCTAAAACTGCTGACTCTTCCCCATCAGTTTATTTTCCTCAGAATTTCCATTTGGGTAAATTAAAATTCAGATTATTTCCTCTATTCTTTAATGTTCTAAAACTTGTTCCTTAGAGTACCTCAAATGGCATCCAAACATTGGGACTGTACTTTAGAATGCTCTAATGTAGCCTTTGACGAAAAACAATAAGGAGGAGGAGAGGGAGGAGGAAAAAATAGAAAATACTCTAGGGGCGCCTGGGTGGCTTGGTCAGTTAAGCATCTGACTTCGGCTCGGGTCATGATCTCACGGCTGTGGGTTCAATCCCTACATCAAGCTGTGTGCTGACAGCTCAAGCCTGCTTTGGATATTGTGTCTCCCTCTCTCTCTCTCTCTCTGCGCCCCCCCACCCCCACTCGTACTCTCTTTCAAGAAAAATAGACATTAAGGGGCACCTGGGTGGCGCAGTCGGTTAAGCGTCCGACTTCAGCCAGGTCATGATCTCGCGGTCCGTGAGTTCGAGCCCCGCGTTGGGCTCTGGGCTGATGGCTCAGAGCCTGGAGCCTGTTTCTGATTCTGTGTCTCCCTCTCTCTCTGCCCCTCCCCCGTTCATGCTCTGTCTCTCTCTGTCCCAAAAATAAATAAACGTTGAAAAAAAAAAGAAAAGAAAAGAAAAATAGACATTAAAAAACAATTTTTTTTAAAAAAAAAGAAAATATTCTAAAAAGCAGAACTTGCTTTGAAATCTTTTCCCTGGGTAGTTTTGCAACACTTAGTAATGGTTAGCTGTATTCCTTAAGACTCTCTTCTACACTCTACTTTTATATTCCATATTCTTTCCATTTAAGGTCTAAAAGAACTTAAACAGAAATCTGCTGTCTTCTAATTACTGAATTCATTACAAACGCTTGGAAACATGGAGAGGAGATATTATCAGATGGAAATTTAGAGAGATTTCACTTCATGCTGAATATTTGTCTTAGCTGCAAACTATTAGGCTTCCCTTGAAGAGTCACCTCATAGTTCTCATTTCTAGGTACTCAAGTAAATAATCTCCCCAATCCTTGACATTATGCAAACCCTTGACCTATGCCTCTGAAACTCTCCCCCATACAGACTGACCATGTGACCCTAATTCCAAGTACTTGGTTAGCTACTGTTTCCCAGGCTTGCTTTAACCCTCTCTTCCTCCACTTATTTTCCACACGGCCACCACAGTGATCTTCCTTTTAAAAACATCAGTCTGCCTGTGTCCCGCTCTTACTTAACACCTCTCAAGGCTCCCATTGCTCATATAAAAGCCAAACCATTCAACAGGCCCAAAATGTCTTTGAGGATCTGACCTGTCTTCCTCTGATATGACACTAATTTTTCAAGAAGACCAACCAGGCACTAAGTGGAAAGTCAGCTGTACTGAGGCCTTCTGTTCTGGAAGGGGCACTTGGCTCATCCTCACAGGAACAGATAACCTCCTCCAGGTAGGGGTTTCCCTTTCCCCTATCTGGAGGCTTATGGAATACCTGATTGACAGGCCTGAAATCCCCACATAACATAGCATCTGACCAGGGAATCTGCTTCATAGTAAAAGAGGTGTGGAAGTAGGCCCATGACCAAGGGATCCACTGGCGTATTACACACCACATTGTCCAGAAGCAGCCATCCTCACAGGATGCTAGAGGGGCCTACTGAAACCATAACTGAAGCACTGAGGAGACAATATTTGGCCAAAGTGAGTTGCCACCCTTCAGGATGCAGTATATGTATGAGATGAGAGACCTCTGTATGGTTCTGTGCCCCCAACAGGAAGAAAACATGAGTTCAGGAACCAAGAGGTAGGAGCAAGAGCAGTCACACTTACTAGCATTCCATGTGACCCACTGGGAGACTTTTTGCTTCCTGCTCCCACAACTCTGGGCTTTACAGGGTTAGTTTCTGGTCCCCAAACAGGGAATACAGCAAGGGTCCCCCTGAACCACAGCTACAGCTACCACCAGGACACTTGGAACTCCCTGGGTCCAGGGACCAACAGGCAAGAAAAGAAGTCACTGCTTTAGTAGGTTTCAGTTGACCCCGATCAGCAGGAGACAGGGCTGCTTTTATGCAATGGAGACAAACAGGAATAGGTATGGAACTTAGGTGACCCATGTGGACACCACAAATGCTACCTGGTACTCCACTGCCCAATTAGAACTGTGAATGGACACAAGCAGCAACACTGGCTTGAGAAGCTCAGACCCCTCACAAATGAAGGTTTGGGGCAACCGGAAGTCACAAAGACCTGCAGGCATTATAGCTGAGTATGAGTGGAATTTAAAGGAGACAGTCAAGAGGCGCCTGAGTGGCTCAGTCGGTTAAGCGTCTGGCTCTTGACTTGGGCTCAGGTCATGATCTCACGGTTGTGGGATTGAGCCTCACATCAGGCTCCACACTGAGCATGGAGCCAACTTGAGATTCATTCTCATTCTCACTCTCTCTCTCTCTCTCTACCCCCGCCCTCCAGCTCACACTCTCTCTCTCTCTCTCTCTCTCAGAATAAATAAATATTGTTTTTAAAAAATAGACAGTCAAGAAGGGAAATGAGTACCAGCTGTGACTGGAATGGAGACTGTAGTTTGTCTCACTGACCTCCCTGAGAAACAGAGGGAGAGAACAATGAGGAAGTATTCCCCACAATGATGTAGAGAAGCAGATTTGCATGGCACAAGGAGAGGTCTCTGGTGGCTAGGTCAGATCACCCGTGAAGGAAAACTGATGTGGGAGCAGAGCTGACTGACGGCTGCCCTTGCCACACCCTTGGACCCTGCTGCCATAGCTCTGACACCAAGTACGTGCTTGCTCTGGGCTGCTCCAACCAAACACTGGCCACGGCAGGGGACCAGCACAGGGCAGCCTGTGACACAGGACTCCACTGACAACATTTGCCCTGTGACTCCCTATTATCTTAGCTGAGACTTTCTAAGAACACTGCTTTGACCTAAAGTTGTTCCAAAATCATTCTTTCTTCAACTCTTCTAACAGGGGTTAAATTTATGTCATGGTCTTAAGATCCCCTCGACTTACTCCTTTTTTCGTCCTCCTTATCCTTCACAAGCATTGCTCCCAATAAATCTTTTGCACACTCAATCCCATCTTGGGTTTCTTCCCCTCAGAAGACCAGAACTGACAGTACAAGAGAAGTTCAACACAAGAGGTGATAACATGGGATCTGGCAACTGGCTCACTCATCACCCAACCGGCAAAGAGCCCTGAGTGGAATATGGCACAAGAATAATGTTTTGCACAAGGTGGGAGCCCAATGCTGATGATTTCCCAGTGGTGATCTGGGAAATGACTGAGGACGACGCTGTGGTATAATAATTCAGGCATTTGAAAAATATGCTATAAGGGTAGGCAAGACAGTGTACTGATAAAAGGATCAATTTACCAGGAGGATACCAAAATGCTAAATTTGAACACACCAGTAGTATAGTCCACTATATAGTCTATTTTTAAAATATAAAAGGGAAAATTGACAGAATTATAAAGAGAAGTTGGCAAATCCACAATCACAGAGGGAGCTTTTGACATCTTTCAGTAGAGACTGTAGTAACAATAGTCAACTCTTGACTTCAGCTCAGGTCATGAAATAAGGGTCGTAGGATCGAGCCCCATGTCAGGCTCCACGCTGAGCATGGCATGGAGCCTGCTTAAGATTCTCTCTGCCCCTCCCCAACTCATGCTTGCTCTCTCTATAAATAAATAAATAAATTAATTAATTAATTAATTAATTAATTAAAAAAAAAATAAAGGCTAATGGCTGATTGCTTATTAGGTACCAGGCAGTTTTATAAGTACTTGACATATTTTAATTCATTTATTCTTCACAATAACCCTATGATATAGGAACTAATGTTGCTTCTGTCATAGTTGGGGAAACTGGGGCAAGAGAGGTTAGGAAAATTGTCCAGAAAGGGATGAAGCCAAAATTGGTAAAGGGGAGTTACAGAATGAATAAGTCACAGGGATGAAAACCACAGCATAGGGAATATAGTTAATGGTATTGTAATAGTGTTGTATGGTGACAGATGACAGCTACACTTGTGAGCACAGCAGAACATACAGAGTTGCTGAATCACTATGTTGTACACCTGAAACTAATGTAACATTGTGTGTCAACTATACTTCAATTAAAAAAAGAGAGAGAAAAAGAACATTGTCCAAAGTTAACTAGTTAAGTAGCAGAACCAAGATTCAAACCCAGACAGTTTGCTTAGATTTCTCCTATTTTCTTATGCATGTAAAAAGATGTTTATCTGCCAAAACTATGAAGACAATAAAAAGATCAGCAATGGGGGACAGGGATGAGTAGGCAGAGCACAGAACTTTTAGGGCAGTGAAAATTCTCTGTATGATATTGTAATGATGGATACATGTCATTATACATTTGTCCAGAACTACAGAATATACATTCCTAGAGTGAACCCTAAGGTAAACTATGGGCTTTGGGTGATAATGATGTGTCAATGTAGGTTCACTCTTGGTTTAAAAAAAGCACCATTCTGGGGGCGCCTGGGTGGCGCAGTCGGTTAAGCGTCCGACTTCAGCCAGGTCACGATCTCGCGGTCCGGGAGTTCGAGCCCCGCGTCAGGCTCTGGGCTGATGGCTCAGAGCCTGGAGCCTGTTTCCGATTCTGTGTCTCCCTCTCTCTCTGCCCCTCCCCCGTTCATGCTCCGTCTCTCTCTGTCCCAAAAATAAATAAACATTGAAAAAAAATTAAAAAAAAAAAAAAAAAGCACCATTCTGTTGAGTGATGTTGACGATAGGGGAGGCTATGCATGTCATGTGTAAGGGCAGAGGGTATATGGGAAATCTCTGTACCTTCCTCTCAATTAAACTTAAAAATTGATCTTAAAAAATAAGTCTTCATTTAGAAAAAAAAAAGATGTTTCTCTTATTTTATCCAGCATTTCTTTGTATCTTGCAATAGGAGGATTTTTTGGTTATCTTGTCCTACATAGGCTGGAAATACAAGTACTAACAACCGCTTTACCCTTAAATTTTATCTTTTTTCTGCAATTATCTCAAATGGGCCTCTGCCTTGTTTAGGCTGTTTCAAATCACAGGCCTAAATATTTTTGTATTACAGTGTTTAGGTGACTAAGACATGATCCTCATCTTCGAGATGGTTGGTCTTATTGGAGGGCACAGGCAGTAACTGAAAATAATACATTTTGAAAATGATAACAGTAGTGACATGTGAGACAAATGACTTACACATAGTAGGGTGTGATCAACTCTTCTATAGAGGGTAGCCCAAAAAGGCTCATCTCAGAGGAGGTGATACTTATAAAAACAAAACAAAAACCTCTTTTTCCCCCTAATTATAATAATATACAATTATTTTTAAAAATTGAATACAAAAATTGTGAAGAAAAAAGTAAAAAGGTAATTTAACTCCAGTCATCCATAAATAACCATTATTGACCTTTTTTTTTAAGTTTATTTTGAGAGTGTGCAAGCAGGGTAAGGGTAAAGAGAAAGGGAAAGAGAATCCCAAGCAGGCTCCACACTGTCAGTGTAGAGCCCAATAAGGGGCTTGAATTCATGAGCCATGAGATCATGACTCAAGCTGAATCCAAGTCAGAGTTTAACTGACTGAGTCACCCAAGTGCCACTACCATTATTAACATTTTATTGAAGAAGTCAAGGGGCACCTGGGTGGTTCAGTCAGTTAAGTGCTGGACTTCGTCTCAGGTCATGATCTCAGTCTATGAGTTCAAGCCCCACATTGGGCTCTGTGCTGACAGCTCAAAGCCTGGAGTCCGCTTCAGATTCTGTGTCTACCCCCTCCCTCATGCTCTGTCTCTCTCTCAAAAATAAATATTTTTTAAAAAAGAAGTCAAAAAAGAGTGCTGGGAACTCTTATCTAGCATAACTGGGAATATCTAGCATAAGCACTAATATCTAGCATAGATATCTAATAGTGCATAAGCACTACTATCTAGCATAGCACTAACTAATATCTAGCATAGCTGGGAACTAATATCTAGCATAAGCACAGGGAGTAATACTGTATATGTGTATATGTATGCATAAAATACATTTTATGCTCATGTATAATATATGTGTGTGTGTGATAGCGATAAATATATGCCATCCTATTCTATGTTTGCATTCACATAATTTTATACAACTTACTTTATAATTTGTTCATATATAAACTCTGGAAAACTAAAGGCATTTTTTATTTCTGATTTTAAGTTCTTATTTTCTTAATCAACCTTACCAGAGGTTTGTCTATTTTATTCATATTTTCAAAGAACCAACCAAAAAAGCGTATCTTTGGAAATTTAAAGCATACATTTAAATAATTCACGGGTCTGGGGCACCTGGGTGGCTCAGTTGGTTAAGTGTCCGACTTCAGCTCAGGTTATGATCTCATGGTTCTTGGGTTCGAGCCCCGCATCAGGCTCTGTGCTGACAGCTCAGAGCCTGGAGCCTGCTTCGGATTCTGTGTTTCCCTCCCTCTCTGCCCCTCTCCCACTCACATACACACACTCTCTCTCTCTCGCTCAAAAAAATTAAAAAATCTAAAAATTAATAAATAATTCATGGGTTAATGATGAAATCACATTGGAAATTAGAAAATACTTGGAACTAAATAACAAAAATACAAATTTGTGGGATGCAGCTAAAAAAAAGTGATTAAAGGGATACTGTAGTTCAAAATTAAGTCATCAAGCATTCAACTGAAAAAATTAGAAAAAGAGCAAATGAGTAAGCCCCAAGAAAGCAGAAGGAAAGACACAAATTAATGGGAAAAAAATAACAAACCGTCAGCAAAAAGTACCAAACGTTCATTCTTTCAAAGTATAAATAAGAAAAATCTTTGACAAAATTGAAGGAGGGGGGTGGAGATCAATATCAGAAATGAAATTGAACAAGTTAATGACACATAGTCAGAACTTTTTAAAACCTGTAAGTGAATATTATGAACCTTGGACAAAATAGACAGTTTTCTAAAAATTGTAACTTACTAATAAGCCTGACCTCGGTAAGAAATAGTAAACTAATGGGGGGCCTGGAACTACTAAAGACATTGAACGAGTAGCTTAAAACGTAACTGTGAAACAGTTGTTGGCTCTTATAGTTTAATCACCTTCCCTCTTGGGATAGGGAATGTCGAAGTGTCCTCTTATGTTTCAGAGCGGTTGGCGAGGTTCCAAGTATCCCCACCCCGCTAAGGGGGCTGAACTTCAGAGGCACAATCAAAATGACTCATAGGAGTTGAAACTGCTCAGCGACAGGCCAACCCTTTAGGTCAATATATGTACTGAGGACATTAAGAAGGTCTTAAACAAGGGAATGTTGCCTGTCCTCAACAGTTAGCTGGCAGGAAACACACGGTTGGTTTTCACAAGTTCTGAAACACTAGACAAAACTAGCTGGTGTAACAAAGCAGCTTCTGAGTGTCACAAAGTGTGAGCCTTTTTTACAGAACCTGGAGCCCACGTAAGTCTGAGAACTTGAAAAACAAACAACAACAAAAACCCTAAAGAAACAAAAAACTTAATGAGAGCTAAAAAAAAAAAAAAAAAAAAAAATTCTTTATGATTAAATTTTGCAAAAAGGCAGGTGAAGGAGCCGGGATGCATTCACACAAAAAGTACTGCGGTACAGACGTTTTAAATCGTTAGAGCGGGCTACAGTGTTCGCTGCGCTAACTCCCTTTGGAAAAATACCAGGAGGCTTTCAGGTGACGAGCACCGGTCCCGGGGGACCCTGGCCCCGCACCCCATTCCCGAGCTTCAGCACCCGATCGCCGGCTGGAAGCCGCACAGTTCCGCCTTCCTTGCAGCCTGCACCCAGAATCTCCGCAGCCCTCCCGCCCCTCCCGCTGCGCCCAGCAGCCACCCACCTCCTCGCCATCCTGGCCCAGGGCGACGCCCAGGCCCTTGAGCCCCTCCTGCAGCTCGCCGATGTCCACCACGCCGTCCCCGTTGCGATCCAGCTTCTGGAAGAGGGTCTCGAAGCGCGTCGGCGGCGCCGCGTCCTGGCAGGCCGCCGCGGGCAGCACGAAGCCCCGCAGCCAACGCAGCATGGTCCCGGAGGCGCGGGGCGGCGCAGCCCAGGGGAGTCACCGGGGCGACGACTCGGGGGGTGGCGGGTGCGACGAGGATCAGCGCCCCGGCCGCCGCCTGGCTGCGAGGAGCCCGCCGGGTGTAGGGCGCAGGAGCAGAGACCCCAACCCAGCCCGGCTTGGCGCGCAGGGAGTGGCCGCTCTAGCTGCTGCTCGGGGAGGAGCTCGCCCGGCGCCGACCTCCCTTAGAGGCGTGGAGGGGCGGGCCTAGCGCTGCCTAGAGCGGAGCAGGAAGTGAAAGGGCTGCCGTGGGTCTCCGGAGGGGCGGTGCCGGGAGGAGGAGGTCTGTTCGCGCCCCGTGGAGCTGTCAGAGGTGCAAGTTCGAGGAGCAAGCCTCCAGAGGCTGGGGGTTTTAGCATCCGCAGGTTAAGTGCTGGGGCGGGGGGAGAGGACGTTCGAAGCTCAGGTTAACTTCACGCCCCCTTTCCCTAACAGCTTGGAGTTTCAGCAAGCTGCCCGGAGGTAGTCCTCTCTGCATGGAAAGTGAGCCATGTCAGTCGGCCCAGATATCTGACTTTTTCGTGTGGCTCCACAGATACTACACTTCCAGGTCTGTTTCCCATTAACAAAAAGGAGGAAGTTGGGTGTTTGCACACCTGGGATGGGAATTCTTTAAGAAACAGAGAAGTTAAGGGGCGCCTGGGTGGCGCAGTCGGTTAAGCGTCCGACTTCAGCCAGGTCACGATCTCGCGGTCCGTGAGTTCGAGCCCCGCGTCGGGCTCTGGGCTGATGGCTCGGAGCCTGGAGCCTGTTTCCGATTCTGTGTCTCCCTCTCTCTCTGCACCTCCCCCATTCATGCTCTGTCTCTCTCTGTCCCAAAAATAAATAAACGTTGAAAAAAAATTAAAAAAAAAAAAAAAAAGAAACAGAGAAGTTAAGGGGGCGCCTGGGTGGCACAGTACTTTCAGCGCCCCACTGTTGAGTTTGGCTGAGGTCAGGATCAGACGGGTTCATGGGATGGAGCCCCTGCGATGGGCTCTGCGACAACAGCACGGAGCCTGCTTCGGATCCTCTGTCTCCTGTCCCCCTCCCTCTCTGCCCCTCCCCCACTCGCTCTCTCTTCAAAATAAACATTAAAAAATTATTTAAAAAAAGAAACAAGTTAAAGCTGAAAGCAATTTAAAAAACAAAAAACACCTAAAACTAATACAGTATTACATGTCAATTATGTCTCAACACAACTGGGGGTAAAAAAAAAAAAAAAAAAAAAAAGGAGAAACTCAAGGGTCTTTGGCAGAAAAGATCGACGTTCATCCAGGTGGGCAGTGGTAAAAAGAGGGACTACTTTGCTCTACAGCTTAGTAAGATCTGGCCCTGACAAATCATAGGGAGCATTTGCCAGCAGCACTTACCAGGAGGACCTCAGGCCCCTCTCTTTCAAGAGAGGTACAGCTACATGGCTTAGGGCTTCCTTCATAACATGGAATAAGACAAGGAACACTGGGGATAGAGAGAAAGTGGCAGCGTCCTAATTCTTCTGCTGTGCAAACTTGGAAATGTGGCATAGCTTCTCTATCAGCCTCTCATCAGTAACATGAGAGTATGAATATCTGCCTCATAACAACAGGGTTTTACATTGTATGGGAAAGGTCTTAATACTCTCAAGCGCCAATAAAATGAGATTCACCAATTGTAATAATTCCCTGTTCATCCACCAGCCGCTTAATAGAAACTGTTGTTGCATTCCTCTTATCTGCAGGAGCTATAACTCTGTACTTATAAGGCTTTCCCCACATCCTCTGAATAACTAAACAAGGCTAGTTCTTCCAACAAAACCCAGGAACTCAGACCCAGAAATCACTTCCCCTCATGCCATTTTATATATTGAAGGCACAGGCGAATCTAGAGTTTGTAAACTGAGGACTGCCTGTTTAGTTACATCATTGTGAGACCAATCTCTTCATACTACTTCTGAATTCCAATCTTGTTATCAATTATCCTCTTCCTTTGGAAATGCCTTCTAACCACATCAAATTTTCTATCTGTCCTTAAAAACCTCTTTTAACCACCTCTGTGGATACTCTGTACTCGAAGAGAGGCTGCTTGAAATAGTCCTCCCAGACTTAAATGTTTTTTTCTTTTTTCTTTTTTTGTAGTAACTAGAGGAATTAACTGTCAAAACTTTTTGAGAAAATTTATATTAAACACAAAGCCTTGTACAAGAAAGTTTACAGCAGTTTTATTCATGATCATCCAAACCCAAGAACAAGCAAAGTGTCCTTAAATGAGTGAATGGATGAGCGATCTGTGTTGTATTCATACAGTGGAACACAGTGATAACAAGGAGTGTCTCACTACACCATACAACACGCTATATGGCATTCTGGAAAAGGCAAAACTATAGGGACAGAAAACAGACCAGGGGTTGCCAGGGGCTGGGGCATGGGAGGTGTTGACTGTGTAACAGCATAAGGGAGCTTTTGGGGGTAATGGAGCTGCTTAGGTTTTGATTCTGGTGGTGGTTACACAACTGTCACTTTGTTAAAATGCACAGCAGTGTATACTAAAAAGGTTTACTTTCACTCTGTGGAAATTATACCTCATTAAATCTGACTTTAAAATCTGACTTAAACATAAGTAAAACAGAATAAGAATTCTTAGTTCAAAATATCACTGTGAAAATCAAAACAGTTTGTGACTTATTACACAAAAGTATGGTTGCAGACCAGCAGCATCAGTATCACTCGGGAGCTTATTAGGAAATACAGTCTCAGGACCACCTCAGAGTTGCACTTATGCAAAAGCCCCAGTGATCCTTTCCTACATCAAAGTTTGAGAAGCTTTGCTGGTATAAAGTAAGGCCACTCAAAGTGCGGTTTGCACACTAGTGCCAGACTACAAGCTCTTCCCTGTTCGCAACAAGTTTAGTCAGAGATTAAGAGGAAGCATCCAGAAACATTATAGCAGTTTTGATAGAGTACTTTTATATTTGTTGAGTCTAATAATGACTCCTGTATTGTCTTTTTAATTTTAATTCTCTAACAAATCATTTTTACTGTATTTCACAACGGTTTATGTATCCATAATGGATTAAGAAAACACTGTTGGGGCGCCTGGGTGGCTCAGTCAGTCAAGCGTCCGACATCAGCTCAGGTCATGATCTCACGGTTCATGAGTTCGAGCCCCGAGTGGGGCTCTGTGCTGACAGCTGGGAGCCTGGAGCCTGTTTCAGATTCTGTTTCTGTCTCTCTTCCTCTCCCCTATTCACTCTCTGTCTCTCTTTCTCAAATACAAAAAATAAAACATAAAAAAATTTTTTTTAAGAAAACACTGTTACTTGGGGCACCTGGGTGGCTTAGTTGGTTGAGCGTCCAGCTTCACCTCAGGTAATGATCTCATGGTTCGTGAGTTCAAGCCCCATGTCAGGCTCTGTGCTGACAGCTCAGAACTGGAGCCTGCTTCAGATTCTGTGTCTCCCTGTCTCTCTGCTCCCCGCCCCCACCCCCGCCAATTGCACTCTGTCTCTCTGGAAAGAAAGAAAGAAAGAAAGAAAGAAAGAAAGAAAGAAAGAAAGAAAGAAGGAAAAGAAAGAAAGAAAAGAAAGAAAGAAAACACTGTTACCATACAGAATAAAGGTAAAATTAACAATACAACTTCCTTCATGAGAGAATAAAATTTTACATAGACATTTAAACACACGCACGAGAAAGAGCACCCTACCCATTCCTACGTTGATAATTCCCAAAGACCAGTACCTCCGACAGAGATCAACAGGAGAAACCCTGAACTCATGTCCTTAACCCAATTCATTTCTGTGGTCAGGACAGAAGTTGAGGGTTCATCCCAATTCATCTTGCCTCTGTATTTTTCCAGTTTCTAGCTTTCTTAAGCACTACCATCTTCCATTGGGACGACCTTCAAACTTTATAAATTTCATCTATTTTGGTCTTCAAAGACCTTTTTCAGCACCTACCTTGAAATCCTTGTAGTTAGGAAGAATCCCCTTGAATGATCATTCTAGATGTTCATAGTTTTAGCTGGTAAACAAGTTTACCCTTTTTACCTACTGGACCATGCAGTTACTGTGGGTGCTAAGAAAACCAAAGTCTCAGCCTCTCTACAAGGAATAACTCTACGTCAAAATTCTGTTCACTGCTGTCTCAAATTTAAGGAATTACAAAGTGGGCTATGTAAGAGAATTCAGTTGGTTCAGGGTAAAGCCATCACCATCACCAGAAAGCTAGTTTTATCATATGTATTTTAACCTTGAATATCCAGGTAGTCTTTAGAGAGACAAGAATCGTTTTAAGTTTTAACTCTATCTAAGCTACGTGAATATTCCCTTGAGATTTTCCAAGTCATATCAGAGACAGAAATCCAGATAACCAGGAGAATTCTGTGTCTTGCACACTACCCCTCATCATCCACTACCCCAAAAAAGTAAACGCAGACATGGCGCTTAATTACTGGAAGTTTGACATCATTATTAAATCGTGTAAATACTTCCCATTTCAAAACAGTTGTGTCAAGTTCACACTGGCTTCAAAACCACATCCCTCACTACTTTGAAAATAACTATGTAAAAGACTGTGTTAAGAATGTCTTCAGTGGGGCGCCTGGGTGGCGCAGTCGGTTAAGCGTCCGACTTCAGCCAGGTCACGATCTCACGGTCCGTGAGTTCGAGCCCCGCGTCAGGCTGTGGGCTGATGGCTCAGAGCCTGGATCCTGTTTCCGATTCTGTGTCTCCCTCTCTCTCTGCCCCTCCTCCGTTCATGCTCTGTCTCTCTCTGTCCCAAAAATAAATAAACGTTGAAAAAAACAAAATTAAAAAAAAAAAAAAAGAACGTCTTCAGTTTGTGAAAATTTATGTAAATTTTGTTCTGAAGGCTGATAGATTTAAAATGAAAAAAAAAGCACATCTATTAAGGAATCAATAATTATGAAAATTAGATCAATATTCTATATATTTTTGCTTGTAAAGCCACCATCTCTCTCCCCTCCTTCCCTTCCATCCTCTCTTCCTCCCTCCCTCCCTCCCTTCCTTCATCACCAGTTAAACGTCATTAGGCAGGCTTGAGGAAAGCTGCCCAGAACGGGTCAGAGCTCAGGGAAAGAAGATGGGCAGGGCAGCAGCCTCCTGGGTTGGGAGGCTGATTACATATAAGGGGCTTGAGCAAGTAAATAAATATATTGAGGATAGTAAGAGCTAGGCTTCCTGCTCTCAGAGAAAGGAGTTAAAAACATGCAAAAGAGAAAGCTAGAATGAACCCTACAGTGTTGCATTTGAATTAGTGGTATTGGTGTGAACACATGGTTTTAAATATTCTTGGATACAGAAATATAAAGAGGTCTTTGTTCTCATAGGGCATGCAGTTCAGTCAGAGGGAACAGGAAATAATCATACCTCTGGGGGTCTGCAGCTAGAAGAAGTTTGGGTTGTATAAATAACAATAAAATTAAGAATCTATAAAAACAATTTAAAAAATTGCTCCCCTGGCATTTATTTTTAAAGTTATGCTGTGCAGGGGCGTCTGGGTGGCTCAGTCAGTTGGGCGTCCGACTTCAGCTCAGGTCATGATCTCACAGTCTGTGAGTTCGAGCCCCACGTCAGGGTCTGTGCTGACAGCTCAGAGCCTGGAGCCTGCTCTGGATTCTGTGTCTCCCTCTCTCTCTCTGCCCCTCCCCCGCTCATGCTCTGTCTCTCTCTCTCTGTCAAAAATAAACAAACATTAAAAAAAATTTAGTTATGCTGTGCAGAGAGAAATTTCCAATGCACATTTTCCCATTTTAAAATGTTCATCACTCATTTAAAAAAAATTTTTTTTTTGAGAGAGAGACAGAGACAGAGCACAAGTGGGGGAGAGGCAGAAAGAGAGGGAAACACAGAATCTGAAGCAGACTCCAAGCTCTGAAGCTTTCAGCAAAGCCAGACGCAGGGCTGGAACACACACACTTGAGCTCATGACCTGAACCAAAGTCGGACGCTTAACCGACTGAGCCACCCAGGTGCCCCCATCACTCATTTTTAAAACATAAATTTTTGCTGTTTTTTTTCTTTCATGCCTTTTTGCTATATATATATATATATATATATATACACTAATTTTTGATGTCTTACATTAAAGTTTGCGTACGTCTTTGTGATGTCTTCAAACTCATGATCACTTGTATATTTGTACTAACGTGACTGTACTTGTATCTTTGTAGTAAGTTTCAAAGAGTTTGAGAGCAATTCAATTTGCAGAAAGTTCATCTCTTGAGTACATTTTCAGTGTTGTTCTCCCAAAGAAAAAGCCAGCATTGGGGAAAATGGCCACCATGTAATGTTGCTAACATCTCAATAGAGGGTGCTGTTACCTAAAGATGAAGGATGGTCAGGGCTAAATAGAAGCTGGAGTGGGGGTAGTGAAAGCAGAAGGGGATCCAAGGAAAGGAAGAAAAGTGGGTCTTTCTTTTTTGGTCATCAATATAGTTATAGATCCCTAAACTACACTAACAAAAGATACAAACTGAAATGTTATTTAAAACCTGGGTGTAACAATATACTTTCTTTCCATTAAAAAAAATAGTCTGCACTCTAACAAAACTAAAGTAAATCAACAGAACTATCATACATTTACCTTTAAAAGTTATTTTATATATTGCAAGAACAATGCATCACATCGGCATACTTCCTCTGTCAATAACAAAATCTAAGGTTCCTCTGGAGTCTGGAACTTTATAATCCTTGTGAATGATTTCTCAGTGACTCCATCATCTACTTAAGCCCTGAAGTAGATAATGTAACTCCAAATTAGATAATGTGCTCCAAAAAAGGCCAAAAGATGGTTAAAATTCTTTTTGTAACCCTTGACATCTTCTGCTGCCAAAGTGTACCACTTTTTTTTTTTTTTCATGTTTCTCACTGCCTTTGATCAGGTCTTTATTCAAAATTAGCTGTCCAAAATGATTTGACTTTTATGGATTTTTTTTTAAGTGTCCCACTTTTTAAAGTTATTACAGTATTGATACATTTTTTTGTTGTTGATTTTACTTAACCCTTCCTTTTCATGACTATACAGCTTCAAATGTCTCCTAGATGTTGGCTCTGTATAAGGCACTATAATACTTGTGCGTGTATATACAATAAATTTATAGTCATATTAAAACTTAATTTTTATATTTTCTGTTTTCAAAACAATTTTTTTTACCAAGACACCTTAGAAGTCTATCAGGAGATAGCGTTTGGAGAGTCCAAATGCCAGAAATCCCACTTGCGTTAACTTAGCAACAGGAGAAAGGACTACAGCTGGAGCTGGGGTGAAATGAGAACCCCGAATTGGAGTAGCCTCGAGATTCTCTCACCTTCTCTGCTCCCATCTGAGCTCGTTTCCATCTTTTCCCACAGTTCACCTCTGTGTTCTACACGTGGTAGAAAGCATGCTTGCAACAGCTCTCAGTTTTATGTCATGCCCCCTCAGGCCCCAGAGAGAACCTTTGCTAACACTCTCTGATACAAAGTCTCCAAGTCTTCCTGCCGGACTCCTCTTGGGGTTAGGCGCTCACTGCTGGAATAATTAGCCATGGTCCCAGGATTATGTCAATACTCTCCAGTTCCCAGGGAAACCAGATAAAAGGAAAGGGGAGAAGGGCATTTTCTGGAAGAGGATATAGATGTACAGATAGAGTTTCTTTATTAAATGTAATTGCTTTGGGCTTCAGTATATCAGATTCTATCTAATTTGTCAAATACCCAAAAGTCAGTTCCACTTAAAAACAAATCAGATAAAAACAATAAAGTATCTCTGAAACTATTATTCAAGTCAACGACAAGATGAGATTCAATTAACAAAAGCTAAATTCATACTCAACATATAGGAACACAAATTTTATATAAGGTAATGCAGAATGAACAGGCAGTTAAGTAGAATTTTAGATTAAGATACCAAGACCACGGATAACCTATTTCAAAATGATATGCACGACCATAATGCAGAATTTTCAAAGGAAGTCATGGTGGTAAGTGAGAACACTCACCGATACTGAGGGTAAAAGGGATTGCATTAGAAGATGATATTTGGAAAGAGCTGCTGCTGCATTGAGTCCCCTCCTCTACCCAGCCCCACCTTCCACCTGGGGGAAGAGGTACGTGCCCCTCATCTCCAGCTTAGAGCAAAGAGCTTTTAGTGAGACTCCCTGAAAATCTGACACGAGTTTTGAGGACTGATGGACTGTGGACAGAGTTACGGTTACAGAATGTTTGCTGACTGTTATCACCAATGAAGTGAAAGAGAAGTTGCTGCCTTAGGAAAGTTACACAGTCTGTTGAAACAAAGAATGTATGAATGTTTCTTCTGTATCAGATGTGAGTTGTGCAAGGTGCCCCAGGGAAGGACTGTGTTGTCTTGGGTCCTGTCTAAAAGGGCTGAAGGGCTGTCTAAATTCAGAGATAAACTTCAGCAGGAAAAAAAAAGTAGAGGCATCATCACTTGTGTAGAGATGAAGGAAGGAAATATAACTGACCAGCCAGGCAGAGTGCATGCTACCCAACAAGAAACTACAGAATAGAGTTTCCTAGTGACTGGGTGGGATAGGGAGTCTCCACGGAAGCCACAAAAGAGCCCCATTAAAGAAAGATGTCAGGGCAGGGAACTCAGTGAGGCTCCTGTCAGCATGTTAGTCACAGAAGAACCGGCCTCCTGGCCTTTTCCTCTCCTTTCTATTCTGTTCACAGGCTAGAGAAAGAATCCTGGAAGGGGAAAAGAGAGAAGCCAAACACGCCCATCCCCCTCATTGCAGAAGGCCTTAGCAGAGGGAGAAGTTCTTTACCTTCGAGATCGCAGTTGTGATGACTGCACTGCACCCAGCATATTAATTATTTTTTTGAAGAACCTTTTGTTAACTGAAAGCAATCAGGAAAGCTGTGGGACTTGCCCCGAATTTCATGTAGAGTAAGCACCAGCCCCACACGAAATAAAGTCAAAGTGACTCTGGGAAACACAGTTAAATGGCTTAGTAATTCCATCCCATAAGTTATGTTTGTTTTCCTACTTAAAATACTCAGCTGCAAGGGTCTCAGTAAATATAGAGATATTTAAGAGAAATGAATGAATACAGCTGTTGGAGTAACATCCCAAATTCCAGATAATCTACTTACATTATTCTCATTTAAGTCTCCTAAGAATCTTCCAAAGTAGGAATTAATGACCCCCCCCTTTTCAATATTTATTTAGAGTGTGCGTGTGTGTGTATGTGAGCAGAGGAGGGGCAGAGGGAGAGGGGAGAGACAAAGAGAGAGAGAGAGAGAGAGAGAGAGAGAGAATCCCAAGCAGGCTCCACACTGTTAGTGCAGAGCCTGACCTGGGGCTCAAACCATGAACCATGAGCTCATGACCTTAACTGAGATCAAGAGTCAAATGCTTAGCCGACTGAGCCACCCAGGTGTTCCAAAACCCTTTTTTTTTTTTACATATGTGAAAACTATCAGCAAGATTGAGTGACATTCTGACAGATACCAAATGTTTTCACTCATGTGGATCCTGAGAAACTCAACAGAAGACCAGGGGGGAGGGGAAGGGAAAATATAAGTTACAGAGAGGGAAGGAGGCAAACCATAAGAGACTCTTAAATACTGAAAACAAACTGAGGGTTGATGGGGGGTGAGGGGGAGGAGACAGTGGGTGATGGGCATTGAGGAGGGCACCTGTTGGGATGAGCACTGAGTGTTGTATGGAAACCAATTTGACAATAAATTTCATTAAAAAAAAAAAAAGATTGAGTGACTTTTCCAAATGACAGTCATGATTCATGTTCCTATAGACCTGGTCCCAACAACCATGTCCTTTCTAAACACCACCTTAGTTCCCAGGTCCTTCCTAGACATTTTTAACTTCCAGCAAACTTACCTAAAATCTCTGAGCTCCAGTTTCTTTGTGGACAAGTCTGGATTAGTAATACTTTCTCTGCCTTTCTCTAAGGGATATTGGAAGAATCGTGAGATAATACACTATAAAGCACTTCATTAATTCCAAAATATTGTTACTGGAGGAAGAGAGCAATATCTCATCGTCCCTTCTTCTGTAGACAGAAGAATTATCTTGGAGGCAACCATATTTTGTTTGGGACCATACATCATCATCACAAATTGGGATATACTACAGCAATAAAAGCCATTATATCCTCTCTGAAAAAATTCAAACCAGAAATGCTTGCTTAAAAAATAAGTTTATTGGTCTAAAAGCCTAACACTGCTACCAATAAAAACCCAGAGTAGAAAATGGAGACCATTCTTTTTCATTTTATCATTGAATTAAAAACATGTATTTGGGTTATACAAATCATCATCAATCTAATTATGACTTGCCTGCAGTAATCCAGAGTGCACATGAATGAATGGAGTAAGGCTGGCCATGATGTGCACCTGTCTGAATTTTCTTTCGCCAAATTTATTTGTTAAATCTCGGAAGAACTTCCCACTGCCCACGCAACATCTTGCACAGACTTCTTGGTTGCTTTTTTTTTTTCCTTTGTGACCTGATAGGGTGAGTATATATATACAACATTATGAGCACTTTTTTACCAAACTCTTCCTAGAACAAAGGTTATTTATGAGACAAGACGTGATGGCTAAGAAATCAACTATAATAAAATTACTAAGTTTTAAAAAATGGATTAAAATATGCCTGTTTTATTCTTATATTTTTATTGTTTAAATGCTGTTGAAGGCATTTAATCTTAAAAACAAAGGAGCTTCATTAGCCACCATGTTGTATTAGAATTTTTTCAGCCACCTTAAAATTCTCTCCTTTATAGGGGCACCTGACTGGCTCAGTTGGTGGAGCGTGCAACTCTTGATCTCGGGGTTGTAGGTTTGAGTCCCACATTGGGTGTGAAGATTACTTAAAAAATAAAATCTTAAAAAAAAATTCTTGGGGAGCCTGTGTGGCTCAGACGGTTAAGCGTACAACTTCAGCTCAGGTCATGATCTCACAGTTCGTGGGTTCCAGCCCCACATCAGGCTCTGCGCTGACAGCTCAGATCCTGGAGCCTGCTTCAGATTCTCGTCCCTGCTCTCTGCTCCTCCCCCACTCATGCTCTGTCTCTCTCTCTCTCTCTCAAAAACAGATAAACATTTTTTAAAAAAAAATTTAAAAAAATTCTCTCCTTTATAATTTTTCTCATTATTTTTAAATGACTTTTGTAATTTCATTTTTTTAATGTTTATTTATTTTGGAGAGAGAGCACAAGCAGGGGAGGGGCCGATAGACAGAGGGGGACAGAGGGTCCAAAGCAGTCTCCACCCTGACAGCAGAGAGCCTGATGCAGTGCCTGAACCCACAGACTGTAAGATTATAACCTGAGCTGAAGTCGGACGCTCAATGGACAGAGCCACCCAGGAGTCCTGCAATTTCATTTCTGATTATAAAACTGATATGCATTTGTTGTATGAAAAATATAGAAAATCACAGAGGAAAATATACTCATGATCTCACTGTCCAGAGATTTAATTTAGATATAGTAAACTCTCTCTCTCTCTCCCACCCGCACCAACTCTGCTTTCTATGTCTGCTTTGTTGCATATTTCTTCTTTAATAAAATAATCTCAAATTACATATAACATTTTGAGTACTGCTTTTGCTAGATGATTTAGTATAAACATTTTCCCACGTCATTAATATTCTCCTACATCAACATTTCAAAGAACTGCTTAATGTTGTAATGTGTTATAGATTTAAACTATGATTTCATGAATACATATTCATTACAATTCTTTGCTATTATAAACAATAGAAAATATAAACACTCCAGTAGATAAATCTTTTTTAATATCTATGATAATTTCCTTAGGATAAATTTCTAGAAGTAAAATTGCTCAGTTATGGCTTTTTCTTCTTTTGCTAAGTATTGTCAAATTGCCCTCCAGTAAGTTTGGACTAATACACACTTCCACAGATAGTGTATGAAAGTGCTTTATTTAATTAAAAGATGCAAGTGCTTTATTTAATTAAAAATTCAATTAAATATTAGAATACTATAAACTTTCTCAAATTTTTTTAATTGTTATTTTTCTAGAGAGAGTGTGTAAGTCAGGGAGACGGGCAGAGGGAGTGGGAGAGAGAGAGGGAGAGAGAATCCTAAGCATGCTCCACACAAAGTGTGGAGCTTGATCCCACAACCTGGAATCATGATCCGAGCTGAAATCAAGAGTCAGACACTCAACGGACTGACTCACCCAGGTTCCCTTTCAGAAACTTTCTCAATTTAAGAGATGAAAATGGTGTCTTAATTTAATATGCAATACTTTGAATGGTAGTGTTTCCACTTTTACATTAAGATATGACCTATTCCAGCTAACTTTTTGTGAATTGTGAAAGGTAGGAGGATCAAAGTTCATATTACTCCATATGGACATCCAGTTGTCCCAGAGTCATTTGTTGAAAAGACTATCCTTTCCCCCCATTGGATACCTTGGCACTTCTATCAAAATTCAATTGACCACATATGCATGGGTCTGTTCCTGGGCTCTCCAGTTTGTTTCATTAGTCTGAATGCCTATCCTTATGCCAATCCCATCCTGTCTTGTTACTGTAGCTTTACAGTCGTATTTTTTTTTTTTTTTTACGTTTATTTATTTTTGGGAGAGAGACAGAGCATGAACGGGGGAGGGGCAGAGAGAGAGGGAGACAGAATCGGAAGCAGGCTCCAGGCTCTGAGCCATCAGCCCAGAGCCTGACGCAGGGCTCGAACTCACGGACCGCGAGATCAGGACCTGAGCTGAAGTCGAACGCTTAACCGACTGAGCCACCCAGGCGCCCCTACAGTCGTCTTAAAATCAAGTAGTATAAATCCTCAAACTCTGTTCTTCAAAATTATTCAGGATAGTCTGTTATCAAATGGAGTGAAATTTCTGATTTCACTGCACTGAGATCAGAGAACATACTATGTATGATTTTAATCCTTTTTAATTTATTGAGGTTATTTTATGACCTAGCATATGGTTTATTCTGGAGAATGTTTCATGTGCACTTAAGAAGGTATAGCCTCCTACTGTTGGGTAGAGTGTTCCATATATATTAGGTCTAATATATATTAGTGTATAGTGTTCCTCAAATGTTTTATTTCCTGTTGATCTTCTGCTTAGTTGTTACATCCTTTATGAAAATGAGAATATTACAGTGTCTAAATATTATTATTAATTGTCTCCTTTCAATTGTCAGTTTTTGCTTAAAATATTTTGGGGCCCTGTTGTAAGGTGCATATATGTTTTTGATTATTATAACTTCCTGATGGATTAACCTATTTATTATTATAAATGTCCCCCTTTATCTCTAGTAACATTTTTTTTGTTTTGAAGTCTATGTTGTCTGATATTAGTATAATCATGCTAGCTTTATATTCGCTATTTACAGGATACATCTTTTTCCATCTTTGCATTCACTTGATCTTAGCCAAAAGGCCAAGAAGCAATCCATTTCTTTACTTTCAACCTAGCTGTTATCTTTTGATCGAAAGCATATCTCCTTGTAAACAGTATATAGTCAGATTTTTTTTAAAAAAAAGCCCTATGAAAGATTTTTCTTTCATTCACTGACTACTCAACAAGAGTCTCACATTAGGATACTTTATGTTACTCTAACAAATACATCCCAAACTGTAATTGCTCAAACTCAAAAGTAGTTATTTCTCATTCATATAATAGTACTATACAAGTCTTCCAGGTCACAGATAGCTCTCCTCCATGCAGAGTTTCAGGAAATCTCACTTCAGGTCCAGAAATTGAACACGTCGCTTCTGTTCACATTCCATTGGAAAGAACTTAGTCACATGTCTACCCTAACTGCAAGGGATGCTGAGAAATGTTTAGCTGCATTCCCACAAAAAGGGGGAGATTGAATATTTTGTGGGAGCTAGACATCTCTAACTCAATACTATGCATAAACTTGAGAAAAAATTTTCCTCTGGAAGGTTCAATAATCTGGCATTAACTGTCCAATTTACAAGCAAAAATCCAAAGGAACTTCTATTAAAAGAAAAAGCATTAAGCAACATATGTTGTTGCAAAAGCAAATTTATAGTAGGCTAAAGTACCGTGATGCCCTAAAAATTTGTTAGACGCCCACAAAAATTAGGGTAAGCTTATCTTTCTAGGATCACCTGTATAAGCTGTTCGCATGCAATCTTCTACATCACCTTCTGTTTCATAATGTGTCTGTTGCACCACTACTTCATGGTCTATTTACACTACCCATTCCTGGTGAGGTTTTTGTCTTTCCTCTGACATAATCTACTTTCTAATGGCATACTGTTCTCTTTATCTGACTTTTCTACTAATAAGGGAAAATTTGATATTTTCAGACAGTCTTGTCTTAACAAAAGTCTTCTTTTAGCCATTCACATAGCTTTTATAGAAGCAAGGAACTCATGAGTTTATACAACTCATAGCTTTTATAGAAGCAAGGAACTTTTTTATAACCCTCTCTTTCTGCTATGTCCAGTGATTATAGTTCTTTTAAAGGAGATATAGAAAGAATATGTCAGGTTGGAAATTCTTTCCCTTCTCTTGAGGATTGTCTTTGTTAAGAAAAAGACTCTGCTGAGGCTGGTGTGTATTCTAACACAATAATACCACTTTTCTAAGAGGCGAGTTTCTACTATAAGCAGCAAAGAAAATGAGCTACACTAATTGCCTATAGGAAAATCACACCAATGACAGTTTTTCCTTGTCTTTCCAGTAGTAAGTCTGAGAATCCTGCCCCAACATGTATTACTCTCAATATTAGGATTTAACAAGAAGCCCGACTTGTTCCCCATTTCTCTCTGGAGTTTACCAATATCACTATCACCAATATTATTACTGTAATTAATATCATCATCATTATTACAATTACAAAATGGACAGCAAACCAAATTACCTAGTGAAAATATTTCACACAAACTCCATGGCAAGTGAGACAACGTCCTTATCTATTCCTAAAAAGTTTGTGCATTCCACCTTACCTTTAATTTTTCCAAGTGAGCAAAGAGGGGTAAGACATCAGAGTTTGAAGTATGGGACCAGTTCAGTAGGTTCTCAATGAGAATAATACCATCTCCTAGGGAGCTCCTAGGGATCAAGTTAGAAATTTGTGGAGGTATTTTAAAAACAATTTGTAAATAAAATTTTAACTTTAGAATAGTTTTAGACTTGCAGGGAAGTTGTGAATACAGAGAATTTCCAGGTACCCCTTGCCCAGCATTCCCCTATTATTAACATCTTAAATTAGTGTGATGTATTTGTCACAATTAATACTGATACATTATTAACCAAAATCCATACTTTATTCAGATTTCCTTAGTTTTTAACATACTGCCTCTTTTCTTTTCCAAAATTGCACCCCAGATACCACATTACATTTAATCATCATGTCTCCTTAGACTCCTCCTTGCTTGGCTGTGACAGTGTCTCAGACTCTCCTTGTGTTTGATGACCTTGACAGTTCTGAGGAGTACTGATGAAGGACTTTGTAAAATGTCTCTCAAGTGAGACTTCTCTGATGTTTTTCTCATGATTATGGGATTATGGGTTTTTGGAAGGAAGAAACAGAGGTAAAGAGCCATTCTCATAATATTATGTCAATAGTATATATTATCAATATAACTTGGCCCATATTGACTTTACCTGGCTGGGGCATGTTTGTTAGATTTCTCCAATAAACCTACTTTTTTTCCAAACCCTTTCCATATTGTACTCTTTGGAAGTTACTATGCCTACACCACACTTAGTGAGTGGAGAGTTGAAGGAGAAGTATCTACATTATTATTTAGAATTCTGCACAGGATATCTGTCTATTCTCTCCCATTGATTTATTTATTCAATCATTTGTTTACATCGGTACAGACTTACAGATATTTATTTTATATGTTGGGTTATAATTCAACACTCCTTCATTAATTTCATTGTTCAAATTGTTCCACTTTTGCTGATTGGGAGCTCTTTCAGCTAACTCCTGTGTCCCTTTTACATATCACCATTAATGTGTGTATGTGTGTGTTTTGGTTTTGAATTTATGATCACTTCCTTACTTTCTGGCACTACAAGATGCTTCAAGCTCATCATATATATATTTACTTCCTCAGTCCTAGAATCAATTATTTCTCCAAGAAGTCTTTTATTAGAGAATATCACAAACCAAGATCTGGGCATTAGGTGTGCTGGTTGCCACTGGAGTGTTTTCTTTTAGGTGTTATTCTCTCAACTGACCAAAGAAATATGTGTGTAATAACCTGTGTAAAATACACCTAACTACAAAAAATCCCCTATATGTGACCATCTATATCTATATTTTAAGATAAACATGAGTTCTTACTGATGTCTCCAACACTAATCCTCACCACATGGATCATTCCAGCCTCCTGCTCTTGTTTATCTGTAACCACCCCCACCCCTAGCAGTGAGAAACCTGGCTCCCACCATCTGCCATCATTCGTGTAATTTAGCTCTTATTTCAAAATCTCAATTACAAAGAAGATCACCTAAATATTCAATTGGATATATTTTGTCTTACTTAGAGTTCTGGGTTCCATCGGAATGAGGTAGAAACTAAATTCTGAATTGCACTATTTCTTCTAGAAACCAGAGAAATAGGAGGAGAAAGAAAAATCCCTCAAACTACATTTCAGTGAATACAGGAGACAGGGAAAATCTGAAAACTCAAAACTGGGCATAAGCACTACCAAAGGTAGGGTCGCTAAGAAGCCTGCATAGGAGTTTGTGATGCATATCTTAGAGAAGAACAGAGGGCCCGGCAGTGGAAGATCTCAGAGATTTCCACAAATGTTACATTCTATAAGGAAAGGATCCTATGTGGAAAAGAAACCATTGTGAACAAGACTGAAGTCTGACAGGATACCAGTGGAGAAGGGCAAAGAGAAATGCTCAGAAAATGCTGGAAGACGGAACCCTGAAGGGGCAGATTTCAAAAAGTTCCCACCAACTTTGAAAAGTACATCCTCTTGGAAGGTGATTACTGTGTTTCTTGGTAATGGCAACATACAAAGAATCTGTGGAAGTCCAGGGTCCCTAAACTAGGCTGGGTCCCGAGAACCATGGGAGATAGGACTATATCCACAAAGGCAGCTGTTTTGTTTCCCTGAACTATGAAGCTTGGAAAGCTATCCTGGCTTCCCAACAAACTCCACAGAAACTTCTAATTCTAATCCAGAAATTTCCATCTCATTCAACTATGATTAATAAAAATGAATATGCTCAGCATCTAGACTAAGGCAGTATAAGAAAAAAATAGAGTACCAATTTTCCTATAAATAAAAACTCCCACACACAAAATGCCTACTGCAGGTAGATGAAAATTCTAAGCTAATATTCCTATATATATATATTTTAAAAAGACAAAATATAACAGAGCAATTACAACTGTGAAGGAAGACCATAAAACAGACATAAAAAAATGGAAAAGGGATAGCCAAACAATGAAGATTATGACTAGATAACATGAAAATGTGAAGTGGGAAATCACATAACTCAAGAAAGCAACAAAAGAGAAAAACAGTTTGGAGTTTTAATTTGAAGCCAGTGTTAAATCAATGAAGAGTTTTATGAGTGCTTTCAAGATTTATCTTTGGTTTTTGGTGGTTTCGCTGTTATGTGCTCAGGTATGGTTTGTATTTATCTTGCTTAAAGTTCCCTGACCTTCAGTCTACCTCTATTTTTCATGACCATTGTTCCTTCAAATATGTTTTTTTATATCCTACTTTCTCTCTCCTCTTCTCCTGGGCTTTAATTGCATGTATGTTAGACCTTTCAATATTATGTCACAGACCACTGAAGCTCATCTGTCCACCAATTATTTTTTCTGTTCTTCAAAGTAGATCATGGCTACTGACCTATCTTTAACTCTTCCTTCAGTCATCTCTAATTTGCCATTAACTGCATCCAGTTCATTTTTTTCCAGACATTTTTCAGTGCTATAATTTCAATTTAGTTCTTTCATAGTTTTCATTTCTCTGCCAAAATTCTCCATCTTTGACGTCCTTAAATCCTTTAACTTATTTACAGTAGCTGTCCTCCGCTAATTCCAACACTTATGTCGCCTGTGAGTCTGCTTCTATACGCAAGTTTTTCCTCTTGATTATGAGTGATCCTTTCCTGCTTCTTTACCTGCAGTGTTTTTTTGTATTTTGTTTTTTGGTATACTGGTCATTACTGATAATACATTGGTGCAATTCTGGATTTTGTTCTGTCTGCTAAAAAATGATGTGTTTTTGGGGTGCCTGGGTGGTGGCTCAGTAGGTTCAGCTCAGGTCATGATCTCACAGTCAGTGAGTTTGAGACCCACGTCAGGCTTTTAGCCCCACGACAGCTCAGAGCCTGGAGCCTGCTTTGGATTCTGTGTCTTCCTCTGTCTCTGCCCCTCCCCTGCTCATGCTCTGTCTCTCTCTGTCTCAAAAATAGATAAAAAAAAATTTTCTAAATGATGCATTTTGTTCTGATGATTTAAAATTATTGTCAGATAACCTTGATCCTGTCTATGGGGACCAGTCTTTACATTTTGTTAGGGGAGGTTTATTTTAGCCCTTAGTCCTAAAGTTCCAGACTTACTTTTAAGGCACAGCTCTTTGGGGATTTTAATGTGAAGTCCAAGGAGTTTATCCAAACCCTGTCAACTTGGCAAGATTTGAATTTCAAACTCCTAGACTTTCTTCAAACTTTACAGATTTCCTGACTGGAAATGTTATAAACAAAAATTTGTCTTGGAACAAATGATAAGCTGCTTAGCCTCATTCTGTCTCATGTAGTATTGTTCTAAGAGGCTGAGACAGTCCCCCAAGACTTAAGATCATTATACTATTGGGGAAAAAGCATTAATTTTTTTATCAGAAGAACTCAATTGGAATTACTGTGTCCTCTTGGATAAATTACCTGAGTCTGTCTCATCTGTAAAACAGTGGTGATCTATTTTATAGAAATCTTCAGAGAATTAAATGAGGCAAAGTATATAAAAAACCTGGTGGGGCTGCAATAAATTGCAATGACCTTATAGTTTACAAAGAGGCAAAAATTACAAAGAAACATGTTTAGTCTATTTAGAGTCAAAACTTAATTATTTGTGATAAGTGAGCTCAGACTAACAACTTATTTCCCTCAGTCTTTGGGACATTTTAGGACCTCTGTCCAAACTAACTGCTGTCTTGATACATGAGAAGAAACAAAAGAAAAACAGGGGGCCCCTAAGCCCAAGACTTATACCTCAGCTGGAAAGAACCTTGCAGAAGCTGAAAGAGACACAAAGGTCAGGCTTGAATACTCTGCTGGCAGAGCAGTCCTGATGACACTGGGACCTTCAGAGTGCTCTGACTCCAGTACAGGTCTCCCCTGGGAACACCAGACTCCTTCCTTGCTAGACAACAGCATACCAGGGGGAGACCACCTTTGTACATTATATAAATGATCTGGATTGTAACCAACATTACAGTTTCCTATTTTTGAAGTCTAAGCATATCTTACAAAGTCCACATGTATTCTCTCCAAACTGAATGGATTAATAAACTAAGGCTATTTATAATGGCTGTTCATATATTATGAAGCAGTTTCATATCCCTTATCTCATTTGGTTCTGACAACAATCTTGTAAATAAGGTTTACAAAAGGCAATATTATTGTCCCCACTTTAAAAATACAGAAACTGAGACTCCAAGATTAACTGACCATCCACAAATTTCAAATACAATGAATGCTAAAGACAGAACTGGAGGTCTTTCTGAATCAAAGTACCCTTACTCTCTACCTTACCACAAACATACTATTTACCCTAAAAATTATAATATTCTCACATAAAGCTTGTGGTTTTTAGAATACTTTCACATCCATCATCTCATTTGAGCTTCATAATAGCAGGCAATGGTCACACAGGAAAAGGATATGAGACCTTGGATCTAGATTGAGTAAAGGGCCAGAACTGTGACTTGTGCATAAAATTGTAAACCTCACAGGGCTGTATTTGAAGATGTAAAGACAGGTTCAACTTATACCTATCTCTCTGAGATAAAGTCAGAAGTTTAAGAGGAGAAAGAAAGGCTATCAGATTTTCTACAAGCACAGTAGGTCCCAGGTAGTTAGCTGAAGCACAGGACTGGTCTCTTCCCAGCTGCCAGAGCAGAGGGGAGCTACATAGGCAGACTACTCCCTCATGTTGCACCACTCCCATGGTGGTACATGGTGGATAGCTGTCAGCTTAGAGAACTATTGTGTAAACACTAAGACTTCTGTGGCTCTTTAGACACCTGGCTTAGCATAGTACCTGGCACATACATGTTGAACTATAAACCGAATGTGAGCCCTGGTGGGAGCCTGGTGTTATTGGGGCAAATATTTTAGTTGTTCTGCTAGTCATTCTGCGAGTCTGGACTCCTTTTGTTCTGTGGCACAGTGAGACCACTCATACAAGGCCAATGATCACTTGACAACATGTAAGGTGGGATTAGAACATGGCAGAGATGGACACTCTAAGAACAGCTTCATGGAAAGTTCACTACTCCATTTCTATCAGTCCACTATGATCATCCTTAAGGTATCCTTAAGGATACCTATATGAAAAACGGAGGTAAAGAAGTGTGCACTGATTAGTGGATTCATTAGTTCCCTCTACAATTAAAGTGCTTTATTCAAGATTTTTTCTACACGCCTGCAACAGATTAATTAATATCTGAAAATTGATCATTGAGAAAATTATACACTAATCTAGAAATGAGAGGAATAGAAATAGTCTGTTTCCTGAAATAATATGAACCCTGAGAACCCACAGATGCTTGTTGGTTTTTGCAAGGATTATAACCAGCCTTCAGCATGTTATGATTAACATGCTGGGATTTTCTCAACTGCTCTCTCCAAAGTGAATAGATTAATAAGCTGGTTTTTGAATATGTAGTCTGGGCAATAAGAATATCCAGAAGTTCTGCACTGCCCTCAGGAACACAGGGTTTGCATGCAGCTAGAGAAATGAGTGCTCTACAAGAGGCCTCTGGAGATCTGAGGGCTTACTGTTTTGCTCCAGTGGACTGCCAACTAAATTTCTGAAAGGCCTCTGTGATTTCTGGAGAGTCCTTTACCTTTCTGTATGAAGTCCAGAGATTTATTGGGGTCAAAAATTCAATAGGCACTTAATCCCAAGTGTCTCCAGATCATCACTTCTGCTATGGTCCTTCTTTATCTTTAATTCATCACACTAAGTGTTTTCTATAACCCACTCTAACCTATCCAAAAATCTTAGTTATATGGTGTAACATGCTACTAACCCTCTGGAGACCATGAATTTCACTAGTTTGTATCACAGTTCTGCAAGGTAACCCACAAAGGGTGTGATCTTTAAGCTCTAACGGTATCTGAAAAACTACGCAGAGGGTGCCTTGGTGTTAAATTGAACTTCTGACACCACAGATCTTATAATATTGTCCAGTTATTTCTCCTATGGCATTCAGACAGGGTCTCTGGTGTTTCTTCAAGATTAACTCCAACTCCCAAGTTTCAATGTTCAAGTAACATTATGATAACCACTTCTAAATAAAAGTTACCATTCAGACATCTCAGTACCTAAGAGCAGGCTTAGATCCAATCTCAGAAAATTGAGAGGCTGTACCCCAAGGACAGAGAGCTAAATTATCACTTTAAGATATTTTACAAAATATCCGTGACTTCTCCAAGGATCTGGCTGAAGGTAGGCCTTCATGTAGAATGGAGGCCCTGAAGGTCAGGGATGAGCACAATCTTTACCGAGAGAGGAAAGTGTTAGATTTGTTCAAGGCGCTTCTCTCTATAAACTTAATTTCCTCATTTGGAAATTGGGAAAATCTCAACCTTCTAACTCCAAATAGCCGAAGCAATCTTGAGAAAGAAGAACAAAGTTAGAGGCATCACACTCCCTGATTTCAAACTATATTACAAAGCTTTTATAATTAAAGCACTGCGGTATTTGGCATAAAAACAGACATATAACGAAACAGATTAGACAGCCCAGAAATAAATCCATGCATATATGGTCAATTAACGTACAACACAGGAGCCAACAATATACGACAGGGAAAGGACAGTCTCTTCAATAAATGGTGTTGGAGGGGTGCCTGAGTAGTTCAGTTGGTTAAGTATCTGATTTTGGTTCAGGTCATGATCTCACAGTTCATGGGTTCGAGCCCCACATCAGGCTCTGTGCTGACAGCTTAGAGCCTGGAGCCGACTTCAGATTCTGTGTCTCTGTCTCTCTCTGCCCCTCCCCAACTCGTTCTGTTTCTCTCTGTCTCTCAAGAATAAATAAACAACATTAAAATTTTTAAAAATAAATAAATGGTGTTGGAAAAACTAGACAGCTACATTCAAAAGAGTGAAACTGGACCACTACCTTACACCATACATAAAAATTAACTCAAACTGTATTAAAGACTTGAATGTAAGACCAGAAACCATAAAACAGAAGCAGTAAGCTCTCTGACACAGGTCTTGGCAATTATTTTTTTAAATCTGACACCAAAAGCAAAACCAACAAAAGCGAAAACAAACAAGTAAGATTATATCAAACCAAAAGTTTCTACACAGATACATGAAAAGATGCTCAACATTAATCATCATCAGAGAAACGCAAATCAAAACTACAATAAGATATCACTTCATACCTGTCAGAATGACTAAAATCAGTAACACAAGAAACAACAATACAAGGTGTTGATGGGGATAAGGAGAAAGGGGAACTTTCTTGCACTGTTGGTGGAAATGCAAACAGGTGTAGCCACTGTGGAAACCAGTATAGAGGTTCCTCAAAAACTTAAAAACAGAACTACCCTATGATCCAGCAGTAGCACTACCAGGTATTTACCCAAAGAATACAAAAATACTAATTCAAAGGGATACATGCACCCTGGTGTTTATAGGAGCATTATCTACAATAGCCAATGGAAATAGCCCAAGTGTCCACTGATTAATGAATGGATAAAGAAGATGTGGGTATATGTACACAATGAAATATTACTCAGCTGTAAAAAATTATAAAATCCTGCCATTTGCAACAATACAGGTGGAGATGGAGAGTATTACGGTTAAGTGAACAAAGTCAGAGAAAGACAAATACCATATGATTTCACTCATGTGGAATTTAAGAAACAAAAGAACTGAGTAAAGGGGAAGAAGAGAGAGAGAGAGGGAAGAGACAAACCAAGAAATAGACTCTTAACTATAGAGAACAAACTGATGGTTACCAGAGGGGAGATAGGTAGGGGGATGGGTGAAATAGGTGATGGGGATTAAGGAATGCACTTGTGATGAGGACCAGGTGTTGCCTGTAAGTGCTGAATCACTAAATTGTACACCTGATATGGGAGAGGGGGGGAAAGAGGGAAGCAAACCATGAGACTCTTAAATACAGATGAGGGTTGATGGAGGGAGGTGGGTTGGAGATGGGCTAGAGGGGTGATGGGTATTAAGGAGGGCACTTGTTATGAGCACTACGTGTTGTACCTAAGTGATGAATCACTGAATTATTCTCCTGACACCAATATTACACTGTATATTAACTAGAATTTAAATAAAAATTTGAAAAAAAGAAAATAAATAAATAAAATAAAATAAATTGTACATCAAAACTAGTATTAAACTGTATGTTAACTAACTGGAATTTAAATTAAAACTTTAAAAATTTTTTTAAGTTTCTGCACAGCAAAGGAAATCATCAACAAAAAGAAAAGACAACTTACGTAATGTGAAAAAATAATTGTAAACCATGTATCTGATAATGGACTAATATCCAAAACATATAAAGAGGTCATACAACTCAACAGAATAAAAAAAAGTCCAATTAAAAAAGGGGCAGAAGATCTGAATAGACATTTTTCCAAAGAAGACATGCAGATGCCCAACAAGTATGTGAAAGATGCTCAACATCATTAATCATCAGGGAAATGTAAATCAAAACCACAATGAGATACCACCTCACACCTGTCAGAATGGCTAGTATCAAAAAGATAAGAGATAGCAAGTTTTGCTGAGGTTTGGAGAAAAGGGAACTATTATGCACTGTTAGTGGGACTGTAAATTGGTGTAACCTCTATGGAAAGTTCCTCAAAAAATTAAAAGTATAACTGCCATATAATTTAGCAATTCCACTTCTGGCTATTTATCCAAATAAAACAAAAACACTAATTCAAAAAGATATATACTCCCCATGCTTATTGCAGCCTTATTTACAATATTCAAGATATGGAAACAACCTAAGTGTATGGAAACAACAATCAGTGCATGAATGGATAAAAAAAATTATGGTATATATACAATGGAATATTATTCAGCTGTAAAAGAGAATGAAATCTGGCTGTGACAACACTGATGGACCTCGAGGGCATTATGCTAAGTGTAATAAGTAAGACAAAGACCAATACTGTATGATCTCTCTGATATGTGGAATTGAAAACACACATAAGCTTACAGATACAGAAAATAGATTGGGGGTTGCAAAAGGCAGGGTATGGGGGTGGGAGAAAGGGATGAACTGTTTTGTTCTATTTACATAAATTGAATAAAATTTTTTAAAAATAATCTCAACTTCCTGTTAGAATTAAGAGAACCTTTAAAAGTGTCCTGAAATAATTCCTAGCACATAGCAGGAACTTGATAAAATAAATTGTACTTTGACTTGTATACCTATTCTGAAGAAAAGCTTACTCAGAAGCCAGCATTTAATAATTATGGCTATGGGAAAAACCCTAATTGGTCTCACTGGCTCTATTATCTCCTCTTTCAATGGTTTCTTCTGTTGTCAAAGTTGCCTTCTTATACCAGAGCATGTCAGCATCACATATAATTCAAAGCTCTCCATGACCCGTCACCAACCTACAGCAGTAGCCTTATATTTCACTGCATCTTCCTATTCACCACACATTTCCAAATGACCAGGCTACTTGTGATTTCCCTAACGTTCCACAAACCCTCTCCCACAACCCCACCACCATTTCCATGTTACCACTCAAGCTATCTCATCGATTTGGAATGCTTTGTAAAAGTCTATCTACACAATTATCACCATTACTTGCTGTTCACACACCCTCCTGGACTTCAGATGAGATTTGCCTTCCTCCCCTCTGGTGATCTGTGGTTTTAGTTTAGCTAAAGTTTCACAATCCTCTCCTCTCTCTCACTCCTCAACCACTCTTCCTTGTTCACAAACTCCTACCTCTTCCCACCTTAACTGGGATAGGTCTGAGTAAAACAGTCCTCTCTTTGTTCTCATTCTACATCACTCTTGTCATGATTTATTTGGTTTCCCAGGTACCCTGATACCAGGAGACTGTGCCCGGGAGAAGGGATGAAAGTATTCTGGTCAGTGGAAAGTATAAAGTCCACTACACACTAATACTTTTGCATTGTGATACCTCTAGATCTTGTGAGTAATTTTAATTAATCTGTCACCAAGGAACTGATCACCTTGACGAAATTAATAAAGTCAAATTTTGGAATCAGCAAGGCCAGGTCTCCAAGCCTGGATCAGTCAGTCTAGTGAGGCAGTTCTTCATTCGAAGCTTGTTGTGGCCAACCGGCCCCTTGCCACACTCTCATTCAGTTTCAGCAGGGAACAGGATTCGTTGTTCCATAAAAGCAAGGAGAAGTATTCAGGATTTTCCAGGGTTGACTCAATCAACTCATAAGCTAAAATAAGAATTGCTTCAACAAGTATGAAATAATGGATTTAATCTTTAAAATTCTTCCTCTCAAATGTTTTTCAACCAGAAGGTAAAAAGAAAATTTGTCCAATGCCAACCGGTTCTCAATACTGACCTCCTTATAACAGCTGAAAATATCAAAAATAAAAATGAACGAAGAGTGTTTGTATTTACAAATAAAATAGCTGGAGAAGTCAGAAATATGTTGTTGTGTTATTATTATTCCATCTACCATCTGATAGAAGGAACTATGAAGCAATTAGGAAACCAATGTTCCATTTTGGTTTAAAAAAGAGAAATAAACCATGATAATTTGCTGCAACATTAATTCTAAATGCAGTGATTTTTGTTAAAGTGTATAAAATATTTTCAAGCTCAGATTTGCAAACAATTGTTTAAATAGAAAAAGGTTAACACAAGCTTCTACCAAATGTAGAACATATAAACATATAAATGTTAAAACCAAATACCATGGTATGTATACTCAAACCCAGTAAAAACAAGTTTAAAGTTAGGATTCAATGGAGAGTAGTAGAAAACACAAATAGAGTTCTGTGGATATTGAGGATTTTAAATTATTAAAGAACTTTACCAAAATGATTATTTAATTTATAGATTTTATAATAAAAAAATGTTTTAACAATTATTTGGTATGTGTTTCCTTTTAGAAAAGGACAGATTTCTCTTTACCACCCAGGTATTATCTTACAATTAAGTGATTTTGGTTATGACAATAATTTGACATTTCACTTTTAAATTAATCCCATATGTTGTGTCACTTTTTCATAAGCTGCACAGCTGATGATTACTGCAGGAAGCACCTTTATGATGTTTGGAGTGAGACCCCTGAAAAATCCCTTTTTTCCTTCATTGTTATGTATCTCTTGAATGAGGTGAATCATAGAAGTTGTTGTTCCTTTTTCCTCCAGTGCTATAAATTGAAAAAAAAAAATCAGTGTAATTCAATATTTAGTCTTTATACATTAAGATAGTCCAATGATTAATGAGAATTTACAGAAGCTAAAATTAGAATTTACACAAGCTAAAATATAACTCTCTCCCTACCTCTAGAATAGTCTTGTGCTATCCAGTACAGTAGACCCCAGAAACCTGTGTCTATTTAAACTTAAATTAATTAAAATTAATTAAAACTAAAAATCCAGTTTCTTAGTTGCATTAGCAATATTTCAAGTGCCTGACTAGTGGCTTTCATACTGGACAACACAGAGATAAAATATTTCTATCACTGCAGAAAGTTCTTTTGGGCAGCACTTGAATGTCTTTCATAAGGAACCTCAACAAAGCATTTGGAATTGGGTATGACACAGTTTGATAGGGCAATGGATAGGTGGTTGGATGGATACAGAGATTCCCCACCTGGATTGCAATCTAAATTAAATCTGAAAATTTTACCAACAAGAGGAGAAAACAAATGTAAAAGAATATCACTTGCCACATGACTCCTTAAATAATTTACTGAGGAATATAAAAATAGAATTAGATAAGGTTTCTTTTCTTTTTGTAAAGTGATAAAGGTATTTTCTTAAAATCTAAATTGCTAACATTTCACTTGAGAGGAAAAAACCAGACAACCTCCCTTCCACCCAATCTCTCCTTGCTAAAGGGATTATAATGTAAATGCAATTCCACAAATGTATTAAGTTCCTGATGCAGAATAAAACAATGATAGCAGAACTAGGGGAAAATTGCATGTTTGCATTGAGTAACTGTTGACTTAATTTGAAGAAAAAAATGTTTTCTATTGTTAGGCATGGTACTTCCTAATTATAAACTCCTTAAGGAGATCATCGGTAACTAAAAGAAATGTGGGAAGTCCCAAACAGAACTTTGGAGAATAAATAAAATCTAAAATTGACAAAGTCTCTACAATAAAAGAATAAATTCAAGACATGTGCCTTAAAAATCAGAGTCTGCTTTTGATTTATCAATTCTTCAGTTTTTCTGCTTTTGAAATCATTAATTTCTACTCATTTAAAACAACCTCATTTTTTAAAACTGTTTTTAACTTAGTTTTTATTATTACCTCATTAAAGTTATCTTAAATCACTTTTTAACTTATTACTCCATTAAAAAAAAAAAAACTCAGCTTGAACCTGCATGCGAGTTCTGACAAGGTTCAGAGGGAAGCTGGCTATCTGACCACAAGTGTGAGACAGTGCACTACATCCCAGCAAAATTATTATCCCAGGGTCTACAGAATTTGTTGCATAATGTTCTAGCCAATAATTCTTCAAAAGCTGACAGAGAATAGAGTAGTAAATATCCTTTAACCATTATGCAAGACTAAGTAGAAAAAAGTGTGCTGCTTGCTCAATTTCAATAAACATACTGGGTAGCTTCTCTTCTATAATGTTTAAGTTCATTTATTTATTTTGAGACAGAGAGAGATCATGTGTGAGAGGGGAAGAAAGAGAGGGAGAGAGAGAGAATCCCAAGCAGGCTCCAAACTGTCAGCACAGAGTCCCATGCAGGGGTAAAACTCACAAAACATGAGGTCATGACCTGAGCTGAAATCAAGAGTTAGACGCTTAACCAACGGAGCCACCCAGCCTCTTGAGTGGCTTCTTGATTTGAGAATTACACTGAGCATTTTCACTTAAACCCTTCAGAAACTTGACAAGTCAATACTGTCATCTCCATTTTATAAATTGTATAAATGAAGAACTAATTCAGAGAAACTAAGTTATCAAGTCACAACGCTGATAAATGAGAGGCAATATTAATCACTTGGTTTTAGTAACTGTTCTTTCCAAAGTCTTTACAAAAGATCGTTCCTACTCCTTGTATAGAGGAGGCTATCCCTACTGTCCTATCATGGACAGGGCATACTGATGTTTTCAAATAAATGTATTCACACAACCTCAGTTTGAATTTTCCTATGTTCTGTGTCTCTCTGCATGTGTCTTGCTTATTTTGTTTTTGTTTGTTTTGTTTTGTCTAATTGCTTTGGTTTCTAATGACATTCAAAGACCCAAGCAAAATTCTGAAGATTCTCAGAGGGATTAACAGAATAATGTAGAGAAGACTGCATAATCCACTCTAGGCTAACAAAACCACATTTTCTGAACTTTTAAGAAAGATCCTTTTTTCCAAATTTGCTTTTCCTTGAATAAAAGTGGCTAGAAAAGTTATTTAAAAATGGTGGGTTTTACTTTATTTTTTTTTAATGTTTATTTATTTTTGAGAGAGATGGAGACAGAATGTGAGTGGGTTGGGGCAGAGAGAGAGGAAGGCACAGAATCTGAAGCAGGCTCCAGGCCCTGAGCTGTCAGCACAGAGGTTGACGCAGGGCTTGAACTCACAAACTGTGAGATCATGACCTGAGCTGAAGTCGGACGCTCAACTGACTGAACCACACAGGTGCCCCTAAGAACAGTGGGTTTTAAATATCACTAAGTGCTTTTAGAACTCTTCATTTATTAAAGGATACAGCTTTACCACTATACTGAGGCAACTATTATGAAATGTATAATTTGATGCTTCTGACAAAAATACATTTCAAAATGTCTTTACTCAGTGCATTTATTAGTCATGCAACAATAAAAAGAGAAATATGCAATGTCAATCTGGCAAGAAAGCAAAAGATATTGAACTATAAAAATAAAAGAATGGAGGGAGCCCAACATAAACAGGAGCAATAAAGGCATTTTAATAAGATGCAAGACAACAAAGAAGAAAAGAAATACATGCTATCGTATTCAATACTTTAAGCTTCTATAAAAGGTATGTACATTTTTTTAATTGCTAAACAAAATTGGCTATCTTTTGTATGATGGTGGTACCACCTGCCAAAAATACCACTGGGCCTGTGGCTACAGAGCTGTCCTTCCTGTACTGAGAATGAATTGAAGTTCTGCTAGTCACTTACTCTCACCTGGTTCTTATGACCAAATGGTATATATTGTTAAGAGAGTCTATCAAAACACATGTATGGTCATAAAAATGAAATGATTGGTTGGAAGGGGAATAACCTGGAACCCTACCTGATCAGTAAGCACTACACTATTAGGATATTTGGCCTGTCTCCATGCTGTCTGCACCCCCCGCTGCCCCCACTGGAGCCCCCTATTACTCCTTCCCTTGATTCTCATTTTCATAATGGGGCAGTAACATCTCAGCTTTCTCAGTTTTAACTGTACATCAGATTCTTCTAGAGAGTAACAAACCTAAACCCTAGGCTTCCCCCCAGAATAGTTAAATCAGAAGATCTTAGATGTAGCCCAAGAATCTTATTTTTTAAAGAGGTGATTCTGATATGCATCTAGAGTTGAGAACCAATGTTTTATCAGCATTTAGGTCTATAATTATTATCACTGAACCCAAATTAACAAAGAAATACCAAACAAAAAGTTATTATTAGAATACAAGACAACTAATATATAAAATGAAAAGCAAGCCAAATAAAAGCATTCAATTCAACCAAACTTCTATCAGAAGCTATTCCATGTAAAGTCATTTATAATCTGATTTTTAGAATGAAGACTATTATTATACCAAATTTTCAAATCTAACACATAATGTCATAGTAATGAGAATAAATTCACCTTATAAACAGCCAAATCTATGCCTGCATAAGGTAGAATACCTAGAAAGTTAGGAATATAACCTTTGAAAAAGGTTCTAACACCTTCTTGTTTCAGAAGCTTCTTGCCACAATCAATAATCCCAGAATACTGTCCAGTTTCACCAAGAATCATTCTGGTCTTTAGAACCTAAATGTGAATAATATTATAAAAATATATTATATTCACTCAACTCATCTAGAAATTCAGTAAACTGTATTATATTACAGTGTATACTATCATACAAATACAAAAAGAAAGCAATTTTAAATAATGATTTTAACCTCTCCCTAATTGACTATTTTTTTAATGTTTACTTATTTTTGATACAGAGAGACAGAGAGAGTGCATAAGTGGGGGAGGTGCAGAGAGACAGGGAGACAGTATCCCAAGCAGGCTCTGCGCTTATCTGCACAGAGCCCCATACAGGGTTTGAACTCATGAGTCATGAGATCATGACCTGAGCCAAAACCAAGAGTTGGATGCTTAACCAACTGAGCCACCCAGGTGCCCCGGATATTTTTTTAAAATATTTATTTATTTACTTAAGAGAGGCAGGAAGGGCAGAGAGAGGGATAGTGAGAGAGAATCCCAAGTAGGTTCCATGCTGTCCACACCGTCTGCTCAGAAACCTCACAAACCATGAGATCACAAACCATGAGATCTCACAAACCATGAGATCATGACCAAACCTGAAATAGAGTCAGATGCTTAATGGACTGAGCCACCCAGCCACCCCCTCTCTAACTAACTTTTAATTATAAACAGCTGACACAGTACAGAGTTTTTAAAAATCATTTAAATAGAAAAATACAATTAATCACTGTGGTTTTGATGGATAACATCTGTCCAAACCTCTTTAATGTGCTGTAAGGTAACATATTCTAAAACAAACTCATTTGAGGTAACATTATTGCTTCAAAATAAAGCAACTGTAGACAAATTCCAAGTTTAAAGTGGTCATGTTAAAGTGAAGAACCAATATGGAAAAAAAATTTTTTGTGTGTATACTTAAAATACATACTCTAAGAACTCTTGTAACAGTGAAGTGTATTAACTATAATTATTAGATATGACAGGCTCATTTTGTGCTCATAAAGTAATAACATAACAGGAGCTATGGGGGCAATAGTAGGCTTCAGTAGTCTGTCTGTGATCAACATTCCTATGCAGTTCTCCTTATAGAACACTCCTGTTCTCTTAAATTCCATTAATTTAATGTAAGGGAGCTCCATATATACTTAGAGAAATGGCTCTCCAAAACAGCCAAGACAAAAAACAGCATAAACTTTTTCTTGATTGGGCAAATTGTGTTATCTTGTTGGAGCTGCCTCTGAGCCATGAGTTGGAAGGCTTGGCTTGAAGAAGTTCTCTGCAGGAGGCACACTTTGGATAATCCCATTCTTAAAACTCTCTGCCCTCTCCAGGGCAGTGAATTCACTCCTTTCTTACCCAAGTAAATCTTTTCTGTATGCTTCACTGGTAGGTTTTTTTCCCCACTCACTCCCTAAATTAAGGTCTTCTCCAAAGTTTTCTTCTCAGTGTAAAAAAAAGTAAAGAAAAGTAAAGAAAAGAAAAGAAAAGAAAAGAAAAGAAAAGAAAAGAAAAGAAAAGAAAAGAAAAAAGCACCACACACTACTTTTTTCTAAGTAATCTCATGGTTTTAACTAGCACTTCTTTGCAGATGACACATCAAGACTTGAAATCTCTCAAGTCTCGGTATCACATTTGCAACTGCCCGTTGAAAATCATAACCTGGTTGTCCAACAAAAACTCAAATATGTGCAAACCTGAACTCATCATCTCTCACCATCTGGGCCACTTCTACCACTCTCAAACTCCATTAGAGGTGTAACTCAGATGTAACTCTCCTAAACACTTAAGCACAGAACCCAGACAGAGCTTCACCTTCTTCCTTTCCCTCTCTCCTTCCTGCCACATCTCACACTGTCAGTTCTTGTGACAGCTCTAAAAGGACTCAGTTTCCTCCAGTCAATGTCATATTCCAAGCCTTTACCATCACTCCCCAAAAGATAGCAGTATCTTGTTTATTGTCATCTCATGTCTCCCTCACTCTAAAAACTTTACCAAGATTATATTTCAGCTTCCAAAGTCTTTAATGGCTTCTTATTTTTTAAGAAATTAAAATTATATTTCTTACATTGCATTCAAGAGCCTTTCTGATCTGCCTCCAACCCATTATCCATGGTATTATCCAGTGTCCAGTCCAAACCTAAAAATCTGTTCCTTTGCCTCCATTCCTTTAAGTCATTATTTCCACCTAAAATGCTCTTCCTCATTATCTCTAAATGTCCAAAATTTAAGCCAAACTTACATATTCTATTCATGTCTTTCATGAAATCACTAACTGGAAATCATTTCTCCCTCCCCCCCTAAATTTCCATAGTACTTCATATTGATCTCTCTTCTAGAATTCAAATTTTCTATTATGGATCATTGTTATTGATGTACATTTTTAGCTCCTCTTCTATTCTGACCAAATGACCAAATCATGATTATTGATGCACATTTTTATCTCTTATAGACTGACCAAAATGCCTATCTGACTTATCTCTGGATCTAGAAAAATGCCTTAAACTTAGTGACTATGCAATACAAATTTGACATGATTAATGATTCAGTGATTCTAACAATCAAGCAAGCAATCAATGAAATTTTTTTCTTCTTGATACATGTATGTATCTTCTTGATAGGTCTACAACACTACCTTGATCCTAAATAAACAAAAGAAAACATTTACTAGGTCCAACTAACACTGACTAGTGTGAGATTTAAATCCTGTAGCTAGAAAGCTGTTTATTATACAAAATCCTGATCTGGGATTCATTTACTTTAAAAAGTTATAATTTGCACTGAAAACATTACTTTACTTACAGTTTTATAATAATACATACCTCCATGGGGTAAATACAGGTCTGGGCAGTTGCACCAGCCAATGAGCCAGATACAAATCTCTCAGTAATTCCTACTTTAGCACCATCAAAACTAAGCCATTTTTTATACTGTATAAATAAAAGCATTGAAATATATAATATTACTGAAATGGAATATATATATATATATACATACATATATATATATATATATATATATATATATCCATATATTGTTTCTAAGTTTATAATGTTAATTAGTAATATAAAATTATTTGAAAAAGTATTCCAGACACCTAACATTAGCATCTAGAGAAATACTTGATTTTAATTTTTACGCAATTAGTTGTCTAAAATAATAAGTAAGACTTCTCTATTTGGCCTCCTTTTTCCTTTTTCTTCCCCACAGAATGAGTTAGCAACATTAAATCACGTAAGCATATTAATGAATGTACTATTTCATAAAGGGCATGCAAATGACAAAAAGGGACAGAAATTGCATCTGTTATCTCTTTTTAGCCCCATGTCTTAGATATGCAAGGTACTTAATATTGCTTGGTTACTGGATAATCAAGAATAGTAACTTAATGTGAGAGGCTCCTTTTGTTACAAGGAGCAATGGTTTACTCTGGTTAAATTAAACAGCAGGGAGGTTATTGCAATAACACATGTGGAAATAAGGAAAACAATAGCGTAAAGGTCAGGCTTCGCAGGAAGTAAAGTAAGTCAAGTTTCATGGAGACTGAAACTAAACTCATTTAGGATCCAAGACAGCCTTAGCAAACTGATTATCTTGTCACCGGTTAGGTAAGATGTCTTCCTGTTTGCTTTTCCTGGAGGTCTATCATCAATATAATTCAACTAACTCTGGTTCTCAAATCAGTAACTCCCATCAGAAAGTGTGATTGATTCAGTGAAGGCAGAGACTGCTACATGTTCCCAGCACCTAGCACCCACCACCTTCTTCTTCCTTTTAGTAGCACAGCTGACTCAGTTGCCAACTACATTTCCCTCTTCTTTCTTGCAATTAGGTTGTGTGGCTAAGTGGCTAATTTTAGCCAAAGAGATATGAGGAGAAGCTGAGTGTGCAAATTCTGACATCTTCTTCAAGTTGCCTGTCCTGGACACCTCTTTCCTCCAACTCAGGAATGGCAAAGATGGAAGCAACCTCTGAAGCCAGGCATTGAAGATGGCAGAGATGTGCTGTTAGCCATGAACCACTTGCCTCTATCTCATTTAAGTTGTTGCGTTTTGGAATCTGTTTGTTAAAACAGCTTAGAATGAACCCCAACAAGAACGGAAATTGGTTACTAGATGTAGGGTACTACCATAACTAAAACCTAAAATATGTGGCACTGGCTTTATTGTTAGGACACAGATATTACAGTCTAAGCAGATGATGATCTTTCTAATGCTTTGTGGAAATGCTTGATAAAGTGTCTGCTGTGATAATGTGGAAGGCAGACGGTGTGCTTTTTGAGCCTGAAGTTCTAGGAAAACTGATGGTAAAATCTCAGATTATTGGTCAGTGTTGCATGCTCCTTGCTGCTTTTGGCACAATCTATAAGATATGAGGTAATGTATCTCTCTGCTTTTCTGTTCTCCAAAGCCAGTTTGCAAGCAGAAATGGGAGGGAATTGGGGCGCCTGGGTGGCGCAGTCGGTTAAGCGTCCGACTTCAGCCAGGTCACGATCTCGCAGTCCGTGAGTTCGAGCCCCGCGTCGGGCTCTGGGCTGATGGCTCAGAGCCTGGAGCCTGTTTCCGATTCTGTGTCTCCCTCTCTCTCTGCCCCTCCCCCGTTCATGCTCTGTCTCTCTCTGTCCCAAAAATAAATAAACGTTGAAAAAAAAAAAAAAAAAAAGAAATGGGAGGGAATGGAGCTCTGCTAAGGGAGTTTTCTTAGCCTGGCTTTGTATTCAAGAATGGTGGGTTTCCAAGTTGGAAAGGCCACCTGCTTCTGTACCCCAACAGAAGGAAATAAGATTGTCCTAAAGCACTTGCCTATCTGAAAAAAATCATAGTAGGGGCTCTGTCATTTGATTTCAGTTTATTGTTTCAGTTCACATCAACATAGGCTACTATAAAAATGAGACAGAAGGGGAATGACTAAGCACAGGAGCTAGAAAATAAAATATCAGAGAAGAGATTTTTGGATGCGGTTATGCTATGTGGTATTGACTGGAAACAAACAGAGAAGAAGTCTAAGAAACTTCTGAAACAATTGTATGCTAGAAAACCTATAAGCAAAGCCTATAAGACCCTATGTTCCATTGATCTCTAAAGCAATTCTCAGGCCCCCAAATGTAAGCAGGCAGACACCTGGCCATGGCAGACACTTCCAGAGCTCTGCATCACATTTGGACAGTTCTGTACAGACTCACAGACTCACTTCACTGACAGAACACCATCAAAAACAAAAGCCTTTCATCTCTCTGTTTTGCTGCCTCAGGGCCTTCTCTGAAGCTGTAGGAGACTGTCCAGCCCAGAAGTCTGGGGAAGTTAAAGTCATAAGAGCAATCCTCATATAATATGGGATATAAACTGGCAGATAAATAGCTCAGCTCTCTTCTTTCAGGCAGATAATTCTGAGAACCATTCTGTATACTTCCTAGAAGTTCCCTCAGAATCAAGCCCCTATTTCCTATAGCTGAAACCTCATTTATGTACCCTTATATTGGCTTTTCTTCCTTCCATGTCTCACTGTCCCTGCTTCTTCACAAATAAGCTAGCTGTACCCAGACTCTGTTTGGGGGAGGAGGGGGAACCCAAATTAAAACAGTTGGTATTACTTCAAAAGTGGCCCTATGCACCAATTGAAAGCCAGAAATTGTCAGAGTAGATCAAAAAAACAAGACCCAACTATATGTTATCTATAAGAAATCCACTTTAAATATAAAGACACATACAAATTAAATGTGAATGGAGAAAAATATACCATGCTGACACCAACCAAAAGAAAGCAGGGTAACTATATTAATTTCAGACAGACCAAGCTTCAGACCAAGGAAAGTTACCAGGGATAAATAAGGGCATTACATAATAATAAAGGGGTTAATTATCTAAGAAGACAAAACAATCTTTAACACGTATGTGCCTTACAACAGAGCATCAAACTACATGAGGCCAAAACTGATTGAAGTGCAAAGAGTAGTAGATGAATACACTATCACAGCTGGAGATTTCAATATCCTTTATTAGAAATGGGCAGATCCAGCAAAAAAAAAAAAAAAAAAAAATCAGTAATGACATAACTGAACTCAACACCACCATCAATCAACTGTATATAACTGACATCCAGATTGTTTCATTCAAGAATAGCAGAGCACACATTCTTCTCAAGCTCACATGGAACATTCACCAATAAAGACTACATTCTGGGCCATTACACACACCTTAACAAATTTAAAAGAATGGGGATGCCTGGATAGCTCAGTTCGTTAAGCATCCGGTTAAGCGTCCAACTTCGGCTTAGGTCATGATCTCACAGCTTCTGAGTTCAAGCCCCCATGGGTCTCTGTGCTGACAGCTCAGAGCTTGGAGCCTGCTTCGGATTCTATGTCTCCCTCTCCCACCTGAGATCTGTCTCTCTCTGTCTCTCTCTCTCTCAAAACTAAATAAACATTAAAAACAAAAATTTTAAAGAATGGAAAGCATACAATGGCTGCTCTGAGACCACAGTGGAATAAAGTTAGAAATCAGTAACAGAAAAATTATTTTTAAAATATCTACCAAATTTACCAAAATATGTGGAGATTTAAAAACACACTTCTAAATAACACACAAGCCAAAAAGGAAACCTCAGGAGGAATTTTAAAGTATTTTGAACCAAATGAAAATAAAAACACAATTTATCAAAAGGAGTCGGAAGCAGTACTAGAGGGAAATTTATAGCATTGAATACATATATTAAAAAAGAACAAAGACCTAAAAATCAATAATCTAAGTTTCCACCTTAGAAAACTAGAAAAAGAAGAGAAAATTAAATCTAAAGTAAGCAGAAGAAAATATGTAATAAGAATTAGAACAGAAAGCAATGAAATTGAAAATAGGAAATCAATAGAGAAAATCAATAAAATCAAAAGCTGGTTCTTTGAAAAGTGGTCCTAGAAAGTAGACGTAGAGAGTGGATCACTCACCAGTTACTGGACAATTATGGGATCTTGGTTGGTAAATGGGATGATGATAATCTATGGTAAGCTATGGCATTACAATTACTAAGATTCATAGTCATGGTGGGTTGGGATGAGATATTCATAGGCAGCAAAGCATTATATTATGCAGTTGCCCTAATACCTGAACAGCACGGAGAAAATTACAAGATTGTAGAGGTGGCTGGCTCTAATTCACTTGTCTTAGAAACTTTGTTTTTTGGGGTTTTTGTTTGTTTTTTCTTATTTTCTTTTTCCTTCCAAGATTTTATTTAAATTCAAGTTAGCTAACATATAGTGTGGTATTATTTTCAGGTGTAGAGTTTAGTGATTCATCATGTCTTAGATCCTTTTTTTTTTAATTATTTATTTTTGAGAGAGAGACAGAGAGAGACAGAGTGCAAGTGTGAGAGGGGCAGAGAGAGAGGGCAACACAGAATCCAGCATGGATTAAATAAATCCAGCATTTAAAGAGAGTCTCATGGATAACTACAAATCAGGCCCAGGATATAAATGTAAAGGTAACAGTTACTAAGGAAACCATGTAGAGTCTCAAAAGGTCTCCTATGGTAAAGTGAAGACCCTCGCTGGGGAGGAGTAAGACCCTGACACATGGGATGGGGACATTTGGATGTATATGCCTAGAAAATGTAGTCTCTAGCACCCTCCAATTTGGCAAAAAGTTGCCTCCTTCCTAATTTTAGAGCAGAGAAGCTTCTCTTTGTCCAGAGGCAATGTAAAGGCCTCAAAAAGGCAGATACCTAACAAGAGGATGTTTGCTTTTCCCACAATCTGTCCCACCTATGACTGCCTCTTACTGACTCTCAACCAATAAATTATATAGGGTCAGTCCTCAGACAGCCCAAGGACCTGGCTACTATGGGCTGGAAGGAACCAAGGGAATGGTGTGGGAGTGGATCACAAGAGTACTGACCGGGGGGATATGAGAGGTGGGATGTAATGCTGGATAGAGAAGACTTTACTGATGTGGAACACTCTCTCATGACACAGGACTCCTAAAGCCGGTTGGAATATGCTACTGGGACTGCTCTTTAAAGTTTGGACACAACTACAGCTGGCAGCAAATGAGATAGAGATGTTAAAGTCTTGACAGATTGTTGAGGAAGGGGTCAGCAGACTCAGGAAGGTAGAAATATTACAATGAATTTTATCATGCCTGGAGAACCTACCAGTAGACTGTTTCTAAGAGAAGAAGGGAGTCCTTGTTGAAAGACCCAAAGATGACTGTCTCAGTGTTGACAGCAGGGGACTATAGCTGCCATAGATTCCTCTGACAGATCTACAGAAAGTAAACAGAAAACCTTCGGGAAAGGATTCACCTTTCTAGATGTCATTAAGAATTTTCATGATTCATGGGAAGAGGTCAAAATATCAATTAATCAATTAATAGGAGTTTGGAAGAAGGGGCTCCAGACTTCAGTGCAGGAAGTAACTGCAGATGTGATGGAAACAGCAAGAAAACTAGAATCAGAAGTGGAGCCTGAAGATGGGACTGAACTGCTGTAATTTCATTATAAAACTTTCACAGATAAAGTTTCTTCTGATAGAAGAACAAAAAAAGTGTTTCCTTGCGATGGAACCTACTCCTGGTGAAGATGCTGTGAAGTCTGTTAAAATGACAACAAAGGATTTAGACTATTACATAAAGTTAGTTAATAAAGCAGTGGCAAGTTTGACAGGATTGACTCTAATTTCGAAAAAAGTTCTACTGTGGGTAAAATGCTAATAAACAGCATCACATGCTACATAGAAAATGTTCATGAAAAGAAGAGTTCATCAATGGGGCAAACTTCATTGCTGTCTTATTTCAAGAAATTGCCACAGCCACCCCAACCTTCAGCAACCACCACCCTAATCAGTTAGCAACCATACCCATGAAAGCAAGACCTTCCATTTGCAAAAAGATTAGAACTCACTAAAATTTCAGATGATGCTTATAAAGTACTTTTACTTAGAGTAAATATATAGTTGTGGTTTTTTTTTTTTTTTGGTTTTTTTGATTTTTGTTTTAGATACAATGCTATTGCACACTAAATAGACCACATAACTTTCATATGCACTGGGAAACCAAAAACCTATTTGACTCCCTTTATTGCAGTGATCCAGAACCACACCCACAATATCTTCAAGGTATCATTTACACAATGATATCTACTGCTTGTGCACATGCCAGTTTTCTCTCTCATGAAAGTCTAAATTTTTTAATTAAATTTAAAACCTGATCTTTATCATAAAATTCCACAAGAAGTAATATTTTACCTGTTCATAGGCCCCAATCTTGAGTGTTGTCTCAGGTGCAATTTTAAAAACATTTACACCATTCCCCCACCAAAGAGAATGAATTCCTCCTTCTTTTACCATCTGCTCAAACCCACCAACCAATCTCAGTCTCCTTGACTTTAAACTATGAACCTAGAAATGAACAGGAAATTTATTTTTTAATTTATTTTGTTGGTAATATGACAATGATGTTATTATTGCTAATAAAATAATGATACATAAATATAAATATCAATATCTATGATATTCAACACCATTTTCATTTTTGTTTGGAGACATATAAAATTGGTATATTAATTCTTTTGTTTTACCAAATACATACTTTAATCTCATATATCAAAGAAAAGAACAACTTAAAGAAAACAGGAATGACTTACCAGAAAGTTTTTACACACACAAAATGTGTTGCTGCTAATATATCACAAGATTATTAAAAAGTACACTGAAATATGCACTGAAAAAGGAATGGATGAGAATATGTCAAACTTTCAAAAGTGGATACTTCTGGGTAGCAAGGTATTGTGGAATGAACTGCGTCCCCCTAAAATTTATATGTTGAAGTCCTAATGCCCATTACCTCAGAATGTGACCTTATTTGAAGACAGGGTCTTTATACAGATAGTCAAAGTAAGGTCTTAAAGTGGGCTCTAAAATCTAATATGATTAGTATCCTTATAAAATGAGGAAATTTGGACACAGAAATATGTAGAGAGGGAAGACAATGTGAAGAGACACAGAGAAAAGACAGTCATCTCCAAGCCAAGGAGAAAGGCCTGGAACAGATCCTTTCCTCAGTGCCCTCAGAAGGTGCCAACACCTTGATCTCAGATTTCTAGCCTCCAAAACTGTGAGACAATAAAATTTGGTTGTATAAGCCAGTCAGTATGTGATATTTTGTTACAGCATCCCTGGCAAACTAATACACAAGGATTACAGGTCATTTTAATGTCCTCCTTTATACTTTTCTTTATTTTCCCATTTTCCTAATGTTTTATTTTATAATAAGAAAAATGTTATTTTTAAGAGAGTGAAAACTAAAACAGTAAAATACCCTCCTGGCTATGATATAAGAGAATAATAATGGGAGAGCAGGGTGAAATGGGTATTCTCACCTCCTATGGGAAGAAGTCTGGAAAAGAATTTAACACTAAGCATGTGCATCCACACAGCTTCAAATCATTACTTAATTTCTAGGAACTATTTCTAAATAAATAATCCTAAATATGATAAAAATATTCATAAACAATGATGTTAATCATTATGAATTATTATGAATTATAATTTTAAAAGAATTTTCAAACCACCTACATGTCCAAGAATAGAAAAAAAAAACAAAAATAATAGGACATATCCACTTGAAATAATACAGTCATTAAAACCTGTATTTGAAGAATACACAAATATTTGAAATATTTGAAGAATATCTGAAATAACATGAAAACATGCTCACATTATCCTGTTTATTACAAGAACAAAAAACAGTATATAGATTATTCATGTATACTGCTACTTAGTAAGAGGCATTCCTGCTATAAATGCAGAAGAGCTGGAGAAAGAAAGTGCAAATATGTTCAGGGTTGCATTGTGGATACAGATCTGAGTGTTCTCAACTTGGTTATTGTAAAAAAATGGGAGAAGGATACTCCTAGGCTGCTACTACTGTGCCTCATCACCTAGCACCCATAAGAGGTAGCAGGATCTGCAAACTTTTCATTCTCTCTATAGAAGATGATGTCCCCCAACATGTTGTCAGAAAGCCCCTGAACAAAGAAGGCATGAAACCCAGGACCCAAGTGCCCGAGATTCAGTATCTCATTGTTCCACGTGTCCTGCAACACAAATGATGGCTCTGAAGAGATAGCATACTAAGAAAAATAAGGAAGAGGCCATAGAATATGGTAAACATTTGGCAAGAGAAGGAAGGAAGCCAAAGGAAAATAGCAGGAATAGATTGTCAGGAGATGGGAGCTATCCCCTCTGAGAGCTCCCAACGTGTACATCTGAGTCTGTCAGAAATAAGATTTTCTAAGAGTAACAAGATCAGCCATCAACCAAAAAACACTATTCATAATCCATTACCAAATGTCACCAATGTTACCAAAAAAACAAAAGACAAAACAACATCCAGTATGTAAGTTTAATTACAAATTTAAACTCACTAGACTGTGAATTATAAATTTTTATATCCTTGCAAAGAAAGTATTCTGCAAATATTAAATTTGAATTATGATAGTTAACAGACTAAACTATGCACTATTTTAAAACTATCATTGACAATCCTTACTCGGTAAAATAAAAATAATTTGACATTACCTCTAGTGAAGTATCAGCCACTAGTAAACTTTAAGTAACTTATTTTCCAGTTCTTAGAAATATGCTTAACACTTCATTAGTAGAATACAACCGTGTTATTATGTAGGTGCTAGAGTCTAAAGATAACCAATAAATAAGACTAGTGGTGTCTTATCACTTCTTTGGTAGATTTAGTTATATTTCTGGGGAAAAAAAAAACCTCTAACAGAGTGTTCTATTATTATTTCCAATAAAAACTAATTCAAATAGCACACAAGCATCTGTAAGAAAATTAAGAAATCTTTTAATATTGAAATAAGAAAATTTACATTTTCAAAAAAGTAAAACTTTAATGGGAAATAGGATGAAATGTGTCAAAATATTTCCTTTTGAAAATTAAGGAGGGTTTTTCAAGTTATGTTAATGCTTAAGGGGTAAAGTGTGCAATCTACCTGCATCATGACTTTCAAGCAGTCAAAAGGTGCCGTGCATGTCCTTGCAACTGCCCCGGCTATACCTGCTGCCACCAAACGCCTCCACCAATCTCCAGAACGCTTCTCTTGCTCAGTAATTCATCTGGAATAGATATACTCTCCCCTATGTCAATTATCTGATACGATATAAATATGAATTACATAATAAGGAAAAGTATAACCACTTGATAAATTAAAAAGATAACTTTTTACAAAGACCAAAAACCCAAAGATTTTTTTTTTCATATCTCACCACCTGTTAATGAAGACTGACAATTTTCTCAGTGCTTGTACTAGACCAAATGATTTTTAATAATACATTCACATATAGGTTTAAAATCTGTAAAATCAATTACCATTAGTTATTAATTTTAAATTATCAAACTATTTAATCTCTTCCATGAAAAATGTAAATAATCAGTGCAGTGACCACGTCCTAGTCACACACCACAGTGCCTGCCACACAATAGGTAAGGAATAAATGCTTAATTAAGTTTCTTTACTTTATTTAAAATTCTCTCAAATTCCACTTTGTACTTACCTAAGTCAGAATTCAAGAGCAGCATTTTATATGCTTTAATTTCTTTATTACTGACATCAATTCTTTCCTCAAATGACAATTTTCTTTTTAAAAATCTGAACTCTGACAAGTTTTGCATTTCACTTTCTTTTCAGTAATCACACATGCTTTTGCTAAGCTTATCCGTTTTTGCTAAATGTTGAGGCAGTGTGACTCTCTGGAAAGAGCATCACACTGGACTCAGGGGATCTAGGTTCCATTACTTGTCAATCATGGTGGACAAGTCACTTCTCTGGTTCTTAGTTTTCCCACCTTCAGTTTATCCATTCATTGAATGCCCCTTTCCAAACACCATTCCACCTCAAAACCATTGTACTTGATCTCCCCTCTACCTGGAACAATCCTCCTTCGCTCTTTCCATGAATTCTTCTCTAACACTTAGCACAATTTTAATTAGTTCATTTCTATCTATTGGTTGCTTCCTCCTTTAGAAATTAATCCTGATAAGAGCTGCAAACTAGTCTTTCTTGCTCACTGTTGTCAACCTTGCACCTTGGTCTATGGAGATAAGTGTGCTCAGTAAATAGGTGTTGAATTAATAAATTAACATGCCATGTGCTGGGCTGTGTATTCATAATATTATAGTTCAAAAGTTACTTTCTTCCCCCTGGGAGTTTATAGTATAATGAAAAAAATAGGAAAGGAAACAAGCAATTATAATACAGAGGAATAAGAACAATAATAAGGGTAGCAAAAAAAATGTCTTAAGAACATAATACAGTGGTGCCTGGGTAGCTCAGTCAGTTAAGTGTCCAACTTCAGCTCAGGTCATGATCTCACAGTTTGTGGGTTTAAGCCCCATGTTGGGCTCTGTGCTGACAGCTCAGAGCCTGAAGCCTGCTTCAGATTCTGTGTCTCGCTCTCTGTCTGCCACTCCTCTGCTCACACACACACTCTCTCTCAAAATAAATAAATAAACATTAAAAAAATAACATAATATAGAGACACTGAATGGAGTATAGAATTTTTTTTTGGCAGGGGGGAGAGATGAGTGGAACTGTCAGGGAACATTTTCCACACAAAGTGACTTAGAAGTAGCAAAGCAATATGAATCCAGGTATTCTGACCTCAAAGGTTAACTTCTTGTCTATCACACTCTACTATCTCCCTATAGAAGTAGGCATTAACCAAGGGAATGTTCTAGGCAAAGGAAATAATTTCTTCAAAGATACTGCATATTCTAAGAACTGCAAGACTGTATACAGGGATGGAAGGAGGATAAAGAAAAGCTCAAGACCTCAGAATAATGTTGACATTTCTGGCTTGGGCAACTAGGAAGTTAATGACACCATTCAGCGAAATGGAAAAAGAAGGTCTAGGGAACAGATGATGTTGTGTTTATGTTTGAGGTGTCTCAATTGATGTCCAATGAATGCTTGTACATGCAGAAGGAAGGTATGCTCTAGATGGAAGAGTAAGTGGGACTGCCTAGGAAAGAAAATGTACAGAATGAGACGTAAAGAAAGCTTAAAATAGAATATAGAAGAAAACATATAAGAAACAAACTGTGGAAGAAGATCCTCAAGAGATATGGAAAAGTAACGACAGAGAAGTGGGAAGAAAACCAGGAGAATGCAGTGTCAAGGAAGCCAGCTGAAGAGAACATTTAAAAAGAGAGGGTGGTAAGATCTAGAAAATATACATTGAACTAACATTTGGGAGACTGGCTTGGTAAAATAATTTTTATAAAGTGGTAAAAGCAAAGCCAGTTAGTTGAGAAGTAAATGGAAAGTACAGCCATGAAGACTGTAAAAAAGATAAGGTAGTTAGAGGGGACATCAGTAGGATTATACTTTTTTTAAATGATACTGACTTAAATATGTTAAATGTTTAAATGCAGGATATTTAAATACAAAAAATAAAGGTGATAAGGAAGAGAATAAGGCCTCTGAATGGGTCAAAGATTAAATCAAAGGGGAAATCAAAACAGTATCTTGAGACAAATGAAAATGGAAACACAACATACCAAAACTTATGGCATGCAACAGAAGCAGTTCTTAGAGGGAAGTTCATAGTGATACAGGCCTACCTCAAGAAACAGGAAAAACCTCAATGTAAATTTATACCTTAAGGAACTAGAAAAAGAAAAACAAACTAAGACAAAAGTTATAAGAAGGAAAGAAATAATAAAGACCATAGCAGAAATGAAGGAAATAGAGACCAAAAACAAAGCAAAAAAAAAAAAAAAAAAAAAAAAAAAAATCACCAAAACTAATAGCTGGTTCTTTTGAAAAGATAAACAAAATTGGGAAACCTTTAGCTAAACTAAAAAAAGAGAGAAAACTCAAATAAAACCAGAAGCAAAAGAGGAGATAATATAAAGGATACCACAGAAATACAATGAGTCGTAAGACACTACTCTGCACAATTATACACCTATAAATTGCATAATCTAGCAGAAATGGATAAATCATACAATGTACCACACACGACTGAATCATGAAGAAAAAGAAAATGTGAACAGACCAATGAGAAAGCAGACTGAATCAGTAATCAAAAATCTCCCAACAAATAAAAGCCCATGATCAGATGGTATCCCTAGTGAATTCTACGAACATTTAAAGAAAAATTACTACCAATCATTTTCAAACTCTACTAAAAACCTGAAGAGTATAGAACCTTCCAAACTAATTTTTACAATACCAGCATTACCCTGATACCAAAGCCAGACAAGGACACTACAAAAAAAGAACACTATAGGCCAATATTCCTGATGAATATAAATTCAAAAATCTCAACAAAATATTAGCAAATAAAATTCAATAGCACATTAAAAGGATCATGATAAATGGGATTTATTTCTGGGATGCAAAGATGGTTCAACATATACAAATCAAAAAATGTGATATCACATTAATAGAATTAGGGATAAAAATCATATGATCATATCAATAGATGCAGAAAAAGCATTTCACAAAATTCAACATCCTTTCATGATTAAAAAATAAACTATCAAAAAATTGGGTAGAGAATGAATATAACTCAACATATTAAAGACCATATATGACAAGCCCACAGCTAACATAATACTTGATGGTTAAAGGTTGAAAGCTTTTCCTTGAAGATCAGGAACAAGACAATGTTGACCATTCTTCCCACCAATCCTATTCAACACAGTACTGAAAAGTTCTAGCTATAGCAGTTGAGCAAGAAAGAGGAAAAAAAGGCATCCAAATCAGAAAGAAAGAAGTATAATTGTCTCTGCTGCAAATGACATGATCTTATATATAGAAAATCCCAAAGACTCCACAAAAAAACCTGTTAATCAATGAAATCAGTAAAATTGCAAGATACAAAATTAATATATAAAAATCAGCTGCATTTCTATACATTGACAACAAAATATATGAAAAAGAAATATAGAAAACAAACTCATTCATAATAGCATCAAAAACAATAAAATACTTAGGAACAAATTTAACCAAGGAAGTAAGAGACCTACAGATTGAGGACTAGATGACATTGATGAAATAAAATGAAAATGTGGGGCACCCGGGTGGCTCAGTGGGTTAAGTGTCCGACTTCGGCTCAGGTCATGATCTTGTGGTTTGTCAGTTAGAGCCCCACATCAGGCTCTGTCCTGACAGCTCAGAGCCTGAAGCCTGCTTCCAATTCTGTGTCTCCCTCTCTCTCTGCCCCTCCCCTGTTCACGCTTCTGTCTGTCAATAATAAATAAACATTAAAAAATTTAAAAAAACAAATTGAATATGACACAAATATATGGAAAGATATACCATGCTCATGGTTTGGAAGAACTAATATTGTTAAATGTCCATATACCCAAAGCCATCTATAGATTCAACACAATCCCTATCAAAATTCCAATTGCATTCTTCACAGAATAGAAAAAAAAAATCCTAGAATGCATATGGAAACACAAACTCCAAATAGCCAAAGCAATCCTGAAAGAGAACAAAGCTAGAGGCATCATACTCTTTGATTTCAAGCAATACTACAAAGCTCATAATGAAAATGTATGCTACTGGCAGAAAAAGAGACACATAAACCAATGAAACAGAATTGAGAGCCCAGAAATAAATCCTTACATATAAATTCATATTTGACAAAGAAGCCAAGAATATTCAATGGGCAAGATAGCCTCTTCAAAGAATGGTGTTGGCAAAACTGGATAATCACATGCAGCAAAATGAAATTGGACCTCTACCTTAAACTACTCAGAAAAATGAACTCAAAATGGATTAAAAACTTAAAATAAGACCTCAAACTATAAAACTCCTTAAAGCAGACAAGGAAAAATCTCCTTGACATGGGTACCATCAAGGACCTTTTGGATATGACACCAAGAGTATAGGTAACAAAAGCAAAAATTAATTAGTGGGTCTACATCAAACTTCAAAGTTTCTACACAGTAAAAGGAACAATCATATATCTTATTTAGGGTTAATATCCAAAATATATAAGGGACTCATACAACTCAATAACAAACAATCTAATGAAAAAAAATGAGCAAAAGAACAAAACAGACATTTCTCAAAAAAAAAAAAAAAAAGAAGACCTATAAATGGCCAATGTGTATATGAAAAGATGGTCTACATCAGGGAAACACAAATCAAAATCACAATATTACCTCACACTTGTTAGAATGGCTACTAACTACAAAACAAGAGACAACAAGTGTCGGTGAGGATGTAGACAGAAGGGAACCTTTTCTGCAATGTCGGTGGGAATTTAATTGGTGCAGCCACTATGGAAATCAGTATGAGGCTCCTCAAAATATTAAAGACAGAACTATCATATAATCCAGAAATTCCACTTCTTGGCATAAAGCCAAAGAAAATGAAATCAGGATCTCAAAAAGATATCTGTACCTCCATGTTCATTGCAGCATTATTCACAATAGTGAAGTTACGTAAACAACCTAAGTGTAAGATGTAATATATATACACATATACACAATAGATTATTACTCAGCCATTAGAAAGGAGAAAATCCTGCTATTTGCAACAATATAGATGGACTTTGAGGGCATTATGCTAAATATGAAATAAGTCAGATAGAGAAAGGCAAATACTGTATGGTCTCACTCATATACGGAATCTAAAAAAAGCCAAATTCATATAAACAGACAGTAGAATGGTGGTTGTTAGGGGCTGGGGAATTAGGGAAATGAGAAGATGTTGGTCAAAGGACAAAACCACCAGTTATGAGGTGAACAAATTCTTTGGGGATCTAATTACAGCATGGTGCTTATAGTTAATACTGTATTATATACTTGCAAGTTGCTATGAGTGTTCTCACTGCAAAAAAGAAATGATAATTATGTGAGGTAACAGAAGTGCTAACTAACTAACCCTACTGTGGCAGTCATTTCACAATACATAAGTGTATCAAATATCATGTGGTACACCCTAACTTACACAATGTCAAATATCAATTATATCTCAACAAATCTTATAAGGATATAGATAATTCATAGAAAAAGAACATGTGAATCTCTAGTATTTCTATGAAGATATGTTTAAAATGGACTAAAATCAAAGAAGTGCACATTAAAAGAAGATACCACTTTATACCCAACAGAGTGGAAAGTATTAGAAAACTGGACAATACCAAGCAATATGTAGAGAAACAGGAACTTTCAGGCATTGCTGGTGGGAATGTAAGCTACCACAGCAAGTTATCCTGGGAAATAACATGGATATATTTTATAAAATTAAGACTGGATAACCTACTAAAATTTGCAAATGCATATTACTTCTGACTCAGAAATTCAGGTGAAATTCCCAAAGCTACAATAGAGGAAGGCATTTTGCTTGAAGTTGGAGAAAACTATTTCTTATCAGTTCCTATTACTAGGAAAATGGATAAAGAACATGTGTTAAATGTATACCATGCAGTAGTTAGAAGCAATAAACTAGATGAATGCATAAAAAGAAGAACAAATCTTAAAATCATAATATTGAGTGAACAAAGCAAAAAATCAGCTGTGGCCTTTAGCAGAATACTATCTATGTAAAATAAAAGCACACACACGAAACACTACATGATTCCTAAGATTATATACATATCCAAGACACAGAGGAAACATATTAGAATAAGTGCTTATCATAATAAGTAACCTTTACTGAAGACATGTATTACCTCCGCCCTTTTCTACATTTATTAACTAATGTACTAATTCTCAAAACTCTTACCATTATTATACCCAGTATATAATTGAGAAAACCCGAGGCACAGAGGGGTTATATAGCTAGTGGATGACAGAAGTGAAGTTCAAACCTAGGCATCTGACTCCGAAGCCTATGCTCTTGGCCCTCCCTTATATTATCTATGGAGAGAAGGATTTGCAAATAGTATACCATGAATAAATGATTAACTTAACCCCCTGCATCAGAGATCTAAAAAAGAAAAAAAAAATTTTTCAATTATAAAACCTCATTTCCTCCTCACAACTGAGTCAAGTGCTTATATAAAACGAATAGGTAGATTACACAGTTGATCCTTTCTGATTCTGAAATTTTGCATTTTAATGTTTGACTTTGCATTTCCTATGATAGAAACCTAACTGAGTATATCATTTCTGTGAAAAGAATTAAAGTATATGATTTTTCCACTTTCCTAAGACAGTTAACTATATCGGAATAACTTATTCTCAATGCAAAGTAGGCCCTTGCAGCAGATAAGTATCTACTTTAAGTTCTAGGTTTTACCAAACAAAGAAATTGTGGTAGCTGTGTTTGTACATATAATACTAACGCTCCTTGCTAAATTAGTAAAACACTATTAGGAGAGAATTTTGCTATTTTAGCCACTGAGGCTGGAAGTAGTATAGGGATTATGTGATCATAATAACAGCTATGGCATTTGTGACAAAATAAAAATATAGTAAAATACAAAGTAATCACGGTAGAGCGCTTCCAGAAATGAGCAATTTCATCAATATTTTTTGCAGGATGAAGTAAAAAGTAGTACTTCCATTCATCCCAGTCTATTGTCATTGTTCCATCACTATCGATGCTGAAATTGACAACAAAAATAGTGCTTATAACATTTATAATAAATCCTCTAAGAATAAGTACTAGTGTAAGAATACTCTGTTGGATATTTAAAAATTTGCTAAGACAGCAGATTTATGTTAGTTGTTCTTACATGGAGACAACCTAAGTGTCTACCAATGGATGAATGGATAAAGAAAATGTGGTATGTGTGTGTACACATACACACACGTGTGTGTGGAATATGGAATATCATTCAGCCATAAAAAAGAAGGAAATCTACCTATTTGAGACAACATCGATGGACCTTGAGGGAATTTTGCTAAGTTAAACAAGTCAGACAAGGACAAATACCGTATCATCTCACCTATAAGTGAAATATTAAAAATAATAATAATAATAAAAAAGCTCATAGATACAGAGAACAGATTAGGGTTGTCCAAAGTGGGGGTTTAGGGAATGAGTGAAATGGGTGAAAGAGGCCAAAAGGTACAAACTTTAGTTATAAAATAGGTAAGTCATGGGAATGTAATGTACAGCATAATAACTAGAATTAATAATCCTATACTGCATAATTTTGAAACTTGCTAAGAGAGTAAATCTTAAAAGTTCTCATTGTAGGAAAAAAAATTTTAACTATATATGGTGACAGATGCTAACTGGACTTACAGTGATGATCATTTCCCAATATATGCAAATATCAAAACATTACATTATATGCCTGAAACTAGTGTTTCATGTCAGTTACACCTCAGTAAAAAAATAAATAAGTTGCAGTTTTAACTACAAAAAAGTATTCTTATCAGAAAAAATAATAGTAGTAAATAAGAGGGTAGGAGGAAACTTTTGGAAGGGATGGACAGATTTATGACACAGATGTGGTAATGATTTCCTAGGTGTTCACTTATCTCCAAACTCACCAAGTTGTGTATATTAATTATGTACAGTATTTTGTATGTCAAAAAAAATTAAAAAGAAACGTGTTAAGTCAATTGCTTAAGAGAATTACATCTGTTCTTTGAACTAGAAGCAGGAAGGATTTTATCCTAGGGACTTTGTCAAGTGTAAACACTTCATGATTCAGTCAACAGCATTCTCACAGTTCAATAAATGTCTCAGGGACTCTTCTTATAACACTGTCAATAAAAGCTGATGTTATAAAGGCAGGCAGGCAGGAAATGAGGGAGGCAGGGAGGAAGGAAGGCGCTACATATATAGCAATTAGTTTCTAACATGGAACTAAATAAAAACTGTTAAAAATAAGGATGAGGACTGACCTTTGTAGAATTTTTTTTGCCTGAGCTTCAGAAATATCCATACCCAGTGATTTCAAAGCAGCAATTATTTCTGAAGTTTCTATTATTCCTTTAAAAAGTGAAAAAATGTCAAATTAATGTATCTGAAAAGATAAGGCAATATACTTAGATCATAATAGTCTTTAAAAGGTCCATGTTTTTTAGGCCTATAATTCCATATTCACAACACAAAGCTTAAAAGCTCTGAAAACTAAAAGACTTCTTGTATATTTGTCATCAAAATTCATTTGGTAGTCAATTATTTATGATTCTATATAATTATTCATTTGTTTCATTGAAGAAATACTCACATATATAATTGCACAGTGGTACCCCAAATCTCACTTGTAGTATCACATAATATATCATACAGGCACTGTATTGCTTGTCTAAAACCCAAATTCTAAATTTCTAAACACATCTGACCCTAAGGATTTCCAGTAAGAGATTGTAGATCTACAACAGATTTAGATTATGATAGATTAGTTGGAAAAAATTTAAAAGCTAACTCTGAAGATCTGATTCAGGCACATGAAAATAAGGCCACCCGACATTTTATAAGGTTAATTAAAAAAATAATAACATACCTAAATTATAATACAACACAAAATCTTTTTTTAAGGTGCATTTTTTAAAGTTTATTTCCTTTTGAGAGAGAGAATGAGAGCAGGGGAGGGGCAGAGAGAGAGAGAGAGGGATAGAGAATCCCAAGCAGGCTCCATGCTGTCAGCACAAAGTCCAACATGTGGCTTGATCCCACATACCACAAGACCATGACCTGAGCTGAAACCAAGAGTCAGACATTTACCCAACTGAGCCACCCAGACACCCCCAACACAAATTCTTTTTAGCACAACCGTATCCTATGTTATAACTCAAATCAACTGATATATTGAATACAAGCCTAGTATGCATCTCAATCTCATGTTGCAGGATGCTATAAAGGAAAAATTAAGTATTCAATTTTCTCCTCAAACTCTAAAACACAGAACTCATCATGGCACTATCCAAGTCCAAAGAATCTTTGATTCCTCCTCTGTGTAAAACAAAGAGTTGAGGATACTCAGTCTTTTAAAATATGAGGACATTTCCGTATTAAAAAAATCAACTTAATGTCACCTAGTTGAAAATATGTAACATCAAAAATATATGAATTCAGTCACATCTTTAGTTCATATTTTATGAGCCATAGCTGCATCTGTATACATTTATAAATAGTACACATATGTATGAGATATATTATTTATTTAGCCTATAGATAAAGCCCAGTATTCATGCATAGAATTTCAGACTCTTTGCAATCATTCCAAGGCCCCTAGTGTTCCAAGCTTCACAGGGTGGAATTTACTGGTCTATTCCTCAGCCTAGAAATCAAACTTTTCTTCAACTGGGAAAACTGAATCCTCTGCCTTATATCCCATTACAATCTCTGAACACTATGCTCATTAACTCAATAGTTTAAAAAATATATTTTGAAAGCGTACTATTAAAATCACTATGCTAAATGTGAGAGAAGCCAGAGATTAATAAAACAACAACCCCTGAGAAGCTTGCCAGCTTGTATGGATGAACTACTTATTTCAAAATTATATCACACTGTGCCAAATGTATGTTATAGGATAGTTATAAATAAAGTGTAATGGAGGCATAAATAAAGGAGTGAAAAACAAAAGTCACAAATGAAGTACAATAAAGGATAAACAAGATACCACCAAAGAAACAAAAAAGCATTTCAGCAAGAGATACAGTATGAGCACGGTACACTTACTTGTTTAACAAAGATTGATTGAGGACTTACATACAGTACTAGAAAGCAGGATAATAGCTACTTTAGTGGGTGATAGTGATTTGGCAGGGATATAAAAGGGCTGCTTCTGAGATACTACTAATATTTTGCTTCTTAATCTGGATGCTGTTTTCATGTTGTGTGTTTGCCTTGGGAAAATTTGTAGAGCTTTTAACTTAGAATGTGTGCACATTGATGTATATGCTTTATGTCAGTGAAATTTCCCCCCAAAAATAGTAAGTTAGGGTCAAACTTGAAAAGCCATATTAACCAGTTCTGACCTTGACTGACAATTTCCTAATTTTGCCTTTGTTCAAACTACTTACTCTCTTTGCTCAAGAAACCCTTTCTTTTCCATTCTATTTACATATTGATCCAGCACAAATCTGAAGTGTCCCTTGGCACAATTAAGCTCTCCTTACATCGCTTCTAGAGAAATGATCATAGTCTGTCTTCTGTATGTTTATTCTTAATTCACCCCAAATGGTGTGCTTCTGAAGACCTTTGTTCACACAGTTCCTAGTGCAATAACTCACATATAGTGCTCAAAAACTGTTTGCTTCATTTAACTAAAATACATTAAGTAATTTTTACCCTGAAGAAGCTAAAAATCCAAGCTAAGATGTAGAAAAAATTAGGTAATGTGTTCCAGAATATAATCAAGGCATATGACCTGAAAAAGAGATTCAAAGTTGTCTTTAATTATATGCAGCAAGCATACAATGGACTTGAAATAAATTCAATGGAATAACAATAGTTAGATGGATGGAGAGGAGGAACACAACCATTCCAGCATTGCAATTCCAGGGAGAAATACAAAATATTCCATTCCCGTACCAGTGATTTATTGCTAAGTAACAAACTATTCCAAAATTTAGTGGTTTAAAAAGGATATATTTGACTATGAGTATGCAATCTGAGCTTGATTCAACTCATTGGTTCTTCTGCTTGTGTTGCCTGGGCCACTCCTGTGAATTCAATCATCTGGAGGTTCAACTACAGCTAGAAATCCAAGATGGCTTCACTCATATCTATTACCTCAGATGGAAATGTAAAATAATTGATTACTAAATGAGCATTTCTCTCCATGCGATCTCTCCAATTGGGTAGCTAAGACCTCTTTTCTGGCGGCTCAGGATGTTCAAGAAAGAGTATTCCAAGAGGACAAGTTCCAATGTACAAATACTTATTAAGCCTTGCTAATGTGCTAATGGCTGAAGCAAGTCAAATGGCCAAACACAGGTCTGTGTGGTATATGGCTACACCAAGGCATAAGTGCTGGGAGATGTGGTTCACTGGGAAAGCCAATGGAAGGCAAAATTATTTAACCTTCCTTAGCCTCAGTGTTCTCATCTGTGAAAAACAGCTGCTACAAAGACTTGTGTAAGACAAAAATAAGATATAGAAGATAAAGTCCAATAAATGTTAATTTCTTTCCCACCATTTCCTCAGCCTCCAAAAAACTCCATCTAAAAAATAATCTTAATGATAAAATTATGTTCAATAATTACTTCATTCACATTTTTACAACAGCTTCCATGGACATTTTGGCTGAACAACTGAGCAGGAGCTCAGATACTACTTGGTGAACGAAGTTAAATAGATGAGATTACACTGGGGTTTGAGCACTTCCTGCTAATGAGTTTGATAGTACAGCAGCCCACATGCATCCTCTTGCCTCCACTGATTGGCATAAGGCCTGGAAAGCCTCCTGGGGGACAGAAAGCAGGTGGTAAACATTGAATCCGGTATACTATTAATGTTTAACAAATATAATGTGTGATGAGCTGGGAGAGTCCCATCAGGAACAATGATGTCAGGAAGGAAAAGCGTGGGAAGGTATGATGCAGTGAGCCAGATCCAGTAATAGAATTCAGAAGGAAATGTCAGCCCCAGGGTCAATGATACACACCTGACAGCAGAAACTACCCTATCCCAGCCAATCTGGAAGCATTTGTACACTCTGGAAGAAAGTGACTGCATATTCACATGAATCGAGAAAGCTGTACTTTAAGGCCCAAAACATTCTGGTATTGTCAGACACTTGATAAAGCATAACAGAAGGGAGGAGTTTCCTGGGGCTGCCGTAACAAAGTACCACAATCTGGGTAGTTTAGAACAATAGGAATTTACTGTTTCACAATTCTGGAGGCCAGAAGTCTGGTCGTTTCACATCATCTTCCTCTGTGCACATGTGCCTCTGTGTCCACGATTCCCCTTGATGTGACCCCAGTCATATTAGATATTGGGCATTACCCTAATGACATAATTTTAACTTGATTACTTCTGTAAAGAACTGTTTCCAAATAAGGTCACAGTCTGAGGTACAGGAGGCTAGGACTTCAACGTATCTTTTTTAAGCTGCACACCCCTCAACCCATAACAGAGGATGTGCTCCCTTTTTCACACACAAAAAGCATGCCGGCCAAAGTAAACTGGCTGAGCTCTGCAAGGTGGTCACTGAAGCGGCAACAATGATGACACAGGGAGCAGGCAGCTCTGCCAGACCTGGTGCTCCTGCAGGGCTCCTGGGGCCTGAGCTCTGCAGGCCAGGTGGGCAGTAGCCCTGGTGCCCACAGCAGAGCCTCACACCAACTGTTGCAGCTCAGGTGTTCGAGACACGTGAAGCCCATGAGAACTGGGACTGTGGCTCTCAGGACTTTGGGGGCTGAGTCCTGGCAGTTTGACTAGACAAGGCAGAAATTAAAAGATCTATATTGCCAATCACTATATTACTTTCGGATATCCATCTTTCCTCAGAAAAAGTATTCTCTATTATTACCAAGAGCTACAAGCAGTGATTTACAGCTTTACCAGAGATAGTGATAGCATTATATTTTACTAATGGCATTCTAATTTCGCTGATTATCTGACACGGTGGATTTTCAGCTTACAAATGATGATCATGGCGGTAAGCAGTAGTAAGAGAGTGAAATTCCAGAATAGCACAAGAACAGAACTACTGGTCCAAGATCAGCAGCAACCGACGACCAGGTCTAATTTACATAAATTAGTAAGTGGTACCTTTAAAGCTTCTGGGTACTATTTCAGTGGCAGAACCCAGAAAGGCCTAAACTTCTTTCTGGAAAGTGTTTGGAAGCATAGAGCGCTGCAGTATGGATATCACAGGTCACTAATGCCTGTGACATTCAGGTTACATTTTGTTTTACCCAAAAATCTTTCAGTACAATCCTTTAAATAGCTTTTCTGGTACAGTTAGAATTTTTCAATTAACAAAAACTAGATTTCACAAAACTTAAAAAATCAACACATATGTTTCTTAAATAGCATATAATTAGGTTCTAATTACCTGTGGTGGATTAGCCACATATGGATGCAGAAATGGTACTCTACTTTTACCTATAGTCTTTCTGATTTAAAGGTTTGTAACAAAATATACCTTTTCTCTGTAAATCAGCAAGGATATTGATTGCAGCACTATGAATAAAAGATTGGAAACATTCTAAATGTCTAACAATATAGGAATGATTCATCTACTCATAAATAGAATATTTCAGAGTCATTAAAAACTATGTGAAGAATACTAAATGAAATGAAAACGCTTACATTGTAACATTCAGAGAAAAAAAATAGGACACCAAACTATATATACAGCGTGACTACAATTTCATTTAAAGAAAGAAAGAGAAACAAAGAAAGAAACAGAAATAAAAAGTCTAGAGGGAAATATAAAAATTTATCAAGAGACACCTGGGTGGCTCAGTCAGCTGTGTCCAACTCCTCATTTCAACTCAGGTCACAATCCCACAGTCTCAGGATCAAACCCCACACCAGGCTCTGTGCTGTGTGTAGAGCCTGCTTGAGATTCTCTCTCTCCCTCTCCCTATGCCCCTCCCCATTGCTTGCACACACATGAGCGTGCTCTCTCTCTCAGGTAAAAACAAACAACTACATATTTGTGTGTGTGTGTGTGTGTGTGTGTGTGTGTGTGTGTGTGTGTGTTAAACCTGACATCTACACAGCAGAGTTACAAGTAACTGTTACTTTATTTTAGGCTCTTTTCTGTGTTATCTAACTTTCCTGCAACCAAAATATTTTCAAAATCACACAAAAATTATAACACTAATAAATATAGTTTATATATTATTTTTAGAAATAAAAAATTACTGCTAGACAAGTAATAGAAATAACTGAATCTTTGATGACAGGAGTAAGTAAAAGCTAGTAAAAAAAAATCCCTTTAATACTGACAATTATTATTCATGTTAAGCTAATTGTGAATAAAACACAAACACACACACCATCATTATTTTTGTCCAGACTATTAAATGCCAGCCTCATTTTTATCTCATGGTCTTTAAGGTACTGCATAAATTCTTCAAAGTCCAATCCTGAATCATCATTGGTATTTCCAGCTTCAAAAATGTGCTACAAAAAAGTAGAAACTCATTTCAGAGATGTATTACAAATAAAGCCACTGTAGCATGCTAACATTGACACATTTCATACTAATTATCATTTTCATTAGCATCCATTGTCCTAGTTTTTCAGTCACAGCTACAAGGCTAAGTACATTTGTGAGTTTTAAACTTGTGCAATACTAGAGTCAATAGCCACCATGTCATTCCAAATAATTCTGAATCTTATAAGTCGGTAAGTATTTACCAGAGGTAAACAATGAATGCCAAGTACCTTGAGGGAAGAAAGGTACTGAGATACATAGTCTTTGCCATCAGAGACCTCACACTCTATTAACCAGAAGAGATAAAATACTTAAAATTTTAGGGTGACTCACAGATTAATGGTTTGAGACTCAGCCTTATGGAGTAAGAGTGTATGTTCGAATCTCACTAGGTTGTTACAGTTTTTTAAACAAAAAATTAATAATCATAATTCTTAAACATACATCATATGTATTTCCAACAGACTCCTACCTCAAAGAGATAGGCCATGTCTTGTTCATCTTTGTACCATCCATGCCTAGCATAAGGTATGGCATACTAAGGCTCTTAATCCATATTTATTGAATTAAAAAATACTGTGAGGGGTGCCTGGGTGGCTCAGTCGGTTAAGCATGCGACTTCAGCTCAGGTCATGATCTCGCGGTGCGTGAGTTCGAGCCCCGCATCGGGCTCTGTGCTGACAGCTCAGAGCCTGGAGCCTGTTTCAGATTCTGTGTCTCCCTCTCTCTCTGACCCTCCCCCGTTCATGCTGTCTCTCCCTATCTCAAAAATAAATAAACGTTAAAAAAAATTTTTTTTTAAATACTGTGAGCTGGACACTGGTCTAGGTGCTAGGGTTAAAAGACAAGAAGATGCAGTGCCTTCCCTGAAGAAAGTTACAGACCACTCACATAACCAAAGAGAATATTTCAGGTGTTACACTGGGAATGTATTCAAGGTATAGTAGAGTTGGGGGGCGGGGGGCAGGATTCAGGAGAGGAAGACTGTATGAGCTGAGACTTGCAGAAAAAAAAAAAAAACAGGCATTAGCTGAGCAGACAAATGTGAAAAAACATCCCAAGAATACGTCACAGTGTCTGCAAGCAGGCAGAACACATGTTAATTAGAAAAAACACATTAATAACGATAGTGATAACAACAGCTAATATTTATGGAGCACTTACTTCTAAGCACCTTATACATATAAACTCATTTAATCTTCATAACAACCCTACATTGTTCCAATTTGCTAAGGATAAAATGCAAGGGAGAAAAGTAGGAGACACCATAAACACAGGGAGATCGTGAGAGAACTTACGTGCCACGAAAAGGATTTCAAATGAATTCTATAGTTAGTATTTTCAAATGAGTGGAATACATGTGGTGCTTATGTTGAAGTAGCATTAAATAACACTAAATCACAGTGTGAGAAAATTATTCTCATTTCAATTATCTTTCAGTCCTTCTGGTAACATCATGGGCAACATTTCAGTTTTGTGCTAATATTCCTGAATACTTGCCAACTTAAAAAAAAAAAGGGAGGATAAGTAACAGGATAATTTTATCAAATAATACAATATTTAGCCAGCAATTCACAACACTAATTTGTTTTTATTTTATGCTTAATTTTATTTTTTATTTTTTTAATGTTTATTTATTTATTTTAAGAGAAAAAGAAAGCACAAACTGGGGAGGGGCAGACAGAGAGAGGGGGAGAGAGAGAATCCCAAGCAGGATCTGTGCTATTAGCACAGAGCACATAGGACTTGATCCCACAAACCATGAGATCATGACCTGGGCCGAAATTAAGAGTGGATGCTTATCCAACTGAGCCACCCAGGCGACCTGTATTTTATGCTTACTTTTAATCAACTAACTTTCTGTTTATGGTAGTATTACAAAATTTTATTTTAAAGTAAATTTCTTGACATATAAATGAATCCACTCTTAAAATAATTAGAGTACAGTCAGTTCTTGATTATAGCAAACTCATGAAGTTGGGAAATACTGATATAAATAATGGTTCTCTGCTGACAAATCTGGGGTTTTTTAAAAAAAATTTTTGAGTGTAGTTGACACACAACATTACATCAGTTGCAGGTATACAACATAGTGATTTGATAACTTTATATGTTATGCTGTACTCACCACAAGACCAACTACCATCTATTGCCATACAATACTAGTACAATACAATTGACTATATTCTCTACGTTGTGCCTTTTATTCCCAAAACTTCTTCATTCCATAACTAGAAGCCTGTATCTTCCACTCCTTTTTTTTTTCCTACTGATGAATTTTGAGCAGAGAAGTGACATGATCGGTGTTAGAAAAAGGTTACTCCAGTGATAAACTTTGGTGAGAAGAAGAGAGAAAATATTAAAAATAGAAAGAACAATAAGAGGGTTATTACAAAAATCTAGAAGAGAAATGAATCTCCGAACTAGGGGGAAGGTGGTAGGAATGGCAATGTGGAATAAAATACAAAAGATCTTTAGCAAGTGGGAGGTAACTTGATCACTGACACAATATAGAAGGTAAGGGAAAGAGAGGAATCTAGAACTCTGAAGGTGTTATTTGGGTTGCCATGTGTATAGGGAGGGTCTTACTCTGACAGTCATCAGGTTTGCGAGAAAAAGAGTTTGGGGCATTCTGAGTTAAGGAATAGGCAAAGAAGCAAAGAGATAATGCAAGACTGAGTTCTAGAGTTTAAGCTTCAGTGACTATAAAATGGTGAGAACCCCAAAATAGGAAGTTGGAAGGAACACTGTGATGAGGGGGCAGTCAGGAAAACATGTTGACTTCGAAGTGCTAGTGAGGTATCTTCAAAATGTCTAGCAGACAGTAGACAGTATTTGCAGATCCTCACATACAGGTCTTGGAGATGTGAACTTCAACAACATCAGTAGAGGGACAAGGCAGAAGCTATGGGAGTAGATAAAATCACTGAGAGATATCGAGAATGAGAAAAGGGCTGGTGTTGACCCTGGTAATACCTACCCTTGAGGAAGTGGTTTTATTAGACATTTATGTCATCTTCAAAATTTTTGCCACAACAAAATGATAAGTGATAATCTTTTCCTTAATATATTTCACTTAATTTATATACTTTTTAAAAACCAACTATTTTTAAAATAAACTTTGTATCACTACCATAACTAGAAAAGCAATTTAAGTTGCCAGAAATTAAAAGTAGCTACAAATAAAAATTCACCCCAAAAAAATGGACAAAAGATTTAAACAGACAATTCAGCAAAGAATATCAAAGAAAGGTTATAACCACATAAAAAGATGCTCCGAAACATCAGTCATTAATGAAATGTAAATTAAAAACACAGTGAGACAGCACCACTCATCCACTAGAATGGCTATAGTAAAAAAAGTCAAGTACTGACAAGGATGTAGAGAAATTGGATGGTGGGAATATAAAATGGTATAGCCACTTTGCAAAACCGTGGCAGTTTCTCAAAAAGTTAAACATATACTTAGCAAATGACCCAGCAATTCCACTCCTAGGCATCTAACCAAGAGAGATTAAAGCCGCTATACAAAAACTTACGCACATATATTCATGGCAGTATATTTCCCAATAGCTAAAAACTGGATACGATCCAAATGCCCATCAACAAAATCAGACAACCAAGAATCACCACCAGCATGGAAAAAGCACCATACTCTGTAAGTGGAAGAACTACTCCTGAGAAAACCCTTAGTAGTGGAGATATGTATAAGATTTGAGGGAATATTATATCCATTAGGAAAAACAAAAACCAACAGTTCTTATAAGTAAAAATTATAGTAATAAATTATTCAGCCATGTTTTATTAACAAAATGCACATAGCTGAACAGCTGAAGACTAAGCCAAGAAGGTCTCCTAGAATGCAATGCAAAAAGAGAGAGGTGAAAAGGATAAAAAAAGTAGAATTGGGAGAAAGATCCAAGAGATCTAATATTCATTTATTAGAAGTTCTATAAAGAGCTTGAAAGAAAATGATTAGAAGAAGACAAAAGTCTTCAAACAGAAGTTGTATTATGATCTAGACATATCTGAGTAAAGAGAAAAACCCTAAGGCCTGAGAGAGAGAGGAGAAAAGAAGGAATGATTAGCATCAAACTTAATTATCTGCAACACTGAATATTAACAATTGAGCAAGCATAATATAACTTATACACTTGCCAAATCATTATGTTATACACTGAAACTAGTATAACACTGTGTGTGTCAACTGTACCTTAATTTAAAAAAAAACCTGAGCAATATCTTCAAAGTTCTCTTGGAAAATGATTCAGAAGCTAAAAGCTGACACCTAGCCAAACTAGCATTCAAATATGATCAAAGTAAACCCAGTTTGGGATATACTCTGTTTGTTACCCTTAAACTCTGGAGGATCTTCTTGAGGATGCAGTTGCAATAAAATGAAAAAAAAAATCCAAGAAAGAGGAAAACATGGGATAAAAGGAACTTGATGAGAAATGGAAGAGTATAGCATATAATTTAAAGGTAAGCAACTGTTTATAACATGGCCAGAAAACTTAATGCTAATGTTAAGAATTCAATTCAGCAGTAAATCTTGGTCAACATGTGCCCATGGAGAGAGGCTGAGGTGACTGAATTTTAGCCCCAGGAACCCTGGCGCCAGGACGGGGAGGGGCTTCATTATCCTAGGTCACCTTCCGGGCTGTGAGCAAGAGAAAGCACATCCAGGTACCCTCGCCCTGACACCTTCAGCAGTAAATGAAATAAAGCAATTTTTTCTTTTTTTGAGAGAGAGCACAGGCATACAGGGGAGGGGCAGAGGGAGAGAGAAAGAATCTTAAGTAGGCCCCATGACCAAAGATCATGACCTGGGCCGAAATCAAGAGTTGGACGTTTAACCAACTGAGCCACTCAGGCACCCCAAGATAAAACAAATTCTTAAAGATAAGCCTGAACATCATGTCCAAACCAAGGGTTGTCATGGCCTTTCTTATACTTTTAGAACACACAAAAACAAAAGGAAATTCTGATGGAGGAGTTCCTCATGGAGTCAGAGTGTTCCCTGAAAAGAAAATACACGTATACACAAAAACAAATAATCCAATTTAAAAATGGGCAGAAGACATGAACAGACATTTCTCTAAAAAAGACATAACAGATGGCCAATAGACACATGAAAAGATGCTCGACATCACCGATCATCAGGGAAATGCAAATCAGAACGACAAGGAGATATCACCTCACACCTGTCAGAATGGCTAAAATCAACAACACAAGAAACAACAAGTGTTGGCGAGGATGTGGTGATAAAGAAACCCTCTTGCACTGTTGGTAGGAATGCAAATTGGTGCAGCCACTGTGTACCATGGCCAGAATAAGAAGGAATGATTAGCCTCATAGAGGCTCCTCAAAAAAATTATATGGAGGTTCCTCAAAAAAATTAAAAATAGAACTATCTTATGATCCAGGAATCAGACTACCAGGTATTTACCCAAAGAATACACAAACACTAATTCAAAGGGACACATGTACCCCTGTGATTATTGCAGCATTATTTACAATAGCCAAACTATGGAAGCAGCTCAAGTATCTATCAATAGAAAAATGGATAAGGAAGATGTAGTACTTTTTGCAATGGAATATTATTCATCCATAAAAAAGAATGAAATCTTGCCATCTGCAATGACGTGGATAGAGCTAGAGACTATTATGCTAAGCAAAATAAGTCAGTCAGAGAAAGACAAATACCAGATGATTTCACTCATATGTAGAATTTAAGAAACAAAACAAAACAAAAAAAGAAACGAACCAAAAAATAGACTCTTAAATACAGAGAACAAACTAATGGTTGCCAGGGAAGGGGATGGGTGAAATAGGTGATGGGGATTAAGGAGTGCTCGTGTAGGGATAAGCACCAGGTGTTACAAGGAAGTGTTGAAACACCATATTGTATACCTGAAACTAATATTACACTGTATGTTAACTAACTGAAATTTAAATAAAAGCTTAAAAAGGCAAAACAAAACAAAACAATAGAAACCAGCAAACCAAGAATTAGAGAATGAAGAAGATGAGATCCTTCTATAGTTACAATCACTTGTGTGATTTGAAATGTGACATTGGATGATCAATTAAAATTATTTTTAAAAAGCTTCTTAAAAAAGGGAAAAAACCCTCTATGAGTGAGTAGAGGTTAGTCCCTTCTTCTTCAGGATCACCACTGTGCTGGATAAAGCTACTTAAAAGTAAATTTTGTCACCTTGTGAAGACAAGTTCTTCAGTACCCTAAGTGTCTTTCAAAGTATGATTTATTACCTCCAATAATGCTTAAATATAAGATGAAATTATCCAATAAGTTTTCAAATAAATTTATCAAGAAAATATAAATCATAGCTCAATGAAAGACAAGGAAATTCATAATATCCTGTTCCGTATCCATTCAGAGTATGAATCAGTCAATCATGCTCAGGATGAAATGAACAACTTACGTTCCCACATGCTATTTAAAATAACTTTAGTTTGTGGAGGAAAAAAGAATGAACTCTTGCCATTTGCAACAACATGGATAGAACCAGACACTATAATGCTAAGCAAAATAAGTCAGTCAGAGAAAGACAAATACCATATGATCTCACTCATATGTGGAATTTAAGAAACAAAACAAATGAGCAAAGAAAAAAGAGAGAGACAAACCAAGAACAGATTCTTAACTATAGAGAATAAACTGATGGTTACCAGAGGGGAGATGGGTGGGGGGATGAGGATTAAAGAGTCACTTATGATGAAGATGAAATAAAACAATAAAAGAAAAGGAAAAAAAAGGAAGAAAACATAGCTAACACTTTAATACACAATGCCGAAGACAAGTTATCCAGTGAGTTTGTGTTCAATAACCCAAACATCAAAGGAATGTATGGCTGTGAAGAAAGTTTTAATCTTTGACTCCCTGGACTACTCTGGCTCTAAGCTCCAGAAAAGCTTGTGGAAGCCCTAGGCTTACTGAAGAAATCATGTAACTATCACATGCTTAAAGTTTATAATTTATGGCTGCATTTGAGGAAAATAAAATGATTCTCTTTGAAAATGAAGCCAGTGTTAGATTCCAGAAGAAGTGGTATGTGTATTCTTTTTACGGCACAAAAAATGAGAAACTACTGTTCTTTGGGACATTTTTCTGTTCTGTAAAGAAAAAATATCCTACCCTGCACTTAACTCTCTTGCATCCTTTCTGTTAAAAACAGTTTCTTTCAAGTTCCCTTCCAGGGAAGATTTCAGGAAACATATTCTTCCCAATTTTAGTTTATGTGCTGCTGAAACAAGCACCAGGAAGCATGTTTTTAATCGGTGTGCACTCGTTTGATCTTGTTGAATGGCTTGAATGCACGTCTCCTGACCAAGTTGACGGCTCTTAAAATTCAGAGGCAGGAAGTCCTAACTGCTGGTGTGATGTGGTGGTGCGTCATTTTTCTAACCAAACTTGGCACAGCCTCTATATTTTTATTAAAAATTTCGTTGTCAGATGCTTCATTTATTTGCTTACCCTTTAGCAGTACCAGCCCTTAGATGAAAGTATCTGACACAGATTCCTTGAACTGTAATGTGAAATAGTTCTGAATGATGGGATCAAAAGGCAAAAAATACTTCACCCACCATTTTTAATCTATTTATTTTGCCACTCTAAATGTCTGCTCAAAGACAGGGATCTCGAACTGACCTGGATCCTTTTAGTTGAAAGGTCTCTTAAAAGCCACCTAGTCTTGGGGCGCCTGGGTGGCGCAGTCGGTTGAGCGTCCGACTTCAGCCAGGTCACGATCTCGCGGTCCGTGAGTTCGAGCCCCGCGTCGGGCTCTGGGCTGATGGCTCGGAGCCTGGAGCCTGTTTCCGATTCTGTGTCTCCCTCTCTCTCTGCCCCTCCCCCGTTCATGCTCTGTCTCTCTCTGTCCCCCAAAAAATAAATAAACGTTGAAAAAAAAAATTAAAAAAAAAAAAAAAAGCCACCTAGTCTGCTCCCCTCAATCCTACACCTGAGGAAACAAAACCTCAGGAAAGCTGAAGGGCTTTTTTCTCCACCCTCACACTATGGGGATGCAGAGATAGAGCCAGGACTCTGTTCATGCTAGGTCTGCACTCTGAGGCAGCCAGTGAAGGTAACTGGTTTCTTTGTCTGGTCAACATTTTGATAAGATTTCTTTCTGACCTGATACACATCATATTTAGTTTCATTTTATTTTGAGTAAGAAGGATCTTATAACCCCCTTTTATGTGAATTACCATCTAGTTTCTTTAGAACTATGAAAGAGTGGTTTATATTAGCAGGGAAGACATTGCGGCAACGCAGAATTATTTTTTTGGTTTGTGGTAGTAATCACGAAGCAGACCATGGGGGTCTTTTCTTAGAATTCCTAATTTGCACACACTTTTTGGAGCCAAAGTCAAATTGCTAAAATTGTGAAATCTTATATTTTAACCTAGTATTTTTATTACCAACTTTTCTTTAGCAGTATTCTTTTTGTCACTTAGTTACTGATTTTCCTGCGTTTGATATTTTAAGTGTTCTATGAGTGATATACACCTTTTTATGAAAGCTGACTCTCATGAATTGAAGTAGCTGAGGTCCTTGATGTCTGTCATCCTTACCAAAGTACCTGCCACAAAATTCACCAGAACCTAGAGCCGTAGCTTTATGTAAATGTTCATGAGAGCCTGCCTAGGATGTGTCTGGAAACGGCAAGAATGGCAACAATGCTGGAGCAATTATAGCTCACTGTAATACAATGAGCAAAGGAGAGAGGGAGTGAGAAATGGAAGAAAACAAGAGACAAGGCCAGAGAGGTGTATGTAGTCAGGGAATATCATAAAATTATCTTGTTTGTCTTTTTACTGCCTGCCTCTGCTACTAAAACATAAGCTCCAAGAAATAAGGACTTTGTCTAGTTCATCACTACACCCCAAGCACATAGAACAGCTTCTGACATACAATGGGTAATCAATTAACACTTGTTGAATAAAGCTTAAAAATGGCATAATATAAAGAAAACATATTCTGTGGATTTTATTTAATCATTCTATGGCCTACTTAAGAATATAAGTTCACCTAGAAGTTTTATAGTTTCAACTTAAGTTGGTCCCAAGTTTTAACTATTTACAAGACATGCTACAATGAATAATCTTGTAAAATTATAATTTTTGAATCACAATTGTTTGTAACATAGATTCCTAGAGAGAGAATTGCTGAATTAAAGGACATGTAGATTTTCTAAATTTTTTTTTTTAATTTTTTTTTTTTTCAACGTTTATTTTTTTGGGGACAGAGAGAGACAGAGCATGAACGGGGGAGGGGCAGAAAGAGAGGGAGACACAGAATCGGAAACAGGCTCCAGGCTCTGAGCCATCAGCCCAGAGCCTGACGCGGGGCTCGAACTCAAGGACCGCGAGATCGTGACCGGGCTGAAGTCGGACGCCTAACCGACTGCGCCACCCAGGCGCCCCTAGATTTTCTAAATTTTATACACCACCAAATTATCTTCCAAAAAGGGAATGTCAAAAAACTAAGATTGTCAAAAAAGGGGGGGTAGGGGAAGTAATGTCAAAAACTGATAGCTTTTCTTCTAAGATCAAGAACAAGACAAGGATGTCCACTCAAGCCACTTTTATTCAATATATTACTGGAAAGTCTCATCCATGGCAATCAGACAAGAAAAAGAAATAAAAGGCATACGTATTGGTAAGTTAGAAATTAAACTGTCAGATGACATGATACTATACATAGAAAATTCTAAAAGCTCCACCAAAAAACTATTACAAGTAATAAATGAATTCAGTAAAGTTGCACGATAAAAAATTAACACCCAGAAATTGGTTGTTTTTCTATACACCAATAACAAAGTAACAGAAAGAGAAATTAAGAAAACAATTCCATTTACAACTGCACCAAAAAGAATAAAATACCTAGGAGTAAACTTACCTAAGGAGGTGAAAGACCTATACTCTGAACACTATAAAATAACGACAAAAGAAATTGAAGGCAACACAAATGAAAAGATATCCCATGGAATATTAATATTCTTGGAAAAATTAATATTGTTAAAATGTCCATACTACCCAAAATAATCTACAGACTTATTGCAATCCCTACCAAAATAACAGTATTTTTCACAGAACTAGAACAAATAATTCTAAAATTTCTGTGGAACTACAAAGGACCCTGAATAGTCAAAGCAATCCCGAGAAAAAATAAAGCTGGTGGTGTCACAATACCAGATTTCAAGATATACTACAAAGCTGTAGTCATTAAAACACTATGGTACTGGCATAAAAAACAGACACATAGATCAATGGAACAAAACAGAGAGTCCAGAAATAAACACACACTTATGTGGTCAATTAATCTATGAAAAAGGGGGCAAGAATGTACAGTGGAGAAAAGACACTATCTTCAATAAATACCCCCTGGGAAAACCAGACAGCTACATGCAAAAGAATGAAAGTGGACCACTTCTTTACACTATCCACAAAAACAAACTCAAAATGGGTTAAAGATCCAAATGTGAGACCTAAAACTATAAAATTCCTAGAACATAGGCAGCAATTTCTATGACATTATGATAGCCATATTTTTCTAGATTTATCTCCAGAGGCAAGGGAAACAAACCAAAAATAAACTATTGGGACTACACCAAAATAAAAAGCTTTTTGCACAGTGAAGGAAACCATCAACAAAACAAAAAGGCAACCTACTGAATGGGAGAAGATATTTGCAAATGATACAAAAAGGTGTTAACATCCAAAATATATATAGAACTAATACAACTCAATACCAGCAAACAAAAAGTATAATTAAAAAATGGGCAGAGGACCCAAATAGACATTTTTCCAAAGAAGACACAGAGATGGCCAACAGACACATGAAAAGGTGCTCAAAATCATTAATCCTCAGGGAAATGCAAATCAAAACCACAATGAGATACCACCTTACACCTGCCAAAATGGATAGAAGCAAAAAAGACAGAAATAACAAGTGTTGGGATGGATGTAGAGAAAAAGGAACTTTTGTGCACTGTTGATGGAAATGTAAATTGGTGCAGATGCTATGGAAAACAGTATGGAATTTCCTCAAAAATTACAAATAGAACATACCATATGATCCAATAACTGAACTACTGGGTATTTGCCTCCTCTCAAATGAAAACACTCATTTGAAAAGATATACACCTCCCTATGTCTACTGCAGCATTATTTACAATAGCCATGATACAGAAACAATCCAAGTGTGCACTGACAGATGAATGGGTAAAGATGTGGTAGATATAGACAATCAACATTACTGTCATAAAAAAGGATGAGATCATGCCATCTGTGACAACATGGATGACCCTAGAGGGTATTATGCTAAGTGAAATAAGTCAGACAGGGAATGAATAATACCATTCGATTTCCACTTATAAGTGGAATCTAAGAAACCAAACAAACAAACAAAAAGCAGAATCAGACCTACAAATACAGAGAACTGATGGTTGCCAGAGGGGACAGAGGTAGGAAGATGGGCAAAATGGGTGAAGGAGAGTGAAAGATAAAGGCTTCTAGTGATGAAATAAATAAGAGAGTGAAAGATAAAGGCTTCTAGTGATGAAATAAATAAGTCACAGGAATAAAAGGTACAGCATAGGGAATACAGTCAATGGTACTGTAATAATAGCATTGTATGGTAATAGATGGTAGCTACACTTGTGGTGAGCATAACATATACAGAAGTTGAATCATATGTTGTACACCTGAAACTAATGTAACACTGTATGTCAACTGTACTAAAATAAATAATTTTTTAAAAGGGAATGTCAGGGACACCTGGGTGGCTGAGTCTTTTAAGTGTCCGACTCTTGATTTCTGCTCAGGTCATAATCTCACAGTTTGTGAGATGGAGCCCCGTGTCAGGATCTACACCGTCATCAGCACAGAGTCTGCTTAGGATTCTCTCTCCCTCTCTCTCTGCCCTTCCCCTGGTCATCTGTGCTCTCTCTCTCTCAAAATAAATAAATATTTTTTTAAGGGGAATGTCAATTTATATTCTCATCAAAAATATTACAGTGTGCCTACTTCCCCACATTATGACAAATACTAAATACTATCAAACTTTTCAAATGTTTGCCAATCTCACTGATAAGGAAGGAAGGGAAAAAGAAAAGAAGGGAGAGAGAAAGGGCACCTGGGTGGCTCAGTCAGTTGAACAGTCAACACTGATTTCAGCTCAGGTAATATCCCAGAGTCATGGGATCAGGCCCCCCGTTGGGATTCTCTCTTGAGACTCTCTTTCTCTCCCTCTGCCCCTCCCCCCTGTTCATACTCTCTCTCTAAAATTAAAAAATAAATCTTTAAAAAAAAGAAGGGAAAAAGGAAGGAAAGAAATATTAAATTATATTTTTGTTTCAATTTGCATTAATGAAATTAAACATGAAGTTTGTTGGCTTAAATATTATTTCCCATATCTGAACCTAACAATCTGTGCTGGTAGAAATTGGATACAAATCACTAAGGGACACAAGAAGATTAAAAATTACTACTGACATTACATTAACTATTTAGAATCAAAGTCAGACAAAAGAAACCAAAAAACAGAAGACTGATTACATATAAAAGAAAAGGGAAAAAAAGTACAGGTCAAAAAACATTGCAAGTAAAAATTAACCTCTGCTATTGAGACCAGATGGCATGATAAAATAATTTATCATTTTAAATTATTAACATGCTGGTTGTCACACTGAATTGGAAATAATTTCTTTTTAATTACCTATTGTTGCTGACCATGTAGGGAAACAAGCACTCTCATTTATGGCAGTAAATGAAGCAATCTACTTAGATAATAGTACAATCTAACTACATAATAATTTTGCAGTATGTATTAAGATCCTTATGCATACCTTTTGACCCTGAAATTACTCACCTAGAATTTTATTCTAAGGAAGATGAAAATATAAGGGGAAAAAAATTGCACACATCATTTACATTGCAGAAAAGTTTGTTAAAACGATGCTTTGTTCTCATAAGAGGATAGCTAAGTCTTTATACCTTTAAGAAGTGATGGGGGGGTAGTTATAATTTATGTCTTTCTTTGATTCTTTATTTAATACTGACATTAATTTTAAAGAGGTGAAATACTCTCTTATCATCATATGGCATAACATCTATTCACTGCTAAGTGAAACAAAACACATTTCAACTAGATTTTTCCTCTACTTTAATATTGGAAAACCTACTAGAAACCCAAAACATCTAGAAATGTGAATATAAATTGGCAAAATTACCATTATTTATCATTATAAAGTTCTCTAATTTTTAAATTTCATAATAAAACCTAGGATATCACAGCCAAATTTTAAAGTTCCTCCCTAAATTTTTCCATACTTTATAAATGTATGCCTGATATATTTATAATACTGAAAGAAAACAATACTATAGAAGATTGAAAAATCTCTTCCATCTATTCACTTTCCTGAAATTTTTAGTCCTTCTCTACCAATTTCACTTATTCCTCTTCCATTCCCTTTGCAGGACAAGTCTTCCAAAGCAATTTACAATTTCTTATTGGAACGTTTGTTTAATGAAGCTCCAAGATGTATATATTTTGCTCCTTTGGAAAGCAAGCCAACTTGTAGTATTCCTAAGATGTTATATTGTGTGTACAGCACGGAATTCAAATAGGCATTGAGGTTATTGGTAGACATATAAGAAAATAACTTCTTCTCCTTCAGAACCTTTTAAACACTTTTATATCAGAATCATTACATAGCATTTTCTACCAACTGGCTTCAAAGACTAATTTTTCCTCTTTTGCCAATAAAGACATTTTTTCTTACTACAGTTAAATTTATAGAAATTATTCCCATTATTGCATAAGTTTTTTGCCATACTTCATTTGCATTCCATCATTAATTACACCTGCTCACTCAGTACATTTTAATTGTACATTAAAATCAATTTAAAGTCATATGCCAATTTCAAGAAAAAATGTAGGAACCATATGCTTTCCTATGCATGACATTTGCTAGTAAGTCACAAAACAACTGGAGGCTAAAATGAAGAAAGTTTTTGAAGTAGTACAAGGAAAGCTCACAGTGAAGGACAACAGTTTTATTTTTATAAAGCATATAAAAATGCAGAAATATGTTGTTGTTAAAAATAAGAGTTTGCTCATTTTCCCAAGGGTCAATGAGGTTCATTTCTCCAGGTGATTTACTTATGTAAATCCTGAGAATTCAAATGAGAATCAGAATTTTGCTTTTTTTTTTTTTTTTTTAAACACAGGGCTTGAACTCTCGACCCTGAGATCAAGACCTGAGCTGAGATCAAGAGTTGGACATTTAACCCAGTGAGCTACCCAGATGTTCCTAAAATCAGAATTTTGAAACTTAGAACTCTCTTGTTTTTTATACATGAGAAAACACAAGTTTAAAATGAAATGGAAAATGTAAACTACCTAAGGCAGTACTTAACACATGGTAAAAAATCAATAAATAGTGGGGCGCCTGGGTGGCGCAGTCGGTTAAGCATCCGACTTCAGCCAGGTCACGATCTCACGGTCCGTGAGTTCGAGCCCCGCGTCGGGCTCTGGGCTGATGGCTCAGAGCCTGGAGCCTGTTTCCGATTCTGTGTCTCCCTCTCTCTCTGCCCCTCCCCCGTTCATGCTCTGTCTCTCTCTGTCCCAAAAATAAATAAACGTTGGAAAAAAAAAAAAATCAATAAATAGTTCTGTCACTCTTCTGCTTGCCTTGTCAATGGCCAAATGACTAGCCAGTGGCTTATCTGTATGGTTTGTAACATTACTGGACAAGAGGTAGCCTAATTCAATATTTTATATCAAGTATGCCATTTCACAAAGTTGTGGGTAAACTTTTCAATTCACCTATTTTTAATTAAAGTCAGTGTGTGTGTATACGCCCTGTGGGCTCAGTCGGGACCACTGCCTGGGAGAGAGCCGCTCATATCATTGGGCCTTCTCAGACACTCCCAGCCATACTCCCATTCTAGTGTTTCAGAATCTCCCACATTCCTAGTTAAATCTGTAGAAATGGAAATCTTTTTTGCTCTGTTTTCACCACCCTCCAACCCTATGGATATAAATTAGTGCAAAAACAGCTAACATTTGCTAAATGACAATTATGTGTCCTCGCTGTGCTAAAATAAAGCCTTACCCAGTTTAATCCTAACAGCTACCCTATAAGGTGAGTTCTAGTCCTATTAGGAAAATTTACCCAAGTGGGGCCCAGAGAGTGAGATGCTGAAGTGTTGTGAGGTGAAGGTCACTGGACATACATAGCCAAGGAAGTAGGAAGCCTGGATGTTGTATGGATCATACGCAGAAGTGGATGAGGAAGTCACTCAGGATGATATAAAGATCTGCAGTAGAGATGGAGACCATGAGCAGGTGGTAAGTCTTCAGTGACCAAGAGGCTTATACAGAAGTTCAGTGAGTAGCAAAGAATAAAATGGTTAGGTCAGAGGGTAGATGGCATGGACCTCAATGAAGCGGGTAATTAGAAAGGAGAAAGAGGAGGGACTTCAGCCCTGAGAGGGCTGCAAGGAGGCTCCTCAGAGGAGAGCTGCTTCAGTAAGAAGCAAGGCTCTATGAAGAGGTTTAAGTGCTGAGAAAGGTTGTTAACCACAGAATAAAAGTTCCAGAGGTGACAGAGGGTTCAGGGAGAAGGAAACCTTTCTTCCTGCTACTTTACTATTCTTCCTCAAAGAATAAGAGCACTGATATAGATAAAAAACAATTAGGCCCAGTGCTAAAACAGGGGAGTTTTGCTGGGAGGAGTAAAAGGATTATAACTCCAACAAATGCACATTTCTTTCTGCTTGGTAAACTCCAAACCGGTTTTCTAGGCCCTGTCCCCCACCCTTCCCCTTAGAAGGTCCTGTAGGAAACAGGGTGGAGTCCAGAGGAAAAGAGACAGGGCTGTGGCAGCTTAAATCTGCCTATAATCTAGGTAAGTATTTCTTATCCTGAAATCCATAAACTCCTACAGGTCTGAGTATCTTTTGTGAGAATTTCCTAATTTTGTGTTTTCCTTTTAAAGATAATCTGAAGACAAATAGCATAAGCAACCAGACAGCCACCTTATAACTAAGGCCTAATATTTATTTCATTGCCCCTGTGTAATCCAGTAATCATGCATCAAAATGATACCACTTTGTTGAAGGCTAATGAAAAACAAAAAACAAAAAACAGAGGCTCACCTCATAGGCAATAATGTATTTTTTGTTAAGTAAAATCCAGTGACATCAGAGCCCACATATATATAACAGTTTTCACAGTATTCATACAAAAAAAGAAAGTGGGGGAGAACTGGGCAAACACGTGATAATTTCAGAATGTTTAACTCAAACAAATGTACTTATCAGTAGAATATTCATAAGAAAATGGAAATTTAGCTTTAGCCAAACACTATTAGTTATCTCATTAAATAAATGTTATTAATTAGAATTTTGGTGGTTTTTATAATCTTTAATTTACATACCTGTTAGTGAAAGGGCGGGCCTACGCCGTCCGACTCCATCTTGTTCTGTGTCCTTCACCTAGACCACGCCTCCTCCCCTTGAGTAACCTCCCCCTCACCCATTCAAACTTCCCGATCAAAACATGCCCAGCGACCTGCGTAACAGGACTCTGACCCTTCCCCAGCCAATCGGCCGAGGCCACGCCCCTTCCCCAGCCAATCGGCTGCCCCTAGACCCCTATAAAACCTTTGTGCTTTTGAAACTCGCTCTCTCTCCCTGGTATCTCACCGCTGCGTCGGTGCAGGTAGGGGACTGAGCTCGAGCTAGCTTGAATAAAGGCTCTTTTGCTTTTGCATCGGACTCGGCTCCCTGGTGTCTTTGGGGATCACGAATTCTGGGCATAACATTAGGATCTATGGTTGTATAAGAGCTATAAGCATAATGATTTTATACTTTCTTTATATTTATAAATATATCTAAGTAACATGACAAAAATGATTTAACTCAATCCTTAGGAGTACAAGAATTGTTTTTCTTTAAAAGATAATATATAGGCCTATATTTTCAAGTTTTGAGATCCACTAGTCTGGATTGTGTTCAAGGCAACAAGACCAAGACTCACCTGTAGTTCAGCACAACTTCCCTCATCACAGAAGGGAATAAGATGGGGATCTAGGACCAAAGCCCCAGGTCAAGTGTAATCTGTGTTGTATACCTTCTACGTCTATAACATTGTATCACTAGCAGAGGAAGGTGGTAAAGCATTGAGCAATTCAGGATCCTAGCCCTCTCACTTTCCTCAGAGACACAACCAACAACAAGGTACATGCATACATGGAATTACTCAAGGTTAGAAATTTCCTCCATTGTGACAAACCCCACAGTTAAATTTAGTCTTCATCTTACAAGATCTCTCAGCAGATATCTCAGTTCTATATAATAACTACCTCCTTGAAATACTTGACTCAAATTGGCTCCCAAGAGACCTTACTCTTCTGATTTCCCTTCTACTTCATTAACTGCTTCCTTTTAGTCTCCTATGTTGGCTCTTTCCTGATCTCAAAATGTTGCAATGATTCACAACTCAGTCCTCAGACCAACTCAGTCCTCAGACCCCTCTACCTAGGGGATTTCACCCAATAAAAAGCTTTACCGATACAATGCTGATGATGTACATCTCTAACCCTTGAGATTTAGATTTATCTAAATTTAGATTTAGATTATCTCCTTGAGATTTAGACTCAAATACAAAACTACTACTTTCTATATCCACCTGGATGTCTCTAAGGAACCTCAAATGTCCAAACCAAGAACTCTCGATAATCACTCACCCCACTTCACTACTCTCCCATTCTGCCTGATCTTAGCAAATGGCACCACCAACCAACCAGTTGTTCAAACCAAAATTCCTGGAATCATTCTTGAATTCTTCCTTTACCTCACACTCCAGATCGAATTAATCAATTTGTCCTGTCGGCACTATTTTTCAAGTGCTTCTCTGCAGTAGATGCTGTGGTGCATTGCCCACATTCTCAGGACTGACAGTAGCTGGGAGTACTGGTGACTGACAGTTCTCAGTTGAGCTCCTACTTCATGCTTCTCTAGGCTGAAAAGACCTTGCCTAAAGTCACTCCCTGGAGGCAGCCAATGTTCAATAAGTAGGGGAGGGGGCATAAGAGACAGGGGTAGGTAATAAAGCGCTGGCGCTCTTGCCTCAAGGAAGGACAACTACCCCAGACACAAAGCTCCTTTTGAATTGTCTGAAGCTTCTGTTGCAATTCTATCACAGCTCAACTTCCCCCTCTGTCCAATCCTGCTGTCCAATCCTGATATAGTGACAGAAAATAAGTGGTTTTCTTCCAAGTGACAGGTTGGAGATGATACCTTTTGAGAATGAGATACCATTCTCTAAGACATAGTGTATACCTTAAATCAGTACTCATGCTAATATACCTATATCCCTACCATTCCTCTCTGATTCCTACCCTACTCTCTCAGGTTTCTTCTCTGATATCCCTTCTCAAGTAAGCAGGAGCCAGAGATACTTGATAGGCCGAGGTCCAGTGTCGTGGAGTTCTGGACTAAGTAGAAGGAAGTAAAGCAGAGCGGGAAGACAGAGGTATGAGATAGATAATAATCAAATCAGAGCAACTGGTTCTGGAGCACAGACCCTTAAGGAATTTCCTGACCCATGGGAATATTCTGGACTTCTAACACACATCTCACCAGAGAGCTGAAACAAGTGGGGAGATCATCTGAGGACTGGTTAGCACTAATAGAGGAGAAACATGATTGTTTTCTCTTGGTATTTTGAAACTTTCACCTAACCAGTATTTAAATAATCAAGACTGGTCCAGAGAAGGAAGACATCCCTAATCTAGGCAAGGCACTAAATCAGTCAGCTGAAGCGTAAACCCACGGATCTAGGTCTGATTTCCCCCCAAGACATTTGGTGTCGATTTAAGAATGAGAAGAGGGACGCCCGGATGGTTCAGTCGGTTAAGCAATGCAACGCTGGGATTCTCTCTCTCCCTCTCTCTCTGCCCCGGCCTCGCAAAATAAATAAACTGTAAGACAAAGAGAGAGCAGCTCTGGGGACCTATCTGCTCTTGTCTTAGCGTGAACCTAGGCTGTGAACATCCTGGGAAAGGAGAAAGTCTCTTCTACGAATTCACAAAGGCTAACACAGCCCCCGAAATTCTGTGCGGGTTCAGTAAATGTTGAGTCACTAGACACCCACTCAGCATCTCCCAAAAAGTCCAGGAGAAGGCTCTGGTCATTGTGGAAAGTGACTGTTGTAAGGAGGCCGAGAACGTGTTCAGCTGGGCTGGGCTCCGTTATTCTGCGTTGCGGGTGAGAGGGGGCGCTCACGGAAGAGAACCCCACCCTTCCAACATGGTTCTTGGAAAGAAGCTTTGCAAAGAGCAAGTGTGGCTTTAACCTCCGCCCAACGTCTCCCACACTCCCGGTGCCACATTCCCTTGGTCACTCACCTTCTCCGAGTTCTGGCCGGACGATAAGCCCCAGTTTTTCAGCCCCTCCTGGAGCTCGACGATGTCCACCAACCCGTCCCCGTCGCTGTCCAGGTCTTGGAAAAGGATCTGTCGTACCTTAAGTCATCTTCGTCTTTCTGGCAGGCCACCCCCGGCAGCACGAAGCCCCGAAGCCAGCGCAGCATGGCCCGGGCGGGAAGGCGGGGGCCGTTCTGCCGCCTCTCCTCCCGGCCGGATGAGGGCGACCCGCCCGACCCACCCCCACCCCTCTTCCGGCTGCGCCACCTGCCGCCGCCTCGACGACGCCGGCCTGCGTGGGGCCTCGGAGACAACGGCTCGACGGGGCCTCCGGGGCAAGCCCGCCTACACCGCTGGGCTCTCGGGCGCCGCTGGAAGCAAGTTCGGAGGACCGCCTCGTGGGAAACCGGGCCCAGGCGCCTCGCGAGGGTCTCTACGCCCCAAAAGTTGCAGGTTGAGGCACCAAACGTGGCGGCAACCTGCACCCAGGACCTCCCCGGGCCCACGAGCGACCCGGGAGCCCAGGAAAGTTTAAGCAGAAGCAGAGAGGGCGCGCGTTCCCCTGGCGGCGTCGAAAGAGCTTCCGGGTGTTTCCCTGCGCAAACTGAGCGGCTCCTCAGGTGAGTGCTCCGACCTGCGCCTCGCCTCTGAGGGGGGCATCTCGTGCCCCCGGGCCACCCCTCCTTCTGGGGGCGTCTTAAGAGGGCAGCCCTCCCAGAGGGGCCTCCACCCTTGGTTCCAGTCTCCCTCCTCCCAGCCCACTCCCAGGGATCTTGGGGTTGCTTCCGGGAGCCCCCTCTTCCTCACCTCCAGCTTTCTCCTAGACACCCCCCGCCCCGGCAGCCTTGCAGCCTCGCCGCAGCCCCCACCACCTACCTCTACAGAACTCCCTTCTCACAGAAGCCGAAGGACACTTTCAAATCCTTGTCCTATGCTAATGCTGGTCCTGTTCAGACACTGCTGACCACACCCTTTTCCTTTGTCTTGTGGGACGCCACACATTTCTGCCCCTCCTCAGCCTCTTTTACAGGTTCCCAAAAAGGAGCCTGAGATCTTCTAAAATTGAGGCACTAGACAATGGCAGTAGACAGGGTTGAGGGATTATGTAAAAACCGAGTTCATTGCATTGTGCATTGCACAATTCATTGCACTGAAGCTTTGTGTCCTCAATCTCTGGTCACATCTTTTGAAAGTCAGTGGTACAGTCTAACGACAGTCCCAGACTTTTAATTACTTTTAAAAAGTAATTTTTCATGTAAAATCCTAAATCTTGGACCACAGAATAAAGTTCACTTATTTCTTTAAATAATGCTATTAGATATACTTTACGATGTCATTTATTTCATATAAATTTTATACTATTTTGTTAAATGCTAGATAAAAATAAGAACATTGGGGCGCCCGGGTGGCTCAATGGGTTGAGCGTCCAACTTTGGCTCAGGTCATGATCTCACAGTTCTCAAGCCCCGTGTGGGGCTCTGTGCTGACAGCTCGGACCCTGGGGCCTGCTTCAGATTCTGTGCTTCCCTCTCTCTCTCTGCCCCATCCCCACTCATGCTCTGTCTCTCTTTGTCTTAAAAGTAAATAAGACATTAAAAAAATTAAAAAAAAAAAAACAATATTGGACCTGCTAACACAGAAGCTCACCATCTAGTGTGCTCTGGGTCTGTAAACAAATAAAGTCAACTTAAGTGCTATAATAAAAATGTGACCAAATGTCATGAAATATATTATTTAAATGAATGGGTTTTAGGAATTAATAATAAACAGAAAGCTATTTATACAACTTATACAAAATATTGTAAGTGCTGACATTTATAAATATAAAAGACTTCTTTAAAAGATCATTAACTGTCAAAAGCAAATATGCTAATATATTGTGAAGCTTATAACATGTAAAAGTAAAACGTATGACAGCAATTGTAAAAAGGATGGGAGAGAGGACATGGAAGTCTACCGCTAATAAGTTCTTGCATTATATGTGAAGTAGTATAAATTTAAAAATGTATGTGGGAAGGGGGACCTGAGTGGCTCAGTCAGTTAAGCATCCAGCTCTTGTTTTAGGCTCAGGTCATGATCTCACGGTTCCTGGATTGGAGCGCCATATGGGGCTCCACACTATCCATGCATGGCCTGCTTGGAATTCTCTCTTGCTCCCTCTCTCTGTCCCTCTCTCTGTCCCTCCCCCTTGGTCTCTCTCCCTCTCTCTCTCTCTCTCTCTCTCTCAGAATGCTTTTTTTTAACTTTAAAAAGTAAAATAAAATAGTATAAAAATGTATGCAGGAAACCCCAAGGCAACCATTAAAAAAAAAAAAAAACCCATGGAATTGTAGGTAATAAAACAATAAAAAGAGATAAAATAGAACTAAAAAGTACTGTATTAGTCCAAAAGAATGTAAGAGGAAAAGAGAAAAAAAACAGTTGGTACAAACAAAACAAATAAGATACCCTTAAAGTTAACTGATATATAATTACATTAAACATAATATTCTATACACTCCAAGTAAAAGGCAGAATAAGCAAGACCTGTATATACACTTTTTACAAAAGTGAAATATAATATACATATAGGCTTAAAGTAAAAGGGTAGATAAGGAAATCCCATGTAAACATTAATTATGAGGAAGCTGGCATAGCTATATTAATATCAGCCAAGGAAGACTTCAAGACAAGGAAGATATTTTATAAGGTTAGGAGGATTGTTTCAAGATGGCATAACAACCATAATGTGTATGCGCCTAATAACAAACCTTTAAAATATATGAAGCAAAAATGGATAGACTGCAAAGAGAAATAGATCCACAATTGGAGTCAGAAATGTCAATAGCCTTCTCACAGCCGTTGATAAAATAGGAAACAAAGTCAATAATGGTATAAAGACTTCAATAACATGATTGACTAATTGATATTAATAGAGCAATATACCCAGCAACAGCAGAATACCCATTATTTTTACCTGCACGTGTAGAGTTTGCTAACAAAGACCATATGTCAACAGATTTGACAGCCTAGATAAAACGAGAACATTCCTTCAAAAACATATTATGAAAGTTGACAAAAGAATAAATAGTAAATCTGAATAGCCATCTACATAAAACTAACATGAACATTCATACTTAATGGTGAAAGACTAAATATTTTCTCCCACTAAGATGGGAAATAAGGCAAGAATGACCATTCTTACCCCTTCTAGTCAGTATTGTACTAGATGTCTTAGCGAGTGCAATAAGAAAAGAAAAAGGAAAAGCATACATATTGGAAAGAGGCAAGTCAAACTTTATTTGTTCTTAGATGACATGATCATTTACATAAAAAATCCTAAGGAATCTACAAAAAAAGCTACTTGTATTGGTAAGTGAATTTAGCAAGGTTGCCAGATACAAGGTCAATATAAAAAGAGGAAGTAAGACAGCTTCCTTTTGCTGTTTCAGCTGGCACGCAGGGTTATGAATAATAGGGGTTAGATCAGTTTTTGTGCCTGGACTCAGCATTCCAATACTTACTAATTTCACTCATGTCTTGGAGCCGATTTGATGGTGGTGGTAGCTATACCCACTTTCTGATCTCTGAATTGCAGCTATGTTCAATTCATTAGTCTAGTTCAGGGATCATCTTTATTTTTTCTACATAGGACTAGGATAGTAAATATTTGAGGCTTTATAGACCACATATGGTCTCTGTTCATTATTTTTTGTTTGTTTTTACTGCACTAACCATGAAAGGAAACTGAGAAATTGGGCCTCATCAACCTTTAAAACATCTGTTCATCAAAAGACACAATTAAGATACTTGATATTCAATTCCCAGACTGAAAAAGTTATTCGTAATACATATAGCTAACAAATGACTCCTATACAGAATTTTTAAGAACTCCTACAAATCAGTAAGAAAAAGGGACACAATCAAATTAAAAGTTTAGCAATTAGAAAAAGATTTGAACAGGCATTTCACAAGAAAGAATATCCGATGGCTTCTTAATTTATGTGTTAACAATGGTGGGGTTTTTTAACTGGATTCCAGTTAACTTAAAACAGGCTTTTGCTATGTTTTTAACTCTTGAAAGTCTGTGGTTATGATAAATCTTAAATAGTAATTTATTGCCCTAATAACAGATTGACTTCTCTGTTTTCTGAAATGTAAAGTACTTGTTCAAGCTTCTTTGTTTCTTTAATAATTCAGAAGAGACCTTTGGAAGTTCCTCCATCCTTTCTTCATAAAGATATAAAAATCTCTAACATGATAGAATATTTATTAAAATAAGTTTAAGAGGGGAGGAGAGGGAAGATGGCGGCGTAGGAGGACACTGGGCTCACCGCGCGTCCTGCTGATCACTTAGATTCCACCTACACCTGCCTAAATAACCCAGAAAACCACCAGAGGATTAGCAGAACGGAGTCGCCGGAGCCAAGCGCAGACGAGAGGCCCACGGAAGAGGGTAGGAAGGGCGGCAAGGCGGTACGCGCTCCACGGACTGGCGGGAGGGAGCCAGGGCGGAGGGGCGGTTCGCCGGCCAAGCAGAGCCCCGGAGTCTGGCTTGCAAAAGCGGAGGGGCCTGACGGACTGTGTTCCGACAGCAAGCGCGACTTAGCGTCTGGGAGGTCATAAGTTAACAGCTCTGCTAGGAAAGCGGGAAGGCTGGAGGACAAAGGGAGGGAGAGCTGCTGAGCCCCCGGACGACAGAGCTCAGTTTGGTGGGGAACAAAGGCGCTCGCCACCCATCCCCCAGCCAAAATCCCAAAGAGAACCAGTTCCTGCCAGGGAACTTGCTCGCTCCGCGCAAACACCCAACTCTGTGCTTCTGCGGAGCCAAACCTCCGGCAGCGGATCTGACTCCCTCCCGCTGCCACAGGGCCCCTCCTGAAGTGGATCACCTAAGGAGAAGCGAGCTAAGCCTGCCCCTCCTGCCCCTGTGCACCTTGCCTACCCACCCCAGCTAATACGCCAGATCCCCAGCATCACAAGCCTGGCAGTGTGCAAGTAGCCCAGACGGGCCACGCCACCCCACAGTGAATCCTGCCCCTAGGAGAGGGGAAGAGAAGGCACACACCAGTCTGACTGTGGCCCCAGCGGTGGGCTGGGGGCAGACATCAGGTCTGACTGCGACTCCGCCCACCAACTCCAGTTATACACCACAGCACAGGGGAAGTGCCCTGCAGGTCCTCACCACGCCAGGGACTATCCAAAATGACCAAGCGGAAGAATTCCCCTCAGAAGAATCTCCAGGAAATAACAACAGCTAATGAGCTGATCAAAAAGGATTTAAATAATATAACAGAAAGTGAATTTAGAATAATAGTCATAAAATTAATCGCCGGGCTTGAAAACAGTATAGAGGACAGCAGAGAATCTCTTGCTACAGAGATCAAGGGACTAAGGAACAGTCACGAGGAGCTGAAAAATGCTTTAAATGAAATGCAAAACAAAATGGAAACCACCACGGCTCGGATTGAAGAGGCAGAGGAGAGAATAGGTGAACTAGAAGATAAAGTTATGGAAAAAGAGGAAGCTGAGAAAAAGAGAGATAAAAAAATCCAGGAGTATGAGGGGAAATTAGAGAACTAAGTGATACACTAAAAAGAAATAATATACGTATAATTGGTATCCCAGAGGAGGAAGAGAGAGGGAAAGGTGCTGAAGGGGTACTTGAAGAAATCATAGCTGAGAACTTCCCTGAACTGGGGAAGGAAAAAGCCATTGAAATCCAAGAGGCACAGAGAACTCCCTTCAGACGTAACTTGAATCGATCTTCTGCACGACATATCATAGTGAAACTGGCAAAATACAAGGATAAAGAGAAAATTCTGAAAGCAGCAAGGGGTAAACGTGCCCTCACATATAAAGGGAGACCTATAAGACTCGTGACTGATCTCTCTTTTGAAACTTGGCAGGCCAGAAAGCATTGGCACGAGATTTTCAGTGTGCTAGACAGAAAAAATATGCAGCCGAGAATCCTTTATCCAGCAAGTCTGTCATTTAGAATAGAAGGAGAGATAAAGGTCTTCCCAAACAAACAAAAACTGAAGGAATTTGTCACCACTAAACCAGCCCTACAAGAGATCCTAAGGGGGACCCTGTGAGACAAAGTACCAGAGACAACACTACAAGCATAAAACATACAGACATCACAATGACTCTAAACCCGTATCTTTCTATAATAACACTGAATGTAAATGGATTAAAGGCGCCAACCAAAAGACATAGGGTATCAGAATGGATAAAAAAACAAGACCCATCTATTTGCTGTCTACAAGAGACTCATTTTAGACCTGAGGACACCTTTAGATTGAGTGAGGGGATGGAGAACTATTTATCATGCTACCGGAAGCCAAAAGAAAGCTGGAGTAGCCATACTTATATCAGACAAACTAGACTTTAAATTAAAGGCTGTAACAAGAGATGAAGAAGGACATTATATAATAGTTACAGGGTCTATCCATCAGGAAGAACTAACAATTATAAATGTCTATGCGCCGAATACCGGAGCCCCCAAATATATAAAACAACTACTCATAAACATAAGCAACCTTATTGATAAGAATGTGGTAATTGCAGGGGACTTTAACACCCCACTTACAGAAATGGATAGATCATCTAGACACACGATCAATAAAGAAACAAGGGCCCTGAATGAGACATTGGATCAGATGGACTTGACAGATATATTTAGAACTCTGCATCCCAAAGCAACAGAATATACTTTCTTCTCGAGTGCACATGGAACATTCTCCAAGATAGATCATATACTGGGTCACAAAACAGCCCTTCATAAGTTTACCAGAATTGAAATTATACCATGCATACTTTCAGACCACAATGCTATGAAGCTTGAAATCAACCACAGAAAAAAGTCTGGAAAACCTCCAAAAGCATGGAGGTTAAAGAACACCCTACTAACGAATGAGTGGGTCAACCAGGCAATTAGAGAAGAAATTAAAAAATATATGGAAACAAACGAAAATGAAAATACAACAATCCAAACGCTTTGGGACGCAGCGAAGGCAGTCCTGAGAGGAAAATACATTGCAATCCAGGCCTATCTCAAGAAACAAGAAAAAACCCAAATACAAAATCTAACAGCACACCTAAAGGAAATAGAAGCAGAACAGCAAAGGCAGCCTAAACCCAGCAGAAGAAGAGAAATAATAAAGATCAGAGCAGAAATAAACAATATAGAGTCTAAAAAAACTGTAGAGCAGATCAATGAAACCAAGAGTTGGTTTTTTGAAAAAATAAACAAAATTGACAAACCTCTAGCCAGGCTTCTCAAAAAGAAAAGGGAGATGACCCAAATAGATAAAATCATGAATGAAAATGGAATTATTACAACCAATTCCTCAGAGATACAAACAATTATCAGGGAATACTATGAAAAATTATATGCCAACAAATTGGACAACCTGGAAGAAATGGACAAATTCCTGAACACTCACACGCTTCCAAAACTCAATCAGGAGGAAATAGAAAGCTTGAACAGACCCATAACCAGAGAAGAAATTGAATCGGTTATCAAATATCTCCCAACAAATAAGAGTCCAGGACCCGATGGCTTCCCAGGGGAGTTCTACCAGACGTTTAAAGCAGAGATAATACCTATCCTTCTCAAGCTATTCCAAGAAATAGAAAGGGAAGGAAAACTTCCAGAATCATTCTATGAAGCCAGTATTATTTTGATTCCTAAACCAGACAGAGACCCAGTAAAAAAAGAGAACTACAGGCCAATATCCCTGATGAATATGGATGCAAAAATTCTCAATAAGATACTAGCAAATCGAATTCAACGGCATATAAAAAGAATTATTCACCATGATCAAGTGGGATTCATTCCTGGGATGCAGGGCTGGTTCAACATTCGCAAATCAATCAATGTGATACATCACATTAACAAAAAAAAAGAGAAGAACCATATGATCCTGTCAATCGATGCAGAAAAGGCCTTTGACAAAATCCAGCACCCTTTCTTAATAAAAACCCTTGAGAAAGTCGGGATAGAAGGAACATACTTAAAGATCATAAAAGCCATTTATGAAAAGCCCACAGCTAACATCATCCTCAACGGGGAAAAACTGAGAGCTTTTTCCCTGAGATCAGGAACACGACAGGGATGCCCACTCTCACCGCTGTTGTTTAACATAGTGCTGGAAGTTCTAGCATCAGCAATCAGACAACAAAAGGAAATCAAAGGCATCAAAATTGGCAAAGATGAAGTCAAGCTTTCGCTCTTTGCAGATGACATGATATTATACATGGAAAATCCGATAGACTCCACCAAAAGTCTGCTAGAATTGATACATGAATTCAGCAAAGTCGCAGGATACAAAATCAATGTACAGAAATCAGTTGCATTCTTATACACTAACAATGAAGCAACAGAAAGACAACTAAAGAAACTGATCCCATTCACAATTGCACCAAGAAGCATAAAATACCTAGGAATAAATCTAACCAAAGATGTAAAGGATCTGTATGCTGAAAACTATAGAAAGCTTACGAAGGAAATTGAAGAAGATTTAAAGAAATGGAAAGACATTCCCTGCTCATGGATTGGAAAAATAAATATTGTCAAAATGTCAATACTACCCAAAGCTATCTACACATTCAATGCAATCCCAATCAAAATTGCACCAGCATTCTTCTCGAAACTAGAACAAGCAATCCTAAAATTCATATGGAACCACAAAAGGCCCCGAATAGCCAAAGGAATTTTGAAGAAGAAGACCAAAGCAGGAGGCATCACAATCCCAGACTTTAGCCTCTACTACAAAGCTGTCATCATCAAGACAGCATGGTATTGGCACAAAAACAGACACATAGACCAATGGAATAGAATAGAAACCCCAGAACTAGACCCACAAACGTATGGCCAACTCATCTTTGACAAAGCAGGAAAGAACATCCAATGGAAAAAAGACAGCCTCTTTAACAAATGGTGCTGGGAGAACTGGACAGCAACATGCAGAAGGTTGAAACTAGACCACTTTCTCACACCATTCACAAAAATAAACTCAAAATGGATTAAGGACCTGAATGTGAGACAGGAAACCATCAAAACCTTAGAGGAGAAAGCAGGAAAAGACCTCTCTGACCTCAGCCGCAGCAATCTCTTACTCGACACATCCCCAAAGGCAAGGGAATTAAAAGCAAAAGTGAATTACTGGGACCTTATGAAGATAAAAAGCTTCTGCACAGCAAAGGAAACAACCAACAAAACTAAAAGGCAACCAACGGAATGGGAAAAGATATTTGCAAATGACATATCGGACAAAGGGCTAGTATCCAAAATCTATAAAGAGCTCACCAAACTCCACACCCGAAAAACAAATAACCCAGTGAAGAAATGGGCAGAAAACATGAATAGACACTTCTCTAAAGAAGACATCCGGATGGCCAACAGGCACATGAAAAGATGTTCAGCGTCGCTCCTTATCAGGGAAATACAAATCAAAACCACACTCAGGTATCACCTCACGCCAGTCAGAGTGGCCAAAATGAACAAATCAGGAGACTCTAGATGCTGGAGAGGATGTGGAGAAACGGGAACCCTCTTGCACTGTTGGTGGGAATGCAAATTGGTGCAGCTGCTCTGGAAAGCAGTGTGGAGGTTCCTCAGAAAATTAAAAATAGACCTACCCTATGATCCAGCAATAGCACTGCTAGGAATTTACCCAAGGGATACAGCAGTACTGATGCATAGGGGCACTTGTACCCCAATGTTCATAGCAGCACTCTCAACAATAGCCAAATTATGGAAAGAGCCTAAATGTCCATCAACTGATGAATGGATAAAGAAATTGTGGTTTATATACACAATGGAATACTACGTGGCAATGAGAAAAAATGAAATATGGCCTTTTGTAGCAACGTGGATGGAACTGGAGAGTGTGATGCTAAGTGAAATAAGCCATACAGAGAAAGACAGATACCATATGGTTTCACTCTTATGTGGATCCTGAGAAACTTGACAGGAACCCATGGGGGAGGGGGAGCCAAAAAGAAAAAAAAAAAAAAAAAAAGAGGTTAGAGTGGGAGAGAGCCAAAGCATAAGAGACTGTTAAAAACTGAGAACAAACTGGGAGTTGATGGGGGTGGGAGGGAGGGGAGGGTGGGTGGTGGGTATTGAGGAGGGCACCTTTTGGGATGAGCACTGGGTGTTGTATGGAAACCAATTTGACACTAAATTTCATATATTAAAAAAAAAATCTGTAATCCTAAAATAAATAAATAAATAAATAAAGTTGCCTGTCACATAATAATCAATCACCTCAAAAAATAAATAAATAAATAAATAAATAAATAAATAAATAAATAAAATAAAATAAGTTTAAGAATCTATTTCCCATTTGAATTAACTGCCCACCAGAAGATTAAATAAATATACTTACTTACATTTATGTATGTGATGGAATACCACATAGGAGTAAACATGAATGAAATAGTTATGTCAATAAATGTAACAGTGTTAAATTAAAAGCAAGCTTTAGAAGATATATGCAAAATATAGTTATGAAAAATATTTATGAATATACTTACATAGAAAAAATTTTAAATGTGCATAAGAATGAAACACACCAGTGGTGCCTGGGTGGCTCCGTTGGTTAAGCGTCTGACCTCAGCTCAGGTCATGATCTTACAATTCGGTACGTGAGTTTGTCTGGTTCTGTGCTGACAATCAGAGCCTGGAGCCTGCTTCAGATTCTTTGTTTCCTTCTTTCTATGCTCCTCCCCCACTCATCCTCTGTCTCTCAAAAATAAATAAACGTTAAAAAAAAATTAACAATGAAATACACCAACTTCAGGATAAAGATTACTTCTCAGGAGGGAAGAAAAGGAAAGGTAGTGTTTGAAACACAAAGGTAGTATCTGAAGTCAAACAGTATGGGGAGTGCATACCTGATTTATTTCTTTGTGAAATGCTACATATTTAATTTTTAAATATATTTATATATCTGTATATGTATATATGTTTAATGACATATATAAAGACAGAACCAGTTTACTCTTTTTTTAGTCAAACTGACAAAAACTGGTCATGGAAGCATTTAATAAATGATAGAGATTAATTCAGTTTTAATTGTTCCCTTCCCAAATATCCATGTTTTTATATTACTTTCAGAAATGGTCCACAATTTAAAATGATGTTTGAGGGGTTCCTGGGTGGCTCAGCTAATTAAGCATCAGACTCTTGATTTCAGCTCAGGTCATGATCTCAGTTTGTGGGTTTGAGCCCGTGTTGGGCTCTGTGCTGATGCTGAGGGGCCTGCTTGGGATTCTCTCTCTTTCCCTCTCTGTTTGCCCCTTCCCTGCTGGCACACTTGCTCTCTCTTTCTCAAAATAAATAAATTTTTAAAAACTTAAAAAAAAAACAAACATAAAATGATGTTTGGGTACAAGTGTCCAGGACAAAGAAAGTAAGCCAAAATTCTACTATTTAACAGAGACCTAGTCCTAAAATTCAAGGAAATTCATAGACGCAAGTCAAGATTTCTGAGGGCTTTGTAGCTATGGTATTCTTTAATTAATTGACAGGTTTGGAGGTGTTTCTAATTCATCTTATTAGGAATAAGAGAAAGAGGAGTTATCTTCTATATATTAATTAGGAAGACAGCACGTGTGTTATATAACACCTGTCACATTGTGGGTACTTGAATATTTAACTACAATTAACATTTTACATCTCTATCTACACCTCTCCTACAATTCTGATGCTTAAAAAAATTGTGATTATACGTGTGTATATATGTATGTGTGTGTGTATCATGTTTATGTGTGTGTGTGTGTGTGTGTGTGTGTGTGTGTGTGTATGGCAGGTTGGTATATAAATATATATATATATTTAAATATTTATTGTCTTTATGATTGAGTGGAATAAAACACATGACTGCCTGTGGAGCATTTATCGTGCAGAGAGGAGAGTTTAAAATTGTTTCCCCTTACTCCCTTAGCTTATTAGAAGCTTATTCAAGGATTTGTTGAATCCTAGGAAAGGTAGAGCCACACATCTAATTCACAGGCCCTTTTCTCCATTACTGCTTCTTCCCTCCACAGACAACTTGGTCCGTAGGATCAAACCTATTTGGATTAGACTTTTCATGTCCGTATATAAACTTTGATATATTAATTGAACTATATATATAAATAGTTCTGTCTTTATTAACAAACAAAATAAATGGAAAATACATAAACTCACAGGTTAGAGTCACAACATTTCTCCAAATCTAGGAGTATTCAAAGCACATAACAACAATTCAATTTACATACCACACTGCTATTCATAAATTGTCTTCTAAAACATAGAGAAAAAAATAAATGGCAGAAGACTTTAAATGGGTTCAATGGATCTGATCCACTGAAGCATTTAAAGTATTTTGCCAGTATGTAGTTATTCTAAATCAATACCTGATCTTTATAATCTGTAGAATTATTGAGGGGTCTAGCTTGCCATTTATTTTTCCCTCTCTATTTTGCAATAAAAGTTTATGTAAAAAAATTAATTTCTAATTGTTTTTAATAACAAAGAATGGTAACATACTAGTTTTACATGAGGCATTTGCTTTATTTTAATCTCTTTTTATGTGATCTTTAGAAGTTGAGTTATAAATTAATTAGAATCCTATTAATGAATCCTACTAAGAAAAAAATGGGACTCCAACTAGAAATTTGGCTTGGTTTTGTCACTCAAACTTATGTTAGTTGTATATTCATATTATTTTGAATTTTAGGAAATTTAACTTAACAATTTAATTCCATCATTAATAGTTTAAGTACCCTACCCTAAGGATCCTATCCTTATCCTATCTTAAGGAAATTAAATTCAGCTAATTTCACAGTGAATTAAATCATGCCATTTAAGAAGAGAGAAAAAGACTAGATGAATTATTCTTTTGAGTTTCAACATTTTTTACAGTGAGTTCAAATTTTCACTAAAAAAACTTGGTAAGTAAGACATAACTCCAAATATTAGAGTAACTGAAAACTCCATAATTTATAAAATGGCAGAAATATCTGTGTCCTAAAAAACACTTGAAAAGAAAGCTGGTCCAATCCAGTTACTCGTTGTTGTCTATAATATAAATTATATAATTTGTTTTATTTTATTTTATTTATTTTATTTTTAGGTTTTCAAACTGGTTTATCATCTCTCTCCTTTTTTGAATTAAAGAATTCATAAATTTTTATTGAAGTATAATTTACATGTAACATTGTATGAGTTAAAGGTATACAACATGTTGATTTGATACATTTATATATTACAATATGATTACCACTGTATTATTACCTAACACCTCTATCACATCATATAATTATCACTTCTTTTTTGTGATGAGTACAAGTAAGATCTAGTCTCTTAGAAACTTTGAAGTTTATAATACAACATTGTTGACTATAATCTCTGTAAGAGATTGAGTCTTCAGGATAAATTATATAATTTATATCTCATTAAATCACAATTTTAGAGCCAATACAATTTTTAAATGCTTATTTATTTATTTTGAGAGAGGTGGGGGAGGAGGGGCAGAGAGAGAGGGAGAGAGAGAGAATCCCAAGCAGGTTCCAGTTCAGCACAGAGAATGATGGGGCTCAATCTCATGACCATGAGATCGTGACCTGAGCTGAAATTAAAAGTCAGATGTCTGACTGAGCCACCCAGATACCCATACAATTTTTAAAATGTAGTTTTATATATACGTATATATATATATATATATATATATATATATATATATGTGTGTGTGTGTGTGTGTGTGTATATATATATATATACATATATATATATATATACACACAATCTTAAATATCTTTGACCTATTCTCTCTCAACATAGATTGAAAAGATAGAGGCAAATTTGCAACATGGGTGGACCCATGTGTATTATGCTAAGTGAAATAAGTCAGATAGAGAAAGACAAATACCATCTGATTTCTCTATATGTGGAATCTGGAAAACAAATGAATAGGCAAATAAACAAAAAGCAGAAACAGACCCATAAATACAGAGAATAAACTGATGGCAGCCAGTGGGGAGATGGTGAGTGGATGAGCAAAATGGTTGGTAGGGAGCAGTAGATATAGGCTTCCAGTTATGGAATGAATAAGTCACAGGAATAAAAGGTACAATATAGGGAATATAGTCAATGATATTGTAATAGCATCGTGTGGTAATAGATGGTAGCTATACTTGTGGTAAGCAGAATATAACAGTGTATGTCAACTATACATCAACAAAAAATAAATTAGGATGATGAGATCTAGGCCCATGTCAGGCTCTGCACTGAGCGTGGAGCCTGCTTACGATTCTCTCTCCCTCTCCCTCTACTCCTCTCCTACTCACGCTTTCTTTTTCTCAAAAATTAAGAATTAAAAATTAATTTTGGGGGACGACTGGGTGGCTCAGTCGGTTAAGCATCGGACTTTGGCTCAGGTCATGATCTCGAGGCTTATGAGTTCAAGCCCCATGTGGGGCTCTGTGCTGGCAGCTTGGAGCCTGGAGCCTGCTTCAGAGTCTGTCTCTGGCTGTCTCTGCCCTTCCCCCACTTGCATGCTTGTGAGGTCTCTCTCTCTCTCTCTCTCTCAAATATAAATAAACATTTAAAAATTTTTAATCAAAAATAAAATTTTAAATAATGAATTAATTTTTTTGAGAGAGAGAGAGTGCACATGTGCGTGAGCAGGGGAGAGAGGCAGAGAGAGGGAGGGGGAGAGAGAGAGTCTCAAGCAGTCTCTATGCTCAGCCCAATGTGGGGCTCCATCCCACAACCCTGGGATCATGACCTGAGCCCAATTTAAGAGTCCGATGCTCAACCATCTGAGCCACCCAGGACCTCCTTAATTTTTTAAAAAGAGGCAAAATATAAAAATTTCCAAAGGGAAAATAAGAATACTATTCATCCTTCATATAAGTTTAAGATTTCAAAGCAAAGTTCTAATCAGCCTTTATTTATTCTTAAAGAATGGAGTTTAAGAGCACAGTTATAAAGGATAGAAAAAAATATATATAAACTCATTAGTATAAAAGATAGAAAAAATATAGGAACACTTTGTTTTAACAGATTTAAAAACAAGGGTTCTCAATTTTTTGTCTTTGTTCACATTAGTGACTTTCTTGCAATTTTTGGCAATGTTAAGAACTAAGAGTAAGTTAAAAAGGTCTGTATCCACAAATGAGAGTGCTCAGGAAGTGAACAATAAGTCACCAGTATTCCATTAACAACACTGGTAGGAGACTGCAGTGTTCTGATGCCATGTAATTCTGTTTAAGATGTAACTGTTGTATTTATTTAGACAAATAAAAGGGGTTCAAACACCACTGTTTCGCTCTTATATTTATAATTCTAAATGCGTAGGTTTTCTTTTAATGCTTTCGGATTTAAAATATGTATGCAAGGCAAAATTAGGTTTTTAAAATAGAAAATGCTGAAAAACTTCAAAATATTCCAATTTTGTTCTCTAACATAACAATTTATTAGGTTAATAATATAATTAAGTTATATTAGCTAATAGAAATTGCATTTTAACCCACTTTAACACAAATTCCTGGTGAGTTTCATTAAAATTTAGAGAAGCTTAAATAGATTTTATGAATATTAAAGATTTTGGTTCATAAAGAACTTAATAAACTGTAATTCTGGCTTACAAAAAAAATTAGAATTCAGTAAGTCTGATTTGTATGTTTATCTATTTGGAGGATGGGTATAGCATCTTTTCATGCAGACCTCTAGCAATTTAAGAAGAAAGCCAAGACATTTCCATGCTTATAAATAAATGTACATAAAGTGGCAGTTCATGATTTCATTTCTACTCTATTTTCAAGAGTGGTTTTATTGTTTCATAAACCATACAGTTTATGCATACTGAAGGAAGCAGCTTTAAGAAATTTGGAGTCATGCCTCTGAAAAATATTATCACTCCACTGCTTTTATAAATTTGATTAAAGACACCAATCATATTTAGCTGTGGGACTCCCATTATGCCTAGAAAATGAAAGAGAAGGAAAAAGCCTAATTCATTAGATATTTGGCTTTTTTCAAACAGTAACTAAAGTAAAACATGTTAAAACAGATAATAAAATATAATTACTTAAATTCTTTCACAAGCAGTCCCAAGGGAACATCTCTGGTTCATCATAGCATATAATCAGGGACTCTATTGGAACTATTTGATGTTCATCTCTATTTAATTTTCTTTACTTTAGGAACAAATTCTGTCCACTAGTGGTGAATTTCTTTATAATTATTGTAAACATAATTTTTAAAACTATTTAGACATACATAGGTACCTTTATGCAACATCTTATGTCTTAAGAAACTCAAACTCAGAAACAAATTCAAATATGTTTCATTCACTATTTCTTTTCTCAGGGAATGGCTCCACCATTCACCTAGCTGTTGAAACTGGAAACCTGAAAGGCATCCATAATATTTCCTTCATCTTACATATCCAAACCATTACCCATCAGTTTTACTGATATCTCTCAAATCCATGCATTTACCTACAAGTCCACTGCCATGCCTCCATTCTTCCAACTATCTAGACTGTGTAACAGCCTTTTACCATAATCACCACTTTCATTTTCTTCTCCATAACTTTAACCAGAGAGAACTTTTAATAATGCAACTCTGATTATGTTACTCTTCTGTTTCAATAATTCCCCATTAGACTTAAATACAGTAAGGTCTGGCCTCTGCTTCCTCCTGCCACCTCACTTGTACTATTCCCCTGCTTTCTGCACTGTAGTCATATGGGCCACTTTTCAGTTTCTCAGATGTCCCCAAACTTCTTCCCTCTTAAGCTAGTTGATATGCTTTTCCCTTTGCCTGAAAGTCACTCCCCCAACCTTGGCTGTTTAACCCCATCTCAGCCTTCAGTTCTCATTTCAAGCAACACTTCCCCAAGAAAGTCTTCCAGAACTGCCTAAGCTTCTCCTGTGATATAGTATTTAGAGAAGTCCACTTTTCCTTTGTAGCTCTCGTCACAGTTTATGTATTTGTGTAAATATTTAATTAATAACTATCTTCCCTATTGGACTACCAGTTCCATGAGAGCAGGGACCAATGTCTTTTTGCTTACTCAAACCCCACATGCTCAGATCATTGCATAGTGCCTGGCAACATTCTCAAATTCTTAAGCTAATCCCTAATCACTTTATCATGTTCCCAAAATTCACATAGCTAAACTGAGTACAAAGCAGTAGAGAATTGAAAAGTTTCTGTTGCTATTTATTTTAATCTAAACATTTCCTCCCTCCATCCTTCCCCATTCAAAATAAAATAATTCCTTTGAAATTTAGATAAATTCCCTTGAAATTTTAGAAAATATTTACTCACCATGCAACTTCTTGGAGAATGTTCTATTACTATGTTCATTTTTTTTTTTGCCTTTTATTTTTTGGTAGAAGCTAGTAACATTGCTCTTAATTTCTATAATTTTATAAAAGAATGTGGAACATGCTTACTTTTTTTTCTAATGTTGAAACTACATTCCCCATTGATTGCCCCCACCTCATTATTGTGAAAATTGTAAACTACAGAAAGAATAGTACAATGAACATTTTTATACTCACTACCTAGTTTCAAATTTTGACATTTTGCTATACTTAGTTTTTGGTTTTTTTCCTCTTTTCTCTATACTTACATATAATTATGTGTTTACATATGTGTGTGAATGTATGCACTCTAAAGGTAATTACAAACACCATGAACCTTGCAGCCTTAAATATGTCAACGTATCCTAAAAATAAGGAGATTAATCTATGTAATGGAAATCATAATTATGCCTTACAAAATTAAAAATAATTCTCTAGCTTACCATATACTTCCTTATTAAAATTAAAATTGCCCAGTTGTCCCAAAAATGTCACTTAGAGGTTTTTTTTTTTTTTACAAACTAAAATCTAAACAAAATTTACTCATTGTACTAGTTTTGTTACTTTAGTTTCCTAATCAGGACTACTACCAGTCATTCCCCCACAACCACCATTTTTTCTGTGACAATGGCTGTTTGAATAGCCCAGGCCAATTGTCTTATAGAATAGCCTACATTCTATATTTGTCTGGTTGATTCTTAATAGTATCATTAAACGTGTCCCTTGATCCCCTATATTTCCTTTAGGTCTAAAAGCATTCCCAGATGCCACTAAAACATTTTGGGCAAGAGTACTTCATAGCAGATGCTATGCACTTCATTTTACATTACATCAAGAGGCACATTACGTCTGAAGTTTTTTTTTAACTTTATTTTACTGTTACTAATACTGAATTTGGTCAATTGGTTGCAATAGTGACCACCCATTCTCTCCATCGTAATTGTATGTTTTCCTCTTTGCAGTTAGCGAGAAATCTGATGGATGATACTTTGGCATCATGTGACCCTCTTATTTCCCGACTCCCTTTAACTCAATAGCTTCAATATCTGCTGATGATCCTAGGGCTCAGATAACTGATTTTGAAATATCACTATCCTATGTACTAAAAGGAGAAATAGCGGTACCTAAGTGGCTCAGTCTGTTAAGCATCCTACATCAGCTCAGGTCATGATCTCACAGTTCATGGATTCAAGCCCCGCATCAGGCTCTGTGCTGACAACTCAGAGCCTGGAGCCTGCTTCTGATTCTGTGTCTCCCTCTCTCTCTGTCCTTTCCCCACTTGCTCTCTTTCTCTCTCTCTCAAAATAAATAAACATTAAAAAATTTTAAAGGAAAAATAGTTGACTACAGATTTGAAGGCAAGGGAAGGATAAGTGACCATGAGACATCATTTTAAAAAAACAAGAGTTCAGAAATAAATGTGGAGATGCCAAAAAAACAAAAGAGGATTTTCATTTTTTGTTATGGCAGAGTAGTTTGTGTCACACTAATCCTACAAATAAAAATATTAAAATATGAAAAAAAAGTATATGAAGCTATTGTTTGAGAGTAATCAATGCAAGCAAAACTAGGATCTCTGAGAGAAAGAAAGTACAGAGGTAAGCACTACATTTCACTCTGTTTGTTTATTGTTTTTGTTTTGTTTTGTTTTTTTTACCTTAGGCCATTTGACAATTTTCAGCATGAGAGAATAGGATCCAAGCAGAAAAGAGGAATGTTACTGAACTGAGGACAGACATTGGAATTTAAAGATGCCAATTTGCTGGATACTTGAGCAAAATCCTGAAATGGAGGTAATGTTAGTGAAGTGAGTCCAAAAGTCTCTGTGAAATTTTCCCTTGAGGCATTGCCATCTCTAAAACTACACCAAATGAGATTTCAAGAACACCAGAAGAAAAGAGCAGGTGGAAGACTAACAATCTAGAAAAGATTTTAGCAATAACACAACGCTTGATCATCAAGGTTGGAGTTCAAGCCCAAGAAGGTAAGGTAACCACTTAAGCTTTCAGATAATACAAAAGCTTAGGCTTTCAGATAATACTCATAAAAGCTTACTGTCTAGGGGTAAGGACCATACTCTAAGAGTAAGTACCTTGGATAGAGGCCAAAGCTGAAATACATCATTCTTAACAAATCTAAAACCAACCTTCCATAGATTTAGGTTGCTCTGCCTATAGAGTAACTACCTACCAGAAGAAAGGTTAACTCTGTTTGTATAAAAATAACATCATCCAGAGTCTACAGTTTTTCATACAAAATGTTCATCTTTCCATCTAAAATAATGAAGCATGGTGAAAAAAAACCAGGATCAAATAACTGAAACCTAGAGAGAAAAATAGACAACAAAACAGGTATTCATACATTAAATTTAAAATAATTGTGATTAATATGTTTAAAGAAATTAGAGAAAAATATGGAGACTTTCACAAGACACCTAGAATCTGTTTTTTTCTAAGAATAAAAATGTAAAGTCAAACTGAAAAAAATACTAAAGTTAAGACATCAGTGTATGGGTTCAACAGCAAGTTAGATAAAACATATGATTAGTGAACTCTAGAAGGCAGATGCAGTAAGAAAAAAACATCCAGATTGAAGCATGGGGGCGGCGGGGGGGAAGGAACATAAAATAGAGAAAACAACATAATAGGTAAATAGGACATGAAGAAAAGATCTAACATACATGTAAATGGAATGTCAGAAGAAGAGAGAAACAATGGGACACAGCAGTATTTGAAGAAATTTTGGCTGGGAAGTTTCCCAAAAATGACAAAAGCCATCAAACCACAGATTTTAAAACCAGGAGAAGGAAAAGCAGAAAGCAAACCTTTTAGATACATTCAAACTGCCTAAATTCAAAGACAGAAAGAAAAATCTTAAAAAGCATGGGGGTTTGGGGGAGGGGGGGAGACAATACCTTAAGACAGCACAATAAAACCGTTGGCTAACTTTTCAACAAAAATTGTATAACTCATAGGACACTGAAATAATAGCTTTTACTGTGCCATAAAAAGAAACAAAAGCTGAGAGAATCTTGCTAGTAGACCTTCCGCTGAAGAAAGAATCCTAAAGGGAATTATTTAACTAGAGAAATAATGATCCCAAGTTGAAAGCAAGGAAATTCTGGAAGTAAAACAAACAAAAAGAATAAAATATAACTTAACATTGATTTTAAAAACAATAATGTCTTGTGGGGTTTAAAATACATGCTAAAATAAAATATATGGCAATAGTAGCACAAAAGGGGGTGCAATGTGAATGAAGTAAAACTATCGTATTAGAAACTAGTAAAGAGGGGCATCTGGGTGGCTCAGTCAGTTAGTTAAGCATCTGACTCTTGATTTTGGCTCAGGTCATGATCTCACAGTTCATGAGTTTGAATCCCGCATCAGGCTCTGCGCTGAGTGTGGAACCTGCTTGGGATTCTCTCTCTCTCTCTGTCTCTGTCTGCTCCTTCCCGCTCTCAAAGTAAATAAATAAACTTGAAAAAATAAATTAAAAAAAGAAATCGGGAAAGAAGGAAAGAAATTGGTAAAAATACTAATTTAAGGTAGGCTGTAATTAACAAAGGATTCACATTGGAATCTAAAGGGTAACAAAAGAAAAAATATATATAACTAATGAGCTAATAAAGGAGAAATAATGAAATAATGAATATACCTAATTAATTCAAAAGGAGACTCCCCCAAAAAAGAGAGAAAGGAAAATTAAAAATGTAATGGGGGGGGCACCTGGGTGGCTCAGTCGATTAAATGTCCGACTTCGCCTTGGGTCATGATCTCGCGGTCTGTGTTTGAGCCCCGCGTCGGGCTCTGTGCTGACAGCTCAGAGCGTGCTTCTGATTCTGTGTCTCCCTCTCTCTCTGCCCCTCCCCCGCTCACGCTCTGTCTCTGTGTCTCTCAAAAATAAATAAACATTAAAAAAAAATCTGTTGTTCTAAAAAAAAAAATGTAATAACAAGTAGCACTTTAATAAGTGGTCTCCACTTAAATGCAATTATACGTCAGGATGCCTGGCTGGCTCAGTCACTTAACCGTCTGACTCTTGATCAGCTCAAGTTATGATCTCACAGTTCATGTGTTCAAGCCCCGCGTTGGGCTCCATGCTGACAGCACCCAGCCTGCTTGGGATTCTCTCTCTCCCTCTGTCTCTGTCCCTCCCCTGCTTGCACTCTCCAAATAAATTTAAAAATGCAACTGCAACAGTACTTTAAAATATAAATGTAGGGGCGCCTGGGTGGCTTGGTTGGTTAAGCATCCAACTTCGGCTCAGGTCATGATCTCACGGTCCGTGAGTTCGAGCCCCGCGTCCGGCTCTGTGCTGACAGCTCAGAGCCTGGAGCCTGTTTCAGATTCTGTGTCTCCCTCTCTCTCTGCCCCTCCCCTGTTCATTCTCTGTCTCTCTGTGTCTCAAAAATAAATAAATGTTAAAAAAAATTTTTTTTTAATAAATAAATAAATAAATAAATAAATAAAATATAAATGTACTAGGGGCACCTGGGTGGCTCAAGTTGGTTAAGCATCCAACTTCAGCCTCAGGTCATGATCTCATGGTTCGTGGGTTCGAGCCCCACATCAGGCTCTGTACTAACAACTCAGAGCCAGGAGCCTGCTTCAAATTATGTGTCTCCCTCTCTCCCTACCCCTCTCCTGTTCACACTCTGTCTCTCTGTCTCTCAAAAGTGAATAAACATTTTTAAAAATTTAAAAATATAAACATGCAAAATGTTAATTAAAAGACAACATAATCACACTAGATTTTTTAAAAAAGATCCAACTATATGCTTTTCAGAATGGACACACTACATATAAGGACACATAAAGATGGAAAGTAAAAAGATGCTTTAAAAATTATATCAAGCAAACATGAACCAAAAGAAAGCTATTGTAACTACATTAATATCAGACAAAGTAGACATTTTTTTTCATTTTCTTTTTTTTTTTTTAAGTTCTTTTTGATAGAGAGAGTACAAGCAGGGGAGGAGCAGAGAGGGAGGGAGAGATAGAATCCTAAGCAGGCTCTATGCTGTCAGTGAGGAGCCTGATGCAGGGCTCCATTCCACAAACCATGAGATCATCACCTGAGCCGAAATCAAGAAGCATATTCTTAACCAACTGAGCAACCAGGCACCCCAGACAAAGTGGACATTTTAAGGCAAAAAAAAAAAAATTACTAGCAATAAAGAGGCTACATTTCATAATAAGAAAAGGGTCAATACTAAATTTTAATACACATAACAATATAGCTTCAAATATAGAAAACAAAAGTTGACCAAATTAAAGGACAGATGGAGAAATCCACAATCCTGGTTAGAGATTTAAACACAGCTCTGTCAATAACCAATAGAAAAAGCAGACAAAAAAAATCAATAAGTATATAAAATACTTGAACAACATTTAACTAATTTACTTTAAAGAACACATATATAGAATACTAAATACAATTTCAAAATTCGCTCTGTTGTCAAGTATACAGTAAACATTTATCAAAATTGACCATATCTGGGCCAGTAAGACAGGTCTCAATAAATTTCACATAATAGAATCATATAAAGTACATTCTTTTTCTGCAGTGCAATTAGAAGTTCAATATCAGAAAGATCACTGGAAAATCCACAAATGTGTGTAAATTAAGCAATATATTTCTAAGTAACCAATGAGTCAAAAAGAAATCACAATGGAAATTTGGATGATATTTTGAAATGAATAATAATGAAAATATTATGAATTTATGGGATATAAGTAAAGCATTACTTAGAGAAATATTCAGAAACTGAGTTGGTATATTAAAAAAGAAAAAATATTTAAAATAGATTCTCTTAACCAGAGGTCAGCAAACTTTTGCTGTAATGGGCCAGAAAGTAAATATTTTAGGCTTTGAAGGCCGTATGGTCTCTAGCAACTACTCAGCTCTACCACTGTAGCATGAAAGTAGCCATAGTCAATACATAAATAAATAGAAGTGACTCTGTTCCAAATATATTTTACTTACACACATGGGTGGTGGGTAATATTTGGCCTGCAAGCCAGTTTGCCAACTCCTAATCTAAACTTTGAACCCAAGAAACTAAACAACAACAAAATAAGAAGATGAAAATAATGAAGAACAGAAACCAAAGAAATAGAAAACAAATGTAAAATAGAGAAAAATCAACAAATCAAAAGATTAACAAAATTATTAAACCCCCAAGAAACTGATTAAGAAAAAGAAAAGAGGGGCGCCTGGGTGGTGCAGTCGGTTAAGCGTCCGACTTCAGCCAGGTCATGATCTCGCGGTCCGTGAGTTCGAGCCCCGTGTCAGGCTCTGGGCTGATGGCTCAGAGCCTGGAGCCTGTTTCCGATTCTGTGTCTCCCTCTCTCTCTGCCCCTCTCCCATTCATGCTCTGTCTCTCTCTGTCCCAAAAATAAATAAACGTTGAAAAAAAAAATAAAAATAAAAATAAAAATAATAAATTGCTAATATCAGAAAATAAAAAGGAGACATCATTGTGAAACCTACAGTCATTATTAAAGGCATATTAAAAGGACACTATTAATGACTTTAAGCTATAAAGTTTAGGGGCACCTGGGTGGCTCAGTCGGTTAAGCGTCCGACTTCAGCTCAGGTCATGATCTCACACTCTGTGAGTTCGAGCCCCACGTCAGGCTCTGTGCTGACAGCTCAGAGCCTAGAGCCTGCTTCAGATTCTGTGTCTCCCTCTCTCTCTGCACCTCCCCTGCTCATGCTCTGTCTCTCTCTGTCTCAAAAACAAATAAAAACATTAAAAAATTTAAAAAGCTATAAAGTTTAAACATGTAAATGAAATGGACAGATGCTTTTAAAAACACAATACTCCAAACCTGCCAGAAGAAGAAATAGGACACCTGAAGATTCCACACCTTATAAAGAACTCAAATCTGTTACTAAAATATAGAAAGAAAGAAAAAAACCTTCCATCAAAACTATCCAAGCAAAATTGGCTTCTCTAATAAATTCTCCTAAATATTTCAGGAAAAAATAATTCTAGTTGTACACAAATTCTTCCAAAGACTAGGAAAAGAGGGAACATTTTCTAAGTATCTTTATGGAGTCAATGTAACCTTAATACCAAAGCCTGACAAGAACATTGCAGGAAAGAAAATTACAACCAAAAGTTCTCATGAATATAAAAATCCAATCAAAATATTATCAATCAAATATAACATTATACAAAGTGGTAATGCAACATGATCAAGTTAAGTTTGTCCCATGATTTCAAGGTTGTTTTAACATTTGAAAATCATTCATTCACAAAAAAAAAGAAAAATCATAGTAATATTTTGATGCAGAAAAAGCATTTAATAAAAATCCAATACCCACAACAATTTCTTACTCAACACATCTCCGGAGGCAAGGGAAACAAAAGCAAAAATGAACTATTGGGACCTCATCAAAATAAAAATCTTCTGTACAGCGAAGAAAACAATTAGCAAAACTAAAAGGCAACCGACAGAATAGGAGAAGATATTTGCAAATGACATATCAGATAAAGGGTTAATATCCAAAATTTACAAAAAACTTATCAAACTCAACACCCAAAAAACAAATAATCCAGTGAATAAATGGGCAAAAGACATGAATAGACACTTCTCCAAGAAAGACATCCACATGGTCAACCGACACATGAAAAAATGCTCCACATCACTCATCATCAGGGAAATACAAGTCAAAACCACAATGAGATACCACCTTACACCTGTCAGAATGGCTAACATTAACAACTCAGGCAACAACAGATGTTGGCAAGGATGCAGAGAAAGAGGATCTCTTTTGCATTGTTGGTGGCAATGCAAGCTGGTACAGCCACTCTGGAAAACAGTATGGAGGTTCCTCAAAAAACTAAAAATAGAACTATCCTACCACCCAGCAATTGCACTACTAGGTATTTATCCAAGGGACACAGGTATGCTGTTTCAAAGGGACACGTGCACCCCCATGTTTATAGCAGCACTATCAACAATAGCCAAAGTATGGAAAGAGCCCAAATGTCCATCGATGGATGAATGGATAAAGAAGCTGTGGTATATATATATATACCAAACTGAGGGTTACTGGAGGGGTTGTGGGAGGGGGGATGGGCTAAATGAGTAAGGGGCATTAAGGAATCTACTCCTGAAATCATTGTTTCACTATATGCTAACTAATTTGGATGTAAATTTTTAAAAATAAAAAATAAAAAAAATCCAATACCTATCCATGATTTAAAAAATACTCTCAGCAAACAAGGAATATAAGAGAACTTCCTTAATATCACAAAGGGTGAGATTCCAAAAACCTACAGCAACATCGTACTCAATGGTAAAATACTGGAACAATCTGAGTAGGAATGAAATAAAGATGTCTACTCTTACCATTATCATTAAAGCATTGTAGTGAAGGTCCTAACCAGTGCCATGAGGCAAGAAAAGGGGGTAAAAGGTATAAAAGCTGGAAAGGAAGAAACCAAACTATTGCTATTCTCAGAAGCCATGGCTGTGTATATATAAAATCAAAAAGAAAAAAATTGGCAGATAAATTAATATTGCATACATTTAGCAAGGTTCCTGGATATAAGACCAATCTAGAACCAACTGTATTTCTAAAAGCTGACAAAAACAAACACTTAGCAAATGAATTTTGTATAATGTTCCACTTACAATACCACAAAAAAAGTATCAAATACCTAGGAATACACCTAACAAATGATATACTTGACCTCTACACTGAAAAATATAAAATATTACTACAAGAAATTAAATAAGACCTACATAAATGAAGGGACATACTCTGTTCATGGTTTTCTAAGATGTAAATTATTCCAATTTGATATATAGGTTCAAAATAATCTTAATCAAAATCTCAGCAGGACTTTTTGTGTGGTAATTAACAAGATGGTTTTAAAATTCATGTAAAAATTCAAAGAGCCAAGAATTACCAAAACAATATTATAAAGAGCAATAAGACTTGAAGGACTTAGAATACTTGATATGAAGACTTCTTACAAGGCTACAATAATTAAGACAGTATATTTACTAGTATAAGGACTAACAAGTAGTCCGATGAACTGTGCTGAATTCATATCTATATGAGAAAAAATAAATGAATTTTGACCCCTACCTGTAACTATAAATACACACAAACTATCCTAAGTATGTTGTAGATCTAAATATGAAAAAATGAGACAATAAATTTTCTCAGAGGAAAGAGAAACATTTTGTGATCTTGGGGTGGGCAAAGATTTTTAAGCAGAACACCAAAAGACAAGATTGGTTATTTGGACTTCATTGAAATTAAGAACTTCTGTTCATCAAAAGATCCATTAAAAGAGTGACAATACAAGCCACAAACTTGTATTGTTTGCAATATACAAATTTAACAAAGGACTTGCATCTAGAATATGTTAAGAAATCCTACAAATCAGGGGGAAAAAACTAATTTTTCAATGGACAAAACTCTTGATCAAACACTTTTTGGAAGGACATACCCAAATGGTAAAATAAGTATTAAAGGTGTTCAACATTATTAATCATTGAGAAATGTAAATTAAAGCCAGTGAGATTTTATTGCACAACTATCAGAATGTCTAAATTAAAAGACTGACAATAACCAGTATTAACAAAGATGTAGAGCAAATGGAACTCACACATTGCTATTATAGTATAAATTGGAAAACTAATTTGGCAGTATCTACTAAAGCTGAATATGCATTACCCTATAACTCAACATTTCTTCTCCTGGTGTGCATATACACATCAGAGAGGGATAAGTTCTTATGTTTTCCATAGTATAATGAAGAACTAACCTTATTGTGGTGAGCACTTCATAATGGATATAAATGTCAAATCACTGAGTTGTACATGCAAAATTATTGAAATATTGTATGTCAACTATACTTCAATTTAAAAAATAAATTAAAATAAAATTTAAAATACTACAATGGATAAAGTGTGGTATTCATGTAATGAAATACTACACACAAGAGAAAACAATTACATGCAACAACATAGTTGACTCTCCAAGACAGTACATAGTTTTCAAGAACAGACAAACTAATCAATGGTGATCAAAGTCAGAATAATAATTACCTCAGGCGGGGGTGTTTATTGATTGGGTAGAGCATAAAGAACCCTTCTGGGGTGCTGGAAATGTACTGCCTTGATCTAGTTGGTAGTTTCATGGGTGCATATACAGTAAAACCTTGGTTTGCAAGCATAATTCGTTCTGCAAACATGCTTGCAATCCAAAGCACTAGTATATCAAAGTGGATTTGAAGAACCATTGCCTCAGTTGTGATCATATGATGTTCAGCATCGTGTACTACTTGTATTGCAAAACATCACTCATTTATCAAGTTAAAATTTATTAGAAATCCTTGCCCATCTTGAAGAACACTTGGATAACAAGTTACTTTTAATTTATTTAAAAGAATCTTTCTTTTCTGAATTCAATAAATAATTTCTCCTAATAATCAGCAGGTCCTTTATTGAGTTATTTTTAAGTGAAATAGAATCACTGCATCTCATCTTGCAAAAGACTTTTAACAGTCATTTAGTTAGGTATCTAAATCATTATCACAATTTTGTGAACTCTTCTCCCCCTCTTTTTGCCCCTCCCCCACTTACACTGTCTCTATCTCTCTCAAAATAAATAAATAAACTGTAAAAAAAAACTCAAAAACTACAGTCTACTGTCCTCAAAATGCCTTTCTTTTTTCAGGACATAGTAATTATTCTTTTTGTTGTTGTTGCTTCTAAATAAATAAATAAATTTTATATATGTATTATATAGTATATAAGTTATATATACATATATTATGTGTGTGTTTAAATGAAAGCCCCCCAAATGCACACACAAAACTACCAAGGTAAAGAAAGATTTAAAAATAAGAAGAAAAGATGGAGATCTTTTCTGATATGATCTGATTCTGATCTGATCTAGAAAAAAGATATTAAAGAGACCTGACACATGATCTTGGATGGGATCTCAGACCACTTTTTAAAAATTACCATAAAGAACATTATTAGAACAATGAACAATTAATGTCATTTAAATAAGGACTATGGATTAGACAATAGTATTCTATCATTGTTAAATTTACTGATTTTGATAATACATAAAACAGTTCTTATTCTTAAGGAAGTCACATTGAAATATTTAGGGTTAAAGGGGCATAATCTTTCCAACTTTCTCTCTCTGTCTACATACACACACACACACGCACGCACACACACACACACACACACACGTGTGTGTGGAGAGAGAGAGTGAACAGGTGGGGTAAAATGTATATGGAGAATTTGTGTAAAGGGTATCCAGTATTTCCTTAAATTATTCAGTAAGTTTAGTTTGAAATTAAAGCAAAATAAAAATTTATCTTCCCCACCACAAAAATAGCCAAAGTCTCTGCCCCACAATGATTGATTTTCTTATACATTTTTGTTCTTAGATTTTCCTTTCCCAAACTGCAACTTCTCCACTAATCCTGACATGTACAAAAACTAATACAACATTTGTAACAAGGATCTTGAACCCTTGGAGAGATAACAGAATAAAATGGAAAGGTTAAGAGGAATATATAAAATGCAGAAAACATACAGAAAACACTCATGAAAAAAAGAAAGAAAGAAAACCCTGGTGATGCTGAAATTCAACATGAGACAAGAGCAATAACTCTTATCAAGTAAGTAGTTCTCAATTTTTACTATCCCGTTTTCAGATACTATGATAGAAATGCCTTTATAGGAATCTCCTTATCCCCTGCTAAATCAACTGCTTCTTTACTATGAAAATTTGAAGCTACATAATAGGAAGAAAGTACTGCTTGTCTTAGGTTTTATATAAATCCTGCCACACAAATACACAGACAAGTTTAGGCCTTGAAGTAATAAAAAGAATTTTAATTTAAAACTATATGCAAAATCTATATTCTTTAAATTTTTTTTTTCAACGTTTATTTATTTTTGGGACAGAGAGAGACAGAGCATGAACGGGGGAGGGGCAGAGAGAGAGGGAGACACAGAATCGGAAGCAGGCTCCAGGCTCTGAGCCATCAGCCCAGAGCCCGACGCGGGGCTCAAACTCGCGGACCGCGAGATCGTGACCTGGCTGAAGTCGGACGCCTAACCGACTGCGCCACCCAGGCGCCCCGCAAAATCTATATTCTTAAAAACTGGACATTTCATCCTTGTGATTACAAAGGAGTAGAAAAGGATCAGCGTTACAGATAATAATTCAAAATATTTTTAAATTACCTACAGCTAGTATGATTTCTAGCTCTAAAATTAACCACTTTCATGTTTAATCCAGGGCCCCTGTGTGTACCTTGTATCCATTAATTTAGAATTTAGAAAAAATAAAGCTAACAGAACAAACTGAAGACTGTAAAATAAGTATAATTAAAATTTTCAGAGGAATTCAAAAGTATATTACATCTAGGTTTAGAAAAAAACTAATTTCTAATAAAATTTTTATCATTAAAAAATAATTCATTAGATGAGCTGAAGAATAACATGGAAATAGCTAGAGAATAAATTCACAAGTGGCATATCAAGTCAACAAATTCTCCCAGAATATAATTCAGAAGGGTAAAGAAAGGGAAAGTATAAGAAAAAAGATTGATGGAATTTTGGATGATATCACAAGGAATTCCAATATCTATCAAGTAAGAGTTACAGGAGGGAGACTTCCAGAGAAGATGACAGGATAGGAGTATCCTAAGCTCACTTTGTCCCAAGATACAACTGGAAAACACCCATATCAGTGTAAATAACCCAGAAAACACCAGAAGACTGGCAGAACAGACTCTCCACAGATAAACAGAAGAGGCCACATCAAAGAGAGTAAGAAGGGTGGAGATATGGTCTGGAACTAAATGAACTATGGAACTGTCTAGGGGCCAAAAGGGACAATGCAGGTAGGAGAGGGGAAATACAAACAGACCCTCATACCAGGCACCCCAGAAATGGGGATCCCACACAAGGAAGACAAATCTCTGTGACATTTGACCTTAACAATCAGAAGGGCCAAATTTCATGAGTTCTTATAATCAGTGGGGTCTAACACGTGGGACTTTAAAAATCAGTGGGCTCAGCTCTAGGAGATCTAGGATGGCTAAAGAAAACTGAGACCCCGCCCTTAGAGAGACAACATAGCAGACAACCAAGTGGAGATACAACATAGAAGCAGCAGTTTGAAAAATGCCTGGGGCACACAGGAGGGAGATTTGTTTACTAATCTGAGAGTATGTGATAGAGGGGCATGTGATGTTGGGAGACTTCTCAAGGAGCAAAGGAGCTGGTGGGTGCCATTTCCCTCCAATACCACCCTAGTCTAGACACACAGACACAGGTGGAAACCAGCACAGCATCAAAAACGGCTACCTAACTTGCTAACAGAGTACTCCACCCCTTCATTCTCTTGCAGACATGCCCCTTCCAACCAGACTTCAGCTCTAGGTCCCCTACCGGAGCATATCTGCAAAACCCTTGCTAACACCATGCATCCCACCCCCCATGGGTTTCTGCATATCTGCCCACACAACCAGGCCTGCCTCAATCCCTCAAGGCTGCAAGTCCCAGACTTTGCTGGAACCACAGGCCCCCACCACCACATTCTTCTGCAGACTTGCCCACTCCAATAGTCCCTTGATTGGAGCCCATCTAAAGCAGTGCTTTAAATCTGACAGTGTGCAAGCAACCTCAACAGAGGCCAGCACCGCTCCAAAGTGACTCATGCTCTGGGAAGAGGGGAAGATAACCACACACAGCAGTCCAACTATGGCCTCAGCAGTGCATTTCCTTTACTGCATCTCTAGAAAACACTTTATCTGACTCAACTTAAGTACATGGCCCAGACTGGCCCACCAACAATACAGAACCAAACCTTGCCCACAATGGAAAAAGAGAGCCATTGTAGATGACTAAATTGAAGGAAAAAAGTGGCTCATCCATAATAGCAGGGTGCATGCAATACACATAGGAGACACTGCTGAGGTGCCAGGTTCTGGCAAATAAGGGACATTGCGCTGGAGCGCACTACAGGACCTCTTCTTCAGAAGGACACTACTTTCAAGAGCAGAAGATACAGCTAATGTTATTTTTTTCTTCTCTTTTCTTTTCTTTTCTTTTCTCTTCTCTTCTTTTCTTTTCTTTTCTTTTCTTTTCTTTTCAGAGAGAGAGAGAGAGAGAGAGAGAGAGAGAGAGAGAGAATCTTAAGCAGGCCCCATGCTCATCTCAGAGATGGACACAGAGCTCAATCCCATGGCCATGAGATCATGACCTGAGATGAAATCAAGAGTCAGATGTTTTCCAGCTAAGCTACCCAGGAGCCCCCTGACTGTCTTAACATACAGAAACAGACATAGAGAGTTAGTCAAAATGAGGAGACAGAGGAATATGCCCCAAATGAAAGAACAGGACAACATCACAGCAAAAAAAAGCTAAACGAGACAGAGATAAGTAATATGCCTGATAGATAACTTAAAGAAATGGTCATAAAGATACTCACTGGACTTGAGAAAAGAGTAGAAGACCTCAGTGACACCATTAACAAAGAGATAGAAAATGGAAAAAAAAAACTATTAGAGATGAAGAAGTTAATAACTGAAATTAAAAACACACTAGATGGAATAAATAGTAGACTAGAGGAAGCAGAATACTGGATCAGTGACTTGGAGCACAGAGTAATGGAAAGCAGTCAAGCTGAAAAGGAGAGAGAAAAAATAATAATAATAAATGAAAGTAGACTTAAGATACTCAGCAAACACCAAGCATAGTAACATTCACATTATAGGGATCCCAGAAGGAGAAGAGAGAAAAAGAGGGGCAGAAAATTTTGAAGAAATAATAGCTGAAAACTTTCCAAATCTGGGGAAGGAAACAAGAATCCAGATCCAGGAGGCCCAGAGAGAGACCCAACAAAATCAACCAAAGGAGGTCTACACCAAGACACATAGTAATTAAAATAGCAAAAGTAATTATACAGAGAGAATTTTAAAAGCAGCAAGAGGGAAAAAAAAAAAATACAAGGTATACCACAAAAGGCTATCAGCTGATCTTTCAGCAGAAACTTTGCAAGCCAGAAGGGAGTGGCATGATATATTCAAAGTGCTGAAAGAAAAAACCTGCAACCAAGAATACTCTATCCAGCAAGGCTTTCATTAAGAAGAAAGAAGAGATTAAGAGTTTCCCAGACAGGGGCACGTGAATGGCTCAGTTCATTAAACATTTGACCCTTGATTTCAGCTCAGGTCATGATCTCACAGTCTGAAGATCGAGCCCTGCATCAGGCTCTGTGTTGAGTGTGGAGCCTGCTTAAGATTCTCTCTCTCTCTCCCTTTCCCTCTGCCCCTACCCTGTGCATGCTCTCTCCCATTTAAAAAAAAAAGTTTCCTAGGTAAACAAAAGTTAAAGGAATTCATCACAACTAAACCAGCTTTGCAAGAAATGTTAAAGGGGACTCTTTGAGCGGAAAGGAAAGACCAGGAATATGAAAATCAGGATGGAAAAAGCAGTAAAAATAAGTATGTCTATAAAAATCAGTCATTTGATTCACAAAATAAAAGAATGTTAAGTATGATACCATATACCTAAAACATGGAGGGGAGAGGAGTAAAGAAAGGATTCAAATTAAGGGACCATCAACTTAATATAAACTGCTATATGAAGAAGATGTTAAATAAAAACCTAAATAATAACCACAAATCAAAGGCCAATAATAGATCTTCAAAAAAAAAAGAAAGAAAGAAAGGAATCCAAGTAGCTCACTAAAGAAAGCAAACAAAGCCATGAGAGAAGAGAGCAGGAGAAGAAAGGGACAGAGAACAACTACAAAAATAATAAAACAAGTAACAAAATGACAATAAATTCTTACCTATCAATAATTACTTTGAATGTAAATGAACTAAACAGTCCAATAAAAAGACATAGGATGATGGAATAGATAAAAAATCAAGACCCATCTATATGCTGCTTACAAGAGACTCATTTCAGACCTTAAGACACATGTAGATTGAAAGTGAAGGGATGGAAAAACATTTATGGAATTGAAGAGAAATCTGGGGTAGCAATACTTATATTGGAAAAATAGATGTTAAAACAAAGACTGTAACAAAGAACAAAGAAAGACACTATATAATAAGGCAAACAATTCTACAAGAAGCTATAACAACTATACATACTTATGCACCCAAATATATAAAACAGCTAATAACAAACATAAAGGAAGTAATTGATAGTAATACAATAGTAGGGGACTATAACGCCCAACTTACATCAATGGATGAATCATCCAAACAGAAAATCAACAAGGAAATAGTAGCTTTGTTTTTTTTTTTGTTTTTTTGTTTTGTTTTTTTTTTTTAATTTTTTTTTTTCAACGTTTATTTATTTTTGGGACAGAGAGAGACAGAGCATGAACGGGGGAGGGGCAGAGAGAGAGGGAGACACAGAATCGGAAACAGGCTCCAGGCTCTGAGCCATCAGCCCAGAGCCTGACGCGGGGCTCGAACTCACGGACCGCGAGATCGTGACCTGGCTGAAGTCGGACGCTTAACCGACTGCGCCACCCAGGCGCCCCGGAAATAGTAGCTTTGAATGACACATTAGGCCAGGTGGATCTAACAGAAGTATTCTTAACATTCAATCCTGAAACAGCAAAATAAACATTCTTTTCAAGTGCACATAGAACATTCTCCAGAATAGATCACATATTAGGCCATAAAACAAGTCTCAGCAAACTCAGAAAGACTGAAGTCATACCATACATCTTTTCTTCCCACAATGATATGAAACTAGAAATCAGTCACAAGAAAAAATCTGGAAAGAGCACAAATATATGGAAGTTAAATAACATGCTGCTAAGCAAGGAATGGGTGAACCGAGAAATCAAGGGAAAAAAAAACTACATGGAAACAAATGAAAATGCAAACAGAACATTCCAAAACCTTTGGGGGCATAGCAAAAACTGTTCTAAGAGGGAAGTTTATAGCAATACAGGCTACCTTCAGAACCAAGGAAAAAAATTAAAAAAACAAAAAAAACAAAAACAAAACCTAACCTTACACCTACAGGAGCTAGAAAAAGAACAAGAAACAAAACCCAAAACCAGTAGAAGTAAATAATAAAGATTAGAACAGAAATAAACAAAATAGAAACTAAAAAAACAATAGAACAGATCAATGAAACCAGGAGCTGGTTCTTTGAAAAGATTGACCAAATGGATAAACCTTTAGCCAGACTCAGAAAAGAGAGAGAGATAGAGAGAGACAGTGAGAGAGAGCTGAAATTTAAAAATCAGAAATGAAAGAGAACTAACCAACACCACAGAAATACAAAGGATTGTAAGAGAATATTCTGAAAAATTATATGCCAACAAATTAGACGACCTAGAAGAAGTGGATAAATTCCTAGAAACACATAACATGCCAAAACTGAATCAGGAAGAAATAGAAAATTTGAACAGACCATTACCAGCAATGAAATTGAATCAATAATAAAAAAAAACTCCCAACAAACAAAAGTCCAGGACCAGGCAGCTTCACAGGTGAATTCTACCAAACATGTAAAGAGTTAATATCTATATTTCTCAAACCATTCCAAAAACTGGAAGACAAAGGAAACCTTCCAAATTAATTTTATGAGGCCAGCATTACCCTGTTACCAAAAGCAGATAAAGACACTACAAAAAAGAAAACTACAGACCAACACACTGATGAGCGTAGATGCAAAATCCTCAACAAAATATTAGCAATCCAACTGAATCCAACAACACATTAAAAAAATTATTCACCATGATCAAGTGAGATTTATTCCTGGGATGCTGCAGTGGTTCAATATTTGTAAATGAATCAACATGATATATCACATCAACAAGAGAAAGGATAAAAACCATATGTGCATTTTAATATATATGCAGAAAAAGCATTTGGCAAAGTATAACATCCATTCATGATAAAAACCCTTAACACAGTACGTTTAGAGGGAACATACCTCAACATAATAAAGGCCATATATGAAAAACCCACAACTAACATAATACTAAATGATGAAAATTGGAAGCTTTACCCCTGAAATCAGGAACAAGACAAGGATGTCCACTCTCATCACTTTTATTCAACACAGTATTGGAAATCCACAGCAATCAGATTTAAAAAAAAGATATAAAAGGTCTCCAAATTGGTTAGGAAGAAGTGAAACTTTCACTATTTGCAGATTACATGAACTATATACATAAAACCAACCCTTAAAGACATCATCAAAAGCTACTAGAACTGATAAATGAATTTAGTAAAGTTGCAAGATACAACATCATTATACAGAAATCTGTTGCATTTCTTTGCACTAATAATGAAGAAACAGAAAGAGAAATTAAGAAACAATCCCATTTACAATTGCACCAAAAATAATAAAATACCTAGGAATACACTTACCCAAGGAGGTGAAAGACCTGTACTCTGAAAACCATAAAATACTGATGAAAGAAATTGAAGATGACACAAACAAATGGAAAGATATTCCATGCTCATGGATTAGGAGAAAAAATATTGTTAAAATGTCCATACTACACAAAGCAGTCTACAGATTTAATACAATCCCTATCAAAATACCAACAGCATTTTTCACAGAACTAGAAAAAATAATCTTAAAATTTGTATGGAAGCACAAAAGACCTCAAATAGCTGAAGCAATCTTGAAAAGGAAGAACAAAACTGGACATACACAATCCCAGATTTCAAGATGTGTTACAAAGCTATAGTAATCAAAACAGTATGGTACTGACACAAAAATAGACACATAGATCAAAAGAACAGAATAGAAACCCCAGAAATAAACCCACAATTATATGGTCAATTAATCTTCAACAAAGGAGGTGAGAATGTGCAATGGGAAAAAGACAGCCTCTCAACTAATGGTGTTGGGAGAACTGGACAGCTACATGAAAAGAATGAAATTAGACCACTTTCTTACACCATACACAAAACTAAATTTGTAACATATTAAGGATCTAAATGTGAGGCCTGAAACAATAAGAATCCTAGAATAGAGCATAGGCAATAATTTTTCTGACATTGGCCATAGCACATTTTTCTAGATATGTCTCCTGAAGCAAGGGAAACAAAAGCAAAAATAAACTATTGGGACCACATCAGATAAAAGGCAGAAAAGAAATAAACCAAACAAAAAGACAACCTTCTGAATGAAAGAAGATGTTTTTGCACATGATGTATCCAATAAGGGGTTAATATATAAAGAACATATACAAATCAATACCAAAAAACCACAATCCAATTTAAAAATGGACAGAAGATATGAACAGACATTTTTCCAAAGAAGACATACACATGGCCAAAAAACACATGAAAAGATATTCAATATCACTAATCATAAAGGAAATGCAAATCAAAACCACAATGAGATATCACCTCACACCTGTCAGAATGAATAAAATAAAAAACACAAGAAACAAGAATTAGGGATGCTTGGGTGGCTCATTAGATAAGCGCCCAACTCTTGATCTCGGCTCAGGTCATAATCTCATGGTTTGTGGGTTGGAGACCCACATCGGGCTTTGTGCTGTCAGTATGGAGCCTGCTTGGGATTCTGTCTCCCTCTCTCTGCCCCCTCCCCCGCCGCTTGCTCTCTTTCTGTCTCTCTCTCTCAAAATAAATAAACTTTCAAAAAAAAAAAAAAAGAAAGAAAGAAACAAACAAGTATTGGTGAGGGCGTAGAGAAAAAGGAATCCTCATGCGCTGTTGACAAGAATGCAAACTGGTATAGCCACTGTGCAAAACAGAATGGAGGTTCCTCAAAAAATTCAAAATAGAACAACCATATGATCCAATAATTCCACTACTGTTATTTACCCAAAGAACACAAAAACACTAATTTGGAAAGATATATGCACCCCTATGTTTACTGAGGTATTATTTACAATAACCAAATTATGGAAGCAGTCCAAGTATCCATAGATAGATGAATGGGTAAAGAGGAAGATATAATGTAGATGTAGATAGATAGATATAGATATAGATAGATGCAGATATTGATAATATATTACTATATATATTATATTATATTATATTATATTATATTATATTATATTATATTATATTATATTTATTATATTATTACATTTTTCCACCATAGAAAAGAGTGAAATCCTGCCATTTGCAACAACATAGATAGGGTATAATGCTAAATGAAATAAATTAGAGAAAGACAAATACCATATGATTTTGCTCATATGTGGAATTGAAGAAACAAAATGAACAAAGGGAAAAAAGAGACAAACCAAAGAAGTGTCTTAAATATAGAGAACAAACTAATGGTTATCAGAGGGGAAGTGGATGGGGGGATGGGTGAAATAGTTGAAGGTGATTTAAGAGTACACTTATTATGATGAACACCACAAGGTGTAGAACTGTTGAATCACTATATTGAACACATGAAATTAATATAACACCGTACATTAATTATACTGGAATAAAAATTAACTAATTAGAGGCACCTGGGTGACTCAGTCAGTTAAGTGACCGACTCTTGATATCAGCTCAGGTCATGATCTCATGGTTCCTGGTTCAAGCCCCACTTCGACCTCTGTGCTGACAGAACACTCTCTCTCTCCCTCTCTCTTTGCCCCTACCCCACTCATGCTCTCCATCTCTCTTTCTCTCAAAAATAAATAAATAGGGGCGACTGGGTGGCTAGTCGGTTGAGCATCTGACTTTGGCTTAGATCATGATCTTGCGGTCCCTGAGTTTGAGCCCTGCATCGGGCTCTGTGCTGACAGCTCAGAACTGGAGCCTGCTTCAGATTCTGTGTCTCCCTCTCTCTCTGCCCCTCCCCCCACTCACATTCTGTCTCTCTCTCTCAAAAATAAATAAACTTTTAAAAATAAATAAATAAATATTTTTAAATAATTAATTAATTAAAAAGAATTACAGAAGGAGAATACAGAAAGATCAAAAAGAAAAACATAATAGAAAATTTAATAGTGAAAAATTTCCTAGGACCAGGAAAATGCTGACATTTTCACTGAAAAAAAACAAAATTAACTAGTATGAAAAAAATAATCCAAATCTGTACATCTCATGGTGAAATTTCAGAAGAACAATGATTAAGAGAAAAATCTTAAAACCTTCCAGATTATTAGAATTAATGAGTGATTTAAAGTGGTTGGATAGAAGTTAAAATCCAAGAGTTTTCATATGTACTAGCAATAAACATTAGCAGAATGTAATGGAATACATTAAGAGCAACAAATATCACAAAGTGCCTAGTAATACAGAAGTCTCATAATGTGTAAGACCTGTATATGAAAATTATTATAAACTTTATCAAAGGATATAACAGAAGATCTAAATACAGATACCTCATTCCTGAACAAAAAGATTCAGCACTGCAATTGTCCTTTCTTCCCAAAATTCATTCAGTACAGTTTGAGTCAAAAATCTCAATTGGTTTTGGTTTTTGGGTTTTGTTTAAAAGAAACTTAGTAAGCCAATTTTAATGTTCATATGGGAGGGAAAATGCAAAATAAAGAACAGCAATAGAAACACAAGCTTAGATGTTACAGGTCTAGTGATACTGCCCTGGGAATAGGTTTTCCCTACTCAATATATAATCACTACTAATTGTAAGAGGATTGTGGCTCATTTGAAAAACAAAGAGCCATAATTTTCATTAAAGTTAGCAATTAAATCATCTTCTTTCAACAGAACTTACCTCCAAGGGGTAAATAAGGGATTGTGCAGTAGCACCAGCCAAAGAAGCAGAAGCAAATTGCTCAAAAGCTTTTAAAGTGACTCCTCCAGAAGAAAGAAACGTCTTATACTGTATTAATAAGAGTTCAAAGGTATGTTACTACTCAGAAATCCCAGAGGGCATACAAACTTATTTAGTATCAATGAACACCTGGGCATGTAATCCACAGTTAAAAACCATAATGCACATTACCAAGCACCTAAATATGGTCATGCCCATTAGGAGGTCCCAACACTAATAATAGAGACTTCATCTTGTAAGTCTTTGTGCTTAGAATAAGATCTGGTATATAGCAGACATCCAACAAATGTTGATTATAATAAGGAATTAATATAATGGAATGGAAACCATTGAGATGGAAATGACTGAGCACCTTATGTAGTAAGTTCTGGCAGCACCTCATCCAATTTCGATGAAGCAACGTGACATCACAAACAAACTTAGGACTTGATCTCGGCTAGGTCACTTACTGAGTAATCTGGGATAAGTTATTTAACTTCTCTATAACTCAGTTTTTTCATCTGGAAAATGAAGGTAAGTGCCTTGTCCATACCGGTCACCATTATATCTGCAGTCCCTACTTTGCAGGATTGTTGTGAAGATTAAACACAATAATACATGGGGCGCCTGGGTGGCGCAGTCGGTTAAGCGTCCGACTTCAGCCAGGTCACGATCTCGCGGTCCGGGAGTTTGAGCCCCGCCTCGGGCTCTGGGCTGATGGCTCAGAGCCTGGAGCCTGTTTCCGATTCTGTGTCTCCCTCTCTCTCTGCCCCTCCCCCGTTCGTGCTCTGTCTCTCTCTGTCCCAAAAATAAATAAACGTTGAAAAAAAAAAATTTTTTAAACACAATAATACAGACATGTAGCATTCTTGCCACATTGAAATTGAGGAAGTGGTCATAATTACTGCATGTATTGATGATAATAAAATTTTCCTTAAGGAATGGATTTTCAGCAGAATATTTCCTTGGTCTTTATTTTGGTCTTTATTTTAGCTTCTTGTTCCAAGCCAATCAGTACATCCTATCACTCTGCAATATTGATTAGTTCAAGGGTTGATAAGTGGTACAACCTGGACCAGTGAGACCCAAGGAAATGTTTTAGGAAGGCTTCCTTGCTCTTCTGAGTGAACTACTAGGAGAGCCAGGTCTCCTTCTGCTACACACAAAGAAACATGAACCCCTGGAAGCCTCTGGCAGTCATCTTTGAATCACAAAAAGAGGAAGTCTTAGGATAAAGAACTCAGTGGAAGTCAGAGAGAAAAGATGGGGTGGGGGGGGGCGGGGAGGGCAGATGGAGTCTTTGGTGACACTGTTGAGCAGATAAATGAAGTTTCATCAGAAGGCCACCCTATTTCTGAATGTGAAAAAATAAATTCTGTTTATTGTGTAAGCCAGCTTGCTTAGTGTTACTTATGACCTAAAGATTCTTAACGGATACGGACACCTCAAATTCCACATGCCCAGAACTAAATGTAAACACACACACCACACCCAAAAATCTTGTGATCCTCCTAAATAAAAAATGTCATTTACCAAAAAAAGTATACTGTGAATGGTGCCCTTGAGGATCTGTGACATGGTAGTCCTGCCCAGATGTTCCCCATCACAATAAATGGCTCCAGTTGAACAAACTAGAAATCTCAGTATCATCCGTGACACCCTTTTCTCTCTTACATTCCACAAACAATTATAACAAAATCTTACCCACTTCTTAAATATCTCTGAAATCTGTCCATTTGTCTCTCTCCACTGACCTCACTCTCCTCTCTCCCCTGGATTACCGCATACTATCCCAACCATTCTCCCCTTCATATGCTTTTGCCTCTCCTCCCTTTGCCCTCCTGCCTCTCCAGCCTTATCTTTAACCAGGATCTCTACTATAGCCATATGGAACTTTTTTTAGCACCTCAAACACATCTTGCTCTTTTGCCTCCAGGGCTCTAAACATGTTTCCTCTGCCTGAAATATTCTTTTCTCTGTCTTTAAACTGGAAATTTTCCACTTACCCTTTGGGTTTCAACCTAAACGTTACTCCTTAAGGAGGCTGTCCCCAACCCCACAATCTAGTTTGAATCCCCCTGTAGAACTTTCCCACAATATCCCATATAATGCTTTATGTAATACTTGGGACCACTGTTTCTTGAATGCTTATGATGTGCCAACCTGTTTGCAAGGTGCATATTATTTTCCACATTTTACAGATGAACCAACTGAAATTCAGAGATATTATGGGAACCTATCCAAATCTACACAGCTAGAATGTGCCAAATACAAGTCTGTGGTCTCTAAAGCCCTGCTCTGGCCATTGCTTCATTTTGTCTCCCTTGATTCAACTATACTCCTGTTGGAATTCAGTGAACTTAGTATAATATTGTGAACTTTCCATGTAGAAGTGCAAACAAAAATAGCTTTTATTGAGGAAATACTTAAAAGAAGGAATTTCTTTTAAAAACAGCATTAAAATAAGAGCATTATAATCATAAAATAATAATATAACATTAAAATAATGTTTCAATATAAACAAATGTTCCCCTTTGTTTTGTGATAATCTGAAGCAGTTTTTTTTTTTTTTTTAATTTTTTTTTTTTCAACGTTTATTTATTTTTGGGACAGAGAGAGACAGAGGATGAACGGGGGAGGGGCAGAGAGAGAGGGAGACACAGAATCGGAAACAGGCTCCAGCCTCTGAGCCATCAGCCCAGAGCCTGACGCGGGGCTCGAACTCACGGACCGCGAGATCGTGACCTGGCTGAAGTCGGACGCTTAACCGACTGCGCCACCCAGGCGCCCCTAATCTGAAGCAGTTTTTAAAAAAATAAAATTGAATAACTTTCCCTTGTTAATTAATGTCATAGGCAGTATGGCTTTACCTGTTCATATGACCAGACCTTAACAGCTGTTTCAGGAACAATCTTGAGAACATTAACACCATTTCCTCTCCACAAAGAAATGACTCCACCTTCTTTGACCATCTCCATTAAAGGGCTTATTATCTTCACATTCTTTGTTTCTAAACTCTGAGCCTTAAAAGGAAAGAAAAAAATTTAAAAAACAGACAGTATGCTTTGAAAAACTTTGAAAACTGCATATTGTAATTTTCATGTGGTGGGCAGGAAAAAGTTCAAGTTCCCCAGATATTGAAAGTTTTTCCTACTGGGGAAACAGTAGTTGTTCTGGTGATCAGACAGCTTTGGAAGCATGTTTATTTTGATCCTTCCACTATAGCTTATGAAGGGGGACACTTTACACATGGGACATGGATAAACATGCCAGAAACATGGTTGCTTTGTTTCCTACTCTGCAAGGAGATAAACAAATTGCTCTTCCATCATGAAAAGAGTGAATCAGATGTAAAGAAGAATCAGGGAACCAACATTCCTGAGAAATTAAGACCGCTGAAACTCAGAGAACTTATTGCTAACAAAGGGATGTGAGGCCTCTAACAAGTATGATCAATATGGTCATTGTGAGCAGAGGAAAAATGTAATCCAACCAAGTTCATGGCCAAAAGACCTGAGACCTTTCTCCAGGGCACACACTGGAAAACAAATATTCAATTTAGCCTTGAGACAGCATCAGAGAATATATGCACTACACTGAATATATTGCATATAGCATAAGAAAGATGAAGCCCAGAACAACGTGATTCAGCATGTGAGTAAAGAGAGAAGAAGAAGAAAAAAGACAAATTTAACAAATATAGTCCAGTAAGAGAAGAGTCAAAACTGGTTTTATAATAAGTGGTATTAAAGAGCTATTTGTTTTTAAAGGACCTGGACAAACAGCCCTTGTAATATGATAGTTGGATATTTAATAAATATGGAAGGGATCAGCAGGCTCTCTGCAATGCATATATGCAGAAGAAAGGAGGAAAAACTAAATTTTTTAATTTTAAAAAAAGAAAAACCAGAAAGAGGATAATCATCAAGTCAGTGGCAGCTAGAAGACAATTACCAAGTCTCTATTGAGGAAGGAAAGACATTTAAACTCAAAATGATACTTGTAGTATGCAGCCACAATAATAAATATGTTTGCCTCAATTGTACAGAGGGCTGAAGTCAGCCAGTATATAAAATAAGGAAATAATTCTGCACTGGCTAGTTCAAAGTCACTGAGCTAAACCCTTGTGTACCTACCTCCTCCAACACCAGCCACTCTGGCTCCAGGGAGTCTCAGGTGGGCTCCACTCTGAAGAGGTACCTGCCCAGGTGACCACTAACCAGTCTATATACCTACCTTCTCTATATACCTATCTGGACCTCTTTATTAAGAGCAAGTTTAGACCAAGACAGGAGAGACAGAACCACTGTTGATGGCATTTGCACCGTGACAGACAAACACTAGGTATCCAATTGACCCCAGAGGCTATGACAGCCCACCATCAGCCAGTGTACTCCAAAAGTTACCCTCACATACCTTCATCTTTATTGGTACTGCAGCCTCTGTGACAACATTCTTTCATCTACACTTGATAGTCAAATATTTTTTTTAGTCAAATATTTCTAAAATCACTCCTCCTATACGTTAAGTCATAAGGTAATTTGGGTTTTCTCAAATATTCTCCTTTAAGTATCATAAAATGGTGTATCATTTAATTTAACTATTGGTATATAACTATTGGAATATAACAAAACACCCTGAACAACTCAATGGCTTAAAACAACAAACATTTGCTTGTGATTCTATGGATTAGCAATTTGGATTGGGCTCAGCTAGTGGTTCTTCTGCTATTCTTCCCTGTGGTTACTTGTGTTGCTGTACTCATCTGGCAGTTTGACAGGGGCCGGATGGTCCAAGATGGCTTCAGACATATGGCTGATGGTTGGTGTTGTTGGCTGAGCCTCTCTCTCCATGTGGTTTCTTATTTTCGAGTAAGTTAGTCCCAGCTTCTTTACCTCATGGTCTTAGGGCACTAAAAAGGCATGAGCAAAAGCTGCGAGACCTCTTGAAGTCAAGGTTTCCAATCCCCACAACATCTCTGGACAAAGCTAGCCCAGATTCAAGGGATGGTGAAACAGATTCCACCTCTGAGTAGTAGTAGCAAAGTCATATTGCAAAGGAGTATGCTTATAAGGATGGGAAGAATTATGGAGTCTGTCTTTGCAAACAATCTACCACAAGGAAGTATGGCACTAGATCCATAGAGAAAGAAATATAGTTCTACCACACCAGTTGACTTTACAATAAATAATATTTATATCATAATAAAAATGTAAATGCTATTTATTAATTTTAAACATTTAAAACCACCCTATTGACAAAATTTTGAGGATATAGATATGACTGTAGAACAGAATGTAATATTAACAACCTTGATAGTTTTGAAAAGGTTATACTTCAACTCTCTCCTATGTTGGCAGAAAAGTCATCAGTAAGGTGAAAATATAAGTGACAGCATTTGTTCCAGTGTTTAGATCCTTCTGGAAATTCTGGTGCACTGATTATTGTCTCTTGCAGCAAATTCTTCTATAAAATAATATTACCTGATGTTGGTGAAGACACAGGGAAACAGGTAATATCACACATTGCTAGAAAAAGTGCAAATTGGTATTATCTTTCTGGAAGGAAGTATGACAATATATCAAAAACCTTAAAATATGTTTAGAATGCCACTTGTGGTAATGACAAACTAGCAATTAGGAATGAACTTCCTAATAAGAACACTGAAAAGGCTGATGAAATATTTATTTCTTAAGGTTTTCTTAAAGGTATCCATGAGCTAACAAGACAGAGACATATTACAGGCCACTATGTAGGAGAAAATACAGAAAGATACGATTAGCATTCAAGTGTATTTCTGGACCCAGAAAAAAACAGTTGTGAAATTAAGTTGTTGTTTTGGTGGCCCCACAGGATTAACAAAGAACAAAAGACAAATCCCCCAGGGCCCACCAAAGGTATAGGTCTCTCACATACCACCTCCACTTCAAATTGGGAGTTTGCAGGGATATCCCCTCATTGTAAGAGTAAACCAGAAGAAACCAGCCTCTGCAAGGACTTGCAGCATGGCTTTGTATCACCTGGGCGGTTCAGGGAACTTAAAGACTCGAACTTGAATTAAAGTGATCCCAGATTGACAGCACTCCCAGGCACCTGACAGAACAAACAAAAATCGAATCTGAAGTTGGATATCATCATCCTTGTCCTCAAATTACTGCTATAAGTAATGTTTTTAAAAACAACAACAAAACTAATGGAGGGGGGAAGAACAGAATGATTATTTAAAATACAACAGAAGGCAAGAAAAGAAAAAGAGAGGATCTTAGAACTGACAGGACAAATACAAAGCATAAAATAAGATGGTAGCTTTAAACAAAAATATCAATAAATACATTAACCATAAATGGAATAAATCTTCCAGGTACAAATATAATAAAACCCAACCATATACTGCTTTACGTGACTTATCTAAAACATACAAATACTGAAAGTTTAAAAGTAAAAGGATGATAATAGATATATCACGCAAATCCTAAACAGGAGAAGGAAGTATGGCTATCTTAATGTCAGACAAAATAGGACTAAAAGCATGTATAGAGATCAAGAGGGTCCTTCACAGTGATAAAAGCTTCCATTCACCAAGAATATACAAACTTTTGGCCTCAGGATACGTAAAGGAAAAAGTGATAGGCCTACAAAGGGAGGGCAAAGCCTGGGAGGGTCTCCTGCACCCTGGCCCTGGTACCCCAGCCTTGGTGAGAGATGTCTGAGGAAATGTGATGCAGTGTAGAAGCTTGAGCCTGCCATACATAGAGGGAAAGAGCAACTGGCAAAAGAAACAGCAAGGCTACAGAAAACTTGTGAAGTTTTCAAGAAATTGATTTATAGGGAACTTCTTGTGATCATTCCTTGGTTCTCTTGGTAACAGGGAAAGAATGCAAATAAACAGGATGTGTAAACTCCTTTTATAAAAAAAATTCTCAGTTGCTGAGCAACTAGATCTTAAATGTTCTCATCACAAAAAAAAATTGTAACTGTGTGGTGATGGATGTTAGTTAGATGTACAATGATAATTCTTTTTCAATATATATGTATATTGAATCATTATGTTGTACACCCGAAACTAATATAATCTGTCAATTATATCTAATTTTTAAAAAATTTTGTGGGGCAATGTGAGTTAAGATGGTAGAGCAGTAGAGGAACCCTATGCTTGCCTCATCCCTCAAGCACAGTTAAATAATCAATTCCAAACATCTAAGAAATTGTTCTGAATGCTGAGAGAACAAACTGCAGAACTACAGAGAGAAAAGTAGCCACATCATGCAAGGTAGGAGGTGCAGAGATGTGATTCTGGGGAGAAAAGAATCACAGGTGCTTCAGAGGGGAGGAAGCCTTGATCTCAGAGAAGAGAGAGAAAAACAGAGAGAGAAACAGGGAGACATAGCATGCAGGGGATTGCACAGGAGAAACACTTCCCCAAAATCATTGAGAAAACTAGAGCAGATGATTATCTCGAGTTTTTATAAGCAGTAGAGCTGACAGTCTGAAGTTTTAGAAGTCCTTGACACCATCAAGTGGAGCTTGGCAGGCATAGTGATGCTCCTGTAGGGAAGGAGGGCAGAGGCCTGGGAGCAAACAGTGTGCTCCGAGGACCCCCAGGGTCACATTGAGAGAGATAGTTCATCTTCTTGGAGTGCATTTGGGAGGGCTGGCACTGTCTCTCAGGGGACAAAAGAGACGGTGGGTGCCAACATCTTGCCCCATTCATTAGCATAGGAACAGAGACACCTGCTGAGAGATGCAAAACTTGGTGCCAGCTTTTTGCTGCAACTAAAAGCCCCTGAGTGGTCATGCTTTTCTGGGACTAACCAGCACCAGGCACAGCATGGTGGGACCCTCCCCCAAAGTATCATTGTGGGTTCAAGCTGTACTGGGTCCCTAAAATTGGGAGTTTTGAAACCTAGCTGTGCACCTGAGATAAAACACAGGAGTACTGTGCCACCTGGCAGGCAGACAACTTGGACACAGAAAAGTTGAAGGCAGGAATCTGATGGAAGTGAGGGACACAAGAAGGGAGATTTTCACTCTTCTGTGAAGGCTTCCTGAATGGTGGTGGGCATGAACTCCTCTTCCTGCTCCAGGGACAAGAGAGCAAGGCAGTGCCATTTTCACCTTCGCTCATCAACACAGATAGAGTTTAGTGAGCAACACAGTGCCCCCAGTAGAGGCTGGAGCCACTTACACCAAGACACCAAGCAGGTGCATCTTTACTAGGGCAAATCAGCCTGAGAACCAGTGCAGCAGGCCCCTCCCTCAAAAGACCAGCACAAACTCCTCACACACACCAAGTCTACTGATCATAGAGTGCTGCAAAGCTTCAGCTCTAGGGGAAATAGGATCTAGCCTCTTAACAAGCAGACCAAAATACACCAAGTTAAAACTTACCACACAATGGACAAGATCCAAATACTCCCCACTGCAGGTAGGGAGAAATGCCACAGAGGACTGATCTGAGGGTCTAAAGAGCAGCCAAAACGCAACAACAGAGTACACACTCTGAAACACTTCCTGAAGCACAAGGCTCTGGACAGTATAGAAGCTCTTCTTAATGTAGTCATTACTCTCAGGAGCAGCAAATATAACAAGTGACCTAGACAAAATGACAAGACGGAGGAATTCACCCCATAAGAAAGAACAGGAAGAGGCTATGGCCAGGGATTAATCAAAACATATATGAGTAATATGCCTGAACCAGTATTTAAAACAACAATCATAAGGATACTAGCTGAGCTTGAGAAAAGCATAGAAGACACTAGAGAGTCCTTTTTTCATAAAAGAACTAAAACTTAGGCTGAAATAAAAAATGTTATAATTGAGATACAAAACCAAGTGGGTACAATGACAACAAGAAAGGACAATGCAGAGGAACAAATCAGTGATATAGAAGATAAAATTACAGAAAAAATGAAGCTGAAAAGAAGAGGCAAAGAAAAGTATTGGATCACAAATGTAGACTTAGGGAACTCGGTAACTCCATAAAGCATAATAACATTCTTACCAGAGGAGTCCCAGAAGAAGAAGAGAGGGGAAATGAGGCAGAAGGTTTATTTGAGCAAATTATAGCTGAAAACTTCCATAATCTTGGGAAGGAAACATTCATCCAAATCTAGGAAACACAGAGAACCCCAATCAAATTCAACAAAAGCCAGCTAACACCAAAACATACCATAGTAAAAATTTCAAAATATAGAGATAAGAATCCTGAAATTAGCGAAGAAAAAGAAATCCCTAACCTACAAAGGAAGACAAATCAGGTTATCAGTAGATCTCTCCACAAAAACCAGACAGGCCAGAAGGGACTGGCATGATATATTTAACAGGCTGAAGGGGAAAACTATGCAACCAATAATACTTTATCCAGCAAGGCTGTGATTCAGAATAGAAGGAGAGATAAAGAGTTTTCCAGACAAAGAGTTATCCAGAGATAAAGAGTTTCCAGACAAAACTAAAGGAGTTTGTGACTACTAACCCAGGCCTTCAAGAGATATTAAAGGTGACCATTTGAGTGGGAAAGAAAGACAAAAAGCAAAAAAGACTAGAAAGGAACAAAGAAAATCTCCAGAAACATACTTTACAGGTAATAAAATTACACTAAATATTGATATACCAATAATTAGTCTGAATATAAATGGACTAAACAATCCAATCAAAAGATATAGGGTATCAGAATAGATTAAAAAAAAACCACACAAGACCCATCTATATGCTGCTTACAAGAGACTCATGTTAGACCTAACGGCACCTTCAGATTGAAAGTGAGGGGATGGAGAGCCATATATCATACTAACGGACATCAAAAATAGCTGGAGTACCCATACTTATTATATCAGACAAACTAGATTTTAAACCAGACTGTAACAAAAGATGAAGAAGAACACTATATCATAATTAAGGGGCCTATCCAACAAGATCTAACAATTATAGATATTTATGTCCCCAATGTGAAAGAACCCAAATATATAAATCAATTTATAACAAATGTAAAGAAACTCATTGATAATTATACAGTAATACTAGGGGACTTTAACATTGAACTAACAGCAATGGACATATCATCTAGGTGGAAAATCAATAAGGAAACAATGGCTGAGAATGACACATTGGACCAGATGGACTTAACAGATATATTCAGAACTTTTCATTCAAAAGCAGCAGAATGCACATTCTTTTTGAGTACACATGGAACATTCCCCAGTATAGATCACATACTGGGTCACAAATCAGGCCTCAACAAGCACAAAAATATTGAGATCATACCATGCATATTTTCAGACCACAACGCTATGAAACTTGAAGTCAACCACAAGAAAAAATTTGGAAAGACCACAAATACATGGAGGTTAAGGAACATCCTACTAAACAATGAATGAGTTAACCAGGAAACTAAAGAAGAAATTTAAAAATACATGGAAGCTGGGGTACCTGGGTGGATCAGTCAGTTAAGTGTCTGACTCTTGGTTTTGACTCAGGTTATGATCTCATAGTTTGAGTTTGAGCCCCACATCAGGCTCTGAGCTTACAGCATAGAGCCTGCTTAGGATCCTCTCTCTCTCTCTCTCTCTCTGCCCCTCCCCTGCTTGCTTGCTTGCTCTCTCTCTGAAAAATAAATAAATAAACATTTTTTTTTTTCAAAATACATGGAAGCAAATGAAAATGAAGCCTGACAGTCCAAAATCTTTGGGATTCAGCAAAGGCAGTCATAAGAGAGAAGCATATAGTGATACAGCCATACCTCAAGTAGCAAGAAAAGTCTCAAATACACAACCTAACCTTACACCTAAAGGAGCTAGAAAAGGGACAGCAAATAAAGCATAAAGCCAGCAGAAGAAGGGAATAAAGATTAGAGTAGAAATAAATGATATAGATGGGGCACGTGGCTGGCTTGGTCGGTTAAGCATCCAACTTTGGCTCAGTTCATTATCTCAGGGTCCAGGGATTCGAGCCCATGTCAGGTTCTGTGCTAACAGCTCAGAGCCTGGAGCCTGTTTTGGATTCTGTGTCTCCCTCTTCCTCTGTCCCTCCCCTGCTCATACTCTGCCTCTCTTTCTCTCTCAAAAATAAACATTAAAAATTTTTTTAAAAAATAAATGATATAGAAACAAGCGAAAAAAAAAAAAAAGGTAGAACAGATTATAGAAACTAAGAGCTAGTTCTTTGAAAGAATTAATAAAATTGATAAACCCCTAGCCAGACTTACCAAAAAGAAGAGAGAAAGGACTCAAATAAATAAAATCATGAATGAAAGAGGAAAGACCACAACCAACACCAAAGAAATACAAACAGAAAAGAATATTATGAAAAATCACATGCTAGCAAACTGGGCAATCTGGAAGAAATGAATAAATTCCTAGAAACATAAAAACTACCAAAACTGAAATAGGAAGAAATAGAAAATTTGAACAGACCCATAACCAGGAAAAAAAACAGGAGTCAAAAATCTCCCAACAAACAAAAGTCCAGTATCAGATGGTTTCCCAGAGAAATTCTACCAGACATTTAAAGAGGAGTTAGTACCTATTCATCTCTAACTGTTCCAAAAAATGGAAATGGAAGAAAAACTTCCAAACTTATTCTACAAGGCCAGCATTACCTTGATTCCAAAACCAGACAAAGATCCCACTACAAAAGCATTACAGGCCAATATCCCTGATGATCAGGGATGAAATTCTAAACAAGATACTAGCAAATTGAGACCCCCAAGGTCTTGGGATCGAGCCCTGCATTGAGCTCTGCACTGAATGTGTGAGATTCTCTCTCTGTCTCCCTCTGCCTTTCTACCCTGCTTGCATTCTCTCCCTCTTTCTCTCTCTCTCTCTCTCTCTCTCTCTCTCTCTCTCTCTCCCAAAATCCTGAAGGAAAACACAGGCAACAAATCTTTGACCTCTGGAGCAACTTGATCTGGAGCAACTTCTTACTAAACATGCCTCCAGAGGCAAGGGAAAAAAAAAGCAAAAATGAACTATTGGGACTTTGTCAAGATAAAAAGCTTCTGCACAGCAAAGGAAACAATCAACAAAACTAAGACACAATCTATGGAATGGGAGAAGATGTTTGCAAATGACATATCTGATAAAGGGTTTGTATCCAAAATCTATAAAGAACTTATCAAACTCAACACCCAAAAAGTAAATAACCCAATTAAGTAATTGGCAGAAGACATGAACATTTTTCCAAAGAAGACATACAGATGGCTAACAGACATGGTAAAAAGATCCTCAATATCACTCATCATCAGGGAAATGCAAATCAAAACTATGAAGAGATAACACCTTACACCTGTCAGAATGGCTAAAATTAACAACATAGGAAAGAACACATGTTGGTGAGTATGTGGGAAAAAAGGAACCCTCTTATACTGTTGGTGGGAATGCAAACTGATGCAGCCACTCTGGAAAACAGTATGGAGTTTCCTCAAAAAGTTAAAAATAGAACTGCCCTAAAACCTAGCAATTGCACTACTAGGTATTTACCAAAAGGATACAAAAATACTGATTCAAAGGGGTACAAGCACCACTATGTTTACAGGATCATTATCAATAATAGCCAAATTATGGGAAGGGCCCAAATGTTCATCAACTGATGAACAGATAAAGATGTGGTATGTATATGCAATGGAATATTACTCGACCATCAAAATGAATGAAATCTTACCATTTGCAGCAACATGGATGGAACTAGAGTATATTATGCTAGAAACAAAGAAACAAAACAAAACAGATAAACATAGGGGAAGGGAAAAAAGAGAGAGAGAGTGAAGCAAATCATAAGAGACTCTTAATGATAGAGAACAAACAGGGTTGATGAAGGGAGGTGGGTGGGGGCTGGGCTAAATGGGTAGTGGGTATTAAGGTGGGCACTTGTTATAATGAACACTGGATGTCATATGTAAATGATGACTCATAAAATTCTACACCCGAAACCAATTTTGCCATCTATGTTAACTAGCTAGAATTTATATAAAAACTTGAAATAAAAAAAAAAATTCTGTGGGAGAAACTGGAAATCACAACTGGAACACACATAACTGGAAAACACAACTAACTGCAGAAGAAATATATACCAGCTACTTAAAATATCCAGTCCTTCATTTTTAATATGAAAGAACAATAAAGGAACACCACATATATGAGGGAAGGAATGGCAGCATAAAAATCTAAAACTAAGATTGAGCAAACTAATTCCACAGAAAATAGTGACAATTCAGGAAACTACAGCTAAATAAAATAAACAATATAAGGGACCTCTAATATCCTCAGAAAAAATCATCTGATAATAAAGCAATAAATAAAACCAAACAGGAAAAATATGCTGTAAAGGAATAGTCAAAGGGTTAAAAAGAACTCTTGGAAATCTAAAATGTGATTGCTAAAATAAGAAGTTCAATAGATGTGTTGAAAAACAAGACTGAAGAAATTCCCCAGAATTCTGAGTAAAATGACATAGTGATAGAAAATATTTATGAAAAGGTAAGAGGTATAGTAGTCCAATCCAAGAGATACAATATCCAACTACTAAGAATTCCAGAGAGAGAAAATTGAGGGTAGAAAATTAAGAAATAAAATATACTAATACAGAGGAAAGACTTAAGTTTACATTTAGAAAGAGCCCACCAAATATCAAGCACAATGGATGATAAAAGAACCTACTTAAACTCACACTGTACAATTTCAGAACACCGGGATAGAGGCATGACTAAAAGCTTCCAGAGAGAAAACCCAGATCATCTACCAAAATTTCAGAGTGGCATCAGACTTCTCAAGTACACTAGATGTTAGACAGTAATAGGGTAATGCCTTAAAAGTTCTGAGGGAATGCATTTTTGACCTTGGTGTCCGTGCTCAGCCAATTGCCAATAAAGGGGAAAAGCAAAATAAAAATAATTTTTGGACATGCAAGAAATTGAATTTTAGTAAAAATGAGAGATTGGCCACACATGTTTATTCTTCCTCCACCAAAATCAAAAAGATAGTAAAGTAAATGATAGTAAAGTAAAAAAGAAGGCAATAACTAGGATGGCCGTATATCATAGTTTGCCCAAAACTTGTCCTTCTATGATTATTTAGATTCCCCTTTTTTGAGAAAGAGAGAGAGATAGTGAGAGAGCATGCAATCAGGGTAGAAAGGCAGAGGGAGACAGAAAGAGAATCTCACACACTCAGTGCAGAGCTTAATGCGAGGCTCGATCCCAAGACCTTGGGATGGTGACCCGAGCCCAAATCAAGAGTCGGATGCTCAACCCACTGAGCCACCCAGGTGCCCCTCCCTTTCACTTTTAAAAGTGTCTTGGTCCAGATGAAAATTTTATGGTCACCCCACCACTAATTTGCAAGGGAAAAGTGTACTAGGGATTTCAACACATGTAGGGGTGGTGGAAAATAAAGGGAAAGGTGATAACTGATTTAGCAGAGTAAAAGTTACAATTTAAGTGTCTGTGGAAGAGAATGCACAAAGAAGGCAATTTACCCTTAAAAACCCCTGAGGCTTGGGGCACATGGGAGGCTCAGTACGTTAAGCATCTGACTCTTGGTTTTGGCTCAGGTTATGATCTTGCAGTTTGTGAGTCAAGCCCCACGTTGGGCTACGAGCTGACAGTGCAGAGCCTGCTTGGGATTCTCTCTCCCTCTTTCTGTCCTTCCCCTGCTCAAGCACACACACACATTCTCTCTCTCTCTCTCTCTCTCTCTCTCTCTCTCTCTCTCTCTCTCCAAAATAAATAAATAAACTTTTTTAAAAACCTGAGGCTTTATTCTCTGGAGAAAGCAAGGAAGCTTTCTTTTGAAGGCATAGGACTTTCTTTGGAAGGCAAAGAGAGGCATAGGACTGAAAACAGATGGATTAAGTAAAAAAAAAAAAAAAATACGTACAATGGACAGTAGGCCTTCTGCCCCCTGCCCCTTGAAATCTAGAACACTAGCAGCCAGACATGCTTCTTTACTTTGTATATTTTATATAAAAATTATAGAGAAATTTGTTGCTTAGTGACCCAAAAGAGATAAAAGGAGATATTGACTGAGTGTTGTCATAGGCTCATAATTTCTGTCTTGAGTAGAACAACAAATAGAATGGAAACCCTTTTCCTCTTTGTTTCAGTTGTTCAGCCAAAACTACAGAGACTTGGCCACCAGGCTTAGATAATACCCACATTGCCTACACTGTCTTCAAAGGGACCACAACAGCTCTAGAACCCCAAACTTTTCAGACAATTGAAGAATTCCATGTACAGAGCTCTGTATTTGATAAAGAATAAAGAGGGAGAGCAACTCTTTGACCAGCCTCTGATTCTTGGTGTCATAATTTCCAACCCATGGAGAGAATCCGAGTATTGTCTATCATCTTCCCCCACCTCACAAAAAAGGAGACTGCCCTAATCTTTGCCCTCCCTACAATACTAGTGCTAGATTATTAGATTGAATTTAGTTATTTCTTTACATATCTGCCTCCATCACTAAACTCTAAAATACATACGGATGAGAATGATGTATTATTTTTTTTCACTGTTAAGTTGAGTTGCCTGCCTGGCAGCTTATGGAGTAAAATGAGTCTAGATTACTGGCAATGAAGTAATTTGTGCATGAGAATATAAAGGAATAGTGTTAAGACCTCTGAAACCCTTCTTTTGAAAAGCATCAAATAGTGCTCGCTTCGGCAGCACATATACTGAAAAGCATCAAATATTATTCACATTACTCAAAAATATGCACATGAACTATGCAACACACCTGCATTAGGGTTTTTAGACATTCTAATGGTGCTGTGCATGTTTGAGCACAAGTACCAGCTATGCCTCCAGCCAACAGATATTTCCGTAACAGGCCAGAACTTTTTTCATCAAGTAAATGAGGAAAAATCCATCTTTCTCCCATATCAATTCCCTATTAAAACAAAATAAATAAATAACACTATAATTAGATCTCAGATGAGTAATGTTCTCTTCTTATAAGATGCAAATAATGTTTTATATATCTCAGCTCCACAGCAAATTAATATCAGCCTTTCCTAGAATTTTGACTTTACCAACCAGTATAATTTTAAGTAACTCACAAGTTAGCTTGAAATCCTATCAATTAGAAGTAACATTTTTAGCCAGGCACCTGGATGGCTCAGTCAGTTAAGCATCTGGCTCTTGGTTTCAGCTCAGGTCATGATTTCACCATTTTGTGAGTTCAAGCTCCACATTGGGCTCCGTGCTGACAGCATGGAGCCTGCTTGGGATTCTCTCTCTTTCTCTCTCTCTCTCTCTCTCTCTCTCTCTCTCTCTGCCGCTCCCCCACTTGTGCTGTCTCTGTCTCAAAATAAATAAACTTTTTAAATAAATAAATAAATAAATAAATAAATAAATAAATAAATAAATATTTTTAGCATGTTTAAGGTAATCTTTACATTTCCCAGTTTTAAATCTATACCTTTTCAATTCAAAACTATTTGTCTTAAGATTTAATACAAAAATAACATCTGTCAAGTTCTAACAAATATTAATAGCTATGGTGAAATACAGGCTACATCAACTACTAGTGAGATAACTATTTAACTGGCAATAATGTAAAAGTATATTCAGTTTTCAAGATCTAGTGGATTCCTACATTATCTTCAGACACTCCTTACCTCTAACAAAACAAATAAAAAATATACAGCATACATTTGGAAGCAGTTTCCTTTATATCTTTCTCTATAGCAGAATTAATGAAAACCTGAGCCTTCCCATATAGTGCCTAGGGCATGTAAAAAGCTCTGCTTTACATGTATCATAAGTAGGAGTTTTCTGAGGGTTTAGAAGGCTGATCACCCATGTCATGATTAAGGACCCGAGCTCAGGAATCAGATGGGATTCAAATCCTGATGTCCCTAACTCCTAAGTGAATTAACTTTCTGGGACTTAGTTTCCTCAAATGTAAAAAAGAGACAATACTGGGGCACCTGGGTGGCTCAGTCAGTTAAGCATCCGACTTTGGCTCAGGTCATCATCTCACAGCTCGTGAGTCCTAGTGCCACATTGGGCTCTCTGCTGACAGCTCAGAGCCTGGAGCCTGCTTTGGATTCTCTGTCTCACAATCTCTGTCTCTTTCTCAAAAATAAATAAATAAACATTAAAACAAACAAATAAACAAATAAAATGGAGACAATTAAGATTAAATACCTTAAAATATATAAAGCACTTGGCACAATGCTTGATACTAAAAAACACTCAGTAAATATTAGTTACTGATATTATTAATCATAAAACTAAGGCTGTTTAATAGAAATTTAGGCCTCAAAGTGCTTGGCTGTCATAGTCACTAGCAATAATGTGACTAGGAAATAGCTCAATACCTGTTTAATAAATAAAAACTAACATTTACGAGCAAAGCCAGAAAGGTATTGAACATTTATGTGTGTCATCTTTAATTTTCATAATAACCCTAATAGAAGTAGGTATTATTATCCCACTTTTACAGTTAAGAAACTAGGCCTAGGGGCACCTGGCCTAGTCAGTTGACTCAACTCAGTCAGTTGAGTGTCTCACTTCGGCTCAGGTCATGATCTCACTGTTCGTGAGTTCAGGCCCCGTGTAGGGCTCTGTGCTGACAGCTCAAAGCCTGGAGCCTGCTTTGGATTCTGTGTCTCCCTCTTTCTCTGACTGCCTCTCTCTCTCTCTCTCTCAAAAGTAAATAAACATTTAAAAAAAATTTTTTAAAGAAAACTGAGACCTAGAGAGACAAAATAATTTACCCAAACTCACCCAGATAATAAGTGGCAGAGCTAGGATTTGAACCAATGCAGCCTGAATCTAGAACCTGCTCTCTGTGTTCCACCCTGAAAACCTTTCTACCCATGTGGTGTACAGTTACAGTGCCACGTATATTTGTTTCTTATGAAATTACTATAAGCCAAACAGTAGACTTGCCTCTGGAACAAATGAAGCAGTCTTTGTTAGCACTATATCCAAAAAGTTAAGTTCAATTTATATTATTTTATTAGGTTATCACAGACACTGTCATTCAAGTTTCAAAAGAGCTATTTTTCCATGCCTGTTTTCTCTTTATCTTTATTATGAACCAGAAAACTTATCTTACAATAGGCATACAGTAAATGTATTTTTCGTTGACTTGAATTTCCTTTAATCATCTCTAAAAGGAAGGGTTAAGCAATCCCTATCAAAATAACACCAGCTTTCTTCACAGAGCTAGAAGAATCAATCCTAAAATTTTTATGGAACCAGAAAAGACCTTGAATAACCAAAGCAATCTTGAAAAAGAAAACCAAAGCTGGAAGCATCACAATTCCAGACTTCAAGCTGTATTACAAAGCTATAATCATGAAGACAGTATGGAACTGGCACAAAAACAGACAGACCAATGGAACAGAATAGAGAACCCACAAACATAGGGCCAACTAATCCTTAACAAAGCAGGAAAGAATATATAATGGAATAAAGACAGCCTCTTCAGCAAATGGTGCTGAGAAAACTGGACAATGGCATGCAGAAAAATGAACCTGGACCACTTTATTACACCATACACAAAAGCAACCTCAAAATGGATGAAAGGCCTAAACATAAGACAGGAAGCCATCAAAATCCTAGAGGACAAAGCCAGCAAAAACCTCTTTGATCTCATCTGCAGCAACTTCTTACACAACACATCTGCAGAGGCAAGAGAAACAAAAGCAAAAATGAACTACTGGGACCTCATCAAAATAAAAAGCTTCTGCACAGTGAAGGAAACAATCAGCAAAACTAAAAGGCAACTGACAGAATAGGAGAAGATATTTGCAAATGATATCAAATAAAGGGTTAGTATCCAAACTCTATAAAGAACTTATGAAACTCAACACCCAAAAAACAAATAGTCCAGTGAAGAAATGGGCAAAAGACATGAATACACACTTTTCCAAAGAAGACCTTCAGATGGCCAACCAACACATGAAAAAATGCTCCACATCACTCATCATCAGGGAAATACAAATCAAAACCACAATGAGATACCACCCCACACCTGTCAGAATGGCTAACATTAACAACTCAGGCAACAACAGATGTTGGGGAGGATGCAGAGAGAGAGGATCTCTTTTGCATTGTTGGTGGGAATGCAAGCTGGTGCAGCCACTCTAGAAAACAGTATGGAGGTTTCTCAAAAAACTAAAAATAGAACTATCCTATGACCCAGCCATTGCACTACTAGGCATTTACCCAAAGAATACAGGTGTGCTGTTTCAAAGGGACACATGCACCCCCATGTTTATAGCAGCACTATCAACAATAGCCAAAGTATGGAAAAAGCCCCAATGTCCATCAATGGACGAATGATAAAGAAGCTGTGGTATGTATATACAATGGAATATTGCTCGGCAATCAAAAAGAATGAAACCTTGCCATTTGCAACTACGTGGATGGAACTAGAGGGTATTATGCTAAGTGAAATTAGTGAGTCAGAGAAAGACAAAAATCATATGACTTCACTCATATGAGGACTTTAAGAGACAAAACAGATGAACATAAAGGAAGGGAAACAAAAATAATATAAAAACAGGGAGGGGGACAAAACAAAAGAGACTCATAAATATGGAGAACAAACTGAGGGTTGCTGGAGGGGGTGTGGGAGGGGGGATGGGCTAAATGGGTAAGGAGCATTAAGGAACCTACTGAAATCATTGCTTCACTATATACTAATTTGGATGTAAATTTTAAAAAATAAAGTTAAAAAATAAAAATAAAATAAAATTAATTTTATGTCGGGGCACCTGAGTGACTCAGTCAATTGAGCATCCAACCTTAGCTCAGGTGATGATTTCACAGTTTGTGAGTTCGAGCCCCACATGGGGCTCACTACTGTCAGAGCAGAGCCTGCTTTGGAACCTCTCTCCCCCCTTCTCTCTCTGTCCTTCTCCCAATCATGCTTTCTCTCTCTCAAAAATGAATAAACATTTTTAAAAAAAAAACTAGAACTCTTAGGAAATATGTCTACATATTTTATAAAATTCTTTTTTTATGTTTATTTTTGAGAGAGAAAGATACAGAATGTGAATAGGGGAGGGGCAGAGAGATGGGGAGACACAGAATCTGAGCTGTCAGCATAGAGCCTGATGCAGGGCTTGAACCCACAAACCACAAGATCATGACCTGAGCTGAAGTCATACACTTAACCTACTGAGCCACCCAGGCACCACTAAAATTCTTTTTTTTTTAATTTTTTTTCTTTAACATTTATTTATTATTGAGAGATAGAGAGACAGAGCATGAGAAGGGGAGGGGTAGAGAGAGGGGGAGACACAGAATCTGAAGTAGGCTTCAGATCTGTGCTGACTGCTCAGAGCCTGATGCGGAGCTCGAACTCACAAACTGCGAGATCATGACCTGAGCCGAAGTCGGTTGCTTAACCGACTGAGTCACCCAGGTGCCCCCTAAAATTCTTATTACAATAAATGTTTTATTAAAGAACAGAAATACTAATTACATCATAAAATATATCAAAAGAAAAAGAATGTTCAAGGTTCAGTGGGGGATAAAGATATGAGAGAAATCTTCATAGAAGTGACTCCACTTGAATATTTTAAAAATGTCTAGCAAAAGGTGAACAAAGATACAAAAGTGCGAGGGATGTAGCAGAGACCACTAGAATTCCACCAGAATTCTTTCTTGCTTATTTGGGCACACAGCTAGATTACATTTCTTAGTCTCCCTTGAAGTTAAACATGGTCATATGAGCAAGATTTCACCAATACAATAAGAGTGAAAGTAATGTGTACCACTTCTAGGCCTAGCTAACAAAATCCTCATGTATATATATATATATATATATGTAAGATTATAGTCTGTGTGTGAATATGTATATATATGTGTGTATATATGTGTGTGTGTGTGTATATATATATATATATATATATATATGCCACAAGAAAAAAGGAATCCAGATCTTTGAATAATTGCAAGGTGGAAAACTGGAGAACTGCCCCATGAACCTCAACACCTACCAAGAAATCATCTTATAGGGATGCTTGGCTGGCTCAGTCGGTAGACCATGCAACTCTCAATCTCAGGGTCATTAGTTCAAGCCCCATACTGGATATGGAACCTACTTTTAAAAAAAGGAAGGAAGGAAGGGAGGGAAGGAAGGAAGAAATCGTCTTACATACCATGCTAAGAGGCTTGGACTTTCCCACTGACATTGTAAGCCCCAAAACAATCAGATGTACCTTTTAGAAGGGTCACAGGGTGGCAATATGGAGGAAGAAATGGTGAGAGGAAAGGGCAAGAAGACTGATTATAAAACTGGTTACAGCAACTTAGGTGAGAGATGGTGGGAGCCTGGGCTTACCAGGAACAATAGGTGTGGAGAAGAAAAGAACTTGTTATGAGATATACTAAGGAATTACATAGGACGCTGTGATTAACTGCATGTTGGGATAAAGAAAAAGGAATATAGAATGATTTGGTGGTGGAACACTTAACCAAAGCTATGATCATAGAGGGAAATGGAGAGACTCAGAAGCTGGGGATAGCTATCCATTTCTGAGTCACCCACACTAGGATGATAGTTGGAGCCTTGAAAAGTAATCTTGAAGCTCACCCACATTTGAGGGTTGAGTCAAAAAAGAGTCTATAAAGGGATCTGAAAAGCAACAGCCTGAGAGCTGAGACATAGTGCCAAAGGAGGAAATATAGGAGCCATCACCAGTGTTCCATGCTGAAGAAAGGCCAAACTAATAACTAGAAAGATCCCATGGGTGCATAATGCAGAAGTCCTTAGTGACCTTTCACAGAGGGAAAGAATGGAAGCAGAAACCTCACCACAGACAAGAGAAAGCAGAAAGCATAGACATAGCTTTGTCAAAGACCCAGACTACACACAGAGGAGAATGATAGGACAATGTCTGGGTGGGAGGGCAGGGCCATGGGAGGATCATTGTTATTAGAGAGCAAGAGTTTGAAAATACGGGACAAAGAAAAGGAATTACAGAAGCTGTACTTTTCCTATTTGAAAGGAGATGGAGAGGACATGAAGTCGACAATGTACTGGAAGAACCAACTTTGAAAAGAAGAAATACCTCATTCCTTGGGACTATGGAAATGAAGTGATCAGGAATGTAAACAAAGGTAAGATTATAGTCTGTGTATCAGATTTATAGAGGCTTACTAGCAGCTTTAAGCTCAGGAAAGAAGTTTAAGCATTTTTTATTTGTTTGCTCATTAATCATCATAACAACCCTATGAGCTAGGTACTATTATTATCCTCATTTCACAGCTGAGGTAATTTTACAGGAGAGCCAGAAACCTGAAGGAACTTCTATTTACTCGTTGACATACAAGGCATGCACAGCTACTGGAAGATGGGAGCAAGGAACGACAGGGACTGTGGTTGGGATAAGTCAGGGTTTCTCAAACTCGACACTATTGATATTCGGGACCAGATCATCTTTTGTTGTCCTGTGCATTATAGGATATTTAGCAACATCCCTGGACTTCATTCACTAGATGCTAGTATCACACACACACACACACACACACACACACACACACACACACACATCCCCCACTGTCATGACCATCAGAAAAGTAAAAATTGCCACATGTCCTTGAAGGGCAAAATCACTTCTAGTTGAGAACCACTGGGATAAATTGAATGAAGATAGAGCTGACACTGGTCAGTCTGACAAAACAGAGGACCCAGATCTTCATTGAGAAGGGAAATAGAATATTAAGATTCTGGGTCTATATTAGAAGAAAAGCATAATGTCATGAGTTTCTTTTCTGGATAATGCAAAGTGAATGCAGCAAAAATCCTTGGACATAGAGAACGCAGTGAAATCAATACAATAGGTATATTATATATAATCAAAACCATCATCTGTGGTTGGGTAAGCCCCAGGGAACAAATCATCAATTTCTATGACAAAATGTGACATAGCATAATCAAGGGTATGTAGTTATCCCCTCATTTCTCTGGCATGCATTTTATAAACCCCGAGGATTATGGATTTAAGAATAAATGTTACCATCCTGATTGTATGTTTTTCTGGACTCCATGTTGTGTGACCTCACATCCATTATTCAATTCAAGCCTACCAGATGGAAACTTATTAAATATTGTCATTTCCTCTTACTGAATTTAATTAAGCCTCCTCACAAGAAAAAGATTTCTACAAAACCTGGTGTCCCCTTCCCCTTTTCAAATGCATGTGCACATATATTCTTATGCTGCTGCTGGGCCTCATTGTGTCTTAGAGAAGCTTAAATTAAAGCAGCTTTTTTTTTTTTAACTCTAGTTGGTCAACTGGTTAAATGTACAGCTGTGGAAGTGAGGCTTCTTTGAAAACACAGCAGTCAGTATGGATGCTGTCATTTGTTAAGCTTAATGATAAGTCCACACTCTAGTAAATGGTATATCGTTGTAGTATGGTATAGATTCTTCGGTAGTGCTAGAGTAAACTGAAAATACATGGTTGTAATTCATGTGTTAGTATCAGAACATCTCCAGCTACAGCCTGCAGAGGAGCCAGTGCACACCCAGGAATGTCCCAGAAGGGCATGATGCAGCCCTGAGGCAGGGGCATTCTGGAGCAAACTGCCCTGCAGGCTGCATAGCCCAACCTATGGGGTGCCCTTGTAGGATGAGCCATCACAGGCCATCAAGGCAGATCCTTGGAGTTCCCAAAAGCTAACCAAATTTGAACACACGCCATCGGCATTTGGCTCAATGAGGGTTTTTGGTTAACGTTGCGATGATGCAAGCAGGCCTTTTAAGAGTTTTGATGGCTTGGCCCCCACTTAGGCAAGATGGTAAAGTCTTCAATATGTTTTACCATGGCAAGTCATTATTAGGACAAACTTGTGACAAGTGTTCCAACAGCTGGGCAGTTTTAAGCAAAGCAGCTCACACGGAAAGAATTTCTGAGCCCAGAGAGGAGTTCGGGAAGGGGTGAGGGGGTCTTCTCCGTCCCCACCCCCAGTCCCACCGACACCTCCTAATGGCTCCAGAGGACCTGCAGCCCTGTACAATATGTGGCCTGAACGCATCACGGCCCACCTCCTCGTCCTGGCCCAGAGGGATGCCCATAGCTTCCAGTTCTTTTTGCAGTTCTGTGATGTCCACCATCCCGTCCCCGTGATGGTTCAGTTTGTGGAAGAGCTCTTCAAAAAGGCGGTCGGGTTCCTCCTCCTGGCCAGCCACAGTGGGCAACAGGAAGCCCCGTACTCGGCGCAGCATGCTGACACAGCGCTAAGGGTACCCTGAAAAGTGGGAAAGCCCCACCCTCAGGCTGAGCTGCCGCTGGTACCGGCGTCAGGGAGCCTCAGAGGCAGCGCACAGCAACGGTCCCTGGAACGTGTGGGCTCCCAAGTCTCTGGGTTTGGAGCAAGTGGGCCAGGATGGTTCCCGCCTGTCCGGCAACAGCCCTGGTTCTGGATTTAATTTTGCCAGTCTTGGCTGGGGGAAAGCAGTTTAGGACCGCCCCCCCTTTTCCCCCCTAGATTAATGTTTGGCCAGGGATTCCCAGACAGTATTTTTGTTTTATGTTTTATTTGTTTTTGAGAGAGACCAAGAGAGAGCCCGAGCAGGGGAGGGGCAGAGAGAGAGAGAGAGAGAGAGGATGGAAAGGGGGCTCTGCGCTGACAGCAGGGAGCCCAATGTGGGTCTCTAACCCAGGAACCATGAGATCATAACCTGAACTGAAGTGGGTTGCTTAACGTACTGAGCCACCCAGGTGTCGCCCCAGACAGCATATTCTCAATTCAAACTCCAAACTGAGTAAGGGTAGTCCCATGGTTATGAGTTTTCAGAGGAGGCTTTTTTTGTTGGTGGTGTTTTTGGTTTTTTGTTTGTTTGTTTGTTTTTCAGTTTTGTGCTCAGAGCCAAGGTTGACATAGATCAGCCTCCATGGGACCATCCTGGGCCAATTCTCTCTCCCTTTTATTAGACCAAGCCTTCATCTGTCATTCCCATAGGCTAGTTGAAATCCAAACCTTAGTAACCAAGGGAGTAAATGTTAAGACTTCTTTTTATATTTATAAAAGTTAAAGAGGAAAATAGGCTTTCTAATATTTAGCATGAACTGACAACTGCACATATGTAATATTTAAATAAATGTACACAAATCATGGGTGGATAAACAAATTTGGAGCCCATTGCTCTTGTGTAATGGGAGTGATCACCTGGTCAGTGGTCAATTTGATAAGAAATTCAGGAGTCTGGGGGTGCCCAGGTGTCTCAGTTGGCTAAACATCTGACTCTTGATTTGGGCTCAGGTCATGATCTCACAGTTCACGCATGAGTTTAGAGCCCCACATTGGGCTCTGTGTTAACAGTGCAGAGCCTACTTGAGATTCTCTCTCTTTTCCCCTCTCTCTGACTCTCCCCCACTTACTCTCTCTCTCAAAATAAATAAATAAACTTTAAAAAGAAAAAAAGAAAGAAATTCAGGAGTCTGCAATCAGCACCTGCCAATGAGAGCCATCAGAAGCACTGCTCAAGTCAAGAGAACAGACCAGCCACAGCAGTGGAGCAATAGAGACCAGCACTGAATACATAGATGAAGGGCCAGCTAATACCAACCAGCATGCTCTAAGGAGCTGCACAGGAAATTTGACCCTTAGCCCCAATATCACAGAAGTCACAAATAAACCACATTATGATTTCAGACATCCAGATTCTCTCCTAGGGAGAAAATTAGTGAACAAACACATTTTATCTAAAAGAAAGTAAATGCTATATAAAAGGGTTTAATCAGTTACCAGACAAACTAAGCATTAAAACAAATTAGATATTTGCCTAATTTTATTATTATTATTATTATTATTATTATTATTATTATTATGCAGCAGGTGGGACTCAGGATAAAGACCGGCAAAACCAGGTTAGGCAAAGTTCATTTTATGCACATATCTGAATTTTAGTATGAGCTGAAATTTAGGGAGACTTTAACTCATTAGTATTATTTTGGATCCATGCTTATAAGTCCTCTCTGTGTGAACTGATACTGCTGATTGTTTCCTTATAATCTCTACTGATGTTGGGTCAACAAGACAAGGTGAAAGTCAAAACCTAAGGATGGCAGAGCAGAAGGATGGAAAGGGCCCAAGTTCTTGATTGCATCACTGAGCCAGTGAACCAACTCTGTAAACCAGTTTCCACTGGACCTGTTTGGACAGGCAACAAATTCAACCTCTGTTATTTAAGCCACTTTCTTCTGGGTATTCTATCACAGCTGAAAGCATAGCTCATAGAAAATCATAACTCACAAAATAATTACAAACTGAGATGAATCCAATTTTCCTTCATTACGCTCACCTCAGTTTGTAATTATTCTAGGAAGATGTAACAGGGGCCATAATATATTGGGTAATGAAGGAAGGCTTCCTGAAGTTTAGGTGATATTTAAGCTAAGGCTTGAAAAATAAGTAGGGGTTGGCCTGTGAAGAGTAAGGAAAATAGCATTTTTTGTATCTTTAACATTCCTGAGAAGAAAAGAACTTGGAAAGTTCAAAGAACTAAAAGAAGGTCACTGTCACTGGACAATAATGAACAACAGAAAGAATGGCCTAAACTGAGATTAAAAACACAGGCTCAATTGAAGATCCTGGCTTTTATCCCAAGAACAATATAGAGTTATATCAGCCAGGACAAACCAGGTTATGCTGTGATAACAAACAACTCCAGAATCTCGGTGACCTACAGGGTGAATATCTCATTTGTACATATACCCATTATAGGTCAGCAATAGGTTCTGCTCCTGGGATGTCATTGTCCCTACCCTGGGACTGAGGCAGCCACTTCCTGGAACATCATTGGTAGCCATGGCAAAGGGAAAAAAAGAGCATGGAAAAGCAGGCTGTGGATCTTAAAAACTCTGCCTGTAGGTGACATATTTCATTTCTTTTTATATTTTATTGGCCAATACAAGTGACATGCTCTCCTGACTTCAATTCCTCCTTTACCTCCTTTGGTGAAAAATATTACAGCCTACACCAGGAGGCATTTATGCATTTTTAGCAGCAGAATAACATGGCTTAATGCACAGTGTAAAGATGCTGCTAGCTATTGTGTGGAGAATGGGGGGAAAAGGCAGGAGCCAGTGCAGTGAGATCGGTTAGGAGATTCTCAGAGTAGTCAGCTTGAACTAGAGTGGTGGCAGTGGAGGGGAAGAGAATCAGACAGATCATGATATATTTTAGAGATAGAATTGAAAGAATTTTATGAAGGATTAGATGAAAGATATGAGGAAGAAAATGATACCTGCTATAGACTAAATGTTTATGTCCTCCCAAAATTACCTATGTTGAAATCCTAACCCCCAAGGTGAAGGTATTAGAAGGTGAAGCTTTGGGGAGGTGATTAGGTCATGAAGGGAATGCCTCCTGACTGAGATTAAGAGCCCTGATAAAAGACACCCCAAAGAGTTCTCTTGCCCCTTCCACCATGTGAGGGCACAGCAAGAAGGCATCTATGAACGAGGAAGCAGACCCTCACCAGACAGTGAATCTGTTGGTGCCTTTTTCATGGACTTCCAGGCTTTAGAACTGAGAAAAATAAATTTCTGTGGTTTATAAGCCACCCAGTCTATGGTATTCTGTTAGAGCAGCATGAAGGGACTAAGGCAGTATCAAAAATAACTTTTAGGTTTCTAGAATGAGACACCATGTAGATGAAGATGTCAATCTCTGAGGTGCAGGAGATCAATTGGGATTAAGATCAAGAGTTCAAATTTAGATGTATTAAGTTTAAGATGCCAGTGAGTCATACAAGTGGCAAAACTGCATGCCTATCTCAGGAAAGAGGTCCAAGATGGAAATATAAATTTGTAACTTATTGGCATACAGATAGCTTTTAACACTGTAGGAGAGAAGAATATCACTTAAAAAGTATAGAGTAGGAAGAGGGCCCTAGACCAAGTTCTGAAAAACCCTACAATGTACATCTCAGATGCAGGCAACAGAGCCATCAAATGCAAACTGCCTGCAACCAAATAATCTTGGGCACATTACATATTTTCTCTGAACCTCAGCTTCCTCATCAGTACCAATTCTGTCTCAACATTCTGTTGTGAGCATTAAGTAGAAAAAAATACTTAACACAAGCCCTGGCACATAGAAAGCATTTCATAAATGGTAATTATTGTTAATGTCATTTTTATTAAAGGAGAACTGAGAAGGGCATCTGGGTGGCTCAGAGCCCATTTTGGATCCTCTGTCCCTCTCTCTGACCCTCCCCTACTCACACTCTCTCTCTCTTTCTCAAAAATAAAAGTAAACATTAAAAAAAAAAAGGAGGGGCGCCTGGGTGGCGCAGTCGGTTAAGCGTCCGACTTCAGCCAGGTCACGATCTCTCGGTCCGGGAGTTCAAGCCCCGCGTCGGGCTCTGGGCTGATGGCTCAGAGCCTGGAGCCTGTTTCCCATTCTGTGTCTCCCTCTCTCTCTGCCCCTCCCCCGTTCATGCTCTGTCTCTCTCTGTCCCAAAAATAAATAAACGTTGAAAAAAAAAAATTAAAAAAAAAAAAAAAAAAAAAAGGAGACTGAGAAAGAGCCTTCACAGAAGTAGGAGGAAACAGGAAAATGTATTATTAAAGAAAGCATGAGAAGAGGCTATTTTTAGAAAAAGAGAGTCCAGTGCTACTAAAAGTGTCAAATGCTGAGTAAAATTAAAACCTAGGGCCAAAAAGGGTCTTTTGGATTTGGCAAGAAATAGATAGGAATTTTGGTGAATTGGTGGAACAGAAACCAGATTGCAGAGAGTTAAATACTGAGTAGATCATACCTCATACCATGCATAAAGATAAATTCCAAGTGAAGTAAAGACCTAAAAGTAAAATGTGAAACCTTAAAATATTATGAATAAAATTTAAGAGAATACCTTTGTGATCTCAGTGCATAGGAATTCCAAAATAAGACATTAGAAAGCATAAACCATAGAATACAAGTTTGATAACATTGAAAATATCTGTGCATGAAGATACATAATTTAAAAGGTGAAAAAGAGTCACAGATAGAAAATCCAACATTACGGCTTCCATAAAATAGTATTCAGAATATGTTAGGAATCCTAAATCAATAAGAGAAAGACAATTGACCTAAGAAACAGGCAAATAATGTGAGCAGAGATCTTACCAGGACCTTTAATCTAATAATGTTTCTGCATTGTCACTGTTCTTATTTCATTGTGCCCTCATTTTTCTCTTACCTTCCACTTAGATTCCATAATCCATCATCTTAATCACTACCTTCCATAGTCCTTTACACATTTGCTCCTGCTTTCTTTGCCTTATTCATTTTGCAAAACCATAACCTTGAGTAAATCCAACTCTCCACATGCTCTGCAACTTCACTTCTCCCTCTCCCTCATATCCCTTATCCAATCCTTCATAACATTCTTTCAGTTATATCTCTAAAATATATCATGACCTGTCTGCTTCTCTTCTCCTCCACTGCCACCAGTCTAGTTCAGGCTTACCACTCTAAGAATTTCCTAATGGATCTCACTGCACTGGCTGACTACAGCTATGGATGCCCTTTCTCCAATGCAGTGAAAAAATAGATGCAAAGTCTGTTGAGAGTTTGTAAGTACAGTGGTGGAAAAATGAAGGGGGCCCATGCAATGGCTTCCATTTCTTCAATAATAAATGAAGAACTAATGGAAATGGGATGTTAAATATGAAGGAGAGAAAGTCAAAAAAAGAGGATGTGAAAGCCAGAAATTTGAAGAAATAGTAGAAGGTATAGCATAGTTACTGTGGAGAGTGAGAAGGCTATGCTATAAAAGAAACTGGGTAAGATTTTTGAGCACCATGAGTACCAATTTGTGGTCATGAATTTATAGAATGTCAATTTGTGAAACTTACTGAGCATCACGTAACCCAGAATTGGGCACACCAATCTCATATAGTTGTAATGGACCAAGCCCGTTACATCAGCACCTTTGGTGAGAACTACCAATTCACCAACTTCCACTGTGCTGTGACATGGATTTTATTCTGGTCTATTCTCTCAAAGGCTCTGCATCTATTTATTCCACTCAGCACATGCAGCACATGCATAATGGAGCAGTAAGACAGAAAGAACCAGGATCCTGATGACTCAGAGCCACCATGTCAGCCTCTGGACCATGTTTATATGAAACAGAAATGAACACAGACCATAAGCGACAATTATTTCTGGTCTCCTGCATCTCTCACTCCCCAGCTGATCCTAAATATAAACAATAAAAATCCTCAATTAATAATGTAGAGATAATCAGAATAACATGTAACCAGAAAAATGCCCAGATTAAATCACAATCAAGATGACTATGAACATGGGATTGAAACTGTTAAAAACATACAGAAGTTAAAGTAGCTTCAGCATTTTATATGAAACCAATATATTCAAAATATAATTGCAAAAATTTCCTTAACATTTTATTTATCCTACTGTGCTAAGCAGTAGGCTGGCTGCTAGAGAAACAAATATAAGTAAGTGTCTAACTTTTACTGAGGAGCTTGCTGACTAATAGTAGAGAGAAACATAAACATATCATTTGCACATACTTCTTTTCAGTATGATTTTTTAAAATTCATCATCAGATTTTGTAGATTTAGCAAATAAACAAAAATACGTTTTTTGGTCTTCAAACAAGAATCCTCTTTGGCCAAGGAAAACAGCTGAATGTAATTTGGCTCACTGATCAGTAGAGGGTGATAGAACATCAGAATGATAGCTTAAGAATGCCTTTATGAACCACGTTGTAAGCATTTTTCTATAGTTCATTCAATTAATATTTTCCCCCAGACTCAGTGACATATTTAACTGTGAATATACAAAGTATATAAATCCATTCTGGATAAAATGCATTCATCACCTGGAAACACTTAGGTGAGAAAAACAAACAATTTTCACCATTCCACTTTTATTTATCATTCCTTTTTACATTTTTTCTCTATGTCCTACAATAAAAAGTTCATCAATCAAGGAAATATATCACATCATTTTTTTTCTCATAAGTGTTGCAAATATAGTTTGTCTTATCAATATCTTTCCAAGAGTGGTCAAATTAATGAAACCCAATGTAATGGGTGAGCTGAGCCACCTGTGGCTGGTAACAGAAGGTAAATGATAAAATCTTTATGTTATCTGTGGGTAACATCATTTTGAAGCATGAAATTTGATCCCCTTCATTTATGTCTGTTTCTTTGACTATAATTCATATTATATAATATTAATGAGATCAAATTTTTCAAAATGCAATTGTAGTAGGCATTTTATATTAAACTATAGTGTTTTTGAAAGAAAGAAAGAGAAAAAGAGGCTTTTCTGCATCATAAAGTGTTTTGTTTAAAATTTTGTACAAGTGCCTCTCTTGTTCAGTTATTATAGTCTTAATTAATTTTCCCTTATGAAGGATATCAACTGGCAGTTATTTATGGAGTACCAACCAGATGCTCAATTTATGTTTTCAATGATTAACAAATTACCAAAATCTGGGTGGCTTAATACAACAGAAATTCACAGGATTTACACATCCTGTGATTATACAAATGATATGTTTATTTACATATCATTTGTACATACTTATTTTCAGTATCACTTTTTAAAATCATTTAAAAATACTGTGAATTTACACAATTCAAGACAGAGTCTGAAGTCAAGATGTAAAGAGGGTCAGCTTCTTCTGGAGGTTCTGAAAGGGAATCTTTTCCTTGTCTCTTTCTCAGTTTCTAGTAGTATCTAGCAATCCTTGGCTTCTAGCTGCACCATTTCAATCTCTGCCTCCATCATCACATGGCTTTCTATGTGTCTTTCTGTGTCTTTACAGGTTTTTTTTTTAAGATTTATTTTATTTTTACAGAGAGAGAGCAAGCAGGGGACATGGGCAGTGGGGGAGAGAAACAGAGACAGAAACAGAGACAGAGTATCCTAAACAGATTCCACGCTCTGCATGGAGCCCTACACAAGGCCTGGTCCCACAACCCTGGGATCATGACCTGCACCAAAATCAAGCGTCAGACACTCATCCAATGGAGCCACCCAGGAACCCCTATTGGCTTTCTTAAAAAGATACCAGTTATTGGATTTAGGGCCAACTAGTATGGGCCCTAGTATGCCCTCATCTTAACTAATTACATGTGTAAAGACCCTACTTCCAAATAAGATCATCTTCTGAGGTTCTAGGTAGCCATAAATTTCAGAGTACTACCCAGTACATGTAGTAATGCTATTTCATATATCTTCAAAGAAATCTTAAAAGAGAAAAAATAAGATGGTTCTCCTCTATGGAAATAATATGGAAACTGAATATATTATATTCAGAATAGACAAATCCCATTCAAATAAGTCTTTTTATTTTACTTTATTTTCACATTCATGTGTATATAACTTGCCTTGTTCTATAATAGCTTTGAGGTATCTTATAATAAAAACACTTAGTACAGTGCACAATATAAAATGTGTGTAGCTCACTAATAAATAGTATATACTTTTTGTTGAGACCCAATAGAATTAGAGATTTAGTAATAAAGGAAGATAAAAATCCTCTCTATAAATGCAATCCCTATGATGGATCACATAAAATTCATAGTCACATTATTGCAATGTAAAAGGAAACAACCCTTTTCAATTAATCTTCCAATTACCATGTGTTTAATTTATTTGTTTTCATTTATGAGATGTGTAAGAAACAGACCAATTATTACAAAATGTGCATCATACACTGAATTGAGAAGGCCCCAAATAATCACAAAGTCATTTTCTGACACTTTACCCTGCAGGAGATAATACCATTAACTGGTTCCTGGTTAAAAATTGTGGCCAGGTGAAGGATGGGAGCCGCTTGCCAATTGAGTTCTATCTGAATTCACATTTTGTCAAAGACATTATCACAATTTTAAGATACAGTGGAAAGTCAAGACCAGAGAATGATAAAAACACAGATAAGGGGAAACACAACCTGTTCCACAATTCTCATTATCAGACAGGAAAGAACACATCAGCTCCATGGGAGAGACATGGAACTAAAGTTTTATGTAGCAATGAGTTGTTCAAAAAATGTCTCACTGAGTGATGAAAGGAAAAGATAAGGTCCTTTAAAAATTCCTAAAGTAATTGCAATAAGAGATCCTGATTCTCATCAGCAGTTTGCTAAAGTGGAAGCCATAATGCTAAAACACACTTAGCAAAGGCAGTTTTGAGAATGGCTAAGATAACACAATTCCAGTAATTTTGTCAGCTTATTCCAAGGACAGAAATTAAAGTAACTGGAAGAATGAGGTGCCTGGGTGGCTCAGTTGGTCGAGCTTCTAATCAGGTCATAATCTCACATTCATGAGTTCAAGCCCCGCATCGGGCTCTGTACTGACAGCTCAGAGCCTGGAGCCTGCTTGGATTCTGTGTCTCCCCCTTCTCTCTCTGCCCCTCCCCACTCATTCTCTGTCTCTCTCTCTCTCTCTCAAAAATAAATAAACATTTTTAAAAATTTAAAGTAACTGGAAGAGTAACTGAAACAAATATCCTTCAAACACACCTCCCCAAATATTACTCCCCAACCTGGCCTTGGGGAGGTGTTGAGTGGAAGACTCTGCCACCTTGTGCTCACTGATGAGAATCCAGAAAGCTAATATTCTGAGATGCTAGATCTAGACATTCTTTAAAAACAAGTAAGCAGAGAACTTCCGGGAAAGATGGCAGAGTTGGAGAATTCTAAGCTCACCTATTGCCACAGATACAACTAGATAACACCACATCCACATAAATAACCCAGAAAATGACACAAACACTGGCAGAACAGGCTTTCCACAGCTAAATATAGACAAGAAGCCACAGTGAACAGGGTAGGAAGGGCAGAGACATGTTTGGGAGTCAAACAAACATGTGGGACTGCCCATGGGGGAGAGGGACATGGCAGGCACAGAAAAGGGAGAGGACCAGACCCCACAAAAGGCATCCCAGGTACAGGGTATCTGCAGAGGGAAGAAAAAACCCTGTAACATCTGGCTCTGAAAAACAGAGGGGCCTAACAATCAGTGAAGCTTAATACCTGGAAATTTCTTGGAGAGCCAAGAGGGTAGAGTTCCCACCCATAAAGAGACAGCATAATAAACAGCCCTTCTGAGATACAGCATAGAAGCAGCAGTTTGAAAAAAGCGTGAGATACATCAGAAGACTTACTTACTAATCTCAGAGCATGTGCTGGAGGGACAGAGATCTTTGGGAGACTTCTCCAAGAATAAAAGCTGACAGGCACCACTCCCCTCCTCTGCCTCCCAGCATAGATACATGGACATGTGCAGGAACCAGTGTAGCACCAACACTCTCCACCTAGCTTGCTAAATAACAATGGGCCCTGCCCCCATGAGCTTCAGTGATCTGTCCCCTCCATCCATGCCTGAGCAGGGATTTTCCCAGGCAGCTGCATGTCACTTCCTGCAGTGGACCAGTGCAGACCTTAGCACCTTGTGCCCCACCCCCCACAGACCTCTCTACAGACCTGCCCCACCAATATTTTCTTGGTCTGAGCCCATCCAAAGTGATGCCACAAGCCTGGCCATGTGAAAGCAGTCCTGACAGGGTCCAGCACTACTCCACAATGACTACTGTCCCAGGGATAGGGGAAAGTAACCATACATACTAGTTCAACTATGGCCCCACCAGTGAGCTGGGGGCAGGCATCTGGTCTGACTACAGGCCCTGCCCACAAACAAATGCTTTTCAGGGGAAAATACAGGGAAAGCACCCTGGAATTCAGTGCTACTACATCTCTGGCAAATACCAGGTATGACTCAACTCAAGTACAAGGTGGCACCAGACTGGCCCACTAACAACACAAAGACCAAACCCTAACCACAAGAGGCAAAGTGAACTATTACAGATGACTGGACTGAAAGGAAAGGTGGCTCAGCCACAATAGCAAGTCACACACAACACATATGGAAGATACACCTGGAGCACCAGGCTCTGACAAACAGGAGACATTGCACTGCAGGGCACTATAGCTCCTTTTCTTCATAAGGCCACTATTTTTAAGAGCAGGAGATGTAGCTGACAGTCCTCTTTTTTTAATGTTTATTTGTTTTGGGGAGAGAAAGAGAGAACACAAGCAGGGGAGGGACAGAGAGAAAGAGGGAGATAGAGACTCCCAAGTAGGCTCTGTACTGTCAGCACAGAGCCTGATGTGGGACTCAATCCCATGAATAATGAGATCCTGACTTGAGCCAAAATCAAGAGTCAGATGCTTAACTGATTCCACCACCCAGGTGCTCCCAATGTAGCTAACATTCCTAACACATACAAACACAGAGGTAGACAAAATGAGGAAACAGAGAAACATGTTGCAAATGAAAAAATGGAAAAAAATCATAGCAAAAGAGTTAAATGAAACAGAGATAAGTAATATGCCCGATAGAGAATGTAAAGTAATGTTCATAGAGATACTCCATGAACTTGAGAAAAGAGTGGAGGACATCAGTGAGACCATTGACAACGAGATAGAAAACACAACAAAGAGATAGAAAACAAAAAAGAACCAATCAGAGATCAAGAAATCAGTTAAAACTATACTGGATAGAATAAACAGTAGACTAGAGGAAGCAGAAGAACAGATCAGCAACCTGAAGGACAAAGTAATAGAAAGCAATCATGATGGACAGGAGAGAGAATAATAACAAAAAACAAAAACAGACTAAGAGAACTTAGCAACACTATCAAGCATAATAACATTCACATTATAGGGATACACAGAAGAGAGAGAAAAGGGGTAGAAAATTTACTTGAAGAACTAATAGCTGAAAACTTCCTGAATCTGGGGAAGGAAACAGAAATCCAGAACCAGGAGGCAGGAGCCCCTCAAAAAATCATCCAAGGAGGTCCACATAAAGACACACAGTAATGAAAACAGCAAAAAGTAGTGATAAGGAATTTTAAAAGCAACAAGAGAGGGGCATCTGGGTGACTCAGTCAGTTAGCGTCCGACTTCAGCTCTGGTCATGATCTTGTGGTTTGTGGGTTTGGGCCCCACATCAGACTCTGTGCTGACAGCTCAGAGCCTGGAACCTGCTTCAGATTCTCTCTCTCTCTCTCTCTCTCTCTCTCTCTGCCCCTCCCCTGCTCACACTCTGTCTCTGTCTTTCTTTCAAAAATAGATAAACATTAAAAACAAATTTGAGTAACAAGAGAATAGAAAATAGTTACATACAAAGGAAACCCCATAACTCTATCCCCTGATTTTTCAGAAATCAGAAACTGATTCTGCAGGCAGAAGGGAGTGGCATGATACATTCAAAGTGCTGAAAGAAAAAACCTGCAAATAAGAATGCTCTCTCCAGCAAGGTGCAAGACTCCTTCAAAATAGGAGGAGAGATAGTTTCCCAGACAAACAAAAGTTAAGGAATTTATCACCACTAATGCAGCCTTACAAGAAATGTTAAAGTGGACTCTTTGAGTGGAAAGGAAAGACCATAAGTAGGAGTAAGAAAAATAGGAAGCACAGAAGCAGTAAAATTAAGTATAGCTATAAAAACCAGTCAAGGGATTCACATAAGAGGATGTAATAAGAATAAGAGGATGTAAACTATGACACCATGTATCTAAAACATGCAGGGAGAAGAGTAAAGAATGAATTCAAACTTAAGCAACCATCAATTTAGTATAGACTACCATATGCAGAAGATGTTACATACAGACCTAATGGTAACCACAAATCAAAAGCCAGTAATAGATATGCAACAAATAAAAAGAAAGGAATCTAAGTATATCACTAAAGAAACCAAACAAAACCATGAGAGAAGAGACCACAAGAAGGAACAGAGAAGAACTGCAAAAACCAGCATAGAACAGGTAACAAAATGACAATAAATTCTTTCCTATCAATAATTAATTTGAATGTAAATGGACTAAACACTCTAATTAAAAGACATAGGATGATGGAATAGATTTTTTAAAAAGGAAGACTCATCTATATGCTGCTTACAAGAGACTCATTTTAGACCTAAAGACACATGCAGATTGAAAGTAAAGGGATGAGAAAACATTTACCATGCAAATGGAAGTAAAAAAAAGCCAGGGTAGCAATACTTATATTGGACAAAATAGACATTAAAACAAAGACTATAACAAGGGACAAAGAAGCACACTATAGAGGCACCTCTGTGGCTCAATCAGTTAAGTGACCAACTTCAGCTCAGGTCATGATCTCACAGCTCTAGAGTTCAAGCCCCGCACTGGGCTCTGTGCTGACAGCTCAGAGCCTGGAGCCTCAGATTCTGTCTCTGTCTCTCTCTTCCCCTCCCCGCTCCTGCTCTGTCTCTGTCTCTGTCTCTCTCTCAAAAATAAACATTTTAAAAAAGGACACTATATAATAATAAGGGGAACATCCAACAAGATGTTTGGAAACATCCAAATACGTGCAAAATTGTACCTATTTATGCACCCAACATGGGAGAACCCAAATACATAAAGCAGCTAATAACAAACATAAAGGAAGTAATAAATAGTAATACAATAATACAGGGGACTTTAGCACCCACTTACATCAATGGATAGATCATCTGAACAGAAAATCAACAAGGAAACAGTGGCTTTGAACAACACATTGGACCAGATGGATCTAACAGATATATTCAGAACATTCCATTCTAAAACAGCAGAATACACATTCTTTTCAAGTGCACATAAAAACATTCTCCAAAACAGATTAAGCCCCAAACAAGGCTCAACAAATTCAAAATGATCGAAGACATACCATACATATTTTTTTAACCACAACACTATGAAACTAGAAATCAATCACAAGAAAAAAATCTGGACAGAATGCAAATATATGGAGGTTAAATAACATGGTACTAAACAATGAGTGGGTCAACCAAGAAATCTAGAGAAAATCAAAAAATACATGGAGACAAATGAAAATGAAAACACAACATCCAAAATCTTTGGGATGCAGCAAAAGCTGTTCTAAGAGGGAATTTTATAAATATACAGGCCTACCTCAAGAGGCAAGAAAAATCTCAAATAAACAACCTAAACTTATACCTATGGGAGCTAGAAAAAGAACAACAAATAAAACCCAAAACCTGTAGAAAGAAGGAAATAATACAGATTAGAACAGATATAAACAAAACAGAAACTAAAGAAATAATGGAACAAATCAATGAAACCAGGAGCTGGTCCTTTGAAAAAATCAGCAGAATTGATGAAACCTTTACCCAGACTCAGAAAAAAAAATGGAAGGAGAGCTCAAATAAAAAAAATCAGGGGGCACCTGGGTGGCTCAGTCGGTTGAGCATTCGACTTCAGCTCAGGTCATGATCTCACAGTTCGTGGGTTCAAGCCCCACATTGGGCTCTGTGTTGATAGCTCAGAGCCTGATGCCTGCTTCAGATTCTGTGTCTCCCTCTTTCTCTGCCCTCCCCACACATGAACTCTGTCTCTGTCTCTCAAAAATGAATAATTGTTAAAATAAATCAGAAATGAAAAAGAAATAACACCCAACACCACAGAAATACAAAGGATTATAAGAGAATATTATAAAAAATATATGCCAAAAAATTAGACAACTAGAAGAAATGTATAAATTCCTAGAAACATATAACCTCCCAAAACTGAATCAGCAGAAAATAGAAAATTGAACAGACTAATTATCAGCAAGGAAATTGAATCAGTAATCCAAAAAGTGCCAACAAACAGAAGTCCAGGACCAGAGGGCTTCACACATGAATTCTACCAAACATTTAAAGAATTACTATCCATTCGGGGCGCCTGGGTGGCGCAGTCGGTTAAGCGTCCGACTTCAGCCAGGTCACTATCTCGCAGTCCGTGAGTTCGAGCCCTGCGTCGGGCTCTGGGCTGATGGCTCAGAGCCTGGAGCCTGTTTCCGATTCTGTGTCTCCCTCTCTCTCTGCCCCTCCCCCGTTCATGCTCTGTCTCTCTCTGTCCCAAAAATAAATAAACGTTGAAGAAAAAAAAAAAAAAAAAAAAGAATTACTATCTATTCTTTTCAAACTATTCCAAATAATATTAAAGAAAACTTCCAAATTAATTATGTGGGCCTACATTACCATGTTACCAAAACCAGACAAAAATACTATAAAAGAGAACTATAGGCCAATATCTCTAATGAACATAGACGCAAATTCCTCAACTAAATATTAGCAACCTGAATCCAACAATACATAAAAAAAATCATTCACGATGATCAAGTGGGATTTATTCCTGGGATGTAAACATGATTCAATATTCATAAATCAATGTGACATCACATCAACAAGGGAAAGGATAAAAACCGTATGATCATTTCAATAGATGCAGAAGTATTCTACAAAGTACAACATCCATTCATGATAAAAGCTCTCAACAAAGTAGGTTTAGAGGGAATATACCTCAAAATAATAAAGGCCATATGTGAAAATTACACTAAAATTATACTCAATGGTGAAAAACTGAGGGCTTTTCTTCTAAGGTCAGGAACAACACAAGGATGCCCACTCTCACCACTTTTACTCAACATAGTCTTGGAAGTCCTAGCCACAGCAATCAAATAAGAAAAAGAAATAAAAGGCATCAAAATTGTTAAGGAAGAGTAAAACTGACACTATTTGCAGATGAGAAGGTACCATGTGTAGAAACCATAAAAATGCCACCAAAAAACTGCTAGAACTGATAAATGAATTCTGTAACATCTCAAGATACAAAATCAATATACAGAAATCTGTTGCTTTTCTACACACTAATAATGAAGCAGCAGAAAGAGGAATTAAGAAAACAATCCCATTTACAATTGCACCAAGAATAATAAAATACCTAGGAATAAACTTAACCAAGGAGAGGAAAGACCTGTACTCTGGGGCACCTGGGTGGCTCAGCCATTTAAGTGCTTGACTTGATTTCAGCTCAGATCATGATCTCACGGTTCATGGGATTGAGCCCTGCATCTAGCTCTGTGCTGACGTTACGGAGCCTGCTTGAGATTCTCTCTATCCCTCTTTCTCTCTGCCCCTCCCCCACTTGCTTGCACTCTCTCAAAATAACTAAATAAACATTTTTTTTAATAAAGAAAGAGCTGTACTCTGAAAACTATAAAACATTGGTGAAAGAAATTGAAAATGATACAAACAAATGGAAAGATATTCTGCCCTCATGGATTGGAGAAAAAATATTATTAAAATGCCCACGCCACCCAAAGCAGTTAACAGATTTAATACAATCCCTATCAAAATACCAACAGCATTTTTCATAGACCTAGAACAAATAATCCTAAAATTTGTATGGAACCACAGAACACTGTAACTAGACAAAGTAATCTTGAAAAGAAGAACAAAACTAGAGGTGTTATAGTCCCAGATATCAAGATATACTACAAAGCAATAATAATCAGAATAGTATGATACTAGCACAAAAATAGACACATAGATCAATAGAATAGAATACAGAGCCCAGAAATAAACCCACAATTATATGGTCAATTAATCCTCAACAAAGGAGGCAAGAATATGCAAAGGGAAAAAGACAGTCTCTTCAACAAATGGTGTTGGGAAAATTGGAGAGCTACATAGAAAGAATGAAACTGGATCACTTTCTTACACCATTCAAAAAATAAACTCAAAATGGATTAAAGATCTGAATGTGAGACCTGAACCATAAAAATCCTACAAGAAAGAATAGACAGTAATTTCTCTGACATCAACTGCAGCAACATTTTTCTAGATAGGTCTCCTGAAGCAAGAGAAACAAAAGCAAATATAAACTATTGGGACTAAATCAAAATAAAAATCTTCTGCATGGGGTGCCTGGGTGACTCAGTCGGTTGAGTTTCAACTCTTGATTTTGGCCAGGTCATGATCCCAGGGTTGTGGGATCAAGTTCCAAGTTGAACTCCACACTGAGCATGTCGACTGATTGGGATTCTCTCCCTCTCTCCCTCTGCCCTTCTCCCCAGCTCACTCTGTCTCTCTAAAAAAAAAAAAAAAAATTAAATTAAAAATTAAAAAAAATCTTCTGCACAGCAAAGGAAACAATCAACAAAATGAAAAGACAGCCTACTGAATGGGAGAAGATATTTGCACATGATATATCCAATTAAAGGTTAGTAGTCAAAATATATAAAGAACATATACAAATCAACACAACACAACACAAAAAAATTCAATTAAAAACTGGGCAGAAGACATGAACATGCATTCCTCCAAAGAAGACATACAGATGGCCAACAGACACATGAAAAGATGCTCAAATCACTCATCATCAAGGAAATGCAAATCAAAACTACAATGAAAGTGTGCCTGGTTGGCTCAGTCAGAAAAATATGCAACTCCTGATCTTGTGGTCATGAGTTCAAGCCCCACATTGGGGGTAGAGAATATTTAAATAAATATTTTTTTTAAAACTACATCTGTCAGAATGGCTAAAATCAAAAACACAAGAAACAAGTGTTGATGAGGATATGGAGAAAAAAACCCTCATGTGCTATTGGCAAGAATGCAAAACTTGTGTAGCCACTGTGTAAGTATGGAGTATGGAGTCTCCTCAAAAAAATTAAAAAAAGAACTACTATATGACACGGTAATTCCACTACTGGGTATTTACCTAAAGAGTACAAAAACACTAATTTGAAAAGATATATGCACTCCTATGTGTTTGCAGCATTACAATAGCCAAATTATGGAAGCAACCCAAGTGTCCAAAGACAGATGAATGGATAAAGAAGTGGTATATATGCATGTTACTCAGCCATAAAAAAGAATGAAATCTTGCCATTTTGCAATAATATGGATTGATCTAGAGGGTATAATGCTAAGTGAAATAAATCAGAGAAAGACAAATACCATATGATTTAACTCATAAGTGGAATCTAAGAAACCAAACAAACAAAGGAAAAAAAGAGACAAACCAAAAAACAGACTCTTAACTGTAGAGAACAAACTGATGGTTACCAGAGGGAAGGTGGGTGGGAGAATGGGGGAAATAGGTGAAAGGGATTAAAGAGTACACTTATTGTGATGAGCACTGGATGATGTATGAAACTGTTGAATCACTATATTGTACATTGAATCATTATATTGAAACTAATATAATATTGTATGTTAACTATCCTGGAATTTAAAAAAAAACAAGTAAGGAGATAGTAAAGTTATATTCTTAAGAAAGTTAAAGAATCTAAATAGAACTGTGGACAAATACTCAAATGGTTCCTGCAAGAAAACTCAGGACTTTCCTCAAGAAACAGTTCTGGGGCCTCAGTTCAATACACTATATTTCAAGAAAAAAAAAGTTCTATCTTCCCTACCTTCCTACCTTCTGAGACCTAATGATAACACAGGAACAAATGCAGAACAGTAAAGAGAACACAAGGAGAGTTGTCAGTGTGTGAGAGACTAAAGCCAATATGTGGAAAATGGAAAAAGACTAAAAACTGTGGTTAGATAAGAGAGAACAGGCAGTCCAGAATATGCAGGAAGGACATTCAGAGTAGGAGAGGGTGAATCCCCATGGCAGAAACCCACAGAAGCTTCAGACAGAGTTGGCAGGTGCCTCAGAGGGCAGGAGGCACAGGGAAGGCTAAAACAGAGGGATTATTTGAAATTGTGTCTAATACATGACTGCATCAGACACCAACTAACATTCCCCACCCTCCTTTCCCATTTCTAAATACACGGAATACTAACTAGCATCTACTCCTACCCATTGCCCCTGCCAAAAGTTGCCATTAAAAAGCTGAATAAACTGAGGAGAAATAGGAATGCTAAAGCTGGATGCCAGTGTCCCAGGTAAAGCTCTCTCTAGTCTTGCATTTTGGAGTGCCAAATATCCCCCCTAAAACAAAAAGACTCCAGAACTCTTACCCTAAAATGGAGACAACCAGTGGTTAAGTCTATTTATAGAAGCAATGGCTGACTCTGCACCAAAAATTTGTGCTCCTCATTTCTTAGTGTGACATACTTCTTCTGGGAAATAGGTACCCAGCCAGGGACTTCATTTTTCAGTTTTCTTATACCCAGGTGTAGTTCTCTAACTAGTAAAATGTAAGTAGAAGGGATGTATGACACTTTTCGCTTTCTTATTAACCCTTCTGACAGCTGGAACAAAAGGCACCAAGGCTCAAGGAGATGCTAGTGGAAAGATTTGGGGCCTCTGAATTATCACATGCAAGATAGCCACCTACCGGTCAGAGACATTTGCTTTGTACTGTGACACAGATGAGAAACAAACCTATTGTGTAAAGCCATTGTAATTTGGAGGTTTACCTGGGTGACTGGAATTCCCATAATCAATGATCCCTCCCATGTACACAGAGGCATCCCACAGGAAGACAGACCTATATATACTACAGCAGTAAACTCCTAAAAGCTATCTAGAACAGTCCCATTCTTTTTTTAAATTTTTTTTTTTCAACGTTTATTTATTTATCTGACAGAGAGAGACAGAGCATGAACGGGGGAGGGGCAGAGAGAGAGGGAGACACAGAATCGGAAACAGGCTCCAGGCTCTGAGCCATCAGCCCAGAGCCCGACGCGGGGCTCGAACTCACGGACCGCGAGATCGTGACCTGGCTGAAGTCGGACGCCCAACCGACTGCGCCACCCAGGCGCCCCAGAACAGTCCCATTCTTAAACCTGATGGGCAACTCAAGATGCGAAGAGAGAAAACAATAAAACAATAAAAGAGAAAGACTGAGATAAATAGTACATGTACTGATCCTAGGGAAAGATTATTGGAAGAGAAAAATAAGCTTTTAAATTTTTAAATTAGCATTTTCAAAGAAATGTGAAAACATGTTACTTCCACAAAGTTCAAACTAGATGCTCCTTTCTCACATCCTGACCTTGAGTTATATATACATATATATATCCCTTGAGGAAAGACATAAGTATCTCCCAATAAAGGAGATAAAAGGATACATATATATCCCTTGAGGAAAGACATAAGTATTCCCAATAAAGGAGATAAAAGGAGTGCCAAGCAAAATGAATGGAAAAAGATCATCTAGACATAACTTCAGAAAAATTTTAAATACCACATATTAAGAAATTTTTTTTTTCTTTCTTTCTTTTTTATTTGAAAGGGAGGGGGGCGCCTGCATGGTTGAGTTGGTTAAGCATCCAACTTTGGCTCAGGTCATGATCTCATGGCTCATGAGTTCAAGCCCCGCCTCGGGCTCTGTGCTGACAGCTCAGAACTGGAGCCTGCTTCAGATTCTGTGTCTCCCTCTCTCTCTGCCCCTCCCCTGCTCATGCTCTATCACTCTCTCTCAAAAATAAATAAGCATTTTTAAAAATTAAAAAAGAGAGAGAAAGAGAGGATGCACAGGGGAAGGGCAGAGAGAAAAGGAGAGAGAATCTTAAGGTGGCCACACTGCCCAGTGCAGAGCCTGTCAAGGGCCTTCATCTCATGACCCTGAGATCATGCCCTGAGTCAAAATCAAGAGCTAGACATTCAACCAACTGAGCCACACAAGCATCCCAAGAGATTTTTTAAATTAACTTTTTTTATCATGGTAAGAACATATAACATGAGATCTCTTAGCAAAAATTTTAATGTACAATGGAATATTGTTAACTATAGGCACAATGTTTTAAAACAGATCTCTAGAGTTTGTTCATCTTGCATAATTGAAACCTTACACTTGTTGGAAATCAACTCCCAATTTTTCTCTCCTTCCAGCCTCTGGTAACCACCATTCTCTCTGCTTCTATGAATTTGACTATTTTAGATACCTAATAGAAGTAAAATCATGCAGTATCTGTCCTTCTATGACTGACTTACTTCCCTTAACATAATATCCTCAGTATTCATCCATCTTGTCACATATGTCAGGATTTCCTTTTTTTTTTTTTAATGGCTGAATAATGTTCCATTGTATGTCTTTTGGTTTTTTTAGGGTTTTTGAATCCATTCATCCATTCATTAGTGGACATTTAGGTTGTTTCCACATCTTGGCTATTGTGAATAATGCTGCAATGAAAATGAGAAGAGAAAATCTTTTAAAGTCTTTAGATAAGAAGAGCAAAAAAGGTCACTTACCAAGGAACAATAATAAACTAACATCAAACTTCTCATCAGCAATTCTCATGCTAGAAGATAGTAGAACAAAACCTTCACAGTTCTGAGGGGAATAAAATGTTTGAATACAGAATTCTGTGCTTTGCCAAACTATAAATCAATGGAAGAGAATACTGAAAACATGTTCAGATTTACAGGTACTCAGAAATTTCATCTATTTGTTTTCTGATGAAAATTTGTTTAATATATTCCAGACAAATGAGGTAGAAACCAACGAAGAGGAAGATATGGAATATAAAAAAGGTGAAACTAACCCAAGAGTCTAATGAAAAACAATTCCAGAGTGAAGCTGTGCACAGGGTTTACAATCTAAATCAGAAGAGGAAGTCAGTGGGCCGCGACTAGAATGTCTTCAAGAAGAAAAAAGAAATGTAGTCTGTGCAAAAGATATAATGACTATAGAAATGGATGGTATCAGCTATATGGTAAAGAAAACATATTTTTTTTTCTCAATAAGATACAAAAAAGACAATTGGAAATTCTAGGGGGAGACAATAAGAATTACATTTTTAAATGATTCATGATTTAAAAAAAAAAAGGAAGGCAGCTAAAATGTAGGATAATTTTAAGCAACTTTTGAAATTATAAAAGAAAATTTATTTAATTTGGACACTGAAACATTCTTCTTCAAGGAGCCCAGAGGCCATGATCTTGGATGTATTTATGTTTAAATGTAATTTTTCCATATTATTTGGCTATGCAATAAACAATAACTAAATAGGAAAGGGTTGATTGTTAACTTTCAGGATCAACCTATAAACAACACATGAAAGATTACAATAAAGAATGAACTTGGCATTAACCTTGAAAATGTAAAAACAAAAATATGATTGACAGAATATGGTAGATAGAAGAGTATATAAAATGGAAGAAAGGGGAAAAGAGCTGATAGTCTCATCAAAGTATATCCAGAATGTGACTACTTCTCACCAACTCCACAAGCACTCCCTACTCAGAACCACCTTTATCTCTATCTGGATTACTGCAGTAGCCTCCCAACTAACCCCTGTTTCCACCAACACCTTCCTATACTTATTCTCAACATGGAAGCTATACAAATCCTTCTAAATACAAGTCAGACTATGTCACTTCTCTGCTCAAAACCTTCCAATGGCTTTCCAGTGCACCCAGAGTAAAAGTGAAAAGTCCTTCTATTGGTCCATATGGCACAATGTCATGTCACCTTCTGTTATCTCTCTGACCTCAGCGTCCACCACAGGGCTCTTTGCTCACTCCATTCCAGCCATACTAGCCTCCTTGCCAATCCTTGAACGTGCCAAGCACACTCCTGCTTTGAGGCCTTTGCTGGTTTCCTCTGACTGAACTCTCTTCCCTAAGATATTCACATGGATAACTCCCTGCCTGCCTTTAAGTCTTTGCTCAAACATCACTTCTCATTGAGGCCAAATCTGACCATCCAGCCTAAAATTGTTACTCCCACCTCCCTACCTCCTGATCCCTCTTACCTTATTCTCCTTTTTTTTCCCCATTAAACTTGTCAATGTCTACTATATAATTTATGTGTCTCAACACCCCCTCCCTGACTAGAATGTACAGGCCAGTGAGGCTAGGATCTTTCTGTTAATGACTGAGCATGTGGAATAGTGTCTATCATCACAGTAGATACTCAATAAATAATTGTTAAATGAATAAATATAGCTTAAGAATCAAGAAATATTATATAAGGCTGTTGGGACAAAACCTAGAGGCTGAAGCATATTATTTAGAAACATAAAAGCAACTGATAATAAAACTATAATATCTATCAAAATTCAAGAAAGTATAGCTAAATCCTTATTTTTCTTATAGGCAGTGAATAGATAATGTCTTTTAAATTGAAAAGTCAAGAAATGGCACCAACAGCACATAATTGAAAGTTGAAAAAGAAAAGAAAGTTGAGAGGTAATTAATGGACTACTAAAAATAAAAAGTTATTAAAAGTAGCTGCTACTACTATGTGTGTATATGTTTGTTATAAGCATAGAAACAAAGACTTGAAGGATACAGACCAGATTACTGCCAGTTGTAACTTCTTAGATAGTTTACAGGAATAAAAGAGTAAAAATCAGTAATTATTAAAAATAATTTTAATCTTTATACCAAATAAAGGAAGGTTGTTTGCCTGTGGAAAGTGGTACTGAGTAGTAGATGGTAATGGTACTGAGAGAGATGTTGTTTTTCAGTATAAATTCCTCAGTTCTGTTTTATTTTTGCCATGTGCATGTATTACTTTGACAAAAATTGAAGAAGGGAAACAAATTTTGAAAAAAAAATTAATGTTTATTTTTGAGAGAGAGACAGAGCGTGAGCAGGGGAGGGGCAGAGAGAGAGGGAGACACAGAATCTGAAACAGGCTCTAGGCTCTGAGCTGTCAGCACAGAGCCCGATGCGGGGCTCAAACTCAGTAACTGTGGGATCATGACTTGAGCTGAAATCAGAAGCTTAACCGACTGAGCCACCCAGGCTCCCCGAAGGAAAATAAATTTGAAAGAATAAAAAGCATAAACAGATCTAGTTTTACTCTAGCACAGAAACAAATATCCCATAGGTTCCCAAAGCACCATATCATCAAGACCAATATCATGCCAACCTTGGGAATTTTCAAAGCAGGTGTTTCCAGTTGATCACCATGACTATAAAAAATAAAATGAGATGAAATAACATTAACATTTGGTTTTACTTTAACTTCCTGGTATATTCCTGGTATGGATTTCAAAATGTTCCTTTATTATCTAAAATAGTCTCTATTTGAAAGCAAAGGACTCCCCTCATATCCACCTGCTAGAGAATTAGTCTAGTATTTTAACATTTGAATTTATTTTCTCCTTTCTAGATCATGTGAGTCAGCTTTACCTCTTTATGAATTTGTCAAAAGCAAAAGTAAAATGCCAAACTAAACATCTGTCACTAAACAGGAGATTTAGTACTTTTACCCATAGGAATGTTTGTTATAACAGGAATACCATAATCATTAAACCAAGATGAGGCCCCAGCCCTGGCAGATAGTATAACCTTAGACACCAAAGGCTTAGTGAACAACCTGCTTCTTCTGACTCTTACAGAGTCCTGAAGGACAGAGCATCTTCTTCTGCAATACTGTTAAGAACTGGGAGGAAAGTTCTGATAATGAGAGGCTATGCATATCTACACAGGGTTCTACAAAATGCGAGGGCTCAGACTAAAAGCCCTTAGCCACTTATTCATTGGTCAGCCCTAGCATCTTATACCAATGTTCTTCTAATCCCTAGCAAGTCTGAAGGGGTTGATAAAGACAGCTATCAGCAAGACTTCAAGCAGAAGAAAAATTCTGGTTCTCAACACTGACTGCACCACCAAAGGGTGGAGAAGAACACAGTACCAGTTAATACCAAAGAACAAAAGTTTCCTTTATCTCCACAGCATATCTATAGTATAGGAAAGCCATTACTTTATTTACAAAGATCAACTTAACTGAAGCAAAGATGAGGTGACACACCATTAAAGGCATTTAAACTAATAAGTGCTAAAATTTTATCTGTGCATTTATGTGTGTGTGCTTTTGAAAAAAAAAAAAAAGATCTGAATGCTATATTGAAGCCCCCACTGGATAAGTTTATTTTGTAGTTTATTGAGTGCATTAAACAAAGGACAATTAAATTTTGGAGGACACCAAAGATAACAATGTTAGTTTTAGAATTGTTAATATTATGCCATTTTTTTCTGACGTTTATTTTACAAAGATTGATTACCCGTTGAGGTCATTCTTGGTTCTTGAAAGAAAAACTGTGTTATCACACAATCACCTACTCACCATGCCCTCATTTTTTTTTTTTTTTTAATTTTTTTTTTTCAACGTTTATTTATTTTTGGGACAGAGAGAGACAGAGCATGAACGGGGGAGGGGCAGAGAGAGAGGGAGACACAGAATCGGAAACAGGCTCCAGGCTCTGAGCCATCAGCCCAGAGCCTGACGCGGGGCTCGAACTCACAGACCGCGAGATCGTGACCTGGCTGAAGTCGGACGCTCAACCGACTGCGCCACCCAGGCGCCCCTGCCCTCATTTTTTAAAATGATGAGGGCAAAGGGTCAGAAGGTGATTTTGTTTTAGATCACTTTCAATTTCAGAAAAACTACTCCTGTGGTGCCCAAATCTTTCAATGCTATTAAAATGAATACTTTAAAAGCATCAGCACCCATGAATCTTTATTAAGCCTGAACACAATCCCTGCCTTCCTAAATCTCAATAATCTCAATTCCACCCAGATGTCCAAGCTAGAAATCTGGGAGCCATTCTTGCCCTCTCCCTCTACCTTATTCTCCTCATATCTGATCATCCCCTACAAACTCCTATTGTCTATAATTTTAAAATACAGCATGAACTTTTTCATGCTCTCTAGTTATAGATATTCCAAGTCACCACTGTCTTTCATTTGGGCTGCTACAATAATAATGTTTAAAGTAAAAACAGCAACAAATACTTCATAATATTTACTTTGGGTCAGGCACTGCTTTAAGTACTTTACATGTTAGCTCATTTATTCCTCTCAACAACCCTGTTAGGGTTTTTTAGTACATTTCTGCACTAAGACAAGGAAACTGATGCACAGAGGAGTTCGGTGACTTGTTCAAAGTCACACAACTAAGGAGGTGGAGAAGCCAGCAATCACCTCCTTACGCTCCCTCTGCATTCACACCCATCATCCTCTGATCTGATATCCACTCAGCAGCCAATGTGATTCTTTAAAGCAAGTATCCTTTACCCAGACCCAGAAACTCTCTTAAGGTGAGAACAGAAAACAGATTTATTCTTTTTTCCCCCAAAGCCTGATAAAATCAGCTCTGCAGAAAGGCTCTTTCCTAATGCCAAAAAGTCCCTTGACTTTTTTGGTACTCTCAGTTAATCAAAATTCTTCCCGTTAATCACAAAGTAGTTCCAGTTCAATAATAAAAATGCCCAGTCCAGCGTGTTGGTCAAAATTCTGAACTTTATTGCAGTTAATGCTTCCTACTGCTAGTTAATGCTAGAGCCTTTGCAGTGAGGATCAACAAATTTTCATTCTCTCAGCTGGCCTTTGGCCAATCAAGTGTGGAGGGGCCAGAGCAGGAAGAGCAGTAAAGGCTGGGTCTTGTTTGACAGGCACAAATGTAATCTAGCACTGGTATACTCTGGCCGTGGCAGGTATTTAAAATTGACTCCTGTTCTCAGGGTTGGTTTTATGAGCACCTTGGATATTCTGCTGTGAGTTCCCTTGTCTAGAGCTTCCTTGAAGTAGGCAAAATCTCTACCTGAACCAAACACTCATGCAGGAACCCAAGCCCCAGCCTCACCTTCAGCCTCTGATGGTGCATCTGCAGCCTCTTTCTGATAAGGTTGTCTGGTTTAGGCAGAAGGCCTCTTGGCATGATCCCATTTTCAGTAACCCAGGTACATAGTCCTACCAAGGATTTCATACCTTTAAGATGCTAATGGAGGGATCATAGTTACTTCCCAAAGGCATTTCTTTGGTCTCATGCCAGTAAACTATTTTCCATGTATTTCTGTGTTCCATGGAATCCAGGGGATACAAGTCAAACTCTCCACCTTGTCACCTTAAACCTTCCTCACCAGACCTGAGGTGAAGTAAAAACACCCGTACCACCAGTCCCCATGGGTATAGGGAAGACTCACAATGCACTGAAAATTTTTTCCAAGGGAAGCTTCTTGACTAGTTTCTCAGCTCCTTCAGTTTTAGCCCTTTTATAGCCTTAAGATAGGCAGGGGAGTAAGGATCCACAGAACTGGCTTTTAGCACCTTCTCTGTAATTCTGCCATTAATGATCTGACTCTAACACTTCACTTGGGAACGTGGGGGTAATTGAAAGAGTCAGCTGAGTCAGTGAGTCAGAAAGAATCCCATTTTAACATCCTGTTAGAAATACTAAAATATGATGTCTTTCCACTGCTATTAGGATTTAATGCAAACTCTTTATTTTTTTAAAGTTTATTTATTTATTCTGAGAGAGAGAGAAAGCAAGTAGGGGAGAGGCAGAGAGAGAGAGAGAGAGAGGGAGAGAGAGAGAGAATCCTAAGCAGGCTCCGCACCACCAGCACAGAGCCCAACACAGGGCTCAAACCCATGAACTGTAAGATCACAAACTGAGACAAGGTTGGACGCTCAACCCAACAGGCCACACAGGCGCCCCAAATGGGAACTCTTTAATATGTTCTATGGAGTGCTGCATGATGTGGCCCTTGCCTACATCTCCAGCTTTGTCTCGTGCGACTCTTTCCTGGGCTCAGCCGTGCTGGTCTTGCAACTCCTTAGGTTATCTAAGCTCCTTCTGACCTCAGAGCCTTCATACATGCCTAGAATGTTCTTTCTTGTACTGCTCTTTTTCTTCTCATTTCTCAGGTCTCAATTTAAATATTATCTTATTATTACAAAGAAATTTCCTGAAATAGCTCCCCACCTCCACTCCATTATTCTCACTCATACATGCTATTTTATTTTATAGAATTTATCACAAGTTATGTAATCTTATGTTTACTAGTTTGTAGTCATATGGCAGAAACTGCTTAACTATTTACCAAAGCATTTCCATTTTCCTCCTAGGTACACAATTGGACTAGCCAATTTCCCAGCCGCCCTTGCAGTTAGTGCAGCCGCCCTTGCAGTTAGTGCAGCCATGTAACTAAGTTCTAGCTACTGGAATAGAGGCAGAAAAAGACCACTCCCAGATATAAAGCCTTCTAAATTTGACTCAATTACAGTTGTGGACCTCATTTAGGAAACCCAGATATAGGGGGGTTCTACACTGATTGTGTAACCTTGAGAGAGTGACTTAATCTCTATATGCTTCAGTTCCTTTACCTGTAAAAGGAAAGAATAATATCTACCTCACTGAATGGTGAGATTTGAACAAATGAATACATGAAGGTGCTTCGACTAAAACAATGCCTACAACATAGTAAGTGCTCAATGAACGCTGATATTATTCCTGTTATTATGAAATAATACCAGCAAATATATGGAATAACAGAAATACAGATGTGCAAAGTTTAAATTAATATGGTAGAAGAAACAGACATTTTTCACTTACAAAGGAATTTATTTTCTTTTTATTTTTTTTTTATTTTTTCTAGTTACTTTATTATTTTTCATAAATTTAATTCTTTTTTTTTTATAATATATGAATTTATTGTCCAAATTGGTTTCCATAAAACACCCAGTGCTCATCCCAAAAGGTGCCCTCCTCAATACCCATCACCCACCCTCTCCTCCCTCCCACCCCCCATCAACCCTCAGTTTGTTCTCAGTTTTTAACAGTCTCTTATGCTTTGGCTCTCTCCCACTCTAACCTCTTTTTTTTTTTTTTTTTCCTTTTTTCCTCCCCCTCCCCCACGGGTTCCTGTTACGTTTCTCAGGGTCCACATAAGAGTGAAACCATATGGTATCTGTCTTTCTCTGTATGGCTTATTTCACTTAGCATCACACTCTCCAGTTCCATCCACGTTGCTACAAAAGGCCATATTTCATTTTTTCTCATTGCCACGTAGTATTCCATTGTGTATATAAACCACAATTTCTTTATCCATTCATCAGTTGATGGACATTTAGGCTCTTTCCATAATTTGGCTATTGTTGAGAGTGCTGCTATGAACATTGGGGTACAAGTGCCCCTATGCATCAGTACTCCTGTATCCCTTGGATAAATTCCCAGCAGTGCTATTGCTGGGTCATAGGGTAGGTCTATTTTTAATTTTCTGAGGAACCTCCACACTGTTTTCCAGAGCGGCTGCACCAATTTGCATTCCCACCAACAGTGCAAGAGGGTTCCCGTTTCTCCACATCCTCGCCAGCATCTATAGTCTCCTGATTTGTTCATTTTGGCCACTCTGACTGGCGTGAGGTGATACCTGAGTGTGGTTTTGATTTGTATTTCCCTGATAAGGAGCGACGCTGAACATCTTTTCATGTGCCTGTTGGCCATCCGGATGTCTTCTTTAGAGAAGTGTCTATTCATGTTTTCTGCCCATTTCTTCACTGGGTTATTTGTTTTTCGGGTGTGGAGTTTGGTGAGCTCTTTATAGATTCTGGATACTAGCCCTTTGTCCGATATGTCATTTGCAAATATCTTTTCCCATTCCGTTGGTTGCCTTTTAGTTTTGTTGGTTGTTTCCTTTGCTGTGCAGAAGGTTTTTATCTTCATAAGGTCCCAGTAATTCACTTTTGCTTTTAATTCCCTTGCCTTTGGGGATGTGTCGAGTAAGAGATTGCTACGGCTGAGGTCAGAGAGGTCTTTTCCTGCTTTCTCCTCTAAGGTTTTGATGGTTTCCTGTCTCACATTCAGGTCCTTTATCCATTTTGAGTTTATTTTTGTGAATGGTGTGAGAAAGTGGTCTAGTTTCAACCTTCTGCATGTTGCTGTCCAGTTCTCCCAGCACCATTTGTTAAAGAGGCTGTCTTTTTTCCATTGGATGTTCTTTCCTGCTTTGTCAAAGATGAGTTGACCATACGTTTGTGGGTCTAGTTCTGGGGTTTCTATTCTATTCCATTGGTCTATGTGTCTGTTTTTGTGCCAATACCATGCTGTCTTGATGATGACAGCTTTGTAGTAGAGGCTAAAGTCTGGGATTGTGATGCCTCCTGCTTTGGTCTTCTTCTTCAAAATTCCTTTGGCTATTCGGGGCCTTTTGTGGTTCCATATGAATTTTAGGATTGCTTGTTCTAGTTTCGAGAAGAATGCTGGTGCAATTTTGATTGGGATTGCATTGAATGTGTAGATAGCTTTGGGTAGTATTGACATTTTGACAATATTTATTTTTCCAATCCATGAGCAGGGAATGTCTTTCCATTTATTTAAATCTTCTTCAATTTCCTTCGTAAGCTTTCTATAGTTTTCAGCATACAGATCCTTTACATCTTTGGTTAGATTTATTCCTAGGTATTTTATGCTTCTTGGTGCAATTGTGAATGGGATCAGTTTCTTTATTTGTCTTTCTGTTGCTTCATTGTTAGTGTATAAGAATGCAACTGATTTCTGTACATTGATTTTGTATCCTGCAACTTTGCTGAATTCATGTATCAATTCTAGCAGACTTTTGGTGGAGTCTATCGGATTTTCCATGTATAATATCATGTCATCTGCAAAGAGCGAAAGCTTGACTTCATCTTTGCCAATTTTGATGCCTTTGATTTCCTTTTGTTGTCTGATTGCTGATGCTAGAACTTCCAGCACTATGTTAAACAACAGCGGTGAGAGTGGGCATCCCTGTCGTGTTCCTGATCTCAGGGAAAAAGCTCTCAGTTTTTCCCCGTTGAGGATGATGTTAGCTGTGGGCTTTTCATAAATGGCTTTTATGATCTTTAAGTATGTTCCTTCTATCCCGACTTTCTCAAGGGTTTTTATTAAGAAAGGGTGCTGGATTTTGTCAAAGGCCTTTTCTGCATCGATTGACAGGATCATATGGTTCTTCTCTTTTTTTTTGTTAATGTGATGTATCACGTTGATTGATTTGCGAATGTTGAACCAGCCCTGCATCCCAGGAATGAATCCCACTTGATCATGGTGAATAATTCTTTTTATATGCCGTTGAATTCGATTTGCTAGTATCTTATTGAGAATTTTTGCATCCGTATTCATCAGGGATATTGGCCGGTAGTTCTCTTTTTTTACTGGGTCTCTATCTGGTTTAGGAATCAAAGTAATACTGGCTTCATAGAATGAGTCTGGAAGTTTTCCTTCCCTTTCTATTTCTTGGAATAGCTTGAGAAGGATAGGTATTATCTCTGCTTTAAACGTCTGGTAGAACTCCCCTGGGAAGCCATCTGGTCCTGGACTCTTATTTGTTGGGAGATTTTTAATAACCGATTCAATTTCTTCGCTGGTTATGGGTCTGTTCAAGCTTTCTATTTCCTCCTGGTTGAGTTTTGGAAGAGTGTGGGTGTTCAGGAATTTGTCCATTTCTTCCAGGTTGTCCAATTTGTTGGCATATAATTTTTCATAGTATTCCCTGATAATTGTTTGTATCTCTGAGGGATTGGTTGTAATAATTCCATTTTCATTCATGATTTTATCTATTTGGGTCATCTCCCTTTTATTTTTGAGAAGCCTGGCTAGAGGTTTGTCAATTTTGTTTATTTTTTCAAAAAACCAACTCTTGGTTTCGTTGATCTGCTCTACAGTTTTTTTAGACTCTATATTGTTTATTTCTGCTCTGATCTTTATTATTTCTCTTCTTCTGTTGGGTTTAGGCTGCCTTTGCTGTTCTGCTTCCATTTCCTTTAGGTGTGCTGTTAGATTTTGTGTTTGGGATTTTTCTTGTTTCTTGAGATAGGCCTGGATTGCAATGTATTTTCCTCTCAGGACTGCCTTCGCTGCATCCCAAAGCGTTTGGATTGTTGTATTTTCATTTTCGTTTGTTTCCATATATTTTTTAATTTCTTCTCTAATTGCCTGGTTGACCCACTCATTCGTTAGTAGGGTGCTCTTTAACCTCCATGCTTTTGGAGGTTTTCCAGACTTTTTTCTGTGGTTGATTTCAAGCTTCATAGCATTGTGGTCTGAAAGTATGCATGGTATAATTTCAATTCTGGTAAACTTATGGAGGGCTGTTTTGTGACCCAGTATATGATCTATCTTGGAGAATGTTCCATGTGCACTCGAGAAGAAAGTATATTCTGTTGCTTTGGGATGCAGAGTTCTAAATATATCTGTCAAGTCCATCTGATCCAATGTCTCATTCAGGGCCCTTGTTTCTTTATTGAGCATGTGTCTAGATGATCTATCCATTTCTGTAAGTGGGGTGTTAAAGTCCCCTGCAATTACCACATTCTTATCAATAAGGTTGCTTATGTTTATGAGTAGTTGTTTTATATATTTGGGGGCTCCGGTATTCGGCGCATAGACATTTATAATTGTTAGCTCTTCCTGATGGATAGACCCTGTAACTATTATATAATGTCCTTCTTCATCTCTTGTTACAGCCTTTAATTTAAAGTCTAGTTTGTCTGATATAAGTATGGCTACTCCAGCTTTCTTTTGGCTTCCAGTAGCATGATAAATAGTTCTCCATCCCCTCACTCTCAATCTAAAGGTGTCCTCAGGTCTAAAATGAGTCTCTTGTAGACAGCAAATAGATGGGTCTTGTTTTTTTATCCATTCTGATACCCTATGTCTTTTGGTTGGCGCATTTAATCCATTTACATTCAGTGTTATTATAGAAAGATATGGGTTTAGAGTCATTGTGATGTCTGTATGTTTTATGCTTGTAGTGATGTCTCTGGTATTTTGTCTCACAGGGTCCCCCTTAGGATCTCTTGTAGGGCTGGTTTAGTGGTGACAAATTCCTTCAGTTTTTGTTTGTTTGGGAAGACCTTTATCTCTCCTTCTATTCTAAATGACAGACTTGCTGGATAAAGGATTCTCGGCTGCATATTTTTTCTGTCTAGCACACTGAAAATCTCGTGCCAATTCTTTCTGGCCTGCCAAGTTTCAAAAGAGAGATCAGTCACGAGTCTTATAGGTCTCCCTTTATATGTGAGGGCACGTTTACCCCTTGCTGCTTTCAGAATTTTCTCTTTATCCTTGTATTTTGCCAGTTTCACTATGATATGTCATGCAGAAGATCGATTCACGTTCCATCTGAAGGGAGTTCTCTGTGCCTCTTTGATTTCAATGGCTTTTTCCTTCCCCAGTTCAGGGAAGTTCTCAGCTATTATTTCTTCAAGTACCCCTTCAGCACCTTTCCCTCTCTCTTCCTCCTCTGGGATACCAATTATGCATATGTTATTTCTTTTTAGTGTATCACTTAGTTCTCTAATTTTCCCCTCATACTCCTGGATTTTTTTATCTCTCTTTCTCTCAGCTTCCTCTTTTTCCATAACTTTATCTTCTAGTTCACCTATTCTCTCCTCTGCCTCTTCAATCCGAGCTGTGGTGGTCTCCATTTTGTTTTGCATTTCATTTAAAGCGTTTTTCAGCTCCTCATGACTGTTCCTTAGTCCCTTGATCTCTGTAGCAAGGGATTCTCTGCTGTCCTGTATACTGTTTTCAAGCCCGGCGATTAATTTTATGACTATTATTCTAAATTCACTTTCTGTTATATTATTTAAATCCTTTTTGATCAGCTCATTAGCTGTTGTTATTTCCTGGAGATTCTTCTGAGGGGAATTCTTCCGCTTGGTCATTTTGGATAGTCCCTGGCGTGGTGAGGACCTGCAGGGCACTTCCCCTGTGCTGTGGTGTATAACTGGAGTTGGTGGGCGGGGCCGCAATCCGACCTGATGTCTGCCCCCCGGCCCACCGCTGGGGCCACAGTCCGACTGGTGTGTGCCTTCTCTTCCCCTCTCCTAGGGGCGGGATTCACTGTGGGGTGGCGTGGCCAGTTTGGGCTACTTGCACACTGCCAGGCTTGTGATGCTGGGGATCTGGCGTATTAGCTGGGGTGGGTAGGCAAGGTGCACAGGGGCAGGAGGGGCAGGCTTAGGTCGCTTCTCCTTAGGTGATCCACTTCAGGAGGGGCCCTGTGGCAGCGGGAGGGAGTCAGATCCGCTGCCGGAGGTTTGGCTCCGCAGAAGCACAGAGTTGGGTGTTTGCGTGGAGCGAGGAAGTTCCCTGGCAGGAACTGGTTCTCTTTGGGATTTTGGCTGGGGGATGGGCGGGGGAGATGGCGCTGGCGAGCGCCTTTGTTCCCCACCAAACTGAGCTCTGTCGTCCGGGGGCTCAGCAGCTCTCCCTCCCTTTGTCCTCCAGCCTTCCCGCTTTCTGAGCAGAGCTGTTAACTTATGACCTCCCAGACGCTAAGTCGCGCTTGCTGTCGGAACACAGTCCATCAGGCCCCTCCGCTTTTGCAGGCCAGACTCCGGGGCTCTGCTTGGCCGGCGAGCCGCCCCTCCGCCCCGGCTCCCTCCCGCCAGTCCGTGGAGTGCGCACCGCCTCGCCGCCCTTCCTACCCTCTTCCGTGGGCCTCTCGTCTGCGCTTGGCTCCGGCGACTCCGTTCTGCTAATCCTCTGGCGGTTTTCTGGGTTATTTAGGCAGGTGTAGGTGGAGTCTAATTGATCAGCAGGACGCGCGGTGAGCCCAGCGTCCTCCTACGCCGCCATCTTCCTCCATAAATTTCTTACAAAGGAATTTAAAAATCATAACCAATAGGGGCACCTGGGTGGCTCAGCCTAAGCTTTGGACTCTTGATCTCGGCTCAGGTCGTGATCTCAGGGTTCGTGAGTTCGAGCCCCACATTCGGCTCTGCACTGACAGTGTGGAGCCTGCTTGAGATTCCATCTTTCCCTCTCTCTACCCCTTTCCCACTTGCTCTCTCTTTCTCTCTTTCTCTCAAAACAAATAAATAAACTTTAAAAAATAAAAAAGTAATAACCAATAAACATGTGTTCAAATTGATAAAGCAGGGCTTAACTAAATGAGAGGTAAGAAATAGCAGAGAAATTTAGAATTAAAGTCTTAGAAACCTCTGCCAATTAAAGATCAATCAGAAACGAAAATAAAGGAATTCCGGAAATAAGGCATAGACGTTCAGATTTGATTAACAACAACAAAAGAATCAGCTTATACACAACTTTTCAGGAACATGTCTACAGTGTTAAGTCAAAGCACATCTGTATCCTTCAATACCAAATGTCACTCTAATCAACAAAGACAGATGGGAACCCTTTCCTTGTGCTATTATCCCTTTTGTACCACATAACCACTGTATCCTCCTTTTACTAACAACTTCTATCTGGGAGACAGCAACATCACCCTTGTTCTAGCTCAGGTTTATCACACTAGTACAAGGCCCCAGAAAAGATTTCCATAAATGAATATATTTGATTAACTAAAATACGTGCTAAGCAATCAAGCCTACACTGAAAATAAAGCCAAAAATTGACAAACCACTGAATAATTTCAATAAAACTTGCTTTTAAATTAGTTTATGAATTTATCTCAGTTTTCTTTCCTACATGTCACTGGAAAAATTTTTTTTCTTTTAGTGTTTTTTATCATCCACATTATTATTTTGTTTTTTTTTTTCTTGCTTCATAGTAAAACCATCAGGATGAGATTATGCTACAGCCTCCTTTGGCCAAACTGACCTGCCAAGCATGTGGCAATCTTCTTGTTCCCACAAAGCAACCACCCATCTTTTCTTAGCTGGGATTCTGAAGCATGCCAAAGAGAGGAAATGATACAGGGTATCTCCACATACCTTAAGTCTTGGCCCTCCTCTCCCTCAAACAACAACAACAATAGCATTTTATAAAGATAGCTCTTAAGAGTCAAAGGAGAACTTAAAATGAGTAAAGTTAAATATGGCATTAAAAGTATCAGAATAAATAGTAGCTTTATTGTATATTCCTACTGTAATTCTTTTCATATTGAAAATTAAAAACCACAGATTTTCTAAGTAAGGTCCTACTTAGAACGTTTTGTGTTATAAATGGGCTCACTTTAACAGATTCATCCCTATCTATCTAGTTAGAAAGTACTCTAGTAAAATAATCACTAAACCCTTAAAAAATATTTTTTTATCTTGACCAATTCTACAGAAACCTGAATATTCTCTCTCAGATCATACAAATGAAAATTATGCTTTCCAACTGGGAAATTATATTTGATTGCGTTAGTCATGATAACGACAGTAACCTGTCTCTAGGCTGTTTATTTGAACTACATTAACCACACCAGATTTAATCTAGAAAGCCCGAGTTTAAGTGTTCAAAGACCATGTAAGCTAAAAGCTTAAATCAAGTCCATCCATGGATGGGCACTTCTGTTGTTGTTGCTGTTGTTAAAGATAAAGATCTGGGCTATTTTAAGAATCTCCTTGGTTAAAGATTTTGAATGCAGTTAAAAAAAAATCTATATACCTCAGACACTTGGCTAACCAAGAAGGTCAGGCTAAGGTTAAAAGAGGCGGTTCTCCAATTTATCAGTCTGAGAACATAAATATACTTAAGTAATGAAGGGGACAACACTGAGTACAAGTAACGTGGACACTCATTATCACAGTGCAAAATTTAAGATGTCCCCCAATGCATTTCATACTTTCATCACTGATATCAGTTCAATCTTCAATTGAATATATATATTTCCAGCATAGAATATGAACATATTTCTTCCTTACAAGAGCATATTTTGCATATCAACCTTAATCCATTTCTCCTCCTGCATTCCTTAAATTAGCTTGAAGTACCACCACCCTTTTCGTCATGGAGACTCATAATATTGAAGTCATTTTTTTTTTTACTTGTTCCCCTTATTCCATCACTATATGCAATAGGTTGCCAGGACCTATGGATGCTACTTTTACAGTAACCTCTCATGCATCCTCTGTCTCTAATTCTCCTGCTAGTATCCCAATTCAGAGCCTATTTCTGCACTCTTGTAATAACTAGCCTTCTGACTGGCCCCTGCATTAGCCTCTCCCTAGACTAACTTAAATACTGTCAGAGCAATGTTCCTAATGAACATCCCTGATTTTTCATTCCCTTGCTCAAATGCCTCACAATCTACAAAATAAGGTCGAGACTACCCAGCCTAACATTTAAAACCAGGTTCTGGCCACAATCTATGTTTCCAAACCTGGTTTTCCTCTACTTCTTTTCATAGCTATTTTTTCCTTTGTTTCAACTTAGACTCTTTTGCTCCCTAACTTCATGTTTCCTGCCTCTCTGCCCTGGCTCAAGATGGAAGTGACCTTTCCTTCCTTCTCTACATTGGCAGAACCTACGCTTCCTTCAAGGCTCAAGGTCTAGCTCAATGCCACATCCTCCACAAAACCTTCTCTTAATGTCTCATCTGGAAGTAATTGCTTCCTTCCCTGAAGTATTCTGGTAGTTATGTAAATACGTCTTTCTCAACTTTCTTCTGTTTTTTTCCCCCATCCTCAACTTTTCTAGAAGTTTCAACTCTTATATGCTTTTGTATTCTTTAATTGAATACAAAATAATAGGGATTTAAGGCAAGTAAACATTTTATATCAAAGAAGACATAATCTAATGCATAAAAAAATATTGGACTTAGGGCACCTGGGTAGCCCAGTCAGTTAGGCATCCAACTTCGGCTCAGATCATGACCTCATTGTTCATGAGTTCGAGCCCTGCATTAGGCTCTCTGTTGTCATCAAAAGAGCCCACTTCAGATCCTCTGTCCCCCTCTCTCTCTGCTCCTACCCCACTCATGATTTCTCTCTCTCTCTCAAAATTAAATAAAACTTAAAAAAATAAAAATAAAAATAAAAATACTGGACTTGATAATATAGCTAGACAGCAGTAAAAAAGAAGAAAGAACATTATGATAAGGAATGAGTACTTATATTTATATAACAAAGTAAAATACTCTTTTCTAAGGAATATGTCCTCAAATTATTTATTCTGCTATATTCTACTGCAAAACTTATGAGTACTTTTTAATAGACAAACATGCCTAATCCTTTCATTTCCACCTTTTTTGTTATTAACACTAATCAATGATGCTGACCTATCTCTAAGTAGTTGAAATAACATTTGAAACACTATCAATTCATTGCTTCTCGGCCTTTTGGCTAAGATCAAGTGAAACACTATCAATTCAAACTATGATCTGAGAGGTGATTTGAGATCACCTTTAAAACATCATCGAATTCATTTTTTTTCACAGATGTCTAGCAAAGTGCTTGGTACATAAAGAAATACTAAATATTGAGTGAATTAATCTACAAAATAAGAGTTTTGATAGTATTCATTAGCTACTATCTCTGAGTGATAATGCTGTACTCAGAAATCAAGCCAAGAATGAGCTGGACAGAAAATAGGTGCTCAGTAAATATTTCTTGAGTTTTGTTTATATAATTTTAGAACTGGAGAGGATGTTTGAGATGATTTGCCTTCTGGTAATTGCTTTCTCTTCTATGCTTTTTGCATATGTTTACTGAGGCACATGTATTAGCAAGTATTTATTTCGCTTTTCCTCATGTTAACTCCTTGAATGCAAAGATACTATGATGACCCCCAGGGAAGCCTGATGCTTGGCAAAGTAAAGGCACTCAAATGTTTTCTGAGTGAGAGTGAGACTAGAACACTGCTGTGCAACATGGTAGCCATTAACCACATGTGCCTATTTAAGTTAATTAGAATTAAATATAATTTAAAATTTAATTCTTTAGTCACACCAGCCACATCTGATGTGTTTGATAACCACATGAGGCTAACATCTACCATACTGAACAGAGTAGAGACTATTTCCATCAGTGTAGAAAGTTCTATTGGACAGTGCTGGTCTAGACTATTTCCCTCATTTTGCAGAACAAAATGAGCTCAGGGAAAGTGTCGCTTGCTCCAAATCAAACCTCAAAAGCAGAACTAGGATTAAAACTTGGAACTTCTAAATCAATGTCCGTCATTGTTAAATCATAACTAATTTAACATAACTCATTTCAGAGCTCCAATTGTATGTAGCCATAACTTAGAGCTGGTGATATTATGAGAGGCATGGTATTTGTCTTAGGATTGCCACAGAGGAAATTTTATTTTTGTATTGTAATTGATCAATGTACATATTTTAGAAACAGGAAATATATGACAGATAAAAAATGTACCTAGAAGTTCTGTACTTCTGGTGTAAAAGTAGAAAATAATGCTATTTTTAAAAATGCTTTCCAGCTGCCTAGCTAAACAAAATAGTATTCTGGCCTTCTGCCAATTTAATTAGAAAATGCATAGAATAGGTTCTGGTTTAATGGTTGCTTTTTTAGTTTGGTTTCTTTAAAGATTCCTCTTTGGTTTACTAATTGAAAAAAGAATATTTGGATCAAAGTCAACAACTTAATCAGGTTTATTCAGATTTGGGACTCAAGATTGATTTGGTGTGAATTCTTTTTTTTTTTTTTTTAATCTTTATTTATTTTTGAGAGAGAGACAGCACGTGAACAGGGGAGGAGCAGAGAGAGAGAGAGAGACACAGAATGTGAAGGAGGCTCCAGGCTCCTAGCTGTCAGCACAGAGCCTGACGTGGGGCTCCAACTCACAAACACTGAGATCATGACCTGAGCCAAACTCAAACACTCACCTGACTGAGCCACCCAGGCACCCCTGGTGTGAATTCTTAAAAGATTTCCTCAGCTTTTTTTTTTTTTTTTGAGAGCATCAGTAATTTCTAAAATGCTTTTAGAGAAATAGCCATATTTTCTATGATTTCCATAATGTGTTTGCTTATGAATTTATTATTTACTATTCTCTAGAAAGAGAAATCTAGTTCTGCCTGATATGAATAATTATAAAGAAATGAAGAAGTGATCATTCCCATAGCTACCTTAATATTAGACCATGAAGGAGGCAAGAGAAGAAAGGACCAAATCAGGGTTTAAGGATCCCAGAAAAGGTTTCAGCCTAGGGTTTCTTAGGTTTCTTAGGTTATCACACTTGAACAGCTAAAGAACCCACTGTAATCCACTGTAATTATTCCCTGACTGGAAAGAGTTGTTAACTAAACATGGTGGTTTCTGATAGAAAAGTGTACAATCCAGTGTTTGTTTTTTTAAGAGCCGCAAAGGCAATTTGCCATCTTTCCACAGAAATTTGAAAAAAGGTAAAAAGAATTAGTGATGAAAGAAATCAAGTTTTCAAATTACTGGAGACACCTCAGAAAGTAACCTAGTTCTTTCTTTGAAAGCTTTTATTCTTCTATCAGGCAAACTGATATTTAAGACACCTAAATATCAGTATTTAGGTATCAGTAATATCCCTATTTAATCACAGGACCCAAGAAAGAAGGAGTGTTTTTACTGCCATGTTTCCTTTGATGTGAAATTAAAAAGCTTTTGCTTGGCTAGGAATGTTTTATTCAAACTTCTATTTCATTCTCCTACAATCATTCCTGAATAACTCTAGTTTGGTTTCAGGCAATGGAAAATTAAGGCAAGTATTTGAATTAACACTTTTAGAATATATGCTTTTTCCAAACTCAATATAGCAGTATTTCCCATGAAATGAACAATGTACAGGGGAAAAATATGTTATGAACTCCCAATGTTAATTTAAATTATTGTAATTATAAGGTTTCCTAAATTACATTCAACATAAAATTGGGGGGCACCTGGGTGGCTCAGTCAGTTGAGCGTCTGACTCTTGCTTTCGGCTCAGGTCACAATCTCACAGTGGTTTGTGAGATCAAGCCTTGCATTGGGTTCTGCATTAACAGTGTGGAGCCTGCTTGGGATTCTCTCCCTGTCTCTCTCTGTCTCTCTCTCTCAAAATGAATAAATAAACTTAAAAATAATTTCATAAAAAAATAAAAATCACACACAAAGTTAAATGCTAATTTCTCAGTCACCTCACAAACCAGTATTCTGGTCAAGGGTTTGGGAGAGTGAGTGAGGGGCTCTGCTATAAGTTGCTGATAGAAAGACCTGGGTTGGGGAGCCTGGCTGGCTCAGTCAGTAGAGCGTTTGACTCTTGATCTTGGGGTTGTGAGTTTGAGCCCCACATTGGGTGTAGATATTACTTAAAAATATAAAATCTTAAAAAAATTAAAAAATGAGAAAGACCTAGGCTGATGGAGGCTTTCTCATCTTGAGCACCTGGCTTCCAAGGCCAGCTTGGCATCAACATGCAGACATTAGATGGGGAAAGAGTAAAAGAATCGCATGCGGGAGGTGTGGAGACATTTTTTACTGTCACAACTAGGAAGGAGGGTCATCTAGGGGGTAGAGGCCAGGGATGCTGCCAAACACTGTATAATGCACAGGACAGCCCCACACAACACAGAACTGTCTGGTTCAATGTGTAAATAGTGCCAAGGGTGAGAAGCTCGTTGTGACCTATATAATCTAATAAGGTATCTTCCCCAATCACATCCAATATATAATTATGAAGCAAATGTATTGCAGCAAATACTTCCAGGTGGGAAAGAGGAAAAAGGGAAAGACTGACCCACTGCAAAGATGAAATTCTGCATGGAGGCATCATGATGACCCTGAAGTGCGAGAGGTTTCTTGCTTCTACATTCTGCAATGATCCCTCTTGTTTATAGTTCTCTGTGGTCACTGGCTCTACCCTCTGAAAGCTTTTCCTCTAAGCCCGCATGTGAAAGAGGTGTGGAGAAACGTGAATTCCTTGTAAAAAGTACAGCTTTTAATATAGGCAAATGGTGTCTTTAGCAATATATTCCCTCAAAAACTGAAAGACTTCTGATCTATTTGCATCCAGTCAGTTCCATTTGCCAGTAACACTAAAGTTCTTTCCTAGAAATAATTCTCAACCTAATTTATTTCTTTGCTTTTTCACCTCTATGCTTCTCTTCTTCCCAAAGGGCTATCAGATTTAAATATGAAGGCCACACCCTAAATCTAATCTTTGCTGCAGGGCTGAATTTTAATGGACCTTTGTTGCTCAAAAGCTTTTTCAATCCTATTTCCTATTCTTTGAAGTACAGAGCAGTTTTTCCAATCCCTTGAGGCTCCAAATTTCTGTACTTTCTATATTCCTTTTCATTTATGCTTGCAAACCTGCTTATTATTGCATGAGCTCATCTCATTTTTCTATTTTTTCTATCTTTTTTATTCTACAGAAAGAGAGAGAGAGTGTGTGAGCGGGGGAGAGGGGCAGAGGGAAAGAGTGAGAGAGAATCTCAAGCAGGCTCCACACTCAGCATGGAACCCAACACAGGCCTCAATCCCAAACCCTGGGATTATGACGCAAACTGAAATTAAGAGTTGGACGCTCAACCGATTGAGCAACCCGGGCACCCCTCATTTTTCTAATATCTTGCTAAATGCAGCATTAAACTTAACCTACTAACATTTCATTTTCCAACCTCTTCTAGAGCTATGGACTTTGTAGTCACCTTATTAGCCTTCTCAAATACTGCACGGAATTTTTTTTACCCAATGTCTTGCCGTAGGTTTCCATTTTCAAGCTCCTAATAATAGTTTTCTTGTTGTCTACTGCCTGCCTAATTTTAGATTTGCACTCTACTTCTGTAACAATTTCTGTATTAAGGTAATGCTAGCTGTTGAGGAAAACATACCTCAAAAAGTCACAGTAAAATCTGTTTCTTGCTCCCATAACAGTTCAGTATAAGTGTTCCTGGTCACGGTTGGAGGAACAAAAGAATAACCCTTTGCCACATAGTCACCTAGGGCCCCGGGCGTATGGAGGCTCTATCATCTTCAGCAAGTAACTTCAAATTTTTCCCTTTACACCAAATTCCAACCAGCAGATGCCAGAAGAGAGGGAGGATTATGTGTAGGAGGTTTCTGTGAGCCAGGCCTGGAATTGGTGCCATTATTTCTGTTCACATTGCACTGGACGTTAGAATTGAAGCAAAAGTGGAGTGTGCATCTTTCATGAAGTATTCTTGAAGGAAGGAACATATCTTTGTTCCTTCGAGCTTCTTGCTGGCTGGAATGGACAAATGGCACTAAAGCTTAAGCAACCATCTTAGACCACAGGATGAAAAGCACATGTTAAGGATGATGGAGAAACAGAGTTTGGGTCCCTGGTAATCATAGAGCTCTCATTCAAGTTTTGGACTCTTTACCTCCTGACCTTAATTAAGAGAGAAATAAACTTCTGTCATATTTAAGCCACTGTTGTTTTGAGTTTTTTGTTTTTTGTTTTTAAGTTGTGGCTTACTCTAACTTTAACTTATATAGTTATTCTCTAATTGTTTGCTATGGTTACCTTTTCTTTTGCCCACTCCTTTTGGTTGAAGACCTTTAATACTTTCTTCTCATGGTAGAGGGGACCATAAGAACTACCAAATCTCTGACACAAGTAGTCTCAGCTCATGTCGAGAGCATCTTTATTGTTTTACCTGAGAGATAAAACACTTAGGATTGGCCCATAAATTCAGATCATTTCAAGAAACACTATTGAATACCCACTAATGTCAGATACTGGGTGAGATACAAGAGATACAAAGGTGATTACAAACCATCCCTGCCTTTGGGAACTTTATTATAGGCTGTAGGGTAAATACTTAGATCTGCTGCCTCAACTTCCAATCTATCACTCTATTTGAAGAACTTGGAAAGCTAAAAATTATATTTCTCAAACTCCCTTGCTACCCAAATTCTAGGTACAAATAAGGTCTGCCAAATAGATGCACTTATGGGGGAAAAAAAATAACAGGTGCAAGTAAAATGAAGTGAAATGTTCCTGCTGCAGTAGCCATGTACAAGCAAGATGTGACAATGTGTTTACAGCATCCAGCCTCTTCACATGGGCTTCATGGTGGTGGTGGCAGCAGAAACAGGGTCCCATTGTCAGCTTCCCAGCCCAGCTACATTGTATAGTGTACGAGATATAGCCTATAGTCAGAATAGGCTAGTAACATGCTGTAGTAACAAGCAATCCCCAAAATCACAGTGGCTTAATGCCACAAATTTTCTTTCTCAGTGACAAAAAAAAAAAGTTTACTGCATGCACAGCAAAGGAGACCATCGACAAAATGAAAAAAGCAACATATAAAGAATCATACAGGGGCGCCTGGGTGGCTCAGTTGGTTAAGCGGCCGACTTGGGCTCAGGTCATGATCTCGTGGTCCGTGAGTTCGAGCCCCACGTCTGGCTCTGTGCTGACAGCTCAGAGCCTGGAGCCTGTTTCAGATTCTGTGTCTCCCTCTCTCTGACCCTCCCCCGTTCATGCTTTGTCTCTCTCTGTCTCAAAAATAAATAAACGTTAAAAAAAATAAAATAAATAAAAAATTAAAAAAAAAAAGAATCATACAACTCATAGCAAAAGAACCCCCAAAAAATCCAATTAAAAAAATGGGCAGAGGAAATGAATAGACGTTTTTTCCAGAGAAGACATACAGATGACCAATGAGTACATAAATGCTCAACGTTACTAATGACCAGGGAAATACAAACCAAACCACAATTAGATATCACCTCACACCTGTTAGAATGGCTATTATCAAAAACTTCGGAAATAACAAGTGCTTGGAAGGATGTGAAGAAGAGGAAACACCTGTTCACTTGTTGGTGAAATGAAAATTGGTGCTGCCACTATGGAAAACAGTATGGAGGTTCCTCAAAAAATTAAATGTTGAGCTACTATATGATCCAGAAATCCCATTTCTGGGTATATATCTGAAGGAAACAAAAATCACAGTCCCCCCAAAATATCTGCACTCCTGGGGTGCCTGGGTGGCTCAGTCAGTTAAGCATCTCTTGATTTTGGTTCAGGTCAAAATCTCACATTTCATGAGATGGAGCCTCATGTCAGGCTGCATGCTGACAGGGTAGAGCCTGCTTGGGATTCTCTCTCACTACCTCTTTGTCCTACCCCTGCTGGCATGTGCTCTGTCTCTCCTTCTCTCTCTCTCTCTCTCTCAATAGATAAACATTAAAATATATATCTGCCCTCCCATGTTCATAATAATTATTTATAATAACCAACTCCTGGAAATAAATTTAAGTGTCCATCAATAGCTGAAAATATAAAAAAAAATGTGGTATGTTTATACAATGACGTCTTATTTAGCCATAAAAAAGAAAGACACCCTGCCACTTGGAACAATATGGATGGACCTTGAGGACACTATGCTAAGTGAAATAAGTCAGACACAGGAAGACAAATGCTGCATGATCTCACTTATATATGGAATCTAAAAAACAACAACAACAGCAAAACCAAATTCATAGATACAGAGAACAGACTGCCAGAAGTGTGGGGAGAAGGGAAGGCAAAACAGGGGTAGGGGGTCAAAGTTATAAGATAAATAAGTTCTGAGATGTAATATATACCATAGTGACTGTAGTTAATACTGTACTGTGTATTTGAAAGTTGCTAAGAGAGTAGATCTTGAAGTTCTCATCACAAGAAAACAAATTTGTAACTATGTGAGGTGATTGATATTAACTAAACTTAAGGTAATCACTTCATAATATATACCTATATCACATCATTATATTGTACATCTTGGACTAATCTAATGTTATATGTCAATTATATCTCAACAAAACTGGGGGGGCAGAACTTTACTATGGGTGTGGTTAGTTGTTCTTCATGTGCTGACTCAGTGGTCTGGGCTGCTTCGATCTTGTGGCTACTACATTTTAACCCAATATTTCCTCTATGACTGTTGTGGCAAGGAAGAGAACGTCTAGAAAACTTTTCAAAGGCTTTTCACTGCCTCATTCTTGAACTGACACATTACTTCTCACATTTGATTGGCTAGAGCTAGTCACGTGGCCCCACCTAACTGCAAGAGGATCAGGAAAGGTAATCTTCCATAGGCCCAGGCAACAAAGGAGAATCAGATATTAGTGAACACTAGTAATGTTTACTATAAATGATGTGACCTTGAATTCAACAGTCTGTTGACTTCCATTCCTCCAGCCCTTTCAAGGGTTTGAAGCACTGAATTGCCTGATATAGTTTTGTTTTTTGAAATATGTAGAGTGGTTTCAGGTCCTGATGGTGAACCTGACTGAATCAGATATGGGCTGGTAGCTTTCTGTCTCCTTACCTTTAACTTCTCTCTACCCCTCTGTGCCTTACTCTGGGTTCCAGAAGGCCATCCTCTATGAACTGCATCTTCCAGGTTCCTTTGTCCTCTGCCTTTGGATCATGGGAGGTACCAGCAGGAGCTCAGAGGCAGGAAGTGAGAGAGGTCAGGATATTTATCCCCCCTCATTTCAACTCCCCACCAAACTGTGGGTCTCTTACCCTGCCCTCAGAAAAGAGTCCTTTTATTAAACTTTCCTCATGTAAAAATTTTGAGTGTGATATCTGTTTCTTGCCTGGACTTTGATTCATAAAAGGTGTTTAATAATCACACCATGGATCAAAAAGAGAGTGCTACTAATTCTCTCCCTCCTCCAGCTGAAGGTCTTTATAAAATGCAAATCAAAATATATCATTCCTCTGTGTTAAAATGTCTAAGGCTGGCTATTATATCCTTGTCACCACACCCCACTCTAAGTTGTGGCCAGACTAAACTACTTTCAGTTCCTCTTGCACCATGGTCTCTCTTCCTCTGAGCCTTTGCACATGCAGTACCTTCTTCCTGGTAACTGCTCCCTACCCCCCACTCTCATCATTCAGACATCAGCGTAAATGTCACTTACCCCAGAAACTCTTCCATAAGAGTTAGAGGTTATTATGTGTTCCCAAGGAAACCTCTATTTACCAGCACATATAGATAGAACTCGAAGTTACATCGTACTGCAACTGCCTGGGGACTTACCTGTGTCCTCTGGTAGACTGTAGCATATAAAACTGGGACAGCAACTCAGATCTCTAGGGCCTATTAAGGTGCTTGGTATATAACAGGCTCTCAACAAATCTTAGATAGTACCCAAATGTTATTGAAAAAGCCTGAAGCCTCCTCCTCTACCTACTGTCCTATCTCTTCTCATTCACTGACAAAAATCATAAAAAAATTTTAGTCACCCAGTTCTCTTTACTACCTTTAATTTACTTCCCGGACCATTTGAATCTTAATTGGCCACCACCTTTTAAGGGGACTTCTCTTGCCAATGGTACCAATGACCTCCTAGATCTTCAAATAGATTCTTTTTAGTCTAAATCCTCCAGGAATGCTCTGCAGGCTTTCTGGAAACTCCCTCCTCTGTTCTCCAGGGACCATGGCGTGCATGCACGCGCGCTCTCTCTCTCTCTCTCTCTCTCTCTCTCTCTCAATATTCTGTTTGCGAATCTATGCTATCCTCCATTCATTTATAAGCCCCTGTTTGTCTTGTTCATTCCTATCTCTAGTACTGAGCATAGTGCCTGGCACACAGGTCTTAATAACTATAAATTTCAAATGATTAAAACTCTTGGTTTTCAGGTCATCTCTCTTGATCTCCTCTTTCTTTGACTGTCTCAGGCACCTTCATAGGCTCCTCTTCTCCCATCTACCCATGAAATATTGTTCAAAGTAACTCATTTTTATCCACCTCTGGGGCTTCAGCCATCAGAGAAAATACTCTAAATTCCACATGTTTTCAATCTTAACCTTTCACCTGAGCTAAGGCCGCCCTCCTCGCCCTATATATCTCACAGGCAATTCAAATAAAGACTCATTATCTCTTCTATTCCCAGCCTGCCCTCCTCCTGCTTCCAAAACTCAACCAATGGAATTAACATGCATCTAATTGTCCAAATTACATACCCCAAAGTCCCCTTAACTCTTCCCACTGCCTTTCCTCCCTGTCCTGTTGGGCAGCCAACTTTATCCACTACCAACCCCCCAGCCCCAAACTCCTGTACTCTGCCTCTGGGTCTTCTATTTCTTCCACCCTGAACACGGGAAAATCCTATTCATCCTTATCCAGAAAGTGTCAACTTCACTTAATTGTTTCCTCTTCTGAGTTCTAGACAAATTGCTTCTTCATTCTGAACAAACACAACTTGATGCTAGATTTAGTTTTTAATGACTGCTTTATATATGTCTCTCACTAAGTTGTTAAATTCTTGAGGGCAGGTTTTTGGTTTTTTGATCACTGGGTCTAGCCAATGACTGACATTTCAGGAAATTAAAAACTATTTTATATAAATGAATGCATGAATAAAAGAGTGAACTGAGAATGAGAAGCTCTTCAATTACAGCTTTCAGAGATTAGTGGGAGGGAATATTTGAGTTGAAAGGACAATTCAGTTTGAAAACACTAACTTTATGTATCCAAGTAGGCAAATATATTGTAATAACATATGCATGCCTATGGAAAGAAGGTAATTGCTATGCATCTAAGGAGGCTTTATTTTCAGGCTTTTCAGTTCTTTGTTATCAACAGCCACAATTTAAAAGGGAAGGTATTCTTTTAACCCTTCCTATAGTCTTTTATTCTAGGGATAGGAATTAAAGTATAAATAAGACAGGGCACCTGGGTGGCTCAGTTGGTTGAGCGTCTGACTTCCCCTAACGTCATGATCTAACAGTTCCTGAGTTCCAGCCCCATGTCTGGCTGTGCTGACAGCTTGGAGCCTGGAGCCTGCTTCTGATTCTGTGTCTCTCCCTCTTCCTCCACCCGTCCCCCACCCCCCCCCCCCACCCCCCTTGTGTTCTCTCTCTCTCTCTCTCTCTCTCTCTCTCTCAAAAATAAATAAATAACTTCACATACATACATACATACATACACATAAAGGAGAAAATGCGTCCACAGTAGTTGAGTGCCTGGGCATTTGGTAGGCCCTCCACACATTTTAATCCCTTTCCTTTTTCCTACCTCGTCCTAATATTAGAAGCCTCCTGACTTCAGAATACGTAAAGGAAATCTTAGTTATAGGATTTCAATTTGATGAAAGTAACGTCGTGGAGATTCTGATTAACCCTATTAACCCATGACTCTCAAACTCAAGAGGGGTGGAAAAAAATCACTGGAGGGGGAAGGGAGAAAGGAGGCGAAGCAAAAACTGAAAGAAGGCTGGGGGGAAGCTGTAGAAGGAAGCTCCATTTTGGTTGGGTTTTGTCTTTTTTTAACCCCAGAGAGGCGTGACGCTCTAACTGCCGTCGTGGGTCAATTTCCCGGCGAAGCGCCCGCCCGCCCCGAATTTCCTCGCCCGCCCTCCCGCTTCCGCCCGCGGTGCGCTGCTGGCCGCCGCCGCTGGGGGCGCCTCTGGCCCGGTTGGCGCTGAGGCGGCGGCGACAACGGCAGTCTTCAAGTCTTCGCCTCTCTGGGCTCTCAGACGCGCGGCGGCGGCGAGCTGCACACCGAAAAGGCGCCCACCGCCCAGGCGAGCTGCAGCACGACCGCTCCTCGCGGGCGGGCGGGGTCCGCGCCGCCGCGCTCCGGCCCGGGCTGCCGCGAGAGGCGGCGGCGGAGGCGGCGGCGGCCCCTGCCCCGGCTCCAGCCGGCCCGCGGCGCCCCCCGGCCGCGCCCCCGCGCGCAGCTCGCGGCCCTGGCCCTGGCCCTGGGGCTGCGCGGACCCGGGTCTCCGGCGAGCTGAGGCGGCGGCGCCGGCCCGCGCGCCCCTTGGGGCCGCCCCCGCATCCCGCTCGCCGGCGTCTGGCTCTCACGATGATGAAGAAGAAGAAGTTTAAGTTTAAGGTGGACTTTGAGCTCGAGGAGCTCTCCTCGGTGCCCTTCGTCAATGGGGTCCTCTTCTGCAAGATGCGGCTGCTGGACGGCGGCAGCTTCACCGCGGAGTCCCCCAGGTAACTCGCCCTCGGAGCCTCCCGAGCCGTTCCGCCTGCCCCGAAGGGGTTTGTTTCATGGGCAGCTTGTCTTTCCTTGCCCCGTTTACTTCAGGGGGAAGGCCAGCCTCGTGAGCTCCTCGTCCTCTAGGGACCCAGTCTGAAATCAGTCAGGAGTTTATTGATCTGCACAAAGTGCTTCGCAAATGGGTCCATCCCAGCTGGGCTTGGCTCCTGCTCTCCTGATTCCAGATGGTTCCTGGTATCTACTCTTCCCTCCTAAATTCTCTAGGAATGGGTGCAGTGGCCAGAAGGGAGAGAATGCTTCTGGTTTCTCTTAAGACATTTACGTATTTGTGAAATGCAAAGTGGAAATTGAACTGTTATTGAAACAGAAACAAAAATAACCCAAACCGCTTGCGTTCCAAGAGCCCTCACTCTGAACAGAAACCTGTGCTTAGCATTAACTCCTTTTCTTTTGTTTCTTAGTGGGGGGGGGGGGGGGGGGGTACTCAGAAGCCCAGGATGTGGCCAAGGTAGGCCTGATCAGGCTTGTCTTGACTTCAGTCAAGTGTTCCCTGGCAGATGAGACAACAGTCTGTGCCTCATCGGAAAGCTGCGTCTCCAGTTACGCGCTCAACACTCACTGAATTACCAGCCTTGAGGTGGCCACTAGTGGCTCTCAGTGTAAAGGACTTGGAACCAGAAGGAAAGCCCAGACCTGCGCTCATTTTGAAATGAACCCCAAGGCACTCTCAGGGAGAGTCGTTGGCATATTGCGGACTGAAGTCAAGGGTCATAGTGTTCCTTAAGTAATTTAAGGCCTATTGGGTAGGTTGACAGATTTACCCTAAGGTAAGTGTTCTTTAAGAAAATAGGAAATTTACATAATTTTTAAAAATGAACTTTTAAGTTCCTGAGATCAAGAAAAGAGATTAACAATTAATACTTATTTTGCCTAAATTTACTGTTCATGAACTTTATTTTTACCCTAAAAAATATTCTGCTTTCTTTTGATCTGTCATCCCTATTAATGTAAAGAGAATAAGATAAATAGGTTGTGAAATTGGGGCCAGAAGATTGTCTACAGTGGCAACACTGAAGCCTATAGAAGCCAGAAAATGTAATGGCTAGTTGGCCAAAGCCAAGGATTTATAAAACATTATTGACTCTCAGAATTAAAAAACAGTTAGCCAAGGATACTTTTAAAAATTAAACTGTGATGACAAATCTTTTGTGGCTATTCAGCTAATTAATTACACTGCAATCATTTTAACACACTGGTAGGAGAACAGTGTAACTTAAAATGGTGCACCAACTATTGTACCAGCTCCTAAAGTGTTGAAAAACCAAAGCCAATTCTTGAATGTCCTGTAGGTACAAATGACTGTTATCCTGGATCTTACCCTGTTTGCTGCAGGGTCACATGCCCCACTAATGGCTGTTAGACCAGCTCTTCTGGGCCAGTGATGACACCTGGTGGTCAGGGTACTACTTCTCTCTTAACTCTTTCCTCCCTCAGATTATTGATTTGGCTTGCTACTGACAAATCGTTATTTCAGTGTTGCAGGTAATCATTTATTCAGCAAATACATGTAAATTGGGTCCTTTAAGCTTATTACCTTATTTCATTCTCACAGAAAACCTGTGAGGTAGGGATTCACATTTTATGAATGAATAAACTGAGACTCAGGTTAACTTTCCCTAGGCATCCACATGTGGTAAGTGAAATGCCAAGATCTTGATATGGGTCTGTCTGATTTCAGATTGATGCCAGATGAAGGAGAAAAGTGTGCTGTGCTGAGTAGGGAGCTTCCTAATGGTTTTAACAAGCAAGGGGTATTATTTGATTTCTAATTTGCAAGAGTTGGAAAGGAAAAAGCAGAGTATCCTGGGTTAAATTCACCCCCTTCTCTTCCAACAAAAATGTGACCTTAATGAAAATCAGTAGGGTTGAGAATAGTGCTCTATCCGGCCAAATAAAAACCCCTGTAGTTTGGAGGGAAATGATTCATAAGGAGCCTGTGCCTTGTTAGGGAGAGGTAGTTTGTGTAAAGCTAAGAGCAAGGATTTAGGATAAGGCAGATCTGAGCCTAAATCCTGACTCCACCGTGGTAAACCTGGGTAGGTTACTCAGCCTCTCAAAGATTGCATCTACAAAATAGAAACCATCACTGGCATATGGGGTTGTTGTGAGGATTTAGTAAGTTGATGTACCAAAAACAGATATCACAGTGCTCTAGCACACAATTGACATTTAAAGAGAAGACGAGGAGCTTGTCTGAGAGGGTTTGCTTCCTTTAGATGTTGATACTTAACTCCTTTATCCTGACAATTACAAAAGTGTTGGTTTGAAAACGATACCTTAGGGGCGCCTGGGTGGCTCAAATAGTTAAGTGTTGGACTTCGGCTCAGGTCATGATTTCGCGGTCTGTGAGTTCAAGCCCCACATCAGGCTCTGTGCTGACAGCTCAGAGCCTGGAGCCTGCTTCAGATTCTGTGTCTCCCTCTATCTCTCTGCCCTTCCCCCACTCACGCTGTGTCTCTCTCAAAAATAAATAAACATTAAAAAAAATTGAAAAATGTACCTTATTCTACGAGGGGAGAAAAAAACCTGAAATATCTAAAGGATGTGAATTATTTTTAAATTACCTAATTTTTAATTATTGGGTACCAGGCTAGGCATTGCATCTGTAATTAAATGCTAGAATTTAATTTTTTTAAATAACTTTATGTGCCTCCTATAAATCAAATATGGCTAACACTATAACATTTCTCCCATAAAAAATATGAAATTGGGGCACCTGTGTGGCTCAGTCGGTTGGGCATCCAACTTCAGCTCAGGTCATGATTCATAGTTCCTGAGTTCGAGCCCTGATTGGGCTCTGTGCTGACAGCTCAGAGCCTGGAGTCTGCTTCCAATTCTGTGTCTCCCTCTCTCTGGCCCTCCCCTGTTCACGCTCTGTCTCACTCTCTCAAAAATAAATAAACATTTTAAAAAAATATATGAAATTAACTTCATAGAAAAGGGTTAACATAGCAGGCCCAAGACTAATTTCTTTTTTTTTTTTTTTTTTTTTAATTTTTTTCAACGTTTATTTATTTTTGGGACAGAGAGAGACAGAGCATGAACGGGGGAAGGGCAGAGAGAGAGGGAGACACAGAATCAGAAACAGGCTCCAGGCTCTGAGCCATCAGCCCAGAGCCTGACGCGGGGCTCGAACTCACGGACCGCGAGATCGTGACCTGGCTGAAGTCGGACGCTTAACCGACTGCGCCACCCAGGCGCCCCAAGACTAATTTCTTAAAAAGACCTGCTTACAATGTTTTTGCTGGCATCAGGGAACTTGAATGGTCATCAGTTCCCTACACTGATGTAAAACTTTAGAGTGTCTCACTGTGCCTAGACTACAAACAATGTGATTTACGCTGAATACTTTCCAGGAGTCTGGAATTTTGGTCTGTGCCAGGGGGAAGGGTGGCTATATGACCAGTCACCAAATGAGCTTCCTTGGTAGACGACAGGTGTTGCCACAATTTGATGCCGGAGAAACTGTGTTCTGGGTGACTCCACTGGGAAGACTTAGAAACTTGCCCATGGTTTCCAAGGACTTTGGTCCATGAACCTTTTCCCTTTACTGATTCTGCTTTGTGTCCTTTCACTATAATAAATCTTAGAAATGAGCATGACTATATGCTGAGTCTTATGAGTCTTCCCAGTGGATCACTCAACCTGGGGATATTCTTGGAGACCCCTGATGCATGAATGTACATAAAATAATAATTCATTTTTTTAGAGAAAAGCCTTAGAGGTACATATCAAATTATAAATATATTTAGCTTTATACAGAAATTAAAGATGCAGATCATTCATTGCTCACCAAATATTAATTGAGCATTTACCAGGTTTCTAACTGTGTATCAGGGGCTCTGAGAAGGACAACAAATAAAAATGCCCATAAATGAATTAGCTCTACTTAATGAAATTAGATCATAGATGTATAATTGCTCACCAGTAGGAGACAGTATGATTTAGTGGCTAATCAATGGGTGAGACAGTATATGAGTGTTGTTGAAATTCTGTAGGTAGAGGATTTATTTGCAGCTGAAATGGTTACTGAAAACCATATTGGCTTTTCAGCTGAGCATGCCAGGAGGATGAATTTGCATTGACAAGGAAGTGAGGGTGAGAGGGCAGCTTGAGCAGGTTATCAGTAGGAGCTGGTGACAGATCAGCTTGATTGCAGAGAGAGTTCACACCGAACAGAAGCAAAGATAAAGACTTTGAAACCATTTACAAAGAGTTTGCTTTCCACTGCTCATTGGATAAAAGTCAATTTGAGATTCTTGCACTAAGGTGTAATGTGATTAAAATGGTATTGAAGATGGCTAGCGGGCTGATGTTTGTCAGATTCAAGTGGGGATAGACTAGAAGTGGGGAGACAAAGTAGGAGTCTGTTAAAATAACCCAGGAAGGAGCTAGTAAGAACCTGAACTTGGAGGTTGTTCTATATAAGTAACTGATAAAATGATAATGCTATGACAAATGCCCTTATGACATGACAAAGAAGTCCAGAAGAATCTTTGTTTCATTTTGTTTTGTTGAGGTATATCGTGGTGTATTTGAGGTGTATTTGTTGATACAATACTTTGGGGGGAGGATATGAAGAGGTAGGTTTTATGTTTAACACACAACATTGAGGTGACAGTGAGCCTGATAAGCACTTAGAGAAATTTATTGTAGATTTCTTAGCTTCTGTTCTATTGCAAATAAGGCTGCTTACTAAACTTTTCATCTAGAATTTCCTTACACTGTTTTGCCTTTTTATCAACGTTTATTTATTTTTGGGACAGAGAGAGACAGAGCATGAACGGGGGAGGGGCAGAGAGAGAGGGAGACACAGAATCGGAAACAGGCTCCAGGCTCCGAGCCATCAGCCCAGAGCCCGATGCGGGGCTCGAACTCACGGACCGCGAGATCGTGACCTGGCTGAAGTCGGACGCTTAACCGACTGCGCCACCCAGGCGCCCCTGTTTTGCCTTTTTAAAGATAAGTAGTGAAAATTAATTTTAGAAGGATCCAGTTTCTCCTGGGAAAGTGTGCTTAGTGAAGGGGTTAGAAATAATATAAAGACCAGAATGTGTTTATTTGTGATAAATGTTATTAAAATTGTCAGATTTTACATATCATAATAAATAAAACATTCAGATAACACTTTGTATGATTACAGTAATCTAATAAACTGAAACCCAATTATTGCCTAATAAAATATTTTTGAACCTTTCAAAAAGACAGAAAATTACATTATTTAAATCTTTTAAGAGCATGCTTCCTTTGTAAAAGCATTTAAATCTCTTGAGGTTTCTTAAGATTGTGAGAACAAGTTTCATTTCTGGTCTGCTTTAATAAAGGAATAAGAAGAAAATTTTCCTGCATTTTTAGGATTCCCAAGTTTGCCATATTTTGTTCAGCTTTTTCTGTGCTCATCACTAAATACTTCTCTAAGTTTCACATGAGCCTGTGGCAAAAACCATGTGAATTCAGGGAGTGTCTGGAAAGCTAATGAGCACATCTGTGTGTTGGATCTTTTACTCTGTAAACAAGCTGAAGGGATTTCTTCTCTTTGGCCAAGGTACGTCTTCATGTTTTCAAGATTTTAGTTCACTGTGCATTGTGTACTTATTTTTAATAATTTTTTTCCATATTGCAAAAGTGAGAGATTCTTATGAAAAATTTAGAAAATAGACGGGTGCCTAGGTGGCTCAGTAGGTTGAATGTATGACTTCAGCTCAGGTCGTGATCTCATGGTTGGGTTTGTGGATTCAAGCCCCACATGGGGTTTTGCAACGACAGTGCAGAACCTGCTTTGGATTCTATCTCCCTCTAAAAAAAAAAAAACAAACATTTAAAAAAAATTTTTTTTAATTTAGGAAATAGAAAAGCAAAAAGAAAGAACAAAAGTTGCATATAAAGGACCAACTAGAAAGTATCGCTATTATATTTTGGTATATAACATGGGAGTCTTTATTGATACACACACACAGATCACATCACATCACATACTTTTTTAAAATCCAAAATAGTATCATAATGTACTTAATATGTTTTTCCCTTAATGTGTCTTCCCATATCATTACATATTCAATTACAAAATATTTTTTAATAGGTTGTATATCATTCATTCCATTGTATGGATCTCCATGGTTAATTGAACCATGCCTCTTTTGAAATAGTCTTTATTCTATGCTACCTTTTTTTTTTTAAGTTTATTTATTTATCTTGAGAGAGTGCCCAGGAGTGGGGCGGGGCTTGGGGGGGTGAGGGGCGCAGAGAGAAAATCCCAGGCAGGCTCCGCACCATTAGCACAGAGCCCCTTATGGGGCTCAAAACGACAAACCGTGAGATCATTACCTGAGCTGAAACCAAGAGTCAGATGCTTAACCGACTGAGCCACCCAGGTGCCCCTCTCTGCTATCTTTTTAATTAATACTTTTATGAACACACTACAGTGAGCATCATTAAAACCAAATTTTGTGCACATCCATCATTATTTTTTAGGACTAATACTTAGAAATGGAATTACTGAATCAAAGGGAATGCAGATTTCTAATGCCCTTGATGAATTATCAACTTGCCATTCAGTACACTAAGTTGACTTTTTAAGGTAAAAAATACTAATGATTAGCAAATATGAAAAATAACCAGTATTAGAAATGCTGTTTGGCCATATGGCACAGAATTCTATTTTTTCATATATAATTCACATATATATCATATTAGTTTCAGGTGTACAACATAGGGATTTGACATTTGTATACATTGCAAAGTGGTCACCACAATAAGTCTAATTACCATTTGTCACCTTACAAAGTTAATACTCTATTATTGACTATATTTCCCATGCTGTATACTATATCCCTATGATTTATTTATTTTATAACTGGAAGTTTGTACTTCTGAATACCCTTCACTCATTTCGCATCCTCCCAACCCTTTCTCTCTAACAACCGCCAGTCTGTTCCCTATATCTATGAGTCTGGGTTTTATTTAAAAAAATTTTTTTTTACCATTTTCATTTATTTTTGAGAGACAGAGACAGAGCATGAGCAGGGGAGGGGCAGAGAGAGAGGGATACATAGAATCCAAAGCAGGTTCCAGGCTCTGAGCTGTCAGCATAGAGCCCGACACAAGGCTGGACCCCACGAACCATGAGATCATGACCTGAGCTGAAGTTGGATGCGCAACCAACTAAGCCACCCAGGTGCCCCTTGTTTTGTTTTTTAGTTTCAATATGTAAGTTAAATCATACAGTATTTGTCTTTGTCAGATTTATTTCTTTTATTATAATACAAGATCCATCCATTGTGCCATTGCCACAAATGGCAAGAAATCATTCTTCTTTATGACTGAATAATATTCCATTATATATGTATACCATATCTTCATCCATTCATCCATCAATGGACACATCAATAGACACATGTTTCTATTATCTTGGCTATAGTAAATAATGCTGTAGTGAACATAGGGTGAGTATATCTTTTTGAATTAATATTTTTTTCTTCAGATAGATAGCCAGTAGTGAAATTGCTGGATCATATGGTAGCTCTATTTTTAATTTTTTGAGGAATCTCCATACTGATTTCCATAGTGGCCACACCAATTTACGTTCCCACCAGTAGGGTTCCCTTTTCTTCACATCCTCCCTAATACTTGTTATTTCTTGTCTTTTTGATAATAGTTATTCTTAAAGGTGTAACGTATTTCATTGTGGTTTCGATTTGCATTTCCCTGATGATTCGTGATATTGAGCATCTTTTCATGTGCCTGTTAGCTATCTGTATGTCTTCTTTAGAAAAACATCTATTTAAATCCTCTGCCTATTTTTTTTTTAGTTTTTATTTGAATTCCAGTTAGATAACATATAGTGTATTATTGGTTTCAGGTATACAACAAAGTGATTCTGCACTTCCATACAACACTTGGTGCTTATCAAAACAAGTGTGCTTCTTAATCCCCATCACCTATTAAACACATCCCCCCACCCACCTTCCCTCTAGTAACCATCAGTTGGTTCTCTGTATTAAGAGTCTGTTCTTGGTTTGCCTCTCTTTTCTTTTTCTCTTTGCTCATTTATTTTGTTTCTTAAATTACACATATGAGTGAAATCATATGGTAATTTGTCTTTCTCTGACTTATTTTGCTTAGCACAATACTCTCTAGCTCCATCCATGTCCTCACAAATGACAAGATTTCATTGTAGATATGTCTCTTGAAGCAAAGGAAACAAAAGCAAAAATAAACTATTGGGACTTCATCAAGATAAAAAGCTTCTGCACAGCGAAGGAAACAATCAGCAAGACTAAAAGGCAGCCTACAGAATGGGAGAAGATATATGCAAATGACATATCTGATGAAGGGCTAGTGTCCAGAATATATAAAGAACTTTTGAAACTCAACCCCCGAAAGACAAATAATCCAATTAAAAAATGGGCAGAAGACATGAACAGACATTTCTTCTCCAAAGAAGACATGCAGATGGCTAACAGACACATGAAAAGATGCTCAACATCACTAATCATCAGGGATATACAAATCAAAACTACAATAAGATATCACCACACACCTATAAGAATGGCTAAAATCAACAACACAAGAAACAACAGGTGGTGGTGAGGATGTGGTGAATGGGGAACCTTCTTGCACTGTTGGTGGGAATGCAAACAGGTATGGCCATTGTGGAAACAGTATGGAGGTTCCTCAAAAAATTAAAAACAGAACTACCCTATGATCCAGCAGTTGAACTATCAGGTATTTACCCAAGGAATATAAAAATACCAATTCAAAGGGGTACATGCACCCTGATGTTTATAGCAGCATTGTCTATAATAGCCAAATTATGGAAACAGCCCAAGTGTCCATTGACTGATGAATGGATAAAAAAAGATGTGTGTCTACACACACACACACACACACAGGAATATTACTCAGCCATGAATAAAATGAAATATGTGCCTATTTTTTTAATCTTTAAAAAAAATTTTAATGTTTATTTATTTTTGAGAGAGAGAGAGCACAGGGAGGGGCAGAGAGAGAGAGAGAGGGACAGAGGATCTAAGCCAGCTCTGTGCTGACAGCAGAGAGCCTGATATGGGGCTTGAAATCATGAACCGTGAGATCATGACCTGAGCCAAAGTCGAACACTTAATCAACTGAGCCACCCAGGCACCCCTCTCTGTCTATTTTTAATTTGATTGTTTGTCTATTTTTTTTTTAATTTTTTTTTCAACGTTTATTTATTTTTGGGACAGAGAGAGACAGAGCATGAACGGGGGAGGGGCAGAGAGAGAGGGAGACACAGAATTGGAAACAGGCTCCAGGCTCTGAGCCATCAGCCCAGAGCCTGACGCGGGGCTCGAACTCACGGACCGCGAGATCGTGACCTGGCTGAAGTCGGACGCTTAACCGACTGCGCCACCCAGGCACCCCTCTTTACACTTTTTTATGTCATCTTCAGTTTCTTTCATCAATGTCTTATACTTTTCAGTTTTTAGGTCTCTTGCTTCTTGGTTAAATTTATTTCTAGGTAACTTACTCTTTTTCCTAAAATTTATTTATTTATTTTTTTTTTTTTCGAGAGAGAGAGAGAGAGAAAGAGTGTATAAAGGGGGATGGGGGCAGCAGAGAGGGAGAGAGAAGGAGAATCCCAAGAAAGCCCCACGCTCAGCATGGAGTCCAGCGTGGGGCTCCATCCCACAACCCTGGGATCATGACCTGAGCTGAAATCAAGAGTTGTACACTCAACTAACTGAGCTAGCTAGGCGCCCCTATTTTATTCTTTTTTATAGAATTGTAAATGGGATTATTCTCTTGATTTCTCTTTCTGCTACTTTGTTGTTGGTGTATAGAAATGCAACAGATTTTTGTGTATTAATTTTGCATCCTGCAGCTTTACTGAATTCGTTTATTAGTACTGTCTTTTGGTACAATCTTTAATGCTTTCTATATGTAGTATCATGTCATCCGCAAATAGTGTCATCTGCAAATGTGACAATTTCACTTCATTTCCAAATTATATGCCTTTTATTTCATTTTCTTGCATAATTTTTGTGGCTAAGCCTTCCAATGCTGTGTTGAATAAAAGTAGGGATAGTAGGGGCACCTGGGTGGCGCAGTCGGTTAAGTGTCCGACTTCAGCCAGGTCACGATCTCGCGGTCCGTGAGTTCGAGCCCCGCGTCAGGCTCTGGGCTGATGGCTCAGAGCCTGGAGCCTGTTTCCAATTCTGTGTCTCCCTCTCTCTCTGCCCCTCCCCCGTTCATGCTCTGTCTCTCTCTGTCCCAAAAATAAATAAACGCTGAAAAAAAAAAAAAAAAAAAGTAGGGATAGTGGGCATCCTTGTCTTGTTCCTGATCCTAAAGGAAAAGCTTTTAGATTTTCACTGTTTAGTATGACATTAGCTGTGATTTTGTCAGTTATGGTCTTTATTATGTTGAGGTACATTCCCTTTAAACCCAATTTGTTGAGAGTTTTTATCTTGAGTGAATGTTGCAATTTGTCAAATGCTTTTTCTGCATTTATTGAGATGATTGTATGCTTTTTATCTTTTATTTTGTTAATGTGGTACATAATGTTGATTGATTTACAGGTATTTAACCATCCATGCATCCCTGAAATAAATCCCATTTATTTGATCTTGGTATATGATCCGTTTAATGTATTGTTGAATTCAGTTTGCTAGTATTTTGTGAGTATAGTGCAGCTATGATCATCAGGAATATTGGCCTGTAATTCTATTTTTGTGTGCAGTATCATTATGTCATTTTGATATCAGGGTAGTGCTGGCCTCATAAAATGAGTTTAGGAGCTTTCCCTCTTCAGTGTTTTTTGCTTGTTTTGTTTTTAAGAGTTTGGGAAGGGGGCGCCTGAGTGGCTCAGTTGGTTAAGCATCCCACTCTTGATTTCAGCTCAGGTCATGATCTCATGGTTCATGGGATCAAGCCCCGCATTGGGTTCCTTGCTGATAGCGAGAAGCCTGCTTGGGATTCTCTCTCTCCCTCTCTCTGCCCTTCCCCTGCTTGCGTGCTCTCCCCCCGCCCTTCTCCAAAAATAAATAAACTTTTAAAAAATAGTGTTTAAAGAGTCTGGGAAAGATAGGTATTCAATCTTTGAGTTTTTGGTAGAATTCACCAGTGAAACCATCTGGTCCTGGACTTCTGTTTGTTGAGAGATTTTTGATTATTGATTTGATCTCTTTAGTAGTAATCAGTATGTTCAGAGTTTCTATTTCTTCATGATTCAGTCTTGGAAGATTGTAAACTTCTAGGAATTTATCCATTTCTTCTGCGCTGTCCAATTTGTTGTCATATAATTGTTCTTAGTATCCTCTTGTGATCCTTCATATTTCTGAGAAGTTGTAACTTCTCCCTTTTAATTTCTGAATTTATTTGAGCCATCTTTCTTTTTTCTCTTGGGGAATCTAGCTAAAGGTTTGTCAATTTTATTTACCTTTTCAAAGAACCAGCTCTTAGTTTCATTGACCATTTGTCTTTTTAAGTCTCTCTTTTATTTATCCACTCTGATCTTTATTATTTCCTTCTTTCTCCTAACTTTGGGCTTCATGTGTTCTTCTTTGTCTTGTTTCTTTAGGTGTAAAGTTAAAGTGTTTATTTGATATTTCTCTTATTTCTTGAGGTATTGCTATGAAATTTGTCTCTTAGAACCTCTTTTACTGTATCACACAGATTTTGGTATGTTATATTTTTGCCTTCATTAGTCTTTAGATATTTTGTTATTTCTCCTTTGATTTCTTCAGTGACTTAGTAGTTGTTCAGTAATATGTTGTTTAATCTCCATGTACCTGTAGTTGTTCCAGTTTTCTTCTTGTGATTTCTAGTTTTATACCATTGTGGTCAGGAAAGATGAGTGATATTATTTCAGTCCTCTTGACTTTATTGAGATTTGTTATGTGGCCTAGAATGTGATTTGATCCCGGAGAATGTTTCCTAGGTACTTGAGAAGAATGTGTATTCAGATGCTTTTGGATGGAATATTCTGTATATATCTATTAAGTCCATCTGGTCTAACATGTCATTTAAAGCTAATATTTCCTTATGGTTTTCTATGTAGGTAATCTATCCATTGATGTAATTGGGGTGTTAAAATTCCATATTATTATTATGTTGCTATCAATTGGCCCTTTAGGTCTTTTAATATTTGCTTTAGATATTTTGGTGCTTTTATGTTGGGTGTATTTATATTTATAAATGTTGTATCTTTTTGCTGGTTTGTGATCTTAATCATTTTTGCTTTAAACAGACTATTCTGAAGTCTATTTTGTCCAATATGAGTATAACTACATCAGCTTTCTTTTTGTTTTCATTTGCATGAAACATCTTTTTTCATCCCTTCGCTTTCAGTCTGTGTGTGCCCTTCTAAAGTGAGTCTCTTGTAGGTGGTATATAGATGTGTCTTGTTTCTTAATCCATTCATCTAATCTACATCTCTTGATTGGACAACTTAGTCCAATTTACATTTAAAGCAGTTATTGGTAGATATGTACTTGTTGCAATTTTGTTAAGTGTTTTCTGGTTGTTTTTGTAGTTCCTCTCTTCCTTTCTTGTTCTTTCTCTTTTCCCTTGTGGCTTGGTGACTTTCTTTAGTGTTGTGTTTAGATTCCTTCCTCCTTTTCTTTTGTGTATTTGCTATAAGTTCTTGCTTTGTGGTTACCATGAGGCTCACATATATCATCCTATGTATATAGCAGTCTACTTTAAGTTGAAAGCAACTTAAATTTGAACACATTCCAAAACTCTACATTTTTTATTCTCCCCTGACACATTTTATGCTTTTGGTGTCACTTTTTACATCTTTTTGTTTTATGTATCCCTTAGCTAATTATTATAGTTTTTAATTTTACTACTTTTGTCTTTTAGCCTTTTAGTAGCCTTATAAGTTATTAGTCCACTACCTTTACTATATATTTACCTTTTCCAGTGAGATTTTTACTTTCATATGTTTTCTTGTTATTAATTAATGCCATTTCTTTTCAGCTTAAAGAAGTCTCTTTAATATTTCTTATAAGGCCATTTTATTTTTTTTTTAATATTTTTTTTTTTCAACGTTTATTTATTTTTGGGACAGAGAGAGACAGAGCATGAACGGGGGAGGGGCAGAGAGAGAGGGAGACACAGAATCGGAAACAGGCTCCAGGCTCTGAGCCATCAGCCCAGAGCCTGACGCGGGGCTCGAACTCACGGACCGCGAGATCGTGACCTGGCCGAAGTCGGACGCTTAACCGACTGCGCCACCCAGGCGCCCCAAGGCCATTTTAATAGAGATGGACTTCTATAGCTTTTGCTTGTCTGGAAAACTCTTTCTCTCTCCTTTAAATCTAAATGATAACCTTGCTGGGTAGAGTATTCTTGGTTTGAAGTTTTTTCCTTTCAGCACTTTGATACTTTATGCTACTCCCTTTTGACCTGCAGAGTTTCTGCTGATAGCCTCATGGGGTTTCCTTTGTACATAACAATTTGTTTTTCTCTTCCTGCTTTTAAGATTCTCTCTTTAACTTTTGACATTTTAATCATAATGTGTCTTGGTAGCATCTTTGGGTTCATTTTATTTGGAACTGTCTGGGCATCCTGGACCTGGACATCGGTTTCCTTTCCTAGGTTAGGGAATTTTTCAGCCATATTTCTTCAGGTAAGTTTTCTGCCCCTTACTCTCTTTCTTCTCTCTATAAGACCCCAGAAATGCAAATGTTATTCCACTTGATGTTGTCCTAGATGTTCCTTAAATTATCTTTATTTTTTTTAATTCTTATTTCTGTTTGCTCTTCTGTTTGGGTGAGTTTCATTGCTTTATCTTCCTCCTCACTGATCAATAGTTCTACTTCACCAAGTCTACTGTTGAATTCCTCTTGTATATTTTTCAGTTCAGCTGTTGTATTCTCCACCTCTGTGACTTGTTTGGTACTTTTTAAATATATTTTCTATCTCTTTGTTGAAGTTCTCACTGTGTTCATTCTTCTCAGTTTGGTGAGTGTCTTTATGACGATTACTCTGAATTTTTTTATCAGGTACATTACTTATCCCTGTATCATTTAGGCCTTTTTCTGAGGTTTTGCTTTGTTTTTTTATTTGGAACGTGTTTCTTTGACTCCTTATTTTACTTGACTCTGTGTTTATGTGTATTAGGTGACACAGCTCCCTCTCTGTCTTGAAGGAATGGCCTCGTGTAGGTGATAATCCTTGTCATTCAACTTTGCCCTAACTCTTGACTATCTCTCAAACCTTTGTGATTGTCTAAGCCACCTGATTTATTATTCTTGATATTCCCATGTTGAGGTTGTGCCAATACCTGTTAGTGATCCAAGGGGAGGAATCTCATTTAGCATCTAGTTTCAGACTGGAAGCCAGACCCTCAGGCAGGAGCTTTTAAAGTTTGCAAATATATACAATCTTATGGAGCCACAGTCATAATCTATATTAGCCTCCAGACCAGGAGATCTTGAGGTATTCCCTGGGCAACAGTTGCAAAATTCTGGGAAGGCTCGTTGAGCCGTAGCAAGGTGAGTGGCATGCACAAGGATGGTGTTTTCCTGCTTACATTCCCTGATAGGCCTCGTTAGCCTCTAGATGTATGGGAAACCTGAAGCCTATGCCTTGAGCTGAAGCTCCAGGCTAAGTAAATAGGCCTTTTTCACAGGAAGACTAGAGTTGTGTTTCAGTCTGCTGTCTTTGTAGTCCCCAGGTCATGATGGCCTGCCAAGAGCTGTCTTTTGGACTGTTACAGTCCCATGGAGCTCTGGAACACCAGTCCTCTTGACCAGCAGGGTCAGATAATCAACAGACATCCCCTATATGGATTGCACGTGCCCCCTGGCTTTAGTAAAAGAGCTGGAAAATCTAGGGGGTAGGACATGCTCCCCAGTGTTAGAAAAGCAACAGGAAAATGTCTTAACCTCATGTATTCATATGATTCAGCAGTGTAGCAAGTGAGTGAGTGCCTGGTCCATGCACATACACAGGCTTTAGGCTTGGGAGTAGGAGGATGCCCCAACTACTCGCACTTTCCAGCCCCAGCTGGGGGGCGGGGGGTTGGAACAGCCGGTGCTGGCATACTGTAGCTAGGGAGTGGGAGAACTCCACAACTGTATGTGCTCTCTGGTCTAAGCAGGTGAGAGGTAAGCATGACTGCTTACCCAACCCATCCTAGCAAAGCAGTTCTATATCTAAGGTCACCCACCTGTGCTAGTAGTCTATGTGAAGAGTGCCACAGTGGTTTCTGCCAGTGCCTTCATATCTAGGAAGCATCTAAACTAGCCTCTGTTCCTCCACCCAGTGCCCCCAGATCAGCAAATGAATCTCCTTCACACAAAACCTCCGTTCTTTTCAAACTGCTGTTTTTCACTGGGTCTCAGGGTGAGTAAGGATGTACATGAGCTCTCCAAGAGGGGAGTCATAGTATCCTACAGCACTTTGGGACCCCCAGACATCAGTCCTGTTGGTTTTACAAGCCAGACATTTTGGGTCTTGTCTTCATGGTTCATAGTCCAGGAGCTGCAGAGCCCATTGTGGAGTACCAACCCCTGACACCTCCAGAAGAGTGCCTATCTGGTGCCTGTCTTATGTGTCACCACACCAGGGGTGGGTTTTTTGTGAGACTGTGTCTCTGCCTCTCCTACCCATCTTGATGTGGTCCTCTTTTCCTTTGTTGTGGAGAGTACTTCATCTTGTTTTCAGATCTTTATCAGAAATGATCCATATGTAGCTATAGATGTGATGTTTCTGTGGGAAGAGGTGAGTTTGGGATCTTCCTATGCTGACATTTTGGACACCCCCCCCCCCATCACAGAGGGTTTTTTTTTTAATTAATTTATTTTTTAATTCCAGTACAATTAACATACAGTGTTAGTTTTATGTGTACAATATAGTGATTCATCCATTCTATATGCACCTCAGTGCTCATTATAAGTGTGCTCTTCATCCCCTTCACCTGTTTCACTTGTCCCCCCCACCCACCTCCCCTCTAGTAACCACCAGTATGTTCTGTATAGTTAAGACTGTTTTTTTGTCTTTTTTTCTTCGTTTTGTTTCTTAAATTCCACATAGTTAAATCATATAGTATTCCTCCAGTCATTCACTGACTTATTTCCCTTATTTCACATTATACTTTCTAGAACCATCCATGATTTCATTCTTTTTTATAGCTGAATAATATTCCATCTTCTTTATGCATTTCATCACATCTTTATCCCCCACGTCTTCTTTTGTCAATCAGTGGACCCTTGAGCTGCTTTTGTAATTTGGCTATTGTAAATAATGCTGCAGTAAACCTAATGGTGCATGTATCTTTTTAAATTAGTGTTCTCATATTCTTTGGGTAAATACCCAGTAGTGCAATAACTGGACATAGTTCTATTTTTAATTTTTTGAGGAACCTCTATGTTGTTTTCTGTAGTGGCTGTACCAGTTTGCATTCTCACCAGCAATGCAAACACTAGGGTTCCTTTTTATCCATATCCTTACCAATATTTGTTTCTTGTGTTTTTTTATTTTAGCCATTCTGACAGGTGTGAGGTGATCTCTCATTGTGATTTTGATTTGCATTTCCCTGATAAGTGATACTGAGCATCTTTTCATGCGTCTCTTGGCCATCTGTGTGTCTTCTTTGGAAAAATGTCTTTTCATGTCCTCTGCCTATTTTTATTGGATTATTTGGGGAAGGGGTATTGAGTTGTATAAGTTATTTATACATTCTGGATACTAGCCCCTTATCAGATACATCATTTGCAAATATCTTCTTCCATTCAGTACACTGTCTTTTGTTTGGTTGATTTTTTTCCTTTGCTGTGAAGAAGTTTTATTTTGATGTAATGCCAATAGTTTATTTTTGGTTTTGTTTCCTTTGCCTTAGGAGACATGTCTAGAAAAATGTTGGTACAATCGATGTCAGGAAAATTACTGCCTGTGCTCTCTTCTAGGAGTTTTATGGTTTCAGGTCTCACATTTGGGTTTTTAATCCATTTTGAGTTTATTTTTGTGTATGATGTAAGGAAGTAGTTCAATTTCATTCTTTTGCACGTAGCTGTCCAGTTTTCCCAACACCATTAGTTGAAGAGTCTACCTTTTTCCCATTGCATGTTCTTGTCTCTGTCAAAGATTAATTGACATTAATTAATTAATCATGGGTTTACTTTTGGGTCCTCTATTCTGTTCCATTGATTTGTCTGTTTTTGTGCCAATACCATACTGTTTTGATTACTACTGCTTTATAGTATATCTTGATATCTGGGATTGTGATTCCTCCAGTTTTGTTCTTCCTTTCCAGATTACTTTGGCTACTCACAGTATTTTGTGGTTCCATACAAATTTTAGGATTATTTTTTCTAGTTCTGTGAAAAGTGTTGTTGGTATTTTGGTAGGGATTGCATTAAATCTGTAGATTGCTTTGTATAGCTGGGACATTTAACAATGTTTTTTCTCCTGATCGATGAGCATGGAATATCTTTCCATTTGTGTCATTTTCAATTTCTTCCATCTGTGTTTTATAATTTTTAAAGTACAGGTCTTTTAAAGTACAAGTCCTTAGTTAAGTTTATTACTAGGTACTTTATTTTGTTGGGTACAATTGTAAATGTGATTGTTTTCTTAATTTCTTTTCTGGTTCATTATCAGTGTATAAAAATGCAACAGATTTCTGTGTATTGATTTTATATCCTGCAACTTTAGTGAATTCATTTATCAGTTCTAGTAGTTTTTGGTGGAATCTTTAGGATTTTCTATGTAAAGTATCATGTCATCTGCAAATGGTGACATTTTACTTCTTCCTTACCAATTTAGATGCCTTTTATTTCTTTTTCTTCCTGCATTGCTTTGGCTAGGACTTTCAGTACTATGTTGAATAAAAGTGGTGAAAGTGGACATCCTTGTCTTGTTGCTGATCTTAGGAAAGCTTTCCGCTTTTCACCATTGAGTATGTGTCACAAAATTCTTTATACCCTGACCAGAAATGGGGTCATCTATTCACATTATTAGAATATCTCACATTATTACAATGCTATATTGTAATAATGATAGCTAACATTTTTTAGTGCTTTTCCCATGTGCCAGAAACTTTTCTAAGCCTTTATATCCTCAAAATACCCCTAGTAGGAAGGTACTATTATTACATTATTACTGTTGTTATTTTTGCTTATACCTGAGAAAACAGAACTGCAAAGAGGCACTGGAAGTTATAGTTAATAAGCAATAGAGCTAGGAGGCAGTTTGGTTCTAGGGTACACTCTTGATCACTAAATTCTGCTGCCTTTCAAGTTTTTTTTTTTTTTTTTTTGGCTGTTTTTTTTTTTTTTTAATTTTTTTTTTTTTAATGTTTATTTATTTTTGAGACAGAGAGAGACAGATCATGAACGGGGGAGAGTCAGAGAGAGGGAGACACAGAATCTGAAACAGGCTCCAGGCTCTGAGCTGTCAGCACAGAGCCCGACGCGGGGCTCGAACTCACAGACCGCGAGATCATGACCTGAGCCGAAGTCAGACACTTAACCAACTGAGCCACCCAGGCGCCCCTCAAGTTTTATGTTTTCTCATTTTTATATTCTAACAAAATTGTAGGTAAATATATATAGTATGACTTCTGAATGCTAGTCTCAGAAAACTGGTTCCAATATGTGACACCACTAAACAGGTCACTGGACCTGGCCCCTCTAAATTTGCCCTAAGATTATTGTATATCAGACATAAGAAACATAGTACTAATACATATGTTTCTTTTTTCAAGGTGTGGTTTTCTAGTATGAAGTCCTCAAAATTCAGTCTCATTACTGGATAGTTGTGCCTTATAACAACATTATTAATATCATTTTAACCAGTAAGTTGATATTCACTGTTGCATTTCTAAGTCTTGCACAGTAAACAGTTCATAAATATTTATCAAGAGAATGCAGATATTTAGAGAAAGCATCTGTCATATCTTTGCTAAGGATGACAAATACACAGAGACCCCCAAATTAAATGTATAGGGAAGTCATTTAGGGAAGTATATGCTGTCCTATGTACATGGCTTATAAAAAATTAGTGTTCAGTTTGGGGTGTCAGCCTTTGAGGGATACTATGTGAGATCCAAAGAAATTTGTTAAGATTCTGAGGAATCTTGAATTATGTTATCAATGGGGGACTAGGGTGAGACTCGAGAGAAAATGATAGTCTTCAAATACTAAAACAAAAAAAGTGTGTATGTGAGTGTGTGTATTTGTGTGTGTATTTTACATTCTTAATTTTATTTAATTCTGATAAAATCCCTTTTATAGAGATGCTGCCTCCTATTGGGTTTGGATATACATTAGATGCTATAACATGTATATTGAAAAATAATAAGTGGTTTAAAACATATAGACGTTTGTTTTTCTCTCATATAAATTCCAAGCTGATGTGGTGGCTCTGCTCTGTCAAGTTGTCAGGGGCCCTGACTTTATCTTGTTGCTCTGTCATACCCAGGGTATTGTTCTCATCCACAGGGTCTAAGTTGGTTCACCCCACATCCGAATTCTAGCCACTAGGAAAAAGGAAAGGGGAAGAGGAGGTCCCTGTTGCAAATAGCCCATTGACCAGAACTTAAGCAGAAAGCCACACCTAGCCCCAAGAAAGGTTGAGAAATATAGTCTTTCGTGGGTGTCCGTGTACTCAGAAAAAGATTCAATTATGGTAAAGAAAAGGGAGGACAGATATCAGGGTACAGCTAGCCTCTGTCACACCACTTTTTTAGAAATGAGAAAGTTGATCCTCAGAAAAAGCAACATAATTTGTTCAAGGTCACAAATCACTTAAATGAGAGACATTTGAAAGACTATCTCATAAAGAGGGAATAGACTTATGCTGGGTGCATCAGAGGACAGAACGTAGGACCAATGGAGACGTGTTAAAGAAGGCATGTCTCTATCCAGTATGATATTAGAAAAGTAATCTCTAACATTTAGAAGAATATAGTAGTAAATAGGCTACCTCAGTCTCTGGTCCATTTGTCAGGGATATTGTCCTTCATTAGAAGGATTGGTGACCTAGACGGTTCTCAACAGCCCTTTCTAACTCCAGGATTGTGTGACAGTGCTTTCTGATTTCTGATTTTTTATCAGTATTTCCTGATACTGCTCTTTGCAAGTCTCCCATTTTAGCCAAGACTGTTCAGCTTATATTAGCCAAATGTCTGTGGGTTTCTGTCTCCTTGGTACTCTCTCCTTTGCCCACCTCTTCACCATTCTTTCAGTTGATTCACATTCCAACCATTCTTCAAGAGCTAAGTCAAATGTCTCATCACCTTTATGCCCATACCTGTCCCAACCTACAGTCCACCCACTGCTTTCCTGCAATGTTTACTACACATACTGTGTCCTTAATTAATGGTGGTTGTCTGTTGAATGAATGAAATCTTACCTCACTGTCCCACTCCAGTTTTACCTCACACTCAATTCCTATAGTTCTTGTTTCTACCCCAAACTTGTTCTTTTAAATGCCTTTATGAAAAATTTCCACATAGTATAAAATTTACAGTAGTAATAATAAATAAAGGAAAAAGTAGAAAGAAGTGTTTAACTGTTTGGGGGAGGAGAGTAGAGCAGGGAAAGTGTCATGGAAGAGAATTCCTTAGCAAGATTTTGAAAAAAGTCTAGCTGAAGGAGCAGTGTATATACACAATGGCAAGGAACAGCAGCATGGTATGTGCAGGGAACACTGTGAAGACGGGTTTATCACACTATCCAAAAGATTGTGAACTCTGAAGGAGAGAGTAACCCCGCCCCTTTCCAAACGTTCACGTTACACCACTTCACATTTAGGAAAGATCTCCTTTCGTGTGGTAGCAACTTTTCTCATAAAAGCAGAAATCCTCCTCAGATTTCTTTCAGTTAGCAAAACTGGGCGTTAATGTAGGTCTTTCCTAAACGTGAAGTGGCGTGACACAAACTTTCAGAAAGTGAGGGATACCTGTGTGTGGTATTCCCCTCCCTTATTTGTGGTTTCAGTTTCTGAGGCTTCAGTTACCAGAGGTCAACTGTGGTCAGGAAGCAGATGATCCTCCTAATGAATGGTCAGAAGGTCAGCAGTAGCCTAAGGCTGTGTCACAGTGCCTACATTATTCACCTCACTCATCACAGACCTTTTATCATCTCATATCCTCATAAGAGGAAGGGTAAGTACAGTACAGTAAGATATTTTGAGGGAGAGACCACATTCACATAACTTTTGTTACGGTATATTGTAGCTGTTCTGTTTTATCGTTACTTATTGTTGCTAATCTGTAATCTTACAGTGCTTAATTTATAAATTAAACTTTATCACAGGTACGTATGTATAGATAGGAAAAAATGTTCGCATAGAGTTCAGTACCATCCATGGTTTCAGGCATCCACTGGGAGTCTTGGAACATACCCCCCCCCCCCGCCACCGGTCATGGGGGCACTACTATAATTGTGTATTACTGCTGACACATAAAGAAAGGGAGAGAGAGTGGTCTCTATAAGGATTTTGGACTTAACTTTGATACTGTAGGGTCTATGGAGCCAAAAGCAGAGGACTGTGTGATTTATGCCAAGTTAGTAGGTTGACTTAAGGCTGGCATTTAAGAGAATTCTCATCTGACGACCTTAGCTTTCTCAGTAGCAACTGAGAAAGGATGAATAAGGAACATGAGGATAATGTAAAAGATCAGAAAAGCTTTTGTAAGTGATGGGAGAGGAAGCTGACCAAAGACAAATCCAAAAGGCCCAAGTGGAATTTAAAACATGAATTTTAGTGATAGCAATGTACATGTTAATGCATTTTTCTTCAGCAGTGCTCATAGGTTTGAGATAGTGAGATAGGAAGAAATGGTTAGAAGGTTCGATTCAGGTTTAGATGTTTGTTAGGTATGTGGAAAGACCAAGGAGGCAAGGGAATTAAGAGTGTTGGTGACAAAGGAATTTAAGCAGTCACTCATGGGATCTGCACTTCATAAGGAGAGAAACCAGGCCAGAAAGATAAATCAGGAAAATATAAAATGGTTAGAAGATGCAGGCCTGGATGATTGTATGTATGGAAGGAATGAGGCTGTGACAGATTTGGTGGAATAAGAGATGTGCTCAGAGAGTGGGGTACGGAAGCTTGAGGTTCCTTCCTTCTAGAGCAGTCAGGAGGGTTGGCAAGGTCCAGGGTGCAGGTGTTACTAAAGTGATGTAAGGATAGGCATAGGGCAAAGAACTCTGGGTCTAGGGTGTTAGGTCATGTGCATGGTGTTAAATAGTGACAATGATTGCAGGTGTGGGGGTGAAGAGAGAAAGATCAAAAAAGACGTGCTTCAGTGTGACATTAACTAGGAGAAGAAGAGTGTAGGCTGATACTATAGCCTGACATTGTGTGCCTCAAACTTGGAAGTAGAACTACAGCCTACAAATGACATTGAGGAGTTAGGGAAATTCTAGTGCCGCCTTCTGTGGAAGATGGGGGTGGAGAATAAACATCACCTATTCCACAGGGCTTCAGTACAAGTAGTGTCCCCCTGAGATAGTTGGTTTCAGTTAGGCAGTGAGTAGAGTGTTCTTATATGAAGAGGTTCAGGCTGTATCAGTTTACTTACCCCTCCGGAACCAGGGTTTCAGGCAACATGGTCAAACGAGTTGGGAAGGAGAGCAGCAACAGGAGAATGAATCAGAGCGAGGAGGGATAGAACAGTGGGAAAGAGCCAGCTGGGGATTCAGGCAGGCTGGGCGACTAGGATCTGCGTCATAGTCTTTTCCTGTGAATTACAGGGACGAGAGGTATATAGAGAAATGAATGGCCTGAAGACTTCCAATATGGACATGAAATAATTTAGCGTTCTAAGGCCCAGGTAATACAAGACACTTGCTCCAGCTGTCTCTACTACTTCACTTCTTGGAGTACAAAAACAAGGTCACGCGCATCTTTTCTTCCACTTCCTAGGAGGCCTTCTCCTTGATTGTCTGTGTCTCTCAGTCCCCTACCTACAGACGTGATCTTCACCCTCACTAACCTTGTCACCCTGTTTCAGAGGATAAATGTTCTTCCTTCTGTTCAGTGCTCATTTTTTTGAGTATCTTTGACGCCACCTGCATCTAACTTCCCTCATCCCCTGCACAATTCTGATCCAAACTTCATGAAACAATAATCCACATTTGCTGCCTCTTAAGTGTTCCTCCTCCCTGCTCAACGCTATACTCTGATTTCCACCCCACCACTCAGTGGAGACTGTCCTTGCTGACATCATCAGCCATCTCTACCACATCTAGTCAATATTTTCTTATTCCTTCATTTGTGCTCTATTCAAAATTATCTGGCAAATTTACCTCTTTCTTGAAACTTGACTATCTTGGCTTTCATGAATTTTATTCTCCACTTTAACCTCCCACTTCTGATTCTTCTGAGGTCACTTCTGCTCACCTTCTTTGTTTTTGGTTTGTTTGTTTGTTTGTTTACAGACTTAACTTTTAGAGCATTATTATGTTCCGGGAAAAATTGAGAGTTCCCATGTACCCCTTGCCCCACACATGCACAGCTTCCTGGACTATTAGCATCACCCACCAGAGGGCACATTTGTTACAATTGATGAACCTACATTCACACATCATTATCACCCAAAGTCCATGGTTGTCATTCAGGTTCACTCTTGGTGTTCTATATCCCATGGGCTTTTTGTGACAGATGTGTTCTGACACGTATCCATCTTCATAGTATCATACAGAATAGTTTCAGTGCCCTAAGAATCTTCTGTATTACCTATTTATCCCTTCTTTTCCCTAATCCCAGGCTCCATAGATTGCCTTTTCCAGAACGTCATATAGTTGGAATTATACAGTAGCTAACCTTATTCAGATTGGCTTCTTTCATTCAGTAATAACGCACTTAAGTTTCTTCCATGTCTTCACAGCTTGATAGCTATATTCTATAGTCTGAATTACCGCAAACAATATGTTCACCTACCATTCACTGTGTGTGTGTGTGTGTGTGTGTGTGTAAATTCCACTTATGTGAGTTACCTAAGGTAGTCAAATTCATAGAGACAGGAAGGAGAATGGTTGTTGCCAGGACCTGGGGAGAAAGAGGAATGGGAAGTTATTTAATGGGGACAAAGTTTCACTTTTACAAGATGGAAAGACTTCTTAAAGATTTGGTACAATATGAATGTATTTAAGACTCCTGAACTGTACAGTTAAAAATGGTTAAGATAGTAAGTTTTCTGCTATGTGTATTTTACCACAGTTTCTAAATAAGTATTTCAGTCCCCCTCCCCCAATTTTTATTAGGTCAAGCCAATTGTTTATATATTAGTATATTTAAGTAAAGTTGATTAGTATCAAGAAGAAAGTTTTCTCCTTTTAAAACTTCATAAAAAAGGAATGTTTTGCCATGAATTTTCTGAAATAGCATTGATGAGTCCATTCAGTCATTCTACAAACAATATGATTTAATAAAACTAAGATGTATCAGTTTATGTAGTAATTAATTTTTGTATAACAATTTTAGGCAGGTCCCTCTTTTTCCTACTTGTATTTGTGCTTATGTAAGCTATTTTTTTTAACAGTATCAGTCACTGATTTTTTTTTAATGTTTATTTATTTGAGAGAGAGAGAGTGAGCACAAAGCGGGGTATATAAGCTATTTTTGCTTGTGCCATAAGTCTTAAGATATTTGTCATTCACCAACAAATAGCATTTATTGATAATATTATTTCAGGTTTATCTTTTATTAAATATATTACCTTAATAAATTTGTTATGTGAAATTACTGTATATGACATTTATTTTTGTCTTTTGCATGAGTCTTTTTCATTATCTCAAATGGTATATCCTTCATAATAACAATATTATAAATATATTAAAATAATATATATTAATATATATAATAGCATAATATAGTAATAATTACTGTAAACATAGGTATAAAACAATTTTCATCATCAAGAAACCTGCAGTTTCATGAGAGATACTGACACATATATTGTTAAATGCAATATAGGACAGAGTGACCAAGTCTACAGTATATGTACAAATTTGCAGTTCAGAGGGGGAACAGAGCTGTTAATCCTGACTGAGAAAATAGGAAAGACTCCTTAGAAAAGGTGGTATGTGAGCTACACTTTGAAAGATTAGTAGGATTTATCCAGTAGGGGTAAATGGGATGGTAGAATGTCAGACATTTTGATTCTAATAACTTTTTGAATTGTGTTTATAATTAAAAACCATTTTAAGGAGCAGTACATTAATAGTGAAGTTAGTGTTTTCATTTGGTTTTATTTTGTTCTGTTTTGTTGTGTTTTTGATAAATACCCAACAATGAAATTGCTGGATCGTGTGGTAGTTTTATTTTTAATTTTTTGAGGGTCCTCCATACTGTTTTCCATAGTGGCTGCACCAGTTTACATTCCCAACAGTGTATGAGGGTTCCCCCTTTTTTCCACATCCTTACCAGTACTTGTTATTTCTTGTCTTTTTGATTCTATCCTTTCTTACAGATGTGAAGTGATATTGTGGCTTTGATTTGCATTGTCCTGATGATTACTGATGTTGAATATGTTTTCCTATACCTGTTAGCAATCTGTATGTCTTCTTTGGAAAAATCTCTACTCATTTCCTCTGCTCATTTTTTTTAATCAGATTTTTTTGCTATTGAGTTGTATGGGTTCTTTATATATTTTGGATATCGACCCCTTATTAGATATATAAGTTGCAAATATTTCTCCTTTTCAGTAGGTTGATGGTTTCCTTTACCGTGCGGAAGTTTCTTGGTTTGATGTAGTCCCACTTGCTTATTTTTGCTTTTGTTGTTTTTGCTTTTGGTGTCAAGCCCCAAAAATCGTTGTCAAAACCTATGTCAAGGAGCTTACCACTTATGTTTTCTTCTGGGAGGTTTATGTTTTCAGGTCTTATGTTCAAGTCTTTAATCCAATTTGAGTTAATTTTTGTGTATGGTGTTAGATAGTGGTCTAGTTTCTTCTTTTGCATGTTGTTGTCCACTGGTGAACTTCAGAGAGTAGTTTCATTAGAATCATAGGAGCAGAAACCAGGTTTCAAGGGGTTAAGGAGTGAACATGTGGTAAAGCAGCAGAAGCATTGAGTGTAATTGTTCTTTGGGGAAGTTTGTTAATGAAGAGAAGGAGAAAAGTGGAATTTGGTAAAGGGGGGAAACACAGGAAAAAAACAACAGTTTTACGTATTTATGTTTAGGATAGAGACCTGAAGAAACAACGTAAGAGGAAATAGGCATACAGATATTTTAAACCCATGATTGAACACCTTTCCATAATCTCAAAGAAAAAAGAATTTCCTGCCCTGACATTGGTTTCAGAAGAAATTCTCAGGCTTTTCCTAGTCAAATGCTATTTTCAAACATTGTGACTTAGATACTAGCTTACACCCAAGTCTTATTTTATCTTAATGAAATGAGGAAGTACCCAGAGTATTGATTTTGGACGTTATATGTTTGCTTCATTTCATTTTAGTGAGTCATCATTAGCATAGCATTGGAATAAACTCATTTGGTGACGTTTTCTCTCTAGTTAAAATTTTATTTATTTCCTTGTTCACAGACTGCAACCACATTTCAATAGCAATTCCTGAGAATTCTCTAGTGCTGGTGTCTAAACATTAAGTTGTTAACATTTTGAGGCCATTTCAGGGTCCCATAAAGCTTTTTGTTTTGTTTTGTTTAAGTATCACCTCTGTGTACCATCTTGAAGGTGTCCACATTTTGGTCATTTCTTTAAAGAATGACTTCAGAAAGCTCAAATGAATATCTTCCTTGGAGTGTTCTGTAGACATCACTATTTTCTCTGTTTCCGAGGCAGAGACAGTTACAGAAATAACAACCCCAGGAACATAGTTCGAAAGATTGTTTATAGTTCCTGCAAAAGAAAATAATTGGTTCCAAACTTTTGCTTGTAGTCTAAATTAATAAAGAACATTTTATAAGCAGCCATAAATTACCTTTATAATATCTATTAATGCATTTCTATTCATGGAAAAGTTAATTCAATCATTAAATTAGTAATACAGATGATAAACATTTGTAATTATATACAACTGAGAACTGTAAACTCTTTCATTATACTAATAAAGTATAAGCCTTCCTGAAGCTACCAGGAATTCGGTAGTAACTGCCATATCAACACTTGCCGTTTCCTCATTTGAGAGACTGTACGTTAGTGCCAACTGTGATAGTAAGCCAAAATGAATCTGACAGTTATTTTTTACTAAGGTCATCTGTATAAAACCAACATACAAAAAAAAAAAAAAAAAAAAGTTGAGAAGCTATTTTAAGTATTCATTGCAGTTTTCTTAACTCACCTGCTCTGCTCCCCCTGGAGTTTCCTTCTATGTGAGGAATGGTATCAGATGTGTCAGGCAATGCAGTGTGATGCCTAAGCACAAAGCTTACACTGACTGTTCTCACAGTCAGCAGGAGATACCACAGTGGGTCTTTGCCACTTAAGAAATATCCCAACCCTTGGGGCGCCTGGGTGGTTCAGTCGGTTAAGCATCCAACTTCAGCTGAGGTCATGATCTCACAATTCGTGAATTCCAGCCCCACATTGGGCACTCTGGGCCCGAAGCTTGCTTCGGATTGTGTGTTTCCCTCTCTGCGCCCCTCCCCTGCTCACACTCTTTCTCTCTCTAAAAAATAAATAAACATTAAAAAAAATAAAAAAATAAAAAAATAAAGAGAAATATCCCAACCCACATACCCAGGATAGGCCTTTTCTGCACAGCCCCTGTAACCTTATCTTTTCAGCACTGCCCAGATCTCTTCCTTCTTCTGTCTAGTACCCAGACCTCCCTTCAAAGTAGCACTCCAATAAAAACAAAAACAAAAACAAAAACCACTCACTAGACTGTCCTGCTGTGACTTTGATTTTAATTTACTTATTTTGCATGAGTTTTTCCTCACTATTGTATCATTATCATTATTTTAAGAATTACCAAGACAGCCAGAGTAGAGCCTTTATAGTTTTCCTGCTATTTTGTCACATTCCAACTGTGTCACTGGCTCATTTCACTCCCGATCTCAAGAATGTAAGCATTCTTCATTCTTCTTTTTCTTATCTGTATCTCCAAATCAGTCCTCATGGCCTGTGCATGTTCTTTTGAATTCACTACTTAATATCACTGTATCAGAAAACCTCCTCTCATACTATAGAGTTCCCTTTCAATAATTGTGCTTGTGAAAATACCAAAGGGGGAGTACTCTCATAACATGCAGCAAAACTTCACTGAAGTCCCATTTTCCTTGTTCTCAGTATCTTTCATTTGCAAGGTAGCTCCAGACACACTTGTACAATGTCCCAGGATGGGCGTGTTGGTGGCTCAGTTGGTTAAGCGTCTGACTCTTGATTTTGGCTCAGGTCATGATCCTACAGTTTGTGAGTTCGAGCCCCATGTCCAGCTCTGCGCTGGCAGCATAAAGCCTGCTTGGGATTCTCTCTCTCCTTTTCTCTGCCCCTCCCCCATTTGTATGCATGCCAACATGTTCTCTCTGTCTCTCTCTCTCTCTCAAAAATATTTTAAAAATAAAATGAAATAAATTTTAAAAATAAACTGTCCCAGGAATTTATCAAAACAAGAGAATAATTTTACTCAGGGACTCGGGAAGTGTATTATAGAAAAAGCTTTTGGGGCGCCTGAGCGTCCGACTCTTGATTTTGCCTCAGGTCATCCCAGGGCTGTGGGATCAAGCTCTGCACTGGGCTCCGTGCTGAGCATGGAGCCTGCTTGAGATTCTCTCTCCTTCTGCCCCTCTCCTCCGTTGCATGTGCTCTCTCTCTAAAAGAAAAAGAAAAAGCTTTTGAGTGAATTCTGGATTCATAACATTTTGTTATTTACACAGTGGGGTGTGTGTGTGTGTGTGTGTGTGTGTGTGTGTGTGTGTGTGTGTATAATTTTTCAAACTACCCTGTGAAGTAAGTTTTTATACCATTTTATAGATTTAGGCAACATATGTTTACCAATTTGTAGCTAAGTACAAAACATTTCATAAAAGGGGGAAACTTGGGATATAGAGGAAAGTAAATTGTTCCACATCTTTCAATGTTCAAATTAGACTTGAGCCCAGATCTTCTGAGTCTGAACTTTACTCCCTTTCCATTAGACTGTGTGCCTGAGGTTGGATGGTAGGCAAAGAACAGCATGCATTGGGAGGCACCCCAAGGGAAAGAGCAGCATGAAGGCAGAGACAAGGAGCCCGCCTAGAGAATAACGGATATTCAGTTTAGTGAAGAGTCAGTGAAGGTAAACCATAGGGGATCAAATTTGAGAGTTTAAGGGCAGCCATGGAGGGATGAATATGTAGTTGAAGAATTTGGTGTTTATAGACAAAATGGAGCCATACATTTCTTGATCTAGAAACTGGCTAATTGACTACATGATGGAAGAAGCTGTTTACAGCTGTTAAACATGTTTTTAGACTACTCAGAAAGAACAAAAAAGTCCTTTTGTTCAAAAGTAAAGTACTTTTGAAAGAACAGCTAACTTACTGACTTGGTTTCTTGCCTTTTTTTGATTCTTATAATCTAACTTTTAATTAATTTTTCTTATTCTTACACAACTCTTCAAGTGTCGTATTTAGAAAGGGTACCTGGGTGATAGTTTTTTGCTTTGCTTTGTTATTATTGTTTTGGGGTTTTTTAATCCTTGCATGTCTGACAGAGTATCCTTCTTCTTCCTTCATACACAGTGCATAGTTTGGGCTTGGTATAGATTCCACAATTCACATCTGCTTATGAGTTCTGAGAAACCAATCCCTTGTCCCTTTGCTTTTAAGATTCGTGGAGAACATACTTTCATTCCTATGCACATAACCTGATACGTAAAAATTTTTTAAGTTTATTTAGTTATTTTGAGAAAGAGAAAGAGACAGCTTGAGTGGGGGAGGGTCAGAGAGAGGGGGAGAGAGAGAATCCCAAGCAGGCTCTGAGCTGTCAGCACAGAGCCCGATGCCGGGCTTGAACTCAAGAAACCGCAAGATCATGACCTGAGTTAAAACCAAAAGTTGGACACTTAACCGACTGAGCCACCCAGGCACCCCTCACATAACCTGATTTTAAGTACATATATTCATGAAGGATTTTACCTTATTAAAATTGGGAAGTTTTGTGTAGTTTTCATTAAATTTTCCTAGATTATCCTGTGTATTCTTAAATTTGTAGTATAAAGTCTTTCCTTAGATTGGCATGGGTTTTTTCTCTTATTTCATTTTTTATTGTGTTTTCATCTGTATTGTCCTTTCTAGAAAGTAGGGAAGCAATGCTATGTAGAATGTCTATATTTACAGCAAAATATATTATTAATTTTCTTGGATGATAAAATATTCTTGTCAAAAATATTTTTGATACATGGAATCATGAAATTTTAGCTTCTAGTTTAACACTTGTTTCTAAATGAAGAAGTTGAGGCCCCATCAGGTTAAATAACTAGTCACTTACCTAGTTTATAATAGAAAACATCTTTGCTAAAAAAAAAAAGAAAAAGAAAAAAAAGAAAAGAAAACATGTTTGTTCTCTGTCCTTTACTCTTTCCATTATCCTACTTTTCTTTGGCTGTTAAGCTGAAAAGTTGTGAATAGAAAAACTATATGTTCACTGGCAGGTGAACTGGGTGCTGGTCCTCCTTTTTTATATTACTCTGATTGTTTCTATTAAATGTGATCAAAAGTATGTAGAAAGAATCTGTAACTAGATATGAGGGAACTTAAAAAATATGCCTCTTTAAGTGAACATAAAATTTGTATTCTACTCATAAAAACAACTACCCAATTATTATAGTATAAAATTGGCATAATTTTGCATACTTTTAAAAATATTTTTATATGTTTATTTTTTGAGGGGGGGGCGCAGAGAGGGAGGGAGACACAGAATCCAAAGCAGCTCCAGGCTCTGGGCTGTCAGCACAGAGCCCAAAGTGGGGCTCGAGCCCATGAACCATGAGATCATGACCTGAGTCGAAGTCAGACACTTAACTGACTGAGCCCCTCAGGTGCCCCACTGCATACTTTTTTTTTTCATGTTTATTTATTTTTGAGAGTGAGAGCATGAGCTGGGCAGGGGCAGAGAGAAGGAGAAAACAGAGGATCCTAAGTGGGCTCTGCACTGACAGCAACAAGCCCGATGCAGGGCTCAAACTCATGAACCATGAGATCGTGACCTGAGCCAAAGTCAGACACTCAACCAACTGAGCCACCAAGGCGCCCCTGCATACTTTTTTTTTTTTTTTTAATGACATTGCTCATTAGGATATCTGCTAAGTCACTGCTAAGTCACAGTCTTTCTTGTATGAGGCTACAAAGATTTGTTTTCATGTATTCAGCAGATTATTAATAAACAAGTATTAAACAAACATTTATCTAGCGACCTACTATATGCCAAGTAGTAGTGTGCGTGTTTATATGAAATTTCTCATCAGAACAGTTCTGGGAAGTGAACAGTGATCTGCTGACAAACCTGCCTGCATTAGAGCTTGTTCTTTTCTTTTTCCCTCCTCATGATGAAAGAGGAGCCCCTTCTTTCTTCAAGGGCCAGTTCCTCCAGTTATTGCCTGGTTCCCATCCCCTGTGACATTTTCAGGGATGGTTCCTCCCTGGTGCTGTCATTCATACACCCTCAAATCTTTGACCTTTTCTCTTTACTAGTTCTTTCCTATCAGTACTAAAACATGTTTGCCTAACTCTCTTACATGTTAACTGAAATCTTCTTTCTACCCCCACCCTCATTTCTCTACTTTATTACTACGGTCTCTACTTCCTATAGTTTTCTGCCTTTCACCCTCACCTTTGCACTGAAACCACACTGTCCAGTGTCATCAGTGACTTCATTGTTGCTTCTTTTTCATCATACTGTTACTTGAACTGTCTGCCACATTGGATATTCTTGAGCAGTTCCTTATTAAAAATCTTTCTCTTGGTTTCAGTGACATGATTTCCTTTGCTTCTCCATTTACCCTATGGTTTCCTTTACCTGCCCCCTTCTACTCCTATACCTTATGTGTCTGTGTTCCCTAGAGTTCCAGCTTCCGTTCTCTTCCTTTCCTAGTCTACCCACTCTCCTTCAATGACCTTATCCATTCCCATGATTTCAATGACCATTCACATGCTGACGACTTAACATTTGTGTTTTCAGCTTTGTCCTCTTTTCGGAGTTCTAGGTCTCTATATCTACCCACCTACTGAACATTTCCAAATGAGGGACTCTCAGGCTCCTCAACCTCAAAATGTCCAAACTGGATCATCATTTCCCTCACTGTGTAACACTACCATCAGAATGAATAAATGAATGAATGAATGAATGAATGAATGAACGTACTACTTAAATCCTTAATAATAACAACTTCTAATATTTATTATTGAGATCCACTATAAGCCAGGCATTGTTCAAACACTGTGTGTAATAATTCACATTCACTGAGTTTCCAAAAATTCCCTTGAGGTGTGGGAATTGTTACCACCCCTGTTTCATGGAGGAGAAAATGGAAAATGCAGAGAGGTTAAGGAAAATGCAGAGAGGTTAATGTCCAGTGTGACACCTGGCAAGTAGCAGAGGCAGGATTTGAACCCAAGCAGACTGGCTCTGGATACAAGCTAACCTCCCAGCAATAACGTTGTCTGGAAAAACAGCTTGCATTCCTCATAGCAGTTTTTTTTTTTATCACTGCTTCTAAAAAGTTAAAAATACTTCGAATTATCAGGACATGGCATAATTTTAAATATAAGTGTAGAGTATACATATGCAAGTTATTCTTAGAATATTAAGTAATGCAGTTTGCTGGTACAGTAACAAAGTTACAAGGATCCATAATGTTCACTTTATTTTATGTTAATTTTTAAAAGAATTTTTAGATTTTTTTGACTATTGAAGCATAAACAATGCCCATAGCAACAATTTATCTTCTTTTAAGTCCTTGTGTATTTCACAATCAGCAACTTTATCATTTATCTTGGAAATACTTGACTCTCCACAGTTTCAACACAAATCCTATTCTCTTTCTTTGTTTCTTGAAAGTGGGTAAGCAACCATATAAAACTCATAGGAAGTTAATGACTCACATAACGGAAAACATTACTAATGTGACTTTTGTCTCAGTTGCCAAGTAGTCTGAGTTTGTTTCCATGGTAACCCATCAGTATAACAAACTGTCACGAACTAGCTTTGCCACTTATTTTTTGTTTGTATAGTTTGGACAGCTTTCTGGCAGCTGTGTGTATGTGCATGTATATTCGTATGTGTATATACACACTGAAGATTATCACAAAAAAATTCTGAATAATTGTCTTGGGCACACAATTTTTTTTTAATTTAGAGAAATTGTTTAATACTCCAGGGCTATTACTCTGATGTTATAAAATCAAAAAAGATTAAGTTGTCATATCTATTTCTACTTGAATTCCTATTAAGAAAGGGCAAAGACAGCTATTTTTTAAGCTTACAAATTTTTAAAATTAATTTAAAATATTGGTTCATTTGAAATATATGTAATCATGGGAGCATCTGCCAGAAACAAGGCAGAGAAAAAAGGAAAGGAAAGGACCATGTCCTGGGAGATGAGGACTGAATGGAATGATGGAGAAAGCCAACTCTGCCAGTTCTTGCCCACTCCTCCCCTGGGTGGCAGTCCTCTAGGACACCCAATGGTTCCCTGAGGTATACAGGGAACTAGGGCAAACCACGCCATACATGACACCGAGCTTTCACCTGAAGGCTGAGTTGGGGAAGGATTCCTAGAGCAGGTAATGACTGAGTAAGAATTAAACTGGTAAATGTCAGAGTTGAAAGGGAGAGTGGATGGCATACAAAGGAAAGGAAACATGAACAAGGCATACAAATGAGAAATGATGTGAAGCGAATGGGGAACAATAAGTAGTAGGAGACAGAAAGGGTCAAGAGACTAAAGATAAGCAAGGACCTCCTCATGGCCATGTTAAGGAGATTGGAGCTGATCCTCTAAGATACGGCAAAGCGGTGAAGGATTTTAAACAGGAATGACATTATCAAATTTGTGTTTTAGAAGGAGCTCTCTGGTAGCAATGAGGAAGGTAGATTTGAGTAAGGACCATGTAGGAGGCTGTTGCCATATTTCAAGAAAGAGCTGTTGAGGGACTGAATTAGGGTAGTTGTGCTAGATTCAGGAAAGGGGTTGGTTTAAGAATAACTGTGAAGTAATTGTGTGTTTATTTGTGACTGATTCATGACATTTACTCATTTAGTCAATATTTATCGAGCGTTTACTGTGGTTGGCAGTGTATTGTCAAGAGTATAGTTAGGCTGGGCTCTTATTTTCTGTCTTCAGCTTTCTGGATTTCTCCTCCAATAAGGATTCTTTATTGTGTGACATTATGAGTTAATTAATGATCAGGCACACTTTTCATAGCCCTCATTCGTGCAAACCTGATCTCTTAGCTCACTAAACTTTCTTACTTTCACATAAGAACCTATTCCAGAGTCCTAACATATATATCAGTCTACTACTTGGGAGACAGTATTCACATGTCTGGATAGTGCCTTAATTCCCAGCAAGTGAATTGTGGATCTGAGCTTGTTTGTGGCTTCATTGGGTAGGGCTACACGGGTAATGAAAAATATGTACAATATGTGTAAAAATATAAAAGCATTTCATCCATAATTTTAATTTTTATCTTTATTGAAGTGTAATTGACAAATTAATTACATATGCTTAAGAGGTACAACTTGATGTTTTGATTTATGTATACATTATAAAATGACCACCACAAACAAGCTAATTAGCATATCCATCACCTCACATAATTGCCTGTTTTTTTCTGGTGAGAACATTTAAGATGTACTCGTTTAGCAAATTTGAAGTATGCAATACAGCATTGTTAACTGTGGTCACCATGCTGTACATTAGATCTCCAGAACTTATTCATCTTTCCTAACTGAATTTTGTATGCTTTGACCAACATCGTCCCCATTTCCCCACTTTCCAACTCCTGGATACCACCATCCTATTCTGAGTTCCTATGAGTTCCACTATTTTAGATTCTATATATAAGTGAGGTCAGGTAGTATTTGTCTATGTCTGACTTATTTCATTTAGCAGCATGTCCTCTACCCTCCCCTGTGTGACTACATTTACTTCTTTTTTACGGCTGAATATTTGTGCATGGGTGTGTAGGGGTGTCTGTTTGTGTGTGTGTGTGTGTGTGTGTGTGTGTGTGTGTGTGTGTGTGATATTTTCTTTATTCATACCTTAACAGACACTTAGGTTGTTTCCATGCCTAAGCTATTGTGAACAGTGCTGCAATGAACATGGAAGCACAGATATCTCAAGATGCCAATTTCATTTCCTTTGGATATATATACCCAGAAGTGGGATTGCTGGATCTGATGGTAATTCTATATTTAATTTTTAAGGAAACTCCATACCATTTTTCATAATTGCTATACCAACTTATATTCCCATCAGCCATGTAGGAGGAGTCTTTTTTCTCCACATTCTCACCAACACTTATTTTTTGTCTTTTAGATAATAGCCACTCTAACAGACATGAGGTGATATCTAATTGTGGTTTTGATTTGCATTTCCCTGATGATTAGTGATTACAAGCACCTTCTCATATATCATATCTTCACTTAAGAAATGTCTATTCAGGGGGCGCCTGGGTGGCTGAGTTGGTTAAGCATCTGGCTTCGGCTCAGGTCGTGATCCCGCAGTTCATGAGTTCAAGCCCCGCATCAGGCTCTGTGCTGACAGCTTGGAGCCTGGTGCCTGCTACAGATTCTGTGTCTCCCTCTCTCTTTGTCCCTCCCCCTCACTCCCACCAACCCCTGTCAAAAATAAATAAACATTAAAAAAAAACCTTAAGGCTCCTAGCCTGCTTTAGATTCTATGTCTCCCTCTCTCTCTGCCCTTCCCCTGCTCATACTCTGTCTCTCTCTCTCAAAAATAAACATTTAAAAAAAAGAAATGTCTATTCACATCTTTTGCTCGTTTATTAATTGTGTTGTATGGGTGTGTGTTTATTTTTGCCACTGAGTTGGAGTTTCTGATATATTTTAGATATTAACCTCTTATCAGATACATGGTTGGAAAATATTTTCTCCATTCCATAGGTTTCCTTTTCATTCTATTGATATTTCCTTTGCTCTGCAGAAACTTTTTAGCTTGATGCAATCACACTTGTCTATTTTTGCTTTTGTTGCCTGTGCTTTTGGTGTCATACCCTAAAACTCATTGCCCAGACCAATGTCAAAATGCTTTTTCTCGGGGTGCCTGGGTGGCACAGTTCATGGGTTCAAGCCCCATGTTGGGCTGTGTGCACTGACAGCTCCCAGCCTGCTTCAGATTCTGTCTCCCTCTCTCTGCCCCTTCCCCACTCGCTCTCCCTCTCTCTCTCTCAAAAGTAAATAAACATTTAAAAAAAAAAAAAAGCTTGGGGGGCACCTGGGTGGTTCAGTCAGTTTTGAGCATCCAACTTCAGCTCAGGTCATGATCTCATAGTTACTGAGTTTGAGCCCCACATCAGGCTCTGTGCTGACAGCTCAGAGCCTGGAGCCTGCTTCAGATTCTGTCTCCTTCTCTCTACGCCCCTACCCTTCTTGTCTTCTTGTTTCTCTCTCTCTCTCTCTCTCTCTCTCTCTCTCTCAAAAATAAATAAATATTTTTGGGGCACCTGGGTGGCTCAGTCGGTTAAACGGCCAACTTTGGCTCAGGTCATGATCTTACAGTTTGTGAGTTCGGGCCCCACATCGAGCTCTGTGCTGACAGCTTGGAGCCTGCTTAGGATTCTGTGTGTGTGTCTCTCTCTCTCTGCCCTTCCCCCACTCGTGCTCTGTCTCTGTCTCTCTCTCTCAAAAATAAATAAACATTAAAAAAAATTTTAAAATAAATATTTTTAAAAAAATTTAAAAAAAAAAAAGGAAAAAGTCTTGGGGTGCTTAGGTGGCTCAGTTGGCCATCTGACTTCTGCTCAGGTCATGATCTCGTGCTCCATGGGTTCAAGCCCTGCATCTGGCTCTGTGCTGACAGCTTGGAGCCTGGAGCCTGCTTCAGATTCTGTACCTCCCTCTTTCTTCCCCTCCCCCATGGGTGTGTGTGCGCGCGTGCGCTCTGACTCTGTCAAAAATAAACATTAAAAAGTTCTAAGGCTTTTTCTCTGCTTTTTATTCTGATAGTTTTACTATTTCGTGTCTTATGTTAAAGACATAAGAATCCATTTTCAGTTGATTTTTGTATACGGTGTGAGATAACGTTCCAATTTCATTCTTCTAATGTGAATAACCAGTTTTCCCAATATTACTGGCCTTTTTCCATTGTGTTTCCTTGGCACCCTTGTCAAAGATCAGTTGAGTGTTAGGGGGTGGATTTATTCCTGGGATGTCTATTTTGTTCCACTGGTCTATATTTCTAGTTTTGTTTTGTTTTGTTTTCATAATACCATACTGTTGATTGCTGTGGCTTTATAATACATTTTGAAATCAGGAAGTTTGATACCTCCAGCCTTGTTCTTCTTCAAGATTGCTTTGGCTATTTGGGGGTCTTTTATGGTTACATGGGAATTTTAGGGTTGTTTTTTTCTACTTCAGTAAAGAATCCCATTGAGATTCTTGAATAGGATACGTTGAATCTGTAAATCACTTTGGGTAGAATGGACCTTTTAACAATATTAATTCTTCTCATCTAGGAACACAGGATGTCTTTCTATTTATTTGTGTCTTCATTAATTTTCTTCATCAGTGTTTTATAATTTTCAGTGTACAAGTCTTTTACCACTTTGGTTAAATTTATTTCTGGATATTTTATTCTTTTTGTTGCTATTGTGAATAGGATTATTTCCTTAATTTCCTTTTCAGGTAGTTTGCTGTTTGTGTATAGAAACACCACAGATTTTTTTTTCTTATTTAGATTTTGTATCCTGCAAATTTACTAAATCTGTTTATTTCTTCTAACAGTTTTTTTCTTGAGTCTTTAGGGTATTCTCTATACATGATCATGTCATCTGCAAATAGAGCTGATGTTACTTCTTTCTTTCTGATTTGGATGCCTTTTATTTCTTTTCTTCACTAGTTGCTCTGGCTAGGATTTCCAGTACTACATTGAATAGAAGTGGTGATAGAGGGCATCCTTGTATCCTACTAGATCTGAGAGTAAGAGCTTTCAGTTTTTCCTCATTGATTACGATGTTAGCTGTGGGCTTTTCATATATGGTCTTTTTTTTTTTTTTCTTAATGTTTATTTTTGAGAGAGAGAAAGAGTGGGAGACAGAGCCTGAGTGGGGGAGGGCAGAGAGAGAGGAAGACACAGATCTGAAGCAGGCTCCAGGCTCTGAGCTTGGGGCTCAAACCCTCGAATCATGAGATCATGACCTGAGCCAAAGTCAGACACTTAAATGACTGAACCTCCCAGGCATCCCTTTATATGGTCTTTATTGAGGTAAGTTCCTACTCTACTAATTTTGTTGAAAGTCTTTATCATGAGTGGATGTTGAATTTTGTGATGGTTTCTCTGCATCTACTCAGATGATCATGTGGTTTTTCATCTTTCACTCTGTTACTGTTGTTTATCACAGTGATTTGCATAGATTGATCCTTGTAATGTGTTGTTAATTCAGTTTGCTAGTATTTTATTGGGAATTTTTGCATCTGTATTCATCAGGGATATTGGCCTTTAGCTTTCTCTTTTTGTGGTGTCTTTGGCTTTGGTATCAGAGTGATGCTGGCTTCAAAATGAATTTCAAAGTGATCTCTCTTCTATTTTTTTGGAAGAGTTTAAGAAGGATTGTATTAATTCTCCTTTGAAAGTTTGGTAGAATTCACCCAAGAAGCTGTCTGGTCCTGGTCTTTTTGTTGTTGTGTTCAAAAGTTTTTGATTCATGATTCAATCTCCTTATTTATTATTGGTCTGTTCAAGTTTTCTGTTTCTTCTTGATTCAGGTTTAGTAAATTGTATGCTTTTAGGACTTTATTGATTTCTAGGTTACCCAGCTTGTTAGCATATAATTGTTCATTATAGTCCCTTGTTTCTTTTTATTTCTGAAATATCTGTTGTAATGTCTCCTTTTTCGTTTCTGATTTTATTTGACTTTTTTTTTTCTTAGTGTAGCTATGGGTTCTTTGATTTTGTTTACTTTTTTCAAAAAGTCACCTCTTATTTTTGTTGATTTTTTTCTGTTCTTTATTTGATTTATGTTTGATTTATGTTATATTTATCTTTATTATTTTCTCCTTTCTACTAACTTTGGGCTTAGCTTGTTCTTTTTCTAGTTTGGAGGTGTAAAGTTAGGTTAAGATCTTTCTTCTTTCTTAAAGTATTTATTGCTATAAACCTCCCTATTAGTACTGCATGGATTGCTACAATCCGTAAGTTATGGTATGTTGTGTTTTAGTTTACATTTGTCTTGAGATTGTTTTTAAATTCTCTTTCAATTTCCTCTTTGACTCAGGGTCATTGTTTAGTTTTCATGTATGAATTAATTTTCCCACCTTTTTTTTCTTTTAGTTTATTTAAATTCAAGTTGGTTAACATATAGTGTAGTATTGGTTTCACAAGTAGAATCCAGTGATTCATCATTTACATATAACACCCAGTGCTCATCCCAACAAGTGCCCTCCTTAATGCCCGTCACCCATTTAGCCCATTCCCCCACCCACCTTCTCTCCAGCAACCCTCAGTTTGTTCTCTGTATTTAAGAATATTTTATGGTTTGGGGCGCCTGGGTGGCTCAGTTGGTTAAGTGTCTCAGGTCATGATCTCACGGTTCATGAGTTCAAGCCCCACATCAGGCTCTGTGCTAACAACTCAGAGCCTGGAACCTGCCTCACATTCTGTGTCTCCCTCTCTCTCTCTGCCTCTCCCCCGCTCATGTGTTGTGTGTGTGTCTCAAAAGTAAATAAACATTAAAAAAAATTTTTAAGGGGCGCCTGGGTGGCGCAGTCGGTTAAGCGTCCGACTTCAGCCAGGTCACGATCTCGCGGTCCGGGAGTTTGAGCCCCGCGTCAGGCTCTGGGCTGATGGCTCAGAGCCTGGAGCCTGTTTCCGATTCTGTGTCTCCCTCTCTCTCTGCCCCTACCCCGTTCATGCTCTGTCTCTCTCTGTCCCAAAAATAAATAAACGTTGAAAAAAAAAAATTAAAAAAAAAAAAATTTTTAAAGAATCTTTTATGGTTTGCCTCCCTCTCTTTTTATTTTTCCTTCCCTTCCCCATGTGTTCATCTGTTTTGTTTTGTTTTTGTTTGTTTGTTTGTTTGTTAATTTTGAGAGAGAGTGTGTGATTAGGGGAGGGGCAGAGAGAGAGAGAGAATCCTAAGCAAGCCCCACACCCAGCACAGAACCCAGTGTGGGGCTTGATTCCATAATTGTGAGATCATGACCTGAGCAGAAATCAAGAGTTGGACGCTTAACTGACTGAGCCACCCAAGTGTCCTTCATCTGTTTTGTTTGTTAAATTCCACATATGAGTGAAATAATATATTTGTCTTTCTCTGACTGACTTATTTTACTTAGCATAACACACTCTAGTTTCACACACGTTGTTATACATGGCAAAATTTCATTCTTTTTGATCACCACATAGTATTCCATTGTATATATATATACCACATCTTCTTTATCAATTCATCTGTCAATGGACATTTGGGCTCTTTCCATAATTTGGCTATTGTTGCTAGCACTGCTATAAACATTGGGGTGCATGTGTCCCTTTGAGTCAGCATTTTTGCATCCTTTGAATAAATACCTAGTATTGCAATTGCTGGGTAGTAGGGTAATTCTATTTTTAATCTTTTGAAGAACCTCCATACTATTTTCCAGAGTGACTGCGGAAGTGTGCATTCACACCAACAGTGCAAAAGCATTCCCCTTTGTCATCCTTGCCAACATCTGTTGTCTCCTGAATTTTAATTTTAGCCATTCTGACAGGTGTGAGGTAGTATCTCATTGTGGTTTTGATTTGTATTTCTCTGATGATGAGTGATGTTGAGCATCTTTTCATGTGTGTGTTAGCCATCTGCATGTTTTCTTTGGAAAAGTGTCTATGTTTAATTTTCATGTATTAATGAATTTTCCCATCTTATTGTTACTGATTTCTAGTTTCATTCCTTATGGTTGGAAAAGATTTTTTTTAATGGTTATTTATTTTTGAGAGACAGAGTGCAAGTGAGGGAGGGGCAGAGAGAGAGGGAGACACAGAATCCGAAGCAGGCTCCAGGCTCTGAGCTGTCAGCACAGAGCTCGATGTGGGGCTCAAACGCAGACTGCAAGATCATGTCCTGAGCTGAAGTTGGATGCTTAACTGACTGAGCCACCTAGGCGCCCCTGGAAAAGATATTTGTAATGATTTAGATCTTCTTAAAATTTGGTTACTTATTTTGTGACCTAACATGTAATCCGCTCTAAATAATGTTCCATGTACACTTGAGGAAAAAAAATACATTCTTCTGCTGATGGGTAAAAAGTTCTGTATATGTCTTTAAGGTCCATTTGGTCTATGGTGTTGTTCAGTTCTGCTGTTTCCTTACTGATTTTCTGTCTGGATGATCTATTTATTATTGGTCCCCGTATAGAGTGGAGTATTAAAATCTCCTACTATTATTATATTGTTGTCTATTTTTCCCTTCAGATCTGTCAATATTTACTTTATATATTGAGGTGCTTTGATGTTGGGTGCATTTACATTTATAATTGTTATATCTTCCTGCTGAATTGACTCTGTTATCACTAAATAATGACCTCGTCTTTGTTTTTGACTTAAAGTCTATTTTGTCTGATATAAATATAGCCACCTCTGCTGTCTTTTGGCTACCATTTGCATAGGATATCTTTCTCTACCTTTTCACTTTCAGTCCATGTGTGTACTTAAATCTAAAGTGAGTCTCTTATAGCCAGCATACAGTTGGGTCTTGTTTGGGGTTTTGTTTTTGTATTACCTATGCAGCCATTCTGTACCTTTTGGGGAGTTTAGGTCACTTACATTTAAAGTAATTATTAATAAGTAAAGACTTAATATGGCCATTTTGTTCATTGTTTTCTGTTTTTATGGTTCTCTTCTCTCTTGCTGTCTTCCTATATGACTTGCTGATTTTTTGGTAGTGATATACTTTGATTCTTTATCTTTTTTGTATTTGCTGTAGATTTTTTTCTTTGTGGTTACCATGAGGCTTGCATAAAACTTCTCATAACAGTCTGTTCTTTAAGTTCAATTGCCTACCAAAACTTGACACTTCTATGTCCCCCCAACAGATTTTGTTATTGATGTCAGAATTTACTTTTTTTTACCGTATGTATCTATTAACAAATTTTTGTGGTTGTATTCTTAATATTTTTCATCATTTAACTTTTATACTCGTATTAAAAGTGACTTATGCACCATTATTACAATATTATATTATTCTGAATTTGTTGATATTTACCTTTACCAGTGAGATTTATACTTCCATATAGTTTCTTGTTGTTGTTTAGTGTCATTTCATTTCAATTTGAAAAACTGTTTTGCACTTGTTGTAAGGCAAGTCTAATGGTGACAAACTTACTCAGTTTTATATAAGAAGGTCTTTATTTCTCTTTCATTTTTAAAGGACAGTTTTTCCAGGTATAGTATTCTTGGTCGGCAGTTTTGTATTTCAGTCCTTTGACTATATCATCTCACTCTTTCCTGACCTGCAAAGTTTCTGCTGAGAAATCCTCCTTAGTTTTATGGGGGTTCCCTTGTATATGACAAGTTGCTTTTTTCTTGCTGCCTCCAAAATTCTCTGTGTCTTTAACTTTTGATAATTTAATTGTCATGTGTCTTGCTGTAGAACTCTTCATGTTCAACCTATTTGAGGTCTTTTAGGCTTCATGAATCTGGATATTTATTTACCCAGATTTGGGGAATTTTCAGCCATTATTTATTGTTTAAAATTCTTTTTAATGTTTATGTTTGAGAGAGAGAGAGAGAGAGACAGAGTGTGAGTGGAGGAGGGGCAGAGAGAGAGGGAAACACAGAATCCAAAGCAGGCTCCAGGCTCTGAGCTGTCAGCACAGAGCCCGACACAGGGCTTGAACTCACAGACTGTGAGAGCATGACCTGAGCTGAAGTCGGATGCCCAACTGACTGAGCCACCCAGGCGCCCTCATTATTTCTTTAAATAAGTTTTCTGCCCCTTTGTCTTTCTCTTCTCCTTCTAGAACTCCTGTAATGCTTATGTTGGTTCTTTTGATGCTTTCCTGTAAGTCTCAGAGGTTCTCTTCACTTTCTTGTTCTTTTCTTTTTGTTCCTCCAAATAGGTAATTTCAACGGACCTGTTTTCAAGCTCACTGATTCTTTCTTTTGCTTGATCAAATATACTATTGAAGCTCACTGTTGAATTTTTCAGTTCAGACCTTACGTGCTTCAGCTCCAGACTTTTTCTTTTTTATAGTTTCTCTTCATTGAACTTCTCCTTTTGTTCATGTATTACTTTCCTGATTTTGTTTTCATTGTCTGTCAGTGTTGTCTTGCAGCTCATTGAACTGCTTTAAGATGATTATTTTGAATTCTTTGTCAAGCAGTCTGTGGGTCTCCACTTCTTCAGATTTGGTTACTGGAGCTTTATTAATTAGTTTCCTTTGGAGAAATGAAACCAATTATATTAGTTTCCATTGTTTTTGAGAGGATATAGTCTGGGTACCTCATTTTCCACTGTCTCACTCTACAGAATAATTTTATTTTTTTAAGAGTTTTTTTTTTAAGTTTACTTTGAGAGAGACAAACAGTGCAAGTGCAGGAGGGGCAGGGAGAGAGGGAAAGAGAAAAAATCTCAAGCAGGCTCTGTGCTGCCAATGCAGAGCCCAGTGTGGGGCTCAAACCCACAAAGCCACAAGATCATGACCTGAGCCAAAAGCAAGAGTCAGATGCTTAACCGACTGAGCCACCCAGGTGCCCCCAGAGTAATTTTAAATGAGGGGCAACGGTGTCTGGGTGGCTCAGTCAGTTAAGTGTCTAGCTCTTGATCTCTGATTACAGTTCATGGAATCAAGCCCACCTCAAGCTCTGTGTTGATAGCTGGATCCTGCTTGGGATTCTCTCTCCCTCCCTCTGTCTCTGCCCCTCCCCTACTTGTTCTCTCTAAATAAATAAGTAAACATTAAATGAAGAGAACAGGACTCTGGGATTCCTGAGCACCTACCACAATGTGTGACATTTGAACTCTGCAGATTCTGTTATTTGGACATGATTGGTCGTAGGCTCTATTAGTTAGGATTTAGTTAGCCGTATATAACAAAGTCCAAAGTAAGCACTTTAAATAATAAAACTTAAGAACTTTAAAGGGAGACCATCCAGGGTACATGATTATTTGGACCCATTTTCCTGTGTCTCTGTGTACCACTGTCACATGGCTTTTCCTTCAGGTAGCCTTGTGGCCCAATATGGCTATTGACATTCTTACCATCATCATGACATTTTCCAGGCAGAGGAAGGAAAGAGGCGTAAAAAGACACAAAGCAATTACCTTTCCTGTGCCTTTACAGAAGTCATATCAGATAACCTTCAATTATATCTTATTGGCTCGTAATAAGCACATCTCTAGCTGTAAGAGAAATGGGAAGGTGCAGTCTTTTAAATGGACACATTGCGGGGCGCCTGGGTGGCGCAGTCGGTTAAGCGTCCGACTTCAGCCAGGTCATGATCTCACTGTACGTGAGTTCGAGCCCCGCGTCGGGCTCTGGGCTAATGGCTCAGAGCCTGGAGCCTGCTTCCAATTCTGTGTCTCCCTCTCTCTCTGACCCTCCCCTGTTCATGCTCTGTCTCTCTCTGTCTCAAAAATAAATAAAAACATTAAAAAAAAAAATTTAAATGGACACATTGCCATTCTAAATAAAATCAAGTTTCTGTTTTTAAGGAAGAGAAGAGACTGCATATTGAATAAGCAACTGGCAGTCCCTGTCACATATGCACCTGGGCAAACCATTTTACTAGTTTAACTAGTCATACTGATGGACAACCATCCTGTTGGACAAAGGTCAAAGGCCTAAAGCTTTACCTAGAGACTAGAAGTACTAGGTGGAAATTGCCAGTGAGTAGGTAGATATATGAATCCAAGGACTAAAGGCAAAGACTTTAGGTTTGTATGTTCTTAGTATACACATAGTAATTAAGGCCATAAGAGTGAAAAGAAAAGAAAGCTAAGAATGTAGAACCTTAGTGAACATCAATATTTTAAGGAGGCAGAAGTAGAAAATGAAAAGATATAGTCACAGAAATAGAAAGGGACTAGAGTATTTCAAGAATGTATAAGAGGAGTCAACTACTATGCTAAAAACAAGAGCCAATTAGATTTAGCAACTAGCTTCTCACTAGTAAGCAGTTTCAGTAGAGTTCTGGAGGATAGAGGCCTTCTTAAGGGAGATTGAAAAGTAACTGAGAAATGACGAAATGGAAAATGTCTACACTATAGGCAGTTCTTCAAATTCTAGTTCGAACCCTTTTTAGCTGAGTGACCTTGGACAATCATTTAATTACCCCTTATCCTCATTCTTTTATCTGTAAAATGGACCTTATGGTACCTTCCTCATAAGTTGTTTTGAGGATTAAATGACTTAATACATGTGAGGTATTTGCAACAATGCCTGGTGTGTAACAAGCACTCATAAATGTTGTCATTGTTGTCATCATCGTCATTAGTATCATCTTCAAGGAGCTTGGACCTGAAGGGAAAGAGTGGTAGTAAGTAGGTGGGAACAGAGGGTTATGGAGGTGTATTTTTTCCTTTAAGATTCAATGTCACATATTTTATGAAAACATATTCTCCATCTCTGTTCTACACCATAACTTCAGTTACCTGCCCAAATTTATGATGCTCTGCTGTTTTTTAATCTCTCCCCAGACCCACAAGACTTCATGTGGCCTTCCTCTAATCTCTAGATAAACTAGATCTGTATTTCTTGTAAATATTCCCTTCCTGCTTGTTTGTTTTTTAAGACAAACACTCACAGAGTTCACTTGACTTCTTTTATTTATTATTTATTTATTTATTTTGAGAGGGAGAGTGAGCAAGTGTGTGTAGGAGGGGCAGAAAGAGAGGGAGAGAGACTCCCTCTCAAGCAGACTCCATACTGCCAGCACAGAGTCCAATGTGGGGATCGAACTTACAAACCATGAGATCATGACCTGAGCCAACACCAAGAGTCAGACACTTAACTGACTGAGCCACCCAGGTGCCCTGACTTCCTTTATTTTTATTACTCAGGCTAAAACTGCCCATTTGTGTAACTGATAGCATATACTATTTGGTATGTAAAGTCTGCTGCCTTATAAGGTGTTTTAAACTAGATAAAGATCTAAAGATGTGTTTCTGTAATTAGTATTGTTGAGGAATTATTACTTCATAAACAAATGAAAAGTAGAACATAAACAAAGTTTTAGAGTTTTGCAGTTAGTATTAATGGACTTTTTGTACATATGACATAATTTCTAGAATAACTGTCTGAATAACACCTTAAGATACCTTCAATTTTGGTTTTTTTAGGCAGTTAGGGGAAAAATAGCTTGCAGTGTTACATACTCTTGTTCTCATTTTCAGATTTTCCAGTACTTGACACTGTGTTTTTTTAAGTTTGTTTATTTTGAGAGAGTGTGCTTGTGCACAAGTGGGGGAGGGACGGAGAGAGAGGCAGAGAGAGATGGAGAGAGAGAATCCTAAGCAGGCTCCGTACTGTCAACGTGAAGCCTGATGTGGGGCTCCAACTCATGAACTGTGAGATCATGGCCAGAGACAAAATCAAGAGTCAGACACTTAAACAACTGAACCACCCAGGCACTCGGTTGACAGTGTTTCTTAATTTGTTGATTTGGTTTTTATTTTAACAAAGTTATAAATGCATATAGTTTAGAGTCTAACTTCTGTGGACATACTGTGGAAAACTGCAATCCCTAATCATTTACCCATTTCCCACATGGTCTGACAGGGAAAGAGCCAGTGGAATAAACATGCCACCTTCTCTCTCCTACCCTCTATCCTGGTGTTTGTCCCTTCACTACATTCAGTGACAGAGTGCAAGTGAGCCTGGTTGATGTAGTCCCTAAAGACCAGGCTCCTGGGCCACAGAGAAGAGTAGAGTGGATACGGAATGACAAATAGAATATTAAGCACAATAGTTTTGATTTCCATGAGTACTTTTTAGCTCTCTATATATCCTGCTTTATAGCATCCTATTCTTTTATGGTAGATGCAGTTTCTGTCTCTCTGAGACTCTTTTTTCTTCTTCCAGCATAGATTTGGTTGCCTTTTTGCTATTCATTTTGGTCTCAGTTTGTTCATATTAAGAGTCTTTCCTCAAGTGCTTGCTCATATTTAACTATGAGGCAGCAAAAGTTGCTCAGCAGCTTTGTGTATGTGGAGAGTGTTCATTGACTCAGGTATTTACTGTAGATTGAGCAGGCAGAGCAATTTTGTCACCGTCAACATACATCTCATTAGAGCTTTTCTTTGGGGCTGGTTGTAATTCCCCAGAGATTGTTCTTCCTATATCTTATTAAAGAATATATTCTGAGGAGCCAGGTTAGGGGACAAAGGTTGGAAGTCTCAGCATTCAGTAAGTTATCTTTCATCCTGTGTACCCCCCCACCAACCCCCCACTCAATATGATCGTGTTGTGGTGCCATTTTCAGTACCTGCCCTCAAGTCAGGTAGTACAGAGATCCCCCTGTTTTACCTCATCAGGAAAATAAATCTGTCTTCTGTAGGAGTCAGGAAGATCTGAGGGTCTCTTTCTAAAACACCTTTCAGTCAGTTCTTCTGCCAATTGTCTCTCCTTCATTCTACTTCATCACAAGCCTAAGATACCTGCTCTTGGCTTCACTAGTAACTACTTAATGTTCAGCTTTCTTGGATTTGCTAAATCACTATCACTTCCTCATCCCTGGTCGTTTATTTTTGTCTCCTTTCTGATTCTCTTTGTCCTTGCTAAATGATGCCTTAAAAATTAACATAGAATGTTTTGGAGAGGGAACAGAGGTTAATACATGCCCTCAACTTGAAATCTGTAAAAGTTTTTATGTAATTTTTTTTTTAAGTAAAATACAGGGATTTTTTTTTTTTAAATATTGCCTCTGATTCCTGATATGTTAATGATCTCAGTGACAGGAACAACCAAGTTCCTTGAAGCACAATATATTCCTTTACAGGAGTAAAACTGTAACAGCAGTTTATTTCAGAATAACTATTTGTTTATATTTCTGTCTCTCATACTGTCAACTATAAGCCCTCCAAGGTTAGGAATGTGGTCATTCTCATCTTCATATTTCAAACACCTAGCACATGGCCAGCACACCTAAAATAGGCATGTATTATGTGCTGAATGAATGAGTAGTGAAGTTTCAATTTATATTGATTAAGTTGATAAGTAATTTCACTTTTAAGTTTCTGTGGATAATTAAAACTAGAGATTTTCAGATCACATTGTTAAGATTTGTTTTCTTCATGTTTCCAAATACGGTCTTTTACTTTACCACTTCTGCATTACAGACCTGAGTGAAAGAGTGTGTGCGCTTTTTTTAATCTGTCATCAATAGTAATTTCTTGTGTGTTTTTTTTTTTTCTTTGTTCCCTCAGGGAAGTGGTGCAGGCAAACTGTGTTCACTGGAGAAAGAAGTTCTCATTTATGTGCAAAATGAGTGCAAGTGCCACCACAGGCATCCTGGATCCTTGTATCTACAGAGTATCTGTGAGGAAGGTATAAAAATAGCCTATTACGTCTCCCCTTTCAGAAACCATAATTAGTTCCATAGTCAGCTCTACTTTATTCAGCTCTACTTTATTGTTGGAACTGCTCTATGTAATTTCACTTCACACTTGCAGCAGTAATTTAAATTAGTGTGACAAATAGGATTTTTAAAATCTGAAGTTATAAATTATTATACAGGAACCTTATCTCACCATCATTATACATTTAAGTGTTAACCCTATTTGAATATTTGCAGGGGGTGGCTATATATATATTTATATTCCCATTCATTGAATTTCTCTTTGTTAGGCATTGTTTTTAGGGACTTTGCATATATTATGTCTAAGAATAACCCTGAAAATGGGTGTCATTTTTTTCCACTTTCAGGAAAACTGAGGCTCAGAAAGGCTGTCAATTGCCCAAATTCACACAGCTAGTAAATGGCAAACTGAGGACTCAAACACACATCTTCCTAATTCCAAGGCCATGTTTTATTTTTTACATCATTTCCTTTCCACATATTAGGTTGAGACATGTTACAAATAATCTACAAAGATGATAATCTCAGATGGTTCAACCTAATATATATAAAAACATCTGATCTTACTTTTTTGGGGTGAAAAGAGGGAATCCATTTGTCACCACTACGGGTGAATTAAACTGCTGGCTTTAAAACATAACCTTTATGGGACACCTGGGTGGCTCAGTCAGTTAAGCGTCCGACTTCGGCTCAGGTCATGACCTCACAGTCTGTGAGTTTGAGCCCCGCGTCAGGCTCTGTGCTGACAGCTCAGAGCCTGGGACCTGCTTCAGATTCTGTGTCTTCCTCTTTTTCTCTGCCGCTCCCCTGTTCGCGCGCGAGCGCTCTCTCTCTCTTTTTCAAAAATAAGTAAACATTAAAAAATAATAATAACCTTTATGTTCCACTTTATATAAATTGTTTAAATTACCAAAATAATACATATACATGTTCAAAAATTAGAGAAGGCCTTGGAATGAAAAGCAAGAGTCCCTTGCCTTGTTCTTTTCCACCCCAGTCTTGTGTCCTCCTTTATCAAATAAAAAGTTGTACTTTTAACCTTATTCTGCTTTTTGAATGAACTGATAGCACTATGTTTTGTGTGGCTATGTTTTAAATTCTTATATTGCTTAATCTACTCATTTATGATATAACAAAAATACATGTATACATTTGTAGATTTTAAGCCTTTACTGAAAACAGATCTCTAAACAGTCTGACTTGGAGCACAATAATTGCACAGAGGCTTCCCTAAAGGAAGTATAGTTCAGTGACAGGATGTGTGTCATCATAGTGATCTGGGTTTGAATCCCAGATATGCCACTTACTCACTGTGAGACCTTAGGCAGTTTTCCTGACTTACTAAAAATCAGTTTCCTCATCCAAATTAAGGGTATGATAATTTCTTTGTCTGGAAGTTACAGGGGTTAACCAAGATGTAATTAAGCATCCTACCATCTTCTCTTTCTACTTTAATTATTGCTGTGGCTCTTATATTGAAACCTTTACTAAATGGGTTCTAGTCATGATTTTTGAAAGGTGACCAGTTAATCTTTCAATTTTAATAAAAAGAAAACATATAACCAGTTTAGAGTAAAGCATAACTGCTAATTAAAACACTCAAAGTCTATTACCAAGACACTTTTTTTCTTTTTTTTTTTTTTTTTTTTTTGGTAATTTGAGGTAAGACTTGTTCATCTGAAATCAGTTCCTCAGATTATGATGGTTTGGTGTAGGGGTGCCTGAGTGGCTCAGTCAGTCAAGTGTCTGACTCTTGATCTCAGCTCAGGTCATGATCTCACCACTCGTGGTTTCGAGCAGGGTGCTGGGCTCTGCGCTGAGCATGAAGCCTGCTTGGGGTTCTGTCTCTCCCTCTTTCTCTGCCCCTCTTCCACTGGCATGGACTCGCTCTCTCTCAGATATTTTTTTAATGATGTTTAGTGTATCACGGTACGTATGTTAAGCTGCTGAAGCAGAAAGCCAACTACACAATAACTTAGACAAGATAGAAATGTATGTCTGTCTTGGGTAATAGCCAAGGGGTCCAGGACTACTAGAGTAGCTGTGCCATCTTCACCACATGGTGCCCATTTTTAGATCCAAGGGGATCACTCCAGTCTCATTGTCTTTCATCCAGTGAAAAAAAGAGAAGAAGCCACATGAGAATTAAAGTAAGAACCCATAAAGAAAAATTAGTAAACTCATCTATATAAACATTGTCTGCATTGCAAAAAAATACCTTAAGGGGAAAAAAAAAAACTTAGGGGCATCTGGGTGGCTCAGTCGGTTGAGTATCCGACTTTGGCTCAGGTCATGATCCTGCTGTTTGTGGGTTAGAGTCCCATGTTGGGCTCTGTGCTGACAGCTCAGAGCCTGGAGCCTGCTTCCAATTCTGTGTCTCCTGGGGCGCCTGGGTGGCTCAGTCGGTTGAGCTACTGTGGCTCAGGTCATGATCTCACGGTTTGTGAGTTCAAGCCCCACATCGAGCTCTGTGCTGACAGCTCAGAGCCTGGAGCCTGCTTCTGATTCTGTGTCTCCCTCTCTCTCTCTCTCTCTGCCCCTCCCCCACTCATGCTGTGTCTCTCTCTGTCTCAGAAATAAATAAACATTAAAAAAATTAAAAAAAAATATTCTGTGTCTCCTTCTCTCTCTGACCCACCCCCACTCACACTCTCTCTCTCTCCAAAAATAAATAAACATTAAAAATAAATACATACATACATACATACATACTTAAGAAGGGGGCACCTGGATGGTTCAGTCAGTTAAGCGTCCAACTTTTAGTTTTGGCTCAGGTCATGATCTCACAGTTCGTGGGATCAAGCCCCTAGCCAGGCTCCATGCTGGCAATCCAAGGCCTGCCTGGGATTCTCTCTCTTCCTCTCTCTCTGCCCCTCCCCTGCTCATGTGCTCTCTTTCCCTCTCTCTCTCTCAAATAAACATTTTAAAAATACCTTAAGCAAAGTCATAAATTAGGGGAGAACGTGCAAACCATGTCAGAGGACTAATTTCCTTGGTATGGAAAGAGTTCCTTCAAATAAATCAAGAAGAAAAGATCAATAATCCTTTAGAAAAACAGGCAAGAGGAGGAAAATATATTTCACAAAAAAGGAAAATATAAATAGCTTTCAAACATATAAAAAATTACTCAATCTCTCTCATATAGTAAAGTTACACATAAAGCATCCTTTTTTACCTATAAATTTAACAACAACCCAAAAGGTTGATAATGCTCTCTGCTGCCTAGGACACAGGGAAGCCATCCATCACCTGTCAACAAATATGTGAGTTCCTACAAAGTGTCAGGTACTCTTCTAGGCACTTAAAGGACCGTAGTGAACTGGAATGAGTTCCTGACCTCAAGGACTCTACTTTCTGGTTGGAGCTGGGGGGAAGAGTGGTAGGAACGACAGAGTAAACATGTAACCAAATAAGATTGTTTGAGATGGTGATAAGTGTTGTATATAAAATACAATAAGATAATAGAGAATAACTCAGAGAAGATCATTTTAGAAAATTAGGCGAAGGGTCAGCAGACTTCTCTGAAAGGTAACATTTGAAGAGGAGGTACCTTTGTAAAGATTTAGGGAAAGACCAATCTAAAGGAGTAGGACCTGGGGGGCGCTGGGTAGCTCAGTCGGTTAAGCATCCAACTCTTAATTTCAGCTCAGGTCACGAGCCCATGGTTCATGGGATCAAACCCAGCATTGGGCTCTGTGCTGACAGCATGGAGTCTGCTTTGGATTCTCTCTCTCTCTCTCTCTCTCTCTCTCTCTCTCTCTCTCTCTTTCTTTCTCTCTCTCTGCCCATACCTTGCTCATGCTCTCTCTCTCTCTCTCTCAAAATAAATAAACATGTTTTTTAAAAAATAGAGGAGTAGAGCCTTGTATTAGTCAAGGTTCTCCAGAGAAACAGAATCAATAGAGTCAAGATATAGGTATATAGATAAAGATTTATTATAAGGAATTGGCTTACACAGTTATGGAGGCTGAGAACTCCCACAATATGCCATCTGCAAGCTGGAGACCCTAGAATGTTGGTGGCATAGTTCCAGTCTGAGTCCAAAGCCCTCAGAACCATGGAACCAGTGGTGTGAGTTCAAGTCAAAGCCTGAGAACCAGGAGTGCTAATGGTGTTAAGTCCTAGTCTGAGGGCAGGAGAAGACCAGTGTCCCAATTCAGACAGGTAGAGAGGGAGAGAAAGACTGTAACCTTCCTCTTCCTCTTTCTTCTATTCAAGCCCTCAACAGATTGGATGGTGCCCACCCACACTTAGGAAAGCAGATTGCTTTCTTCAGTTGGCTGATTAAAATGTTAATCTCATCCAGAAACACTCATAGACATAGCCAGAAATAGTGTTTAACCATATATCTGGGCACCCCATGACCCAGCAAGTTGGCACATGAAAGTAACCATCCCATACCTTCAAGTAAAGAGGCCCTGTGTTAGTTTCCTAGAGCTGCTATATCAAAATACCACAAATTGGGTACCTTAAAACAACACAGATGTACCGTCTCATAGTTCTGGAGGTCAGAAGTGAAAATCAGTAGGGCCTTGCTCTAAAGCCTCCAGAAAAGAAACTGTTCCATGTCTTTCTCCTACCTTTTGGTAGCCTCAGGCATTCCTTGGCTTGTAGATGCATCACTCCAGTTATGTGGCTGCTTTCTCCCTTTGTGTCTCCACATCATCTTTCCTCTGTATCTATATCTACATTCAAATCTCTCTCTTTTTTTTTTTTTATAAGGGCACCAGTCATATTGGATTAGGACCTCATTCTAACTAGATTACACAGAATACTGTGTATTTCCAAATAATATCACATTCCAAGGTATTGAGGGTTAGAACTTCAAAATATTTTAGGGGTGTGGGGGAGAAACGCACAATGCGATCTGTAACAGGCCCTAAGATTATAATAAGACTGGAGACTTACGCTTCTGAAATTAATGGACCAGCTTATTAAAGACCACCTGTCCCTCTGAGAACAACCAGAAAAATGAGGCAGAATGTAAAAAACAGCTTCTTGAAGGTATCAGAAGCTGCCATGGCAGTAATGCCTTAAGAAGCTTAGAATCATAGACAAGGGAAGCATACAGAGATGAGCCTGACATTTGGCATTGCTTTTTCCCTCAGAGCATTTAAGTTGTAAGCAGTGGTTAATAAGCTGAGCTGAAAGCAGCGATCTAGAGGCTAAGAAGCTAGCTGAGATCACAGCAATTTTACAGGACTAAAGGGACAAAAACTGGAGTCCAGGACCCATCATCATGAAGGGCCTTGGTAAATACCCTGAGCTTTTCATTGGGATTCTCTATGAGTTTCAACCTAGAAGGTGTGTCGTGGATATAGATCAGCCTGTAAAAAGAATGAAACTCAGCTTCTAATCATCTTAATCCTTGGATGAAGGTGATCTGCCTTATAAGAACTTGCCAGAAGCAAATGTGTATCTTCTCTGAAGGAAAATGACATTACTCCAAACCTCACATTACTTCTTCAAGTGATCATGCACAAAACTTATCAAGCATACCAAGAGATGTGATTGCATGACCAAAATCAAAAGGAAAATAGATAATAAAAACAGATAAAAATAAAATTTAAATAAACAGATCCATGGAAGATACAGGTCTTGGAAGGATCAGAGACAAACTTTTACAGTAACTATGATGAGTGAATGATATGGGGAATTTTATTAGAGAACTAGAAACCATAAAGAAGCAAATTGAATTCTAGAACTGAAAAATAACTAAAATTTAAAGCTAAATAGATGAAAATAAATCTCAACAGATGGATTTAACAGCAGGTTTATCAGAAGTGAAAAGAGGTTTGGTAAAACTGGAAAATAAGACAAAAGAAGATATATAGACAAAATCACAGAGCAGAAAAAGAGTAGAAAATACAGAAAAGAATATGAGACATGGGAGACAGTATAAATGTCTAATATATATATAATTGGAGCCCTAGAAAGAGAGGAAAGAAGTTGTGGTGGAGAATCTTCTAAAACTGATGAAAAATATCAGGCCACAGATTAAAAAGTACTGTGAACCCTATTTAGGATAAACAACAAATCTGGGCATGTTTAAATGTCAGAAGACCAGCCCGGCTGGAAGATGGTAACACGGAGAGGGAAAGCTCTTGTCAGTGAGGTTGGAGGCAGTAGATTAGGTAATGAGTTTGGATTTTATTCTAATTATAACTGGAATCCATTTGAGGATTTTAGTAAGGAGAGATATATGATCTTCTAAGATGACTTTTCTGTTGTGTGGAGGATGCATTGCAGATAGACCATACAGGTAGTGGGGATGGTTCAGGTGAGCAATGCTTACATTGGTATGGCATTATTGGTATGGCATACCATACAGAGATGGTATGATTCAGGATGGATTCTGCAAGGTAGACCCCTCCACTAATGGATTGGATGTGGTTAATGAGGGGGAAAGAATTGAGGATAACTTAGACCTTTGCCTGAGCATATAGATAGGTAATTGTGCTATTTATTAAAACGGTAAAGGCTCATGGTGAAATAATTTGGGGGACCAATAAGCAGAGATCAGCAGGCCTGTTTTGGCCGTGTTAAACTGGAGGTGTCTATGAGATTCCAAGCAAGGGATGTCCAGTACTCATTTAAAGATACTCGTCTGGGTACCTAGGTGGCTCAGTCGGTTGAGTGTCCAACTCTTGATTTCAGCTCAGGTCATGATCTCATCATTCATGGGATTGAGCCCTGCATCAGGCTCTGTGCTGACAGCATGGAACCTGCTTGGTATTCTCTCCACCTCCCCTCCCCCGCGCCTTCCTAGTTCATGCATACTTACTTGCTCTCTCAAAATAAATAAACTTTAAAAAATAAAAAATTGAAGATACTGATCTGGTACTCAGGAGAAGTCAGAATAAAGACAGAGACATGAGAGCTACCAGCATACAGTTTTTATTTAAAGCAACAGACCTGAATGGGCTCACCCAGGGGGATAATATAGACAGAAGACAAGAGACCCTGAACCAAATCCTAGATCAGTCTAACACTCAGAAGAAGTATAAATTACTGTTAGCAGAAGAGGAGCAAGAATTCCTATATATCACATATTACATCCTTTTGGCCAGATCTTAATCATACTGCCACAGCACAAAAGGAAGGTAGAAAATGTTGTCATTACTTTATTTTGGGTAACCAGACACCCATCTAAAAATGCAGGTTTCTATTACTTTGGAGAGCAGGGAAATGGATAATTGGAGTACAACTAGCACTTTTTCTACAGAGGTTAAAACAGGAGTAGGTCCAGCAAAGGAGAATGAGAAGAAGCAGCCATTGAAGTAGGAGTAAAACCAGGCCATTGCAGCACCGCAGAAGGTTAGAGAAAAAAATGACGTAGGAAAGGAAGTGGAGAGGCCAATCTTGTCAGATACTGTTGAGGGGTTAAGTAGGATGCAGACAGAGCCTTTGGCTTTTATAAAAATGAGTATCATTGATAACATTAAGAGCAATTGCAGAAGGAAGATGAGGACAAAAACATATTTGAAATAGATTGAATTTAAGTGGGATACAGCAAATTGGGAAGTCTTTTGAGGAGTTTGGCTGTAGAAGGGAGCAAAGAATTAGCTAGAAGAGACAGGGATCATCTAGGTAAAGTTTTATTTAGTGCAAGGTGCTATTAAGGGATATCACAATAACCTAAGAAAGAAGAATAATTTGATAATTTATAATAGGGGTAGATCTAGGGTAATGGCCATGCCTGACATCAATGGGACAGGAAAGGGGAAGGGCAGCAAATATTCATGATAATAGAGTTTACCATAGATTGCTTCTCATATTATTTAAATTCACCACTTTTTTGGGGGGGGGGGCTGAATATGGTACACTTTAAAAAAAATTTTTTTTTAATTTATTCATTTTTTGAGAGACAGAGCATGAGCAATGGAGGGGCAGAGAGAGAGGAAGACACAGAATCTGAAGCAGGCTCCAAGGCTCTGAGCTGTCAGCACAGAGCCCTACGCGAGGCTCAGTCTCACAAACTGTGAGATCCTGACCTGAGCCAAAGTCAGATGCTTAACCAACTGAGCCACCCAGGAGCCCTATGGTATACTTTATTGGTGGTACATGACAAGGTAGGGCTCCACAAGTTCCCCCTTCTTCAGGAGGTCTAGGGTGGAAACTGTAGAGGTTGGGAAATTCTCAGTGTCAGGTGGGAGTGAGTTGGGGCAAGGACTCCCCAGCAGCTGAAGACCTCTCTCTTTCTCTTTCCGGGGCTGCTGGTTCAGGGGGCTCTTAACTCCTTGAAGGCCATAAGGTCCACCACCCAGTTGCTGTAGCCAAATTCATTTGCCATACCAGGAAATGAGCTTGAAAGACTGGTCATTGAGAGCAATGCCAGCCCCAGCATTAAAGGTGGAAGAGTGGGGTGTCACTGTTAAAGTCACAGGAGACAACCTGGTCCTCATTGTAGCCCAAGATGCCCTTGAGGGGGCCCTCTGATGCCTGCTTCACCACCTTCTTGATTCATCATATTTGGTAGCTTTCTCCAGATGGCAGGTCAGATCCACAGCTGACATGTTAGGAGTGGGGATACAGAAGGCCATGCAAGTGAGCTTCCCATTCAGTTCAGAGGTGACCTTTCCTACAGCTTTGGCAGTGCCAGTAGAAGAACAGATGATGTTATGGGCAGCCTTTTGGCTACCACACCACAGCTTTTAAGGGGGACTGTCCATGGTCTTCTGGGTGGCAGTGATGGCACAGAATCATGAGTGGCCATCCATGATGCCAAAGTTGTCAGGGATGACCTTAGCCAGAGAGGCCAAGCAGTTAGTGGTCCAGGACTCACTGCTGACAATCCTGAGGGAGTTGTCATACTTCTCACGGTTCATGCCCATCACAAACATATGGGCATCTGCAAAAGGGGCAGAGATGATGACCCTTTTGGCCCCACCCTTCAAGTGAGCCCCAGCCTTCTCCATGGTGATTAAGACCCCAGAAGACTCCACAACATACCCACCACCAGCATCAACCCATTTGTTGGTGGTGAGATCTCACTCCTGGAAGATGGAGATGGGCTTTCCGTTGATGAAAATTTTCCTGTTCTCAGATTTGACTGTGCCATTGAGTGTGCCATGGGTGGACTCATAATGGAACATGTAGATCATGTAATTGAGGTCAGTGAAGGGGTCATTGATGGTGACAATATCCACTTTGCTGGAGTTAAAGGCAGCCCTGATATCCAGGTGCCCAGTATGGCTAAATCTGTTTCCCCTGACCTTCACCATCGTGTCTCAGGGACGTGGCTGGCACTGCACCAAAAGACACAGCTGTCCATTGAAAGGGGAGGAGCAGAGAACCTAAATTCACCACCTCAAGGATGGAAATGGTATAAAAAAGAATGAAATCTTGCTATTCAGAACAATGTGGGTGGACCTAAAGGGTATTGTTATGCTAAGTGAAATGTCAGAGAAAGACAAATACCATATGATTTCATTTATAGGTGGAATCTAAAACACAAAACAAATGATCAAAACCCAGAAACAGACTCATAAGTACAGAGAACAAACTCCTGCTTGCCAGAGGGAGGGGTATGAAGGGATGGCAGAAATCAGTGGTTAAGAAGTACAAACTTCCAATTATAAAATAAGTCACAGACATGAAAAGTACAGCATAAGGGAATATAGTTACTAATATTATAATAGTGCTGTATGGTGACAGATGGTGATGACACTTACCATTGTGAGCATTGTGTGATGTTTAGAATTGTCAAGTCACTGTGTTGTGTGCCTAAAACTAATATAATGTTGTATGTCAACTATACTTCAATAATAAAAAGATGGAAATGGTATATAATGCATTATATCTCATTTATGCAAGAAAGATGAGATAACTCCATTCAACAAACACATTTTTAAAAGTAGGTCGGGAGAGGAGAGTTTGACCCTCGTATATCGAGGGTTCACCCTCATGTAATAGCAAACACGATACAGAGTATAAGGGCTTTGTTCTAAGTATTTTACATTTAATTCACACATATGCGTGGTGTCCTAAATCCAGAGATTTGGCAAATTAGTGTAGTTATAGATTTCAAATTGAAATTAAAATGTTAAGGTATCTATATATTAGGTTTTTGTTACTTTCCACTTTTGCCAGTCTTGGTCACATTAGTTAAGAGGGCTTCTATACTAACATGGAACAATATTTATGTTATGGTGTGTGTGTGTGTGTGTGTGTGTGTGTGTGTGTGTGTGTGTAAGGTCTAGAACAGTGTGTGTAGTGTGGTATATTTGAATAAAAGGGGAATACATAACATCTTTTGGACTGTTCCTAAAAATTGGTAATAATGGTTATCTCTGGGGTGGGGGCTTCAACTGTTATGAAAATCTACAGTGTTACTAATGTGCTTACCAAGTAATTTTTTTGATAACTAATTTCACTTTTCTTTGGTGATTCAATTTCTTACAGTGTGTCTATGACACTTTAGTGATTTCTTCTTCAGGGTAGATTAAATATTAGTTTGTCTTCTTACCATTTGTCTCTTTCAGATTTAAGTTAAATTCTAAAATAAAATTCTGGTAATTTGGGGGGTGGGGTGGGATGGTCATCCAAATAGTTGAATTCAAGGTCATCAGAAATTTACTATCAATATTTTCCAGCATGTAAATATGTAAATATCTACTTCAGGATTATTTGACATATATTTAATTTTATATCTTTAATCATATGATATCCTTATAGTGTTTTTTATCTTTGACAGGAATTAAAAGGTGGAAAAGCTTATGCAAAGGTAAGTGGATGTTTTTTAACTCTTTTAGAACTTATGACTCTTGCTGTTTATAAGCTTAAAAATCAAATGGTTTGCAATTCTTTTTTTAATGTTTATTTTCACAGAGCATGCACACACGAGCAGAGTAGGGGCAGAGAGAGAGTGAAAGAGAGAATCCCAAGCAGGCTCCACACTCAACACACAGCCCAACATGGGGCCCAATCTCATGACCATGAGATCACAACTGCAAGATCATGACCTGAGCCACTACCAAGAGTTGGACATTTAACCGACTGAGTCACCCAGGTGCCCCTCAAATGGTTTTCTCCTCTTATTGCTGTTCAAGTTGTCTGTTTTTAAATATAGATTTCAAATTGAAATAAAAATTGGAGGCGCACCTGGATTGCTCAGTTGGTTGAACATCTGACTCTTGATTTCGGTTCGGGTCATGATCCCAGGTTTGTGGGACTGAGACCCACGCTCAGTGTGGAGCCTGCTTGGGATTCACTCTCCATCTGCCCCTCTCCCCAGCTCATGATCTCTTAGATAGATAGATAGATAGATAGATAGATAGATAGATAGATAAAATAAAGCAACTTGGAGATTGAACAATTGGACCCAACAATAAATTATAGACATACTCTTTCTAAATGCTGATTATGGGATGTTATTCTTACATTTCAGCTTCCCTACTAGAAGATGATCTCTGGTTTCCATTAAGCAATAGGATCTATTAATTCAGTCTGTCCTGGAAAGTATTCCCAATCCCACCTCCCCCACCTCCAGGGTTTTAGGACCTCTCCTCTGTGCTCTCTTACCACTCTATATACATGTTCACTAATCTCCTTTATACTTTCACTACGTAAATGGAATTACTAATGAGTGTGCTCACCTCTTTGCTGAAGAGAAGGAGTTAGTAATTAGTAATACTACCAGAAACCCACATACTCCTCTTTTATTTTCAGTCTCTGATGGTATCTCCATCAGTTCAGTCATCAGAGCCAAGGATGGGGCACTAGCTTCAGCCATCAAATCTGCCTAACTCCTTAAAACTCCTTGGTTGCAGTGTCAGTTAGGATGCTCTTTGCTATAAGCAACAGAATACCCTTCTCACCTAGAGATTTGAATGTCACAAAACAAGTAGGTATGAAATAGAGTTGAGATATGAGATAGAGCTGCTTCAGGATTAGTTAATCCACTAAGTGAAGAACATCATCAAGAACCCATGTTACTTTTCTCTTTTCATTCTTCCATTCTCTGTGTGATGACTTTGTCCTTGGCTAGCTGTTCTTATGGTCACCAGGTAGCTCGAGTTTTAGTCCACACGTTCACATATGACAAAATCCAGCTGTTTCTCTATGTATGGCTTTGAGTGAGAAAACTTTTCCTAGTTGGACCTCAGACAATTTCCCCCATAGCTTTCATTAGCCACAACTAGATGATATCCCCACTCCTAAACCAGTCATGGACAATAGGAATGGATTGCCATGGCTAGCTTGTGATTAGTCTCACAGTTTAACAATGAGCTAGGGATTGGGTTACTTTTCTTTTCCACATAGATGAGCTAAGAGTGGACACTTGAATAAAATCAGGGTTCTGCTAACAAGGAATATCAGAACATTGAATAATGGTGGGTAAGCAAAAAAAAAAAAGGATCTGCTGTGATTGACAAATCCTGTGACTTCCCCCTTATAATTTAAAAACCATCCCTTTTTTCCACTCCCAAGGCCAGTGCCTTAGGTTATACCTTCATTATTTCTTATTTAAAACCTGCACTGGCCTCCTATCTTTTGTTCTCTGCCTCTGATGTTTCCCTCTGTCCATCCTCTACATTACTGCCAGAGTGATCATTCTGAAATTCAAACACAATCATTCTCACCCTTTTAATTCTTCAACAGCTATCTATTGCCTGGAAGGGAAAACGAAATGAAAAGTCTTCAACCCAACATTTAGATCCATCTTGGTTTACAAATCATCTGTCTGTACATGCATATACTCACTCCTTTTTTTAAAAATTATTTTCCAGAGTTTCTTTTTTTTAAGTTTATTTATTTTGAGAGAGAGAGAGAGAGGGTATGTGGGTGTGAGCAGGGAAGGGGGAGGGGCAGAGAGAAAGAAAGAATCCCAAGCAAGCTCCATGCCATCAGCACAGAGCCTGACACTGGGTTCAATCCCATGAACCTGGGATCATGACCTGAGCCAAGATCAAGAGTCGGACACTTATCCAACTGAGCCACTAAGGTGCCCCACTCACTTACTTATTCTTATGCTTCAGACATACTGCGCTCAGAAAATTCCTGGAGTGTGCCATGCTCTTTTAGCCTCTTTGCCTTGTGACTTGATGTTTTCCCTGCCATGTATGTGCTTCCCCCTTCCCTTCTCCTGTCACCTCTTAGAACATTAAACACTCAGTTTAGTTGTCCTTTCCCCTGAGAAATTCTCTTTTCCTTTCTGTCTTGTAATTGTGCCTTCCTCTGTCACAGCACTTACACTTTTTATAAGAATTTGTTTTCTTTCTTTCTTCCCTCACTAAACCATGAGCTCCTTGAGGATAGGAGTGATTTACATTCCTGATGCCTGGTGTTACCTGAAATGTAGATGCTCAAAATTGTTTGCCAAATGAAGTAATATCTACCACAGATGTAGCTAGTGTCTATGTACACTTGCCATTTTAATGAGACAGTTATCTCAGTGAAGCCAGAGACAGTCCTAAGGAAATGTGGACTATCTTGTGCCTCACTAGAATGTAAGCTCTTTCAAGACAGTCCTTATCTGTCCTGTTCATCACTGTTTTGTGGGGTCCCCAACAGGGCCTAGCACATAAAAGGTGCTCAGTAAGTGTTGACCTGCAGCCTAAAACATCACGTTGACATACCCCACCTTTTCATATGCTTTCTTAGTGATGACAGACCAGATGCCTTTTTTTTTTTTACTTGAATTATGCATAGTGACACTATAATACCAGCATTCTAATAGTGGATAGTGGGCCAGTGGGCTGGTATTTGTTCAACAGATATGTATTAACTCCTACCATATGGCAGGCATTGTTCTTGACACTATTCTGAGTACTGTGGATATAGCAGTAAACAAAACAGACCCAAATTCCTGCCTTTATGGAGCTTATATTCTCATGGAAGGTTGGAGGGGATGGACAGTAAACAAAATAAATATGAAATATGTATGTATGTGGTATGGTAACAACTACTAAAGAGAAGAACAAGGCAGGTAAGGGGTAAAGAGAGACAACTACAGGGTTAGAGAGGGAGGAAGGAGGCAAGGCATTTAGAATGGTCATGGAAAGCCCCTTAGATGACATTTGAACGTAGACCTGAACGGCGTGAGGAAGAAAGCTACAAGATCTAAGAATGTTTCAGGCAAAAGAACAGTTAGTGTTAAAGGCCTTGAGGTGGACTTGGCATTTGCAAGTAAAAGGACATTGTGTCCAGAAGAAATAAGAAATAAGTAAGATAAATATAAATAAATAAGAAAGCAGGGAAGTGAAGCTGACAAGGTAGTGGCCAAGGATGAAGGGACCAGAGACAGTCAACATAGACGACTCTTTCAAGGAGCTTCGCTATAAAAGGGAGCAGAAAAATAGTCCAACAGACCAGACAGAGATGTGAGATGAGGTTTTCTTTTGTTCATTCAGATGGCAAAAACTCCAGCAGGTCCACGTGGTGGAATGGGAATGGTTCAGTAGAGAAGGGAAACTTGAGAATGCAGAAGAGAGCGAGGAATTCCTGAAGCAGTGAACTTGAGTAGGCCGGAGGATAGTGGGTGACCTCAGATCGGAGCACAGCCAGTTCACTTAAAATAAGCAGGCCTAGCTGCAGGCAGGTGAGTAGATGTGGCTGGCAGTAAGAGCTTGTGGAAGTTAAGCACTTTTTTGATTGCTTTTATCTTCTGAGTGAATTAAAAAGTAAGGCATCAGCAGAGTTTGGATGGAAAGGAGGTGCTGGAGGTTTAAAGAAAAAGGATAATGTATGAAATAGAGCCTTTGGGTGATGTGCAATCAAATAGCCTCGTGAATCTTCACATGCTCATTTGGATGTGGCTTTGCCCTGGATGCATCCAGGCTATTCTTCTGAACCCCTAAAAGGTACTCCCCTAGGGCCGGAGTAGCCATGTGAAAATTAAGTAGATGTCACCTGTGGCCTGATGTGTTCTGACTTACTGCATTGGGAAATTGTGGCCCTTTAATTGGTCTCAAAGTTCTTACTCTTCATTCTTTCTGTACCAGTTAAAAGCTACTAGGGGCACCTGGGTGGCTCAGTCGGCTAAGTGTCCGACTCTGGCTCAGGTCATGATTTCACGGTTCATGGGTTTGAGCCCCTTATTGAGCTCTGTGCTGACAGCTCAGAACCTGGAGCCTGCTTCAAAATCTGGGTCTTCCTCTCTCTCTGCCCCTTCTCAGCTCATGCTCTGTCTCTTTGTCTCACTCTCAAAAATAAATAAACATTTAAAAAAAATTAGTAAAAGCTACTAAATTAATGCTCCAGCCTGTAGTTAAAATCTTCATCTTGAATGCCATTCATATGTGTCCAGTATGTGTTTTTAAATCTTAAAACAGGCAGCTTAAAATCATAGCAGTGCTTGAAATGGCTAATACTCTTCATTAGGTATTCAGGGAGATGTGCTTAATTACAAATTCAAAACATTTTTTGTTGTTTTTAATAAAAGATTCCATATACATTTAGTCATGTAGAACAGACTTAGTTTGTAAAAAAAAAAGGGGGGGGTGGGGCATATTTCTTCACTGCTTGGAAACGGGAAATAGAAGTTGAACAACATCAGAGGGAAGAGTGCAGGACAATCATTGGTAACTTCAGAAAATGGAGAAGAACCTGGGTCATAATGAGAGGGAGGAACAGCTTTCAGCTGAACTTCTGGATAGCAGCATAGAGCGTTGTTGTGAGGTGCAGCTTTGGGGAAGGGGAAAAGAAAGGTAAAGAGAGATCAGCAAGGCAAATGTGAAAGGTGGTGAAGGAGAAGGGGCTTATACCAAAGAAAATGTCTGATACATTTAAATCATTCTACTTCTTGCATTTAAAGTAAGAATTTAATAACCTGCCACTATCTGCAGTCACCAGTGATTAACTGGGAAAGGAGCCAGAACCAGAATGGGGAGAAGAAAGTCTGATCAGTTTTCTATATGAATATGCAGATGATCATGCATGATTGGTCTGCTGCCGTTTCCCACAGTGTTGGATGAGTACTGCTGCTACTTGGAATGATTTTAATTGTTTGATAAACATTATTTTTACTTCAACAGTTATATATTTCAGTGTGTACAGGAAAAAATATATATTTAGTGCATCAAGTCTGTGATATCAGAGATCATATTGCTTAAGAATTGAAAAGGTGATATATTTTAACAAAAAGTTGAGCCAATCTTAAGATACACATTAAGCAAATAATGGGGCAGATATTGTTAAGATGGCCACACTTGCAAATGACCGTTGTTTGAGAAAACTTGTCTAGAGCATGGGTTGAATGTTTATTTTAAGGAGAATATGATAGAAGCCTAGTAGATATTCTATTAATATAATTCCCTTTCTTTTCATAGCTGGGCTTTGCAGATCTAAACCTGGCAGAGTTTGCTGGATCAGGAAATACCACTCGTCGCTGTTTACTGGAAGGCTATGATACCAAAAATACAAGACAGGATAATTCCATTCTTAAAGTAAGCATGTTTTGAGATTTACATGTCAACAAATGAGAATCTCTGCCTTTGAATAAGCATAGGTATACACAGTCAAGGGCAAGATGGGAATCAGTACTGAGATCATAAGCTGACCACACCACACTGAAATACTCACCTTCAAGGGAAAAAGGCTACCCATATCACAGAAGCAGCAAAAAGTAACAAATGTTCACCTTCATGATCCTAAGGTGTTTCTGAGGCTGTGAACATTCAGGGAATAGTACATACAACTGCTACAGCATCAGGCTCATTGACAGTACGGAGCATGATGAATGAATACCTTAAAACATGTATCACTCCCGAAAAGTGACTTCCCAAGCAGCTATGGTGGGCACATAGAAGTCACTGGGTTCTCTGGTAACTAGTAAAGTGACAGGTGGAACTCACTTTGGGCATCTGCGATGTTGTTTCCAAGTAGCATCAGCAGCCCCATAGTGTGGTGGCCACAGAGAACACATACGGTTGGTGGGAGTATTAAATGAGACCAGTTCAGAATATGTTTGTAAAGTGTCTTGTACCTACTAAGCCTCACCGGACAGAACTTTTGCTGTATTTTAGTTAGTTTACCCCTTGATGGTAAGTTATCTAATGATAAGAAAGGAAAATAATTCCTAATAAAAACTGTATGGTCAGAAGTTAGTGGAGCAAAGAATTACCCTATACCTACACTTTTCAAACTTTGTTTTCAATAAATATAACTGAAAAAAATTTCAAAGTACTTGCATATACCCGTGTAAGGTAAACAGTGTTCTTCAGATGGGGATAGATTCTCTCCATTTTATAGATGAAGAAGCTGAGACTCAGAAGGTTAAGTGTCTCACTAAAGTCATCAGTCATCAGTAGCAGAGCAGAGACCAGAATGCATCTCTACCATTATGTAGTCAGTGGTCTTTTCATGTTGCCATGCTGTGTAAGCATCACACTCTGAAGAAACAGGCTGCCCTATTCCTTCTTAGACTGATCCCAAACAAGCTGAACAAGCCGCTAAGTTTCTTCATATTTGCAGTATAAGAAGAAAGATAATCCTTCTCTGAATAGTGTTTTCATTAGGAATTGAAATGACTTTCTTTTTTTTCTTTCTTTTTTTTTTTTTTTAAGAAAGAGATAGAAGGCACGTGTACACGCATGCACTCGAGCAGGGGAGGAGCAGAGGAAAAGAGAGAATTTTTTTTTTTTTAATGTTTATTTATCTATAGAGGGAGAGAGAGAGCATGAGCAGGGGAAGGGCAGAGAGAGGGAGAAGAGAATCCCAAGCAGACTCCACACTTTCAGCACAGAGCCTGAAGCAAGACTTGATCTCACAAATCATGAGATCATGACCTAAGCCAAAATCAAGAGTCAGGCTCTTAACCTACTGAGCCACCCAGGCACACCAAGAAGAGAGAATCTTAAGCAGGCTCCACACCCATTGTGGAGCCCAACATGGGGTTTGATCTCACGAACTGAACCGTGAGGTCATGACCTGAGCCAAAATCGAGTCCCACACTTAACCGATTGAGCCACCCACGTGTTCTGGGAATTGAAATAACCTTCTAATTTTATTTATTTTTTTTTTCAACGTTTGTTTATTTTGGGACAGAGAGAGACAGAGCATGAACAGGGGAGGGGCAGAGAGAGAGGGAGACACAGAATTGGAAACAAGCTCCAGGCTCTGAGCCATCAGCCCAGAGCCTGACGCGGGGCTCGAACTCAGGGACCGCGAGATCGTGACCTGGCTGAAGTCGGACGCTTAACCGACTGCGCCACCCAGGCGCCCCTAACCTTCTAATTTTAAATTCCATCCCCTGCTATTCCTTAGGGCCAGCTCCTGGAGTAGTTTCCTTTTGGCTCTCCATTGATCCTTTCACACCATTTCTCCCACTTGGCCCTACAAAGAAATTACTCTTTTATAGATCATACCACTCTGTATCACACACACTGTCTCCCTGCCTGAGCTGTCATCTCCTGGTCACCTAGTTACCTTCTCTTTCCTACTTACGATGACTTAGCTCCTGGCTCACAGTTTTCTTTCCATCCCTTCTGTCATCATATTTTGATGGCTCCACCATCTGGTGGGTGATCTGTCCCTGCAGACTGTCTTTTCTGTGCATTCTCTCCCTCTAGCTAATCTTTCATGTACCTGGGACCTCTCCTTTCCTCAAACTACCCTTCTCCAGGAACCTTTTCCTTTTCTTCACCTCCATTCCACACCCCATGGTCACAGTCTAGACTTACCTCTAGAAATTCCACCACCTCCAGAATTTTAGTTCCAAGTATCCCCTGCCCCCATCTATTATGTTTCCAGTCCTCTTGGTCTACTGTTCACTTGGCTATCCTTAACCTGACCGCTCTCATTGTTTACCAGCCTCCCCTTGTTTCCACTTCCCTCTTTATCCAGCTTTGATTCTGGGATCCATGATTATCCTATGCTCAAAAATATTCCACGCTCCTTTGCCCCTGTCTCCCTCATTGCTCTCCCCTGAGTAATCCCCGACCCCAGTCAGATTCAACTGTCCTCTCTGGACTTGCATCCTAGTTGTGGAATATTGCTGGAGAACATCATACAACCATCCAGCTGCCATTCCTTCAGTCTTGCTCCCTGCCATCAAGCAACTGTACTTCCTTTGAAAGCATCCTTTCCCATTTTTCTAGAGACTCTATTGTATACCTTCTTTCTCCTTGGATCTCTATGCACCACTCTTACTCTCAACTGATGGTCTTTCTTTATCCTTTATTGAGAAAACAGAAGCCATTAAATCAAATTCCCTCATATTCCCATTGCCGAATTTATGATTCTTCCTGTCTGTCCAGCCCTGTTATCCTTTTTGCCCTGGTTACAGTGAAGGAAATGCCCCTCTCCCTGTCAGAAGTCAATCCCTTCCCTTGGATTGAAGAATCCAGAGCTTGCCTAATCCAGAGCGGTGCCACTTGGACTATCCCTTCTCCTGATGTTCTCTATCTCTAGTGAATCATCCTCATTAACATATGGAGAAACAGCTCTAGTATCTGCTGTGTTTAAAACAAAAACCGCTTCTCACCTCCTCCAACCACTATCCTACTCTCTCTGTTCTGCTTCCCCACACAATTTCTTAAGAGCTGCATGTGCCATCTCCTTCCCTCCTCAGACATTAAAGATACTCAAGAGTGCTGTTTTGACGGAGTTAGAAACCAGACTGTGGTGGAGGGGATAAGGCTACCAGCGCAGCAGGCCCAGACGCACACATTTAGTAAGTGTAGTGCTCAAAGGGGAAAAGAACAGCAGTGGAGGCACTGGGGTGAAGAAATAAGAAAGAAATGAGGTTGGTTATATTAGGATACATGTCAGCCACTATATCTCCTCCTCTTCGTAAAGACCGTGGGTTTTAGTATTGTGCAGTCCTAGCTTCAGATCTCAGCTCTGCCCTTTATTAGCTACCTGATCTTGAGAATACTAATATATCTCCTGAGCTTAAAATGAAAATATCCATCTCTCATAGGAGTGTTGAAGATCCAGTGAAATCTTGCATTATAAAACACAGCTTTTGCCTGGCACATAATTAATTCTCAAATCATGATTGCTGTTAATGTTGTTTTTATTACTACCGTTATCATTATTACTCCCAGAAGAAGGAAACAAGGTCCTATGGCTGAGTCTTTTTTTTTTTTTTTAATGTTTATTTATTTATTTTGAAAAAGAGCTCCAGTGAGTCCGGGGAAGGAGCAGAGGGAGAGAGAGAGAGAATGAATGAATCCCAAGCAGGCTCCACACTCTGCACAGAGACTGACTTGGGGCTCCATCTCACCACAACCACAAGATCATGACCTGAGCTGAAATTAAGAGTCCAACACTTAACCAACTGAGCCACCCAGGCGCCTCCTCCCCCCCCGCCGCCCGCTGTGGTTGAGTCTTAAAAGACAGTCACAACTAGAGAACAGCAGCATTTCAGAAAGCATTAGCAAAGGTTTAAATTCTGATCTAAAGCTGGAACACGGGCCAGAAGCATTGTGCTCTTGCAAGCCACTTCAGGCAGCCCACGAGGCAACAACATGGCAAGTTGGAGAGAAACATTCCAGACACTTGGGCACCACAGGAATTGGGGAGGAAAGACAGATAAACTAGACCAGCACAGCACACACCCACAGAACTGTTATTAGGGCAGCACTTGCTTTTTGTTTCCATCTTTTCCACTCTGATTTTTGCAGTTACAGAGTTTTGAATGTTAAAAAGTGGTTTTAAATCTGTGTCTGTATAAAGCAGCAATTTAATACTGGATGTAACCCAATTAAGCTATCATTTTATTTAATACTTTCTAAACAGAAAATATTGGCCTAGATTCTGTGGCGGATGCATAGATTAGCGGAATGTGGCTTCTCCTCTCAAGGAAACTTTTATAATCACATTTCTTTTCCTAATATTCAGGTTTTGATCAGTATGCAGCTGATGTCTGGAGACCCATGTTTTAAAACGTAAGTTGAAGCTTCGTAAATGAATTATTTATCTGAAAGTATAAAAGTGGTTTCTTTTTGTTTGTCTGTTTAAATTTTTGCATTCATATTTCATAATATTTACTAGTGAAGGGACTGTTCTTTTCCTAGGAGACTGACCTGACCCACATAGAAATTACTATTACCTTTTACCAAACAAGCTCCCCACAGTCTAAAATTATTTAAGCTATAGGTCTTTTATCATCTTCAAGTTTTGGGTGAAACTATACAAATTAAATGTTTTAATTTGACCTCCGCAGACTTACTCATTTCTTCAACAGATACCTCTTAAGTGCCTTACCATGTGCTAGGCCCTATTCTAGACACTAGAGAAACAGCAGTGAAAAAAAATTGACCAAGTCCCTGACCTCTTGGAGCATGTATTCTAAGAGGAAAACAAATAACGAGCTAATAAATACATGTATAATTTAAAAAGAGCAATGAGGGTTTTGGAGAAAAATAATGCAGGGTAGGAAGGCATGGTGGGGAGAAACATTGCTGTTTTAGAGTATAGTCAAGAAAGTCCTCCCTGGCAAAGCTGATATTTGAGCAGAGACCTAAAGGAGGTGGAAAGCACGCCATGCAGACATTTGGGGAAAGAGCATTTGAGTTAGAGGAACAGGGACAAAGGTCTTGAGGGAGGAGTGTGTTTGTCATGTCCCAGAAACTGCCAGGAGACCAGTATGTCTAGAACAGAGAGAATGAGGAGTAGGGGGATTGGAGATAGGATCAGGTGATGAAGAGTCTCGTCGGCCACTTATAACCTGAGTGAGACAATAAGCTCCTGGAGGGTTTAGAGGAAGGGAATAAAATTATCAGACTTATGGCTGCTAGGTAGAGAGTAGACAATTTGGGGGAGCAACGACAGGAGGAATGGCAGAAATAGGTAAAGGGTTAGGAGGCTGTTTCAGTAGTCCCAGGTTTAGGGCCTGAGTAACTAGAGAAATGGTTTTTCCACTTATTGAAATAGCAGAGCCTCTAAGAAAAACAGGTTGGGGGTTGGGAGCTTGGATGTTAGGCATGTCAAATAGGATTTGAGATCCCTATTTAACATCCAGCCAGGCACATCATGTGGGCAGTTGGACATAACACTAAGAGTTCAGTGGGGAGGCCCGAGCTGAAGACATAATTTTGGAAATCATGACGTCATCAGCGCATACAGAGCAGTTAAAGCCATGCAATTTGGTTAAATGACCTAAAGGGAATGACTATAAATAAAGAAAAGAACCACAGACTGAAGGGTGGGACACTCCAGTGTTGGAGGTTGGGGAGATGGGGAAGAATCAGCAAAGGAACAACCTGTGAAAGAAAAAGAATGAACCAAAGGGGAAGACTGTCCTGAAAAACCAAGTGTGGGACGTGTTTCGAAAAGGAAAGGGTAATTGGCTGTGTCCCACACTGTGGAAGTAGATCACAGAAGATGAGGACTGGAAACTGACCTTTGGATTTGCCGCCCAGAAACCACCAGTGCCTTTGACAAGCATTTTGATAGATTGCTGGGAGCCTGTAACCTTTCTGGAGTGGGTTAAAGAGGGCTTGAGAAGAGAAAAATTGGAGACAGCATAAACAATTTTGCTGCAAAAAAAGGAACAGAAAATCAAGTTACAAATAAAAAGAAGATACAGGGTCAAGAGCAGGTCTTTGGATTTGCTTGTTTGTTTGTTTGTTTGTTTGTTTTTTAAGATGGGAGATAGTATTTGTGTACAGATCTGAATGGTTCAGTAGGGAGAGAGGGGACACAGAAGAGAAAAAGGACAGTTGCTAAACGGTGTCCTTGGATTGTCAAGAGCAATGAATGCAGAGAATATGGCTTTAGATTCAGTTATATGAGAAATGGAAGCATATAGAAGTCATTTTCAATTTTCCCCTTATTTCCTAGTGAAATAGGAAATGAGATGATCATTGAAGAGTGCGGATGGGAAAGATGGCGATGGGTTTGAGGAAAGAGGAAAGATGTGGAAGAGTCCTGTCAGAGTGTGGGAGAGTGAGCTGAATGGGGAGAGGCTTGCTTGTTAGCAATACTGAAGACACTCAATTACAAAAGAAAATTAATTATATATCACTTGAATATCTGAGGAAAATATATTTAGTAAAGGAAAGAAAACCTTAATTTTTCCCTGTGCACCAACTTCCATGTTTTTAATAGTAACATCCATATAGTTCCCTATTTACAGTGTTTTGTAAAGTTGAAAATACATATTTAATAAAAAATCAATTGATTAAACTATGCACTTTACTATAACTTACCTTTCCTGTGTTGTCATCTCTTGAACCGTAATTTCCTGGCTTCTTTCTTTATATCCTGCTCTGTTGAGACTAAACAATTTTTGCTATGCTACATTTGGCTTCTTGGGTAACAGTGTTTTTCTAGTGGAATCAGTTTAAGGCAAAATGAGAAAATGAGCAGCAAAACAAAGTGGAAGGAAAGGAATTCATCATTCCTTCTCGTGAACTTAAGAATATTCCCTTTCTGGCCCTTTCTCTACCATTTTATCTCTCCACTTGTGCAACTCAAATACTGAAGAGCTCAAAAATATCACCTTATGTTCTGTATTATCTCTGGGAATGTAATTCTAAGAGTCTAGAATTTATATTTATAGGAAAGATGTTTATAACTCATTAGAATTGGGGCGCCTGGGTGGTTCAGTTGGTTAAGCGTCCGACGACTTAGGCTCAGGTCACGATCTCACTGTCCGTGAGTTCGAGCCCCACGTCGGGCTCTGTGCCTACTGCTCGGAACCTGGAGCCTGTTTCAGATTCTGTGTCTCCCTCTCTCTCTGACCCTCCCCCGTTCATGCTCTGTCTCTCCCTGTCTCAAAAATAAATAAAACGTTAAAAAAAAATTATAACTCATTAGAATAAACAGACTTCACCTAATCCCAAGATACATAAAAATATTTCTCAGGAGAACCAAACTCCCAATAGTTATTTTCTCTTTTCTCTGAATATCTGAAATTGTACAACTGTCAGTGGAAAAGGAGCAACTCTGACCCATCCATGCACTTATGCATACTGAGTATGGACTGAATAGAAAAGTGGTGAGGGGCACCTGGGTATCTCAGTTGGTTGAGCATCCGACTCTTGGTTTTTCAGCTCAGGTGCTGATCTCACAGTTCATAATATCGAGCCCAGAGTTGGGCTCTGCTTGGGATTCTCTCTTCCCTCTCTGTCTCTGCCCCTCCCCTATGCACATGTGTGCACACATGCTCTCTCCCTCTCTCTCAAAATAAATAAACTTTAAAAAAACAGAAAAGTGTTTAAACTACTGATGTAAAAAGTAAATTATTTGGAGGGCACCTGAGTGGCTCAGTCAGTTGAGCATCCAACTCTTGATTTCAACTCGGGTCATGATCCCAGGGTCATGGAATCGAGCCCCACATTGGGCTCCATGCTCAGCATGAATTAGGATTCTCTCTCTCCTGCTGCCCCTCTCCCCCACTCGCTTGCATGCATGCTCTCTGTCTCTAAAATAAATAAGATTCTGTCTCTCCCTCTGCCCCTCTCCCCTGCTTGCACTTTTTCTCTAAAACAGAAAAAAAGCGGGGGGTGGGGGGGACCTGGGTGGCTCAGTTGGTTGAGCATCCGACTTCGGCCCAGGTCATGTTCCCGTACTTCGTGGGTTCCAGTCCCACATCAGGCTCTGTACTGACAGCTCAGAACCTAGAGCCTGCTTCCGATTCTGTATCTCCCTCTCTCTCTGCCCCTCCCCCACTTTGTCTCTCTGTCTCCCAAAAATAAATAAACATTAAAAAAAAAACACTTTTTTTAAGATAAAAAGTAAATTGTTTTTATTATATTGTATTTCAGTATATCTCAAATATGTAAAATCACAATACTTTAGAGCTGAAGAGTGTTGGAATTTGTCCAGTCCAGTGATTTTTTTTCAGAATATTTAGCCACAAAATCTTTGTGTTCAAATGTATTATAAATCTCAATATATAAGTTTTTTCTATTGAAAAAAGATATAGTACCTTACTACCCCTAAAGTCTCTAAGGGAGGAGCTTCATCAAGCCAGTTTAAAAGTATTATAAAATCCAAGTTCTCATTTTACAGATGGGGAAACTAAGGCAAAAACAACTGAGTCACATAACTGAATATTTCTAAGACATAGATGTAAGTAACTGCTGGAGAGGTTCATCCTACTATTCTTTCTGCTTTTGTCTGTCTTTGAATTTTTCAGGATATAAAGTTTTTAAAAACCTCGGGGCGCCTGGGTGGCTCAGTCGGTTAAGTGGCCGACTTCAGCTCAGGTCATGATCTCACGGTCCGTGAGTTCGAGCCCCGCATCGGGCTCTGTGCTGACAGCTCAGAGCCTGGAGCCTGTTTCAGGTTCTGTGTCTCCCTCTCTCTGACCCTCCCCCGTTCATGCTCTGTCTCTCTCTGTCTCAAAAATAAGTAAATGTTTAAAAAAAATTTTTTTTTAAACCTAGAGAAACTAACAAGAATACAGCAGACCTTCAGCATTCTCAGCTTTAAATTCTAGTTTTGACTTTTTTTTTTTTAATGTTTATTTATTTTTAAGACAGAGACAAAGCATGAACGGGGGAGGGTCAAAGAGAGGGAGACACAGAATCTGAAACAGGCTCCAGGTTCTGAGCTGTCAGCACAGAGCCCGACGCGGGGCTCACAAACCGCGAGATCATGACCTAAGCCGAAGTCAGCCGCTTAACCGACTGAGCCACCCAGGCGCCCCTAGTTTTGACATTTAATGAGCATAGGATCTATACCATAATTTGTATCATTTTCTGAAAGATAAATTTCATACCATAAGGCCTGTATTTATGAATAAGACAGCTGGTAAGTCACCCTCTACCTATCTGCCCTGGACTCTGTTTTGTAGTTCTCTGCAAATCATCAAATATCCGACTCTTGTAAAAGAATGAAACTGGCTAAAAAAAAAAAAAGCCAACCACTAGTGCTAATAAAGAAAAAGGATAGGGGCCCCTGGCTGGCTCAATTGGTGGAACATGCAGCTCTTAATCTCAGGATTGTGAGTTCGAGCCCCACGCTGGGTGAGATTACTTACAAAAATAAAAATCTTTTTAAGAATTTTAAGAGAGGGGCTCCTGGGTGGCTCAGTCAGTTGGGCATCCGACTTCAGCTTAGGTCATGATCTCATGAATGTGAGTTCAAGCCCTATGTTGGTCTCTCTTCTGACAGCTCAGAGCCTGGAACCAGCTTCAGATTCTGGTCTCCCTCTCTCTCTGTTCCTCCCCCGCTCGCACTCTGTCTCTCTCTATCTCTCAAAAATAGACAAAGATTAAAAAAAAATTTTTTTAAGAATTTTAAGAGAAAAAGGATATTTTGAGAGAAAAAATACATGCTACACTGACATCTGACAATATGGTGGTAAAGTAGATCTAGGGATGATAATCCTCTTGAATAGCTAGGGTTCTGGAGCATTCATATTCTAGAAGGAAGGAGAGTACTATTTGTCAAAACGATTTAGTAAATATTACTGTCTTCCAATTTAAATGTTGAAACAACTCTGATACAGTATCTATATTTTTTAAGTGAGGACCCTGAGGCTCCGAGGTTAAGGAACTAATTTGTCCAGGGTCCCAGGATTCACTCATTTATTCTGTACGTGTGCATTGATTGTCTGCCATGTGCTAACATTTACCAAACTTAAGTAAGGCCAGCCCCCGTTCTGAAAAATTTACTCCTTCTGTGGGAGACAGACACAGAACATATGATGCTACTGAGGCATGGATGGTAGAGTCCCTAACTACTTTTTCTTGAAATGCAGGAAAGTGTTCACTGAGAGGGTGATACTGAGCTAATTTTTAGAGGATGAATAGGAAATTATCAAGCAGAGGAGGTGGGTAGGACATTCCAGGAATAGAAAACGTCTTGCATGAGTTTATGGCATTGTTACAGGGCATGAATATCAAGTACGTAATATTGTCACTTCAGGTCATTTTTCACATACTCTTAACGTTGCTGTGACATTAAAATAAAATCTCATCTCTTCGTTCTGTAATTGAGCTATATTAAACAAGTTCTTATAAGGGATACAAAAACATTTTCAGAACAAAAAGGGGTAATAGAATAAAAACTGACACACGTTAAGCACAGTGATTATTCAACATGACTGAGTTGTGTAGGGAGACTTAGGAGAGCTGCCAAGGCCCCACTATAAATTTTAGATCATAATTAATATCAGTCCCCATGGACTGATTCAATAATTCAAAACTATTGAATTTTCTCTGTAATGCTTAGTTACCCCAGTTAACTAAGTTAGTGAAGAAGGCTCAAATTATCAAGGGTTGGGGTTCTTCAAGTGTTTTGAGACCTCAGAACAAGGGATGCCAAACTGAAGGTATTGCTAAAAGTACTGTGGCCCTGAAGTCAGGCTGAACAGGAAAGAGTGGAGCCAGAGGGACACAGGGAGAAAGGGAAGAGGCCACAGGCTGGGAGCACTGAAAGTTGGAAAACAGGTCTAAGAGGTAGAGGGATGGAGACACTGGAATCAGGCCACCTGTGAAAGGAAGAACAAAGGACTTGGCATTAAAAAAATAGGACAGGCAGGCATGAGTCACCATCAGTGATTAATGACTGGGACCGTAGACTCCATTCTTTGTAAGTGTATTTGTTTTGCATGTTACTTTTTCTTATGGAATATTGAATGCAGGGCTTTTTAGGCCACTATTATTTCACACTATTTAAAAATACAGACTTTGGTAACTGAAGAAGTAGGTCTAGGCCAGACTACAAAGGGCCTTATAAAGAGTTTGTGCTTTATCTGAAAGGAGCTATTGACATGCTTTTAATCAGAGAATAACATGTTCATAACAAGCTCCTAGCTAGGAGACTCTTGTGGTCTTAAGGTACAAAGACCAAACTAAAGTAATTACTGGAGGCAGAGAAAAGATGACAAATAGGAAAAACATGGGAGAATCTGTGGGATTTGGAAACTGTTTGGGTATGGAGAAATGTGAGTAGGAAGGACCCAGAGGCAGTATCTAGGACTGTAGTTTCAGTGACTTTGTGGACTACAATGACATTCACAGAGTTGGAGAATACAAGAAGAAAGCAGATTTAGGAAGAGAAGATGGCCTTAGCTGGGCATATATTGACTTCAATATACTTGCAAGACAAATACTTGAAAATATCCCAACAGGATATGCAATTTTGGAATTTAGGAGACCTTATGATAAAAATAATTTATAAATAGGTTTCAGGGCACCAGGGTGGCTGAGTCAGTTGAGCATCCGACTCCTGATTTTGGCTCAGGTTGTGATCTCATGGTTTGTGAGATCAAGTCTTATGTCCCTGCTTGGGATTCCTTCTCTGCCCCTCCCCTCATTCATTCATTCATTCATTCATTCTCTCTCTGTCTCTCAAAATAAATAAACACAAAAAGAAAAAAGAAAGAAAGAATCTCGAAATAGGTTTAATGACGGTCTTAAATGTCTGTATCTTCAAGGACCTAAATAGCCAGAGGATTCTACTGACATAATATATTAAGAATTTAAGAATTACCACACAATATATGTACACACACAATATATACACATACACATGTGTACATATGTATAGTTTTATATATACATATATGAACGTATGCATACAAAAACCACTACTTATACTGTTGTACAATGGGTTTTATATCGCATTACATTTTTTTTGTTACTATTGCATCTGGCCAGTTTAATGTTTTACATAGATAAAAAAGATAAATTCTGTATTAAGGCAACTGAATGACAATTACTGAACTGTCATGAAAATATTAAACTGTAGTATATTAATGTGTGTAGACTAATGTCCCCAGCACCACCAAAGGTGTCTACACCTAATCCTTAGAACCTGTGAATATGTTGAGTTAAATGGCCAAGGAGAATGAGGTGGCAGGTGGAATTAAAGTAATAATCTAACTTCAAAATAGGGAAATTATTCTGGGTTCTCCACGTGGACTCACTATAATCCCAAGGGTCCTTAAAGGGAAGAGGTATAATCCAAGAGAAAAGGTAATTGGCAGCATGTCAGGGTCAGAGGGAAATGTGAAATACAGAACAGTCAGAGAGAGATGCAGCCTTTCTGGCTTTGAAGATAGTGGAAAGAGCCTGAGCCAAGGAGTGCTGGCAGTCTCTGGAGGCTGGAAAAGGCAAGGAAACAGGTTCTCCCCTAAAGCCTCCAGGAAGGAATGTGGTCCTGCCAACACCTTGATTTTGGTCCAGTGGAACCTATGTCAGACCTCTAACAGAAACTGTAAGATAATGAATTTATGTTAAGTCTCTAAGTTTGTGGTGATGTGTTCCAGCAACAACATAACTAATATACTCAGGCTAACTAATTTTTGGTCATCTGTATCTTGGAAATACTTTTCTAGTTTATTTTAGCAATCTTTATTTTAGAGGTACTTTGCTAGTATGTTTTGAATTTCAGTAAATACAAAATAACAAAAACAAAAAAGGAATTGCCACGTAGTGGGTCAGCTTCACCCACTATCCCTTCAGCCACCTCCCTATTACCTCAGGTCACCAAGGGATAGTCTCTAGGAAGATGTGGTTTTCCTCTAGACTGTCAACCTCAAAAGTTAGGGATGTTTTATTAAAAAAAAAAAAAAAAAATCTTGTTAGAACTCAGATTTGCCCCAACCTGCTACACATCTTCCACATGGAGATAGGAGCCTTGAATTAGCCAATGAAAAGCTATCCATCACCTACCCCTAGAGAATCCAGCCCAAAAAACAATCTAAACAACTGGGGCTCTTTACAGATTCCCCCTAGGGTAAGTAAGCCGATGACAGAGAACAAGGTAGAAGTTAAAACCGTGGGTACCATTTAAGAAGTTAGTAGGCCAACAAGAGAGCTCAGGCCCTGGAGTGGAAGGCATGACGTATTCCCCTCCGACCTCAGATACAAAGGGTCTTGATACCACCTTCTCTGCCTCAGGTAACCTCCCTGCCTTGTCTGAGAGTTGACAGTTGAAGCATCCTCCACAGATGGTGCCGGGGACACACAACCAGAGCCCCTCTTTTCCAGACTCTGTGGAGGCAATCCCCTTTCTGGTCTCAACATTTTTTGTTGAGTAAAAATCTTTTGTTTTCCCCATGAAGTGTATTCCAGTTTTGAGGCAGCTCATACAGTATGTGTTGATTTTTATGACATTCACCCTCAAAGAGGTACCGTTAAGCAGGCACCTTACTAAAGTGGTGCACTGACTCCACAACCATTCTTTAACACTATCTCAAGCTTTCTGATTCACCCATCATTAATCAAGTTCTGATCCTTTGAAATATTTATTTACAGGCCTCCTTCTACATCAATGTCTCTACCAATTGCTGGTGAATCTGAATCTCTGGAAGAAGATAGAAAAGGTGGAGAGACTCTCAAAATCCATCTTGGAATAGCAGGTACGGGTGTGTAGCTTACTGTTTTTTTTAATCTGTGAGGAATGGCACCACTTGACATCATGAAAGATTCCCAAAGTCCCACCCAGATTTCAAATTCTGTGGGTAAAGGAGGTGGGTAGGTGAGTAGAGGGATGGGCTGAAGCATGGTGGGCACTAAGTAGGGCACTTGTGATGAGCACTGGGTGTTATATGTAAGTGATGAATCACTAAATTCTCATGAAACCAATACTATACTGTATGTTAACTAACTGGAGTTTAAACCGCGCCTGGGTGGCTCAGTCAGTTAAGCGGCCGACTTCGGCTCAGGTAATGATCTCGCGGTCCGTGGGTTCGAGCCCCGCATCAGGCTCTGTTCTGAGCCTGGAGACTGTTTCAGATTCTGTGTCTCCCTCTCTCTGACCCTCCCCCGTTCATGCTCTCTCTCTGTCTCAAAAATAAATAAACATTAAAAAAAAATTTTTAATAAGATTTTGGAAAGAAAAATAAAAAATTCTGTGGGTACATGGCTTGAAATGGGCCAAGAATTTATCAGCAGAGTTTTAATTATGCAATTTTGGGGTGAGCCAATGCTTTGTTTTATCTGAAATGTCAGGCTCTGGTAGATTAACAACTCAATGTTGTATTGACACACACCCCCTTGGTGTACTTCTCCCCACAGATGGAACGGGACACTACAGGAGTGTACCTAGCAACTTCTGCCAGCCACCTGTCAGGTGTTGCTTCTCCCCCACCGAGCACTCTCCTCTGTTGGTGATTCCAAACATGAGTGTCCATCAGAGTCCCCTGGTGGGCTTGTTAAACCATAGGTTGCTGACACTGCAGCCAGAGGTTTTTGATTGGGTAGATCAGGGTTGGAGCCTGAAAATTGCATTCGTGGGTTCCAAGGTGACACTGATGCTGCCGGGCCCCGGGCCACACCTTGAGAGCCACCTCCCCAGGCAAACTCCCAGCCACATTCAGATCTGCTCCAATAGTTAAAAGCCTAAAATGTTCAGTTGCCTGAAGAAAAAGGAGTTAGGAGCTTTCTTTCTTCTCTCATGTGATGTGAGCAGGGTTATTATTTGAAAGAATGAAAAGAAAGGTGTAGTGATGCAATTAACAAATTAGTCCTAGGGGCATCTGGGTGCCTCAGTCGGTTAAACATCCAACCTCGGCTCAGGTCATGATCTCACAGTTCGTGCATTCGAGCCTCACATTGGGCTCTGTGCTGACAGCTCAGAGCCTGGAGCCTGCTTTGGATTCTGTGTCTCCCTCTCTGTCTGCCCTTCCCCTGTGCATGCTGTCTCACTTTTTCTCTCAAAAATAAACATTAAAAAAATATTTTAATAAGAAAAAAACAGTCCTATATCATTTTTTTAAGATTTTATTTTTTTATGTTTGTAATGTTTGTTTATTTTTGAGACAGAGTACAAGTGGGGGAGGGACAGACAAAGAGGGAGACAGAATCCAAAGCAGGCTCCAGGCTCTGAGCTGTCAGCACAGAACAGTGGGATGATGACCTAAGCTGAAGTCAGACCTCAACCAACTGAGCCATCCAAGCACCCTGGTCCTATATAATTCTTGATATGAACTACCTCTTTGGGTTTAGATCTTCGTATAGATCAGCTTTGCATTTAGGACCACTATAAAGTGGACTAGGGATGCTGGTTTGGAGTTTGTATCTTATAGCCTGCCCAGAAGTGAGAAACCTTTGCTCCAGTAGCTTACTCATTTGGCAGCATTGCTTGGTCCAGCAACATCCAGTATCATTTATAGAACTGCTGCTGTAATTGCTGTGTTACTCAGTTGGTTTCCTTTTGCCTCTAAGTGAAAAGCAGTTCTAGTTTTCAAATAGTTCATGCTAATGAAAATGGCCACAGTTTTGCATTCTGTGAAACCTGGTTCTGGAAATACATAATTGGCATCTGGAATATGCACATTATCAGGGAACTGCTAGAAATGGCTTTGACACTGTTTTTTTGTACATTTACTTGGAAACTGAATACCATAATCAATTCTTAAGAACTTTTATTCTCACTGCTACATTGCATGCTGTGTTGATTTAAACCACAGACATTTGCCCAAATTATAGCCTAACACTAGCAACACTAATATTAAAGTAACAACATGCTCTTTAGTTTACTGCTGTGATGGATTTTTGAGAGCAGGATTTTCTCAAAAAGCACACAATTTTGTGAGTATAAGAATACATCTGACTCATTTTTATTAGAGAAATACTGAACATAAAAACTGAAATGCTTTTTGTTTTTACGTTTATTTATTTATTTATTTAGAGAGAGAATCCCAAGCAGGCTCTGACATGTCAGCACAAAGCCAAGGTGGGGCTCAAGTGCACTGTGAGATCATGACCTGGGCCGAAGTCCGCAGTCGGACACTTAACCAACTGAGCCACCCAGGCACCCTGAAATGGTTTTATTTAAGAGTGCTATTAAATCTTATGAAAAAAATATTTTTTTAAGTTTATTTATATTAAGAGAGAGCAGTGAGAGCGAGAATCCCAAGCAGGCTCTGCACTGTCAGCACAGAGCCCAATACAGGGCTCAGTCCTATGAACCATGACATCATGACCTGAGCCAAAGTCCAGAGTCAGATACTTAACCAACTGAGCCTCCCAGGCACCCCAAACTATATTTCTTCAATAAACCATGGTATTTAAGTTTTTTAGATTTCTTACAATGCAATTGTTTACCTTGTACCAATTTAAAAGGGTCTCTTTTCACTTTGCAACTAATTTTTCTTGATAATCAACTTAGCAGTTAATAAAATCTGCAGACAAGAATACAAATTGACCATTGACTTCTTGGCAGTAATGGTAACATCATGTTATGACTTATTGCAGATCTTTCAGCAAAGAGTGCCTCTGTTCCAGATGAACTTGGTGCCTGTGGACATTCTAGAACATCAAGCTATGCAAGCCAGCAGTCAAAAGTATCAGGTAGAGGCTAACAGTGAAGTTGAATTCCTTAGATATTTATTGTTCTAAAGTATTACTTGTAACTGCCAGGGTGTGGGAGAACGTTTACGTGCAGTGTGTTTGGTGTTAGTATTTTACCCAAAGCAATTTTTCTCTAACAGGGTATAGCTCGTGCCACTCCCGGTCATCTAGCTTCTCTGACCTCTGCCACAGGAGAAATACCTCAGTGGGAAGCACATCAACAGGAATTGAAAGTATTCTAGAGCCCTGTGATGAAATTGAGCAAAAAATAGTTGAACCAAACCTTGATACAGCTGGCAAAGAAGATACCGCTTCAGAACCGTTCAACAGGTATCTTTCCAGTCTCTGTTTAAATGGAGAGGAAAAAACAACTTTGTTCTCATAACATAATAAAAACAAGGGAAAAATTTTTTTAATTATTTTCAAAGATGCCCAGTGAAGCAAGATTCTGTAGAATCTCAGCTGAAGCGAGTTGATGACACCAGAGTGGATGCAGATGATATTGTAGAGAAAATACTGCAGAGTCAAGACTTCAGCCTAGATTCCAGTGCAGAAGGTGTGTGGATTAAGTAGGCTGCATGCCCAGCGTGGGGCTTGAACTCATCACCCTGAGATCAAGACCTGAGCTGAGATCAGTAGTCAGATGCTGGGGCGCCTGGGTGGCTCAGTCAGTTGAGCGTCCGACTTCGGCTCAGGTCATGATCTCACAGCTCATGAGTTCGAGCCCCACGTCAGGCTCTGTGCTGACAGCTCAGAGCCTGGAGCCTGCTTCTGCTTCTGTGTCTCCCTCTCTCTCTGCCCCTAACCCACTCGCGTTCTGTCTCTCTCTCAAAAATAAATATACATTAAAAAAAATTAAAAAAAAAAAAGATGCTGAACTGACTTAACCCCCCCTCAGATGCCCCTAAAAACATCCAATTTTAAAGAAGCCTTTTATTGTGTATGCATCAACGTCTACCGTGTTTATGTACCTTACAGCAGATGTCTGTATCTGCTTTATCATAACTGGACACAACAACTGTGTAATTTGCAGGGTTGGATAGTGATCTTGAGATGATAGTGAATCACAGAATCCTTTATTCCCTCCTCAGCATTTTCACTGAGGCAAAATTTACATGCCACCAATTTGAAAGGTGTAATTATTCACGCCGGCATGAATAGAGAGCAGTTAGCAATGGACTTAGTTTCATTATGTAACTGGTTGTAAAGAGAAGTAATTAAACCTTACTTATGGGAATTTGTAGGAAGAGAAATCTTTTTTACTCAGTTTTAAAGAAAAACAACTTTAGGGAAGTTAATGAGAAATAACTATTAGGATATCTTTTAGTGGCGCCTGGCTGACTCAGTACAGCATGTGACTCTTGATCTCAGGGTTGTGAGTTTAAGCCCCACATTGGACATGGAGCCTACTTAAAAAAAAAAAAAAAAAGCATATCTTTTAAATTGCCTGTTTTTAAAATATATGTGTAGCTTTCTAAAAGTTTATTTCTTGGGGCTGGTTCAGTCAGTACAGTGTGCAATTCTTGCTCTCTGAGTTGTGAGCTCAAGCCCCATGTTGGGTGTGGAAATTACTTAAAAATAAACTCTAAAAATAAAAATAAAAATGTATTTAATAAAACTTAAATGTAAATTATGAATTTAATATAGGAATATCATTTGACAATAATGTAATACATGTGCCTATAACAAATATTTTAATGTGAATTGCAGAAGAAGGACTGAGGTTATTTGTGGGTCCCGGGGGAAGTACGACCTTCGGCAGCCATCATCTTCCAAATAGGTACGTGGTCCAGATAGCATCGTATTAAATAAAGAATATGTTCTTGAGTAGAAGGTGAAAGTTACAAAGTTTGTATTAGACTGAGGCTAGAAAATACATATAATGCGTCCATGAGAAGAATTACAGCTCTTAGCTTTCCTTATCTTGAGTATGTTTGAAATTATATTTAATAAATTTTATCTGTTGGTTTTCTTAAATGTGTTTTTAGAACATATTAGTAGAGGACCAGAAGAGCATTGGGCAAGATGCAATGAAAAAGGATGTTTAGAAAAGAGTTCTTAGTCTGATATTTTAAAAAGAGCAAAGCAAAATTACATTTCAGTCAGTGATCTTGTCTGTTATGAGCAGTTAGACCACTCACCAGCATACACTTGGTACTAACCTTTTTTGTACTCCCCTTTCTCCACCCTACAAGAGTCTAACATACATACTAAGAAAAGTTCAGAATACCAAACATCATTCTGGTAGTTATTCAGATTCAGATGAAGAAAAGGCACCTGCCAGACTTACTTCTGATTTCCAGTACTGCAGCAAATAGTACTGAGCACAGATGGCTTGGGACAGTTAAGGAATTCTGACCCCTGCCCTTATGTGCATCCCTTATACTCAGTATTTCCATGTAATATTTATTTAGAGTTCCAGAATAAGTCACAGTTGTACTGGGGAGCCCCCGTGTCCAAAACAGTTATTTTGTTCTCTAATGCTCAAAACCTGAAGGAATTTCTAATTCATTTGTTCCACCAATACTGCTTTTATTGAGTTCCTCCTCCATGTCCAGCACGTTGAAGAGTCCAAAAGTTACAAAGGATATAGCAGAGAACCTACATCAGCAACTAACTGCAATCAGTTGTGATAGGTAGGTAAGAGAGAGACATATAAAGAGGCCATGAGGAAGTAGTTAATTTGAACTAGGGTTTATAGAGGATGTAAATGCAATTTATAGTTTTCATTAACTCTCACTGAGTTATCCACTCATTAAATTCAGTAGCTATTTATTGGGCCAAGTCGTGGGTAAGGATGCAAGATAGAAAGACCCAGTTCACCCTCAGCTAGCCTACGTGTCTAGCATATGGGGTTGGGAAATTACAGCCTGTGAGCCAAATTGGCCCACTACCTGTTTTTGTAAGAATATTTTTTTTAGAATACAGCAACTCTTGTTTATGTATTATCTATGGCTGCCTTGATGCTACAGCAGCAGAATTGAATAGTATAATAGAGACCATAATGGCTCACCAAGCCTAAAATATTTATTTTCTGATTCTTTCTAGCAGGTGAGATAGACAAACTAAAATTTATAGTAGTGTAATAAGCACTATAATATAGAGAAGTAGAGGAGACTCTGAGAGAACAGAGATGGGACCTCACTCAGAGAAAACTTACTAGAAATTTGACACCTGAAGAAAGAGTTGGGAAGAATTAAAAGTAAGTGTGGGGGGTTAACAGGTGGATGTGAGGAAGACAGATATTCCTGGTAGTAGATTCAAAGAGAATGAATGTAGAGGCATAACGGTTATAATATCTAATTATATAATAGTAAATATATAATAATTATTAATAACACTGAGCATTTATTCGTATGTGCTAGGCACATATATATGCTTCATTCAATTCTTACATTATCTCTTTCAGTGCTCATGATGTACTATTATTAGTCTTTAAAAAGACAAAACAAAGAGGTTAAATAATTTGCCCAACGCCTTAAAACTAATAACTGATAAAACCAAGATTCAGACTCCTGTCTCTTTGAGCCCAGAGCACATTCGTTGTACCTAACCGCCATACCTTACTGGCTTATGAATAATATAACCCACTTTGGGAGTTGCCAGTGAACAGGTACTCTGAGGAGGGGGCATGTGAAGGCTGCCTGTGGGACATGAAGTTGGTAAGAATCTCAAAGCCAGGTTATAAACAGCCTGTGTTGCCATAACAAAGAATGTATCCTTTTCTGTCATGTGCACAGTTTGGTCATTCTTTGGCAGGAAAATGATCTATGATACTGGCATGTTAGAAAACTAAGTGGCCATAATTTGATGGGGGTGGGGAGGTTGGAACAAGGAGAGACTAGTAGCAAGGAACAGGTAGAAAATGACATTTATGAAGACAGTAATACGTATTATATGGTAGAGAGACCATGTGTTTTGAGTTAAAGAGATGAGTTCATATTTGAGCCAGACCACTTGGGGCCTCAGTAAATCATTTAACTTCAATGGAACTTTAGTTACCTCCATTGAAAAGCAGGGATAATCATGGGATTGTTGTAAAGAGCAAATGACCTAATATACTCAGTAAGCTCTAGTGTTTATTAATTTAGGTACAGGAACAGCAAACAATAGAAGTTCCAACCAAAAGGAACCAAAATAGTGAATGTTCAAAAGCAACAGCTATCTGTCCTCTCATTTCAGACTGCTCAGGGTCCAAGTCAGAGTCCCTCCCCTATTGACTTCACTGATACTATTAACCTCTGTCTCCTCACCTGAAAAATGGGAGTGACCAATAATGCCTAGTTGATAGGATATTACTGATTAAATTAGGTAGCTTATGTAAAATACTTAGCGTAGTGCTTAATACACAGAAGGCTCTCAGTATATGCTAGCTGTTTATATTGTTGTTATTAAGAGGAAAGAAGGTTAATTTTCTATTTGAAAAATAACCTAGAACCTAGGCTCTGAAGGCATTTAGAATTCTGCCTCCCACTCCTTTTCCAAATGAATGTTAGAATAATCATCACCTAACATAAGGGAAGGGAAACAAAAACAATATAAAAACAGGGAGGGGAACAAAACATAAGAGACTCTGAAACATGGAGAAGAAACAGAAGGTTACTGGAGGGGTTTTGGGACGGGGGGATGGGCTAAATGGGTAAGGGTGTTAAGGAATCTACTCCTGAAATCACTGTTGCCCTATATGCTAACTTATTTGGATGTAAATTAAAAAAAAAAAAATTTTTTTTAATCTACATTTAAAAAAAAAAGAATAATCATCACCTAATGCATGAAAGCCTAAAATGATAATTAGGGGTTGAAGTAGATGATTAATGTTACATGCCACTGAAAGCCTGAGGAATGTTAGAGACAGTGTATCGTGGTGAAAAGAGAATGGGCCGTGCAGTCTGACATGGATTTCATTCCTGGCTTAACCATCATGACCCAGCTTAGCTTAGTTTAGCTATGATCCTGACAAATTACATCTCTTACTTACCACCAAAAAGACAGCCATTATCACTGGGGTTAACAGCACAGGCTCTGGAGTTGGGCTACATGGGTTCAGTCCCAAGCCCTCCTGCGTATCAGCCGTGCATCTTTGATAAGTTACTTCACTTCTCTCTGCCTGTCTCCTCACTAGTGACAGTGACAATAACAGAACCCACCTCGTAAGAGTTACAAGGCCTAAATTAAGTGAGGTAAGACATGTAAGTGACTAAAACATAATCTGGCATGCAGTACTCCATATACACTAATTAAAGGTCTCTCTCGCAGGATTATTGAGATCGAGCTATTTGCAGTGTCCAGCACAATACCTGTGCACATAGACTCTCCATAACTAGCTGGTGTGTCTCAGAGAAACTAATGTGTTAGCATTAGATCTATTCTGAGAGAGAAACGGGCAGCACAAGATGAAACTAGAGTCATTTACTCAGGCACTGAAGAGGCACAAGAACCATATGTGGTTAAGAAAGTGAACCCATGAGTGTTGTATGGAAACCAATTTGACAATATCATATATTGAAAAAAAAAAAAAAAGTGAACCCATGAAAATGAAGAGAACAGAGCAGAGTAATAGAGACTTGGGGGAGCAGTATCCCCAGTCATACACTTAAAGTCTAGTGGACACAGCCCAACCGGCCTGGGAGTGCTTGCACAGCCTGCTCCTTGCTTGCCTTTGAGACAGTAGTTTCTGACAAAAAAGTCTGCTTTCATTTCGGTTTTTATTCTTCTATGTGATTTTTTTTTCATCTCTGGCTACTTTTTTAAGATTTTATCACTGGTTCTTAGCAATTTGGTTATGATGTGCCTGGGTTTTTCTTTGTGTTTATTCCACTTGGGGTTCATTGAGCTTCTTGGGTCTGTGGGTTTACAGTTGTCATCAAATTTGGAAATTCTCCTGCCGTTATTTTCCCCTACCCCTCCTTCTGTTATCCTAACCCACAAATTCCAGCCCGCAGCCTCCCTGTGCTCTGACCTGTGACTCCCACACTCAGAAAGACCACCTGGCTGGGGCACCTGGATGGCTTAGTTGGTTAAGCGTCCAACTCTGGATCTCCGCTCAGATCTTGACCTCAGGGTTGTGAGTTCAAGCTCCACATTGGGCTCTACACTGAGCATGGAGCCTGCTTAGAAAGTAATAAATAAATAAATACATACATACATACAAACATACATACATACATACATACATACCACCTGGCTATGTTTGGGTTCTGTCTTCCTGCAGTGAAGGCTGGGAGGACCCTGAAGGAAACTGTCTTAGACTTTTCTTCATTGATTTCCCTTCTCTCAGGACCAGTCCTGTGCTGCTTGTTGTCCAGTATATGAACTGTTGTTTTATATGTTCTATAAAACATTATAGCTATTTACAACAGGAGGGAAAGTCTGGTTCCTATTACTACATTATTGCCAGAGTAGAACAGTTTTAGGGCATCTAACAGCCAGGGTGCAGTGGGGCTCACCAAGACTCCTTCAAATTCCAATATCTGTAACTTTGAATGGGTGTTCACTGGTGTTCCGTTAAGGATGTTCCTGTTTCTTCTGCAGAATGAATCTGTAAGAACAGGAGCCTTTAGGGGCGCCTGGGTGGCGCAGTCGGTTAAGCGTCCGACTTCAGCCAGGTCACGATCTCGCGGCCCGTGAGTTCGAGCCCCGCGTCAGGCTCTGGGCTGATGGCTCAGAGCCTGGAGCCTGTTTCCGATTCTGTGTCTCCCTCTCTCTCTGCCCCTTCCCCGTTCATGCTCTGTCTCTCTCTGTCCCAGAAATAAATAAACGTTGAAAAAAAAAAAATTAAAAAAAAAAAAAAAAAAAGAACAGGAGCCTCTAAGCAGTCAACTGAGAATACCAAGTCAGTACACAGTGGCCTGGTAACCACTGCATTACTCCCACTTTTTTAGGATTTCCTCTTAAAATTTCATTATGGGAAGAGACCAACCATGTTGTTTGCTTTTGGTCTTACTGGTCTCTGGAATTCTCAGTGTGAAATGTCAGGTTGTGTGGCCCCTGGCATCCTGACACATGAGGAGATAGGTACTGTTGAAAACTGAAAGCAGTAATACTGTCCCCTCCATGCGACACCACCACTCAGCTCCCCGCCTGATTGCTCGAGGGGTCAAAAGTCCTCATCTAAAAATAAATCCAGCTACCATCAAAAAGACACTGTGCTTTTACAGACTTGTAGAAAACCTGTATCCTCGCAGATGAAGAAACGATAGAGGGAACATGTGTGTTCCATTATAACATAGGGCCAAGGTTCTGGGTACATCAGCAGTAACAAACCTTCTGTTGATGAGGCCATTACTTCATTTAAACACCTGTTTTATTCACAGAGTTTGCTAATTTTAAATTTTTAGTATTCTCCATATTTTATTGATAGAGGTCAGTTAGCGCCTGGAATATCAAGGTAGAGCAGCTTTGCGGCAAAGCTGCTATCACAGATACGTATAACGAAAATACAGTGGCCAGGCTGTTAGGACAGAGAGTTTTGCCGTAAAAGGTGATTCATGGATGCAAGTGCCCTCCATTTTGCCCTTCACCATCCTCCCTACCTGTTGTCAAACTTGGATTGCTACCAGTCCAAGGCAAGCAATTGCTCTTTAAGCAAGTGAGACAAAGTTGACACATCCCCATTCATGTTCCATGGCATGAAACAGTCACATGGCAACACCTATCAACAAGGCATTTAGGAAATGTGGCCTCTAGGTGAGCAGCCTGGACAGCCTGTTGCCAGCTGAAACTGCGAAGAAGGAGATGATAGATTCAGAGGGACAACCAGCAGCCTGCCAAACCAAGCTAGTGAAGAAATAAACCTCTCTTCAAGATCACTTCACTTCAAATCTGTATTACACGGGTATAATTTACATTACTGACTACATATAAAAACATTGGCATGTTGACTAAAAAAATTCTCGGGGCGCCTGGGTGGTGCAGTCGGTTAAGCGTCCGACTTCAGCCAGGTCACGATCTCACGGTCCGTGAGTTCGAGCCCCGCGTCAGGCTCTGGGCTGATGGCTCATGATGGCTCAGAGCCTGGAGCCTGTTTCCGATTCTGTGTCTCCGTCTCTCTCTCTGACCCTCCCCCGTTCATGCTCTGTCTCTCTCTGTCCCAAAAATAAATAAACATTGAAAAAAAAAAATTAAAAAAAAAAAAAAAGAAAAGAAAAAAATTCTCACACTTTCCAGGAAGATGCATTAAGACCTCACACTGTAGGGGTGCCTGAGTGGCTCAGTTGCGCGTCCAAGCATCAGCTCAGGTCATGATCTCACAGTTCGTGGGTTCAAGCCCCACATGGGGCTCTGCACTGACAGTGTAGAGCCTGCTTGGGATTCTCTCTCTCCCTCTCCCTCTCTCTCTCTCTCTCTCTGCCCCTCCCAAACTTGTGTTGTCTCTCACAAAATAAATAAATAAAACAAACAAGACATCACACTATAATTGCAACTAAAAACTATCACCCATAACTCTGCAAGGCCTGGGTAAATTGCCAGTCAGTATATGCCCTAGGATAAGACTGATTTTAGGATTTATGTATAAACATGTTTAAAGAAAAGTTTTCTTGCCACAGGTCAAGATTTAGGAACAGTACTAGATTATTGTAGGAATAAGTGTGTCTAGACTAATCCAGTGTACTAATCCTAAACATTTAATATTTCAAGTGTTTTCTATCTGTGATATCTTTAAACCTTGTGGAAATCAAATCTAGTAGAAAATGCCTAATGCACCTAACTCTTTGAGTGCAAGGTTAATTAGAACAATTTCAAACATTACAGTTCAAGATTTTGAAGGGTTTTTTTTTCTTCCTCTGGTTGTAGGGTGGGGTCTGGAGCTTATGAACAAGTTGTGATCAAACGCTAGAAGTCAAGCTGGTGAACTGAAGCTCCTTCCCTGGGGGTTTGAGACATGGGCAATCAAGCTGTCAAGGCACTTCATTCAAGCATTTATGAGAAAATGAACATATTTGAAACATGAAGCGCGTTCCTCTATCAAGAGGAAAGCCAACACTGATTCCTTCTGTGAAAGTGTGTGCCACCATCCTGTCCCACCCACCAAAAGGGAACATCAGAACAGTAGTATCCAGGTGCTGTGCCACGTGTGTTTAGAGGCACACAGCTTCTGTGGTCACTGCACATGATAATGAAAGCCTGCTCTTTCTTTTGAAACAGCCAGGTGGGGAAAACAACATTATACGTCTGAGTATAGCTCAGTCCTGAAGTGTAAAACCTGTAGTAGAGGTAGGTGCTCAACAGGTTTGGGCTCTAATTATTTAATTTTAATGTTTGGGAGATAGTAAGTGAATGTCTTGAACCCTATAAATTCTGTCAAGATAGTTACAATCTCTTAAGGATATCTTCCATAATATTATATGCTACCTATGGTATTGTACTAGGTTTATTAACTCTTCTTGGTTAAATAATTGATAGAAAGTTTGGGTGTTCATCCTTCGGGGAAATGCTATACTACAGTCAAAGCGTGGAGAATGCTTAATTCTAAACGTATCCGTCACAAGTGGAATAAGCGTGTTTAAGTCTGAGATGTGTGAATGAGTGTAACGCCATTATTATGCAGCATGCATTGTTACTTGTTAATGTTAGATGAGCTGCACAACTCCCGCTAGCACTATATATGAGATTCAAGCTAAGCTTAATATTCAATATGGTAGGCTCCCATGAGGCACCTTAAGAGCTGTTCTATTATTCACTGAATAATATCTGCTGGTTTCAGGAGTCAAAATTCAGAACAGGAGAAAAACCTTAGCATCAAAAGCCAAGCAGCCTTTTCTGTGTAAGTTCAGACTTATCTGAAACTGAAAATTGTTCCAAGGAGGTGGCAGATAAGACAGGGGACAGCTGCTTGACATTACTGACATAGACTCGTGATTTTCTATTTTAACTCCCCACGATGGGATAGTATGTTTTTTCCTTTACTATAACAGTTGTTGTTTTGAGACAATAAAATATAACATAATCCAATGCAGCTTTTCAAGTATTATCTGATCTGGATCCAGTTTAACAAGCTCGAAAGATAGATCATCTTTTTATCAGGTGGGAAAAGTTTTTCTGGTCTTACATGACGAGTTTTAATTTTCTTGGAATCATTCAGTCACTGAAGAAAAATGTAGATTCTTTAGAACCAGTAATTCCCAGTCCTTACTTTCAAAACCATGTCAAAAAAAATGTGGTATGTTTGAATAATTTTGGTCTAGGTATTTTTGTTTTGGCAAAGTAAAGGGAAAATATATTAAAATATTTCAATACCCAAATTTAAAGGTTTAGAAAAATTTGAGTAGTTCATGTTACAGTTTTCGGTTTTTTAACAATTCAAGGATTAGGTATTCCAAATTAATCCAGTACTACTGTTGCACCTAGATATTTTTTAAAAGGTTAAATTCCATTTTAGAATATTTTGAATGTTGAGAGAGAAGGTTTTCTGAGTCGTTACTAATACTTTTGTTGTTTTGTTTTGAAAGGAAAAAAGGTGACCTGAACATTTTAGTCTAACCAAGGAAAATGTTAGCTGAAGTGGTAAAGACTTGCTTGCTCTCTGTGATTAACAAGTGAGTTGATCCGTCCATTATATATTATGGGGGTGTTGTGGGGGTGCGGGGGGGGGAGGTGTCAAAGTATTTAACAGAGATAAGAAGGTAGTGTTGGAGATATTTATGATGTATTAAAAACATATTTTTCTATTTTCAAAATATTATTTCTAGACTATATTTTTCATTGGCACTAATGCAAATAATTTTGCAGTTTTGAAAATAAGAACTATAGATTGTAAGCAAGGTTCAGGGAAGACATTCTTCAGATATGTAAAACATGCTGTAATCCAGGCATTGTCCATCTTGCCTGTGCTCAGCCTGATACCTTTATACAAGACTGACTCCCAGTATTTAAAATGATACATTTTGTTTTTAAAAACAAAATGTGGAAATCTTGAAATGTATAAATATCATGGCTTTATAATTTTAGCAGCCACCAGATACATCTTGATTTATGTAGTAGAAAATCATTTTATTTTTTAATGTTTATTTTTGAGAGAGAGTGTATGCACTTGTGCACACACATGTACTGAGCAAGTAGGGGAGGGGCAGAAAGAAAGGGAGAGAAAGAGAATCCCAAGCAGGCTCTGCACTGTCAGCACACAGCCAGATGCAGGGGCTCAAACTCATAGGGGCTCGAACTCACAAACTGTGAGACGATGACCTGAGCCGAAATCAAGAGTCCGACACTTAACCGAATGAGCCACCCAGGCACCCCAGAAATCATTTTAATAAATAGAAAAATTGATTAGGGAAAAATCAGTGCAAGTCTGGTTTCATATTATTTTGTGTTGCATTGGGATACTTTGCAATCACATTTCATTACAGTCCTCTGAAAATATTTGTTAAAATTCACTTAAGTGTCTGCCTTACTTTTCTGGTTTTTCTTAGAACATGTAACCATGTAACTACTGAAAAAAATTGCCTTTTAAATACCAAGTGCACTTTTGGTTCCATTTGGAGTTTAGAAAATTGGATTTGAAAAAATGGATTTTAATAAATTGATTTTTAATATTAAAATCAAATTTCAAATCACCCAGTCTTAGAGAATTTGCAGATATATAACCTTGTCTTTCTAATCCTATCCTAGAGAAACATAATGGCATATTAAAGCTATATATTTGTGGTTAGATACAGAAATCTTAAATACCTTGTTTGGGAGAAGTACAGAAGCTGGTCAGGAGCCCACTTCCCATGACTTGAGCTGGTAACTGAGACCAGAGCGGATGTGAAGGGGGCAGGCAGAGCAGCCCTGGGCCATCAGTTTGCATTCTGATGGTTGACTCCCCTTTGTGGTGTTGAAGGCTTCCATATACAAGCAACTGATATGGATTAGTACTTAAAATCTGAGAAAGTCTTGACCAAAATTCCTGAAGTCCATCATCCCATTCCAGGAAATACCATGAGAGTAATGTTATCCAAACTAGATTCTTCTGTTTTGTTTTGCTTTTCATGAAAACTGTGAGCCATCAGCATCCACCACCTTAGCCCATTTGTTTCTAGAAAGAAAACAAATCCTCAACGAACCACCAACCAAAACATAAAACATCCAGAAGTAATTTTAGACTGAGATTTCCATGCCAACTAGACCACTTTGCAAGCTCAAGCTGACAGTATTAAATACTTCATTTTAAAAAATTAAAAATTAAAAAAATACTTCATTTAAGTACTCTGAACTGTTAGGCTTCCTAAGACTTTTATAATATGCTTGAAAGAAACTGGGCTCATATGATGGGGTTGCATTTTGTTTTAACAGGTCAAACTGGGACAGTTCAGAAATTATACTTGGTCAATTCTTAGATGGTACGTCATGTGAATATAGTCAAGTACTGTAACTGAAATTGTTATGCCACTTTCTGTGTTGGCTTAGGTACTATGCATAATTTTAATAGCCAAGATGTTTAAGAATATGAACTCTAAAAATATAAAGGATGAAATTAAGCCTGTTAACCATATTTTAAGACTACTCTGGAAACAAAGGCCTTATTATTACCTTATATGTGATGTTTCGTAAGATAATATATACATAATATATTTTAATCATGTGAGTGGTCTCTAGCTACTTCCTATATGACAAAGCTGGCAAAATTTCTTATTTACACAGACAGCATAGTCTTCATTTACAAATGTTTATGTTCATCTTATATATATATATATATAACAAAATTCTCTTGCTGATATTCATTGACCAAATCCCATGCAGAGAAAGACTTAGGATATATTGTTTGATTGTTTTTTGGAAATATGTCTTATTCTGGAAGTTGGTATACTTGTGGGTGATCATGTAAATATTTACCGAAAAAAAAAATTGTTATGAAAGTGATTCCATTAGTATTGTTCTAATACTTGGAAAATGACCTTCATATTTATGTATTTCTTTGTTTTACTGTACAACTATAATTCCAGGAAATTTTTTTTACCAAAAAAAAAAAAAAAACCCTTTTATTGTATTTGTAATAATGTTAAGGTGAATCTTCAATAAAAATCATCTTAAACTTTACAGTGTTTATACTTTAAAATGTCAGTTAAGATTCTGCCAGAAATCCATCAGATCCTTGCCAAGGTAAGAAAACAGAAGTAAAGCAGTGTAACTTTTTCCTGAGAGGTTCCCCTCATTTATTAGCAGATGGTATAGCACAGACTTGAATCTTCTGGTGAAAGACCCTTCTTTGAACTCTGAGGTTCACCCTGCAGTGGTGTGAACATGGGCTCTAGAGTAAGACAGAGCTGAGACTGAATCCAAGCCCCCTTCTGAACCTGTTTTCTAATCTAGGATGGAGATAATACTACCACTAACTCTTCTGTGTTGTGAGCAAGAGCCCATGAAGTGTGAAGAACAATAGCACTATTATCAAGCTAAAATTTGCCTTTGTGCAGCAGCTACGTACAGAGCTTAATTCTAGTGCGAGACACATAGATGGTCAATAAATGTGCCACTATTAGGTTAAGACCCTCATTAAATGATACTCAGTGTCACCACTGTACAGACTGTTCCTCCCTTTGACTAGGTCCTCACAGATGAAAAACAATGCCATGACATTCCCTTTGCTGTCATTCAAATTACAATAGCAATTTAAATAAAGAGCAATGGTTCAGGAATGCCTGGATGGCTCAGTGGGTTAAGCATCCAACTCTTGGTTTCTGTTCAGGTCATGATCTCACAGTTCAGTTCATGAGACTGAGCCCCACCTGGGGCTCTGCTTTGACAGAGTGGAGCCTGCTTGGGATTCCCTCCCTCTCACTTTGCCCCTCCCCTGTGTGCATGTGTGCATGCTCGCTCTCTCTCTCTCTCTCTCTCTCTCTCTCTCTCTCTCCAGATTGCCATGGCTTTCCTGGACAGTGCAGGTTATGGGAGGTAATGTGCATTAAGGAGAAAGATCCTGCTTGCTGGCCTAAGTGGGATGGGGATAACTTTGTGCCAGATCACAGCAGAACCTGGCAGGGCCCTCTGCTCTGCCCTCATACTACTTTGCCCACACCTGATGCATGGAGTTCCCAGGCCCAGCCTGCTTGACTTATCCCACCTTTCCTCAACACCAGTGTTTTTATCTCCCTCATTCCGCCTCATTACATTTTACTCCTTCCTTCCTGTACCTACATCTCACATACCTGGTGTGGACACATGTAAGCAAATGAAATCTTTTACATTTGCATGATAGGAAATCATTAGTGGAGTTAATCCATCCCACATTACACAAAATGTAACAAAAATGCAGGAAAAATAAAAGTTTTAACTATGGTCATTCCTCAAATCAATGACATCTACTCCATATGGGCCCACCAGACAAGGAAATGTTAGAGACCTTCCTGCATGAATTACTTTAGACCCCATTCCTATGTACTTTTAACTCCTAGTTCTCCTTAACCATTTTTTTAAAATTTTTTAATATATTTATTTTTGAGAGAGATAGACAGAGCATGAGCAGGGGAGGGGCAGAGAGAGAGGGAGACACAGAATCCAAAGCAGGCTTTAGACTCTGAGCTGTCAGCACAGAATGGAGCCACCCAGGCACCCCTCTCCTTAACCATTTCTTAAACTGACTTCACCACTACATCTTTAAACCATTTAGCAGTGATTTCCAAGTATCATTGCAAAAAACTTCAAGTTATTTTTTAGCTTATTTATATCGGGGAGTTGAGTGCAGTTACTTTTAAATGGGAAAAGTGTGCCACCTTGTGGTCTTTAAATTCAGTGATTCAGTTCAACTCTCCCAAAGTGACCCTGTGTCTGCCCTTCTTTCCCAATACAACATGGAATTAAGACAAAGAAAAACTACACTAAATTTTTTCAGTACTAACTTTTTAAAAAAAATTTTTAACGTTTATTTATTTTTGATACAGAGAGAGACAGAGCATGAACAGGGGAGGGGCAGAGAGAGAGGGAGACACAGAATCTGAAGCAGGCTCCAGGCTCTGAGCTGTCAGCACAGAGCCCAACGCGGGGCTTGAACTCACGGACCATGAGATCATGACCTGAGCCGAAGTCGGACGCTTAACCGACCAAGCCACCCAGGCGCCCCACTACTAACTTTTTTTTAATGTTTGTTTATTTTTTGAGAAAGAGCGCAAGCAGGGGAAGGGGAGAGAAAGAGGGAAACACAGAATCCGAAGCAGGCTCCAGGCTGTCTGTCAGCACAGAGCCCAACATGGGGCTTGAATTCATGAGCCAAGTGATCACGACTCAAGCTGAAGTCGAATGTTTAACCAACTGAGCCACCAGGCGCCCCCACTACTAATTTTTAAGTATTCTCTCCATTCAACGTGGGGCTTAAACTTACAACCCCTGAGATCAAACAACTGAGCCAGGCAGCTGCCCCTTTTCAGTACGAATTTTACATAATGTGATATACTTGCAAAAAAATAAGCATTACAGACTTTGGTTAAATTGGGTAAAATTACTTTCCTTCAGTTTGGAATTAAAAGATTCTGTCAGCTCAGTTCATGAGGATTCCTACCAAAAAAGAGTGGATGGTCAGTATAGCATGATAAATGGCTTCCAGAGGGATGAGGCTAGACAAAGATAGTGGAATAACAGCCTATCCAACAAAAGCAAAATTTCTGATTGGATCGAAGCCAAGGTGTGGAAGTAGGAATGCAGTGTTTCTGGAAAAGCCAATAAAAGGATCAGACCCTAATTTGACTACTTCCAGCTAGGGTCCTGACAGGAGGATGAGAAGCAGAGAGAGCTGCAGTGATGCATATATATATATATGCATAATACATATATATATATATATGTATTTATATATATATATATATATATACACACATACACACACAATGGAGTATTACTCAGCAATCAAAAAGAATGAAATCTTGCCATCTGCAACTACGTGGATGGAACTGGAGGGTATTATGCTAAGTGAAATTAGAGAAAGACAAAAATCATATGACTTCACTCTTATGAGGACTTTAAGAGACAAAACAGATGAACATAAGGGAAGGGAAACAAAAATAAAAACAGGGAGGGGGACAAAACAAAAGAGACTCATAAAAATGGAGAACAAACTGAGGGTTGCTGGAGGGGTTGTGGGAGGGGGGATGGGCTAAATGGGTAAGGGGCATTAAGGAATCTACTCCTGAAATCATTGTTGCACTACATGCTAACTAACTTGGATGTAAATTAAAATATAAATTTTTAAAAATTTAAAAAAGTATATTAACTTGCATGCTTCATACAGTCTTCAAAAACTAGTTGCACAAGAGGTGAAACTAACATTTACCATACAGACCTAGACTTCTGACTCCTACCAGCTTGTTTTGCTAGATCAACAATACCCATAAGTGTTCCCTGCTTTGGGATATCCCCAAAGATGTGTATCCTATAGCTAATAAAGGATGTCAGTCATAGTTAACATCTGGCATCCTTGAACATCGTACCTTGCACCATGCTCCTCCCTGATCTGTCAGCAGCTAAATGCACAGGACCCATGTAACAAGGTGCTTTTGTTGTCATCTAGCTGAGGAAATTACATTTGGAATTATTCCTTGATAGGGGTACCTGGGTGGCTCAGTAGGTTAAGCATCTGACTTTGCTCAGGTCATGATCTCACAGTTCATGAGTTCAAGTCTCACATTGGGTGAGCTCAAGTCCAGCATCGGGTGAGCCCACTTCTTTCTCTCCCTCCCTCCCTCTCTCTCTCTGTCTCTCAAAAAAAAAAAACAAAAAACAAACAAACAAAAAAAAAAAAAACTCTAGGAATTTATTCCTTGACAATCAGCAACAGAACTGAGAGCCCAAGGGGCTGACACAAGTACTTCAAAGAGAGCTCAAGTGCAGGATATGATCTACCTGAGACTGGAAGTGAGAGAACAGAGGAGGGTGGGGAGCAGCGGGGGGCAGCATGTGAGCTGAGCCTCAAGGAGCTGTCAGCGCACTTTTATATCTCAACTGCATGGAAACAGAATGCATGGAAACCGAACTTGAAGACAGAGTGCCGTGAAAACTTACACTTTTAGACCATGAAAAGAAAAATTGGAGACAAACTTTCACTCAGATCAAGGGCCAGGGTGTTCTAATACTTTGTAACCCATTTCACACCTACTCTGGGAGGTGAACTGTGGTCTTGACAACTCTCCCTCTTAAGAAAAAGATCTGCAGATAAAATGGTCTCCAGCAGAACCACATTTTTTATTGCCATTCAGTGCAGTGAAATTCCTTGGAGCAAAGTCATCTGAAATGTTTCAAGGCCTCTATATTTACAAAACCCTGGGGTCCATTCAAGGGGTTTTCCTAGAAAAAGGAACAACCATTCCCACAAAAAAAAGTCACTGGTTCTTGCAACACTGGAATCTGTGTGTATTCTCAGTTAATTGAAGAAACCTAAGAACTTTTGATAGTTGTCCCTAGGGAGTGAAATGGGGGGTATGCAAACTGTTGACATTTTTTTTGTCCTAATAATCAGTCTAGATTTTTTTAGCATGAACTTGCATTACTGTTCATGTTTTGTACCATCTATGTGTATTCATTCTTTTTAATGAATTTATAAAATACATTGCTAATGATAAAGGAAGCTGCATCAAAAAAAAAGTTATTACCATTTACATACGGGAGGCACCTGGGTGGCTCAGTTGGTTATGCATCTGACAAGATCTCATGGTTCATGAGATCAGAGCCCCAAGTTGGGCTCCAGGCTGATGGTGCACACCCTACTTGGGATTCTCTCTCTCTCTCTCTCTCTTTCTCTCTCTCTCTCTGCCCCTCCCCCACAATAAACTTTAAAAAGGGGAGGGGGTGGCAGCTAATACACAGCTCACCAAATGAGAAAAAAGCCATTCATAGCAAGACCTGATTCTTATGTAAAGAGACATTTTTAGACAAAAATTTTAAAATTGCCTTCATGTCCCCTTTTCTTGGGAAGCTCCTAGAAAACCATTTTCAGAAATACAGAATAGGGATGAAGGGAGGTGGCCATCCAGCACTGCCCCTGCCCCCCCGGGTGGTAGGTTTTACAAGAACGAGGGAATGCCCTAGGATGGGGTAGTAAAGGGAGAGCAGGTGTAACAGGTAGTGGTTGGAGAGGACTAAGCTTCTCATCTGAGCAGCTCCCCACATTCAGTTACCTGTGAGTCCTCTCAAATCTGGCCTGAAGTATACACAACTCATGCTGTATACGGAGCAAATTCTCTACATAGAAGTTAATAGGTTGCCACTTTTTAAAAATGGTTGAGTGAGCTAGAATGGGGAAGGTGCAGGGAGAAGGGGACAGAGAATCCAAAGCTGGCTCTGCACTGACAGCAGAGAGCCTGACGTGGGGCTCAAACCACGGATGGACATGAGCTCATGGCCTGAGCCGAAGTCAGATGCTCAACTGACCTGAGCCACCCAGGTGCCCCACCACTTTTTTTTAGTCAGGTATTTGATGGTTGTCTCAGAAAGAACCTTAAAGAAGGACTGTTCACCTTCTAGACCTGCAACATGCATTGATGTGAGAACTGACTAGCCAGATACAAGAATGAGCCTTATTACTGAACAGATACTTAAGTTACCTAACATCCCTAAGATTAACACAGCTGCCTATTTGTAAAGGAACATTTCTCTGGGCCAGGCGCAGTCTTCTTAGTGCTTACAAGAACTCTGTGAAGCAGTTAATTGCTCCCGGCATACACACAAGTGGGCCAAAAACTCCCTTAGCAAACCTGACTTTGGCTGCTTTTACAGCAGTATGAAAGCAGGCCTCTACTTGGTTTTGTCCCTTTAGAAAGATCTCATTTCTGTGCTGCAGAAGGTTGGAGTAGATAGCTTTGTTTTAAAAAACAAAAACAAAAAACTGCAAACTATTGGCAACATCAAGCAGCTGCCTTTTTAGTAAGTATTTCAGTGGAACACCACATGCACTTGTTTGCGTATTATGTCTGGCTGCTATTCCACTTCAACTCCCGGAGAGCTCAGTAGTTGCAAGGTTGCAAAGATTTGCTGTCCCTGCAAGAACATCTGCTGACCCCTGGCTTAGAGCATTAACAGAAGCTTTCCATGTGCAGAGAAAGGCCTCTATCAAAATAGAAGGTAAAGACCAATTTCATGAAGAATGTAGGTGCTGCTGTTACCAAGACATGGGGGAGCCCTGGGAAGACTAGCTCCATCACCCATAGCAGCCATGAGTATTTAAAGGTTTTCAGGTGATTAAGCTTGAACAGTGATCAATTAGCCTGGAGGACAACAGGATAAAGCGTTGGCCTTGGGGTTAAGATGTTGGCTCTAACACAGATGAGAAGGAAACCCTAGGGTGAAAGTCAGGCAGAGGCCTAGAAAGGGGAGGACAGACAGGGCCTTTTGTGTGGGTAGGGGAGGGCAGCAAAGGTAAATCTATTGGTACTATGCATTCAAGAGGGAAAAATCAGTAAGAAAAAAAGGGGGTAGGGGACTGATGGAGCAGTCTATATTTAAGAACAACTGGTTAACAGTGGTTACGGTGATCACCAGATGCCTGGGGGGGGGGGGGGGGGGGCTCAGTTGGGCATCTGACCCAATTTCGGCTCGGGTCACCATTTCACAGTATTGTGAGTTCAAGACCTGTGGTATGGAGCCTCCTTGGGATTCTCTCTCCGAATAATTTTTTTTTAAGTGTTTTAATTTTAAAAAAATAGGAGTGGTTACAGTGATCGGATTCTCTTCCAGAATCCCTTCTTTCCCTCCCTGCCTTCACCAAATCTACTTCCCATCTACTTATTAACCCTTCAAAAAGGCTTGAAAGATCTGCCCCAGCATGCCATTCCCAGCACCAACACTGCACAGCCAGTCTCTCCCAGGTTAGTTGAAGATATGCCCGTTGTGGCAGAGTTGCCACAATGTCCTTTCTGTCCTTGTCCCTTCACAGGAGTGTCACATGGGCATACACCCTCCCAGAATATCAGACTACACCTCCCAGCTTTCCCAGGTGGTAAGGAGGACTTCAATCCGCTCAACAAGAGCCTAACAGTGTAGAACTTTACCCAAAAGCTGGCACATGCTCTTTGCCCCTTTTCCTTTTTCTCCCGACTTGGAATATGCAAGTGGAAGCTAAAACATCCCCAAGGGGCATCAGAACAGGAAGGTGGATGAATTAAGTCCCTTTGGTGGTAGAGCTGCCCTGTGTGGGCAACTTACACCCTACATCCCTCCCTATACTTCAGAAAGTAGTGTCTCATTTAGACCAGTTCTCCCCGTTGTGTGAAACTCTATTTCTCTCCCAATGGAGACCACTACCCCAATTCTAACCAGAAAACTACCCGAAGAGGATGATGCTCTAAAACTGGACAGGGCTTCTGAGGCTTCTCTTCCCTTCAAACACCCACTCCCCTCCCCACCCCCACCCTGTCTTGTGTTTTATCTAAGTATTACAGGTCAGAATTTAGGCCAAAGGAGGTAGGGAATCCTAAGAAGATTTTAAAGTTACTCTTATTCCCTGGGAAAAACTTTAAACATTGATAACTCAATTTGTTTTTAAAAATTTTAATGTCACATCAACATGCGTCTAACAAAAAAACCTGAACACGCACACTGTGAACTTACACCATCCACCAAAAAAAGCATTTAAAAAAACACGTAACGAGGTTAATATCAAAACTAAGCTACCTATGTTATGACTATAATTTTCTAAATGAGCCTAACTATCCTTAAAATCATGAATTTTAGGACATAAAGATAGCTCCCGCTCACTAACGGTAATCGTGAGGGTAATCGTAAGGGTCCAAGTCGATCTGCACTGAAGTATGAGCTCTGTTCAGTCGCATTGGAATTCCTTCAGCAAGGAGTGTTCTCAGCGTGGACACATCAGCAACCAAGCGGTTCACCTTCGGATAACCAATAAGTCTTTTCAGGGGTACATAAAACCTCTTTCCCACAGAGTAGGGTTTGGGGGACTTCTCTATTTGGGCTACTTGGGCATCGGTGAGGAATAATCCGGGCCGTCTGACCAAGCCACTGTCAGTGTCTTCTTCTGACTCGGGTTCACTGGATTCCTTTCTCTTCATAATCCAGACATACTTCTGTCTTATGGCTTCGACCTCTTTTAACACCTCCGTACACAATACAAACAGGAGGAAGTGTTTTTGCTGTAAACTCGGGAATGAGGCTGTAAAAACCTGAAGGCAAATCAAAATGCCACAGTATAATGGGAATCAAACTACTGACAGACATTATCTGATCTGCTTTTAAAAATTCTAATTATCAAGATCAAAGTCACAAAAGCCACCACCAAGTCACACTATTCACAAATTCACACTAACCCAATGTTCCTGTACTTGATATTAGAGGGAAAAAGGCAAAGAAAAATTGTTAAAAGGGAAATGTGTTGGGGCGCCTGGGTGGCTCAGTCGGTTGAGCGGCTGACTTCGGCTCAGGTCATGATCTCACAGTCCGTGAGTTCGAGCCCCGCGTCGGGCTCTGTGCTGACAGCTCGGAGCCTGGAGCCTGTTTCGGATTCTGTGTCTCCCTCTCTCTCTGACCCTCCCCTGTTCATGCTCTGTCTCAAAAATAAACGTTAAAAAAAAAAAAAAAAAAAAGGGAAATGTGTTGTTTATTCTTCACCATTCCTCCTGAACCCAACCAAAAGGGTCTAAGAAGCTTAAGCTTAGAGGCTCAGCTGCCAACAGTCATTTCCTGAGCCACGCTGTGGAGGAAGTCTGCTGGCATTCCTCTTTCCTGCTGCTGATCCTGACAGATTACAATGGGGAGGTAGCTGGCCCAACCGCTTGGAAGCTTTCTAGGATTCCAGATCTTTCTCTGTGGTGCACATTGAGATATGGCAAAAGGCCAGGTGGTCTCCGGGACTGCAGTAGACCAACTCTGACACCATTTGTGAGCATGAAGGATCTTCCTAGGGTCAATCTCAAAATAAGGTCATTTAGACTTATCTCTACAGTGGGGACTCTGTACCCACTGTAATTAACCATCCTAATCTATGTGCTTTTTGCCCCGGTAGCTACCTCACAAAGAATACTCACAACTTGATAAGCATGTTCCTCTGGCTCTGAAACGCGGGATCCAGTTGGTTTTGCCAGGATCCAGCTGCCAGGATCCGGTTGCTTTTTCTTGAAGATCCCTATCTGGGTACAGTATCCAACATGCTTAGCCCATGGTGGTGGAGCACCCACACCAGTAAACTCTACAGTGTAACTATAGAGTTTTGCCACATTTGAAGCCCTGAAATCACAAGAAACCATCTTCTGAAACTTAGAGGTTCTGTTAAAGAATCTCCACTAGAATAGAGCGTAAATACAACTAAAATACTTTTGTTGCAAATTCTTACAGCACCAGATAGTGCCAAATCACAGGTTTTGCTTACTTCTGAGGGGCTTTAGGATAATGAGTGTCAGTTTCCAAGTGATCACAATGACAGAAAGGGAAAGTTACGGAGAATTTAGGAGTAAATAAGACCATGATGACTACAGTCCCAACACCTGTTAGGGTTTGCAGTTATGCCGGAAACATGACCACCCTTCAAGCCCCTGGGAGGAAACACCCCTGCACATGAGGGCATGAAGCACATCTTCACCTCCCCACACTCTGTTCTGTTTCCTCCACACAGATACTCCTAATGTTCTCATATAAAAAAGCACCTGGTGCACCCCATTTTTCCACACTTGCCTGTGGGACATAAAAAATAAACTCCCCCATTTATTTTGCAGAAATATGCTGGTCCCTTTAGGATCTTATTAATTGCTAAGCTGCATCCTGGGAATTTTATTATGATAAAATAATTTCAGTAATGTATAGGGGTCAAGATTGACTTCATAGTACTTTAAACTCCTGTTGGGTCCCCCGCCCCCCAGAAAAACAAAGAAGCACTTTATGAAATCACCAGTGTTGAAACTGCGTTTGGTTCCACTCAAACTTGTGATCTGAATTTCTAAAGGTCGATGCTGGAAACAGGGGATTGAAATCTGAGTTTGGTGTGCTGATGACAACCATGCCTGGAGAAAAGTACCCAAATACGACTTCAGGAAACTTGGCCAGATCTTCTGAATCCAAATGTTCTATTCTGAAATGGTTAATGGGAAGGACAGAATGAAGTTCTCTTGCAATTATTTTCCTAGTTGATTTAGCAAACACTTTCTATCTCTACACTGATTTATCCCCTCTCTGAATATATAATAGTACTTACATGACCTAAAAATCAACTATTCATATATTCTCACTCTGCACATCAGCCATGTTGCCCGCTCCCTGGCAGGATGCAAATACAACCACTTCTGTGGTAGACCAACCAGGACAGTGAATGTGTAATGAGAAAACAGACAAACCCAGACACCGGGATGAATAGCCAAGTGCCAGAGACTACATGTGAAGTCTGCAGCACCAACAATGAACAATGGATTCAAGCATGCAAGGGGAGACTGGCAAGCTCCCCAGGAGCCCTGCAGGGCCATAAGACCAGAATGTCTTAAATAAGTTGTGGGCTTCAGCAGCAGATCCCAGTAGAGTTGTCTACCCACACCCAAGGACAAGATCAACTGCCAATACAGGCAGCCAGTAGGAACATATACCTTGACTGGGGGAGTTATCAAAATTAGCATCACTGGGGAGAGACAAATGGACGTTGGGCCTCTGTGAATGGAAGCCCGGAGAAGGACCCAAATACCGTTCTACAGTATTCCAGGAAGGCATAATCACCAAGAGCCAAAACATGAGTATTCTTGTTAAAAGTGAGGTGAGGGGGACTCATTATTTAACACCCCTGCTTTTAAATACATTCTGAATTTGGGGCAAAAGGCTATGATGGGTAAAACCTACCCTTAAATAATTCAGAAAAGGGTAGGGGAGAAAATTGATAGGTGAATCTGCATAAAGGGTGATCCTGGCACTGCTTGCAGCTTACCTGTAAATTTGAAATTTCTGAATTAAAGCCCCAAAACATGCTAGTAAAAAGCCAGTCCAAACTGTCAAGCATATACTTTACAAATCTGAATTAAGAGGACTTAAATCTAGTTAGGACACTAATTTACGGAGATTAATTCACACTTTTCTAATAACTTCAACACAGTAAGAATACTTACAATTCAATACATGTTATCAAGTCAAATCCAAGCAAGCGGGAGTCTTTCTCTACAGCAGAGCCACGATACAAGACAATACTCAAATCTAGGTCCCTAGGACCTAAATGATCCCCTATTGATGGAGACAACTTATCACTGCAAAAATATAGAAGGAACATTTGAACACTCTAATTTAGAATATCTCACCAGCTATAAATCTGATCTTTTGATGATTATCTCCCTATATCAGTTTTCCATGACTTGATGTATTAAGCATAGGGGTAACTTCCTCTCAAAATTGGCCAATGAGAACAAGATTTTGAATATTGCTGTTGCTCAATATTTTTGGTCTTCCCACTCCCTTTGGATCAGTGATTTCAAATTTTTGTTCTGTAGAGGAAAAACATTCATTCCTGAAAAAATGTGTACAAGAGAGAGACCAGAGAGCTGCTCTGCCTTGAATTAAATTAAAAGACCTGGGGCAACTTAAATCCTCTGTAATGAGTTGCCTTGAGGTCCAGCATTAAAGAAATTAGATTTAGAGGCACGTGGGAGGCTGGGTAAAGCGTCCCACCCTTGGTTTCGGATCAGGTCATGATCTCAGTTTGTGAGTTCAAGCTCCGTGTGGGACTCCACACAGTTCAGAGCCTGCCCGGGACCCTCTCCCCCTCTTCCCCTCCCCAACTCCCACTCTCTCAAAATAAAATAAACTTTTTTAAAAAAGAAAGAAATTTAACATTTTGCCACGTGAATTACCTGTTCCAATCTAATAGACGATCCATGAGGAGATCTACTCCAACAAGTTCTTGAACACAACTATGGAATTTCAGCATGCATAAGAGTGTGGCGTTACCACACCCCAAGTCTGCAACCTACAGATGAAATAGAACATTGAAGACATAGCCAGAAGTCAAATATGACCAAAGCCTTTAAAGGAAACTGGGTATTAGAAATAAATTACAATATAATAAACCACTATGCCGAGATCTTTTTTGGTAGAAAAAAGGTACACAAAAAGGAAATTAATCTGAGATATTAGATGGGTTGGCAGTGAGGCAGATTTGTGGATTGTTACAAGTAAATTCTAATTCAGGTTGAGTATCAAGAGCATCCTAGGGGCCTGGCACAGGGACACCACACATGGCAAGCAGGTACCCTATACAAACTTCATACCTCTGAGCTTCATAATTAACACAAAAAAAGGGTGCCTACCAAACATCAGGACAGAGCCTGATCTTTACCAGTGCTTTATAATTTATCCACAGTCTTGTTAACCTATTCCCCTTATTGTGAATGTTATGTACTCTTAAATGGATTTTTTAATCATGCCCTAAAGTCTTCATTTACCACAGCTGTATCACCTAAATTTCTGATTGCCACTTTAGGAAAAGGAAATTAAGATAAAAATTTAATGACATTTAAAGGTACCCGATACCAAAGATACCCCAAATCAGCTTCTAGTGTAGCTAATTGGCTCTAATCCAGTCTAAAGGGGATATCTGGGGATTTGAACTATTTCTGGATACTCAGACAGGAAAGATTCCATATATCTTAAAATGCACAAAAAGGTTTCCAAAGGGTTTAAAAAACAGACTAAAGTTTACCTCAAAATTCATCCCGTTAGAAAACGTAGATTACATAAACTCTCCATTACAGCAGTTACCAGGATGCTTTCAAAAAAAACCACTAAGGGGGTGCCTGGGTGGCTCAGTCACAGTTGAATTCTTGAGCCCAGCATCAGGCTCTGTGCTCACTGCGCAGAGCCTGCTTTGGATCCTGTCTCCTGGGCCTCTCCCGCTCTCCAGGACTCTTTCAAAAATTAAGTTAAAAATATTTAAAAAACGAACAAAAAGCCACTAATTCTCCTCTGGAAAAGGGGAATACAACTATACTTTAGTAATAAAGGCACATTTAGGGGAGCCTGGGTGGCAGGCTCTGTGCTGACAATGGAGAGACTGCTTGGGATTCTCTCCCTCTCTCAGCCTCTACCCCACTCAGGCTCTCTCTCCCTCTCCTGCCCCTCCCCTGCTCACTCTCAAAATACTTTTTTTCTAACGCTTGAGGGTGAGAGAGCATGTGAGCAGGGGATCTGCAGAAAGAGGGAGAGAGAATCCCAAGCAGGCTCTATGCCGTCAGCACAGAGCCTGGTGTGGGGCTCAAACTCAGGAACCTTGTGAGATCATGACCTGAGCTGAAATCAAGAGTCAGATGCTTATCCTATTGAGCCTCCAGGCACCTCTATCAATATAAACTTTAAAAAATAAGGCATATTCAACCTATACTCAGTCCTCAAATGTGTTTGACTGCAAAATCATTTCCTTCAATGTTTTAGGTAAACCACAATGTTGTGCCCTGGCCACAATCAGTAATTTTCTTTTCTGAAGCAGGCACACCTATGGGGGAGAAGGGTTACATAGCAAGCACTTAAAAAACCTAATCCCAGAGAGCAAATTACAGTCTTAGCAGCTTTAAACTGTGCTTCTATAGTATACCCAATTTCTTGTTAGCCCAACTAGCTAAAGCTTTTCTTCCCACACACACCTTAACTTGAAGGCAGCCTCTACTCAAGGAATCCCTCCTAGAAAACAGGATAGCCTCAGGGGAATTAAATTGTACCCACCCTTTTATCCCACTTCCCCACACCCAGTTTTTATACAAAAACCTTTTTTCGCAACTACTGGGATACCGGTTGATCTTACAGTCAGGGTTCTCCCTATGGCCCTAATCCCTTTCCTTCCCTTGTACCAAATCTTTGAATATTCTAAACACACTTGCTAAATCCTTAAGTTTTTTCCTATTTTTTGACTACACATCTCATAAGACCCTCTTCAGTGTTTGAAAAGAGAAATACTGGGGCGCCTAGGTGGCCCAAGTCATGATCTTCCAGCACAAAGTGTGCTTGGGATTCTCTGCCCTTCCCCCACTCGCACTCTTTTCAAAATAGATTTTTTAATGTTTATTTTGAGAGAAGATAGAGGGCGAGCAGGGGAGGAGCAAAGAGAGGGAGAGAAAGAATTCCAAGCAGGCTCCACAAGTCAGCACAGAACCTGATGTGGGGCTTGAACTCACAAACCATGAGATCATGACCTAAGCTGAAATCAAGAGTCAGATACCCAAATGACTAAGCCACTCAGGCACCCCAAAATAGATAAACTTTTATTTTAAAATAAAGGAAAAATACCTACCTTCTTTGGTTTATATTGATTGACTATATCTTTAACAAAGAAGTATCTTTGTTTGTATAATGGAGGTCTGAACTCGATCGCGTTCTTGCGTGGAACAGTGCTGCGCTGAAACTTTAAACAAAAAAAAAAAAGTGTTCTCCATCATGCCCAACTTCAGAAACTCCACGAGGAAAAACCAGCTTCATTTCCCCAGTCACTTTGTAGAATACCTTGGCCTTTCAACCACTATGTGATACTGCATTTCCTCTCCAGTTCATCTAAGCCTTCTCCTATTTTTTGAGAATCTGGCTTTATGCTTTCCTAGAGTTTAGTCTGCTGAAAGCATAATTCCTAATGAATGCATTTAATAACAATAAAGTCTCCTAGCCACAAGGGACCTATAGTGGAGTGAACTGCCAAGACTGGAGACAGGAGACTGACAAAGACTTCTTGACCCAACTGAAGTCAGGCTCCTTAAAACCTCTTCTAACTAAGCCTTGACTAGTCTTTGCTTATTAGCTCAGTTTTTACTAAGTCAATTGAGACAAAAATTCCCTACCCTAAATAGCTCATTAAACTCTTATCAGATCAAATTCCTCACCACCACTTTTGTAATCTGATCCCCCTGGGCTGCCTTAATCCCGATTCCTGTTAAATCTTAGCAAGACCCTGACACCCTTGTGGTCTTCATAGACTATAAATCCCATAGGCTATAAATCACAAACTGTTGAATATAGGAGTTAAACCCAAATCCACCTTCCCTACCTACTGTCATGTTTATTTCAGTCCTTGAATAGCCTTCCTTTTTCATTGAGTTGTGTTAATCACTTCTACAAGTGCCAGAATTTCTTTAACATGAGGAATGATTAATCATAATATCTGGATTAATCCAGAATAAATGCAAACATTTTTGAAGTAGGCTTCACGCCCAGCACAGAGCCCAATGTGCGGTTTGAACTCACAGTCCTGAGATCAAGGGTGGCATATTCTACCGACTAAGCCAGCCAGGCACCCCCAAATTGCTTTCAATCACTTGCTTACACGTAGCCAAAATCAAATTTCTTCAGACAAAAAAATGCCTCAATTCATCGGGCTCTGTGCTGAGAGGAACCTGCTCTGGATTCTGTCTCCCTCTCTCTGCCTCTCTCCCAGTAGCTCTCAAAAATATACAATTTTTAAAGATGTGTCTAATGTAGATTTTAACTTAACAACCAGAAATTATTCCACTTCAGATACACCAATGTGAAATCTCATCTATGTAGATTCTTATTCAATCCCAACCAACACCCTGGGAAACGTTAGGGACTAAATCTGATGGATTTTACTTCTAACTACCTCACAATACCTCTCAGGGAGATAACTCATACAAGTAGGTTGAGAAAAGCAGCATTACCTCTTCCATGCTGTTTTTTTCCATTTTGTTTCCAAGTTTGAAGCTTCGTTGAGACAAAAAGCAGATTTCTCCTTCAAGTTCTATGAATCAGCAATGACTCTTCTGTAAACACAAAATATTAGTTCTCATAAAGAGGAGCCTGGACAAGAAAGAACTGTATTAATCGACAAGGACAGGGAGTGGGGTGCCTGGGTGGCTCAGTCAGTTAAGCGTCTGACTTCAGCTCAGGTCATGATCTTGTGGTTTTTGAGTTCAAGCCTGGCATTGGGCTCTGTGCTGACAGTTCAGAGCCTGGAGCCTGCTTCAGATTCTGTGTCTCCCTCTCTCTCTGCCCTTCCCCCATTCACGTCCTGTCTCTCTCAAAAATAAACATTAAAAAAAAAAATAATCTAAGTTTTAAAAAAAAGGCAAGGAAAGGGAGAAAGCAAGCTTCCTCCCTTCTCTTTACATATTACCATTTAATCCACAGAATTTACTGAGTATGGTTTCGGGTAAGAAACAAGCACAGAAAGCCCAAGTGACTTTTCACTAGGACAAATCTGGCTAAATGCAGTAACACCCATTCTTCCCAGTTCCTGTTAAAGTTGATACAAACTGAACAATCCTATCAGTTGTGACTATTTCATTCAAGCCCTCAACTTCAAAATTTTTAGGTAGGTTCCACAACCAACATGGGGCTTGAACTCCGGACCCTAAGATCAAGAGTCCCATGCTCCACCAACTGAGCCAGCCAGGCACCACTCTCCCCTGAATTTCTTTCAAGCACTTGCTCACACATGACCAAAATCAAACTGGGGCGGGGGGGTGGGGGGGGGGTGGGGAATGTCCCAAGTAATTGATAAACTAAACACTTCAACATCTATCCAATTTAGATGGACTTGAAACTAAATTTTGGTTCTCAGTCTAAAACGTAAGCATGTCAATCACCTCACTTTTCAGTTATTCACTAAGTCCTATCTCAAGCCACCCCCAACCCCAAGCGACCCAATGCCAAAGTCTGCATAGGGCACGATACCCCCTACGTCCTACCTCCGCGTAAGGAGTTCGACCGCAGCAAAGCAAAGCGCAGAAAACACTGAGTGGGTCCGCCGCGCCGCCACTGTATTTATTTAACTTCGGGCCCCGCCCCCGAGCCTCCGCTAGCACCGCCTCGCCGCGGGGCGTTGCCCGCCGGGGCCACACCTGCACCGCCCACACCTGTGCCGCCGGCTCTTCCGCGGTACTCCCTAATCTTCAAGGTAGGTGGCGCTCGCGGGCCCCGCGCCCTGCCCAGTTCCTCTCCGGGCTCCAGGTTCCAAAGCGTTGGTTTTGCGTCTCTAAACGGCCGCTGTAGCGCATGTCCCGTGGCCATTTTCTAGCCTTCCCTCGGAACCTCTGTAGAGACCACTGTTACCGCCACGCCCCGCTCTGGCGCGCGACCTATACCAGCCCCGGCCCTCCAGGAGCCGAGACTGTTGAGTCGAGGCGGCAGCGCCCCAGGCGCGTCTGCGGGCCGCGAGCGGGGCGGCGGGCTCCGGCGGCTGTTGGGTTCCTGGCTCTCCCCGTTCGCAGCAAAGAACAGAAAACGGTCCGCGGCAGCGGAAGGCAGCAAGGTGAGCGGCCAGGCGGAGCGCGAGCCGGCCAGCGGCTTGTGTCCGATTCAGCCGCCTCTCCGATCCTCACAACAATCCCCAGGGGCCTGGAGAGGACTCTGGGCTGAGTAAAGTTGGTCCAATAACATCTAAGCCCAGAAGAACGTTCTTTCAGCCCCCAAACCTCCAACTGGTAATTTACGCATGCTGGGGATGCAACTGTATGATCTCCTAGAAAAGTTACTGTATCCTGTCCTTCTCCTGCCAGACATTTAACCTGACACTTTATAATCGGTTATTTCTTTATTGTATGTGATGGAAGGGTTTAAGGAGGTGGAGGGGAGAGATGCGAAGCCGCCGCCTTTGGGAAAAAAATTTTTTTCTCCATTTTAAAAGACTCAAAAGCTGGTGTTTACCAATGAATTAATAATCCCCTGATATATCATAAATTATATATTAGAACTGTACTTTCAAACAACACCTACAATATGCAAAGGACGGTGCTAACGGTTTTGGAATATCACAAGGTTAGATTACACAATCTTTGTTTTTGGTGTTTTGAGGGGTCTAGTCTCATAGTAAAAAGCATATAACTCAAGCTTCACTGTTTGAGATGTTCCTATTGTCCTGGGGTTAAAACTGCAATGTGAACAGACTGTCTTCATTAGAGGAGCATATTCCTTATTACAGAATGTATAATTTAAACAGAACCGTACAGGGGCTCCTGGTGGCTCAGTCGGTTGGGCGGCTGACTCCTGCACAGGTCATGATCTCATAGCTCATGAGTTCGAGCCTGCCTGCCGCAACCACCCCCCACCCCCCACCACCCCACCCCGGCCGCAGGGCTCTGTGCCGATGGCTTGGAGCCTGGAGTCTGCTTCGATTCTGTGCCTCCTTCTGTCTCTGCCCCTCCCCTGTTCACACTCTGTCTCTGTCTCTGTCTCAAAAATAAATAAACATTAAAAAAAAATTTTTTTTAAACAGAACCTTACAAGTTAATGAGTGAATTCCACTTCTGGGTATTTTTAAATTAATTAAACAAGGAGGCCGTTAGACTGAGATGACTCTAGTGCCTTGGCAGCCCTACATAAGCAAACCTAAACCTCTAAGTGTCTCAAGGTTAAAACATGGAAACCTAAGAATGTCCAAGAGCAAACAGATCTCTATCTAGGCTTTCCCAAATAAGGTAATTGGTTAAGCTGTAACCAGTCAAATAATTTCCCTGCTTTGCTTTGGCATCTTCCTTATACAGGTCTTTCCTCTAGTTCCTGACGGTGGTTATGACCTACCTGATCTGAATTAATCTTTTCAAATTCCTAAAAATGTCAATATGCTTCAGTTTACCTATTAACAGTGTATATGCAAAAGAATTGAAAACAGAGACTTGAACAGGTATTTGTACACCAATATTCACAGCAGTATTTAGAGTAGCAAAAGGTAGAAACAACCCTAATGCCCATCAATAAACAAAAGTCGCATATATATGGAATGAGATGTTGTTCAGCCCTTAAAAGGAAGGAAATTCTAACTTACTACAATATGGTTGAACTTTTAAGACATTATGCTAAGTGAAATAAGCCAGTCACAAAAGGACAAATACTGGAAGGGGGCAAGGGAACAAGGAAAAATAATTTTCAGTAGCACACTTTAATGGATATCAGATTTTAGTCCTGTTCATTGTCTTTGAGATTTTGTTATCTACCTGCAAATGACTGGATCTTGAATTTTTCTAGTTTGCTCCAATATCCAATATCTCTAACATTATCAGTTTTCTCCCATCCTTCTGACTTGGAATCAGTAATAACACAAAGTGTCCTTTTCCAAAAGCCCTGAAAGCCAAAGCTGGTTAATTTGATATGAATTCCTTGGAAGTCACCACAACACTTCATGTATGGACAACCTTTGTGCCTTGTTATATGGGCCAAACCAGAAAGTTCACTAGAACACTTGGTGACATCACCAGAGACATTCACACTGCATCCCAGGAATATCTATGGTCACCACTGCCTCTCCTCAGTCTGACTGAAGATGCTTCAAGCCCAGCATCTAGAAATCTTCTCAATTAACTGCCCCTTTGCACCCAAAAACTCACTTTGTAGTCTATCCCATAACTTCTGTTTTTCTTTTACTGGGGGACCTGGGTGGCTCAGTCAGTTAAGCACTCTGACTTCCGCTCAGGTCATGATCCCACGGTTCATGAGTTAGAGCCCCACGTCGAGATCTGTGCTGACAGCTCAGAGCCTGGAGCCTGTCTCCCTCTCCCCCGATCATGTGCTGTTTCTCTGTCTCTCTCTCTCTCTCAAAAATAAATATTTTTTAAAAATTAAAAAAAAAAATTTAATAAATGCCTCTTATTAAATCCTGATTGCTTGTTCCATATGGCCTAACTTTGGGATCTCACCTGCAACACCACTTCATGAAATGAGGCACAACTCTTTAACTTAACTGACTTATTCTCAGGGTTAAGAGAGTGGCTCAATAAGGGGCGCCTGGGTGGCTCAGTCGGCTGAGCATCCAACTTTAGCTCAGGTTATGATCTCATGGTTCTTGAGTTTGAGCCCCACATCAGACTCACTACTGTCAACGCAAAGCCCTTAAAAGGGATGCTCTGTCTTCCTTTCTCTGTGCCGTTCCCTCTCTCAAAAATAAACATTTAAGGAGGACCTGGGTGGCTCGGGTCCTTGAGTTTGAGCCCTGCATCAGGCGCTGTGCTGACAGCTCAGAGCCTAGGGACTGCTTCGGATTCTGTGTCTCCCTCTCTCTCTGCCTCTCTCTCTCTGTCTAAAAAATAAACATTAAAAAAATGCAAAAAAAAAATCACCCTTGTTTACTGTGCTTTTCCTGGTAACCTCCCATAACTGGCCTCCCCCAATACCCCTACCCCAACATCTTTCTTTTGAGGATTTAAAGGCCTGGTTTGGGCTTTCTCTGGGAGTTACTCATTCTTCCCAGGTATCTCCCATGTATACACGAGGTATGCATGTTAATAAACTTGTCTGTTTTTCTCTTAATCTATCTTTTAAGTAATCTCTATACCCTATGTGGGGCTCGAACTCATAACCCCAAGATCAAGAGTCACATGCTTCACTAACTGAGCCAGCCAGGGGCCCCTTAATATGTTTTTTATTACAGGGGTCTCAGCCAAAAACTCAGAAGGATAGAGGGAACATTATTTTTCCTCCCCTTCAAGATGAGCCCATTTATATAAGACACTTAAGGTAGTCAGACTCATAAAGACAGAAAAGTAGAATGGTGGTTGCCAGGGGCTGGGGGGAAGAAGGAATGGAGTGTTGTTGTTTAATGGATACAGAGTTCAGTTTGGGATGGTGGAAAAGTTCTGTAGATGGGTGGTGAAGTGATGGTTGCACAACAATATCAATATACTTAATGCCACTGAGCCATATATTTAAAATGGTAAGTTTTAGGGCACCTGGGTGGCTCATTCAGTTGGGTGGCTGACTCTTGATTTCCACTCAAGTCATGATCTCATGGTTCATGAGTTCGAGGATCACACTGGGCTCAGCACTCACAGGGAGGAGCCGGCTTCTGATGCTGTCTCTCCTTCTCTCTGCCCACCCCCCCCCCCCCGCCCACCACTTGTGTGTCCTCTCTCTTTCTGTCTCTCTCTCTCTCTCTCTCTCTCAAAAGTAAATGTTTAAAATTTTTTAAATAAGATGGTAAGTTTCAGCATAACAGACTTGCTGAATCAATATAAACTGGGAAAAAAATTTTCAGTGTTATATTTTACCACAATTTTAAAATATTTAAAGAATTTAAGTTAATGGCCTGTACAGGATTCCTGGATCTAGAGTTTTTGCCTTAACCTGCTAGCCAGCTCATTTATGAACTTGAATTCTCATGTCCAGCTCCCTCTCCAAATTTGCCTATTTCATCATTTTCCTGGTCTCCTACTCTCAGTCTGAAACTCCTCCTTGGCTCTGTCCATTTCCACCCCTCCCACATTTGGACAATCACCAAATCTTGACTTCTTCAAGCTGTCAGTTGCATCTGTTCCTTCCCGTGGCCAATACCTTGGCTTACTCTTTGTCATCTTCTTTTTTCACTGTACCTCATCTTAACTTCTGCCCCCAGATTCTAAGTCCCACTGAGATACAGACCATGCTCTACGCTTTCAGAATGAGTTTAAGTCAAATAGGCCGAATAGATCTCTCTCCACCACCCCTCTTCCCTTTCTCTTTACCCTGCATTGTTTTTTGCCTCAGCACTTAATTGCCATTTGATAGCCTAGTATTTGTTCACTTGCTTATTGTCTGTTTTCTCCCCCTGGAATGTTAGCTACTAGGGACTTGGTTTTGTTAGCTGTTGTATCTGCAGTGTCTAGAGCACTGTCTACCTGGCACATAGCAGGCCCTCAGTAAACAATGTTTGGATAAGTTAAAGAATGATTAGATTTGATGCCTTTTGTCTGTTGCTACTTATTATTATTATAAAATAAAGTCTTGGACTTTGGCCAACTAAGAGGAGGTCTCTGGGTGAACGCATTCACATCTATAACAAGGGTTTCAATAATAAATTCTACATAAGTGTGTGTGTGTGCTTTTATCTTTTTTAAGTGTTTATATTTGAGAGAGAGCGCAAGTCAGGGAGGGGCAGAAAGAGAGGGGGACGGAGGATCTGAAGCAGGGTCTGTGCCGACAGCAGATAGCCCCGTGTGGGCTTGAACCCATGAACCGTTTTTTTAATATTACTCTCTAACCTTTGGAAATTTTTTCAGTTGATAAGTGAAAAATAAGATTACACATTCAATAACTATGTGGAGTGTACCTATTATGGACCAAGTACTGGTTTGAGTGAAGAAGACAAAAGTCCAGGAACTGCGGTGTGTAACTGGGTGTGCAAGAACACCGGGCTACAAGGGTTCCAATCAGACCAGGCTTGGCCACTCACTGCTGACAAAATCCAAAGGCAGAGAGACAAGCATTGGTGAAACGAGAAAGGAATTCATGTCAATGAGGCCAACACTGGGGAAACAGAGGACTAACTAACTTCTCATCTCCAAAGTGCTGAAAATACTTCTAGGTTACTGCAAGGAAAATGTGGGACAAAGCTCGGTGGTACAAGTAGGTGGGCAATAAAGGTCAGGTCAAGCACTGTGTTAGGGTCAATCACTCAGGGTCTTGCTGGCTCCCAGCAGTCTTTATTCCTTGAGGGGTAGTTTTGGTTCCCACCAAGGGATGCTTTGCCTACAGGGTCTTTTGCCTGAGTTAAGAGATAAGCTGGAGAGAAAAATTTAGTTAGAATGTACTCACAGGTCAAAATGGAGGTAGTTGAAGTCCTCTTTTATGAGTCTGCCTTGCAATAAGTGACCAAAAGTTATCCTGGATGCCAGATTGAAATACTCAGAGGTCTGAAGAGAAGATTATCGCATTTTGCACATAAAAGGAATGTAAACAGCTTGTGGCCAGAAGGAAAATTATGACAGATTAAGATGGAAGGGCAGCTCTCCCTGCCCACAGGTCCTGTCCCAGTGTTTTAATAAAACCACCTTTTTTGCATGGGGGTGGGGAATTAAGATGCACAAATTCAAATTTGTTATTTTTTTTAAAGTTTACTTATTAAGAGAGAGAGAAGAAGGGGAAGGGCAGAGGGAGAGAGGGGGACAGAAGCCCCTGTAGCAGGCTCCAGGCCGAAGGCAGAGAGCCCAATGAGGGTCTTGAACTCATGAATCGTGAGATCACAACCTGAGCCAAAGTCAGATGCTTAACCTACTAAGCCACCCAGGCGCACCTCACAAATTTTTTAAAGAAAAAAAAAAAGATACCCAAATTCTTTGACACTCCTATCGATAAGTGGAGTCTAGTTCTTCTCCTTTTGAGTCTGAATAAGTTTTATGATTTTTACCAATGAATATAATACCAGAATGCCAGTTTTGGGCCCAGGTATTAAGAGACTAGAAGCTTTGGAGAGCATGGGTGGCTCAGTCAGTTGACCTTCTGACTCTTGATTTTGGCTCAGGTCGTGTTCCCAGGGTCATGGGATGGAGCCCTGCATCAGGCTCCATGATAAGTCTGGAGCCTGCTTAATTAAGATTCTTTTGTCTCTCTCCCTCTGCTCCCCTCCCCGACTCACCCTCTCTCTCTCTCTCTCTCTCTCTCTCTCTAATATAAAAAACTTTTTTTTTTTTTTTTAAGAAACTGGTAGCTTCAACTGTTATGCCCAGAATTCATGATCCCCAAAGACCACTAGGGAGCCAAGTCCGATGCAAAAGCAAAAGAGCCTTTATTCGAGCTAGCTCGAGCTCAATCCCCTGCCTGCACCAACGCAGGTGAGATACCAGGGAGAGAGATCCGAGTTTCAAAAGGACAAAAGTTTTATTGGGGCCTAGGGGCAGTTGGTGAGGTAATGGCTATGACCTCAGCCGATTGGCTGGGGAAGGGTCCGAGTCCTGTTAGGCAGGTGGGGGGGGGGGGGTTACTCAAGGGGAGGAGGTGTGGTCAAGGTGAAGGACACAGAACAAGATGGAGTCAGCTGGCGTAGGCCCGCCCTTTCATTCCCCCCTTGTCACGTAGCTTAGGGACCCAATCATGGGACTGGCTGCATTTATGGTGACAAGGGGAACAGAGTTTGGAGGTTTACGCAAAGTTCTGGGAAGCAAGTGTCCCTGGGGTGGCTCTGGGAGGTCTGATTAAGTATTGTCCCCGAGCTGGTGTCTATGATCTGCCAGGTGATGTTTTGGGGGGCATGGGGACTCCCGGCAGCATGAGCAATGACAAGCAGAGTTAACAGAGTTACCAATATTAGGTGGGTCGAATGCGCTGTAGCTTGAGCTTGAGCGGGTTGTGTTGGTCCCGACTGATGGCCCATCGCGTGACGAAGTCCTTCGGATCGAGGAGGGGTCCGCTGGCCGAACGTGGGTGTGATGGACCCAGGTTGCGATGCCGTCTACTTTGAGAGCGGTGGGGGTTGACGACACCACGATGTAGGGTCCCTTCCAGCGCGGCTTGAGAGTCTCTTGGTGGTGCCTCTTGATGTAGACCCAGTCTCCCGGCCTGTACTGATGAGGTGTTGGGGTTGGGCCAGCCTCGTAGATGGCACGGAGGCGCGGCCAAATGTCCTCGTGCGCCCTCTGGAGCCCTCTCAAGGAAAGAAAAAGTTCTTGATCTTTAAACTCAGCAATAAGTTCAGCTCAAAGGCTGGGAATAACAGGGGGTGGCCTGCCAAACATGATCTCATAGGGAGTAAAACCCAGAGTGTAAGGAGTGTTTCTAACCTGGTAAAGGGCGTACGGTAGGAGAGTCACCCAGTCCCCGCCAGTCTCCATGGTTAATTTGGTAAGGGTCTCTTTTAGGGTTCTATTCATTCTTTCTACCTGTCCTGAGCTCTGGGGCCTATAAGCACAATGTAATTTCCAGTTTGCCCCCACCGCCTTGGCTACTGCCTGTGTTACCTGCGAGATAAAAGCTGGTCCATTGTCTGATCCTACCATGGCAGGAAAACCATACCTGGGTAAGATGTCTTCTAGTAGCTTCTTAGCCACCGTCTGAGCCATTTCATGCTTGGTTGGGTATGCCTCCACCCAGCCAGAGAAGGTGTCTGTAAATACTAAAAGATATTTATAACCATACTTTCCTGGTTTGACTTCAGTGAAGTCGACTTCCCATTGGGCTCCCGGTCTGGTGCCTCTGAGCCTGGTTCCTTTTTTATTTGATGTGGCTCTCGCGTTGGTGAATTGGCAGGTATTGCAGGCAGATACAACTTGCTCTATTTTGGTGTCCTGTTGGTGAATCTTGATTCCGGCATGTCGGATTAAGTCTTTTAATTTTCGGGCCCCCATGTGAGTAGACTGATGCATGTGCTCTAATATTGAGACTCCGAGCCAGTCTGGCAGCACGAGCTCCTTGTTAGGTGTATACCACCATCCCTTTATCTCCTGGGCCATGGGGAGTTTCTTGATCCGCTGTAACTCCTCCTGGGAGTATTTGGGCTGGTCTGGTAAAACTGGGTCTCCCGGGTCCGGTAGTTGTATGGTCATGGTGGGGACTGAAGTAAGGGCTACTGCCTTGGCTGCCTGGTCAGCCTTTCGATTACCTCTAGCTACTGGGTTATCAGCTTTTTGGTGCCCTTGGCAGTGGATGATGGCTAGCTTGGCAGGAAGCCATAAGGCCGTAGGCAGGTTAAGTATCTCCTGCTGTTTTTTTATAGTCCGTCCTTCTGCCGTCAGTAACCCCCTCTCCTGATAAATTGCCCCATGAATATGAGCTGTGGCAAATGTATAACGGCTGTCTGTATAGATGTTAAGCTGTTTTCCAGCTCCCAGCATCAGCGCCTTGGTGAGGGCTATGAGCTCTGCTCGCTGGGCTTACGTTCCGGAGGGTAGAGCCTCCGCCCATACGGTGTCTGTTTCAGTGACCACCGCTGCACCCGCATACTTGTGTCCGTCTCGCACAAAGCTGCTGCCATCAGTGAACCAAGTAGCCTCGGCATCGGGGAGGGGCCGGTCGGTCAGGTCCGTCCGGAATCCATGTACTTGTTCCAGGATTCCCGCACAGTCATGTAGTGGAGCACCTAGGTCAGGGTCAGGCAGCAGGGTTGCAGGATTGAGGGCTGCACTGGGGTGGAACCACACTTGTGGAGGGTTGAGTAGGAGGCTCTGATAATGAGTCATACGTGTATTGCTCATCCATCTATCCGGAGGCTGTTTCAGGACCCCTTCAATGGCATGTGGGGTCGTGATCCAGATCTCCTGTCCTAGGGTCAGTTTGTCTGCATCCTTGACTAGGAGTGCTGTCGCCGCAATAATTCTTAGGCATGGCGGCCAGCCAGCAGCCACTGGGTCTAGTTTCTTAGACAGGTAAGCCACTGGGCGGTTCCAGGGGCCTAAGGCTTGAGTTAGAACCCCTTTTGCTATTCCCTTATGTTCGCCTACAAAGAGGTGGAAGGGCTTCGTAATGTCTGGTAGGCCCAGGGCTGGGGCACTTAGGAGGGCCTTTTTTAACTGATTAAAGGCAGTTTCTTCGTTTTCAGCCCATTTAAATATTTTCCCCTCTTTGGTAGCTTCATATAGGGGCCTGGCGATCTCAGCAAAACCTGGAACCCAGAGGCGGCAGTAGCCGGCTGATCCTAGGAATTCCCTCACTTCTCTTTGGGAGGTGGGAGTAGGGATCTTTAGGACAGTTTCTTTTCTGGCATCTGATAACCGCCGTTGTCCGCCCTCCAGGATATATCCCAGGTAACTTACCCTCTCTCTGCATATCTGAGCCTTCTTTGGGGATGCCCGGTACCCTAAGGCCCCCAGGGTAGCCAGCAGGTCCTGGGTCCCTCGCTCACAGTCTTTGGCCGTGTCGGCAGCAATCAGGATGTCATCTACGTACTGTAGAAGGGTGAGGCCAGGGTGCTCCCTTCTCTATTCACCCAGGTCCTCGTGTAGTGCCTCGTTGAAGATGGTGGGTGAATTTTTGAATCCCTGAGGTAGCCGTGTCCAGGTGAGTTGCCCACCGTAGCCCTCCTCCGGATCATGCCACTCGAAGGCGAACAAGGGTTGGCTCTGGGGTGCCAGCGGCAGACTGAAGAAGGCATCCTTTAAATCTAGTACAGTATACCAGACCCTGGAGGGCGCCAAGGAGCTCAAGAGAGTATATGGGTTGGGAACAGTTGGGTGTATGTCCGCGACCCTCTTATTTACTTCCCGGAGGTCTTGTACCGGTCAGTAGTCATTTGTGTGAGGCTTTTTGACCGGCAGTAGGGGGGTGTTCCAGGCAGACTGGCAAGGAACTAGTACCCCTAGGCTTCGTAGTCTCCGGATGTGTGGCTGGATCCCCTTCCGGGCCTCCTGAGACATGGGGTATTGTTTGATCCTTACCAGACTCTCTCCTGGCTTGAGCTCTACCAGGACTGGGGTCCTGTGAGCGGCTAGTGCCATCCCCCCCATCTCTGCCCAAACCGAGGGGAATTCTTGTAGCCATCTGTCTATATTATTCTCTCTAGGGAGCGCCTCCTGGTGGAGGAGGTATTCATCCTCCAGTTTCATGGTCAGGACCTGGATGGGGTGGCCCTTGCCATCGGTGACCTGAGGCCCCCCTTGTCTGAAAGTTATCTGAGCTCCAATCTTGGTCAGTAAGTCCCGTCCTAACAGCGGGTAGGGGCATTCTGCTATTACCATAAAGGAGTAGGATACCCAGCCCGTTCCCAAATCTACCGTTCTTCGGGTAGTCCATGAATACTGGCTCATACCAGTTGCCCCTTGTACCCAGGACTTCTTGCTGGCTAGTTTTCCTTGTGGGGTGCGGAGGACTGAATGTTGTGCTCCGGTGTCAACAAGGAAGTCAACAGGGGTCCCCTCCACTTTAAGAGTTACCCTGGGTTCGGGGAGAGGGTCCGAACCCCGACTCCCCTAATCACTTAGTTCATCTAGCTCTAGGACTTTTACTCGATCAGTCTTGCTTCCCTTCCCGCCGTCCCTTTTTGGACAATCTCGGGCCCAATGCCCTATCTCCTTGCAGTATGTGCACTGATCCTTCTGCAGCCTCTGCTTCCCCCCCTTGGTGGTTCTTTTACCTTTTCTTGCGTCGTCTGCCAGCTGCCGGAGACGGTGGTCTCGTTCCTCGGGGAAGTCAGCAGTGGTAGCTAGTAGTATTCTGGCCAGGTCTCGAGTCTGCTTACTGCTGGCAGCCACCATGGCATGAGCCTGCTTGTCCTCAGGAGGCTCCCGGTTATTATATACCTTTTCGGCTACCACCAGTAAGTCCTGCAGACTTTTTTCTCCTAGTCTATCTATTTTCTGTAATTTTCTCCTAATGTCTATGGCCGATTGGTTTACAAAGGCCATGATAACAGCTGCCTTGCTTTCCGGAGCCTCTGGATCCATGGGGGTATAGGTACGGAATGCCTCCATGATCCGTTCTAAAAAGGCAGCCGGAGATTCATCTTTTCCCTGTTGTACATTTCCTACCTTGGCCAAATTGGTTGGCTTTCTAGCAGCCATTCGGAGACCCCCCCCCCATTAGAGTCTGGCAGTAGACCCGGGGCCTCTCCTTACCTTCTGCCATGTTGAAATCCCACTGAGGCCGAGTTAAGGGGAAGGAGGCATCTATGTGAGCCTGGTTGGTGGTGGGATTCCCGTCTGCACCCAGAACTAGTTTTCGGGCCTCATTGAGGATTCTTTCTCTTTCTTCAGTCGTGAACAGGGCCTTCAAAAGCTGCTGGCAATCGTCCCACGTGGGCTGATGGGTAAAAAGAACAGAGTCTAATAAATCAATAAGCCCTGCCGGTTTCTCGGAAAACTTAGGATTCTGAGCTTTCCAATTGTAGAGGTCACTAGTGGCGAAAGGCCAATAGCGATGGGGCTGATTCCCCTCCGCGTCTGGGGGTCCGGTGGCTCGCAGGGGCAGAATAGTGGAGTCGGCAGCGGAGGCGGATTGCTCCCTCTGAGCCCTTTGTCTGGTAAAGGGCGGGCTTCCCACTGGAGCGTTTCCACCTCCCGCTCTCGGAACAGCGTCTGCCTCCCCCGGAGGGGGAGGATGGTGTTCTTCCGGCATCCTAGAGGGGTTATACAGGGGAGGAAAAATTAATTCTTCTTCAGTACCCCCCTGTAGGACAGGGTAGAGGGGTGCTGAAGGCTGGGTAAGACTTTTCTTCTTCTTTGTCCCCTGCAAAGCAAGAATGGGTTTTGGCTCCAGAGGGAGCGGGGCTAGGAAGGGCTTAAGCCAAGAGGGTGGGTCTTCTACAAGGTCCTGCCAAGTGATAATGTAAGGGAGCTGATCGAGATGGCCCGTCTTAGGCCGAAAGATGATACTCCTGACTCAGTGGATGGTAGGGAGGTTGAAGGTCCCCTCTGGTGGCCATCTGACATTGAAAGTTGGCCACTCACTAAAACAAAAAAACTGCCACCGACCCTTTCGGGCTTCCACACTGAGGTTGTTAGCTCTTCCCGTCACATCCTTAAAGTGATCAATCATAATACTTGGAGGAGTAGTCTGAGTCTGTCCCATAATGTCCGTCCAGTAAGTCCACAGAACAAAACAGAGAAACACAAAAACAGACAAGCAGAGGGCCCCTAGAAAGTCTTCCAACTCCATGGAAGCAAAACTGAAAGCTAGCTTAGACCTTTGAGGGGATTCCATGTCCCTCCAAAACCAATGAGGGGATTCCACGTCCCTCCAAAGATGACGGCCTCACGCCGACCAGCGGGAGCGACCCGCCTCGTCTCAGACCTTTGAGGGGATTCCACGTCCCTCCAAAACAGATGAGGGGATTCCACGTCCCTCCAGAAGGGAGGATCAGAACGTCTTCCAAAACTCCCGGCCCGTGTTCCTCCAGTGCGTCCACTTAGACCACGTCGGGCACTACCAGAATTCCAGAAATGAGCTCACACAGAAAAGACAGAACAAACAGACAGACACTAACCATGGCCAGTCAGGCTCTCCGGGTCGGGGGTCCCTCGGGGGTCTTGGGGATCCCGGACGAGCCCCCAAATGTTATGCCCAGAATTCGTGATCCCCAAAGACCACTAGGGAGCCGAGTCCGATGCAAAAGCAAAAGAGCCTTTATTCGAGCTAGCTTGAGCTCAATCCCCTACCTGCACCAACGCAGCGGTGAGATACCAGGGAGAGAGAGTGAGTTTCAAAAGGACAAAGGTTTTATTGGGGCTTAGGGGCAGTTGGTGAGGTAATGGCTATGGCCTCAGCCGATTGGCTGGGGAAGGGTCTGAGTCCTGTTAGGCAGGTGAGGGGGGGGGTTACTCAAGGGGAGGAGGTGTGGTCAAGGTGAAGGACACAGAACAAGATAGAGTCAGCCGGCGTAGGCCCGCCCTTTCACAACCTCTTGTCTCTTGGAATCCAGGTGCCATGCTATGAGGAAGAACAAGCAACCCCATGGAGAGGCCCACAGGGAGAGAAGCCAAAACTTGCTCCCTCCCTGCCCCTTTGGCTGACAGCATCAACCTGTCTTGCTGGCCATGTGGGTGAACTATCTTAGAGGAGAATCCTCCAGACCCAGATGAGCCATGTTAGCTAACTGCCTGAGGAGTGAGAGCAACTTTGCCCACACACACAGAGCTGGAAGTATCTTGAGAATTTACATTCCCCTAGGTAGCATTTGCCCACAACTAAGCAGTGTGGATATATAAAAGTTGGCTTCCTCAGGGTGCCTGGCTAGCTCAGCCAGAAGAGCATACGACTCTTAATCGTGGGGTTATAAGTTTGATGCCCGTGTTAGTATATAGAGATTAATAAAAAAAAATAAACCTAAAAAAAAGAGTCAATCTGTAATAAATAAATAAATAAATAAATAAATAAATAAATAAATAATCAGCTCCTTTCCTCAAGTTAGAACTATAGGGTATAATTTATACTGCAGAGTTCCCCTGAGGTATCAGGCTATTATCCACAGTACTTGACCCAAAATTGCATATTGCCTGTTTTCCTCCCAGTCCTGCTCCCCCATTTCCCTCACAGCTTCTCCCCGGGGAAGATTAATTGCATATAAATCTTCCGGTCTCAGGATCTGGCTCTGGGAACTGGACCAGAGGCAATCCCTCTGGCTGTTTTGTGGAGAATGAATTGGAGGCCCCTAGGAGTGGAAACATCCTGACCATTTAGAAGGCCATTTCAGTAAGTCAGAAGAGGTACAAGAAAGGCCTGGACTTTGTAACAGCAGGGAAAGTCTAATGGTGTGGACAGAGTCCGAACCTACCTTGACAGTGAAACTAACAATTTCATAATGATATGGTGGATTGTAAGGGGTGAAAAACTCAGGGATGTTTCCCAGCCTTGTGCACCTCTGCTCACTGTGGTAGCCCCAGGTGTGACCTGGATGTGCAGAAGGATGCAGGCAAGTTCCTGGGCCTGCACAAGCTGCAGAAACACTCTGCTAGCAACTACATCATTGTGTCCAACCAGATGACCATGACTGAGGCTGAAATGGTGAAAGGCAGGTCAATGGGCCCTTTAAAATCTATACTATCTGTAGGGCCATTCTCAGGAGAGGCCAGTCAGATGATTCCATTCTGGATCTGGCCAAGACAGCATTATCTCAAAGAACTTCTGACTGGGGAAGGTCATGGATGTGGAATATTTGTCATAAATAAGTTGTGGCGCACCCCTCCCCCCAAAATATTTACCAAGTTTCTGGTGTGATCAATTGAAAAACATGGAGGTAACTTTAGTAGATGTAAAAACCTATGGAGAAAAGAGGATTGAAAATCAAGCATTGGGGCATCTGAGTGGCTTAGTTGGATGAGCATCCAACTTCAACTCAGGTCATGATCTCACAGTTGGGGTGAGTTCCAGCCCCAGGTCATGCTCACTACTGTCAGAGACTGCTTGGGATTCTCCGTCCCCCTCTCTCTGCCCCTCCCCTGCTCATGTTGCAAGATTTGTTTTAAATATTTATTTATGTATTTTGAGAGAAAGAGGACATGCACACAGGAGCCGAGGAGGGGCAAACAGAAAGGGAGAGAGAGAATCCCAAGCAGGCTCCATGCTGTCTGCACATAGCCTAATGTTGGACTCAATCTCACAAACCATGAACCATGAGATCATGAGCTGATCCAAAATCAAGAGTAGGACATTTAACTAACTGAGTCACCCAGGCACCCCTTAAAGTTTTTAACTCTTTAAAGGAAGAGAGAGGGGCACCTGGGTGGCTCAATTGGTTAATCGTCCAACTTCAGCTCAGGTCATGATCTTATAGTACATGAGTTCGAACCCCATGTTGGGCTCTGCACTTACAGCACTAAGCCTGCCTGGGATTCTCTCTCTCCCTCACTTTCTTTCCCTCCCCCACTCTTTCTCTCTCTCTCTCTCTCTCAAAAAACAAAAAAACAAAAACAAAAAACTTAATTAAAAAATAGAAAAATTGTGTTCAGTAAATGTTTACTAATGACCCACTCTGATAAATGTTACCCCACTTAACAGTGTTGGCCACTTCTTTGGCCTTCAAGAAATTATTGTTGGAAAAAAAAAATGATTGTTGGTTAGGTCCTTAAGTTACCAAAAGTCTGTTTTTTTCCCCTGTTCCAATTGAGTACAAAAGCCGTTTACAAGCCACCAGAAAGGGCTCAGTTGGTTGAGTGTCTGACTTCGGCTGAGGTCATGATCTCACAGTTCTTGGTTTCAAGTCCTACATCAGGCTCACAGCTGTCAGCACAGAGCATGCTTCAGATCTTCTGTCCCCCATCTCTCTGCCCTTGCCCGCTCGCATGCATGCGCTCTCTTTCTCAAAAATAAATAAACCTTTAAAAAATATAAAAATAAAAGCCACCAAAAAGGAAAAGTTGTGGAAAAATAGCAGAGGAGTTAAATGTGTCTTCATTAGATCTTTGTTTATTTGTCAGCCCCTCTTCATATCAGACATTAGATGGCTCCTGATTAAATCACACCACTTGTCACACATTTTACCATGATATTAAAAAAAAAAAAAAGTTAATGGATTTAAAAGAAGTGTAAAGTGCTGCAAAAGCAGTACTGTCAGAAACCATTAATCTTTAGCTATCTACATTGTCCAAGGTAAGGAAAACATTGCATGAGAAAGAATTGTGCCAGGACAGTCATCTAATCTACCTAGCCAATACAAGCTGTGTTGCAGGGGCAAGCTAGAGCACCTCTCTGGCTCACTCCATAGAGCACATGACTCTTGAATCAGGGTCATTGGGTGTAGAATTACTTTTAAAAATGGGGGGGGGGGACAAGCTAAAATTATTCAGCAGTCTACTCACCACTTAAGAAAATAAGGTACGCATTGCCATTCATCTTTTTTCATGTTTTGAATACGGCTTTTCAACAAATGTGTGTTGATTAGCGATGTTACCTAAAGCACTACCTAGTGCTTTAAGGGTGGGAATAATATGTTACTTCAACCACATATTCCTGGAGTACATGATAAATACTTTAAAAATATTTATAGAATGAAAGTATTCAGGAGCTATGCATTTGCAGAGGATACTTTCTCTATGAAGCATTCCCTGATATCTCTTGGTATTATTGAACAAGTTCTCCCTAGTGTTTCCATTGACCCTGGCTGGAGACAAAAATATGAATTATAGTGGGTGAAATAAGTACTATGAGAGAGATAGGTAAAAACTAGTGGGATCATAAATGAGTGGACAATTCATTCTGCCTTTGATAGGAGTGGGTCAGAGAAATCTACAGAGAAGTGGCTTCTCAGCTGGGCTGTATACGGTGAAATGGCGAAAAGGGAGTTCTAAGGAAAGGAAATAAATCAAGTCACAAAGAAATGAGTAAGAATGCCTTTTTTTAAATTTAAATTTTAGTTAACATACAGTGCAATATTGGTTTTGGGAGAATTCAGCGATTCATCAATTATATACAACAATCAGTGCTCATCACAACAAGTGCCCTCCTTTTTTTTTTTTGATTTTTTTAAATTTACATCCAAATTAGTTAGCATATAGTGCAACAATGATTTCAGGAGTAGATTCCTTACTGCCCCTTATCCATTTAGCCCATCCCCCCTCCCAAAACCCCTCCAACAACCCTCGGTTTGTTCTCCATGTTTATGAATCTCTTCTGTTTTGTCCCCCTCCCTGTTTTTATATTATTTTTGTTTCCCTTCCCTATGTTCATCCGTTTTGTCTCTTAAAGTCCTCATATGAGTGAAGTCATATGATTTTTGTCTTTCTCTAATTTCACTTAGCATAATACCCTCCAGTTCCATCCACGTAGTTGCAAATGGCAAGATTTCATTCTTTTTGATTGGTGAGTAATACTCCAGTGTGTGTGTGTGTGTGTATACACACACATCTTCTTTATCCATTCATCCTTCTATGGACATTTGGGCTTTTTCCATACTTTGGCTATTGTTGATAGTGCTGCTATAAACATGGGGGTGTATGTGTCCCTTCGAAATAGCACACCTGTATCCCTTGGATAAATGCCTAGTAGTGCAATTGCTGAGTCGTAGGGTAGTTCTATTTTTTAGTTTTTTGGGGAACCCCCATACTGTTTTCCAGAGTGGTTGCACCAGCTAGCATTCCTACCAATGCCCTTCTTAATACCCATCACCCATCTAGCCCATCTCCCATCCACCTCCTTCTACCAATCCTCAGTTTGTTCTTTATCATTAAGTCTCTTGGGGTACCTGGGTGGCTCAGTCTGTTAAGCTTCCGAATTCCACTCAGGTCATGATCTTATGGTTTGTGACTTCAAGCCTCTCATAGGGCTCTGGGCTGACAGCTCGTAGCCTGGAGCCTGCTTCAGCTTCTGTGTCTCCCTCTCTCTCTCTGTCCCTCCCCCACTCCCACTCTGTCTCGCTCTCTCTCAAAACTAAACATTAAATATTTATTTTAATTTAAAAAAAGAGTCTCTTGGGGCACCTGGGTGGCCCAGTCGGTTAAGCATCTGACTTCAGCTCAGGTCATGACCTCGCGGTTCATGAGTTTGAGCCCCACATGAGGCCCTGTGCTGATAGCTTGGAGCCTGGAGCCAAGAGCCTGGAGCCAGGAGCCTGGAGCCTGTTTCGGATTCTGTCTCCCTCTTTCTCTGACCCTCCCCTGCTCATACTCTGTCTCTGTCTCTGTCTCTCTCTCTCTCAAAAATAAATAAAAACATTTAATTAATTAAAAAAAAAAGAGTCTCTTGTGGTTTGTTTCCCTCTCTTCTCTTCCCCCTACCTTTCCATATGTTCATCTGTATTGTTTCTTAAATTCCACATATGAATGAAATCATATGGTATTTGTCTTTCTCTGATTGACATGTTTCGCTTAGCATATTACATTCTAGCTCCATCCACATTGTTGCAAATGACAAGATTTCATTCTTTTTAATGGCTGGGTAATATTCTATTGTATATATATATACAACCATATCTTTATCCATTCATCAGTCGATGGTCAGTTGGGCTCTCTGCATAGTTTGGCAATTGTTGATAACACTGCTATAAACATTGGGGTGCATGTATCCCTTCAAATCTGTATTTTTATATCCTTTGGGTAAATACCTAATAGTGGAATTGCTGGATCATAGGGTAGTTCTATTTTTCGTTTCTTGAGGAATCTCCATGCTATTCTCCAGAGTGGCTGCACCAGTTTGCATTTCCACCAACAGTGGAAGAAGGTTCTCCTTTTTCTGCATCCTCACCAACACCTAATTTTTTTTTAAGAAAAAAATTTTTTTAAGTTTATTTATTTATTTTGAAAGAGAGTGTGCACAGGACATGGGGAGGAGCAGAGAGAGAGAAAGAATCCAAAGCAGGCTCCACACCAGTAGTGTGGAGACCAATTCAGGGCTCAAACCCGCAAAATGTGAGATCATGACCTGAGCCAAAACCAAGAGTTGAACGCTTAACTGACTGAGCCACTCAGGGGCCCCAACACCTACTGTTTCTTGTATTGTTAATTTTAACCATTCTGACAGGTGTGAGGTGGTATCTCATCATGGTTTTGATTTGTATTTCCCTGATGATGAGTGATATTGAGCATCTTTTCAGGTGTCTGTAGGCCATCTGTATATCTTCTTTGGAAAAGTGTCTATTCATGTCTCTGTCCATTTCTTAACTGGGTTATTTGTTTTTTGGGTGTTCAGTTTGATAAATTCTTTCTAGATTTTGGATACTAACCCTTTATCAGATATGTCTTTCACAAATATCTTCTCCCATTCCATTGGTTGCCTTTTAGCTTTGTTGATTGTTTCCTTCCCTGTGCAGAAGTTTTAATCTTGATGAGGTCCTACTAGTTAGTGTTTGCTTTTTTTTTCTTAATGTTTTTGTTTGTTTGTTTGTTTGTTTTGAGACAGAGAGAGACAGAGCATGAGCAGGGAAGGGGCAGAGAGAGAGGGAGACACAGAATCGGAAGCAGGCTCCAGGCTCTGAGCCATCAGCCCAGAGCCCGATGCGGGGCTCGAACTCACAGACTGTGAGATCATGACCTGAGCCGAAGTCGGATGCTCAACCGACTGAGCCACCCAGGTGCCCCAGTTAGTGTTTGCTTTTGTTTCCCTTGCCTTTGACAACATGTCTAGTAAGAAGTTGCTCTGGCTGAGGTAAAAGAGGTTTCTGCCTGGGTTGTCCTCTAGGATTTTGATGGTTTCTTGTCTCACATTTAGACATTAAATCCATTTTGCATTTATTTTTGTTGGTGTAAGCAAGTGGTCCAGTTTCAAGAGAATGCCTTTTAATAAAAGGATTCTCCCAAAGTGCATTGCACCGAATGTTTGAAGATTGTTATAGTAGGAAGATAATTTTTCTAATGTTTATTTATTTTTGAAAGAAAGAGAGCATGAGCTGAGGAAGGGCAGAGAGAAGGAGAGAGGGTCCGAAGCAGGCTCTGCGCTGACAACAGTGAGCCAATGTGGGACTCGAACCCAGGAACCATGACATCACAACCTCAGCTGCAGTCAGACGCTCAACCAACTGAGCCACCCAGGCCACCCCAGGAATACAGTTTTTTAAACCACATAATTAATATGGAGCCATTATGAAGAAAAAGTAATTTAATATGTAATTGCTGAAGTTAAGTAAGTTAGAGGAGAAACAATCTCATTCAATTGATCCCTCACTTAATCAGACCCTCTAAAGTCCTGAGAGGGCCTACCACTTGTTACATGGTCATTTTTTAAAATAAATTTTGCATTTAATTGTATTTGATAAAGACTGCTCTCTTTTTCCTCTAACACCCATTTGTCATAATTCCACTTGGGTCGTGTGGCATTGGGGGGATCGGTCACTAAGAAGTTGATTTGGGAATACATGTAATGTGTTGTTCCTCAGTCACTTCCATGCATAGTGTAAAATATAATTCTCATGTTATTAAGAGCATAATTCTCATACAAATAAATAGTGGCCATGGGACAAAGTTTTATTTAACTCATCAGTGAGGGAACCAATGGAATGACAGAGCTGCTTAAAAAGGATTTGACTAACTAGAGGTGTATAGTGTTCATAGGGAAAGAAAAAATAAAATAAGATTTTTAAGCTATATGTAAAAGTGAGTAATACCCTACCAAACCATAAAAATGTAACATTTGTTTGGGTTTTTTTTCTTTTCACATTTTTATTTAAATTCTAGTTTATTAACATACAATGCAATATTGGTTTCAAGAGTAGAATTCAGTGATTCATCACTTACATACAACACTCAGTGCTCATCCCAAGTGCCTTCCTTAATGCCCGTGACCCATTTATCCCATCCCCCACCCACTTCCCTTCATCAACCCTCAGTTTGTTGTCTATCATTAAGAGTCTCTTGTAGTTTGTTTCCCTCTTTTTCCCCCTTCCCATATATTCATCTGTTTTGTTTCTTAAATTCCACATATGAGAGAAATCATATGGTATTTAACTTTCTCTGACTGGTTTATTTCGCTTAGCATAATACACTCTGGCACTATCCACGTCGTTGCAAATGGCAAGATTTCATTCTTTTTGATTGCCAAGTAATATTCCTGTGTGTGTGTGTGTGTGTGTGTGTCTGTGTGTCTGTGTGTGTGTCTGTGTGTGTGTGTGTGTGTGTGTACCACATCTTCTTTATCCATTCATCATTGAAAATTTGACCTCTTTTTGGATATTGTTGATAATGCTGCTATAAACAGCACAGTGCATGTATCCCTTCAAATCTGTATTTTTGTATCCCTTGGGTAAATATCAAAATGCTGGATCATAGGGTAGTTCTATTTTTAGCTTTCTGAGGAACCTCCATACTTAAAAAAAAAAAAACACCTTTGGAGTATCCTTGTTATCAAGCAGGAAATAAAAGATTATCCCCCCTTATCAATGTTCCACAAGTTAACCTCTAACTTCAGGGCTATAAACTATCTGGGCTTCTCATTCATAGATAGTAACTCAGAGAAAGTTACAATATTCAAGAAAGGCAGATGTCTGTGAGCCAGCTTATACTCTGTATGATACTAAAAATATCATGTAGGATGCCTGGGTGGTTCAGTTTGTTAAGCATCCCGCTCTTGATTTCCACTCAGGTCATGATTTCACAGTCCATGAGATCAAGCCTCACATGGGATTCATGCTTACAGCACAGAGCCTGCTTGGGATTCTTGCTCTCCCTCTCCCACTGTGCCTCCTCCATTCATGCATGCACACATGTGCTGGCTCTCTCTCTCTCTCTCTCAAAATAAATAAACTTTAAAAGTAAATAAATTAATTAGTTAAATAAAAATATTTTCCCCCACATTGTATAAACCCACAAAACCTGGATCTGCCCTGCCAGGATCAGGTCTAGAGGAGTTACTTGTACATCACAATTACTCTGATCCCACTCTCAATATAGTGTGGCAAGACCTCAGGCACATGGTGGTCCTCATTCTCAACAGGAGAGATCTGTTTGGTCCACTTTGGTCAAATCTCCACTCCTGGGTCAATCAAATGTAAGGGATGAGCGGTTGTTCAAGCTCACTGGGGACATAGGGCTCCCTCTGTGGGCTTGGAAGGTCAGGACTTCTTATAGAGAAGCATGGTTGGAGAGGAAGTAGGACAGATAACTTGGTGGCCCTCAAGTTCCTTATCTGAAGAATGAGAATTAAAAAAATCTATCAAAGTGAGAGAAACGAAGAATTAAAATATCTAAAGAATGGTATAAATTTAAGATATTTTATTCATTTTTTTAATGTTTATTTCTTTTTGAGAGAAAACAAGAGTGAGTGGGGGAGGGGCAGAGAGACAGGGAGACAGAATCCAAAGCAGCCTCACACTGTCACTGCAAAGTCCTACTCAGAGCTAGAACCCACCAACCCACCATGATCATGAGATCATGACCTGAGCTGAAGTCAGATGCTCAACTGACTGAGCCACCCAGGCACCCCTAAGATATTTTTAAAACAAAAATGACTTTTTTTAAAGTTTATTTATTTTTGAGAGAGACAGAGCAAGTGGGAGAGGGGCGAAGAGTGAGAGAGAGAATCCCAAGCAGGCTTCACGCTGTCAGCATGGAGCCTGATGCGGGGCTGAAACCCACAAAATGTGACATCGTGACCTGAGCCAAAACCAAGAGTCGGACGCTTAACTGACTAAGCCACCCAGGCTCCCCCCAAAATGACTTTTAACACCAAACTGGTGATCTGATAAAAGATGGGATGGGTGGAATGAAGATAAAGTTTTCTGATATTTATTTACTTAGAAATGTATTAAATCAGAGCTCGTAGTGGCAAGAAATTTATGATAGGATACTGAATTCTCACCTAATCTCTCAGAAAAGTAGAGAAAGCAACTACTGTATACATCCTAGAATAAGACCCAACCACCAACGGGATTTTTTACCAAAAACACCACCACCAAAAACACCAGTTGGCCCATCTGAGGCTCCACACTGGATGTCAGAACCTCTGCCACCTCTACTACCATACTTGTCAGAAGATTAATCCCTAGAATGAGGCCACCTTCTTCCATTGCTCACTTTTGAAACTAATTCTATGGGTCTATCTGATAAGTTGAGTAGAGTTTGTATCCGGCAGTCAGTGTATTGGTATGCAAGCTTTTGGGGAGGTATTGTTGCATCCACATGACTCCTGAAACAGAATGCTACGGGCACCAGTGACAGTCACAACAAAGTTTATTGCAATAAGAGGCAAGGCCAACTGATCGGGACTGACACTCTGGACCAGAGTGTGGTCTCGAACAGCCGGGGTACAGAGTTTTTATAGCCGACCACATGGTCTTATCATCACCTGGGAACAGAACAAAGGAATAGTTCCTAGATGGGGGTGGAAACAGTTCAGACATGCCCTTGCCCCAATCCAATCAAACACTAATCCATCCCTTGATTGATAGGATAAGGCTGGTATCTCTTAACCTATAGTTTTAAAACAAAGCTGTTATTTCTTAAGGCTACAGGTTAGCCCTACACTACAATTTAACCCTTACAGTATGGGTGAGGATTCTATCTTGAGACGAATATCATTATGTGGGAAATTACCAAATTTAAAAAGAGCATTCAGGGGCGCCTGAGTGGCTCAGTCAGTTGAGCGTCCGACTTCCACTCAGGTCATGATCTCATGGTTCGTGAGTTTGAGCCCCACATCAGGCTCTGTGCTGACAGCTCAGAGCCTGGAGCCTGCTTCAGATTCTGTGTCTCCATCGCTCTCTCTCTGTCCCTTACCGTTTGGGCTCTCTCTCTCTCAAAAATAAATAAATAAACATTAAAAAATATTTTTAAAAAATAAATAATAAAAATAAAAAGCGTTCAAAGCTACAAATGATAAATTGCTACCTCAAAAAGGCACACTTTTATGTCTCAGGCCATAAAAGCCACAAGAAGAATCAAAAAGAGCTAGATTCCAGGAAATAAGTCCATAAGAGTAAAGCAACAATTAGTACTTCATTATAGATAACTTTTATTAAGCAATTGCAGAACATATATGTGATGCTAGACATAGTATCCATTTACTCTTCATAAGAACCTGCAAGCTGGGTACCAATGATTCTATGTTACAGGTAAAAAAAAAAAAAACCTGAGACCTAAAGTTACCCAAGATTGGAGCACCTGGCTGGCTCAGTCAGTAGAGCATGCGACTCTTTTGATCTCAGGGTCCTGAGTTCAAGCCCCACATTAAGCATAGAGCCTACTTTAAAAAATTAAGGGGCACCTGGGTGGCTTCATTGGTTAAGCACCTGACTTAGGCTCAGGTCATGATCTCACAATTCATGAGTTTGAGCCCCATGTCGGGCTCTCTGCTGTCAGCACGGAACCTGCTTAGGATCCTCTGTCTCTCTCTCTCTCTCTTCCCCTCCCCCACTCGCTGGCACATTTTCTCTCTCTCTCTCTCTCTCTCTCTCTCTCAGAAATAAGCATTTAAAAAAATAAAAGAGTTTTAAAATAATAAATAAATAAATAAATAAATAAATAAATAAACAAAGTTATCCAAGATCTAAATTCCATAAGCAGCAGAGCTAGACTGAGAGTCCAGGTCAGTCTGGCTCTCACCATGTTCCAGCTACAGCTGGGAGCTGATATTTTCTCTCTTGATGAGAAAATGTCCTCCAACTGCTCTATATGATTTGATTATTTAGGGGAATGCACCTAGGTTGCTTAGTTGGTTAAGCTTCCAACCTTGGCTCAGGTCATGACCTCATGGTGCGTGAGTTTGAGCCCAACATAGGATCCCCTGTCCCCCTCTCCCTCAGCCCCTCCCCTGCTCTTGTGTTCTCTCACTCTCTCTCTCTCTCTCTCTCAAAAATAAATAAATAAACTTAAAAAAAAAAAAAAGAAATATTAGAATTTTCTGGTCAGTACCAGTGAGGTAATCTGCCTGACAGACCCCCTGTGGTCCCCCATAAGAAGGTGAGCTTGGCTGAAACAATCATCTTCTTGCTGGAATAACTTCCTTGTCCCACTTCCTCCTGCCTATAAAAGTCTTCCTTAGAACTCCTTTCTATCTGCTAGGTGGGATGCTGCCTGATTCATGATCATAGAATAAAGCCAGTAAGATCTTTAAATTTATTCAGTTGGACTTTTTTTGTTTGTTTAACAATGCCAAGCTGACTTGGTGATATTACACTAAAAAAAATTTTTTTTAGGTTATTTTTTTCAGTAACCTCTACACCCAATGTGGGTCTTGAACTCACAACCCTGAGATCAAGAGTCACATGCTCTTCTGACTGAGCCAGCCAGGCACCCCAAAAATTATTTTTAATGATCTCTTAATAGACAATTTTGTTAGGCCCTCCTCTTATTTATTGGATACCACCTCACCTTGAAAAAACTGTCTTCCCCACCTGAAAAAGGATGTTTTACCTAGTCATTAGAGTCAGTTACTTTATGAACAACAGTGCCAACATGGCACTTTCTTTGGCACCGTGAGGTGTTTATACCCCAGGACAATGCACCATTATAAGATTTTGATGGATGAGATGTATACCTTTCTTTTGCAAAGTGGGAGAAGAAACCTATTGTGGAAGAGGAGGAGGAGGGAACAGAGAACCAGTATTTTACCACTGATCTGAAGAAGGTTGGTTTTAGGAAAGTGCAGATATAGAAATTGGGAATCTGGAAAGTGAATCCCTTAAAACAATATGAATGTCCATGCATCCAGGCAAACCTCACAAAACCATATGAATTGTATACTTAAGGAATTTTTAGAGGAAACTATATCAAAATGCTGCATTTTCATAGTACACTGGCTTGAGAACTTAATCTTTTCTCAACTTGATAGGTCTGCTAAAAAAAAAAAATTCAACTGAGTAAATTTAAAGATATAATTAGCTTTTTTCAAGGATCCATAAATGAGTCGTATCCCATCTAGCAAATCCAAGGGAGATCCTAGGAGTTGTACCAAATGCTTTCATAGGCAGAAGGAGGGTGGGACAAGAAAGTTATAAGACTTGATTCTTTCAAGCCTGGGTACAGGGTGGGGGTCTTATCAGACAGATGACCTTATTAGTGCTGATCAGGAAATTCCAGACTGATTCATTTAAAAATCCATTCCTAGAAGAGGCTGCAACTACAGTTAGGTTAGCTGTTAAGTCTTGGTGAGACTTAGTGAAAGTGATTCCATTTTGGATCTGTTGTTTCTTTTCTTTCTTTTTTTTCAAATAAGATTTTTAAGTAATTTCTACACCCAACGTGGGGCTCAGATGTACAACCCTGAGATCAAGAGTTGCCTGATCCTTTGGGGCGCCTGGGTGGCGCAGTCGGTTAAGCGTCCGACTTCAGCCAGGTCACGATCTCGCGGTCCGGGAGTTCGAGCCCCGCATCAGGCTCTGGGCTGATGGCTCAGAGCCTGGAGCCTGTTTCCGATTCTGTGTCTCCCTCTCTCTCTGCCCCTCCCCCGTTCATGCTCTGTCTCTCTCTGTCCCAAAAATAAATAAACGTTGAAAAAAAAAGAGTTGCCTGATCCATAGACTGAGCCTGGGCCTGTTGTTTCTAATAGGTCCTTGCTCATTTTTTTTTTCCTGCTTCAGAATTTGGGTATGAACCCAGCTGAATCCACATAATTCCTTTTGTTTTTTAAGTTTATTTATTTATTTTGAGAGAGAGAGAGAGAATGAGAGGGGGAGGGGCAGAGAGAAAGGGAGACAGAGAGAATCCCAAGCAGTCTCCGCACTGCCAGTGCAAAGCCTGACATGGCCTCAAACTCATGAACCATGAGATCACGACCTTAGCCGAAATCAAGAGTTGGTTGCTTAGCCGACTGAGCCACCCAGGTGCCCCTCTTATGGCTCCTTTCCTATCTCACTCCTTTCTTTTTGCTTTAGGATCTACTGCTAACTGCTTGGTTTCCCTATGTTCCCCATCCAAATTCCAGCAAGGATCTGGAAGCCCCAGCTCATCTCATTCAGAGGGAGCCATTATCACAGGTCACTGGCTAGCATGTTGATCAGTATTACCTCTGGTCCAACTAGCTATGGCCAGACAGCCAACATCACTTGGTATAAATCATGGCCACATAGGGTTGCCCTGCCAAAAGCACCAGGAGTGAGACAGTTACACATAGAAGGGGCGATGGGTGTACAAAAGCTATACAGAGAAGGGGCTGTTATTCACAGTTATTCTCTTCTTACATGATTTTCAAAGGTTTGAGTACAACCTCTGAAATATTTCCTATTTCTTGTTAACAGCTTGAAATAAATCTGGTATCAAGTTTATGACCCATCTGCTAACTAGATCAATCCCATCTGTAATCCTGGCCATGCTACAAGGCCGGCAGCCACACAAAATATCTCTGGCAGAAACTGTTATCAGGATTGAGATTCCTAATGGGAAGTGAAAAGTTAACAGATTTAGAAAGTAAGACTGCATTAACATTTTCAAGGTGAATTTAGAATATAATAAAAATGTTAAACGCTTTTTAGAAAGCAATAATGGACAACACTGAAGGTCACAGTATATACTAAGTCCTATTCTAAGCATTTACATATATATCAAGAAATTTTATTCACATAAAACCTGAGAAAGTAGGTAATAATAACATCCCTACTTTAACAGATGAGAAAACAAAGGCAGAGAAAGGTGAAACAATTTGTCCAAATTAAAACAGTGGAGACAGAATTTAAACCCAGGTGTCCTGGCTCCAAAATGCTATGCTGCCTGTGGCCCTTTTTTTTTTTTTTTTTTTTTTTAAAGCAACATGCTGGTTATGTGAGAAGTGAGATGATTCATATTCAGAAATACCAAATAAAAGCTGTGCTGTCTAGTTAACAGGAGGTTTACAACCTGTTGGAAATATGTAACAACGCCACCCCCCCACCCCTAATGGAGTGCCAAACCCTTAGATACTTCACTTCCTGGTTCTTTTTACCCCCCTCTCTGTTTCATGGGCTTATTTTTCGCGGGCTTTGCAATGAGCGTGTGTCAGAGAACTAAAGTCTCTGTGTCACTTCAAGGAATGTACATTTGCTCCACTCAGACCTCATTTTGCCTTACCTGGACATAGGCGACTTGGGGTGGGGAGGGTAAGGCTAAACCTGTGTAGTACACAGCCAATGAGGAATCAGGGGAGGGACTTGACGCTAGGAGATAAATTGCCTGCTGTTAACTGTGCATCAGGCACCCGCTCTTGCAAGAACGTTGCAAGCCATGCTTCACTGTGCTCCAAGTCTCCATGTCCATCCTTTGGGTGGGTCAGTGGGCTTATTTCTTACAGTTAAGTGAAATGATGTAGAAAAGGCTTTTTCAGAAAACTAAGAGTAAACCATTAAAAAAAATTTTAGTGTTTTATTTAGTTTTGAGCGAGAGAAACAGTATGAGTGTGGGACGAGGAGACAGAGAGGGAGACACAGAATCCAAAGCAGGCTCTGGGCTCTGAGCTGTCAGCACAGAGCCCAATGCAGGGCTCGAATTGGTGAACCATGAGATCATGACCTGAGGAGAAGTCAGATGCTCAACCACTGAGCTACCCAGGTGCCCCAAGGGTTAACTATTAAATAACTTGGGGCCTGGGTGGCTCGGTCAGTTAGGCATTTGACTTTAGCTCGGGTCATGATCTCCTAGTTCCTGAGTTTGAGGCCCGCATTGGACTCTGCTGACAGCTCACAGCCTGGAGCCTATTTCAGATTCTGTGTCTTCCTTTCTCTCTCTGCCCCTCCCCTACTTGCACTCTGTCTCTCTCTTTCTTTCTTTTTTTTTTTTTTTTTTTTTTAATTTTTTTTTTTCAACGTTTATTCATTTTTGGGACAGAGAGAGACAGAGCATGAACGGGGGAGGGGCAGAGAGAGAGGGAGACACAGAATCAGAAACAGGCTCCAGGCTCTGAGCCATCAGCCCAGAGCCTGACGCGGGGCTCGAACTCACGGACCGCGAGATCGTGACCTGGCTGAAGCCGGACACTTAACCGACTGCGCCACCCAGGCGCCCCTGTCTCTCTCTTTCAAAAATAAACATTAAAAAAAATTTTTTTAACTTAAATAACTTTAATAATTTCATTTAAGTTTTTCTAAAATATATAATCTCATGTCCCAATAACTATAATTTAAGTAATTCAGTTTCATTCTTATGAAATGTTATCTTACATTGTGATTACTGCTCCATCCTTGAAAGAAACTGTTGCATTTTGAGACACGAATCCCTCCTTATTATTTTCTATCTTTCCCTGACATGGCATTAACTGACTTTCTTGGACTGTTCTCACATTCATTGAATACTTTGGATCAGTCTCACTCTCCAACCAAATAGAAGCAATAATTCATACAGTTGTCTATTCACTTAATAAATAAATACTGTGATATTGTGACATAATAAGACATATACATATATCTGGTCTTCACTCCCAGTTCCTGAAACAAGAGCTTCTAAATCCCTTCCAGTCTCTAGAGGGATAAAAGTGCCTTTTTTGTCTTGTTTTGTTTTGTTTTTTAGTGTTTATTTTTGAGACAGAGAGAGAGAGAGAGTGTGTGTGTGTGTGTGTGTGTGTGTGAGAGAGAGAGAGAGAGAGAGAGAGAGAGAGAGCGGGGGAGGAGCAGAGAGAGAGGGAGTCAGGGGATCCAAAGTGGGCTCCCACCTACAGCAACTAGCCCAATGCAGGTCTCAATCAGAACCATGAGATCATGACCTAAGCCAAAGTCAGACACTTAACCAACAGAGTCACCCAGGTGCTCCCAAGGTGCCTTTTTTTTTTTTTTTTTAATTTTTTTTTTTCAACGTTTATTTATTTTTGGGACAGAGAAAGACAGAGCATGAACGGGGGAGGGGCAGAGAGAGAGGGAGACACAGAATTGGAAACAGGCTCCAGGCTCTGAGCCATCAGCCCAGAGCCCGACGCGGGGCTCGAACTCACGGACCGCGAGATCGTGACCTGGCTGAAGTCGGACGCTTAACCGACTGCGCCACCCAGGCGCCCCCCAAGGTGCCTTTTTGTATGCTAAGAAGATGACTCTAGATAGGACCCCAGATAGCATCAGGTGGGAGCAGATTGCCAGATAAACCAAATCATGTGATTAGAGGGCTGGAACTTTCAGTCCCATCCTTGACATTCATGGCCAATGATATAATCAATAATGTCAATTTAATAGAAACTCCGTTAAAAAAATGCTAAGTAATGAGTTTCAAAAGAGCTTCCAAGTTGCTGAACACATCCATGTGCTGATAGGGTAGTACACCCCAAACTCCTCTGGGATAGAAGCTGCTGCACTTGAGACCCTTCTGGACCTTGTCCTGTCACTTCTTCATCTGGCTCATCATTTGTATCCCTTATGTTAAAAGATAACATCCTTAAAAAAAATAAATGAAAGATAACATCCTCTAAGTGTCATTTATAACAGCAACTAGTGTATCCCTGAATTCAGAGAGCTATGATAGCAAATTGTCAAACCTGAAGAGGGGGTCAAGGGAACTCCCAATTTGTATCCAAAGGACAAAAGTATATGTAACCTGGGGCCCCGCTATTTGTAATTTTGTCTGAAATTGGGGCAGTTTTGTGGGAGTGAGCCCTTAACCCATACAGTCTGTGCTAATTCTGAGTAGTTAGTGCCAGAATTGATTTAAATTGTAGAATATCTAGTCAGTGTCTAAAGAGTTTGAAAATTGGTTGGTGTGTATATCCAGGCAGAAGGTAGGGGTGGGGGTGGGGGTGAAACCACACATTTGATGTCAGAAATATTGTGAGAAGAAAAATGATTTTAACTATTTACTTAGTACTTATTATGTGTCCATCCCTATGCCTAGTGCTGGGAATGATTCACTGAAAGACCCTCCCTCTGGTGGCTGAAGGTGACAAATCAGATTATTACATTATAATCAGGATTATGTATTCATTTGTATGACTGTACCAATTTTTCATATCACCCTTGAAAAAAATTTAAGTAGTATAATAGTGACAAAGAGTTCCCTGAATACATCATTTGTTCTTTCATGCCTCAGAGCCTTTGCACAGTCTAGCCCTAACTGAATATCCTTTCCCTTTTATATGTCTACTTAACTCTAATAATTGTTTTTTAAGTAATCTCTACACCCAGCATGGGGCTGAAACTTATGACCCTGAAACCAAGATTCGGACACTTAACCAACTGAGCCACCCATGCGCCCCTAGATTTGTAGTTGTTCTAAACAGTAAATTGTTCAAAATGCCAGAACATTTATTTTAGTTACACATGGCAATTATTTTACCTCTTTACTTGTTTATTAGTGAAGTATACATATTTATTGAGCAACTACTACATGCCGACATGCCAGGCTTTTTTTTTTTTTTTTTTTTAAGAAATTGATGGAAACATAAAGGTCCTAGAGTAACCAAAGCAATTTTAAAAAGAAGAATGAAGTTGGAAGATTTAACCTACTCAACTTCAAAACTTGCTATGAAACCACCGTAATCAAGATAGTTGGGTATTGGTGAAAAGACAAACATAAGGATCAACAGAACAGACACAGACCTATACATGGTGTGTCCATTAATTTTTGACAAAGATGCTAAAGCAATTCAATACGGAAAGAAGTCTTTTCAACAAATGGTACTGGATCACTCGAATATCTCTGGGGCGGGGGGGGGGGAGGGAGGGGGAGTGAAAACCAACTCTATCTCACACTGTAGGCAAAAAGTAACTCAAAATGGATCACAGACCTAAGTGTCAAAACCCAAACTATAGGGGCGCCTGGGTGGCTCAGTCGGTTGAATGTCTGACTTCGGCTCAGGTCATGATCTCGCAGTTTGTGAGTTCGAGCCCCATGTCAGGCTCTGTGCAGACAGCTCAGAGCCTGGAGCCTGCTTCAGATCCTGTGTCTCCCTCTCTTTCTGCCCCTTCCCCACTCATGCTCTGTCTCTCTCTGTCTCTCAAAAATGAATAAACATTAAAAAAATTAAAAAAAAGAAAACCCAAACTATAAAACTTTTAGAAAACATAAGAGAATGTCATTGCCACCTTAGTGTTGATAGTTCTTAAACATAAAACGTGCAAATCATAAGCAAAACAAAAATTTGGTAACTTGGATTTCATTAGAATAAAAAACCGTTTGCTCTTTGAAAGCCACCATTAAGAAAATTAAAAGGCAAGCCACAGACTATGTGAAAATACTTGCAAAACATATATTAGACAAAGGACTTATATTCAGATCATATGAAGAATTCTTCCAACTCAATAGGAAGACCAATAACCACATAAGGATATGGGCAAAATATTTGAAGTAACTTCAAAATAGAAGATAATGCAAACTGACAGAAAATGACTGCCTGGGGATGGAGTTGGAGAGAGATGGATTAGAAAAATAGAAAAAGGCATGAGAACTTTTGGAAGTGATGTGTTATCTTGATTGTGGTGATGACAATGACTGCTGTGGTCTGAATGTATCCCTGCAAATTTCATGTGTTGAAATTCTTTTTTTTTTTTTTTTTACTTTTTTTTTAAGTTTCCTTATTTATTTTGAGAGAAAGAGAGAGAGAGAACAATCGGAGGAGGGGGAGAGGATCTGAATTGGGCTCTGTGCCAACAGCAGAGAGTCCAATGCAGGGCTCAAACTCACAAACCAGGAGATCATGACCTGAGTTGAAGTCAGACTTAGCCACCCAGGGGCCCCAATGTGTTGAAATTTTAACCTCCAAAGTAACCTATTAGGAGGTGAGGTCTTGGAGAGGTATTTAGTTCATGAGGGTAGAGCCCACATTCATGAGATTAGATTAGTGCTCTTATAAAAAAGACCCCAGGAGGTTCCCCACCCTTTCAACCATGTGACTATAGCTAGCCGGTGCCAACTATGAACCAGGAAGAGCATGTCCCTTGATCTTGAACTACTAGTCAGAACTGTGAGAAATAAATTACTTTTTTTTTTTTTTTTAACGTTTATTTATTTTTGAGACAGAGAGAGACAAAGCATGAATGGGGGAGGGACAGAGAGAGAGGGAGACACAGAATCGAAAGCAGGCTCCAGGCTCTGAGCCATCAGCCCAGAGCCCGACACGGGTCTCAAACTCACGGACCGTGAGATCGTGACCTGGGCTGAAGTCGGACGCTTAACCGACTCAGCCACCCAGGCGCCCCAAATAAATTACTTTTATAAGCTACCCAGTTTGCGCTATTTTGTTATAACAGCATGAATGGACTAAGACAATGGGTGTGCACATGTCAAAACAGATCAAACCAGATTTACCTGCTTTATCTATATGCAGTGTAGTGTTTCTAATTTAAATATGAATGGTTAATTTTTAATGAGGAATAATAGTAATATCTTCAGGCTGTTGTAGGAGTCATTGACTGTGCTAAGCATTTTATCATAATACCTGGCTCCCTTAGTTTGGTGCTACTGAGACTTAGATATTAAACCTCAACCTCTACTGATCTCATTAAATTAGAGTCTAGGGGTAAATGAGTGTCTAAGACTAGATCATATGTTTTAGGGAATTTTTATTTATTTTATTATTTTTATTTTTTAATTTTACTTTAAGTAGGCTTCATGCCCAGCACAAACGGAGCTCAAACTCACAACCCTGAGATCAAGATCTGAGATCAACAGTCATACCTGGAGCCTGCTTAGGATTCTGTGTCTCCCTCTCTCTCTGCCCCTCCCTGCCTCCTTCTCTCTCTCTCTCTCTCTCTCTCTCAAAATAAATAAACGTTAAAAAAAAAAAAAAAAGCCATTCAACTGACTGAGCCACCCAAGCACCCCCATATAGTAAGGAATTATTAAAACATCACAGAATTTGGGGGGTACCTGGGTGGCTCGGTCAGTTGAGTGTCTGACTCTTGATTTCTGCTCAGGTCGTAATTTCACGGTTTGTGAGTTCGAGCCCCCATCAGGCTCTGTGTTGACAGTACGGAACCTGCTTGGGATTCTCTCTTGTGCCATCTCTCTGCTTCTCCCCTGCTCGAATTCTCTCTCTCTCCCCCTCTAAATAAATCAACAGTAAAAAATAAAAAAAGATCATAGAATTTGGCAATTGGGAGTGTCACTAGAAAAATTCAATAAACTTATTATCCAAACAGAAAAATACCTGTCTGCCTGGCTACCTAATTCAGTAGAGCATGTGACTCTTGAACTTGAGGTTGTGGGTTCGAGACACATGTTGGGTGCAGAGATTGCTTAAAAATAAAATCTTTAGGGGCATCTGGGTGGCTTTGTCAATTAAGCATCTGACTTCGGCTTGGGTCATGATCTCAGTTTGTGAGTTCAAGCCCCTGGATAGGCTCTGCACTGACAGTGTGGAGCCTGGAGCCTGCTTTGAATTCTGTGTCTCCTCTCTCTCTCTGCCCCTCCCGCCATTTGTGCTCACGTGTGCACGTGCTCTCTCAAAAATAAACATGAAAAAAAATTTGTTTAAATAAATAGAATCTTTAAAAGTAAATAAAAACAAAAAGGAAAGAAGTCTTAAAAAAGGAAGAAAAATACACGTAAAGGAAAAACTGGGTTCAAAATTCTTTTTCTTTTTAAAAAAAATTTTTAATGTTATTTAATTTTATTTATTTTTTGGGGGGGGGGAGAGAAGGGTCAGAGAGAGAGAGGGAGACCGAGGATCTGAAGTGAGCTCTGTGCTGACAGCAAAGAGCCCAAAAAGGGGCTTGAACTCAAGAGCTGTGAGATCATGACCTGAGCTGAAGTCAGAGGCTTACCAGGCACCCCTCAAAATTCTTTTTAATTGTATTTTTTTTAATGTTTATTTATTTTTGAGAGGGAGAAAGAGAGGAAAAGAGTGCGAATGGGGGGGGGGAGGGGCAGAGAGAGAGGGAGACAGAATCAGAAGCAGGCTCCAGGCTCTGTGCTGAAAGCACAGAAGCAGGGCTTGACCTCATGAACTGTGAGATTGTTACCTGAGCCAATGTCAGACGCTTAAGCGACTGAGCCACCCAGGCACCCCTTTTCCATTGTATTTTTAACTTGGTAATTCATTAGAGATTGAGATCATCAGTTTTCCTTGGAGAGTGCATTGGTATAAACTAATGTATAGAAAAACAAGATTTACTAGGAAGTGAAACCCGCTTCTCTCAAAGCTTCATTTCTTTAATGTAAAATAAAGGATGATCATTCATGTACTGTCTAACTCTATTAGTCACTCCAACCCTTCATTTATCATTTATCTTTCCTTGCATTGTCATATTATGGTCTCCCAGTTTACCTCCTACTGCTTTATCTTCGGTCTCCTGCTGGTTCATCTTCATCCAGGTGCGGATTTTTCCCAAGGTTTCTCTCTTACCCTTTCCCCTCCTCAGTGTCTAGGCCACTGAAAGTGAAGATCTCCACTTTCAAACTTCCAACCCCAATAGTTTCTAGGAAAGAGTAAATGATAAAAAGTGCCACAGGAGCTCCTGGTTGGCTTAGTCCAAAGAGCATGAGACTCAATCTTGGGTCCTGAGGTCAAGCCCCACGTTGGGTATAGAGATTAAACAAATAAAACTTAAAAAAAAAAGTGCCACAGAAATCATATAGGATGAAGAATGAAAAAGTCATTGAATTTTGGCAATTGGGATGTCACTAAGTGAGCCATCCAAGGTTTTGAGGAGGGGTTTTGTACTTTTGTAACAAAGAATCTGGCAGTACTCTGAAGAGTACTGAAGAATGGATTGGAGCCAGAGAATATTAGGAATATTAGCATCTAAAAGTAGATTTAGGGGTTTAATTATGTAGCCCTTGGATTTAAACATCATTAAATTCCTAATGTTTCAACTTGGCATTCCAGGCACTAAACAGTGGCCCAATTCCAACCAGGCCATTACTCTCCCTCCCATAAGCGTTATTTCCCTGCTCCTGTAACTGGGCTATTTTCGCTCTAACAAACCTGATCTTTCCTGCTTCTACATAGCCTCAGGGTGATCTCTGCTGATAAAGCTGAGCAGCCTGACAGCATCTGTAGAAACTTAAGTGCTTTTCGCAGCTTTCTCTTAACTCCAAATACCATTAATCTCTCTAGGTTAACAATAGCTTTTGAGAGACAAGACCGATTTCTGACTCATTTTTACACCTCCCGCCTCCTCAACCCCATCCCCCACCCCGTCAATGCCTCGCCCAATGTTTACCACTCAGAATGCATCCGCATAATGAACTAACTCGAGTAAGGAGGAAAGAAAAGGCACCTAACACATACTTGGAGAACTCTACTAGTCGCTGCAAGTACCGTCGCTCTTTTAATGTTCAGATGTTTTAACAGCCCAGCACATTTTCCAATCTTACAGCTGAATAAATTTAGGTTCAAACAATAAATCCTCCGGTCGTACCCTACAGCCGGCAGACAGAAAGATGTAACAATTGCATCGGAATCACATGGAGGAATAAAGTCCTGATCATCCTTCCTTACAGAGAATCTTAAAACTGAACTCAGGAGACGAAGGTACTTCGCAGAAGTCAGAGTCACGAATTCGCAAGCATATATCCATGCGAACCCTTTCCTGTCCGGCTTTCAAGAGGAGAAACTGGGCCCGCAGCTCAGATCCTAAAGCATAGGAACTGAACCTATAACCCCTTCCCCTGACTCCTAGATTCCCAGGGGAAATCTGCCGAGTCGGGCACCGGTGACCACCGAGGGGACCTCAGCGTGCACGGAACGTGCGGAACTAGGAAGAGGAATTTCCAGCCCAGCTGGGCGTCTCTGATTGGCTCCCGGCTCATCTTGGAACTCTGGGGCGTGAGGCGTCACTTCCGCCGGGCCCGCCATCTTGTTCCCAGGGGCAGTTGGCGGAAGAGATCGCGCTCCGTGGCCGCCGGCTCGCCTTCTGCCGGGAGTTCTCGCAGCTCGCGTCTCGGCGTTTGCTCTCGATCCAGCGTCCATTCGTCGGCGTCCTCGTTGCCCTCCCTCACCCAGCCGGGGGACAGCGAGGCGGCCCCCTCTCCCGACGGCGTTCCATGGAGTAGGGTCCCGGACCGTTGTCCCGAAGAGCGAGATCGAGCTTGGCCCCCCTCCCCCTCCCTTCTCCCTCCCTCCTTCCTTCCGCCGCAACATGGCTAACAACAGCCCCGCGCTGACAGGCAACTCGCAGCCGCAGCACCAGGCGGCCGCAGCCGCGGCCCAGCAGCAGCAGCAGCAGTGCGGCGGCGGTGGCGCCACCAAGCCGGCGGTCTCGGGCAAGCAGGGAAATGTGCTGCCGCTGTGGGGCAACGAGAAGACTATGAACCTCAACCCCATGATCTTGACCAATATCCTGTCGTCGCCTTATTTCAAAGTGCAGCTCTACGAGCTCAAGACCTACCACGAGGTGGTGGACGAGATCTACTTTAAGGTACGAAGAGTCTTGGCCTGGGGGGCCAGGGGGCGGTCGGGTTAAGCTCGGAGGAAGGTATACGGTTGGGCGGAGGCAGCCCTTGAGGTCTGAGCATTTGTAGGTGCGGGAAGGTGGGGAGGGGGAGCGGTGGCCAGTAGTCTGCCAGGGAGGGGTCAAATGGGGGCCGCCCTCTCATTTCTTTTTCAGATTTTTAGGGCTGGGAGAGCCCGCCGCTATCGAACTCTCCTCCCGCAACCTCCTGCCCACCCCTGGGGGGAGTTGGATGGGAGGGTAGAAAAGAGTAACCATCCTCTCCAGTTTACAGCTTTAAAATTATTCTTTTTGACGTGCATCTACTCAGCACCAACTTGTTGGTGCTTCTCCCGCTCACCCTGGGCCAGGGCGTGTATTGACTACAGTGTTGGCCTCGTGTTGTTGGTATTCTGTATCCGATCCAGACAGGGAAATGGTCAGTGCGTGTTGCGGGTGGGGGTGGGAGGGTTGAGGGTGGAGAGGAGCCAGTGCAAGAGGTGTGCAGAAGAAGGCCTGGAAATTTTCCCAGCAGGAAGTCAGGAGTAAGTGGTCTCAGTAACTTGTGCATTGGGCTTATTTAGAATTATCTGGGCCCTGGGCTTCTGCGGCAGGGTCGGTGCTGGCTTGGCTGTGCTGGGGAGCTCACCTGGCGCCTCCTCACTGCACTCTTGTCTCAGTTCTTGTTTCGTTAGCAGGATTGACTCAGTCTTGCAGCGAGGCTCGGAGCAGCCCAGGGTCGCAGGTAGAGGTATGCACTATTAATCATGCTCAATCGCCATAAATGCATTTCCCTGGTTAAATGAACGGCTAATTAGGTATTTTTTGGCCATTGGTTTTGGGCTTTTCTTCACCAACTAGATAGGTTTCCTCCACTTACCTGCAAATTATATAGTTTAAAAATATCTTCCAGGCCTCTTACGGTTAATTAATATCTTAAGGAATATTAATAATAGAATTAATGACCTTTAAATATTTTAGCTAGAGCATCTAATAAAATACCATCCATTTTGTTTATTTGACTCTGAAAACACTTGACAGACCACATAAAGTATTTTCTGTGATCTGAACATATCTGTAGAGGTGTTAACAAAAGGAAATTCTCTTTATTTGCTTTTAGGTTATATTTTATCCACAATCTACCCCCCCCCCCCCCTTAAGTGATTAGGTTATCAAAGGATTTGAGATAGTAGTTGTTTTTTTATAGAAAACATATTTTGAGAATACAGTTCAACCTTGGGTATGTAAAATACACTGAAATTTTGTTATCCTTTTACAAGAGTATTGTAAGTAATTGTAATACTGTGAACTAGGTTTTTTTTAGCTTTTAAAAAGGTAAGGCCTTTTTCAGCATGAATACAGTATGGTGAATATTTAATTCTTAGCTTTGTGTAGTAAACTTCAAACAATTGAAAATTGGGTTCCTGCCCTCTTTGTGGCAGGTTCTGTTTAATAATACAGGCAAATGTTACTGTGATAGAGGAAAAGTTTGTTTTCAAATTTCAAATACTGTGTTTTGAAAACTTAGATTATAGTAGAAATAATTTAAATTTAGTTGTAAAATTAAAGACCCAGGTTTTGTTATCAAGATGTCCAGATCAAATAATTACTGAAATATGTATGCTTCTAGTTTTAAGTCGGATTTTGTCTTGCATCCACCCCTTTGGCTAGCCGGGAAGGAATTGAAACATCTTTAATACAGCAAACTGGGGGAACGAAATGAAATAGTAAAGCAGTGCTGAGGAAAATAGTGTAGAGCTCTAAATGCGTGCTTTTCTGTCTGAAGCCACTGAAAAAGATTATAAAATGTAATCATGGATGGGTAAAAATACAGTTTTAGAAATGCATAGTGAAAGAACAGGGTTTAATTTTGTTTTTATTTTAGACTAAATATGGATCTTATTTTTCCAAAACACCTTGAGTTATATGTTATTGAGTTAATATTCGTTCTTTGCTATTTTTAGGTAATGTATGTGGTTTTTATAGGGTACTCACTTCAACAAAGACGATATTGTATCGATTACACTTAATATAATGAATGACTAGTCACACTCAGTTTTTTGGCAGTTTATATTATGGGGAAAATTGACTTGGTTCATGTAATTAGGCTGAAAATAAATTACACACTAACGAGAATGATCTGTGTAGGCGTGGTCCTTGTAATTTCATCTTTAATCAGGAATGAACATAATGCCTGTTCATGGTAAAAAAAAAAAAAACATACAAAGTTCCATAATTTTGCATTACAAGTAACTTGTTACTGTTTTAACGTACATACTTCCAAGTCATTTGTTTTATAATGTAAAATTTTAAACCACCATAAAATTATCAAGGGTGTTGAAGAATTTTTTTTGAAATAAATACTAAAACTTCATTGATTCTACTTATGTATTTATGTATTCATTTTATTTATTTATCTTGATCCTTTTTATTTAAATTGGAGCCTTAAATCCAATTTAAAAATGAGAATTTTTATTTTTTTAGGCAACTCATAATAAGATACAAAGTTGATCTGTTATCAAATATTTTTTACAAGTATATGAGACTACTAGAAATTTCTTAGCTCCACACGTATCCACTCTCTACAAAGCTATTTTAATGGAATCTCTGCTCATAAAGCTGTTGAGGTTTTGTTAAGCCCTGGCAGTTTTATTGGTGCTCTTTAAAATCTAAGCAGTTTTTAAAAGATGTTTTAAAGTTTAAAAGATTTTAAACAAAATACATGCATCATGTCAGAATACCCAACTTCCAAACATTTGGAAGAAGCTGCTCTGATATGGAATTGGGTTTACTTTAATCGTGGTTTTAAAAAAAATTCAAAGTATGAATGTTTGTTGTGTTCCTCTTTTCTATTTCAGGTCACACATGTTGAACCATGGGAGAAAGGAAGCAGGAAAACAGCGGGCCAAACAGGGATGTGCGGAGGGGTAAGTAGAAGTACGTGCATTTTTCAGTTTTTCTGTGTCTGATAACTAAGTTGATATTTAGGAAACTAAAAGTCTTGACAGTTACCCAAATGGCAGTTGACAAAGCTTAGAAGTTTGTTTTTTTGTTTTGATCTAAATTCAAGTGTCTGGTGAATGGGGTTAGAAAAGTTACTATTTATTAAAGCTCCATTCTCAGTTCTGGATTATATCTTGTTATTAATACCTAATGGGATGAATCATTGGTGTCAAATGTCTCTGTTAATTTACTATTTTATCTTAACTGTTTCTCCTAAAGGTTCGAGGTGTTGGAACAGGAGGAATAGTTTCTACAGCTTTCTGCCTGTTATACAAATTATTTACCCTGAAGTTAACTCGCAAGCAAGTGATGGGTCTCATAACACACACGGACTCTCCATATATTAGAGCTCTTGGATTTATGTATATAAGGTAAGCATGCATTTATCTACGTTTCTATTAAATATGTCATTTTAAATCACATAAGCCTAATCAATCTTTTGTTATTCTAGGTACACACAGCCCCCTACAGATCTATGGGACTGGTTTGAATCCTTCCTTGATGATGAAGAGGTATGTCAACAAGGGTAATAATTAGTTTTCTTCTGATTATTCTCATGTTTTTAATATCTTTTATTTATTGGAGGCTTAGTGTTTTTCAGAATTTTCTGTAGTTAAATTTATTTTACTCATACTTTTGGAATGAATGTCCTTTTACTAAGACTTCGTGGACTTTATATACCTTAGGTTAAGTTTCTTAAATTTATTTTTCTTATTTCTTAACTGTTTAAGTGTGTTTTGGTAACAATTGAAAATTTATTCTTTCTAATTACGTTTTGTATATTGCATTGATTTGACCTGTGCAGTTGATAGTGACTTTTTAAGTGGGCCATGCTCAAGACTGAGGCGTTAAGACCTGCGCATACAATACTAATTATAGCACTTTCTTCTCCTGGAACTTTTCAGTTCTTTATGCTCTAACTTCTTGCACATGTTAATACTCCCACTTGTGTAGAAGTGCAGAGTCAAAGAGCTGAGTGGGAGTTAAATAGGGTGAGAATTTAGATGACTTATTCAAGATGATCAAAATATTTGAATTCTAGCTTTCTGACTCCTGATATACTATGCATATTTATAAAGCCAGAAAAAAACCCTTTTTTAAAATTTGTACTTTAGGTTTTTTTTAATTAAAAAAAATTTTTAAAGCAAGCTCTACACCCAGCGTAGGACTTGAATTCATGAGCCTGAGATCAAGAGTCGCATACTCTTCTGACTGAGTCAGCTAGGCGCCCTTTTTGTTATTTAATTATAAATCTAGTTTACCATTCAAGCTTAACAAGGTTGAGCTTGTTACATACATTTAGAAAGTAAAAGTTACTTTGGGAATTGTAATTATGTCAGATTTAAATCATATATATATATATATATTGATATGCTTACACAGTGAAGTCCAAGATCTCAAAAGGTACTTAAAACATACCTGTATTGTCTATACATAAGCTCCCACCATTTTGTATTTTAAGGTCCATAAAGTAAACTTTGAGTACTATGTTCCAGTAGTCCTATTTAAAACATTTATTCAAAGGATTTATTAAAGGGTCATTCTAATAGAGGTTTTTCTAGTGTGTTTTTGTTAATTCGTGCACACCTAAAAAAAATCTCACTAGTGTAGATAGACAATGAGAATTTTTCTCTGCATTTTTTTGATGGGGGCTGTTTACTGAATTGTTTGTATTTTTGGAGAAGCAAAAAACATACTAGGTGATAAATCACAATCTTTAAAATTGTTTTTCTTTTTAGATGAGATTTTTCAGGCCAAAGCACTTCTCCCTTCTATATTTAAAAAGCATGTTCCTCTTTATGATTGGTATTGTATTAGGTTTGTTTCTGAATGCTTCTATTTAATCTGTTTTTTATTGTATTTACAAACCTGAGGATCTCTATTTAAGCTAACTTATTGTTTTCTTCCTTAGATATCTGCAGCGATTATATTTGGAAATACTGTATATCTGAACACTTAAATGTGTGTGAGTGCAAGCAGTTTTACCTTTAGCTCTTGTTTTCCTGTTTAGATAACAAATCTCACTTTCCTTGTGTGCTTGCACTATAGGTTTGGGACTGACAATAGCTGACTAACATGTCCTGAGCTGTGAGAGGGCATAGCAAGAAGGCCTTCATGCGGTAATGACCCTTTTCAGAGACAATGGTCATCATGGATTATGCGTTTCCAATTATTTGTTCATTTATTTATTTTCTACATAACTCTAAATTAGAAACCTCACTGCTTCATGGCAGTTGGTTTGCTATTGCTTCCAGTTTTATTAGGGCTTCATTTTATATTAGAGCTGTTAAAAGATGTCTTTAGACATGATTGTCTGAAGTAGTTCATACATGTAGTTAGGCTACAGTGCTAGGAATGATGTGTGCAGACGTGTCCACAGAAAGAAATACGTACTTAGTAGGTATGTGGAATATTAGTTTAAGTTTATTGTTCCACAGAGTTTAGTAATCTAAGGGGCTGTTTCATACTCCTTTTAACTGAGTGAGCTCAGTGCTCTTTATGCCCACGAGGCTGCAGGATTTGTTCTCACCTGCATGCACACACTAAGCCCAAATATTTCTCTGTATCGTTCATTGCCAGATTAGTAGGGTACACAAATTAAAATTTTTCTGTTAGAATTTTTTGTATTTGAGATTCCAAAGATGGTAATATTTTTATAGTATTCACATACGTATTGAAATTATTTTTTTTTTTGACGGCTAGGGTATCTTTTGTGTTTTTGTAGGACCTAGATGTGAAGGCTGGTGGAGGCTGTGTAATGACCATTGGAGAAATGCTACGGTCTTTTCTCACAAAGCTGGAGTGGTTTTCTACCCTGTTTCCAAGAATTCCAGTTCCAGTTCAGAAGAATATTGATCAACAGATTAAAACTCGGCCTAGAAAAATCAAAAAAGATGGGAAGGAAGGCGCTGAGGAAATAGACAGACATGTTGAACGCAGGCGTTCGAGGTAATGTAACTCCTTGAATTACTTTAAAAATAGGCTTTATACAAAGGTCCTTGGAAATCAGTGGCAAATTCGTAGGAAATTTTATGCTGTTCATGTTAGTCAGCTTTTATGCTGTTCATTTTATGGGTTTGTCACTTTTAACCCCAAAAGGTCATTTTCTGCCTTTCAAGGCCTTTAATTGTTCCTAACGTGTTTGTGTAAGTCTGGGGATGTAAATAAATAACACTGATGAAAGTTAAAGTTTTAGGATACGTTTTATTCATTGAGATGTTTTTCTTTCCTTTTTTAAATATTAGGTCGCCAAGGAGATCACTGAGTCCACGGAGGTCCCCAAGAAGGTCAAGAAGTAGAAGTCATCATCGAGAGGGCCATGGGTCTTCTAGTTTTGACCGAGAATTAGAAAGAGAGAAAGAACGCCAGCGACTAGAGCGTGAAGCCAAAGAAAGGGAGAAAGAAAGGCGAAGATCCCGAAGTATCGATCGGGGATTAGAACGCAGGCGGAGTAGCAGAAGCAGGGAAAGGCATAGAAGTCGTAGTCGAAGTCGGGATAGGAAAGGGGACCGAAGGGACAGGGATCGGGAAAGAGAGAAAGAAAATGAGAGAGGTAGAAGACGAGATCGTGACTATGATAAGGAAAGAGGCAATGACCGAGAAAAGGAGAGAGAGCGATCGAGAGAACGGTCCAAGGAAAGGAGAAGTAGAGGTGAGGTAGAAGAGAAGAAACACAAAGAAGATAAAGATGATAGGCGGCACAGAGATGACAAAAAGGATTCCAAAAAGGAGAAAAAACACAGTAGGAGTAGAAGCAGAGAAAGGAAACACAGAAGTAGGAGTAGAAGTAGAAATGCAGGGAAACGAAGCAGAAGCAGAAGCAAAGAGAAGTCAAGTAAACATAAAAATGAAAGTAAAGAAAAATCAAATAAACGAAGTAGAAGTGGCAGTCAAGGAAGAACTGACAGTGTTGAAAAATCAAGAAAACGGGAACATAGCCCCAGCAAAGAAAAATCTAGAAAGCGTAGCAGAAGCAAAGAACGTTCCCACAAACGAGATCACAGTGATAGTAAGGACCAGTCTGACAAACATGATCGTCGAAGGAGCCAAAGTATAGAACCAGAGAGCCAAGAAAAACAACATAAAAACAAAGATGAGACTGTGTGAAAATTTTTTTGTAAAAGTGGATCACATTGAATCCTATAAATGTTTGATTAAATCTGCTTTCTTTTTCTTCCTCCCAAGTTGAGATTGTGCAGTAGTTACGCACTCTTCAAGCTCCCTGTAGGCTGCATTTTCATTTCCTCTTTTGTGTAGGGAAGTGCCTTTGTAATCCCATTTATTGCATTGATGTTTTCACCCAATTGTTGAGTTTGATACATGATGCACAGATTGTTCTTGCATTTTTATTGTTTAATTGTTTTTGAGATGTACAGTCTGTACATATGTCCTGAAAATGTTTTAATTCCTTTGGCATGGTTGCCATGTTGGTTAAATTTGTATAAGGCAATAAACTGCCACTAATTCTATTTTTGTTTTGTAGGTGTGGGATTATGGTTTGTGTACTGAAGTTAGCATGGCTGTGCTTTTCATAATAGAATGCTAAAGACTTTGAGAATGGATCTTGGATGTCTTTTATAGGAGAATTTTGTGCTTTCAGTGTACATGAAGGCAGCAGTTGTAGGATTAACATTCTTGTCCACTGTATATTATCTTGGAAGGCTCTTGTTACTATGTTACACTTAATATTCTCCACAGTTAACTTTAGAGAGATTCATGACAAGTTTGTTTCTGATGCAGAGGTTTCAATTAGGTTGTGATTTGATCAAAAGTCCTTTTAGCATTCTACCTCAAAGGGACACTGTTAGTATGCCTAAAGTTTATTCACTTAGCTTTCCTTTTTTATTTGAAAAAATACATGACATGTAATCTTTTTTTCTTGAATTTATCAGATTTTAAAGTACTATATTAAAGGAGAAAAATAATGTCTAAAGCCTAGCATTCTTGCAGCAACCCTGTACTAACGTGAAATTGGGAGAGGGTGGGGCAGATGAGTAGAGAAATAGATTCAAGCCTGAAGCTTCCAAAGCATTTTTATAAATGGGAAATACTTAAATTATGAAACCGCTTGATATAGTGTCCTTTTTTTAAAATTCAAAACTTTTTTTATTGATAATGAAGATTGCTGTTTGAGTTTTTAAACTTAATCTAGAACAGAGAAGTATTAAAAGTAATGCTATGCTGCATTATTTAAGATTATCAACAAACTATTTGATAGATTGTTCTTATGACTTGTATTCTGATTACAGAGAACGATCATGAGTGTGGAATAAATACTGGATTAAATCCTTTATTCTGGGTGTTGGCTTTCGCCCCACTTGTCAGCATTTTTTTAAGTATTTTTGTTGTGGAAATTGAAACAGTGTTAAGAGTCCCATTTTGTGTAGAGGGCTAGATATCTCAGTGCCCAGATGACCAGTGAATTTTAAACGTGTAGACTAGAATTGGACATACCTGATAGTAACCCTTACTAGGTTCTAAATAACAGCGGTTCCCTTTGTCATTGGGTGTTCTCTGTGTCACTAGGTGGTTCTTTGGATTGGAGGATTACTTAGTTTTCACGTCAAAGGTGCTTATTGAGGTACTTTGCACTTGGATCACATATTAGGATCCTTTAAAATTTGGACTTGAAGTAACTTTTATAAGATTAACTCATCTAGTTTTTCTTAGAACAAGAAATGGAGGTGCAAGGTGATTTGTTCAGTCAGTGCCAAGACTAAAAGTGAGTGTATACCATATTAACATGTTTTATCTCACTGTTCATATTGGCCAGCTTGATGGGCACTCAGAAGCCACCTTGCAAAAGTGTTAAATGGGGCAAACAAGTACATTTCAATGTACAAACAAGTCCCTTTATGTATCGGCTTAACATTTGTACCTACCTAATTCCAGAAAAATCTCATTAAATGAAGGAATTCCTTTCTGAAAAATGCTATGCTTTTTTCTTTTAAATAAGTTCAGTCATGCCTTTTCAATTGAGCTTCAAGTAAATTGGCATGACATAGAAATTAAAAAAGTATTTTCAAGTAATGAAAGGAGATGTACATTGAAAATATTTTTAGCATACCTAAATTATGGTGCTACTCCTGAATATAGCTCCTCCTGAAATATTAATTTAACCTTGTATTTTAGGTAAAATGTGGGAAGAATTTATTTCAGATAGAGATAAAAGTACTATCAAGCTGTATTTGATTTCATACGATTTTTAATGTTAAGTTTGCTCTTGAACACTTTGATAAGTGGTGGAACATGTTAATACTAATTGCTGCCAAATATGATGATTTAATTTGGAGAGAGGCTTCCTGAAACACTGGGGAAAAATGGCTGTGAAAAAGACCTCTCAAAATTTTTATTTTTTTAATATTTATTTTTTAGAGCGTGTGAGCAGGGGAGGGGCAGAGAGAGGGAGACACAGAAACTAAAACAGGCTCCAGGCTCTGAGCTGTCAGCACAGAGCCCAACGTGGGGCTTGAACCCACAGGCTGTGAGATCATGACCTGAGCCAAAGTTTGATGCTTAACGGACTGAGCCACCCAGGTGCCCTTCAGAATTATTTCTTGGAACATGAGCAAACTTGAAAAGCTTTTGATAGAATTATAAATAGCTTCCATCCAGTGTTCTCAGCTTACTGAAATGATTTTACCTTTTCATGTATTAACGTCTTTCACCTGTTTTCTAATCTTCCATTTGCAATTAAATACTATACATGGGCTAGTATATTCTCAATCTTGAAATTTGAATGTAAAATTTTCATTTTGATGATCAGTTTATAATGTTTGGTGGGTTTAGTGCCTTAGCTCCTCTAAGGCAGTGCGGTTTGGGGGGAGGGGTTGGTTTTTGTTTTTGTTTTGTTTTGTTTGGAGAGAAAAATGTGCATGAGTTGGGGAGGGGCAGAGAGAATCCCAAGCAGGTTCCACACCCATAGCACAGAGCCAAAACCAAGAGTTCGACAACCTGTTAAGCCACCCAAGCGCTGTCCCTTTAAGGCAATGGTTCTTAGCCTTTGAGTTATGGGTTCCTTTTTAGGAATATAATGAAAGCTACAAATCCTGTCTACAAAAATAAAAGTACTCTTAAAACTTGCTTGTAATTTCACAAGAACTAAATTGCCCTAGGGTTTTTGTGATGTTTTCTTTTTAAAAAAAAAACTGTGATTAGGTGAACAGTAGTTGGGAAGGAATAGTAAGTTTAAATTCCTGAGAGTCTACCAAAGGCAATAGCTTTGGGGTTGTTTTGTTACTTAAAAGGTAAAACGGAAAAAAGCTAATGGTACTCCCCCAAAGAGTTGTCAAATATGAATATAAATAGTTTTTAATTTGGGCAGGGATGAGCCCAGACAGCAGTTTATAATATTTTCAACTGATTCCAATGTGCAGCCTTGATTACACAACTGACTTAGTTGGCCAGTTCTCACTGGTTCTGTTGAGCAATTAATGGACTTTAAATTGGTTCTGGTCCCAATCTGATTCCATCATGGAAATGATGAAGTCAGCCTTGAGTAATCCAATTACAGGAAGAGCGTATTTTTATGGAGAAGGAAACACTTTTCCTGATAGTCTCAGTCTCTGAAATTCCTTCACTGCATCCTGTGAGATCTTACAGCACTTTGTGAATACTGTTGAAGTGGCATTTTTTCATTTTAGGATCACTGGCATTTGTTACTGTTGGAAGCATGACAGCATGCATTAAAGAAAATGTTATTCTCATAGCCAACTTAAAATCCATTGTTGCTCAGAGCATTCATAGTCAAATTTCTGTTGCACAGGTGGAGTATTCGGGTTAGGGGAGGTTGTCTTTTCAGCCTGTTGAAAGAATGAGTTATATTTGTTCAAATTGAACAGTTGACCTTAAAGCATTTCATATACACAAACCATGAAGTTTTGTTTTTTTTTTCTTTTTTTATTCACAAGTACCAGGAAAAGAAAAGCCATCACAAGGAAATCTTCACTTAAGCTTCCCTGACGTACAAATACCAAAAATCCACTAGTCTAAAGCTAGTTTTCCTTGGTCAGTACTTGTTCTGGCCATTCTGAAGCTGAATTATTTCTCCATTGGGTCCCTGAATTTAGTGGCTCCCCCACAAATTCCACCAGTCCTGGCCTCCCAACATCCCTAGTAAATATACAATTAAAGTGAGAAAACATGCTTGCTGAGCAAATGCAAGAGAAGTTCTCTTGCCCGCTCTACTTTCCTCCTATTCAGAAATTCTGAAGTCACAGATCAATGTTTTCACTCATATGTGGAACTTGAGAAACTTAATAGAAGACCATTGGGGAAGGGAAGGGGGAAAATAGTTTCAGAGAGGGAGTCAAACTATAAGAGACTCTTAAATACAGAGAACAAACTGAGGGTTGAAGTGGGGGGGAGGAGAAAATGGGAGATGGGCATTGAGGAGGGCACTTGTTGGGATGAGCACTGGGTGTTGTATGTAAGCGATGAATCACAGGAATCTACCCCCAAAACCAAGAGCACACTGTATATGCTGTATGTTAGCTAACTTGACAATAAATTATATTTTTAAAAAAATTCTGAAGTCACCAGTGTCCTTAATAATAGTAAATAGATGACATTTCTTAAATGCTGGACTCAATCAGCCAGTCCAGCTACTGGGTCAGTGAGCATTCCTTCCTGAATGAAATGCTCTGATGTCTGACCCCCGTTCTGGGAAGTTGAGTTATGCCGAGCCTTGTGCAGGAACTGCACGGATTTGTGGTTGTACCAGTTACCAGTTTATTTCTTCTCAGTTCCTGAATCTCTCTTTGCTTGGTGATACTGGGGCTCAGCGCTCCAAACATTTCTTTTTGCCTGCTAGCACAGTACTAAACTTGTCGGTAGAGGATACTAGAGGGATGCTGCAGAAGAAAAGCTTCTCATCCTGATTGTGTGTGTGTTCTTGCTTTGACAGTGTGTGGGGGCCAGTGGCACCTCGTGGGAGGGCATTTCCCAGCGAGTGCACTGGTCCCCCCACCAGCTTCCCAGCAAATCTAAGTGGGCCACTTGCCAGCAAGTCTCAGTGACAGCCCAGTGGGTTGCGTCTGAACTAGTTATGTTGACACCCTCTCCTCTCCAGCCCTGGGCTTCAGTAGCAAACAGTGGGTCACAGCCACGCCCTCTCCAACAAAGTCAGACTCTCAGTCTTGCAAGGGAAACTGTTCCAAATTTGTTCCTTACTTGGGTCACTTGACTCAGCCCTAGACATATCGGCTGCTCCTATACCCACTACTGCTGTATTCATGAGCTCTCCTTACCCTTACTAATTAATCCCCTGTTACTAGGTACTAGTTCTCTATATCACACTTTCCCAGTTCAAATTCCCGTGTCTCCTTTTTGGACTGGACCCTGAATGATACAATGGAATAAGATAACAGTCATAAGGGTGCCCACCTCATTCATTAGATTGGTTGATAACCCCTAGTATAAGGGGCTCAGCCCATTAAGTTTGCTGGGAAGTTTCTAAGTGAATCAGACTGACTCCTTACAGAATTTTGACTGAGAACTAAGAATTGTCCAATCCTTAGAAGAATGGATAAGACTTGTGTAGTTGTCATAGGAGGATGAAATGAAAAAGATGAAAAAGATGGCACACTAAATACCCTGAAGCGCCCTTACTTCCTGCAGACTCCAGTTGGATTTTGTTTTTGCCTTTTTTTTTTTGGTCTGGTCATTGGCTATCCTTGCAAATTCTTTTCCCCTTAAGATGGCCTGAGCTTCTCTACCTTGGAACCCACAAACCTAACTCTGGTTTCTTTTATCATAACCATCAGAGATCCCTGATCAGTGGATGTCTACCTGACATTTCCTTGACATTTAATTCTTATCTGTGCTTGGCACCAGTAAGAAAATATCATCTTCTTGATTGGACTTGGCAAAGAAGTCAACAAAGCAGCTCTAAGTGCAATTGCTTTTCCTTGGTAGAAGTTGTCTGCCCGGGGGCAGAAGGGGGATATATAGGAAAATGAAGTATGAACTAGGGCCACTGTAAATCTCACAGTGTCCAGTTTTTTCCTGGATGATTAATCCTACTCCATGTCCCTTCTATATCATGAAACAACTTTTTAATTTCTCCTGTAAAGGCTATTTCAAATCCTCACTAGTTTCTTTTTAAAAAATTTTTAAATTATTGTTTTTTAATTTACATCCAAGTTAGTTAGCATATAGTGTAACAATGATTTCAGGAGTAGATTCCTTAGTGCCCCTTACCCATTTAGCCCATCCCCCCCTCCCACAACCCCTCCAGTAACCCTCAGTTTGTTCTCCATATTTAAGAGTCTCTTCTGTTTTTGTCCCCCTCTCTGTTTTTATATTATGTTTGCTTCCCTCCCCTTATGTTCATCTGTTTAGTATCTTAAAGTCCTCACATGAGTGAAGTCATATGATACTTGTCTTTCTCTGACTAATTTTGCCTAGCATAAAACCATCCACATAGTTGCAAATTGCAAGATTTCATTCTTTCTGATTGCTGAGTAATATTCCATTATATATATACCACATCTTCTTTATCCATTCATCCATCGATGGACATTTGGGCTCTTTCCGTACTTTGGCTGTTGTTGATAGTGCTGCTATAAACATGGGGGTGCGTGTGTCCCTTCGAAACAGCACACCTGTATCCCTTGGATAAATGCCTAGTACTGCAATTGCTGGGTCGTAGGGTAGTTCTATTTTTATTTTTTGAGGAACCTCCATACTGTTTTCCAGAGCGGCTGCACCAGCTTGCATTCCCACCAATGATGCAAAAGAGATCCTCTTTCTCCGCATCCTGGCCAACATCCATTGTTGCCTGAGTTGTTAATGTTAGCCATTCTGACAGGTGTCAGGTGGTATCTCGTGGTTTCGATTTGTATTTCCCTGATGATGAGTGATGTTGAGCATTTCTTCATGTGTCGGTTGGCCATCTGGAGGTCTTCTTTGGAATCCTCACTAGTTTCTTAAGTCCCCTTCTCCACCTCCATACTCATTCTCCCTTCATCTACAGAGACTATCAGATTAAAAAAAAAAAAAATCCCTCAACTTGCTGTCCTCTCTCCCTCAAATGACAACATTAGCTGCAGTCACATCTATCCTGTTTTCCTCCTTACCTCTCTCACCTTTTATTCTTTGGTTAAATGTTGTAAATTCTGCCCTAGACTTATACTTCTACATTCGTGTGGCACAGACTGCCAAATGTCCCATATCCATTCTTCCTTTTTCCACAGTGATAGAATTTTTTGACTGTGTACGCCTTTTTTTTCTTTCAGTTTGATGTAGCCATGAAACCAACTTTCTGCCCAATGGGATGTAAATGGAACCTTCCTTAAGAGCTTGTTGGCATAAAGTTCATCTTTTTTCCTCTCCCCCTTTACTGAATTTTGCTGCTTAGAATTTTGATATGATAACTGGAACTTTAGTTTGGACCAAGAAAAGGAAGAATTCATCCTCAGAATGGCAAACTAAAAAACTGAAAGGATCCTGGGTCTGGTAGACCCCCCTGAAACAGAATTGCCATACCAGCTCTCAATGCTCTGCCTCCACACTATTTTATATCAGAAAGAAACTTGTCGGGGCACCTGAGTGGCTCAGTTGGTTAAGCATCCTTCTCTTGATTTTGGCTCAAATCATGATCTCTAGGTTTGTGGGTTCGAGCCCCACATTGGGTTCCACACAAACAGTATGGGACCTGCTTGGAATTTTCTCTCTTTGCCCCTCCCCTGCTACTAAGCATGTTCTCTCTCTCTCTCTCAAAATAAATAAATAAACATTAAATAATAAATAAATAAATAAAAACGTTAAACATCTGACTCTTAACTTCCACTTAGGTCATGACCTTACAATCCTAAAATAGAGCCCCATGTCACACACTTTCTCTCTCTAAGAAAAGGAAAAAAAAAAATTTTCTCTCCCTCTGCCCCTGCCCCACTCATGCGTTGTCTCTAAAATAAAATTTAAAAAAAAAATTTTTTTTTAAAGAAACTTCTGTTTAAGTTACTTTCTTTATATGTTTTTTTTTTTGTCACTCTCAGAAAAGCATGATCCTGACATTACAGTTTTTATATCTGAAATTATATACCAAGTAACAAAGCCTAAAATATGTAACATTAGCTCCACAAAGGAGGTCAGATGTCAGGAGGCATAGACACAGGTATCATGGGCAAGAAAGCTGATGTCTTTTGATATGCAGCATCCTAACATTTTCTCTCTTTCATTCCAGACTTTTGTCTTCATTTTTTATTTTCAGCTCCTCTCCAGGCCTTTGGATTATTGGCTAATTTAATTTTCCTAGCATTACCCAACTGGTACACTGAGAATGTTTAAACAGACTCCCTCTTGTAGCCATTCCCCCTCTAGATGTCCTGGCTCCATACTCCTCAGGACCTAAACTCCAGCATGTACTGCTTTGCAGAATTCTGGCCCTGAAAGGAGAATTACAGACAGTTGGCAAATTTAGAAATGTGAAGTTTTAAAGTACGTTTATGTTACAAAACAATGGCTTTATTGGCATTGTTTACCAGTGGAGTGTTCAGCAGTAACACTCATAACCCATTTCAACAACAATCAAGAAGTTGACATTAGCCAGAACCCAGTTGGTAACATAAAATCATTGTACCTCCAGATACCGTTTCTCCCTCTTGGAACCTCCTAGCTTCTCTCAAGTTCATGTCATCAGATTCTACCATCCACTATCCCTCAGCTTGTGTCATCCACAGACGTTTAGAGATACTCCCCTAGAATTTTAACACTTATGGTCTAACGTGTGTCTCGATACCTCTTTCCTCACTACTCCTGCCATGATTCTTAGTGATTCCAGTATCCACTGACCAATCTTTCCAACACTCAGGACTCTCAATTTCTTGATCTCCTGGCCGCCAGTGGTTTTTCCCTCCACCCGACCTCAGCTGCCGATTCCAATGTTTGCATCCAAGAACTGGCCATTATCAGTAACTGAAATTTCTCCGCAGCTTCCATTTCAAACATCCCACTCTCTAATTACCAACGCCCAAATTTTCTCCTTGCTTTCCTCTAATAGCCTTGCCAACAATTCTTTGACTCCACTGGGGCCTCCTATCTGTTGTCCCTGCCAGCTCTTCACTCTCCACGGCACCCCCTTCAGCCTCACTTCCTCGGTTGCCACAGTCTGATATCATGCGTCATTTCCTCATAAACGCCCTCCTTTCCCTTCCTGCAGTCTCTCTCCATCATACTTGCCTAGGTATTTCCTAGTCCTAGTTGGATACAACCCTCAGTCTTCTCTGTTACCGAGCACCAGTGGCTGGACATGACTGGAGAAAATTTACGATCATGCTGACTGGTGTCTCTTAAACTCATGACCATAAACCTCCGGAACCCGGGGCTCATGTGAACCTGAGAGCGAGTGCCCTTCCAACCTCACCCTCGCCCAGCCCTGGGGGATGCCGTAGTGCTCCATTCCCGTCTCCCCTCCAGATATGTCCTGAATTCAGGCAAGGGGCACTTCTCTTCCTTCATCTCCCAGTTCATTGGATGTGGCTGCCCCAGAAGAAGGTGTGACTCTGACTTTTTTGCCAAGGGCAAGTCTGAGAGACTGAGCCTGAGCCGTGATCACAAACACTCCCTACAGCCAGAGGGATGAGTGCTCGCTTTGCTGTAGCCTAGCGCTCCTGCTCCTCAGGTCCTTTGCCCTTCTTTTGCCCTCTGCCTGGCATACTCTTTTCCTAGGTTTCCGAAGGGCTCATCCTCACTTCCCGGAGGCTCTGCTCAAGCGCCTCATTGTCAGAGAAGTCTTCCCTGACCACAGTAAACAAACTCTACCCCTCAATATTCTTTCTTGTTGCTCTGCTTTATTTTTCTTCATAACATTTGGCAACACCCGAAATATTAGACATTTATTACTTTAGCTGCCTATTTTGGTCTTTTCCCGCTAGAGTGTATGCTCCATGAGTATAGGGCTTTGGCTTGTTAATGTTTATATCCCCAGGGTCTAGAATAGATCTTGGTATACAGTAAGTAATCAATATATCCTTGTTGAATGCACAAACAAAAATGCCTTGAATTCAAAGTAGCCAACTTGTAGAAGGCAGAGTAGTTTAGGGGAAGGATCTCAGAGTGTTAGAGTTAGACTGGTTCTTTTTTTTTTTTTAGTGTTTTTATTTTTGAGAGAGAGAGAGAGAGAGAGAGAGAAATTGCAAGTGGGGGAGGGGCAGAGGGAGAGGGAGATAGGCGCCCTAGGCGCTCCCTAGACTGCTTTTTTGTAAAAAAAAAAAAAATTTTTTTTTTTCAATTTTTTTTTTTTTCAACGTTTATTTATTTTTTTTGGAACAGAGAGAGACAGAGCATGAACGGGGGAGGGGCAGAGAGAGAGGGAGACACAGAATCGGAAACAGGCTCCAGGCTCTGAGCCATCAGCCCAGAGCCCGATGCGGGGCTCGAACTCACGGACCGCGAGATCGTGACCTGGCTGAAGTCGGACACTTAACCGACTCCGCCACCCAGGCGCCCCCAAAAAAAATTTTTTTTTAATGTTTATTTATTTCTGAGACAGAGAGAGACAGAGCATGAGTAGGGGAAGGGCAGAAGAAGAGGGAGACGCAGAATCCGAAGCAGGCTCCAGGCTCCAAGCTGTCAGCACAGACCCCGACAAAGGGCTCGAACGCACAGACCGCGAGATCATGACCTGAGCCGATGTTGGACACTCAACCGACTGAGCCATCCAGGCGCCCCCAAGACTGCTTTTTTAAACAACTTTATTGAGATATAACTCGGCTCTTCACTCAGCATAATTTTGCTGAAGTTCATCCAAGTTGCTGCGTGTATCAAATTTATTTATTATTCCTTCTTATTGCTGAGTAGTATTCCATGTTTAATCATTCATGGGAAAAGTTTTTTTTTATGTTTCAGTATGAAGTAATACCATGTCTTAGTCATATTCAGGGAATACCTGTATCCTAGTAGCCACTTATGGTATGCATCAAATAAACACTAAGGGACATACTTTTCCCAACTTATCTCTAAACATTGGAAACTTTTTCAACTCTCAAGTTTTCACAGTGGCAAAAACATGGGTTCAATTATGCCACAGCCAGATTCGTTAAAAAAAAAAAAAAAAAAACTAAAAACTTTCAAAATTAAGATTCCTATTAACCTTAAATAGTTCACTGGCCTCTTTAAGAAAGAAAATGTTGGTATCTGTGAAATTAAGTTTGCAAAAAGAGAAAAGAAATTCTGGTAACTCCAGGAGAACTTATACCTGCTGGAAAACTATGAACTGTCTTGTAATAAAAGCTTTCTGCTTGATGTATGAGCTCACTTAAACAGGAATTAGAACAATCCCAGGTTTCTGGTAAGATGGGACACATATAAAAAGATCCACTCTCAGATTAATAGAACTGGATGGCAATTTTCACAAAAACAAACAAACAAACAAACCTTTGCACAGTCATGCATCATTGTTAGAGGAGCTATCTTTTTTTTTTTTTTTAATGTTTTATTTATTTTTGAGAGAGAGAGAGAGAGAGAGACAGAGCGTGAGCAGGGGAGGGACAAAGAATAGGGAGACACAGAATCTGAAGCAGGCTCCAGGCTCCTAACTGTCAGCACAGAGCCCGATGCAGGGCTCGAACCCACAAACCATGAGATCATGACCTGAGCCAAAGTCAGATACTCAACTGACTGAGCCACCCAGGCACTGCTCCTCTTTCTTTCTTTTTAAAAAAAAAAAATTTTTAATGTTTTAGAGGAGCTATTGTTTCATAAATAAAAAGGAATCATACAGTTTTTCCCCTCACGAAATGCTCTTCCTTTACTTTCAAACAAAACAAACCCAACTATCTCCTAGGCTCAGCTCCAGACCCTTCTCTACAATTCTTCCGAACACACAGCCCACTGTTCTTTCTCCAACTCATGACATCTGTGAGACAGCGCTTCTCATGCACTGCCGCGTGAAAATTCTATTTGAGATTCTTATAGCTGAGCATCTACACTGAGTTCCAAGTTTCTATCTGTTGTTTATTGCCAGCTTGTTTATAAGAGCAAAATAAACCTGGGAGCATCTTAAACTCCTATAATGTAGCATTTGGTACATAAATTATAATTAGCACTAAAGAATGATAATATAGGCATGTAATTAATGTTGTAGAAAGATGTTCACAAAACATAATAATGTCTATTATTGTATTGTCACTGTCAAGCACAAAAAACTAGCATTTTCTGTATATGAAATTATGACAATAACAACAAAATATACATAAAGGAGAGAAATTAAAAAGTTAGCAATCCAGGGTTATGTATTTTCCCTTTTTATTTTCTATTTATTTGGGTTTTTTTCCCCAAAAGTTTAGTGATAAACATGAGCAATAAAAACAACAGCCAAAAAAAATAATGCTTGTTTGTTTTTAATTTTTATTTATTTTTGAAGGAGAGAGAGAGAGAGAGAGAGCATGAGTGGGGGAAGGACAGAGAGAGAGGGAGACAGAATCCAAAGCAGGCTCCAGGATCTGAGCTGTCAGCACAGAGCCCGATGTGGGGTTTGACGAGCTGTGAGATCATGACCTGAGCTGAAATCAGATGCTTAACCAACTGAGCCACCTAGGTGCCCCTCACCCCAATGCTACTTTGAATATTTGTGTGGAAGTTTTTGTATGGACATATGCTTTACTTTTTCTTTTCTTTTAATTTTTTAAAAGTTTATTTCCTTTGAGAGAGATAGAGACGGTGTGAGGGAGGGAGGAGCAGAAGGAGAGGGAGAGAGAGAATCCTAAGCAGGCTCCTCATGCTGTCAGCACAGGGCCCAATGTGGGGCTCGATCTCACCACAGTGAGATCACGACCTGAGCCAAAATCAAGAGCCGAACACTTAACCAACTGAGACACCCAGGTGCCCTGCTCATTTTTTTATTGAGTTGTTTGTTTTCTTATTAGGTTTTGAGAGTATATACATACATACATATATATTTTTTTTAACTTTTTAATTAAAAATTAAATATGTGATTTGCAAATATTTCCCCCCAGTCTGTGGTTTGCCTTTTCATTCTCTTACTAGTGCAGAACTACTTGATTTTATGAAGTCCTATTTATCAATTTTTTAAATGGATCATGCTTTCAGTGTGGTACCTAACAAATCTTTGCCTGATCTATGGTCACAAAGATTTTTCTTTTCTTTTTTTCTTCTAGAAGTGTTACAGTTTTAGGTGTTATATTTAGGTCCATAATCCATTTTGAGTAATTTTTTATGTGGTGTAAGGTATGGATCAAATGTAATGTTTTTTGCGTATGGTTATTTAATCATTCCAGTATCATTTGTTGAAAAGACTACCCTTTCTCTCTTGGATTGCCTTTTTGCCTTTGTTGAAAATCAATTGTCTATCCATGTGTGGATCTATTTTTGGACACTCTACGCTGTACTATTGATCTATTTTGTTCCATTGACGTATCTGTTTTGATGCCAATCCTTGTAATTATTTAATCCTGTCTTAATTATTGTGGTTTTATAATAAGCTGAAGTTGGGGGTGGTAAATCCACTCCATTTTACTCTATTTTGGACAGAAGCAGATGTCAGAGTGATGAGTTTTAGCCTCAGATCCACCATTTAATACTTGTGTGATTCCATACGAGTCAATTAACAATGTTTATTACTCATTTACATATTTTTTATTATTAGAATTAAATATTACAGTGTTTGGATTAAATGCTTATCAAGAGTTTGAATTAGATGATGGCTCTGGAAATAGGAAGTGCTGGAACTACAGGGTGGTGCTGTGGATAAATGAATGGTATTCATTCAGGGTATCTTTCTCTGCACAGGGACATCCTCCTGCCCTTCCATCTTTTTATTTACTTATTTATTTATTTATTTGGGGGAGAATACAATCAGGGGAGAGGCAGAGAGAGGGGCTAGAGAGGATCCTAAGCTGGTTTTGCGCCGACAGGAGTGGCCCTGATGTGGGGCTTGAACTCACGAACTGCGAGGTCGTGACCTGTGCTGAAGTCAGGTGTTCAACTAACTGAGCCACCCAGCTACCCCCCTCCACTTTTTTAAAGATATGATTGACATATAACGTTGTGTAAGTTTGAGGTGTACGATGTGTTGGTTTGGTACATTAATATATGGTAATGTGATTGCTATAACAGCATTAGTCAACACCTCTATCACATCATATACTCATCATTGTTGTATGCGTTATGAACAATTAAGATTTAGTCTTTTAGCAACTTCGAAGGTCTTTAATACAATATTATTGACTATAATCACTATGTTGTCCATTATATTTCCAACACTATTAAGTTTATATCCTTTTTTTATGTTTATTTATTTATTTTGAGAGAGAGAGAGAGAGAGAGAGAGAGAAAGCAGAGGAGGGACAGAGAGAGAGAGAGAGAGAGAGAAAGAGAGAGAGAGAATTCCAAGCAGGCTCTGCATTGTCAGCACGGAGCCCCACGTGGGATTCGAACCTATGCTGAGATCATGACCTGAGCCGAAACCAATAATTGGACACTTAAATGACTGAGACACCCAGGCGCCCTGTAAGTTTACACCCTTAAACAACATCTTCCCGATTCTTTTGCCCCTCAGGCCCCTGACCTTTCATCCTAGATATTGAAGCTTTGCAGCAAATTGCTCCTGACAGCAGAACTGATCACTTTGTATTGCAACAACCACAATAAGAACAACAAATAAAGATGAAAAAGAATGAATAAAACCGGTCAGGATCCCCCAGTTTAAGATGATCATTCCCTTATATCAATAGTTTTCTATACAGCTTTGTAAAATTTTATTTAGAAAAAAAATTTTTAGGGGCACCTGGCTGACTCAGTCGGAAGGGCATGTGACTCTTGATCTTGGGTTTGTGAGTTCGAGACCCAAGTTGGGTGTAGCAATTACTTTATTTATTTATTTATTTATTTTTTCAACGTTTATTTATTTTTGGGACAGAGAGAGACAGAGCATGAACCAGGGAGGGGCAGAGAGAGAGGGAGACACAGAATCAGAAACAGGCCCCAGGCTCTGAGCCATCAGCCCAGAGCCAACGCGGGGCTCGAACTCATGGACCGCAAGATCGTGACCTGGCTGGAGTCGGACGCTTAACCGACTGCGCCACCCAGGCGCCCCATAAAAAAAGCTTAAAAAAAAAAAGTCTTTTAAAGAAGAAGAGAACATTCTACATATACCTCGGAACACAGATTACAGTCGTTTTTTGGCCAGTTTGGTGTGGTTTTTCAATTCTTCTTTTTTTTCAGTCTTTGAAACACCTGTCCCTGCCAGCCTCCAGGTGCCCCCAGCACTAAAGGGGAGGAGCTACTTCCCAGAATCTGCTCCTAACGTTGCTGCCCAACAGCCCAACCACCGGCAGTGCTGCCCTCCTGGGGACCAAAGAGGACCCTGATCACTCTGCTGTGTGCCATGTGAGTGCTATATTCACCAGGATGGCTGGCGGACCCAAGAAATGTTTGTCTTTCATTGGATTCAGCCTTATCTGTCTTAAAATGGTGAGTTCCCCATTCCAACCCACCTGCAACTATTTAGGGGGAAACAAAGACATTTATTATCTCTCTCTCTCTCTCTGTCTCTGTCTCTCTCTTTTTGAGAGATTAGTGGGTGGGGAGATAGAAAACAAAATAGTTTTGGACCATACCAAGATTGTATATGCTTGCATGTTTGAAATTTAATGCAATTTACTAGAGAAAGAAAACAAGATTATCATTATATTTTAAGAACAAAGATTTCTGAAAAATCTGTCAACAGCTACTGACTTAGTTCAATAGGCAGATTCAGGGAGAAAAATGAAAGAGTAATGTGATCTGTTTCCAGCCTCTAAATTCTATTTAGGATTCCTTTGGGGTAGATTTGAGTTTGGGAAATAATTTGTGCAAATAAATGCTCTGTATGGATTCAGATATTGCTCGCATTACGAATGAAAATGTTGTGATACACTTATTACTGCTCCGATTTATGTTTTACATTTCCCCAAATGGTATTTTTCTTCATGGTTCTAATTTTTGTAAACTTTCCTTTTCAGGTTGCTTCAGCAAATACAGGTAAAAATTTTTAAAATGCAAGTTTTCCCTCCCCATATTTGATTTTAATTTCCCCTGTTAATTCTTGGGCTACCCTGAAATAGAAAAGCTATCTCGGAAAAATATTCAACATCTCCTGAGTGTTCACCCTGTGAGTGTAACTGGTAAGACAAATACATGGACCAAATTTACAAGTCCTCATAAGACCTTCCTATTGAGTACTGAGATGTATAAAAAGTAATGTAGTGATGGATTTCTCAAATTCAGTTAGTCATTAGTAAAATATTATGGTGATTATCATTCTAGCCAAAGAAATAAAGTTTTAGCCACAAATAGTGAAAAGTCTAATTTATATAATTTTTCTTATTTGTATTCTGAAGAACTAGAGAAGAAAACTAGACATGTTTTTGAGTAAAAGCTTAGGATTCTCTACCTTTTTTTTTTTTCAACGTTTATTTATTTTTGGGGCAGAGAGAGACAGAGCATGAACGGGGGAGGGGCAGAGAGAGAGGGAGACACAGAATCGGAAACAGGCTCCAGGCTCTGAGCCATCAGCCCAGATCCCGACGCGGGGCTCGAACTCACAGACCGCGAGATCGTGACCTGGCTGAAGTCGGACGCTTAACCGACTACGCCACCCAGGTGCCCCAGGATTCTCTACTTTTGTAAGCAAGGATTTTACACTTGTAATAGTGCATCCTTAAAATACAGAAAACGAAAACTTAGGACTAGAAAAAGTCTTTCTTTTAAAAAAATTTTACCGTCATTTTTGCTGAATAAATGACTAAAGCCAAGGATAATTTCTTTAGAGGAAATTTATAGTCAATGAGATTTTGATTATTTAGAGGACCCATGTAATATTGATCATATCACCAATAAGGTCTCATAGCAATTCAACGTAAATGAGAACAATTTTTATTTATTATTTTGTCTGCCACAGGAAAGGAAGTGTAATTAAGGCCATTTAAAAATTGGGCGGATTTTTAAAAATATTTTTAAAAATTTTATTTTAGAAAGTGGGAGAGAGAGAGAGAGAGCGAGCATGAGCAGGAGAGAGAGGGGGAGAGAGGGGGGAGGGGGGGACAGAGTGGGGGAGAGAGTTGGGAAGAGAGAGGGAGAGGGAGAGAGAATCTCAAGCAGGCTCAGGGTGGAGCCCCACACAGGGCTCAATTCCATGAACCTTAAGATCATGACCTGAGCCGAAATCAAGAGTTGGAAATCAGTAAAAGACTGAGCCATTCAGGTGCCCCAAAGATTTTTATTTTAAAGTAATCTCTACACCCAATGTGGGGCCTGAACTCACAACCCTGAGATCAAGAGTCACATGCTCTATCAATTGAGCCAGACAGGTGCCTCAATTTTTAAAATAAAATAGGGGCACCTGGGTGGCTCAGTCAGTTAAGCATCTGGCTCTTGGTTTCCGCTCAGATCATGATTCCCATGGTTCACTAGTTTGAGCCCTGCCTCAGCTCTGTGCTGACAGTGCAGAGCCTGCTTAGGGGTCTCTCTGCAGAGAGAGAGAACCCTCTCCCTCCCTCTCTCTCTGCCCCTCCCACTCTCTCTCAAAATAAATAAATAAACTTAAACAAAATAATAAAAATTTGACAGTGTTACAGATGGCTGACCCATAAAATCCGTGCATGTGCAATAAGTTTCCAAAAATTATCTCATGTTTTACTTGTATCCTTTACCTTATTCTTGAGAAACCTTCACGATCACCAGGAAGCAATGAAAAGGACTGGTTGGCCATATACAAAGTGACTTTTTTTTAGAAGTGGCCTTTGGGTGAACAAAGAACTAGAACAAAATCTACTTCTGTGTCCTTAGAAGGTCGCAGGAGACACTGAGCCCTCAGGGCGGGGCCCTTTTTAGTCCCACACTATCCACAGTATTTGAGAGAAAGAATGGGGCAGGCTGAGATACCAATGATGCTATTAATTGATTCATCCTGGGTTTTCTTTTTTTTTTTTTTTTTTTCAACGTTTATTTATTTTTGGGACAGAGAGAGACAGAGCATGAACGGGGGAGGGGCAGAGAGAGAGGGAGACACAGAATCGGAAACAGGCTCCAGGCTCTGAGCCATCAGCCCAGAGCCTGACGCGGGGCTCGAACTCCCGGACCGCGAGATCGTGACCTGGCTGAAGTCGGACGCTTAACCGACTGCGCCACCCAGGCGCCCCCATCCTGGGTTTTCAATAAATGGCATGTGCTTTATTGATACTATGTAGGAGGTTCCATTTTGGGTGTGTGTATTATGATTCTCTTTGGGTTCTGGAATAGGCTTTTTATCTGTGTCTGGCCACTGGGGCTGCCTGAGCTAATTTAGATCTCTATGAGTTGGTGGAATGCACAGATACTGAGAAGCAAAGGGTCTCTTTCACTTTTGACTGATCAGAGTGGTTGATTGCAAATCTAGAGAATAGAGTTATCTCTTTTGTCAGAGCAGTAAGTGGGCCAAACACAGAACTGAGAAAGAGGGGAGAACTCCTGCTAATTTATGGAGCCTTACACATCCCAGTCAGGCTTCTCATTTCTTTAAGGGAAGCATAGTACAGAGGTGTTGATCTTTCACTGCTATTACTGGTCAGATTCCACCCAGTGAAGCAGGCAATCTGTCTCTCCTGTGCTTACCCCAGACTCCCCAGGATTTCACCTTCTAGCGCTTGTCCATGGCAGTGCCATGTGGTCTGGCTCTTCTAAACCCAAAAATTGCTCATCCTAATACACACACACACACACACACACACACACTAGCCCTTTCCACCTATCAAAGCCCCCTCGCATGCAATATTTAACTTAATCCTCACAACAATCCTGAGATGTAGATATTTTACATTTCAAAGTAAATCTTAAGATGTAGAAATTATTGGAAAAGGAGTTGAGAGACACAACCAAGTTAGTTAGAGGAAAGAAGACCTATAACACAGGATAAATAGCTGATACCAGAAAGGGGATGATTGGGGGGTGGGGGAGGGGTGAAGAGGGGGGCCCTTGATGGGGCTGTCTATCCTGCCGTGGGGGAGAGGGGACATGGGTGCTTCCTGCAGTCACCTTCTGCTGGTCAATGGCTAAGATGAGCAGGTCTGCGACTTTTCCCCAGCATATGTAACTTTCAGAGTTTTCTTTCGGTGGCAAAAGAGACAGTCCTGGGTGACGTTCAAGGAATGTCTGGCCAGTGCACAGTGGAGACTTTGTTCAGTCTTGCAGATTGGCTATTTCTGAGTTGCTGCCAAAGCCAACCCTCTGGGCTATTGGTGCAGAAAGAGAAGTTGTCTATGCACATAAGGATTTGGCAGGTGGGGGTCTGCCGAGGGGAGGGAGTCGATACCAGTAAATCACACATTTGGTCTATAGTTACTCTTTCTCCTCTTTGCCCTATAGTTTCATTTTGCCCTTTAGTTTTGAAGTTGGTCTATAGTGATTTTACCCGGCAAGTGAGGTACATTGAACATAAAAGGCTAAGTGCCAGTTCCAAACTTAAAACCGGCTATTTCTGTTTGACCTTTTCTTCCACTTGGACCTCCTGCACCCAGGGCATTTTTGTGCCTGTGGAGTTTTACAATGTTGTAAATCTTGTTACCATGCTGTATCTCTTACCCCTTACCCAAAGTGCAGGAATGCCTTATATAAACTCATGACATAAGCATTCATGTCCCACAGACAAACCATGGCCTGGCCCAGGTGAGGAGTGACCACGGCACCTCCTTCTTATGCTGGGGCAGATGTTTTGATGGAGAGTGGGAGAATGATGTTTATTTTTGTTTTATATAGAAGAATCTAAAAATGGTTCCACTCTGATAATATGAAAGAAAGTACGATAGAGCAATCGTAAAACAAAGAACTCAATGTTCCCTCTTCCTCCATTAGATTAGATACCTTGTGGGAAATGTGCAAGTGCACGAGATGGAGACATAGCCACAGCAGAGGTGAGACCCTGGCCTTCAGGCAGAGGCAGTGGAGCATAGGTGAGGGGCTGGGAGGGGAGATTGGTGGCAGCAGAGAAGGCCTGGGAATTCACAGAGTGCCAAACCAGTGTGGAAGCCTCTGGAATGAAGCCCCTCAATGACTCTCTCCTTCCTCTCAGAGTTCTTTCCCACAATCATTCCCTGCTTTTTTTTTTTTTTTTTTTTTTTAAAGTAGGCTCTATCCCCAATGTGGGACTAGAGCTCACAACCCCGAGATCAAGGGTCGCATGCTCTACAGACTGAGCCAGGCAGGGGCCCCACTCCCCACTCTGATTTAACCCTTTGAAAAGTACAAAAAATACAAATTATCCCAGAGGCAACTGGGAAAAACCTCTTTGAAATCCCATTCTGAATGAGAAGTTTGAGCTTTCTGGCTCTCTTTTGGAGAGTAGCTTTGCATTTCTTTTTCTCTGTTTTGTCTTGATCTTGAAAATGAGGGCAGGGGCGCCTGGCTGGCTCAGTCAGGAGAGCATGCGACTCTTGATCTCAGAGTTGTAAGTTCGAGCCCCACATTAGGTGCAGAGATTACTTAAAATAAAATCTCTTAAAAAAAAAAGAAGAAGAAAAAGAAAACGGTGAAAGAAGTAATCTTCATAGATATCCTAGCTAATGTACAACTTCAAAATCTCTTCCAGCTCCTGAAATACCCTCTATTGATCAGGCATATTCAAAAATCAGCACCAGCATCACTGTGGAATGGGCCACAGTGCCAGGGGCCACCAGTTATCTTCTCACGGCTGAAGATGGAGACACTGTCATTGAAACCATGGTGGCCAATTCCCCAGGCACTGTGACAGGCCTGAAGGCTGCAACCTTGTACCAAATCACTGTCAGATCTGTCAGTGCCACTGGGAGAAGCCCAGCATCGCTTCCAAAGCAGGCCAAGACAGGTAGCTGGATGCTTGTCCTCTGTCGGGCTATTGTTTGTGACCTGGATCCGTTATACTGAGGCTGCAAGTACATGATATAATTTTGTGTCATTTGAGTGCCTACGATTCAGGGCCCAGAGGTGAAAGCCACCAAATGTTTTAGGAATTCAGATATCTGTGGAGGTGGTGGTATTTAAATTCCAGATGCTTTGGAAAATAAAACCCATTTTGGGCGTCTTTATGAACATCCTGCTTTTTTTTTTTTTTTTTTTTTTTAATTTTTTTCCAACGTTTATTTATTTTTGGGACAGAGAGAGACAGAGCACGAACGGGGGAGGGGCAGAGAGAGAGGGAGACACAGAACCGGAAACAGGCTCCAGGCTCTGAGCCATCAGCCCAGAGCCTGACGCGGGGCTCGAACTCACGGACCGCGAGATCGTGACCTGGCTGAAGTCAGACGCTTAACCGACTGCGCCACCCAGGCACCCCTGAACATCCCTGCTTTTAAGGGCACCTGGGTGACTCGGTTAAGCATCAGACTTCGGCTCGGGTCATGATCTCACAGTTAGTGAGTTCGAGCCCCACATTGGGTTCTTGGCTGACAGCACAAAGCCTGCTTCAAATTCTCACTCCTCTCTCTCTGCTCCTCTGCCCTTTTTCAAAATAAGCAAATAAACATAAAAATTTTCTAAAAAAATATTATAAACCTTCATTTCCCCATATTATAATTACAGGGATATTTTATATAATTTCTTACAAACCTCCAGTTGAAAGTCATGCCTAATATTAGAGTTATTCTGTTCCCCATTCCTTTAATGAGTCATTTATGATTAATACACATTTAGATAGTCACATTATTTATATATACATTATATATTTTTTATTATTTTATAATAATGTGTATTATAATACAAATTGTTTTTATTTATTTATTTATTCATTTATTTTAATGTTTATTTATTTTTGAGACAGAGAGAGAGCATGAACGGGGGAGGAGCAGAGAGAGAGAGGGAGACACAGAATCCAAAGTAGGCTCCAGGCTCTGAGCTGTCAGCACAGAGCCCAACACGGGGCTCGAACTCACGGACCATGAGATCGTGACCTGGGCCGAAGTCGGACGCTGAGCCGACTGAGCCACCCAGGCGCCCCTATTTATTTATTTTTGAGAGAGAGAGCACAAGTGGGGGAGGGTCAGAGAGAGAGGAGACAGACTCCCAAGCAGGCTCCATGCTGTCAGCTTGGAGCCCAGTGTGGGGCTCAAACTCACCAACTTCAAGGTCATGACCCAAGCCAAAAGCAAGAGTTGGATGCTTAACCGACTGAGCCACCCAGGTGCCCCTAGATAGCCATTATTTAATGGAACTCTACCTACCGTAAATCCTTTTGCAAAGCAAATAATTATTTCATAATATGGATGATCAACCTCAAATTATTTATTTCTAAATCTGAATTATCCTCTATTGGAGTTTCCTAATGCAAATGCATGTGTTTTTGTCTTCATAGTGTTGGCTGCACCAATTCTAGAAGTAAGCTCTCCAAGTCCAGACTCTATTCTTGTGCAGTGGGAAGCTGTATATATGGCAATTGGATTCTCTGTGTCCATTATGCAAGCCAATGGTTTGGGTAGAATATGGAAAGAGAATACCACAAACACCTCCTTGACATTCACCAGGTTAGATGCTGGGACTCTCTACACCATAAAGGCCTATGCATGGAATGCCAATGGAACCCCTGGGGACGACTCCACCTGCAATCAGAGAACAAGTAAGGACTTCCCAGCTCAGCCTCAAGCAATCTCCCTTTTGATTAATGAGAGGCTATGCATCGTAGCTGTAGCCGTTGCAAGCGGGTGTTAACTGATAAGTACAGAGCAGCTGGCGATAGATATTTAAATTTATTATGAGTTTATTTATAGTGCGGTAGTTTAAACGCTGACTGCCTGTATAAAGAAATGCTGCTCAGAATACACAGAGCATGGCTTCTCTGTCTCTGATATCTAACTTATTTCAAGCATACACATGCCGTATCACACAACAGGAGATGATTTTTGCTAGGTTTATGAGTCTCCCCGACCCTTCCTAGCTTCAGACCAACAGCATAAACAGAAAGAACTGGGACAAACAGGAATTCATTTTATTCAGTAGCCAGTTAGTGAGTGTGAGCCAACTTTGAGTGAGCATTGCTCTAGAGATCCAGCAGCAAACCAAACAAAGTTCCTGTTGTTAGGGTACTTTATGCTGTTCTGGGAATCAGAATTTCAGATATATTGCCCCAAACCTCAGCTTAGGCCTGCTCAGGGGATCCTACTGCATGATACGTGGAAACCCAAACCGATCTGCTGGAGTAAGCCAAAAAGAATGAGAGGGAGAGGGAGGGAAGGAGAGGGATTTTTTTTTCTCTCGAGACAGAGTAAGCCACCCACTGACAATGTGGCCTAATGCCAGACTCTCACCAAACCAGATAAGCTGTTTCATCCCTTGGAGAGGACCAAGGAAAGGGAGGAAAGAAACCAGAGCTGTTCTTTCCAACATACCCTAAGTTTGGAGGGTGGGATGGAAGCCCCATTATCTGTGAGTCAAGACAGAAATTCAGGGAGAAAGGGTGTGCCTTTTGTAATACTTCTCTAGAGCAACATCATAGCAAGGTGGCCTTAAGGTGATTCTTGTTGGGCCTGGTGAGTCAGGATGTCTGTGATAAACCAGTCTCTCCCGGCCTTTTTCTATGCATTCATTCATTCTTTCTTTCCACAAACGTTAACTGAGGGCCCACTATGTGCTGGGCATCATTTAGCTGATGGGGACACAAAATCAATTAAAGTGTAATCCCTACACTTGGAGAACTGATTGTGTCTTAGGGGAGACCAACGCATAAATCAGTGATTACAGTTCAGTGTAACAAGTGCTTTGAGAGAAGGATTTGCAGGCACAGAGTAGTATGAGAGGAAACCTCTCCATCAGGCTGGGGTCAGGGACAGCCACCTCCAAAGGTGACTGTTTTCTTAAAGCTTTCCTTTTTCATTTGTTTCCTATGTTTAAACATATTTTAGAGTATTGGGGCGCCTGGGAGGCTCAGTCAGTTGAGCGTCCAACTTCGGCTCAGGTCATGATCTCCCAGTTCATGGGTTCGAGGCCCGCATCTGGCTCTGTGCTAACAGCTAGCTCAGAGTCTGGACTGAGACAGAGTCAGTCTCGGATTCTGTGTCTCCCTCTCTCTCTCTCTCTGTCTCTCACGTGCTCGCGCTCTCTCTCTCTCAAAAATAAATAAAACATAAAAAAAATTTTTTTTTTAATTTTTTAGAGTATAGATTTAGCCTCTCTATTAGTTTGCTAGGGCTGTCTTAATGAAGTGCCACAAACCTACTTAAACAACACAAATTTGTTGTCTCCCCATTTTAGAGGCCAGAAGTCTGAAATCAAGATGTCAGCACAATTGGTTCCTTCTCAGCACTATGAGGGAAGGATTTGTTCCAGGACTTTCTCCTTGGCTTATAGATGGTGCCCTTCATAATCACATGGCATTCTACCTGGAAGTGTATGCCTATGTCCAGATTTCCTCTTTTTATTTTTTAATTAGTTAATTAATGCTTCATGAATTTGCATGTCATTCCTTATGCAGGGGCCATGCTAATCCATATCATTCCAATTTTATTATTAAAAAAATTTTTTTTGATGTTTATTCATTTTTGAGAGAGACAGAGACAGAGCATGAGCAGAGGAGGGGCAGAGAGAGAGAGGGAGACACAGAATCCGAAGCCGGCTCCAGGCTCTGAGCTCAGCACAGAGCCTAACGTGGGGCTCCAACCCACCTACTGTGAGATCATGACCTGAGCTGAAGTTGGATGCTTAACCAACTAAGCCACTCAAGCGCCCCATGTATCATTCCAATTTTAGTATATGTGTTACCAAAGCAAGCACAAAATTTTCTCTCTTTCTAAGGACACCAGTCATATTGGATTAGGGCCCACCCTAATGATCTCATCTGCACTAATTGCATCTACTATGACCCTGTTTTCAAATAAGATGACATTTTGAGGTACTAGGGGTTAGGACTTCAACATACGAATTTTGAGGGGACTCAGTTCAACCCCCCAACAACACCCAATACTGTACTCATTTTTCCTGGTTCTCCCATCCCCCATGTGGAAAGAGCTGGTTGTCCTAAAATACTGCAGGTTACTTTTACTAGCCTTGAACCCAGAATTACTTCAGAGCAGAACTGCCTCTGCAGGCTAACCAGGAAGCAGGGGAAGGGTCCTGTAGGACCTCGAAGGCCTATAGGAGAAACATGGCAGGGATGTGCCCTGTAGAGGATGAGTTGAGTCCCTGTTTCCTCAAACAGGGCCTTGCCTGTATAACCCACGTGTGTCTAGAAGTTGCTGGTTTCTGCTCATATGCTATGCAAGCAGTTCTCTAATGCCTTCCAGGTGGGCCTCATTACAGCACAGATCCCCAACACAAAAGGATACTTCTCAAGCTTTCTCAAAAGGATAACCTTGAAAAGAGGAAGGCATATTTCTAAGAATGTAGAGGGAAGTTTTTGGAGACACTAAAATGACTGCTCTAATATATGACCATCACACTTGATACTTTCCTTTCTTCCCTTTGATTTCGAATGGAATGAAATTTTGCTCTTCTAGAATCAGTTATGACCTAAAAACACTTACAGAAAAAGTCTTAGCAGGTGTCAGAAGTAAAGAAGGGAACAGTGTCTGGCTGTCTCAACTAGTAGAGCATATGAGTCTTGATTTCAGAGTTGTAAGTTCAAGCCCCATGTTGGTGTAGAGATTACTTAAAAATAAAATCTTAAAAAAAAAGTAGGGGTGCCTGCCTGGCTCAGTTGGTTAAGCATCCAACTCTTGATCTCAGCTCAGGTCTCAATCTCAGGGTCGTGAGTTTAAGCCCTACATTGGGCTCTGTGCTGGGCATAGAGCCTATTTAAAAAAAAAAAAAAAGTAAAGGAAGGATATTGTTGAAGCTACTCCGTTCAGCTTCATCTTTCGATAATAGAATATTTGACCTACCACTTAATAATAACATATCCGCAGGGCCCTTTTAGCCCTTCACATTTATAATCTCATTTAATTATTCAATTACTTGTTGAGTTGTGTGTTCACTGATTCATTCAGTAAATGAATGAATGCTTATTTAGCACCTAATATGTGGTAGGGACTGATCTTATTAGATCCATTTTACAGACGTTAAAAAAAAAAGTAAATAACATATTAAATAACATGGATAAGGTCGCATAGCTAGTTATGCGTTTGCATAGTCAACGGCAGATGTGTTACCCTAAGTCCTGATTTTATGCTCTAAACGCTTGTAATTATCCTACTATCGTGGTACGTCATCCTCCAAGCTCTGCAATGTTGTTAGGCCAAATCTTACTTGGATTTTCGAGGCTACTGCAAAATCTTAATTGTTTCTCAAATATCTAGGTCCTCGTGCCCCTGCCAGCATTCAAGTCTCTCTTGACAGTGGGGCTCTGAAGGCTTCTGTTTCATGGGCCCCAACGGAAGGAGCATTCAACTATACCGTGATGGCTTTGAGTGACTCTTCGGAGCTGAGCTGTAGTACGACTCGCAGTGCCTGTACTATCTCCTCCCTACAGTGTGGGACTGAGTACCTAATTTCAGTTTTAGCAAGTAATGATGCTGGGTCTAGCAAGTCAACTTCATCAGAGGCCCTAAAAACTGGTATGTAAGCAAGAGTGACTGTGGGGCTGGCAAGCCAGTGTGACTGCCATAAGGGAAACAAATAACCACCTGATAATGTTGATAATGTTCCAGAACATTCTAGAAGCCTGGTCTAAGTGAAAGCATTGAATGGGACATTCTAAGGAGTTTTAATGTGATAGTAAAACTGGATATCACGCATTGGAAAAAGCACATCTTTGAAAATTAGGAGTCCTGGCTCCTATTCTGTTCTTTCATTAATTGATTTTCTTTATACTTTGTAAAGCTGTAAAAATTCTAGGATCCAGCTGGAGTTATACATAGGTTTAACTGTGCAGTACACACAATGGCCTCTTCCTTACATCATGTTTTGCAGACCTATGCTGGGAGGGAGCTATTTGTTAAATAAAGGTGGGCAGTCTATAATTCTGAGTATGTGTTTAAATATCTTCCTATTTTCATCTTATCAGAAAAATGAAGGCTTACATATGTGGAGGTTTACTCCTCTATTTAGAAACATTTCTGTGTTTTGGTGATGGGAACTAACATTTAGTGAAGACCTACTATGTACCAGGCACTATAAATACATCATTTTATTTATCTTTCATGACAACTCAATGATGTAGGCTCTATTATTTCCTTTTTCAGATAAAAAAAAAATTTAGGTCTGAGAGTGATGTAATTTTTCCAAAGGCACACCAATAATAAGCGTTAGAGCTAGGATTCAAGCCCAGGTTTGCCTGATTTTAGTCCTCTAAGCCAAAGAAAATGTAGATAATCACAATAATGTCCACTTTACCCAACAGAGAGAACTATGTCCTCCTGAGTTTAAAAGGCTTCTGAGCAGAGAGGAAAAGAGCCATCACCAAGCTGATGCAGTGTATTTTACAGGGAAAAAATAAGCCAAGCCCTCAGATACACAGTTTCTTTTTTTTTTTTTTTTAACTTTTTTAAAAGTTTATTTATTTATTGAGAGAGGAGAGAGGAGAGAGGAGACAGAGAGAGAATCCCAAGCAGGTCCTGTGTTGCCGGCACAGAGCTCAACATGGGGCTGGGTCTCACGAACTGTGAGATCATGACCTGAGCTGAAATCGAGTGGGACACTTAACCAACTGAGCCACCCAGGAGCCCAGATGCACAATTTCTTATAGTTATGTTAAATTAAGGTCACTGATAGCAAACCTGGTGATTTGGGTTCTCTTTTGACAGTTATAATTTGCTGCAGACAGCCTATTAGAAATGGTTATGAGGTTGGAATAGCTGAGAGTGAAGGAAAAGATCAGAATACACTTTCAAAAGCATAGCAGATCCAAGTTAATCATTTAATGCAGGAGAGAACCCTCCAGTGTTTCCCAATCTTGGAGGCACATTAAGAGCATCTGGGGAGCTTTTTAAAAATCCACCTAAGATCAACTAAATCAGAGCTTCTGGGAGTGGAGTCTGGTATGACTAGTTTGTAAAAGCTCCTCACTTAATTCTAATGTGCAGCCAGGGTAAAGTGCCACTGAAATAATCCTGCATGTTTACAGTTGGGTGGCATCAGTTTGTGTATAAAATAATCAGTCATGGGACGCCTGGGTGGCTCAGTTGGTTAAGCGTCCAACTTACGGCTCAGGTTATGATCTCACGGTTTGTGAGTTCGAGCCCCGCATCGAGTTCTGGGCTGACAGCTTAGAGTCTGGAGCCTGCTTCGGATTCTGTGACTTCCTCTCTCTCTACCCCTCCCTCACTTGTTTCTTCTCTGTCTCTCAAAAATAAATAGACATTAAAAAAATAAATAGACATAAAAAAATAAATAGACATTAAAACAATCTGTCATGATCATGGGAACAGCCCAACTTACCAATAAAAGAACTATGTTTCAAAAGTGCTATGTGTTTCCTGGGTCCCAGAATTGTGAAATATATTTTAGGAAGATTCCACTAAAGATGGCTAAAATTTTAAAAGCGTAGAGCTTGAAAGAATAAACTTCATTTGAAGTCATCCCTTCATTCTATGCTGATCCTGGCATTGCCTTAACACAGAAATGAATGCAATGTTAACGAAGGTGATCCATGCCTATTTCTTTTATTTTTTTAATTAAAAAAAATTTTTTAATGTTTATTTATTTTTGAGAAAGACAGAGTGTGAGCGGGGGAGGGGCAGAGCGAGGAGCAGACACAGAATCCGAAGCAGGCTCCAGGCTCTGCGCTGTCAGCACAAACTGTGAGATCATGACCTGAGCTGATGTCAGACACTTAACCAACTGAGCCACTCGGGCGCCCATCCATGCCTGTTTCTGACATTGTCTAGCATGTATTGTGTGAGATAAGTTTTACAACATGTGAGAATGCCTTGTTGGTTTGCACATACTGTTTGATTTATTCCTTGTCCATGGCATGTGATATTCTGGACAACTGCAAAGGTATAAAGAAACTCTCTTGCAGGACTCTCATAGCTGTTCATTATTTACTGTTTCCTAGTTGCCTGTGCACCTGGAAGAGTGACCGTCCAAGAAGATCCTCCGGGCCACCTGTCTGTGGCTTGGTCCAATGTAGATCTGGGTGATTACTATGTGGCCTTTGTGAAGAGTGATGATGGCTTGGAAGTCCACTGCAACACATCCCTCACCCAGTGCAATTTCTTATCTGAATGTGGCTTCACTTACTTTATTAGTGTTTTTGCCTATAACAAGGCAGGGCAGAGTCCTCTGGGCGATGTGTTCAATTATACCACAGGTAAGTTGCACTTGATGCTTGTGAAGGGAGTTCTGAGTTCCCTGAACTCAGCAGCAGCATAAATCACCTTTGCGATAACTGACTGACATAGGTTACCTGGGAGTCATTCCAGGGTCAAGAACAGAAAGAGAATCTCTCCTCTCACATTCTTTCCAGAGCAGGAAATTTTGGGTTCATGGACCCAACCTTAACAAGAATGCAAGGCGTAGAAGTGAAAAGAGAGCAAAGAATATAGTCGTTCATACCTGCTCTGAAAAATTAAACCCTCCACCATGATCTACTGAGTGTTCAGCACCCTGTGCAAAGTGCTGAAGGGGACACAGTCCTCCTGTCTCAGGAGTTCACCCTTTCCCCGAGACCTGAAAACAGAGATGCCATGGCAAAGGCACTGCCTGGTGTGGAAGGCTCTGCAGCAGGACACCTGTCCTAACTTGTCCTAATTGTCCTAACTTGACCTCTATCTCATTTGAAAAATGGGGATAAAGACATTACCTTGCTAGTTCCTTAGTGTCCTTAGTATGCAAAATGGGACAAATAATAATGAGAGCATGAATATGAAATAGGTCTTTGCATGTGGTAAAGCACAGTGCAAAGCATTTTTTATTAGCATCATTATTACTATTATTCTCTTCTACTAGGCTTGGATCTTCTAGGGAGCAGGGACTGTTTTATTTACCTCTTCATCCTCAATGTTTCTTATACTGTGATTGGCATATGGGAAACACTTGATGTTTGAAGAATGAATGGAGTGAGTGATTTAAACTTAACCATATTTACAAATAAAAACATAATATCATTGTGTATAACTAGCTGGATTACAATAAATTTTACCAAGTTGAAGGAATCAAATAATTGATGCCTTTGGAAAATAGAATAAGAGGCTATCAATCAAGTCTCAAGAGCACAGGACGGCCTTGCAGAAGGAGTGAACTTGAACTGGATATTTAAGGATGAATGGAATGTAGGTGGGGCAAGGGCATCCCAGAAAACTCCAAGCCATGCTAGACATTTGTTGGAATTTGTCCATGACATAATATAGGGTCTGTTCTAAGATGTACTAATACAATGATCCTTCCCCCTCCTGCAGCCCTCAGTCTTATCTGGTTAGTGTCTGGAAAGACTGATAGGAATGGGAACTTAGACTAGGTATAATTTTTATCAGGCAGAAGAGAGGAACAGCATTTCAGTAGAGGGTTAGCAGTCTTCAAGGCATAAGGAAATGAGAGCACATGTAGGGTGGGGAATTGAGGGAATTGGTGAGGGGAGGCACAGCTGAACATGTAGGTTGGATGCAGCTTGTGATGACCTTGGACATCATGCATAGAGGATTTATCCTTTATGTAGTGGGTGTTAGGCCAAGATCACAGCTGGAAAGACCTGTAGGAGGTCCTTGGAGCAACTTAGGAGGGCTGTGGCAGAAGCTCTGGGCCCTGGGAGATCAGGACTCAATGCCCTCCTCTGACATCCTTGTTCCTTTACTGACCTCCATTTTCTCTCTCTGCTCCTGCTTTCAGCCCCCTGTTGTCCTAGCGATATTAACCCTGTGTTGGTGTCCAGTGACAGAGTAGAGATTGTCTGGTCTCCTGTCCGTGGTGCCGAACTTTATGAAACCAAGGCTGTAGATGGGTTCAAAGTGGTTGAGTGCAATGACACCGCTCCTGCTTGCACCCTCTCCGCTCTAGAGTGTGACACCAAGTACAACGTCACAGTGTATTCCTTCAGCGAAGTCCGGGGCAGCAATATGTCATGTACTTCCCGATTTGTAACCACAGGTACGATACAGCTATGATTTCCTTCACTGCTGTCTGAACTATTCACCCTAGCTATGGGCATGCCCTTCATGATGGGCATTCAGCAAGAACTGTAAAACCACTGTTTGTGGGGACCATCAGAGCCCCTCTCTTCCTACAGAAGGGCAGAAGAGTAGGTAGAACAGGGAAAGTGGGGGAAAAAAACAAAAAAGGAGATCATGGGGAGAGTGGAAAGCTTCCTCAGTAATTACTTCAGCCGTTCAGTTCCTCTGACTTTTGGGGGGCGGGGGGGACAGGGAACTCTCCGTATTCACACCACGAGGGTTAAGACTGCAAATGTTCATCTTAATTACTTTTGCTTTTGGAGTTCAAAATGCCCCTTAATATTTTCCGGTGAGTCTGATGCTAAAAGAACCTAATACCATGTTTCCACACAAAGGCTCTGTGAATCTGGCCTACATGCTCATTATGTTTGAAAGCAGGGATGATCTCATGTTAGGGCGGTGGGGGAGGCGCGGGTGGGAATCACATTTAGACCAGATGGCACACCTGATATTTTTGACTCACACTGTTTCAATTAATAATCTAAAATCGCTTAGCTCCTTGCAGTCCCGAAATAAAAAACGTTTCAAAGGATGCATTCTCCATGATGCGTGTGCACTGGCGATCCACTAATGACGATGCCACTTACACGGTGACTGCCCAGGGGGAGAAAGGGCTGTATCGGTGCAGCAGCACGGGAGAGTCCTGCGTGGTGGGGAGCTTGCCCTGCGGCTCCGTGTTCTCCGTCACTGCGGTGGCTGAAACACAGGCAGGGCGGAGCCTGCCCAGCTTCAGTGTGCCCCTGGAAACAGGTAGGTGGCAGCCTCCATCCTGAACGTTGACTTCAGTGTGGTCCTTAGAAATCGTTATGACATGAACTTTCTCATTTCGTTGACCCTAACTGTGATAGAAATACATTATACTCTCTGGCCTTTCAAACAGCCCAGTCTTAGAAAATAAAACTTGCCATGTTTGGACACAGTTTCTGTAAAAATAGCATCAAAAGACTCTAATATATTCCTACGCTGACATCAAAGGAGGAATACATTGACGCTGCAAAACATTGATTTGAATTCACATTCCTCCATGACATAATCTCCCGAAACAACGAACAAGTAACCAAATGAGCTGGCTTATGTTTTCTTTCTTTGGCTCAGCCGTTTAAAACCTTTCTGTGTAAAATGCTTTCTGAGTTTCAGTTTTCTGGTAAAAGGGGAGAATGGATTGCTCGGATGGTTGCGAATGTTGTTAGTTAACGCTGCAAGCACTTAGCATGGTGCCTGATGCATACACAGTAAGAGCTTGATAAAAGAAAGCTGTTACAGCTTCAAAGCACTGTGTGTGAGTGAAATTTAGCAAATTACTTAAAGCTTTTGGACATTATTTTATATACAACGGATGGCACTTTGGACTATAAAAGTTGAAATGTAAAAAGCAGCAGAATAGAGACCATGCCCAATACTCAGGAAGATTCTAGATATCCTATATCCTGTTTAACAATCTCTGAAAATTTGAGAATTGGCTGTGGTATTCTTAGGTGGCTAAAAATATTGCAAGCTTTTATATCAATTAAGTACTATGAAATGCATGAAAAAGGCAACATACTTTTAATTGCAAAGGCTGTGAAATGTTACATTGGGAGAAGAGGTGAATACAGCCATTGCTTTGAAGTTTGCAACTGGAATTGTTAAAGTTGGGAAACAACAAAGGATTTCTTTCTTATTCTGAAAACATTGGGAGGAAACTCACATTACCCACAGCCAGTTAGTGCTCCGCCTTCTTGGGGAAAGCAACCCCAATGTAGAGTTGATGTTAAATGATGTATCAGAGGAAATGAGATTGCGCTTAACAAAAGGAGATTTTGCTTAATAATTAAAGATTTGAGAAGTGCAGGATACTGAATGGTATACAGACAAAATACCATTCTCTGTCATTTTCCCACAAATAACCCTCAGTGGAAATAAATCCCCAATTCTTTCTCTTCTTCCCCACCTAAGTGCCGTGCTGTCCAGCTGGTCTGACAGTAACTCAGGTCACCCAATCAGTAATCAACGTGAGCTGGACTGTTGGGACCGGGGCCCAAACCTATGTGACAGTTCTGGAGTCACACACCGGACAGTCTAAGTGTCTCACCCATCAAAACCAGTGCCTCCTGGGATGCATCACATGTGGCGTCAATTACACAGTGGCATTAAAAGCGATTAGTGCCACTGGGTTGACTGCAGACTGCACCTACCAAAGTTATTCCTCTAGTAAGTGAATTCTAAATTCCAGCTATGGAGTATCAGTATGGACTTCGACTATTTTTTTAAAGTTTCTTTCTTTCTTTCTTTACTTACTTATTCATAATTTTTTAAAGTTTATTTATTTATTTTGAGAGAAAGCATGAACTTGAGCTGGGAAAGGGTAGACAGAGGGAGAGAGAAAGAATCCCAAGCCGGCTCCTCATTGTCAGTGCGGAGACTGATGTGAGGCTCAAATCCACGAACCGTGAGATCATGACCTGAGCCGAAATCAAGAATTAGATGCTCAACCGACTGAGCCACCCAGGCACCCCTAAGTTTTTTTATTTTTTTGAGAGAGACGGACAGAGCATAAGCAAAGGAGGGGCAGAGGAGAGAGGGAGGATCCCAAGCAGGCTCCAAGATGCCAGCACAGAGCCGACATGGGGCTCAAGCTCACAGAACTGTGAGATCATGACCTGAGTTGAAATCAAGAGTTGGAGGCTGGGCCCAACTGACTGAGCCACCTGGGTACCCCAGGACTTTGACTACTATCAATCCAGACGTAAGCCCATCCTTCTCATTTAAAAAGATCCTGCATCTCCATTCTGCTAGCATTATAAATTCAGATTATTTTCTAAAATGTTTACAAGTTTCCTCTTGACTTAGAACCTCAAAGCGTCAGAGGCTTCTGTTGGTGGTTGATGAATTGATTCCCTTGGTAACATGGTTCAGGTATACTTTTTCTGAAGGCAGGACAGATTTATACGGCACAGCTACCCGCTGCACAGAGTAACCCAGTCTGGCAGAGTTTCCAGAAAGCATTTAGGTCACACATTCTATTTGTCTTGAATTCTTTTCTTCTCATTATTATTATGCTATCACCTCTCTCTTCTAAACCACTCCATCTCCTTCAATGGTTTCTTATTTCAACAGGCTGAAAGAGCACTGTCTACTGACAGTATTGTATCTTGTTCTTCACAAAGAGCAAATCATTAGGGAATAGCAGGGGAAGGTAGTGGGTATGGGGTTAGCAAATAAGATTGATTCTCTTGTGTGAATCTAGTCCACTGAAGTGGCTGTTTGGGGCATGCTTTTGAAAAAAGAAAAGAAAACTCCTGAAAATGCTTTTTTAATGAGAAAGTACAATCATTAGTTCACCGTGTCTGCCCCAGGGCACGGGATGGAAGAGCTAAAATATAATTTTGCCTCCCCAAGGGCAGTAGAAAAGGTCTTCAACTAGGAGTCTAAAGATACAGCTTCCGGGGCGCCAGGGTGGCTCAGTCTGTTAAGCGTCCGACTCTTGGTTTTAGCTCAGGTCAGGATCTCAGGGTTATGAGATGGAGCCCCGCGTGGGGCTCCACGCAAGCCTGCTTGACATTCTCTCTCTCCCTCTCTCTGCCTCTCCCCACCCTGACGCCACCTCTCACTCACACATTCTCTCTCTCCCTCAAAAAAAAAAAAAGGGGGGGGGGGCGCCTGGGTGGCTCAATCGGTTAAGTGGCCGACTTCAGCTCAGGTCACGATCTCGCGGTACATGAGTTCGAGCCCCGCGTCGGGCTCTGGGCTGATGGTTCAGAACCTGCAGCCTGCTTCCGATTCTGTGTCTCCCTCTCTCTCTGCCCCTCCCCCGTTGATGCTCTGTCTCTCTCTGTCTCAAAAATAAATAAAACGTTAAAAAAAAAATTAAAAAAAAAAAAAAAGAAGGTTCCTATAAGCTTCGTTGCCTTATCTTCCCTAATGTTTCCTCATTGGTAAGAGAAATTGTAATAATTATAATGTGAAAGCATTTATAACATGCTACACATACGTAAGCTGTTTCATACTTTCTTTGGGACCATTATCTTTCATTAGATTTACTGCCTGCGTTCTTACCCTGATATCCAGTTCTGGGAATATGGCCCACTGCTTATCTTCACATGTAAAAAAACCTTTCTTTAAAAGAAAGAACAAATCAAATGAACCTGATTATCTATAACTGAATGTTTTAATCATCATACAACAACATTTTAATTTTTGTTACTGAAGCCACCATTCGGTGCCCTGCTTGACACCTGATGTGTGTAGCCTGCTCAGGGCATCTAGCAAAGAAAACAGAAGGACCTAGTGAGCTAGCATGGACAAAGTGTGGATGAGCAAAGCCTGGTCACTTGACTCTTGTGTAAGTGACTACTCCCCAGGTGTCATGCTACTCAGGTCAGCAAAATAGGTATTTTCAATTAAAGCTGATAGCAGTTAATGGGGCACCTGACTGGCTCAGTCAGTTAAGCATCCAACTCTTAGTTTCGGCTCAGGTCATCATCTGGCTTCATGAGTTGGAGCTCCTTGTGGGGTCTGTGTTAGCACAGAGCCCACCTGGGATTCTCTCTCTCCCTTTCTGCCCCTCTCCTGCTCATGCTGACTATCTCTCTCAAAATAAATAAATAAATACATTTTTAAAAACCTGAATGCAGATGATTTAAATTCAATCCCACTAAACTCTTGTGGAACTAGGGCATTATGAAAGATCTTAACAAGGATTCTATACACTTGGCTCACATTTGTATACAATACATATCTGCCAAGTGGAGATTTTTTGTAATGTTTGTTTATTTTTGAGAGAGAGAGAGAGAGAGAGAGAGAGAGAGAGAGAGAGAAAGAGTGCAAGCAGGGGAGGGGCAGAGAGAGAGGGGGTACAGAGGATCCAAAATGGGCTTTGTGTTGACAGCAGACAGCTCAATGCGGGACTTGAACTCATGAACTGTGAGATCATGACCTGAGCTGAGGTCGGAAGCTTAACCAACTGAGCCACCCAGGCGCCCCACCAAGTGGGGAGTTTTGTTTTTTTTTTTAATTTTTTTTAATGTCTTATTTATTTTTGAGAGACAGAGACAGAGTGCAGGTGGGGGAAGGGCAGAGAGACAAGGAGACACGGAATTTGAAGCAGGCTCCAGGCTCTGACCTGTCAGCACAGAGCCTAAGCGGGGCTCCAACCCAGGAACAGTGAGATCATGACCTGAGCCAAAGTCAGACGCTTAACTGACTGAGCCACCCAGGTGCCCCAAGTGGGGACTTTTTAACTCACTGTTGTTCTCCATTAAAAATTCTTGGCTCACCTCAGCATCACACATGGATTTCTAATCATGTGGCCCACCACAGAACGAACTTGAGTACCCCTTCGAATAATGCTCTAATCATATATTATTTAGGTTACTTATCTTGTTTCCCCACTGTAAAAAAGGCCATGTTTATCTGATGGTGGAATAAGTGATTTGTGTCTGTTTTTATCCTCAGGTGCCTGCTGCCCTTTGGGAGTGAAATTATATAGGCTGAGCCCTAATGGCATCCGAATCTACTGGCAAGCCTCCAGGGGCTCTACCAATTATAGCACTGACCTCTACGGTTCTAAAGGCATTTTCACCTGTGCCCCAAGAGCTGGCCTCAGTTTTTGTGATGTCACCGAGATACCCTGTGGGGATGTATATACCGTGATGGTCTCACCAGTTGCTGAGACAGGACTGAAGCTTACTTTCTGTCCAAAAAAAATCTATTCAGGTAGAGCAAGTTACAACGCTTTATTTGAAACTAACCCTGAACTCAATCTGTCAGTTAAGACTCAGAGCAATCACACTTATTTGCTATGTTAGGAAGGTCAAAGAGGTGTGAAATTTCTATATGCGGCAGGCAGATTCTGGCTACGGGGATCTCAAGCTTCTTTGCAACTGTGATGTTTTCTTATTATATGATTTGGAGACACTCCTCCCTTCACTGTCCCTTTCTTTTTCAGAAAAAGGACCAGATGCTTGCTGTTGAAATAGCAAAGCAGATTTAAAATGATTTTTTGCTTTGAGATTTGGGAATCGATTTTTAACACAGTCTCAGAGATAATGATAAACACCCTGAAATGCTGGAAATTAAGAGACTTGAATCTTTATCTGCACAGGTTCGAGAAGTTGGAGAATCAGGGGAAAAAATGAATTTATAAATCAGAAGCTAGCTTTGGAAATATGAGTGGGCAGGCAGTCTGTGGTCACAAAACATGACTGTCAGCAGCTGCCATCTCACCAGAGCTGGCAGAAAAACATTAGCAATTCCCCTGTTCTGTCTTCCAGCACCTTCTGCTACCTTGCCCAGAGCATAGACATATATTTTTCATATATTTCTAAAAAATAAATTTTAAGAGAAGAGATAAGGCCCTAGAACTTTATAGGTGATCACAGGAAGAGGAATAAATACTGACTCAGAAACCTTTACTGATAACCAGAATGTAAAAATTTATAATTATGTATAGGTAACAGGAAGGCTCAAATGGCCCCTGGACAGAACCAGGCCAGGTCTTCTTAATACTGTTCTTGCTGCCCTTGGCTGTCATGCTCTGATTCCTTGTATTTTCATTATCTTGTCCACAGAACAAGCTGGCCCAGAGTAATAATGCCCTATGGGAAGGGACAGGAATAGGTTCTTGGGGTGAGGATCAGATCTTAGGAAAAAGAGACTCAGTACCAGTGTTACGTCATATTTGTATTGTTTTGTAATTTATCAAGTGTTTTCACATTCAGTATCTCATTGAATGCTCAAAATAACTCTATAAGGTAGATTCAACACGTTTTATTAGCTCCAACGTATAAATGAGAAAATTGAGGCTTCCAGCCTCTCAAATCTCTTATCTATAACTCTTCTAACCTCTAAATTCATATTCAAACTTGATACCTCTACCTGGAGGTGCCCCAAGGCATTTCAACTCCTCAGGGCAAAAGGGAACTCCTGATCTTCTGCAGTTTCTAATCTTCCTCCCCACATCCTTATTTCAGGTACACAAGCTAGAAATCCTTCAGTCAGAGGTGCTTGGGTGGCTCAGTCCGTTGGGCCTCTGACTTCGACTCAGGTGATGATCTCACCATCCGTGAGTTCAAGTTCTACATCGGGCTCTGTGCTGACAGCTCAGAGCCTGGAGCCTGCTTCGGATTCTGTGTCTCCCTCTTTCTCTGCTCCTCCCCCACTAGTGCTCTGTCTCTTTCTCTCTCTCAAAAATAAAATAAAAACATTAAAAAAATGTTTTTAAGAACACTGGAGTCAGCTTCAGCCTCTCCTTTACCCTCTATATTTAAGGGGTCTCCAAGTCCTGTCCTATTCACTTTGTGATGTTTTGGGGTTTTTAAAAATATTTTTAAAAAACATTTTAAGTAATCTCTACACCCAAGGTGCCTGGATGGCTCAGTGCATTGAGCATCTGGCTCTTGATTTCAGCTGAGGTCATGATCTCACAGTTTGTGAGTTCGAGCCCCACCTTGGCCTCTATGCGGACAGCATGGAGCCTGCCTGGGATTCTCTCCTCTCTCTGCCCCTCCCCTGTTCTATCAAAATAAATAAATAAACATTTTTTCAAAAACCTAAAAGAAGAAGAGTAATCTCTACACCCAACATGGAGCTTAAATTTACAACCCCAAAATCAAGGGTCACATGCTCTACCAACTGAGCCAGCCAGGCACCCCACAATGGTTTTTAAATCTAACTTCTCTCCTACACCTACTGCTGTATGATAGGCCCTCACCACTTCTCCCCGAGACTACTGCCCCAGTGTTGTCTTCTGGAGCTCATGCCAGCCTCCATGCTATTATCAAAGTTGTCATTTCCGGACACTGATCCAATTATGTTTCCTTTATGCTTCAGAATCCTCAAAAGTGTTCCATTGCCCCATGGGATAAAAGTCAGTACTTAGAGCATGGCATTCAAAGCTCCTCACGGTCCATCCATAGTTAGTCTTCCTACACTTGCACTGTTCAATAGATATTTAACACAAACCATGTATGAAAACATTTAAATTTTCTAGTAGCCACATTAAAAAATTCAAAACAAATAGGTAAAATTAATTTTTTAAGTTTATTTATTTATTTTGAGCAGGGAGGGGCAGAGAGAGAGAGAGAGAGAGCGAGAATCCCAAGCAGGCTCTGTGCCATCAGTGCAGAGACCAACGTAAGTTCGATCCCACAACCCTGAGATCATGACCTGAGCTGAAATCAAGAGTCAGACGCTTAACCAACTGAGCCACCCAGATTCGCCAGGTAAAATTAATTTAATTATATATTTTAGTAATCCAACATCTCCAAAATATAATTTCAACATGAAATCAATGTAAAAATTTCACATTATTTTTTTCATACTAAGTCTTCAAAATCTGGTGTTCATGTAATACAGCATACCTCAGTTCAGACTAGCCACATTTGGAGCCCTCAGGAGCTACATGTGACAGGTGCCTGCTGTGTGGAACAACACAATTCTAGGCTCATTCCACAATATCTGTCCTAAGAGGACTCTATTCTCTAGTATAGCCGCATGGAATCATTCCCACACACCTGCCCTCACCACACACATATACCGTGCCATACCATGCTTCTGAGCTGATGCAGTACTCTTCTCTTTGCCTGGGATTCCACCTCTGCCAAGGGAATTTCCTCTTCTCTGTTAAGTCTTCTCCAATTTTTAAAAAAATGTTTATTTTTGAGGAAGAGAGTGAGCATAAGGTGGAGGAGTGGCAGAGAGGGGGACAAAGGATCCGAAGCAGGCTCTGTGCTGACAGCAGAGAGCCTGACTTGGGGCTTGAACTCATGAACTGTGAGATCATAACCTGAGCCGAAGTCAGACCCTTAACTGACTGAGCCACCCAGGTGACCCAAGTCTTCACCAATTCTTAGAGGCTGATTAGTCTTTGTGCTCCCTCTTTTGTGGCCCCATATCACCCTTATCTTTACCCCGCCATACAGCTGTGAGTTGAAAATGTGTTATTTCCCCTAATAAATAGTAATCTCTGGACTCTCAACATATAGCACATAACAATCTCCAATATATTTTAAATTAAAAAATGAATGAGTTTATGTGTTTGCCTATGATCCCACAGCCAGTATGTCAGCCACTAGAAGACCTTGTTATCAGAATACCCTCGGATTCGGAACGCCTGGGTGGCTCGGTAGGTTGAGTATCTGACTCTTGATTTGGCTCACAGTTCGTGAGACTGCCCCTCGTGTCTTGCTCTGTGCTGACAGCATGGAGCCTACTTGGGATTATCTCTCTCTGTTCCTCTGCTGCTCGTGCTCTCTTTTTCTCTCTCAAAATACATAAATAAACTTAAAAAAGAACTCTATACCCTCTGGCGGGGTGCCATCGCAACCTGTAGCCATTCCATATTAGGAAGGATGGGTGTTTAGACTCAGGGAATCTGCTTTTGCTCCATTTCTCTGGTAAAAATCAGGCCTCTGAGGAAAGTTCTTTCTTTTTGTTTTTTGGGTTTCTTTTTTTCAATATCAGTGATGCCTTCCTTTGATTATTAGGACGATATTATAAATGATAATAATGACCAATATTTATTGAGTGTATTGCCAGGCACTGTCCTATTAACTCAATTGATTCCTATAACCACCTTATGAGGTCGGTGCTCTTATTCTTTACCACTTTACAGATAAATTAAAGCACAGAAAAGGAAAGTGACTTGTCCAGGGTCATACTGCTAGCTGTATCCTCTTATCACCCAAGCCGGTTCTTATTCATTCTTTGGTTCACTTTTCCACTATTCTTTTTTTTTTTAATTTTTTTTTTTTTAACATTTATTCATTTTTGAAAGACAGAGAGAGACAGAGTGCAAATGGGGGAGGGCCAGAGAGAGAGGGAGACACAGAATCCAAAGCAGGCTCCAGGCTCTCAGCTGTCAGCATAGAGCCCGATGCGGGGCTCGAACTCACGGACTGTGAGATCATGACCCAAGCTGAAGTTGGCGGCTCAACCGACTGAGCCACCCAGGTGCCCCACTTTTCCACTATTCTTAAAGCTATACCTTCACCATCTTTTTTTTAAGTATCTTTAATATTTTAAATATGTCAGTTAATACATATAAATGCTTTTGTTGTTATTCATTCCAGTAACCTGCTCTGGAAGTACACTTGGAATGGGTAAGTCCTTTTTCTCATGGATGAAATAGAATTTTTGTTGTTGCTCTTTAGGGTGACGTAATGAAGCTGACTCTATCTGTGATGTGAGTGGTTCCTGCCCTCCCCTCCCATAACCGTTTCCCCCTATTAGAATGCCTCCCCTCAGATTCCACCAGTTGAAATGAATTCCTTTGCATTCGGAAGTCTTTTCAGTCTCCCAGGATCCCACGGGAAAATGTAAATACGTGTCAAAGAGGCTGCCGCTTCCTCCTTCATCTCAGAGACTGGTTCCCAGCCCTGCTGTACGTTGAGTCATCTCGAGAGCTTAAAAGTAACTGACGCCTGGGCTTTATCCCCAGAAAGTCTGATTTAATTGGTCTGGGGTAAGTCTGGGCATCAGGATTTTTCAAAGCTCCTTAGGTGATCCTACAGTGTAGCCAAGCCGGAGAACTGCAGCTTTAGAGCAGGCCTTCTCAGACTTTATTGTGCATGCAAATCACCCGGGGTCTTGTTAAAACCAGATTCTGATTTGGTAGGTGTGGGAGGATCAGAGACTTTGCACTTCTAACAAGGTCCAGGTGATGCCGGTGACATTGATGCTGCAGGTCTGACCACCTAGTAGCCAGGTGTTAGAGGGAAACTGTTAACAGCCTGCAAAGAGCAAGGATGTCTGGTTTGTATTTACATGGGTGGCTATGCCAGTGAAGGAAAAGAGGGTGCTGAAGGGGGAGTTGGAGTAAGGATACTCTCACTACCTCCTTGGCTATGCTCAGAACTGACCTCCGCTGGGCTATTCTAGGTCCTACATGGAGGCTACTCTTGGGCAGGGCATGACCACAGAGCTGTGTGTGCTGGCCCAGTGAGTAGCATGTGCTGCTTTAAAGGAATCCTTGCCACATCTTCCAGCGGCCTGCTTGGTTTGGGGCTTTGAGAAAACCCCCAGGGAGTATTATCAACCCCAAACTACAGACAGGACATACATACACACACACACACACACACACACACACACACAGAGCCACATGCCCATTCAGACATGGCTGACTTTAGAGGGTATGCGTGGAAATGAAACTTTCCCATCGGTAAACACCACAGGAGAGCCTCCCAGACTGGGCCAGCTCCCCATCCAACACTTCCTTCCATTGACAGGGATTGGGTCTAGAGTCTCTCTCCACTGCCTGTTCTCCAGGTTCAATGACTCTCTGAGCACAGCAGGACACATGCTTTCCAATTCTTGTCCCACCTGCAGATCTGAAATAAGCACAATCCCTATTAATTTTTCAAAGTGTTCTGTCTCCAGCGACTATAGGAAAACCTGCCTGACTTATTAAAAACAAACTGTGAGTGGGCACCTGGATGGCTCAGTTAAACGTCTGACTCTTGATTTCGGCTCAGATCATGATTTCACCATTTTGAAACTGAGCCCCGTGTCAGGCTCTGTGCTGAGTGTCTGTGCTGAGTCCTCATGACCATGAGCCCTGGTCTTCAGTGAAATGTACACAGGCCTGGATCTGCATTTTTGGATCCTATATCCAGTATTATGGCAGTATTTAACCAGTGTTTCCCTGAGACCCAGAGGGGTGGTAGAAGGGACTTGGGGGCCTCTCGGAGGAGAGGAGTGGTATGTTATAATACTGGCCTTTCCTAACATTTTGTTAAAGAAAGAGTTGCAATGGCTCTTTAAAAAAATGCTTGAAAACCATCACGCTTAGACTTTGCTACTCATCAGCATCACCAGAAATCTTGTTCAAAATGTAGTCTCGGGGGTGCCTGGCTGGCTTAGTCAGTAGAGCATGTGACTTGACCTCAGGGTTGTGAGTTTGAGCCCCACCTTGGGAGTAGAGATTACTTTAAAAAAATGTAGATGTCTAGGCCTGTTGAGGTGGGATAGGGTCTGGGCCTCTGCAGTTCTATCAGTTTCTCAGGTGATTCTGGTACTCTGGAATTTGAGCAGTAGTGCTCTGGTCAGTACTCTCCCTCCCCTCTTCCTCTGTCCCTCTGGGCTGCCCCAGGTTGTCACTTCTCCTTCCTTAGTGAGGTTCAGGCTTGAGCCTGAAATCTGACACTCTCTTCAAGTAGATCCTGAAGCACTCTCAAAAATAAGAGTAAGCCAGATCACTTGAGAGTCTCTACATCATACAGAATTCATTATTATCTAAGGAGGAATTACTGTTGTCTCTCGGTTTGGCATTTCTCTTCCTTATACACAGGACTAATCAAATTGGGTTGCTGGGGGACATGGGGCTCCCAGATACACTAAGGGAAGCCTTGGGAATCTTGTTGGTCTAAGACTTTTGGTCTTCCTTGGCTCTTGGATTATCCTGAAGTTTTCTAACAACATGAATGGATTGTTTAAGAGACAGATCTGGGTTCAAATCCCACCGCTATCACTTACCCTTCGGCAAGTTGCTTCAACTCTCCCTCAGCCTAGGTTTCCTGAAAATTGGAATAATTGATTAATCAGATGTTGTAAGGATTAACTAAGATATAAACTGTTGGACACAATGAGAGTTCCATAGTAAGCACTTACTTAATAAATGGTAGTTATTTTTTTAATTTTTTAAAAGTTTATATATTTTTGAGAGAAAGAGTGTGCACACGTGTGAGCAGGGGAGTGGCAGAAAGAGAGAGAGCGAGAGAGAGAGGATCCCAAGCAGGCTCAGCACTGCCTGTGCAGAGCCCAACACGGGGCTCTGAACTCATGAACTGTGAGATTGTGACCTGAGCAGAAATCAGGAGTCAGACACTCAACTGAGCCACCCAGGCGTCCCTAAAAGGTAGTTATTACTAATTCAAGATCAGTTCAAGCTCATATCATGCTGTATTATATTATGTGCCAGTTATTAACATTTTAATGTGCTTCTTGTAAGATATTTGCATTGTAACCTCAATCCTCATAATACCCTAATTGATTCATTCTCAGAGTATGGTCCCAGGGCCAATAGCATGAGCAACATCTGGGAACTTCTTAGAAATGCAATTTGTGGGGCTCCACCATAGACCTAATGAGTGATGAGTCAGAAATTCCAGGGTTGGGGCCTAGCAATCTTTGTTTTAACAAGCCCTCTGAGTGATTCTGATGCACGCTCAAGTTTGAGAACCACAGCTCTAATTCAAAGCAGCCATTCTGATGCTCGAAATTTGGTGCAGGTTGGAAGGTAAGAGGGAAAACCACCTGGGGCAAGGGGGCTCTAAGAAGAAGTAGTTTGACATCCCTCCATGGAGGCATTGTTTGTCCTCAGCATCCAACCTGCTTCCTTGTCACTCACACTTTGGGGGGAATTTTCCTCCTGGAAACTCCCTCAGCAGTTAAACAGATTTATTATGTTGTCCCTACACAGACCCCCGAATCAATAAGATTTTGTAGCTGTCTGAGAGCCCAGCAAATTGGCCTGGGGTAGAGGGGGAAGTGGAAAGTTCTTTGTCTTGAGTCAGTAGTCCGAACTCCAAGAGACCCTGGGCAGGTTCGTTTCCTGAAGCAACCTGGTTAGTTAGAACCTGCTGGTTCCTTTCTTCTTGACCTTTGAACAGTTCAGACTGTCTTAATTTCCGGTTTACTTGCTGTGAAGTGCTACGAAAACAGCCTTTCAAGTCAAAAGACTAAGCTAGATTTCAGAGATATTTGAGGGCTTTTTAATTTAAGAAAATGTCTGCATATTTAATGTATCTTGTGGCTTCTTCCCTTCCTTGCCCTTTCAGTGATTTACCGAGGGAAAAGAAATGCAGAATAACACACTGAGCCACAAACAAAAACAGAGGCTGGACCTAGTGAGTAACTTCAATTGAAATGGTGTGATTCCAAGGCAAAATTTTTTGGCTTTGTTCAAAAAAATTCTTCCATATCTTTTGCAGAGTTGACTCGATTGTTAGTGCGATTAGAGGTGGAAAAGCTCTATTACAATACAAAATACCTCTAGGGTAGATAAGCTCTTTTGGCCTTTAGACCGCAACTCAGACTCCACTCCCTGAAGGCAAGCAAGGTCAGGTGTGTCCTCACCTGTGCAGGAGTTCAAGCTCTGATGTGGAGAGGACTCAGTTGAGAAATGAATCCAGAAAGTCCTCTGGAAGACTGCCAGAGTGAGCTAGCATGCTGGGAAAGTTCTGGAAACGTGAAAGGTCTGCTGAGAAGGAACTCTTTCTGAAATTTCACATCCAGACACCACACAGACTTCAACACATCCACTTTATAGGTAGTTCACAGACACCCTTGCCAAGCATCCCTCTCTCCGTTCAAGGGCTGCAAATGTTCACTTGGAGAGCTTGAAATCAAGCCACCACACAGAGACACTGCTCATCTCAAGACAGACCCCCAGCAGGACCTTGGCATAGTTTGGAGAGCAACAGCTGCCAGGGCAACCTGTAGTAACAAACACCCTCATCTTAAGTTCGGAGGAAGCCAAGTTGCTGGTAGTGTTCGCCGAGACAAAGCATCGTGTGATGTTACCTCTGCACAAGCATCTGGGAAAGCCAAACTGCCGGCCTGTTGCTAGGAGGATTGCAGTCATGGTTTTGAGTGAGCAAAGCCTTCGATGGAGCAATGGCCAAGGCAAAGCCTTACACTGTGGCAGACTGACATCCATGCATCTTTTTCGGGGAGGACCATCGATCTTGCTGGTGGTATCCCCCACTCACACTGTGCTATTTTCACCTTTGGAGAGGAAAGACAATGATATCTAATATAAATCTGTCATACCTAGAAAAATGTTTGTCCTTTGAATGTCAATAACATTATTAAAAAATAGTGTGAGTGGGATTGCATAACACACATGACCATAGTGCTACTCCCCAAAAGCATAGCCATGGAGCCAAGAATGTCTGTAGTTAGGTACAACGGTAAAACTCTGCCCAAAGGGAAATGGAGCATAGAGTTAAGGGTTGAGGTAAGCTGGGGGGGGGGGGAGTGGGGAAGGAACTTTTTTTTTTTTTTTCTATGCCTCCTTTCCCTTTCCGTGTAAGACTGATGGGAGATACATAATGTGACACTGATAAGAGATACTACCCAGGGCATCTGCTCTTGAAAAGGAGGCAAGACACAGATCTCAAAAAAATGGAGTTTGCTGCATCAAAGAGCACCAGAGAAGAGAACTGAGTTTAATTCACTTTTGTTCTTTTTTTAAAAAAAAATTTTTAATGCTTGTTTATTCTTTTTTTTTTTTTTTTTAATTTTTTTTTTAATGTTTTATTCATTTTTGAGACAGAGAGAGACAGAGCATGAACGGGGGAGGGGCAGAGAGAGAGGGAGACACAGAATTGGAAGCAGGCTCCAGGCTCTGAGCCATCAGCCCAGAGCCCGACGCGGGGCTCGAACTCACGGACCGCGAGATCGTGACCTGGCTGAAGTCGGACGCTTAACCAACTGTGCCACCCAGGCGCCCCGATGCTTGTTTATTCTTGACAGAGAGACAGACAGAACGTGAGCAGGGGAGAGGCAAAGAGAGAGGGAGACACAGAATCCAAAGCAGGCTCCAGGCTCTGAGATGTCAGCACAGAGCCCAACACGGGGCTCAAACTACCGAGCTGTGAGATCATGATCTGAGCCAGAGTTGGACACGCGACTGATTGAGCCACCCAGGTGTTCCTAATTCACTTTTGTTCTTAAAAAATAACAATTCCCTTTTGTTCTTTTTAAAAAGTTTTATTTGTTTACTTTGAGAGAGAGAGAGAAAGCGTGCAGCGGAGGGGCAGAGAGAGAGAGAGAGAGAGAGAGAAAGAGAATCCCAAGTAGGCCCCACACTGTCAGCACAGAACCCGATGTGCGGCTCCATGAGGTACTCAAACCCACGAACCTTGAGACCATGACCTGGGCTGAAATCAAGAGTCAGACACCCATGGGGCACCTGGGTGGCTCAGTCAGTTAAGCATCCAACTTCTGCTCAGGTCATGATCTCATGGTTCGTGAGTTCGAGCCCTGCATTGGGCTCTGTGCTGACAGCTCAAAGCCTGGAGCCTACCTCCAATTCTGTGTCTCCCTCTCTCTCTGCCCCTCCCCCACTCGTGCTCTGTCTCTCCCTCTCTCTCAAAAATGAATAAACCTTAAAAAAAAAAAAAAGATGCCCAACCAACTGAGCCACCCAGGTGCCTCTTACTTTTGTTCTTAAACACCAGTATATGAACAGGAGCCATCCACATCACTGGGAGAACTCATTGCTTAATAAAGATTCCCAGATATCACCCCTGGAGATTCTCATTCAGTATGTCTAGGACCAGGCTTGGGCATCTATATCTTCAACAAACTCACCAAGTAACACGTGGCCAGGTTTGGGAAACTTAACAGGTTTGCAGTGGTGTGCTCTTCCTTGAAGCAAAATTTCAGTTCAGTGATGAGAGTCTGAGAAGTGTCAAAAGATAAACTGAGGCATACTAATAAATTTGAGAGTTTTACCAGAACCTGATTCTAATTCAGCACCACCAGAACAGAAGTAGTTAGGAGTACTCCACTGACAGGATCTCAAGAAAAGACTTTCATAGAAAAGAGACAGGAGCAAATCAAGTGTATTGTTTAATTGGCTATAGCTTAAGTGGTTTCTGTATTTGGGAAAGCCTAATTGGCTGTTTGGTTGTCCTTAGACTTTGATTTCTTAATCTTGAGATGCTTACAGGCTTAGGTTTTGGTTGGCTTATACAGGATGTTAAGGCATTAGAACCACTTTGCTTTAATAGATTTCTTGTTTATTTTTTATTTTATTTTATTTTTTTAATTTTTTTTTTAACGTTTATTTATTTTTGGGACAGAGAGAGACAGAGCATGAACGGGGGAGGGGCAGAGAGAGAGGGAGACACAGAATCGGAAACAGGCTCCAGGCTCTGAGCCATCAGCCCAGAGCCCGACGCGGGGCTCGAACTCACGGACCGCGAGATCGTGACCTGGCTGAAGTCGGACGCTTAACCGACTGCGCCACCCAGGCGCCCCTAGATTTCTTGTTTAATTTAACACAAGATAGAGGGATGTGGCATGTGAGGAAAGATTTGGTGAGAAGATCTAGAAGGGTCCATGAGGTTCAGAGTGGTTCCATGCCCTATGAGGGCACCATGAACTGGGGCAACATTCTGAGCTGTGGTCCAGGGCCCATGTGAGACTGTGTGTTGATCCCAGTTGCCAGCAGGGTGTTCTGAGTAGAGTTGTGTCCATGGCTGATTGGAATGGCCAAAGAGCCAAAGGCCAAGGCCAAACAAAGGTCAGAATCCCTGATTTTAGGACACCAGGGAACTGCATCCTATATACCTATACCTTATGAATACCAGGACACAGAAAATGAAATGGTTATCTATCAACTATTTATCTATTTTTTAAGTTTATTTATTTTGAGAGAGAGACAGAGACAGAGAGAGAGAGTGAGGAAGGGGCAGAAAGAGAGGGAGAGAGAGAATCCCAAGCAGGCTCTGCACTGACAGCCTAGATATGGGACTCAAACTCATGAACCATGAGATCATGACCTGAGCAGATATTGGACACTTAACTGACTGAGCCACCCAGGCGCCCCATCATCTATTTTAACTAGGCATCTGAGGCTGAGGTGCTTCAGTCAGAATTCCACAGAAGACAATGGGGTCCACACTGGTGAACATAAAACCAAAACATGGATGTGGCACATATCATGTGCTTCTAGGTGCTTTCCACATACTCATTTCGTTCTCAGAACAACTCTATGAGCTAGATAATATTCTTTCATACAGATAAGGAAAATGAGACTCAGAAAGATCAAGTAACTCACTCATGTTTACATAGCTAACCAGTTGAAACACAAATTCTCAGGGCACCAAGAAAAAGTCCATGATTTTTTTTTTCATGATATTTTTATGGAGAATATTTCTCTGGATTATCATGATTAAGTCATCAGTTATTGATAAAGAAGACCTGAGAATAAGATGTTGGGTGAATGATCTACCCTAATTCAGCCCTTGGTTATTCTGGCTGTTTTTCTGCTTTTTGGGTTCAGGTGTTTTTGTTTTTGTTTTTGTTTTATTTCCCACAAAGCAAATTTTTTGCCTCTGACCAGTGTTGTTGGATTTTACCTGTAATTCTGCCATGTCATGTTCAGGGAATTCAAATTCCCTGTTCAATTTGTTTAGGCAAATAAAGTAAAGGAGACTAGAGATATAGCTCAGGGAGGTTATGTGAAATTAAGGCGGCAAGGGAGGGTACACAATATGGTACAATAGAAAGGGCAATAGTCTTGGAGCTGTCCTGAGGTCTTGCATGATTTATTTAACTTCTGAATCTCAGTTTTCACATCTGTAAAATGGCAATAAGTATTTCATCTTGTTGGGCTGTTGTGAGGTTTTAGATATTATACTCATATTTAACACATAAATGCAATCACACTGCTACTGACAGGCAGAGCCAGGATTTGTAGGTTGTGGACCTGTGTCTTTGTGCAGCTAAGGGCCACATTTGTTCTCCTATAACACTCCCACCTTGGAATCTTCAGGGGCATGAACCACAGCTGTACTCCATGTGGTCTGAGGCAAACTTCCAGCCCCAAAGGGCTGTTCTGTTTCATTCTCTGACACTGGGTCATTCTCCTCAAGGTAGGAGATGGAGAAATTTTACCCCCTCACTCCTCTGTCTTGGTTTGACTGTCTAGGGCAAGGAGCTCCATTTTAGAAGGATGAGTCGGCAATGTCATGTCTTTCTCTGATGGCTTGGGGCTCTATCCTGCCATACTAAGCAGAACCTGATTTTAAATTGAAAAGGGAGAGGAAAATAAATGCGTTCATTTGTTTAAAATTCTGAGCAGCTGAGTTCATTTAAAGTAGGTTTAAGAGGCCAGAGCTCCAGCTTCCATTCCCACATAAGCCATGAATGGAAAAACCATTTATGCCACATGTTGTGTTTGAACCTATTTTATGGCTGCTTTTATTCGTCATTCTCTTTCTCTCCTAAAGAGCAAATACTGCAGCTTGTCCCATAGACTACTTTATTGCTTTCTGTGTAGCTTATGCCTTATCCTAGTTCCCACTATACCACAAGCTGAGCATCCTTGGGAAGTTATTTCACTATCAGTTTCTTTATCTTTAAGGGTTATAATCCACTTACCATAATACCTTGTATGTAGTAAGCAGTCAGTAAATATTAGCCAATATCATTAAGAGTATATTTCCACTTTCCTATGTGACCAACTTGAATTAAGACCATTGATTCTTTGCAAATCTATGGGAAAGTCTACTTTCTGACAGTGTAAATGATGGTTAGTGACAGATGGGGCTCTCAGCAACTAAACTGATTTCATTCATGATTGATTACTGTGATTTCACCTCAAAAGCACCATCTCAGGAAATAACTCTTAAACTTGCTAAGTCTAAGCTCAAATCACCTCCTTTGTGAATCCCTTTTTAACAATAACCCCTTCTTTTAAATCCTAAAGCATTGATGTCCTCTCTCACACAATTTTGCACATGAATTTATGCTTGTTGAGTAAATAATTACTGTTTTATTGGTTCATTTACATATATTATCATCATGAAGGCATTCGCTTTTTCAACCAACTTTTGACTATCTTCAGCATACCAGGAATTGAGTTCTCCAATGAGATTTATAATTCTTCAGAAGTGGGTCTCTCACTTCTTTGAGTTTCCTGAAAGTCCTGCATAGGTCGGGGCACACTGGAGGGAACCTCAGAGTTCTACACAATTACTATGTCCTTGAAAAATGAATACAATAGACTTTAATGGGTAAATTTTCTATTCAGTAGTTGAGGGGGCTGCTGAGTGGAGTCTATTATGAACGGCTTCGCCAGGTGAAGAGTTCTTTTGCAAAGCGAAAGAATGACCCATTCCTTTTTCAAATACCGTCTGCGTGCATTCAGAATTTTTTTTTTTTTAATTTTTTTTTTTCAACGTTTATTTATTTTTGGGACAGAGAGAGACAGAGCATGAACGGGGGAGGGGCAGAGAGGGAGGGAGACCAGAACCGGAAACAGGCTCCAGGCTCTGAGCCATCAGCCCAGAGCCTGACGTGGGGCTCGAACTCACGGACCGCGAGATCGTGACCTGGCTGAAGTCGGACACTTAACCGACTGCGCCACCCAGGCGCCCCCAGAATTTTTTATATCAGGTTAACTCGTAACACACAGGTACGACTTCGCTTTTTGACGTCACGGGTCCTTGAACTTCGGCTGACAGAGAGTCCCGCTAGGGGGCGCACGACTGCCCACACAGATTCCACCCGCACTGCGCAGCCTCCGTCCAGGCGTGGGCGGGAATCCCCTGGCGGTCGCGCGTGACGTTACCGGAGGGCGCGGTCCGTGAATGGGGGCGGGGCCACTCCGAGCTTCTTTCTCCTAAAGTAGGTTGCCAGCGGGAGGCGGCGGCTGCTCCTCCGCAGTGTTGGGAAGATGGCGCCGCCGGTGACGGAGCGGGGGCTGAAGAGCGTGGTGTGGCAGAGTGAGTGCGGTGGGGCAGGGGCTGAGAGAGGGAAGGCCAGGAGGCCGCCGCGCCGTGCCTTGCTATCCTGCCCCAGACCAACAGTCTCTTGGGAAGCCGCCGCGGGCACTTGTTGCTTTGGGACCCAGGTCCCTGTTAGGACTTTTTCGTGCTCGCCTTCCCAACCCTATTTCCTGCTAGCCTCAGGGATGGGCAGGGTGCGGGAGCCTGTGGCCTTCTAGCTGTCGTCTGGCACCCCGTCGCCTCGGCCCGGCTCTGGCCCCGAGGCCCCGCCCTGGGTGAGCGGCCCCCAGCCCGGATTCTTCTCCCTCGGCCCTTGTGACTATCCTCGGCGTTGCTCTCGACGCTCCTTGGTTCCCCCCCCCACCCCCGGAGCCCCACCAGTCGGTGATGTCTCTGCACCCAGTACGGTCTGGGCACTGTGTTTCTGTAACTCGCCCCTCCCCTTCTCCTCACACTTGTTTCCAAAGACTGCTTGCTATGTTTCTTCATTTTAGTACCAAGCAGGGTTCTGGAACTACACTTTTCAATGTCTTCTAATAGATAAAACAACAACAACAACAACAACAAACGCTGACTGTTGAACAGATCCTTCTTCCTGTGTTTCTAGAGGAGCTCACTTTTCTAAAGAGTTCATGAGAAGGAGCCATTTGGATGATTAAATCTCAGGGCAAAAGCTGCACCTTCACATCTCTGTCTGTACTCTGAGGGCCACTCACTGCTGTTAGGGCTGTATTACTGCTTGTTGGTTGATATTCTGCTCTTCTGCCATGTCACCTACGACTTTCATAAAAATCGCTCCAAACTTAGGTCAGCTAGGTTAGAGAATGAAACCACCAAACCGGAAGAACCATCATTGTTTGGCAGCTGCGTTGAAAGTAATTATGGCCTAGTAGTGGAAAGGGAGTGACATCTAATTAGTATCTCTGACTCCGGCTTGTTGAGCAAAGGACAGAAGTGACTGAGTCAACAAAATTTTGGGAGATACAGTTCCTCGTGCAAGATTAGAACTCCACATCAGTAACTGTCATAGTGCTGAACGTACTAGAACGAGTGTATAAATAAAAGGGGGGAAAAGGTTATGAGACATCTTTTTTAAAAAATTGATAATTATAAGGTTGGCATTCTGTTTTTTTAAGATTTGCATGGGTGGGTTTTAAGATTTGGTAAGATTTTTATTTGTTTTATATATATATATATATATATATATATATATATATATATATGTTTATTTTTGAAAGAGAGAAAAAGCGCAAGCAGGGGAGGGGCAGAGAGACAGAGACACAGAACCCCAAGTAGGCTCTAGGCTCTGAGCTGTCAGCACAGAGCCCCACGCAAGGATGGAACCCATGAACCCTGAAATCGAGACGTGAGCCAAAGTTGGACACTTAACTGAGCCACCCAGGTGCCCTGTAAGATTTGGTAATATTTTTAAATCACAGTCATACTTAAAGTACATTTCTTTGAAAATGGGTAGTGAATTGTATTGTGTAAATAGTTTGCAAGATGAACATGGTCCTTAACATCAGTATTTATGAGGAAAAAAGGTTAATGATAGTAACATCAGTTTTGATAGCATGGAAACTGGGCAAGAGGGAGATTTTAGAGATAAGAAAATTTCCATCTAGCGCTATTAACTTGAAGCAGCACCAGGATGTCAGATGGAGTGTAAGATAAGACAGAAGAGTGAAGGGAAGGAAAGCAATGTTGAGGTTAAAAAATAGTTCTTTGCGGGGCGCCTGGGTGGCGCAGTCGGTTAAGCGTCGTTCGAGCCCCGCGTCGGGCACTGGGCTGATGGCTCAGAGCCTGGAGCCTGTTTCCGATTCTGTGTCTCCCTCTCTCTCTGCCCCTCCCCCGTTCATGCTCTGTCTCTCTCTGTCCCAAAAATAAATAAACGTTAAAAAAAAAAAATAGTTCTTCGAATCTTTGTATAAATAGAAACATGAGCAAAACACAAGATGACATTCATTCAGCATTTAGGGAGTAGAAAGAGAGAAAGAAGGGGGACTATGAGTTCTGTTAGCAAAAGATGACAGAGTCTGTAAGAAATGATGAAGGAATATCCTAAGAGGTAGGAGAAGCATACATTTGACTGGGGAAAGGTTTTGCTAGGTTGAAGATAGTACAGTTGAGTCGTGGTAGAAAGATAATTTACTTAATCTTCAGTTTACCTAAAATGTAGGGACAAGGAAACTAATATTTCTTGAACATTTATTCTGTGCCAGGCTTTATTCTTTACATCTTTTAAAACTTGATAAGAATTATTATCTTTATTTCATAGACATTAAAACTGATACATCTGTTATCGTAGCTGTATTAATCATAATAGCCAAAAAATCAAACAACCCAAATATCCACAGATTGATGAATAGGTAAATAACAAGTGGTATATCCCAAAAATGGAATATCAGGCAATAAAAAGGAATGAAGTACTGATACATGCTACAGTATTGATGAATCTTGAAAAAGTTGTGCCAAATGAAATAAGCCATTCACAAATAACCACTGTGTGAGTCCATTTACATTAAATATCCAGAATTGACAATATATAGAGACAGAAAGTAGATGAGGAGTTGTGTATGTTGGAAGGTGTAGGGGGTGGGGAGATTCAGGGATAATGGCTAAGGAGATGGTTTCCTTTTGGACGAGTGAAAATATTCTAAGTTGATTATTATGATAGATACACAACTCTGAATATACTGAAAACCATTTATTGTACGCTTTGGGTTAATTATATGCTATGCAAATTATATCTTTTTTTTTTTTAATTTTTTTTTTTTCAACGTTTATTTATTTTTGGGACAGAGACAGAGCATGAACGGGGGAGGGGCAGAGAGAGAGGGAGACACAGAATCGGAAACAGGCTCCAGGCTCTGAGCCATCAGCCCAGAGCCCGACGCGGGGCTCGAACTCACGGACCGCGAGATCGTGACCTGGCTGAAGTCGGACGCTTAACCGACTGTGCCACCCAGGCGCCCCGCAAATTATATCTTAATAAAGCTATTTTTTAGAAAACTGATAGAGGTATTAAATATAGACTTAGTATTCCACACCCAGATCTTCCTTCTTTTTTTTTCCCCACACCTAGATCTTTCTGACTGCAGAGTTAACATGTCATGTGTCTATGACTTTCTGTAATGTTTAAACCTTAGTTCAGAGCCTTATGCCCACTTTGTTGAAGTAACCTCCTAACTAAGCCTCCAAGCACCTATTCTTTCTCACTCCAGTCTATCTGGCCAGTCGCTGCCAGAATAATTTTCCTGTAACAGTGCTGTGCTGAGATCATGCTCAACTGTTTGAAGACCTGCAGAGAGAGACCCCTCCAGTTGTGTAGAGATAATTTCAGATGCTTAGTCTGCTTTTGAAGACTTACAACCTGACAGTAACCTACCTTGTTATCTACCTTTCCCTTGTGTGATCTTGATGTTCAACTAGTCACTCTTATTGAAATCTTCTGCCTCTACATCTGTATGCCAATTCCTGTCTAGAATGCTTGCCTTATGCCTGTTCTTCACCTATCCAAACTCTAGCTAGCCTTCAAGTCTTGGCTTAAATGGGGCTATTATCACCATAGTGACTTCTTATTTTAACCTAGCCTCTTATATTTCTGTAGCATTTGATTTATCCTTCCAAAATGGCACTTCTCACTACTGCCTCATGTGAGCATCTTGATAAGCTTCTTAAAGGTGGGTCCACCAGTTTTTCTTCTAGAGCTTTAAATTTGGAACAGGCCCTAGAAAAATGGAAATGTTTGTTAAAAGTAAACAGTAGACCAGCTTTATAATTTTCTCCATTTTTTGCTACCTAAAGTCCCCATTTACTCAATAAATATTACTGAATTCCTGTGGAAATACAGCAATAGAAGGCAGACAAGTTCCCAGCCTTCTTGAAGCTTGCATTCAAGTGGAAAATAATAGAAAATAAATCTGTAAACATAGAATAAACATTATTTCAGTTTGTGATATATATAGAGAGAGGGGGCTACTTTGGATAGATGGATCAGGAAAGGTTTTCTCTGAGTAGGTGATATTTGAGCTGAGACCTAAAACCTGAGAAGGGATCAGCCTTTAGGGACTATCTCAAAACACTTAAAAAAAAAAAAAAGCTTTAATATTTTGAGTGCAAAGGCTATATTTATTTACAAAACGAATTTCTATACTTAAAATCAGTGAAGTTTCTAGTGCTCAATATTGCTCCCTTGCCACTTTTTACTACAGGAAAGTGGTAGCAAAAATATCACTGATAAAAGGGTTTAAATAAAAATTTGATGAAGTTTATTTAAAAAATAACAAGAGTAATTAAATCAACTACAAAGCAAGCTCAAGCCACCTGTGGCATTTTTCCCCCTTAGTGCAGTCTTTTTTTTCCCCTTATCTATAAACAATAGTCTAGTGTCTGTGATTCATACCACATATTTGACAAATGTTAAGAGAAAATTAACCCAGAAAAATTACAAGTAAAAGTAATCAGAATGTATAAGCCAGTTCTTTACATGTTTCCCCTTTTTCCCCTTTTTTCACATTTTCTTTTAGTTCTTGTATAGCTACAGATACATTTTTTTGTCATTCTGTGATTTCCTTTTTAAAAATATCTAATGTTGACATGGCATTTTCCATGCCATTTCATAGTCTTTGTAATGATCATTTTTAAGTACTTAAAAAAATTTTTTTTAAGTTTATTTATTTTGAGAGAGCAAGTGGGGTAGGGGCATAGAGAGAGGGGAGAGAGAGAATTTCAAGCAGGCTCTATGTCATCAGCACAGAGCTTGATGCGGGGCTTGAACTCATGAACTGTGAGATCATGATGAGCTGAAATCAAGAGTTGGACGCTTAACTGACTGAGTTACCAGGTCCCCCTTAAGTGTTTTTAAATACCTGACTTGGTAAAGAAATTTAGATAGCAGAAAAGATTACACAGCCTCCCTTTTCTGACACAACTACTCTTGGGTTTCTTACAAATTCTTCTAAAGTTTTCTATGCAAATATAAGCATGTGTAAAGCATTTTTGTTTTAATTATTTTAGTTTTATGTGTTTTTTTCATTCTGGTCACTTCTTTAAGTTTATCTTGTTGAGCAAAATTGTATACTTTAATTTTTGGATTTTTCCAGTCCCACAGAGTTATTTAAATCAGTATTTATTGAGTATCTACTCTTTCCTGTACACTATTTCAGGTGCATATCCCTTGACTTCCTGCAATTCATAGTTCAGTGAGAGGAGACGGTACACAAGTACTAACTAAGTACTATATTAGCATTGTGGAAAGGGAGAGGAAAAGAAAAAGGAATTATTTCCTCTGTGGGAGTGGATCAGGGAAGACTCCCAAGAGGAAGTGCCATTGGAAGGTGGTAAGATTTTGCCAGACATAGGGAAATTTGAGCCAAATTTGGCCCAAAGAGGAAAAAGTGCATGAGTTTTTTGGAAGAGGGAATAGTTCCTTTTGAGTATAGGGTATTTGTTGCAAGGAATAGGGTGATGAAGACTAAAAGGTAGGTTGGAGCTAAATAGAGTAGACATCAGGCAGTGGGGAGCCAGTAAAAAGGAAAGGTTTGTTTTTTTTTTCTTTCAAATATCAGTCACTACTATTTTTGAGATTCTGTTGAAACAGTGCTGAAAGGAAGTCATTTTCTTGTTTCTGTTTTGAAGGGAAATGACTCTAAGATTTCATTACGTGTAATGGTAAAATGCACTACTGCTAAGTGTACAGCTGGATGAATTTTTATCCATGTTAACTACCACCTAGATCAAGTTACAGAACATTTTCAAGTACTCCATAATCCTTCCCTCTCCTCTAAAAATCCTAAATTTTTAGATAGTCTAAAATAGTCTAAATAGTCTAATAGTCTAAATCCTACCCTCTCCTCCAGAGTAACTACTCTTCTGACTCATACTGTCATTATGAATAATTTTCTAACAGTGGCTTTTTATTTTACACTTTTATGTTTATGAGAGAAACCCTCTAAACCTTACATTGTTATTTTCTTTACAGAAGTAAATACAGAATTTACTAACCCCCTACCAAGAAATATTAGCTCTTTAATGTTTGTCTTTGTATACATTTTAGTAGGTCTTCTATTAGTTCTCAGTTTTCATATGTTCTACTTTAATACAGTTTTTATTTTTATTTATTTTTTATTTTTTCATACAATTTTTAGTGTACCTTGATAGCCCTAAGTGGTCTTTTTCATGCACAATTCAATTTGTTTTTATTAAGCTGACTAATAATGAGTATTGCATTTGTCTTTGCCCCAGGCCTCTGGCTCTACCTTTATAAAGATTCTTACCTGTTCACTAAATAACTTGGGCCACAGGCCTGCAGAATCTGTTAGAATCATAATTAGGAATTTAATAATATATTTTGGTTTTCTGAGAATGTAAACTCTTTGTAGCCTACAAGTCTGCTTTTGATTTTTGGCTTTTTGATTTTTCATTATGCATTACTTATAAAAGCTGGTTTATTATTTCTCCTCATTGGACTAATAGTTGGAAGACTTGATTTCCACTCCAGATTGTACTTCACTTTCCTAGCCTAAACAATGAAGAGTTTGAGGGGCGCCTGGGTGGCGCAGTCGGTTAAGCGTCCGACTTCAGCCAGGTCACGATCTCGTGGTCCGGGAGTTCGAGCCCCGCGTCAGGCTCTGGACTGATGGCTCAGAGCCTGGAGCCTGTTTCTGATTCTGTGTCTCCCTCTCTCTCTGCCCCTCCCCCGTTCATGCTCTGTCTCTCTCTGTCCCAAAGATAAATAAAAACGTTGAAAAAGAAAATTAAAAAAAAAAACAAAAAAACAATGAAGAGTTTGAACTACATGTTCTCTAAGTCTTTTTCAACTTGAATTCTTCATGATTCCATTTTTTAGATCTTCATTTTGTTATATTTTCTTTATTTTTTTTAGATCTTCATTTTGTTATATTTTCTTTATTTCCACTTAGATTCCTGATAGTTTTCACTTATGCCATGGTTTTCTTTTATGCCATGGTTGTTTTGTTTAGGTCATAAATATTTAATATTAGGTTTTCATTGTTTAATGACATTTTACAAATTTTTGTCTTAAGGTATTTGTTCTGACATCTACTTAGCATGATTCTTTGCTCCTTATTTATTTACTTAGGCATGATCGTAATCCAACTTTAGCAAGTTAAAATGAATTCCATATGTATTAAAGATCTAAAATGTAAAATAAAACAATAAAATGGGGAGAAAATATAGAGTAACATGGGTTACACTTTTAAAAAAATTGATAACCCAAATCCCATAAAAAATTTGTTAAATAAAAATTATAAATTCCTATATGGTAGAAGACACCATTAACAAAAAAATCAAGAGCTAAACTCTAGATTCAAAGAAAATATTGACCACACATAGAAGAGAAAGGGTCAATCTGTAGAGAGTATCTGCGCATTGATAAAGAGAAGATAATGACACAATAGAAAAATATAGGATGTGAACAGGTGACTTGCAGATTAGGACATTCAGTTGATTGTTTTTGAGTGGAAATGCAAATAAAGACGAGTTCCTCTTTTTAACCCATCAGACTGACATGCTATCGTTGGGAAGTTTGCTGGTGGGAATGTGTATTGTTAAAAACTTTTGACAAAGCATTTGGCAATGTATAGTAACACGACAGACACATCTTTTGATGCCAGCATTCTCCCTTATGGGAACCTTTGCTTCAGAAATAAAAGTCTGGGCACTTGGGTGACTCAGTTGTTTGAGACTAGATTTCAGCTCAGGTCATAATCCCAGGGTCATAGGATTGAGCCCCAAGTTGGGCTCTACACCGACCAACGCTGTGCATGGAACCTGTTTGGGATTCTCCCTCTCCCTCTCTCCCCCTCTCCTTCCTCTGCCCCTCCCCGCGCTCTCTCTCTCTCTAAAATGAAGAAATAAAAGTATTGATAATAAAGATATATGTATAAAGATCTTCACTGCAACATTATAGTGGCAAAAACGGAAACAGGATGACTGCCTCTCATAGAGGAGAATAGTTGAATAAATAATGGTGTGCCTGCACTAAGAAATATTATGTAGCTATTAAAAAGAATTATTTAAATCTATATGTTTATATGCTGTATAAAGGGTATCCATGATGTATATTTATTGAAAAAAGCAAGTGATAGAGTAGTGTGTATATGTTGATTATCATTGTAATAATTTGATTATTAGAAAAAACTCAGATGTTAGAAGCAGGGGTGCACTTGGGTGATAAATTGGAGTGGGTGGCAGAGACTGGTACTGTTATGGTGTTGGTCCAAGGAAGAAGGCCAAAATGTGGCAAAGGAGGTAGAAGATGGCTGAGAGTATGAGAGCAGTTCTGGAGAATAAATAGGATTTAAGCTGGGGGAGAGTCATCCTAGACTCGGATTCAGGTCTAGGAGACTAGGTAGTATCTTTATTGATAAAGGGAAAGTGAAGGAACAGTTTTGGAGAGAAGGTTTAAAATACAGTGAGTGTAAGTGCAAGTTGAGGTATCTAGAAAGCAGATGGAGATACATAGGTTTAAATTACAGAAAAGGGAGCTGAATTTGACATCTGGATTTAGATAAGGAAGACCAGATAAAGAGAAAAGGGTACCTTTTCCAGGTCCCTGTTGAGATTGTCTTTAGTACTAGTATTTTTTTCCCCTCTTATTTCCTAATTTATGATTTAAACATTGCTAGGCATTTTTGTTTCCTAAAAAACTGTTATTTACAGATGATTTAGTATTTTCCAGACAAATCAGTTTCTCTTACAATGTTACCATGTTTATTAATACTTCCTCTGTGGTTTAAGATAGTTGTGCAAGTATACTTTCTGCATTGCTGATGCTGCACAAAACTTGGTTAGCTCTGTTCTCATTTTTCCCTTCCATGTTTTCATTTCCTCTTTGGCATTAGTTTTTTGGGTTTTTTTGTAATGTTTGTTTATTTTTGAGACAGAGAGAGAGAGAGCATGAGCGGAGGAGGGGGAGAGAGAGAGAGGGAGACACAGAATCCGAGGCAGGTTCCAGGCTCTGAGCTGTCAGCACAGAGCCCGATGGGGGCTCGAACTCACAAGCTGTGAGATCATGACCTGAGCCGAAGTCTTACTGAGCCACCCCGGCATCCCATCTTTGGCATTAGTTTTAAACACATTTCCTTTTGCATTTAGGAGAAACAGGATGAGCAAAGAGAGTAGTTGGTATTAATAGATAATTATTTGGATATCATTTGGACTGGTGGAAGATCAACTTAGAGAGTAGGCAGAGGCCACTTGGTACAGGAGGTTGAATAGTAAAATCTAGATTTTATTCTGAGGCAAGAGTGAGCATTTGAGGGAATTTAGGTGGGCATTGATTAAGAAATTTGTGCTTCAGGAAGATCACTGACAGCAATGTGGAAAATGGATTGAACCAGGCAAAAGGATTGGAGGTAGAAAGCAGGAAATCCAGGGGCACCTGAGTGGCTCAGTTGGTTAAGCATCTGACTCTTGATTTTGGCTCAGGTTATGATCTCGCGGTTATGAGTTTGAGCCCCGCATTGGGCTCTGCACTGCCAGTGTGCAGCCTGCTTGGGATTCTCAATCTCTCTCTCTCTCTCTCTCTCCCCCTCTCCTTCCCTCCCTTTCTCTGTCCCTACCCTGCTCATGAGCTCCTTCTCTATCCCTCCCTCCCTCCCTCCCTCTCTCTCTCCCTCCCTCTCTCTCTCTCTCTCTCTCTCTCAAAATTAAATAAACTTAAAAAAAAATTAAAAGCAGGAAATCCGGAGTCTATTATAGTAGTTGAGTGAGAGATGATGAGAACCAAGGCAATGCTGAGGACTGTGGCAGTCACCAGAAAGAACAATCAACACTGCATGATTATTGGATATGGGAGATGGAGGAACTATCCAAAGACTATGACTAAGAAAATGTCACTAAAACTCTTAGAGAAGTCTAAAGCAGTTTTTAGGGAACTATAATCTCAATTTGAGGCAGGTAGGTGCTTAAACCTGTACTGTATAATTGAATGATGGAGAGTTAGATTTGCAAAAAATTGAAGACTGATGGGGGTTAGGGGGAATGAGGAGAAGCTGGTCCAAGAGTACAGACTTCAGTTGGTAGAGGAGTAAGTTCTGGAGATCTAATGAACAGTATTGTGATTACAGGTAGCAGTACTACTGTACTGTATACTTGGAAAGTTGCTAAGGTAGATCTTAAATGTTCTCACCTCCCGAAATCACTAAAAGAATGGTAATTATCTGTTAACTAACATTACGGTGGTAATTATGTTGCAGTATGTGTATCAGATCAACACATTATATATTTTGAAGTTGTGTTATGTGTCAGTTGTATCTCAGTAATGTTGGGAAAAATTGAAGGCTAGATCTAATAGACGAAACTTTTAAGGACAAATATGGTTTCTGAGAAAGAGACTAGAGCAAGCAGAGAGTAAGAGAATTGAATTAAATATATCCATATTTGGGGTGCTAGAGAAATGGATGTAAGGTCAAATAATTTTCATTAGTATTTGGAGGAAATACCTTTTTAAAAAGTTGTCATATTAGTTGATGTGATTTCCTTTGACTCCCCTCCAAACATACCTTACCTTTGACCATATTACTTTTTTTGGGTGCACCTAATTTCTAGTCCACAAAACTGGTTGTTTTTCATTTATTGGTTTTTTTTGAAGTTTATCTATTTTTGAGAGAGAGAATCCCAAGCAGTCTCCATACTGAGAGCATGGGGCTCCATCCCAGGAATTGTGAGATCATGACTTGAGCCTAAATTAAGAGTTGGATGCCCAACTGATTGAGCCACCCAGGTGCCCCTATGTTTTGTTGTTAAGATGCTAACACTAACACTGTCTAGGTATCTTCATATTCCAAGGCAGCACTATCTAGTAGGAATATAATGCAAGCCACATATATAATTTAAAAGTTTCTAGTAGCCACATTAAAAAAGAGAGAGAGAGAAACGGATGAAGATAATTTTAATAATAAATTTTTCAAAATATTTATTTGGGGGGAGGGGGCAGAGAGAGAGAATCCCAAGCACTCAGTGTGGAGGCTCATGCAGGGCTCAGTCTCATGACCACAAGATCACAACCTGAGCCCATATCAAGAGTCAGATGCTTAACCAACTGAGCCAACCAGGTGCCCCTAATAATAAATTTCTAAAATATTCTCATTTAAACATGTAAATATAGAAAATTAATTATATTTTCTATTCCTTTTTTTTGTACTAGGTCTTTGAAATCTGGTGTGTATTTTATACTTACAGGACATCTCAGTTCAGGCTAGCCATACTTTAAGTGCTTAATGGCAACATGTGATGAGTTTTTACCATATACATCAGTGCAGTTTCTAAGGGTTTAAAGACTATAATGAGATGAGTTCTTCCTAGGGAACTCTTCAATCTGCTCCATCATAAATTCCATGAGCATTTATTTCTTTGATTTTCAGCTTGTTTGAGGTATACAGAAATAAAGCAAGCTTAGAGAGGGAAGTGGCATAGTATTTTAGTGTCTGAACTCTGCCTGAGAAAATCCTTTATCTCTGCCTATAGAGTAGAAGAAACCAGTGCTTTGGGTTTAAATTCCCAAATACTAAACACTTTAGTCTTTTGCTGTAATTCTCATTTAACATTATAATCTTCCTGGCAGGGGCGCTTGGGTGACTTAGTCAGTTGAATGTCTGACTTTGTCTCAGGTCATGATCTCACAGTTCCTGAGTTTGAGCCCTGCATCAGGTTCTGTGCTGACTGCCTGGAGCCTGCTTTGGATTCTGTCTCCCTCTCTCTCTGCCCCTCCCCCACTCGTGTGCACTTGTGTGCGCACGTAGTCTCTCTTTCTCTCTCTCAAAAATAAATAATAAACATTTAAAAAAGCTACAGTCTTCCTAACAAACACATATAAGCACCTTAACTAGTATTTCTTAACACTTTCAAGCCTTTCCAATCAAATAAAACCTTCCAGATCACACTTCTTATGATGAGTATTAGTAATCCTTATTAAATATACCCTCTGCTTGAACATGTCATTTAATGTGATGCCAAAAATTGATGGCAAGCATTAACTTAAAACAGTTAAAGTTTAGGTATTAAATTAAGAAGTAGAAAAGTTTATCTTTTAATTTTTTTATTATTTTTTTTAAGTTTATTTACTTATTTAAGTAATCTCTATACTCTCCCTGGGGCTCAAACTTACAACCCTGAGATCAAGAGTCGCATGTTTTGACTGAGCCAGCCAGGCCTACCCAAGAAGTAGGAAAGTTTAAATGAATTATATAAACATCTCATTACCAGGAATTAATGAAATTAGAAGTTACTGTAATTTACATTTTAATTATATTTTATTTGTTACATACTACATATCAGTTTTCAAAATTGAAAATTAGTAAAACTTTGTGAGGAATTGTCTTACTATGAGGTAGAACAACAGATATTTGTGTTGATTGCCTATGTGTGTTATTTAATACATCAGAAAAAAATTTTTGTTTATCAGTGAACTAATTTGAAAAATATGCTTAGGTTAATTTTAAAAATCATTACAAGGAACATGTTAATATTTATCGATTATAAATCAAGACTGAATATCTGTATCCTAATGTTGTAATATAAATTGTTGAAATTGTAATGCAGTAAACCAGGAAGAAAAGTGCTTACCCAATTTTGATTGTCAGATATAATTTAGCAATGGGCTAGTTAGGGATTTTCCTATGAGTTTTTTTGTTTTCATCTTGTTTACTTGGGGTTTAAGTAGAATAGGAAAAAGCAAATCAGATAATAGTTTCAGAAATATTTCCAGATATATTTATATACTTATATTAATATTTTATAATACTTTTTTTAAACTTTTTAAAAAATATGTTTTTAATGTTTATTTTTGAGAGAGAGAGAAAGAGACAGTGTGAGTAGGGAAGGGACAGAGAGAGAGAGAGGGATGGAGACACAGAATCTGAAGCAGGCTCCAGGCTCCGAGCTGTCAGCACAGAGCCCAACACGGGGCTCGAACTCACAAGCCATGAGATCATGACCTGAGCCAAAGTCAGATGCTTAACTGACTGAGCCACCCAGGCATCCCTTAACTTTTTTTTTTTTTTTTAATGTTTGTTATTTATTTTTGAGAGCAGGAGAGACAGAGCAGGAACGGGGAAGGGGCAGAGAGAGAGGGAGACATAGAACCTGAAGCAGGATCCAGGTTCCGAGCTGTCAGCACAGAGCCTGACTCAGGGCTCGAACCCAAGAACTGTGAAATCATGACCTGAGCCGAAGTTGGACGCTTAACCTACTGAGCCACCCGGGTGCCCCTATAATACTTTAATTCTCAAAAATTTAAAAATATATTACAGTTTAAATATAGGTTAGGTATTAAAAAGAACTGAATTTTTACTTAGAGTTTAACAGGTATATATACTTTTTATGTAAGTTAGCAGATTTTCAAATTGGGTACTTCCCCAATCTTTTTGCTCTTTCAGTAGTTATTATTATGTTTCTAATTGTTGATTTAAATTTGTAAATAATTGTGTTTTTTGTGTTTTTTGTGTTTTTTTTTTTTTGCCAGAGATAAAAGCAACAGTGTTTGATGACTGCAAGAAAGAAGGCGAATGGAAGGTAGAATGCATATTTTGCCCTTTAATTGAGGACATCAATCTATTGTCCTTATTATACTTCTGTAAGAGTGTAGAGTCTGGAACCATACTGACTGCATTCACATCATAGCTTCACCACTTGATAGCTGTGGCTTCTTAGGCAAATTGCTTGACCTCTCTGTTATTTGTCTCTAAAATAGGGATAGTCTTACCTCATAGCATAGTTGTAAAGATTAAATTAATTAATCCGTGGAAAATAAGAACAGCACCTGGAACAATTATTATTTTGTAAGTGACATTTTATAATTGTAAGAAATTTGATGTTAAACACAAGATACATTTAAAATGAACAAGTTTTCTGCTTCAAAATGGAAATGTTTCTATTTGCTTATGTATAATATTATATGTATGTATATTGAGAAAATAAATCTCTAGGTCATACAAGTTAAGAGTTGAATTGAGATAATTTTGTTTACTGTCCTAATATTTTCATTTTATGTTATAAAAGGTTTATGTTTGAGTAAGTTTAATGGATTAAATTGTGTCTATTGTGAATTCTTGGCAATCAGATACTTACACTATTTCTTAATATATATTCATTTTAAGATAATGCTTTTAGATGAATTTACCACTAAGCTTTTGGCATCGTGTTGCAAAATGACAGATCTTCTAGCAGAGGGTATAACTGGTAAGTGTTACCAATACTCATCATAAAAACTTTTTTATTGTGATTAGGAAAGTTTGAAGTAATAATAAATTTTAGTTAGTCATTGTGTTTTTGAGGGGGTTATATTTCATCATTTTTATAACTCTAGCCATAATAATAACACTGGACATTTCTCTCTGAATCTTTAGAATAACCCCTGGAAGTTTTTTCTTAAGCTTTGACTGGGGGAGGGGCAGAGAGAGAGGGAGACACAGAATCTGAAGCAGGGTCCAGGCTCTGAGCTGTCAGCACAGAGCCTGACGCAGGGCTCGAACTCACAGACTGTGAGATCATGACCTGAGCTGAATTCGGATGCTTAACCGACTGAGCCACCCAGGCGCCCCTCTTAAGCTTTGATTATAAATCAGTGCCTCTAACCAAGAGTAAGTCAATTGCCTTGTTGAGTTTGTTACTTAAATTTTTATTCTTGCATATTTGATAAGGATTTTATATGCTGACACTACGTTTACCTCAGTGTTTTGGTTTTCATGTATTGCTTTTAAGTAGATAGTAAGATTTATGTTATAAAATCAATTTTTGTACATATTTACAAGTGTAGAATACTGACTTTGTAAGTTTTTCTTTATTACCTAGAAATGAAGCAGTTAATTACAAGTTTAAATCAGCTTTATGGGGCGCCTGGGTGGCTCAGTCGGTTGAGTGTCCAACTTCAGCTCAGGTCATGATTTCACAGCTTGTGAGTTCAGGCCCTGCGTCGGGCTCTGTGCTGACAGCTCGGAGCCTGGAGCCTGCTTTGGATTCTGTGTCTCCCTCTCTCTCTGCCCCTAACCCACTTGCATTCTGTCTCTGTCTCTCTCAAAAATAAATAAAACATTAAAAAAAATTGTTTTTAATCCGCTTTAGAATAACATTATGAAAAAAACCATACTGCCATAATCTTTCATTAGGGCAGAATTGTTGATGAGATTTTAATCTCTTTGGGGGATGATACCAATATTTTATAACATTTATAATCTTACCATTATCCTTAAACTCCTCATCCTTTCACTCATTTATTTACATTTGATCTTCATGACAACCCTTTAAAGAGATTTTAAATACCCCCACTTGTAATGAGGAAACTAAGACTCAAAGTCGAATACAATTCTTTTATATTTTGGAATTTAGTGTAGTATGTGTACTGTCTTGTCACTGCTACTTGTGAGGTTCAAAAGTACACTTGGGGTGCCTGGGTGGCTCAGTTGGTTAAGTGACTGACTCTTGATTTTTGGCTCAGGTCATGATCTCATAGTTTGTGGGTTCGAGCCCCACATCGGGCTCCGCAGCTGGCAGCTTGGAGCCTGCTTGGGATTCTCTCTGTCTCCCCCAGATGTCTCTGTCGCTCTCAAAATAAATAAATAAACTTAAAAAAAAAAAACAAACTACACCAGTATTTTCAAGAAAACCTGAGCAGTGTATACAAAGGGAGGATTATCTAAAAAATTTTGTAATAATTATTTTGATACTTATATATAAAATCTTTGCTATATGATACTTTATTATTGATCATATATTCAGCTTGTCTTCCTGGTCTTTATGGCCTTCTCAATGGAAAAACTCTCAACTAGACATTAAAAGATTGAAGCCTTGATTTTTCTGACACTGGACAAATATAGTATTGATTAAGCCACGAAGTTGTTTTTTTTTAATGTTTATTTATTTTTTTTTGAGAGAGACAGAGACAGAATGTGAGTGGGTTAGGGGCAGAGAGACAGAATCGGAAGCAGGCTCCAGGCTCTGAGCTGTCAGCACAGAGCCCGATGCGGGACTCAAACTCATGAGCTGCGAGATCATGACCTGAGCTGAAATCGGATGCTCAAACGGCTGAGCCACCCAGACGCCCAAGGCCATGAAGTTTTTTAAGTTCCAGAGGCCATTCTAATTAGCAACTAAAGTGAGAACCATTTTTTTAAGGTTTTTTTTTTTTTTAACGTTTGTTTATTTTTGAGAGACAGAGACAGAATGCAAACAGGGGAGGGGCAGAGAGAGAGAGAGGGAGACACAGAATCGGAAGCAGACTCCATGCTCTGAGCTGTCAGCACAGAACCCAACACGGGGTGCGAACTCAAGAACTGCAACATCATGACCCAAGCTAAAGTTGGACACTTAACCAACTGAGCCACCCAGGTGCCCCTAGAACCATTTGATAATATGTATGAAAATATAATGAAGCTGCAGAACCATTTTGCACTGTAAGGAGGTTTTATTTCATTTTTGTAACCATTGTTTATTACTGTGTGTTTGGTGTTGATAGATGCTCTTCAAGGAAAAAATTCTATTGCCAAGTAAGTTGGGATATAGCATTAGACAAAGCTAAACAGGTTTCTTTTCTTTTTTTTTTTTTTTAATATTTATTTATTTTTGAGAGAGAGACAGAGCAGGGAAGGGGCAGAGAGAGAGGGAGACACAGAATCTGAAGCAGGCTCCAGACTCTGAGCTTTCAGCACAGAGCCTGACGTGGGGCTCGAACTCCAAACCGTAAGATCATGACCTGAGCCAAAGTTGGACACTCAACTGACTGAGCCACCCAGGTGCCCATAAACAGGTTTCTTGAGGACTTTCCAGAGTTGTTTTTTTCCTTAATGTTTATTTATTTTGAGAGAGAGAGAGGAGAGCATGAGTGGGAGAGGGGCAGAGAGAAAGGGAGAGCGAGTATCCCAAGCAGGCTCCACACCATCAGCACAGAGCTCAACTCGGGGCTAGGACACAAGAACAGCGAGATCATGTCCTGAGCTGAAACGAACAGTCAGACACTCAACCAACTTAGCCACCCAGATGCCACTGACTTATTTAACATCTGAATCTCAATTTTCACATCTGTAAAATGGCAATGAGTATTTTGATCTTGTTGGGCTATTGTGAGGTTTTAGATTAATATTTAACAGCCATTCAGGCATCCTGTAAAAACCTTTTTGTTAAATCACTTATTAGTATATATCCATTTTTCAGGGAATTGAAGAAGTGGCACTTTCTGCTATTAATAACCAGACATTTCAGATTATTTTCAAAGTCTGTGTTCTAATAAATCATACCACAATATTTTCACATTTTAACATGTACATTACTCACCAAGCATAATAGTATGTATAGCGTAAGATGACTATAAGGCACTTGATTTTGAGTATTAAGTAATAAAAGTAAGTTTGCACAGATTTAACTTTAATCTTTTAAAGGTGAAATTACAATAGTTGGGAATGGAGATTAAAATTAAATATTTCCTTGGAAACCTTACTTGATATCCTGTCTAATAGAAGCTGTGATAAGTCTATACTTTACTAATATAAATGTAAGAATGAGAAGGTGAATCACCATATTTACCAGAGAAGTTCAACAGTAGCCTTCCTTGCCTATCAGGTTAATCTTTTTAATTCTTTCCAGGGCTTTTGCCAGCATTAGTCTTGAAAAGTGGTTCTCTTGATTTGTAGAATACTTAATTTTTTAAAAATATAGCTTTAATAGTTAATTTGACAATTTAAAGTTTACTAGTTTTTTGTGTTTTTTGTTCGTTTTTAATGTTTTGGGTTTTTTTTAAGTTTATTTTTTTGAGAGGGAGAGACAGGGCAAATGCAAGCGTGGGAGGGTCTGAGAGAGGGAGAGAGAGAATCCCAAGCAGCCTCCACACTGTCAGCACAGGGCCCGGCCCGATGCAGGGCTCAAACTCCCGAAACTGTGAGATCATGACCTGAGCCGAAACAGAGTTGGATGCTTACTGAGCCACCCAGTCACCCTTAGAGTTTACTAGTTTTAAATTCACTTTGTTTTATATTTGTTAATTTTATGAACTTCTTAATTTCAATAATAAAAATATAACAGTAAATTATGGCGATATTTCATTGTTAAAAATACTTTAAAAATATTGCGTAGTTTTAAAAGAGTAAGAGTTAATTGGTAGTTTATTTAAAGAATATTATAGCAGTTAAAAACTTGGGTTCTGGAGTCAGACAGATCTGGGTTAGAATCCTACCTGTTCTACTTTCTAGCTTTCAAGTTACCTAACTTCTTTAAGTCTCAGTTTCCTAATTTGTAAAATACTTATTTTATCAGTTTGTTATATAATAATTATTAGAAGGTTTAACAGATAAGTAATGTTAAGGACTTAGCCTGATATCTGGTATTATATTTGCTATTACACTAGAATATTTTTAAAAAGAAATACAAATTTTAATTTTTAATGCATTTTCTTGCTTCATGGCATGTTGATTGCTTACACTGGTAGATGTAACTATGAAATAGCTGTTTCATCCTTTTTTCTTATGATGATTACTTAGCCCAGAATTTAGGTTTAGGGAAGATACAATTTTGGGATTTTTTAATTTATCAAAGGGAGACCAAAAAAATGTTAAACCCAGGATATGTTAATGTGTTTCCCTATTATAAATAAGTATAGTTTTATTTTAAAAATTGTTTCAAGTGTATAAATACTTGGTTATATAAAATGGACTTTCTTTTTTTTATTAGTTGTGGAGAATATTTATAGGAATCGAGAACCTGTCAGACAAATGAAAGCTCTTTATTTTATCTCTCCAACATCAAAGGTGAGTATTTTGAATCTATAAAAAGTATTTTCCTCATTTTTCATTGACATCATTTTCTCATAGGCAATTCAAAGCAATAAAACATCCTTTATTAGAAAAATAGTGCCATAAACTAGTTTGCTTAGGAAAGTTTTTCTTTGTTAGAAAATTGTTTCATTTGCACTCTTAATGAGAATGTATAAATGAAAGAATTCTCCCCTCATATCTGAAAGTAGAATTTAATTGTATTAAAATGATGAAGTTTGAGTAGTTTGTTACTCATGCTATTCCTATGCAACCATATTTTTGGAGGATAGAAATGTACATAAAAGAAATAGTCTTGGATTAATCCTTTATCGTAGTTACTTCCTGTAGCATACATGTGTGTATATACACATATATGCATGCATATATATGTAAATATATCTTTTATGTCAAAGGAATTCGTTTATAATCTGTGATTGAATGCATATCAATGCCAAACTTTTAGAGCCAAGTAAATATCAGATTCCTTTATTCTAATTTTTTTTTTTAATTTTTTTTTTTTCAACGTTTATTTATTTTTGGGACAGAGAGAGACAGAGCATGAACGGGGGAGGGTCAGAGAGAGAGGGAGACACAGAATCGGAAACAGGCTCCAGGCTCTGAGCCATCAGCCCAGAGCCCGACGCGGGGCTCGAACTCCCGGACCGCGAGATCGTGACCTGGCTGAAGTCGGACGCTCAACCGACTGCGCCACCCAGGCGCCCCTATTCTAATTTTTTTTTAATGTTTATTTATTTTTGAGACACAGAGTGTGAGTGGGGAAGGGGCATAGAGAGAGGGAGACACAGGATCCAAAGCAGGCTCCGGGCTCTGGGATGTCAGCCCAGAGCCCGACGCAGGGCTCAGTTGTGCTACCCAGGTGCCATGTCAGATTCCTTTATTCTGTACAATATTTGAGAATGGATTTTCTAATACATTCTTTGGCTGTTACATTCATCCAGAATGTTAAGTTGGCAATTGCAGTTTCATTTCTTCTGATTCTAGCAGACAGCAGGAAAAAAAAACAGATATTCACTATTTAGTTTCTATATGCTGGCTGCTGGTGGGTTTTAATGACATTTTATATCTTAATGCTAATTCTTATCATTAATAGATTAATAGTAGGAAAGACTGTGTGTCCATTGAAAATGAGATTTCTAGGAAATTTTAATGATTTAGGTAAGTGTTCATTTTTAATGTTAAGTGACAGAAGCAGGATACAAAATTGTATATTCAGTAAAGGAGCAAAGGGCTCAGAGAAAATAGTACCTGAATATGACTCTTTTTTCTACTATAACCAACTCCAGTTTCTCTTTCTGTCCTGAATCAATTACCTATTGGGCCCCATAGCCCTATGGGTACCAGCGAGGGCTTGAGCTTATTGGATAGTAGTGGAGAAGCCTAGTGAGAGACTTCCTTCCTTAGTAGCTGGGTAAGCACCTTAGACACCAGCATGAGAGTGTTCCCAGCCAAAGTCATAAAATGACAGATTTCTGAAGAGTTTAGCTGTAAGAGATCTCTGAACCCCAGGGGAAAGGTCATTTGGTGAAAAAGCAAAGCCCTGGTGGTTTGTCTGCTTATATACCTACAGCCCAGAGAAGGAGAAATCTTTTTGCCTTCCCCTCTTGTAGAACTGCCTGTATTTAGGATTCTCCAGCAACAAACCTAAACCTTCAGTGAGTTAACAAAGGAAAGCATCAACACATCTAAGTGAGCCAAGCTGCCACAAAGAGGAAGTTCAGTAAGAATGAAGAAAATACAAAATATACCTGCTTAGAGAGAAGGATGATGAACTGAACAGAAAAATGATAACACATAAGAAGAGTCTAGTACAGCATATAAAAAACTTCCTGAAGTTCAAAAGTGTGTGATTTCTCCATTAAATGGTTAATTGCATAAGAGGATAATCACTATTGAAATTTGAATTAATAGCCGAGTTAAAATGGAATATCTCAAAGCAAGAAAACCCAAAAAACAAAAAAAAAAAACCCAAAGTCATGGAAATCATGGGCGAAAGATAAGAGACTTGCTGGATTGATCTATGAGGTCTAACAGAAATAGTTCTAGAGTTCCAGGAGAAAAAGGAACAGATGGAGGAGAGATCATTACATTCTGTATTCCTCATTTTTGCTTTTAGATCATTGTATCTTTAAAACTACCAGCACTGAGGCATGCAAGAACTACCAGACTTTATTACCTGCCATTCCCCTCCTTGCTGTCGTCTACCAACCTCTGGGTCTTTCATTATCCTTAACAATTTTACTCCTAGCTCACTGTCACTCTCTTCAGCACTTTCCCAGTTACAGTCACAATGCTTTCATCATCCAGGTAGATAACATTTCCAGTATGCTTATTGGCTTTTCAGTTCCTTGATTTGTTATCTTCTAATGGTCTGTGTGGCTTCAGCTTCCCAGTCACTGGATCGTTCCTGGATCTTCTCATTGCCAAAACAGTACTCTTTATACATATTACCTTACTACTTCTTAGGTTTTTAGCTGTTACTGGCTAGACAACATAACATTTTAAAAAAATCAGCTTATAAAGTAAGCTTTGAGATAGTTAAGGTTTTGTTTTATTATCGAAAAAGAATAATCTTAGTTATTTCAAAAGCTAGCACGTTTAAATTAGTATTTTGTTAAATGTGTATTAACGTCTAACCTTTTTTAAGTCTGTAGAATGTTTTTTACGTGATTTTGCAAGTAAGTCCGAGAACAAATACAAAGCAGCGTATATATACTTCACTGACTGTAAGTAGCTTTGTAAAAGTACTGCTTCATTGTTTAAAATCCTATTAATTATAAAGTATTTCTTACAGTACTATTATAATATTAAGACTTTCTATTTATTGCTTGTTCTAATTAGATTAGAAAAAATCTAAAAATATAAGATCATATCTGTCCTAATTCATATTAAAGTGATAGAAAATTAAATTCTGAACCAGTCATTTTTGCTGGTATACAATGGTGGGGGGTTGGTAGTGAGAGCTGTATCTCAAATTTTATGCTGATGAAGGAGGAATTCTTTTTTAAATCTAAGTTTTAATTGGGGATTTGATTATGTAATCAAAAATAAGACCCTTTGGGAGGGTACTGGAGAAATTGCCATCTGTTTGGCAAATATTAATGGAGAGAATCTGTCACATTTCTCTTGCAATGCCATATGTTCAGATAGAAAGCAGCTAAACAAAAGCATCACAGAGAAGTCCAGACACACATATAATTCTGCTTTATGTTATATCTTACATAATTATTTTGCAAAATAAAAGTGCTGTTCATCTAAGTGTAGTCTTAGTCTGTGCTATTAGAAATTCATTTTAAGCAGTATATTGTTTTTCCTATAAGTTATTATTTATCTCATGCCTAGTAATAGTTTCCATTTTAAATATGTCATGCCATAAGTATTTGTGTTTTAAATAACTGTATTACACAGAAATTCATGTTTATAGAAGTTATAAAATTTAATGAATGTGAAGCCTCTTTTAACTTAAGGAATCTTGAGGCTGAAGAACATCATGTTAAAAGACACTAGGACCCAATGGTTGATGTTCCAACCTAGATTTAATAGAGATACAGACAGGTAAAGGGAGGGTGGAGAGAACAGGCTCTGGATTAGTCTCAGGATTTCCTGACATTAGAGAAGTTCTTGAGATACAAGGAAAAACTAACAATTTGCGTGTGATGGTTGCACTTAGTGCCACGTTTAGAAAAGCAGTATAAATTCCCTAGAAATTCTGAAAGTCCTACGAAAGTTTATTAAGCCATGGGTTTGGATCTGATTTTCCTTCCTAACAATTTTAGTTTGCTGTGTAAGCAGCTCTCTAAGGAAATAATCATAAGTTATGGTGCCTATGAATGGGGAAAATGGAATTTCTGTTACAGCCCTGTTGGCTAGAATACATTTGCTCTGTAAAGTGAAGAAAAATATTTACATATTGTCTCTGTCCTCATAGTAAATTGCTTTGTGAAAGTCACTAATTATATGTAAAAAATAAATATTCTTGCATGTTAAAATGATTTATTCCAAAGAATAAAAATTTAGATGGAGTTATATGCTTTGATTTTTCCCCCCCTCTCAGTTTGCCCTGATAGTCTCTTTAACAAAATTAAGACTTCTTGCTCCAAATCAATAAGAAGATGTAAAGAAATAAATATTTCCTTCATTCCACTTGAATCTCAGGTACTTTCTTGTTTTACTTTTAATTTTAGTTCATAATGGATTTAAAATTTTGGTTTTATGGGCTTACTTATTGTTAATAAGGTGTATCTTAAAGATGTTTTATATGTTATGTATTTGGTGAATTTTGAATGATCCACAAATAAACATTTCTCATGATGAAGGAAAGGAGAGGAGCATAAATTGGAACAGAACATTATGAAAGTGGAGCTTAAATTTCACAGCTGCCACTAAGTGCTGTGTATGTCAAGTTTTACAGAACTATTAGATTATGAAATGAAAAGATTTTGAACACAATGTTAGATGACTCAAAAGAAATAACCTTTAGCTTCTGTAACCATTTGTGATGTTAAAACAAATGTTCTTCAACAAATTTTTTCTATAACATTATATAGATTGCATTAATTTATAAAATGAAGGGTTTTAAAAATTCATTTTGACTTTGGAATAGTTGTGATCCTTCAATTAATAATAATGATGGTGATAGGAAACACCTATGTAGTATTCTCCATGTGCCAGACACTTTCCTAAATATTTTCCGTAAATATATTCATGTAATCCTCATGATAGTCCTATGAATGGATGTTAATTCTGTCTTCATTTTAAAGATGGGGAAATCAAAGAAGTTAAGTAACTTGCCCCAGATCACACAGCTAGTGCATTGCTCAACTTTGTTGTGCTCTGTTCTCTGTGTTTGGATTCTAGCATTTCATAGAATTCTAATAGTTTACTGTTGTTTGGAACTATAAGGTCAATATTTTAAGAGAAATAAGGGTCCTAGAAGAGGAATTTTTCTTTTTCTTTTCTTTTTAAATTTATGTTTATTTTTGAGAGAGAGAGAGTGCAGGGGAGGGGCAGAGAGAGAGGGAGACAGAGGATCCTAAACGGGGTTCTCCCAGCCTCGACCTCACAAACCATGAGGTCATGACCTGAGCTGAAGTGGTCGCTTAACTGACTGAGCCACCCAGGCACCCCAAGAGATTTTTCTTTTAAGCTATTGCTATTTTGGGCAAAGAAAGATTATAATCCAAATTGTAAAATTTTAAGATATCTGTTTAACGTTACACTATTGCCAAAGGTTACCTTTAGGCCTGTTCCTTTTAATGTGATATGTAAGTTTAAAATAGGGTGAAATGGGCTTTCTAAATGATGTGGGATATGAATAGTAGTGTGATAAATATTATAAACGGATCCAGAGCATCTGCTGTACAGATGGTAAATATAGTTTTAGCCTCAAAATTCATCAAAATTCTGCAGTTGCTCTATTTGAAGGAGAGATTTGTGTAGCTATCTGACCAATTTGATTGGTGATGAGAATAACTTGTTTTTGTCTATATAGAGAAATCTCATGAGAATCTTCTTACTGTGTCTTTGCAAAATGTGATTATTTAAGGTCCTGTCTGGTTTGTTTTTCCCCTAAGAAGTTTTTGCTTTTATTTCCTTGATAAGCATCTGAGAGTTTACTTAGTAACTATAACTGTTACAGAGAAATTACAGTGAAAATGTTTTCAACTTTGTTTGCAAGTGAAGATATAAAGGAAATACTACTAAGTGCTTTGAGCTAAGAGCAAAGGCCTATGTGAGCATTTATCAAGGTCTTGTGCAATGGATACTGTCTGCCAGATGCAAAGTCAGATAGGATAGTGCTCCAAAGAAGACAAGTTGGACGGACATTAAACACGTTTAGAGGTTGCGTGGAGAGGAAGGAGGTTGATTCACTCCTGAATTTATGAGTCCAAGAGATTAAAGAAACCTCTTGCTTTACTTCTTACAGGATTTAAGATAATTAGTGCTATCACATATACATTAAGGCAATTAGAGGGAAAGCATTTAAGAATGTAGGGAAATTTGATTACAGTGGATCTTACAGAGTACAAAGAGTCTGGTGTAGTTAGTAGGGAGGTGTTTAGGTAGAAATAGAGCTAAGCCAGTTGTAGATTAGCAAAAAAAAGTAGATGAAAGTGGCGGGAGTGGGAGGAGTCTTTATTTAAGGAGCTGATTGTGGGTCATAAAGTTGAGGAAAATATTTGGTAATGGTCTGAAGGAACATGTATGGTGGTAATGGAAAGTGGAGAGGAAGAGGAGGAAGGAAATGGAAGAATGGAAGAAATGTGAGAGTAGAATGAAAATAAGCTCTAATATTCTCTTTGGTTCATTGGAGTATTAGCTTAGGTTAAACTGTTGTGATAACTCCCTAAATCTCAGTTCATTACTGTAGCCAAGTTTATTTCTCATATTTTTGTCCATTGTGGCTTGTCTGGGGCTTTGCTGTATATTCTCTTCATTCTGGAACTGAGGCTGAAGGACTAGCCCTTGTCTGGGACATAGCAGAAGGAAAAGAGAAATGTTGGAGACACACAGTGGCTTTTAAAGCTTTTGTGGGGAGTAGCACGTGTCACTTCTACTCATGTTCGAATACCCATAGCCAAGGCTGACTTTAGTGAGTGGGAAGTATACTCTTATAGGGAGAGGCCCTTAGGGAGGGGCAGTAAGTATTTTTGAACAGATAATATTATCTACTGTAGTGTAATAGTGTACTAAGAGAAGTGCTTGTTGGCAGTTAATATAATAGCCAAGATTTTGAGCAACACAGACATAAGTGGATGAGCTATGGCTAAATCTGAATCCATGTGCAGCCTGCTGCTGTTGGTTATGTTCAGAGAAATGAATGTACAATGAAAGGAAACTTTTCATAAGCAGGTTTGTTCATAATGCAATAGTTTAGCATGTAATGTTTATCACATACTTACTTTTACACTCAATACATCATCCTAGGCTAAGAGAGATTGTTATCATTGTTTAAAAAAAATAAAAATTGGTTTAATGAAGAACTAACTCCCAACCCTAGTAAAAGAGCTTCTTCTTTTGTATTCATTTTTTAAAAGTTTATTTATTTAGAGAGAGAGACTGTGTGAGTATGAGTGGGGGTGGGGCAGAGAGAGAGGGAGAGAGAGAATCCCAAGTAGCCTCCACACCATCAGCACAGAGCTGATACCACTATCAGTGTGATCGTGACCTGAGCTGAAACCAAGAGGCGCTAAACCGACTGAGCCACCCAGGTGCCTCACTTTTGTACTCTTCAAATAACATAATAATAGTAAATTTCTAATGTAGTTCTTTTTTTAAATATTTATTTTTGAGGGAGAGAGAGCCACACATACACAAGCAGGGGAGGGGCAAAGAGAAGGGGAGAGAGACTCCCAAGCAGGCTCCATACCATCAGCACAGAGCCTGACACAGGGCTCGAACCCATGAATGGAGAGATCATGACCTGACCTGAGATCAAAAGTCAGTTGCTTAACCGATTGCGCCACCCAGGCGCCCCTCTAATCCAGTCCTTTGCACATAAGTAAATGTTTTTGTTAGTTGAAAAAATGTGTCTTTGAGGTTTCAGTGTGGTCTATGATTAGACCAATTACTGTGTCTGGCACAATACTGTGTCTTTTTGGGAAACATATCTCTATTTTAAGGGCATGAAAAATATAAACCAAAGAATTGAAGATACATATCAACTATGGAAAATTTCTAGGTTATTCTCTAACAGATTAAGATTTTTAATGTATGTCAAGTATATAGACCAACTTTGGCTTTGTTGTATTTTTTTGTGTCAGGTATTAGATTTTTAGTTTAGTTTGACTACCTCAAATTCCTTCATCTGTTGCACAGGTAGTAAGAAACAAATAGTACAGTGTGAAACAAGAAATGAAGGAGAGAGGTAGACTAACCAGGAAAGGAGAGTGGGAAAAGAAATAAAGGATGAAATCAAGATGACTGAGAGAGGGGCGCCTGGGTGGCGCAGTCGGTTGGGCGTCCGACTTCAGCCAGGTCACGATCTCGCGGTCCGTGGGTTCGAGCCCCGCGTCGGGCTCTGGGCTGATGGCTCAGAGCCTGGAGCCTATTTCCGATTCTGTGTCTCCCTCTCTCTCTGTCCCTCCCCCGTTCATGCTCTGTCTCTCTCTGTCCCAAAAATAAATAAACGTTGAAAAATTTAAAAAAAAAAGATGACTGAGAGAAAATGAGATTTGATTAAGGTAAAGACCCAGTGGTCTCAGGAAACAGCATGGTTAAGCAAGTAATTTTTTTAATGTCCCAAATAATAGCCACATTTTTCTGTGTGTGTGTGTGTGTGTGTGTGTGTGTGTGTGTGTGTGTTAAACCACATCACCAATTGACACAGTATGACCTTATTTTTTTTTGGGGGGGCCTAACTTAGGTTTATACTCTTGATGTACCGGATGCATTCTATTACTGTTACAGTCCGGACCCTAGTAATGCAAATGGAAAAGATGCCGTTATGGAAGCAATGGCTGAGCAGATAGTTACAGTATGTGCTACCCTGGATGAAAACCCTGGAGTAAGATATAAAAGGTAGAATACTCAATACTGTCTGTATATGTTATGCTTTCTATTTGATCTCCAATATAGAGGTAAGTAATATCTCTGTGCTAAAGTGTATTGGTTTGCAGGGTTTACTTTGCGAACTCCATGTAAAATTATGCTGTTCAAATAGCAGATTTAAAGTTTAAGGTTGAAATTTCCAAGCAACTAATAGCCCCCTATTACTAAATTTCAGAGCTTAAATTTGGTATAATTTGCAAGCACGTTTTAAAAAATGTTTATTTTGAGAGAGAGCACGTCAGTGGGGAGGAGGTAGAGAAAGAGGAGAGAGAGAATCCCAAGCAGGTTCCACACTGTCAGTGCAGAGCCCAATATGGGGTTCAAACTCATGAACGCTGAGATCATGACCTGAGCTGAGATCAAGAGTTGGACACTTAACCAACTGAGCCACCCAGGTACCCCTCAAATAAATAAATACATTAATTAATTAATTAGTTATTTTAAAAATTTACATCCAAATTAGTTAGCATATAGTGCAACAATGATTTCAGGAGTAGATTCCTCACTGCCCCTTATCCATTTAACCCATCCCTCCTCCCACAACCCCTCCAATAACCCTCTGTTTGTTCTCCATATTTATGAGTCTCTTCTGTTTTGTCCCCCTCCCTGTTTTTATATTATTTTTGTGTCCCTTCACTTACGTTCATCTGTTTTGTCTCTTAAAGTCCTCATATGAGTGAAGTCATATGATTTTTGTCTTTCTCTGACTAATTTCACTTAGCATAATACCCTCCAGTTCTATCCACATAGTTGCAAATGGCAAGGTTTCATTCTTTCTGATTGCTGAGTAATACTCCATTGTATATATATACCACATCTTCTTTATCCATTCATCCATCGAGGGACATTTGTGCTCTTTTCCGTACTTTGGCTGTTGTTGATAGTGCTGCTATAAACATGGGGGTGCCTGTGTCCCTTCGAAACAGCACACCTGTATTCCTTGGATAAACGCCTAGTAGTGCAATTGCTGGGTTGTAGGGCAGTTCCATTTTTAGTTTTTTGAGGAACCTCCATACTGTTCTCCAGAGTGGCTGCACCAGCTTGCATTCCCACCAACAATGCAAAAGAGATCCTCTTTCTCCACATCCTTGCCAACATCTATTGTTGCCTGAGTTGTTAATGTTAGCCATTCTGACAGATGTAAGGTGGTATCTCATTGTGTTTTTTTTTTTTTAATTTTTAATGTTTATTTATTTTTGAGAGATAGAGATACAGAGTGTGAGCAGGGTAGGGGCAGAGAGAGAGACATACACAGAATCTGAAGCAGGCTCCAGGCTCTGAGCTGTCAGCACAGAGCCTGACATGGGGCTCAAACTCAGGAGCGGTGAGATCATGACCTGAGCTGAAGTCAGACACCCAACTGACTGAGCCACCCAGACTCCCCTCATTGTGGTTTTGATTTGTATTTCCCTGATGATGAGTGATGTTGAGCATTTTTTCATGTGTCGGTTGGACATCTGGATGTCTTTGGAGAAGTGTCTATTCATGTCTTTTGCCCATTTCTTCACTGGATTATTTGTTTTTTGGGTGTTGAGTTTGATAAATTCTTTACAGATTTTGGATACTAACCCTTTATCTGATATGTCATTTGCAAATATCTTCTCCCATTCTGTCGGTTGCCTTTTAGTTTTGCTGATTGTTTCCTTTGCTGTGCAGAAGCTTTTTATTTTGATGAGGTCCCAGTAGTTCATTTTTGCTTTTGCTTCCCTTGCCTTTGGAGACGTGTTGAGTAAGAAGTTGCTGTGGCCAAGATCAAAGAGGTTTTTGCCTGCGTTCTCCTCCAGGATTTTGATGGCTTCCTGTCTTACATTTAGGTCTTTCATCCATTTTGAATTTATTTTTGTGTGTGGTGTAAGAAAAGTAGTCCAGGTTCATTCTTCTGCATGTCGCTGTCCAGTTTTCCCAGCACCACTTGCTGAAGAGAGTGTCTTTATTCCATTGGATATTCTTTCCTGCTTGGTCAAAGATTAGGTGGCCATATGTTTGTGGGTACATTTCTGGGTTCTCTATTCTATTTCATTGATCTGAGTGTTATTTTTTAATGTTTATTTACTTTGAGAGAGAGCATGTGTGAATGAGCGGGGGAGGGGCAGAGAGAGAGGGAGAGAATTCCAAGCAGGCTCCCTGCTGTCAGAGCAGGGCTCAAACTCACGAATAGCAAGATCATGACCTGCGCAGAAATCAAGAGTCAGATGTTCCACCCTGAGCCAGCCAGCTGCCCCCCAGTGGCCATTTTAAATAGATTTTCTGTTGTTTTTTTTAAAGAGCTAAAGTTTGACTTTAATACCGTGTACCTTTATTTATTTGCTTCTTTTTAAAAATAAGATTTACTGTGAGGCACCTGGGTGGCTCAGTCGTTAAGCATCTGACTTTGGCTCAGGTCATGATCTAACAGTTCACAGGTTTGAGCCCCACATCAGGCTCTTATGCTGACAGCTCAGAGCCTGCAGCCTACTTTGGATTCTGTGTCTCCATATCACTCTCTACCCCTCTCCTGCTCGTGCTCTCTCTCAAAAAAAATTAACATTAAAAAAAATTTTTTAATAAATAATAACAAAATAAAAATTTACTGTAAAGTGCATAAATGATATATATATTGCTTGATAAATCATTCCAAAGTGAACATATCCCTCTAAACCTACCAAGGTCAAGAAATAGAACATAAACAGCATCTCAGAGGTTCTGCTCATGATCCTTCTTGATCACTACCCTCTTTTTTCTCCCCAAAGGTTACTACTATCCTGACTTTTAACATGTATTTTAGTTCTGCCTGGTGTTGAACTTGGTAAAAATGGAATCATATGAAATTTTTGTTTCTGCCTTCTTTGTTCAACATTATGTTTTGAGAGTCATCCATATTGTTTTATGTAACCAGACAGCTTGGATTTTAATCTCTGCTAATTACTAGCTGTGTGACCCTTCTGCCCTCAGTTTCCTTATCTATGAAATGGGAATGATAGTACCCACCTTATTAAGTTGTTGTTAGAACTCTGTAAAGCATTCGGGATAGTACATGACACTAGTAAAATGGTAGTAGTAAATATACTATGGTATTACTAGTAAGTATTATCACTCATTTCTTTTTTAAAAGTTTCTTTAATTTAAACATTTGCATGTGTCATGTTTGTTGGCTGAGCTGTTTAATTTCAAATTCGTGTACTTTAAGTTACATTAAAATCCTACTTGTAGTTTCTCAAAGCATTCCTTTATGTCTTACGGACTGTTAAAGTGTAATTCTGACATAAAATTATTTCCTTTTGAAAATACTCTAAAGCTAAACATGTAATAAATTTTTCTTTATAGTTGCTATTTTATTTTTAAGGTATAAAACCTAAGGAGTCTTTCACTCTTGGAAGCCGTCACAATGAGATTTTTGAGATTGGTGTGCTAATTGAGGAGCCTTTCACAGAAGTTTTCCCTGTAGATTCAGAAGTTATGCTAATGCCACTGGTCATGAAGTTGTAATTTAAACTATGGTTTTATCATTTTAGAAGACTGATATACAAGACTTTATGCAAAAGATTATACTGGAAAGCTAATTAGATGTTAGCACATTGGGAAATCTCACACTGCTAGTAGGAAGGATAATTGGTCAACTCATTTGGAGAGTAATATGCTAGTATCTAGAAAAGTAAAAATGTTCTTCATGATTCAGCAATTATACTTTTAGATGTAGAAAAACATACATGGAGATATATTTACAAAGATACTTGTTTCACTTTTGTTTGAAATAGTATAAAATTGAGAATGATTTAAATGTCCATCTTTAAGGGGAGGCTGGGTGGGTATCTGACTTCAGTTTAGGTCATGATTTCACAGCCCATGAGTTTGAGCCCTGCGTCGAGCTCTGTGCTAACAGCTCAAAGCCTGGGCCCAGCTTCAGATTCTGTGTTTCCCTCTGTCTCTGCCCCTCCCCCCACTCATGCTTTGTCTCTGAAAAATGAATAAACCTTAAAAAAATTTTTTTTGTAAAGTCCATCTTTAAGGGGATGAATACATAGAATCCAATATAATTATATGATGGAAAATTGTGTAAAACCAAAGTGAGTAAATTTGATATGTGTATGTCAACATAGATATCAAACATATATAACATATACTGTTAAACATATATAAAATAGTAAATATATATAACAGCATTGACAGGAAGAATACACACCAAATTCATGACAGTGGTTGCTATTGGAAGTGGATAGAGGTAGAGGAGAAGATTAGGAATTGGGAAGGAAATAAAGGGACCTGCAGTTTTATTTATAATATATTATTTTCTTTAAGACAATTTGAAGCACATATGATAAGGTTTACATTTGTAAAATCCAGACAAATTGGTATAATATTATATTTGATGTATTATTTGAACTTTTCTGTGTTTATAAAGTCTTTTAAATTAATAAATTATTGCATGGTTTAATTTTAGAATTCAGCTTTATGATACTATAACATGTGTTTTGAAAGAAGGATAATTGTTTGAACATTTTTTCCACTTATAGTAAACCTCTAGATAATGCCAGTAAGCTTGCCCAGCTTGTTGAAAAAAAACTTGAAAACTACTACAAGATTGATGAAAAGAGCCTAATAAAGGTAAATGTGTAAAAGGCAAATAGTGATTATGAACAAAGTCTGTCTTATTTCTTCATAAACCAAAAAAATTATTGTTCATTTCCAGCGTTGATTTGGGAATCATTGATATAGATCCCCAGTATTGATTTAAGAATAATTAATATAGATGGTAGAGGGAACCTTAATAATGTTGTGGTTTAGTGGGGAAGATAAGAGTTTTGAAGTAAGGACTGTGTCCAACTCCTGGTTCTGCCATTTTTAATTCATAGATATGTTAGTTTGGACAAATAATGTAACTTCTCTGTGCTTAAGTTTTTTAAACTGTAAAATGGGGATAATAAGGATACCTATTTTATAAAGTAGAGGGTTAAATGAGTTATTACTTTTAAAGTTCTTACAATGATGCTTGCTGAGTAAACATTTAATAGTTATTCTTATCTTACTGCTAGCTCTGTGACTTTATACAAATTATTTACTCTGAGTTGTATTTTCCTCTATAAAATGGATGCGATAAACATATAGCTTGCTTGGTTGGCATGAAGATAGGTGAATTAACATGTTCAGCACATATAGGAGTTTAATAAATGGCAACTGTTATTATCTTATGAAGACAGTATAAAGTAATCAGAGACTGAGGTTGAGTCCTGGAGAATAGCAGCATTTAGGCTTGCGTTAGAAAATGAAGAGTCTGAGGAAACTGAAGGAGGTGGGGCCAGGGGGCTCGGAAGCCATATTAAATGAGCAGAAGAAACTGTTGACAGTTTAGAAGAGGAGATGGGCAAGGGAAACCACTGATACAGTGTTCTTTAATAAGTGAAATGAAAAAAATAATACATAGAATGTAGTGGGAACATAGGCAGTGGATTAATCTTCTAACTGGAATCTTGGAAGGCATCCCAGAGGAGGAGGCTCTTGAACTTAAAGAATGAGTACAACATGATGGAAGAAGGGGTTTGTTGCTTGGATAACAGGATTCTTTGGCAGAGGCATAGTGAAACAGGGAAATTCACAAATACCTGCACTGGATTAGGAGGGTATAAGCTTAGATATAATGTTAGTTTACAACTTTTAAGAGTTGCTAGAGGTCTGGTGAAAGCTGTTCTGGTGTAGTGATGAAGACAGTGGCTCAGTGTGTAGCATAGTAATAGTCAATGTATGTTGAATGCAGGAAGAGATACATGATGGGTATGTTAGTAAATATCCTTTTGTCCTTCATGATTTCAATGAAAAAAAACAAAAAACGGCAAGATCCACACAAAAAAACAAACTTGTGCTTTCCATTTTTCTGCCTGGGAAATTATACATCCTTCAAATGCTTCGTATTTTTCCTTCATTTGAGAACATGATGAAGGGTCACATTCTTTTTGAAGCATTTCGTGACTCTTCAGGTCAAATGATACTTCCTCCCACGTATTGTCATAACCCCAAAGCCCTGATATAACACTTATATTGCACCATCTTTTTCATATTTGTATTTTTGAGGACCTATAACTTAAATGTATTGAAGGCTTACTAAATCCTAGGCACTAAGTGTTTTATGGTGTTACTACATTAAATCTTTTTCTTTTTTTTAAGTTTATTTTCGAGAGAGAGAGAGAGAGGCGGGGGGGGGGGGGAGGGGGAAGGGGAAGGACAGAGGATCCAAAGCGGGCTCTGTGCTGATAGCAGAGAACCTGATGCGGAACTCAAATGCACGACCCGTGAGATCATGACCTGAGCCCAAGTCAGACCCTTAACCAACTGAGCCACCCAGGTGCCCCTACATTAAGTCTTTACAATAATCTTATACAGCAGAGGTTCTGGTTATATTTTGTTTTACAAATGAGAATACTGAGATATTTAAGTTAAGCAATTTGTCCGAAGTCATTTAGCAAGAAAGTGGTCAAGACTGGGCTGATACCTGGATCTATGTGATTCCAGAGCCTGTATTCTTTTTTTTTTTTTTCAACGTTTATTTATTTTTTGGGGGGACAGAGAGAGACAGAACGGGGGAGGGGCAGAGAGAGAGGGAGACACAGAATCGGAAACAGGCTCCAGGCTCTGAGCCATCAGCCCAGAGCCTGATGCGGGGCTCGAACTCACGGACCGCGAGATCGTGACCTGGCTGAAGTCGGACGCTTAACCGACTGCGCCACCCAGGCGCCCCACAGAGCCTGTATTCTTAACCACTGTATTATACTGTCTCAAGGTTTAAATGAGTAAATGTTAAATAAAACAATTTTTAAAGGTCTTTCTCATGTAATTTACTTATATCTGGTATATGTAAATAAATAGGAAATATTTATCTAATGAGTTGTAGTTATTTCTGACTGCTTTAAATAATAATCCAAATAATTTATTATTTTCTAAAATGAAGCATATGAAAGATACTAGTATTAACAATACTTTTCCTAGCACTGTTATTCACTGTTTAATAATTACTGCTGTTTGTGAATTAATGATAACAAGGCTTTCATTTTGATTTGCCGTCTTAGCTGGTATCAGTATAATCCTTTTAAATAGCATAATGGTTAAGAGCATAGGCATGGAATGAAACTGACATGGGTTTGAATCTCCATTCTGCTACTTACTAGCTATGTCATTTAGTCAAGTTGCTGACTTTTAAGCTCTAATGCCTTCGTCATATGGAGATATAATACCTGCCTCATAGGGTTGCTATAAGAATTGAGTAATACATATTTTTTTGCTTAGCACATGTGTAATACAAAGAACCTAAGTAGTGACTGCTGTTCATAATTTATATCAGTTTTAATGTTTATGGAACTAAATTCCTAAGGAAATGGGTTTAGTGCAAGGCAGATGTTACTTTTTTAAAACAAATTTTCACAATATTGTAATATCAAGTTTGGCTCCTTAATTATAAGTTTTCAGTTTTGTAGTCTTGGTTTTTCCCCTATTGTGCCACTTCAATTTTTCTGTTTTAATAGAACTTCACATTCTTAAGAATGAGACAGAAGTTAGGAAAAGTCTGCTTTTGTTTTCTGAGATATTAACAAGGTGTTCACACAAATTGAAGTTTCTGAAGATAATTTTATCTTGTTATTCCAGGGTAAAACTCATTCCCAGCTCATAATAATTGATCGTGGCTTTGATCCTGTGTCCACTGTCCTGCATGAACTGACCTTTCAGGCAATGGCATATGATCTACTGCCAATTGAGAATGATACATACAAGCAAGTATATTTTGAAGGGCATATAAAGGGCATATACAAAGAGCATATAGGATATGAGCATTTAATGATTTGTGTAGGCACCAGAAATCTAATGCCCCTGTAACTTTGTTATTCAGAAACTTTATTATTCTCTTACCCCTATAATCATAGTGTATTAAAAAATACCTTGACCTTGTAAGTTAATGGGTAATTTGACTGCTTTGAAGCTTCTTTGATGTAGTTGCTTCCTTAACTATGTCTACAACAAAGCTACATTTAAAGCGGTGGAATTTGGGCTTCTTGCTTATGTTAAGAGTAAATACCTGGCCCACTATTATATTTATTGAAGTGGAAACCATATTCAAACTTATTAGGCTGTAATTATTCTGAATCACCCACCCAAAGGTATCTGTGTGTATGTCTTGTCAACGTAATATCTTTAAGAAGATTAGAATACTGGAAAACTGAATAGGATAGCTATTGAGAATAGACATAGTCTTAACTAATTTAGTACCTATTGACTTAACTCTGATATAAGCATATTTACTTTAAAAGTGAGGCCAAATAGCTAAATGAAAAGTGAAATAATTTTTCTATTAGGGAACCATTTTACTGTATTTTTGTGAGTCATTATGAGTGTGTATATATATGTACAGGCATATGTATATTATATGTTATTTGATATCATAATCTCTAAGTCCAAATTGGCGTTTTTCAGCTAAGATTTACTGCTTGAGCATAGTAGTAAAAATGAAAATTAGTTTTCTGAAATTTTGTGTAAATTACTTCAGTAATTTTAATAAATTAAAAAGATCTTTTTTCTGTTGTATATATTTATGTATTTTCTATTGTATGCTTATTTGCATTCTGGTCAAATCCTGGCTTCTGAATTTCCTTCCTGTAATTTATGTTACATCTGGTGACATAGAGAAATCAATATAGCTTATTTTTCTAACATAAAAGTAGTTTCAAACAGTTTATTGAGAATTTTCAGGAGAGAATAATACTGTTTACCTCTGTTGTCCTTTAGGTCTGTAAGCCTGCACTGCTCCAGAGATTAGAAAGGAATGAAACTAATAGACACTGAAGGACTTGGCTCCAGACATTTCAGGCAGTTCTAACCCAGTATTTAAAATATTTATCCCCTTTAAATTTGCTGGCAAGGAAAGAAAGTTTAATTTTTTTAAGAGTAAGGGAGAGACCTATTAAACAAACAAACAAACAAAAAAAAAACAAAACAAAACAAAACAAAAACACCAGCAATACTCCCTTTTATGAATCAAAAAAATCCAGGGATAAAATGAGATGAAAGTTTGAACTCCCTATGGTTTGTGCTCCATTACAATTGTTAATGGAGACAGTACAAAGCAGGAAATTCAAAGTATCCATACTCTGTTTTTTATATTGGTAATTTCTTTAAATGTACTTTTAAAATGGGGTTGTCATCATCTTTTAGTATTGTCAGGCTTGCTGTCTTAATCTTTGTTTATAAATCAAAGGTTAAAAGAATTATGTAAGTACAAAGTTACATTTTAAATGGCAGATAGGCTGCTGTGTCCTTAATGTATCTTCTGATTAAGCTCCCATTCTACCTTTGGGTATTTGCAATTAAGACTGCATAGGTAAATGGTTTTATACGTGGGGCCTGTAATTTTTGGAGCTATGGAAGTGGATTATATTCACATAGTAGAAATATATATTATCTGCAGTTTAGAGCTGGGAAAGTTCAAAGCTGTACTTCCTAATCTTGGCTCAGGAAATTGACAGTTCCAAGGATGATTGAATCTCCTTAGCACTATAGGAGATAGATGGAAGGAGGCTATCTGCATTAAAAAAGAAGGGATGTGTTACATTTGGGGAGGCAGTCAAGAAGCCCATTTTGAGTAGTTTCATGAACCTCTTGAATTTCTACTCACCTCGGTAGGACTTATTAAGGCAATCAGAATTTTTTATGACTGCGTTAGTTTTTCTCTCATATCCTTTCTCATTCTTTATTGGAGATGTGGTTATAGGATTAGGGAAGAATGTAGAAACAGATGACACGTGTTTATGATTTTATATACTTGGATACATGTTTGTGAAAATGTGAACTGAAACACCTTCAGTATTTAATAGGCTACATTAGGGGTGACATTTAATAGGTGTTTAATAGTTGTGCTGATGGTTATTAGCACATCAAAATAGTATTTTAAGCAATTAGAACACATTGTTAATATAAATTCAGTCTTGTTCTTAGAGTTGATTGTAGAATGTTTAATATTTCATAAAGTACCATTTTGCTGAGCTAAAACTCTTTAATATAGCTGAATCTAACATTTGAAAGCAAAAATGTTTTGGTGACATACAACTTTGATTTTGAATGTAAGGATACCAATATGCCTTACTTTTGAGTAGATATTCATTATCCTCCTAAAATTAATGGATTCAATATATATATGTATTGTTCAGTTTCTTGAGCTATGTCTTAAAATTATTGTTTGTAAAGATGTTTCTTCCACTTTAGGTGGGAGATAATCCAAAAGTTTTATATGTCTGTCTGCTTGTAGATACAAAACAGATGGGAAAGAAAAGGAGGCCGTCCTTGAAGAAGATGATGACCTCTGGGTCAGAATTCGACATCGGCATATTGCAGTTGTATTAGAGTATGTGAACCCATTTTAATTCTTATTCCATATTTTTTGGGCACTAAGTACCTGAAAGTACATTTTGTAATGTTAATATATTTCTGTAAAGAGTTAGACCTTAGAAATCTAAATAATTTTCTCAAATTTGACAGGGAAATTCCCAAACTAATGAAGGAAATTTCATCAACAAAGAAAGCAACAGAAGGAAAGGTAAGAATTTTATTTAACATTCAAACTAATGATGGTGAATTTTAAAGTTTGTTTAAAATGTGTATTTTAGGGGCGCCTGGGTGGCTCAGTCGGTTAAGCGTCCGACTTCGGCTCAGGTCACGATCTCGCGGTCCGGGAGTTCGAGCCCCGCGTCGGGCTCTGGGCTGATGGCTCAGAGCCTGGAGCCTGCTTCCGATTCTGTGTCTCCCTCTCTCTCTGACCCTCCCCCGTTCATGCTGTCTCTCTCTGTCTCAAAAATAAATAAAAAATATTTAAAAAAATTAAAAAGCCATTTAGTCAATTTCATAAATGCATTCTTGTTGGATTTTTTAATAATGAGGTGTGATTTACCCAAGTGCACAAATCTTAAGTGTATACTGAGTAACTTTTTACATATATATATGTATACACACACACACACACACACACACACACATATATATATATATATATATATATATATATATATATATATGGAACCACCACCTAAATCAAAATAGAGAACATTTCCATCATTCCAAAAGAGTACACAATAATATCATCTGTGAATAAAGAAAATTTAGCCTGACCCTTTTCAATTTTATACATTTAAAATAGTTTTTTTAAGTTTGTTTATTTGTTTTGAGAGAGAGAGTGCACATACACGCCCAAGTGGGGAAGGGTCAGGGAGAGAGAGAATCCTAACCAGGCTCCCTACTGTCAGCACAGAGCCTGATGCGGGGCTCAAATCCACAAAACCGTGAGATCATGACCTGAGCCAAAACCAAGAGCCAGACATTTAACGAGCTGCGCCATCCAGGTACCCTGACAATTTTGTCTTTAATTGAAATGTTTAGTCCATAAATATTTCATATAATTATTGATATAGTTGAGTTTATGTCTACCATCTTGTTTCCATTTGTTTTGTCCTTTTGTCTTTTTCTTTTCTGTCACCTTTATGTATTGTATTTTTTTTTTAATGATTCCATTGTATCTCCAATATAAATTTGTTTTATCTTTTAGTATCCTTTTTATAGTCCTTATGCTAGGTATTACTAAATGTATTATCACAGTCTACCTTAAAGTATACTTTTGCCATGTCCTGAAGAATTCAAGAGCCTTGTAAAAGTTTAACTACATTTTCCTCCTTCCTCTTTTGTGCCATTATCGTCGTGTATTTTACTTTAACATGTGTTTATAAACTTAAGTTGTTATTATTTAAATTCTCAATAGACTTTTATATTGCCCTCATATTTATGAGATGTATTGTTACTTATTCCTTATAACTCTTCAGTTTTTCCAAGGGCCAGATGAATTCTCTCAATTTTTGTTTTATCTGAGGTTATCTTTGTTTTGTAAGCTTTTCAGCTACACTTTTGCTGCATTTAAAATGAAAGGTTAGCAGTTTTCCTTTCAGCAATGTGAAGATTGTAAAACATCACCTTCTGGCCACCATATTTTATATTAAAGAAAGCAGCTGTCATGTTATCTTCCTGAAGATAAAGTGGCTTTTTAAAGATTTTCCCTTTATCTTTGATTTTTAACAATTTAGCCATCATATTTCTTACTATAATGTGTATAATGTATATGATGTATATAATATATATATATATATAATATGTATCTTCCTTGGGTTTGTTGGGCTTCTTAAATCACTGATTAATAACTTTCATCATATTTGTAAAAATTCTTGGTCATTATTTCCTCATGTTTGTCCTAATCTTTCTCCTTTCCTTCTAGGACTCCATTCACTTGTGTTTTAGAGATTTTTTTTTTTTTTAACCATATTCCACATCTTTTACATTCTGTTCTTTTCCCCCCATATTTCCCTCTCTACTTTAATTGAATATTTTCTGTTAACCTTTGAGTCTCCTATTTCTGTCTCTTTTGTGTCCAGTATGCTGTTAAACCCATTCTATGTATTATTTTTAAGTTGATTTGTAAAGTTTTCTCTCTATAGTATAAAATTCTGTTCGTTTTGACAAATTCATACGATCATATAACTACAGTCAAGTTATAGAATAGTTCCACCACCTCCCCCAAATTCCCTTGTGCCTCTTTGTAGACAACCTCTATAGACAACTCTGATCTCCTGGCAACCACTAATCTGTTTTCTGTCTCTGTAGATTTGCCTTTTCTAGAATGTCTTCTAAATGGAATAATACAGTATGACTTTTCTCATTTACGATAATGCACTTGACATTCATGTTGGCTGTAACAGTGGTTTTACCCTTTAATGCTTAGAAGTACTCCACTGTGTTTATCTATTCCCATCTTGCTGAACATCGAAATTTTTTTCAAGTTGTTGGCAATTATGAATAAAGCCACTATAAAACATTCAGGTTTTGTGTAAAAAGATGTTTTCATTCTCTTGGGTAGACAATTAAGGGTGAGATTGCTGGGCCATACAGTAAATATATGTCTAACTTCATAAGAAAATTCCAAAATACTGTGGCTGTACTATTTTATAGTCCCTCCAGCATTGTAAAGGAATCACTATATTTTTGATTTCTAATATCGCATTTAGTTCCAAGACATCCATTGAATTTTTTAAATAAATTCTAATTTTCTATTGAAGTACTATATCTTTTTGTCCATTTAGTCCATCTTTTCCTCTGTTTTCTTTAACATAAATATCTATTTTTGAATTCCTTGTCTGCTAACTCCAACATCTGGATTGTCCTGGGTCTACCTTTTTTTTTTTTTTTTTTTTTAATACCAGTATAGTTAACGTACAGTGTTATATTAGTTTCAGGTATACAATATAGTGATTCAGCAATTCCATATATGATTCAGTGTTCATCATGATAAGTGTACTCTTAATCCCCTTCACCTGTTTCACCCATTCCTCCACCCATGTTCTCTCTGGTAACCATCAGTTTGTTCTCTGCAGTTAAGAGTCTGGTTTTTTTGGTTTGTCTCTTCTTTTCTTGGTTCTTTTGTTTTTTAGATTCCACATGAGTGAAATCATATGATATTTGTCTTTCTCTGACTTATTTCACTAACATTATACCCTCTAGATCCATCCATGGTGTTGCAAACGGCAAGATGTCATTCTTTGTTTACATCTGGTAGTATCCCATTGTGTATATATACCGCATCTTCTTTGTCTTGAGTCTACTTTTACTATTTTATCACTTCAATATTGATCACTTTTTTTGTCTTATATGTCCAGTAATATTTTCGTGTATGTTAGACATCACAGATTACATTGCAGAAGCTCTAGATGATGTTCTCCCTGCAAAGAGTATTGAGTTCTGTTCTGACAGGGATTTAATTTGCTGATGAATAATCTTAATTTTGTTGCCACTTCATGTCAGGCACTGTTATGGTTAGCATATTTCCTTTAGTTCAGAGACATAGTCCTAGACTAGAACTTAATCTCTGGGGATATTCCCTTAACACTGTCTTCTTCGGATCAGAGAATGCCAGTATTTTCTTAGCACTAAGACCCCTCTGAAATCTCTGTTCAGCATTTAGGCACCCAGCCGTTGTTCTCTGGTAGGCCTTTTTTTTTTTTTTGAAGTTTTTTTTTTCACGTTTTATTTATTTTTGAAAGACAGAGACAGAGCGCAAGCAGCGGAGGGGCAGAGAGAGGGGGAGACACAGAATCGGAAGCAGGCTCCAGGCTCTGAGCTGTCAGCACAGAGTCTCACATGGGGCTCAAACCCACGAACCATGAGATCATGACCTGAGCCAAAGTTGGATGCTTTTAGCCAACTGAGCCACCCAGGTGCCCCTCTGTGTTAGACCTTTAAAAGTTTTGCCCTTTACATGTGCAGGTTGGTGTTTGGCCAGGGATCCAAAGACAACCCTTCTTTGAGTTATATCTTTGAGTTATGTTGTGACTGGCTCTTTCCTAGCACCCTGTCCCCCAAACCCTATCTCACCAGCCCCAAACTCTGACCTCTTTTTCCTCTGCCTGGAGAGACTAGTGCTTTTTAGTTGAATTCTATTTCCTTTCACCATGTTTTCTAAAGTGCTCAAGGGAAAAGCTAGGGTAAGTGCAGGGATCACCTTCAGTGCTTTCTTCTGCTTACGTATCTTAGCTGTGAGCAGTTTTTCTTAGCCATTGCCTGAGAGTTGTCTTATTTACTTTGTCCAATTCTATTTTTGTTTATGGAGGTAGAATAATTTTGAAATTAGCTACTTTATTGTGACTGAAACTGGAAGCCTCTTGAATTTTTTTAATTTGCCAAATGCTTAGAAAATTAACAATAAAACTACAAGATTTAAAAATTTTTATATAAAATACCAGAATTATAAGTTTGCCTTAAAAATGTTTGATTTTTTTCTAGACATCACTTAGTGCTCTTGCGCAACTGATGAAAAAGATGCCCCATTTCCGTAAACAGATTACTAAGGTAAGCAGTATTGTACATGAGATACTTTATCATTTTTAGTTTATTAGTCCAGTTCTATAGTCAGGTTTAGTAGTGGGTGTCATGGGATAGTTGGTGTTAGTTGACCTCTAATATTTTAGTCTAGGTCTGGGAAATTTTCCAAATACTTAAGCTTCTCAGTAGTATTCTCTGTATATAATGTAGATTCATCCAAATCCAGCTTAAACTTTTTATACCTTTGTCTTGAGCAGCCAGAGAATTTTGTATTTATCAACTTAATAAGAAAATTTAATATTAGATTGACCATTGGTTGTTACTCTACTTGGTTCCTTAATAGTTATGTGTTAGTAGTTAAGAGCAGTTAAGCCACGTTGGTAGGTAAACTTTTGTTGTTGTTGGTAGTGGTGTATCATTCTTTCTTATGAGTCATTATCAGAATAATTTTAACTCATTTTTTATCATATGGCACCCTAATCAAGAACCAATAATATAAATTCAAACTTTAAGGACGTCGCTGTTTTTCTTTCTCTGCTTCTTTTTCATTACTCTTAAACCCAACACATACTCAACCCTTCTGTTTTTTGCTGTCTGTTGATTGTCTCCTGTGGACCATGTTAATTGTCACTTTTTTCTTTTTCTTGAGCTATTTTCCTTGCTTTACACGGTACCTACTTTCTGCCTAAGCCCATAATTTCCTTCAGGCCCATCTTACAAGTTTAGTATTATCAGTTGCTTAAAAAAAAATTAAAATGATTTAAATGATTGATTTGTTTTTCAGCAAGTTGTCCATCTTAACTTAGCAGAAGATTGCATGAATAAATTCAAGCCTAATATAGAAAAGCTCTGCAAAAGTGAACAGGTATGTGCAGAGTGAGAAATACATATGTCCTAATACATTTCCGCAATGAACTTTGTAAGGTGTGCTAAACCACAAAATCTCTCTTAGAAGGGGACTCAACTAGGCAGTATTTAAATACATCACTATTCACCAACATTATCATGTAGCTATAAGTATCATAGTAAGCAGTTCCTCCTAATCTGTGATTATGCGTTTTTGGTTAAATGGAATAATTTAAGTATTTAGAACATTGTTTCAGAGTAGCACTGTTGGCAGGCCTTTCTCAGTAGGTACAACATTTAATGCAACATCCTGCAGAGTACTGCATTGGCACATTTAACTTGTTTTAGAGGCCCCTCTTTAATGCCAAACTATTTAGTGCAAAGAGAAATAGAATGCAAGCCATATGTGATTTTAATTTTTTTAATGTTTATTTGAGAGAGAGAGAGAGGCAGTGAGACAGGGAGAGAGGGAATCCCAAGCAGACTCTGCATCATCAGCACAGTGCCTGATGTAGGGCTCAAACCCACAAACCGTGAGATCATGACCTGAGCCAAAACCGAGAGTCAGATGCTTAACCAACTGAGCCATCCAGATACCCCATGTAATTTTAAATATTATAGTACAGTTGACGCTTGAACAAGGATCAGGGGCGCTGACCGCCCACACAGTAAAAAATCCATGTATAACTTTTGATTCCTCCAAAACTTAACTACTGATAACATCTGTTGGCCAGAAGCCTTACTGATAACATAAGCAGTTGATTAATACATATTTTATATGTTATACATATTATATACTGTATTCTTATGATATGTAAGCTAGAGAAAATGAAATGTTTCTAAGAAAATCATAAGAGAAAATACATTTAAAGTACTGTGCTGGGGTGCTTGGGTGGCTCAGTTGAGTGTCCAACTCTTGATTTCGGCTCAGGTTGTGGTCTCTCTACCCCTCCCCCGCTCATGTGCCTGCACATTCACACATAGATTCTCCCTCTAAATTGATTAATTAATTAATTAAAATGAAATAAAACAAAAGTGCTGTGCTAAACTGGTGCAGCCACTCTGGAAAACAGTATGGAGGTTCCTCAAAAAGTTAAAAATAGGACTACCCCATGATCTAGCAATTGCACTATTAGGTATTTACCCACAGTGTACAAAATACTGATTCGAAGGGCCAAATGCACCCCAGTATTTATAGCATGTTCAACAATAGCCAAATTATGGAAAGAGCCCAACTGTCCATAGACTGAGGAATGGATAAAGAAGTGGGGTGTGTGTGTGTATGCACACACATAGGAATATTACCCAGCCATAAAAAAAAAAGAATGAAATCTTGCCATTTGCAACAATGTGGATGGAGCAAGGGACTATTAAGCTAAACAAAATAAGTCCAAGAAAGACAAATACCATATGATTTCATTCATATGTGGAATTTAAGAAACAAAGCAAATGAACATTGATGGGGAAGGGAAATAGAGAGAGGCAAACCAAGAAACTTAGAGAACAAACTGATAGTTAACTGGAGGGGAGGGGAGGGGAGGGGAGTGGGTGGATGGGCTAGATGGGTCATGGATATTAAGGAGGGCACTTGTTATGATGAACACTGGGTATTGTATTTAAGTGATGATGAATCACATAATTCTACACCTGAAACTAATACTACACTGTATATTAAATAACTGGAATTTAAATAAAAACTAAAAAAAAATAAAAATAAAGTCCTGTGCTATATTTATTGAAAAAATCCAGGGTGCCTGAGTGGCTCAGTCAGTTAAGCATCTAACTCTTGATTTTGGCTCAGGTCATGATCTTAGGGTTTGTGGGTTCAAGCCCTGTGTCAGGCTCTGTGCTTTGTCAGCACAGAACCTGTTTGGAATTCTCTCTCTCCCTCCCTCTCTGTTCTTCCCCCACTCATGCTTGCTCACTCTCTCTGTCTCTCTCTCTAAATATAAATAAACTTAAAAAAAAAAAAAGGAAAAGGAAAAATCCATGTATAAGTGGACCCACACACTTCAAACCTGTGTTGTTCAAGGGTCAGCTGTAATCATGTTAAAACGTAAAAAGAAACACGTATAGTTAATTTTAGTAATATACTTGACCTAACATAATAAATTCAAAATGTTATTTCAACATGTAATCAATATAAAATTATTAGTGAAATATTTTACATTTCTTTTTAAAAACTAAGTCTTCAGAATCTGGTGTTTTCACTTGTAAGCACATCTTAATTTAGTCTAGCCACATTTCAAATGCTCATTGACCACATGTGGCTCAAGGCTACCATATTAGCATAGGTTTAGATTAATGGTTTTCTTTGAATTATTTTTTGACTTTTTATATTTTAGACAGTCAATAGTTTACAAGTGATGCCTACTTTTTTGTGAAGTATCATCAGTGTTACATTAAAATTTGGCATAATTTAAGGTATTTTTTAAAAGATTTTATTTTTAAGTAATCTTTACATCCAACATGAGACTTGAACTTACAACCTCGAGATCAAGTGTCTCACACTCTACTGACTGAGCCAGCCAGGCACCCTTGGGTTTAAGATGTTTTTAATTAAAAAAAATGAATTTGGATTATAGGCCGCTGACTATATTTAATTTTCATTAAGGACCTGGCACTTGGAACTGATGCAGAAGGACAGAAAGTGAAAGATTCTATGCGAGTACTTCTTCCAGTTCTACTCAACAAAAATCATGATAATTACGATAAAATAAGAGCGATTCTACTTTACATCTTCAGTATTAATGGTAATTGAGACTTTATTTCACGAATATATTGAAATACTCAGCTCTAAAATCACTTTATAATTAAGTACTTCACTATTGATCATAAGAGAGTCTTGGAAAATTCAGATATTAGCTGAAGTTGGTAAGATAAACATAAAGAAAAATAGGAAATTGGGAGAACACCAAAGGGGGTATGTAATTAAACATTTGTTTTTTATTTAAAAAGCTTTATTAATGGATACTACCTGAAACCTAGAGATGATTGTGGTAGCAATTATGTGACTGTTCACTCATATGTTTTTATCTAAGGAACTACAGAAGAAAATTTGGACAGGTTGATCCAGAACGTAAAGATAGAAAATGAGAGTGACATGATCCGTAACTGGAGTTACCTTGGTGTTCCCATTGTCCCCCCAGTAAGAAATCTTACATTTGGTATATATTCATATACATGCATGTGTGTGTTTACATTAAATATGTTTCCTCATATGGGAAATCCATGTGGATAGTCTTAATTTCACTCAATAGATTTGGTAAGTAGAAAAATTTTAATTTTATTTTCTGTATATGAGTAATTTGTACAAGTACATTTTCTAGTGAATTTGTATCTTTTGTTTTCTGTTGTAATTTGCTCTTATACTTTTCTGTATGATTCATTTATAGCAAATTTTGAAAGAATTCTGTTTAGACTCCCAGTCTTTACCATCAAGTTTTATAGCACTTTTGAGTAAATATAATTTCTGATACTATTACAAATTTTATCATTAGAGCACAAAATACTGTGAAATTTTGTGACCACTCCTATTCAGATTTTTTTTTGAGTAAGCATTTCCACTCTTAGTTCTAAGTCAAATACACATAGTATTTGCTGTAAATTACGTATGTTTTTAAGAAAATGTAATAAGTGAATATTACTAAATAAAATTACTGGTTTTTAATTTTTTCCTCTATTTGTATTAGTCTCAACAAGGCAAACCATTTAGAAAGGATAGGTCTACAGAAGAAACTTTTCAACTCTCCCGATGGACACCTTTTATCAAAGATATTTTGGAGGTATAATTCATTAAATTTTACTTATACGCTAAGCGCCTTTCTGTAGAGTATTCTTTACTCTTTGTATATTTGTCAGTCTGAGCATATCTATGGGTCAGGAATTTTCTGCACTACTGGGAGAGTTCACAAAAGAAGGCTGTATCTGGGGTCAGGGGAAGAAAGGAAACTTGAAGATTCTTTCTGTGAAGATATCAAACAAACTTACACACTAATGGCCTCAAGATAAAAATAAGTACACATACTGCCTTATGAAAAAAACTATTGTTTTAATAACTCTATGTAGCATAAATATAAATAATTTATTTGAATTAAAGTTCAATAAAATAACATTTGTATGTTACCACTGTTAGAAAGTGTTAGACTCCAGGGGTACCTAGCTGGCTCAGTCAGTTAAGCATCCGACTTCAGCTCAGGTCATGATCTCACTGCTCATGAGTTCAAGCGCCGCGTTGGGCTCTGTGCTGACAGCTCAGAGCCTGGAGCCTGCTTCGGATTCCGTGTCTCCCTCTCTCTCTGCCCCTCTCGTGCTCACACTCTGTCTCTTTCTTTCAAAAATAAACATTAAAAAAAAGTTACACTCTAGTATTCTTGGAAATGTATTTGTGATATTAAACTGTAAATTGTAAATTGTAGTTTGCTGTTATATCCAACAGATGGTTTATGCCTTTAATACTGTTTCCTTTTAGAAATTAATATTCATTTATAGGAAATTAGAAAATGAACTAATAAAAATTATATTATGAACAATAAAATCATGGCATTGATTCTTCAGTTATAATCATATAGTTCTATTTATTCCAATTTTCCTTTGACTTAAACCCCAATTTCTATTTTGCTTTGGGAACTAAATGTTTATAATTTATTACTATGATTTTCCTGTTTTGCTTGGCTAATTTTATGTCATTCATACATGTTTAACATAGATGAAAAGTTTAAAGAATTTAGACTTTGTTATATAGCATACAATTTTTTTCCCTATCCATAACAAGGATGTAGAATTAAGTAGTCTTTCTTGGCTAGTACTTTAAAAAAAATACATTTCTTAATGTTTGAGAGCAAGAGAGCATGAGCAGGGGAGGGACAGAGAAAGAGAATCCCAAGCAGGCTCGGCGCTGCCAGCAGAGAGCCTGACAAAGGGCTTGATTTCTTGAACCTTGAGTTCATGACCTGAGCCAAAATCAAGAGTCGGACACTTAACTGACTGAGCCACCCAGGTGGCCCTTGGCTAGTACTTTTAAAATGAGAATTGACTATCCTGAACCCTGTAACAAGGATTTGCATGTTAATTAAAAAATAGTCTATTTTTGGCTCAGTGACGTTCTAAGGCCTTCAAGATTTCTCCTGAAACTTGGTTTCTTTGCTTCTTACAATCTTTTTATTTATGTATTTATTTATTTAGTTACTTTACTTACCTACATGCAAGTTAGGCTTCTTACAATCTTAATGAAATATTCTTGGACTACTCAGTACCTTGTGCTCATTCCTTGTGCCCACCTACTGATACCTATTATACTACCATGCTGTAAAGCAGTGGTCTCCAAACTGTTTTAATCATGTACACTTAACCATAAAAATTATGAACATGAGTTATAGCATATGAACTATTTGTGAACTATGCATTACTGTACTGATAAAGCATAATGTATGTATATAGTATACCCATACATATAAGTATATCATAAAATGTAACCCTTAAAAAATTTTTTTTAAACATAAAGGAAAACTTCTCTCATCCCCTTGGATTGTCTTGATTACCCCTAGGTCAGGAGCGCACATTTTATTTTAGAGCCATTGCAATGAAGGGCAAAACCTGGACTCTCCAGTAGCCTAAGAGGTATGTCAGGACTAGGATGGTATTTAGAAACCTGTAGTGTAGAGATAAAGGTTTTGATAAAGTCTCTGTAATCCTTACACCAGTAGACCCTCCAAATGAAACTTAGACATTCAGTAAATATTAATTTAATAAGTAACTAAAGGATTGCATTAATTTTTGAAGCAAGTAAGGTTTGTAAGTTTCAGAGACAGGGTTAACCTTATTTTATTAAATATTTATATATCTTGAGGCTCCTTAATTGTTAACACAAATTTTGAGTTTTATGTAAAACATACAAATAAAAAACCCTGGAGGGGGCACCTGGGTGGCTTAGTCGGTTGAGTGTCCCACTTTGGCCCAGGTCATGATCTCATGGTTCATGGGTTCAAGCCCCGCGTTGGGCTCTGTGCTGATAGCTCAGAGCCTGGAGCCTGCTTTGGATTCTGTGTCTCCCTCTCTCTCTGTCCCTCCCTGGCTCGTGTTCTGTCTCTGTGTCTCTCAAAAATAAATATTAAGAAAAAAATCCTGGAATTTACATTTTTTTGATGGTGTTAATTTTTTTTCTTCCCTAGGATGCCATCGATAATAGATTAGATTCAAAAGAATGGCCATATTGTTCCCAGTGTCCAGCAGTATGGAATGGCTCAGGGGCTGTAAGGTAAAAGCTATAGAAGTATGATATTATAGACTAATAATTGAAAGTACTCTTACATTGAGAAGTACTCTTATTTTGAGAATTCTCCTGGAAGAATAGTTACTTAAAAGACAGTTTTTCTTTAACCGTGACCTGTTTTAAATGAGTCTAGGTAAGCAATATGAAAACATACCATACTGTAGAACAAATGAATGTCATGATCTTATGTAATGCAGGGGTGTCAACTCCCAGACCCTACTTTGCACAATACCTAAGGCTTTGTCTCCTTTGTTCATTAAACTGGTAAACATCCTTGTTTGCCAAGATTAAGCTAACATTCTACAAGGCAGACCAAGCCTCAACTCAGTTTACCAGCCTAGTTTTTATCTTCCTTTTTACTGCTGGCCTTTGGGAGATTTCTCTTACTTGTTTACTTTCAGCTGTGCTTTTAATAAACATTTTTTTTTTTTTCAACGTTTATTTATTTTTTGGGGACAGAGAGAGACAGAGCATGAACGGGGGAGGGGCAGAGAGAGAGGGAGACACAGAATCGGAAACAGGCTCCAGGCTCTGAGCCATCAGCCCAGAGCCCGACGCGGGGCTCAAACTCACGGACCGCGAGATCGTGACCTGGCTGAAGCCGGACGCTTAACCGACTGTGCCACCCAGGCGCCCCTCAGCTGTGCTTTTAAAAAGAGTTTCACTCTTATTTTAACCAAAGCTTCTAGATGCTTTCTAGAGTGAGATTTTTAGGATCTAGGGATTTTAATTACTATTTGTTTAATCTATCAGAATGTAAAACACTAGCACAGCATCTTATACATATATGTGAAACAAATTAAATATAATCCCTCAAAACTGCTATTCAGGGGGCGCCTGGGTGGCTCTGTCGGTTAAGCGTCCGACTTCGGCTCAGGTCATGATCTCACTGTCCATGAGTTCGAGCCCCGCGCCGGGCTCTGTGCTGACAGCTCAGAGCCTGGAGCCTGTTTCAGATTCTGTGTCTCCCTCTCCCTCTGCCCCTCCCCTGTTCATGCTCTGTCTCTCTCTGTCTCAAAAATAAATAAACGTTAAAAAAAAAAACAAAAAAAAAACTGCTATTCAGAAGTTTAAAAATTGTTAGAATCACATAATTGTTTTGAGCAGCATGATCCCATTTTTCTTCCTTTTTTTTTTTTTTTTTTTTTTTCTTCCTTCCTCTAATTCTCTTACTTTGGAAACAGTTTTTAAACCAAAATTGCACTTTTAGTATCTCCTTGATGTATCTTATATGGGAATCATGAGTGTATCTTAATTCTTGTTTCATCTTTCAAAACCAGTTACTGATTCTTACTTTTTTTTCTGTTGTTGACTACTTCGTCATTCCTTAAGATGTCAGATGGAAATGATGTAGATAAGAACATCATTAAAAGTTTACTATGGGATCCTACATTGCAGGATCTTAGAGGTCCTCTAGAACATGGTCTCCAAAGTGAGTGACAAGATGATTTGAGGGTATTTATTTTTACAAAAGAGGGAGAAATTAAAGCTTTATTAATATGCACCAATACACATATAATTTAAAAAAATTTTTTTTAATGTTTATTTATTTCTGAGAGAGCATGAGTGGGGGAGAGCCAGAGAGAGAGGGAGACACAGAATTGGAAGCAGGCTCCAGGCTCTGAGCTGTCAGCACAGAGCCTGATGCAGGGCCTCAAACCCACAAACCATGAGATCATGACCTGAGCCGAAGTCGGACACTTAACCAACTGAGCCACCCAGGCGCCCCTAGATGTACAAAAATTTTATTTTGAAATATTTACTTTTGAAGTAAAAGCTCAAAATTTTTACTAGTGAAGTATGGGAACATGATTCCTGTGAATAGCAGTGCTATCCAGTAGAACTTTCTTGCAGGAATGGAAATGTCATATATCTGTCCTCTATAGTATGATAGTCACTAGCCACATATGGCTGTTGAGCACATGATATGTGGCTAGTATGACTGAATTTTTAATTTTATTTAATTTTAATTACATTTAAGTAGCTTTGGGGCACCTGGGTGGTTTAGTCGGTTGAGCGTCTGACTCTTGGTTTTGGCTCAGGTCATGATCTCATGGTTCATGGGTTCGAGCCCTGAATCAGGCTCTGTGCTGATAGTGCAGAGCCTGCTTGGTATTCTCTCTCTTTGCCCCTGTCCCACTCACGCTCACTCACTCTCTCTCTTTCTCCCTCTCTCTCTCCCTCTCTCAAAATAAATAAACTTTAAAAAAATTTTAATAGCCTCATGGAGCTAGTGGCTCCTGTATTGGACAGTGCAGATCTAGAGCAATCTGGGGGAGGAAGTGACATATAAATAATAGCTATTATTTATTGAGTGTTTCCTTGGTACCAGATTGCATACTTTGTGTATCCTGTACATTTTTTCATTTAATCCGGAAACAACCCTTGAAGTTTAGAAAGAAGTTCCATAACTTGCTGAAAAGTGCAACTGAATTAGAAAGCAACAGAATCAGAGTTGTAACCCAGGTCTAACTCCTTTTATCTTTTTTTTTTTTTTAAACAACTTTATTGAGGTGTAATTGACTTAGAAACACTGTATATATTCAAGATCTACAGTTTGGTATTTTGATACATGTACATTGTAAATGATCACCACAAGGTAATTAATGTATCTATTACCTTTACAAAGTTATCATTTTCTTTCGCATGCGTGTGGGGGGGGGGGGCGGTGAGAAGGCTTAATTTAATAATTTAAGATCTAACCTTTTAGCAAATTTCAATATACAATATAATTTTTGTTAACTATAGTCACTAGGCAGTACATTAGGTCTCCAGAATTAATTCATCTTGCATAACTGAAACTTTGTGTCCTTTGATCAACACTACTTCATTTCCCTTTCCCCGCCCCCAACTCCTGGCAGCCAGTAATCTATTCTCTGCTTCTGTGAATTTGTTTCATATTCCACAGAGAAGTGAGGTCATGCAGTGTTTGTCTTTGAGTCCAATGTAATTTCACTTAGCGTAATGCCCTGCAGGTTCATCCATGTTGCCATTAGCAGAATTTCCTTTTTTTTTTTTTTTTTTTTAAGGCTGAATAATATTCCCCTGGATATATACACTACATTTTCTTTATCCATTTCTCTACCAGCAGACATTTAAGTGTTTTCTGTATCGTCGCTATTGTGAATAATGCTGCAGGTAACATAAAAGTACAGATATATCTTCAATATCTCCTGCCATCATACTTCAGTGAGTTCCAGCATAGAATGTCCCAGTACCACATCAACTGCAAATCCATACCTGTGCCTCCCTCCCTATACCTATAAATACAGCTGACACTCTCATTTATTTCACATGAAGAAATAATATACCTGAGAAGTCTGTGACTTTGTGAAGTTAAAAAAAAATGGGGAAAGTGGCACTGAAGCAAGAGGGTTTTAAAGACTCCAGAAAGTCATAGACTTTTCAGGTATATAGAGTTTTATTTTATTTTTTATTTTATATTTTATTTTTTATGAGAGCCCTTAGAGACCACTCTTTAAAAAAAAAATATTAATGGTTTTTTTTTGTTTTGATTTGTTTTTTTTATCTATTTTTGAAAGAGACAGAGACAGAGAGAGAGAGAGAGTACAAGCAGGGGAGGGGCAGAGAGAGATGGAGACACAGAATCTGAAGCAGGCTCCAAGCTCTGAGCTGTCAGCACAGAGCCCATTGCAAGGCTTGAATGCACAAACTGCAAGATCATGACCTGAGCTGAAGTCAGGTGCTTAACCGACTGAGCCATCCAGGCATCCCCCCACTTTTTTTTTTTAAGTTTATTTATTTTGAGAGAGAGAGTGAGCAGGGGAGGGGTAGAGAGAGGGAGAGAGAATTCCAAGAGTTGCACCATCTTCCAACTGAGCCAGCCAGGCACCCCTGATCAAAATTAAACTTGAAGTGGGGCTGTCCTATCTAATTCTTGATCCTCCAGTCATATCATAGTTAAGTCATTTCCATAAAATCAGTGTACTTGGTGCCAAATTTGAGTTTGCTTGAATTAGCCTTTTTAAGAAATCTACAAGCACTATGGTTTTGGAAATGTTTTTAACATGTTTGTGTTTATTTTTTAGTGCTCGCCAGAAGCCCAGAGCTAATTATTTAGAGGACAGGAAAAATGGCTCAAAACTGATTGTTTTTGTAATTGGAGGAATTACATACTCTGAAATGCGTTGTGCTTATGAAGTTTCTCAGGCACATAAATCCTGTGAAGTTATTATTGGTAAGTCTTTTTTTTCCACTTTTCAATTTTATTTTAAACGAACTCTAAATGCAAGAATATATATGTAAAACTTTATGTTGTATTTTATATGTAAGACTAATTGTTCAGTGCAAAAAGGTATTAATCATAGTGTGTTTTATGTGATGTACTAGTTTTTCCTGGTTTACCTTTTTGATAATTTGGTTTTTAAATTCTCTGATTTTGAAGGAATAAGCTTCAAGATACTATATGATTTAAATATTAAGTATCTTTTAAAATATTATGTTCTGCTCTTATGAAATAAATTTTGAGACATATATACATTTTTATTACAGAAATATTTTGAATGTTTTTGTGGATGTGACATTGGCAAGTCTTGTGTGGAATTTAGTTTTAAGAATTTTATCAAAGCCACTGATATATAACCTCTCCTCGTCTATGGAATGCAACATTTGTACACCAGGTCTAAATCTAGAGCACTGCTTAATGATCCTGTGGTTGAACAGTGACTATCGCGTTCTGCCACAGGGATAGAATAACTTCCAGTTTTGCTGTTCAGCATATCAATATATAGCACAAAGAAGACAGAGCCCTAGGAGTGAATTATTAAGCCTACTGTTCAATGAAGAGGAAGGACGTGAAATATTGTGGTATAGGCAGACTTCAGGAACGTGTCCTATAGAAATTTTGCTAAATTGCTCCAAGCTATGGCACTTTGCAAATTTGAGGGACAGGGCAATATAATTAACCAAGAAGAATCTATTTAAGTGCTGGCCTCTGAAAATTTATCTTTTCTCCTACCAGGTTCTACGCATATTTTAACACCCAGAAAGCTTTTGGATGATATAAAGATGCTGAATAAACCCAAGGATAAAGTCTCCTTAATTAAGGATGAATAGGGATTTTTTTTTTTTTTGGACATTCTTATTAATATGTTCAACTAAAATAGATCAAGACAAGGTTGCTACCATGTAATTTAACACTGTAAATATTTTATGGAATAATGATTTTTCAAACATACTTCTTAAGGGACTTTACGATTACATATCTTTGGATTTGCCATGTTTAATAATTTAAATAGTGTTGTTGCTTTGTAGATGATGAGAAGAAATGTTAAAATGCTTTCTAAAAGGAAATTTTCACCTTTGGAACTGAATATATTAGAATTGTGGGTAATTTTTCACAACTACCTATGTACATATTAATTACTTACCAGATGCTTATCTGTCTTATACTGAAATATAGTTTTTTGGGAAAGAATTATTTTAAGTGAAAAGGTAGTAAAAGTAAAAACTTTAAGTGTGTGTATGATAGAATGATTTTCTATAAGTGCAGGTTTTTTTCCATTTGAAATTCATAATTTCTTTTACGTGTAAAATAGTATTGTCATTAATAGAAATAATTTCACAGTGTATACTGTCTTCCCAGATACTTCTAAAGAACACAATTTTATGTAATTTCAGAGTCATGTATGTTTAAATTAGAAAGCCAAAATTAATTGTGAATATTCTAAGAGAAAATAAATGTATAGTTACAAAAATTATCTTTTTGGGGGCAGGGGAGGAAAGGGAAGTTGGGAACTTAAAAATTCTAAATCAGAGAGTTACAAAAAAAAAAAAAAAAAGAATGCACCATAATCTTTCCATCAAGATAGCCCTGGTTGATATTCTATAAAAACAATGTAATATTTGTATAGGTTGGATAATATAAGGATGTGTTTGCACAGGTATTACACAAAAGGAATGTCTTCATTTCAAATATCTCTTTTAACCTGTCCTCCTAGTGTTGTCACATTAGGGACCATAATTTTATATATTACTCATCTTCAGAGTTTTGCTTATATATAATGCTGCATTATTTGGGTACATAACCTTCGCAAACACTCAAATTTTTATAATATAAATTTCTAGCAATGGCATAGCTGGTCAAAGTATTCGTGTGTTTAAAATCTAGCTGACCCTGGGGCGCCTGGGTGGCTCAGTCGGTTAGGCAGCCGACTTCGGCTCAGGTCATGATCTCGCGGTTCATGAGTTCGAGCCCCGCTTCGGGCTCTGTGCTGACAGCTCAGAGCCTGGAGCCTATTTCAGATTCTGTGTCTCCCTCTCTCTGACCCTCCCCCGTTCATGCTCTGTCTCTCTGTGTCTCATAAATAAATAAAACGTTAAAAATAAATAAATAAATAAATAAATAAATAAATAAATAAATAAATAAAATCTAGCTGACCCTTGAACAACATGGGTTTATGGACACTGACCCCCACCCTCCCCAACCACGCAATTGAAAATCTGCATTTACTCCTCAAAAACTTAACTACTAATAGCATATGTTGACCAGAAGCCTTAGCAATAACGTAAACAGTCAATTAACACACATTTTGTGTTATATGTATTATATACTGTATTCTTACAATAAAGTAAATGAGAGAAAAAATGTTAAGAAAATCATGAGAGGGGCCCCTGGGTGGCGCAGTCGGTTGAGCGTCCGACTTCAGCCAGGTCACGATCTCGCGGTCCGTGAGTTCGAGCCCCGCGTCAGGCTCTGGGCTGATGGCTCAGAGCCTGGAGCCTGTTTCCGATTCTGTGTCTCCCTCTCTCTCTGCCCTTCCCCCGTTCATGCTCTGTCTCTCTCTGTCCCCCAAAAAATAAATAAACGTTGAAAAAAAAATTTTTTTAAAGAAAATCATGAGAAACAGGGAGCCTGAGTGGCTCAAGTTGGTTAAGTGTCCAACTCTTGATTTTGGCTTAGGGTTCAAGCCCTGCATTGGGCTCTGTGCTGACAGCACACAGAGCCTGCTTGGCATTCTATTCTCTCTCCCTCTTTCTCTGCCCCTCCCCTGCCTCTGCGTTCTCTCCCTTTCTCTGAATGAATGAATGAATGAATGAATGAATGAATGAATGAATGAAAGAAAATCATGAGAAAATAACTTACAATACTGTACTGTATTTATCTAAAAAAATCTGTGTTGTTCAAGGGTCAACTGTGCTGATAGGTATGACCGTTATGTAGTAAATCCATCACTTTTCCTTTATGGCTTTGGTATTATATGTTGTACTTAGAAATACTTCTTACGCTCAATATTATAAAGTCATTCACTGTTTCTTCTGGAACATTTCAATAAGTTCATTTTATTTTTACAGATAATTCATCCATCTGGAATTGACTTTAGTGTGAGAATATATGCTAGCTACGGTCTCTTAGCACTTGACATTATGTCCCATGCCTCCCCATCTCATACCAAAGGGGATGAAAGGCCAAAAATGAAGTTTTGTAGACTCCAAGGTAAGTAGGGTTCGTTCTGAACAGGTTAGGTTCTGCCAGAGATTTGCATTTGGTCAAGATTTGGAAGGTAGAGACCATCTACCATGGCTGTGCTAGTGGATAAGCAAGCTCCTGCCACCTGAAGTTTGTAGCAACCAGACTCCATGTTTTAGTGTCTGTCACCTGCTGCATGGGCACGAGGCAATGCTGGTGGCAGTAGCAGCACTGAATTTATATTCTCTGGATCACAGAAGGTGATATAACCTTGAGTCTAAAAGCATGTTGGCTGGGGCATCTGGGTGGCTCAGTCAGTTAAGTGTCCGACCCTTGATTTCAGCTCAGGTCATGATCTCACAGTTTGTGAAGTTGGGCTCTTTGCTGACAGCTCAGAACCTGCTTGAAATTCTCTCTCTCTCTCAAAATAAAAATTTAAAAAAAAAATTAAATTAAAACATGTTGGCCCCCACTTTCTGCCCCTGCAGCTTTTTCTCTTGATTTTTAAGGACCTATATTCAGTCCCATTCTTTGAAATACCTAGCAGAGTTTCTGTTCCTACAGTGAACCCTGACTGATACATTATTTAATAGAGATCCAGCTTTCTTCTTAAATACCCAAATATTGTACAGATTTTATTGGGCAATTTCTCCTTCCCCAACTAGTCTGAAATACTACCTTTATCATAGACTCTATTTGCATTTTGGTCTGTTTCTGAATTCTGTTTTATTGACCATTAGTATTTGTATTTTTCCCTATTTTAATTCATGCTGTATTTTAATGTGTGATAGATATAATCTCTACCTAAATCACTGTTACTTTTCAGAAATTTTCTGGCTATTACATTTTTCTAAATGAACTTTAGTATCATTTTGTTAATACCACAAGTTATTTTGGTATTTTTATTAGGATTGCAGTAAATTTGTAGGTTAATTTAGGAAAAATTGACACCCCTATAATATTGAAATTTGAAATTTAGGAATATATAATGTCTTTTTATTTACCTAAGTCTTTATAACCTTCAGAACCTTTATTTTCCTCATATAGGTACTGTATATTTCCATAATATCTTTCTTTTGTGATTCCATGTGAATTGGATCTTTTATGTTATTTTCAAACATTTTTTATATAGGAAAGCTATTGTTTTCATATATTAATTTCATAACTTGCTGTTTTACTAAGTAACAATATGCAAGTGCTTACTTAGAGCATAATATGTGCCAAGCAGTGTTTCGAAGTGCTTATATTACCTCATTTAATCTTCTCATTTAATCCTATGAAGATAGGGACTATTATTATCATCTCCATTTTAAAGCTGAGGAAACTAGGGCACATAAAGGTTATGTAATTTAACCTCGATGTTTATGTGGAGAGGAAAGGCTTGACATTAATAAACAGCTCTCTTTGAATATCAAGCGTGGGAACAGTACTTTGTCAGTGAAAGGGCTGGTTTTGGGTGTCTGCATTTTATTTGTGGTCCTTGTAAGCCTTGGTTACTATCAGTCCAAGGTTAGTACTTGTGTGGAACAGAGATTTAGACTAATCCAATGCCCTGTGACAAATGGAACCAAGAGTGTGATGACAGCAAACACTGGCCCATTCATTGAGTCACTTAACACCTCAGTGATGATTTTGTCCTATCATAATGATGTGAGATCCTTTGAGGCCTCCATTTTACATGTATTTTACTCTTAGAATTGGAGTGATCCTTTGTTTCCTAAATCTCTTACTGAATTTGAAGATGTAAGTGTTCATCTCACATAAATTCTTAGTACAAGCTAATTCCACCTTCAGAATTAGCAATTACAGATTCTGATACCAAGACCCTGAAGAAGACATTTCACTGTTACAACTAAATGAAACCATTTATTCAGTATCTCTGAAGCCCACATTAATTCCTGTTGATGTGTGCTTGGCTTATAAAGTATAGTGGATTCACATTGTTCAACCACATTCACAAAAAAATAAGAAAAATATCAGTTGTTCGCAAAGACAAAAATTCTTGGATTTGAGCCCAAAAGCCCAGATCCTGGCAGTTTATTTTTGTAAGATGTGATGCCTCCATAACTCACTTCTATAGGTATTTGTAACCTTCTGTGAATTCTGTCAGGTTGCAGGTAGATTTCTTTTAAAATCAAAAGAGCAAAAAAGTCTTCACCCCACAATAAAATTTCTGCTACCAAAACAACAACAATTTGGGCATTAAATATATTCATATTTAATATGATTTAGGTCTGTTTTAAATCTTTAAGATTCAGGGGCACCTGGGTGGCTCAGTCAGTAAAGCGTCTGACTTCCACTCAGGTCATGATCTCGCAGTTTATGAGTTTGAGCCCTGCGTCAGGCTCTGTGCTGACAGCTCAGAACCTGGAGCCTGCTTCGGATTCTGTGTCTCCCCCTCTCTCTGCCTCTCCCATGCTCATGCTCTCTCTGTCTCTGTCTCTCAATGATAAATGTTAAAAAAAAAATTTTTTTTACATAAATCATTAAGATTCAAATCAGTAAGATTACAGTAGAAAGGAGTGATAAAAAGAGTTTTCATTTGTATAATCTAATAGTTAAAGTGGATGGCTAGAATTTTTTTTTTTAGGATTTTGCTTTTGAATAATCTCTCTACACCCATCCTGGGGCTCAAACTCAAAATCCTGAGATCAAGAGTTGCATACTCTCCCAACTAAGCCAGCCAGGCGCCCCCTAGAATTTTATTTTCATTTAGTTTTATAATTTTAGAGAATGCAAGCTGGGGAGAGAGGCAGGGGGAGGAGAGAGAATCCCAAACAGGCTTCATACTCAGCACACACTCTGACGCTGGTCTTGATCCCATGACCCTGGGATTGTGACCTGAGCCAAAATCGAGTCACTCAGCTGACTGAGCCACCCAGGCACCCCTAGAATTTTTTATTAAAGAGATAAAAGCATTCCCCCCTCATCCTGCTTGCTTGCTTCTGGCAACCTGAAGCAGTCAGAGCACAGCTACACACTGGAAGTAGACATGAAGAGGCCTCTGGACAGTCAAGCTGCCAGATGTTTTTTTACCACACCGCTGCCCTCAACAATGGTGAGTCCCTTGACTCAGCATTGGAAATAAACAGTTAACGAGCTCGTTTTTCTGGTCTGTTACTGCATCAGAATTAAGAGAGAAATCTATCAGAATTTACACAAACAAGGGAGGAGACAGCCAAGGGTACATGATCAGTAAATATAAAATTACCTTTGTAAATCAGAGCTTAGCACTTTTCCAGGACTTCTTAAGGACATAGCCCTATTTCTGTTTCTTGGATTAAGCATGTCACAGTGATTGTTCATAATGATCCTCAGTCATTAAGGAAATATAAAATTAACATTTAGACTATAGTTTAATACAGTAGAGGTGGGCCATATTTTTAAATAAATGATTACAGGGGTTAACTTTCTATAAAGGTTAATTGAGGGCTTAGGAACTTATGGTGGTCCTTTCTAACTTGGATTGCATGGATTTGCTTCAGGTGTCTTTGAACTTTTAAAAATTGTGTGCAAAATTGTGCGTTTTTACATCCCTTTTCCCTGCAAGAGTGGAGTATGGGGGAGGGAGACTCCATAGTTTTCATCAGATTCTGAAAGAGGGTTGAACTCAAAAAAGGTTAAGAACTAATGAATCATATAAGAACCCTTCCAGCCAGAGAAGTATAATTTTAAACTTGAGGACAAGATAGTGATGCTTGGCACATAAAACAGGTTATCAAGTGGTGATTAAATTTAGGTAAGTGCTGGGGCGCCTGGGTGGCGCAGTCGGTTAAGCGTCCGACTTCAGCCAGGTCACGATCTCGCGGTCCGGGAGTTCGAGCCCCGCGTCAGGCTCTGGGCTGATGGCTCAGAGCCTGGAGCCTGTTTCCGATTCTGTGTCTTCCTCTGTCTCTGCCCCTCCCCCGTTCATGCTCTGTCTCTCTCTGTCCCAAAAATAAATAAACGGAAAAAAAAAATTAAATTAATTTAGTTAAGTGCTGAATCTAAAAGCCTCTTGAAAGAGCATATACACAGTTTAAACTCCCTTTTTTCTCTTACAGTGCTACTACCAGTGTTCACTATCTTCCTTATAATGCCACAGCTTAAAGTACCTGTAGCCACAGAGTCAGAGGTATCTTCAGGCTGGCTCTGCTTTATCTCTTCTAAGGCACTCTTAACCAGTTTCCAAGCTCCAAAGTTAAAAATAGCCTATTCTCTAGCCAGATCTAGACAAATAGCAGCTGCCTTGGCCACCGCAAAGATCTTCAAAGTGGGAATGGATTCAACTCTCTTTACCACTAAGCAAAGCTCTGGGGGTTAGGAAACCATTTGTTGACTGTTTTGAGTGAATACAGGCCTCAGGAAAGAGGGAAAGAGCCAATGATGTGCTGCTCTGTCATTAAAGAGGTTCTAAATCAGCCTTAAAGAAGCAAATCAGAATCTTGTTCTGGCATTCTACATGAAATGTAGTTAATACCTGGTACATAGTTGTAATGAATTGTCTTTACTTTTGTCCCAAATTCATTAATCCAGGACTAACGTGTTTGCGTATTTCTGACTTTAAGAGATCTTCACATAACTTATACAAACATAAGAATTTCGTATTATACAGAAAGTAAACGAAAAGGAAAGATTCTTCCTTCTCTGGATGACTCGCATCTCCATTTCTTAGAGGTCCACAGAATATTTCTGTGTGTGTTTCCAGAAAATATGTATGCCCTTTGAAAAACATACACAAACGAAGTCACACTGCATGTATTATTACGTGTTTGCCTTTTTTCACTGTCTTCCCTCCCCCCCCCCCCCCCCCGACCTGCCCAGTGGCTACATTTTTTTCAGTGGCCGCAGAGTACTGACTGATTGCAGGACTGTTGTTATTTATGATTCCTCATGTAGGGTGTTTAGATTAGCTCTACTTGGGGGCTCTTCCCATCAGTGCTTCGGTGGCCATCCCATGTGTAATACCATGGCCTATTGTGGGAGTTACCTATAAAGTCATTGCTAATAGTGGAATTGCTGCTCAGAATTTAAGTGCTTTGACATTTGTAGAATTTGGTACCAAGTTGCCTTCTTTCCACCAGGTTGCACCAATTTATACTTCCACCCTCAGTGTATGAGAGCACCTGTCATCCCCAGCCTCGCTGATGCTGGGTCTTCTAAACTTTATTTTTTGCCATACTAAAAGGCAAAAGTATAGTCTGTTTTGTTCTGTCCTTTTTTTAAGTGTTTGTTTTTGTTTTTTTTGTTTTGTTTTGTTTTTTAGTAATCTGTATACCTAACATGAGGCTTGAACTCATGACCCTGAGATCAAGAGTTAGATACTCTTCCAATTAAGCCAGCCAGATACCCCTAGTTTATTGTTTTAATTTCTTCCATTATGAGTTAGGAATAACAGATTTATTTGAAAATAAATACTTGTTGATTTCAATTTAAGAATCAGTGTCCATTTTTTTTTTTTCCTTTTAAGCACTTGGTGCCCCCCATTTTCTATGGTTTTGGTATTGTCTCTAGAAAGTCACCTTCCTAAATTGTGTAATAAGATACTTTTTGAGGGAAGATAAAGTTTTCTTTGCATTTTTTTTTTTTTAAGTCTTTGGTTGCCTTGGGTCAAACTAGTATTTCAGCCGATTCCTCCATCTCTGTACTTTGGCAAGATCTTCTGCAATAGTTCTAATCATTCGATCAGTAGTTTCTTTCAAAATGGTTGCTGTCCTTAGGGCATGATCCAAAGACGAGTTTAAAATCTACAGAGGAAAAATTCACATATTTAAAGTTACTGTTTCTGTTAATTGGGTTATCTCATTATTAAACATTGCAAGGTGGAATTTTTGGAGTATTCTTTTCCCACCCGGTCTATTCCTGTTTTTAACGGTTGGTTTCCTAGGAAACTAGTCTGAGATGGAATATATTTTTTAGAGAAAGGGACAAAAAAAAGACCCAACACGTGACTGATGAGTGTGAATCAGAGGGTGAGGTCAGCAACCTGCTGGGCTGTTGCCCTGGTGCAGAGGAACAAATCTGTGAGAAAGAAGGAAAGCTATTGGGACTGATTGAAGAGGATTTAGGGGTCATAACCCCTAAGAGGGCACCCAGGGGCATTAGTGCTTGCATTCCAAAGCATTTGAAGGTGGCCTGGGATTTGATTTGAAAACAGGGAAGTGCTGGCAGCTCTAACCCCAGTGTCACTGGAACAGACTTGTGAGCAGCTGGAAACAGTCCACTACCTTCACTCCTGGGCCAGGGGGATCCTGTAGTGGAGGCACCACCCACAAAACACTTTCTCCAGGAAATTTCCCTTGGAACCAGTTTAGGAATAATACAAACCATGTGGCTGCTCAGGCTGTGTGTCTTTATGTTAGTGCTGAGCACAAAGTGTTTTTATTAGCAGAGCATTTCCTGGTGCCACCATACTGTAATAATTTAAAAGCCATCAGTTTTGTGACCAAGACCATACTTACAAGCTGCAAGGATTCTGGAATGGATTTTTCTAAGTCCTCACCTCAGATTCCGTTTCCATACTGCGCAAGTTGCTTAAGGATTTGCTTCCAGAAATCCTGCAGGAGTGGAAATGGGGTGTGGGTGTAGCAAGGTCTGAACTGTAGGTCATGAAAATCTTATTTTTTCTGGAAGGCAAAAGCACACTGATACTTGTGTAAAGCTCCCCTCTCTTCCCTAACTCTGTGGTTCAGTAATGGCTGTGTGCGTGTTGGGTATTAGGACTTTGTGCACTCTCCACTTTTTGTAGCTCTTATAGTCCCCGTGTGGCTGACCACAGATGAGCTTCAGAAAAAGATGGTTCCATGACCACGATCTGGGAAGTGTTTCCTCCCAGAATCTTTCCATTGTCACAGAAAGAGGCAACACTCCAGTTTATTCAGTTTTCATTCTTTGGGGGCCAACCTTCTACCTTGGCATATTTATAAAACAAATGTACACAAATCTGCCAATTGTAGGCACTTTGAGTTCACTTCAGCCCCAGGGAGCTTACACAGCAATGAGGCAGCAGCAATAGAAAAATAAAAGCTGGGGTGCCAGGGTGGCTCAGTCGGTTAGGTGTCCAACACTTGATTTCAGCTCAAGTCATGATCTCATGGTTCATGAGATCAAGCCCCACGTTGAGCTCTGCACCAGCTCTCCTTGGGATTTCTCCTTCTCTCCCTCTCTCTGCCCCTCCCCCACATGTGTGCATTCTGTGTCTCTCAAAATAAATTAAAAGAAGAAAAGCAGCACCTCTTTAAATAGGCACCTCTGGACTACTACACTAAGTATGACTCTCTCTGATGATGGTCTGGGTGAATAAGGAGAGCCAGGGTCACTATGTACAGTTGTTCGGTTGTGCACTGCATAGCTCTGGGAGGTTTCATTCACACATTCTCTGTGAAGGGCACTGCCTGGAGTTATGCCATGAATAGTGGCCGTAGGGGATGCCACAAGTCTTGCCTGTTGACAGGTGGGCCATGGAGCCATCTTCATATCTCCCCGACTTGAGAGTCCTTCTGTTAAGCATTACTTCTTTGGTACTTACTGCACTTGTAAGCAGTCATCTCCAGGAAGTCTGATTTCAAATGTTTGTGACTTTAAGCCTCCCTTCGTGTCTCTCCTCTACCACATTAACAGGAGTTGGTTCTTCAGGTCAGTTTAACACTTTGGATCTATTATCCGGTTGAGAACATCAAAGAGTATCAGCGGCCCCTAGCTAATAAAAAAACTTCAAGCAAGGCAGGGCAGTGTGGTGCAGTGGGAAGGGTATGGGCTTGAGAGTCCTCTCTTTCTTCACATCCAGTCAGTCATGATGATCAACAATAATCGCCATCACTTGCTGAGTGCCATGTACCTTTCCACGTGCTTTATATGTATTGACCCAATTCTTAGTTTGGCACTACTATTATTCCCATTTGGAGAATAATGAAGATGCACAGTGGGGAAAGGGAGGCACAAAGAGGTAAAGCAACCAGCCCAAGGACACGGAACCAAGATGCAAACCCAAGACCTGCCCAGAGGCCACATTCTTAAACACTGCACTGCATATGGTAGTAGCTAGTGAGTTCAGACTGAGTGCAGAACCTGAACTTTTAACCACTCTGCTACACTATTGATTTTGCCTCCTAAATAGCTCTTGAATACTAGACCTCTGTCTCTCCTTCTCTTTCACCCTTGGCCAAGCTACCATCACCCCACTTGGATTATTGCACTAGGCTCTTACTTGGCCTCTGTGCTCCAATTCTTGACATCTTTAATCCATTCCCATTCCTTTAGTAGTTAGAGTGACCTTTTAAAAACACTGGGAAACTTTTTTTTAAGTTTATTTATTTTGAGAGAACACAAGCAGGGAAGGGCAGAGAGAAAGGGAGAGAGAAACCCAAGCAGGCTCTGCTCTGTCAGCGCAGAGCCTGATGGGGGCTCAATCTCACGAACCTTGAGATCATGACCTGAGCCAAAATCAAGAGTTGGATGCTTAACCAACTGAGCCACCCAGGTGCCCCAACACTAGGAAACTTTAAAAACAGCCTCATTAAAAAACTTCATTGGCTTATTATACCCTTGAGTCTGAAATACTTCCTGTAGCTGACAAGCCCCTGCATGGTCTAGCCCTACCCATCACTTCAGCTTCCCCTTGCCAGCCCCATCTTGCCCCACAGCCCCTCGCACTACACTGTTCCTGAACTTCCCAAGGGGCCTTTCGGCTCCAGGAAGCCTTCATAGACTAGATGCCCTCTCACCTTCACATCCCTTTGCTAGTTGATTCACACTTATCCTTTGGTGTTCAGCTTCCCTGAACCCCCAAATTAGGTAATAGCACTCTATACACCCCCTTTGTGGCACTTAAAAGACTGGCTCTTCTACCAAAAAGGTAACTTCCATGAGGGTAGGGACAGTGGTTTAATTTTTCACTGTGTCCTCAGGACCTAGACCAAGACCCTACTATTGACACTCAAAATACTTGTTGAATAAATAAATGAATGAAGTATTAGCCATACTTTGGTTTGAATCTTGGCTCTACGATTTATGATCTCAGTGACCTTGAGCCAGTAATTTAGTGCACTAAGCACATTGCGTGGTTATTATCATTAATAAAATAATACTTACTTTTCTGGTATGGGCTCATGTTCGTCTTGAGAGGATTTTGGATTCGATGTCTGGGAACAGATCCATTCTGGTTTTGAACAAGCTGAAAAATGTTAGCTATGATTAAATTCAGAGTATCAAAAATGACCCCCAAATGGTGGACATATGGGTAGCATTTCCCGAACTTTTCTGTATGAATGTAATATTTCATGAAATCTTAATAAGAAAACTAGGGAACATAGAAAACAAAGAACTTTCTTTCTGAATTCAGGAAAAGAAATTCAGCTTATTTATTTATTTTTAAAAATTCAGCAATCCCTATCAAAATAACACCAGCATTCTTCACAAAGCTAAAACAGACAATCCTAAAATTTGTATAGAACCAGAAAAGACCTCAAATAGCCAAAGCAATCTTGAAAAAAAAAAAAAAGCTGGAGGAATCACACTCCTGATATTCAAGATGTATTACAAAGTTGTAATCATCAAGACAGTATAGTACTGGCACAAAAACAGACACTCAGGTCAATGGAACAGAATAGAGAATCCAGAAATGGACCCACAAACATATGGTCAACTAATCTTTGACAAAGCAGGAAAGAATATCGAATGGAATAAAGACACTCTTCAGCAAATGGTGCTGGGAAAACTGGACAGCAACATGCAGAAAAATGATCCTGGACCACTTTCTTACACCATCCACACAAATAAACTCAAAACGGATGAAAGACCTAAATGTAAGACAGGAAGCCATCAAAATCCTCAAGGAGAAAGCAGGCAAAAACCTCTTTTGACTTTGGCTGCAGCAACTTCTTACTCAATACGTCTCCAGGGGCAAAGGAAACAAAAGCAAAAATGAACTATTGGGACCTCATCAAAATAAAAATTTCTGCACAGCAAAGGAAACACTCAGCAAAACTAAAAGGCAACTAACAGAATGGGAGAAGATATTTGCAAATGACATATCAGATAAAGGGTTAGTATCCAAACTTTATAAAGAACTTATCAAAGTCAACACCCAAAAAACAACCCAGTGAAGAAATGGGCAAAAGATATGAATAGACACTTTTCCAAAGAAGACTTCCAGATGGCCAACCAACACATGAAAAAATGCTCAACCTCACTCATCATCAGGGAAATCCAAAACCACAAGATACTACCTCACACCTGTCAGAATGGCTAACATTAACAACTCAGGCAACAACAGATGTTGGTGAGGATGCAGAGAAAGAGGATCTCTTTTGCACTGCTGATGGGAATGCAAACTGGTGCAGCCACTCTGGAAAACAGTATGGAGGTTCCTCAGAAAATTAAAAATAGAACTACTCTACAACCCAGCAATTGCACTACTAGGTATTTGCCCAAGGGATACATGTGTATTGTTTCGAAGGGGCACATGCACCCCAATGTTTATAGCAGTGCTATCGACAATTGCCAAACTATGAAAGGAGCCCTAGTGTCCATTGATGGATGAATGGATAAAGAAGATGTGGTATATATCTATAAAGGAGTATTACTTGGCAATCAAAAAGAATGAAACCTTGCCATTTGCAACTATGTGGATGGAGCTGAAGGGTATTATGCTAAGCAAAATTAGAGAAAGACAAATATCATATGACTTCACTCATATGAGGAATTTTAAGATACTAAACAGATGAACATAAGGGAAGGGAAGCAAAAATAAAAACATGGAGACAAAACATAAGAGACTCTTAAATATAGAGAACAAACAGGGTTGCTGGAGGGGTTGTGGGAGGGGGGATGGGCTAAATGGATAAGGGGCTTAAGGAATCTACTCCTGAAATTGTTGCACTATATGCTAACTAACTTGGATGTAAATTAAACAATTTATAAATTTTTAAAAATAGATAAATATACTGAATTCTTTCTGCACTGAAAAAATAAAAACTAAAACTCTCAGAATTCTTACCTGCGGAGAGCAAAATGGTTATTGGGGGTAGTCTTTGCACTCCTTGATCATCTCTAAAATTCTGTGATTATGTTGAATCTATTAATTTATTTGGAAATAATTGACATCTTAGAATAGTCGTTAAATTCTAAAAAAGAAAAAAAAAATTCAACTTTTTTTTTTTAAGTAGGCTCCACACCCAGCATGGTGCCCTATGTGGAGCCCGAGCTCACAACCCTGAGATCAAGAGTCAGACACTTAATTGACTGAACCACCCAGATGCCCCTTTAAAAGGAGTTTTTTCAGTAGACAAGAGACCAGGAGTCTGGATTTAGGTTCCCTGGGTGCTAACTCTGTGACACCTGGGCATGCTGTCCAACTTCTGTGGACTCAGCTACTTCATCTGACAAGTGGAGGGATAATCCCTTTCAAGAGCATGGACCAAATGGATTCCTGGAAGTCTTCAAATTCAGGTGCAAGGATTCTGGGGAGTCAAAAACTAAATTATGTTACTAAGACAACTCCAGAAAATAGAGACTAAACAGAGAAGATCGATGTAAGAAAGCCACCATGGAAGACAATAATAAAGCCAGGGAAAGGAAAGGAGAAGAGTCAATGGCCAACAGCCAATAAATCTGCCTTCTCTGTTGCTGGGTCTCCTTCCACGTCTTCTATCTTATTCATCAGTCTCTGGTAGCTAGGTTTCACTCCCCCTCAGGAGGGTCCCATTTGACAAGCGATCTGGGAAATACTGTCCCTAAGACATGGAAGGTAGAAGCTAGAAAGTCCAAATTAATCATGCTGACCACCCAAACGTAAGTCCTGATGAGCAGAGGCACAAATGAGTTCAGTCTTAATCCTTTGCTAGTCTCCAAATATAATTTTGGATTTTATTTGAAACATAGAAACTCAGAGTTGGGAAGGACCATAGCGTCATCAGTTCTGATTCTAGTCCAGTCCACAGATTTGCAACATCCTGACAAAGTACATTGGCTCTGGATGGGATCTGTAGAGACATCTCTACAGATGGGGCTCACGTCCTCCTACAACAGCCCACTCCATTCCAGTTTCTGAAAGGTTCTTTTCAACATTGAGCAAATATGCCTCCCTATGAATCTACCCTCTTAGCCACTATACATTTACTAATGTAGTTCAAGGTCACACTTCAGATGACATAGTTCATTCCCTCATGCCCTCATATATCAGAATAACAAGTCCCATGGGCTATAGACTCAAAGGCCAGGGAGATGATAAAGAAATTAGCGCTGTTGCTTCTGCAGTTTTAGTGGCTGTCATCTTGAGAGAATACATCCAGTTGGAGGATTTAGCAGCTGGGGGATGGCGGTGTAGGGGACTCACCAGCTGAGTTCAATCAGGTAAATGGCATTCTTTCGTCTTGGAAATTGGCAATTGTGAAAGATAAGAAACATTCTCCCTGACGCCTTGTCACTCAGGAGAGAAAGAGCTCTGGAGGTATGAACTTTCCCACAAGGAGAGGATGTCGAAGAACCAGATATGACTGTCATTCAGAAGCACAACAAGGAACATGTCCTTCCCTCCTTTTTTGTTCCCTTAGCACACTCTGACTTTGTTAATTCTAGCACCACGTTTTGCCATGAACTTTCCTTATTTGGGTATGAGTTCCTCAAGAGATTGTGAACTCCTTGGGTGGGGGGGCATGTTTTATTCATCTTTATAAATAAATGTGGGATTTTAGTTTTTTCCAAATTGCTAATTGAAATTAGCAATATGATGTTTAAGGAGTGTAAAAATAGTCTATTACTTTACATACTTTCAGTAGGGATATATGTAAAGTTTTGACCACTCCTGAATAGCAATAATAGTGGCAATTATTTAGTTGGTCATTTGTTTAGCAAATATTTGCAATTTGTTACCAACTTACACTGAGTTAGCCCTTAAAAACTTTTAGAGTCCTTTATTGCTAGGATTTCTTATCTCCCAGCCCTGGCCCAGCCTTTTGCCATCCAGGATGTGGGAGCGTCAGATGAGTACTAGAGATCCAGACAGCACACTGGAGAGGGCAGGGCCTCCCCAAACAGAAGCAGTGGCTGGTGTGATGTGGGTCCCCCATGCCTGGGAGACCAGGTTGTTTACAAAGATGAGATCATGCAGCAGATGTACTTACAAGATGAAGAATTTTTATTTTCATTTAAAAAGCAGAGCTGGACAAAGTTGCTTCTTTCACTATGATATAAGTAATTCTCTCCTGGGGTGTTGTATCTATAATGAAATTCTAAAAAGAAAAGAGAAATACAACTCACTGCCTGGGAACAACAGCTGTCCCCACTTATGCCTTCCTTCTAAGGCCCCTAAGTCTCACTCACCTTCAGGTGGTTTTTTGCCACAGGTTCTTCCAGAATTATGACTCTTAGTGCCGCAGTTCTGACATTTATCACTCAGCAGTCCAGTCCAAGGAGCAGAATAGCAGCTGTGGCCTGTATCAGAACCTGAAAAATCCCAAGTTACACAAAGGACAGGTGAGTTTCTTCATTATAGTCATAGAGTGTGTGGAAAGTAGAGCTCTAACCACGGGAGGTATGCATTAGGTGCAGAAGTGTTCAACTTCCCCAGCTGCATTACCAAGGGGAGTCACCGGCCTCAGGATGGCATTTGGAATCCCCTTATGACAACTGAGAGATGTTTTCAGAAGTAACAAATCTGATAGGAAAGTCTCAAGGTTTTCCTAGCACATGTAGGTGTTTAGTGAAGGCCTGCTGAACTGATGGATCTGTGAGAATTTGACCCCCTGAATGAACTACAAACGCAAGATTGGTATTTTTCCAGATTTGCCCTGACACACCCACATTCTCTTCTCAGACCCTGTTTTGGCCAAGAACTTGTGTTTTGTCATCCACACAATTGAAAAGATGGTTTTACTCTACATCAAATTCATGAGCTGATATGGGAAACTGAATTATAGCTTTGCCCTCATCTCTGCCAAAGAGGGGCTAGTAATAGAGAGTGTGTGTGTGTGGTACCGGTCTAGAACCTGGCAGGCTGTGGGCAGTGGAGACTTCCAGATAAGACCAGAACATGAGATCCTGTGCCGGATAGGTGAGCACATAGGCTTGGGTCTTCAAACAACATCTCAGTTCCAGGAGAGATGAGGCCGAGTGACAAAGCATCTGTCAGGACTACCTGCCTTGCTTCTCTCGTGATTATGCTCCTTTGTAACTATCTTTCAAAGAGTAAGTCATAAATGGAATGAGCTCTAGGGATGGTTTTCCCACCCCACCCCCCCAAATCTCAGTCAGTCAATAGTCATTGAATTCCTTCTCAATCCAGAGCTCAAGGAAATTACAATAGCATGAGGTTCAGACAGACCTGAGTTTGCAGTCTGGGTCTACCGCTAGTTAGCTGTGATGGTTGAAAATATGTCCACAAATTCTTTTATATGTTCTTCAAAAGGTATAGCGTAATTCCACTCTCCTTGAGTGTGGACTGGACTTAGTGACTTGCTTCTCACAGATAAAGTGGTAGTGATGGTGTATAACTTCCAAAACTAGGTCATAAAAGACCTAGATCACTTGGCTGCCATGTCATAATGATACTCAAGCAACCTATTGGAAATGCCCACATGATGAGGAACTAAGACCTCCTGCCAATGGCCACGTGAGTGAACCATCTTAGAAGCAGATTCTCCAGTCCAGTCAAGCCTTCATATGATGGCAGTATTGGCCAACATCTTGACCATAGCCTCATGAGAGAACCTGAGCCTGATTCACCCAGCTAAGCTGCCCCCAAATTCCTGACCCATAGGAATTATGAGATAGAAAATGTTTTTTGTTTTGAACCATTAAGTTTTGGGATACTGCATTACACAGCAGTAGATAATACAACTGCTCTTTGACTGGCAAGTCATTAAATTTCTTTGAGTCTCCATTTCCTTATCTGTAAAATAAAAATCATAATTCATACTTACAGGGGTATAAGGATAGCAAAATGTTATACACTATGTCAGCAGTTCTCAATTTTTTTTTCTTTCAGAACCCTTTTACACTCTTAAAATTGAGGACCTTAAAGAGCTTCTGCTTATTACAGTTTTTATCTATCATATATCATAATATGCACCCTGTTTTATACCTGTGGTGAAAAATCTCCCCCTGTATTGGAGAAGAGCTATTATACAAGTCAGTTGATGATGGACTGGTATAGAGGTACATATTTATAAATTTCAAGTCATTTTTGCTTGTGCAGAATCATTCAAATTTTCCCAAGACTGAATGGACAGTCCTAGGGCTTTAAGTTTTTTTTCTTTATTTATTTTTATTATTATTATTTTTTAAGTACGCTCCATGCTGGGTGTGGAGCTCAACGCAGGGCTTGAACTCATGACCCTTAGATGAAGACCTGAACTGAGATTAAGAGTCAGATGCTTAACTGACAGCCACCCAGCCACCCCAAGGCTTTTTTTTTTTTAATAGAATTTTAAACTGAGGCATCTAAAAATATTTTATTATGTCATTTAAAACCAACAGTAATTCATTTTATGCTCACCAAATAACAGGTTTTTAATGCAAAGAGGTTATTTTTTTTTTTAATGAAGAGTATTAGAAGAGGCAGTATTTTGTGTTTGGGCAAGTGTCTTGAATATCTGGCTTAATAGAAGGCGGCTGGATTACATAGCTGCACCTCCATTCAATCTCCTTCAGTATTGCTTTGCACAGATATGTAGCTGGGAAAGAGGGGACCTCGTGGTCCCCTGAAAGGGTCTCAGGGACCCCCAAGGGCTTCTGATCACATTCTGAAAGCTCTGTGACAGCATCTGATATAGTAGGTGTTCAGTCAATGAAGCATTACTATTACCATCAGAAAATGAATCATCTGGGCACCTGGGTGGTTCAGTCGGTTAAGTGGCCAACTTTGGCTCAGGTCATGATCTCTCGATTCATGATTTTGAGCCCGGGCGTCGAGCTCTGTGTTGACAGCTCAGAACATGGAGCCTGCTTCATATTACATGTCTCCCTCTCTCTCTGCCCATCCCCCACTCATGCTCTTGCTCTCACTCTCTCTCTCTCTCTCTCAAAAATAAGTAAACATTTAAAAAATTTTAAAAAGGGAGGTGGGTGCCTGGGTGGCTCAGTCAGTTAAGCGTCTGACTTTGGCTCAGGTCATGATCTCATGGTTCATGGGTTCAGGCCCAGCATCGGCTCTGTGCTAACAGCTTAGAGCCTAAAGCCTGCTTTGGATTCTGTGTCTCCCTCTCTCTCCGCCCCTCTCCTGCTCACTCTCTGTCTCTCTGTCTCTCAAAAATAAACATTTAAAAAGTAAAAAAAAAAAAAAATGAGTTGTCTGCAGAGAAGAAGTAGAACTCCATGTGACATAGCAAAAAAATACTGACTTGAAGGAAAGGCTCTTAACTAACCGCTTGTATGAATGTAAACAAGCCTCATTAGCTCTCCGGACCTGGTTTCTCACGTAGAAACAGGGTAGACTAGGCTCAGGTGGTGATTTTCATGCTCAGGAGCTGCCTGAACAGGCAGGCCTTGGCCTCACCTCTTCCTCACCCAGGGCGGTTCTGCCAGGGATGTTTTTCTGCTTAAACTACCTTTGGAGGAAGGCTCCTATGACTAAAAATCATTGAATTCTATGCCCTGGTGCTCTCCAGGTCCCCTCCCAGCTCTCATTTTCTTTGCTTCTGAGAAATGTTATGGACAAGTCGGCAGCAACTCTCCCACGTCCTGTGAGCTCACCAGGTGCAGATTATGGGTCGTGCTGCAAGGATGACACATAGAACTGAGGCCACTGCACGACTGAGTGCATGGAGTCCTGTGGCTCCCACACAAACAGAGGTGGGCACTTTCACACTCTCTGACCACACTTGATCTGTTTGAATCTATTTAATTGTTAATTTTTTACGGTTTGCAAAAAAACACAACATGTAACACCCTAATCTGGGTAATGCTATTTGGTGTGGCAGATGGTCTGCCTGCAGTGGGCAGACCCCTGGAGAGGGACCTTGAAGACAGAGCACCCACAGCACCAGGCCCCTTAACTTACCGAGAATTGAGTCTGCGTGCAGTGCCTTTTCTTGAAGGGCAGTGGGACACCTTCCACAGCTGGGCCATCTGTGCCCTTTTTTCTCCATATTTTCCTTCCTAAAAAAAGATGTATAAGATCCAATAAACATTTAACATACTTCTTCTTATTTATTTATTTATTTATTTATTTATTTATTTTATTAACATACTTCTAATAGAGATCGTGAGAGTATCGGTAAAACTGAAATGTTAAATTTCTTGTATCAGAGACTGGGATGATACGGGCGTGGCATGTTGTCCTCCACACAGAGATCCCTTCTGCCTGCATTTCTGAGAGCTTCCCTATAAGAAACTGCACCCAGCGACAACTTGGCCTGGTAAGAACAGGTCTACCAGATGTTGAAAGTAAATCTGGTTTGTTCCCCAGAGGATAATATCTAATTATCATGCACACATATGCAATATAGAAATTTGAAGTATGGAATTATATTTGGAGTTTTCTTCATACTCATGTCTCAAATTCAATTCTTTTTAAATGATTTTTTTTTAATTTTAGTGAGAGAGTGCACATATGAGTAGGGGAGAGGGAAAGAGAGAGAGAGAGAGAGAGAGAGAGAGAGAGAGAGAGAGAATCTTAAGCAGGCTCTACGCTCAGTGCAGTGCCCAACATGGGGCTCGATCTCACAAACTGTGAGATCATGACCAGAGCCAAATCAAGAGTTAGACACTGAACCGACTGAGCTACCCAGGCACCCCTCAAATTCACTTCTTATCAGGGAAAGAAGATGTGCCACATGGCAGTACTAGGTCCCGTGGCTTTGGCTCCATAAGTATAAGCTGAATGTGTCTAAAAAGCCCAGCAAGGTGGATTTTGTCCGGTGTGTATGGGGCTAAAAGCTAAGGGAGCATGTAGGGTTAACTTTAGCTGTACAAGGCCACCAGGGGGCATCAGAAAGATGCCTTACAATTGTCAGTTACCAGGACACCCTCTGACTTGTCTGTAGCTTCTGCCTGCCTTCTTCACAGAAATCCTGACCCCTTCAAAGGAATTCTAGTTAATCACAATTCTTTTTTTTTTTTTTTTTAATTTTTTTTTCAACGTTTATTTATTTTTGGGACAGAGAGAGACAGAGCATGAATCGGGGAGGGGCAGAGAGAGAGGGAGACACAGAATCGGAAACAGGCTCCAGGCTCTGAGCCATCAGCCCAGAGCCTGACGCGGGGCTCGAACTCCCGGACCGCGAGATCGTGACCTGGCTGAAGTCGGACGCTTAGCCGACTGCGCCACCCAGGCGCCCCGAGTTAATCACAATTCTTAACAAAGCCCTTGCTCAGCCCCAGCGATATGGTAATAGCCCCTCCGGGAAAGTGGCTCATTCTTAGTGTGGAAGGCACTGTGCCCAAGATCTGCTGCACGTGGCTGGTGAGAAATGAGGCTGATCCCCTTGAGGACGGGGTGAGAGCCCTAGGAGTTGCTTGGCAAATGCAGCACACCCAGCTATGCCTAGGCCTATGCCTAGGCCTGCCTTCCGTGGAGAGAGCCACTGTGCTCTGGAGTTGGTGGGGTTGGGGGCTGATGAGCTGGGCCCTTCCCCTCTCCTTGGAAAAACATGCTCTCCTCCTGAGTCACATATTTTCTCACACCTCATTTTCTGTCTCCACCCTCCCCCTTCGGGGCATTTGAACATCTGCTCTCCAAAGTGGAAAACTTGGATCTCTTTCAAGTGAGTTCAGTCTAACACATGACTTTCTTTTTCTGCCTCTTTTAAACTTCTTTGTGCGCTTAAAATCTTCTTGCCAACCATAAGAGCTAAGGGCAATTCTACTTGAGAAGACAGTTTTCCAAGAAGACTGAGTAGCTAAAGTGGACTCTTAAATCCCAAATCCTGCATCAGACATAACACAAAGGGATTTGCATTTTATATGTAGCATATAGACCATTGATCTGCATATGTATAAAAATAACCCTCAAAGGCCAGCTAGCTTCATAAAGCACATGTCTTGTCTGAGAGATATCAAATCTTTTAGAAGAGCAAAGAGTATATATAGCCCTTTGTTCAATTAATTCCTCGGAGTATTAGGTAGTTTACCAAGATTTCAATTTATAAATCATGTGTATCTCCACTTCACACCCCAGCGTTAGATGCATTGTTAGATCTGATTTCGCACTTGGTTGTGTTTTTCCTTCCCTCTTGTCTGTGATAAAACAGAAAATTTAGTCTGGGACATTGGTCCTTAAGCCAATGCCAATGCCGAGAGTATTGAGCCAATACTCTTTACAATTGGTATGTAAAGAGTATCTGAAGTTCTAGACTAGGAATTTGAAAGACAAACATTTAGTACCTTAAATCCTTCATCAGAATGTTTTTTAAATGTCAAACTATCTTTATTATACTTAATAAAATCTAAAAAAAATCCCAAAACCTAGGTTTAACTCAATAAATAAAAATAGTGGGCCTGTGGTGACTCAGGGAGTAGGCATCACTATTGCCTCCTATATTTAAAAGGAGGGTCAAAGCTGATGACTGGCATGTCAGTTAAAATAATGGTCCACACCAGATGACGCATGGTCATATTTAGCACAAACAGCATGCTGTTTCCTTTTTCAGGGGGCGGAAACTCAGTAGAACACTTATGACAAGTGCCCATTCCCGTGGCGGAATGCTTTCTAACTTCAGACCTTGTCATCTGCTTGTATTAGAGCTTATTATGTGCATGTAATAGTGGTTGCTAAACCACAAGGAATGGTTGCTCCTCCCTCCTTGACTCTTGACCTTTGGAAGGTAAATTAGCCAAGCTTTGGCAGAAGTCCACAGTGCCTCCTGAGCTTGGAGTTGGTGCCTCTCACTAACTGATAGAAGCTTCAAATAAAGGATTTTGAATCCATATGGCCTAACAGTTGAGCCAAAGAAAGTTTTAAGAAGATGAAGGATTTCTCCTTAGGATTTTACATCTATAGCTTTTTTTTTTTTTTGCACAATTACAGCTTGTAACCTCCAGATTTCTTGCTGAAGAATGGGGAGAAGTAAACGCCTATACATGGGATTAGGCTTATTTCCAGTGGGACTGGGGACAGAGGGAAGGACAGGGAAGATTTTCACTCATCATGAGAAGTTGCTATATAATGGTGCCCAATAATCTCCCGTGTGGATAATGTTCAAATTCAGCCTACAGGACAAACCACACTTCGTGTTCCGCAGCCCTGATTCTTAACCAAGGGAACTTAGGAGAATCTTGAGCAGATTTAAAAGTATTCCTACTAGGGCTCCAGCCCTGGTGAGTCTGACATACTAGGTGAGGTTGAGGCATGTGCATGATCAAAAAATCTCCCCAATGACTCTGATGCTCTCCTCACTCGAGCCACTGCTAGAAGGGTTTGTGAATCAGGAGGGAGGCTGGGCATGCCCAGCCCTGAGATCTGTGATTCTGTAACTTGGCCAGTGGCTTCTGGCACCTGTTCCAGTAGTTGACGCCCACTCTCACTGGAGCTATTATACCAGCACCGGCTCCCACCCACCCTGGGAATTTAGCAGCGAGAAGCCCTCACCATTCAAAGACCAGGTGGCTACAGGCACAGCTTGGACTGGCTGTCTCTGCACGACTGGGCCTTCCTGAGGTGTTGTTGGGGTTCTCCTGCACCACAAAGCACAGACAGATGTGGATGTGACTGAGGAAGTGACTCATCCCTCCGCTGCTCACACACAGAGGCAGCCAAACTCACCACTCCAGGACTCCTTCAGTTCTGATTTCTCACTCCCTCGGTGGGGTCTGTGTTGTAATGGCCTGGGGCTCAGAGAAAGAAGGCTGCAACACTGGCTTGGTTTCTTTCCTTCTCCAAACATTTGAAAATCTAGTTTACAGATGAGAGAATACTTCCCTGCACCCCCTTTTTTTCTTTCCTTAGTTTCAAATGACCCCAAGCTCCACCAGGGGATGAACAGATTTAAGAAGATACTTAAATCCATCAATCTGACCACTGTTAGTAGAGGTCTAAAAGCTTTTCCAAAGAAATGCATTAAACTGAATTAAAATGAGATTTAGAAATCACTTAGAGGCTTAAAGTGTCTATATGTCCCTTTTTAACACAGAGAAATTACACTACTTCACCGAAAAGGCCTGACGCCGCCCCCACCCCCGCGCCCCGTGTGTATTTTTTTACTATGGTTTTTCCCTTTATGTAAACAGAAACCGTGCTCTTCTCGCCATTATAAACAATGCTGGCATAAGCATCATTGTACAGATAGCTTTTTCCATATTTTGAATTACTTCCTTAGGAAATGTCTAGGTCAAAGGTTGTGAACATGTTTGCATGATGATACATATTGCCAAATTGCTTTCCACAAACGTGGTAAGAATTACACAACCGCCAAAATGTGGGCAGCTCAGTTTGACCACACCTTCCTCTGCATCAGGAATTATCCTTGAAAATGTTTTTGGTAATTTCAAGAGGGGGAAGGTGACACCTTGTGTTAATTAGCATTTCCTCTATTATTAAAAGAGACAAACATTTTCCCATGTGCTTATTTATTGGCTGTGTTTCCTACTTGTGACTTTTAGTTCATATCCTTTGTCCATTAATTTTTTGGAGGGTTTCAGTGTTTCCCTATTAATAAAAACAACCATTTGTTGATCACTCATTGGGTCACATGCTTCTCATACAGCCTCCTTTGTTCCTTCCCACCATCCTGAAACGTTGTGCCCATTTTAATGCCCATTTTCAATCATCTGAGGCTCAGAGGATTTAAGCAACCTGGCAAGGTCACACAGGGTGTAAGTGGCAGAGCGGGGATTTGAACCTTTACCCATATGTTTGTGTTATTAACCATAATTTTACTACTCCTTTGTGCATTTGTCAGAGCACTTTGTGTAATAAAAACCTCAATATTAAACATTATTGGTTCTTAATATTTTTCAATATGTCTGCCTTAAAAAAAGTGGCTGCGGTTTCAGTTTTGCAAATATTAGTTAAAATGTTGATGTTGTCAAATGGCCAAGAAACATGAAAATGAGTTAAATTTCATAAATAGTCAAAGAAATAGAGATGAAAACAATGAGAAACTGGTGTCACTTATCACTTTAGCAGAGGTTGGAAAAAAAATACCCAGGGTGCACTCAGGTGAACACATCTCCTTTCTCATGCACAGCTGGGACAGATACCACCTTGCTAAGGGCCAGCTTATCAGAATTTGCACTCTGTGCCTCTTGAACCATTAACTGCACTCCTAGGTTTTTATTTTAAGGAAATATCAAGTATGGCCAAAAGCTTACATGTAAAATGATGTTACTGAAGCAGTGTTTATCGTATCAAAGAACTGGAAAAAACCTGAATGTCCATCAACAAGGGACTGGTTAAATGAGTTGGTATAATGAAATACAATGGAATCCTTAAAAATGAAGCTATAGATTTATTCTAAGTGATTGTTGAGATGCCCACAATAGAATGTTAAATGAAAAAAAAGCATCATAAAACAATACGTATGGGGCAACTATATGCATAGCCTGACTGGGTGGCTCGGTCAGTTAAGCATTTGACTCTCAATGACCTGAGATCAGGTCAGGATCTCACGGTTCATGGGATCAAACCCTGCATCGGACTCTGTGCTGCCAGTGTGGAGCCTGCTTGGGATTCTCTCCCTCCCTCTCTCTCTCTGCCCCTCCCCTACCCCCCCCCCCAAAATAAATAAATAAACATTAAAAAACATCGATAAAACACCAATACATACAGTATGATCTCATTTTTGCAAAAATGTATATGTGTATGCAGAGAAGAAAAGAGACTGGGCAGATACACACTAATATATTAGCTATGCTTTTTCTTTCTGTGAAATGTTCTTCTTTATACTTTTTTTCTACCTTCTAATTTTTTTTTTTTTTGCAGTAAGCATGAATCATTTTTATAATTAAAAAATAAAGGGTTTTCCCTGTGTTTTCTTTGATCAGTTCTCACTTTTAGGCCTACAGGGGTTGCCCTGCACTTCACATTTAAGGCAGATTTACATGAGCAGAATGTAGGCAGGTGCCCCCCACTTGAACTGGGGGATCCAGTGTCCCGTGATATTTGTCCTGGGCAAATCTTACCTTCTTAAGTTTCCAACTCTTCTTCTGCCTAGTCTTCACAAACTGTGGAGCTTTGAACCACCAGAACTATTACTGTTTACTGCTTATTATAGTTTTGTCATTATCATTTTAGACCCGGGGGGTTTATTTAATCCCGGGACTCCCAATTCATTCATAATGAAATACTCTCAGGGTGCCTGGGTGGCTCAGTTGGTTAAGCATCAGACTTTGGCTCAGGTCATGATCTCATGGTTCAGGGGCTCCGTGCTGACAGCTCAGAGCCTGGAGCCTGCTTCGGATTCTGTGTGTGTGTGTCTCTCTCTCTCTCTTTCTCTCTCTCTCTGCCTCTCCCCCACTCACACTCTATTCTCTCTCTCTCTAAAATAAATAACATTAAAAATTTTTTTTTAAAAAAGAAAAGAAAATGGGGCGCCTGGGTGGCGCAGTCGGTTAAGCGTCCGACTTCAGCCAGGTCACGATCTCGCGGTCCGTGAGTTCGAGCCCCGCGTCGGGCTCTGGGCTGATGGCTCAGAGCCTGGAGCCTGTTTCCGATTCTGTGTCTCCCTCTCTCTCTGCCCCTCCCCCGTTCATGCTCTGTCTCTCTCTGTCCCAAAAATAAATAAACGTTGAAAAAAAAATTTTTAAAAAAAATAAAAAAGAAAAGAAATACTCTCAAGGTGTGGTCCCCAGACCAGAAGTATTGGCATCACCTGGGAGCTTGTTAGAACTATAGAATTGCAGGCTCACCCCAGACCCACTGAATCAAGCCTGCATCCAGTAAGATTTGCAGACGATTCCTAGATGCACTGCAGTTGGAGAAGCCCTGATCTAGAACAGGTGCCTCAGACTGGTGTTTCCTGAGTGCTGAGAGAGTGGGAAACATTAGCAATACCAGCAGCTGTCTCCAGCACTAACACCCAAGATGTTAGTATAAGAGCCATGTGATCTCAACAATGCCAGTTTCAGAGCCACATTCAGTAAGTAACACTGGTTATGGTCAGAGATTCAACCGAATGAACTGAACTAAGCAGGACTGGGCTGCTGGACATGACCCTGGAATCAGAGGACAACCTTATGGCCATTTGATCTAGTTACTCCGTGTTGTTTTTGTTGTCGTTTGGGTTTTGGTATTTTTGTTTTGTTTTTTAAGGAAGTTTTTAGAATCAGTTCTTAGGCTACGTGAGAGTCTCACTTTGGGGGATTATTTGCCTAAGAGTCAGTGGGAATTTAATTTCAGCATTCCTGGGATAATGGGAAGGAGCAACCTAAGGTAGGGTGTGATGGGGGCATCATGTGGCCACTCTCCCTCTTTCCTCTGGGAACTTGTCTGAGAAGGAAGGGGGCTGTCGCTGTGTTGAGGGAGCTGGTAGGGGGGCCTGCAGGGCTGAGGAGGGGGAGGGGTGTCCTTTGTCCCCTCACGCCCACATGGGCTCCAAAGGATGGCCCCAGTGTTCCTTGGGAATCCACGGAGCCACACAGAGGGACTGCCTTTTGGGTTGCAGTCCCAGGGGAAAGGGCTCCAATCAGTTCCCATGGGAAAGGGCACCAAGGGCTCCAGCATCACCACCCCACCCCTAAGGCACCATCACATCCTACCTGGGGTCCTTGTCCCCAGACTCCTCACCTACCTACTGCCTTCTCATCCCTCCCTCCCAACCGATTCAATTCAAATCTTACCTTCCCTGACCATGTCTCCCGAGTGACTTTGCCCTCCCACAGTGAGTGACTTTTGGTCACATGCCATTACTTAATAGTCACGAGAGCTAACACCCAGGTAGTATGCTGTCTATGAGCCAGGCTCTGTTTCACATATTTTACTTATATTAACTTGACACTGTAACATCATGCCAATTTCTAACAAGCTGCCAGGTGATGTTAATGTTCTTGGTCTGGGGACCACACTTGAGATTATTTCATTATAAATTAATTGGAAGTGCTGGGATTAAAACTCTGTGGGCCTAAAATGATAACAAAATTATAATGAGAAGTAAACAATAATTCTGTTGGTTCAGAGCTTTACAGTTTGCAGAGACTTTTTGCAGAAGAGGACTTGGAAGCTTGGGCAGATCTTATTATCTTTATTTTACAGAGGAGGAAACTGAGGCACAGAGAGGGTTACATAACTTTCCCAAGGTCACAAAGCTGATGAGTGACAGAGCCAGTACTCAGACCCAGGCAGTTCGGCTTCAGAGTCACAGGAATGTATAATGTTAAATGCATCGCACTTTTAACATTCTGTAATCACACATTAATTTTGTTTATTGTATGTGTCCCTCACAGAAATGTAAGCATCTTGAGGGCAAGTAATTTGTCTGCTTTTTTTTTTTTTTTTTTTTTTTTTTAGTGTTTATTTTTTTTTTTTTAATTTTTTTTTTTTCAACGTTCATTCATTTTTGGGACAGAGAGAGACAGAGCATGAACGGGGGAGGGGCAGAGAGAGAGGGAGACACAGAATCGGAAACAGGCTCCAGGCTCCGAGCCATCAGCCCAGAGCCCGACGCGGGGCTCGAACTCACGGACCGCGAGATCGTGACCTGGCTGAAGTCGGACGCTTAACCGACTGCGCCACCCAGGCGCCCCAAGTGTTTATTTTTGAGAGAGACAGAGTGTGAGCAGGGGTGGGGCCGGGGCAGAGAGAGAGGGAGACACCAAATCTGAAGCAGGCTCCAGGCTTGATGCTGTCAGCACAGGGCTTGATCCCAGTCTCAAACTCACGAACTGTGAGATCATGACCTGAGCCAAAGTCAGACGCTTAACAAACTAAGCCATCCTGCTTTGTTTATGTTCTACCCCGATACCTGAAAAGTACCTGAATGAATGAAGGAATGAATGATCCTAGCAGTAGACTCTCTTTTCAGGGCTATTTATCACAAAGTTACAGAGTTCTCATTATTTCACAGCAAGTGCTGTAAACTTGGGACCAAATAAAGAAGAGCAAACCCAGACCTGAGGGAGCTGCTGGGCGGAAGGCTAAGCTGACTCCTGGACTCCCTCGCACCACCTGGAAGCTAGTTCAGGTTCAGAACTGGAGGCATAAAGTGCTGTGAACCTTGGAGACAGTTGTGAGGTGTTGAAACTCTTAAATCCACAAGGGCCCAGAGGTTACTATACTGAGCATTCATGCTACACCAGGCGTTCAGTCAGATGTTTGGGATAAAAAGATAGGTACAAAGGCACAGGGACAAATGAGACACAGTGCTGTGGGGGCACAGAGGTCTGAACAAAGAATTCTGCCTGGGATGGGGAGGCATTGTGTCAAGGTTATATAAATGGATGAAATTTTGCTGGGCAGGTTGTTTTGAAGGGGCAACTGCACTGATCTGGCAAGGCTAATATTTATATAATCTTCAGCATTTTGTTCTTAACTCTAACAAAAACCTATTCAGATTTTGAATGTCAGCCACAGGCAAATTCTGTCTGAAACAAAAGAGTCAATTTAAGGCAATTATCCAGATGATTCAGTTTCTCAGAATTTTAATTTAGTCTGAATGTTCTGATAGTTGAGGCCACAAAGACAAAAAGTGTAGAAATACTGGGTGGTGATTGATTTGAATTCCTAATCTTGCATATGTAAACAATCCAAAAGAATTGAACTTGAGAGAAGGAAAATGCAGAAGTGGACTTGTGGAAAATAGTTCTTCCTGCTGAGTATGTTATTCTTTATGTAGAAGAGGGAATATAAAACTATTAAGAAGAAAAATTATTTCTTCCAGGCACGATCCACAAAAATGTTGCTATTCATCCAGAAGAAATAGCTTTTCAATGGTTCATCAGTTTAAACTGCGTTGTTACATCTTAAACTATTAAGATATTTCAAAAACCAACACTTAAAATAGCTTCTAATTTTTAAAAGCTGGTTCCATGGGACTTCGGAAAGTTAAATTTTCATGAGATATTAAAATAGAATTCATGAGTTCATGAATTAGGATTCTATAAATGCATAAAAAACATCTTTTCCTGGCATAAAATTAGGCTGTAGGTTGCTGTATTACCTCATTTGAGGGTGGAGAGGATGTGGATGCCAACTCATCAGGGATGATTGGAGAACTCCCGGGAAGACAGACAGCTGACGTATATTTGCCCTTATTAATTTTCTCCTTAACATCTTCAAGTAGCATCTCCAACTTGAAGATTTCACCTTCCACTTCTCTAATAAACATAAACAAGCATCTTATTGGATATGCAGCCAACATTCTAATTAGTAACAACAGTTCTTGAATATAGCATTGGTCTATATTATTAAGGTGGTTTGGCTTCAGACAGGAAGGATAATGGACACCCGCCCTGACATGCATCCTGTTTAGAGTTTCATTCCAAAGGCCTGGGCTCTAATCCTCATTTTGTTATTCATTAGCTGTGTATCCTTGGGAAAATCACTTAATCTTCCTGTGCCTCCAATGTCTCAACTATAACATGGGAAAACAATACTCTGCTTATCTGGATCTAATTATTTTGAGATCCCTTACTGTTCTTTTTTTTTTTTAATTTTTTTTTACATTTATTTATTTTTGAGAGACAGAGAGAGAGAGAGAGAACAAGTGGGAGAGGGGCAGAGAGAGAGGGAGATGCAGAATTGGGAGCAGGCTCCAGGCTCTGAGCCGTCAGCACAGAGCCTGACATGGAGCTCAAATCCACAAACCACAGAGATCATGACCTGAGCTGAAGTCAGATGCTTAACCGACGAAGCCACCCAGGCACCCTGAGATCCTTTACAGTTCTAAGAGCTATGATTCTGTGGAAATAATGATTTATATCAATTGAAAAGAGGAAGGAAATGAACTATCTGAAGAATTTGATTAACAAGCTGGATCTATATGCATCTGTACACACACACACATTTATGTATATGTGTAAATGTATCTATAAATATAAATACCTATTTTACCCAGGAAGAACCCATTTTCCTCAAATCCATTACATTTATAAAAATTTACCTTATATTAATCCACAAAGAAGAATCTCAACAAATTCCAAATCATTAATAATTATATCACTGTTTTCTCACTAAGATCAGGAAAAAAGCAAGGAAGTCCCTTCTCACCACTCCTTTTCAACATTGCACTGGAAGTCCTACTTAATGCAATAAGACAAGAAAAGAAAATATAAGGTATACAGATTGGAAAGGAAGAAATAAAAGTGTCTTTGTTCACAGATGACATGATTGACTGTGTAGAAAATCCAAAAGAATCAACAGAAAAACTGGAACTAATAAGCAATTATAGAGACGTTACAGGGTATAAGTTTAATATACAAAAGTGAATCACTTTGCTATATATATCAATGAATGAGTAGAATTTGAAATTAAAGACAGTACTATTTACATTAAGATCCAAAAAATGAAATACTTAGGTATAAATCTAACAAAATATATACAAGATCTGTATAAGGAAAACATAAAATTCTGATGAATGAAATCAAAGAGCTCAATAAATGGAGAGATATTCCATGTTTATGAATAAGAAGACTCAATATTGTCATGATGGCCATTCTTCCCAACTCAATCTATAGATTCAATGCAACCCCTGTCAAAATCCCCGCAAGTTCCTTTGTGGCTATTGACAAAATGATTCTAAGTTTATATGAAGAGACAAAAGACTCAAAATAGCCAACATAATATTGAAGGACAAGAACAAAGTTGGAGGACTGACACTACCCAACTTTAAGACTTACTGTAAAGCTACAGCAATCAAAGCAGTGTGGTATTGGTGAAAGACTATACAAATAGATCAGTGGAACAGAATAAACAACCCAGAAATAGACCCACATAACTATAGTCACCTGATCTTTGAGAAAAGAGAGAAGGCAACACAATGGAGCAAAGAAAGATAGTCTTTTCAACAGTTGCTGCTGGAACATATGGACATCCATGTGGAAAAAAGAATTTGAATCTGGACACAGATGTTATATCCTTCATAAAAATTAACTCAAAATGGATCACAGGCCTAATGTAAAATGCAAAAGTATAAAACTCCAAGATAACATGGTAGAGTACCTAGATAATCTTGGGTATGGTGATGACTTCTGAGATACAACACCAAAGGCATTATCCCTGAAAGAAATAATTGATCAGTTTGACTTCATTAAAATTAAAACTTATGTTCTGAGAAAGACAATGTCAAGCAAATGAGAAGATAAGCCACAGACCAGGAAAAAATATTGGCAAAAGACATTTCTGATAAACGACTAGTACCCAAAATATACAAAGAACTCTTAAAACTCAACAATAAAAAAACACACACAACCCAATTTTAAAATGTGCTACAGACCTTAATAGATATCTCACCAATGAAGATATAAAGATGGGAAATAAGCATATGAAAAGATGCTCCATATTATAGTTCATCAGAGAAATGCACATTTAAACAATGAGATACCACTATCCGTTATTAGAATGGTCAGAATATGGAATGCTAACAATACCAATTGCTGGCAAGGATGTGGAGCAATAGGAACTCTTATTCACTGCTGGTGGGAATGCAAAATGGTACAGCCACTTTGGAAGACAGTTTGACAGTTTTTTTAAAAATTAAACATATTCTCACCATACAATCCAATGCACTCAGTATTTACCCAAAGGGGTTGAAAACTTATGTCAACACAAAAACGTGAACACAGATGTTTATGGCAACTATATTCAACTTGTCAAACTTGATAGCAACCAAGATGTCCTTCAGGAGGTGAATGGATAAACTATGGTACATCTAGACAATGGAATATTATTCATCACTAAAAAAAAATGAGTTATCAAGTTGTGAAAAGACATGTAGGAACCTTAAATGCATATTACTAAGTGGAAGAAGCCCAATCTGAAAAGTCTACACATTGCATGATTCCAACTATGTGACATTCTGGAAATAGTAAAAAGCAATAAATAGCAATAGTAAAAAGATCAGTGGTTGCCAAGGGTTGGGGTGGGGGCAGAGAGATGAATAGGTGGAGTACAGATGATTTTTGGGGCAGTGAAAATTCTCTGATGCTATAAAGATGGATACAAGTCATTATACATTTGTCCAAAACCATAGAATGTACAGTACCAACAGTAAACCATTAATGCAGAAAATGGGCTTTGAACAGTTAGGATCTGTGTAGGTTCATCAGTTGTAACAAATGTACCACTCTGGTGAGGGGTGATAATGGTGATAATGCATGTGTGCAGGCAGAGGTATGTGGGAAATCTCTGTATCTTCCTCTCAATTTTCCTATGAAAAATGCTCTTAAAAATTAAAGTCTTAAAAAATTAAAGTCTTAAAAATTTGATCACTGGAAATTAATAACAAAAAGATAGCAACAACAAGAACAAACAACTAATTGGAAATTTTAACACTCATCTTACTAACTCTTGGGTTAATAGACATTAAGGATACTCTGTAAGTGAATAATAAATGTGAAAAAAACATATAAAACCAATGTAATGTAGCTAGCGCAGTACTCTGAGAAAAATTTATAGCTTTAGCATGCATTTACAAGGGAGCAAAGTTCAAAATCAATAAACTAAGTATCCAAAACAGGAAAATAGAAAAAAGAACTACCAAATGAACCCCCCAAAAGGAGAAATAAATATAATTTAAAAGAATTTGATTAATAAAATAAAACATTGTCTTTGAAAATATCTATAAAAGAAACCACTGGAAAGTCTGACTGAAAAGCATAAGTAACATTAAGAATGAGAAAGGAAATATACCAGAAGAAAAAGTTTAAATCAAATGGGATTGAACAACTTGATGCCAATATAGTTTAGAATCTAGATGAAATGGATAAGTTTCTATAAAAACATAAATTATTAAAATCTACTCAAAAAGAGGTAGGAAATCTGGAAAAAAACTAATAACCAGAGAAAAATAGAAAAAATAATCAAAAATCCACCAGCCCAAAAGGCACCAAATCCAAGTGGGATTATGAGTGAGTTCTAGTAAGACTTTAACCCTTTTGAAACATAAAAAGAAAAGGGAAAAATTTCCCAATCATTCTATAACTAAACATTAGGATATTTATGAATACATTTTATTATTATATTAATAGAGTTAGGAAATAAACTAAATAGATTTCTAAATCCCATTTGAGTAAACATTAAAACATTAAAAAAACAAATCTAATCCTAGTAAATCAAGAATAGAAGAAAACTTTCTTGATAAACTTATCTACTTGAAACTACAGCAAGAGTCATACTTGAAAAAAATCCCATTACTGTTTGGAATATGAAAAGAATGGTTGCTTTTGCTAGTATTATTTAACATTGTTTTGGAAAACCTAGCAAATAAAATAAATTGATTAAAAAATAAGATATATAAGAATCAGGGAAGAAAAGATAAAGTATAAATATATAGGGGGAAATGGGAGTTGGGGGAACCTGTCATTATTTTCAAATGCTATGATTGTCATACCTAAAACCTAAGACAATCAACAGCTAATCAAAACACACTATGAACAGAAATACATAAGATAGCCCAGCAGAAGTTAAATATATTGTTTTTCTTTATTTCCTGTATATCAATTACAGAAAACATCTGTTAATAATGCTGAGAAAACCTACAAAATAGGTAGGAATAAATCTAACAAAACATGCATGAAATCTGCATGAAGAAAACATGCTCCTGGATGGGACTACTCATTGCAAAGATTTCAACTCTTCTCTAATCTGTAAATTCAACACAATTCTGAACAAAATTCGAGTGGCATGTCCCTAAGGAAGTTTGGTGAGCTATTTATAAAGTTTATTAGTAAGAAGGGTGTTCAAGAACAGCTAAAGAAAATTTAAAGAAGAAATATGTCAAAATATACACTAGACTATTGTAATTTATTTATTTATTTATTTATTTATTTATTTAATGTTTACTTTTGAGAGAGAAAGAGACAGAGCATGAGTGGAGGAGGGGCAGAGAGAGAGGAGAGAGGGAGACAGAATCTGAAGCATGCTCCAGGCTTTGAGCTGTCAGCCCAGAGCCCAACACAGGGCTCGAGCTCACAAACCATGAGATCATGACCTGAGCCAAAGTGGGACATTTAACCGACAGAGCCACCCAGGCACCCCTAGACTATACTAATTTAAAACTGTGTGGTTAATCTAGAAATAGAAATGCAGATCAATGGGATGGAAGAGAACCAGTCCTATCTATATGTGGAGGGTTTTTTATATGATAAAAGTGGCCTTTTCATCCCATGGGAAAGGCTGCTGTACTCAGCAAGCGGTGGGACAAAGATCTATGCATGGAAAACTGTTGATAATCAAGTAAAATATAGGAAAATATGCTCTAATCTAGCAGGCAAATGAGAATTAAGCAGAGGACAAGGAGAGGCTGAAAATTTGAAGGAAGTTCTGAAATGGTGGAGATAGGCCTGAAGGTAGTGGGAAGAAATGGGCCCAAGGACCAGGGCCAGATGGGTTGGAGGTGAGTGAAGGAAGAAAGAGGAGGTGAAAACATGCAGATCTGGAGATGGAGAAAAGACATTTTTGAGGGATTTTGTGATCTTTTCCGTAAAGCAGAAGATTGTATGTTGATAATATCAGAGAGAGGGATTGGTGGAGGCAGAACCCCATTTCTTGACTCCTTGACTTCTGGGGTCAGCGTGTGAAATGACTGTCAGACTACATTCTGACAAACAAGATGCATGAAATAAAAGAACTATTTTTGCATATTACCTTTTAAAGGCAATAATACGTTTGTTGTGTTTTTTTAACGTTTATTTATTTTGAGAGAAAGAGTGCATGGGAGAGTAAGAGAGAGAGAATCCCAAGCAGGTTCCACACTGTCAGCACGGGTCTCAAACTCATGAACCACGAGGTCATGACCTGAGCAGAAATCAAGAGTCGGATGCTTAGGGGCGCCTGGGTGGCGCAGTCGGTTAAGCGTCCGACTTCAGCCAGGTCACGATCTCACGGTCCGTGAGTTCGAGCCCCGCATCAGGCTCTGGGCTGATGGCTCAGAGCCTGGAGCCTGTTTCCGATTCTGTGTCTCCCTCTCTCTCTGCCCCTCCCCCGTTCATGCTCTGTCTCTCTCTGTCCCAAAAATAAATAAGCGTTGAAAAAAAAAAATTTAAAAAAAAAAAAAAAAAAAAAAGAGTCGGATGCTTAATTACTTGAGCCACCCAGGTGCCCCAATAAGGTTTTAGTAAGAGTACATAGCAGACTTAAACAAGTAATTAGCCAATGAGCTTGCAGAATTCTTTCCCTTGCAGGAAGCCATCTACAATGGCCTTTAGATTCAACCCTTAGAAGGTTCTGGACAATTCATTGTATGGGGTTCTGCTCACTGCCACATTATGCCCATGCGAGAACAAGAGGACCAGTGTCAAACCGAGCAGCCTTGCTTGCTCTGAGGTGGTTTTAACCGAGTTTCGGAGAGACTGGGTCCTTCCCTTGCCCCAGTGTTGAAAGCTTTTCCTGTATATGGGACATAATTACAGCTGAAACTTTTTTGATTTATACTGGGTCCAGCACACTGTGGGTGTAACTAGGATATAAATAAGGTGTTGCATAACTTTGGTCTGAATGTGCACAGAGGCCCAACTTTAAAATGACTGCCTAGACAAGTGGGATTCCTCGGAAAATAAATATCCTTACTCTATTAGTTTTTAAATAAATAGTGAAAGTATGTAGAGATCTTTCTTTTCCCAGAAAACAAAATAAGCCTTTGGGCAAAAAAAAAAAAAATCAATATTAAAACCTCATCCTTGCTGTCTAATTACTCAGTATTGAAATAACAGTAGACAGAGATTTCATTCATTTTGAAAAGGTGAAATTGTACTTTGGAAAAAATACCTCAGGACACTAGTGCCGAAATATAAACCATTAAAGTAATCTGGCATCAAGAAAGATTCCGTGTAAAAATGCAATGAATAGAAAGAGTTGAATTTACAGAGATTAAGTCTCCTAAATGGATTCTTTTAATTCATACCAGGAAATTAAATGGAAACAATCCTAGCCTTGAGTCCTGGAATACATCTTAAAATTGTTTGGATTGGAGAGAGAGGAGCACAGGGCCATAAAAATGGCCAGTTGGAAACTTCAGTGAGTTTGCATCCAAGTTTCTAATGTGAATTAACTCAGAAGTCATTTTGACTTTAAGCTTTAACATTTTCCCTAAATTTATCAGGCTTTGTGGGTTCTTCACCCCCACATTAACCAACCTAGCAATGGTCCTCTCATACCCACTGCCCCTTTGGAATTGTCTGTGGATAGGAAAGAAAAGGGGGAAAAAGGGAAGGACAGAAGAACCAGGCAGGGGAGACAGAGGAAGGAGTGGGATGAAGGCCAAGACACAAGGAGCTTAGAGAGAAGGCCCTCTGGGGTTAGCGTGTGAGCCTTTCCAGGATTTTCTTACACTGTTCTGGGTCTCAGGACCAGTTATGACACACAACAAAGGTCACGATTATAGTACAAAATCGCTCCTCTGGGGGACAATTGTTCATGTGGAGGACTCCACCTGGGTCAGTGCCCAGGACAGGACTTTATACGTAGTGGGAGTTCCACACTGTTTGTCTCATGCGCTAACACTTGTTCACTGATGGCACAGTTTTTGCTGACCCTAGGCCAGGGGCTGTGCAAGCATTAAGCCAGCAGCCATATCAGAATCCCACCTGAAGGAGGTTGCCTCTGACCCCTCCACCTCACACAGTTTAAGCCTGACCTTTCTGGATCAAAGTCACCGACAGCTGGGGATTCATGCCTGTGAATTTGCTTCAAAGCCAGATGCTTCTCCTTGTTGTCCCTAAACTCCTGCTCCAGTAGTTCAAGATGTCCCTGCAGTTTCTCCAGGACCTGTAGCAGTAAAGTCACCAGAATCACGCATGAGTGGTTGTTTCCCCCCAAAATACAAGGAGGGTGTACACTATGGTAGTTTCAAAATGAAGCCACCATCCTTCTCCTGGCAATTGTTTTGTTTCAGAGACTGACATCTAAAACAGAGGCAACCCAGGCATCTCCACATTCACAACGCCCTTCTAGCACACAGCTTTTTCAATACGGCGACTTCCGATTTCTTCCCCAGGGCCCACTCAGAGGCCTCTGAACTCCTTAATAGGATACAATAGTCCTGTGCTATTGCAGAATGGCTTTTAGCTTATAGAGCACTTTCCTGAGCATTATCTTACTTAATCCACACATCAATGTTGTAAATGTTGCAAAGTAGATTTTATTATCTCGATTGTATATGGGAGGAAATTGGAGCTCTAGGAGGTATGTCTGAAGCCACAAGGACCTTAAAAGGGACTGAAGTTAGAGGATCTGAGTTTGAGTCTATGGCACTTGGAGGGATGGGGCATTAGGAAGTTTAGCCAGAGCTTCAAATGGGTCTTCTATACGTCAACACTTGCAGCCTCGTGCAGATTAACACTTACATGGTGCAGGTTAAGGTCTGGTCTTGATGTATAGAGGCTTCAACACTGCAGCCCCAATAGCTAAATATTCCCTGAGCACTGCCTATACGTGGCCCTGGGCCAAATGTGTGAGAGATACAAAAGTTACATCAGTCTCAGGGATTTTATTCCAGTTGGGAAAAGAAACTGGATTCAAGGACTTTGCCATGGCACTTTGCCATGGCTCAGTGGAAGAAGTGAGACCTACATCAGGCTTGAAGGATGCTCAGGAAGGCCTGGACCAGGCAGTGTCCACGAACATGGAGAGGAAAGGATGGTTGGAGGGACACAACAATAGGGTTACAGGATCAGACACCCCAGGGTTCAAGTTCAGACTCTTTCACCTAATAATTATTATGATTTTAGTCAATTTGAACTCTAAACTTTAGTTTTCTCATCTGAGACAGTAATAGCCCTCACCTCATACTGTGAAAATTAAATGAGTTAATGCTTAGTGCCAGGATCATCACCATCATCATTATTAAATCTGATTATTATTCCAAGTTTGGAAACATCTTGGCCATAGGGCATAAAAAATGGCAAGTGTGGTAGATGTCTTCCATGTTCACCCCACCCAGATTTGTCCTCCATCTTTCTCCGTGCCCCAGCCAGGAAGCTGACCTTCAGTGGACTGCACCAATAGGCTCCCCTGCCCTGGCATTGGTTTCAGCCAATGGAAAGCAATGGCAGAAGAGAGGAAATGAAGAAAGATGAGGTAGGGGTCTTTATTTCCCTGATGTCCCTGATGTCCTCCTGCCTGTATCCCAGTGGATTGGCTGTGTCTCTCTACCAAAAGCAGAGCTTGTCAGCTACTCCTACCATTATAGCTACTCTCCCTAGGCTCCAATATCTGCTCTTTCTCCTTCCTTTCTGCCCCACTGTTCCTTCTATGAGATGCTTTCTGTCCCTTATTGGTTTCCCTTAACCTTACCCACGCTGTTGTAAAATGATGCCTTATTAAACTCCCCTCAGTTGTTCCATCGGAATAAACCATCTAGTTCCTGCCAGGACCCTGCCTGGTACTACTGTAAATCTCACTGACAATGCTCAGGTTTCTAGCTTGGGAGGCGGAAAGAATGTGAACCCCTGACTAAACTGAGGAATTTGGAAAGGCTAACAGATTTGAATGGAGCTGTCAATGTTGGACATGTAGAATTTTCAGCAAGAGTGGGAGAGCCAAGTAAAGATACACACAAACATTTGGAGCTGTAGATGAGAAGGTAGGACCAGGAATTTAGGAATTGGTAGCATGCAGATAGTGAAAACGTAAGAAGGAATTAGGTGTTCAAAGGAAAGAGAAAAGAGAGAAAGTCAATTACAAATTATAATTTAAGATCTTGGGATTTAAATTGTGTTATATCTCAGAAGAAGATAGGGCACAGTTTTCTAGCTATAAATGTACCTCATGTAATCCTCATGGCAACTCTGAGATGGGAAGTGCCTAAGATCGTACAGTCAGTATATAGAACTACATTGTCTGTTCCAACATCCAGATGCTTTCCATTCTGTTGTGTTGTTCATGCTGAGAAGGTTAGTGTCACCCTCTCTGGCCTTCTTCCAATGCTGACTCAAATGGGCCTGGAAATCTCAGGCCAAGGCTGACACTGTCAGGAATCACCTTGACTCTCATCTCTGCCCTAATACGAATCCCCTCATATCCTAGCATCAAGGGGAAACTTCCTGGATTGAGGCCTCAGAAGGCTAGTGCCTTGAACCAGTTCCCTCTGCTTTGCTCAGCCCTTTAAAAATCTGTGTTCTCCCAGTTCCTGAAAACCAGACTTTTTAAAAAAATTTTTTTTAATATTTATTTATTATTTTTGGCAGAGTGTGAGCAGGGTAGGGGCAGAGAGAGAGGGAGAGACAGAATCTGAAGCAGGCTCCAGGCTCTGAGCTGTCAGTACAGAGCCCGATGCAGGACTCAAACCCACGAGCTGTGAGATCATGACCTGAGTCGAAGTCGGATGCTTAACCAACTGAGCCACCCAGGCACCCCAAAACCAGACTTTTTTGATATCTCCTTTATCATTCACTGCTTCACTCCGGCAATCTGGCTTTTACAGAATCACTTCATTAAATAAAACTGGGCTTGTCAAGGTCCCTCATGATCTCTTGGTTGCCAAATCCAATTCACTTCTTGATTTTTTTTTTCCTGTTATTTGAACATGTGTTGTTGTGGCCCATACCCCCTTCTTTTCTTTTGGCTTTACAGCTCCGCCCCTTGCAGGTCAGCCTTGAGCTTTGAGGTCACTGCTTGTCAGTCTCCTTTGAGGAACCCTCTTTTACCTGCCCCTGTTTGCTGATTCTTTCCTTGGGCTTCTTTACTGCTTACTCTGCAGGTTTGCCTGGGAGTAAACTTCATATACTTCATAGCTTCAACCCACAACTATATCCAGATTTACATTTCTGGCCCAAGCAACTCCTCTGAGGTCCAAATCCATTGCTCTAATTGCCTACTGGATCTTTCCAATTGGATGTCCTACAGGGACCTCAAAATGAACTTGGCACCTTGCCTCCTGCCTGCCTCCCACACCCATTAGGAACTGGATCTTCCATTTTTAGTCCTGGCCTTGGTTGCCCACGCTAGAAATCTGAAACTCATCCAAGCCTCCTCCCTTCCTTTCTTCTCCCCTCTTAATGTGCAACCACTTTGTTAAACTCTTAGATTTGTCCCCCTCTCCATCCTCATTGCTAGTTTTGGTTCAGGCGCTCATAACTTGTTACCTGGAGTATGGCTTCCTAGCCAGGCTTTGTCCCTAAGTCTTGCCCCATGGTGCTTACCATTTCTTGGCTTTCAGTCCTCCAATGTTGCCCCCTCACTCAACCTCAGGGTGAAATATAATCTTCTTAGCATGGTTTAAAGGTCTTTCATGAATAGTCCTTGTCTTGTCCCTTCCTCTTCACCACATGAACCCTGGATTCCATCTGGCTAATTACAGTACCACACGATTCCTCATCCCATCAGGGTTTTCTGTCCCCTGTGCCATTGTGACTGGTGATTCTTTTTCTTGGACCACTGTTTTGTAACTACCCTGTCAATCTCATGCATATTCATCCTACAATGCCAAACTCCGAGGTCAGTCACTTCCAGGGAGCCTTGCAAAGTACCTTCTAACTGTCAAGGGGGAGCCGCTTCTAAGCTGCCATTAGCATTATTTCTCAAGCTTCATGTTGTTTGTCTATTTACCTATCTGTTCCCAGGAGACTGTAAGCCACTTGAAAAAGAAATTGTTTCTTTATCTCCAAATCTCTAGTGCCTGGTACAGAGTCTTGGACATAGGAAGTACCTGATAATTATATGTTGAATTAATTAATTAATAAGTTATTTAATTAATACAATAGATGAATGAGAGTGATCAACTGTGTCTCTTAACATTTGAGTCCTCCTTTCCTCTGTGTATACTGTCTGGTTTCTACCGCACAGCCTGCCATTGCTTTGTTCGTGCTCCTTCACATCAGGACTTCTGACCACCTGCCTTGTTGCTGACCCAGTGGCCTGAATGACGTCTTTGACTTTGCACATTTCTGGCTCTAACAATCTCAGCTTTTTGCCCCATTACCATGTTCCACCCCAACTTCCCACAACCCTGGCACTGATGAACTGTGGTTACAATATAAATTAGTGATTTGATTAAATGCAACAACAAGCAAGGATGTGAAAATCACAGATTTTCACCTGAAAAGCATAGTTTTAAGATCAGGTTTGAGTTTTCAAAGTTTTATATGTTGAGTTGTCAGATATTGGCAAATTTTATAATCTGTATCCCCCAGGACCCATCAACTCTGGATGGACTTGCCCTGTATAACAGCTGGCATGTTATTCTCTTAAGCCTACCATGGTCTCAGATTTATTGTTGGGTGGCCACTGAGGAATAATAGCCATAAGTAATAGACTCCTCTGAGAATGAATGAGGGATAAATACACATAGAAATAGAACTCTAAGCTCTTTTAGCTCCTATAACACAAACCCCTGAGCCAGATAATCAAGGAGATCCTGAACCTCAGCATGTTGGGAGGTTGGGTAGAGGGAAAGGGGAAATAGTATAAATTAAACGTTGACAAAATTTTGTACTAGTTACCAAATATATCAAGCTTGAAATAGATTATTAAAGGTCTTAATTCAGTTCAATTAATCATTAATAATTAAGGGTACAACATATGTAAAACACAAGGCTAGGCCTCTGGAGGTCACAGCCCTTAATCTTCAGCAAAACATTTCCACCAGAACATTTCTATGCCCCCCAGTGTAGAGGAAACATGGTGCTATAAAGTCATTCATACTTATGCACATCAAATTCCTTAACAAAGATGTTTAAAACTTGATAAAATTTTTACCAGCTTCTTGTCTTGCAAATGACAAGGAGAGTCCTGTGCTATGCTTTTGGAAAATTCTTGTACCTGTAGTGAAAAAATGCAATATTTCATTAATTGCATGATGTCTTATGCCTGAATTTGGTCACTTCTATTGGTCATAATCTTTAAAAATATTACTTTAGTCTTCAGTTGATCAGTCTGTTCTTTTAACTTCTGGCACATCTGTTTCCCTTCAGTTATCTTTTGAAATATGTAAGAAGAACTTGGGCAAGGGTCTTTCTGAGAGGTTGATGACACCTTAAAGAGACTTGTCTCAGATTCTATTCCTGTATAAGAGAGAATAAGTTTTGGCTTCTGTTCATCTCAACTTCACTGCAGATTTATGAAGTACTAAAAACAGAAGTCTGTGGCAACCATCACCATTTGCTATTAAAAAAAAAGTTTTCAGGGCGCCTGGCTCAGTCAGTTAAGCGTCCAACTTCAGCTCAGGTCATGATCTCACTGTCTGTGAGTTTGAGCCCTGCATTGGGCTCTGTGCTGTCAGTTCAGAGCCTGGAGTCTGCTTCAGATTCTGTGTCTCCCTCTCTCTCTCTGCCTCTCCCCACTCATGCTCTGTCTCTCAAAATATGAATAAACGTTAAAAAAAAGTTTAAAAAAAGTTTTCAAAATGTATATCTAAATCAGAAGTTTAAAAATGCTAGTGGGGCATCTGGGTAGCTCAGCCAGTTGAGCATCCAAATTTGGCTTAGGTCATGATCTCACAGTTCATGAATTTGAGCCCCATATTGGGTTTGCTGCTGTCAGCCTGTCCACACAGAGCCTGATTCTGATTTTCTGTTCTCCTCTCTCTGCCCACCCCCCTGAATTTGCGTTCTCCCCAAAATAAATAAATAGTAAAAATAAAATAAAATAAAATAAAATAAAAATGCTGGTACCTTTGAGATTGTCTTGGTGAATATGTATTGTGGGCTCCATCTGCACAATTAAAGGATAAGAAAACATTATTGTTGACACAGATCGGTGACGCCACCGAAATGTTGTGGTCATCATGGAGGCAGCCCAGAGTTGTGTCAAGAGCTGGGCTCCCAAAGCCAAGGTTGAATTCCACTCTGACACTTACCTCCCAGGTGACCCAAGGCAATGACTCCATCACTGTAAACCTCAAATTCCTCAGCAATAAAATAAGGGTAGAAATAGAACCCACCTCCTAGGGTTGTTACAAGGATTAAGTGTTAGATTTTACCATATCTGTTACTACTACCATGTTTGATACTATTGTGGGGAACACTGAAACGTTTCTCCTAAAACTGGACCATGGGGTCCATGAGGGCAGGGGCCATTGTTGGTCTTGTCGCCAGCTCTGTCACTGGTACTCTCACTAACACCATGCACACAGTAGCCACATTCTGGAGAATAATATAAAATAGTATGCATTAAGTTCCAAAATGTATGTCATGATAGTGATTGTTTACTTGTCATAAGCTAACAGGACAGGAGCTTAAATTCCAGAGTGACTCACCTTGAGAGTCTACACATAAAGCTCAGAAACATGCTAGTGCCAGAGAGCTAAATGGTGGTGGTCAAATTAGACTTTGGTTATTATGAATGTCTCAACTGTATGACAGATAGAGAACTGATAGAGTCTAGTTCTCCAACCTCAATTAGCAGGACTAGAGAAAATAAGACACCTGACTTTAGACTTCCATTGCCAGAGAGAGGTGAGCCTAATATCCATTTCTGTTCCTGCTAACCTCAGGGCACTGAGGACTGTGCACCCCTGTGCACCCAGGGGTGGGTGCAAGCAGAATGAGGACCCCTGAGATTTGCCAATGTCAGACATAGAGAAGCATTCCAGTCAAGGCCAAGTGGAGCTGCTAGATTCAGGTATGGGGGGGGGGGGGGAGGAGGGAGGGGATGGGGTGGGGGGGGGGAGGGGTTCTGTTCAAGCTCCCCAGAGCATTCAGTTGCTAGAGAAGGGAGTTGAAGTATGAAGGAGTAGAAATGGAAACAGGCATAGAGTGTTCAGTCCAGAGTGCCCTTCATACAAAGCTTCAGGGAAAGATCATACTGTCCTGACAAAGTGCCAGAGAACTGAAATGTTTACTTTGATCATTAATGTGAATTTACCTCACCACCGAATCTTAAATAATCGAGGCCCTGAGCCTCAACGTGTTGGGAGATAGATGGGGGGGACGGGGAGATGAGGAAAGGGGAAATAGTATAAATTAAACATTAACAAAATTTGGTCTTTGGGAGTTCCTGGCTGCCTCCATCAGTACAGCCTGCGACTCTTGATCTCAGGGTTGTGAGTTCGAGCCCCATGTTGGGTGCAGAGATTACTTAAAAAAAAAATCCCAATATAAGCATTTAAAAAATGGTACTAACTAGTTACCAATGTAGCAAGCTTGGATTATGTTATTAAAGATCTTAATTTGATCTGATTTAGCGTTAATAACTAAGGGTATAATATATAGAAGACACAAGGCCAAGCCCCTAGGGGAATTAGGCAATGGAAAGATGAAGACAAGGTTACTGCCCTCCACAGTACTCAAATCTAGTGGAAGAAACAGATATTTCCAAATTATTATGATCCAAAGCAGGCTGAGATAAATGCTCTGAAAGAAAACTAAACAAAAGAGAATGTGAAGGACTGAATGGGAGTGGGAGTGAGGGTCTGAAAAGTCCTGTGGCCAACAGGGAATTGAAAGAGGCCATGAAAATGACCAGATTTTGAATAGGCATAGGTGGGATGTTCCATGGAGGGCAGGAGCTCAGTGGGTGAGCGGCCAGAGAGCTTGGGGACCAGCCAGGTCACTGAAGATGACTCCTGAGGGATGGGAGCTAAGTTTATAAGGGTAGGATGAAGCAAAAAAAAAAAGCAGGGCAGCGGGGGGACTCAAATTCCAGGTCAAAGAGTTTGGAATTTATACTATTGTGTGTTGTTTGTCCAGCCCCTGATTCTTCTCAGGAAGACACCCACTGAGCTTCTGAGGGGTCAAAGACTAGAAGTCAGTTCCATGCACCTTGCAAAGGCCCACTGATATGGATGGGAAGTTGCCCAGATTATGCATTTCCTGGAGACTACTTTTACTCACCTCTGTCTGTTGTGAAGAATCAGTAGTTTTCCTTTTCTGCTTTTGTTTTTCAATACAATTTGACCTAGATATGCTTTCTAAAATATCTTGCATCATAACTGACTTATCTCTCAGTTTAGGAGAAAGGCTTGCTTCTGTATCTATTATAAGTGGCTTATTAATTATGTTATTTTTAGGGATTTTCACTTTGGGAGCAACCTTAAAGAAATCAGAGAACTGGTAATGAACCTGGTCATGGCCATATTTCAACCAATTGCCTGAAATTGCTTTTTCAGTCTGTTGTTTCTGGGGTGGCTGCCCTTGGAAACTTTTTGGTTTATCACATAGACTCTTGATCTTAGTTAGAAAATTTGAAGTTTCTTGATAGCTGCTCTCTCCAGCAACCACTGGCTCTTCTAAATTAGAGGTGTTTTCTTCTCTCATAGCTTGAGAACAATAGGGCTTATTGCTGCTTTCATCATCCCTTGTGAGGCTGAGAGGGCCTGTGAGTTCCGGGGTTTGTTCTTTTGGCCAAGAATTCTTAGCATAGTGCAAAATAATATTTTTAATAATGGCTTCATCAGAACAGCCAGCATTAGAAATCTCAGGGAAAGTTTCACAATTAATGCCTTGACCTTTTAAGAATTCCTCTTTGGAAAGATGATGGAGTAAAATATCAGAAAGGTTTGACTTTGAAGGGTCTCTTTCATTAGCTGGAATATCAAGATTTATGGTGGACTGTTTCTCTTTATCATAGTTTTTGTTAACAACAGTTTCAGTCATTTTATCCCAAGTCTTGGTTATGTCTGCATTTCCACAAATCTCTTTGTATGTGGCCTTTTTTTGAGGATCATCTACTGTTGACATAATTTGATATGAGACATCAAGGATGTCATTTTTTGAGGTAAAATTGTAATTGCTGTATATCTTAATTTGGGAGAAATCCCTACCAAAAAGCAAATGTTCCTGTGGCTTAGGAGTTGTGTCTTCTGAGAAACTGGCTTCCTCCATGTATGTGCAGCCTGATTTCCTTTGTCCTTTGCTGCCTCTTTTTGATGTTCTTAATTGTAACTGTAGATCTTTTGGTTTTCACTGGTTGTCTTCATTGTGTCTCCTAGTCTGTGCAAAACAAGAAGAACGTCATTGTTAAATATATTGGAATAATGTATGACACTATGCTTATATTGCTGTCTATACCAGCACAAAATGGATGCTTTTCCTTAAGGGAAATTCAGTTATAAATATGAAGGCAGAATGCTCAGCCAAGTGGTATATAAGCAAGGAATTTAAAAAAAAAAAAAAAGGTTGGGAGGAGGTTTTACATGTTTCATTCATTAAATTTTGAGGGAGAATTTGATCTCCAGTTGATGAGCACGTATTTTTCAATCTCTCTTAGGAAATGCTATTTGGAATATATATTCCACAAAATAAGAACTTAGGGTGAAAGTGAAAGATTACTATTTTAAAGTAGCAGGGCTAGGGGTGCCTGGATGGCTCAGTCAGTTAAGTGACCAACTTCAGCTCAGGTCATGATCTCATGATCATGGATTCGGGAATTCGAGCCCCACAGCTGGCTCTGTGCTAACAGCTCGGAGCCTGGAGCCTGCTTCTGATTCTGTGTCTCCCTCTCTCTCTATCCCTTCCCCGCTCATGCTCTGTCTCTCTCTGTCTCAGAAATAAACATATAAAAAAGTAAAAGAAAAAAAGAGTCTCTTATGGTTTGCCTCCCTCCCTCTTGTAAAAAAACCATCCATTTAGATACCTCTTCTCAACGTGCGAACTCGTGGAACAACTCCTTAGAAGCAGTAAGATTTCCTCCAGTTTTAGGTGGAGTAACTGAGGCTCTGACTCAACCAGGGGGCCTGCAGCCACCAGCTACCTCCCTTGACCATATAATGACAGGGTTGGATGAGTGGATCTCTGCGGTTCTCTCCCCTTCTAAATTTTTCTGAGTCTGTGAACTTGTGGTTTATTAGATAACCTGAAAATCTAAAATAATATGTTTGACCAAAAAAAAAAAAATGAGCTAAATTGTCCAAGAAAAAAGGAGTACAAACTAAATGTGGTAAAGACATCTGCAGAACATTGTTCAAAATCTTAATTTATAGAGATATATGCCAATGTTAGAGAACTCAAATCAAAAAAATATTTTGTTTAAAGTGAGGGGAGAGGGGAGAGAGAGAGAGAGGGAAGGAGGGGGAAAGAGAGGGAGGGGGAAAGGGAAGGAGGGAGGGAGAAGAGAAGAAGAGGAGGAAGAAGAGGAAGAGGGGGAGGAGGGAATAGGGAGAGGAGGAGGAGGACGGGAGAAAGAGGAGAAGAATCACTGAAGGATTACTTTGAATTATTTAGTGCCTAATATTTACTGTGAAGTGAGGCATATCTTCATGAACAGAATTAAAGATTACTCCAACCCAAATTGAAGAACAAGGAAAAATGCTTCCCAGGAAAGTCAAGAGCACAGTGGGAAAGCAAGAGTTGAGAGACTTAGATGTGAGTTCCAGCTTCTCTACTCATTAGCTATATGCCTTCAGGCAAGTTACTTAGTTTTTCTGAGTCTTAGTTTCCTCTTCTGAAAAATAGGAATAATAATACTTAGTTCACAGGATTGCTAGGAGAACATGAGATAATGCATGTAAATCTCTTGGCATAGTGTTTGGCACAGAATGAGCATTCAGTAATTTGTAGTTTAAAAATGAAAAAGAGGGGCGCCTGGGTGGCTCAGTCGGTTAAGCGTCCGACTTCAGCTCAGGTCACGATCTCGCGGTCCGTGAGTTCGAGCCCCGCATCGGGCTCTGGGCTGATGGCTCGGAGCCTGGAACCTACTTCCGATTCTGTGTCTCCCTCTCTCTCTGCCCCTCCCCCGTTCATGCTGTGTCTCTCTCTGTCTCAAAAATAAATAAACGTTAAAAAAAAATTTTTTTTTTAAATGAAAAAGAAGGAGTTCCTGGGTGGTTCAGTCAGTTAAACATCTGACTCTTGATCTCAGCTCAGGTCTTGATCTCAGGGTCGTGAGTTCAAGCCCCATGTTGGGCTCCACACCGGTCATGAAGCCTAGAAAGAAAGAAAGAAAGAAAGAAAGAAAGAAAGAAAGAAAGAAAAGAAGAAAGAAAGAAAGAAAAGAAAAAAGAATGCCCAGATATAGAAGGCTAGGTACTCTATTTGTGGGAATATTTAAAGGATCAAGGAAGAAACAGCATATATGAGGCATGATCTCTATAAAAGCTTTAAAACTATTTAAAAAATCTACCTATAAATGAATATATTGTTTGGCAGTGAAAACTATCACTAAATAAATTTAAACAGAATGTGTCTAAGACATCCAAATGGTCAATAGGTACATGAAAAGATGCTCAACATCATTCATCATCAAGGAAATGCAAATCAAAACCACAATGAGATATCACCTCAAACTAGTTACAATGGCTATCATCAAGAAGACAAGAGATAACAAATATTGGCAAGGATGTGGAGAAGAGAGAACTCTTGTAACAATGTTGGTGGGAGTGTAAATCAGCTCATCTACTCTGGAAAACAATACGGAGTTTCTTCAAAAAATTTAAAATAGATCAACTATATGATCCAACAATCCTACTTCTGGGTACATACCTAAAGAAAATGGAAATAGGATATCAGAGAGATATAGGCCCTTCCATGTTTATTGCAGCATTATTCATAGCAGCCAAGACATGGAAACAACCTAAGTGCCCATCAGTGGATGAGTAGATGAAGAAGATAAGAAAGAAGGATGTCCTTCCATTTGCAACAACATGAATGGACCTTGAGCACATTATGCTAAGTGAAATAAGTCAATCAGAAGGACAAGTACTGAATAATACTCCTTGTAGGTGGAATCTAAAAGAGCCAAACTTGTAAAAACAGAAAGTAAAATGGGTGATGGGGGTTGAGGGTTAGGACAGATGTTGTTTTCTGGTGTAAACTTGAAATGAGTGGCAAATAGGCCCTACAGCTCTAATGCACAGCACAGTGAATATAGACAACAGTATAGTATTATAATCATAAAACTTGCTAAGAGACTAGAACTTAATTATTCCAACCACTAAAAAGAAATGATAATTATGTAATGTGATAGAGATGCTAATTATCACTACAATGGCAGTATATATATATAAATATATCAAATTAAACGTGTACACTTTAAAATTACACAATATGAAAAGTCAAATATACTTCAATAAAAAAGTCTGATTTCTGAGGGTAAAAAGAGTATCTTTAAATGCCTACAGAGAAAAGAAAGATGAATTCTAGTTTTGCAAGACTTGTAGCAATCTAGGCTATAGCCCCAAACTCCTCCTCATGCCTTCTTTGTATCTTGAGATGCTCCTTGCTGACCTCTAAGTCTTTCTTGCTAAGGAAGGAAAGATCCTTTGTTAACCAGATCCTACTTTCTAAAATACCATCCCACTTAAACTGATGAAATTTAATTTATGCTAAGAAAAATAGAAAGAGACCACCAAGATAAGCCAGAAGTTTAAAGAACTTTCTCATTAGACATGGGAAAACAGCTTCTGTTACTATTATTGTTATTGTTATGTGTGTGTGTGTGTGTGTGTGTGTGTGTGTGTGTGTGTAAAATATCAAAATGATTTAGTCTAATTAAAGGACAATCTACATCCTTGGCATTATAATGGGCCCCCTTACAGGTAACTGGAGGGAACTGGAACATCTTCTCACGTCAAACCCAGCTCAGTCTTGGAATTCAAAGGCGCATCCAAAGAGTTTCCAGTCAGAACCCAACAGAACCTCTCTATAGACCCAATTTGACTTACTAAGTTCAAGTGAACACATTTGGGGCCAAGACTGCTTATGTAGCTGTACTGACCATTGTGTGCTCAGCAATAGCTCATAAATCACCCTGAGCATGAACACTCTGAGCAAATGGCTAGCACATCCCAGGAGCCCAGCCCTGTGAAAACACTTTTAGTCTGGGCCCTGAGCAGGGATGAACAACAAGGTGCTCACCATGCTACACATCTATTCCCTGTGTAGTTTACTTTTTTTATAAAGTCTGAATTTGGTGTTGAAGTGCTGACTTACGCTCAGTAATTTGACTAGTTTAAGAGAAAAAGATAACTATGGCTGGGATGACTAGGAATCTGATAGAATCAATTAAGAATGTCTATACAAGGGGGGCACCTGGGTGGCTCGGTTAAGTGTCTGACTTCAGCTCAGGTCATTATCTCATGGTTCATGAGTTTGAGCCCTGCATTGGGCTCTCTGCTATCAGCACAGAGCCTGCCTTGGATCCTCTGTACCCCCTCTCTCTCTGCCCTTCCCTTGCATGCATGTGCACATTTGCAGTGTCTCTCTCTTTCTCTCTCAAAAGTAAATAAACATTAAAAAAAAAAAAAAAAAGAATGTCTATACAAGGGAAAACCAAAACTTCTTACTGGTTAGAGGCCAAAGATGGTCAGAAAATCATTGTTTCTGGCTAGTGGATGATGTTTGTTTTATTCAATGTTGTGTATCATGTTCTATATGGGAAGATAATTTCCGTCTTCAAAAGAAAACTGTGGGACCATGTGCCTGTGACAATCTCTTAACCTCATCCCCAATACCTTCTGTTCTGTGTTTAGACCTTTGCTAGCCTCCAGACATGGTGCATATGACTCAAAGATGGAGGAGAAAGCAAACATTGTTTCTACCTACCCTTCTAAGACTCCCTGCACTAAAGTATGAACCACTTAACACTCAGGTCTTGAACGCCACTCTTCTAAGACCAACCCTAGTAACTAATAAAAAATAGTTGACTATTGGACCCAAATTCTCCTTCCTCCATTATATGTGTGTGATGAAGAATATGAATAGATTACAGTTAGGAGCTCTAAGTTCATGATCCAATGACATATATAGTTTTAAAGATTTTATATATTTTTTAAACATTTTTTAATGATTATTTTTATTTTTGAGACAGAGGGAGAGAGCATGAGGGGGGAGTGCAGAGAGAGAGGGAGACACAGAATCTGAAACGGGCTCCAGGCTTTAAGCTGTCAGCACAGAGCCCAATGCGGGGCTCAAACCCACGAACCGTGAGATCATGACCCGAGCCGAAGTTGGACGCTTAACCGACTGAGCCACCCAGGCACCCCTAAAGATTTTCTATTTTTAAGTAATCTCTACACCCATATGGGGCTCAAACTCACAACCCTGAGATCAAGAACCCCATGCTCTACTTTCTGAGCCAGCCAGGAGCCCCTGCAACAATATTTTGTACCACCTAAGGCAATATGCTGTTCTATAAGACTTCAACCAACACATGCCACAGTCAACACGAAGAGGTAAAACAATAGCAGTAGCAATAGAAACTCACCTCCATCTTGGGGTCTCTGGGCATCGATGGAATGAACCAGTGAACCTTTTAATACAGATGAGTAATCCTTTAACTCTAAATCATCTTTCTTTTTTTCAATAGTAGGAAGTTGGCTGCAATTAATTAATAGGACAAAAACTGAGCTTCCAAATCATGGTGTGCCTGCTTCTTCCATGTTCCTTCCATTGCAAGAAATGACTATAAGACTATATATGGCTATATAAGGAACTTCTGATGTGATCAAAACGTGTGTGTGTGTGTGTGTGTGTGTGTGTGTGTGTGGTCTTTTAAGAGCATTCAAAAATACTTAGTTTGACTCTGTTTTAATTTTCAACTTCTCTCCCTCTATTTCTAGCTCAAGATTTCTGTTTACCCATGAAGGCATATAGGAGATCGTTCAGAATAATATGTCCTAGGCCACTCCCAGAGGCCAGGTATTCATGGATTTTGTATCCAGTGTACGGTGTTTCTAGATTCAAATATTTTCAAAGGTAACGTGATACAGGTTCCCTCTGCAATGACTGCATTTGGTTACATGCTGGTAATGCTATCAGTTAACTTTATCTCAGAAATGTGGGTGCCCACAAATGCAGTGTCTATAGCTGTAACCATATACCTTTCAGCGTGGCGTCTGGTTCCCTCCTGTTGTTGAGCGGTAGAATGGAGACACTGTGTTGGAACAACAAATCAACCCAGTGCTCCCTCGAGAGCCATATGGGTATATTATTACAGCCCATCTTAGGTGAGTGTGCATGAATCTGATGACCAGCTGTTACAAATTATTTATTCTGAAACTATTTGAAAAATCTGATCTAAAAACCCTTTTGAAACTATGTGTGAACCAGTATTTGGAAAAGCTTCCTCCCTGTGTTTCACCAGCAGACTTTGCTTGCTTTTCTTATGCTTTGGGAGATCAGTGCTATCTCTTTATCCAGTTTTCCCGTTGACATAACCATATAGTCATGGATTGTCTAATTTGTGCTGTAAACCATGGACCTTTGCTGTGCTTTGGAAACATTTAGAAAACTCTTGCCAATTGATTTTCTGAAAATAATTCTAGTAGTAATTTTTTTAAGTTTTATTTGTTTTGAGAGGGTGGGAGGGGCAGAGAGCAAGAGAGAGAGAGAGAATTCCAAGCAGGCTCCTCACTCTCAGCCCAGATCCCATATGGGACTTGAACTCACGAACTGTGCAATGATGACCTGAGCAAGGATCAAGAGTCCAATGCTTAACTGACTGAGCCTACCCAGGCACCCCTCTAATAACAAATTTTAAAGCACACTGATTTAAAGAAGTATAATTAAAAACAAACAAACAAAAAACATCCACCTTGTCCTTTCCCTAAACTTTCTAGCTTAAGTTTGGCAACCCCTGGAGATAAGGGCCAGAATATAAATTATGCCCTTGTAGAAGAATACTAGTACTACTTCCTTAACCCCTTTCTTATTAAAAAACAAACAAACAAAAAACACCCAGAGCATTTTACATAGTAATCAGTTAGGCTCCCCCCAGCATCACTATGAAGTAAATATTTTTTTTTAATTTTTTTTTTCAACGTTTATTTATTTTTGGGACAGAGAGAGACAGAGCATGAACCAGGGGAGGGGCAGAGAGAGAGGGAGACACAGAATCGGAAACAGGCTCCAGGCTCTGAGCCATCAGCCCAGAGCCTGACGCGGGGCTCGAACTCACGGACTGCGAGATCGTTACCTGGCTGAAGTCAGACGCTTAACCGACTGTGCCACCCAGGCGCCCCAATTTTTTTTTAACGTTTATTTATTTGTGAGACAGAGAGAGACAGAGCATGAATGGGGGAGGGGCAGAGAGAGAGGGAGACACAGAACCGGAAGCAGGCTCCAGGCTCTGGCCATCAGCCCAGAGCCTGATGTGGGGCTCGAACTCACGGACCGCGAGATCATGACCTGAGCTGAAGTCGGATGCTTAACTGACTGAGCCACCCAGGCGCCCCACTATGAAGTAAATATTAATCAGATGCTGAAATACCAATTTTTACTGGACAATTTTACTTGCTATATTAAGATCCTAGAAATGACAACCATACAAAAGGAAAATAATGCTCAACATTAAGCCAATTATGATTGGCTTGTGTAGGCTTAATAAACACTAATTAATTCGGACACACAATACCCAGATGAGGTATTTCTTCATCCACTCAAGCAATATCATCATCTCAGAAATGGAAACTCAGTACAGTGCTAAACAATTTAGGACAGGAAATAATTACCTGTTCAAAAGATAACAGTACTTTGCATCTAAACATTGCTTTTTAACCAAGCGTTTCCAGCCACATTACAAACGCTAAGTAAACACTCTCAGAGACTTAATAAGTATTTCTCTTTAACCTCAACAGATTGAAGGAAAAAAAACAATTTAGCCAAAATTACACAGAAGGTCACTAGCAGCGAGGGTTTGGTTCCTGAGATTCTAGTATTAGGTGGAAAGTAAAGAAAGCATGTGTTTATGGACGGCCAACTATGTGCTGAGCCCTTTGTGTATTTCATCTCATCAGTCCTCTCTGTGGCCCTTGAGATAAATACTCTATGATCCCTACTGTGCGCTGAGAACAGGTCAGTCTGATTCCAAAGCCAGCTTGCTTCTGTTCCTATTAGACCACGTGTCACAAAGTGGGAGGAAATAGAAAGTTCAGACTCACCAGAACTTTAAAAAAAAAAAAAAAAAAAGAAAGAAAGACTGGTAATTAGTTTTCTATTCCTGCTGTAGCAAATTATCCCAAACTCAGTGGCCTAAAACAACACAGATTTATTATCTTCTAGTTTTGGAGGTCGGAAGTCCAAAAATGGGTCTCCCTGGGCTGAAATCAAGGTGTCAGCAGTCTGCATTCCTCCTGAAGGCTTGAGGGGAGAATCCATTCCCTTGCTTTTTTTAGCTTCTAAACACAATCTGCATTCCTTGGCCAATGGTCCCTTTCTCCATCTTCAAAGCCAACATCATAGCCTCTTCAATCTTTTTGACTCTGACCCTGGTACCTCCTCTTTCACTTAACAGAACCCCTGTGATTACAAAAATGGGCCCACCCAGATAATCTACAATAACTTCCTCACCTTAAAATCCCTAACTTATCACCCTCAAAGTCTCTTCTGACAGGTACAGGAGCATATTCACAGGTTCTAGGGCTTAAGACATAGGCATCTTTGGGACCATTATTTTGCTTATCACAGTACTTTATATTTTGGAAAAAACTTTTTTTAATATTTATTTATTTTGGGGAAAGCACAAGCAGGGGAGGGGCAGAGAGGGGGACAGTGGGTCTGAAGTGTGCTCTGCACTAATAGGCTGACAACGGAGAGCCCAATGTGGGGCTCAGACTCACGAACCTCAAGATCATGACCTGAACTGAAGTCTGAAGCTTAACCAACTGACCACCCAGGTGCCCCTATTTTGGAGAATTCTTAGAAAACTAGGATCTGGGGCACCTGGGTGGCTCAGTCGGTTGGGTGTCCGACTTCAGTTCAGGTCATGATCTCACAGTCTGTGAGTTCGAGCCCCGCGTCAGGCTCTGTGCTGACAGCTCAGAGCCTGTAGCCTGCTTCAGATTCTGTGTCTTCCTCTCTCTCTGCCCCTCCCCCACTCATGCTCTGTCTCTCTCTGTCTCAGAAATAAATAAACATTAAAAAAATTAAAAAAAGGGGCGCCTGGGTGGCGCAGTCGGTTAAGCGTCCGACTTCAGCCAGGTCACGATCTCGCGGTCCGTGAGTTCGAGCCCCGCGTCGGGCTCTGGGCTGATGGCTCAGAGCCTGGAGCCTGTTTCCGATTCTGTGTCTCTCTCTCTCTCTGCCCCTCCCCCGTTCATGCTCTGTCTCTCTCTGTCCCAAAAATAAATAAACGTTGAAAAAAAAAAAAAAATTAAAAAAAAAAAAAAAAAAAAAAAACTAGGATCTGTGCCTCATCATTTCTTACCCAACTAGCATCTCTTATATCTGTTACCCCCAAAGCCCCTCCTAAAATGGAACTCTGTCATCTCATGGAGCAAATTGAACACTATAGGAGGGCGTACCTCAAACATGGAAGGTTTAAAAAAAAGAAAATGATAGCTGTTGATATATGCAACTACTTGGATGTATCTCAAAATAATTATGCTATTTGAAATAAGCCAGAAAAGAGTACAAATTTATATAAAATTCTACAATATGCAGACTAATATATAGTGACAGAAAGCAAATCACTGGTTGCTTTGGGTTGAGGGGCAGGCTGGGGGAAGGATTACCAAAGGACATGAGAACATTTTTAGGATTGATGGATATATTGATTGTGGTGATGGTTTCACAGATGTATAAATATGTCATACAAGTGTCAAACTTAACAAATTGTGTACTTTAATTACGTACTGTTTCTTATATGTTACAGCTCAATAAAGCTGTTTTTTTTTCAACGTTTTTTTAATTTATTTTTGGGACAGAGAGAGACAGAGCATGAACGGGGGAGGGGCAGAAAGAGAGGGAGACACAGAATCGGAAACAGGCTCCAGGCTCTGAGCCATCAGCCCAGAGCCCGACGCGGGGCTCGAACTCACAGACCGCGAGATCGTGACCTGGCCGAAGTCGGACGCTTAACCGACTGCGCCACCCAGGCGCCTCTCAATAAAGCTGTTTAAAAATACATGAGGGGCCCCTGGATGGCTCAGTCAGTTGGGCATCTGGCTCTTGGTTTTGGCTCAGGTCATGATCTGAGGGTTCATGGGATCAAGCCTGGTGTTGAGTTCCATGCTGTCAGCATAATCTTTTTGGAATTCCCTCTCCCTCTCTCTTCCCCTCCCCCATCTCTTTTTTTTTTTACTCTCTCTCTCTTTCTGTTATCTCTCTCTGTTTTTTGCTCACGCGCACACACACACGCATGCCTGTGTGTATCTGTGCTCCCTCTCCCAAAATACATAAATAAACTTAAAAAAAAAAAAGATTCTCTTTCTCTCTCTGCCCCTCTCCCCCGGTCTCACTCTCTCTCTAAGATAAAAATAACAAATAAATAAACAACAGTATTAAAACATACATGAAAAGAAACTTCAAAATCCTCCAAGGCACCCAAGAACTGCATAATGAGGTTCAAGAGCCAGAGAGAAACTTGTGTCATGCTTCACTAACCTTATCTATACAGTTCTTCAGAAAATTCCTAAACACCTCATTCAGATGTTATCATTTCAGGATGATTGAAAATTTGCAAGTGTAACACATTTGGGAGCTTATTTTGCATATTATCTCGGTTCCTTAGCTTGGCATAGGAGATCCTTTGTGAACTGTGTGGGCCGCCTACCTCTCCAACCTGTCTTCCTACCACACCTGGACTTGAAATTCATGCTTCAACAATGCCAAGCTATTTATAGCTGTGCAAGCTCACCTGGTGTTTTATGTGTCCACAAAATGTGCTGCTGTCCTCTCTGCGTCCTTGGCCAAGAGAAGCCACCATTTCCTCTTCCACCACCTCCATTTCTTGGACAAGCATCTTTGGTTGCACTTTCCCCACCGTATTGTAACTGATCGTTTCACATCTGTCTCTGTCACTAGCCTATCTGTACTCCCAACCTTGGCATGTAGCAGAGACTCAACAGCTATTTCATGGAATTAGAAAAGCTCCCAGTATGTCATAGAGACAAACATCAGAGCCATTAGGGTATCTTTAGGGAAGGACATCCACCAGAAGAGGATTTTGGATGCTGGTGGATGAAGGGATAAAGCATGGTCATGGAGTTGGTGATGGTGACACTTCTGTGGCTCCAACTCGAGCGATGGCTGTCAGTAGGAGGCAGGACCACTCCAGAGGATTTCAGAAACTGTGGGGTGCTTTTGGTTATCACAGTGCTGTCTGACCAGGAAGGTGCTACCAGCACGTTGTACCTGGAGACCAGGTGGAAGCTATGTATAGAGCAGCCCTGTAAAAAGAAGAATTATCACATCCAAGGTGCCAATAAGGCCTTCATTTAGAAATAAAACACACTACTCTAAAGATAAAGGGTGTTTTCTTTATAGAGACTGAAAATATTCCTCATCCTCAGTGCTTCAGGGAAAGGACCAGAATCCTCTCCCCCAGCTGCAAGCACTCACTCTCCCTGCCCCTGTCTGCTTCACCAGCCAAGTGTCACTTTTCCCTCCTACTGTCTGCACTTCATCCTTTCCTTCCCACCCTGGGGTCTTCACTTCACGCTGTTCACTCAGCCTGAAGTGGCTGCTCCCCCTCCCTCCCTTCTACCTGGTCACTCCTTACTCATCTTTAGCATGTCATTTCTCTAGAAGCTTCCCTCATCTCCTATACTAGGTCTGTTTCCCCTGATATAAGCTTTCAGAGTATTCTGTGTATCTCTCTAATAGCCTTTATTACAAGGATAAAACCTTGGTGGAAGGAACAAGGGGAAAGAGGGAGGAGGGAAGCAGAGAAGAAGACTCATTTGGCTGTTTGAGGAGGATGGAAAGAGCACATATTTTATTTTTTTTATGTTTATTTTTGAGAGAGAGAGAGAGAGAGAGAGAGAGACAGAGCACGTGTGCGAGCAGGGGAGGCACAGAGAGAAAGGGGGACAGAGGATCCAAAGCGGGCTTTATGCTGTCATCAGAGAGCCCAATGCGGGGCTCCATTAGGGGCTTGATCTCACAAACCGTGAGATCATGACTGGAGCTAAGTCCAAAGCTTAACCGACCAAGCCACCCAGGTGCCCTGGAAAGAACACGCATTTGAAAAAAACCAGACTCTTAGCTCTGCTCTTTATTAATTGAGGAACTTGAATAAGTTACCTAACTGATTTGAACCTTGGTTTCCTCATCCACAAAATGGGGCTAAAGGTGTTAGTGACAATTAAAGGACAGAAGTATACAGAGTATCTTGTTTAGCGTCTGACACATGGAAGGTACTCGGTACTCGGTACTCGGTAAATGCCAAATCTTCTTTCTCCCTCTCCCTCCTCTTCCCCTGAGGGAAGGGCATGTAAAGTCTGGACTAAAAAAACCTTGATGCCTAGCTTGACGGAAAGCAGTTCTATAAGCCTTCTAAATGGACTTAAGTGACTCTGAGAACTCACAAACGTCTTAAAGAAAGCCCATGGTCAGGGGGTAGATGGTTGTAATAGATTGTGAGTAGAAGCAATGAGGGGAATTCATAGACACTGATGTGGAGTGTTGCTCAATATTCTTGTAAGACCTTCTCTTCATAATTCCTCCAGCAGGCAACAAGTATATGTTGGATGGCTATACCTGGTTTCTTGGAAGCAATATGAGCTAACTGGGAAGTGAGTCACCTCTAAAAAGTTACTTGGTCCTTTATGTCTCTGAGATCAGGGTCCTACTGAAGTCCCACTGATGCCAAAGGGGCCGGGGGCGGGGGGCGGGGGTGGGGGGCGGGGGCGGGTAGGCTTGGAAGGGTCAGTAAAAATTATATGAGGTGTCTTTTCTAGCCACTAAAGTAGAAAGAGTTCTAAATGACCACAATTTAGATTCATATGATTTGCCATCAAGGCAACCTCTGGGCACATCTGCAATCCCATAATTAAGACTGATAATAGCATCATAAAATAATGGGTATAATCTTTAGAGGGAAACATCTGAGTACGCATACTATCCTAAAGGCAAACAGACTCTTAGAAGTTGGACACATGGGAGACTGCAACAGGTAAGAAAGTCCCGCCTCCTTCCTAAGCAATCCACCCTAAGTGATCTTTAGAATAACAGAGTAGTAAGTTAGGTTCATTGTGCAACTTCTTTCTGCCTGACATCACTGGAATTAAAAGCATTTGATTGCTTTGCTAACAAGAGCCTCCAAATCCGCTGTTAAGCAGTGATATTGACCACTTGAACTTTATTTAGAGAACCCCAAAAGTTAACCCTATAAAGCAACACAGGGCTGTTTCCTGATCAGAGCCCTGAGCTACTTACTTGCTTTTCTTTCTCAGACAGGCTTCTTAAAAGGATCTTCTTTTTTCCGCAAGTCTTAAAGGGTTGCCTTGCTCACCTGCCTTTACCAACTCCTGTTCTGGATTTAAAGTAAAAATTTCTCATCCTGGGATGCCCTCAGTCCAAGAATGTAGTGTATGGCATTTACCCTCACCCCTGCCAAACTCCTAACCTGTTATCCTTTCACCTCTAAATATTTATCCCTGTTTCACATCTCTTTTTTAAATAGAAAGCACCAGAAGGAAGTAACAGAGAGCACCCTTATGGGCGAATATTCATCTCCATAGTATTTTGTCTTAGTTTTTAAACCTTTTTTATTGCTTTATGCTTTTAACTTAATGTATAAAATGGGAAAATACAGAAATGTCCAGCGTCAGAAAACTTCAACATAATTCTTTCTATTTATTAAACATGTTTTACATAGTTGGGGTCATAATAAATGAGCAGTTTTACAACCTGCTTTTTTTTCACCGGACATAAAGAACATTTCCCCATATTATACTTTGAAATAAATATCTTTTTAATAGTTATATCTACTACATGGCTATATTGCAATCATTTCTCTAACAATAGACATTTAGATTGTATCCAGTTTTCAATATTTTTAATTTTTTTAATGTTTTTTTTTTTTTTTTTTTTTGAGACAGAGAGAGACAGAGCATGAATGGGGGAGGGGCAGAGAGAGAGGGAGACACAGAATCAGAAGCAGGCTCCAGGCTCTGAGCCATCAGCCCAGAGCCTGAAGCGGGGCTCGAACTCACAAACCGTGAGATCGTGACCTGAGCGGAAGTCGGACGCTCAACCGACTGAGCCACCCAGGCGCCCCCAGTTTTCAATATTTTTAAGTGACATAACAGTAAACATCCTTACCTATATTTTAAATTATCTCCTCAGGATAAATTCTTATGTGGGAAAGTGTTAGGACACAGTATAAACATTTTAATGTTCCTAATACTGAATTCAAAAAGGCTGTACAAGCATATACTCTCACCAGCAACATGCCAGTGGTACTTTGATATGCTCTGTAACACTGAACAGTAACATTAAAAAAAATCTTAGTCAATAAAAAAAAATATTTCAACACTGTGTTAATTTGCAGTACTTTGATGACTGGTAAGGTTGGACATTTTTCATATGTTTATTGGTCTTTTTTATTTTTTCATTTGTGAATTACCTTAGTCCTTTGCTCATTTATCTACTATCTACAATACGACTAATTTTTTTCTTATTACAAAAGTAATACATGTTCATTGTGAAATGTGTTAGAAAATGCTGGTATTGATAGTGTTTTATAACTGTTTATAGTGCCCCTTAAAGAACTCAATCCAATATATTGTATCTGTCAACCAGTGTATGTTTAAGCCATCTTTTTTTGAAATATAGTTGACACCCAATGTTACATTAGTTTCAAGTGTACAACTACATTAGTTTCAAGTGTACAACATAGTGATTCTGACAACTCTATACATTATGCTATTCTCACCACAAGTATAACTACCATATAATCCTATTCCAATACCATTAACTATATTCCCTATGCTGTACCTTTCATCCCCATAACTTATTCACTCCATAAAAGGAAGCTTGTGCCTTCCACTGCCCTTAACCACTTTTTGCTCAACAGCCCCCCTTCACTCTGGCAACCACCAGTTTTTTCTCTATATCATTGGTCTTTTTCTGCTTTGTTTATTCATTTGTTTTGTTTTTTAGATTCCACTCATAAGTGAAATCATATGGTATTTGTCTTTCCCTTTCTGACTTATTTCACTTAGCACAATACTCTCTAGGTCTATCCATGTTGTCACAAATTGCAAATTGCAAATATTGTATATGTATCTGATATATATATATATATATATATATACACATATATATATATATATATATATATGATTATGATATCTTATCCATTCATCTCTTGATGGACAGTTGGGTTACTTCTATATTTTGGCTATTGTAAATAATGCTGCAATAAATACAGGGGTACATATATCTTTTCAAACTAGTGTTTTCATTTTCTTTGGGTAAATAAATACCCAGTAGTGGAATTACTGGATCATACGGTATTTCTATTTTTTTAATTTTTGAGGAATTGTTGTTCTGTTTTCAACAGTGACTGCACCAGTTTACATTCCCACCAACAGTGCATAAGTGTTCCTTTTCTCTATATCCTTGCCAATACTTGCTATTTGAAAATTTTTTTTTAATGTTTATTTATTTTTGAAGGAGAACGAGACAGAGTGTGAGCATGGGAGGGGCAGAGAGAGAGGGAGACACAGAATCCAAAGTGGTCTCCAGGCTCTGAGCTGTCAGCACAGGGCCCGATGTGGGGCTCGAACTCATAAACTGTGAGATCATGACTGGAGCTAAAGTCGGGTGCTTAACCAACTGAGCCACCCAGGTGCCCCAACACTTGTTATTTCTTATCTTTTTTTTTTTTTTCTTATCTTTTTGATAATAGCCATGCTGACTCATGTGAATTTATCTCATTGTGGTTTTGATTTGCATTTCCCTGATGATTAGTGATATTGAACATCTGTTCGTGTGTCTGTGGTCATTTGTGTGTCTTCCTTGGAAAAAAAAAAATGTCTATTCAGTTCCTCTGCCCATTTTGAATTAGGTAATTTTTTTAGGTTGAGTTGTATAAGTTCTTTATATATTTTAGATATTAACCCATTATTGGATATATCATTTGCAAATAATCTTTTCCCATTCAGTATATTGACTTTTGTTTTATTGGTGGTTTCCTTCTCTGTGCAAAAGCTTTTCATTTTGGTATAGTCCCAATAGCTTATTTTTGGTTTTGTTTCCCTTGCTTAAGATGAAGTATCTAGAAAAATGTTTCTAAGATTGATGTCAAAGAGATCACTGCCTATATTTTCTTTTGGGAGTTTAATGGTTTGTGATCTCACATTTAGGTCTTTAATCCTTTTTGAGTTTATTTTTATGTGTGGTATAAAAAAGTGCTCCAGTTTAATTCTTTTTATAAATTTTTTTATTTAAAAAGTTTTTTTAATGTTTTTATTTATTTTTGAGACAGAGAGAGACAGAGCATGAGCAGGGGAGGGGCAGAGAGAGGGGGAGACACAGAATCTGAAGCAGGCTCCAGGCTCTGAGCTGTCAGCACAGAGCCCAACGCAGGGCTCAAACTCATGAAGTGTGAGATCATGACCTGAGCTGAAGGCAGATGCTCAACCGACTGAGCCACCCAGGTGCCCCATCCAGTTTTATTCTTTTGCATGTAGCTGTTCAGTTTTCCTGCCACCATTTATTGAAGAGACTGTCTTTTCCCCATTGTACATTCTTGCCTCCTTTGTTGTAGATTAATTTGCCATATATAAGCATGGGTTTATTTCTGGGCTCTCTATTCTGTTCCATAGATATTTGTCTATTTTTGTGCTAGTACCATACCGGTTTATTATAGCTTTGTAGTATATCTTGAAATCTGGGATTGTGGTACTTCCAGCTTTACTCTTCCTTCTCAAGATTGCTTTGGCTATTCAGAGTCTTTTGTGGTCCTGTGCATATTTTAGGATTATTTGTTCTAGTTCTGTGAAAAATGCTATTGGTATTTTGATGGAGATTGCATTGGATCTGTAGGTCACTGTGAGTAGTATGAACATTTTAACAATATTAGTTCTTCTAATCCATGAGCATGGAATGTCTTTCCATTTCTTTGTGTCATCTTCAATTTCTTTCATTTGTGTTTTGTAGTTTTTAGCATACAGGTCTTTTACCTCTTTGGTTAACTTTATTCCCAGATATTTTATTCTTTTTGGTGCAATTGTAAATTGAATTGTTTTCTTAATTTCTATTTCTGCTATTTTGTTATTACTGTATAGACATGCAACCAATTTCTGTATATTAATCTTGTACCCTGCAACCTTACTAAATTCATTTATTAATTCTAACAGGTTTTTTGGGTGGAGTCTTTAGGATTTTCTATGTATAGTATCATGTTATCTGCAAATAATGACAGTTTTACTTCTTCCTTACCAATTTGGATGCCTTTTATTCCTTTTTCTTGTCTGATTGCCATAGCTAGGACTTCTAGTACTATGTTGAATGAAAGTGTCAAGAGTAGACATCCTTGTCTTACTCCTGATCTTAGAAGAAAAGCTCTCAGGTTTTTGGGTTTTTTCTTTCTTTCTTTCTTTCTTTTTTTTTTTTTTTTTTTTTTACCAGTGAGTATATTAGCTGTGGGTTTGTCATATATGGCCTTTATTATGTTGACATATATTCCCACTATCATTCCAAATTTTAGTGTATGTGCTGCTGAAGCAAGCATGAGGTATGTTCCTTCTAAACCCACTTTTTTGAGAGTTTCTATCATGAATGGATGTTGAATTTTATCAAATGCTTTTTCTGCATCTATTTTTTTAATGTTTGTTTATCTATTTTGAGAGAGAGAGAGAGAGAGAGAGAGAGAGAGAACATGCTTGTGAGCAGGGAGAGGGGCAGAGAGAAAGAGGGAGAGAGAGAATCCCAAGCAGGCTCAATGTGCATCACAGGGCCTGACATGGGGCTCAGTCTCATGACCGTCAGATCATGAACTGAGTCGAAATCAAGAGTTGAATGCTTAACCAACTGAGCCACCCAGGTGCCCCTTCTTCTGTGTCTATTGAGGTTATTATATGATTTTTATCTTTCATTTTGTTAATGTGTTTTGTTATACTGATTGATTTGCAGATGTTGAACCATTCTTGCATCCCTGAAATAAATCTTATTTGATCTTGGCATATGATCCTTTTAATATATTATTGAATGCAGTTTGCTGATATTTTGTTGCTTGATGTTTTGTGTTTGTTTCTATGAATTAGGCAGAATAGCTACTTTTTCTAAACTTGAGGGAATGGCTTTGTGTGTGGTCATTCCACTGTGTATTAACTGTGTATTAAGCCATCACTTTAAATGGTTGTATAATATTCCATTGTATGGATGAACAAATACTGTTTTTACCAATCTCTGGGCATATAAGTTGTATCTCATGTTTCCATATTACAAATGATTGTGTGATGAAAGTGATGAACATCTGGTACATTTATTTTTCACACTTGTCTGATCATTTACATAGGTAAAGTCCATAAATAAAATTATTTGGTCAAGGGGTACTGAAGCTTTTGATATACCTTACAAAATCTCCTTTCAAAATGGTTATGCCAATTTCCAGCCCCAAAAGCAACATGTGAGAGGACTAATTTCATCATATCCTCACCAACATTGAGTATTATTCTTTTTCATCTGAAATCTGGTAGGCAAAAAAAAATTGTCCCATTGTTTTAATTTGAATTCATTTCAACACTAGTGAAGCTGGAATTAATATGTGGGCTCATTGTGGTCTCTTAAAATTCCACTAGAAAGTGCTAGTACTTGTCCTTTGCCTTTCTATTTGGATTGTTGTCATTTTTTTGTTAGGCTGTTTCATTGTGAGAGCTCTTTAAATATAAGTATTTCATAATTAACCCTTTGCCTATCACATGTCTCCATTTGTCATTTTCCTTTTAACTTTATAAGAAGCAATATAGGGAAAGGTTAAAAGCATGGCCCTGAAACAGACTGGCTCTGCCATTTACTAGCTGTGGTTATGCTGCTTAGGTGCCCTGTTCAGATACCTTTTACTGACCAGTACCCACATCTCTCAGACCTGTGAGGCTGGCTACTAAGGATTACAGCTGTCCCTCTCTCTAGAGTTTGCACTACAGGGAGCTGGAGAAGTTATACCCCATCCCATCCCAATACAGGGATACAAAAAGCTGCCACTCTTCTATAAAGTGGGGGCTAATTTTATGGTTTATGCTCTACAGTCTAGAGACCTCCTTGTATAAATCAGACCAAGGCTTAGATTTTCTAAGATACAGTCTTGCTTGGCTGTTTTCTGTTCCCTATCTGGTTTTACTCTTTTCCTTACAGGCTCATCCTGAAAAGCCCTCCCTCAATAAATCATGCATATTTAATCCCTGTTTCAGAATCTGCTTCTAGGGAACCAATTTAAGATTCTGTAAAAGGGGATGCTCTTAGCACCTATGTCATAGAGTTGTGGTAAAGATTAAATATTAATTAATAGTATCTTGTACTTATTATGGGTAAGGCATTGTCAGACACATTTTACACATGTTAATTCATTTAGTCCTTAAATCAGTCAGGGTCCAGGTATAATCCTGAAACATGTAAAGTGCTTAGAACAGTGCTGGTGCATATTTAGCATCAATAAATCTTAGTCATCATTATTTATTAAATCATTCTACATTTCAAATGGAAGATTAAGCCTACAAATAGACTGTTTCCCCTGGATTTTGATGTCTCCATTCCATGCCCCTTTTCTTAGATATTCCTTTGGAAAACTCTTTCCCTCTCATTTCCCCCCTCTTTTATTCCAAAAGGTAGAGAGCTACCAAGTCCACATCTTTGTTGAGGAACCCCTATACCTAATATTCTGACTTGGTTTTAATTAAGAAAGCACTCTTACACTCTGATAGACTTTGTTGGAAAGGGAAGAAAAAGTGTTTTCTTCTTGATTATTCAAATTTGCCTCGACTTGGTTCTTTTATAACTCAGAGGAGAGTACAGCCACCCTAGCTTTATCTTAAACCCAAAACAAAACAAAACAAAACAAAAAGAAGACATTAAGCTTGGGCTATCCTAACAACCTTGCATGTTGTAAGGCTATGCACACTCTCATTGCTCTCTCTCTTCTCCAAGGCATTGGAAAATGGTCAAGAAGTGTCAATGTCAGCAGTGTCAACACCAGAGGGGTTTTCAAGAGATGTGGAAATGCAGTAAAAACCCCACTATGTCCCTAGCACCCAGAATAGTGTTTGGCACATAGTAGGTATTTAAACATGTGTGTTATTGAACAGATGAATGAGTGAATTTACAAAGAAAGAGCAATGACATTGGTTAATAGTGGTTTATATTTATTCACATATTTACCACTTACTGTGATTATCACTTCCTTCCTGCATCTTTATCCATCTAAGATCATTTTCCTTCTTCTTGAAGCAGAACCTTTATAAGTTCCATTATTGAGGGCCTGTGATGGCAAAATAACTTTTTGTTTATCTAAAAATGCCTTTCTTTCACTCTCCTTTTTAGATGGTATTTCCACTGGTTAAATAATTCTAGGTTGACAGTCATTTTCTCTCAGCACATTCTTTTGCCTTATATTTTTACAGTTGCAAACTCACCTATCAGCTAAGTGTTGTTTCATTGGAGGTAGTCAGCCCTTTCTCTTGTACAGCTTGTAAAGTTACTTGTTTTTGGTGCTCTGCATTTTCATTATCTTATGTGTAAATATCTTTTTTCTTTTTTTCTTTTTAAAATATTGCCTAAAGTATTGTCCATTTTTCTTATTTTAGAATTTCAATTAGACATGTTAGAGCTCCCTCTATCCTCCATGTTTTTCTTTTACATGAAAAAATGAATTTGGTTCTAGATTCCAATTTGCTAATTTTCTCTTCAGCATGTCTGATCACTGTTAAACCTGCCCATTGACTTTTAAATTCTAATTATTATGTCTTTTTTGTTGTTAAGTCTAGAAGGGTTTTTTTTTTAATTCTTTAAAAAAATTTTCTTTTAACATTTATTTATCTTTGAGAGACAGAGCTTGAGTGGGGGAGGGGCACAGAGAGAGGGAGACACAGAATCCGAAGCAGGCTCCAGGCGCTGAGCTGTCAGCAAAGATCCTGACACAGGACTCGAACTCACAAACCATGAGATCATGACCTGAGCCGAAGTCAGATGCTTAGACGACTGAGCCACCCAGGCACCCCTTGAATTCTTTTTTAAGTCTGCCTATTCATTTTTGGCAGAACTTTGCTCTTTATTTATATTTTCAATCTTTTATTGCTTTAAATATATTAAACTTATTTATAATCCATGACTGGTAATTCCAATTTCAATGTCTTTAAGAGTTTGATTCCGTTGTCTTTCCCTGCTAATTCTTGTTTAAGAATAATTCTTGGAACTTTGTGTAAATTTTTTGGGTCTGGATTAAGTTGGTGTCTTAGTCCATTTGAGCTGACAAAATACCACAAATTGGATTGCTTAAACAAAACATTTATTCCTCACAGTTCTGGAAGCTGGGAAGTCTAAAGTCAAGGTGCCAGCAGATTGTGTCTGGTGAGGGCCCATTTCTTGGTTCTCAGAGCACTGTCATTTCACTGTGTCCCTGTGTAAGAGGCTGCTTTTAGGGTCTTTTTTTTTTTTAATAAGGGCACTAATCTCATTCATGAGTGCTCCACCCTCATAATGTAATCAAAGACCCTATCTCCAAATACTGTTACATTGGGAATTAAGTTTAAGCATAAAATTTGGGGGAGACACAAATATTCAGTCTATAGCAGTTGGTTTTCTCTAGAGGTGATTTGGTTTACCTTTGCCAGCTGGCTGGAGGCACCACCAACCTGAAACCACTTTAAATTATGTGCTTGAGTTTCAGACAAAGCCAGGTAGAGCAGATTATTGCCTTTGGTTTAAAAAAAAAAAAATCTCGGGGCGCCTGGGTGGCGCAGTCAGTTAAGCGTCCGACTTCAGCCAGGTCACGATCTCGCGGTCCGTGAGTTCGAGCCCTGTGTCGTGCTCTGGGCTGATGGCTCAGAGCCTGGAGCCTGTTTCCGATTCTGTGTCTCCCTCTCTCTCTGCCCCTCCCCCGTTCATGCTCTGTCTCTCTCTGTCCCAAAAATAAAAAATAAAAATAAAATAAAATCTCAGAGGAGATATTTCCTCTTTCATTCTATGCTAAGGATGATTACAGGTAATTTTCTTTTGTTGTCTTCTGGTAAAAGACAGTAAGAAAAGATCTAGGGGATCCTGACCTATGTGTGGAGTCTCTCATTGGATTTCTCATCTTGGTAGGATTTGACCTTTGTCTCCTTTTTCCATGCTTCATGAGACCATGACAACTAAAACTCAAGTTCCTCTGCTAATCTATTTTACTAGTTCCTAGCTTCTGAGTAATCCTAATCCGAATGCTGGTTCATTAATAAATTTTCTATTTTTTAAAAAATATTTAAAAGCATTTTAAGTTGTTTTAGTTGTTTTCAGTGGGAGAGTTGAACAGGGAATCTGGTTTACTACTGTCAGACATGGAAGTCTACAGAGTGATTTTCTTCACTACTTTTTATTCTGAAATATTCTAAATTTCTAGCAAATGTAAAAGAATAATACATGAATAGTATAATACAAGAATAAGAGATATGTCTTCACCTATATCTAATTGCTAATATTTAGTTTATATTTCTCTCCTTTCTCTTTTGCTGAACCATTTGAATATAAGGTGCAGAAGTGATGAACCATTTGAATATAAGTTGCAGAAGTGATGGTTTTTTTATCCTTGAGTATTTCAGCTTGCATTTCCTAAAAATAAAAAAAAATTTTCTCCTATGTAACCATAATTCCATGTCACCTCTAGGAAAATTAACGGTAAATCTCTAATACTATGTAATATATTATCTACATTCAAATTTCCCCAATTGCTTCTAAAATGTGTGTCTCTCTTATTTATGCCAGGTCTTCCTGCATCCCGTTATGAAGATGTTCCCTGGAATGTTCTTGTACTTCTGCAATAAGTTGTTTCAGACTTTACTCTCCATCTGAATATTCAGAAAGAGGTTCCCTCTCCTTTATTTTGTGGGGGATTTCATAAACCCTGTGATGAAATGTTTTCTGTTGGTGTATTCCATAAAGAGAAGATATCCATCTGGATTCAATGTTTACTGAAAAATAAAATGTGTATCTCTCTCCCTCTCTTTCTTTTTCTTTCTCTCCCTCCCTCTCTGACTTAGGACTCCATAAAGATTCATGTATGTTTTTTTGATTGGTTTGTTTTTCATGACAATGATGTTTATGAAGAGTCTGGGCTGTCTTACAGAATGTCTGAGATTCTGGTTTTGTTTCAAAGTACTCCTTTAAAAATATAAACAAATGAAGTTGTTCTCAAGTTTAAAATCGTCCTCTGGCTATTATAACATTTAGAAAATAAAACCCAAGCTCATTATCCTGGCTTACAGAGGTCTACATGATCTGGTGTGACTTCACTTTGTATGTTCTTCTCTACCTCACCTTCATTTAAGCCATAGTGGTCTTTTTCCAGTTTCCCAGACAAAGCTTGCCCTCACAGGGCTTTGCATTAGCTGTTCCCTCTCCCTAATATTCTCTTCCCTGAGCTTTACTTGAAAGTTGGCTCCTTATAATTAAAGTCTTGATTTGAATACCATCTTCCCAAAGTGGACTTTCTTTCTACCTTGACCCCTCAATGCAGTTTTCAGTCACTCATTCTCACATCACCCTATTTTGAATTCTCTGCTTGGTACCTGTCACAACCTGATATTTTTCTCATTATTTATTTTTATTGAGCTCCATGAAAGCAGGGGCTGTGCTTGGTCTTGCTCATTACTATATTCCCAGCACCTAGAACAGTTCCTGACACATAGCAGAAACTTAATAAATACTTGCTAAATACTATAATGAATAAGCTGAAAGCTGAGGGCTGAAAAGTAGCCAGCCATTTAAAGGGCCGGAGGGGAAAAATCTTGGCAGGGGCAACTGCCAGGGAGAAGGCCCTGAGAGAACCCTGAAGCTTGGTCTATTCTAGGGATGGAGAATCGCTTCTCGGCCTTTTGGCTAAGATCAAGTGTATTCTAGGGATGGAGGAATGACCTGTGTATTTGGAGGGAAGTAAGCTAGGAGAGAGACATACAGGAGAGGAGAGAGGTGAGTAGGGCAAGATGACTGAGAGCTTTGTGGGCCCTGATAGGGAATTTAGATTTTATTTTAAATCAAATGAGAAATTGAAATGAATGTAATCTAAACGAAAACTAAAAGTTTCAAATAGGAGAGTGACATAATCTGAGTTATGCCTTTTAAAAGATAATTTAAAAACTAATTTAACTTGAGTAAGATGGAGATAACTAATACCAGTGATAGAAAGTCTTATGTGTAAGAGAAGATCTGCAGGCGGGAAATAATGATTTATTTTTGGACATGTTGAATTTGACATAAGGCACTTCCTTTGTGGTTTTCCTATCAACACCCAAAAAAGAATTTATGAGTAAGATGGTATAATACCTACCTCTGAAATGTTACAGCCATCTAATTCAGTTGTTATTTATAAGTACCTGATATTAAAGGTAGTTGTCGATAATAAGTACCATATATTAAGCAGTCAGACACTATGTCAACTCCTTAACAAAACTTACCTCACTGAAGCATCACAACCACCCTTATATTACAACAGGATTTCTTTCCCGTGTTTTGCAGCTGAGGAAACTAACGCTAAAGAAGGATAAGGAACTCGTTTAAGGTCAATCAGCCTATAATTGGCAGAGATGGAACTCAAATCCAGGTCTAGTCTGATGCCAAGGCTGTTATTTTAACCAATTTGCAGCAATACATTCCCAGCAAGAGAAATGCTGCTTGGATCACTGGTTATGGCCATCATTCAGAGAGATACTGAAAGTGGGGATTTCTCTAACACCTCTTTAAGCCTGCAGAAACATGTAAATTTCATTTTGGTGGAGAAATAGTTGAGAAATAATCTAATTAAATTCATCTGATTCTTCAGCCCAGAGAGACTTGCTATTTTTGTGAAAAACTGAGACCAATTTTTTGGTTAAACTTGACGTGGAGAGGAGGTGCACGGAAATAAAACTACTCTTCCCAGTGTGTTTGGAATGCATTGGCCTGAAACTCAGTAGACTGCCACCCAGTTTTCCTGGGAACCGGCAACTCTGCAGTCAACACAAGTTTGCTTTCCTAACAGATGGAAACGCCAGAATTGTGACAGGCCCGCAAGAACTGAGGCTGCCTTGTTCGACTTTGACACGGGTCCCTCTGTTCCTGTCACAGAGCCCTCTTTTTTCTTAAATATCCCGCATATGCCGCTTGGGAAACTCATTCTCCAGGCCGTCGGAGCTTTAAGCGCGGATCGCATTCGTTCTCGGCGCCCACCCTCTCTGAACATTTTGCTGGGAGATATTTATCGCTCCACCCTTCAGCGTCTGAAGAAGAAATAATAGTGCAGTTTCAACTTGACGGTTGAGGATAGGCCCCGGAGCGGCAGGGGGCCAAACCCCCCAAAGTCTCTCTCAGCCCAGTTCCCCTCCCGCACGCCCGTCCGGGACCCCAGAGGCAAAAACGCCGTCGCCCGCCCCGCCCCTCCTCCCCCACGCCGGCCATTGGCGGGTCCGAAAGACGCGGGGCGTTGTCGGTTTGAATGGGAGAGACCAGCTGGGGCGCAGGCGCAGAGGAGGGAGCGGCGGAGGCCGGGCGGTGTTGCGGGACCCCTGGACAGGGGAAGGAGGCGAGGGGGGCGAGGAGAGCCGCAGGAGCTCTGGCTCACGTGACCCGTAGCGAGCTGGGGCGGGGGCCGCGCGCCTGCCTGCCGCGGTGCCCCTGCCTGGTGAGGCGCCCGCGGCGCGCGGACTCGCCTGGGGGAGGGGCCACAGTCACCCGTCCTTCGCCCCAGGCGGCCGCTGCCGCAGCTCAGTGGCGTCCGCCGCGCTCCCGGGACTCGCCGGCCCGCGGGAGGTGAGTTCTGAGGCGTCTGAGGGCGCCTCGCGGAGGGAACTGACGGGGAGAGTCGGGTGTGTGCGGCACGGTGGGGTAGGCGGTGGGTTCAGGGTCCGGGGTCCCGGGGCCGTCCGCTTTGTTCGAGGTGGTCGGCGGGGACAGGCGCTGCCAGGGACCCGAGTGAAGAAACCAGAAACGGGATGGGGAGTAGCTGGCTGATGTGCGAGGTGCTTTCTTGTTGAGAGATTTTTCAAGTTTTTACAAGTTTAAGAGCTTTGTTCCCCTTTTAAAATAAAAAGTATGATAGGGTACAGCGACTCCTCACGCATTCTGAGTGTAACAAACAGTGGCTTAAAACCCCGAACGCCTGTGGAATTAACCCGAGGCAGACAGCATTCACTTGTAGTCTTGCGTTTGCCGACTGAAGCCGGCAGTGTTTGTCGGACACCTGCGTCTCCTTCGTTTTCAGTTCGCGGATTCTGGGCACAGACTTGTCGAATTACCGTAGAAATTGGTAGTTGCTGCGGAAAGTTTTCGCAAGCAGAGAATGTTGAGAAAGCCCTTACCGAAAATCTATAAAAAACCTACGAAGAGTAAAAAGTGGAAAATCTATACTTTCCTTGTTTAAATGGTAACTAGTTAGATCGTGTTAACTAGCAGCATTTGAACTCTGCTCAAGAAAACGAGTAAGGGTGGCAATTTTATTTGCCTTCATGCATAATTTAAGCCTGCCACAGAGTTAAGCGGAGTAGGTTCTTGGCTTTCCTTTCTGCCGGCTTGTGTTGGAAGCTCTCGTGGTGTGTGTGGGGGGTTAATGTACCAACCCAGCTGAATTTTCAGGCTGCCACTTTAGGAGGGTGCGCGAAGATTTCCGGTCTGATAACCACCGCTGTGATTACCTCAGATAAAAACCACTTTTGCTAGGGTTGTCCCTGTTGGAGAAACAGCTTTAGTTGATTTTTCTGCTGCCTCCTTCTAAACAAAGGACGATCGCTGTTGGTTGACCCGGGCGGGTGTGAGAAGAGGGAGGGCTCGGGAAGAGGGCAGTCTCGGACCTCCTCTGCTTTACACCTTACCGTGGATTCATTCAGGCAAGCTCTTTCTTTAGGCTGTTATTTATAATATAAGCAGTGGAGCAGATACAAAGTAAAAAGTTGTACGATATTGCTGTAGAATCATTTCCCCCCAAATCTGCTTTGGCTAGATCAGCAGTTTAGCTGTATTTTCTAATGTTATTAAGTCAGGCATGAAGTGTTACAAATATTATATTTTAATATAAATTCCAGACTTGGTGCTAGGCTAATTACAACGAAGATAGCCTATAGTGATTTTGTAAATGGCCTTGTACTTAAGCATAGAATATGTCTGAGATTTACCCAAACAGTAAAATTTTGTAATTTTCTGGAATTCAAAAACCTGATGTGGATTTAGATTAGTCTAATAGTAGACATTTAAAAAAATGACATCTATCATTATTACTACTATACTTTATACTTTTGTTAAGTACCAGAGCCAGGCACTGGGTTAGGGACTTTATAAATCCTATCTCTCATCATCACAACACATGTTGGATAAGTGTCATTATGCCCAAACCAACTCTGAGAGTTTAACTAGCTCAATATCACATAACTAATAAGTCATTGTGCTAGGATTCAAACTGTGGCCTGATCCCAGAGCCCTCGCTGTGTTGCTTCTGTGCGATTGTTTAAATCTCCTCCAGATCTCTGGATTCCATTTGTAGGGACATAATTCACTTTTAAGATGCCTTTAGGTGTTGTGTGTTGGTAACCATGCAGAAATATTTCAGTCCTCCTTTTAGGACAACTGTCTTCCTTTTAGGACCTTTTAAATCATGTAACACTTTCAATATCCTTTAATCATCTATTTTATAAAGACAGTAAAAAATTGAGTAAAACTTTTCTGAGGTATTTACATGAATATGAATTTACTCTTTACTGTGGAGCACATATGTGTTAAGGCCCAGTTTTCTCACTATTCTAGGATTCTTTGCCACTTCATAGTTCTTCACAGGCAAGAAATCAAAAGTTTGTTGACCATCAATTATGTGCAAAGCAATTTGCTTGGTGTTTGTTGTGAGATGACAAGAGAAAATTTCCTATTCAGTAGTTGCTTCTGGAATTATTCCAAAACTTTTCTTTAAAGTTTATTTATTTTATTTTGAGAGAAAGAGCAATCAGGGGAGGGGCAAAGAGAGAAGGGGAGAGAGTCCCAAGCAGCCTCCCTGCTGTCAGCACAGAGAGCCCCATGAGGTGCTCGAACTCACCGTGGCATCTTGACCTGAGCTGAAACCAAGAGTTGGATGCTAAACTGACTGAGCCACCCAGGTACTCCTGGAATTTTTTTTTTTTTTTTTTTAATATTTATTCATTTCTGAGAGAGAGAGGGTGTGGGTGGGGGAGGGGCAGAGAGAGAGATCAGAGGATCTGAAGCAGGCTCTGAGCTGACAGCTGTGGGCCTGAAGCAGGGTTTGAACTCAGGAACCATGAGATCGTGACCTGAGCTGAAGTTGGATGCTCAACCGACTGAGCCATCCAGGTGCCCCGCTTCTAGAATTTTTTGAAGTATCTATCTTCTTTCTCCATGTTCTACCGTATGCATTGCTGCCAGTTTATCTTACTAACACAGACCCAGCTTTGTTATTCCTTCGTTGAAAAAATTACAGGGTTAAATACAAGGCCACATATATATTCACAGCCCCTAATACTTTTATGTTTGTTTATTTTTGAGAAAGAGAGTGGGTGGGGGGGGGTGCAGAGAGAGAGAAACAGACAGACACACACACACACACACAAAGTCTGAAGCAGGTGCCAGACTCTGAGCTGTCAGCACAGAGCCTGATGCAGGGCTTGAACTCAGGAAACTGTGAGATCATGAGGTACACTTTAGTCCCTTCTTAGACTTGTCTTTTCCTACTCCTAATCCAGTGTGCTTGTCCTGGGCACACATTCTGTGCATTCCTACCTCCTTGCTTTTGCTTGAGTCATTTCCCTGTGACTGGAATGCCTTTCCTCCATTTGCCTAACAAGGGTCCACCCATCCTTTAAGGTGCAATGTGGATTCCTTGCTTCCAAAAAGCTTTCCCTGGTCCTTTTTATTTAGAATCATTCCAGGAGCACCCAGGTGGTTCAGTCTGTTATGCGTAGGACTCTTGGTTCCACTCAGGTCATGATCTCACAGTTCAGTGAGGTTGAGCCCTGTGTTGGGCTCTGCGCTAACAGGGCGGAGCCTGCTTGGAATTCAGTCTCCTCTCTCTCTCTTCCCTTCCCCCCATTCTCTGTCTCTCTCAAAATAGATAAACCTAGAAAAAAAAAATTAGAATCATTCTTACCATATCTCATAGCATTACTGAATTGACTAAGCACATTTAAAAAAAATTATCATTTTTATTTATTTTAATTGAAATCCAAGTTAATTAACATACAGTGTAATAATGATTTCAGGAATAGAATTTAGTGATTCATCACATATATAACATCCAGTGCTCATCCCATGAATAATCATATTTTTTCACAGGATAGTGATAACATTTGGAAGAAGATAAAGTTATATTTTCCTATAAAGAATTCTAAATTCAAACTGTCTAGGGACCCTTATAGACATTTTTAACCATTGTGCGTTTGGGATTTATTTCTACTTAAAAATTTATTTGAAACCAGTTATGCCTCTTTAAAGTCCTTCTGTTAAGAGAACTAGTTTGTTGTCACTTAACTCTAGAACAATGCCTAATACAAAGGACCACTTCTGTTCACTACTGAGTTTTTCATATATGTATTGATGTAAGCTGATGACTCACCAACACAGATAGTACTAAATAGCTATAAGTCAATATTCTCTGGTAACTTGGTAACGAGTTTTTCTGTGAGTTGTGTTCTCCTCGTTCTATCTCTTCTGTCTCTCTCTCTTTCTCTCTCTCTTTTTTTTTTTTTTTTTTTGGGCACAGCAGTGTCTTCAAAAGCTGTATTTTTAATTTGTTTCTTTGAGCTCCAATTAACTGCATCATGGTTGTCCAAAATTTATATAGGCCCTAAAAAAGAAAAACACCTAAATAAACTTACCTACTTTATTTATTTATTCATTTATTCATTCATTCATTCATTCATTCATTAACAAAAAGATTACAGATCAGAAAGGGCAAGAACTAATATATATACACTTAAGGGTTTTGTTTTCTTTTGGTAGAAATTGGGCTTAGTGTAAATTGTCAGTGTTTTTGGATTGCAGACATATTCTTGTGATCTCTTGGTCTTTTAACCTGAGTAGTCATTTGGAAAGCACTGAATATATAATTGGGAATGATGAAAATTTAGAATGTGTTTTTTTCCCTCAGTCCTTACAGTGTCTTTTGTATCTTTGGTATTGTAATACTTCTATGAATCCCATTTTTATGTGTTTATAACAGTTAACTATAAATCATTTTTCTTATGTGTCTAATTGAAACTCAGAAGATTGTTAATTTTCTTTTTTTTTTTAATTTTTTTTTTCAACGTTTTATTTTTATTTTTGGGACAGAGAGAGACAGAGCATGAACGGGGGAGGGGCAGAGAGAGAGGGAGACACAGAATCGGAAACAGGCTCCAGGCTCTGAGCCATCAGCGCAGAGCCTGACGCGGGGCTCGAACTCACGGACCGCGAGATCGTGACCTGGCTGAAGTCGGACGCTTAACCGACTGCGCCACCCAGGCGCCCCAAGATTGTTAATTTTCTAATAGATTAAAAGGACTATATTTAACATTGTTTTGTGGGAGAGAAAATTAACATTATTTGTAAACTCGGCTTTAGTTTGATGAGAAAACCGAGTAATAGGGAGAAAAATACTAATTTTATCTAACGAACATACCTATTCCTTTACCTATATTTTTAAATATAAAGTCTTGTTGGAGCAGTACTTGTGATTCGGTAACTGCTTTGCAGGGAAAAAAGGAAACCAAGATTAGGGATGTTACATAAAAGTAATCTGTCTTTTGTCCTTGAAATTTTTAAACAACTATTTCATCCTCTTGAATTATTGTAATCACTGAGGATTGTAATGACGAAACAGCAGTTTTAATGATTGGTGTAGTGATTGGCATAATTCAGATTGACTCCATGTATAGTATAAAAATGGAGCCCCTTTCTAGTTTATCACCCCCCAGAAAAATCTTCAATATTCTTCCTGATTTATCATGGCCTGCCAAACCAAAGACACTGAGTTTGCTCATGCAATAATTATTATATCCATAGTGCTTTGTGTGGAGACTTTTGGAAACTGCTGTTGACCTACAAACATTCAGCATTTCTCATATAAGTAGATGCATACTTGGTCCTTTCTCGCTGTTTAACAACAATGCTAAGATGAAGGTTTGAAATATTCAAATCTTTTTCTTCTTCTACATTACATTTTCTTTTAGTATTTATCTAATTTGAAATTTCATATATATTTGTATTTGGTTATCCAGGAATAATTCATTGGAGTCTTTAAGTATAAATTTTCCCCATCAAAAAAGGAAGATTATGCGTAGTTGTTTAGAGTGGTGAGCTTTTAGTTGTAAACATTGAAAACATGAAAAGGAATTCTTACTGTATATCATTAAAATTGTTTAGGTTACAGTACTCTGAAATGGTTGCATTTGTTGTTTTGACATTTCTAAAGGCCATAGCTCTGGATATATGTATACACACACACACACACACGTATATCCAGATTTTTTTTTTTTTTTTTTTTTTGAGAGTGTGTGAGCATGACTGCGGGAGAGGCACAGAGCAAGAATCCCAAGCAGGTTCTGCACGGTCAGCAAAGAGCCCGATATGGGGCTTGAACTCACAAACTGTGAGATCATGACCTGAGCTGAAATCCAGAAACAGATGCTTAACTGGCTGAGCCACCCAGATGCCCCTGGATCATAATATATTTTTTTAACCTGCCAAGAATAAAAATGAGAATGTTGCCTGGGTGGCTCAGTCGGTTAAGCATCTGACTCTTGGTTTCGGCTCAGGTCATGATCTCGCTGTTGGTGAGTTTGAGCCCCACATCTGGCTCTGTGCTGACAGCATAGAGCCTGCTTGGGATTCTCTCTCTCCCCCTGTCTGTCCCTTCCCTGCTTGTGCACGCGTGCTGCCTCTCTCTCTCTCTCTCTCTCTCAAAATAAACCAATAAACTTAAAAATAAATAAATAAAAAAGTTTGAAATAGTGCCTTTAGTTTGCATAGATTTGCTATCTTTCATAATGACCTTGAGGATTAATTTCAAATACACTTGGAAAGCCTTCTGACTGGTAGTATACCTTTTTAAGATTTATTTGGATTCTAGAACCATTAATCTGTTCTTTGAATTTTATTCTATTTATTTAGCTGATTGATAGTCACAAACAGCTCATTAGAAAGTTACACTGTTACATAGCAGTTACACTGTTAGCTATGCTTGTTTTCTAAACTAACTTGGCCTACTGTCTCACAGACTAACATTGATTGTTGTAGATTTAAAAATTTACAATAAATTAAGACTTAGCCTTAATTGGAGTATGTATTTAGGATTATGTATTTGCTTAAGGAAAATTTTATTCATACAGTTTTACAGCATAATCTGTGGTAAATTTGCATTTCTCCAGAATGATAGAGAATAGAATGATTTGCTTAACTAAGCACTGTGATTATTTTATTAACTTGGGATCTTGTAAAGTAATTTACATTTGCTATATGTTACAATTATCAGTTGATACTAAAACCATGTTCAACACTATACATAGATTATATATGGATACACACACAGGTATAATTTTGAGTTAACTTTAGTTCAGAGTATTATGTAAAAATTTGGTTATAGTATTGGTTTAGAGATTGAGTATGTTGAAAAAAGAATCAGAACTTTTATGCATTGCTTTAATTTTTATTTCATTGCACTTTCTCTTTAATTTTGCCGCTGACTTATTGCAGGATTAACATTTAGATCTCATTGGTACTTTAACAGTTTTTAATGTAAGTTGTGCAAAAATTCAGTAATGTCGGTCACTCAGTTCTACTTTTTTACCCTTCAGATTCTTTCCCATTTATCAAATTTTACGTGATTTCAAATTATCTCATTTGATATCTTTATTTTTTCCAGCTATTATTTGTGAATATAGGACTTTACCAAGTACAAGTTTAAAAGAAGTATTACACTTTTCCCTCCTCAAAGTCTAAGACTCCATTTTCTCACCTTGGAAGTATCCCTCTTGTAATCCGATTTGTCATTCACTGTGCAATGCTACTGTTCCATCTACCTTGAAAATTGGAAATATTGGCGTGCTCTTTGTTACTGCTTGACCTTTACTTCTCGTATCTAATCAGTGGCCATTGTTTTTCATTTTTCTTTAGGTATTCCTAGCTAGATTACCTAATCAAGTACCCAGCCATTCTAGGGTTTGACTTCCCTTGCTTTAGGCACTAATTTCCCATGTCAGTCATGTATTCTCATGTCAAAATAATTTTTCTTGCTTTTATTTTGTTCCCTCAGCACCTGCCACACTAAAACCAAGCTCTGAACTTTTCTCTCTATTGGACTTTATTTTGGCATTCTTTTTTTATTACCCCCATTATTACTGTGATATGTATTTGTTATAACCTGTACCCTTAAGTCTAATATAAAAGAACTTCATTTTAAGTGTGTTCTTGATTCTTTGTCCATATTTATCCCTGCCCAAATTGTTAAAGGGCTACTGTATCTGACTTGAAACATTACAATTGAAAGGGATTTGGAGAATTTGACTGTTGCTCCTTACAGGGAATTATTAGGATAAAAAGTTTAAAGAATTTAGATTATCTAACCAGGAGGCAAAAAAAGTAAGTTATATTTATTGTCTGATGAGTGTTACCAGTTTATAGAGATACTTAAAGAATCAGACCAGAGGTTATCGGCATTTAAGTTGGATAGCTTGAATAAATTGAAAGAAAGGACAAATGATAATACATGTAACTGTGTACTGTGTTTCCGCATTGCTTAGTTTGCAAATATTTTACTGTTGATGGAGTAAAGTAAGGATAGGATTTATTGTTTACTCTGATTACATACCTTGGACAGTGCCTAGAAGTCCACCTAGCTGTGTAATGGGAGTCTGCCTATTTTGACTTCCTAATCAGGTAATTAAAAGTGAGGCTGGGGCACCTGGGTGGCTCAGTTGGTTGAGCATCCGGCTTCGGCTCAGGTCATGATCTCGCAGTCCCTGAGTTCGAGCCCCGCGTCGGGCTCTGTGCTGACATCTCGGAGCCTGGAGCCTGCTTCTTGTTCTGTGTTTCCCTCTCTCTGCCCCTCCCCTGCTCATGCTCTCCCTCTCTCTCGCCCTCTCAAAAATAAATAAATATTTTTTTAAAAATTAAAAAAAAATTGAGGCAATCAGAATTATATACTAGCTTATCTTTCAATATGCTTTTGTCAATTTCTAGCATATAGAAAAAAATATTTATCTTTCTCTTTATTTCTGTATGGTCAGACCAAAAGATGCTGAGAGTTTTTGTTAGCAGTGAGGTTTTAGGAGCATTGTTTTTTAAAACCTGGGAGATACTACTAAGCACATACATGTTCCTTGTAAAGTATTAGTTATAAGTCTTAATGGAGATTGGAGGTTAAATTTGATGACTTCTTAATATTCTTTCAAATCTATAATTTCCATTCCATTTCCTGGTCCTGTCATTAAATTTTCTTATCCTAATGAACATAATTTAATATTTATTAAAGATTTTATTACTGTCACACTGGTAATATATAAACTGTGTGTTAAATATGAAGTGGGTTAACTCTTTGTAATGTGGAGCATAAATGAACACATTGTTACTAAATCAGAGAATTCTTGCAGAATTAATCATTGAATCAAGAATTACTTGTTCAGTGAATAATTATAAGATAAGAAATGCTACTTTATTATGGAGATTGTAAATGAAAGAGCGACTTCTTTGGGTATACATTTCTTTTGGGAATAGTAAAACCATGTTATAAATTGTCCATACAGAAATGGTGAATAGCATTCTATCTTCTTGCTTGTTTTAATTATTTTTAAAATATTTCTCTATGCAGTCTTAAATAAGGTATTTCACAATTCCATTTATTTACATTTGTTAATTTGACTACATGTATCCATTTTAATAAGTATGAAGTTAATATAGTTTTAATGATTGCTAAAATTTGGAATTTCATAATCTGGATAAAATAACTTTCCAATTAAGTTATAACTTAATTCAAAATTTAATTTATTCTAGTACTTCACCTTCTGCCCCATTTTATAAATAACAGCCTAAATAGCCTAAACCGCAATGTGGATAGGGGAAGACCTTTTGGTTGACAGTTTAGCTGTTGTGTAATCTAGATGTACATTGAAGCTATTGCTGTTAATATCTACACTAATAGTGTTAATAGAGTTTTATTATTAAGGAGGCACAATGGAATTCTGAACAAAAGAAAAAGAGGTTTGTTGGATTAATAGCTGCTACCCTGTCTTTTCATCATTTCTTAAGACACTTTCTTTTGCTGGCCAAGGGAAGGATAAGAGGAATAATATTTTGTGTTTTTTATGTGTCAAACTGGTTATTAATATGAAAACATCATTTCCTCTGGGAAGCTTGTCAATATTCCCAAAGCAAGTCCTTTCCACCTTCTACCTTCTTCCTCCTCAGGAATCCTTACCACTCTGTTTCCTACTAACCTCTCTCAAACTGTACTTGATTAACAACACAGTGGGTATGTGTGATTTAGAGTCTAGTTTAAGTTATAGTTGAAATATTTATTCATTTATTTTTAAAAGTTTATTTTTGAGAGAGACAGAGACAGCCTGAATGGGGGAGGGGCAGAGAGAGAGGGAGAGAGAGAATCCCAAGCAGGCTCTGCACTCTTCAGCACAGAGCCCAATGCAGGGGTCAGACTCATAACCGACAGAGCCACCCAGGCATCCCTAATTGAAATATTTAAAAGGATGATGTGCAAAAGGAATTAGGCTTATTGGATGGAGAAGGGAAAAAATAGGTAGAAATGGAAAGATTATTCAAAGTATGGAACAACTTTCTAAAAGGACTATTCAAAATTAGGATTAGCTACCTTAAGACTTTTCCGGGAATGAGGTAGTAAAATGTTAGACTAATTTACCTATAGTGTTGTTTATAACATTGAGATTCCAGGACTTAATAATTGTGTTTGTGTGTGTTTATAAATTACATCTATTTATATATACACATACATATATCTTCTTTGTTTCTGTCAGTTGTTACCTTAGAAGTTATAGTTTATATCTGATGTTCTGTAGTTTCTCTGTGATAGATCTGGGTATGGGATTCATTTTTATTTATCCTGTTTAGGACTTAGTGTGCTTTATCAATCTGCTAATTCAAATCTGTCTTCAATTCTGAAAAATTCTCTTTATCACTGAAGATTTTGCCTTTACTTTTCTTTGTTTTTTCCATCTAGTACTATAATTAGACCTCTGTCAGAGCCTCTCGTTTTGTCTTCCTGTTCTCTGAACTGCTCTTCAGTGTTTGTCTCTTTAATTTATTTGTGAATGTCAGGATAATTTCTTCAGATATCCTTCTAGTTCACTCATTCTCTCTTTAGCTTATCTGCTGTAGTTTTTAACCAGTACATTGAGTTATTACTACCAATGTTCATAACAGTACTTTAGTAGTAGCAAAAAATCCAAAAATTACAATCCAAATGCCCATCAGTAGCAGAATAAAAATATATTTGGTCCACAGCAGTAAAAATATGCAAACTGTAGTTATGTGCAACAAGATGAATCTCAGAAACATAATGTTAAGTAAAACCACATAAAACTAAATGATATGATTTTTAGGCCTATATAAGCATTGTACTAAAGTTAGAAAGACAAGAAAGGAATAATGAACAAAATTCAGTTTAGAGATCACCCTAGAGGGGAAAGGAAGATGTGATGGGTTAGACTGAGGCACCCAGGAGACTTCAAAGGCAGTGATGATATTGTTGTTTTTCTTAAATTGGGTGGTGTTATATAAATGTTATGTTATTCTACTATACACATATTTTCTAAATTTCTTTTGTACTTAATAGTAATAAAAACATTTTAAAGATCTTAAAAAGTAAAAATAGAATATGCTCTGAGAACAAAGGAATACAAATATAATCTAATGATCAGCCCAAATATAGTGAAGAAATAAATTTAAAGTTTGGATTTGACTTGTTCGAATAATTACCAATTTTTCATTTAACTTGTTACAATAGCAATTTTTAAAAGCTCGAAGTATCATAATTTTGTTTTTAGATACTCTAACACATTCTCCTAAATTTGTGTATAAATAGAAAATAATACATAAAATTATCGTATTTTAGGACGATTTAAAAAATTAAAGTACAGGCCTCAGATGAATCTCATCTATTCATTCACATCCTTATTTAGAAGCTGTGTGATGACAGTTAAGCCCTCTGCTGTTTTTCTCCCATGATTGACATGACAGCAGTCTGTGTGATTATGTACGGCTTGGAATTACTTTAGGTTATTGTTTGAAAATAGGACTTCAAGCAAAGCATCTTGTATTCCTTTTGCAGAAATGTTGCTGAAGTGCTGCCGAAAGGGCCAAAGATGCAAGGATTTGGGACACATTTTGAACCTTTAAGCTGTCTGACATTGACCTCCTTTCATTATTAATAAAGAAGAAGCAGGAGCTTAGGATGTATTAACACCAACTCATTAATATACTAACTGGACAATGTTCTGCAACAATTCTACATTGTAAAGAACTGGATTGGCTGAAAATAAAATAATTTCATATTTTACTCAGCTTATAATATGACTCGATGGAGGAAAATTTGATAAGCATGAGGGAAGACCATTCTTTTCATGTTCGTTACAGGTAAGACCACTACTTTCTTAGTGGGTGACTTTTAATCCTTATTAAACATGTATTTCACTCTGATCATTTCAAATTTAAATTTGAATATATTCAAAATATACTAGCTGTAGTTAGTATCTCTTATAAACTATATTTTCTTTTTGTTGTGGTAAGATTTTATATCCTTTCTATAGGAAAATAGTGGTAGAGATCAATTATATATTATCATTTATTAACATTTTTTGGAAGAATTTATGAGTAGTTACTTTATATTTTGTAACTTATAATACAGGTATAAAAATGAAATCTGTTTCTAAATGTTTGAGGTAAAAGCTGGATTTGTAATAGGACCATATGTGAATGACCTAATTTTTATGTTTCAGTTTTTGTTGGTGATCTTTTATAAGTGAACTTTTAAAAAAGTCAGTAACGGAATGGATGCATACTTTCTTAACATGATAAACTAATAGGTTAATATTTAATGATAAAATATTAGTGACATTTCGGATACATTTAGGAGCAAAGCAATGATATCTTTTTTATTTTAAAATTTCTGTTTATTTTTGAGAGGGAGAGAAAGAGAGCACAAAGTGTGAGCAGGGGAGGGGCAGAGAGGTGGGGGGGTGGACAGAGGATCTGAAGCAGGCTCTGCAGTGTGAGCAGAGAGCCCAATGTGGGGCTCAAACTCATGAACTGTGAGATCGTGACCTGAGCTGAAGGCAGATGCTTAACTGACTGAGCCACCCATGTGCCCCCATCATTATTTAACTTTTATTCTAGAAGTTCTGGTCATTGCACTAAACTATATAATGAACATAAACATAAATATTAGAATGAAAGGCATGTAACCATATTAGTAAGGTGATTAGAATACTAATAGATTCTTTAACATAAATGTCATAAGCTAATAGTAAATAAAACTTGTAGCAGTGAGGATTATTCAGCATATCTAATAAGTTGAAGGTGTTGGTTGCCAAATCCTAGATATCTTAACACACATTTAAGAAATAGATGAATTGTACTTTGGAGCAGATTTGTGTTAGGGCATGGTGCCGAGGAAGTCTGTATAGTCTGTAATATGAGGGTATTTCTATTAAAAAAGTTTTAGGGGCAGTTGGGTGGCTCAGTTGGTTAAGTGTCCGACTTCAGCTCAGATCATGATCTCACAGTTCGTGAGTTCAAGCCCCATGTTGGGCTCTGTGCTGACAACACAGAGCCTGGAGCCCACTTTGAGTTCTGTGTCTCCCCCTCTCTCTCTGCCCCTCCCCTGCGCACGCGTGGTCGGTCTCTCTCTCTCAAAAATAAACATTAAAAAAATTTATAAAAATAAAAAAGTTTTGAATAAAGAAATGGGGGACATTCAACATAATTAAAATGAGCTTTTAATATAACTCTACCCTTTTGGGCATGGTTCCAGAAGTTTGGGAGTTATCTTACATGCTTTTTTCTGCTTCTCACTCTCTGTATCCAGTGTGAAGTCATGTCAGTTTTATCTCCTAAATGTTGCTCGGAATTATCTACCCCATCTGTATCCTCCATATCACTGTTGTGGTTTAGGCCCCCTTCATCTTCCTCTAGACTCACTCCATTCTCCATTCTCACCTCTTAGAAGCCATCTTTTTAATTTGCCACTAGGGGGTTCACTCCAAAAACAGAGCTAACTGTGCAAATTCTGCTTAATCACTGGTGCCTCCTAGTCACCTGTAGGGCAGAGCCAAGCTTAACATAGTATGCAATATCTTCCTTTTTCTAGCTTCTGTGTATTCCTTTGTTCTTACTTTCTTCCAGTCCTAGCCTTGCACTTTGAGCTCTGGTTTCCTATACATGTCTTGCTGTTCCATGTCTCTGTGCCTTTGCTCATGATGCACTCTATGACTTGAATTATCTACTCTTGGAAACCACTTCTAAATGCCATAGTTTGGCTATGTGCCCTCCGTTTGCTCCCATAACATGCTTTGCATATCTCTTTCTTTGCATCAACTATATTAAAATTCATTTGATCTGTTTATAAGTTTGTGTCCTCTTTGACCCCTCCCTTTGACCATTAACTTCCTTAGGGCAGCCATGATGCTAAGCATGTTATCTGATTCATAGTGCACGTGTGATGGAATGTATATTGAACTTCATTGGACATAACTATCAGTTGAACCTAGTAAGTAAGATTTCATCTTGCTAAACATTTCCAAGAGTGGTATACTTCTTGATACTGTGGAAGAGCAGCAGGTAAGGAGGAGTGGATTATACATCTACCTATGGGAAAGTTAGATTTGTCCTTTTTCTATGATATAGCATAGGTCAGACATAGTTGTGTATTGGTATAGGACTTCACCAAATGAAACTTTAAACACTGTAACTATTTTTAGTAAGAATATGCCATGGGGGACTTGGGTGGCTCAGCCAGTTAAACATCCAACTTGATCTCAGCTCAGGTCTTAATCTCAAGGTCATGAGATTAGGCTTAAACAAAAACAGAAACAAACAAACAAAAACCAAATCCCAATATGCCAAACAAAGCTTTAGCTTCTTCAGTGCTTTAGGATCAGCGTTCTGTATATTGATATATATTCTGTATATTGGATTATTGTATAATTGCAGGTAATACTTTTTATCCTTTTTGTTAGGACTCATGGCCTGGTATAAGTTATTACTCTGCTCTGGTAAACAGGTAGCATATATTGTTTTATCCTTCTTGTTCTTTCATTTTGGAAGTCTTCATCCATCCCTGGAGAACATTCTGTGACACAATGAGTTTATAATTTTGAAATAGAATAATTCTTTAGACACTAAGGAACCTCCTGAGAGATATTAGAATACTTTATGAAATATTTTGTGACCTATTTATGAAGGTAGAGAGAAATGGAGACTGATAGTAAAATGAAGTTAGTTTCTAAGCTTTAAAACAGTATATATATGATGGGGGTGTCTGGGTGGCTAAGTCGGTTAAGTGGCCAACTTCGGTTCAGGTCATGATCTCACAGTTTATGAGTTCAAGCCCCACGTCAGGCTCTGTGCTGACAGCTCAGAGCCTAGAGCCTGCTTCAAATTCTGTGCCTCCATCGCCCTCTGCTCCTTGCCCACTCACGCTGTCTCTAAAAAATAAAAAAAATGTTTTAACAGTATATGATTATTTTTGAAATAATTATAATTAGTTTTCTTAGGCATGATAGTATTAATTTTTTTTGAAAATGACTCTTTTAGAGATACATACTAAAATATTTACAAATGAAATCATATGCTTTCTGGAATTTACTTTAAAAGAATCTAGGGTTAGAGAGTGAGGATGGAAATAGAGATGAAACACACTGGTAATATTACATACTGGTAATTGTTGATGTTGAAAGATGGATGTATCAGGTTCATTAGTAAACTAGTTTCTCTTGTATTTCTTTGAAAAATGTCTTTGTTCCTACTTCAGTAACTTTCATATTGTAAAAATTAGACTATTGCACACAATTTGTAAAGGAATACAGTTTTGGTGTTGAATTCTTTAATTTTGCTAGGTAAATGTAGTGGTTAATATTCTTTCCTGAAGAGTATTTGAGGAATATTGAGTTTGAGGTAATGTTGAATAGTGGAAAGAGCGTTGGATTTAGAGACAAAGACAGGATTTCATTTCTCAGCTTTGCAGTCCTATGATCTTAATAGGTCACTCAACCTGTCTGAGCATCAATTTCCTCTTCTGTAGTAATACCTCTACAGTAATTCTCAAGAAGGTTATTTGAGAATTTAACTTAATATAATATATAGTAAAATCACTTTTAAAACTAAGTTACCAATCAAAACTTAAATCTAAATCAAGGTAAATTTATACTACTTTCCCTTTCGCAAGTAAACTAGAATAGATATATGTGGTAAACAGAATGGATGAAAATTGTTTGTGGGAGGTAGGATTGGTAATGGAAAAGATCCATGCCCAATTAGAACACATGGAAGGTGGAACTAAGGTCTGTAAAGAGATTTGACAGCTATAGAAGACAGCACAGTGGAGAAGATGCAGAACACTCTTGTATTGAAGCCTGAGACCTCAATCCCATTGTTTATTCTTAAATAGTATGTAAACCTTTTGAGGGGAGGGTCAAATTTGAACATAATCTGTATGAAATCTTTTTAAATGATGTAGCATTGAGGTTTTAATCCTCTCTTGCTTTCATTGATATACTATGAACACAAGAAACTAAAATTAAGAAGGTAAAGGAAAAATCTAGCGTGGAAGAAAAGTGAATAGTAATAATAATTAAAAATATAAAAATTAAATTGAAATGACATGGGTTTGTGCAAAAAATGAGGAATTATAACTATAACATTTTGGCAAAATGAAAACATTTCAGTTAAATATAGTAGTACTGTGCTTATTTGTAGTTATTAGGAATGTACTTTCTTTGATTCTACAACTAGTTAGGCCATTAGGAAGAATAAAAGAAACTTTGTATGTGGGATGTATTTTAATGGAGGTATTTTCCCGATTTGTCTTCTACTCTGAGTGCGTTCTTTGTTTCCAACCCAGCTGGTAAACAAATGAAGTAATTCTATTCTCTCATAGAGACAGAAAGGATATGAAATTACTTTCTCTCTTACTATTTAATGATCTTCTAAAAAATTTATAAGCCAACCTGCCTTGACTGTTATGCAATTAGATATATTTGATTTTAGGTGTTGGAGATTTTGCCAAAATGTTGACCTCTTTTCTAATAAAACATACCAGAGCTACAATATATCTTAGAATTAATCATTACTAGAGATTTGGGGACTTTATTTTGGGAATTACTTACTGAAATAACTTTTCCAAGGTAGTTTCTCTTATAGGACATTCTTACTTCATGGACTTCAGAGACAGCTGAGCAGCCAGCAGGGTTCCAGTTTGCTGTCACTGTTTCTAATGAAATTATCTAAAATGTCTTCTTAAAAATTTGTAGCTATAAATTCAGTCTGCAGCTAAATTTTGTTACATACATAATTTGGATTGATGGTTCTGGTAAAACGTTGTGTAAGTTTCAAACCAGAAAGTCAAATATTTGTGGTGAAGATGTTTATTTGAAGAAGACACTTCTCTGGTTTATATGGATATAGGCAAACATGTTGTAAACTTCCAATTTTTACATGTCTTATCTATGAATAGCCAGTTCTGCCTTGTCCCTAATTTCCTGGCCAGCCAGCTAATCATCTTGAACTGATGGTGCTGCTGTATGTAACTATTTCTCTACTTCTCCTTCAGTGAAATCATGTGTCATTATTAGTATTCAATTTACAGTGGCATGTAATTTTCCTTAATACTCTGTTGATGGACATTTAAGTTGTGTGTGTGTGTGTGTGTGTGTGTTTTTGCTGCTGTGAATGTCCTTTCACATATATATTCTTGAATTTGTGTACATATAACTTTAAGATCAATTCCTACCAGTGAAATTGCTCAATATATAATTTTCTTACATAATTAGAATCATGCTTAAGTTAAAAATTTTTAATAGAAAAAGTATTTTATATGTAAAAATATCTTTTCCAATTTTTTTTCCTATGGTAATTCTTGAAAGTTCAGTGGTTTCAGTATTCAGACAAATAAAGACACCTAGTTTAGGTAGCCAGTCTAGCGAAAGAATCCTTTAAGAAAATCACATTTTTTACATAGTAGTCTTTGTACTGCCTCATTTCTCTTCATACACAAAATACAGCAATAACCTCATAAAACCTCAAAAATAATCTTTTTCTTTATGAAGTCCCTAATTTTCAAAAATACAGTTTTTTTAAATATTTAATTTTGACAGAGATGGAGCATGAGTGGGGGAGGGGCAGAGAGAGAGAGAGGGAGACACAGAATCTGAAACAGGGTCCAGGCTCTGAGCTGTCAGCACAGAGCCTGATGTGGGGCTTGAACTCACAGACAGCAAGATCATGACCTGAGCTGAAGTTGGATACTCAACCCACTGAGCCACCCAGGTGCCCCTCAAAAATACAGTTTTAAAGGGCAGTTTTTACTTGTGAAAGATGAAAATTGGTTTTATTAATTTGAAATGACAAGAAATATAAATATAGCAGGGGTGCCTAGGTGGCTCAGTCAGTTAAGTGTCCAACTTTGGCTCAGGTCATGATCTCGCAGTTTCGGAGTTTGAGCACCGTGTCAGGCTCTGTGCTGACAGCTCAGAGCCAGGAGCCTGCTTCGAATTCTGTGTCTCCCTCTCTCTCTCTGCCCCTCTCCTGCTTGTGCTGTCTCTCTCTCCCTCAAAAATAAATGAACATTAAAAAAAATTTATAAATAAGTAAATATAGCAAAAATTCTAAGTTTTCCGGTTTAACTGATTAATTTTTCTGTGTGCTTTAGATCTTTCTTCTTTGTATATAACTGGTCTAATGTTGAAGCAAAATGTTAAATAGAGGTTCACTTGCATTATTTTGCCTAAATCCATTAAGTGGGGGTGAAATCACTAGTGTAATTGTGATCACACTGTATCCTTTTACTTAATTACTTGAATTATAAAAAAAGGATACCTGGATGTAAAACTTGAAATTTACCTATCATAGATAACTACATAAATCTGCTACATAACCAAAAGTCTGCTTTGAACCTTTGCAATTGGATCTGTTAATCTTAGTCCAGACTTTTCTCTTTATCAGATTTATTTTCCACTTTTGCAATCCCATTTTAATTTATGGCTTTAAGGAACCGTGAAGTTTTATAGGCTAAAAGACAGCATCTGAAGAAACATGTTAATTGATTGGCCTGCTACTAGAAATACAAAAGTATAATCCTATTTGAATGACTTTAGGGCGAGTTGTGGTTTAATTTCTATTTCTTGTTAAAGCAGTGATTCTCAACTCTGGCTTATATGTTGGAATTACTTGGGGGTGTTTAAAAAATACTATGAGCCAGACCTCATACCTAGAGAGTGGGACCCAGCATTGAGAGCTTTAAAAAGCACTCCATATGAGCTCTGCTGTGGTGCAGCCAGGATCAGGAATCACTGCTCTGTTAGAGTTGTTCAAAGCTAATTCCAGTAAGGAGTAATTTCATGCTGCTCAACAAAATTAGAATGCTTGATGAGCTTAATCAGAGTTTCCCAAAGGGTGATATGTGTCCCTACCACTGGTGTTACATAAGGTAATTTTACTTTTTTATTTTAATACTTACATATTTGTTTTAATGTACATTAGAAAATAAGTATCACACCAAACTCCTCACAGTTCCATGGATACTGCTTTGAAGCCAGATTTTTAAAAATTACATGTGCCAATTTCAAAGAAATTTGCCAAATTGTAGAAACACACTTAAGTGGATGATTATGTAAAATATAAACATGGCAGAAATCATAAAAATGTTAAAGAAACACAGTGGCAACTTTGGTAAAAGTCACCTTCTAAAATCTAGGATTAGAACCTAAAGTATCATTGCTTTTTCTCCAACGTAGATTTAAAATAACTTAATTCTTCTAGCTTTTAAAAATCCAGTGACAGACTTTGAGAATTAGAATTTCTGAAAATATTTAAATTACTGCTTTCTAACAAAGTTTCTTGTCACTTAGTTCTCTTATAGAAGTATGCCTTATAGATCAAAATACTTTGCTCCTTTTTTTTCTGAGGTAGAGATACCATGTGGTGGTAAGGACAGAAAGGAGTGTGTGTGAGTGAGACAGAGAAAGAGATAGGGATGGTAGGAGGGCTTGATGTATGGCTGAGTAGATCACTTAGATACCTAGATAGAGAAGAGTATTAATTATAGGACATCACCTTCCCCAGGTACCTGTTTTCTCCCACACTCTGAGGAAGTCCCTAAGTCTGCCACAACTCAGAATCCTTTAGGAAACACTACTTTAGGTTCTCTCGTTGGTGAAGTTGGTTGCTCTGGGTGGGCCAATTAAAATGGGCTCCATATAGAGGTATTTAGCTATCCTATATAAAAGACATCTGGGGCTCAGAGACATTTGATTAGGCAAATTAGCTCATGCTATAAATAATAGTTTACTGTTTTATCAATAATGTATATATACTTTAATTATAGAGGCAGCTCTTCTAAGCAAGAGTAGACACAGCCAACATTAAAATTGTATTACCTCAAGTTAAAAATAACTGTGGTGCTGTTATAATATAATGTTGTAAATGTCTGTCCTATGTAATTTTATAGAATGGAAGCTTCTTGCCTAGAACTGGCCTTGGAAGGGGAACGTCTGTGTAAGTCAGGAGACTGCCGTGCTGGTGTGTCCTTCTTTGAAGCTGCAGTTCAAGTTGGAACTGAAGACCTAAAAACACTTAGTGCTATTTACAGCCAGCTGGGCAATGCTTATTTCTATTTGCATGATTATGCCAAAGCATTAGAATACCATCATCATGATTTAACTCTAGCAAGGTAATTAATTTAAGCTTTTTAATACTCTTTCTCCTTGAATGTTTCTTAAAAAATGTTTATTCAATTAAAAAAAATGAACTTAATACATTTTAGTGAGTTCTGATTCAGTAGCACTGCATTTTAAAACTTTAGGCTGATCAAAGTTTAATTAAATGATTTAATAGTAGTGAAATGACACCAGAGTTTAATTAAATGAATGAAAATTAATTACATTTAAATACAGAAACATAAGTTTTACATTTTTATTTAAAGTAGGTTTCAAGGCTAATAACGGGTCCTTCTTACCTAAAGCATGTCAGTTGTCCTCTAGGGAAAACTATACTCTGGCTGCTTGCTTTATTTTTAACACCATTTGCTTCCCCCACCCCGCAGGACTATTGGAGATCAGCTGGGGGAAGCCAAAGCTAGCGGTAATCTGGGAAACACCTTAAAAGTTCTTGGGAATTTTGATGAAGCTGTAGTTTGTTGTCAGCGACACCTAGATATTTCCAGAGAGCTTAATGACAAGGTAATAAGGAATATTACATAGTGGGCCAAATGTTTTATTTGAAATTGCTTTGTGTTTTAATTTTACTTAATTATTTTGTAGTTTATCTAAAAGTTAATACCAATGAAGAAAATATTCATAGAAAAATAGAAGTAAAAAATTTAAAATAGTGGAGAAAAAATAGTAGACATTCTTTCATAAGTAATCATTTATTTGGTTGTATGGATGGCCATCATAAACATTTCTTTCTTTTGACCATCAAGGATAATTATAAATAAATATATGTGATAAGCATTATAATACCTGGCTTCTGATTTCAAAATGTAAACTCTGTTGATATCTTCATCTAGGTGGGAGAAGCAAGAGCACTTTACAATCTTGGAAATGTGTATCATGCCAAAGGGAAAAGTTTTGCCTGCCCTGGTCCTCAAGACATGGGAGAATTTCCAGAAGACGTGAGAAATGCTCTGCAGGCAGCTGTGGATTATTATGAGTAAGTAGCACTGATGCAGTCCTGTGGCCCACCTAAGGCTTGGACCTGCTCTACATTCTTTATCCAGTAATACGTTTTAAGTTTGGGAAAGGTTTTAGAATTCTGGACTAGCAAGTAAAAATAAACCATCAAATCGCTGCTAAAATGTTGTAGTGTTGGAATAGAGTAATCCCCTCCCCAGGAAAGCTTTCCTTTAAATTGTTAACCGGTGCCACTTAGTGGCAAAAACAAGAAATATCAATCGTTAGTCTAAACTATTTGGACTAAATTTAGTTTTATCAGTAGAATTTCATAGAACTTCTTAGCTGTAACGGTTCCAAGATTGACTCTGTCCTTGACTCTGGACAGAAACCTGCCTGAATGGTTCAGTAAAGTGTTCCCATTTATTTCCCATAATCATCCTCCATCATACATATACCTCTAAAATTTACACTATGACTGTAAGCTTAGAAATTTTTTTGATAAGAATTTGATTTGTAAATTAAATCAATACATTTTTTTCTCAAACGTATTTTTTCACAACTTTTGTTATCATTTAGGGAAAACTTATCACTAGTGACTGCTTTGGGTGACCGAGCAGCCCAAGGACGTGCCTTTGGAAATCTTGGAAACACACATTACCTCCTTGGCAACTTCAGGGATGCGGTTATAGCCCATGAACAGGTATAGTGCAAGGCTTTGAGGCCAGATCATTTTCCCCATCAGTGTTCTGAATAGTGATTATTCTTTAGTTTTGTTATAGCTATATCTAACTAGAATTTTCTGTTTCAGCGTCTCCTTATTGCAAAAGAATTTGGAGATAAAGCAGCTGAAAGAAGAGCATATAGCAACCTTGGAAATGCATATATATTTCTTGGTGAATTTGAAACTGCCTCTGAATACTACAAGTTAGTCTAATATTTCTATAGATAAATGTAAAATGAATAGTTATGCAGTCCTATAAAATCATAGACTTTGGGTTTAAAACTTGCTTTTTGCACATACTAGCAGCAGGAACTTATACTTCTAAGCCTCAGTTTCTTCATCTGTAATGGATGATGCCCAAAAGCAACGGACAATGCTTTTGGGATTGTTGTGAGGATTGAATGAAAGAATATATTAAGCATTTACTTTGCATAGGACGTGGCACATAGTCCTAAATAAATATTGTACCTTTGATTCAATCATAGCAGTATGACTCCTTTATATTTTTGTTAGTTTTTATCTTTAAAACTGTTTTTAAATGAAATTCTAAACTTTTAAAGTCTTTTAAACCTGTTTAGTGTGTGGGGTATGTATATTTATATGCTTTTTTTCACCCAGTTATGTGTTTGCAAAAAGCCACAAGAAAGTCTGGTAACAAAAATATGACCTAGTTTTCATCAGTGATCACTTAATTCTTTTCTCCACCATTGTACCCTCGTGTTGAACATTTCACCCACCCTCTCCTGCCCATCTTTGATCCTCACCATAAACTGAGGCCCCCATTCACTTGCCTGAGGAGTTGGCAAACCTAGCTTCTTCTGGGAAGGGTCTTTCTGGTCTTTCAATAGACTTGACACATAGATAATAGCAAAGTGTAGACTGTTTGAGATTGTCTGGTCTGTGCTTTCTAGTTTGGAGTTTTCTCTAATTAGTGGGGATTGAAGGCCCATATAGACCTTAGGCAGAAGCCAGTTTGAACCAAAGATACAATGATTGAGTTGTATTTTATTGTTAAAGAATCCAGTGTGAGAGGGTTTGGGATAGTTTGTCATCTAAAAACAAAAGGTAAAATTGCTTTAGGTCCATCTTAAAAACTAGAATGTCATCCCACCCTACTTTAAACATTGACTAATGGTTAATATTTGTTCGTTGATTAGTTAGATATAAGATATCCTCCTAAATAAAATACATTACTATATAAGGAATACGTAGTTTGATTTTGATTTTATTTTGATTTATTTTTTTAAGTTTTATTTATTTAAGTAAGCTCTACACCCAACGTGGGGCTCAAACTCCTGACCCTGAGAGTTGGATGCTGTTCTCACTGAGCCAGCCAGGCACCCCTATATTTTGATTTTAAATATAAAAGTTTCTTATATTTTAAAGCCAAAAGACATGGAAATGTCTTAATTAATAGATGATCTACTTGTATTAAATACTTAAAAGTTCTGCAATAAAGTGGATGGTGGCTGTTTGAGTAAAGAACAGGAGTATGAAGTAATGAAACTTCTTCCCGCTGCCCTCTCCATAAGCAGGCTAAAACTCAGAACTTTCAGGACTGCACAAGAAGGCTATCTTAATGTTTTAAATCGCTATCCTTCAGGATAGAAAGCAGTAGTTAGTAGCAGTTTGGTAAACCTACTTTAGCAATTGAATTTGTTCCAGAAGGACTTCTGAATATTTACAAATTATATCGTCAAAGAATAATGGTGTGCCAGAAAAATACTCCAGGACCTCAAAGCAATTCCAGAAGTCTTGCAAAAATGTTTGAGAGGAGGCAGTGTTAGAATAAGTGTGTGGTCTCCCAAGGTGACAGCTTTGAAGGTATCACCATTAAATATAAAATTTTAGGCTTGTTTGCTTAAAAGTATATTATCTATCATATACCTATTTTTTGTGTAATTATAAATCACATGAAGTATTTGTACTATTTGGCAGAAACTGTAGGAGTCATTTAAGTTACTGGATCTAAAGCATCTGTAGGCTTAAGTGCTGATAATAATAATCAAAACAGTATTTACATTTGTTACCATCTCCTGTGAGCAAGATGCCATTCTAAGCACTTCATATATACTAATTTGTTTCATCCTCACAAAACCCTGTGAGGTATTTTCCCCATTTTACAGACGAGGAAACAGAGAGTTTGAGTGACTTGCCCTGTGACAGAGCTAATAATTGCCAAAGTTGGGATTTGAACCCATTCTAACTTTAGGGTCCACACTCTTAACTGGACACTAGGTTCTCATTGATTCAATGTGTGTTAGGTAGAATCTGGTTAATGTTTAAATGTGGTATTTAATATTTTTCATGAATCAGTGACTACCGATTGTACACATTCTACACATTAGAATTTTGAGTACTATGTTTTGAATTTTGACAAAATGGAAAGACAACAGTATAATTGAAAAGAGAGGTTATGTGGACAAAATTTTCTTACTTTTAAGCTATTGCCACTACAACTTGGATAGTTTTTTTAGAGACACTTGGTCTTGTGTCAGTATTCCTTTTCTCTGAAGAATATTTAATAGGGCTCTCAAATTTATTCTGAGAGTCTAGATTTGGTTTTTGTGTTTCCAAAACAACTTCATTTTGTCTGAAAGTAATGGGGAAAGTATGAGATATTAAACTCTAAAATAAATTTACTTTAGAGGCAGGAAGAAAAATGAGTGTTTTATTTTATGATTATTATAGCCAAAAATAAAAATGATCATTATGTAAGAATTAATTTCTTTTTTTAGAAAGACACTACTATTGGCTCGACAGCTTAAAGACAGAGCTGTAGAAGCACAGTCTTGCTATAGTCTCGGAAACACATACACTTTGCTTCAAGACTATGAAAAGGCCATCGATTATCATCTGAAGCACTTAGCAATTGCTCAAGAGCTAAATGATAGGTAAGTTATACAGCTCCCTACTATAATTATAGTAAAATATAGATGCATTATTGAATCCTTAGAATTTTTCCTTTGTTTTTAAGTTTGTTTCCTTTGTTTTCTTTTTAATTCTTTTTTAAGGAATTTCTTCTGTTTTAGTTACCTTCTCTGTACGTTACTGCTTGAAGGGCTAGCATGTCATAGGAGTTTGCAATGATCCATGTAGCCTTGAACCAAGATCAATAAGTAGGTCACAAACTCGGTTGCCTGCAAAGGTCCTCCTGACTAGAACAGTGTGGGAATTGTGGTGATCTTAGAGATAAGGCCCAGCATAAGGGGACAGCTGTTACTCAGCTCCAGCTAACTGATGCCAGGCAGGACCAAGGGTCTGTAATGTCCAGGTACTCCTCTGTTTTCAAGAGAAGCTGGAAGTCCTGAGTTTTATTTGAAATCTTCTGATTTTTAAATATTGGTGGCTATTTTTTTTAAATAAAAAACTGTATGATAAAACAGAATCTGTGCAGGCATTTAGTCTGTGATGTTTGCTTTAGAAAGAGATTTTTACTTCAGTATGAAGAACTGCTTTTCTGTAATTGTTCAAAATGAAATATGTTACTTCAAGAGGTAGTACATTCTCTCTCCCCAGTGGTGTTCAAACCTGGACTGAATGATTACCTGGTAGGGCTGTCATGGAAAGAAAATGGGCAGTTTAACTAGAAGACCTGTTAGATTTTATTATTTTATAATAAATTGTATGTTTGAAAAGGATGTTTCTCATTTTTTGCTTGACTCTGAGTTTGGTATTATCTGGGTATTCTAATATGTCTCCAGTGATGTGATAGTATGTTCTTTATATGAAAGACCAAATCCAAGAGTGGGAGAGAGCCAAAGCATAAGAGAGTCTTAAAAACTGAGAACAAACTGAGGGCTGATGGGGGGTGGGTGATGGGTACTAAAGAGGGCATCTTTTGGGATGAGCACTGGGTGTTGTATGGAAACCAATTTGACAATAAATTTCATATATTTAAAAAAACAAATCCAAAACATTGTTTATACCATTAATTACTGCTAAATAGCTTTTATTCTACACACAGCTCTCCTTTCATATAACTATATGTTAGCTTTGAATTGTTTTGTAGAATTGGTGAAGGAAGAGCATGTTGGAGCTTAGGAAATGCATACACAGCTCTAGGGAATCATGATCAAGCAATGCATTTTGCTGAAAAGCACTTGGAAATTTCAAGAGAGGTATGTAACTAAAAAATGGCTGTCTGTGCTATGTGATTCACAAATTAGCGGGGGGGGGGGCGGGAAGCCCTATTATTTCTCTGGATTTCTCCTGTATAACCTAGTAATAAATCTATGTTATTCCCTTGGCATAAAAACTGCACAAAGCATTTTGAGATACAGATCAGAGGTCTGTTTGCATTGGCTTTGATGTAGGAAGATAGGAAGGTAAGACCAGGCATAGGGGAATGGAAAGATTACTAAAATATGCCTCCTGTCTCTACATGGAAAAGTAGCATGGTATGGAAAGAAAAAACGGGTTTTTTTTTGTTGTTGTAGTTGTTGTCTTTTTTTTTTTTTTTTTAACATGGTTGTTATAATCGAGGATTTATAATCCAGATTGTATCTGTTCCTGGGGCACCTGGGTGGCTCAGTCGGTGAGCGTCCGACTTCGGCTTAGGTCATTATCTCGTTGTCTGTGAGTTTCGAGCCCCACGTCGGGCTCTGTGCTAACAGCTCGGAGCCTGGAGCCTGCTTCGGATTCTGTGTCTCCCTCACTCTCTGCCCCCTCCCCCGCTCATGCTCTGTGTCTGTCTGTCTCTCTCTCTCTCTGTCAAAAATAAATAAACACTAAAAAAGTAAATTAAAAAAAAAAAAGATTGTTATCTGTTCCTGTTCCAGTTCTGCTTTCTGGCTATTTGAGCGTGGAAATCTTTTCTGAACCTCATTTCTCATCTGTAAAATGGGAAGAATAACATCTACCTTGCAAATCATTATAAGAATTAGAGATAGTGTATGTAAAAGTGCCTAGTGTAATATCTATTGCTGGCTTAATAGATACTATTACTATGGTATGGAAACAATATTCTAAGGAAATTTTATTCATGTGTTGGCAACTTAATGTGTCACAGAATAACCTACGTTATTATTAAATATGATTGTAGAGATTAAGAGCAATTAGTATTTAGAGAATGGAAGTATTGGTAGAATGTAATCAGCTTTCCTATTGCCATATTTTAGAAGCTTCCCTTTTCTTTAAAGCAACTATTATTGGAAAAACCCATTTCATTCAGTCTCTTAATTCTAATAGAACTGTTTTCATTTCTATTTTCTTCCAGTTTTAGGTTCATAACATTTTCAGCTAATCTTCACCATTGTCTTTAAATACTACTCTAAAATATAAATGCTTGTTGGTTGTAGGTTGGGGATAGAAGTGGTGAACTAACAGCACGACTGAATCTCTCAGATCTTCAAATGGTTCTTGGTCTGAGCTACAGCACAAATAATTCAATAATGTCTGAAAATATTGAAATTGATAACAATTTGCATGGTAAGTAACAGGTCTTCAAACCCAATTTCTTTATCCTCAATTACATGTAAATTACTCATCACATGTTAACCATCTCCAGAGAGAATATATAACTTAGGAAGCTCAAATTTTTATAATACCTTTTTGCTTTACCATAGTCCTGTTGATGTATCACTATAGAATACGGTATTTTACGGTTGTTATCTTGAACTTAGGAATGGTAAAGGTATGATTATTTTCTATAGGGTCACTCAAATTTATAAATGTTTGATGACAAAATTAAAATATTTTATTGTTTAGTTATTCTTTTTGATTCAAATGTTTTTTACATATTTGATTTTTGTTTAGCTCTTGTTTCATTTCTAAGGTTATCTCTTAGATGAAAATTAAAAGGTCTGATAATACCAGTATTGAAATGTGGGTAATGGAAGCTCTCATTCAGTGTTGACGATGATAGAGATGTGTTTACTCTCAAGAACAATGTGGCAACATTCTGGTAAAGTTGAGGATGTACTGAGCATACGATCTGGCATTTCCACTGCCGGTTACATACCACTGATATCCAAACTGGAAGAAACACTTGCTCGTGTCACTAAGAGAAAGAGACATTTTCAAGAATTTCTGTAATAGTACTGCTTATGATAACAAAAAATAAGAAGCAGTCTAAATCTCTGTCCCCAGTAGAATGGATAAAGAATTTCCTAGTCCTAAAATGGCAGTCAAAATTAAACTACACATATGAACTTGGCTGAATCTCACAAACATAAAGTTTCTCAAAGGAAGCAAGTTAGATGATATATACAGTATGAGAGCATTTATTATAAAATAAACTAAATTGCTTGGAGATCTACATATATGTAAATATATAGATGAAACATGAAATATATGAAAATATAAAAAATTATAGGGAGGAGGAGGCACATTTTCAGAGAGTCACAGAGGAGTTAATATGTTGATAGTGGTTTATTTGTTAAGCTGGGTATTAGGTATCATATATTCCTTATGCCTTTAAAATATTGCTTAATCTTTAAAATATTGAATGGGTATGAAAATGTGAAAATGGATATGAAAATATATTTCTCTATATTCAATGCTAACTTTATTGAAAAAACTTTTGAGGACCATGTTTATGTTTATTTAACATGTTTCCTGGTCAGCATTAAATCTCTCATCTAATGTGATCTTAAAATGAATATGAGTAACAATATAGAACTAGAGGTGTTACTTTGATTCTTACCTTAAAATTGAAGGCCTAAAGCCTTTTCCTTGGATTTTTACTTAATTAAAAAAATTTTTTTTATTGTTTGTTTATTTTTGAGAGAATGTGAGTGGGGGAAGGGCAGAGAGAGAGAGAGAGAGGGAGACACAGAGTCCAAAGAAGGCTCCAGGCTCTGAGCTGTCAGCACAGAGCCTGACACGAGGCTTGAACTCACGAACCGTGAGATCATGACCTGACCTGAAGTTAGATGCCCAACCGACTGAGCTACCCAGGAGCCCCTTATTATTTTTTTTAATGTTTATTTATTTTTGAGAGATAGAACATGAGCTGGAGAGGGCCATAGAGAGGCGGGGGATAGAGGATCTGGAGCGGGCTCCATGCTGAAAACAGAGCCCTATGCAGGGCTCGAACCCATGAACTATGAGATGATGAGCCAAAGTCGGACATTTAACCGACTGGTTTTTACTTACTTAAACTACCCTACAGTTTGTTTTTTCCCCTACTATAATCATTTTAGTGGTTTTTTTAAATTTGTGTTTTTTCCAGTTTGAGAAATATTTGACATACATGATTGTAAATTAAAGGTGTACAGTATGATGACCTGATTTATACCTAGTGAGATGATCACCACAGTAGGTTCAGTTAACATCCATCTTCTCATACAGATAGCAAAAGGGGAAAAAATATTCTTCTTATGATGAACATTCTTAGGATAAACCCTCCTAGCAACTTTCCTAAGTGTCATACAGCAATGTTGACTGTAGTCATCATGATGTACGTTCTATCCCTAGTACTTATTTACCTTATAACCCGAGGTTTGTACCTTTTGACCACCTTCTTCCTTTCCCCCTCTGTAATCCTCTGCCTCTGGCAAATCACAAGTTTGATCTCTTTTCTTCCTAGTTCGGGTTGTTTTTTTTCTTTTTAGATTCCACTATAAGATCATACGGGATTTGTCCTTCTCATTTTCTTTTAAGAGTTTCTGTGGATAGTATAAAACCAGTTATTATAAAATGCCTTTTCTAAATTAAGGGGTAATGTCAGTAACCAAAGTTAGTTTCCAACCAAAATGTAACTTCCCTACATCAAAGCATTTTAGAGGGAGTGTATATTCTATTTTTATGTAGTTGGTATGGAAAATTATTATTCTTAAAAAAATACATGTTTGTATGTTTCCTCCTTCCATATGGGCTTGTGTAACAGACTTTAAAATTGAATAACCTAATCATGCTGAATTTGTAGTCTTAAGGACTTCCCCATGTATTTGATTTTTTTTTTTTTTTTTTTTTTTTTTTACAAAGGTGCACGCCCGAAGTTTGGACGCCGACACAGTATGGAAAACATGGAACTTATGAAGTTAACACCAGAAAAGGTTGGCAGCCTTTAGGTTTTTAAATTTCTTGAACTGTTATAATCAAATATTTAAGTAACTTTTAACTTACATGAATAGTTTAAATAAACCTTGTGTTGTATGGGTATCACTTTAAAATTTTCCTTTAAAAAGAATTTTTTAAAAGTACAGTCTAAAAAGAATGTGCCTAATATGCTGCCATCTGTTTAAGAGAAGCATTATGCATCTATATCCTTTGTAGATGCTTAAAACATTTCAGGAAGAATCTCTAAGAAACCTGCTAATAAAAATAACAATTGCTTCTGGGAAAAGGAGTGGATCTCTCAGAAGAGATACTTTGTACACAGTTTTAGTTTGAACTGTTTGAACATTTTAACATGTACGTGTATTACTTTTTTTAATTACTTTTTTTAAATGGGAAAATTAAAGGGTTAGGAAGCTTTTTTTTCCCCCAACTAAGTAACAGCAACATTATTAGTAAGGTAAGTGATATGTATGATCAAGCTAGTTTTTCTGGCTGCATTTCTTAAAAGCATTTTCTTCACTAACAACTGTTTATTCAAGATGCATCTTCCTTAGGCTTTTGTTTTCAGTAACAGAGAAGGGACTTTATAATTAGAAAAGTTATTTTTTTCTTTTATAATTTGCTATTAAGTTTTTTAATTCCAGTGTAGTTAACATACAGTGTTATGGGAGTTCCAGGTGTGCAGTATAGTGATTCAACACTTCTGTGCATTACTCAGTGCTTATCATGCTAAGTGTACTCTTTAATCTCCATCACCTATTTCACCCATCCCCCCACCCAGGGAAAAGATTAGTGAAGAAAAGAAATCTAGGTCCTTTCTTCCACCTTTAATTTTTACATTGTTAAAGCAGGCTGTTGTTCTTTTATGGTATATTTTTTAAAATACTTTTTATAAAATAGGTTCATTATAATAACTTCAGAAAATTTCAACAAGGAAATTAAAATTATCAGTAATCCCACCCTCAGTGGTAACTACAAGTAATATTTTGGTATTTATTCATCTTGCATTTTCATGTGAATATTAATATTTTATAGATATTTTATAATGTGTAGTTAATATTATTTCCATGTTATTAAACATTTTTCTGCCCTATTATAATAGGCATATGATTTTTTAATATTGACATTTTTTGTGGGAAAAGTTTTCATAAGTTCAAATCAGCCAGATATATATAAAGTTTTTCAGAAATCCTAGTTAACTCCTGAAGGACTTGTGATTTCCCCAGATATCTGTCTACATCTTATCTTGTCAGTTTGCAAATCTGACTAATCTGCAATTAATTAATTAATTAGGCTAATCTGCAATTTATTTATTTAATGTTTATTTTTGAGAGAGAGAGAGGGAGACAGAGCACAAGCAGGGGAAGTGCAGAGAAAGAGGGGGATACAGAATCTCTGAGCTATCAGCACAGATTCTGGCTTGGGGTTTGAAATCATGAACTTGAGATTATGACCTGAGCCAAAGTTGGCCACTTAACCGACTGAGCCACCCAGGCACCCCTGCAAATTATTAAGAGAAAAAAAACAAACACCTTTTAAGTCAATTTAGGTCTCTTTTCCTATTTCTTGTAGGAACCTACTAATTAGCAAAATTAATTTGCTGCCTTGTGCCTAGCTCTGAAGTGGTACTAACAATAGATTTCATTAAGAAGCTGACTAGATTTGGGGCGCCTGGGTGGCGCAGTCGGTTAAGCGTCCGACTTCAGCCAGGTCACGATCTCGCGGTCCGGGAGTTCGAGCCCCGCGTCAGGCTCTGGGCTGATGGCCCAGAGCCTGGAGCCTGTTTCCGATTCTGTGTCTCCCTCTCTCTCTGCCCCTACCCCGTTCATGCTCTGTCTCTCTCTGTCCCAAAAATAAACAAACATTGAAAAAAAAAAATTAAAAAAAAATTAAAAAAAAAAAAGAAGCTGACTAGATTCAACCCTTTAATTTTCCAAGAGCCAAATAATGGCAAAGTTTTGTCTCTAAAATATGTTTGGAATTAGTTCTGTGTTTTCTTTCCCTCATAATAAAGTTGCGATTCATTATTTCATTATTCTCGACCAACCTAAGAAGCATATGTAAAGAAAAAAGGAGATTCTGTGTTAAAGATATTTCTTAGGAAAGAACACAGTTGAAGGGAACTCTTGAGACCCTACATGTCTTAAAATGCCTTTTTGCTACTCTCACATTTGACTGATAATTCTTACTATGGAATTACTAATTGGAAATAATTTTCCTACATAATTTTGAAGACATTGTTCCAGTCTGTATTCTTCAGTGTTTTTGTTGAGAAGTCCAAATAAGTATATAGGAAACATTAAAAATTTTTCACATTTCTGGGGCACCTGGATGGCTTAGTCGGTTGAGCGTCCAACTTCGGCTCAGGTCGTGATCTTGAGGTTCACAAGTTTGAGCCCCGCATCAGGCTCTTTGCTGACAGCTCAGGGCCTGAAGCCTGCTTAGCATTCTGTGTCTCACTCTCTCTCTGCTCCTCCCCTGCTCACACGCTGTCTCTCTCTAAAAAATAAAGATTAAAAAAAAATTTTTTTTTTTCACATTTCCACTTGGGATTTAGGTAGAGTTTTATGTTTTGGTTTTTTTTTAAGTTTATTATTTATTTCTAAGAGAGAGAGCGAGCATGAGTGAGGGAGGGGGAGGGAGAGGGAATCCCAGGCAGGCTCCAGGCTGTCAGCACATAGCCTAATATGGGGCTCAAATCACAAACCATGAGATCATGCCCTGAGCCCAAATTGAGAGTCAGGTGCTTAACCGACTGAGCCACCCAGGCACCCTGAGTTTTATGTTCTAATAATTGGGCTTGTTTACTTTTCTCCAGTCAATAGACCCTGTAGTCCACCCCAACAAATAGTTTCTCCTTATCACCTGTATGAGAAAAGGAACAGAGGGAAAAAAATAAAACAAACTTTATTTGTTACCCAGAATTTACCCAGATAGCTGGCTTGTTCACTCACTAGCTACCTCTCACTCAGGTACAATAGCCTCAGGGCAAGACTTATCCTAATTTGTGTCTCATGTGATGTAACTTTATAGACCTTTGGACTTACAAACACTTAAGACCGAATGTTAAAGCTGCAAATGTCATGTAGCTACTATACATACTGTGTTTTTCCTTTCCACTCAGTAAATATTTGTTTTTTGTTTTTTATGGTTTTTAGTCATTCTTACTATTTTAGGGTTTGGGGTTTTTTTAGTAACTTTATTTTTAATTTACATCCAAGTTAGCATATAGTGCAACAATGATTTCAGGAGTGGATTCCTTAATGCCCCTTACCCATTTAGCCCATCCCCCCTCCCACAACCCCCAGTAAATATTTGTTATATTGAGTCTGTTGTTTAGAGGTTAAGTATATTTAAACCAGGTCTAGACCTATATAAATGATGTTTTCCCTGTTGAGAATTTAGTAGTTAGTGAAAACAAAAAATGACAAAAAAAAATTACTGCTGTATGGCTTAGATGTTAATTTATACCGTTAAAAATTCCACATATATCCAGAATTTCCAGTTGTAACAGGTTAATTAACTCACATCCAGAATAAAATTTGCTCTTTGACCTTTCATATTTTTATGGGATTTTGGCAAACTTTGTTTTTTTTTTTAATTTTTTTTTTTTGCTTATTTAGTTTTGAAGGAGAGAGAGACAGAGTGTGAGTGGGAAGGAGCAGAGGGAGAGGGAGACACAGAATCCAAAACAGGCTCCAGGCTCTAGGCTCTGAGCTATCAGCACAGAGCCCGATGTGGGGCTCCAACCCATGAACTGTGAGATCATGACCTGAGCTGAAGTCAGATGCTCAACCGAGTGAGCCACCCAGGCACTCCTTACTTTCTTAAAAAATTATTTTGAGAGGGAGAGAGAGGGCACAAGCAGGGAAAGGGCAGAGAGAGAGAATCCCAAGCAGGCTCCGTACTATCAGCTCAGAGCCCAATGGGGGCTTGATCCCACAAACTCTGAGATCATGACCTGAGTGAGAATCAAGAGTCAGAATGCTTAACTGACTGAGCCACCCTGGTGCCCCTGTTTTCTTACTCTTAAGTTCCTAAAAGTCACCATTTTAATGTTTTGGTGATGAAAAATTCACAGTATGCATTTGGTACAAGCTGTTGAAAATAGATATACTGGCAAAAAGGAATTTATTAAGAGATCTAGCTGCACCCCACACTAGAGGAGTGGCAATGGCAGGTTAATATGATAGAAAACCAGAAATAGCTTTGGTTTTTTCATGCCCTGTTTTCCATATCTGTTTATAATTTTGTAGGTACAGAACTGGAACAGTGAAATTCTTGCTAAACAAAAACCTCTTATTGCCAAACCTTCTGCGAAGCTGCTCTTTGTCAACAGATTGAAGGGGAAAAAATGCAAAACTAATTCCTCCACTAAAGTTCTCCAAGATGCCAGTAATTCCATTGATAATCGAATTCCAAATTCTGAGAGGGTATGTATGAAATAAGTTTTTGAGTATTCTGCTTTGAGTACCTACATTTTAGTTTTCTTGTATTCATACTGAATATTTGATAAATTATATTAGACATTTAATATAAAATATCTTTTTTATTCAAAGAAGTCTTCCTTATTTCCCTATCTTTTCTGTCTTCTTCAAAGCTAGAAACTGTAATTACTCCATTCATGGATATGTTGCTTCACTGCTCTGGACAGTAATTATTTGTCACTAATTACAAAAATACTACCTTTTAGTTTACTACAGTGTCTCCTAGTAAAACTCCTTTCATTGTAGAAGTTAGAACAAATTAAATTCATATGTTCAAGGATTTTAAAATGCTGATTTAAAATAGTATCTGCTAGCATCAACTTCTATTTATGTTGAAATTATAACAGTTAAAAACTGCTTTGATGAAAAATGATCACAGGAATCAGCTTATTAAATATAACTTAAAATATTTAGAAATAAGAAAATATCAGGAATATCTCTAATCTAGCTACCCTACACTCTGATAAAAGAACCAAAATAAATTACAAAGATGATACTTCCAATTATCAAGTCCATTTTCCAATGAGAGTTTTTTAAATTCTTTGTTTATTCATTTTTGAGCAACAGAGTGCAAGCAGGGGAGGGGCAGAGAGAGAGGAAAACACAAAATCCAAAGCAGGCTCCAGGCTCTGAGCTGTTAGCACAGAGCCCGACGCAGGGCTCGAACTCACAGACCATGAGATCATGACCTGAACTGAAGTTGGACACTCAACCGACTGAGCCACCTAGGCACCCCTCAGTGAGAGCTTTTGGAAAAACTGCTGGTCTTTTATTTTTTTGACCAATTTCTCTTGGTCCTCTTGTCAGCATCCCATCATATCTGTACCCTGGTAGTGTCTTTTGTATTGATTTTTACCAGTTTTTTATGTGTATGACTAACAAAAGGAAACTTTATGGGTATATAAAAATGGCTCAGGAATATTTTTATAGACCTAGAGCAGATCTCAAAGGCATACCCTTTGTTCAAGATTTCAGGTTTTAACGAAGCCCACTTAGCTCAACTGAAAAACGTCCACTTCTGGACCCTTCCTGTGTTTTAATGTTTAGAAGTTTGAATTTGAGCCTTTTTTGCACCTAGGAAAGTCTTGTTAGTGATTAATACATCTTACTATAGCTTATGTATATATTTAATCCCAAACCTCAGATTGCATGTACTGTACTGCAATCTCTGTACTCTCTCAAACCCTCCTGTTTCCTTTATGTATGCTATGTACTCGGTCACCCAAGTTAGGTGTCATTCTAGACTCCTTCCCCCTAACCATATCCAATCAATCCCTACATCCCTTAGATCTGTCCCCACCCCCACCTTTTGAAAATAAACCTCTGCTACTGTGTCTTAGTTCTTAGGGCAGTACTGCATCTCTTAGCCAGATTTTTGGAATAGGCACCTGAACCTGATCTCTTTCCCTACGTAATTTCTGCAACCTTTTGGAGGCGCCATTTCTGTTTAAAATTGTTACCAGTGCTTCTCTTATTTCACACAGTATAACTTGTATATCACACAGAGGCCCTTGTTTTGGCAGCTTCTTCCTTCTTCACCTCCCCAACCCTTCAGTTCTTAATCCACTGAATACTACAGACCTTTGGAATTGCACATTAATCAGTATGAAACATATCTGCCCTGCTAATGGTTATTCATTCTTCAGGAGCCAACTCAAATACCAGTTTCCCCTATTTCCCTGAAGAATTAGTTCTGCCTTTTTCCTGAGGCCTAGGACATTATATATATATGTATCTCTACTATAATATTTACATCATTGTGAAGAATGAAACTTTTATTAAACATTGCATGTGTCATATTAAGCTTTGAAGCCTTCCAAATAAAGTATGACCAGTTCCCCTCTGCCTCAAATACTCATTTATTTGAAGTTCACATTTTTTTCAAGATCTTCAAATCTGTAAATATAATAAAGGATCTTGGAAATCAGTGTGCTTTCTTAGTTTTCAGTTCTTAGTTTACTTTTAAATTCTGTTGTAGAATCTTAGAACCAAACTTTGAGCCTGGGATCACTAATATTTACATAATTCATTCAATATCTGGAGCAGTTTGAGGTACATTTCATTATTCTTTAGCCTTGGAAATACAGAGATTAAAAACTAAAATAACTAGAAATGCTTTTTGTTAATTGGATTAAAATAACTTGATTACCAGGGTTGCCATCTTGAATTCTTTATAATGAAAATGTAAGTTTTTCTTTAAAGTTTATTTATTTTGGGGGGGGGGGGGGGGGGGGACAGAGGTCCCAAAGCAGGCTCTTCACTGACAGCAGACAGCTGCATACAGGACTCGAACTGAAACCACGAGAGGATGACCTGAGCCAAAGTTGGACACTTAATCGACTGAGCCACCCACGCACCCCGAAAGTGTCAATTTTTAATCTTAACCCTTTTGCATATATATCATGATATTGTCCCATTAATCTCATGATAATGCTGGAATATTCAGATTTTCTCTCAATATTTCAGAAAATCGGTGCAGATATTATTGGAGACGAAGGGTTCTTTGACCTGGTAAGCCGATTTCAGAGCAATCGGATGGATGATCAGAGGTGCTGCTTACAAGAACAGAGCTGCGGGACTGCTTCAGCTGCGGCTTCTTCCACTCCACCTCGAGTGATGATGAAAGGTGAGTGATCTGTGCTTCTCCCCCAATTTTAGTAGTTCCCTTTGATATTCTTGTGATTTCTTTCTGAGAGTTTAGTTCTCATCAGAGCAGGTACAGTAAATGAGCCTGAATCCAGGTGTATCTGAAATGCTGGTATTTCTTCAGTTCGAAACAAGGTTTTGTTTCGGTTTCCCTAGGTTTATCTGTATTTTAGTCCAGGTACTTTCTACTAACTATATCATATTTCCTCCCTAGATTCTTTGGGACTGGAGGAAGAAAAAAATCTAACTTTAAAAATAGGAAAAAATTTAGTTATAATTCTATGTAAAAGACAAATGCTTTCTGTCTGGATTAAAAAGAAAAGCCAAGACGGACTGAAGAGGAACCTCTAACTCAGGCTGAAGCTAAGGCCTGCCTGAGCCTTAGAAAGGTCTAAAATGGATTACCTAAGATTTTCTCTTTCAGCTACCAGAAGATTTCCTCTGTAGACCAGGACTTAGCAGCAATAGTTTAAGTTAGCTAAGTGGTTCCCATGCAGGGCAGAGAATAAAAACAGTCTCATTCATCCTCACGTGAGAAATTATGTAAGAGAGATTATTTACCTTCTGAAATCTAGCCCAAGATCTTGTAAAGTTACATTTTGAGCAGGTGGTTGATAAAAGGAAAGATAGTCAAATCTGAATAACCTCCAAGTGAATCACCTGAAGTATTCTGGGATTTATTCTTCCCTCCCTGCCCATCTGGTCAGGCCCCAGCCTCTCAGAGCTAAAGCAGGAGGCAGTGGATGTTGGGACTGAAAAAGGCAGAAAGAACTAGATGTATATTAAAAATATGCTTAAATACTTTCATAATGTTTGGGACTTTTTTCCCCTGTTCATAGCACCGTCTGTTTCCGTGGTGTCCCCCAACACAGATGAGTTTTTAGACCTTCTTGCCAGCTCACAGAGCCGTCGTCTCGATGACCAAAGGGCCAGTTTCAGTAATTTGCCAGGGCTTCGTCTGACACAAAACAACAATAAGTCCGTACTTGGCCACTTGATGACTAATGACAACAAAGAGCCTGATGAAGACTTCTTTGACATCCTTGTAAAATGTCAAGTATGTATGCATATTTTTGTTGGTCTGTGTGTAGCTCAAATGCTGTTGAGAGCTTTGGCAGTATTTTGATTATAATTTGGGAAAGGCTCATTTTGTATTAGGGACACACTTATCATTCAGGGATCCTTTAGACACTATAGATCCCTGTGATAGCTTCTTATTTTGTATTTTGGGTGGTAAGGTAAGGTGTTGCTGATGCCTCTCTCTGACCTGTGGTGGAGAGGAGACTGAAGGGCATTGGGAGGAGACCTAGAAAAGAGCCCCGCTTTCCTGAATGTTAGTATCGGGAGCAACCAGTGATTAATATGGGGAGAGTCTAGCTGGGGCCCTTTATGCTGTTGAGAGCTTTAGGAGAAATGAGATAGCTTTCATTTTTTATTTTAATAATTATTTGCCACAATGGTTAAGGAATACCTCAGATGGCTTGAACACGACCATGAGAAAAATAATCCTTATTTTCACTAAAGAGACATTTCCACTGCCTGACCCTAGTTCTGTGTCTGTTTTTTCATCCATAAAAAGAGGAGATGATGATACGTACTACCAACCTCTCATTTATTCAGCAAAAAAACTAAGCACTTACTATGGAGATATCGTACTTGCTTTTAAAGTTTTTTAGTTATTATTTTTGAGAAAGAGGGAGAACCTGAAGCAGGCTCCACACTGTCAGCATAGAGCCTTAACATGGGGCTCAAACTCCCAAAACTGTAAGATCATGACCTGAGTCGGATGCTTAACCAACTGAGCCACCCATGTGCCCTGCCATGTACTTGCTTTTAAAGGATCCTATGTGTTAATGGGAGAGACAATAAGTAAGTCTCTGCGCGTGTAGAGATAGATACTATATGACAGGTACTGATACTTGCTATAAAGAAAATTAGAGCCAGATAAAAGGGTGGGGTAGCCAGGGGTGGTGGTGGTTAGGGAAGATGTTCTTGGGTTGACAGATGAACAGAGATCTGAATAAGGTGAAATAGCCATGTGAATATTTAGTGAAATAGCATTCTATGCAGAGACAAGTCCCTTCTTGGATATAAAAGCTTAGCAGGTTCAAGGAATGGCAAGGTGGCCAATGTGACTGGCATGGAGTAAATAAAGGGTAAGGGAGAGTGGTAGGGGATAAGGATAGAGAAGTAACCAGCCTAGATCTTATGATCTTATAGGCCATGATGAGGTCTTGTGTTCCAGATGTGATAGGAAGACATTGGAGGGTCTGAAAGATCATCCTGTCTACTGCTGAAAGCATGTGGAGTGGCAAAGGCTGTTAGTAGGAGAACCAGCTTGAAAACCAATGTGGTAATTCAGGCAAAAGATATGACTTTGACTAGTGTGGTGGTAGTAGTAGTGATGATAAGCAGTCAGAACAGGGATATATTTTGAAGTTATGGTTGATTGGCAAGACCTGTTAATAAATCAGATGGTATAAGAAATAATCAAGAAGGGCTCCTGCCTTTTTTGCTTTGAATATCTGTTGTCAGTGGATGGTGCAGTTTACTAAAATAGAGAAGTTGAGAGGAGAAACAGGTTTGGGAAGAAAATGCAGGAGTTCTACTTTCGGTATGTAAATTTGAGTTACATAAATAGGTTATTTAAGTGGAGATGTTGAGTAGACAACTGGATATAAAAATCTGGAGCCCCTGGGGGGCTCAGGTTGTGATGCTTGCGGTCATGAGATCAAGCCCCCTTCACACTCGGCGCAGTCTCTGCCCCTCCCAGGCTCATGCATACTTACTCTCCCCTCCTTCCCCCAAAAAACCTATAGCCCCAGAGAGAAATGACTTTGGGAGTCATCAGCATATAGCTGGTATTAAAGTCCCAGGAAGATACTACCTAAAGAATAGATACTGAAACAGGAGGACTAAGCCCTGAGCATTCCAAAATCTAACTGAATAGAGGAAGATGAGCCAGCAAAGCAGCAGTCAGCCTGGAGAGTGGTAGAAGCAAATCGAAGAAAATGTTTTAAGGAATGTTCAACTGTGTCAGACACTGCTGAAAAGCCAAGTAAGATGATGACTGATCTACTAGCTTTGGCAATGTGGAGATTATTAGTCATTCTGAAAGATACTGTGATGGGGACAAAGGATTGAGGGGGTTGAGAAAATGGAAAGTGTTAAAGGGGAGACAGTAAACAAAACTTTCAAGGGATTTTCAAAGAGTTAAAGATGAAGTATATAGAGGTTGGTTTTTTTCTTATTTGGGGAGTTAATACCTCATGTCTGCTGATGTAAATGATCAAGTAGAGGGAGGAACCAGTGATGCAGCAGAGTATGTGTGTACAAATTTGGAGGTAGGTGCAGGTAGGAATTCTCTGGTTTTTCTTTTCTTAGCAAAGTAAGAAGTAGGGCCGTTAACAGAGATTGGGGTTGGGGCATTGTAATTTTGAAGAGAATAGAACATAGTTACTTTGAGAAACTGAAAGTATGTTGACCAGCAAAAAGTAATAGGATTATTGAACTACGCTGAGGACTCCTTCGAAGTTCACAGTCACTAAAGTAAGTACAGTGGTGTATTTTCTCAAGGCATAACCAGCTACTTAAGGATAGAGATTTAATCAGGGTCAGTAATTTGATAGACTAGGATGGAGGAGGAGAGAAGCACATGCCAGGAAATGATTTTAATAATGGACTTTGGAACCTAGGCTGCATCTAAGAAAGGAGGTAGGAAAATGAAGGGTATGGAAGTGACAACTGTCAGTAATCCTGGTGGCTTTAATAGCAAAGACCTGGGGCAGCTGAGTCAGTTAAGCATCAGACTTCGGCTCAGGTCATGATCTCATGGTTTGTGAGTTCAAGCCCTGTGTCAGGCTCTGTACTGATAGCTCAGAGCCTGTTTTGGATTCTGTGTCTCCCTCCCTGTCTCTCAAATAAACATTAAAAAAAAAATACTGAAATCCTAGTAACAGGCCATCAACATAAAGAAAAGAAAAAATTGACAGAACTGAAGGGAGAAATTGATATTTCTATAAAAATAGCTGGCAATTTCAAGGCTCTCCACCCCAGTGATAGGTAGGACAACCAGACAGATGATGAACAACACAATAAATCAGCTAGTTCTCACAGAACACACATTCTTCTCAAATGCATATGGGACATTCTCCAGGATTGACCATGTTAGGCCACAAATTCTCAACAGTTTTATTTTTGAGACACACACAGAGCATGAGTGGGAGAGGGGCAGAGAGAGAGGGAGACACAGAATCCGAAGTAGGCTGAGCTGTCAGCACAGAGCCAGACATGGGGCTGGAACTCAACAAACTGCAAGACCATGACCTGAGCCAAAGTCATATGCTTAACCAACTGAGCCACCCAGGTGCTGCAAGTCTCAACAATTTTAAAAGATTAGATACCATACAAAGTATCTTCTCCACATCTCCACAACAGGATGGAGTTAAAATAATAAGTAATAAGGAGGGGCACCTGGATGGCTCAGTTGGTTGGGCATCCGACTCACGGTTTCATTTCAGGTCATGATCTTGTGGGTTCAAGCCCCGTTCTGGGCTCTGCACTGAAGGTGAGGAGCCTGCTTGGGATTTTCTCTCTCCCCCTCCCCTGGGTCACACTGTCTCTCTCTACATAAATAAAACTTTAGAGAATTCCCAAATTTGTGGAAATTAACCAGTGGATAGAGAGGAAAACACAAGGGAAATTAGAAAATACCCTGAGACTGATAAAAATGAAAATACAATATCCTAAAACCTTGGGATGTAGGGAAGGCGGTACTCAGGGGGATATTTAGAGCTGCAAATGCTTATGTTAAAAGAGGAATGTCTCAAATCAACAACCTACTTTTTTATAGCTTAAGGGGTTAGAAAAAGAACAAACTAAACCCAAAACTAGCAGAAAGAAGGAAATGAGGAACAGAAAAAAAAAAAAAAATCAAATCCAAAAGCAGGTTAGTTAAAAGGTTTAACACAACTGACAAAGGCTCAAATTACTAAAATTACAAACAAAAGTAGGGACATCACTTCTAATTACAGAAATAAAAAGAATTTTTAGATAATACTGTGAATCCTTATAAGTTGGATAACCTAGATGAAATGGACAAATAACCAGAAACAAAATCAGCCAAGACTTAATCATGAATAGAAAATAGACTCATAATCTATAAGGATACTGTATCAGTAATCAAAACCTCCCAACAAAGAAAAGCCCTGGACCTGCTAGCTTCACTGGTGAATTCTTCCAAACTGAAAAAAAGGGAATACTTTCTATTCCTAAGTCATTCTGTGAGGCCAATATTGCCCTGATAACAAAGCCAGACAAGGAACTACAAGAAAACTATGTGTCCAATATCCTTTTTGAATACAGATACAAAAATCATCAATAGAATACTAGCAAACAATCAAATGGCATATTTAAAAGATTATACACCATGCCTAGGTGGAATTTGTTCCTGGAATGCAAGGATGGTTCAACATAAGGGAATAATCAATGTAATATATACACTACATTAATAGAATGAAAGAGGGGGGAAAAAAAACACCTGATCATCTAACCTGATGCAGAAAAAGCATTTGACAAAATTCAACACATTTTCATGATAAAAACACTCAACTAACTAGGGATAGTAAGAAACTACCACAACGCAATAAAGTCACTTATGAAAAACCTATAACTACCATCATACTCAATGGTAAATGACAAAAGCTTTACTCTAAAAGCAGGAAAAAGACAAAGATGCTCATTTTTTACCGCTTCTATTCAAATGGTACTGTAAGTTCGAGCAGAGCAATCAGGCAAGAAAAAGAAAAAGCATCCAGATAGGAAAGAAGTAAAATTATCTCTGTTCAGAAAGGAGTCTTATGTGCAGAAAATCCTGAAGATTCACCAAACAAACAAAAAAACCCTGTTAGAACTAAGAAACATGGGGCGCCTGGGTGGCTCAGTCGGTTGAGCGTCCGACTTCAGCTCAGGTCATGATCTCACAGTCTGTGAGTTTGAGCCCCGCGTTGGGCTCTGAGCTGAGCGCTCGGAGCCTGGAGCCTGCTTCCGATTCTGTGTCTCCCTCCTTCTCTGTCCCTCCCCCACTCACGCGCTCGCTCCCTCTCTCAAAAATAAACGTTAAAAAAAAACTAAGAGACAAATTCAAAATAACAGGGTACAAAATTAATATCCCAAAATCAGTTGTGTTTCCATACACTAACAGTGAACAGACCAAAAAGGAAACTAAGAAAACCTTCCTAAAACAGCATCAGCAGGAATGAACTTAACCATGGAAGTGAAAGACTTGAACAATGAAAATTATAAAATGTTTCTGAAAGAAATTACATAAATGGGAATATTGTTAAAATGCCAGTACTACCCAGAGTGTAATCTATGGATTCACATAATGCATTCCTTATCAAAATGTAAATAAGGTATTTTACAGAACAGAAAATTCCATCTTGAAATTCCTATAGAATCTTACGGGAACCCAAATAACTGAATCTTGAGCAAGCAGAACAAAGTTGGAGGACTCCCACTTCCTGATTTCAAATTCTGCTGCAAAGCTACAGTAATCAAACAGTATGGTACTGACATGATGACAGACATATAGACCAATGGAAAAGAGAGCCCAGAAATAAATCCTTGAATGTGTCTTCAGATGATTTTCCACAAGTGTGCCAAGACTATTAAATGGGGAAAGGAATCTCACCAACAAATGCTGCTGGGAAAACTATCCACATGCAAAATAATGAAGCTGGACCCTTACCTAACACCATATGTAAAAACTGAGAATGGATCAGAGAGCTAAATGGAAGAGCTAAGACTTTAAACTTATAGAAAACATAAGAGGAAAGCTTCAAGATTATGGATTTGGTAGTGATTTCTTAGTTATGAGGCACAGGCAACAAAAGAATAGACAAACTAGACTTGATCAAAGTTTAAAACTTTTGTACATCAAATGACACTATCAACAAAGTAAAAAGGCAACCCACAGAAGATACTTGCAAAACATATAATCAATAAAAGGATTAATTCAGAATATAGAGAACTCTAAAACTTAACCACAAAAAAAGAAACAAAAACCCTATTCCAAAAACGGGCAGAGAATCCAAATAGATATTTCTCAAAAGAAGATCTACAAATGGCTAATAAACACAGGAAGAGATGCTCAACATCACAAATTAGAGAAATGCAAATCAAAATCATAATGAGATACCATCTCACGAACCCATTGGGAAGCTACCATTAAAACAAAAAACAAAAAAATGGGTGCCTGGGTGACTCAGTCAGTTAAGCATCCCACTTCGGCTCAGGTCATTATCTCACAGTTCACAAGTTCAAGGCCCAGGTAGGGCTCTGTGCTGACAGCTTGGAGCCTGGAGCCTGCTTCAGATTCTGTTTCCCTCTCTCTTTCTGCCTCTCCCCCACTCATGCTTGGTCTTTCTCTAAACAATAAACATTAAAAAAATTAAACAGTTGGCAAGGATGTGGAGAAATTGGAACTGTCATGCACTGCAGGTGGGAATACAAAATGGAGGAGCTGCTATGAAAAATGGTTTGGTGATTCCTCAAAAAATTATTTAAAAACAACTACCATATGATCCATCAATCTCATTTCTGGGTATATACCCAAAACAGTTGAAAGCATGGATATGAGCAGATATTTGTACACCTACCTTCAGGCAGCCAGCATTATTGACAATAGCCAAAAGGTAGAAGCAACCAAGTGCCCATTGGCAGATGGATAAATAAAATGCGGTGTGCATGTACAATGGAGTATTTTTCAGCCTTAAAAATGAGGGAAATTCGGACACAGGTTACAACATGGCTCAAGACATTATGCTGAGAAGTAGGCAGTCACAAAAGGACAAATACAGTTCCACTCACATGAGGCAAAGTAGATTCACAGAGACAAAGAATGGTGGTTACCGGGGGCTGGAGAGGGGAGGATGGGAGCTACTGTTTTGGTTTTGCAGAATGAAAATGTTCTGGAGATGGATAATGCTGATGACTGCACAGCGGTATGAATGTGCTTAATACTGAACAGTACACTTAAAAATGGTTAAAGTGGTAAACATTCTGTTTTACCACAATTTAACAAAAAATTCCTGGGGGAGTACTCTCTAGCCTGATCTGGAAAATTGGAGGTGGCAGTCAACATGAGATGTTTGAAATCCTGATTTTCAAGACAGTGCAGTTATTGAGAATGACCAAGTCTGGCCTATGATGATGGGAGCTTAATGGATAAGGCAGAGGTGAAGACTGGAGACCAGAGGAGAGGAGGTCTAAGGTGTGAAGTACCGAAGTGTTGGATGAATTGGAGGACAATGAAATCACCCCAACTTAAAGACAAGAGAAATGAAGAAGCAGGAGCCAGGTGTGTGGGTGGTGGGGGGCTGCTGACAAGGCGGCCACTGAGAGTCACAGGGCTGGCTGTGGGGCGAAAGGTTAAGGCATATAAATGCACGGTGCCCAGCAACATAGTAGGCACTCAAATGTCAGCTGTCACAGTCCCACTCTGGAGCTACAATATCAAATACTATACTATACACATTTAAATGCTTATATTTTTTATTTGATGGGTAACATTTGTAATGTACTTCTAAAAGAAGAATCAGAAGTTAGAACTTCAAGGAAAAAAATCTGGCTTGTTTCTTTAACAGATTTAAATGTTTAAGATAGGGCGAGGCAAACTTTCTGTACAGGGCTACATAGAAAATATTTTAGGCTTTTCAGGCCCTTACAACTGCTGGACTCTGCCAGCCACACTTAATTCGTAATTAGTAGACACATGAGTATTGTGGTGAAATGGAAAGGAAACTTTATGCACAAAACAGGCAGCAGGTTATGGTTTGCTGACCCCTGACCTGACACAGTAGTGCTGCAGGGGTTTTAGATATAACATTGTATTTCTAAGGATTGGTAAGTTGTCAATGCCGATTATGTAAGATTTGACCTTGTATCTTAAGTAATCTTACCAAAGTCTTGAGGTTATGGCTATACTTCTACATAGTACTTGTTATGTTCTGATTATGTAAGTCTTTGAAAAGGTTTTATTAGGTTTCAGGTCTAAAGATTAAATTTCTGAGACAAGGCAAAAAAAAAATGTTTTTCTTGTGATGACAACATAATGTAACCTGGTGTTCTCCTTCCCTACAATATTTGTGTTTCAATCTCTCTCTCATAAATTTTCAGGGGTCCAGATTAGATGATCAAAGATGTGCTCCACCACCTGCCACCACAAAGGGACCAACAGTACCAGACGAGGACTTTTTTAGCCTGATTTTACGTTCTCAGGCGAAAAGAATGGATGAACAGAGAGTTCTTTTACAAAGAGATCAAAACAGAGACGCTGAATTTGGGCTGAAAGACATTTTGCAAAGTAATGCTTTGTTGGAATTTAAAAATACAGGAAAAAAATAAACCACTAGTTATTACGGATATTTTTTTTTTAAACGACCTTATTTCCTTTCAGAACACTGCAGGGAAACTCATTTTTTCCTTAAAAGGAGAAATTATAGCACTGTAATACAGCTTAAAATGTTTTTAGAATGATGTAAATATTTAACCTTTAATAGTATAGCATTAATTCACATTTCTCTGGACACTCACTTGTTTCAGGGTGGAGGTGTCTTATACAAGGTGCTTCATCAACTTTTTTGAATAATGCTTGGGATTGTGTTCTTTGGCAACTTTTTAGATTCCTTTCCGTAGTGTTTGTAAAGTGATAATTTTTTTAACTTTTAATTGATGATGGCATTTTTTAAATACTGAACCGTGGATATAGTAAGAAATTAGGCTGTTTAGTAAACAATAATATACTTGATCAATGTGTAAAAAAGTTATATAGTCTTTATTAAAAGAATCTAGATCTTTTTTCTGCTAAAAATCCTATTTTCAGTATGTTATTAGTTCAAACCCATTATAAAAACAACTCTAAGAAATAAACTTTTAGCATGTTCTGGACCCTTGAATTTTAAAGTGTGTGTGGCTTAAAATTATATCTTCTGTTGCAAAATACTGTTTAAGACCTAATATCAAAAAACAAAAAACCCCAAATTCCTGTGGTTGTATCAAGAACCTAGGCCATGAAAATAGAGAACACATGAAAACTCACAAAATTTAAGTATGAAAGATCTAGGTTAAGCTCTCAGTCGTCATTAAGCCTCCCTTCATCTCAGGAACTGAAGGCAGTTTACAAGGGTACACAATACGACATGACAGGAAGTAAATTTAGCAAAAGAAGACAGCAAGGATGGGACAGGCTAAGGCTGAATTGTAAAATGCAAATGCCCACACCCAGAACTCATTCACCTCAGGTTGCTTTTGATTCTGCACAGCTGGGATGGTATCTGGGGCTCTGGGCCTCTGTCCTTTCTCAAAGTCCTTCAGGTGACTTGATGGGCAGTGAGAATCACTTCTCCAAATGGCCAATGTTCACAAAAATAAAACAGAAGAAAGTTACTTGATCTGGAGTCACATTAAAGGCTCAGGAAAAAAAAAAGTATTCTTGGTTCTAAGATCAAATTTTGTCAAAAGTACTCTGTTAACACCTGGATCACTTTATGATGTATATATTATATATAGGATATAATGTCCTAGATAGCGTCCTTTTAAAACCTGTATGTAAGTTTCATGGGTTTTTTTTTTTTTTTTTAATTTTTTTTTTTTCAACGTTTATTTATTTTTGGGACAGAGAGAGACAGAGCATGAACGGGGGAGGGGCAGAGAGAGAGGGAGACACAGAATCAGAAACAGGCTCCAGGCTCTGAGCCATCAACCCAGAGCCCGATGCGGGGCTCGAACTCACGGACCGCGAGATCGTGACCTGGCTGAAGTCGGACGCTTAACCGACTGCGCCACCCAGGCGCCCCAATCATGGGTTTTTTCTTATAAGCATATTCAATGAGCAAAGACAGCATACCAAACCACAATAATGTAAAATAAGTATTTTGTGTATACTGTAGTTAGGAGCCTGTAAACATTCATTATTCCATTTAAAAACTACTTTAAAAAGCTGTATACCCTACTGATTCTCCTAAAAGCCTGTTGCTACAATTCTTGATTTTGATAAATATGAGCTGGACGATAAACAAGCCTATTACTCCAAGTTCTAGACTGCCCTTGATCTGTTCAGTTTGCTTTAGTCTTCCCTATTTGCTGTCATTCGACAGCAGTTGAATGTATGTTGCTTTGCTAGCTGTCAAAGTGGACTGCATCCCCCAACAGTTATCTGTAATGAAAGAATACAAAGACGAAATTTTAATTTTTTACACTCGTTTTTAGATTGATAAAAAGGAGTTCAAACAGCATTAACTCCACTCTCATTGTTACAGTCTGTCACCTGAGGCATTCGATACTCTTTAGAGTCTAATCACAGCTCAAAGGACACCTAACCACCCTAGGTGCATATTTCCCAACTAGCATGAACAGGTCTGGCCCTCAAAGAGGCTTTTTTTTCAATGTTTATTTTTCAGAGGGGGGGAGAGAGAGAATGAGCAGGGGAGGGGCAGAGAGAGAGAGAGAGAGCCAGGGAAACACAGAATCTGAAGCAGGCTCCAGGCTCTGAGCTGTCAGCACAGAGCCCATGCAGGGCTTGAACTCACAAACTGTGAGATCATGACCAGAGTTGAAGTCAGATGCTTAACCAACTGAGCCACCCAGGTGCCACAAGAGAGGCCTTTATATGTATTGATGTTCAAAAATCCCCAAACTGCAGGCATCCTTGCATTAGTTCATATATTACATACCTACTATGTTACAAATTTTTATACAAAATTCTGTTGTATTGGGGGGGGGGGGGAATACTACCTTTTTGATGAAATACTAAAGATGTTTGCAATATTAAACGAGAAAATAATAGTAACATTAAATTTTACACCCTCTTGCTGAGGTAAGTTTTTAAAAATCTTGACAGTGGCATTTTTTAGTATTTGACCAGGGATGTAGAGAGATTATGCTGTTTAGCAAAAATAATGTACTTGACCAATGTGTAAAGTACATATTGAAATAGAGCTATTCTCAAAGTCTACGGACTATGTAAAACCCAGATTACCGACTTAAGCTGTGCTAATAACTAAATTCTCCTGGCAATCTTCAGCTCTTAGCTGAGGGTAAAGTAAGATAGGTGGCCAGGAAGCAGGCCCAGTCATCGCTGGGAGAGTTGAGAGATGGAGGTGGGATAGGGAATGACAAAGCCATGATGAGCTAAGGCAGCCTACACAGAGACAAACGGACGCATACTCCATGGCTGCATGAAGACACCGAAGTGCATGACGAGAGTAAACTTGACCACAGTGGACTCTCCTTAAAAACTATTTTTGGGTACTCCCACTTGCAGAAACATATTGAATCCAATGCACGACTAACAAATTATTAACTAAGGTAGGTGTCCTCGGGCTTCTCCGCTAGGCACCACGCACATTGGCTAGTTGGTTCCTATTTAAGCCTGTGAACCATCAACTTTTTCACTGTCCCCTGAATCAAACTGACCTCTTTATTTGAAATCAGTGATACTTGCCATGTGTTCATCGATGAGATCCCGTTCCAAAATTAACACTTTAAAACTTTTTGGGAGGTTTCAATATGAAAATGAAATTAAACTGACAAAAGATTAAAAACTAAACAGAAATACATGTGTATTCATTCGTTCTGACGGTCAATAAAAATATTAATGTAGAAGTTGGCACCTGTATAGTAAATGTCAGAATATGTGTAGAGAAGAGTGCATGGTTGTGAAGAGTATACTTTACAAAACCCAAAGACAACCTTGGAGCTGTGGTCCGAGTCTGTGTTCCTCTAGCCACATGGGCCAGCATCCAGGTCCTTTCCACAGCTGGCGGGGCTGGATGCACCACCGCCTTCCTCTGGGCTGCCTCTGGCCCCGGTCCTGAGCTGGCCCTTTTCCTCTGCAGATGTACCTTCCACCTTCTCTGATGTCTCTGCACCAGAGACAGGCTTAGTGGACTGGCTGCTTTCAGTGCTGCTTTCTGGCAGTGTGCTTTCTCCTGGGATTCCAATCTCTTTGGGCTTTGCATCCAAAACAGGAAATTTATGCTGTAGAGAATTACATTTTAATTGTTTAATGCAATCAAACATGTTTAACAAGTTCCTATGCAAATCTGTTGTATCAAACTTGGAACTCTTTCGAATCCCAGCTCCAGTGCTGTACTGTAAGGATACAGATGTTATTAAGCCTCACAGAACTATACACGGAGGAATGGGGCAGGGGCACAGAGGATATGGCAGGTGGTCTAGTGACCCAGGTTTAGGAAGGGACAAGAGGACAGGTAAACAGTACTGCTAACTCCTCTTGCCTGGTGAGAGTAATTCATTTGAATTATTTATTAAGTCTGTATTAAGTTCTATGTGCTGGGGACACAGCAGGAACAAAACTGACAAAACCCGCGCCCTCACTGGAACTTCCAATTAGCTTGGGGGAAAGAAGCAACAAATTAACAAACTACCACTACCACGCTGGGTTTACATCAGGTGATACAGGAGTAAAGGCCTGAAGAAATGAACCATGTGAATATACAGGAATGGCATTCTAGACAGGGAACAGCAAGTACAAAGGTTGTAAGTTCACGGAATAGTGAGGAGGCTCCTGTGGCTGAAGGAGAGTAAGCACAGCAGGAGAGCAGGAGGAGAAGAGATCCATGTGCCAACGGAGCCGGGCTGTGGGCAGATCAAGGGAGCCCCGGGTCACCATGATAACTAGCTTTCCCTTTAAGTGAGATGGGAAGTCACTTGAGGCTTAGGATGAACGGTATCTTACCCGTTACCTATTAAAGCTGAAAGGCACATCTGAAATTTTTCTAGATGTACACAGGTATGTTTATTCTTCTTATAAGAAACTCCGTGGAAGGGATTCTATAATTTCCTAGATTCTGCACTCACAGCTATTTCTCAAAGGTTTACAGTTGCAACTTGAACTTTGCAAATGACGCTATAAATTCCTCTCACAAACAGAAATGGCATGTCTCTTCAAATGGCCCATAATGTAGAGAAAACACCTCAACATTCGGCAGGTAGAAAGTAGACTCTAGCCAGCCAATGATACCAAAGACTTGGGAAAGTGTGGTGTGGCCCCTCCCCACCCACTCTTCCGCCCAGCTGAGCCTTTAGGGCTCTCCTGCGGGCTCCCCAGGGCTCCAGGCCTTCAGTGGGGACTTCTCTCTGAGCTCTTTACGGGTAGAAATTTTAGTCATGCTCGCTCGGTTTCCTAATGAAATTTCCTATGAACTACCACCTGTTCTAACTTGTTAAATAGTACTTTACATAAAAATCAAATCTGGCTTTATTTCTTCTGAGAAGGCCAAACTTTTGACTAGAAAGGAGGAGAGAGTAAACAATTATATCAATAACGATATAATTAAATGTGAAAGTTAAGAGAGGAAAAAACGCTTAACCAGAAGCTCTGTAGGAAGCACTCAGGCCTAGCATGACAGGACGGCAAAATGAACAGTTGCTGACTTACACTGGGTACCGCCTTGGGATGCTCTCTCGCCTCTGCGTCTGGTAAGTCACATGCCCGGAGCACTTCGGGGCTCTTGTTGCCAGTCTTAAGTCTCAAGTCAACATCTCTCTGTCTCAAAACATCTCTTCTACCCTCATATGTTTTGTCATAAGGGCCTTGCTCAACGGGGCCGATCGGGCCTCTATAATAGAAATCTGTATCACCTGCTCCACCATGGGGTCTATAATCAACTTCCTTCTGGCGTCCTCTGTCACCTGGCTCAAGTGCCCGGGGTGGTTCTCTCTCGGGACCACTTATTTGTCTCAGCATATTAACTGATTTTCCAGCACCATAGCAGAAACTCTAGAAGGAAAAGAAATACATAGTCCTGAGTATTTAATAGCTGACTCACAATGAAATTATTCAGGATGCTAACAAAATTACCTAACTTGACTTGTGGCATTTGGAGACGTATTCATTTCACTATTGTTTCATTAGAGATCTCTTCTTTAAATTAATACTGGGCCAGAATAGCCAATAAAATGTGAGAAATCACATTTAAGTAGACATTTCAATCAGCTAAACACATTCTGAATGAATTGTCCCAAGGGAAGTTTGGCTAAAGTCTAGAAACTTAAATTGGAAGGTACTGATAACTGCTCATCAGTTGTCTATTTTCACACCCACCATATAAGGTAATTGCTAAAAGTCAGAATTGCACATCATTATGGAAACATTCTCAGGTAGGGTAAGTTTCCAACAGGCTTTGAGTCCCATTTCATGAGAAAACCTAGGCAGCATTTCTCAATGTGTGGCCCAGGGACCCCGAGGGGGATCCCTGAGACAGTTTCAGGGATTCTGTGAGGTCAGACTTTTTTCTACTTCAAAGACCTTAGTCTTTCTCACTCTTCCCTTCTGAGTGTGGAATCTTCTGGGGCTGGAATGACTTCCTCACTCTGACAGCTCATGGACAGTGTGCTCGTGTAGACGTGAATTTTAAATTTTTCTTAGTTTTAATTCCTAATATGGTAAACTATCAATGAACAAAACCACCATAAATAGGAGCTCTTCATGGTCCTCCGTTTTTGTTTGTTTTGTGGGCTTTGGTTCTTAAGAGTACAAAAAGGTCCTGAGAATAAGAAATTTGAAAATCACTGAGCTAGAGAAACTATTTGAAGACAGAAGCAGTAAAAGCCTTTTCCGCAGGCAGATGAATCAAGAGATGATGGGCTTTTGTCAGACACTAGATTATAGGGAGTCCACCCCTTACAATGGTTCAACTTACAACTGTTAGACTTCACAATGGTGAGAAAGTGATACACATTCTGCAGAAACTGTACTTCAAATTTAGAGTTTGGATCTTTTCCTGGGCTAACGATTTCAGGTACGCTCCTCTCTGGTGATGCCGGGCAGGGCAGCTCCCGGTCAGCCGCGCGGTCACAAGGATGAACAACCCCTTCACCTCAATCACTCCTTACCCGCACAGCCATTCTGTCTCTCACTTTCAGTACAATATTCAATAAACGGTGCAAGATATTTGACACTTTACTATAAAATGGGCTTTGTGTTAGATGATTTTGCCCAACTGCAGGCTAACATAAGCATTCTGATCACATTTAAGGCAGGCTAGGCTAAGCTATGACGTCCTGTAAGCTAGGTATTCTATTTTTTTTTTTTTTAATTTTTTTTTTCAACGTTTATTTATTCTTAGGGGGACAGAGAGAGACAGAGCACGAACGGGGGAGGGGCAGAGAGAGAGGGAGACACAGAATCGGAAACAGGCTCCAGGCTCCGAGCCATCAGCCCAGAGCCTGACGCGGGGCTCGAACTCCCAGACCGCGAGATCGTGACCTGGCTGAAGTCGGACGCTTAACCGACTGCGCCACCCAGGCGCCCCTAAGCTAGGTATTCTAAATGCACTTTTGACGTATGGTATTTTCAACTTACAATGGGTTTATCAGGATGTAACCCCGTAAGTCAAGGGAAATCTGCACTACTACACAATTAATGTCACCTAACAAAATCATCCCCCTAAACCTGACTCCTAAAATCACAAGCCCAAAAAAAAACAAAACAGGAACAATTTCAAAATGAATAAAGCATAGTAAATTTTGTACCCTTAGGGAAGATAATCCTTTTTAATTTAATAATTAAAATTGGAAGGTACTAATCGTCTGATAATTGCTCACGTGTTGTGTATATTCACACCCAACATAGAAAGTCAATGCTGCAAATTATTTAAAGTTGTACATTTTAAATAGCTTAATTTCTTTACAGATACAAACTTGGCTTTTCCCATGGCACATCTGGGTTCTTTGTATTTTGTTTTATGTGACAACTACTTCATTAGGGTAAGGGCTGAAAATCAACAATAAGAAAGCTGAAGAGGCTGTGGATGAATGACGAATAATGTTTCTACATAATCAATGTCTGTTCCTGGATCCCCAAACTGTTTCCCAGTACAACACCTTCTTCTACATCCCTGCCTGATTCTGCGCTTAAGCCAATGCCCTTCCCTTCTCAGGGCTGCAAAAACTCAGACTGAAACAAGGCCCCCTTTCTCAAAGAGGACAAAACAACTGATTTCATCTGTATTACTTCAACAAGTTAAAGAACAAATTTAAAAGGGTGTTATTACTCGAAGTCCCTGCCATGACACCCACAATCAAACTTGAGAATCATCTCCTTGCTTATACACGTAAGAATACACACGTAAGTATAAATAAATCCGCATCACTTTAAAATCATCTTTTCATACCATTAAGCATGATTTAGCCTGATTTACCACAGCAAAAAAAAGTCTGCAATTTTAGAACTGCCTTTTTCCTGCAAGTCCTGTTAACAGTCAACAGTGCTGTGTACTAACCAGGACAGCCAGTGCCATAATTATCAGCACGGGAATGTGAAGTAATACTGGCATCTCCTTCATGAGCGCTTTAATAAATTCACCAGCTCCTTTTCCAATGTGTTTCAATGGCTCCGTGACAAAGTTGGTGAACGTAACTGCCAGTGCCTAAAACAAGACATAATAGCAACTTAATTTTTCCCTCAAATGGTTGAGTGCGCAGAACAAGCCAAAATTCGCTGTGCACTGGGATGAAATTATGTTCATAAACTGAAATGCGTTTAATGTGAAATTCATTTGTAACGGAAGTATTTTTTCTAGAGCAAAGGTTTATTATTAGCAAAATGACGGTAAAAACACTAACTTTTAATAAATACAAGGGATTTTTGACTTTGTATAAGTAATTTTGACAAAATGTGTTCTATACCTTTGTTGGTGGGACCAACCAAATAGGGTTGACTAACAAGAGCTCATAGTATTTTTGGCATGGGTCATCCTTATAGGTCCATGAACTTCTAAACACTTCTATTTAGAGAAACAGACAAAACACTGAGTCATTAAAAAAAAAAAAGTTGCATTTCATTCCCAAAGAAGACATTTTGGTTTTGTCCCTGTCCCTGCCGCCAACCAATTTTAACTGCTGTACAAATAGACTCCCTGTAACACTGATTTAAAAAGTTTTCACCTTATGCCCAAAATGTTTAAAAATCCCCTCAAATTATATGAGTCTTATGCAGAGAAAACATACTTTATGAAAATTTCTAAACAGTAAACATTAAAAACTGTTCTTTATACATACAAATGAGTCCAAGGAAAACGGGAAATCAGAGATCGCTGGATTATGTGGTAGTTAATATCCTGGCTGTGATGCTGTGTTGCTATAGTTGTGGAAGATGGTTCCACTGGGGATAATGGGGGAAGGGGGCACAGGATCTGTTTTACTTCTCACAACTACGTGTGCATCTAGAATTATCTCAATAAAATTTCAAGTTTTATTTATTTTGAAAGAGATAGCATAAGTGGGAGTGGGGCAGAGAGAGAGAGACAGAGAGAGAGAGAGACAGAGAGAGAGAGAATCCCAAGCAGGCTCTGGAGAGGAAGAGAGAGAGAATCTCAAGCAGGCTCCAAGCTGCTAGCGCACAGCCTGCTTGGGATTCTCTCTCTCTGCCTCTCTCTGTCCCTTCTCCACTTGTTTGCTCTCTCTCTCTCTCCCTCAAAATAAACAAACATTAAAAAAAGAAACCAATTCTTACTTTACAAAATAAAGAACGTTAGTTCTCCCAATTTTTCTAAATGTATGTACACAGTACATTGCATACTAGCCTGGGCTAGAGGATATATTCACTTGTCTCCTGCAGCCAGGAAGCAAGGCTGGATTGGTTTAGTTCCCATAACTTTTGAAGAAACGCTAATTTGGACACCCTGTTTTGTACAATCTGCCGAGAGTCTATTCTGGGTCAGCTATTACAGACGTGCATTTATAAAGTGCCTTTGAACACTAAACCATTCCTATTGCTAGATATACAGAAGTAAAGACAGTCACATTAGTGAGAATGTTTATAAAGTCTGTGAGATTAAAAAAAAAGTCAAATAATTTTCCTCTTATTTAAAAAATGTATAGTAAAGTTACAATATAAGGTTTCATAAGTCATTATCAGGAGATTAAGTCTAAGCTGGATATTAATTTATATAAACACGATTCACTTCTTTAATAAACATGCCGAACCCTCTTCCTAAGGACTAGATGAACGACATGAGCACAGGCTCCATCACAGTCTAATGGAGAAGACAGGTGACACTGGAGCCGGCAAAGACAGTTCCTATTCCTTCCCTGTGATGTTACATGAGCACAGGTGTCACGGTCTGAAACCCAACGCTTCTGGCATGTTCTTCTGATACTGAAGATTCATTTGGTCATGGGAAGCGTCTTTCCGGCATTTTATCATTTCTCTGTAATTACTAATATGTTCTCTCCTTCTCAGAAATTCTACTCAAAATAAGGCCCAGTGAACCAACACCTTACCCCAGAGACTTCCAATCCAGTCCATCTTCTCAGCACACACGTTGTTCAACGGCTCCATCTTGGCAACCTCGGCCTGATGCTGTGCGAAGGCTAGCTGACCAACACCAAGAAGGAGCTGTGAGCGGCCGCTAACAGGAGGTTATGTCTACATATCCAAAACCTTACTTCAAAGAGTGTCTGTACCAGACCCCAGACTGTTCACATTTTTTTCGATACAAAAAAAAACCGTATTATTTTAAAATAGTAGCTCTTTTCAGTTCATGGCAAAGCACAGTCTCTTTCTCTTTTTAATTAATTTTTTTTTAACATTTATTTATTTTTGAGAGAGACAGAGAAAGACAGAGCATGAGCAGGTGAGGGGCAGACAGAGAGGGAGACACAGAATCTGAAGCGGGCTCCAGGCTCTGAGCTGTCAGCACAGAGCTGGAAGTGGGGCTCGAACCCACGAACTGTGAGATCGTGACCTGAGCTGAAGATGGACGCTTAACTGAGTCACCCAGGTGCCCTCAAAGCACAGTCTTAATACAACAAGTGAGGATAAAGAATTATAGTTTCCTTCTTTGTACATACTTTTGATGAGAAAGGAAAACCTTTGTACTAAAAAGATTGTTTTAAAAAATTAGTTTAAGGGGCACCTGAGTGACTCAGTCGGTTAAGCGTCCAACATCAGCTCAGGTCATATCTCACGGTTCAGGAGTTCGAACCCCATATCGGGCTCTGCTGACAGCTCAGAGCCTGGAGCCTGCTTCCAATTCTGTGTCTCCCTCTCTCTGTGCCCCTCCCCCACCTCTCTCTCTGTCTCAAAAATAAATATTAAAAAAAAATTTTTAAATATCAGTTCAAATATAATTCACAGCACGTCCCAAAATATATACATTAAATAACTACTTCTCATTTTCTTTTTACAATTCACAACAAAGTGTTTTACTCTGGATGATTTTCAGTACAAATGGTCCATATAAAGATACTATATCTTTTTATATAAAAGCCCTGGGGGGAATCACCAAGATAACAATATTCAACCAAACTTTCTTCCTTTAATCTGTGAAGAATTAGTTCTAGAAGCTGCAGAACTTAGAGCAAAAAGTTAAGGATGTATCACAGTGACTTAAATCAGATAAATGCATCGAAAACACTTTGCTACCTGACTCACCCTGCGAAAACGATCTAAAATTGCCCTTCATTGGTTATGCTATTTTGGCAAGAAGAATAGTGCTTCATTTGACTTTCTGTATTCAGTATGATCCCAATTTTGAAAGAACTGAAGTTTATTTAAAAATTTTTTTTTTATGTTTTATTTTTGTTGATGATGTGTCTACCATCAACATATCGCTTTCATATTCAGAAAATAACCGAACTTTTAAAAAATAATCTTTTGATATCTTTTCTAGCAAAGAATAAAAGGACATACCCTAAATTACCTACATAAAATTTTAAACAATCTACCTAGCTTTATTCTGATTTAGCTGCCCAGCTGCCACCGTCAGGAACTGGGCTGTGAGGACGAGGACCACGCCAGCTGGTCAAGGACCCAAAACACCAGGTGCAGGTGAGCAGCTGCCAGTTTCCTCCCCCGCCTCATCTCCAACCACTGCCTCCAGCCCTCAGGAAGGTTATGTATCAGGTCTTGATGCACGGTCTTCTTCTATTATGAAATGACATCTGACGTTTTAAAGCCTCCCGCGTATTTAATACCTTGTATAAATACATCCAATTCCATCCCAAACTGACGAGAAAACTGATGAATAAAACCCGTCTCAGCTGGGTGTACCAATGCACATAGGTCCACAGCTCGGTAGCCACCAGTGCCACGATGCAGAGCAGACACAGAAGCACCTCAAAAACAGGAAGAAGGGGAAAGCAAAGTTACTGCCACACCATCCTCCCCACCAGAAAATGGGAACTGTCAACAGAGACCAAAGAACCGGACTCCTAGGCCGAATCGTGTGTACTCTTCTGCCGCACGCTCCTCAGTACAGCAGGAGGGTCTCCATACAGGCTCCTAACAATCATGGTGGAGATTTTAAGGGATTTTTAAAGCTGAGCTGTTACTTACGTCCCCCTCATCCCATCTTACCATCAACACATTATACGGATCCACTCCAAAAGAGTCTTCAAATCGCCACTTCCATGTTTCAAAATCATGAAGCTTAAAATTAATTAAAATATCACTTAGTGCATCATCCAAGGCTCCTGGCTTCCAATCCTCTCCACTGAGAAACTTCTGTATTTCTAACAAGGTTTGTCTTCTTAGGATAATCTCAGCATCATAATGCATATCACCTTTGTTTTCTTCAGGCTGAATTAAATTTGCCAAAAACAAACAACAGAAGAGAGAAACATTTTAAGACAACAGCCAGTCTGGAACTAAATATGTATGTGATTCTTATTTCACATGTATAAAATAAGGATAATACTATCCACCTATTTTTCTCACACACAAACCAGAGATTTTGTTCTATAAAGTCACCTCGGACGCTAGTCAACAAATACTGAACCATGGATCCTACAGGAAATACACGGTCAGGTTCCAAACACATTTTCATCAGCCTGTCAATGCATAGCCCTTTAATGTGTGTTTCTACTTAAAGATACCTCATTTAATGTTTTTGATTAACACTTAACTCACAGCCAACAGCACTGTAACTCATGCCCCAACGAAGCTTATCTCACACGCATATTTTTCTCTGTAAGGCACATCCCAGCCTTCATGTGCTCGGAGGCACTGGACAGGATTTTTCTTGGGAATTTTTTTTGAGAGTGCATGAGTAGGGGAGAGGGGCAGAGGGAGAGAGGGAGAAATCTAAAGCAGGCTACGTGTGATCTCGCAGTCTGTGAGTTCGAGCCCGTCAGGCTCTGTGCTGACAGCTCAGAGCCTGGAGCCTGCTTTGGATTCTGTGCCTGCCTCTCTCTTAATGTTTAAATAAACATTAAAAAAAAAAAAATTAAAGCAGGCTACACGCTCAGCATGGAGCCTGATACGGGGTTCGATCCCACAACCCCATGAGATCATGACCTGAACCAACAACAAGAACTGGACACTTAACTAAGCCACCCAGGTGCCCCTAATCTTGGGCATTGTTTTAAACAGCCAAATAACAACATCAGCCTAAGTGTGAAATATGTGGCACTAAATAAAGCATGAAAAAGTAATTGTTTATAGTCTGAGAACTGAAACAAGGCAAAACACAGCATTGCGCAGCCTCAGCTGGGAATGGGTGCACCAGACAATTCAAATGCTGTGCTGCTCTGTGCATGTCTGAGCAACACAAAAGCTCTGCAAGGATTAACTCTGGGGTCACAAAAGAAGTTCAGTGTGTACACAAATTCGCACATATGGAATCCACAAATAACGAACATGAGCTGTTTACTTTAGGATTCATTTATGACTTTCCATCTGACTGAATTTTCAAAAGTCCTAAAATATGCAGTAATACAAAAGAGAAAAAGAATCTCGAAAAACAGCCCAACTGGAGTTTCTATGAACATGCATATTTTTTTTTAAATTTTTTTTTTAATGTTTCTTTATTTCTGAGACAGAGAGAGAAAGAGCAGGAGTGGGGAAGGGGCAGAGAGAGAGGGAGACACAGAATCCGAAGCAGGCTCCAGGCTCTGAGCTGTCAGCACAGAACCCAACACGGGGCTCAAACTCACAAACCATGAGATTATGATCTGAGCAGAAGTCAGCTGCTCAACTGACTGAGCCACCCAGGCGCCCCTGAACATACATATTTATAACTTTTTATTAGCATGTATTCAGGTTAGCAAAATCATTACAAACATTTTACTTTCATTAACCAGTTAACACAAATAGAATATTCTTTTTTTCCAAGAATACAGATATTTATATAAAAAGAAAATATAAAATCAGAAGAAAACAAAGTGTCATGTAGTATCACAAGTCGTCACTGAGCTAAAAAAGCAGTCATCGATTACTATTTTTAAAAAACACTACATTAAATATTTCCATCGTAGGTATTTTCTGCCTTCATCTGTGTCCTCACCCCACACACTTGTAAGACTTGAATTAAATGGTGCATGTATGAGAACATCTGCTTTTTCACTTCCAAAATAAGGTGGGATGATTAAATATTCATCTAACATTCTTTTCCCCTTTAAACTTTTCTTGATGTTTAGGGGCACCCGGGTGGCTCAGTCGGTTAAGTGTCCAACTTCAGTTCAGGTCATGATCTTGCAGTCCATGAGTTCAAGCCCCGTGTTGGACTCTGTGCTGACATATCAGAGCCTGGAGCCTGCTTCGGATTCTGTGTCTCCCCCTCTCTCTGCCCCTCCCATGCTCACTCTCTGTCTCTCTTGAATGAAAGAAAAACATTAAAAAAAAAATTCACTTTTCTTGATGTTTTGAATCTCCAGAGTGAAAACAATGACTCTAAAAACTGGAATCCTAACATTAATTATGAACAATATGCACATGATATGCAATTCTACAAAGTAGTACTTGACATAGTAAAAAGCTTCCGCGATGGGGGGAAACTACTTAAAAAACATTGTTGTCTTTCTCAACACAGAATGATCTTACATCACAAGAATGAGAAAGTGTGTAAGTGGTAGAAAACAAGGGCCAGCATAGAATTTCCTTGCCAAGTCATTTCCAACCATTTAGTAAAGTTCAAAGAGCAAATTTAAAGCACCTCCTCCCATGTGAAATAAATAATGAAAAGATCCACCACACTGATGAATATCACATCAATACTCACAAGTCCGAGCTTCCTGGCTTCAATTAAAATTTTATTTAAGTATCTCCTAAAAACAGGATTGCTCTCACTTTCATAGTCTTCCCTCTTTTTCTTTTCACACTCACTGATCTGTAATCACAGAATAAATTCAACATTAGTTAGCATCAAAGTTTAATGTAAGGGTCAAGTTTCTAGCCTAGAGATCCCATCAAGATCAAGGTAGGAGCTTGTGATTATCAACTATATGAAAATGTAGAACTTCCTACTTTCTGTGGGTTCTCTTTGCAAAGGGCAGGAAGGCAACAAATGAGAAACACGCGTTCAGCACTTGGCTCTGGCAATTTTAAAGCTAAAAATCATGAAGCAAGGAGGCAGAGATGTGGATGAGCAGAACATCTAGGACCATCTGCCTCTTCCCAATTCCAAAGTAATGATTCAATGAACAAAGGAACAAAAGAAGAAAGGAAGAGAATAAGGAACAGAGAGAGAAACCATACAAGAGGAAGCCAGAAGCTGAAATGAAGGGCCCAGCAAGGAGTTTCTTGAATGTGCATATTACTTTTGGCCTTTTATCAATTTTTCCTGTAAATGATCGATCATCCCCAACTCTATTTATGGGCTGCTTCAGAAGGGCAGGAACATGGCTTCTCCAGAGTGTCCTACACATGGCAACCCCTCAGCACGTAATTCATCATTCAGATTTCCTCTGAACCTAGCTCTACTGACACCACAGTGGTCAAGTTGCTAGGTGAGGGTAGTACCTATCTTATAGACATTAGAACCTGTGATAAGCAACTTTTATTTTCTAATTGAGTGTGGACCATGAGTTGAGTTAGCATGGAAACGGGCTTCAGATGATAAACAGAATAACCGAGCGTTACACTCAGACTTAGGATAGAAGGACACTTGAGAAGTCATGTGGCAGCTTCCTCTGCTTGCAGGCAAGGTTTAAAAACCTTTTAAATTTCTCTTTAAGAGAATGTGTGGGTTTTTTTGTTTGTTTTTGTTTTATTTTGAGACAGGGAGCAAGAGCATGTGCATGAGCGGGAGAGGGGGAGAAGGAGAGAGAGAATCCCAAGCAGGCTCCACGCTGTCAGCACAGAGCCTGGCTTGGGGCTCCACCCCACAGACTGAGATCATGACCTGAGCCGAGACCAAGAGTCAGACACTTAACCAACTGAGCCATCCAGGCATCCAAAAGGGAATGTTATAATTTTTTTAACGTTTATTTTTGAGAGAGAGACAGAGAGAGAGAGAGAGGGCCAGAAAGAGGGAGACAGAGAATCTGAAGCAAGCGTCGTACAGTGAATACAGAGCCCGATGTGGGGTTTGAAGTCACGAACTGTGAGATCATGACCTGAGCCAAAGATGGCCACTTAACTGACTGAGCCACCCAAGCGCCCCAAAGACAATGTTTTTTAAAATAAGAACTCAAGGGGCACCTGGGTGGCTCAGTCGGTTGAGCGTCCGACTTGGGCTCAGGTCATGATCTCAGGGTCTGTGAGTTCGAGCCCCACGTCGGGCTCTGTGCTGACAGCTCAGAGCCTGGAGCCTGCTTCGGATTCTGTGTTTCCCTCTCTGCCCCTCCCCTGCTCATGCTCTGCCTCTCTGTCAAAAATAAATAAACATTAAAATAAATAAATAAATAAAAATTAAAAGAATAAGAACTCAAGACTCCATTTTGCCAATCATATTTCTACAATTTTGAGCCCATGTTGCAAAGAATGGAATAAAAAATTTCTGTAAAAAGGCATTTCTGCATTTCCTAGTGTGCAGCCAAACAAACTCAATGATACTACAAAACACAACTAAACTGAGGCAAATCTTATCCAAGCATTACTTTACCGGCATTGGGTGACACAGCATTCACAGCCGGTTAGCACCACAGCAGTGCTTACAGATCCATAATCGAGATCTCTGTGTCTCCATTCACAAGCTCCCCCAGTGTCTCAAGCTGGAAACCTCTGTCCTTCACTCCATCCCTTTCCCTTCTCCCTCAGCTACCCAAATTTGCCTATTCCACCTTGAAGAAGTCCCACATTTCCCTCTTCAACCCTTGTCACTGCCTTGGTTGGAGCACTGAGCACTGCTGGGCCCCTGTCACCCCCTCTCCTTCCAAGGCCTCTCCATGGGGCCACCAGCTCATGGTCTCCACAGCCAAGAGGTTGGTTCCCACCCCACAACACACATTCAAACCCTTAATAATAGTGACTTATTTCCTTTCTCATCATCTCTACTTCATCTCACAAATAAAAGGACTGAATAAATGAAGGAACAGCTACCACACACTAAATTATAATAATCCCTTATATTTGCAAGAGTAATTCTTATGCTCATCAGATGATCATAGGCCCATTTCTTCGTGGGCTACATTTGTCATGAGTCTATGACCAAGCACGGTGACAGAGAATCAAAAATGACTAAAACAGGGGTGCCTGGCTGGCTCAGTCAGTAGAGCATGGGACTCTTGATCTCGGGATTGTAAGTTCAAGCCCCATATTGGGTGTAGAAATTACTTAAAAATAAAAAAATAATAATAGGGGCACCTGGGTAGTTCAGTCGGTTAGGCGTCCAACTTCAGCTCAGGTCATGATCTCACGGTTCGTGGGTTTGAGCCACGCATCGGGCTCTGTGCTGACAGCTCAGAGCCTGGAGCCTGCTTCGGATTCTGTGTCTCCCTTGCTCTCTGACCCTCCCCCACTCGCACTCTGTCTCTCAAAAAAAAAATAAAACATTAAAAATAATAAAATAAAATCTTAAAAAAGTAAATAAAACATTCTTGATCCCAAGAAATATTCATCTCTGAGGGCTGATGGGGGGTGGGAGGGAGGGAAGGGTGGGTGATGGGTATTGAAGAGGGCATCTTTTGGGATGAGCACTGGGTGTTGTATGGAAACCAATTTGACAATAAATTTCATATATTTAAAAAAAAAAGAAATGTTCATCTCATAAAGAAATAATTACAACATGGTGAAATAAATGTTATTATAGGAAAATAAAAGTACTATTTTTAAAAAAGTTCAGAATAACTAAAAAAAATTATATATCAATTGTACAGTACACAGAAGCATATATAATGTTAGCAAATATAGGAAACAGCAATTAAACATACTATGAATATAAAATTCATGAATTAAAAAAAATTCTAACCTTATGAGTTAAAGAATCAAGTTTGCTATAACATTCCGACAATTCATCAGCACATGACAAGTCAGGACTGACATCTTTTTTCTCTGATACATCATATTTCACCTAAAGCAAAACAGAGATTTTTATTTCCTTTATAAAACCTATAGTTAAGACTAAAACTTATAGTTAAGTTGTAAAACCTATAGTTAAGACTAAAATTTGACTTCATTTTATGACTTTGTTATATTCTTCAATTGTATTGAACCATCAAAAAAGAAAGAGTCTCAAATTTCTATACTAAGAGCTAAAATCAAATTAGTTGCTGCTTAATGGGCTTTACGTTCCAATTCAAAACAAAAATAACCAGGTGGGATTGAAATCATTTTAGATTAAGCAGGTCAGGGAGATAATCTGCACGGCTACTAGTCACTGATACACAATTGTCACAGCTCTGTGAAAAACAGCAATCGAAGTGGACTATTTCCAGTATAGACCTGGGAAGGTCTTACATACACACACGCTTTTCTTTTTCTTTTAATACCTGAGATTTTCTCATTGTTCCTGAAGCAGCATCATAGTTAAGCATGTCTGTGGGATCAATCCAGTCATCATCAGAAGCATAACCAGTTATAAGCCACAGACATTCACAAAGGAGCAGAGAATACAGCATCCTGCATGAAGGCTAAAAAAAAAAAAAATTAATAGATATAATGAAACAGAATTATTTTTAGAAGACATGGTTTTGTAATAAAGGCTATCTACTTCCTTCTAGTGCTAAGATAATGCTTTCTTTCTGAATAATAACTGAAATAAAAATACTCAGCAAAATGGTATTCACATATAAACATATACACACATATTTTTGCCAAGACAAAAAGAAAGTAAGAATTTTTCATAAGACTCAGAAGAATCCGATTCCCAGGTTTATATCCAAGGAATGAAAATACCTATCCACACAAAAACTGATACACAAATGTTTATAGCCACATTATTCACAATAGCCAAAAAGTAGAAACAATTCAAATGTCTATCAACTGATGGATAACTAAAATGTCATCTAGCCATACAAAGGAATCTTATTAGGCCATGGAAGGAATCAAATACTGATAAGTGCTACAATATGGATGAATCTTGAAAACACTATGCTATGTGAAAGAAGTCAGCCACCCAGGACCATAATATGATTCCATTTACGTGAAATGGCCAGAACAGGAAAATCTAGAGAGACAGAAAGTAGATTAGTAGGTCCTCAGGGCTGAGGATATAACAGAGGGTTGGTAGTTAAAGGATACAGGGCTTCTTTCTAAGGTGATGAAAAATGATCGAAAACTCACTGTGGTAATGGTTGCAATTATCTGTGAATACATTAAAAACCGCTGAGTCGTGCTCTTTAAATCGGTGAATTATATACAGTATGTGAATCATTTATCAGTAAAACTGCTTTAAGATAAACAGGTATTTAACCAAACCCTCTCCCCCCAATTTTTTTTAACACATGGAAAATTAGAAAGGTATAAAATTAAGATTCAAATGAGGTGACTAAACTCCCAAACCTTTCAGAGAAAGTAACCTGCTTCAGCTAAGCCTCGGCAGAAACACTGTCAAATCATTTTTTTTTAAGTTTATTTATTTATTTATTTATTTATTTATTTATTTATTTATTTATTTAACGTTTATTTATTTTTGGGACAGAGAGAGACAGAGCATGAACGGGGGAGGGGCAGAGAGAGAGGGAGACACAGAATCGGAAACAGGCTCCAGGCTCCGAGCCATCAGCCCAGAGCCTGACGCGGGGCTCGAACTCACGGACCGCAAGATCGTGACCTGGCTAAAGTCGGACGCTTAACTGACTGCGCCACCCAGGCGCCCCTATTTATTTATTTTGAGAGAGGGAGGGTGTGGGAGGGGCAGAGAGAGAGAGAATCCCAAGCAGGCTCCACAGCAACAGCACGGAGCCCAATGTGGGACTCAAACCCACAAACCTTGAGATCAGGACCTGAGCCAAAATCAAGAGTTGGATGCTCAACCAACTGAGCCACCCAGGTGCCCCAAATCATTTCAATACTTAATACCTCTTCTATTCAACACTGTCCAATACATAAACAACAAATTTAAACTTAAATTACATTAATTAAAAATTCAGTTACTCAATCATGCTAGCAGCATTTCAAGTGTTCACACACCCACAGGGGGCCTGTGCCTGCCAGTACAGACACAGAACAATTCCATCACTGCAGAAAGTTCTGTTGGACACCTTATCTTATACCTACTATGAATAAAAATCAAATAAGAGAATTCTAAGATGAGAAAGCCCTGGGTTTATAGTCTACCTGTAGAAATAAAGTAGCTCCAGGCTAAATTAAACACTTCTTTGTGCTCCCCGAGTGCTCTCTTTATTCTTCCAGCACAACACACAACAAAATCAGCCACTTATTGGCCAATCTCTTCCACTGGCACAGTGGCTGCCCATCTTGGCTGTGTGTTATGAATCACCTGACAAGCTTCTAAAAATCCCAATCTTCTGGCCACATCTCAGGCCAATTAAATCAGAATCTCTTAAATGTGGGACCCAGGCACTGGAATTTTAAAGCGCCTCAGGTTGTTTCAATACGCAGCCAGGGTAGAAAACCACTGTGCTATAAAGTGAACTTTTCCAGGGGAAGGTATCAGAATTCACCTTCCTAATGGCTCTCCATCTTGTCCCCTCCACCTCTCCAAGCCCAAGGCCTAGCCCAGTGGCTGGTGCATGAGATACCCAGTAAGTGTTAAGCTGCAAATGGTCAAAGCCATACAGGGATTCACAAGGTTTTAGAGGTTTAGAGGCTTCAGAGGCCAGTCTCTGACTGGAAGACACGGGCACGATTTCATGGAGGAATGGGGTGTGGGAAATAGACCGGGAAGTGTGCAAGGTAAGGGAGGCAGAGGAGCAAAGTGAACCTTCGAAACCATCAGAGGATGGACATGGTGGGAGATAGACAGGAAGATGGCGGGATGGCAACGCTGTAGTGACAATGCTGATGTGAAAAGTTATGGCCAGACTTCTCGGCTAATAGTTCTCAAAGGCATGGGAGCTACATTTGGGGAAGATGAAGGTAGTACTAAGTGTACAGAATGAGGGGGAAAAGCTGGATTCTGAGAGTCCTCCAAGGAGGCTGAAGTAGCAAAAGGATGCTGAATCACATCCTGAAGATTGGCTATACATACAGGCCTCAGCTACTGAACGCACAAAAGAGAAGAAAGATGGCAGGCATGACCAAGATTTCAAGGCTGACCAACTACAAAAACATGGTATTATTAACCTCAAAAAGAAATTGAGAATGAGAACATGGTTTTGGTGGAAAGTCAGGCATTCATTTGTACAGCATTTACTAAATACCTACTGGATACTGGGCACTGTCTTATGTGACAGGGATACCAAGACACTAGACCGGCCACGATTTGTTAAGAAGCTACATGGAGGGAGGAGCACACGGGGATGGGGGACAGGATGGGACAGTAACTTGACCAAAAAATAAATATAATTTCAGGTAGTGATACGTGCTGTGAAAAAAATAAAGGGGGACAATGGTATGGATGAGTTAGGAAATGTTGAGTATTTTAGGGAAGGTCTCTGAGGAGATTAAAGATGGCCACAAATGCTGTCAAGTCCCCAGAGAGAGATGGAGTTTATTTTCCCTCCTCCCAAATCTGGGCTAACCTTGTGACCACTGTCAACCGAGAAGAGAGGAAGAACTGATACAAAAGCATTTATTTTGGGCTTAGAACTATAATTTGGGGAGAAGCCCAAATTGTGGCCCCACTGCAGGGAAAAAGGGTTTTTTTTTTAATTTTTTTTTTTACGTTTATTTATTTTTGAGACAGAGAGAGACAGAGCATGAATGGGGGAGGGTCAGAGAGAGAGGGAGACACAGAATCCGAAACAGGCTCCAGGCTCTGAGCTGTCAGCACAGAGCCCGACGCGGGGCTCAAACTCACAAACCGTGAGATCATGACCTGAGCCGAAGTCAGAAGCCCACCCAACTGAGCCACCCAGGCACCCCGAAAAAGGGGTTTTTATAAGAAAAAGGAGGAAACAAAATACCTTACATCAGTTGTTTCCCAAGTATTGTAACTGGGAGATACTATTACAATTTATAATTCATTGGCTTTCTAGGTATATGGTATTAGTTGCTAGCAAAGTCCCTTTTGCAGAGTGACCAATTTTTGTTAAAAATACAGATACAGCAGTCAGGTGCTCAGTCATATGCCCTTGCCCAGTTCAACAGTGGAATGCAATTCCTGTTTCAAAAACAGAATGAATGGGGCACCAGAGTGGCTCTCGGTTGAGCATCTGACTCTTTGAGTTCAGCTCAGGTCATGATCCCAGACTTGAGCCCCAGACGGACCCTGCTTAAGATTCTTTCTCCACCCCAGTCCCTCTCCCCCCCACCCCTTGCATTCTCTCTAAACAATGAAGAAAATAAATAAATAAAAACAGGATGAAGTTTCAGTCACAAAATGAAGTCTCTTATGCACAAATGTTTTACACAGGTTCACAATATTTAGCCAAAATATTGTGGCAGAAGTGATGCTGTGTTGGTTCTGGGCCGGGCCTGGCCTGGCCTATATGACACCCAGCTGCTTCTACTTTATCACTTTGGAACACCTGCTCTTGGACCTCAGCTGCCATACTGTGAGAAGACCTAGCCACATGGAGAGGCCATGTGTTGGGACACGCTAAGCTCCCAGCTGGCAACCAACATCAATGGCCAGCCATGTGAATGAGCCGTCTTGGTAGTTCCAGTCCAATCCCACAGTATTGGACCTGTGACCCAGCCAACATCATGTGGAATAAAAGAGCTACACAGATGAGTCCAGTCAAGCCCCATAAGCCTACAGAATCATAAGAATAAAATGTTTAAATGCCTCTAAACTTTGAGGTGGTTTGTTACACAGCAGTAGATAACCACAACGACATTTAAGCAGAAAAATGGTAAGAAGCTAACCTTAGAAGACTTGGGAAAAGAACATCTAGAGAATGGGCATAGCAAGCATAAAGATCAGAGTGGGGAGAAAATTTGAAGCATTCAAAGAGCAGGAAGGTCAAGGTGCACAGTACACCGTACTCCAAAGCACTCTCTAGACTCCTACTTCTGGCCAAGATGAAGTAGCAGGGGACAAATGTACTCTCCTGCCTGAAAAACCAAAACCTCTGCACAAAATCTATGAGACAACAATCTTCAAGACATTGAATACTAGGTGAGCAAGGCTAATTGTCTTTGAAAAATGGGAAATGGGCAACTGGGTGGCTCAGTCAGTTAAGCGTCCAACTTTGGCTCAGGTCACGTTCTCAGAGTTTATGAGTTTGAGCCCCGTGTTGGGCTCTGTGCTGACAGCTCAGAGCCTGGAGCCTACTTTGGATTCTGTGTCTCCCTCTCTCTGTCCCCCACCCCACTCTCTCTCAAAAATAAATAAAACATTTAAAAATTTTTTAATTAAAAAAAAAAAAGAAAGAAAAATGGGAAACAAACACAGACAGTCCTTCCATTGCCCCAGCTTACTGTCTTAACAGTTTCCAGGCCATGAGCACAGGGAGGGGGAACTCAGGCAGAGCCCAGAAAACAGAGGAAACAGAGCTGAGTATCTGGGGGGACCAAGGCAGAGAAAGCTGCAGAGAGACAGAACCCCTTTGTTATGTGCAGAGGGTCCCTGCCACATAATAAAGGATATCTGGTCTTTGACCACAGTTCCTCCAAATGCCCTAGAGATTTCCTGAGTGATGGCAGTGTCTGTGATGAGGTGCTAATGAGGTGACTACGTTGGGCCCAAGGTAGCTTCAAGGTGGAGGATGGTCATCAGAAAGACCAAGCACAGGATTAGAGGGTTGGAACTTTCATCCATCCAACCTCAGGGGAGGGAAGGAAAGTGGAGACTGATTTCAATCACATGGCCAATGACTTAATCAGCCATGCCCTGCATCTGGCTCTGCACCAACAGTGCAGAGACTGCTTGGGCTTCTCTCTCTCCCTTCACCCAAATCATGCTCGCTCGTGTGTGCTCTCTCTCTCTCTCAAATAAACTTAAAAAAAAATTAAAAAATAAACATGAGTAAAAAATTTAGGAAAATCGTAATTGAGAAAATAAAGCCAAAAGTTAGTTCTTTGAAATGACTAAAAAAGTTTGATATACCTATAGTAAGATTAATGAAGAAAAAGAGAAGCCCCTCCCCCAAATCAAAAATGAAACAGGATAAACTTACTCCTGATTAAAACACTTAGCAAACCACGAATAAAAGAAAACTGCCAGATAGAGTACTACAGGCAAACACTACACTTGATAAATACTGAAATCTTTCCCTCTGAGATCAAGGAGACAAGGGAAAACCTCTGGAAGGTTTCTGGGATATTGACAGTGTTCTAGTTCTTTTTTTTTTTTTTTTTTTTTAACATTTATTCATTGAGAGATGGGGAGAGACAGAGCATGAGTTGGGGAGGGGCAGAGAGAGAGGGAGACACAGAATCCAAAGCAGACTCCAGGCTCTGCCTGTCAGCACAGAACCCGAATCGGGGCTCAATACCATGAACCAAGGGATCATGACCTCAGCTGAAGTCACTCAACAAATGAGCCACCCAGGTGCCCCAACAAGTGTTCTAGTTCTTAATCTAGATAGTAGTCACATAGGTGTATGCTTTTTAAAAATTTGATAAGAACATTAATATTTTAGACATTTTTCTGTATATGTATTTCAGATTTTACAAAAGCCTTTTCTAAAATGGGAAAGAATGAGATACCGTTATGGTCTGAACTGTATACCTCTAAAATTCATACGATGAAATCCTAAACCCCAGTTTCACAGAATATGACTGTATTTGGAGATAGTGTCTCTAAAGAGGTAATTAAGTCATAAAGAGGTCATTAGCATCAGCCCTAATCCAATATGACTGGTGTCCTTATAAGAAGAAGAAATCTGGACACAGGTCAGAGAGAAGATAGGAGGACACAGGAAAAAGGCAGCCATCCACAGGCCTAGAGAGGCCTCAGAAGAAACCAACTGTGCCGACAACCTGATCTCGGATTTCTAGTGTCCAGAATTGTGAGAACATAAACTTCTGTTGTTTAAGCCACCAATCTGTGGAATTTGGTGGTATGTGGTACAGCAAACTAACACAGATTTCTTCAGACATAAAAAGACTAAGAAAGATTCCAACCCACAGACTCTTGATACGTTAAAGAAGTTTAACCTCAATGAGAAAAGGTGTGAATAAAAGAAACAATAATGAGCAAAGGAACTGGTCAAATATACTAATTTTTTTTTTTAACGTTTTTATTTATTTTTGAGACAGAGAGAGACAGAGCATGAACGGGGGAGGGGCAGACAGAGAAGGAGACACAGAATCCGAAGCAGGCTCCAGGCTCTGAGCCATCAGCCCAGAGCCTGAGGCGGAGCTCGAACCCACCGACCGTGAGATCGTGACCTGAGCTGAAGTCGGACGCTTAACCGACTGAGCCACCCAGGCACCCCTCAAATATACTAATTAAGTAAACCACTAATAAAAACAAAACACCCACAACTCACTCTTTTTACCCCACAACTTTTTATGTTTAAAAATGTAAAACTGGGGAGCCTGAGTGGCTCAGTCAATTAAGTGTCCAACTCTTGATTTCAGCTCAGGTTATGCATGATCTCATGGTTCGTGGGATCAAGCCTGACCTCAGGCTCTGTGCTGACAGTACAGCGGCCTGCTTGGGATTCTCTCTCTTGCTCACTACCTCTCTGTCCCTCCGCCACTTGCTTGCTCGCTCTCATCCCCCCCCCCCCAGTGTAAATGTAAAAAAAATGTAAAACCCAAATACGAAGTAAAATAACAGTGAGAAAGGTATCCTAGGATCCCTGTCACGCTCTAGAGACTGTTAGAAATACTGGATGACTGTATACTTTATTGGGGGGGGGGGGCAGGAGGAGTTAAACTAAGGAATAAAGCCTTGAGAAGGCCCAAACACAAAAGAAAACACTTAAGACTAATAAGCACGGTAGAAGACTAGCTAAAAAATGCAATGTGTAGAAACTGAGAGGAGCTTAATTTGAAAGAGGCATTAGTCAACTGTTAATAAATACTTCAAAGAAGCTGAGAAAAATAAAGTCTGGGGGAAAAAACACACAGGATTGCTTAATTCGTTGGTCATCTGCAAAATGACTTTCACAGACTAATAGGTAGAAACCTAATTCTCAGCAGTGAAGAACTAGGTAGGTGACAAAGGGCATCTCTGAATGGAGCAGAAGCTCTGAGAAGATGGCAGTGTACAAAATCAAGTCTACAGAAAAGGCTTTTCATAGGCAACAAGATTTTACCCTCCTTCATAAACAGAAATGAATAAAGAGGAATGGAAATAAAGGTTCTAAAGCAAAAAGAAGAGAAGCTGACAGAGTTCACATTATTACATGTATCAAGAAGATGGTGAAATGATCCACTAGGAAGCCAGGAATGTCACTGGGTGAGGAAGCTGGGATGCAGGAATGGAGATTTGGGAAAACAGCTCTATAGGGAGCATTATGTAAAGGGAGATGAATCAAACACCTTTCAAGCAGGGGCACCTGGGTGGCTCAATCGGTTAAGCACCCAACTTCAGCTAAGGTTGTGAGTTCAAGCCCCACGTTCGGCTCTCTGCTCTCAGCGCAGAGCCTTCTTTGAATCCTCTATCTCCCTCTCTCTCTGTCCCTCCCCTGTGCACGCTCTCTCTCTCAAAAATAAATAAACATTAAAAAAAAAAAAGCCACTTCTTAAAAAAAAAACCACAACCTTTTGAGCAGCTGAGTTTTGACTATGACCCCTACAAAGTCATGCTATTAGCAATTATGCTACTTTCTCCAATAATGATCAGCAGATCCAGAGATTTATCTAGGACTAGGAATTAGAAATGAAAAATTACACAAGACCAGGAGCTGAGGTAGAAGAGTGGAACCAGCTGCAAACTCAAGTCCTCCTGCCAAATCCCGGTGGTCACTGACTGAAGGCTGTAACTCCTTGAGCAATCTTATAGCTGATCTCACACTTCCTCCAAAGCTGCATCTAAACCTGCTTGGGATCTTGTTAAAAACAGCTTCTGATTGAATACATCTGACGTGGGCCTGAGATTCTGCATTTCTAAGAGCTGCTAGTGATGGCAGAGACATTGGCTCACAGACCACACTCTGAGCAGCAAAGTGTTAAGGAAAAGTAACCATCCTGTGTTGGTTTAGTTTAATGAGGGGCACCTGTGATTCTACTACTTGACAGTGACTAATAAGCTTACTTTAAATCACCTTTCTCATCTGCTTCAGGCTTTGACACTAATATCAAAATTATTATATATATAATAAATATATATAACAAGTATATATAATATATATAAATATATAATAATATAATAAAACATAATAAATATATATAATTATTATGTATATAATATATATTATATATAGTCCTCTTACTACATGCCAAACACTGTTACATACATTCATTCATTCAGTCCTCACAAAAACTCTTGGAAGTAGTACTGTCATCTTCATCTTACAGTTTGGGATAACAACTTGAGTGGAGAGCTACCAAGAGAGACTGAGATCTCCAAAGAAAGTTACAGCTACTGAGTGGAAATCAGCAAAGAAAAGTATCTGATTTCAATGAATTACACATGTATGAGAAAGACAAGACTAACTTGAGTCAAATTCTGTATTAACCAAGAAGTTGCATGGCACAAAAGTCAGGAGTTCGCAATTTAGTTCGTGTGCCTATGTCTGGTTTGCTGGAGTCATGGCTCTCAAACTTGAGAATCTGCGTCTCTAACAACCTGCCAGATGGCGATGATGACACTAATCTGGGGACCACACCTTCATAACCACTGCCATGGAGAAAATATGAATTGTTTTTCACCACCCACTCATAAATATGTATCTCTAATCCTTATATTCAAATCAGATTTGAAGTTTTAAAAAATTAACTACAACCAAACCCGAGCTATTCCGCTGGCGGTGTTCGATCAAACGCTGCGTAAAGTTTTCAGAGATAACTGAAGCCCAGGAAATTCAGCGTTCGCTCGACTCTGGCTTTGCAGTTGCTGCCCCTTTCCCTAGGCCGCTCTTTGAACCGTGGAACTCCCCAGCAGCCCGCGCTGCTCCCGAAGATAAGGCTGCCAGTCCTCGCCGATCCAGGCACAGCAGCCCGGGAGAGCGCGGCTCCCTGCCCCGGGCAGCGCCCGCCCAACCCGCCGGGGCCGAAGCCGTAATCCGCCTCCCGCACATACACCCAACCGCGCCGACTCAAGGCCCGGTCACCAGCCTGCGTCTCGGGAAGAAGGGCACCTACCCGGCCTGCTGGAAAAGATGGCGAGCCGCCTAGCGGAGCCGCCGAACGCTTCAGCGGGCGCCTGGTTTCTGGCACCGCCTCATCGACTTACTCGGCTGGCAGCTGTGCGTCCTTCCCGGGCGCGTGGCTGATTGGCCCGCCGAGGGGGCGGGGCCTGGCTCTGTCGGCTAGGTTTAGGCCAGGGTTTTTTACTTTGATCAGCTAGCTGAGCTCTCTGCAAGTGAAGCCAAATGTATACGAATGGGAAGCGTGTTTTCTTAGTATTGATGTATTTTGTAAGTACGAATGTGCAACATCTACAATAATTGTTTAAGTAAGGTATAATGAACGACGAGGATAGTCCTATGTATGGGCGTGGAGGAGGACATGCTCACTATGGTGTAATTGGAAATTGTAAATTTTGTTTTTGTCTTTAACTGCTGCCCTGGCAGTTTCAGGAAACTCTCCAAAGACGAAATGATGAGTTTTACAAACTAGGAAGAAATGAGAAGTACACAAGAGTTACTGGCAACAAATTTGAATGCTTTTTAAATGTGTAATGTGGTACACTTAAGTGTGCATGTTGCTTATTACAATTTTTTAAGATTAAAATATACCTCACGTAAAGTTTACCATCTTAACACTTTTTAATATTTTTGAATGTTTACTTATTTTGAGAGAGGGGGGGGGAGGGAGAGCACGTATGCAAGCGGGGAAGGAGTAGAGAGAGAATCCCAAGGGGACTCTGCTGGTAGAGGGGGCTCCATCCCACCAACCCTCAGATCATGACCTGAGCTGAAATCAAGAGTGGGAAGCTTAGCCGACTGAGCCACCCAGGATCCCTAATTTTAGCCGTTTTTAAGTATACAGTTAAGGGTCATTAAGTATATTCATATTGTTGTGCAACAGTCACCACCATCCATCCTCCATAACTCCTTTCTGCAAAATGAAAACTCTACCCTTTAAACAACTCCTCATTTCCCCACCCCCTTTCCCTGGCCCCTGGCAACCACCATTCTACTTTGTATCTTTACGAATTTGACCACACTAGGTACTTAAGTAGACTTATACACTATTTGTCTTTTTGTTACTGGCTTATTTCACTTAGCATAATGTCCTCATGTTTCATCCATGTTGTAACATGTCAAAAATTCCATCTTTTTTAAAGGCTGAATAATATTTCATGGCATTGTTTACCATAGTTTGTTTATCCATTTATCTGTTCATGAACTCCTAGGTTGCTGCTCTGAACATGGGCATGCAGAGATCTCTTCAAACTCTGCTTTCAATGTTTTTGGGCATATATCCAGAAGTGGGATGGCTGGGTCACATAGTACTTCCATTTTTAATTTTTTGAAACCCACCATGCTGTTTTCTACAATGCATGAACCATTTTAATATGATTAGCAACAGTTTAATGAAGCCATAGCATTTAAAGGATTTTCAAGTGGAAATAATATAAAACCTATCAAAATTAGTAAAAGATGCAAGGCAGAAAACATTTTAATACTGGTACAATGGCAAGTGGCAGCCTTACAAGTATTTATTTATAGAATTTCTGCAGCATTTTTTTTTTATTTTATAGCATCTTTTATGAACCATTATTCCATAAGAATGATCAAATCATCATTTAGAGACAGTACATACTGGTTTATTTTATTATAAACATTATAAGTGCCCCCGTAAAATATTGTTACAAATACTCAAATGTCTTATTCTCAGTGATTATTCCCTTTATTCTCACATAATACAAATGTAGTTAGTAGGTTTTTTGAAACAAACTAGAATCATATATGTTTCATAACTTCATTATCTGTTTAATTTTCATTCATAAGTGTGTTGTAAACATAAATGTGGGTCTCCTAAGAACACAACATTGTCCCCAGGTCTGCTTTCCAGGCTGGGGACTTTCCACAACACTCACTGTATTTGGCATCTCAAAGCAGTATTTATCTGTGGAAATCTAGGCATTTCTGGGAAATTACTAAAATACCTTTTTTAGCCTATGCTAACCGGGGGGGATATTTCAAGGATACCATATATATAGCTGCTTCCTGTCAGGCTAGAATTTCAGTGAAGATCTAAAACCCCTTGTTTCCTAACCATGAGGCACTGCTATCTTTATTCTTGGAACTGCAAGGGGAGGTTATCACCATCAAAGCTAATCCTATGCCTTCAGTCATGTTCACCCCTGATGAGAGTTCCCCTTCCTCCATGATTCTTAACACACTAGTGATGGGGATCCTGGCTGAAGCTATAGTAGTGTCCACTGCTAAACAGATATATCTGACAAACGGGGGGCTCCCAGAAATACTTGGCAACTTTGTAGGGGACTTACTGATAGGGTTGCCTAATAAAATATAGAATGCCCAGTTAAATTTGAATTTCAGATGAAAAATGAATATTTTTTTTTTAGTATAACTATGTCCCATGCAAAATTTGGGACATGCTTATACTAAAAGAAATCATCTATTGTTTAATGGAACATACTTATACTTAAAAGTTATTTGTTGTGAGGTACCTGGGTGGCTCACTGGGTTGAGCATCTGACTTCAGCTCAGGTCATGATCTCATGGTTTGTGAGTTGAAGCCCTGTGTCAGACTCCAAGCTGATTGTGGAGCATGCTTGAGATTCTCTCTCTCTCCCTCTGCCTCTCCCCTCCTCCCCTGCTTCGCATGCTCCCTCTCTCTCTCTCTCTAAAAAAAAAAAAAGAAAGAAAAAAAAAGTTTTTTGTTGTTTATCTGAAATACAAATTTGATTGAGTGTCGTGTATTTATAATCACTGAGTGTGGCAACTCTGGACTGGCAGGAAAGAACAAAAATCCAGTGAGGTGTGCGTTGTTACTGTTATTGAACTGACAGGCTGTTGAGGACAGGGAATTAGGTCTCACAGTGAATATGTTATGGACTTCAGAGAATCCTTCGGGGAATTGTGGGAAATACAAGCAAGGTTCATGCTGAGGTCCTCGTGAAACTTATATATAGCCGCATGAATGTGGACAGCAGATATCAAAGTAAGGAAAATTTCAGACTTCAGTGAGCTGGATAGAACTACCTACTTATGATGCTAGAAATGATACAATCTGACTTTTAAGGTGACATTGGACGTTTTGCTTCAAATCCTTTTGGAAAATAATTGGGTTTGGATGGGGGATGGTCTTACCTCTTAACTGCTTATAGAGAACAGAAAACAAATCTAGAGGGTCTTTTTTTACTGATCAAGTTTCAGCACTTAATGAATGCATTAGCTTTATAGGCTGAAATACTTTTATTTTTAATTACCCAAGAATATTCAAGATGAATGGACATTTCTTAATGTCATAACTGTACCTATTAAGTACAAATTAGTTATCTAGTTAAATGTGAACAATGTTTCCAACCTAATTTGGGTAATTGCAGGAAAAACATCACTTTGGGGATTGCATTTTCTCGAATCTGTTCTCTTATTGTTCATACAAAAAATATCCAAATACCCACTTTATACCACAGTATGTATGGGCTCCAAACATACTTTAATCCTTCAGATAGAATTATAGACTAGTATAGTTATTTATACATACTCTACTACATTAAAAAAAAGGTTGGCTGATTTTATCTGTGTATTTTTTTGGACCATCACATGCAGTCAGGCAGAGTTGGCATCAGTTTTGTTCAACAAAGCTGCTTATAGAAAGTGGCAGAATTTGAGTTGGGCTTCTAAGGTGACTCCACTGTCTCCACTCCACTTTCTCCTTCAGTCCCAGGTCATGACTAGAGTCAACCTAGCTCCTGTTTCCATATTTTTTTTATTGGTAAGTGAGGTTCCACCTGGGCTCCTCTCTACAGCGACTTTCCTAAGTAGTTTCCACAGATTTATCTGGCTTTTACCAGGAATAAGTAAGACATTTGTCAGTTGAGTTGGTTACACTTTGGAGTTGGGTTTCAGGATAACACCCTGCAGGTCAGAGACAGTAACTAGTGGATTCCATGCCTTTGGTGCTGGTACAAACATCTCCATCAAAACCGTGTCGTCTTGGGGTGCCTGAGTGGCTCAGTTGGTTAAGCATCTGACTTCTGCTCGGGTCATGATCTCACAGGTCATGAGTTCCAGCCCCGCATTGGGCTCTGTGCTGACAGCACAGGGCCTGGAGACTGCTTTGGATTCTGTGTCTCCCTTTCTCTCTGCCCCTCCCCCACTCATTCTCTCTCTCTCTCTCTGATGAATAAACATTAAAAAATTAAAAAAAAAAAACCTATGTCTTCTTTAATTTCAGTAAGTAGATCTTTAATTGTTGGCTGCATGAATCCATCTTTTTTTTCATGGTCCAGGCTGAAGTGTTTTAATACAGTCAGAATTTCTGAGGGGCACCTGGGTGGCTCAATCAGTTGAGCGTCCAACTCTTGGTTTTGACTCAGGTCGTGATCTCCTTGTTCATGGGTTTGAGCTCTGATTCAGGCTCTGTGCTGACAGCGCGGAGCCTGCTTGGGATTCTCTCTCCCTCTCTTTCTGCCCCTCCCCTGCTTGCTCTCTCTCTCTCTCTCTCTCTCTCTCAAAATAAATAAAAATAAACTTAAAAAAAAAGAATTTCTGAGCAGCAAAGGTGCTATAGGTGGTGGAGGTACAGGCAGAGGAGGAGGTGGAGGGAGTGGAGACAGAATTGGATGAGGAGGAAGATGGCTGGCCGGCTGTGGCAACACGGGAGGAAGTGCAGCTCAGGATTCTCCAGGGATGGTTAGGACACAGGCAGGCACATTTGTAAATTTACCACTTATGTGACACATTTGACCAGAGCTCGGACAGGTCAAATTTTCCAAGATGGTCCTTCAGTGCTTCCTGGAGTTTGCACAATTCACTTTCCAAAATGCAAAACCATTGTTTTAGACCAGGAAGTTCTTAGTGGCAGATACAGAATGGAAAGATGGGGTCTTTCAATACTTCTAAACTCTGGGCCATTGCAGTTCCTACACCAGTTGTACATAGACCACACTCTATTTTACTGTATCTTCGATACTGGGAAATTTGAAGTTCCAGTATGATCTTAGCCAGCTTCTGCTGAGTGTTATCTGTTGAAGCAATAACCACTCTTTCTGGTGATGGTGGCAGACTGGGAAGTATAATTAGGTTGAACTGAAAGTGAAAGACTTTTTTTTTTTTTTTTTGGATAATCTTTTCACTTTGGCTTTTAGCTTTCCTCTTCATTGCGTGAACTTGGGCATGATTTAAGTCTAAGAGCCTGGGAATTAGATAGAGTCAGGGTAGTGGCCTTTCCCTTGCTATAGGGGCTACACTATTTTATGCAAGAGTTCCAATTTCTCCACATCCTTGCCAACACATATAATCTTGTGTTTTTGATAATGGCTATCCTAATGGGTGTGAGGTGGTATCGTGGTTTTCATTTTCACTTCCCTAATGAATAGTAGTGTTAAGCATGTTTTCATGTGCTTATTGATCATTTGTCTACATTCTTTGGAGAAATGCCTATTCAAATACTTTGCCCATTTTTAAAATTTATGCTTTTTATTTATTTATTTTTTTTTTTAATTTTTTTTCCAACGTTTATTTATTTTTGGGACAGAGAGAGACAGAGCATGAACGGGGGAGGGGCAGAGAGAGAGGGAGACACAGAATCGGAAACAGGCTCCAGACTCTGAGCCATCAGCCCAGAGCCCGACGCGGGGCTCGAACTCACGGACCGCGAGATCGTGACCTGGCTGAAGTCAGACGCTTAACCGACTGCACCACCCAGGCGCCCCAAATTTATGCTTTTTAATGTTTATTTTTGAGAGAGAGACAGAGTGTGAGCAGGGGAGGGGCAGAGAGAGAGGGAGAACAGAATCTGAAGCGGGCTCCAGGCTCTGAGCTGTCAGCACAGAGCCTGATGTGGGGCCCGAACCCACACAATGCGAGATTATGACCTGAGTCGAAGTCGGATGCTTAACTGACTGAGCAACTCAGATGCCCCCCTTTGCCCATTTTTTAATCTGGTTGGTTTTTTTCATTGTTTTTAAGCTATAGTTCTTATATATTCTGGATATTAATCCTTTATCAGATATATGATTTGCAGATCTTTTCTCCCATTTTGTGGGTTGCATTTTCTCCCTGCTGATTCTGTGCTTTGGTACCTGAGTGGCTCGGTCAGTTAAGGGTCCAATTCTTGATTTCAGCTCAGGTCATGATCTCACAGTTCTTGAGATCCAGTCCTGCACAGTCAGTGCAGTGCCTGCTTGGGATTCTCTCTCACTCTCTCTCTGCCCCTCCCCTGCTCACTCTCTCTCCCTTTCAAAATATTTTTAAAAAAAAATTTTTTAACGTTTATTTTTGAGACAGAGACAGAGCATGAACAGGGGAGGGGCAGAGAGAGAGGGAGACACAGAATCTGAAACAGGCTCCAGGCTCCGAGCGGTCAGCACAGAGCCCGACGTGGGGCTCGAACTCACGGACCATGAGATCATGACCTGAGCCGAAGTCGAACGCTTAACTGATCGAGCCACCCAGGTGCCTCTCAAAATATTTAAAAAAAATTTTTTTTTTCAACGTGTATTTATTTTTTTTGCGACAGAGAGAGACAGAGCATGAACGGGGGAGGGGCAGAGAGAGAGGGAGACACAGAATCGGAAACAGGCTCCAGGCTCTGAGCCATCAGCCCAGAGCCCGACGCGGGGCTCGAACTCCCGGACCGCGAGATCGTGACCTGGCTGAAGTCGGATGCTTAACCGACTGCGCCACCCAGGCGCCCCTCAAAATATTTTTTTAAAAAATAAGATTTGAATCAGACTTCTGATACTTCTGTAGGAAGGGGTTAAACATTTCTGCACCCCCTCCCTTCCTCACTGTCCTTCCCCAACCCCACTGAGAAGGGTTCAGAGAATGTAGATACCTCAATTCTCTTATTTTCTTGTTCACATGAACCTCTAAGAATCTATTCACCTCCATGCCATGGAGAAGACAGTGTGGAGGCATGGGAAAAAGGAAATATATAATAAGATGTTTATTAAAATAATTTCTAGTGCTTATTATCTAATGCACTGCAAAATGAATTCTATATCCCATATATAGGAGGATCTTAAAGTTCTCTCCTTGATAGTGATGAAGATGGAATAATTTTATGAACACTTTTTTACCATGAAGTTGAACTGGTCTGTATCAGGAAAATGCCTTTTTTCCTAGTTTTAAACTTAACACTAATGACCTGCTGTAATGTGTAGAATGTGTAAAATTAAGCATGGAAGTAAACTGAAGAGGAGATGTGGCAAATTTTAACAGAATTCCCTTCTGCAAAGGTAGGAAAACAGTGCACCCGCTGAATATACACAACTAATTAGATTTCATTTCTTTCCAAAGCACTCAGTTCAACATATTTGTAGTCTAACTTGCAATTTATGTATTTTCCTGGGCTTTTATTAATCAACTTTCACAATATATCCAGGATGGACAGTTCCCTAGACTGTGAATAAAAGAAATAGGAGACACACAAAAGTTAGGCAGTTGCCAGGGGTTAAAAAGTAAGTTAGTAGGGGCACCTGGGAGGCTCAGTGGATTAAGCGTCCAACTCCTGATTTTGGCCCAGGTGATGATCTCATGGCTGTGGGATCGAGCCCCACATCAGGCTCCCACACCGAGCGTGGAGCCTGCTTACAATTCTCTCTTTTTTTTTTCTCTCTCTCTCTCTCTCCCCCTCCCTTCTCCTCTCCCCTGCTCATGTTCTCTTTCTCTCTCAAGTTAAAAAATAAAAATAAACTAAAAAGTAAGTTTGTAGAACTACAGGAAGAAATTTAAGAAATTGATTGTGGGGTTCACCCACTGGCCACAACACTTCCAAGTAAACTGGAAAAAATAACACTCTAAATTGAAAGTCACAGACACTGAGGAAGAGGAATTCTTTTAGATGTCAAGAGGTCTTTATTGAAATAATAGCACAGTTACACTTCTAATAATATCCTTTCCACTTGTATACAATAGATTAAAAATGCTTGCTACATACAGTGCACAGACAGTTCAATAATTAGAACCAACTCAACTGCATTTGAAATAAATAAAATAGCCTATTTAATAATTTAAAGTAAAATTACTGTACAATATGAAAATAAAGATACATAAATGTTAGGATCTACAATGCCATAGAAATAAAATCATTATTCTGCATTACACAAAACAGTGCAAGAAACAAATCCAAATAAGCTTTTGGAGTGCAAAGTTTAAATTTTTCCATTTTAAATTATCATGCAGACATAGCATTTCAAACCATGCTATAGTCTATGGCAAATTTTTTTATTTTTAAGAGGAAAAATGCTAGCCAGTCAGTTTACTGTACCATCAAGTGTTGCATCACATAGCGCTGCTGCTCTGCTTCTACAGTACAGTTTAGAAGGGAGGTATCCTGTTGCATTCAAAAAACTGAAATTAACAAGTTTCTGAAGCAAACATATTTACCTTTTAAGCCTGAAACAAAATAATGTGACAAAATAGTAATCATATCCCTGGGTTTAAGAAAGAAAAGGCCAATACCACATAATGAACTAAGAAGCAGTTTTCCATCCATCTTTCAACTCCATAATGATCCTTAGTGAAAATAACCATGTAACTTTTGAGAGACATAAAAAATTCTGACCTCTAGCTGACAAGTGATACAGTATCATGGGCTTGTGAGAAAAGTAATTTCTGAACACCTATGTTTAATTCGTGTAGAGCTTGGTTGCGTTACATGTAATAGTATGCTTAAAGTATAGCTCAATTTCAATGTGTATATAAAACTGTTATTTAGGCAAAGACCAAGGAATGCATTTAATACTAAACCGTAAACACATCGTCCACCTCGGAGTGCACACTGACAACATAAGAGCTCTTCCGCAGACTTTGGCAACAAGACTACATATAGCAGATCACAGCAGCACGAGCTCACGTGGAAGACTGAAAGCACTGCAGAATAACACCACCCAACAGTTCCTATCAAAGGGATACATGGTAATAAGGGGCCTCCTCGTGCTAAGCCGCTTTCCCAGTCAGTCTATGTTCTTCAGATTTGTTATTTTCACAACTGAGTAGTCTTAAGTCTCTGTGCTTTCACTGCATAGATTGACACTGGGTTACTCTATCCGTTGTAAGTCCAGAGGGTTACAGTTCTGTCTGCAGAGGACGACAGGAAGGACAGATCCTGGGTGTGCCATCTGCACTGAATCACTTTGTCCTTGTGCTCCCCTACCACCATGATAGGAAGCTGCTTAGTGAGATCTCCTAAATTAAAAAGAGAAATACTGATTTACAATGCAAAATAAGTATATGTATAGATTTCACACACTTCCTGTTACTTGAAGACATAGTATACAAAGTCCTAAACTACATCAATCTAATACATTTGAAGGTTTAAACAGGGATAAATTATTGAATATCTGTCAGTAGGATTGGGTAAAATATACATAGCAACATTGGACACAGCTGCCACTCTCTCCTTGAAACTATCTCTCAATTTCTCTCTGACTTTGGTGCCACTACATCTTGGTTTCCTTTGCTGGTTTGCTGTTGTTCCTTTCCCAGGAATCAGCCTTCAAATTTTCTGTTTACTTTATATCCACTTCCTATGAAATTTCATCTAGTACCATGATACCATGGCCATTTGTATACTTATGACTCACACATTTCGCCTCCAACCTTGACTTCTCCCCTGAGCTCCAGACTAGAATGCAAATAGCTATTCGACATCTCACTTGACTGCCTCATAGTCATCTTCATTTGTTCAAACTGAACACTTGATTTTCTTGCCCAAACCTGTTCCTCCTCCTACCTATCTTCCTTATCTCAATTAACGGCACCACCTAGTTGCTCATGCCGAAAACCTAGGAATTAGCATTCCCCTAACTCCTCAAATTTAATCCAAATTAAAATATATCCCAAATTCAGTCACTTTGCACCACCCTCCACCTCTACCACCCTAGCCCAAGCTACTATCAATCCCTCAACTGAACTGTTCTGATAATCTCCTGATATTTATACTTATAATCCATTCTCCCTACAGAACTCAAAATTACCTTTTGAACAATATCAATAGATATCAAATCAGATCACTCCCTGTTTTAAATATTCCAAAGGATTCCCATTATGCTTTTTAAACATGCCTATAAAACCCTGCCTCAGATTTATTCTTCTGTCCCTCACTCCCTTAGTTCTCTAAGTCCCAGCCACACTGGCTTCTTGTAGCCTCATGAACATGCTGAATTCACTCCTGCCTCAGCACCTCTCCAGAAGCTACGATCTCCTCCTGGGGTCCTGCCCTGGCTGTGCCTTCTCATCACACAAGTCTCTGCACAAATGGCATTTCCCTAGAGAGATCTACCTGAGCCTACCTAAAATAGCCTTCCCCATCCACCCATTCTCTCCCACCTTGCTAATTTTTTAACTGCACTTACCAATACCTGAAATTACATCATTATCTGGTTTACTTTTTATTGACCTCTAAAATGTAAGCTCCAGGGGTGCCTGGGTGGCTCAGTCGGTTAAGCGTCTGACTTTGCCTCAGGTCATGATCTCATGGTTCGTGGGTCAAGCCCCACGTTGGGCTCTGTGCTGACAGCTCAGAGCCTGGAGCCTGCTTCAGATTCTGTGTCTCCCTCTCTATTGCCCCTCCTCTGCTCCCACTCTGTCTCTCTCAAAAATAAATATTAAAAAAATATATTTAAAATGTAAGCTCCTTGGGGCGCCTGGGTGGCGCAGTCGGTTAAGCGTCCGACTTCAGCCAGGTCACGATCTCACGGTCTGTGAGTTTGAGCCCCGCGTCGGGCTCTGGGCTGATGGCTCAGAGCCTGGAGCCTGTTTCCTATTCTGTGTCTCCCTCTCTCTCTGCCCTCCCCTGTTCACGCTCTGTCTCTCTCTGTCCCAAAAAAAATAAATAAACGTTGAAAAAAAAAAAAAAATAAAATAAAATGTAAGCTCCATCAAGGAGGAAGTTCCCTGTCTTATTCATCTCTCTTCTGCCTCTAGTTGATACAAAATAAATGATTGCTTGCTAAGTGATTAAAAATAAAACTAGATGTTGAAGATATAATTACACATATTATACATTTTTTAAAGCAGAAGCAGGGGTGCCTGGGTGGCTCACTCGGTTAAGCAGCCGACTCTTGGTATCAATTCAGGTCATGATCTCATGGTTCGTGCGTTCAAGCCCTGTGTTGGGCTTGCACTGACAGTGCAGAGCTTGCTTGGGATTCTCTCTCTCTCTGCCCCTCCCATGCTTGAGCTCTCTTTCTCTCTCAAAATAAATAAACTTTAAAGTAGAAGCAAAGTGGAGTACATAAATGTGTATTTTAACATCTACCATCATTGAACTCAAAATGATTCATTGTAATAAGTGCTGATTCTTTTCAATATTTTAAGAACTATTTAATAAGACTATTCACTTGATCTGTTTAATAATTTTCTATAGATCACATCAATACAGTACCAGTAATTTGACCACTGAATACTATAAAACTAAAATTTGAAAATATTATATAGTCGATTACAGCGGATTAACAACAACAACATCCCAAATAGCCATAAAAATCCTGGAAGAGAGCACAGGCAGTAATTTCTCTGACATCAACAGTAGCAACATTTTTCTAGGTATGTCTCCTGAGGCAAAGGAAACGAAAGCAAAAATGAACTCCTGGGGCTACATCAAAGGAACAAGCTTCTGCACAGCAAAGGAAACAATCAACAAAACAGAAAGAGAACCTATGGAGTGGGAGAAGATACTTGCAAATGACATATCTGATAAAGGCTTAGTAACTAAAACATATAAGAACTTACACAAACACACACACACACACACACAAACCCCAAATAATCTAATTAAAAATGGGCAGAAGACATGAACAGACATTTCTCCAAAGACAGACAGATGGCCAACAGACACATGAAAATATGCTCAACATCACTCATCATCAGGGAAATACAAGTCAAAATTACAAATGAGTTATCAACTCACACCTGTCAGAATGGCTAAATCAACAACACAACACAGGTTTTGGTGAGGATGTGGAGAAAAAAGGAATTCTTGTGCACCCAAAAGGTGGGAATGTAAACTAGTATAGCCACAATGGAAAACAGTACAAAGGTTCCTCAAAAAATTAAAACTAGAGTTATCATATGATCCAGTAATTCCATTACTGGGTATCTACCCAAAGAACACAAAAACCCTAATTCAAAAGATATATGCACCCTTGTATTTATTGTAGCATTATTTACAATAGCCAAGATATGGAAGCAACCCAAATATCCACAATAGATGAACAGATATGGAACACACACACACACAAACACACACACACACACACACACACACACACACACACACAGAGAGAGAGAGAGAGAGAGAGAGAGAGAGAGAGAGGAATATTACTCAGCCATAAAAAACAATGAAGTCTTGGCATTTGCCAACAACATGGATGGAGGGTATAATACTAAGTGAAATAAATCATTCAGGGAAAGACATATACCATATGATTTCACTCATATGTGGAATTTAAGAAACAAAACAAAGAAAACAAGGAACAAAAAAACCAGAGTCTTAACTAAAGAGAACTGATAGTTACCAGAGGGGAGGTGCATGGGGGATGGATGAAATAAAGGAAGGGGAAAGGGATTACAAGTATAATTATCTCAATGAGCACCAGGTGATGTATGGAATTGTTGAATGGCTATATTTTACACCCAAAAGTAATATAACACCATATGCTAATTATACTGGAATTTAAAAAGAAAAATTAAAAAAAAATATGTGGATTAAAAAAAAATCCCAAATAGGAGAGACCACAAAAAAGGAAAAAGTCAATCTCTCTCACCTTGCAGGTCTGTCACCTTTATTTTCATATCATAGGATCCTGTTAGCAAGTAATGAGCTCCAGGAGAGAATCGAACAGAGCGAACATCGCTGGAATGAGGATGATAACTTTGTACCATTCTTCCTCCTCTTATGTCATACAACATGCAGCTAGAATCTTCTTGTCCTGTGGCCAAGAGACGTCCACTGGGATCTACAGCTACAGATGCCACTGCACTGCCTGTATAGAAGACAGAATAAAAGTTTCACATGGAAAAACCAATACAGCTAAACTACAACAGCTAATTGTGTTCATGGAACCATACATTAAAAATTTAACGTAGCTGGGGCACCTGGGTGGCTCAGTCGGCTGAGTGTCCGACTTCGGCTCAGGTAATGATCTCACGGCTTGTGAGTTTGAGCCCTGCGTCAGGCTCTGTGCTGACAGCTCAGAGCCTGGAGTCTGCTTCTGATTCTGTGTCTCCCTCTCTCTCTTCCCCTAACCCACTCGCATTCTGTCTCTGTCTCTCTCAAAAATAAATAAACATTAAAAAAAAAATTTTTTTAATTTAATGTAGCTTGTCCATACTGTTAAGGAAAAATCCAAATCAACATTCAACCATGGACACCTGGATGGCTCAGTCAGTTTAGTGTCTGACTTCATTTGAGGTCATGATCTTGCTATTCATGAGTTCGAGCCCTGCAGAGGGCTCTGTGCTAACAGCAAGGAGCCCACTTCAGATCATCTGTCTCCCTCTCTCTCTCTGCACAACCACCCCCCCCCATGCATGCATACACTCTCATTCTCTCTCTCAAAAATAAACATTAAAAAAAAACATTCAACCAATAAACACTTTCATCCTTTTTAGAGACAAAGTGTAAGCAAGATTCTATGAGAAACAAGAAAGTCTGTTGTTGTTTTTTTTTTATCATCTGGGAGAACCCCCTGGGACACCATTACCTATAACACAAAGTACAATAGATGAGCCACTATTCCTAAGGCAGTGCTATCACTGCTGGGTAAGTGTCCAGAAATATTCCCGTAACCAGCTCAGAGTCTAGTTAAGGGAATAAGAAATTAAGTAACAAAATATGTTTTAGGACATAGTAGAGGAAATGTGTCTAAGCAACATAAGAATAACTGCCAGCAGGAACTGGATGAAAATAAGTGCTGAGTTCACAGGTTGCATCCCTAAATCCAGATTAGGCATTTTCAATGGGGGTAATAATGCCCCCAAGGGAGTGCAAAATGGTTTCCAGGGGATAGAAAAACTCTTAAACATTAAAAAAAGTTTGTTAGCACCCCCACCCCCCAAAGCTTAACCCCACCCAACAAAATCTTACTCCTTAGTATTTAATTTCTCTTGTTAGGAAAAAATTTAATTTAGTTACTCTCCTCGCAGGGGGCAATAATGAAAATAAGGTTGAAGAACACTGCTCTAGGCTGACGTGGCTTGGGAATACTTCACAGAAGAAAGGGACATAAGTTAGACTTTAAAGAACAGTAAATAGTATAAATAAGAGAGAAACTGTATTTATTATACACATATGTAAAAATAATCTTTGCCTAAGATTTTGATAGAGAAAAGATGAGGGCTATTACATGAAACAGAATTACATGAAATAACATTTAGAGGAAAAGTATAAAAATGTTTAAGGACAGGTGGCTTAGTTTGCTGGAGTCACTTGGTTCAACAAGTTAACATAAAGGTAGTTTGTAGCTGAGCCATAAAAGGCAGATTAGGGTCAAGGGGTGCCTGCATGGCTCCGTTAAGTGTCTGGCTCTTGATTTCAGCTCAGGTCATGATCTCACGATTCATGAGATCAAGCCCCACATCTGGATCTGCACTAACAGTGTGGAGCCTGCTTGGGATTTTCTCTCTCCCTATCTCTGTGCCCCTCTCCTGCTGTGCTCTATGCTATGTCTCTCTCTCTCAAAATAAACAAACATGAAAAAAAAAAAAAAAAAAAGGCAGGTTAGGGCCAGACTTTTAGGCATCTGCAGTGTCAAACTGCAGAGTTTGAACTTGTTCTTATACACAGTGAAACATAACTGCAAATTTCCCAGCCAGAGAATTATATAGTCTAACCAGTACTTTAAAAAGATTAATCTATGTGAAAATGTGTTTCAAATTCAAATAGACTTTGAAGTCTAAAAGGGTAACCTCTAGAAGACAAGACAACTAATAGAATAACATGAGAGTAAGAGCCTAAATGAAGACGGACACATTTTACCAAAAAAAAATTGAATGAAGAATCAATAGTCTTGTCCTCAATGGGGCAAAAAAAGGAGGAAAAAAAACGAGTCCTAGATTTCAAATCTAGTTGCATGAGGAAATAAGAGAACCGTTATCCAAAAAAAGGGAAAAAATGAGAAGAAGAACTGATTTGCAGGGGAAATATAATGACTTTAGTTTTATACATGCAAAGTTGATGATGCCAACAGAAATCCAGGAAAGTCTGTTAGGCTCCAGGCTGTCAACACAGAGCCCGACACAGGGCTTAAACTCACGGACCACGAGGTTATGAGCTGAGCTGAAGTGGGACACTTAACCGACTGAGCAACCCTAGCGCCCCACAAATATATAATTTTAAATAGTGATAAGAGCTATGAAGTCAACAAATGGAGTTCAGTGATAGAAAATAATGGTGAGGTCCCAATTAGTGCAAAGAAGGCCCCTCTGGCAAGGTGCTACTGAAGCTAAGACGTAAAGATTCGAAGGACCTAACCAAGAGAAGACAAATGGAAGAACATTTCAGGTCAAGGAAACAGCATGTGAACTCACTAGAGGTGGGAAGTTTGGTACATTCCAGGAAATGAAAGGAAAAACAAGTGATCTGAGTTAAGACTAGAGGAATACACAATGCCAGATCAAGCAGGGTCTTGGGGGCATGGTAAAGAGTCTGCACATTAACCTAGGAGCAATCAGAAAGCACTGAAGTGCTGTAAGCAGTCTGATGTGCTCTGGCTGTTGTGTGGACCGTGGGCTGGAGGTGGCAAAAGTGTAAGTGCAGACTAAGAAAGCTCTTGCAGTGGTTAAGTTGAGAGATGGTGGTGGTTTATCCTAGAGTGGTGCCAATAAAAATGGAAAGTAGTAGATGGATTTAAGATAAATTTTGGAGGCTAAAACAACAATTTGTGTATGGATTGATTACTGGAGGGAAGGAGAGAAAGAGGGATCTGGGGAGACTCCTTCTGGCATGGACAATGGGTGGTATTACCACTTAGGTGAGGAGGTGTGGGGTAGTTTTGTTTAAGGAGAGAGGTCATTGATTCAATAGTTTGGTTTAAGACACGTTAAGTTTGACATATCCTAGAAGATATCCAAAAGGAGGTTAGAAATATGAGCCAGCCATGCAGAAAAAGTTTGGGCTAGAGACAAAAATTTTAGGTCTGTCAACATATGAGTTACACTTAAAGCTGGAGGAACAGATGTAGTCAAGTAGAGAAAGGAAGGAGACAAAAGTCCTAGTCCTAGGGAATGTCAAATTTAGAGACTAAGCAGATAAGAAAGAATCACAAAGGAACAGTTATACAGAAAGGTAAAAGGAGAATAAAAAGCCCAAAAGAAAGGAGAAAGAGGTTAACTGCTGCAAGTCACCGAGAACTAAAGTAAAATAAGGATTTAAAGGTGATGCGACAAGGGTATCTGGGTGGGTCAGTCGGTTAAGCGTCAGACTGTGGCTCAGGTCACGATCTCATGGCTCTTGAGTTCGAGCTCCATATTGGGCTCTCTGCTCTCAGCACAGAGCCTGCTTTGGATCCTTTGTCTCCCTCTCTCTCTACTGCTCCCCCGCTGGTTCATTCTCTCTCTCTTTCTCTCTCTGAAAAATAAACTTAAAAAAAAAAAAGGTGATGTGACAAAATGAAATTGTTGGTGACCTTGAAAAATGTAGCTCTTGCTGGAGTGGAGGAAGCAAGAGACAGACTGGAATAGGTGGAAGACTAAGGGTGAGGTAATGGAAACAGTATATGTAAGCAAGACTTCTGAGACATCTGGGTAGAAAGAGCAAAAAATTGGGAGGGGGATAAGGAGGTCAACAGAGGAACTTTGGGGCATTGCCAATTCTATAACATTTTTGTAGGTCTATGGTAGACAAGAAAGAAGGGCAGATCCAGTAGAGGAGATAATGTTGCAAGAGAGAGGAGATGACCAAAATGTTGAAGTCTCTGAAAAGGAGAGAAAAGGGGGTGGAATAATTTAGAAAACTAGGGGAGAGTTTGGAGATAAGTCAGTGAGATAAATGTATAGAAACTAAGCAAAGAAAACCAAAAAATACAATTATTAACACCAAGAAAAACAAAAGATATGAAAGAAAAGGAAAAAAAAGATATGGATAGCACAGTAAGTGCTCAGAGTGGTTAAAACAATGTAAAGAATGAATACTGATCTAACCAAAAATGGTACAGCTATATTGAAAAGATAGGAGACAGAAAGTATGTGAGTGGATGAGGAACAACAGGAATCAGAAAGGGACATGAAAAGTTAAACCTTCATCTTTTATGGTGTTAAGGGAATAAACAATCCTAAAAATCTATGATTATGGGTATGTTATTTAGAAATATGGAAACTATGAAAATACAACTACTACAAAAGTTTAATGGTTGCCTTGGAGGGAATCCTAGGTGGCTCACTCAGATAAGCATCCGACTTTTGATTTTGGCTCAGGTCATGATCTCATGAGGTTCATGAGATGGAGCCCCATGTCGGGCTCTGCGTTGACAGTGCAGAGACTGCTTGGGATTCTCTCTCCCTCTGCCTCTCCCCCACTTGTGCATGTGGCACATGCACACGTGCACACTCTCTCTCTTTCAAAAATAAATAAACATGAAAGAAAAGGTTTCCTTGGAGAAATGGGAAACGAGGCAACGGCTGAAGGCCAGGGGACAATTCTCAGGGTACTGATATTTTTCTTATTCAAACCTTATTGAACTGTTTGGTTCTTTAAACCATATTACACATTAACTTTGGTGACAGTGCAAACTAAAGCTTAACAAATCAATGATCACATATTCATATATAAAAATACACATGTGTGTGTATTCCAGAATCAAGCTTGCTAGAACAAATCATATCTGGTTGGAATCAAAGTATAGAAAAAGGTCCATGTAAAAACTAAAAAAACAATAGAACAAATCAATGAAACTAGGAACTGATTCTTTGGGGGGAAAAAAATCAATAAAATTGATAAACCTCTAGCCAGAATTATGAAGAAAAAAAAGACAAAGGACCTAAATAAATAAAATCACAAATGAGAGAGGAGAAATAATAACCAACACCACAGAAATACAAGTAATTATAAGAGAATATTATGAAAAATTATATACCAAAAAATTGGCAACCTGGAAGAAGTGGATAAATTCCTAGAAACATATAAATTGTCAAAACTGAAATAGGAAGAAATAGAAAATTTAAACAGACTGATAACCAGCAAAGATACTAAATTAGTAATTGGGGCACTTGGGTGGCTCAGCTGGCTAAGTGTCCAATTTCAGCTCAGGTCATGATCTCATGGTTTGTGGGTTCGAGCCCCGCATTGGGCTCTGTGCTGAAGGCTCAGAGTCTGGAGCCTGCTTTGGATTCTGTGTCTCCCTCTCTTCCTGCCCCTCCCCCGCTCATGCTGTCTCTGTCTCTCAAAAATGAATAAATGCTAAAAAAAAATTTTTTTTAAATCTATAGATAGCATCATCCTTAATGGGAAAAAACTGAGATCTTTTACCCTACGGTCAGGAACAAGACAAGGGTGTCTACTCTTACCATTTTTATTCAACATAATGCTGGAAGTCCGACCCACAGCAATCAAACAGCAAAAGAGAAATAAAAGGCATCCAAACTGGTAAAGAAGAAGTAAAACTTTCACTACTTGCAGATAACATGATACTATATATAAAAAAATCTGAAAGACTCCACCAAAATCCTGCTAGAACCTAATAAACAAATTTAGTAAACTCACAGGATACAAAAATCAATGTACAGAAATCTGTTGCATTTCTGTACACAAATAATAAAGCAACAGAAAGAGAAGTTTAAAAAAAATCTTAACAAATGCACCCAAAATAATAAGATACCTAGGAATAAACCTAACAAAGAGGTAAAAGACCTGTACTCTGAAAACTGTGGAACACTGATGAAAGAAATTGAAGATGACACAAAGAAATGGAAAGATATTCCATGCTCATGGACTGGAAGAATAAATATTGTTAAAAATGTCTATACTACCCAAAGCAATATACACATTTAATGCAATCCCTATCAAAATACCAACAGCATTTTTCACAGAACTAAAATAAACAATTCCAAAATGTGTATGGAACCACAAAAGACCCTGAATAGCCAAAGCAATCTTGGAAAAGAAAAGCAAAACTGGAGGCAACACAATTCCAGACTTCAGGTTTTATTACCAAGCATTGGTAATCAAAACTACAGTACTGGCACAAAAATCTACAGAACAGAACAGAAAACCCAGAAATGAATTCACAACTATATGGTCAATTAATCTTCAACAAAGCAGGAAAGAATATCCAATGGGAAAAAGACAGTCTTTTCAACAAATGGTGTTGGGAAAACTAAATAGCAAAACACAAAAGAAAGAATCTGGACCAGTTTCTTACACCATATACAAAAAGCAATTCAAAATGCATTAAAGCCCGAAATGTGAGACCTGAAACCATAAAAATCATAGAAGAGAGGGGCGCCTGGGTGGCTCAGTCGGTTAAGTGTCCAACTTCAGCTCAGGTCATGATCTCACAGTTCGTGAGTTGGAGCCCCACATCTGGCTCTCCACTCTCAGCACAGAGCCTGCTTCAAATCCTCTGTCTTCCACTCTCTCTGCCCCTCCCCTGTTCATGCTGTCTCTCAAAAATAAACAAACATTTTTTTAAAAAATCCTAGAAGAGAACACAGGCAGTAACTTCTTTGACACTGGCCAAAGCAACTTTTTTCTAGACATGTCTACTAAGTAAGGTAAAAGAAACAAAAGCAAAAACAAACTATTGGGACTTCATCAAAATAAAAAGCATCTGCATACTGAAGGACATAATCATCAAAAGTAAAAGGCAACCTACAGAATGGAGGAAGATATCTGCAAATGACATATCTGATAAAGGGTTAGTAACCAAAATATATAAAGAACTTACACCACACAACACCAAAAAAAAAAATCCAATTAAAAATGGACAGAAATATGAATACACATTTCTCCAAATAAGTCCTACAGATGGCAACAAACACACGAAAAGATGTTCATCATCACTTACCATCAGGAAAATATAAATCAAAACTACAATGAGATATCAACTCACACCTGTCAGAATGGCTAAAATAAAAAACACAAGAAGCAACAGGTGTTGGTAAGGATGTGAAGAAGAAAGGAAGTCTTGTGTACTGTTAGTAGGAATGCAAACTGATATAGCCACTCTGGAAAACAGTATGGAGGTTCCTCAAAAGGTTAGACATAAAACTACCCTATGATCCAGCAATCGCACTACTGGGTATTTACTCAACGAATACAAAAATACTAATACAAAGGGACACATGCACCCCTATGTTTACAGCAGCATTATTTAAAATAACCAAATTATGGAAGCAGCCCTAGTGTCCATCAACTGATGAATGGATAAAGAAGATGCAGTATATATATACACAATGAAATAATACTTAGCCATAAAAAACAATGAAACTTTGGGGCACCAAGGCGGCTCAGTCGGTTAAGCACCCAACTTCAGCTCAGGTCATGATACTGCAGTTTGTAGGTTTGAGCCCTGTGTCGGGTTCTGTGCTGACAGCTCAGAGCCTGGAGCCTGCTTCAGATTCTGTCTCCCTCTCTCTCTGTCCCTCCCCTGCTCAAGTTCTGTCTTTCTGTCTCTCTCTCAAAAATAAACATTAAAAAAAAAATGAAAATTTGACATCTGCAATAACATGGATGGAGCTAGAGGCTATAATGCTAAGTGAAATACACTGTAAGATTTCACTGATATGTGGAATTTAAGAAACAAAACGGATGAACATAGGGGGACAAAAAGAGACAAACTAAGAAACACACTCTTAACTATGGAGAACTGATGGTTACCAGAGGGGAGGTGGTTGGGAGGATGGGTTAAATAGAGGATGGAGATATTAAGGAATGCCCTTTTGATGAGTACCAGGTGATGTACAGTATAGTTGAATCACCATAATATACACCTGAAACTAATGTAACACTGCATGTTAACTACCTGGAATTAAAATAAAACCTTAAAAAAAACAAAACCTAAAACCTAAAGCACTGAGTGAACCTCAAGTGAAACACCTAGCAATATTCGCTGCGTCAATGCCAGTCCCTAGTGAGCTGTTTATTGATAGCTGGCTGGTAATTTTATGCCACCTCTAGTCATAAATGAAGGTTTATTAAAACAGTAAGTAAAATATTCCTGGGGAAGAAAAAGTTCCATGAAAGCCAAGAGAATTGATAAAGCACTAAAATAACAAAACAAAAACACCACCAAAAATTAAGAATGAAAAGTAGTCCTTTTCATTTTGAACAGTGCCATAAGAACTACAAAGCAGAAAAGGGACTCTAAAATAAAAACAATTGCAGGATATTGTGCTTCTCTTAAAAGGTGATATAACATGGGGTGCCTGGGTGACTCAGTTGGGTAAGCATCCAACCTCAGCCCAGATCAGGATCTCACTACTCGTGGGTTCAAGCCCTGTGTCAGGCTCTGTGCTGACAGCTCAGAGTCTGGAGCCTGCTTTGGATTCTGTGTCTCCCTCTCCCTCTGCCCCTCCCCAGCTCACACCCTGTCTCTTTCTCTCTCTCTCTCAAAAATAAATAAACATTAAAAAAAATTAAAAAGGTGACATAACACAAAGAGCAATACCCTCGGTTTACATGGAACGATCCAAGGTATACTGTTAAGTTCAAAAAGTAAGTCATGTATTATATGCTACCATTTCTGTGTGCATTCTTTAGACATATGTTTAAAGAAGACAGGAGGTTATGATATATACAAATTTCTTGGTTATACACTTAAAGAATATTTATAGAAGAATAAATAAGAAATTGGTTCCTTAGGGAAAGATACCAAGGAATGGGAGTGAGAAGAAAATGATCTTGTTCAATTTCAATTTCTGCCGTGTGTATTTTAAAACATGTTTTTTAAAGGTCTGAGTTCTAAAAGAGCCCTGCTGACAGAATAATTGGCGCATGACACTTAATGTCTCTGGGCCTCAGTTTCCTAAGCTGAATGTTATTTTTACAAAGAAAGTAAGATGAAAGTATTTTGAGAGAATTTAAGGTAATCTGTAAAATACCAACTATTTGTTTTACTATTTATTCCTATTTTTTTTAACAGATGTGTTGCAGGGGAGAGGAACTAGACAAGCGCATTTTACAAAGTTTCTTTGTCATATAAATTCATTTAAATTCCTGAAAAACCTACCAGTTCCATGGAATGTTGTGCCAACAACACGAACGCAGCTTGGTACTCGAAGATCCCAAAACCTAACAGTCTTATCTTGGGAACCAGATGCAATCATCCAGCCACTCCAGGTATAAAGTGCTAAAATATGCCCTATAAAAGATCATATACTCAGTTATTATGGTGAACAGTACTTTTCTTAAACACATTCAAAGCTAGGTACTCATTATTAGACATGTGATGGTCTGGTTAATCAAATACACTGGATAGTAGAGACTTTCCATATATATCAAATATACTGGCAATGTTCAAAACACTAAAATTCAATAAACTGCACATCAAAATCATACTAAACAATCTTGTTACTGACCATTTCAGGATACCATAATTAGTACTGAAAAAAATATTATCATTTGAAATTATGGCAAATTATGGCAAAGCACAGGATCATGGTGTTAGAACACTGGCTTTGCAAGAGGCAGACCTGAGGTCTTATCTCAATTCTGCCATATTTAGCTGCAAGATATTGGTCAAGCCATTTTGCCTTTTCAAATTTTGTTTATTTCATATATAAGATGAAGATACAACTTCCTGCCATATAAGATTATTGTAAGGATTAAATTATGTGTATAAGCAAGGGATTTAGCGCACAGGGAAATGTTACCTATTGTTACTGTGTTGTTATCTAAAGTTCCCAATTAAAACTTTTAAAATAAAAATTTCGTCTTGAAGAAGTCACTTTTGATAAAATATACCCCATTAATGAAAATGCAGAGAGGGAAAAAGCACAGGTTGAACAAAAAGAAAAGTAGCATCTGAAACTATCACATACCGGTATGTCCACTCAGAGCATGCAGGCCCTGTCCTCTTTGACAATCAGTTGTATAAATGTTACAATCCCCTGCTCCAGCACTTATTAAAATAGCTCCACCACTTTCTGGGCCTTCCATAAATGCCAAGTCTCTAATTGTCCCATCATGCATACTAAATTCCAGATCCGGTCCTGAAACAACAATAAGAATTAAAAAAAAAGATGCTGCTCAACTTACTGTGATAATTTGGTATTGCTAAACTGTCTCAAAACTAAGCAAGAATAATGGTAGAGAGGAGTGGTTAATATTTTCACGTAGGGATAATACTATTATCAATTTCATTTTACTTAAAGAGCAAAAAACTTCAAGAAATCAAAATACTGATTCAGTTATCATCATCCTTAAAACAGCTAGAGAGTTATCCTTTCTTTTATGCCAAAGAAAAAGAAAGAGAAGACAGGTACTCTCTGGAACATATTCATTAATGCACTGCTGGTAGTTATTTAAAAGTTATCTTTCCTTTTTTTTTTTAAATGTCTATTTTTGAGAGAAAGTGAGCGTGCATCTGTGGGGGAGGGGCAGGGAAAGAGGGAGACAGAGAATCCCAATTTCCTCACTGTCAGCACAGAGCCTGATGTGAGGCTCGAACTCACAAACCATGAGATCATGACACAAGTCAAAATCAAGAATTGGAAGCTTAATCGACTAAGCCACCCAGGCACCCCAAAAGTTATCTTTCTGAATAAAAATAATTTTCTAAGAATTAGACAACACTGATTAAGAACTTACTAAAAAAGAATAGTGCCTTATGAATGCAACTAAGCAATTACAAGAAAACTCTAAAGGCTATATTCTTAGATTTTATTGAAAATAAAACAGAGATATACCAAAGAACATAAGGAAAACATTAAGAATACATTAAGAAACATTAAGAACACTACTGCTTACATACTTGGGACCTACCTGTTGCATTACAAGTCTCTGCATTGAAGGGCAGCACTTTAACATATTTGTCATTTGATCCTGTTGCTAATAACTGTCCACAAGGACTCCAGGCCACACAGTAAATGGATCCTTTATGATGTTTATTCCTTTTAAAACGTACCACTGGCTGCTTAGGGATGTCATGTGCACTAAACAGAAACATTACAGAAATACATTTCAATTTTTTGTTTGCCAAAGTTAATGAAATTCTATGTTATGATTGTCTTGAGGGAGGGAGCAAAAAAGTGTATCAGACAACATGTCAATAACAATCTTCAAAATCTCAAAGCAAAAGAAATGAATTTAAAGTGTTATTTATTTATTTATTTATTTATTTATTTATTTATTTATTTATTTTTAACGTTTTATTCATTATTGAGAGGCAGAGAGAGACAGAGCATGAACATGAGAGGGACAGAGAAAGGGAGACACAGAATCTGAAGCAGGCTCCAGGCTCTGAGCTGTCAGCACAGAGCCGGATGTGGGGCTCGAACTCAAACCGCGAGATCATGACCTAAGCTGAAGTCAGACACCCAACCGACTGAGCCACCCAGGCGCTCTGAATTTAAAGTATATTTAAAATTGAAAAGTAAAATTATAAACTATTATTAGACTAACCTAACTCTATTTCAGACCACATAAGGAACAAGATTATTTTTTAAAAATTCTTCATTTCACTTGGGGCATCTGGGTGGCTCAGTTAAGTGTCCGACTTCAACTCATGTCATGACCTCACAGTTCGAGTTTGAGCTCCACGTCTAACTGTGTGCTGACAGCTCAGAGCCTAGAGCCTGGAGCCTGCTTTGTATTCTGTCTCCCTTTCTCTATGCCCCTCCCCTACTCACGCCCTGTCTCTCTCTCTCACAAAAATAAATATTTAAAAAAATCTCCTTTTCATAGATTTTAACTCAGAAACACAGAGGAATGAAAAAAAAAGAGCTACTAAAGCTTCCAAATTCAAAAAACATATATTAATATTATATTAAACATATAATATGAGCAATTGGCTGGGGCTGAGGGAATGCAAGGGATGAATCAAAAAGAAAGGAGGCGAGAATTCTTTCTAGAGTTTAAAATCTTACAAAGGTTAGGGTGCCTGGGTGTCTCAGTTGGTTAAGCATCCGACTGTTGATTTTGGCTCAGGTCATAATCTTGCTCTGCTCTGACCATGGAGCCTACATGAGATTCTCTTTCTCCCTCTCCCTCTGCTCCTCTCCCGTGAGCCCATGAGCATGTACACTCTCTCTCCCGCTCTTTCTCAAAAAAAAAAAAAAAATCTTGCAAGGGTCGATGTTGTCATGACTACCCACAAACAGTAAGGCAAGTGTAAGTGTTCTGGTCCAGTACAAAAGTACAAGGCCTTAAAGGACAGGGAGAATTTTTACAGAAAAAGATGACAGCAGAATCACTCCAGTGAAGATAAAATATAGTATGGCAAGTGCCAGCTGCAGACTGAGTGGGATGGACATGGTAGGTGGGGAGTTGCAGGCACGGTTATGGAAGGTCCTGAATGTCATGCTCATAAGTTTGGCCTTTAATGGGAGTCAAAAATTGGTTTAGTGGAGTAATAGATCTTACCTGCATTTTAAAACACAGACTAATATTCAGCCAAAGAAAAACAAAAATCATATGACTTCACTCATATGAGGACTTTATGAGACAAAATAGATGAACAAAAGGGAAGAGAAACAAAAATAATATAAAAACAGGGAGGGGGACAAAACAGAAGAGACTCATAAATATGGAGAACAAACTGAGGGTTACTGGAGGGGTTGTGGGAGGGGGGATGGGCTAAATAGGTAAGGGGCACTAAGGACTCTACTCCTGAAATCATTGTTGCACTATATGCTAACTAATTTGGATGTAAATTTTAAAAAAGAAAATAAATAAAAAAATAAAATAAAACACAGACTAACACTAGGATACTAAAAATTTCCTTAGGTATGATGATAACATCAAGTCTGTAAGAACTGGAGATTCATCCTAAAGGGTGCAATGACATATCCAGGATTTACCTTAAACTATTTTAACAAAAAGGATAAAGCAAATATGACAAAAATCTCAACAATTACTGCACTGCACTGTACTGACATCTAATTTTGTGTGTGCTTGAAAAGTTTCGTAATTAAAAACAGAAAAAGAAGACTGATAAATTGCCAATACCTAGAAGGTACTTAATATTGATCTAGAAAATAGATCAGATCAAAAGATTTTCTTTTCAGTTGCACATTGAATTCACGGCCCAATAAAAACATTTTATGACAAAAACTTATAAAATTAATTTACAATTCTGATGTGTATTTCCTAAGCATTGAAAATAAAAATTTTAATGTTTAATAAAGAGAAATAAAAATTAAACACTACTAAATGGCAATTCTGAAAAAAGAACTAATATAGCTAAATTAAAAACTAAGGATTGACGGTACAAACCATCTATCCTTACTTACCTTGGATCGATTACTTCTGGATAGGCACATACTCTCAGAGTTTTTGAATTTGAACCTACAGCATATAAACCACCACCTGGATGAAAAGCCACTGCTCTAACAGCTTGTGTGTCTTCTAGGGTGTTAATACAAACAAATTGTTTTTTTGATTTGTCATCCTGTGGAAAGAATAAATATGAAAGTCATTCTATGAAAAAAGCAAATTTAAAAGAATTCCTCTTTCGTCCATTTTATTTTTTTTTTTTTAATTTTTTTTTCAACGTTTATTTATTTTTGGGACAGAGAGAGACAGAGCATGAACGGGGGAGGGGCAGAGAGAGAGGGAGACACAGAATCGGAAACAGGCTCCAGGCTCTGAGCCATCAGCCCAGAGCCTGACGCGGGGCTCGAACTCCCGGACCGCGAGATCGTGACCTGACTGAAGTCGGACGCTTAACCGACTGCGCCACCCAGGCGCCCCTCGTCCATTTTAAATTCATCTGAACTGTATTATTTATCACTTTATGTGATAAATAAATCACATATAAATAAATCACACATAAATAAATCACTACCTACAATCACATATTCTTTTAAATGGCAAATTCAAATTAAGCCAAATTTTCCTATTTTTTGCTGCCCATTGCTAAATTCAGAGAGCACATAGACATTCAAGTTTTTCTTTGCTTACTATGACAAAATATAAGACTATGCAGTCCCATATAGTTACCTTTAACTATCAAGAAAAAAAATAGCCCACATACATAATTCTCACAAAGTTAACAGAATATCATTTGTGCTTCTAAAAGTAGGAAGTATAAAAGACTATTATTCAATCCACTTGGGGGTTGGGGGATAGTTTCACTATCTCTAGCAATGAATACTTTAATATTTCAAATTGAAATTATAAAATACTCTTTTAAAATTGTGAAAAGGATTTTAATCAGAACATTTAATTTGAACCTCATTTTTATTTTAAACTGTCAAACTCTGTCCTCTTCTGAGGAAGGTAAGTTGAAGCCTGGGTGGCTATATAAAAGCTTTCGTGACTCCTGCTATTAGTATAGTTTGAAACTACCCTGCTACCCTGACTACAATGGACTGGACCTGGAACAGGAACCTCTAGCCTAGGTGTGGTCAACACACCTCACCAAATCCTGTCTTTGGGAAGTACAGATGTCAAGTACACATACAAAGGCAAATGTCTTCCGCTCTGGTTGTAACCTGACAGCTCTAGGACCCACAGTCAGTGAAGAGATCATGCCTCTTCCTACACAAACTTTTATGTCTTCATGTAATACATCCTCATGGGGGAACAGGGGAAAAACTTGATAGATCATACTATGTCTGCCTTACGTAACTGAATTCATTTCTTAAATTATTCATTTGAGGGGCGCCTGGGTGGCTCAGTCACGTAAGCATCTTACTTTAACTCAGATATGCTTACAGCTCAGAGCCTAGAACATGCTTCAGATTCTGTGTCTCCCTCTCTCTCTGCCCCTCCCCTGCTCATATTCTCTCTTTCTCTTTCTCTCTCTCTCTCTCTCTCTCTACCTCCCTCTCTCTCTCAAAAGTGAATAACATTTAAAGTTGTTTTCTTTTTTTTTTTTTAACATTTATTTTTGAGAGACAGAGAGAGACAGAGTGCAAGTGGGAGAGGCGCAGAGAGAGGGAGACACAGAATCCAAAGTAGGCTCCAGGCTTGGAGCTGTCAGCACAGAGCCCAACATGGGGCTCGAACCCGCAAACCGTGAACTGCGAGATCATGACCTGAGCCGAAGTCGGACCCTTAACCAACTGAGCTACCCAGGTGCCCCAAAAGTGAATAAACATTTTTAAAAATTTTTTTAAATTACTCATGTGAATTTATTTGACTAGAAATGCTATATTTCCCATTGATCCACATATAGGAAATGTGACCGTCAAACAAATAGCATTGGTAGATAAGAGAAAAAGGGAGAATGACTAACTGATTAAATGGCCTATAGCACACGAATAATAATTACAAAGGGTTGCTTTAGAATAGATGTAGCAGAGCCACCAATTAACTCTATGTGCTCATCTGCAGTGTTTAAATTTTTAAAAAACTTGTTGCTATTTTTAAAATATATTTCAAATAAAAATCTACATTCCTACAATTTCTTGAAAATGAAAAGAACTAGAAATACTAGATAAGCAGATTTCTTTGTGCAAGCGAAAAATATTCTTATGTGCTGCTTATCACAACCATAGCCAACTTTATTCATTTATGTTATCTGGCCCATAAGCATCTGGAATAATGGCTGTGTTTATGGGGTTAAAATTTGAACTAAGAAATAAGATAGAATGAAATTATATAGTAATTAGGTAAGGATATCTGGTTCCAAAGCAAAAAAATAGCTGCATTGAAGATAAGCCCAAAGGAAAAACCAATAATATCTAAAGAAATTAACCACAAGGTTCAGAGAATAGTGCACAGGCCCAACTCAGGAGCCCAGATTGCTACTGGACCATTAAAATGAATACTTGCAAGTATTTTCTGAGGCAACCTCTTCACGTAGCCCAGTGAATGTTCAATTACCTTGAGACAAATAACAGCATTAATAATAATGATTATTTCTAAAAATAGTTCTATGAATTGAGAATTCCTTAGCAAAATTTGCAAGTATATATAAAAATAATGATGAAACCTCCTTCCCCAAAGTATTACCTCTTCCCCTCTTGACCTTGATAGATTCCCTGAAGAATCTCCAAGAGGTGGTTTAATGACCGAATGTTCTGATGAGCTGTATGAATAGAAATTCAAATAAAGTTTACTCTGAATATCAAAACATAAACTGAATTAATTTATCCTTTCAATTTCCAAATTTTTTTTGGCAAACGACCGCACTGACCCCAGTCAAAGTTACGCTCTGAAGCCATTTATTAAGAGGTTCTGGGCTCAATGACACCAAGCACCATTTTAAGGAGAAGTGAGAAGTCATTCTGGAAAGGAGATTGAGTCAAAATCCATAAATTTTATAGTGAGATGTCAAGTAGTTTTCTCCTGCTAAGTTCTAGAATCCTGGATGCTATGCTTAAATGCTACCCCAGACAGGAACTTAGATTGTTCTTTAGGAAAATTTTCTCTGGCCCAAGAGAAAAGACTACAGAAACTGACAGTTTCAAGTCCTACAATAAAACAATGTTTCTCCTTAATTACTTTTTGCCATGTTCCATCTACCTCCATAGCCTTCCAATTGGCTTTTTTTTTTTTTCTCCATTAAGGTTGCACTCTTTATAGACAGTCAAAGGTTTCCAGATAGTTTAAGAAAGTCTACTATATAAAAGTCAGAGATTAGGGGCACCTGGGTGGCTCAGTTGGTTAAGCATCAGCTTCAGCTCAGGTCATGATCTTGTGGTTCATGAGTTCTAGCCCCACAAAGGCACACCAAAAATGAGGCAATTACTGTCTCCATGAAAAATAAGAATTTATATGAAAAGGAAACATAATCATTTATTATATCACACAAGTCAGGTATCACGTTACGAGACCATCAACATTGAATATTGATTTAAACAAAAATTGATACATATTGGAAAGAAAAAGTAGACAAAGTAAATGTATTGTGGGTGAGGAGTATGGTAGCTAAATCTAATTAGCAGGAAGTCAATGGATAATAAAAATAGTAACAGAACTATGTTATTTCGAAATGTGGAAATATATAGCAAAAAAACCCAGCTAACTGGGTTGAAAACGGCAGCCTACCAGAAATTGAAATCATAGATAAAGACGGGTAAGATTACCTTCACGTGCTATTTGTCTTTTTAAATCATGAATGTAGGTTACTTTAATTAAAAAAAAACACACAATTTTAAACTTTGAGTTCTAGTTTTGGGAGTGCAAAAATACAGTTGTTGAAACTAATAAGGAAGCAAATATTAGATGAACTTACGCTTTTATATATAAAACTTGAATTTTTCAAAATAAAATAATAAAAATAGAAAAATAAATCATTTTATTTATAATAAATAAAATAGATAATAAATTTAAATATTTATATTTAATAATGAATATAGACTATACAGTCTATAGTTATATAATAAATAATATATAAATACTAAATAATAAATATATATTTAATAAATAATAATAATAAAACTAGAACTCTTGATACAAAATTTATAAAGCTAATCTAATTCCTATAAGCGTCCAAAGGCCAAATGCAAGTTATCCATTTTTTTTTTTTTTTTTTAATTTTTTTTTTTAACGTTTATTTATTTTTGGGACAGAGAGAGACAGAGCATGAACGGGGGAGGGGCAGAGAGAGAGGGAGACACAGAATCGGAAACAGGCTCCAGGCTCTGAGCCATCAGCCCAGAGCCTGACGCGGGGCTCGAACTCGCGGACCGCGAGATCGTGACCTGGCTGAAGTCGGACGCTTAACCGACTGCGCCACCCAGGCGCCCCATGTTATCCATTTTTAAATGAACCTTCAATTGCTGTAACTGCCAGAACAGCCAAGAGTGTCTTGCTGCAATCATCCCAACATGTTATAAAACATCTTGTGCTCTCAACATCTGTTAATTAAATATTATTTGTTGAAAGGTACCAATGGCAAGAAAAAAGAAAACCAGGCAGAAGATAAAACTGTAAGATCTTTGAGTAAAATAATGTATTAAAAGATAGAATTTTCTTGGTAGTGATGAGAAAGCAAAAATAAAAACAGGAGAAAAAAAACTACTAAGAAATTTAGAAGTTAGTAGAAAAACATAAAGATGGATTAGAAAAAGATTTGGTAGGTAATGAGCTCTAAAAACTTTTTAAAAATTTGTCTATTGAGAGAGAGAGAGGAGGCCAGAGGGTGGGGGGGGGGGGGGGATACCAACCAACCAACCAGGCTTTGTGCTATCAGTGTCAAGCCCAACAAGGGGTTCGACATGGTTGGTGACAACCATGAGATCATGACCTGAGCTGAAACCAAGAGTCGGACACTTAACTGACTGAGCCAACCAGGTGCCCCATGAGCTCCAAAAACTTTTATTTGTAAGGCTCCAAAGAAAAGTTCAACTTTTTAGGTTTCCATTCATTAGCAGGAAGTTAATATTTCCAGGTTTTATAAAGTACTTACATTTGGTTTCCACTAGAAGGTGACTCCTCAAGAAAAGGTATGTGATTTGTTGATCCAGGATTACGAGGGGTGCTTGTATGAATATTTGAAGCATCAGGTGTTAATCTCTGACTAGAGTCTTGGGGAGGTGTAGCAAAACTAGTTACAGAAGAATTATTAGATCCATTGCTTTTGCTCCCATTACATTGCTGGTTGAGCACTGATACCTCATTACCAAGGCTATCCATTCCAATATTTAATTCACCAAGCTTCTGAATGGACCTATAAAATAAAACAATGCAATTATATTAAAAAAAAAAAAAACTTAATCACATTCCTTTTTTTTTATTTAAAAAAAAAAATTTTTTTTTTTCAACGTTTATTTATTTTTGGGACAGAGAGAGACAGAGCATGAACAGGGGAGGGGCAGAGAGAGAGGGAGACACAGAATCAGAAACAGGCTCCAGGCTCTGAGCCATCAGCCCAGAGCCTGACGCGGGGCTCGAACTCCCGGACCGCGAGATCGTGACCTGGCTGAAGTCGGACGCTTAACCGACTGCGCCACCCAGGCGCCCCTTCCTTTTTTTTTAAATTAAGTCCACACCCAATGTGGAGCTCAAACTTACAACCCCAAGATCAAGAGTCACATGTTCTTCTAAGCCAGCCAGGCACCCCAATCATTCTTTCCTTTTTTTTCTTTTTCTTTTTCAGAAAGAGAGAGAACATGAGTGGGGGAGAGGGGCATAGGAAGAGACAGAGAATCTCAAACAGGCTCCATGCTCAGTACAGAGCCCAACATGGGGCTTGATCACACGACCCTGAGGATCATGACCTGAACTGTCAAGAGTCAAGACACTCAACCAACTGAGCCACCCAGGTGCCCCACATTCTTACCATATAGATTATTAGAAGTTTGAGAAGGCAAATACATGCACATGTAATATATATATGAAATATATAAATGGTAATAGATAAATGGTAATTTTTTAGTACTAAAAAATTGGCTTAAGACATAACCAAGATACCAAAAGAAGATCCAAATTTTCCTAAAGTATGCCACTGTAGAAGGATATAGGCCTAAAAGCACCTTTTACCATAACAGCAAGAAAAAAAAAATCTGTTTCTTCTCCAGTATAACTGGTTTAATTTTCCACTTAAAACTTAATTTCCCAAAATAGTCAACAAAAATATCACCACTACCAAAATTTCTCACCAACAAAACAAATCATTTTCATTTCATCTCTGTAGTTATATCACATCAAGTAGGAAATGTATGATTAGAGCAGGCCATGACGGAACAGTCAAGTGGCATCCTATTGTTCACATATTCAATCTCACAGACTCTCTGACAGGCTCTGATCTAGGTACTAGAGGGATAAAAGAGAAAGCAAAGCAAGTGAACCTCAAGGTCTTTCCCTCATCACAAGTCTCCCTACATCAGGATAGATGGACTTCTTTTGTTGGACTCAGGGCTCCAAAGAGCACAAAGAGGAAGCTGACAAGCTCTCTTAAGACTGAGACCCAGAACTGGCCCAGCATCACTTTTTACAGCTTAGATTCAATATGAGAGAGGAGTCACAAGGGGTATGAATTCCAAGAGGTGCTGTGGTTTATTGTATTTTGAAATTTTTCCTACATTAAACACTGGCGCGCATGTGTGTGTGTGTGTGTGTGTGTGTGTGTGTGTGTGTATGTTTAGGGCTTAGAAAAGACTTTTAAAAAGTAACTCAATATTATTAAAGGAACTGCCAGCCATTATTTTTTATGTTAAAATTTTTAACTAGGCAGCATTTTTTTTATATGAAATTTATTGTCAAATTGGTTTCCATACAACACCCAGTGCTCATCCCAAAAGGTGCCCTCCTCAATACCCATCACCCACCCTCTCCTCCCTCCCACCCCCCATCAACCCTCAGTTTGTTCTCAGTTTTTAACAGTCTCTTATGCTTTGGCTCTTAGGCAGCATTTTCCAAATTGTGTTCTATGAAACACTAATCCTGTGAAATGCTCCTCATAAAAAATGAGTCTGAGGTCGAGTAAATTTGGGAAGTGCTAAGTATAAAGAGTAAAATGCTAACATCATTTTGACTCTCTAAAGTGGTGAGGATGGGGATGTGGCAGAATATGCCTGTAAGTGCCAAATCAGCAGTGCCAATTATTAGTATTAGAAGAAACAAAATATCAAGAAGTATAAAGTAGTGACACAGTATGGTTAATAAAAATTCTATCATGCTTTAGTTTATTTTCTTCAATAAGATCTATTATGTAACATGACTCATTTCTTTCCCTCTGTCTATGCCTCTTGGAAAAAAGATGCAAAATTCAAATCTGGAAACTATGCTCTATTGCTAGAATGACTTGAAGAAATACAACATTAACATTTCAGGGAAAGGATATTTTATTTTATAGATTCTATCTCTATTCAATTTGTCCATGGTATTAGGTATTTTAAAGTTCTGGTACAGCGGGGCACCTGAGTGGCTCAGTTGGTTAAGCATCTGACTTCAGCTCAGGTCATGATCTTACCGCTTATAAGCTTGAGTCCCACATTGGGCTCTGTGCTGACAGCTCAAAGCCTGGAGCCTGCTTTGGATTCTGCGTCTCCCTTTCTTTCTGCCCCTCCCCTGCTTATGCTCTGTCTCTCTCTCAAAAGTAAATAAACATTTAAAAATTTTTCAAAAAGTAAATAAAGTCCTGGTACGGCCTCAGATACATGAAAAAAAGGATTGAATAAAATATTAAAGGGTTAGAAAACAATAGATAAGAGAGGGCCAGGAGAACAACAGAATTTATACGAAACTAATTTTCAAAAGCTAAATAACAAGAAAGAACTTGAATTCTATTTATAATGGTCTTTAAAGGAAGGATAAACCATCTTGAATAGTTTTTTCCTGAGGAAGTACATCCTTTACCACTGTTAGGATCACAGAACCTTGACATTTTATCTTCTGATTTAATGCCAGCTATCTGTTTTCACTGCAAAATAAAATGGTCAGAGAATCCAATTGCAACCATGACCTTTATGGCTATGAAGAAGACATCCAAGAACCAGAAATGGCAGTTCATCAAATTAGGATAATTCTAATAAACCACAGACTTATCAGAGGAGATAAGAAAATGATCCTCAAATGCAATGTTCAAAAGCCTACTTAGACTCTAGACTACCACTAAACATTCCTGAAGGTTTGAAGACAGAATCAATTTCAGGCTCACTGACTTGCCCAACCCTCAGAATTTCAAGCAGATTACTTCCAATATTATTGAACCAAATAAAGAACTGATAGTCACCACTGAATTGCCTAATTATAATGACAATAATAACCAACATTTATGGTACACTTCTTATATGCACCAGGATTTATTCTAAGTAATTTTTTATATATTAACTCATTTAATCTTCCAACAAGCTTTGCTCAGAGACATATATTCTAGTTTACTGATTTTTAAAAAGACACATTACTATCTACCTGTCCATATACATACAAACACACACACACACACACACACACACACACACACACACACACACACACCTCCTATAATTAAAAGCAATGTAAGGTCATATTACCTTGGCAGAAATTATAAGAAAGAATAACTTTAATATATTGAATCCAATAATAATTTTAATATACTGAATTCAAAAGAACCTGGAAGTTCAAGCACCCAAAATAACAATAAAAACAACAGTGAACACTTAACATAGTGCTTACTATATGCCAGATACTGTTCTAAGTACTTTGCATAGATTAACTCATTTCATCTTCATGGCTGTTCTGTGTAGCAGATGAGGAAACAAGCAAAACGAAGCTAAGTAACTAGGACCCCTAGGACCTGAACTACCTTGGGACAGAGCTGGATCCACCTAGCCATTTGCTTCCAGCTGTCAGTTGAACCACCACACTTCTGCTCTCGTTGCTTCGATGTGAAAAAAGGTTTAAAGGAAAGAAGAACAAAATTAGATGGACCCTCAGAATGCTGTGACAAGAAGATACTCTGTAACTCTGTATTACTTCAAACACTTAAAAATTACAAACTATACATGGAAAGCAGCAGTCATTGCCTGCTTGTAATCTCTTTGAAATAATTCCTTACATTTTAAAAAATGACTGAAAGACATACCTATTAAGAAATTGTTCCGTAAGATTCTGCTGCTGATCGGGACCATCCTCCTGATTCACACCTCCTTCGAGCAGCATTTGTTGGTATATCTGCCGCTGTTGCTCCTTCTGTTCTAAATGCTGTTGATAGCGTAATCTTTGCCTATAATATTCTTGAAATTGTTCTGTTGAATCTCGAAGCTTAAAAATATTAGAAAATATATTTTAACAGACTATGATTAAATATATGTCCCTACTCAACAGTAACTTCTATAAACGCTGGATGAAATGTGCAAGTAGCTATATTTAACAATTAGAAAATACTTAATATATTGCTCTTTGAAAAATAACATAGTATCCATGAGTTTTTATAATCAAGTAGATCAATTAATTTACTTTATTCTATAGCAAAAGACTGACCAAAATGAATGGTTATCCTGGATCTTTGACTAATGCAAAAGAAAAATATATATTATAGTTGTCACAAGGGGGTTAGATCTGTATTGCTTGAAAAAAATACTAAGAGAAGACATTAGGATTTAATAAACACAGTATTAACCTTGTCCAACACACTTAATTTAAGCAGGTAAATGGTTTAATAGGTTACTCTAGAGAGAAACTTTAAAAATTTCCCTCAAAATCAATACCTTAATTCAGGTTTCAAATGACCTTTCACAAGAAAGTGGAATAAATGAATGGTAAACTTAATCCCAACATTCCTGCTTCATTCTTCCAAAGAACTGTATAGCACTCAAATTTACAGGACTTGGATATTCAGTAAATTCCAATATTGGCAAAGAAAGACTCCTCTGCCAAGGTGGAGTCTGGTCATATTACAAAGATCATGTGAACCAGGGTTACCCTGGAACTAATCAATTATCTTTGAAATTGGCCAACAGTGACAATAAGCTTAGCTAAGAGTCTTATACGGCTAACTTAAGCTAAAACTGTCTCCCTTTTCCAGGAAATAGTAACAATCCTCTTCCATTTCATAACTTAATAGCAATAACTCTGAGAAAAAATTATGTGTCCTTTTAAATTTTTTATTGTTGGTAAAACAGAAAACTTGTCATCTTAACCATTTTCATGTGTACAATTCAGTGGCATTAACTATACTCACAACATTGTGCAATTATTACCACTATTTCCAAAATTCTTCATCACCCTAAAGAGAAACTCTGTAACCATGAGGCAGTAACTTCTCATTTCTCTCCCTCCCCCAAGCTCCTGGTAACCTCTATTCTATTTTGTCTATGATTTTGTCAATTTTAGACATTTGATATAAGTGGAATCATGTAATATTTGTCCTTTTGTATCTGACATTGCACTTAGCATGATATTTTCAAAGTTCATCCATGTTGTAGCATATGTCAGAATTTCATTCCTTTGTGTGGCTGAATAATAATTCCATTGAATGGATATACCACTTTTGTTTATCCATTAATCTGTGAGTGGACACTTGGGTTGTATCTACCTTTTGGCTACTGTGAATAATGCCTCTATGAACATGGATGTACAGATACCTGTTTGAGTCCTTGCTTTCAATGTTTTTGAGTGGAATTACTGGGTCATACGGTAATTCTAAATTTAGCTATATTTAAGCTATATTTTATTTATATATTTATATTCTATATTTAATTCTATATTTAAGGTACCACCAATCCATAGTGACTGCACCATTATACATTCAAATCAACAACGTATGAGGGTTCAAATTTCTCCACTCTCCACCAACACTTATTTTCCACTGCTTTGAGTTCAGCCATCCTAGTAGTTGTGAAGCTATATTTCATTGGGGTTTTGATTCGCATTTCCCTAATGACTAGTGGTATTCAGCATCTTTTCATGTGCTTATTGGCCATTTGAATATATTCTTTGGAGAAATGTTTGTTCAACTTTTTTTTTTTTTTAAGTAGGCTTCACACCCAGCGTGGAGCCCAATGAGGGGCTTGAACTCATAACCCTGAGATCAAGACCTAAACTGAGATCAAGAGTCAGATGCTGAACCAACTGAGCAACCCAGATGCCCCTTAACTCCTTTTTCATAAGTTGAATTGTCTTTTTGTTGTTGAGTTGTAGTTCTTCATATATGCTAGATATTAAACCCTTATTAGATATATAATTTGCAAATATTTTTCCCACTCTGCTGGCTGTCTTTTCACTTTTCTGATAATGTCCTTTGATGCGCAAAAGCTTTTAATTTTGATGAAGCTCAATTTATCAATTTCTATGTTTGTTGCTCAAGCTTTTAGTATCATATCTAAGAATACATTACAAAATCCAAGATCACAAAGATCTGCCCTTATGTTTTCTTCTAAGAGTTTTATACTTTTAGCTCTTATAATTAAGTTGTTGATCTGTTCATTTTTGTACATTATGTGAGGTGGAGATCCAACTTCATTCTTTTCCATGTACAAATCCAGCTGATCCATCATCATCAGTTAAAGAGACTATTCTTTCCCTGTTGAATGGACCTGACATCCTTGACAAAAGTCAATTAGCCACAGATATATGGGATTACTTCTAGTCTCTCAATGTAGTCCATTGGTCTATATTTCTGTCCTTATGCAAGTACCAAACAGTTTTGATTACTGTAGCTTTTGTAGCTACTGTAGCTTTGTGGCTTTGCAATCATGAACTGTGTGTGAGTCCTCCAACTTTGTTCTTTTTAAAGATTGTTTTGGCTATTCAGGACACATTACAACTCCATATGAACTTGAATACTGGCTTTTCACTGCTGCAAAAAAGGTTGCAGAATTTTTTAAAAGGAATTACATGAAATCTGTAGATCATATTGGAGAGTACTGACAACAATATTAAGTTTCCCTATGTGTGAACACAGGATATCTATTTATTTAGATCTTTTAAAATTCCTTTCAGCAATGTTTTATAGATTTTAGCATACAAGTTTTTCACCTCCTTGGTTTAATTTATTCCCAGGTATTTTATCCTTTTATATGCTATTGTAAATGGAACTGCTTTCTTAATTTCCTGTTCAGATTGTTCAGTGTTGGTAGTATAAACCACAACTAACTCTTATTGTTGCTCTTGTACTCTGTTACTTTGCTAAACTCGTTTGTAAGCTCTAGTAGCTTTCTTATGAATTCTTTGGGATTTTCTACAAACAGGATCATGTCATCTGTAAATAGAGATAGTTTTACTTCTTTCTTTCCAATCTGGGTCGGCTTTTGATTCTTTTCCTTGTCTAATCTCTCTAGCTACAACTTCCAGGAAATGCTGAATAGCAGCGGTAAAAATAGGCATCCTTGTCTTTGTTCCTGATCTTAGGGGAAAGCTTTTAGTTTTTCCCCAATGAGTAAGAGGTTAGCTTGGGTTTTTCATAAATGAACTTTACCATGCCAAGGAAATTCCATTTTATTGTTAGTTTTCTGAGAGCTTTTATCATGAAAGAGTGTCTGATTTTGTCAAATGCCTTTTCTGCATCAATTGACATGGTCAGATGTTTTTTTTGTCCATTATCCTACTAATGTGACATACTACATTGATTTATTTAATGTTGAATTAACCTTGCACTCTGGATAAATTCACTTGGTCAGGGTACATAATCCTTTGAATATACTGATGAATTTAGTTTGCTAGTATTTTGTTAGGGTTTTAGTTTCTATTCATGAAAGAAATTGGTCTGTAGTTTTCTTTTTCTTTCTTTTTGTTAAAGTTTATTTAGTGTGAGGGGCACCTGGGTGGCTTAGTTGGTTAAGTGTCCGATGTCAGCTCAGGTCATGATCTCACGGTTTTTGGGTTCAAGCCCTGCGTGAGGCTCTGGGCTAATAGCTCAGAGCCTGGAGCCTGCTTTGGATTCTGTGTCTCCCTCTCTCTCTGCTCCTCCCTGGCTTCTGCATTCTCTCTCTCAAAGATAATACACATAAAAGTTTATTTTGAAAGAGAGACAGTGTGTGAGTGGGAGAGGAGACAGAAGGAGAGAGAGAATCCCAAGCAGGCCATCAGCACAGAGCCTGACACAAGGCTCAAATCCATGAACCATGAGATCATGATCTGAGCTGAAATCAAAGAGTCAGACCTTAACCGACTGAGCCACCCAGGCTTTAGTTTTCTTTTCTTGTAATGTCTTCATCTGGCCTTGGTATTAGGTAATGCTAGCCTCACAGAATGAGTTAGGAAGTATTCCTTCTTCTTATATACTTTTAGAAGATTTTGAGAAGGACTGATGTTAACCCTACCTTAAATGTTTGGTAGAATTCATCCATAAAGCCACCTGATTCTGGATTTTTCTTTGTTGGAAGGTTTTTGATTACTGATTCAATCTCTACTCATTGTAAGTTTGTTGAGATTTTCTATTTCCTCTTGAGTCAGCTTAGGTAATTTGTGATTTCTAGGAATTTGTCCATTTCAACTAGGTTATCTAACTTGTTGGCTTACAGTGGTCATAGTATTCTCTTATAATCCATTTTATTATTGTAAGGTTGACAGGAAAGTCCCCAGTTTTATTTCCGATTTTACTTGTGTCTTTTCTCTCTCTCTTTTTTTTTTTTTTTTTTTGGTTAGTCTAGCTAAGGGCTTGTCAATTTTGTTAATCTTTTCAAAGAATCAACTTTTGATTTTATTGATTCTCTATTGTTTTCCTTTTCTCTATTTTATTTATCTCCCCTCTAATCTTTATTACTTCCTTCTGCTAAAATTTGTTTTTCTTTTTTCTAGTTCCTAAAGGCATAAAGTTAGGTTATTACTTTGAGTACTTTATTCTTCTTCTTTTAAATTTTTATTTACTTATGGGGCACCTGGGTGGTTCAGTCAGTTAAGTTGGCTCAGTCTGACTTCAGCTCAGGTCATGATCTCACAGTCCATGAGTTTGAGCTCACATTGGGCTCTATGTTGACAGCTCAGAGCCTGGAGCCTGCTTTGGATTCTGTGTCTCCCTTTCTCTCTGCCCCTTCCTCACTTGTACTCTCTCTCTCAAAAATAAACAAACATTAAAACATTAAAAAAAAAAAGTTTTACTAATTTTGAGAGGGGAGGGGCAGAGAGAGAGGAAAGAGAGAATCCCAAGCAGGCTCCATGCTGTCAACACAGAGCCCAAATCAGGGCCCAATCTCATAGACTGTGAGATCATGACCTGAGCCAAGATCAAGAGTTGGATGCTTAACCAACTGACCCATCCAGGCACCCCTTTTCTTTTTTAATGTAAGCATTTACACGCATAAATTTCCCCTGAGCACTGCTTTTGCTGTATCTCATCAATTTGGAATGTTGTATGCTTTGGTATGTTGTATTCATTTTTATTAGTTTCTAGGTATTTTCTAATTTCCCTTGTGATTTCCTCTTTGACCCACTGGTTATTTAAGAGTGTGTTAATTTCTACACATTTGTGAATTTTCCAATTTTCCCTCTGTTATTAATTTCTAGCTTCATCCCATTATGGTCAGAGAAGACACTTCATGTGATTTCAATTTTTTAAAATTTATTGAGATTTGTTTTGTGTCCTAATATATAGTCCTGAAAAATGTGTATTCTGCTATTGCTGAAGTGTTCTTTTTTTTTTGTTAGTATCACTTTATTTACATATTTGTATTCAGATATTGTTAATATTCACATATTCACAAAACAAGTTACAAACACTTGGAATACTATCACTGACCTGAGGGCCTAAGAAAACAACTTCCTCTAAAAAGACTTATACAGGCACCTCTGGGTAAAAAAAAAAAAAAAAAAAGGTGCACTGGGGCACCTGTGTGGCTCAGTTGGTTGAGCGACCGGCTTCAGCTCAGGTCATGATCTCGCAACTTGTGGGTTCAAGCCCTGCATCAGGCTCTGTGCTGAAAGCTTGGAGCTTGGAGCCTGCTTTGGATTCTCTGTCTCCCTCTCTCTCTGTCCCTAACCTACTCAACATTCTGTCTCTGTCTCAAAAATAAACAAACATTAAAAAAAAAAATTTTTTGGGGGGCGCCTGGGTGGCTCAGTTGGTTGAGCGTCCGACTTCGGCTCAGGTCACGATCTCACGGTTCGTGAGTTCGAGCCCCGCGTCGGGCTCTGGGCTGATGGCTCAGCGCCTGGAGCCTGCTTCCGATCCTGTGTCTCCCTCTCTCTCTGCCCCTCCCCCATTCATGCTCTGTCTCTCTCTGTCTCAAAAAATAAACATTAAAAAAAATTTTTTTTAATAAATAAATAATTTTTTTTTAAAAAAGGTGCATCCTCCAAAGCAACAAAATTGTTGGAGTATTCTACAGATGTCTGTTAGGTCTAGTTGGTTTATAGTGTTGTTCAAGTACTTTGTATCCTTATGGATCTTCTGTTTAGATGTTTTATCCATTATAGTAGGTAAGGTATTGAAGTCTCCAACTATCATTTCTCCCTTCAACTCTGCCAATGTTTGCTTCATAGATTTTGGGGTTCTACTGTTTGGTGCATATTCATACATATTTTTAAATATATTAAAAAAAACTTTTTTTAACTTTTATGTTTATTTTTGAGAGAGAGAGAGAGAAACAGAGTGCAAGTGGGGGAGGGACAGAGAGAGAGGAAGACACAGAATCCAAAGCAGACTTCAGGCTCTGAGCTGTCAGCACAGAGCCTGATGTGGGGCTGGAACCCATGAACCGTGAGATCACAACCTGAGCCAAAGTCGGACACTTAACTGACTGAGCCACCCAGGCGCCCCTTAAAATTTTTTTTTTTTAATCTTTACTTATTTTTGAGAGAGAGAGAGTGTGTGAGAGGGAGAGGGACAGAGAGAGGGAGACACGGAATCTGAAGCAGCTTCCAGGCTCCGAGCTATCAGCACAGGGCCCAACACAGGGCTTGAACTCACAAACCATGAGATCATGACCTGAGCTGAAGTTGGATGCTTAACTGACTGTGCCACCCAGGCGCCCCTATAATTTTAAGTTTATTTATTTTGAAAGAGAGAGCATAATCAGAAAAGGGGCAGAGAAAGAAAGAGAGAGAGAGAGAGAGAGAGAGAATGAATCCCAAGCAGGCTCTGCACTGTGAGCACAGACCCCAACACAGGGCCCAAACCCACCAACTGTAAGATCATGACCTGAGCCAAAATCAAGAGTTAGACACTTAACCACTGAGGCACACAGGTGCCCCTTATATGTATTTTTAACAATAATTTTTCTGCTTCATTCTTAGTATTTGGTTGAAAACAAAAAAAAATATTGAATGTTTTAAAACTACCTCTTCATTTCTTCTAAGTGGCGTAATATATAAGATAAAATTTATAATCTCCTTCATAATACAATTTCCTTTCTAAAACACCACAGAAAAATAATTTAGAACTCTAAAGACTTGGATAAAAATGGCGCCTGGGTGGCTCAGTAGGTTAAGCATCCGACTTCAGCTCGGGTCATCATCTCACAGTTCATGAGTTCGAGCCCCACGTTGGGCTCTGTGCTGATAGCTCGGAGCCTAGAGCATGCTTCGGATTCTGTGTCTCCCTCTCTCTCTGTCCCTCCCCTGCTCAAACTCTGTCTCTCTCGTTCAAAAATAAATAAATGTTAAAAAAGAAAGACTTGGATAAAAGTATTTTCTATTACAAATGTCATTTCTGAGGTGCCTGGGTGGTTCAGTCAGTTAAGCATCCGACTTTGGCTCAGGTCATGATTTCACAGTTCATGAGTTTGAGCCCCGCGTCAGGCTCTGTGCTGACAGCTCAGAGGTCTGTGCTGACAGCCCAAAGCCTGGAGGCTGCTTCGGATTCTGTGTCTCCCTCTCTCTCTGCTCCTCCCCTGCTCACTCTATGTCTCTCCTTCTCTCAAAAATAAAAAATAAAAAATTTTTTTAAAATGTCATTTCTTGTTCATTACATCTAATTAGTAAAATATAGAGCATATCAAGCTACCCACATTTAATGTGAGTTCAATTACTTGAGTCTTGAAATATGTAAGATTAATGTAAACTGTGGTATTTTAGATTGTTAATAAATTCACCTGTTAAAAATTCTCCAAAATACATGACAACTAAAGATACCATATATCCTTAAGGGAGAAAATGACTTAGTAAGTCTAGATATTCTCTCACCTACTCTCAAATATTAAAAAATTCCATTTACATTTACTCAAGCAAACACTATTATTTCTTACAAAGAGAACAACTCTAAAAGACACTAGATGTATTAAATAATACCTCATTTTTTTCTTGCTTAGCTGGTCCTGGATTCTGTGCTCCATTTGCAGGTTCTTTTTCTGAAACTGAACTCTGGCCCAGCACTTCACTGCTTATAGGCCGCTGTGCCTCAACAGGTGTATCACTTCTTCCAGAAAGTGCAAAAAACAAAAAGGAAGAGGTGGGAGTGAAGGAAAAGATATTTCAGAGAAATTTTAATTAAAACAATGACTATTTAGTCTAAGTGTTTACCAAATGTTCAAAAATAGATTTTTAAATTTTCCTTTCTTAAGTGTATATATAAGGTTTGTTTTTTTTTTTAATAGAATATGCCTATAATGGAAGAGCACTGGATTATTAAGCAAGGAGGGTAGGGGGTCCAGTCTAAAAGAAGATTTGTGGTCTTTGGAAAATCACTTACATTCTCTGTGGCTCAGCTTCATCTATAAACTGAACTGAATAATAAGCTGGATGACCTAATGCCTAAATTCTCTTTATGAATCTTAATCTGTGATTCTGTTACCCAAACATTAATTTTTCCCCTCCAATATGTTTCAACAAAAATTTAAGAACTATTTATTAAAAGGCTTTCTTTGGTTTATTTGCACTTAACATAAAAGCTAAACATACATGTTTCCAATATTTTTAATGTATACTAGTTAGTGAGCTTAACATCTCTGTCAGGTGGTTCCTAATATTCTTCTAAACACTAGCAATTTCTACTTTTCATAGTTATTCTGTTCAAAATTTTTAATAACTAACATCATCCAAAGATGATGAATACCTCAGACACTTACACAGATAACCTGTTGGCACAAGGCACCATGGGAACACATACAAAAGTAAAATGACCTCTGCCTTGAAGGAATTTGATTATGAGAGGGCTTCATAATGGCCTCTCCAGGCAGAGTATGTAATACATAACAAATTACAGTTGTAGAGGTCAGGAAGCAGAGCTAAATAGTCATCTTCATAAAGGCACCATTGGTCAGAAGCTTTCTAACTGATAAGTACCTCAACATGCATATATACACATGCACCCAGAAGAGGAAAGAGAAAGACTTGGAGAAGTTTTCAGGACCAATCTCTGCTGTAACCTGCTAATGCCCATAAGAAGCCCAATTTTATGCCCACAAGATAGATTTAATAAGAGTTATTAACTATATATAAAATAAAATGACCTTCATAATGTAACATTTAATTTTGCAGTCTATACATTTCCATATGTATTGTCTCATTTAACTTGCACAGTAACTTGTGAAATAGGTTGTAACTCTCATTTCACAGATGACGAATAAAGTGATTTTCCTAAAATTGCATAGCCAGTAAATAAAGGATTTCAATCTAGATTGTCAGGTTCCAAATCCAATGCTGATTCATTCCTGAGATGTTTTTGGGTTGGGTTTTTTTTGTTTGTTTGTTTTTTGTTTGTTTGTTTGTTTGCCATTTAATTTTGAGACCATTACACTGAATAGCCAAAGCTTATATTTTTTTCAACAGATTTTTCTTCCTTTTTTGTTTGGAGTTTGTTTATGTTTGAGTGAAAAACTATCTTTACAAAACCCACACTCTCTTATAAACCCTTCTTTTGTGTTTTATCTTCTTGTTCACCATAGTAATTCCATCACTGTATCCCCGGAATGCAGCATGACGCTAGCACAGAGTAGACACTCAAAATATTTTTAAACAAATACTGACTTCAAACGTATATCACCACAAATAAGAGGTTTCTTCAAGTGGCATCTGCAAGATAATTGTGTAATAATCTTACCAATATTTTTAAATTACACCTAAAATATTTTTAAGTTTATTTATTTTGAGACAGAGAGAGGCAGAGGGGGAGAGAGAGAGGCAGACAGGGAGAAAGAAGCAGAAGGGGAGAGAGAAAGAGGCAGAGGGGGAGAGAGAAAGAGAGAGAGAATGAGAGAGAGAGAGAGAGAGAGAGGAGAGAGAGAGAGAGAGAGAGAGAGAGAGAGAGAGAATGAGTATCCCAAGCAGGCTCCACACTATAATAAGCACAGAGCCAGATGCAGGGCTCAAACTCACAAATCGTGAGATCATGACCTGACCCAAAATCAAGAGCTGGGCACTTAACTAACTGAGCCACCCAGGTACCCCACACCTAAGATAATTTTAAAAACAAGGTTAACTTTTTCCAAAGTAAATTTTTATACTTTATCCACAGCACAGTAGCTTACCTATAGCATGCTATTAGCAGCCCTTTTGACATATTGTCTTTACCAGGAGTATGACACTCAGAAGGGGAGAAATCTGTATTTACTAAGCACCATGCACATGCTTGCCACTCTGCTAGGAACTTTATCTCACTTTGCAAGTCAACACCCTATTTTATACAGATGATCACTTAGGCTCAGAGAGACTAAGTAATAACAGTCCCAAGGTCACACAACTAGTAAATGGCAAAGCTCTTGCTCAAGTCCAAGTCTGACTCCAAAGACCATTCATTATTCCACACTGCTTTGCCTCTTAAGTCTTCCAATTTCACAGGCATGACAGATATTTTCTTGGTTATGCTACTGCTCAGCTAGTAACACATGTATTACTCACATTTTAATATGTCACATTTTACCTCTCTACTTATTCTATAATGGTCTAGTAGCTTATACTCCACTTCTTTCTGTCTTTAGTCATTCCTCAATTTCTACTACTCCTTTACATAGGCAACAGCACATGTAGAGTCAGAATTGGCTAGATTTTTGTGTCTCTTTTCTTTAGAAAGACCATCCCTTTGTGGGAACGCGAACTGGTACAGCCACTCTGGGAAACAGTATGGAGGTTCCTCAAAAAACTAAAAATAGAGCTGCCCTATGAGCCAGCAATTGCACTACTAGGTATTTATCCAAGGGATACAGTTGTGCTGTTTCGAAGGGACCATGCACCCCCATGTTGATAGCACCACTATCAACGATAGCCAAAGTATGGAAAGAGCACAAATGTCCATTGATGGATGAATGGATAAAGAAGATGTGGTGTATATATATATATATATATATACACACACACACACACACACACACACACACACACACACACACACAATGGAGTATTACTCGGCAATCAAATAGAATGAAATCTTGCCATTTGCAACTACGTGGATGGAACTAGAGGGTATTATGCTAAGTGAAATTAGTCAGAGAAAGACAAGTATCATATGACTTTACTCATATGAGGACTTTAAGAGACAAAAGAAATGAACATAAGGGAAGGGAAACAAAAATAATATAAAAACAGGGAGGGGGACAAAGCATAAGAGACTCATAAATATGGAGAACAAACAGAGGGTTACTGGAGGGGATGTGGGAAGGGGGATGGGCTAAATGCATAAAGGGCATTAAGGAATCTACTCCTGAAATCATTGTTGCACTATATGCTAATTTGGATGTAAATTTAAAAAAAAAAATTAAGAAAAAAAGAAAGACAATCCCTTTGGTGAACAAGTCCAAACATTATACTGACGAAGAAGTTCCAATCATCTTACGTACCCAGAAGAATATCAACAGTTCTCCTCAGAAGAATATCAACAGTCCCTTAGAATTGAAGCCCAACATACCAGACAATGAAAATTTTCTTTAAAGAGATTGGAAAGTCCAAGAAAAGTTTAAGATAGTCTCTACCAATGTTCAAGACTCTATTCCTTTGGGATTTAGATAATAGGATCCTTCGATATTAAGTTATACTCATCCATTTTCATTACTAGATATCATCTCTATCTTTCAAGTAGAGCAATAAGATGACTCTTTTTTTTTTTTTTTAATTTTTTTTTTTCAACGTTTATTTATTTTTGGGACAGAGAGAGACAGAGCATGAACGGGGGAGGGGCAGAGAGAGAGGGAGACACAGAATCGGAAGCAGGCTCCAGGCTCTGAGCCATCAGCCCAGAGCCTGACGCGGGGCTCGAACTCACGGACCGCGAGATCGTGACCTGGCTGAAGTCGGACGCTTAACCGACTGCGCCACCCAGGCGCCCCTAAGATGACTCTTAAGTCACCCTACGCTTGGGGTGCCTGGGTAGCTCAGTCAGTTAAGCATCCAACTCTTGATTTCAGCTTAGGTCGTGATCTCGTGGTTTATGAGTTTGAGTCCGTGTCAGGCTCTGTGTGCTGACAGTGCAGAGCCTGCTTTAGATTCTCTTTCTTCCTCTCTCTCTGCCTCTTCCCTACTCATAGTATCATACTTCATAGTATCAACTCTGAGTATAGGAAACCAGCCATATGTCCCAGTGGTTTTCCTAGAAAGTGAGGGAAGAACTTTTCTAACTCTTGAAATAAAGAACCGCTAACCAGGAAATTATTATTTCATGCCAAGTTTGAAAGAAAAACTGAGTGCTGGCTTTAACCCTTATTTCCTTCATGTATATTAAGAGTTACTAGAGGGATGCTTGGGTGGCTCAGTCGGTTAAGCATCTGACTCAAGGTCAGGTCATATCTCATGGTTCGTGAGTTTGAGCCCTGAATCGGGCTCTGCACTGACACTGTGGAGCCTGCTTGGGATTCTTTCTCTCTCCCTCTCTCTCTGCCCCTTCCTATTTGCTCTCTCTCAAACTAAATAAATAAACTTAAAAAAAAAAAAAGAGTTACTAGAAAAAATAATCAGAGTGGAAATAATCAGAGATTTTTACACACACACATTCAATACTATTTACTATTCAGTACTATTCATATAGGAGAAAAAAGTGGAAATAATCTGCTATCCTATGATGAGGAATTAGGTAAAATTATGATACAGTCATACAATGGAATACTGCATACATCATTAATCATTATCCCAATAAATGTTTAAAATACGAGAAAGTATTCAAGATCAAATTTTAAAAAGCAAATTATGTGAATATATATAGTACATTCCCAATCTTTAAAAATGTATTCATAGAAAAAAAAAAGACATCATCGAAGTGTGAGATTACATGGGATTTTAATTCTCATATTTATACTCTCCTGTATTTTCCAAAATGTCTTCAATGCACATCCATTGCCTTAATAATAAGCAAAATAATACAGGATATAAAAATAAAGATTCTCATTGATAATTTTAATTATCATAATTTATTTTAGAAATGCTTTATAAAGTTTAAGGACTAACTTTCAACTAAAGGGACTTGAACATTAAACACACACACACAATCTCACACTCTGAATAATTTCTAATTTTTATGAGGAAATACTTACCGTTCAGGGGATTCTTCATAAATACTGTGACATTCTGTATTCTCAAGCATGAGACTTCTACTGAGGTTTTGTACCCCTGGATAATGAAAGTTAGCAAAGGAGTGTGACATTGGAGACGTTTTGTTTCCAAGGTCTGAGATTCTCTTATCATGACTGGTTAGGCCACAAGTGAGGCCATCTAAAGCAGGATTCAGAGAGCGGGTCATATAGGCGTCAGCTGATTGAGGCCTTCTCATTGGAGACGATGGATAGGGAGAAAGTTTGCTGATAAGAGGAGTCAAAAGATCAGCGTATGCAGCTTTTGTAGGTTTCAGAAGTTTGTCAACATGAATATTAAGCATTTTCTGTTCAAAAGCACAAGAGAAGACAGATGATGGGAGATTCTGAAGCCATGACAATAAACTCAGATCCAAGTCATCACAACCATTACCACATAAAAGGTCAATGCCAAGAAGTACTTCACTTTCTGTAATTTCTTCTCCAGTTGCTTTACTTTGACAAAATTCTACACAGCATTCATAAAGTAGGCCCTTCATTACAAGCTGAAATAAACGATTGTTACTTGCTTTAAACCCAGCCTCACTTAGCTTCCTATCAGCAGGGATGAATTCTGCAACCATGACACAAGCCTCTTCAAAACAGTGAACTCGTGCAGTGCTTGGATTCCAGTCCTTAAATTCAGCATGATTGGTCAGACGAGGCAAAGTCAAAAGCAAACAGAGCTTGCTGTAATCATCTTTAGAAGGACAATACTCTTCTAGGGCATGCAAACATTGCACAGCTTCTTGCATGGTAAATTCCAGCTGTAAGAAAAATATAAGTGATCACTACAAAAAAAGATGCTGTGAGATATGAAAGCAAGAGTATTTTAATCAAATACATTTAATCAAATGTTTTATAAAACATTTTATAAAATGTTTTAAAAAATATTTAATCAAATATTTTATAAGCTTTCATAAACTTTAATTGTAAAAGGATAAACTCTAGTGTCACAGAGTACTCATATAATTTGCAGGCTATGTAACAACTCTAAAGTCAGGAGCTAAAATGTTTTTTCACTATTAAAATAAAAATATGAAATAATTTGGTTACTTAGCAAATTAAACTCTTACTATAAGAATAGTGTTCGGGGCACCTGGGTGGCTCAGTCGGTTAAGCGTCCAACTTCAACTCAGGTAATGATCTCACAGTTTGTGGGTTCGACCCTGTGTCCCCCAGGCCTGGAGCCTGCTTCAGATTCTGTGTCTCCCTTTCTCTCTCTCTGCCATTCCCCCACTTGTGCTCCCTCTCTCTCTCTCAAAAATAAGTAAACATTAAAAAAAGATATAAAAAAAATAGTGTTCTAGGGATGCCTGGGTGCTGGGTGGCTCAGTCAGTTAAGCACATACTCTTGGTTTCAGCTCAGGTCATGATCTCACAGTTCGTGGGATGGAGCCCTGAGTCAGGCTCCGTGCTGTCAGCGGATTCTCTCTCTCTCTCTCTCTGCCCCTCTTCCACTAGCACTCTTTCTCTCTCAAAATAAATAAGTAAACATTTTTTTAAGATATTGTTCTAGTTCAGGCTTTGGACTATCATTCTCAAATGTATACTTTTTTAAGGTCAAGAATAATTGAGCACTCTAGAAATGAAAACCGAAGCATGCCAATATTCAATGGTTTATGAAGCTTGCTATCACTCCAGCTTACCCAAAAAGCAAAAAAAGTCATTCTTAAACTTGCTGTAGGAGAAATTTGTGTGGGGAAAGAAAGCAAACTGGGGGGGGGGGGGGGGGGGGGACTCTACAGTTTACAGTTCATTTGCTACAAAAATAGTATGTGGGGTGCCTGGGTGACTCAGTCAGTTAAATGTTTGACTCTTGATTTTAGCTTAGGTCATGATCTCATGGTCATGAGATTGAGTCCCACGTTGGGCTCCATGACAGGTGTGGAGCCTGCTTAATATTCTCTCTCCGCCCCCATCCTTTGTCCCTCCTGACTCATGCTCTCTCTCTCTCTAAGACAAAAGAAAACAAAACAAAACAAAAAACCTAGTATGAAGACAGAACAAAGAAAGCTTAGCTGAGAGAAAAATTACAGTAATTTGTATACTGAATATTATCTTAAATCATAAGCTTTTAATGATGTAAGGAATCTCAGAGTTTATGGAATTCACCTTTCTTTAGCTTACATATGGGAAAAGTTAGGGAGCAGATTTAACTAAAGTAATTCAGTTGGTTAATGACAAAGACAAAGTAAAAATTAAGTCTTCTGACTTACAGTGTTCTTTTCAAATTTAAGCGTCACTGTGGGGGCGACTGGGTGACTCAGTGGGTTAAGCATCCGACTTCAGCTCAGGTCATGACCTAACAGCTGGAGTTTGAGCCCTGCATCAGGCTCTGTGCTGACAGCTCAGAGCGTGGAGCCTGTTTCAGATTTCTGTGTGTGTCTCTCTCTCCCCCCACCCCCACTCACGTTCTGTCACTCTCTCTCCAAAATAAATAAACATTAATAAATTTCAAAAATTAATAAATAAAATAACCATTACTGTCTGGCAAACATTTCTCTTACTATATATGAAAGTTCTCATTGTAATATCTTTTGAGTTTATTTCAATGAACACTTACTGGCACTTAATAAGTTTCCTTGGTTTGGGATATAACAATACTATAATTAAAACTTTAAAAATAACTCTCTAATCAAAAAAACCCTTAGTATCTTTAAATTTGAATTGTCATAAAGACACACATATTTTATCAAAAACCACCTCTGTTGTTGTACTGATCATTGGGGTATTGTATGTAAGCGATTAATCACTGGATTCTATACCTGAAACTAATATTACACTGTAAGTTAACTAACTGGAATTTAAATAAAAACTTGGAGGGAAAAAAAAAACACATCTGGATCAATGTAAATACTGAAAAAACAAAAAGAGGAAGTAAACATAATCCACTTCTGGAATAAAAAAAGAAGCAAAGATGTAGAATCTTCAAGTCAAACATCTACTGTAATCTAAATCACCTTAAACAGGAAAAGCACACACTCTCCAACCAGCCAGCCATTCATTATCGTCTGTGTCTAAATCTTGGAACAAGTTCAAAAGCATTATAGATTGAAAGTACTCCAGCTGCAAAAGAGTAGATCTTATTCCATCCCAGCTCATAAAAACTTTGAAAACTCATGATACTGATCTTTTGTTTTAGTAAATAAAATACTTATGACTGAAACAAGACTATAGCGCAAACCTTCAGGAATAAAAATCTTACATGCTGGGGCTCATCTTCTGCTGACATTGCATTATTAACACACAAGGCTTCTAAAAACTTCTGCTTCAGGATAATATAACGAAACCTGTGAAAAATAAAACACAAAACATTAAAATGATTAAAAAGCCGAGTTACAACAAAGTCAAAGATTAGAAATGAAACCCAGGTTCTTAGAGCAAAACAGACCAAGTTTGTCTTAAAGGGCTAATTATTCCTCTAAAAAAAGATTTTTAAGAAAAATTAATTTTCCAATGTCTCATAAATCAAATGTGCTTATAAGTTACTATAACCACCTTTGCTTTCAAAAAATTATTTTTTTAATGTTTATTTTTGAGAGAGAGCAAGTGTGTGTACACACACACACACACACACACACACGTACACAGGCAAGCTGGGGAGGGGCAGAGAGAGAGGAGGACAGAACACACACACACACACACACACGTACACAGGCAAGCTGGGGAGGGGCAGAGAGAGAGGAGGACAGAGGATCCAAAGTGGGGTCTGTGCTGACAGCAGAGAACTCAAGGTGGGGCTTGAACTAACAAATCATGACCTGAGCCAAAGTTGGATGCATAACGAACTGAGCCACCCAGATGGCCCTGCTTTCAAAAAATTCTTAAAATTTGGGGCACTTGGAGCATCTGACTCTTGATTTCGGCCTAGGTCATGATCTCGCAGTTCATGAGTCTGAGTTCTATGTCAGGCTCCGCACTGACAGTGCGGAGACTGCTTGGGATTCTCTCTCTCCCTCTGTCCCTCCCCTGCTCTCTCTCTCTCTCAAAAATAAATAAACTTTTAAAAAATTCTTAAAATTCTTAAATTACTATTTTTTTAAAATTTTGTTTTAACATTTGTTCATTTTTTTGAGAGATGGAGACAGAGCATGAGTGGGGGAGAGGCAGAGAGAGAGGGAGACAGAATCTGGAGCAGGCTCCAGGCTCTGAGCTGTCAGCACATAGCCCCAATGTGGGACTCGAACCCACAGACTGCAAGATGACCTAAGCTGAAGCTTAACCAACTGAGTCACCCAGGCGCCCCAAAATTCTTAAAATTCTTAAAAGCTTATCACATTGGAGCCACAATTAAAATAATTTCAGTAAGTAAATACAATTTAGTACTCGAAGGATTTCTATTTCCAATATTAATTCTAACCAAAAGCCAAGTTTTATGAAAGATGAAAATTATAGTCTAATATGAAATCAAAATCCTTTACATTCAAAATGTCTTGTTTTATTATGTTTTGTTTTATTATTTTGCATTTTATTCAAAATATGTCCTTTTTTCTTTTCGAACATGAGAAAAGTCTAATAAAAATCAGGCTGAAAGAGTAGGAAGAAATGAACATTTCTGAAGTCATAAAATAATCATAAACTTTAAAGTTTTTTAACAGAGATTTTTCAGGGAGAGGTCTACTTGACTTGCCTAAGAATAAAAAATTCTGGATGCTTTAAGCACCTTAAAGAAAAATTATTTTTAAGGACTGAAAGAAAATGAAACTTTAGTCATTCTTTCAACCATTGTTACAGTAGCAAATGTATGTCCAATAAAGCAAAATACTTGCCTTCAAAAAGAGGGTCATCTAATAAGTTGTATGAAATATGTACACTGTTTCAGCAAAGTCTCAAAGGAATGTGAAAACAATTCTATCAGAAGGGGTGGAAAGTATAAGGCAAGTTTTATAAGAGCTGACTCTCAAAAGATGATCAGGTGTGTGCTGTATAAAGGTAGGAGATGGTGAAAGGAATACTATTCCAATAAATGAAGAATGTGCAAAAGCAAACAGGTATCAAATAGCACCAGTGGTATGAACAGATGATCAAAAAACAATATAAGGTTGTACTTCCATTGATGGTAGAGTCACTTGTTATCTGGCTAACCTTTCTACAGATAAAATGAGAAACCGTAGATAAAATTTTAAAAGTAACTATTTGAAAGCAATGAAGAACAACAAAAAGCTGGTACAACTAGAGGGAAGTCAATCTTTGGCGACGGGGGTGGGGGGGGAGGCTTGCGGGGGGGTGGGGGGCGGGGATAAAAAACCTTTGGAGTGAGATTCAAGGGTATAAGGTCTTCCAGCTGGGGGCACTCTCCAGTCAACACAATGTGAGCTAAAACTCAAGTAGAAAGCTACAGTTTCACTTTCTTAAAAAGTCAGCAAAAAGTTTGGTACTGCAAGAGTAGCTGAAAAGCAGGAGGACATCCAAACACAAAGGAAGCCATAATGAAAAATACACCAAAATCTACTGTACAAACTCAGATAAAATCTTTGGCTGTCCCTGAAACTGTGAAGATGCAAGGGAGACTCCAAGGAGCCCAGGGAAAGCAACAGATGGAAGGCTAATTAACTGACAAAGATCTCAGCTGGCATCCACTAAGTGGGAGTGTAACGAAGTTAACTACCTCATGAACAAAAGTCAACACTTTTCAAAGGCAGATAACAGAATCCAGAGCCTCAGCAATGAATCCACAATGTGCAGAATACACTAAAAAAATTTTTTTTAATGTTTATTTATTATTTTTAAGAGAGAGACAGAGTGCAAGCGGGAACAGGGCAGAGAAAGAGGGAGACACAGCATCCAAAGCAGGCTCTAGGCTCCGAGCTGTCAGCACAAAGCCCAATGCAAAGCTCGAATTCATGAACTGTGAGATCATGACTTAAGCCGAAGTCAGACACTCAACCTACTGAACCACCCAGGTGCCCCATATTTTAAAAGTGACTAGATAGGTTTAAAAAAATAAAAGGGCGCCTGGGTGTCTCACTCAGTTGAGTGTCCAACTTCGGCTCAGGTCGTGATCTCAAAGTCTGTGAGTCAAGCTCCGTGTCGGGCTCTGTGCTGACAGCTCAGAGCCTGGAGCCTGCTTCAGATTCTGTGTCTCCCTCACAATCCACACACAAAAATATTTTTAAAAAAATGAATAGCACCTCAGTCCTGTGGGACAATATCAGTTATCTAATACTGCATAGAGTCCCAGAAGAAGAAGAGAAAAGGGCTAAAAAAAATATTTGAAGAAGTAATGGCCAAAAACTTCCCAAATTTGATGAAAAATATAAACTTACAGATCCAAAAAGTACAGCAAACCTGAAGCAGGAAAAATACAAAGAAACCACACTTAAGCACATCATAATCAAACTGCTAAAAGCAAATGATAAAATCTTGTTGCCAGAAGCAGGAGTTGGAAGGGTAGGCAGATTGGGTAAAGTGGGTCCCAAGATATAAACTTCCAGTTATAAAGTAAGTCATGGAAATGTACTGTACAGCATTATGTACATTATATAGTTAATAATACTGTTTTGCACATGTGAAAATTGCTAAGAGAGACCTTAAGATTTGTCATCACAAGGGGCGCCTGGGTGGCTCAGTCGGTCACGCGTCCGACTTCGGCTCAGGTCATGATCTCGTGGTCCGTGAGTTCGAGCCCCGCGTCGGGCTTTGTGCTGACAGCTCAGAGCCTGGAGCCTGTTTCAGATCCTCTGTCTCCCTCTTTCTCTGACCCTCCCCCGTTCATGCTCTGTCTCTCTCTGTCTCAAAAATAAAAATGTTTAAAAAAAATTAAAAAAACAAAAACTGTCATCACAAAAAAGTGTTTATAACTATGTATGGGGATGAACGTTAACTAGACTTACTGTGATCACAATTTTACAATATATACAAATATCCAATCCCTGTATTGTACATCTGAAACTAATATAGTGTTATTTATATGTTAAATATACCTCAATAGGGGCGCCTGGGTGGTTCAGTCGGTTAAGTGTCCGAATTTGGCTCAGGTCATGATCTCGCAGTCTGTGAGTTCAAGCCCCACATCCGGCTCTGAGCTGACAGCTCAGAGCCTGGAGCGTGCTTCAGATTCTGTGTCTCCCTCTCTCTCTCTGCCCCTCCCCCACTCATGCTCTGTCTCTCTCTCAAAAATAAATGAACACTGAAAAAAATATATATACAGGGGCACCTGGGTGGCTCTGTTGGTTAAGCGCCAACTTCAGCTCAGGGTATGATCTCACAGTTCATGAGTTTGTGCTATCAGCACAGAGCCTGGAGTCTGCTTTGGATCCTGTGTCTCCTCTCTCTGCCCCTCCCCCCACTCACGCACTGTCTCTCTCTCTCAAAAATAAAAAAAAAAGAACATAAAAAAATACACACACACACACACACACACACACACATATACACCTCAATAAAAAAAAAAAAGATCTTGAAGGCAACTAAAAAAGAAAACAAAAACAACAACAACAACCATATAAGAGAATCCGGACACAAACACAGCTAAGTATTCATCAGAAAATAATGGAGGCGAGGAGACAATAGAATGACATCTTTCAAATCTTCATATTATTGGGGCATATGGGTGGCTCACTTGCTTGAGCTCTGTTGGGACTCTTGTATCAGCTCAGGTTGTGATCTCTCAATTATGATATGGGAGCCTACTTGGGAGTCTCCTCTCCCTCTCTCGCTCTGCCCCTCCCCAGCTCATGCTCTCTTTCTCAAAATAAATAAATTATGAAGAAACAACTGTCTCAGATATGGCCCTTGTGACTTTTTGTATACACTGTCAAAAAAGGTAGGTTTATAAATCAGATTTTCAACCAACTGAAGTACATACAACTTGTCCTCTAGAAGTGCTCCAACTCAATGGTATTGAGTATACTATTTTCTAGGAAAGCTAACAGTCTTGTTTTTAAATTTTTGTTTATTATTTTGTTTTGCTACGCCTATACCAGTGATAAGACAATAAAAAATTTTGATGAAATCTTACCTTTTTTTGTCGAATTTTTCCATACATTCTAGAGGCTGTATAAACTGAAGAACTTCATCCCATTGACCATCAAGGATTAGCTGCCTATATAAAGAAAAACACATGCATGTTATCAAATTTGGGTTATACTAATTAAAAGCAGAATAAATAAGAATGAATAAAAGCAGAATAAATGATAAGAATAAATGATAAGCAGAATAAATGAAGCATTAAAACTTCAGTCTGAAATCTGTAATGAGGTTAACATCCTCAACCACTATACTAAAATAAATTTTTCACAACTTATTTGTAACAACATATCCTATATGAGAAGAATTTGTGAATCTGCATCCACTTCTCATTCTAATATATATGTGGGTTTTTTTTCACCTATATAAAAACACTGGGCTAAGTCTAAACGTTCCTTTATTTTCCTACTCATCTTACAGTTTTAAAGTTCTTCTGTATTATTTAGGGGCCAATGTATGGCTATATTTCAGACTCACCAAATCAGAGGTTCTTAATTGGGGGTGATTTTGTCCCCAAGACATCTGGCAATGTTTGGAGACATTTTGGTTGTCACAATTTGGGGGTGCTACTGACATCAACTGAGTATAGGTCAGAGATGTTGCTAAACATCCTACAATGCACAGGAAAACCCCCACAGCCCCAAAGAACAAAGAATTATCTGGCCCAAAATGTTACTACTGCTGAGGTTGAGAAATCCTGCTCTCAACTATGATTTCTACATCTTTCAGGCATATAACACTAAAATGTATACTCTGAGAATAAAAACGGCAAAGAATAAGATCAGGTTTCATTCCACTTTAGTGGTCTATGGGAATTTCCAAAAGTTATAAGGCATTCTTACTGCTGTTCTTCTTTTATAATAGCAATTTCCCTACTTCTGGATTTTTAGAACAATATAATTTAAAAAGGGATGGGCAGGAGGATCTAAATAAGATTGCCAACTTTTAAGCCTGCAAATAAGGAATATTAGTAAGAAGCAATCATAATATATCATAATCATTTTACAAAGAGGCATTTTAATATTTAAAAAGAAAGGGCAGAATTTCAAAGGTTAGTCCTTTAAGATGAATACATTTAGTTTAATGAAAAACTTAACTATTCTACAATTCTTTGCATTTTACCTCAGACCAGTAAAACTTCATCAGAAACCCAGCTGATTCTTGGAGGGGGGATATTTGAGAGCCACTGCTAAATTCCAGGAGTAGCAATGCTTGAAAGACAGGGCCGGAACGGCCTCAGTATTGGTTCCTGAGAATATTGACTAAGCTCCCCAGGGCTAAATGACATTCATAACACCAAATACAAGGAAGTTCAAGGAATTTAAATAAACTCTTAATACATTGAAGTTTTTTTTTTTTAAGTTCCTTTTTCGTGACTTAGGAATGCTTCATTTTTTAAAGCTTTCCAAGTCACAAAATGCCACATGTCCAAGAATCTGTATTCTTCATCAAGGATATTCAGTATCACATAAGCAGAGAGTGCATTTCTGTCTGGAAATCTGGGTTTTTCTTTTTCCATCTAATTCAAGTTAGGATATATTTAGCTTCCCATTTGGCAAATATGTTATTTCTCTTTTGCTCTGCAATTCCAAGAATCTTGTTCTAAGGAAATAATTCAAGATACAGAAAAAGTCCTATGTATAAAAGATGTTCAATAGAGCATTTATTTAAGATAAATTGGAAATAATTTGTTTAAAATTGGGGAACCATTAGGAAATCAATTAAATCAAAAAATTTTAAGTATAAATTTGTAGTAACACAGAGAATCCTTATAATGTTAATGGATAAAGAAGGATACTAAGTTATCCTTCTAATAGAATGTAACAGAATTGCTTTTTTTTTTTTTTAATATGCACAGAAAATCATCAGCATGTAGTGTGTCTGGGTGACGGGTATTTTTCTCTTTTCCTTTTCTATATTTTCTATAATGAATATATCTATATTCATTTCTATGGCCAAAAAGATGGTATTTCAGAATTTTTTTTTTATCCTTCTGGAGTCTCTTATTTTTTAAATCAAGAATTTTTCATGATGATGCCACAACCACAATGGAGTTGTGACTCTAGTTTTTTTAATGGACTTCTTGATCTTGAAAAGATTCTATAGAAAACATGACTTTATAAATGTTCTATTATAAAAACAAACATTATTTTTACAAATTATATGGCCTTTTCACGATTATAAATATCCCACCTGAAATACACATATTATTTCATTAATACTTAACACTTCTTTGAAGGAGCTACAAACCTTATAAAACTAACGAAATCATACCTCAGAAAAAGCATATCATCTGAAAATAAGCCGTTTATGACTCCACTTTCCTTCTCGAGGGCTAACATACTAATGTGAAGTTTCTTTGAATTCAAGAAGTCTAAAATTAGTTTAATAATTTCAACCTCTTTTACATTCACTGTTTCTTCAGCCGTCATGTTGATAGCCTAAATATTAAACAGAACAAAAACAAAAATTAGTCCTATTATTTTATCTCTAAGTGTTATTAACTGTCTGGAAACTATACATAATAGGTTTCTTGGAAATATTTAGTATAGGTATTTTGAAATTAACTTAATATTTATCAAAACCAGTCATTCTTTAAGGTGGAATAAAGGTTATGGCTATAATTTTTTTAAGTCCTTATCTTTGAGAGATACACACTGTAATAATACAAATTAAATGATATAAAGTCTGTGACTTGTTTCAAAATAATACAAGAGGGGATTGTTAGAGGTAAAGATGAAACAAGAATAATGACTACTGAAGTGGGGTAATGGGTAAATGGAGGGAGATTCACTTATATTTGCTATGGTCTGAACATTTGTGTCCTCCCAAAATTAATCTGTTGAAATCCTAATCTTCATATTGACAGAATTAGGAGGTGGAGCCTTTGAGAGGTGATTAGATCTTGAAGGCTCTGTCCTTCACGGGATTAGTGTCCTTCAAGAGGCCCCAGAAAGACAGCTCAACCCTTCTACCTTGTAAGAATACATTGAGAAGTCAGTAGTCTGCAACCAGAAAGAGAGTCCTCATCAGAACCTGATCATGTGAACATTCTGGTCTTAGATTTCCAGCTTCCAAAGCTGTGAGCAATAAATTTCTGCTATTTATAAGCCACCCTGTCTATGGTATTCTGTTACAGCAACCCAAATGGACTGAGACAATATTATTCTATCTATTCTTACACATTTTTAAAATCTGTCATAAAAAAGAACATTTTAAAAGTCATTAATAACCATGTTTAGCCATGTCCTAAATACCTTGCCGTAGGCATACACTCATTCAATAAGCAGCTTTTTCTCTGTGATAGGCACTGTTCTACTTAGGAGACACTGGCCTTGTCCTTAAGAAGCTTATAGTCTATAGCAACACAAACTATTATATCTTGTACTTTGGAGTCAAACAAAACAAGGCTGATTAAAAAGTACAACTTTAACTCATATCAACCTAAACATGAACAAAGATATTTCAATTCTCTACAATCTCTTCTAACTTTTACCTAAAAGTTTGCAGTGATACAACTGAGCACATAGGTTATGAATTCATAAAGATTTAGAACTAGGAGGAATTCTGAAGATCATTTCACAGATGAGATCACACAAGTTAAATGGCCTAAGCTGTTGAAATTTTCAAATGTTAAGGCTAACAGCAGTACAAAAGACTACCATGCTAAAGGGACTAGCTGCAAAGACACATCATCACGCATCATCAATGAAGCAGACTATTGTAAGCACATCTTTCTCACAGGACCAACTAACTTTAACCAAGTTCACAGAAACAAACACACATATGTATGCAAACGTGTTAATTTTTTTCCAATTTGTTTATTATCTTGTCAATTTCTTTCTTTATAATGAGAAGTGTAAATGTCCAGCCGACTATAATGCTCATATCAGATGAGTAGATTTTCTCTTTTAGGTAGAGAAGGTGGCAGGGTAAACAAGGGACAGAACATGGGAAGATATCATATGACTCAAATATTTAATGACATCAAATTAAGTTAATCTCCTACATCAGGCTAATCTCCTACATCCATCACCACAATAAGGACATGCTTGCCTCAAGAAACAAACATATCACCAATCTCTCTCTCAAAAGGGCAGCTAACCAGTCTGCATGCTTTGGGTTTCTCTTTGCTCTCTTTTGAGCTGACCATCCTCCTGTTCACAGACTTTGTCCAAAAAAGGATACAGTAAAATTAGTGATATTTCTGCTCACTAAATTTTAATTACATTTCAGAGGTGCCTAAGATTACTCCTAGAGCACAAGGGTTAGTGGTTTTAGCATTCCCCAAATCTTCATATAATTTTTACTAGCAAAAGAATGGCTTTTATTAATTTAATTATCATAAAAAATTGCCCCCTCCATCTTTTAATTTTTTAGTGGGTACTTCACTTATATCACTATGTACCAACCATACAACTTGCTGCAGAATTGAGATGCAATTTTCTATTGTTGTTGAATATACCCAATGATATCGAACATTTTATAGGCCTCAATTTATTTTACATTCAGCCTCAATATGGGAGAACTCTAGAGTTACTATGAATCTCACGTTATGGAGTGCCTGGGTAGCTCAGTCAGTTAAGCACCTGACTCTTGATTTTGGCTCAGGTCATGATCTCTCAGTTGGTGAGATTGAGCCCCACATCGGGCTCTGCGCTGACAGTGCGGAACCTGCTTGGGATTTTCTCTCTCCCTCTCTCTCTGCTCCTCCCCAAATTGTGCTCACGCGCACTCTCTCTCAAAATCAATAAATGAACATTAAAGAAATAAAATAAATCATAACTACAAGTTCAATACCACCATCATTTCTGATTAATAAAGTCTAAGAGAAGAAATAAATTCTTACAAATACATATTTTTATACTGACTTTACATTTAAACTTTGAATAAATACAAAAAATGTATACTAATTAATGGAGAATTGTTCAGGGTTTTTAAAAGACAAGCTTTAATTCTATACTGTGAAATTCCTAGCAGAAAAGTATACTATTTTAACCACTCAACCCAGAATTTTAATTCTTATAAGATTCACTGTTGCTAGATAGCATATATAACATAGGCACATGCTTAATGACTGTATCTTCGTTATTCTTTTCTAACCACTCTGTGTTACTGAAATGTTTGTAGAGGCTCCCCAAATCCCAGCTATATAATTTAGAAATTAAATACATTATTATAAATATAACTTTTAAAGATAACACATAAAAACATAATTCACATTCTTAATCTCCTTAAGCTATTAATCACTACCAAGCAGAATTTTTCTCTAATTCAGAAGAGTAGAATTCAATAATAAATGTTTCATCCTCCCTTCTCAGGGAAGATATAAAACAGTAAGAGTTAACTAGCTTAGAAACAACTAAAATTATCTTTTAAATGAGATGTACAGTATATAAGTGTACAATAAAGTTTACTTGAATTAACTTAAGGTGCAAAAATCAATGAAGAAATGCCTCTTAAAAGGTACGGAGTAGATGATTTTGTTTGCAACTATTCTAAAAATCATTCAGAAGGACAGAACTCTGGCCCTTTAACCTATTTAAGCCAAAGTCAGCTCTGACAATACTGTAGGTTAGATATGCCAGCGCATGGTGCATGTGAACAATTACTCACCAGGCAGAATTTATGTAGAGCCAACAATAAAGTGTATTCTGCTGAAAACAGAAAACAAAATGAAAAAAAAAATCAGAATGTTTCTGTATTTCCATAATAAATGACACACTTACCTATAAAAAAAAATCACAAAAACATCTCTATGTATTTTAAAAAAATAAGTTTTTACTTGGGGAGTCTAGGTGGCTCAGTTAAGTGTCCAACTCTTGGTTTGGGCTCAGGTCATGATCTCACAGTTTGTGAGTTTGAGCCCCACATCTGGCTCCATGTTACTGGTGCAGAGACTGCTTTGGATTCTCTTTCTGCCCCTCTCTTGTGCGCTGTCTCTCAAAATAAATAAATAAGCTTAAGAAAAAAAAAAAAAGAACTTTTTACTTATATCCAATCCTGGACTAGGTGAGATAAAGAAATGTTTTCTTTAATAATAAGTATATCTGGACACCAGCAGGAAGGTAGTTAATATTTTAGTACTTAGATACAATTAATATCTACAGAAACTAAATTCCAGATGCTATCTCTATACTCATACTGATTCCTATCTTAGTCAAACAAGATTAGAAGACTATATTAAGGGGCAAGAAATAAAATTATTTTTAGAAATCTAATATTAAAGATAAAATGTTAACAAGAAAAAAAAAGGATGTCAACAGAAATATATTGACCTCTATGTATATTTCTATACATGGATATGGAAAAAGTTTTATGAAAAAAATATCAGTGGTAACTTTCTAATCAAATATAAATAGATAGGATTTAAATGTTCCTTTGCAATGAGGAACATTTGAAATGTTTCTTTACTCACTTGTAATACAGATTAGGAAGGAAGAAAAATGCACAAAACTAAGAATGACTCACAAGTACAAGATTGAGGGAATCAAAGTACAGCCATTATAAATTTTATAGTCAAGAAAAGAATGCTGAAGAAAAGTTCCATTAATCTCCAACTCCATCCCACACAATAAAAACTACCCTCTTTAATCTTCCAAGTATTATAGAGCATGTAACAATGAATTACATTGCCTTAAGATTCCTGTTTACAGACAAAAATGCAGATAAGAAAATGAAGTACATGAACCCTTTTAATACAAAACTGTAACGGCTTTTAATACCAAACTGTAACATAAAACTACTGGACCTTTTCCTTTAAAAAATAGAGCAATAAATTTAATAAAATAGCATTCTAAAAACTTACGTTGCTGCCAGGTCAGTTAACTGTAAATGTCTGGTCCTTCAGAATTATAAATGTGATGTTGCAAGTCACTTAACCTCTATGGGCCTCAATTCTACGTACATAGAATAAGAGGGTTAGGGGCACCTGGGTGGCTCAGTCAGTTAAGCATCCAGCTTCAGCTCAGGTCATGATCTCACAGCTCATGGGTTCAAGCTGCTCATCAGGCTCCACACTAACAGTGCAGAGCCTGCTTGCGGTTCTCTCTCTCCCTCTCTCTCTCTCCCTGCCTCTCCCTCTCCCTCTCTCCCTGCCTCTCTCTCTCTCTCTCAAAATAAATAATCTTTAAAAATAGGGGCGCCTGGATGGCTCTGTCGGTTGAGTGTCCAACTTTGGCTCAGGTTGGTGAGTTTAAGTTGGTGAGAGCCAACTTTGGCTCTCGTGGTTGGTGAGTTCAAGCCTGGCATCGAGCTTGCTGCTTTCAGGGTAGAGCCCAATTCGGATGTTCTGTCCCCTTCTCTCTGTGTCCCTCCCCCACTCTCTCTCTCTCAAAAGTAAAACATTAAAAATTGTTTTAAAAATATAAAAAATATGTTAAAAATAGAATAAGAGGGTTAGTTTGGGCAATTTCTAGGATTTCCCTTTAAGTTTTATAATATGCTTTAAGTCACATTTCAATATACTTCTTGTTATTGATATACATATATTCTTAGGGGGAAATATAAAGTCTTGGATAATTAGAAGTCTCTAACATATAAGGTCAGTTTAATAAAAAAAGAAAATAGATTTGTTTTAAATCATATAAGCAAGCAAACAAAAGCCCTTCTAACTGCAAAGCTCTGTCATGTCTGTTAATCAACTAATGTTTATAACATGGATACAGCATGTGTCACTTCTTATTGTTGACAGCTGTTCTTCTATTCATCAATTATTCTAATTTACTTTCTGGAACTGTGAATAATTTTGGCTTAAAGACCAAATTATCTTTAAGCAGGTGTTGCTTAATATAGCTATAAAAAGAAAAGAATTCAATTAACATAAACTATATGTTGTGTATCTGCATAAAATATCTCTGGGGAAAAAAGACACAAAAAATTGATAAAAATGGTTCTTAAAGGGTCTTAAAGGAAAACTGGATAAAGAATAGAAATGGTAAGACTTTCCACTACATACCTTTTTATACCTTTTGAATTTTGTACTATGTACAAATATTACCTATTCAAAAAATTTAAATAATAATATGAAATATAAGTAAGAATTTCCAATTGCAAATTACTTGAAAATTCTAGTTGCAAGTAAATGAAAGGTATTAGTAATAAAATGAATATAATATATTCATTAGGTATGTAAAGAAAGTAATATTTCAGAATGATTTGTAAATTTTTTATAACACAAGACCTCTTCTCAGATCTGATTCAAATATTATTTCAATCTTTCTTTATGAGATTAAAGTATGTGTGTTCTTTCCATATTGAAACTCACAAAAATTTAAAAAACATATTTAATTGCTAAAGAACTAAAAATTTACAAGATAAGCAAAACTAGTTTTGACTCAGACTGTATAATTAAGTCTTGTAACCCAGAAAATGTAAAGGAAAAAATGGTCAAATCTGGTACTAAAAATGTAAACTGTAAACCTTCCATTTAAGAGAAGTTGTCATAAACAAGAGACAAAGGACAAATCAGGAATAAACACAACATACATAAACGGTTAAATGGTTACCAATGAGAACAAATAGATAGCATCTTCAAATCAATACCCCCCCCAAATTCCAGTTGAACAATGAGCAAAGACTACACAGACACTTCACAGAACTACAAAAGAGACCAAAAATTTATGAAAAGATGTTCAACCTCACTAGTGATACTAAAACAAGACACCATTTATGGCCTACTAATTTTGGCCTACCTGATAATACCTAGTTTTGGCAAGAGTGTGGGTAAATGCCCTTTCACACATTGTGTTAAAAATGTAAATTGGGACAAACTTTTTGAAAGAGACTTTGACAGCATGAAATTCTTATCTATAAAAAAATGTTTTTAATGTTTATTTATTTTTGAGAGAGAGACAGAGCATGAGCAGGGGAGGGGCAGAGAAAGGGAGACACAGAATCCAAAGCAGGCTCCAGGCTCCAAGCTGTCAGCACAGAGCCCAACACGGGGGGCTCTCACGAACCGTGAGATCATGACCTAAACCAAAGTTGGACGTTTAATTGACTGAGCCACCCAGGCACCCCCTCTATAAAAAGTTTAAATGTTTATACTCTTTGACTCACCAATTCTAATTCTACTTCTAGAAACTGATCCCAAAAAAGTACTTGCAAATACACACAAAGATACATATACAAAGATGTTCCTTGAAGATTTGCTTGTAATAGAGAAAAATGAGTAATGAACTGAGCTCTCATCATAGCAGTAATGTTAAATTATGGTAAATTCATAGTACAGAATACTAATGCATCCTCACAGTGCAAAGGCACATCACAGAATATAGCTATTAATAAACATCTGTTGAATGGATAAATATAAATGCATCCACTTATTTTTTTAATGCATCCACTTATTTTTATATTTTTGTAAATATACATGCATCCACTTATTTTTGATATCTGTCTAAATAAATAAAGAAAGGTCTGGAGGGATACATATCAAACTGGTCAGAGTGGTTACTTCTGAACAGGAATTGTAATGGATGCAGGGCATGAAACTAGGAAGAGAAAGGAGTTGAAGGGGGACCGTTTTACTCTTCATCATTTGTATTATCAGAATGGTTTACAACCAATATATATCCATGCATTACTTGTATATTTATACATACATTTCTTACATGAATACAATTTTTAACTCTAAAAAGAAAAAAACTATGAAAAATTACAGGATTAGATTCCAAAGGTTCTCTTCTATATCAAGATAGTAACTAGAATAGAATCCCAAAGATAGGATTAACTGCTATGTTTACAATGAAATAATTATTGGGTACTATTCTAAGATCTTTACTTACGTTGTTTAATTGATCCTTATAACAGTCTTATGAGATAGGCAATTTCATCCCCATTTAACAGATGAAGATATTGGGCTTTGTAAGTTTAAGAAATTAACCCAGGGGCGCCTGGGTGGCTCGGTTGGTTAGGTGTCTGACTCCGGCTCAGGTCATGTTCTCACAGTTCATGGTTTGAGCCCCGCATCGGGCTCTGTGCTGACAGCTCAGAGCCTGGAGCCTGTTTCAGATTCTGTGTCTCCCTCTCTCTGGCCCTCCCCCACTAATGCTCTGTCTCACTCTCTCTCTCAAAAATAAATAAACAACAACAAAAAAGAAATTAACCCAGTATTTACATTAAGACTAAACATAAGGATGGAGCTAAAATGTATTATGCTAAGAGAAATAAGTCAATTGGAGAAACACAAATACCATCTGATTTTATTCATATATGGAATTTAAGAAACAAAACAGATGAACATATAGGGGTGGGGTGGGTAGAAAAGGGAACCAACCACAAGAGATGCTTAATGATAGAGAACAAACTGAGGGTTGATGGAGGTAGGTGGGTGGGAGATGGGCTGAACAAGTGATGGGTATTAAGGAGGGCACTTCTTGTGATGAGCATTGGGTGTTAAGTGATGAATCACTGAATTCTACTCCTGAAACCAATACTGCACTCTATGTTAACTAAATAAAATTTAAATTAAAAAGATAAAAATGCGGTTCCTGAGTGGCTCAATTGGCTAAGCATCTGGCTTCAGCTCAGTCATGATCTCACAGTTCGTGGGTTCGAGCCTCCCATCTGGCTCTGTGCTGACAGCTCAGAGCCTGGAGCCCGCTTCAGATTCTGTGTCTCCCACCCTTTCTGCCCCTCCCCAACTTGCACATGCGCTCTCTCTCTCTCTCTCTCAAAAAATGAATAAACATTAAAAAATAATAATAATAGGGGTGCCTGGGTGGCTCAGTCAGTTAAGCATCAGACTTCAGCTCAGGTCATGATCTCCCGGTTCACCAGTTCCAGCTTCATGTCGGGCTCTGTGCTAATGGCTCAGAGCCTGGAGCCTTCTTCGGAGTCTGTGTCTCCCTCTCCCCTGCTCATACTCTGCCTCTCTCTCTCAAAAATAAATAAAACATTAAAAATAATAATTTTAAAATAATAATAATAATTTAGAGGCACCTGGGTGGCTGGCTCAGTTGGTTAAGCGACCAACTTGGTTTCTGCTCAGGTCATGATCTCATGGTTCGTGAGTTTGAACCCCGTGTCAGGCTCCAAGCTGGCACTAGGGACCCTTCCTTGGGATTCTTCCTCTCCCCTCCCTGGCCCCTCCCCCCACCGCTCTCAAAATAAACAAACATGAAAAAAGATTTTTAATAATAAAAAAAAGATTAAACATATATTTCATCAGCAACTGAATACTTCTTTCAGAAGTACATCAGGACATACATCTTGATATCAGCATCCATGTCAATCAGGAAATCTTTAAAAAGTACCAGAGGGAACCTATTTAACAGGGTAGCAAAACAAAGGGGAGGCAAATTTTATATTTACATATATATTATATATGATTAATCTTTGTATGTTAATCATGATTAATTTTATTATGTATATATATATGATTAATCTTTAGGTCAATTTTTCATTAGCTCCTCAAACATCTGAGCAAGTAGAACTCTTCAACTCTTCATTTTTTCCATAAGCATCTGGGCTGCCTTATCTTGGTAGCCAGACAAGAAATTGTCTCCCCCTCCCCAATTCAAATCCTAAGCTTTGCAGCAATGAAAATTAGAATTTCTGACTGTGAAAGGGAGACCGAAATACAGAAACAGAGAGGACAGGCAGAGAGCGAAAGAGGAAGAAAAGGAGAAAGGGTAGGAAAAAGGAAAGAAGGAAATACAGTAGCCAAAGGTTACAACCCTGGGCAAGAATGGAACCATAGTTTGTGAGATGCTAAAGCTCTTTCTGCTATATCACACTAATTCCCAAGAAAGGGAAGGGCAAAGATACTTCACAAAAATAAGGAAAGAGTCATCTAAACATGTTAAAGGAAAAAACTTCACAGTAGTGAAATAATTTTTAAAAATTATTCCAACTGAGGACCCTAATTTTATGATCTTTCACATTGTTTTTCTATTAAACAATGTTAATAGGGTAAATAGACTTCTAGATAAAACCCTGCATTAATAACAGTCTAACCAGAATTTTAAACATGCACTTTTAATAGGAGAGACAAAAAGGATTAGCCCAACTGTGTAAGAAACTAAAATAAAATTAGATATTACTTTTCTCTTTTTTTTTTTAATAAAGGTTTCCGGGAGATCATCAGTTCTTTTTTTTTTTTTTTTAAGTTTATTTATTTTGAGAGAGCAAGAGAGCGAGAGCAAGCAAGTACACGAGCCAGGGAAGGGCAGAGAGAGAGAAAGACAGAGAATCCCCACAAACGGTGGGATATGGTGCTTGAACCTACAAACCATGAGAATCTGACCTGAGCCAAAGTCAAGAGTCAGGTGACTGACTGAGGCACCCAGGTGCCCTGATACTACTTATCATTTAAAAAAAATCTCCCCAGGTCTAATAAAATATATTTCTTAACCCTTATTTAATCAACCCCACTTAATTTAAAATTGTTATCTAAATGAATATTGCCATCAAAAAATAAGGAATATTGAAACTGATAGGAGGGAAGGGAACCAGAAGGAAGGAAGGAAGGAAGGAAGGAAGGAAGGAAGGAAGGAGAAAGAAAAGAAAAAATTCGATCTAAGAGCTCTAGAGTTTAACTTTCAACTTTAAAATGGACCTCGGTCTTTAAAATATCTATGAAAACCACACCAAATATAGGGAAACCTAGATAAACTTAGATAAATTTAACAGTGTGTTGCTACAAATGCTTCACTCTGAACACAATTTAGCTTTTAGAGCACAACTAAAAGCAAAATCAGTGTTGATTTAAAGCATAAGAATTTTTATTTAATTTTTTTAATGTTTATTCATTTTGAGAGAGAGACAGAGTGCTAGTGGGGGATGGGCAGAGAGACAGGAAGACACTGAATCTCAAGCAGGTCCCAGGCTCTGAGCTGTCAGCACAGAATCCAACACTGGGCTCGAACCCACAAATCACAAGATCATGACGTGAACTGAAGTCAGACACTTAAACGACTGAGCCACCCAGGGGCCCCTATTTTTATTTATATAAAAAATTGTTTTAATGTTTATTTATCTATTTTGAGAGAGAGACAGAGAGCATTTGAGCAAGCAAGACGGAGGGGGTAGGAGAGGGGCAGAAAGAGAAGAGAGAGAATCCCAAGCAGCCTGTCAGCACAAAGCCCAACATGGGGCTCTCGAACTGAGATCTTGATCTGGGCCGAAATCAAAGAGTTGGACGCTAAACCAACTGAGCCATCCAGGAGCCCCTACTGCATAAGAATTTTAGATCAAAAAACAAAATGTGTAGAGAATTTTTTTTATTCTTAAATAATACATTTTTAGTTCACTTGCCTAGAACATGGTTCGGCAGATCTCTTTAAGACCTATCAGACCTTTGGGGCACCTGGGTGGCTTAGTTGGTTAAGCCTCTGGCTCTTGGTTTTGGCTCAGGTCATGACCTCCTGGTTTCAGGATTTCAAGCCCTGTGTCGGGCTCTGTGCTGGCAGCATGAAGCCTGCTTGGGATTCTCTTTCCCTTGCTCTCTGCCCACCTCCCTCACCCTGCACTGCCTCTGTCTCTCTCAAAATAAATAAATAAACTAAAAAAACAAAAAACAAAAAACCCTATCAGGGGCTCCTGGGTGGCTCAGTCAGTTGAGCATCCGACTTTGGCTCAGGTCATGATCTTGAGGTTCATGAGTTCGAGCCCCACATCAGGCTCTTTGCTGACAGCTCAAAGCCTAGAGCCTGCTTCAGATTCTGTGTCTCCCTCTCTTTCTGCCCCTCCCCTGTTCACACACTGTCTCTCTCTCAAAAATAAATAAATATTAAAAAAAACAAAACAAACCTATCAGACCTTTGCTGTGTTCTCTGGTTTCAGACTGAACAGCTTCGTCAGAAAACTCACAGATGGTGTCACTGAACTCAAGAGAAACCTAGCAGTAGGTACGGGCAGACCAAAGCAAGTCTATTCTTTTTTTTTTTTTTTTTTTTTTTTTTTTTTAATTTTTTTCCAACGTTTATTTATTTTTGGGACAGAGAGAGACAGAGCATGAACGGGGGAGGGGCAGAGAGAGAGGGAGACACAGAATCGGAAACAGGCTCCAGGCTCTGAGCCATCAGCCCAGAGCCCGACGCGGGGCTCGAACTCACGGACCGCGAGATCGTGACCTGGCTGAAGTCGGACGCTTAACCGACTGCGCCACCCAGGCGCCCCAAGTCTATTCTTTAAAACAATTTAAAATGAGAATCCCACTTACTAGTGAGCAACAGTGCCACTGCTTGATTACACAATTTTTAGACATTAGGCAGAACTAAGAATTCCAGGTCTCCTGACTCACAGGCAAAAGCTTTAGGTGTTAATCATACAAAGAATTAAAAGATTTTTTAAACGATTTATTACTTAAATCATCACAGCAGCTCATGGTAAAAATTCAAATGTTTATTAGGCAGAGTTTCAACCTATAAAGATGTAAATAAGAAATGTAGAAAGTATATATATATATATATATATTTTGAAGTAGGCTCCACACCCAACATGGGGCTTGAACTCACAACTTTGGGATTGAGAGTCACATGCTCCATCAACTGAGCCACCCGGTGTCCCTAGAAAGTTTATAATCTTAATATTTGTAATAAAAATTAACTCCAAGCACAAATTAATGCCATATCAACCAAGGTCAAAGTAAAATATTCATATAAACTCATACTATATTCCTTATTTATTTTCTTATTTGTGTGTTTCTACTTTATTTATTTATGGTAAAAATGATGTTTTATCTAAGAACACAATTTCACCTTTCATTATATGAGACCTCTAGTATCGTTTTCTGTCACACCTAAAGCCAAGGTACAGAAGTGTGCTTTGTAAAACAGATGAAGAATGTGCTTCATGGGGCGCCTGGGTGGCTCAGTTGGTTAAGCACCCAACTCTTGATTAAAGCACAGGTCCTGACGCTGGGGTCATGGGATCCAGACCCTCACTGGGGTTAAACTGAACGTGGAGCCTGCTTGAAATTCTCTCTCTCTCCTTCTGCCCCTCTCCCCAACTCGAGCTCTCTCTCTTTAAAAAAAAAAAAAAAAAAAAAAAAAAAGTCCTTCATGTTGTTTTACTCCCATACACACTATTATTTTCAAAGGGAAAAACAGAACTTAAGGTATTTGTGTATACTTCAGACATTGAACTACATAAAAAATGGCTTTTTTTTAAAGTCAGTAGGTCAACATACAGAAACACAGCAGGAAATGTACTGAACCAAGAATCACAAAAACTTGAAAATGTACTGAAAAAGTCAAAATTATATAAGCATTAACTACTGAATTAAGTACATCAGAATATATACTATATAATTACCTATTAAAGTCTTTCATCCTTAGCTTTTCTACCTCCTTACCTTTTATATATTCATCACAGAATTGAGTCGGAAGGTACATTAGTCCACTTTCCTATAATGCAGAATATCCAAAACTTACCTCTAACAGATGGTCTGCCAACCTCTACATAAATGCCTCCAATGAGAGAAAATTTTTATGCCCCCCTTACAAGCCACTTGTGGAAGGCAGTCTCTAAGATGGTCACCAATGAGCCTACTAGTGTTTACAACCTTCTGTAGTCACTGGCCCTTGAATGTGCGCTGGATTTAGTGACTCACTTCTACCCAAGAACATAGCAGAAGTGTTGGGCTGTCACTTCCAAGATTTGTAAAAAGATAGTAGTGTGAGTCCTGAGTGCAGGCGTGTGTCCTCTCTCTCAGAATGTTCACTCTGGGGGAAGCCAGCTGCCATGTCATGAGGCAACCTTGTGGAAAGATCCAAGTGACAAAGAACTGAGGGAAGCCTCCACTCACCTCCTGGCAAGGAATGGAAGCCTTCAGTCCAACAGCCCACAGGAACAGAGACCCAAGCCACTGAGCTTAGAAGGAGATCATCCCTGATTTGTGTCTTCAGATGACACCAAAGCCTCTGTGGCAGCTTGACCGAACCTCAAGAGAGATCTTAAATCAGAGGCACTCAGCAGGTCTGTGCTCAGATTCCTGACCCTCAGAAACAGTGAGATAAATATTTGTTGTTTTAAGTCACTGTTTTGGAAAAGGTAATTTGTAACAATAGATAACACTCATTTAATTTTTTCACAAGTATAAAAATTTTGCTTTCCTAATACTGAAATGAAATCTACTTTCTTGCAACTTTCATCTAGTTATTCACGTCTTCGGGTCATCATGATACAAGTTTATTATGTTTCAAACTTTCACACATTTGAATCTGACCAATAATCATGTCTATTTTCCTATACGCTTTAGCAATTCTTCATACAGCTTACAGAACCCCTACCATTCTAATCATTCCCTTCCTAACATGTGTTAATCACTCTCTTAAAACATCCAAAATAGAATACAACACTCCAGGTATGGTATTTCAATGTATACATTGAAATCAACACTTCCCATGATGTGCGCACTATATAATAAACACGCCCAAACACCTAAAGTTGCTTTACATCATCATCTGCTCATCAGATACTGTTTTTGCACTTCCCAGAATTTAATTTCTAAAGCTTCTCTTGAAGTTGGAAAGAAAACCAATCCAACGCAATTTCCAGGCTTTCAAAATAACATTTTAAAAAAGGTTAAACCAAAAAGTGGACATTAAGGCTCCAATTTTAGTTCACTTCTGTAAAGTTTTCTCAAAAATTTTATTACAAGATTCTATTTTCTTTTCCAATACATCAACAAAAGTCACAAAACATACTTAGCCATAGAAATCTGTTCATTTTATAGAATTCATTATTTAAGTCAATGTATCAAATAGTATAAAATGTTTGTGTCCTTTTTCATGTAGTACTGTTTCTCTATAAAATAGGGTGTTGACTTGCAAAACAAGATAAAGGTCCAGGCAGAGTGGCAAGCATGTGAATTGTGCTTAATAAATATAAGTTTCTCCCCTTCAGAGTTCATACCCATGGTAAAACCAGTATGACAAAAGAGCTACTAAAAACATGCTATGGGAGAGCTACTGTGCTGTGGATAAAGTATAAAAATTTACTTTAGAAAAAGTTAACCCTGGTTTTAAATATATTTTAGGTGTAATTTTAAAATATTAGGAAGCTTGAGGCCCCTGGGTGGCTAAGTCCATTAAGTGCCGGACTCTTGATTTCACCTCAGGTCACGATCTTGTGTCTTGTGGTTCTTGAGATGGAGCCCCACATCAGGCTCTGCACTGACAGCATGGAGCCTGCTTGGGATTCTCTTTCCCTCTCTCTTTCTGCTCCCCTCCCCTGCTTACACATGCACGCACTCTCTTACCCTCTCTCTTTCAAAGTAAATAAACATTTTTTTTTTTTAATGTTTTTTTTTTTTCAACGTTTATTTATTTTTGGGACAGAGAGAGACAGAGCATGAACGGGGAAGGGGCAGAGAGAGAGGGAGACACAGAATCGGAAACAGGCTCTAGGCTCTGAGCCATCAGCCCAGAGCCTGACGCGGGGCTCAAACTCACGGACCGCGAGATCGTGACCTGGCTGAAGTCGGACGCTTAACCGACTGCGCCACCCAGGCGCCCCATCAAAGTAAATAAACATTTAAAAAAAAAAAAGATTCTCTCTCTCCCCCTTTACTCCTCTCCCCCACTCACATGTTCTCTTCTCTCTGTAAAAAATTAAAAAATAAAATAAAATAAAAAATAAAACAAAATATTGGGAAGCTTGATTAGATCAAATTATGTTGCAGATGCCACACGAAGAGACTCGTACTTATGATAATGTTTGTTTGAGGTCAGTATTTGTTTAACAATATTTGAGTATCAGGGCGCTTGGGTGGCTCAGTCAGTTAAGTGTCCAATTTCTTCTCAAGTCATGATCTCCTGGTTCGTGAGTTCAAGCCCCACATGGGGCTTTCTGCTGTAAGCAAAGATCCTCTGTCCCCCCTCCCTCTGCCCCTCCCCTGCTAAATCTCTCCCTACCCTGTCAAAAATAAACAAACATTAAAATAATAATAATAAAAATATTTGAGTATCTACTCTGTGCTAGTACCATGCTGCGTCCCAGGAATACAATCACTGAGTTACTACAGTGAAGACGATAAAACATGAAAGCAAGATTTATAAGGTAGTGTGTGGTGTTTTGTAAGGATAGCTTTTTACCCAAACAGAAACAAATTAAAAAGCAAAAAGCAAAACAAAAAACAAAAAAAGCAAGAAAAATCAGTTGAAATATATAAGCTTTGACTATTCAATGTAATGGTCTCAAAATTACACAGAATAAAAAAGTATCCTTAGGTATGGGGATTTGGAGTTTGAAGACTTGGATTCAAGTCTTCTATATAAAAGTAATATGCATAAAATATAAAGAGCACCATAAAAGAATTACAAATGAAATGCCATGGAAGTTCAGAGGAATAATAGGGTTTCCTGTTAAGAATGGGTCTGAGAGATTGTTAATATCCTAATATGCAGAGATGGGAAAGGAAAAACTACTAACATGTACTGTGCATTTACTATGACAGGCCCTTAATACTCCTATACAGTATTTATGAATGGGACAAGAGGGTCTATATGACTAAAATCCTTTGACCTTTCCACTACAATATTCTGACATTTACAGGAGGCGGGGGGAACAAGAGGGGATAATCAGAATAATAAGCCTAGTGTCAAAGTTTTAGAAATTGAAATTCAACTTATTTCCTGTGCTAAGTAGTGGTTCATTAGCTGAGTGAGTCTAAGGCAATGCTTCTTAAATTTTTTTCCATAGGGGCAGAAAAAGACTGAACACATCCCCAGGGTCCCTTAAGCATGAAATTTCTTTGAAGTCTCTGAAATCTACCTTATATTCTCTAAATATAAGAAAATCGTACTGAAAGCAGGAAAGCAATCCTTGCACACATACAGGAAAGAAACACCCTTTTTCCATGTCACCAGGGTAATAAAGAACCTCCATCAAAGAGTAAGGATGGATGCACCTTAATAGTTCCCATGAGCCCTGTAAGGCCATTATAAGAAATAAGGTCCTGGGCCTCAAAATACTAAATAGATCACGCAGAGTATTTTAATTATCCTTGACAACGCTCCACTCTATTAAGAGGTTATCAACAGATGCCTTAATTTTTTTCCAAAGTGCTTTCAAACAGACTATCTTGTTCAACTTAGAGCCCATTCCAGACTAAAACAACAGTAGGTATTATCCCCATTTTACAGATCTAGATATTAGACTCAACAGTAGGTTAAGTAGCTCTTCCATGATTGTAATCAATAGCTAAATGACACTTAAATCCAGGCAATCTGATTTCCAGCTTACTGATTTGCTAAGGAAAACTGCATCTTTTCATACTTATTTTGAAGTATTTCTCAAACTACAGTATATATCAACCATATCCCATGCTGTCCATTCAGTAACTGATAATTTCACAAACAGAAACAGAGGCTGAACCCAAGTATGTAACTAGGAACTTAGAATAATACCCCTGTTCTCTAATGATATAGTCCTAATACTGGCTTTAAAAGAGAGAGAGAGAGAAAGAAAGAAAAGAATTAGGAAGTAGGAAGAAGAGGTAAACATATTGAAATCCCTTCACAAAAAATTACATATTATTATGGCATATAAGTTCCAGTGTTCTGTGGTGCTTGCTTTTTTTTTTTATCTGACAATATACTGCTAATGGTTTAATTGCTTGTCTTTTCCCGCACTGTATAATAATGTTCCTTTTGTGTGGAAGCAATCTACCCCCTAAAACCTAAGGTAAAATTGTTCATTACATCTTTGTCCTAAATGAGACTCCTAGAATATGCCATATAAAGGAAAATGGGCTCTTAGGCGTTTCTCCTTCCTAGTAAAATTTCAATGCAACTCAAGCCAACACCGGAGACAAAAAAGATTCTACTTGGATTGACTGTGAAAAAAAGATCTGTAGCATATTTAAAGCCTACATGTTAATTTCTGTGCCATTAACTTCTTGAAGCATTCTATGAAGTCTACAACAAAGGGAGGCAAATAAGTGTTAGATCACAACCTATGAATCTGGGTGGAACAAAGGCTTCTCCTTTCATTATGCAGAGAACCAAGTTGCCAAAAACGCTCCGCTCAGATACCATGCGTGGTTACTGACTGCACGTCTGGGTATAGAGATGAAAAAAATCAAATGCTGTTCAAATGCCGGCCAGCCTACCTTGCCCCTTTTGCCCAAGGCCTCGCCCCAGAGCTGGAGCCCCAATCTTTCTCCCCAATACAAGGAACCGGCTGAACCCTAGAGTTCTACAGCCTCCCGCCTCTTCTACGCCGGCGCTCCTCAGCCCCAGCAAAGCCGGGTTCCAAACCAGTCGATTCCCCTCTCCCCGCCTCCCGCCCAGACCCCCAAAGACTGCACCCACAGAACCACTGACGTAAGAAAGGCCAAAGCCGGCCCCGCGGAGCTGCCCCACGCCGCCGCTCGGCTCCCAGCCCCGCAGCTTCCTCCCCTCCTCCCGGCCAAGGCGTGCCCAGACAGGGACGCGAGCGCGCCCCTCAGTTCTCGCAAGGGCTCGGCCGCGGGCGAGGAAGGAAGAAATCAACGCAGCCAGCTCCCCTCCCGCCTCTCAGCAGCGGCGAGGTGGGCACTGATCCTGCGCTAGCTCCCCGCTCCGGGGCCGACGGTACCAGGCGAGGGGTGTCGCTCTACCCCAGAGCCGGGCTGGAAGAGAGGGGAAGGTGTGGTCCAGGACAGGCGGCCTCGAAATAGGGGCCGGCAGTTCCCAGGTCCTCATCCGGCGGCGCCGGGGCCTCACTCACGACCCCAGTCCCCACCCAGGAGGCACCGAAGCCTACCCGAGACCCTTCTCCCGGGCCGCAAACGCCGCCCTTTGGGCCAAGGGCCGCCTGGGTCGGAGCCCTGTCAGCTGGTGACAGGTGGCGACTGGTGACCATGGCAACCCGAGGTGCGACGCGGCCGACCCCGCCTCCGCCTCCCGGAGTCACTCACCTGAGGGTTCCCGGACGAGTCCAGAGAAGCGGCTGAGGAGAAAGCGGCTGTGAGGCCGGCGAACGGGGCCCCGACGCGGCCGGGTCCGGGCTGGGGCTGGAGCGCGAGGGCGGAGGTCTATGTCTGGGTTTGGCGTCGGTCCTCCCTCCTGCCGCCCGCGCGTCAATCCATCAGATCGTCAGGCAGTCCTTCCTCGCGTCTGCCCCTCCCGGAGGACCGCTCGGCTCAGCCTCTTGCAGACTGCGGTTGTCAAGCGGCGCTGGAGCAGAGCTCCAGCCCCGAGCGGCAACCAATCATCGCGCTTCTCCGAGGCGCCTCAGGACCCCGCCGAGGGGCGGCCAGGCAGGTGCCTGAGCCAAAGGGAGAGTCGGCTGGGCGGGCCCGAGCCTGGAGAGGTGGGGACCCGCCTAGACAGACGGGCTCTGGCCTGCCCTCCAAGGACCTGCTGGACTCGGAGGAAGAGCTGGCCTGGCGATTGGGTGAGAGACCAGCAGCCGGGACGCAGACGGGTCGCTGGCCGGTGACCCCGCGTCCCGAAATAGCGCGGAGGGGGCTGTCGCCTCGGAATCGAGAAGTCCTCTGCTCATTAGAATCGCCTCTATAATACTCTTTCCTGACAATTTATTACTGAACGCAAATGAAATAAATCTAGCCTGCCCTTTTCTCTCCGCTCTTCCTGGCCTCACTTTCTTCCTGAAAACTCCAGCTGCTTATTTGCCCCATTCTTGATTTCTCCTTTTGTGATGCTGATATGCCTTGGAGCAATTTACAGTTACTTGTTCACAGATTTGTTTTTTTACTACCCTTTTTATTAGTTGCAAGGCCCATGACAACAGAACCTCACTTTCCGACCCCACCAGTGCAGTCGATTCCACAAATATACATGATGCTTAACCCAGCTGAATTGAGTATTCAGTGGGTATAACGATGTAGAAGAGCTAAGAATACAGTGATACAAACCTGTAAGAACCTCGCCTTCATAAGGGCCAAATGCCAAGAGTGAGCTGGGCCTCCAGACTGAGGGAAAGGACATAAGAGAGAGTGGTAATAATAAACATCAAAAACACTTATGAACAGGAAAAATTTAATCTAATTCAAGATAAAAGAAGCGATCGTGTGAAGGAAAGGTTCTAAGAAAAGTATTTACGAATTCAGGGAAAACAGTTTATGCAAAACTTTACCTAGTCCTGATTAACTCCTATAAGAAAGTCTTCATTAAGAAACTCTCTCAGTAATAAGTGACAGGCAAATGAATATAAACACAAATTAATGTTACCCAGGGTCTTGATATCAAAAAGAAAAAAGAAAAAAATTTTACGGAGTATTTAAATTGAAAAAGTGGGCAGATACAATATATCCTGGGAATGCCAGTATGGTTTTTGCCAGTCCGCTTCTTAAATTTGATTCTCAATACCACTGCAAGAACCAAGCACTATTTATTTAAATTTTCAGCTAGATCTGATGTGGTTTAAAGTGTTGGGGTTTGGAGCCAATGGCCAAGAAAGAATTCTTGAGACGTCTTCAGTGCAAAAAAATGTCTTTATTAAAGCACAAGGACAGGACCCATTGACAGAGGACAGAAATAGCTGCCCTTGGGTTGTGAGGAGTGACTGATTATATAAGATTTTTCTATCCTACGGAAGGGATGGTGGTGTCAGGGTCCTAGGAAATTCAATCTATAGGTTTCTAGAAGTTTGACTATTGATGATTGCTTTTTTCTTGTAAATCATTAATACAGTTGCAAACTGGGGCTTCTGGGCAGCTCAGTCAGTTAAGCATCTTGATTTCAGTTAAGAGTCAGTTAAGACTCTTGATTTCGTCTCAGATCATGATCTCACGGGTTCATGAGATGAAGTCTCTCATCAGCTCAGCACAGAGCGTTTGGGATCTTCTCTCTCTCTCTCCCCGTTTGCCCCTCCCCTGCTTGTGCTCTCTCACTCTCTCAAAATAAATAAACTTAAAAAAAAAAAAAAAAGACCGTTGCAAGCTGATAGAGGCTCACGATAGAGGCATCACTGTGATCTTTATCAGTTAACCACTTTTTTCTCCCTTTCCTTTGTTCTTGGGCAGCCAGGAGTGCTTGAGGAATGTCACACATATCCCACCTTGGGGGGTGGGGGGTAGCTGTTAGCTTGTGCTTTGCCCTCAGCTTGCCTTTGTTTCTCACATCATTTCTAGAAAGAGTTACTAATCAGGGAGCCTGACAAACATTTGACCACCTATTAGAGGCAGAGTGCTACATAAAAGGAAGAACGTGATCTGGTACTAGATTGGTTTGGGCATTCATAAAATACTTTACTTATGCTCTCATTTAAGCTTCACAATCTCCCTTAAGATGCCTGTTAACTATTCCCATTTTAGACGTTAAGGGATAATTTGCCTAAGGGCAAATAGCTGATCTGTAGGGGAGCTAAGATTTCAACCAATACGATTCTTAAACCCTTCTTTTTGCACTCTACTTCAGTGTATCAACTGGATATTTTAGTGTGAAAAAAATGGACTTATCCTGAAAAGGTAGAGGGAATAAGGTCTTATTCATGTTTATATCCCCCATATCCTGTGGCAGTGTTACCTGTGTCTAAATTTTGAACAAGTCCTCAGAATTGTTAGAAGCAAACACACAACCGTATTTCCAGAAAAAGGGGGTGGGGAAAAGGGAGAAATCAGGCATTGAAATATGACATCTGGCACATCTTGTTCAGTAATAAATGCATTGACTGTATATTCACTTCCTAATGTAACATCATCAAGCTTTACACTACAACCTTAATAGCTGTTAGCCTAAGGTATCACCTTTCCTTCTATACTCAGCCACACTGATTAAGATTAGATCTTCTTGTCTTTCACTCTAGTTGCTGCAAAGCAGTGAATTGTTCAGAAAGGACAAGGCTTTCTCAGTTGAAGGACTGTCCTTGGATTCTGAGGTACTGCCTCAATCATTCACCAAATATTTATCAAGTGCCTACTCTGGATGTGGAACTAGGTTAGGCATCGTTTGAAAATGCAGGTCCTAACTTGACAGAATGATTCATAGTGCTTGTGACTTAAATGCCTATAGGCTAAGGTGTACCCCTTTTAATAAGATTCTCAAATCTCATTTCTAAAAAGGGAAATAGAAGTTTTTGGTTTTCCCCAAATAGTGGAAAGGAATCTGAGCACAAGCCTAAAATAGGAAATCTTGCCTCAAGCTGTTTCAGGGGAAGTTCAACAGGGATATGAGCACTTGTTTTAAAAGTTCCACTCTCCTTATTAGAACACACACATAAATACACACACCAAAGAGCTGTGTGATTTATAGCCAGCAGTGCCCTGGCTCTGGGAGAACAAACAAGAGACCACCACTGCTTCTCTTTCAAATAGTCTCAAAGATTAGGTAGGTAGAATACCTGGGTCTACCAGCACTCCTCTCCAGACCCCTAAACAAAAGCTTAAATTATATGTCAATGACTAAACCTAGCAACACACACACACACACACACACACACACACACACACACACTCTTGTTTCAACATAAAAGAGATGTGCTTTTTTATGTTAAGTAATTGGATGTTCTACTGAAAACAAAAATAAAAATTTTTAAATATTCTGTTTTGAAAAAAAAATTCACCCTATTTTAATGAAACCACTGGCATACTTCAAAGTCAAAAATGGGGGAAACTACAGATTAAAAATGTTAATACATAAATCACATTAAGCATCATAATTTTGGATGGGTATTTTAGGGTAAGGTTAGTAACTTTCTAGTAATAATCTTGAGGCTATTTAATAGAACTTGCTAGAAAGAGCAAAGAAAAACAGAGATTGACCAAAATGAGTCTAGGTAGGTATCTTATTGTAAGTCATGTGCCCCCAAAATATTTATAAAAATCCTATTTCAGAAAAATTAAGTATCATATTAGCATTTCTTTTAGAGCTTGGTCAGTAACTAAATTGGCCCTTTCCAACTAAATTTTGAGTTATTTATCTGAAATAGTCACACAGCCCCTGGATGGCTCAGTTGGTTGAGTGTCTGACTCTTTTTTTTTTTTAATTACTTTTTAATGTTTATTTATTTTTGAAAGAGACAGACAGAGAGAGACAGAGTGTGATCAGGGGAGGGGCAGAGAGAGAGGGAGACACAGAATCAGAAGGAGGCTCCAGGCTCTGAGCTGTCAGCACAGAGCCTGATGCAGGGCTTGAACTCACAAACCGTGAGATCATGACCTGAGCCGAAGTCAGAATGCTCAACCAACTGAGCCACCCAGACACCCCTGAGTGTCTAACTCTTGATCTTGGCTCAGGTCATGATCCCAAGGTCATGAGATTGGGCCCCAAGTCAGGCTCTGCACTGAACACAGAGCCTGCTTAAGATCTCTCTCTCTCTCTCTCTCTCTCTCTCTCTCATCTCTCTCTGCCTTTCTCACCCCCTTTACCCCTCTTCCTGGCTCATAAATAAATAAATAAATAAATAAATAAATAAATAAATAAATAAATAATATAGCCACACAAAGGCAAATGACAAAATGCTTTATGTTTCAGTGACTGTTCTTCCTATCCTAAAAGAATGCACCCAAGTTCAACACAGTTTACCAGGGTTTCTGTGTAAGTATAATATAGTGAGCATATTCATAGAAGTCTCAGTGCTACCAATTACACATGAATTGGGATTTTGTAAAAAAGTTCAAACTGAAACTCTTACCAATCTACAGGTAACATAAGAAATTTCTCCTTACTTTATTTCGATAACTTTAGAATTCCACTCGTACAGATACCATATAGCAAAATAGTATCAGTGCTATGTCTCAAATAAAATATAGGTGCTTAATAAATACATGCTGACATATCAAAATATTTTCTGTGATCCTATCCCATAATGTTCCAGGATTTTTTACCCCAATACCTGGGATACGTTCTTACCGCTTTGAAGAATGAAGAGGTGGACACAAAACAAAATGAGCAGCAGGCAAAAGTGTAATAGAGTAGGGATGCCTGGGTGACTCAGTTGGTTAAGCATCAGACTTCAGCTCAGGTCACAATCTCCATCTCACAGTTTGTGAATTTGAGCCCCACATCAGGCTCCATGCTGGCAATCCAGTCTGGCGCCTGCTTTGGATTCTATGTCCCCTCTCTCTCTCTGGCCTACCGTGGCTCGTGCTCTGTTTCTGTCTCTCAAAAATTAATAAACATTAAAAAATCTTTTTTAAGTTTATTAAAGATTAGAAAGGAAGAATAGTATGAAAGCTCTTTTGCAGAGAAGGGACATTTTGAAAGTGAATTTCTGCAACAATAGGCAAGGGTCTTTGTATAAGATTCTGGTCAGCCCTCCCTTCCCTTCTCCCTTGTTCCTTTTCAGGTTCTACCCTTACTGGCTAGATAACTCTAGGTCCTGGCTTGTCCATTCCTGATCGGCTCGACTCCATTGTGTGAGGAGTCAGACTATGGTCATACTGTCCCTCATGTAACACAAGTTTTATGGTTTACTTTTGTTAGTTAGGTATTTTGATAGTCAAATTCCTGACGGGAACCTGAGGGAGAGTAGGTGGTTTGTTAAGTTCTTAAGAGGAACCTTAAGCCCGAGGGGGTTTGCTGTGGTCAAATGCTCCCAGCATTGTTCCAAAATATGTGTTTTTCCCCCACCCAGGGACCTCAGGTCCTAACCTTTCCCTCTCTGCCTATTTTATCCTAGCATTTCCCAATCATAATATAACAATCTAGCTAATGTAGTCATTTACCAGGATCCAGGAAAAGCAGCAACCTGTAACAACACATTTAATACCTTGCTCACTGGTCATCCACCTCTCAGTCTCTGTGCTAAGAAGGTAAACATAGGGGGGTGCCTGGGTGGCTCAGTCAGTTAAGCGTCCAACTTCAGCTCAGGTCCTGATCTTGTAGTTTGTGAGTTCGAGCCCCTCGTTGGACTCTGTGCTGACAGTTCAGAGCCTGGAACCTGCTTTGGATTCTGTGTCTCTCTCTCTGCCCCCTCCCCCTCTCAAAAATGAATAAACATTAAAAAAAAGAAGGTAAACATAGGACCCTCAGAAAAATCAGGCCTAGAGATTAGGAATGTTCTGGGATACAGGCAGAGTTCTTGAAAAGTTCCTGATTTTCAGGCACAATGTTTAGTGTTGACAGCTCTTGGGAACAACTATGAAGCTTCCCTGAAGATATTGAAAGTAAAATTCCCCTCTTTGAATTACCTCTGAGCTCAACATTTGAAGAAATTAGAGTAGAAATACACTAAGTCACCTGAAAGCCACAAACAGACAATGCTTGGATGCCTACTGTCACTGGAAATGAAAACTCAAGCCAACTTTCCAGTACCAGTGACAAAGGAATCTTAAAGGATGCTCCTCAGGAAACATACCCCAGTGCATTGCTTTGGGCCCTGGGGAGCCATTCTTCCTGATTCTGTATTAACTTTATCCTCTTATTTGGTGCTCTAGGCAATGCATTCATCCAATTCCCCTCATTCTAATTCACCTTCATATTTATGTTTTGATTTCCCACATTGTCCGCCTAGGGAAAGGAAAAATTGGCTGGTCAAACCTATACAAATTTGGGGCGCCTGGGTGGCGCAGTCGGTTAAGTGTCCGACTTCAGCCAGGTCACGATCTCGCGGTCCGTGAGTTCGAGCCCCGCGTCGGGCTCTGGGCTGATGGCTCGGAGCCTGGAGCCTGTTTCCAATTCTGTGTCTCCCTCTCTCTCTGCCCCTCCCCCGTTCATGCTCTGTCTCTCTCTGTCCCAAAAATAAATAAACGTTGAAAACCTATACAAATTTTATCTATGTCTGTAAATTGGCATCCATGTTCATACTTACTAGCTTGGTTTCTGTGAGTCCACCCTGAGAGATGGATGTGCTTTCCATTTGCTAACGAAATCAGTTTCCAAGCCTGCAGTGATGCAAATCAAACTTTGGACCACATATTCACCCAAGTAATGCAACCTCTAGAGGCCTCTTGGGAAGTGGCCAACAGACTCTCCAGATACCACCTCTCTCCACTGATGTGAAGTCAAGTGAGCTATGGTCTCCACTTAAAAATTTCTACCCTTATGGGGCGCCTGGGTGGCGCAGTCGGTTAAGCGTGCGACTTCAGCCAGGTCACGATCTCGCGGTCCGTGAGTTCGAGCCCCGCGTCAGGCTCTGAGCTGATGGCTCAGAGCCTGGAGCCTGTTTCTGATTCTGTCTCTCCCTCTCTCTCTGCCCCTCCCCTGTTCATGCTCTGTCTCTCTCTGTCCCAAAAATAAACGTTGAAAAATAAATAAATAAAGTTTAAAAAAAAAAAAATTTCTACCCTTAGTATTAATATTATAGCTTTTACTTAAGAAAATCAGTTTAAATACAGTAAAGCCCATTTTAAGTGAATCACAGATTATATTAGATGTTCTGCTTGAACAGCAAATAAACATGCTTGTTAAAAAAAAAAAAAAGTTATAATTTATTTAAAGAGAGAGCCTCATTAAACAAAGTGTGGGGTGGGGGGGAAGAGCTATTAGAGATTAACAGAGATTTAGACTTTACCCAATGCAATCAATGGGCAACCAAATGCAATGGGGGACACCTTGTTTAGATTCTATTGCATGGGGTGCCTGGCTGGCTCAGTCAGTACAGCATGCAACTCTTGACCTCAGGGTTGTGAGTTTGAGCCCCACATTGGGCACGGAGCCTACTTTAAAAAAATATTCCACTGTAGACAAACAGTGGGAGGCAGAATAATAGCCCCTCCCAAAGACATCCACATCTTAATCCTCAGAACCTGTGAATGTTACTTTTCATGGTCAGAGACTTTGCTGGTGTGATTATGTTAAAGATTTTAAAATGGGGAGGTTATTTTGGGTTATAATCACTTGGGTCCTTAGAAGCAGAGAACCTTTCCCAGCGGGGATCAGAGGGAGATATGACTATGGAAGGAAAGTCAAAAAGATGAAACATTGCTAATTTGGAAGGCAAAAGGGGACTAAGAACCAAAGAATGCAGGCTGTAGATGCTGGAAAAGGCAAGTAAACAGATTCTCTCCTAGAATATCCAGAAAGGAATGTAGTACCTTGATGTTAGCCCCAGGGATGCCCATGTCAGACTTCTGACCTAAAGACCTGGTAAGATAATGAATTTATATTGTTTGAAGTTACTAAATCTACAGTAATTTATTATAGAAACAATAGAAAAGAAATATAAAAACTCAAAAAGATATTTTGAGACAAACTAGAAGATTTAAACAGGGATCGGGTATTAAATGGAGTATTGAGGAATTAATATTAACTTTTGTTACAGTATGATAATAGTATCTGGGCTACCTTTTAAAACTTTTTGCTAGAGATGACATACTGAAATATGTATAGATGAAATGATACAATGAAAGCTGGGATTTGGTTTAAAAAACTGTTCCTTTACCTCCAAAAGGTGGGGGTATAGATAAGACATTAAAATTGGCAAAAGATTAGTTAATTGTTGAAGATAGGGGCTCATACTATTCTATTATTGTGTATACTTGAGATTTTTCATAGTAAGTTTTTTTTAAGTGAATTAACTTAGGAAAGAGTACCTGAATATTACAGATCAGCACTGTCCAAAACAATTTTCTGTGATGATGGAAATGTCCTGCATCTCCACTGTTCAATGCAGTAGCTACTGGCCATGGGACTGATGAGCACTTGAAATGAGGAACTGAAGTTTTAATTTTATTTAATTTGAATTAATTAAATTTAAATAGTCCCATGTTGGGGCTCCTGGGTGGCTCAGTCGGTTGAGCTTCTGACTTCTGCTCAGGTCATGATCTCACAGTCTGTGAGTTCAAGCCCCGTGTCGGGCTCTGTGCTGACAGCTCAGAGCCTGGAGCCCGCTTCGAATTCTGTGTCTCCCTCTCTCTCTGACACTCCCCCATTCATGCTCTGTCTCTCTCTGTCTCAGAAATAAACATTAAAAAAATAAATAAATAGTCCCATGTGGCTAGTGGCTGCAATATTACACAGTGCAGCTCTAGATATTAGAAGAGAGCCATGATGTCTTGTTATTAGAATTCAAATAAGTAAGCTTGTGAATCAAGTCAGCACACATCTGCTATTTTTGTCTGCCCAGCCTCTCTTTCCCTTTCTTCCTAATACAATCCAGCTCCTACCTCCCACCCTGATCACTTCTGGGGATTTTCTGTATTGGTAAGTGAAGTAGTACCCTCCATCAGTTGTATGACTAGAAACCTTAGAACTGCTATTATATTCTCTTCACACGCTGAGGTTTCTGAGAGAGTAAAATCAAAATTAGGACAAAGATGGACAGTCTTGATTCTCAAGTTCTTAGACCTAGTCAACCCTGGGGAGTCAATACCATCCTTACTTTCCCTTGTTTCAGCTGGATAAAAACAATAAATTCCTCTTTTGCTTATGTTATTTTTGAGTCAAGTTCTATCATTTGCAACCTACAATGTCCCACAAAAAACTTAACTCCATTTTTCCGTGCTACCATAATGGTGCACATGAATGTTGTCATGGATACTCTGAAGAGCATTAACAATGCTGAAAAGACAGGCAAATGCCAGGTTCTTATTAGGCCATGCTCCAAAGTCATCATCCGATTTTCAACTGTGGATGATGAAGCATGGTTACACTGACAAATTTGAAATCATCGATGATCACAGAACTGGGAAAAACTGTTGTGAACCTCATGGGCAGGTTAAACAAGTGTGGAGTGATCAGCCCCAGGTTTGATGTACAATGCAAAGATCTGGAAAAATGGCAGAATAATCTGCTTCTGTCCTGCCAGTTTGATTTCATTGTACTGACAACCTCAGCTGGTAGCATGGACCATGAAGAAGCAAGATGAAAATACACAGGAGGGAAAATCCTGGGATTTTTTTTCTCTAGGGATGTAATACATTCATGCAAATAAAATGTCTCACTGGACTCTTAAAAAAAACCCACAACAAAAAACACACACAAAACTAAACAAATGCCAGGGTCACTAGCAAAATAGTAAGATTAATGGCACTGCTATAGACTGAATTGTAACCCCCTAAAATTTATTACGTTGAAGCCCTACCCCCCACCCCCATCTGACAATATGGGAGATGGGGCCTTTAAAGAGGTGATTAAAGTTAAGGGGCACCTGGGTGGCTCAGTCGTCTCCAGTCGTGATCTTGTGGTTCGTGACTTCGAGCCCCACATCAGGCTCACTGCTGTCAGCCCGTCGGCACAGAGCCCGCTTCATATCCTCTCTGCCCCTCCCCTGCTTGTGCTCTCAAAAACAAATAAATATTTAAAAAAATAATAAAGAGGTGGTTAAAGTTAATGAAGCCATAAGGGTGGACCTCTGAACTGACAGAACTGGTAACCTTATAAGAAAAGAAACAAGACAGCTCTCTCAGGAAAAGTGAAGACACAGCAAGAAGGAGCTATCTGCAACCCAGGAAAAGTCCTCACCAGACCCCAATCATGCTGGCACCCTGATCTTGGACTTCTAGCATCCAGAAACGTGAGAAGGTAAACTTCTGTTGTTTAAGCTGCCCAGTCTATGATATTTTGTTACGGCAGCCCTAGCTCAGACAGGTACCAGTATAGCTCTCCTAGTGCCAGTTACTACCAGTTCTTTCAGGGTGAAGTTGACCCTGATTAGCAAAAATAGTAATATATTGACATTTTATTATTCCATTCCCATTCTTGATTTCAGCTTAGACTGGAGTAGCTTTTCAATTGGTTTTTACTTTTTTTAAGTAACAAAACGCTCTGCCCAGCTATCTTGAATCTCATCAAATCAGAAAAATTCTATCAATATAGAAAAAGTCTTTACTGAGATTAAGCAGCCAGAATTACATTACTAGTAATGGAGAGGAAAAGCTGATAAATCACATAGTCAAATTCAGGTATTCATCCTTTTAACTTTTGACTTTATTCCTTGTATCAACAGGTTAAGAAAGCAAAATTCTCTTACATATTGATTTATAGATAATGTTACAAGCAGCACACAAAACATTGTTTCACAGAGTAATATTCAGTGATTCCATTAAATGCAGTTTTAATCCTTATTTTAAACTAAGTGCAATAATTTAATACAATAAGCTGAACGCACACAAAACTTGTATATCCTGAACTACAAAAGTGGTTTCCACAACCATACATGGTTTAGTCAAGTACACATTTCCACAATGAACAAGTACTAACAAGTATGTTAATAAAACACTATCCTAAATGCTTATCCTGCCATCAGCTTTTTATTTTTATTTTTTTTTTATTTTTTTTTTTTAAATTTTTTTTTTTCAACGTTTATTTATTTTTGGGACAGAGAGAGACAGAGCATGAATGAGGGAGGGGCAGAGAGAGAGGGAGACACAGAATCGGAAACAGGCTCCAGGCTCTGAGCCATCAGCCCAGAGCCCGACGCGGGGCTCGAACTCACGGACCGCGAGATCGTGACCTGGCTGAAGTCGGACGCTTAACCGACTGCGCCACCCAGGCGCCCCCGCCATCAGCTTTTTAAGCAATACCTTCCTGTTACTGAAAACATTTATTTTTAGACGCTTTAATCTAACCTGGGAAAATGAGTTCTCTTAAAACTTGACAACTAGTATATTATAAGCTCAAAAGGTTTTAAATCAAAAAAGCCTTCCAATACGGAAGAATTCACATGAAACTTTTAGTTAAAAAAAAAAAAACCCAACATTCTTGTTATCTAAAGAAAAGAATATTAAACAACAAATATCTCAAGACAGATAAACATTCCTACAAAAGACTGTATTTTTTTGTATCTTCTCCCTAAAAAAAAGCAAACCAGCTATCTTTTAATAATCTCTTAGACTACTATAGTCTAAAAACTTTAGAAGACATGAAACACGTCTTAGCTATCATAGTCGAAGGTGCCCTTTAGATTTCATATATTAAACAGCCACAGTATAGCCTACACCTAATGGCACAAATACCTAATACATAAATACTACTTCATCATTTAGACAGTCAAAAGTCAGAAGGAACTGCATGGTTTGCAAGGTACTTCAACTTACATGTGGTCATTAAAACCCAGTAAGTAATTCAAGTATAGTAGTATAATGGCAGACAATTCAAGGCTCAAATATCACTCTAAAATTGAAGACATGAAAAAAAAAATGGAAAACTTTGTGTTCCTCCATCCTTCACCTTCATGGCTAGATATAGAGATGTTACAGTGGAAAATATACAGTTATTATATATGGTTTCCCCCAGAAGATAATGAAGCTTCAGAAAGTACAAAAGGTGTCAAGATCCATAGTTTGCCTCATCAAATGCTTTTCTAGCTCGTTTCAATTCTTCATTCATAGTAAGCAAGTCTTTAACCCTAGCAAACTTCCTTGGGTCCTTTCGAATCAAGAAGACGATATCTTCAACTTGTACCCGACCTTGTCTTCCGATTGACATTGCCTTGTGAGTCTATTACAAAAAAATAAATTAATTTTTAAAAATCTAATATTTTACTTTTTATTTGCATTTACTTAATACTGGTGAGTTTGAAGACTTTCTCTTCTATTTATAGCTATTCATTTGTGAATTGTGTTTATATTCATGTCCTTTGTCCACTTGCTACTGTGTTATAGCAATGCTTAATGCTTTATAGACATCTTTTAATACTAATGACATTAAAACTATCAAATTTATTGTTTCTTTTTTTTTGTTTTTTAGTATATCTAGTCCTTGTCTTCAATTTGTATAAAATAATTCTGTAATTTCATTGTAACTGCATATTTCGTTTAAGCTTTGTCTAATAACGAATAAATAGCGGTGAGTAAAAATAAACAGTGGTCAGTTTTCCCCTTAAATTCAAATAAATCTCATCTCCTATCATATATTCATCCTGTGCAAAAACAAAGGTTCGTCATAATATTATTTCTAAGGACTAAAAAAGGGGAAATTAAGTGTTTAATAAGGCATTAAATAAACAAATTTGGGTACATCCAACCAATTAATATTATGAAGCCATTAAAAATATTTATAGAATATTATGCAATGACATGGGGAAAATGTTCTACTTATGTAAGTGAAAAAGAAGGCTCTAAGACTAAATACATTATATGATTTCAATTTAATAAAGTTTAAAAATATGTGCAAAAAAACAAAAAAATATTCACCAAAATCTAAGCATTAGTTGTCTAGATGGCAGGATTACAGATTTCTATTTTCTCTCCTGTACTTTTTTATAATTCCTAAATTTAACAAATATTCTTTTTATAAATGGAAAAAAAATGTAATGCATACTGACAGGAATTTTACTTCTATTATTCTATACTAAGGAAATAATCCATAACACAGGGTAAAAACTCACAAGAACATAACCAAACTCAGTATTCCTATCCCTGTGAATATATCCAAGGAGGAGATGGGAGGACATTTCATGAATATGGTCATATCTATTTAGATCAAAATAATCTGTAACTAACTCATGCAAGAGAGAAATGGTTAAATATATTAGAAAACAATTTATTTATTTTTTTTTATTTTTATTTTTTAGAAAACAATTTAAATGAATTTCATCTAACTACTAAAATAATTGTGATTAGAATGTAGAAAATATGTATTATAAAACTCTGAGTAAAAGAAATGTTTACTATGATTACCACTATATGTAAGCACTGTACACATTTTTTTTTTTTAATGTTTATTTACCTTTGAGAGAGAGAGAGAGAGAGAGACAGAGTACGAATAGGGGATGAACAGAGAGAAAGAGGGAGACACAGAATCCCAAGCGGGCTCCAAGCTCTGAGCTGTCAGCACAGAGCCCGAAGCAGGGCTTGAACTTGTGAACGGCGAGATCATGACCTGAGCCGAAGTCGGACACTTAACCGACTGAGCCACCCAGGCGCCCCTTTTTTTAATTTAATTTTTTTTTTTTTAAGCACTGTATACATTTTTTTTTTTTTAATTTTTTTTTTTTCAACGTTTATTTATTTTTGGGACAGAGAGAGACAGAGCATGAACGGGGGAGGGGCAGAGAGAGAGGGAGACACAGAATCGGAAACAGGCTCCAGGCTCTGAGCCATCAGCCCAGAGCCTGACGCGGGGCTCGAACTCCCGGACCGCAAGATCATGACCTGGCTGAAGTCGGACGCTTAACCGACTGCGCCACCCAGGTGCCCCAGCACTGTATACATTTTTAAATAAATACTGGAAGGGGAGATCTTACATTAGATAATGGGATTATAGTTAGTATTTGTAAATTTTATTCTAGAATCTTATAATTATGTCCTTATAAATAAAATTCAGGAGAAGGTAGAATATTGTGTGTGCACATATACATGTGTATGTTTATATGTATATATCATATGTATATCTTAAATATTTTTTTTAACCTTATTTATTTATTTATTTATTTATTTATTTATTTACAGACAGTACTCAAGAGCGTGACCAGGGGAGTGGCAAAGAGAATGGGAGGGAGACAGAGAGACAATCCCTAGCAGGCTCAAGTGTGAACTCCCAAACCATGAAATCATGACCTGAGCGGAAACCAAGAGTCGGATGCTTAACCGACTGAGCCAGGTCATGATCTCCCCGTCCTAAGACAGAGCCCCATGTTTGGCTCCGCGATGAGGCATGGAGCCTGCTTGAGATGCTCTCTCCCTCTCCTTCTGCCCCTCCCCCATGCGCGTGTGTGTGCTCCCCTCCCCCTCTCAAAAATGAAATCTTAAAAAAAAAATTAACTAAGACAAATTACAAAAAAAAAAAATCTTACCATTTCAGTGATGAACTCTATGACAAGGTCTTCAAGAATATCCACTGACTCAGTATAAGGATTCTGGTCATCCCCAAACCCATACATCATACATCGCACTGCAAAAGAACAATCATTTTTGTTTACTTGAACAAATTTAAAAATTTTACCAATACCTTTTTCAAATTAGAAATGGACCAAATAAGACAAGATACTTGTATAAGCATATATTATATATTTGTTGTCTGCAAGTATGGATTTTGGTGTAAAAGACTTTTAACCACAATCTCATAACCAACTGTTCCTACAACTGTTCCTACCTGTCCTTCCCTACTAGGAACTCCTGTTCCCTCCCAGCCACTGAACCCTGATACCAATATTCTTTCCCTAATCTCTATTATCTATTCACCAACAACCCCAGAATACCTGTAACTAGGAAACTCCATGCCAGGGACAGGATGAGTAGCAATGGCTTAGCTCTTACTGGGAGTATTCTATGTGTGTATGGAGTGGGGGGGTGGGGGGAGTGGGCAGGAGGGGCAGGCAGGGGGGCATTGGAAAAGAGAAGGCAAAATCCTTTCTGATACTAACATAGGAAAAAGGACATGAGAGAAAGTACTCTAATTGCTTCTTATAGGAGGAACATGGTAATCAAAAGGAGAAAGCAAACTATGTGGAATCTTGACATTTCATTCCCTAGATCAATGCACTGCTAATAAAGTCCTTTCAGGCTTCAACCGAAAGAACCATAGAAAATGCAAAAGAGAAGAAAAGTCTAATACAGAGTAATAAAAATGGGTGCTAACAGCTAAAACTTACATAGACCTTACTATGTACCAGGGATATAGTTTTAAGCCTTTCACATACATAACTCATTTAAACCTCACAACAATCCTTTGAAGTAGATACTATTATTATCCCTATTCCATATAGATGAGAAAATGGAGGCACTGAGCTAAGTGATTTACCCAAGCTAAGTGATTTTCCACACAGACATAAGAGATGGAACCTCAGTCTGAATGCAACCAATCTTGCTCCAGAGTCAATATTCCTCCTCTTAACAGTATTACACTTCTTGGTAGTTTAAGGCAGATGGAATCCATGTGGATTCTCATCCTATAGTCTATAAACCCCCAGTTAGTCCATGGATAGGCTCTAAGAAATCCTCGAGGCCTTCTGAAATTAAATGCAAAAATTTTATACATTATTTGTGTGTGCGCATTTTTCTTGAAAGAACAATCTGTTCTTAACAGTTCAGAAAGGGGTATACAAATGTTAAAAAAAAAAAAAGGGTCACAGGTTGGAAATGTTTTGTATATGGATCTGAGTGGTGGTCATACGTAAATAAGTAAAATTCATTAAGCTGTTCATTTAAGACTAATACAATTTATTTTAAGTACAGTAAAGAAAAAAAAGGAACTCCTAGGATATTTCTAATGGAAGACATGAGGGGCACCTGGGTAGCTCAGTTGGTTAAGTGGCCAACTTCAGCTCAGATCATGATCTTGCAGTTCATGGGTTTGCGTCTCGCGTTGGGCTCTGTGCTGTCAGTTCAGAGTCTGGAGCCTGCTTAGGATTCTGTATCTCCCTTTCTCACTGCCCCTCCCCCACTCCTGCTCTGTCTCTCTCTGTCTCTCTCTGTCTCTCTCTCTCTCTTTTAAAATTAAATATTTTAAAACGTTAAAAAAAATAATGAAGGAATGAGTACATTAAGAATAATTCCTATTTAGGAGAAGCAAAAGCTGGTAGAACTGAAAGGAGAATTGAATAGATCAAGCCTAGGGAAGAAAAGAATGGGGCGACTTGGAAGTTAGCCTGGGACAGAGGTATCCCTAGAGTTTAAACTGGTAAGAGCCTTTATGTCCAGATACAGGGAGTAGAAAACAAGTTTTTTTTTTTCCTCTTTTAGATTCTGACAACTTTGCTTTTTTTTTTTTTTCTGAGATAATTTCAGACTTACAGAAGAGTTGCAAAAAATAGTAGAGTTCCCAAATACCCTACATCCACCTTCCCCTTATTTTAACATCTTATATAACCAAAGACATTTATCAAAACTAAGAAATTAACATTGGTACAAATATAGAACTTACTCAGATTGTACCAGTTTTTCAACTGATATCCTTTTTCCATTTCAAGATCCCACGTTATTTAATTACCATGCCTCTTTACTTTTCACTGATCAGTGACAGTTCCTCAGACTTTTCTAGTCTTTTATGACCTTGACACTGTGGAAGATTCCTTGTTAGTTATCTTGTAGAATGTTCCCCAATTTGGGTTTGTCTGGTGTTCTTTCATTATTAGGCTGTGGGTACCCATTAGTAGAAAGGATACCATAGAGGTGATGTGCTCTCTTAACTGACTGAGCCACCCAGGCGCCCCTGATGTGCAATCTTAATGCATCACGTGATGTTAATATATATTACTGGTGATGTTGACTTTGATCATTTAGCTAACATTTTAGACATTACTTGTCTGCCAGGATTCTCCATTGTAAGCTTACTATTTTTCCTTAAATATTTTGAGTAAGATACTTTGTCATGAACATTTTGATGGGCACAATTCACCAGTATGTATGTAAACTGCACTTGGTTAAAAGGTTTGTAAAGATACAAATACCAGTGAATGCTTTGAAACTTTGTGTTATAGTAGCAAAAAATTTTTTAAGAAGAAGATTTAGGAGAACAGATCTTGGCCAGTAACAGATATCAAGATTCAGGTAAGACCAGAAGGCTGTGAAAATTCCAAATTCTTACCATCACAAAAATAAAGCAATTCAAGTAGAACAAAGGTTTCTGCTAACAATTGACTATGCAAACATCACACTGAGATGCTCTAGTGTGGGAATCCCCTTCTTATGCAGATTAAGAAGCAAAAACACATACAAATGGAGTAAACAGTATCAGAGATGGATTAAACAGTGGTCAGCTTTAGGTGAGAAATTGAGATATGGAGGATTTGAGTCATTAAAAATATAAAAATAAAAAGACATACTGCCTGCAGTCTCAAGAGCATTTGGAAACGACTGAGCCTGACCCAGCATAAATAAACCATATATTCATTTGTTAATACTCAGCCATAACTATATGTAAAGGACACAGGTTGGAGAGTGCATTCTCACAGTGCCTTTCATGGGCTGGCTTTGACCATCACTAGACACAGCAGCTCTTCCACTTACTTGCCAAAAAGGGTCAAACCTGTCTATTGAGGGAATACACTAGAGAACCAATCAATACATGCCATGTATGCCTTACATGCCACTGTAATTTCCATGCCACTGTAATGCCTTACACTGTTCACCATTTTTCTGTATTTTCCAATGCCTTAGTCCACAGCCCCAACTTAATTCCTACCCTCAGCACCTGTTCCAGGATCCATTATAATTTTTGACTTACAGTCAAAGGAGTCCCTGCTCCTACTGCTGCAATAGTAAAGGACATAAAAAGTAATGGAGGTATGTTCTTAGTCCCTGAGTTGAAACACTGATCACATTTCCTCATTTTAAAAAACTGTGTATTAAAAAAAAAATGTGGGGGAACCTAGGTGGCTCAGTTGGTTGAGTGACTGACTCTTGATTTCAGCTCAGGTTGTAGTCAGTCCCAGGGTCATGGGATTGAGCCCCAAGTTGGGCTCCACACTGAGCGTGAAGCATGCTTGAGTTTCTTTCTTTCTCTCTCTCTCTCTCTCTCTCTCTCTCTCTCTCTCCCCCTCTCCCCCTCTCCCCAGCATGTGTGTTCTCCCCAGCATGTGCGTTCTTTCTCTCTCTAAAATAAAAATTTTTCAAAATGTGTACACACAAAACCCACCTACCCACATACAAACATATAAATTGGGGTCAGGATCATTACTATCCATGATTCACAAGTTAAACAATCTTACAGGCAAGTCTGAGAATATTGTCCCTACAGAGAAACACATTCAAAACATTAATCTACTTTGAACAAACATGTCCAAAAGTTTTTATCATCTATAATTAAATCATTGTCAAATATTACTTACATTCTTTAGAAAAAAGTCTCTTCCTTTTACCCTGTCCACCTTCTGCACCTCCTCCAATTTCTTCACTTTCTTCCTCAAACTGTAAGTTAAAAATGTATATACAGAAATGTCAAGCACTGCATTTGATTTTTAAGCAATTAACATTAATTTTTTTCCACTCTCAACACTAATTATCATGCCAGAAAGCCTAAAACATGCAGCAAAAAAATCATGAAACCTTAGCATTTTAGGAGCCTTAAAGACTATCCAGTCCAACTTCCCACTCAATGCAGGAATGGCTCCTACAATGTCCCTAACAAATAATTTTACTGCCTCTGCTGGAAGCGTTTCAATGACCGTACTTTTTTTTTTTTAAACCAACTAGTTAGCCTATTACTACACAGTTTCACTGTTAAGAGTGAATCGAAGTAAGTAAAACTATCTTTATTTTTTATTAAGCATTGCTTATACAGTGCCAGGAACTTTCTTCAAGTAAGCCTTAACCCCATTTTACGACACGAAAACCAAGGCTCAAAGTTAAGTAACTTGCTCATAGATAATAGAGATTTTGAAACACAAATTCCCTGACTTTCGGTCCATTATTCCCACTACTTTACAGTAAGTATATAGTTTTGCTACTAGTTGAAGTGTTGGTTCATAATGAGAGCTAAAAATAATTAGCTTCGTCCTATGATGATTCTCCAGGCGATTCAAAGAGTGTCTGACAAATAGAGACCAAAAGCAAAGGGCAAGGGGCCACCTTCCCACTCTTCACGTCCTGCCCCACACACTAACAGATGAATCGGGAGGGAAGGGCTAGCACGGCGTGAAGTCCCCGAACTCTCTCCAGTGAATTCGCGAAGGAAAACCTCGAGTGACTCTGAACTCGAGTTCCACTTCTGCACCCCAGGGAGTGAAGAAAGGACTGGGTTGTAACAGTGGTGGTCACTCACGGTAGGATCTTCCTCCTCGTCTGCCATGCCACCAGCCAGCTTACAGAGATCAGCCGCCTCGCTCCCAGCGGGTTTTACTATATCCGCGGCCTCACTTCCGGTGACGCGCAGGGAGGGGCGGGGCGAGACGGAGCCTAGTCCCGGCCGGCCAGCTGGAGTGGAAAATGCGCCGAGACAAACTAACAGGGGACCCAAGCCGAGTTTAGGGAGAGAGGGATGAGCTCTAGGCTCTGTGTTCAAGATCACAGATTAATTAAACATTCGCAAAGTAAAGGGGGCGTGTATCTCCTTGTGACCCTGAATTTGCTTCTACATATCGAATCACCTCTTCCTGATTTGGGGCTGTGTAGTTATGCATCGTTGGGGGTCCTAGCAGTCCTTGGGCTGCCCGAAGAGTGTACTTAAACGATTTTAACAACTTTCAGTTACACTATTATTAATTGCCAAGCACTATACCGGTTATCGGGTGTGTTTTTCTAAGCTACTAGTTTTTAAGGGGGTGATACTACCCCTTAGACTGAGGATTCAATATTTGTGCGGAGTTTTTTGATCAGAACAGTAATTGGGAAAAACACTGGCGTTAGAAGGCTAAAGGTAGGGATATAAAATGTTATGCAATGCAAGACACGATACCACACAAGGAAAAGTTGTTCCACAATGTTTCTGAATGTCCTGCTAAACATTCATGCAAGTGAGAAATCTGTAATTATCTGAACCTAGAACCTTTGTTAAAATATAGACACAAAGCATGTCCTATGCTTTTAACTTACATTTAATTTTCTAGGAATGAAACTATGAGATAATAGAAAAAAATATTTATGGGTCTCTGCTGCCAGTTTCTGGCACAGAACTCCTAAAACCCTTGCAATTTCCTTGGTGATGAGAGCATAGGAGCATGTTTTGTTCTTATGAGGCAATTTAGGATGGGATCCTAGATGGGGGCTGGTCACCAGAAAGACCAAGCCATGATTAGAAGGTTGGGGTTTTCAGCCCCAGCTCCCATTCTCCAGACGGGGGAGGGAAGCTGGAAATGTAGTTAATAATTGATCATGCCTACATGAGGCATAAAAATCCCAATAGTAGGGGTTTTGGAGAGCTTCCAGGTTGGGGAACATACCCACCTATGAAGAGAATGACACACCCCCAACTCCACAAGGACAGAGAAGCTCTTTACTTAGGACCCTTCCAGACCTCGCTCTCATCATAGGCTGTTCATCTAAGTAAATGTTTCCATTAGTTCTGTGAGGTGTTCTAGCAAATAAATCCAAGGGGGAGGAAGTCATGGGAACCTCTGATTTATAGCCAAGTTGGACAGAAGGTGGGGACTCTGGCACCTACTACTTGTAATTGGCATCTAAAGTGGGAAGCAGTCTGGTGGAACTGCACTCTTAACTCATGGGATCTAATTGAATTAAATTAGACTTGAATTAAATTGAATTAAATTGTAGGACACCCAGCAGTGTCACAGAATTGTTTGCTGTGGGAAAAAACCCCACATTTAGTGACCAGAAGTGTCAGAAGTGAAGTGTCCTGTGTGAAAGTAAAGAGGAAAGATACGGAATGAACCAGAGTTTTTCCCAAAATAGCAAGTACCATAGAAGTGGAGAGGTGTATACTTTGTTTTGTTTGAAACTTACCAAGAGCTGTGAACCATTTCAGGAAATAATGTCACCAAAGGCCAAATCACTTGTAATAACTTGGGTAGCCCATACTCACTGGGTGATAATGCTTTTGTAGCTCCCACATTCATTGTTATTCTACATATAGGTCCAAGCATCTGAAACCATTATACCCTCTAGTGTAGTCATGCCTGAGCATTCACATATTGAAACACGTATTATAATTCACTGTCTGTATTTTACCTTTATATTACATTAGGGCATTATATATTATTTTTAAATTATTGGGTAGTTAAATACATTTGTTATTTATTGCTGTGTAACAAATTCTCTCCAAACTTAGTGGCTTAAGACAAATATCTATCACACAGTTTCTGTGGTTCAGGAATCTGGGTGCAGTTTAGTTGGCTCAAGGTCCCTTATATTGCAGTCAGGGTGTTGGCTGGGGCTGCAGTCTCATCTGAAGTATTGATGGGGAAAGATGAACTTCCAAAATCACTCTCACGGTTGTCAGCAGGATTCAGTTCCTTTAGGTTGTTAGACTAAGGGCCTAGTTCTTCATTGGCAATTGCCAGAGGCCTCCCTCAGTTTCTTGCCACATGGTCCTCTCCACACAGCAGCTTACAACATGGCAGCTGGCTTCAACTAGCACAGATGAGGGAGAGAACCAGGAACGTCCAAGACACAGAAGCCACAGTTGTTGTTGTTGTTGTTGTTGTTGTTGTTGTTGCTGCTGCTGTTTTGTAACCTAACCTTGGAAGTGACATCCCATCACTTCTGTCCTATTCTGTTTACTAGAAATCAATAATTGCAGCCCATACACAAAGAGAGGGGATTACATAAGGATGAGTATATTAGAAGGCAGACATCACTGGGGGCTCTCTGAGAGGCTGCCCACCACAGTAGGTTATATTATCTGTGAATGTCATTGCAGAATAATAAAGGAGACATTATAATACTTTTGTTATTTGAGAAAGATTATTGAGTCTGATAGGGTTGAGAACTTCTGTGTTAGGTAGTGATGAAACTCTGGGTTCGAGTATAAAACATTCATAGTGTCAGCAGACAGATAAAATGTGCCAGATGCAGACCAAGAGGTACTATGCAGCAATCAGAAGCAATAGACTAACAACATGGACAGAGCTTAGAAACACAGCGCTAAGTTTAAAAAGAAACACAATGAGATCTATAACAATACCATTTATGTAAATTAAATATACATACACACAAAAAATAGGAACAAATGAAAAAGCATAGACATTAAATACATTGAAAGGTTGTGGGGCAATGCACAGATAAACAGCAAGTGAAGGACTTTGGAAGGGCCAATTTCAATACTATGTCATCAACTGCAGAGCATCAATAATTCAGCCTTCAAAACCTGAGATCCAGAATATATAGGGAAGAACATGCAGTTATGAGCAGATCAGAAATAAAGCACAGAAAGTGAAAAGTCCTGGTGTGCTTCCATAAGATGTTTTGGGTGGATTACCAGAGTCAAGTTTGTTAGGTGGGGATGCAGGAAATGAGGCTGGAATGAAGCTGGAGTTAGAGTGTGAAAGGCCTGGAATGTTCTCTTCAGAGACTAAACTTCACACTGCAGAGTTCCTGGGAGGTCTTTAGGCAGAAGAGGCATATGACCTTATCTTTTTTAAAAAGATCACTTTAGCAGGGAGACCTAGGATGAGAGATGATTAAAACCTGAATTACAAAGAAGGAACTTTCAAAGGTAGAATTTGCAGGACTTTGTGTCTGAATGAATCTGAGAGCTGTGGAGAAGTTTACATACAGATAGATGGAATGTGTTATTAATATAAGTTGGAAAGTAAAATGGGAAAGCAACTGGGGGTGGGGTGGGGAGAATAAAATGAACTCGGTCTAAGAGTCTAGAGATGTCCTATAGACAGGCCTGGAAATCCACAGAGAAATTAGAACCAAAGAAAATGGCACTGGAGACATCAACACAAAGGTGATAGTTTAAAGACTGCACAGGAGGGGTGCCTGGGTGGCTCAGTTGGTTGAGCGACCCACTTCGGCTCAGGTCATGATCTCACAGTCTGTGAGTTCGAGCTCCGGTTGGGCTCTGTGCTGACAGCTCAGAGCCTGGAGCCTGCTTCTGATTCTGTGTCTCCCTCTCTCTCTGTCCCTCCCCTGCTCATGCTCTGTCTCTGTCTCAGAAATAAATAAATATAGAAAAAAAAAATTAAAAAAAAAAAGACTGCACAGGAACAAAGTCTAAGAAAGAAAGGAGTCAAAGAGCAGATCCTTAGAAACAGTACATCAGGAAACAGAAAGACAGAAGGAATGGTTCAGGAGGCAGTGTTGAAATAAATCTCTAGGCCGACGATGGAGCCATTCCCGCCCCTGGTGCCATGTCAGCAAACGGAAACTTAAATGCTCTATTTTACCAGAAATGCAGCATATTCCTCAGCCAATCCCCAAATGCCCAGCAAACTCTGGGCCTTCTTACTCCAACCAAGGTTGACTATCAGCCAGCCAATCAGATATTTTAATTTTTCTTTCTTGTTCGTTATTCTTTATCCTATAAAAAGCATTCTTCCTTCCACCCCATTTTGCAGTTCTTTGAAAGGAGACTGCTTCATTAAGTGTTCAAATCCAAGGCCTTTTACTAAATCTCTTTAATCATCTTTCAACGTTTATTTATTTTTTGGGACAGAGAGAGACAGAGCATGAACGGGGGAGGGGCAGAGAGAGAGGGAGACACAGAATCGGAAACAGGCTCCAGGCTCTGAGCCATCAGCCCAGAGCCTGACGCGGGGCTCGAACTCAGGGACCGCGAGATCGTGACCTGGCTGAAGTCGGACACTCAACCGACTGCGCCACCCAGGCGCCCCTAATTATCTTTAATAGTAGGAAAAGATAAAAGAAGAATGATGAAAAGAAGAATATATTTTGAAAGCCAAAAGAAAAAAATTCAAAAAGAAGCAAGTGGTCAGGAGTGCTCTGTGCCACAGAGATTAAGGGTTTAAGAGATTTATATTTTTTTAATTTTATTTTTTATTTTTTAAAATTTACATCCAAATTAGTAAGGGTTTAAGAGATTTAAAATGATGTCTTGGATTTTACAATTAGGAGGTGGTGGAATAATCTGGACAAAATAGTTTGAGGGCAATAGTGAAGCCAGACGCCAGATTATAAGTGGTTAAGGAATGAGTGTATAGTTAGACAGTGAAGGGTAGAAAAGCAAGGAGAGGAAAATAGCCTTAGAGGGCAGTAGGGTGAAGGAAGGTGGACTTTAAATAAATGACTACCGAATGAGTAAGGCCGTGAACTTGCACCAGACACTTAACTGCTAGGAAATCCAGGTTTTCGTTATGGCAAAGAAATGGAATGAGCTTCTAAAGAAAAGGTTAATGACAAAAGAGATCTGTTCACAAAAGAATGGAGTCCATAGAGAGGCCGACAGCAGTAGCTGACAGAAAGAAGCAGTAGAGCTGAGTTGTGGGAGAAAAATTTGGACAGAAAGGCAGTAGGAGGGGCTATCAGAAATGAGGAAAGCAGAGGCTGGGTGGTGCGCTTGAGGCATGTAGTAGTGATGGGATGGGAGAGGGCAGGCAGGGAGTACCAACTAGACCCCAAATCCAGAAGCAGTGCAGTCCCACACTCACCCCACCACCACTCTCACCCCTACACCCCAGGGTACAGACCTCTGCTACTCACTGTTAGGGGCTTTAGGGAAGTAGTGTCATTTTTTTTTTAAGTGGCTTTCAGAACTTCCACAATAATCTTGTGCAATCTTAACCACATGTTTGTTTACTAAAGAACACCTATACTCCTTGGTTCAACTAGCAGGCTCTGGGGTCAGATAAATTGGTTTTAAAATCCTAGCTGTATTACTTACCAGCTATGTCACTTTTGAGACAACTTACTTGACCTCTCAATACATCCCTTCCTTATCTGTGAGATGGAGCTTTTAACAGTTACTAACCTTATAAGGTTATTATGAGGCTTGGATGCGTTAACACCCATAAGACGCTTTGAGTTGTACCTGGCAGGTAGTAAACATTCTGTGAGTGTCAGCTGTTTTTGTTCAAGAACCTATCTTTTCAGCAGTATCTTCTATTCTCCTTCATGAACTCTACATTCTAGTTCCACAAAACCACATTCAATTGTTCACGCAACAAATATTTAACAAGCACCTATAAAATGTGCAGCGCTTGTATGGGACTGTGGATAAAATGAAAAACAATGAAAATGCACAGTCCCAGGCTCACAAACCTTACAGTGTAGCAGGGGGACATGAACTAAATAGATATTGTATGCTCTGATAGTTTATGATGGGGGAAGGCAGCCCAAGAAGGTCAGAGATGCCTTCCTTGAGCAAGTGAGGTTTGAGCTGAGACCTGAGGGATGAATGGAGTTAGTCAGTGAAGGAGAAAGGGAAGAATACGCTGTGCCCGCAAACTTGTCCTGTGCTTTCCTTTCTCCAGGCCTTTGATCACTGTTCTCCTTTCCCACTAGAATACCTCTTTTTTTTATTGAAATGCTACATGCCTTTCCAGCCCAGCTAAAACATCTGCTTCTCCACTAAGCCTTCCCTGGGCTCTCCAGCTGAAAGCACTTTCTCTTTTACACTCCCACAGCACTTAATTTTCATTTTCCTTCTCACTTTCTACTGTATTTTCTGGTTATTTGTACACACAGCTTATCTTGTCTAGTAAATCTTATTAAAAACAGAGTGTTTATCATTCATCTTTGAGCTCCCAACGGCTAGCACATTCCTTAGGCTTAGAAGTCCTGGAACAAATATTTGTAGCATAAATTAATGCCTGTTTGACATCCCTTTTCAAATATGTTGTAATTCAAATGAAGCTATTGTGGCAAGCTGTGCCTTTGGGAATGAACTTACTCTTTGGTTAGACCAGAATGCCATAGTCATGGTCCCAATACTGATTAGTGTTCACCACAGTGACCACAACAACCCTAACAAACAGGCCACTGTTCTTGACTGGCAGGTGTTTGGCAACAACTGCCTGTCTTCTCATGGAGGCTGAAATGAACTGAGGAAGGACTGTCTGAACTGAGTCCCTAGTCAGTGGGGCTCTATTTATTCCTTGCAGTTTGGCTGCAAGAGCCAATGGCCCGGATTTGACCTGATGTGAGGCTATGATGCTTTCCACAGTGACAGAAACACTAATGCTTGGAACAAAACCATCAAAGATTAGCATCAGTGGAAACTATCCTAATTTGAGGCAGTGTGAAGACAAGGGGAAAGGGGCTTTGAAGTCAGATAGACTTGGGTCTGGATCCTAACTGGACATGTGATGTCACCCATGTGCCTTCTTTAAGTCTCAGGTTTCTCATTTTAAAAATATTCTGCAGGAGCTCCTGGGTAGCTCAGTCGTTTGAGTGTCTAACTGGTGATTTCAGGTCAGGTTATGATCCCAGGGTCATGGGATCGAGCCCCACATAAGGCTCCATGCTGAGTGTGGAGCCTGTTTAAGATTCTCTCTCTCTCCCTCTCTCCGCTCTCTCTCTCTCTCTTCCCCTCTCCCCACTTCGTATTCTCTCTCTTTAAATAAAAAAAATAAAAAATAAAAATAACCTGCAAAACAGTTGTGAAGATCAAAGATAATGTCTTTACATACATAATGCCTGTGCTTTATTAAATGTGTTTATTCATCTATCATCCCCAATACAGTTTGTTCCCTGAGAGCAGAGACTCCTTTTTGCCTCTATTCCTGCAAAATCTAGCAAAGTGCTCAGCACTTTGTACACACTATGTACACACATAGTACACACATATTTTAAACAAATGAACAACAATAACAACAACAACAACAACAACAGTAATAACTAGCATTTATGGAGCACCTACTTCATGCTAGCTATTGTTATAAATAGTAATTCATTTAATACTTCAACAACCCTAGAAAGGAGCAACCAATACAACCCAATTTTAAAGAGAGAAAACAGAATATAATATTTTTAAATATAAAATTCCTAATATAGCAGATTTTTAAACAAAAATCTGGTGAGATTAATTTTATTCAATAAAAAAACATAAAATGCTTATAAAACCTGGAAAGGAAAAAATGTGGTAGAGAGAGAAGAAAGGACATAAATGTAAAAGTGGGAAGAAAGAGTACGAAGAAGAAGAAAGACACATGGAAAAAGAAGAAACAGAAATGTGTAAATTCTGAGCGGTGTAAAAAATAACTACTTAATCAGAGTAAGACATTGTGGTCTATCACTGTCCTTTGAAATAGTAATTAGCCAACTACTCAATTACTCTTCTCTGCCCTTCAACTGTGATTCTTTTGTCCTCAAACTTTATTCCTAAATTCTGCGAGTGATGGGGGAAAAAAGACGTCTTTCAGAGAATGACAAAAAATTGGAGTGGTTTCCATCTAGTACAAAATGAGGAGATAAAGTTATCACCAAAAGAGTAAATGGCATGAGGGGCCCCTGGGTGGCTCAGTCAGTTGAGCATCTGTCTTTGGCTCAGGTCATGATGTCACAGTTCACGAATTCAAGCCCCATGTAGGGCTCTGTGCTGACAACTCAGAGCCTGGAGCCTGCTTTGGGTTCTGTGTCTCCCTCTCTCTCTGCCCCTCCCCTGGTTGCACTCTGTCTCTCTGCTTCTCTCTCTCTCTCTCAAAATAAATAAACATTAAAAAATATATATTAAAAAAAAGAGTAAATGGCATGAGCAAAAACTGTGAAAGCCAAGAGCACATTTGAAGAACACAGAAAAGTTTTTTCACAGTTGAAGCTTAAAGTATACACAGAACAGTGGAAAATGCTGCAAGAAGGCCATGATAACAGCTAAGGAGTTCAACAATATTTACCAGGCGGTGGTTGCTGTTACAAGAAACAACAGTTGTGATTTGGAGCAAAATTTTCCAGTCCTCAGTTCAGAAGACCAGTATTATTGTTTGAGTGTGATACTGGGTAGTCTTAGGCTAAAGCTCACTTTATCTCTAAAATAGGGTAATAAGGCACTTGTGAGGATTAAATAAGATCATACAACAAGGTGTGTTTGGCTTTTGAAATGTCAAAATGTCATACAAATGTACATTTCACTTCTGGAGGATAAAATTGATGCTTAAAGAAGACTGAAATGGTAAAATCACTAACATGATGGCTGCAGGATTGAAAAGGGAACAATCTGAGTGACACTCTGAAAAAAGTTAATTGATTCAAAGATAATTTACAAATTTAAACTTTAGCGATTAGGGGAAAAGGCATATTAACCCTAGAAACTGGGAAATTGGTGAGAAGGAATTGCGTTTGGCTTTAAACATTTCAGATTATCAGAAGAACATCTATTAGAAATGTAGGATTGGAGCTTGGATAGGACATCGATTTAAGAACTCTACAAAGACGGGGTGCCTAAGTGGCTCAGTTGATTTAGTGTCTGACTTCGGCTCAGGTCATGATCTCATGGTTTGTGAGTTTGAGCCCCAGGTGTCAAAAAATATATTTAAAAATATATTTTTAAAAATTTTTTTTTTCAACGTTTATTTATTTTTGGGACAGAGAGAGACACAGCATGAATGGGGGAAGGGCAGAGAGAGAGGGAGACACAGAATCGGAAACAGGCTCCAGGCTCTGAGCCATCAGCCCAGAGCCCGACGCGGGGCTCGAACTCACGGACCGCGAGATCGTGACCTGGCTGAAGTCGGACGCTTAACCGACTGCGCCACCCAGGCGCCCCTAAAAATATATTTAAAAAAAGAACTTTTTGGGGTGCCTGGGTGGCTCAGTTGGTTAAGCATCCGGCTTTGGCTCAGGTCATGACCTCACAGTTTGTCAGTTCAAGCCCCACATCGGGCTCTGTGCTGACAGCTCAGAGCCTGGAGCCTGCTTCAGATTCTCTGTTCTCTTTCTCTCTCTGCCCCTCCCCTGCTCGCACTCTGTCTCTTTCTCAAAAATAATAAATAAACATTAAAAAAAATGTTTAAAAGAACTTTTCAAAGAGGTAGCAGTTGAAACCATGAACAGAAAGAATAGGTCGCCAAGTGAGAGTTAATAATGAGAAAAAGAGGGTGCAGGTTTCTTAGGAACATCTATATTTAGGTAGAAGAAGAACCAAAGTAAAGAGAACAATTAGGTGCAGGTCAGTGAGGCTAGCACAGTTCAATAGGATCCAAAAAAACAGGAGACTTTCTTTAGCTGAAGATGAGCTACACGATTCAAACTAAATTGGTGAACATGAATTTATTTAGGACTTGGTTTGAGTTCTATCCAGCCATGGTGCAGGGAATTAACAGTCAGTTGCTAGTGATGACATTAGTACTGATGTTGTTTTAGATAACAATTGATGAAAGGTTCAAACGCCAAGACAATTAGGGGAAACTCAGTTGTTTTTGAGTGGTACTGAGCAGTTCATCTGGGCAGGGGGATTTGTCTGTGTGTGTATGTACATAAATATATCTGGCCTTGTCTTAGATTTTGTCCCCTATATTTTCCTTTTTTTTTTTTTTTTTTTTTTTTTTTCGTGCACTGATGCATATTTTTGCAAGGAGTCTGTCTTCCATCAGACTTTTTTTTTGGCTTGCCTCTCCACTCCAGCTCTTAGAAGGAGGCATTCTGGTAGGTTTTTTTTCCTGTAACCAAGCCGTCTGCAGTCAGCAGATGGCACTGCAGCAAGAGAGGCACAGAGTTCCTTTAGGACCTTTGTCAACCACCACAGACTGGTAACCTAACTTGTAATTTCAGCCTGGGAAGGCGGAGTCGCACTCTCGCCCTTATTTTAATAAAGCAGGTCGGGTTGTGCACAATTAAAGATTTCGATATACAGAATGGAATCTGTGGCTTTGTCTCCTCCACTCTCCTTCATTAAACTGGTATCTTTCCTCAGCGTGTGAAAGTTTTGTGAGAAGCGCTGTCGAGATATCGCCAATTCTTGATTAAAGTGGCCAAGTTGACCCTAGCATTTAACTAAACACAGGAGATCATCGAGACTCTACTGAAAGTTTAAAGAAATATCCACAGAAACAAACAGGCAATTACCTGAATGTTTCCCGACAGACTGGAGCTTTAGGATCTGAAATATGTGACTTGTTTCTGTTATAATGTTTCTTATTTCACTCCGAAAGTTCAGACGGAACCTAATTATTCTGATTTCCATAAGGAGTAAGAAAGAAGTGATTAGGTCAATTATTTCTCAATAAAAAATGGAGGGGGGGGAAGATTCTGGTATACCCGGTAGCAAAAAAGAAGGAAGAAAGGAAGGAAAAAACGAAAGAAAGAAAAGAAGAAAGGAGCCGCGAAGCAAAAGAAATCCTTCCTGGAGACTGCAGGGACCGCCTCATGACCTTCGCTGTCAGGTTTCTCTTAACTGGAAGCGCGGGACCGAGACCTCCCCATCACAGGAAGGCGCGCGCGCGCGCACACACACACACACACACACACACACACACGCACACACCAGCTGCCACAGCGCAAAATAAAGTGCAAAGCTGCAAGCTTTACCTTTCCAACTACACTGACGCGAAAGGTCAGGTTAGGCCCCCAGCACTACTGCTGCCAGGACACCAAGGAAAGTTGGTTACCATGGCCACCTAGGAAGCCTCCCGGATGGCACTCTTATGCTCGCGTTGGCAAGCAAGTGCCACTACCCACACAAGTCCCGTAGCTTGGGAATCAGCTAGCCACTCCTGATTGCGTTCGGCGCTCGCCTGTCTGCCCTTGCGCCTGCGTACTACGCCTCGTACCCGTCGCCGCGGCCCCGATCGGGAAGTGTCAACACGGAGCTGGGTTCCCCAGTCTTCGCGGCTACCACCTTCAGCCGATCCCGGACCCCCTAACCAGGCCCGGGCCCAGCCGCCATGACGAACGGTGAGAGCCAGTGCCCAGAGTGGAGAATGGGAGTAAAGGACGAGGGGAAACGTGGCGGGCGGGACCCGGACTGACGTGGCCATTCTCCCCGCCCCCTCCCAGCCCAGCCCCACCATGGCCTTTTGCTGCCCCTGTCGCTCATCCCCCAAGTCTTTCCGCAGGTTCCCCCGTCCCGTGCGCATCTAGAAATACATATGTCTCATGTGCCCACACCCCGGGTCCTCGGTCTCTACCCCGTACTTTCTCTTTCTCCTTCCTAGAAGTTCGTTTTGGCCATTACAAGACTCTTGGGCAGGCCAGTCCCGGTTGAACTATTGCTTTAGCACCAGGAAAAAGAGAGGATCCTCCTCCCAGCCCCCTACGTAGGCTTGTTGGGAGGACCAAGAAATCAGAGAGGATGTCAAGTCTCACATTTTTTGGATGCAAATATAGACCATTGGAACACAAAAAAAAAGTTCTCCAGAAAGCTATGTCTAAAGTCCTGCCTGGGTGATCCCATCTGGAGACCCTGGCTAGTGTTGCAAGGGTTGGATTTAGACACTGCCTCTTCTAAACGATGTGGCAATTGCAGCCCTGTTTATCCAAACTAGTTTTCCAAACGTCTTCATACACTTGATAGAGATGATTTCCGGAATTCCAGGGAAGGGCAGGAAGCAGGGATTTTATGGTCTTTAGAGTCAACTTTACAGGAAAGAAGAGAAGGCCTCTTGGTATGATTTGAGGGGTACAGGAAAGTATTTCTCAAAAGTACATTTTCTGTAAGCCTGGCAGTGGTGACTCAAATTTCACCTCCTTGTGAATTTTGGCATTGTCTGCAAGAACTTGTGAGAGTAAAAGAACACACTAAGGTATCATTCTTCATAAGAACTTAGTGTATGTGTTGACTTACTGGACTCTTTCTCGTACGACACCTGGCTGTGAGGTAGTTTTACTGGAGGGAAATAGAGTGGTCTAGAACTGGCAGATACTGTGTAAAATATCCTTTTGGAGCTTCCTGGGTAAGTCATAGGTATGAGGTTACTAAGCACAGTACCAGAAGTTACATCACCTGGAGGAAGACATCATCTGGACCAGGAAATAGAATAGCAGTTTGATGCAGAATAATTACTGAGTAATTTTTAACCTTCCCTCCTTTTGTTATCTGATTATTTTTTTTAGGTGCCTCATTGTGCTTACGTGTACAAGAAATAGCTTGTTTTATATATGTAAGAAATAGAACTAATTGTTGAAAGCTTTATTCCCACAATTGTTTCACTATGTTGAAACCTCAGATACTTTTTTTTTTTTTACAAGAGTCTGTTGTTATTCTACCAGAAATTTGGTTTGTAAGTAGAGTACTATGCCTGAGGTGTGAAATGAGCATAGGATAATTGTAGTTTTATGAGATCTAAAAAAAAAAAAATTTTTTTTAATGTTTATTTTTGAGAGACAGAGCACGAGCAGGGGAGGAGCAGAAAGAGGGAGACCCAGAATCCGAAGCCAACTCCAGGCTCTGAGCTGTCAGCACAGAGCCCAACGAGGGGCTTAGCACAGAGCCTGACACGGGGCTTGAACCCACAAACTGTGAGATCAAGACCTGAGCTGACATTGGACGCTTAACTGACAGCCATCCAGGCACCCCTGAATTCTAACTCTTGGTATTTCCATTAAGCTTTACTTTTTGCTTTAACATATTCTTCACCAACAAATGCAGATTGGGGAGACTTGGCTAAACATCTGGCTCTCCTTTATCACATGAGTGATTGATCATAAGAACATGTGTACTTTCGTTAGCTCAGGCTCCAAGGATTCTTATGCCTCTCTCAACCTGTTACCACTAGTGGCCATTCCTAGGAGGTTGATTCCACGTAAAACTGATACCCTCTTCTCAGAACTCGTAGTTCTTGAAAGGGGAGGAGAGGGTGCAGTGAAATATTTGTACGGGGGTTGTCTACAAGCAGTTTGAGGAACAATAAAGTAACCTCGTTAGTCCCAGGATTTGGGCTCCCTCTTATCAAGGGTTGGCATTGTCAGTTGTGTTTATCGTCTTGATATTATATCACACTCTGTTCTTGAGTTCTCAAGTGGGATCACCTATCACCTGTCCCAAACTAGATTAGCATCAAAGGTTTTGTTGTTGTTTTCTTTCTGTAACAGTGTACTCCTTGGATGGGATCCTGGTGTTTGGTTTGCTCTTTGTTTGCACCTGTGCTTACTTCAAGAAAGTACCTCGTCTCAAAACCTGGCTGCTATCAGAGAAGAAGGGAGTTTGGGGTGTGTTTTACAAAGGTAAGATCATAGCTAGACAGTGAATGGAGATTGCCATCTCTGGACAGTGAGGTGCTACAAAGTGGGGGTGGGGATAGGCTGGCATTGTATTTGGTTCCACATTTACATAATTGTTTATTTTAGCATCAAGGTAATTTTAATATTCTCCATGGAGTAAAAATAGATAAAGAATTTTAGACTGGACTAGAATTGTTGGAATATTTTCCCAGTGAAAAGTTTTTCTGAATTTCTGGGAAGAATATATTGGAGTCTCTTTTAAGTTTTGATTTCGTTAACTCAGAGGCTTTTTTATTTTTTATTATAGATAAATCCTACCTATCTAAATCTCTTTTCAAAACAGAGCAAAATATAAACAAACAGTATATCCACCTAGAACCTATAGCTTAAGGATAGTATTTAAATGCATTCCCGGGCGGACTCTTGAAAACCTTGATAGATCTCTTCGTGTAACTAGAGATTTCAGAGCATCACCTTGAAATTGAGGACTTACATGATGGCAGGGTTTGATTTCTTTTCTCTTTTTGCTTTTGTCTGCTAGCCGCTGTGATTGGAACCAGGCTGCATGCTGCTGTGGCAATCGCCTGTGTTGTAATGGCCTTTTACGTCCTGTTTGTAAAATGAATTCCAATGCGTCCATCTCATCAGCTGCCAACCAAGAGGATGAGGGTGAAGAACCTGTCCAGGGCCTGGGCCCAACGTGAGAGAGCTCAGCTAAAATCATCAAAGTCCCCAAGATGACACCACAGCATCTGCTCCTACCATATGTGGGGAAAACTCCTCATGGTTACAAACATTATTTATGCTTCAGGGGACTCGAGGAAGCCAACTTCCTTTGATCTGTGTGTGAATCAGTCCTCAGCAGAGAGCATATAATGTCCAGATAAATTACACTCCACGGTGATAAGATTACATATACCTCCTGCATAAAAACCTGTCACCTATTTTGTTCTTCAGTCCCTCATCAGGAGCTTTTCAAACTGAGACTCATTAGGGAAGGACATAGGCTGTGAAGAAGGTGAGAGAATTTTCAAGACTTGACTTTTCTTTTTCACTGTTTGATTTGCATTTGGCAAATTGATGGGAACGGGGTGGGTGGGTGGGTGGGAGAAAGAGGAGTTAAACAATGCCAAGAAAATTTTTGACTTTGGAAATTTATCTTTCATATACTCATATGGGAACATAAGAGAGAGGCATGGTCCTCATTGCATAAAGAGAACAGATGATATAGCTGTGCTGTGTGCTGGCAGCTTAAGAGTTTGCCAAGAAAATCTGGGCCTGTGTAAGATTTATCTGTGATGAGACCAGAAAGCAGTAACTTAGATAAGGAAAAATGTTCTGTTCACCAGTATCCCCCAAAGGAGACTTCACCCCATCAAATGGTAGATGGAAAATGAATCTAGTGTTGCAATTTTCCTAAAGCCTTTTTATATATTTTAGATTACTGAGTGCTGAATAGTGTCACTCAGTTTTAAATGCCATCGCTAGGGGAAAGAGAAAGTATTGAAAAAATAATTTTTAATATATTTGCAGTTAGGGTAAAAGAAATCTAGTATATAATTCATACACTAGTAAAGTCATCTAGTATAAGAATTTACTGTGATGTTAGATGGACGTTTTGTCACATTATCCAAGACTTACTGGATTATCCACGTTATGTCACGTTATCCAAGACTTCTCCACAGTCTTATTCTGTGTTTAAGTCTGGCTTATAATGGCAGTTTTTAATTGATTACTTGTTTTTCTTGGGCAACTCTTAGGTTGCCTCATATTGCAGTACTTTTTAGCTATCCCTTGGAAATTCTGTGTTACAAGAACATGATAAAATTCAAGTGAGAGAGAGAAGTTGCTGACATGCATAGGCATGTTTGGATAGTTCACAGAATCCATGATTGAAATGAGGGTGTTTTCGAGAATAAAGGAAAACATGTTTGCAAGGGAGATTGATGGGCTTTCCCATGGAGTGTGGTAACTCTTGCGCAAATCATTTTAGATGACTCAACATTTGAAGGGATGACTTCTCCATTAAAAAAAATGAAAAAGAGTTGGTCTAAAATTACATTATTGTAAAAAGCAGGCGTAAGCATAGGAGCCAATTGAATCACCCATACAGTAAAACATGATTGTGGACAAGTTAGCTGTAGTTGACCTCTGTGTGGCAGGAAATTGTCTTTTGTCTTATCCCCAAAGAAAAGCTGCTAGGAAGTTTAGGTTTCAAAATAGGCAGTGTAGTGCTTTGAGGGTTTCTAGAGGTGTAGCAGGTCACCAAGTAAACACTACACATCTCATCCTCTCGGAGTTGTGCTTTTTTCTCTTCAGGAATTGGCCCAGAGGGTACATTTCACTGATTAATATGGTTTCCAGTGTCCCTCCTGAGGATCTTTCACACGAGGGAAAGGAAATCTATTGGAACAGAAAGGAAGAGTTACACCTTGTAGGTGTGAGTTTGGGATCTGTTGGCCAGCAGGAGTGCCACTCCCTGGAAATACAGGTTCAGCATGTTTTGCACTTGTTATTCTGTAGCTTTAATGACTTGTTTTCCAACAGGGCTAATGTCTCTAAGCTTGGTGAATAGAGCTGCTTCCATTTTAAACTCATTTCACAGTTCCAGTTCAAACCCAATTTTTACAGCCTCCTGGGTGGGTCATCTTGCCCTAAATTGTTATATTTTGAGGTGTTTTCATATGAGAATGTACCAAAAAGTGTACAGAATGAAGGTAATTTGCAGCAAGAAACAAATAACACAGCTTATTTCATTTCTTGTGTTTATGTAATCAGATAAGCAGAAACCTGTTTAATTCATTACTTTGGTTGGTGTGTCATATATTTTTTGACTGAAAATTGTAGGACGTTATTCCCCTAAGGAAGTCTTAGGGGTAGGAGAATGGGGATAGCAATATTGTCTCAGATTCAAACTGGCATCACCATAAACCCTGAATGCCAGGGTGGAATGAAGTCAGCCTTTTATAGTTGAAATACAATTTTTTATTCACCACTGTCTGCACAAATCCTTGAAAATAAAATTCCTTTCCCTACCGTTTTTGTCCATTTTATTTGTCACATGAATTCATTGAACTTTGTTCAATACTCTTCTGGGTTCTGCCCATGGTATATACCTTTTTAGTTTACATCATAGTGAATACCATCATTCCTGTTAACCTAGTGTGATGGTCACCAAATATACGATATAGTTCATAATTTATGAGCGTGTGGTTTTCTCCTTTGAGGGAGTTCATACATGCATCAGCATTCATATATATCAGCATATATACATGAATAAGTGTTGAGGTGTATTAAATAAGGTAAATAGCACTCCTCAAAACATTTTATCTACCACTACTATTAAAATACAAGTATCACCTGCCATTACCAGTCATAAACTCCTTCATTCAAATGAGGTTATTGGGTTAACCAGCTATGAACCTAGGCAATCCTTAAGCCAATGGGATTCTGGCACATAAATGGATACTTTCCCCCTATTTGTTTATAAGTGCACGGTGGGATTGGTACAGTTACAAATTATAAATTAACAATATTTTTCTGGTTTACCCTCATGCATACCTTTTTCACTGAAAAAAGAGAAGGTAACTGAGACATTAAAATTGTGTTCCTTGATATGAAAGGAGCTAATACTAATTATATAATCACTACTTTTTTTTTCACTACTTATTCTGGAATTGGAAAGTTAGACATGCTTTAACAGACATGCAAGTTAATGAAGGTTCAGCAATATGACTGCCACAGAACCAAGTTCCAGGTAGCAAGAGGGCTCTTGTGAATGAGGATAGGGATATGCCTTCCTACTTTTACTCATCTCACAATTATCATGACTACCAAGCCCTTGGATTTAAGTAACCTATTCTCACCCTTCCCTTTGGTAAAATGATGTTTTCCTTCTCCCTTGGGGGAGGAACTCCTGCAGAACCTGATACTGGTTAATGACCGGGATTTGCCTTCTCCATGGGAAAGTAGCCACCTATAAATCTGAGACGGAATCATCTTATATCCAGAACTTGGGTCAAAGACCAAAGAAAAACTAGAGATATGGATATAAATATGCTGCTGCACAAAGACCAAAAGACAAGCACGATTTAGGACTGCCGGATTTTGTCCAGCCTTTCCCTCTGACCTGGGTTCGTTCCCCTCCGAGCCACGCGAGGGCAGCAAAACGCATACCGTCACGAGGGCCTATGCTCAGTGGTTCCTCCCAGAATCCTCCGAGGTGGGGGAGGGGCGGAGGGATTTAAAAGAGGATGCGGACATCCGTTCTCTTTCCGGAGGGAGAGCGGCCTAGGGCCAGGTGGTCTGTGTGGTGCTTTGGTGTGGAATGGAAGGCGCGTATGGGCTGAGTGTGAGTGGGTGCGCGACTGTGAGTGTGCGCGTGGGGCGTGCAAGGCGAGTGTGTGCGCCCGTCCCTGAGCCACTCTCCCCCGCCTACACCTTGATCTTATTTGATCGGGTTGTGACCCTTGCCCCGCGGGGCCGACCCGATATGAAAAGCTCCCCTCCTGCGAAGCCCCCTCCTCTGGGGCGCTGTGCAGCGAGGCCCCTTTGGCGGCGGCGACGCTGCGGTCCCGGAGCCGGTCTTACGGGGCCCGGCGCTCAGAAATGATGAATTGATCAGATAGACGAGGCCGGGCTAGTCCCGGGCCACTGATTATCGAGGCGATTCTGATCTGAGCCCGGCCCTGGGGCACGGCCACCCGTGGCATTGGGGCTAAGCGTTTACAATCGGCGGCGGCAGGGGCGCTGACGGGTGGGGAAGGCGCGGGTGAAGGAGCCATCGCTCCGCCCCCTGGAGCTGGAAGGGCACGAAGTCGTGTTTGCCGCTTCAGTGTTTTTCTTTAGCACCCCTCCCTTTATTCCTTTAGTCCCGACTTGTGATGACCGTTTGTATGGTACCAACACTGGGCCCGCTGATCTAGAAGCACACTACAGCGTCTGTCGCTAAAGGCTCTATGTATATATGCACGCCTATATGTGTGTGCGCACGCGTGTGTGAGTATCCGTAAGAGAACTTGGAGAGCTTGTAAATACTCAGATTCCAGGGACCCGCCCCAAATTTACTGAATTAGATTTATTAGGGAGGTCAACGAGTCTGTATTTTTAAAAACCTTGATGTATGGGTCACAGTAATAAATTTTTAAATATTTCAGTATCAAATAACCTGCATGAGATGATTATCTGGAGAGTCACCCATCTCTGCCGCTTTCAGCCATTATAAATAATGAGAATTGAAACTTCATATTGTCACTTGGCAGCAGATACTATCTGAATAGGTGGAGTAACTGTGGAAGAGGGGCTATGATAGATTGGTGGGATTTAAGGACCATGTGTACCTAAGTAACAGGAAGAAGTCCTTTCATATCTGCATTATTCAATAATGCACATGCTGTCCAAACTTAGAAATGGAAGTTTACCCTACAATATTCTAAAAGGTCTGCCATTTCTTGCCCAATTTAACAGCAGGTCCCTCTGAGTGACTTGTAATTTTAGAAACCACATTACTGCATCGGTTTTTAGGTCCCCTCAAGCCCAAGCACCAGATTATTGAACCATGTTTAGAAGAACTGCCTGTATTTCACGGCACAAATTGACAAAGAAGGGAATTGACTCCCAGGCAAGAAGACCGCAGAGTCAGAGAATGAGCAATGGCAACGAGCCTGGACCAGACAGATGGAGCCCTCATGGCAAGGTAGAGTCCAGTAGATGACAAAATCCACTTGGTCCGAAGTATGTTAAGTGTGACCTCATCATAACCATTAATGCCACATAGAACTACCAGAATTATGGCAGTGTGAGCTCATTAAGAAAATGGGCTACGTCCATTCTTGTTTCCTCAACACTTAGCTCAGTGCCTGACATATAAAAGTTCGCAAGAAATGTTGAATGGATACATCTATGTTTGGAATGATGACTCCAAATTGCAAATATGTCCAACAGGACTAACTTCTAGAAGTTGGGAAACTTCCATATTTTAAGAGTAGTCAAGTGTCAACTTTTAGTCCTTGGGCAACACACTTCAAGCTTCATCCAGCACAAATCTATTTAATGGAGGTGGGCGAAAGGACGTTCCACTATGATTAATTAGTCCAGGGGCCTGTCAACACTAGGTAGAGAAGAAGCCACCATCATTCTTTCGGGAGTAGCCTCCATTGGTGGCTGCAGTATGAGGGGACACTGTGGAGAAAAGAGAAGAGGGAGTAGGTTGTGAATTTCAATTGTTTGCCTTTTCTGGGAACCTGTAATCATCCATACATTTCTGGGTACTGTGGAGCAGTAACAAGCTGTCTTGTAACAGCTGGGAAACTGGCATATAGGGGACTAATGGGAGATAGCTAGAGGTCTTTCATTCCCAGGTTTCTGCCCTTTGCTAGAAATTTTGTTCCCTAGACCTAAGGCTGAGTTAAAGGCTCTGAAAAATTGAACTCATTTCCTAGCTTATAGGCAGCATGTCCCCTGGGTTTAGCCTGATATATGTCAACTAAGTCACTGCTATTCCTAGATCCTAAGTTATCCCTTAAGTTCTCTAATGGCCAATCACCTCAACTCCCTGATTCCTAGGTCCATTTAAAAAAAACTCTTGTACCACCCATCTGCCCCCCAGTCTTCTAACCCTTACCTATGGATCCCTGGATGCTGTGGATAGACTCCTTCTTAGGGTTGATCCAGTGTCTGATGTTAGCCTGGGAAGTGATGGAAGGTGGCAGAGGAGGGGGTAAAGGTTCTCCAGGGAATTGGGTCTTGATGATTCTAGAAGATGGTATGGGGAAGAACAGGGGAGAGTGAAATCAATCAGAAGGAGAAAGGTGAGGAGGGAAAGATAGTTGCATGCAGCCTCAGAAATAATGCAGCCAAAGATCCTTTTTATCTTTTTCAGTAGAATCAACTGAAGCTTTTGTTTGTTTATACAGATAAGCACAATCCTGGAGGATCGCTATTCATTTAAGATAATAAAAATATAGAAATTGCATTACAGATACAGATGTAAAAAATATAGAAATCTGTATACAAATGAGTACCTCTTGGTTATCGTTGTTATTTCTCAGGTAACACTTTACCTTACTTGACTGGATGGCATTGTCCTTAGGACGGAGAGGCTCCACCTCCACCACTTACCCATGGGTATCCTGGGTAGTCTCCTGATGTAAGAGTGTCTCATTTTTGTTCTTGAATGTCCCTGTGTGGTGGTTGTACAAGGCTGCTAAGCGGAAATCCAGGTCATCCTTTGGTATCTACAGAGGAAGTCAATCCCCCCCCACCCCCAGGGTTAACTTGCCACCTCTACCCCAACTCTAGTCAGTTCTGCTGGACTCTACTTTTCCCCAAAAGCAGAGCGAACCCTTTTTGTGCCTGAGACCCACCAACTCCTTACACACCAAAGACATCTTAACTCTTGTCAATGTAGAATTGTGTCATGGTTAGGCCTAAGGAGGGATGAGTTCTTACTGGAGATATGGAAATAATTATACTGTCCTTTAGTTAGGCCTAATGGGCCTTACTTCATTTATGGTTACAATCAGAAGAGAAGTCTGGTAAGAAAACAACTTGTTCCAGATAATCAACTGGAGAAAAAACCGAAGCCTTCCAACTTCCCAGGGGCCAGATAAATCAATATTTGGTTTTGGATTTGGTAGGATCTTGGATTGGGGACAAAATAAAGATGGTGATGCAGTTAAGGACAGACTACCTTTCCAAAAATGATAGTCACGAATCTTTAAGCGGATGTAAAGAGAAATAGCATTTCAATACTAGGTACCTCAGGATCAAAAAAATAAACTTCCCGCCTCATGGAGGTGATTGTGGGAGTTGAGCTGAGCCGACTCCAGGGTTCCTGTTGCTGAGCAAGGTGATTTGGGTTCTTATATGGCACTTTCTGCAAAAGAGAAACCACACACAGGACCTGGTTACAGGAGGCCTTGCTGATGTGATGGCTTCAGTGACACCATCTCCTTATTCCATCCTATTTTAACTGAACCTCAGATATCTTCCAAGGGAGGAACAATATGAGGCAAGATTCCCAGACTTTAGATGCTCCTAAGTTTTCAATCTTAGAACTGGCAGAAGTAGGCCAGGAATACAGGGAAAGGGATGAAGTGGGACAGGGGGTAAAGAGTGCAGAGGAGATAAGATGATGAGCTCAGGCTTAGATGTCCTGAGTTTGAAGAAAAGGCAAGACATCTGATTGCAGTCAACAGGTAGAAAATGGGAAGTGTGCAAGTTAGAGGAGAGCTCAGAACACGTAATAGAGGTTTGATGGTCGTCCACATGAAGTAGTAGCTGAAGCCTGCAAAAGGAGTGTGGCCAAAAGGGCTCATGACTGTATAATATTATAATGGGGGGGGCGGGTGGAGAGGAAAGAGAAAGGACACTAAGGCAATCAGAGACAGGAGAATCAGAAGAGTGCAGTGTCTAAGCAGGAAGAGAAAAATATCAGCAGGGAAGGATTATTGTGACTGCAGAAATGTCAAAGAAAAAGTACACTGGTTAGTCAATCTTCTAAATAGAACCGCATAAGCATGAATGTGAAAAGCACGTAACTGATTTTCTTCATTGTATGTAAAGCTATATTGTATCCCTAGTGTCTAGAACAGCAACCTAACACTTGGCATTCAAAAATGAAATACTGTTTGAATGATGACTGAATTCTAGTGAGTACAACTCCAACCTAGTAGAAATCAAATTCAACCTATCCAATGTTGAAACTCTCCTCCCCTCTATATATGGCAAAATGCTGTGTGACTCAGGTCAGTTATACATTAATTGAATACTATGTTCCAGGCAGTGTGCCACCAGCAAAAAAGATGACAAATGAAACAAGAAAACTATATATGAGGCAAGCATAGGCAGATTTCCTCCCACTTTTCAAAAGCTACAGAAGTCTCATCATGTCCCCATTCAGTGGATGAGACTGTCTTTCACTGAGGAAGTCAAGACTGTTGAGCATGAATACCATCCTCACATCCAATGTCCTTCCATCTCAAAGAAAGAGATGTCCCTTTTACTCAAGAATAACCCTTATGAATGGAAAAACATATTCCCCTCAAATGGAAGAAAAAAAAGCCAGGTAGCAATACTTATATCAGACGAAACAAATGTTAAAACAAAGACTGTATCAAGAGTCAAATAAGGGCATTACATAGTGATAGAGGATCAATCCAACAACAGGATATAACAATTACAATTACCTATGTACCAAACACAGGAGCACCTAAATACATAAAGCAAATCTTAATAGACATAAAGGAAGAAATTGAAAAAAAAAAAAAAGGAAGAAATTGATAGTAATACAATAACACTAGGAGACTTTACCCCACTTATATCAATGGATAGATCATCCAGACAGAAAACCAACAAGGAAATGATGTTTTTGAATGACACATTAGATCAGATGGACCCAACAGATATATACAGGACATTCCATCCAAAGCACCAGAATTACACATTCTTTTTGAGAGCACATAGAGCATTCTCCAGGATGGGTCACATATTAGGCCACAAAACAAGTCTCAATAAAAAAATTTTTTAATTAAAAAAAATTAAAAAAAATTTTAATGTTTTATTTTTTATTTTTGAGAGAGAAAGAGAGAGACAGTGAAAGCAGGGGAGGGGCAGAGAGAAAGGGAGACACAGAATCTGAAGCAGGCTCCAGGCTCTGAGCTGTCAGCATGGAGCCTGATGTGGGGCTTGAACTCATGAACTGTGAGACCATGACCTGAGCCGAAGTTGGAAGCTTAACTGACTGAGTCACCCAGGCGCCGTAGTCTCAATACATTTAAGAAAACTGAAATCAAAACAAGCAACTTTCCCGACCACAATAGTGCTGAAACTAGAAATCAATTAGAAGGGGGGAAAAAAAAAAACCCTGAAAGAAACACAAACACACAGAGGCTAAACAACATGTTACTAAATGACCAATTGGTCAACTAAGAAATCAGGAAATCAAGAAACAGAAAATGAACTGTCTGTCCGAAGTCTTTGGGATTCAGCAAAAGCAGTTGTAAGAGGGAAGTTTATAGCAATACAGGCCTACATAAAGAAACAAGAAAAATAATCAAATGATCTAAAGAAACTAGAAAAAGAAGAACAAACAAACCCTAACAAAGAACTAACAAAGTTAGTAGAAGGAAGGAAAAATGAAGATCAGAGCAAAAATAAATGAAATACAGACTAAAACATACACACACATACATGAAAAGATCAATGAAACCATGGGAAACATAAAATTGATAAACCTTTAGCTAGACTCATCAAGAAAAAGAAAAAGAAAAAAAAGAGGACTTAGACAAAATCAGAAACGAAGGAGGAGAAACAATAACCAACATCACAGAAACAGAAATAATTACAACAGAATATTATGAAAAACTATATGCCAACAAATTAGGCAATCTAGAAAAAAAGGATAAATTCCTGGAAATGCAGAATCTTCCAAAACTACATCAGGAAGAAATAGAAAATTTGAACAGGCCAATTACTAGTAACAAAATTGAAATGGTAATTTAAAAGTCCCAACAAACAAAAGTGCAGGACTAGATGGCTTCACAAGTGAATTCTACCAAACATTTAAAAAAGAGTTGGGGCACCTGGATGGCTCGGTCAGTTAAGCATCTGACTTCGGCTCAGGTCATGATCTCACAGTTTATGAGTTTGAGCCCCACATTGGGCTCTGTGCTGACAGCAAGGAGCCTTATTTGGATTCGCTGTCTACCTCTGTCTCTCTTTCTCTCTCTCTCCCAAAAATAAAGATTTTAGGAAAATAAAGAAGAGTTAATGCCCATTCTTCTCAAGTTATTCCAAAAAAATAGAAGAGGAAGGAAAACTTCCAAATTCATTCTACAAGGCCAGCACTACTCTGATGCTAAAATCAAAGACACTACAAATGAAAAAAAAAAAAAATACAAGCCAATATCCCTGATGAACATAGATGCAAAAATCTTCAACAAAATATAGCAAAACAAATTCAATAACACATTTAAAGGATCATTCACCATGACCAAGTGGGATTTATTCCAGCAATGCAAGGGGGGCTCAGTATTCACAAATCAATCAATATGTTACATCACATTAACAAGAGGAAGGATAAAAACCATATGATTATCTTAATAGATGCAGAAAAAGCATTTGACAAAATACACCATCTGTTCATGACAAAAAAATGTCAACAAAGTAGGTATAGAGGGAATGTATCTCCACATCATAAAGGTATATATCAATTTTAATGGTGAATAATTCAAAGATTTTCCTCTAAGATCAGGAACAAAATAAGTATGTCTGTGCTCACCACTTTTATTCAACATAGTATTAGAAGATTTAGCCACAGAAATCAGATAAGAAAAAGGAATAAAATGCATCCAAATTGGTAAGGAAGAAGTAAAACTGTCACTATTTGCACGTGACATGATACTATGTATAGAAAATCCTAAAGATTCCACCAAAAAATTATTGAAACTAGTAAATGAATTCAGTAAAGTTGCAGAATACAAAATTAATATACATAAGTCCATTGTTTCTATACACCAATAACAAAGTGGGAGAAAGACAAATTAAGAAAACAATTCCATTTACAATTGCACCAAAAATAATATTATATCTAGGAATAAATTTAACCAAGGCAGTGAAAGACCTCTTTTCTGAAAATTATTAAGACATTGATGAAAGAAATTGAAAACAACACAAATGGAAAGATATACCATGCTCATGGATTGGAAGAAACAATATTGTTAAAATGTCCATACTACCCAGAGCAAGCTAAAGATTCAGTGCAATCCCCATCAAAATACCAATAACATTTTTCACAGAACTACAACAAATAATCCTAAAATTTTATGGAACAAAAGACCTCAAATAACCAAAGCAATCTTGAGAAAGAAGAACAAAGCTGGAGGTACCACAATCCCAGATTTCAAGACATGTACAAAACTATAGTAATCAAAACAATATAGTACTTTAGGTGCCTTGCTGGCTTGGTTGGAAGAGCATGAAACTCTTGATCTCAGGGTCATGAGTTCAAGCCCCACACTGGGTGTAGAGATTACTAAAACAAATAAATAAACTAAAAAAAAAAACCAAACCCAATATAGTACTGGCACAAAAATAGACACATAGATCAATGGAATAGGATAGAGAGCCCCCAAATAAACTCATGCTTTTATGGTCAATTAATCTATGACAAAGGAGGCAAGAATATACAATGGGGAAAAGACAGTTCTTTTGATAAATGGTGCTGGGAAAAAAACTGGACAGCTACATGCAGAACAATGAAACTGGGCCCCTTTCTTATATCATACACAAAAACAAAAGGAAAATAGATTAAAGACCTAAATGTGAGACCTGAAACCATAAAGTTCCTAAGGGAAAACATATGCAATAATCTCTTGGACATTACCCTTAGCAAAATATTTATGGATATGTCTCTTCAGGGAAGGGAAACAAAAAGAAAAATAAAGAATTGGGAGTACACCAAAATAAAAAGCTTGTTCACAAAGAAAGCCATCAACAAAATGAAAAGACAACCTACTGAATGGAAGAAGATATTTGCAAATAATATATCTGATAATTAATATGCACAATATATAAAGAATTTATACAACTCAACACCAACAAAACAAAATAAAACAAAACAAAACAAAACAAAACAAAACAAACAAAAAAAAACCTGATTAAAAAATGGGCAGAGGACCTGAATAGACATTTTTCCTAAGGGGACCTACAGATGGCCAACAGTCACACGAAAAGATGCTCAACATCACTAATCATCAGGAAAATGCAAATTAAAACCACAATGAAGTATCACCTCACACGGGTCAGAATGGCTAGTATCAAAAAGACCAGAAAAAAAAAAGACAAGAAATAACAAGTGTCGGCAAGGATGTGGAGAAAAGGGAGCCCTTGTGCAATGTTGATGGGAATGTAAATTGGTGCAGTCACTGCGGGAAACAGTATGGAGGTCCCTGAAAAAATTAAAAATAGAAATACCATACAATTCCATAATTCCACTACTGGGTACTTACCCAAAGAAAAAGAAAACACTAATTAAAAAAGATATATGGACTATGTTTACTGCAGCATTATTTACAATAGCCAAGGCATGGAAGCAATCCAAGCGCCTATCAATAGATGAATGGATAAAGAAAATGTGATATCTATTTATCTATACATCTTTATTCTTTTTTAATGTTTATTTATTTTGAGAGAGAGAGAGAGTGCAAGTGGAGGGGGGCAGAAAGAAAATGCTAAGCAGGCTCCACACTGTCAGCACAGAGCCCAACATGGGGCTCGATCCTGCCAACTGTAAGATCATGACCTAAGCCGAAATCAAGAGTCAGACACCTAACCGACTGAGCCACTCAGGTGCCCCTATATCTTTATTCTTTATCCATTCATCTATCTATCTATCTATCTATCTATCTATCTATCTATCTATCCATCCACAATGGCATGTTACTCAGTCATAAAAAAGAAAAATCTTTCTATTTTCAACAACATGGATGGAGCCTGGGTATCTGCTAAGTGAAAGAAGTCAGACAAAGAGATACAAATACCATATTATTTCACTTATATGTGGAGCCTGAAAAACAAAACAAAACAAAAGCAGAAATAGACCCATAAATGCAGGGAACACACTAAAGGTTGCCAGAAGGAAGGTGGGTAGAGAGAGGGGTGAAATAGATGAAAAAATTAAGATATACAAACTTCCAGTTATAAAACAAAAAAGCCATGGGAATGAAAAGTACAGCATAGGGAATATAGTCAATAATATTGTAATAATGTTGTACAGTGACAGGTGTTGACTACACTTACTGTGGGGAGCACTGAGTAATGAATAGAATTGTCAAATCGCTATGTTGTACACCTGAAATGAATATAACACTGTATGTCAACTATACTTCAAAAATAATAATAAAAAGGAATAACCTTTTTCCCCCTGAACCTAGCCTTGTGCTTCAGAGAGACCTGCATCATCCTAGCATCCCCTGTACTCAGCTTCTCTCTCGTTCCTTTATCACCGTCTCACTACCACTCTATCACCTTCCCTGTAGAACTAGACTTCAAGAGTTGACATTTACTATCTCCACTTCCTCCCCATTTCCGTCCTCTCTTTAGCCACTGCAGTCTGACCTCTTTCTCAAGCAAGCACTGAAGATGCTCTTGCTAGTGACCAGTGATCTTTATCTTTAGCTAGGTTTGGAGGATCCTTTCCAGACCTGATCTTATTTGACCTCTGCAGTTTCTGGAACCATGATTCAGATTCCCTCAAATGTTCTCTCCATGCTCTGTGGGTCCAGTTCCTCCTTGTTTTCCTCTTGAGTTTAGTTGTAACCGCTTAGCTCCCTTGTCAGCACTATTTTCTCTTTCTCTGCCCCTTAGTGCATTCTCCAAGGTTTTTATTTGTTTTTGTTTTTGTTTTTTTTTTTTTTTTTGTATTCTTACATTCACTGGATGAGCTCATTCCTTCCTATGGCTTCAACCACCACATGGCTATTTTGATTTCCCGATATACATCTTCAACCTAGAACTCTCAAGCATGTTGCCTGCTATTCATGTTCACTTAAGAGTCCTACAGGCACCACAAAACAACATCTGCATAACTTATCTGAACATCTTTCTCCCCAAACCTGCTTCCCCTGAATCCCTCATTCAGTAATGGCATCAATTAAGTCCTCGGACACCTAGGAGCTATCCTAGACTTGTCCCTTCTTTTGGGCCCATCCATATCCAGCCACAAAGTCTCATCAGTCCTGCCCTTTGCATCTTTTTCACATCTGCACCATATTGCCATCCCCTGCTTTAGATCCGTTATTCCTCCTGGAGACTGCTGCCTCCTGAGGCTCTTGCCTCCTTGCTGATTCCTCTTGTCCTAACTCCCATTCTACCCAATCCACTGTCACTGTGTTTTCTGAAACACCCATTGAATATGTCATTGTAGTGCTTAAAATCCTGATATGCCCTGGTGCCTCCAGGATGGAATCCTAGCTCACTAGCATGGTGTACACAGCACATCCAGTCCAACAAGGTCGCTCCGGCTCCTGCTCTCTCCCCTCCTCCATTTCACATTGATGCTACAGCCATTCTGGACTCTGGTCCCCAACAGGCCACTCTTTCTCTCCTTTCCATGTATGGGCACCTGCTGCCTCCTCTGCCCTGAACGTCTGGTTCTTGTTTCCTTCTTCCTAACTTACATTCCACCTCCTCCCTCACCTGGCCCAGCTATTTGGATGTGAAAACTCACCTGCTCTGGGAAGCTTTCCTTTAAGCTCCCAGTTCTCCTGATACACAACATATAACTCTGTCATAACACCTGTGCTATTTTGCAGGCATTCTTGCTGTTGTGGTTGTCAGTAAGCTTTTCTACCAGAGTTCCTCTACAGCAGGAGCCATATCTAATTCATCTATATATCCTCAGTGTTGAGCAGATTGCCTGGCATATGGTAAATGATAAATGTTGAATAAACCAAAGGAAGCTCTTTGATCCTGTTATTTAAGCCACAATTACTATTTAATTCACCGTATTTCACACCACTTCAAGCATCCCAAATACCTCTGCCAGAAAAAAAAAATCATCTAAATTCCCAAATCACTGACACACACACACACACACACACACACACACACACACACACACAAACACATTCCAGTATTAACCAAAAGACAGAGATGGTGTGAAGGCAGATGTATAAGGCATGACCTGGTGGCTTCCAGAGGATTCTCTCCCATTCCATATCTCATGTCTCTTCAGAGAACAGTTTTCCAAACAGGGCAAAGGGTGGTTTGGCGGGACCTGCGACTGTTTAAGCCACATTACACAGCATTGCTTGGGGCAACGAGAGCCCCTTGTTCCTCTGGACTAGAGCTCTACTTCACTCTCCTCAAAAGCACCTCTGAAACGTTAGCAGACCTGAATATGGGGCCAAGGAGGCAGGCAGAAAGCAAACTTATCCGGTACTTGACTCAGTGTCCTCACCAGAATCCTTTAAGTTACCATCTCTGCCCATTAGGCGAACAGAAAGAAGAGTGCCATCGACCCTGGTGGGAATCTGCGCAAGAAACCACAGTACCTTGGAAGCTCGGGCTTTTCCCAAGTAGGAATCATCGTTATCCAACGTAGGGTGCTGGAAAGGGTCTCGGGTGAAAGGCATGGCAAAAAGGCGCTGGTGTGAAGGACAGGGGGCCCGCGCAGCCGCACCCGCGGAGGATCCCGGGTCCCAATTGTTTGGAACGCCCAGTTTCGGTTGCCGAGCAACTGCCCCACCGTCTGTGACTGAGGTGAGTTCCCTTCGAGAAGGGCGCCACCTGGCGGTGCAGCGCGGGAGACCCCTTGCGAGGGAGCTCCTGGGAACGCAGAGGGAAAGTGTCACCGAGTGTACCAAGGAGCCCTGTATTTGCATTCGGGAGGCTTAGTTGAAAAACGCCGGCCTCCTGGCGTGCAGGACTTCTGCAAAAGACTTCATCTGGGGAAAGAAGTCCTAAAAGATGACCCAGGAATTTCCTTCTACCTCGCATCTAACAGAAGGATTTTTCAAAGCAATGAGAGAATGAGGATGTCAGGAGACGGAAGAGCCCAAGTGTCTTGCACAAACACTCCTTGCTTAAACCCGTTTATGCCAGCCTCAAGCCTTCTCACAGAGCCGGTTGTAAAGGCACCGCTGAATTTGGTGGGACGGAAGTTAAGATCTCCAGAAAAGGCTGCTGCAGTAGGTAACACGTACCGGGGCCACTCTTCCAAACTGTAACTTCTGGAGGTGAGATGGCGTCTCAATCTTCCTTCTATCGCTCCACACACAGGAGGTGCTAAATAAGTATTTGTCGAACGCCACGTCTGCAAAATTAGAGGTGCTCCTAAAAGGCCCATGGCACAAAAGGGCAATGGAAAAGGTGGATTTGGTGGCGATGGCTTGGAGGATGTTTCCACTGCGTTCTTTACACGCCCCCTGTGCCCGCCTGTTGGGCCGGTTGCAGACCCCGGGCGCGCGCCCTCCCACGCGGCGCGCGCCAGCGGCGGCGGCTGCCATGGCGACCGGCAGGTGAGCGGCAGAGGAGCTCGTGGTCCCTGACCCACCCGCGCGGAGGGAAAGAGGAGGCGGTTGCCAAGGCGACGTGGGTAGGAGGAGAAGAGGAAGGAGGGAGGAGGAAGGATGGGCGGCCTCGGCGTAGCCGCAGGGAGGTGACTGAAGCGAGCCCAGCCCCTTGCATCCTCCCCCTGTGAACCTCCCTCCCCTTTTTTTCCGCCTTCTGCCAGCAGTAGCAGCAGCCGCAGCACCTGAGCCGCTGCTGCCGCTCGCTCAGGACAGCGTTATGGCTGAGCCTGGGCGCAGCCTCCATCCCTCTTCCGGACGCAGGGGAAGAACTGAGCGGCGCACACTCCGGCTTCTGTGGCTGCTGCTCTGGGTTGGGACCGCCTTCCAGGTGACCCTGGCAGCGGGACCGGAGCTTCACGCCTGCAAAGAGGTACTGTCTTCCCCGATTCAACCCCACTTTGGTTAGAAAAATCTTGGATCCTGGCGGAGACCTTGAGGACCCAGGCACAGACAGTTTCAGAGGCCACGGAGTTTAGGTTTCTTTGGGGATGAGACGTGGGGCTGGGGGAGGGAAGAGGAGCAGACTGGCGTCATGGAGAGGCCAGCCTACTGGAGGACTCACGAAATAGATCATCCTCACAGCTTGGGCTGCTGAGCTCAGGGGGGAAGGTCCCAGCTCCAAGGAGCCCAGGAGGGACCCAGGTCCCTGGACTCGGGAATGAGGGAAGAAGAAGGCATGGGTTGTTTTCCAGCTGCAATGAAATTACCTTTAGTTGAAAACAAAAGAGTATGTACAGAGGGGCAAAATGGAAAGTGAGAGAGAAGTGGGGTAAGAGAAGAGTTAGGAAGGCCAGAGGAAAGTAGGGGAGCAAAGTGGGAATCCTGGTGGTTTTATCATGGCTTCAAAAAAGGAGAGTGAAGGTGGAAGATGTGTGAGGGGAACTGAAGGAACCCATCACCTCTCTCTCCCCACTCCGTGTCAAACATCCATTTACTTTGCAGACTGCTAAATGCTTTGCCTTTCCCAGTGCGCTTTGTTTAGTATACCTGATAGCACAAGACCCACCTCTGACCACACTTTGAGTCCTGTAATATTTCGCTTTCCACAAATCTCTACTTTCCTTTTCTGGACTTCTGCTGACGTACGTCATGAGTTTTTTTCAAGGTGCTACTCAAACGTTGCCAACACAATTCAGACAATAGGTAGTGAATGTCTTCCAATTAAAAATGTCTTTGAGCATTCTTTTTGGAGGGATACACAAGGTATTAAGGAGTAACAAAACTCAGTAGTTTCTATAGTGTTGAAATAACAATATTTGGTTGTTCTCTGAGTAACCCTTTTTAACCATATGGCAGAGACAGTAACAAAATACAAGAACTGCATTGGGGAAGGCAAAATAAAAGTTGTTCCGTTATTTCTGTGAAATGTGAAAGAATCGTAATGCACCAATAGTTTAGCCCCGTAAAAGGAATCTCCAGTGTCATACTTGGCTAGAGTTTTGAGAGGTTGAAATACTTTTTGTAAGTTGTCAGTGTTGACTGATTAGTAACAACAACCCCCTCCCATATGGACATACATTATTATGAAGGTGCTCTATTCATTACACTGTCTACAACATAACAGATCAAGAAGTGAAGGGATGGGAAGAGAGAGAATTTTTTTTTAATGTTTTTATTTATTTTTGAGAGAGAGAGACAAAGTGTGAGCAGGGGAGGGGCGGAGAGAGAGGGAGACACAGAATCTGAAGCAGGCTCCAGGCTCTGAGCTGTCAGCACAGAGCGTGACATGGGGCTTGAACTTGTGAACCACGAGATCATGACCTAGGCTGAAGTCGGATGTTCAACCAACTGAGCTACCTAGGCACCCCTTAGAATTTTTTACTTCATTCATGAACATGATACTAGTGGCTCCAGTTAATGGCAGTTCTGGTAACTCTCGTCAGTCCCCTTGAAGACCTGCCCTGGGCCATCTGTGTTGCCACTCAGCCACTTTATGACCTGTTTTAAAGATGGCTGGGAACAGAATGATTTTGTCCGTGACTGTGGCTGACTGTCCTTGGTGGCCTGTGGTCTAACCAACTGAGATAACTAGTTCAAACAAGCCCACTTACCTAAGACTCCAACATGGGAGTCTTCTGAGTGAAAGGTAAGAGTCTTACAGTGCAGCCACTACTTCTTGGTGAGATCTTGTCAGCTCTGGAAAATATGAGACATTTGAGAAATTAAAGATGTTGTATCATCTTGGTTTGGAGGGAGGGAAGAATATTGACACTTGAGAACTATAACTTGGGTACAAATTTAGCCTTTAGTCCCTTTTAAATGGCTGGCATTTGCCTAAACAAAAGGTCTTGCCACAGAGCACGAGCTTAGGAGAATGGAAGGCTGTACAACTCATTTATACGAGGGTTCCACTCCCTGCCTGTCACTTACCACACAGTTTTTGGATTTGTAGGATGGATGTCTCAGTATTACCTACCTGAAAAAGGACTGCTTTGAGTACCGAAAGAGAGAGTAAAAATAAAAACATAAATTTGTGTTACCTAACCTCCTTTCCCATTCAGCTTCTTTACCATTAGATCCATACCCCGTGCCAGAGTGAAAGTGGCTTAGGAACCATGCTTATTGGCCACAAGCATCAGCAAGTCCTGTTGAGACTCTCCTTGAGCAAACAGTGGCTGTTGAACACACGTGATGCCAAAATAATAAGGAAGAGAATAAGCCCATTGTTATAATGTTCTTCATTTGGCAATATGAACTGACGCAACAAGTTTGGGGGCTTCCAACCCTAAATGGTGAAAAAACAATTCAAGGTAGACTAACCCTTCTCTATTATTAATCTTCATATGAATTTCTTGTGAGTCCAATTTGGGTATTACTGACAGGGACTCTTATCAGAGTCATTAGGCCAACCCTAATAACAACAGTGCTGTTGCAGCCTTGTTTCTCAAATCTGAGGTATCCCTCTGGATCTAATCAGGAGACAGAGAGGTTTAGCATGAGGCCTAGACTAAGGTGACAGAGAACTGGGAGTTCTAGGTTGCTAAACCTGGGCCAGGGTGTGGCATGCATTTCCTTTCACAGTTTTATAATAATCAGGGTCACCAGTGGAACTAAGAATTGTGTATGGTATTTGTTTTCATGAATCATTTCTTTAGCCCTGTGCTAACGTGGGCCAAGTGCTGACTGAGAGCCAAAGGAGCATTTCCTATAGTACGATGAGTCTCAATCTAATGAGAGAGGAGCAGAAAACCTTCTTAACAGATCTGCCTTGTCCTGAGGCTCCGGCATTAACTGCCCCAAAGGGACTTCCCAATCTGTACTGAAAAGTCTGTAGGGCTTAGGAATCTGGCATACCTGGATTGTAATAAAATTCAATTGAGTGAGTGATGACTCTGCCACTTAGTAAGGATGCTACTTTGAACAAGTTAATTAATTTCTTGCAACCTCAGATTCCCGATCTGTAAAGTGGGGATGATAATACTCTTCATTATTCTTACTCTCACAAAGCTGTTGTGAGGATTAAGTTAGATAACACATGTAAAACGCCTAGTGCATACCGTTGACATGTCATAGGTGCTTAAGAAATATTGGTAGGCAGGGGCGCCTGGGTGGCTCAGTCGGTTGAGCATCTGACTCTTGATTTAAGCTCGGGTCATGATCTCACAGTTCCTGAGTTCGAGTCCCTCATTGGGCTCTGTACTGACAGTGCGGAGCCTGTTTGGGATTCTCTCTCTCCCCCTCTCTCTCTGACCCTCCCTCCTTCCTCCCTCTCTCTCTCCCTCTCAAAATAAATCAATAAATTTTTAAAAAAAAGAGAAATATTGGTAGGCAGAAGAAATAAGTACACAAATAATGATACATAAATGATAACATAAGGTTAACATGTGGTGAACAATGCAAGAGTGGCAATATAGACGTGAATAGGAAAAGAAGAAAACATTCGAACAGTTAGCACTTGACCTACTTCTGGAATAATCAGTAGGACTGCAATGGGCAGAGATGGATTAGATAGAGGGAGGGGCCTGTGGAAAGGTACACCAGGAAAATGCAAGGGATCCTGGGAAGAGCAAGTAGACCAGGCAGCTGAAATGTGAAGTAGGTGTGAGTACAATGGGAGATAAGGTTGGAATGTGGAGTCGGTGTGGGGTACAGTAAAAATCAAGGTTGGAGAGTTAGAAACCTGAAGTGCAGAATCCTTGAAGGATTTCTGGCGGAGGTAGTGGCCTGCTCAGAGCAGATTAGCATGAATGAAAGGTAAACATGGTTGGGGTGCCTGGGTGACTCAGTCGGTTTGAGAGTCCCGCTTCGGCTCAGGTCATGATCTCACAGTTCGTGGGTTCAAGCCCCACATCAAGCTCTGTGCTGACAGCTCAGAGCCTGGAGCCTGCTTCAGATTCTGTCTCCCTCTCTCTGCCCCTCACCCACTCACACTCTGTTTCTGTCACTCTCTCAAAAATAAATAAACTTAAAAAAAATTTTTTTAAAGAAAAGTAAACGTGGTTGAGGTAGGCCAAAAGGTGAGAGAAGGAGATGGGGGCACGGAGACTGGTCAGGGAGGGGGCTAACAGAGGGACTGTGCTGGCTGGTGGTAATGGGACACATAGAGGTGTAGATATGAAAAATACACTGAAGGCTAGAGGGTTTGGCGACTGACTTTAAGTGCAGGGTGAAGAAAAGGGGCAAGCTGAGGGTTTTGGTCAGGGTTTTAGAGTGGGCATGGGAGATGCAGAGAGAACAGCTCTTGAATCAGAGTGATGGCCTTTCGCAGTTCTGACTTCCCCAGAGTCAGCCCCTGTACCAGGAGGGAGAATAGCCTGAGACCCTGGCACCACACTTTACCCTCTGATCATAGCTTCTGGGCTTCTATATTTCCTCCTGTATTTGCTTCTAACTCGTTATTCAAGGTCTGAACTCCACAGGGAAACAAGTTGATCTAGAAAACATTGAGGACCTCTGAGCTTTCAGGAAATATTTCACTGAAAGCATAAGAGTTAAAGTGACTCCTTTGATTGGGAATCATCAAGGTTGGATGTTTAAAACATCCTGCCATATTTGGTGGACAGGGGAAATTGAAAGTCTCCATTCATCATGAAGTATTTATAGGGTTGCAAGAGGTTCTGTTTTTGTTTGATATCAGAGGGCACTAAAGAGTAATAAATTCTTGAGATCTGAAGACAGTTAGGAAGTCATTTTGTCTATTCTCCTGTCTCAAGGTAGGAGTATAAAACTGAACCAGACTGATCATTATCTGCCTTACTTTAATAGAAAAACTTTAAAAATTGTAAAAGTGACTCGTTTCATTTACAGAAAACTTGGAAAAAATAAATAAAAAGAAGACAGTAGAAATCACCTATAATCCTAGCATTCAAACCGTCATTTTTATGTATGTATTTGTGAGAGGGAGGCAGACTAGTGGTACAGAGAGTGGGGTCTGGATATACTAAGTGGGGTGGGTTCAGTTTCCAGCTCCTCCATTCAGTAACTGTATGACCTTGGGGAAATTATTTAATCTCCTCAGGACTCAACTTCCTCATCATTGTGGTGGGAATATTAATAAAGACCACTTAATTACTATATTATGACAGTTAAGTGAGTTAATACATGTAAAGTGTTTAGAACAGTTACTGGTGCATAATAAGTACTCAATAAACATTAGCTGTTACGAATTTTTAGTGGAACTATGATTAACATGGTCTTATAGTAGTAAAAAATTAATAAGAATTTAATGGTGGTAAAAGTGTTGGAAAGGGGGAAAGAGTAGATGTGAAAGATATTCTGAGGACAAAGTTGGTAGAATTTGGCCAAGAGATGGAAGAAAGCATAGCAGTTAAGGGTCTGGAGTTGTACTATCTAGATATGGTAGCCACTAGCTGTGCGTGGCTACCAAGAAATAAAAATGCAGCTAGTGCAGTGAGGAAATGAATTCTTAATTTTTGTGATTTTAATTAAGTTGAAATTAAAATGCACACTCAATTCAATCATTGAAAAATTATTGGCTGTGTTTGGAACTACTTGGGTACTTTCATAACCATAAATTTATGAAATCTAAATAGAGATCAAGTATTTTTGATGAAGATGTAGCATCTGAGTTCGGTTGTACGGTAAAGTATAAAACACAAACCAGAGTTGGAAAACTTAGTACAAAAAAATGAATGCAGAATACTTCAGTAATATTGCATGTTGATTGCATGTTGAAGTATTATTAAAATTAACTTCTTTTTTTTAATGTTTATTTATTTGAGAGAGAGAGAGAGAGACAGACAGACAGATCATGAGTCGGGGAGGGGCAGAGAGAGAGGGAGGAGACACAGAATCCGAAGCAGGCTCCAGGCTCTGAGCTGTCAACACAGAGCCAAACGCAGGGCTCAAACCCATGAACCATGAGATCATGACTTGAGCCAAAGTCAGATGCCTAACTGACTCAGCCACCCAGGTGCCCCTTATTAACATTAATTTCACCTGTGTCTCTTTACTTTTTCAAATGTGCCTGCTGGAAATTTTAAAATCTTGCATGTGGCTAGCATAGTGTTTCTTTTTTTTTTTTTTTAATTTTTTTTTTCAACGTTTATTTATTTTTGGGACAGAGAGAGACAGAGCATGAACGGGGGAGGGGCAGAGAGAGAGGGAGACACAGAATCAGAAACAGGCTCCAGGCTCCGAGCCATCAGCCCAGAGCCTGACGCGGGGTTCGAACTCCCGGACCGCGAGATCGTGACCTGGCTGAAGTCGGACGCTTAACCAACTGCGCCACCCAGGCACCCCGTAGCATAGTGTTTCTACGGGACAATGGTGGCCTGGAGGTGATGGCTGTGTGAGTTTGTCACCTGCGGTTGAATCCTAGTTACCATTTCAACTGCATTGTCTTGGGCAAGATACTCACCTCTCTTTGCCTCAGTTTTTTCATTTGGAAAGTGGGGATAATTTAGTTCTTACCTTTTATGGATTGGGGGAGGATTAAAGTGCTTTGCAAAATGCATAGTGTATAGTGAGTGCTTAATAAATGTGTTTGTTACTGTTTTATGAAATCTTTGTTAAAAACTTAGGAATGGGACTGAACTCCAGATTGCTTTATTCCCTTTTGTCCTATTGAATACTATTTTGAATACTATTGAATACTTTATTCCCTTTTGTCCTATTGAATACTTCTTAATTTCCCTTTTGTCCTATTGAATATTTTTTAATGTTTATTTATTTATTTAAGTAATCTCTACACCAATGTGGAGCTTGAACTCACAACCCCGAAATCAAGAGTCTCATGCTCTTCTGACTAGCCAGCCAGATGCCCCTTGAATACTATTTTTAAATAGCTTTATTATTTTTGTAACAATGATACATTCTTACTCTAAAATTTCAAGAAATATAGAATGCGAACAAGGACACAAAACTTACCCAAAAGTTTGTAACCGGCTAAAATCACCATAAACATTTTGTTGCATGTTTACAGACTTCTTTCTATACTTCTAGAGTTTCTATGCTTCTACACTTATATGTATAGATATAAGTATATAATTCTCCAAAAGTGGAATCATATCGCACATGCTGTGTTATAACCTAATTTTTTCATGCAATAATTTACAAGAGACATTTCTGTTAATAAATATAGGTCTGACTTCATCATTTTTTTTTAAATTTTTTTTTTTCAACGTTTATTCATTTTGGGGACAGAGAGAGACAGAGCATGAACGGGGGAGGGGCAGAGAGAGAGGGAGACACAGAATCGGAAACAGGCTCCAGGCTCTGAGCCATCAGCCCAGAGCCTGACGCGGGGCTCGAACTCCCGGACCGCGAGATCGTGACCTGGCTGAAGTCGGACGCCTAACTGACTGCGCCACCCAGGCGCCCCCTGACTTCATCATTTTTAAGGCTGCATAGAGTTCTGTAGCATGTATATAATATAACCTATTTAATCAACTTAACCAATTCAAATGACTTCTAATTTCTATTACTATATACAATACTGAAATGAATGCTCTTGCATATATATCTGTAAATACTTTCTCAATTGTTATCCTGTTAACTCCTTAAGTTATATTGCTAGACATGGAGATTCCTTGATCAAAGAGCACATACTTTTTAAAATATGTTTTTAAGGTTTATTTATTTATTTTGAGAGAGAGAGAGAGCGGGGGAAGGGGAGAGAGAGGGAAAGAAAGAGAATCCCAAGTAGGCTCTGCACTGTCAGCACAGGGCCTGAAGTGGGGCTCAAACTCACGAACCACGAAATCATGACCTGAGCTGACATCAAGAGACACATTTAACCAACTGAGCCATCCAGGCGCCCCAAGAGCGCATATATTTTATATTGCTCTATATTATCCAATTTCTCTTTTGAGGAAATTGCACCAATTTTATTTTCCACTAAATGTCCTCACCTTTTCTCATACCTTTGGCAATACTGTCAGTCCTTTCAAACTTGACAAATCAGTAGGAAACACATACACACACACACACACACACACACACACACACACACACACACAAACACACCCTTTGGTTTTTCTTGGTCCATAGCAGAAGGACCCCTCCTGTTTCAAGAAGGACCCCACCTAGAGCTCCCAACCTACCTTAGAGTGTTTCCGGAAGCTATTACTGCAACTGAGAGACAGAATCTTCCTCATTCTATAGCAAACAATATAAACAAATCCCTATACATCATCCAAGTCGCTTCTCAGCTGCTTCCTCCACCAGCCAGGAATGAATGAAAACTCTCTTTCACATTTCCCCATCTAAATGGTTCTGGGGTGGAACTGGGCTTGGAAGGCAGACTGTACACTCCCAAATTACCAATGCAATTGACTTACAAATTTGGTTAAGTGGTAAGAAAGAAAAGCAAAAGCTGTGGCAAGGAGGCCTAACCTAGATTATAGATTGGGAAGGTTAGAGCTGGCCACTCTGAGGAGTGGGTTTAAGTGGCGAGCTGAAGGTTTGGAGAAGTTTGGCAGGTGAAGACGAGTGGACAAGTTTGCAGGCAGGAAAGAGTCTGTGCTTACAGGACAGAGAGAAGGCCAGAGGGCCTGACAACATGATTTTATACTTGCAAAAGGAAGAATGTATATCCCCATTTCGAAGTTTCAAAACTATTAAAGGAAGACACGAGATCTTTTTTTTTTTTTTTCCAACGTTTATTTATTTTTGGGACAGAGAGAGACAGAGCATGAACGGGGGAGGGGCAGAGAGAGAGGGAGACACAGAATCGGAAACAGGCTCCAGGCTCTGAGCCATCAGCCCAGAGCCTGACGCGGGGCTCGAACTCATGGACCGCGAGATCGTGACCTGGCTGAAGTCAGACGCTTAACCGACTGTGCCACCCAGGCGCCCCACGAGATCTTAATTAAAAGTCCTTGTTGGCATGGATTTGTTTAAAAATTGTTATTTACTTTTACATTTTAAGGTAATATATGCTCATAATAATCATTCACATTTATTGAGTGCCCTAAGTGACGTACAGGCATTTGGTTCTTATAGGAACTCTAAGCAATCCATTTGGTCCTTACAGGAACTCTATGAGGTAGGCTGTTAATACCCAACCTCCATTCCACTTCCCATGGTTTCCTGTCCTCTTACCTGCTTCACTTTCTTCTACAGCACTCTCTGCCATCTGGCATATATTTTACATATAAACATATGCGTGCATATACACCCATATTTTTTAAATTGTCCATATCTTCCGACTAGAATGTAAACTCTTGAGGGCTGGTATTCTTGTATGTTTTATTCCTTGCCACATTTCCAGTGCCTGCCACAGAGAGATGAGCCTGCCAGAGGTCACTTGGCTGGTAAGAGAGCAAGAACTCAGGCAGCTGAGCTCTTAATCACCGTGCTGTTTTCTGCATGTCAGTCCCAATTGTGCAGAGGGTATGAGCTGAGAAGTAAAGGTTTCCCCTCCTCCCTGCAAATCCCCAAAGGCTAACCTCTGTCAACTCCTGCTTAAATATATTCTTCTTGAAATGTTTTATGCCTGTACAAGCACATCTGTCTTTTCTTTTTACCTTCTATACAAATCAGATCAGAATATTTGTCCTGTTCTATAATTTACTGTTTTCCTTACTTTAGGCCCATGTCTTTATTTTTAACAACTGAATTATGATTCATTATAAGCATGTGCTATGATTTATTGAAACAGAAACTTGATGAATAGGTCAATTCCAGTCATTTTTATGGTAACAGTGCCACAGTGAACATCCTCCTATGTGTATTGAGGCATAATTGTTTGCTTGAGTCTGTCAGATGAATTCTTTCTGTTTTTCAGTTTTTATGTATTTATTTTGAGAGAGACAGACAGTGTGAGCAAGGGAGGGGGAGGGAGAGAGAGAGAGAGAGACAGACAGACAGACAGACAGACAGAGGGAATCCCATGCAGGCTCCACACTATAAGCACAAAGCCCGACTCAGGGCTCGAACCCAAGAAACTGTGAGATCATGATCTGAGCCGAAACCGAGAGTCGGAAGCTTAACCGACTGAGCCACCCAGGCGTCCCTCATCAGATGAATTCTTTTTTTTTTTTAATTAATTTATTATTTTTTATTATTTATTTTTATTTTTTAATTTACATCCATGTTAGTTGGCATATAGTGCAATAATAATTTCAGGAGTAGGACCTAGTGATTCATCCTCTACATATAACACCCAGTGTTCATTCCAACAAGTATCTTCCTTAATGCCCCTTGCCCATTTAGCCCTTCCCTACCCACAACCCCTCCAGCAACCCTCAGTTTGTTCTCTATATTTTAAGGGTCTCTTATGTTTGTCCCCCTCCCTGTTTTTATATTATTTTTGTTTCCCTTCCCCTATGTTCATCTGTTCTATATTTATATAGAATTTAAATTTATATCTTAAATTCTGAGTAAAGTCATATGATATTTGTCTTTCACTGACTTATTTCACTTAGCATAATACCCTCTAGCTCCATCCATGTAGTTGCAAATGACAAGATTTCATTTTTTGATCACTGAGTAATACTCCATTGTACATATATGCCACATCTTCTTTATCCATTCATCTGTCATTGGACATTTGGGCTCTTTCCATACTTGGGCTATTGTCAATAGCGCTTCTATAAACATTGGGGTGCATGAGTCCCTTTGAAACAGCACACCTGTATCCTTTGGATAAATACCAGAAGTGCAATTGCTGAGTTGTAGGGTAGTCCTACTTTTAATTTTTTGAGAAATCCCCATACCATTTTCCAGAGTGGCTACACCAGTTTGCATTCCTACCAGCAGTGCAAAAGAGTTCCCCTTTCTCCACATCATCAGATGAATTTTTTTTTTGTCTTTGCTATCTTTTTTATTTACTTATTTTATTTTTTATTTTTAACTTATTTTATTTTTTATTTTTTAAAATTTACATCCAAATTAGTTAGCATATAGTGCAACAATGATTTCAGGAGTAGATTCCTTAGTGCCCCTTACCCATTTAGCCCCCCCCCCCAATCCTTCCAGTAACCCTCAGTTCGTTCTCCATATTTATGAGTCTCTTCTGTTTTGTCCCCCTCCCTGTTTTTATATTATTTTTGTTTCCCTTCCCCTATGTTCATCTGTTTTACATCTTAAATCCTACATATGAGTGAAGTCATATGATATTTGTCTTTCTCTGACTAATTTCACTTAGCATAATCCCCTCCAGTTCCATCCACGTAGTTGCAGATGGCAAGATTTCATTCTTTTTGATTGCCGAGTAATACTCCATTGTATATATATACCACATCTTCTTTATCCATTCATTCATCAATGGCCATTTGGGCTCTTTCCATACTTTGGCTATCGTTGATATTGCTGCTATAAACATGGGGGTGTGTGTGTCCCTTCGAAACAGCGCACCTGTATCCCTTGGATAAATGCCTAGTACTGCAATTGCTGGGTCGTAGGGTAGTTCTATTTTTAGTTTTTTGAGGAACCTCCATACTGTTTTCCAGAGTGGCTGCACCAGCTTGCATTCCCACCAACAATGGAAAAGAGATCCTCTTTCTCTGCATCCTCGCCAACATCTGTTGTTGCTTGAGTTAACGTTAGCCATTCTGACAGGTGTGGTTTTGATTTGTATTTCCCTGATGATGAGTGATGTTGAGCATTTTTTCATGTGTCGGTTGGCCATCTGGATGTCTTCTTTGGAGAAGTGTCTATTCATGTCTTTTGCCCATTTCTTCACTGGATTATTTATTTTTTGGGGGTTGAGTTTGATAAGTTCTTTATAGATTTTTGATACTAACCCTTTCTCTGATATGTCATTTGCAAATATCTTCTCCCATTCTGTGGGTTGCCTTTTAGTTTTGCTGATTGTTTCCTTTGCTGTGCAGAAGCTTTTTATTTTGATGAGGTCCCAGTAGTTCATTTTTGCTTTTGTTTCCCTTGCCTCTGGAGATGTGTTGAGTAAGAAGTTGCTGCGGCCAAGATCAAGGAGGTTTTTGCCTGCTTTCTCCTCAAGGATTTTGATGGCTTCCTGTCCTACATTTAGGTCTTTCGTCCATTTTGGGTTTATTTTTGTGTATGGTATAAGAAAGTGGTTCAGGTTCATTCTTCTGCATGTCACTGTTCAGTTTTCCCAGCACCACTTGCTGAAGAGACTGTCTTTATTCCACTGAATATTCTTTCCTGCTTTGTCAAAGATTAGTTGGTCATACGTTTGTGAGTCCATTTCTTGGTTCTCTATTCTGTTCCATTGATCTGAGTATCTGTTCTTGTGCCAGTACCATACTGTCTTGGTGATTACAGCTTTGTAGTATAGCTTAAAGTCTGAGATGGTGATGCCTCCTGCTTTGGTTTTCTTTTTCAAGATCACTTTGGCTATTTGGGGTCTTTTCTGGTTCCATACAAATTTTAGGATTATTTTTTCTATCTCTGTGAAGAATGCTGGTGTTATTTTGATAGGAATTGCATTGAATATGTAGATTGCTTTGGGTAGTATCAACATCTTAACAATATTTGTTCTTCCTATCCAGGAACATGGAATCTTTTTCCATTTTTTTGTGTCTTCTTCAATTTCTTTCATAAGCTTTCTATAGTTTTCAGTGTATAGATTTTTCACCTCTTTGGTTAGATTTATTCCTAGGTATTTTATAGTTTTTCGTGCAACTGTAAATGGGATCAATTCCTTGATTTCTCTTTCTGTCGTTTCATTGTTGGTGTATAGGAATGCAACTGATTTCTGTGCACTGATTTTATATCCTGCAACTTTGCTGAATTCATGAATCAATTCCAGCAGTTTTTTTGTGGAATCTTGTGGGTTTTCCATACAAAGTATCGTGTTATCTGTGAAGAGTGAAAGTTTGACCTCCTCCTGGCCAATTTGGATGCCTTTTCTTTCTTTGTATTGTCTGATTGCAGAGGCTAAGACTTCCAATACTATGTTGAATAACAGTGGCAAACGTGGACATCCCTGTCTTGTGCCTGACCTTAGGGGGAATGCTCTCAGTTTTTCCCCATTGAGGATGATATTAGCGTTGGGTCGTTCATATATGGCTTTTATGATCCCGAGGTATGCTCCTTCTATCCCTACCTTCTTGAGGGTTTTTATCAAGAAAGGATGCTGTATTTTGTCAAATGCTTTCTCTGCATCTATTGAGAGGATCATATGGTTCTTGTCCTTTCTTTTATTGATGTGATGAATCACATTAATTGTTGTGTGGATACTGAACCAGCCCTGCATCCCAGGTATAAACATCAGATGAATTCTTAAATGTAGACATAGTGGGTCAAAGAGTCCAAGTGTTTAACATTTCAATAGATGTGTGTCAGGTTGGGAGCATGGGTTTTTAAAGCTAACATTAGCCTTCTCCACCTGCAGTCAGATGGAGGAAGAGAGAGGCCTTGCCTGGTAAGACTGCTGCCAATTTATTCCCCCCCTGGGAATCACTGAGACCCAGAGGGCAGAGTTGAAGAGCCTGTCAGCTTTATCAAGCTGCCAGCTTTTCCGAGTCAGGGCAGATGGGCCTGATGGCTAATTTTGCCAGATTTTCAGAAAATAATTTGGTCCAATTTATAGCTTTTTCTCAGTCTGTATCACTCCTCTTGTAAGTGACAAAAATTGTGCCATTTGTCACATTTCTTCTTAAGCTCTCCTTCTATGTCATACCAGATAAAGCACAGAACAGATAATTATAGTTAGTGCTTGACAGCTGCCAAAAGAAAATATATTTTTCATACTTCCGAGCTCTCCACTTTTCAAAATCTTTTTAAGTCTGAGAGCCCTAATATGAGGTTATCACCCATTCTTCTCTTTTGATTTGACATGTGTTATTAAAGGCATTTATAAAAGACCCACAGAACTATGTGGGGTGAAAAAATAAATACGCTGATTTTCACAGGCCTAGAATGTGATTTTCTAAATTGGAATTGTACTGATGATACAAAATAAAATGCAAAACTAGTAATAATAATTGGACTTTAATAAGCCTGTGTGCTAATTGGAGTATCCTCTCTTTACTGCATGCACAACAGTCAAGGAGACCTGTTTCTGAATTAGAAAGGAAACTGAAATTGGCTAATTTTCTGCTTGAAATTGATTATTTTGCCCTCCAACCTCAATCATGTGAAAATAAAAGAGTGGCTAATAATCCACCAAGAGGAAAGATAAAGGAAGCATCAATTGTATCTGTTCATCTGACTTGGTTCAGATTCTCATAAGGATGGTGCTGGCTCAGGATAGCACTTTGGAAAAGTCAGGCCTGCCAAGCTCTGTGCTGAACTAGATGCTCCATAAAATTTGAATTAATGGGTCAACTTCCTTTCCTTGTAAAACATTTGTTTTAATAAATCAGTGCTAGAGCTCCCATTTGCATACATTCAGCTGTATGTATAAATCATCTGTAAAAGAAAAGAAGGGATTGTGGGGTACCTGGGTGGCTCAGTCAGTTAAGTAAGCATCTGACTTTGGCTCAGGTCATGATCTCGCGGTTCGTGAGTTTGAGCCCTGCATTGGGCTCTCTGCTGTCAGTGCGGAGCCTGCTTCAGCTCCTCTGTCTCCCTCTCTCTCTGCCACTCCTGCACACGTGCACTCTCTCTCTCTCAAAAATAAATGAACATTAAAGAAAAAAAATGTTTAAACAGGGCACCTGAGTGGTTCAGTTGGTTAAGTGTCTGACTTCAACTCAGGTCATGATCTGGCGGTTCACGAGTTCCAGCCCTGAGTTGGGCTCTGTGCTGACAGCTCAGAGCCTGGAGCCTGCTTTGGGTTCTGTGTGTCTCCCTCTCTCTCTGCCCCTCCCCCACTCATGTTCTGTCTCTCTCTCTCTCTCTCTCAAAACTAAATAAACGTAAATTTATTTTACTTTTTATTTATTCATTTATTTTTTTTTATTTTTTTTAATTTACATCCAAATTAGTTAGCATATAGTGCAACAATGATTTCAGGAGTAGATTCCTTAGTGCCCCTTACCCATTTAGCCCATTCCCCCCTCCCACAACCCCTCCAGTAACCCTCAGTTTGTTCTCCATATTTATGAGTCTCTTCTGTTTTGTCCCCCTCCCTGTTTTTATATTATTTTTGTTTCCCTTCCCCTATGTTCATCTGTTTTGTCTCTTAAAGTCCTCATATGAGTGAAGTCATATGATTTTTGTCTTTCTCTGACTAATTTCACTTAGCATAATACCCCCCAGTTCCATCCACATAGTTATAAATGACAAGATTTCATTATTTTTGATTGCTGAGTAATACTCCATTGTATATATATACCACATCTTCTTTATCCATTCATCCATAGATGGACATTTGGGCTCTTTCCATACTTTGGCTATTGTTGAAATGTAAAAAAATTTTTTAAAAACTTAAAAAAAAGAAAAGAAAAGATGGGATTATGACCAAATATAAAGTAAATAACAGCTTAGCAGCAAGTCGTAAGAAAACAAAGAACTATGGGGGGTGGAGGGGAAGACATGTTGTTAAACAATCACATGTGTTTTTAGCCCTAGGTTATCTAAAAGACTACTCCTGATTTTTATATTCACCAGCTAGTTTTTCTTAGGTGGGGATAGATTCAGGTAAGGTTTCAGAAGAACGTGTGATTGTGGCCAATGTACTTGGTTGTGTTCAATGTAACTCTCATTCTAGTCAGATGATGAGTGACCAAAGGGAGTGGGCATGAATGAGTGTGAGCAGAAAAAGGTGGTACCGCTGGGAATATGCAACAGATTCTCAGGAGCTTCTCTGAAAGATGAGACATCCTCTTAATTTTTAGATAACTTAAAAATCTCAGGCTTTGTTTTTGAAGTTATTGATATCACCCCATTTCCATTAAAATCTTTATTTTATATGTGCAGAAACTGAGGCCCAAGGAGATCAACAGGTTGGTTCACTCTGGGGAGTGTCATTTAGATATAAAACTGTGACCTCACAAAAAACTGCTGTTAAGGTGGATCTCAGTAGCCATCCAGACATAAGGCATCCTGACTAGCTCCCTAAGATAGTGGAATGGTGCTTATCCTCAGGTGGGTTATATTGCTTAACAATTACAATTGTTTAAAAAAGTACTTTTCACCCCAGATAATGAGAGGCTCACTATTTCTAGAGTGAACCCCCTACTATTGGGGTAAAAAGTATTCTTTCCTAAACTTTGTAATTATGAAGCAACATAATTAGTCCTCTGATGTCCCTATTGTTTATGACACTCGTTTCCTCCACCCTAGACCCTTCCTGTTTTTTTCCTTCTTAGGAAGATTGACAGATACTGTCCGTATTGGTACCTAGGCCCAGAGAACAGTTATCGTTAGAGTACTCACAGTTTGAAAACATTAATGACAGATTTCCTCTAGAGATCATGGGCCATCGTCAAGTTTTCTCCACCAAATACTTATTTTTTTCTCTTATATATTTAATCCTCTGAAATTTAAAATAATTCACATACCAAGTATTTATTGAACATCATGCACTGAAGGAACCCTGGAAGAATGATAGGACATGAAACTGACATCAGTGCCACCTACAGTCTTTCAAGGAACAAGCAGTTACAAACGGAGATCAGTGCATGATAGGATGAGGCCAGATCGGAAGGAGCAGTGGGCAGAGCACTGCCCCTGGAGCCGGGTTCATATCCCTGGTGAAGCTTCACTGGCTGTCAGACTCAATTGTCAAAGGAACTAATCATATGTAATTTGAAGGATTTTTGTGAAATTAGAAATGAGAAATAAGATATGCACAGTGACAAGTTGTATTTGTTTGTTAGGGCTGCAGTAACAGAGTACCACAAGTTGGATGTCTTAAAACAACAGAAATTTATTCTCCCACAGTTGTGGAGGCAAGAGGTTCAAATTCAAAGGGTCGCGGTGCCTCTGTGGTGGCTCTAGGAAGGAGTCTTCCCTTCTCTTCCTCGCTTCTGGTGGTTGCCAGAAATCCTTGGCACTCCTTGATTGGTAGCATCACTTCAATCCTTGCTCTCTTGTCACATGGTCTTCTCCTGGTGTGTTTCTGTGTCTTCACATGGCCTTCTTATAAGGACATCAGTTATTGAATCGAGGGTCCGTCCTACTCCAGTATGACCTCATCTTAACCAATGACATCTGCAAACACCCTATTTCCAAATAAGTTTACACATTCTGAGGCTCTGGGTGGACATGACTTTTGGAGGGACACTATTCAGCCAGTACACCAGCACATAGTAAGTACTCAGTAAGTCGAAGTGATTATGGTTACCAAGAGCCAAAGTGCAAACGAACCGAGAAAACCGATTTCAGTACAAGCTGGTGTGGTTAAGGAGAGCTTCTCCAAAGATGTGAGAAGGTCAAGCAGGGCTTTAGAGAAGTGGTAAAATTTAGATAAGAACTGAAGGTGTAGGTATGGTGGGGGAGGAGAATGGCATATCAATATTTTAACAATGGGACTATTAACCGTGTAAAATCAGCTATTAATGAGACAAATCTCCTTTGTTCCAACAGGAATTAAAAACTACAATCTTTTTCTGAATGGATAAGCACATATATTGTCTATTGTTATCTATTATCTATTACTTTATAACCAATGACCCTAAAACTTGGTGGCTTAAAACTAACAAACATTCATGATCTCCGTTTCTGTGGGTCAGGAATTTAAGAGTGGCTTAGCTGGGTGATTCTGGCTCAGAGTCTATCATGAGGTTACAGGCAAGATGTCAACCCGTGTTGCAGTCCCCAAAAGCTTGTTTGGAACTTGAGGATCAGCTTCCAAGATGGTTCACTCACATGGCTATTGGCAGGAGCAAGTTCCTCCCACATGGGTCTCTTTATAGGATTGCCAGAGCACCCTTACCACATGGCAGCCAGCTTCCTCCAGAGCAGGTAGTCAGAGAGAGAGTGAGAGACAGAGAGCGCAAAGAAGCATCCAGGGACCCTCTTATGACCTAATCTCAAAAAGTCACACACTATCACTCTTGCCATATTCTTTCTGTTCTTTAGAAGCAAATCACTGAGTCCAGCCCCAACTCAGGGGGAGGATTGAGCTCTTTCTTCCTTTGGAAGGAGGAGCGTTCAAGAATGTGTGGACATGTTTTAAAACCACCACATCATAGTACATCATGAAATCATCCATTCCTTTAACTGTTGGACTAGTTTCCTAAATTTGATGTTCCTAAATCTCCATGTTATTATTATTACTATGTATTAATACAATAATCATTTTGAACTCTGACAGTATGCCAGACACTGTGCTTGCAGCTAGAGATTTGGAATGCATTGGTCCAATGCTTGCCTTCAAGGAGTTTATAGTTTAGTGGGAGAGGGACTATGTCATAAATATAATGCTCTTATATAAGTGACAAAAGTGAATATAAACAAAAGGCTTTGCGTTTGCACTATAAGAAGGAAACTGCAGAAATCAGAGAAGGCTTTTAGGGGTAGGTGGTATCTGAGGGCCTAGGGTAACACCTCAAGCCTAGCCACCTCTTGGTATAGAGTAGATGCTGGGAAGGTCTTTGGGGACGGACATTCTAGGCCAGGAGATGGGAATGTGCAAGGTTTGTATGGGGGATTTTCAGGTTGTCCAGGGTGGCTTTCATGGAAGGGGAAGGAAAGGGAATGGGAAGATGGATTGAGGCCAGTCTTAGAGGCTCTTATAGAATAGACAGTATTAGGGAGAAAGATTGAACTTGATTCTGAACACACTGGAGTTTTTTCAGGAGGGTAGCGAATGCTTAGATAGATGTTTTGGAGAATAGAAAAAGTTAGACCAGAGAAACCAGTGTAGCTGTGTGTATGAACTCATTCATTCACTAATTCATTCACCCATTCATTCATTCAACAAACTTTATTGCAGACCTGCTATGTTGCCAGGCATTGTTTATAGTCTAATGGGATATACACATATCTGAAATCATCACAAGATAAAATTACAATTGTGACAAGTGCTACAAAGGGAAGGTACACGGTGCAATGAGAGCACCTATTAGGGGATTTGACTTAAGCAGGAAGTTCAGGTAACTCTTTTCAGGGCAGTGATAACCCAGCTAGGGTCTGAAGGATGTCCAGCAGTAATAAGCCATGAAGGGGTAGGAATCAGCACATGCAAAGGCCGTGAAGTGAGTACAAAGGACTGAAAGAAGGCCAGTATAGTGTGAGGAGCAGGGAAGGAGAACATGGTGAGAAATAAGAAAGGAAAGGAAGTCAATCAAACCATGAATGGTCTTATTTTATTTTTTTTTAAAAATTTTTTTTTTTTTCAACGTTTATTTATTTTTGGGACAGAGAGAGACAGAGCATGAACGGGGGAGGGGCAGAGAGAGAGGGAGACACAGAATCGGAAACAGGCTCCAGACTCTGAGCCATCAGCCCAGAGCCCGATGCGGGGCTCGAACTCACGGACCGCGAGATCGTGACCTGGCTGAAGTCGGACGCTTAACCGACTGCGCCACCCAGGCGCCCCTGAATGGTCTTATTTTAATTAAGTAATTAGCAGTGCCTCCACCTATAAGGACTTCAGTTTTCAGGAAATATTCCATCAAAATAGTAAAAGCCAAATATAAAATAAAGATTATGGCAGGAGAAATACAATTTAGAATGACAAATCCAGAAAAAATAATTAAATGAATATATGAACCCTATGCAAGCAAATGGACTGGAAACTTGACCCTGAGCTTCCTGGTGGCCAAGGTAAAAAATGAAAACGTTATAGAACATTCTCAGAGCCCATTAAGAAAACACATGAGAAAATTACTTAGCGGGAAGATGCAACAGAAAGATGTACTGATAGGGCAGCTGTGGCATGAGAATGGGAAGGATTAGGAACATCAGAGGAAGACATTGCAGAGAGATTCATTGATTAGTTAATATATTACTGAGACTCTATAGTACCTGTGGATATTATCTCTCAGTATCTTTGGAGATTGTTATGGGACCAGTGATTATTATTTGTCTCTTGTATATATGTACATGATATAGAGATGGAATTTATCTTCTTTTCAAGCCAAGCTAATTTCCTTTGGTCTCTAATTGAAATTGCAGGGGATACAGTGTTTTGATTGCTATCTATTAACCATTACAGAAGTTGGTACTGCTTGGAGTGAGAGGAAAAAACAAGATGGGTTGTTTATCAGTAAGTGTAAAAATAAAGAAGCAGGGGATTTGTCCTGATTTCTCCTGCTAAAAAGCAGGATCATCTGAGGCTTTCCTGAAAATTAGGGAGAATGGCATCCTGCTTTAATTTCTTCCATCAGATTTCACTCTTGGACCCAGGCCATTTCTGCTTTGGCAAAGCAAGGGGTGCTGATGTGAGCTGTGTTCCCAGTGATGGTGCTCCAGGCTGGCCCCAGGGGAACCTTTCGAGACTGTTGTATGCAGTGGTTGCCAGAACCTCAGGCACCATCAGGTGCCTGGACGTGGGTGGGGGGATGCGGGAGGGCGGGAGGAACTCTGTTACCAATTTTAGTACCGCATAAAGAAGCCTTTCATTTTCTACCTCCTAGCAGAAGCCATCTGAAAAAGTAAATTTAGGCAAATGGCTTGAAGTTGAGCATTCTGCTTTGGACCCTGTTCTTTCTTCCAGCCTCTTGCTTTAGCTTTAGGTTTTCAGATTTTCTTCGACAAAGCCTCACAGCCTGCTCCAGGCAGAGCCCAGCGGTGGAACTCTGGTTTGGGCCACTCACAGGCCTTCTCCACCTCACAGGGCTCCGGGGCCTCTCCCTGGCTGGCATCTGGCTGCCACCCTCGTCTGCCACCAAGACCCTTAGAAAGAAGAGTGACTTCCTTTAAGAATCAGCTCATTATTGCAAAGGATTGCTGAGTCCTGGCCCTCTGTCCCGTGAACAGATGGCCTCTATGATGGTCTCCTCGGTTTACCGATAACAAGCAGTTAATCTGTTCAGTTGGCTGCTGTGTCTCCTGCTCTGGTCTTTTCTTCACGACTATGCAGCTGTGCAGCTAGTTGGTTCCACCTGGATCTTCACTTCATGCAACTTTGAAATCCTTTGGCAGCTTTCAAAGCTTCTTGCCCTGGAGAGGCCTGTCAGCTCTTCTTTTCCAGTGGAAAGTCCTCCATGGTGTTTCATCAGAGCTTCTCCCAGGGATGTCTCATCACTTCCAGCAGAGCAAAGAAACATGAAGAAAGGGTTCAGATTTAAACACTTACCTCCAGGCACTCTCCTCCCTCCTTTTAATTAATTAATGAATTAATTTTGAGAGAGAGAGAGGGGGGAAGGGGTAGAGAGGGGGGGATCAGAGGATCTGAAGTGGGCTCCACTCTGACAGCAGAGAGCCCAATTTGGGGCTCGAACACAGGAATCACCATGAGATCATGACCTGAGCCGATGCTTGACCCACTGAGCCATCTGGGCACCCCTCTCCTCCCTCCTTTTAAAAAATACTGGAGTAGGGGCACCTAAGTGTCCCTAAGCATCCAACTCTGGATTTCTGCTCAGGTCGTGATCTCAGAATTTGTGGGTTTGAGCCCCACATGGGGCTCTGGGCTGACAGCTCAGAGCCTGCTTGAGATTCTGGCTCCCTCTCTTTCTGCCCCTCCCCTGCTTGCACGTGTGCTCTCTCTCTCTCTGAAAATAAATTTAAAAACCATAAAAAAACAATAAAATAAAATAAGAACACTGGAGCCATGTAACTTTTCAGCATAAAAAGCAGTGACAATGGTGGGAATTGGAAGACAAGGTTTCTGGAAATCCTATAACTGCATAGGTGACTCAAAAAAAAAAAAAAAAAAAAAATGACCAAGCCAATCTCTAAGTCCCCACCCACTCTCGACATCTCCCAGCCAGCTTCCTGGTTTAGTGAAGGGGCTCCCCGCTGCAGCTGGTATGAGCAGCACATGGAGGGCTTACTACACCCCAGATTGCTGGCCCCACCCTAGAGGTTCTGATTCAGTGGGTCAATGAAAAGGCCTAAGAATTTGCATTTCTCACATGAACTTATTGAGGCTGGTGGTCTTAGGTCCACACTTTGAGAACGACTGCTTTAAATTTAATGTAAAGGAGGGGCGCCTGGCTCAGGTCATGGTCTTAGAGTTTGTGAGATTGAGGCCTGCATTAGGCTCTGCACTGACAACACATAGCCTGCTTGGCATTCCCTCTCTCCCTCTCTTTCTCTCTCTCTCTCTCTCTCTCTCTGCCCCTTTCTACTGCCTGACTGCACACACTCTGTCTCTCAAAATAAATAAATAAACTCTAAAAAAATAATAATAAATTTAATAGAAAGGATAAGAGTTTTGAAGACAGGTGGGTTTGGGCCTGAGTCCCAAACCAGCAGCTTACCAGCCATGTGACTTTGGGGCATATGCCTGAGCATCTCTGATCTAATTTCTTCATTCTTAATATGGGGTAAATAATATCTACCCCACAGTTCATTGATCCAACACATATTTGTCATATAACTATTGCAGTACCAAGGTTCTAAGCTAGCTGGTGGGGACATGACAATGAATGAGACCATCTTTGATGTCAAGGGATTTGGGGTAGTTGTAAAGATTAAAAAGAGAAAATTTGCAAAGTTTGAAGACCCTGAGAGATGTCTATTAAATATTCATTTCATTTCCCTCAGAGGAGGTAACATGATGCTGCTTTTACTCTTTTCAGGAGGGGGTGTCCAAAAAAGTCATCCTCAAATTTTATAGTATAGGGCCTAGAGTCATACTTCTCTCTTTGTCTAGATAGAAAATATGAGGTATGGGCACTGGTGTCAGTTTAGTCGTGTCCTCCAAAACTCATATGTACCTTGGAGTAACCCCGATGTCCTCCAGCACCTCAGAATGTGCCCTTATTTGAAATTTGGGTTTTGGCAGACTGTAGTCAAGATGAGGTCATTTGGGTGGGCCCTATTCCAATATGACTAGTGTCCTTATAAAAAGTGGAAATTTGGACACAGACACACACACACACACACACACAAGGGAGAATGCCATGCAAAGATTGGGGTTATGTTGCTGCAAACCAAGGAAATCCCAGAAGTTGTCGGCCATCACCAGAAGCTAGGAGGGAGGCATGGAACAGATTCTCCCTCTCTCGTCCTGTAAAATGAAAACTGTACTGGTGCCTATATATGCCGGGACCGCCTTGATCATATTGGTATCTCCTCACCATATCCATAGTAAATATTTTAGCTGAATTACTCTGAAGTAAAGCAGGAAACATCTCAAAGGATTATGGTGAAGGCATAGGGTCGGAATAGAGATACGGTAGAAGTAAGCAGGGGCCAGGGAGTGAAGTGAACCTTGCAGGGAGTCCGGTGCTTACTCTGAGGGCAATGGTGGGGCAGTGGTACGTTATGTTTTGTGGTTCAAGTGGGTCACTCTGGCTGTGGCCTGGAGAGTGGCTTGGAGGAAAGGAGGGAGCCAAGCCCAGGAGACAAGTGAGGAGGCTCCTCTAGGCAAGAAGTAATTGTGTTTTGTCTTCATTGGTAGCAGTGTGGATGGAGAGAGGTGGACTGACTCAAAAGATATTGTGGAGGTAGAAAACAGGTCTCAGTGATTACGTGGGGCCTAAGAGAGGTGTCAGGAACACAGTTGCTGGCTTGAACAAGTACTGAATGTAGCAGTTTCAATATCAGAGCAAAAAGACAATGCCAAGACTGGTATTTTATCTTTTAAAGTGTTTGGGGGAGTGGCTGGGTGGCTCAGTCAGTTGGCCATAAGACTCCTGAATTCTGCTCAGGTCATGATCCTCATGGTTCATGGGATCAAGCCCTGAGTCAGGCTCTGCATTGACTCACTCTGCACTGTGATGCCTGCTTGGGATTCTGTCTCTGCCCCTCCTACACATGTGCACGAGCACATGTTCTTTCTCTCTCTTGAAATAAATAAATAAACTTAAAAAAAAAAACCCTACTTTAAAAAAGTGTTTGGAATTTATTAAATATTTTAAAGAAATAAGTAAAACTAAATATTTAAACATTTTTTGAAGTTTTATTTATTTTGAGAGAGAGAGAGGACACGTGCACATGAGTTGGGGAGGGGCAGAGAGAGAAGGAGAGAGAGAATCCCAAGCAGGCTCTGCGCTGTCAGCACAGAGCCCAACTCAGTGCTTGATCTCCCAAACCATGAGATCATGAGCTGAGATGAAATCAAGGCTCCCCCACTCAACCAGCTGAGCTACTCAAGCACCCCACTAAATAGTCAGACTTTTCAAGTGCACCTTCTATAACACATTAAGTAAATCACATTCATAAAAATATAAACATTATTATCATTCTCATATAAATTGTTAGCAGATAAAATTAATGAAAATAAAGTATTATTCAACAAACCCTAAAGACCATTATTGCTACCACAGGTGGATTACGGTATCATTCAGTTAGGTATGGAACACCAGGTGGGGAGGGGAGTTAAGAACTATTTTTTTTTTTTTTTTTTACTTTTTATTAAAAAAATTTTGGGGCGCCTGGGTGGCGCAGTCGGTTAAGCGTCCGACTTCAGCCAGGTCACGATCTCGCGGTCCGTGAGTTCGAGCCCCGCGTCAGGCTCTGGGCTGATGGCTCAGAGCCTGGAGCCTGTTTCCGATTCTGTGTCTCCCTCTCTCTCTGCCCCTCCCCCGTTCATACTCTGTCTCTCTCTGTCCCAAAAATAAATAAACGTTGAAAAAAAAAAATTAAAAAAAAAAAAATTTTAATGTTTTATTTATTTTTGAGAGAGAGAGACAGACAGACAGACAGACTATGAGTGGGGGAGGGGCAGAGAGAGAGAGGGAGACACAGAATCTGAAACAGGCTCCAGGCTCTGAGCTGTCAGCACAAAGCCCGACGCGGGGCTCAAACTGGGAACAACGAGATCATGACCCAGGCTGAAGTCAGATGCTTAACCAACTGAGCCACCCAGGTGCCCCTATTATTTTTTTTTAATGTTTTATTTATTTTTGAGAGGGCGTGAGTGGGGGAGGAGTGGAGAGGGAGGGGGACACAGGATCTGAAGCGGGCTATGTGCTGACAGCAGCAAGCCTGTTTTGGGGCTCGAACTCACAAACCGAACCATGAGATCATGACCTGAGCCAAAGTCACATGCTCAACCTACAGAGCCACCCAGACACCCTGAGAACTATTTTAAAATGTTGGTTCTGATGTGCCTGACGAAAACCTGCATAGGCAATTAAAGCTAAGGGTCAGGGGCACCTGGGCAGCTCAGTCAGTTAAGCATCCGACTCTTGATTTTGGTTGAGGTCATGATCTCACGGTTCAAGGTTTGTGGGATCAAGCCCGGCCTTGGGCTCTGCTCTGACAGCACGGAGTCTGCTTGGGATTTTTCTCTCTTCCTCTCTCTCTGCCCTTTCCCCACTCATGTGAGCACTCTCTGTCTTTCAAAATAAATAAGTAAACTTAAAAAAAATAAGGATAAGGATCAGGAGCTCTGGGGTAAGGGCTGAGCTCAAAGTATAAACTTGGAATTATCAGTCCATGAAGGCAATTGAAACTTTGGAAATAGCTTTGTGTAAGCGATTTGAACTGAGCTTTAGGAAAGTCTAGGATTTTAATTGAACTAGAAGATGTGTAGGTAGAAGGATGGATTTACAAACTGAGGAAAAGAGCAAAGCAAAGAAAGCTATGGTGTTAAGATTAAGTGGATACTGTTAGCCGTGCGCTGGCCAATGTTTAACAACTTGCTCTTCAGAGGTGAAGGGAAACCCTGGTTTATCGTGTTTGCTGATTTCCGTGGTATAAATGCTCCCATTAGAGTCACTGTCAAGCTATCCGCGTCACTGAGCATGGGGTTGGGAACAGATGAGCACAATCAGCTGTTGTAAGCTCATGTTGTGAGCAAGTGAACTTAGCCCACAGCTAGACGCAGTCCTGATGGAGAGGGAGGGTTCTATCTGGGAGTGGTGTTGGATACATTGAAGATAAAGTGAATGACTAGTGTGGCTGTGAAGACAGATGACAAGTGTTGACAAGGAGGTGGAGAAATCGAAACCTTCATACATCGCTTCTCGGCCTTTTGGCCAAGATCAAGTGTAGAAACCTTCATACAGTGCTGCTGGGAATATAAAATGGTGCAGCCACTGTGGAAGGCAGTTCGGCAGTTCTTCAAGAAGTAAACGTGGAGTTACCATATGACCGAGCAATTCCACTCCTAACTATATTTCCAAGAGAACTGAAACATGTTAACACAAAAACTTGTCCATGAATACTCATAGCAGCAATATTAACAATAGCCAAAAAGTGGAAACATCCCAAATGTCCGAGTAATGAATGGATAAATAAAATGTGGTATATCCATACAATGGAATGTTATTGGGCCATAAAAAGAAATTAAATACTGATACAAGCTACCACATGGAGGAACCTCTGAAAACCTTACGCTAAGTAAGAGAAGTCAGATACAAAAGGCTGTCTATTGGGGGCGCCTGGCTGGCTAAGTTGGTAGAGCATGAGACTCTTCATCTCTGGGTCATGAGTTCAAGCCCCATGTTGGGTGTAGAGATTACAAATAAAATAAAATAAAATAAAATAAAATAAAATAAAATAAAACGGCCACCTATTGTATAATGCCATTTATGTGAAATGTCTGTAATAGATAAATCCATGACACATAGAGTAGACTGGTGGTTGCCAGGAGCTGGGGGAGGGGAAGATGGAGAGTGAATGTTGATTGGTAAGATTTTGAGGACTCTTAACCCCCAGTTTGAGAAACAATATTCTAAGAGATTGTGGCATGGCAGCTGTTCAGATATGTTTGCTTCATTGGAATTATTGAAGCCCTGACTGCTGACCTGGCTCTCCAGGCTGGAAGTCTCTCCACCAGGTCAAGTTCTCCATCACAAACAGCTAACACATCTGAATATGAAGCTGTCCTTGGAGAGCTTTGCATAGGCCAAGCCTAGTTGGCCTGTGTCTTTCATGCATGATTAAAAGCTCAGGTGAAAAAAATCTGATGGAACATTTTGATCTCATTAAAAACCAAGAAAAGCACATCTTTGAAATATAATCTCATAAAACCCTGCTTGTAGACAGATGTGTGTACCAAATTCTCACCTATCAGAAAGGGATTGAAATTTATAAAGGGACATTTTGTTTCCTGGCGACAAAGCCATTTCAATCCTAGGGATATTTACAAGCAATACCAAAAAGCTCTCTGCACCTGACAGACTGGCTGCAGGTACCAAGTGTCTAAATGTCAGCAACCAGCCTCTCTCTTGGAGAGATTAGCTTTGGAGGAGTTGTTGAGGGAGAAAAAGTGGAAAAAGGACAGATGTTATTTCATATGTATGAGCAGACTGGGATTAGGGGGTGAGTCAAGACGGGTGGTAAACAGCAAGGGGAACCAGGGAGGTCTAACTGCTGCTGTCATCATTGCTGTTAGGCCAGAAATGGCTCCTTCCTCATAGCCCTCACAGAAAGAGGAGTGAAGAGCCTGGGCACTCCCTCCATGAGCTCTCTGCAGGCAGGGTCAGCTGGCTTTGTTTTCTTTTTTCTTTTTGTTAGCCAATTTACAAAGAGCTGAACATAATCTCCTAATTGTCCTGAGAATTTGATGTTACTCAGTTTGGGTGGGTGGGTGCGATCCACTCAATCATCTTAGCAGGGCATTGTCATCCCTGTTTTATGGGCACAGGGTTTAACAACGGGTCCGCGGTTGTGCAGGACAAGATGAGAGTCTGGATCCCTGGGGTCTAATCCAGAGCGCCTTGCACAACTCCAGAACCACTCTAGAGTCTGCCCTTTTGCCACCATTCAGTCACTCAACAAATACTAATTGATAGTGATTGTGTCAGGCACTGTTCTGGGCCCTTGGGCTACATCAGTGAACAAAAACAAAGATGCCTCTTCTTATGTTGTTTCCATCTGATCTGGAGTGAGGGCAAGGGCAGAAATAGACAATAAACACAACGAAAAGTTAAGTTAGAAAGTGTGTTTGAAGGTGGTAAGTGTATAGAAGAAAGGAGTCACTTAGGATTTGAAAATCGATAGGGTGGGAGGGGAGGAATTACAATTGTAAATAGGGAGGTGGAAGCAGGAGGAATAATATCAGGGGCCTTGGTAGGTGCTGAAGGGGAGGATGCACGTAAAGAGAGGAGCCCCAGAGCCGGGTGCAAGGGTGCTCGTACGTGTCACTAATGGTGGCTGTCGTTACCACACCAGTTCCATCTCCTGTGCCCAAAGTGGACAGGCAGCTCTAGTTCCAGACAGGCTGGACAGCAGGGTCCTACCACTCCCAGGGCCTGGTGGCACAAACTGCCCCAGCTGGGTGTGAAGACCCAGCAACCAGTTTTGTGTAATGTGCCCATGGTCAAATGAGCTGGGGTGACCGGGTGCCGTCTGCGGTTTTTGATCAAAACGGGAGTTGAAAACCCCAGAGTCGAATAGAAAATGCTGAAAGAAGGGACAGCGGAAGGCCAAGGCTCCCCCATCCTCCTTCAGACTGGGAGCCCCGGGGCTCCCAGCTCCGTGTTGCTAGGCAACAGCACACAGATTGAGGGCAGCCAGCAGGGGCCAGCCTGCCTGGGGTCTGTTTGCTTTGGCTGCTGCTGGGTCTGGTACCTGTTCCGGGGGAGAGGCTGTGGCACTTGGAAGCAAACACCTGACTGTGTAGGGTTATTAAAGGAAAGCCAAAAAGCCATCCTTGACTCTGAGTCGGCCTCAGGGCCTGCAATTCCACCTTTAGCAATTTGCTCCTTCAAGCAAAGTCTGTGGTGTCAAACTTTTTGGGGGCTAAAACAAAATCTTAACTGAGAAGACTAAATATGCAGAAGAGATTTTAGGGAGGAAAATATTGCTTCATTAAAGGGGGGAATCCCTACTCCCGGCTGAAGGGGCTTTCTAAACCCCTAGATTCTGAACCATAATTTGAAAATCCTTGGCTTAAAGTATTTCAGCCCCCTGTTAAAAAGTGAACAGCCTTTGTTCAGCAAAATATTAAGCTATTTTATTTTATTTTATTTTATTTTATTTTAATTTTATATTTTTAAATGTTTATTTTTGAGAGAGAGACAGAGCGTAAGTGGGGCAGTGGCAGAGAGAGAGGGAGACAGAATCTGAAGCAGGCTCCAGCCTCTGAGTTGTCAGCACAGAGCCTGACACGGGGCTTGAACCTGGGAACAGCAAGATCATGACCTGAGCCAAAGTCGGACACTTAACCAACTGAGCCACTCAGGCGCCCCAATATTAAGCTATTTTAAAATTACTAATATGTTATGACATATTTTCATGGTTTTCTGCTGGGGTAAGGATGGTGGAGAACAGACTCCTCTGAGGATCTGATGAAATCTGTACACCCTCTGCCCAGGAAAATGCACATACGTGAAATTCTGCATCTGGTTGTATCGGGGAAGTTGTCCATAGACCGTAGATTAAGGAGCTCTCTGTCTTTCAGGACATTTGTTTATCTGATTTACTTCCAAATGGGACAATACTTAAGTCTTGAGAAGAGTGAGTTTTGAAGGAGGGAGGGAGGAGAATCAGAATCTTAGGGATGGAGTCTGTATTTTTAACATGATCTCCAAGCAGTTGTGATGATCAGGTAGGCATGGGCATCAGGACTCTGGAGGTGATTTGTCTAGCCCCTAAGGCCCAGGAGACACTGCTGTGAGTTGGCAGCCCTAATGAGGGTGAGGAAGAGGGAGGGAGAGAGAGAGAAGCCCTGCTTTCCCCCTCTAGTCTGACAAGCTGGAGAATAGGAAAGGAATCTCCATCCTGCTCTTCGTAATGGGAAACTGAGGTTACTTGTGCCCCTGAGCCTCAGCCAGGCCCTCCACTCAAAATTCAAATGAGGCACTCCAAAGCAAAAAGAACAAAGACCAGTACTTCAGGACACCATCCAGCTAGGACTGGGCCTAAGAAAGAGTCTCATTTGGGACACTGATGTTCAAATTCCGATATTTGTGGTTTTCCATGTTCCGTACTAATGAGAGGTCATTCCTCCCTCCTAGCAAAGGGTTAGTGTCTCCTTAATAGTCAGGATTGCTTAATGGGATCTGCTCCCATCTGGGTCAGGTGCTTTCCAAGCAAAGAAGCATTTGCCACTGAGTCAACAAATAACCTATTGATCCCGCTGTACCAAGCTTGGGGAGTTTTAACTGGTCTACCTCGCCTCCATCCTGACATTCTCTTCGGAGGATCTGGTTTTCAGGGACAGCGAGGGGACAGGAGAATGAACCTGCAGTTGGGGGAAGAGCAGGAGGCGGCCTTCTCCAGACCCCAACGCCTGTAGTCAAAATCCGGGTTTACTTAAGAACCTGTTTCTTGACGCAGGCCCTATCCCAGCCAAGACAAACCCAAGTCGTGTTTCTCTCCTGCTTCCTTGGGTGGTTGTGACTTTATGCTGCATGACTTGGTGGTTCTCGGACTTGGAATATGAGACGCTGGTTGGCTCTGTCTCTCCTGCCTGTGGTGGGGGATGTATCCCCTTCCCCCGACTGTAGTTGCTGCAGTAATCCTTCCTCCTGTCAATGTTTTGCTCAAGTGGAGCCATTTATCCAAAATGAACAGTTAAGATGTGTGCATTCCAATGTGTATAAATTTTACCTAAAAAAAAAAAACAAAAAAACAGCAACAACTTCCAGAAGGGAGGAGTGGGTGGAAGTAAATGGGGAATGAGTAGAGGTAGATGAAGAATGACAGAAATTAAGAATTGAAGCTGGGGAGTGGGGGTCATCATATTCTGTTCCAAAATTCTTGTTTTGACATTCGCCACAATAAAAAGAAAAAAAAGTACTTAGAGATGTCTGTTTTCTCTTAGAAGTCTCCCTACATGCCCCTTCCCCACTCAAGAATCTTGAAGAAACTCATACCCTTTACCCTAGTAATTCCACTTCTGGGAATGTATCCAAATCAAATAATGAGAGATGCACAGAAGGCTTCATAGTAGTGCTATTTAAAATAAGAAAAAGTTGGACAAAATTCCATGTTAAAGGAACTGCAGTGCAATCATTAAAGCCACGGGAAAGTGCTTGTGACCGAAATTGTAAAAAAAAAAAAAAAAAAAAAAAAAAGAGTACAAAACTCCACACTGTATGATCTTCATTTGATTTTTAGAAATGCATGTGCATGTATAGAAAAAGAATGTGGAAAGGAATACAATCATAGGTTTAAAGTAGTGATCTCTGTTTGCTGGGCTTGTAGATTTTTATTTTCATTTTAATTCTAGCCTATATTTTCATCTTTTCTACAATGCACATTGAGCACTTTGACAATTATTTTAAAGACTGAGAAGTGCCATTTTGAAGGAAGCAGGAGGAAAAGGTGGAAGAAAGAACAGATTTCCATGCAGGTCCTAGCCGTAAAATAGTAAGGTACTGGAACTGGAAGGAATCTTGCAAGTGGCCTAAATCCAAATTTCTCAGTTACAGATGAGAAGACTGAGGCCCAGAAGAGTCAAACGACCCCCTCGGCTGTTTGTTGTCAGTCTCTCAGACTGCTTGTTTTAGCACCACACGGAGCCCTTACTTCCCTCCCAGGAACTTCGCAGCTCCAGAGTGTGCCGTGTTAACCCCTGCAGGCCCCGCTTGGGGAGCAGCCTTTTGTCTTTCCAGTCTAGGCCACCTGTTGCCAGCGTCCTTGGCCAGCGGGGCTGCAGAAATGACCTGACAGGAAGAAGGCCAGAGGAGCAAGGGGCCAACTGCCGCCCGATCACAGTGCCTCTCCCTCTGACAGTTCCAGCCAACTATCCCTGCCTACTCGGTTCTGCTGTGGTTACTTCTAAGGAGTGAGGTTAAATGTTTGTGGGGTCTGGCCTTGTGGCTTTCAGGCCATCATGAGTTGAAAAAGAAACAGTGCAGTTCAATGGTTACTGTCACGTTGGAGTCAAGAGACGTGTTACAGTCTTTGCCAGAGTCTTTACACATGGTCTTAGTCCGTTCTGGCTACTATAACAGAACACTACGGACTGGGTAGCTTAAAAGGCAAACGTTTCTTACTCATGGTTCCAGAGACTAGGAAGTCAAAGATCAAGGTGTAGGCAAATTCATCGTCTGGTGAGAGCACTCTGCCTGGTTTGCAGATAACCCTTTTCTCACTGTAGCCTCACATGGCTCTGTTCCTCTTTTTTTTTTTTTTTTCTTTTTCATGTTTATTTTTGAGATAGAGAGTGCCAGCGGGGGAGAAGAAGAGAGAGGGGGGGGACAGAGGATCAGAGCCCGATGCGGGGCTCAAACCCAAAGCCATGAGATCATGGCCTAAGCCGAAGTGGGACGCTTAACCAACTAAGCCACCTAGGTGTCCTGACACTAATCTCTTCTTGAAGGCTCTACCCTCAGGCCCTAATTACCCACCAAAGGCCTCACCTCCAAATACTATCTTATCAGGGCTTCAACATATGAATTGGTTGGGGGTGGGCACAAATGTGCAGCCCATAACAGTTATCAAAACCTTCTCTGGAGAACGTGGGGGCAAGCAGGAGTATGCAATGATAACTAACTGTAGAGAATGGTGGAAGACCAGAAATAAGCCTACCTATGTGTTTATGGTCTGTCTCCTCCCTGTGCCATCCCTGCCAGCACACTCCCCACCATGCCCACATCTACACCCTTAAGAGCTGTGACTGTCTCGGATACCACTGCTTCACCAGAACCTAGCACATAAGAGACCCTCAGTAACTACTTGTTGAACGCGGTATATGAGTAAACACCATTTTCCTAGAATGTGGAAGACCCGACATGTTCCAAGCTAACGGTATTCCCAGAGTTTAAACATTTTAGTTCCAAAAGAGCAGAATGTTTGAAAAACAGTTATTTTTTAGCACTTAATATTTATTTATACAACTGTAACACGATGCTTCCAAACAGTTGTCAGTAGCCAACACATAAGCACCAGGGAACTGCCATGGGCGTATCCAGTGAGAGTGTCATAATGTCCGCTCTGTCTGTTGCCTTCCACTTTTTCCTCCACTCCTCCCTCTTGGTGTCTTTTGAATTTGGCATCTATCTATCTATCTATATATATATCTACATATATATATAGGTAGATATACTTTTTAAATATATATATTTAAAAATATATATACATATATAGAGAGAGATAGATAGATACACACTTTGGGGGATATTTCTTTTTTTTTTATTTCTTTTTTATGTTTGATTTATTTTTGAGGACAAGAGAGACAGAGCACAAGCAGGGGAGGGGCAGAGAGAGAGGGAAACATAGAATCTGAAACAGGCTCCAGGCTCTGAGCTGTCAGCCCAGAGCCCAAATGCGGGGCTCAAACTCACAGACCGCAAGATCATGACCTAAGTCGAAGTCAGACGCTTAACCAACTGAGCCACCCAGGCACCCCTGGGAGGATATTTCTTAAATGCAACTACCAGATCATAGATTTCTACTCTCTGGGGTACTTAATAGGATAAATCAGAGGTTGGGCATTTTCCTGTGGCATAATCTTTTTTTTAATTATTTTTTTTTAATTGTGGTAAAATACACATAGCATAAAATTATCTTGAACATTAAAAAGAATTTTTAATGTTTATTTATCTTAGAGACAGAGCGTGAGTGGGGGAGGGGCAGAAAGCGAAAGAGAGAGAGAGAGAGAGAGAGAGAGAGAGAGAGAGAGACAGAATCTGAAGCAGGCTCCAGGCTCTGAGCTGTCAGCACAGGGCCCGAAGTGGGGCTCGAAACCACGAACCACGAGATCATGACTTGAGCCAAAGCCAGACGCTTAACTGCCTGAGCCCCCCAGATGCTCCTATCTTGACCATTTTTAACTGAACAGGTCAGGCATTAAGTAGCCATCACCACCATCCATTGACAGAACCCTTTTCATCTTGCAAAACTGAAATTCTGTACTCAGGGGCCCAGTCCCCAGCAACCACTAATTCTACTTTTTCTCTCTATGAATTTGAGAGGTACTGTGGGTACCTCATATAAGTGGAATCATACACTATTTGTCCTTTGGTGAGTGGCTTAATACAATTGGCATAATTTTCCTGTGCCAACAGACAGCTCAGCATTTGACCAAGGAAGTTCCAACTTAGGGATTTTTTTCTTCTCGTCTCTCATATTCCCCAGGAGTATCGCATGTGGCTGGAGGATTTAGGGGAGGGCAGATTAACTAAGGTGCCCACCCCTCATTTCCAAACCCTACCCTTCTTTTCCTGATGACAGGTAGCAGCCACTGCCTACTGTGCCCTGTTTGAAATTGTGAGTTGGATATGTGCACAGGGGAGTGAGGAACTGTGTGCTAGACATACATGCTGAATATATTTGTGGGTCTCCTTTGTGAATCTGTATGTTATGCAGACTATACGCTTTCAAAGATCACTGGGTGAACTGAGGTACTGTTGGGGATTTGATTTGTTCACAGAATGCTGAATATAGCCCAGGAGCGCTGCCATTTATATCTCTGATTTAACTATCTGTCTAAGCTTATATTGTGAATAGTGAGATCTCAAAGGATAGTTTAGATTTGAAACAGCTGCAGTAGACCCAGCCACTTTGGATGGTGGAAATATCCCCAAGTGACATGAAATAAATTAGCACATATTGAAAAGGGAATTTTCTAAGGCTTGGAACCACCATTTTCCCGGCAAACCCCCCACCCAAGTGGCACCCAGGGGACACCAAATGAAAGGCGATGAAAAGAAATGGACTTGGCCCGTGTGTCTCCAAAACGCCAAATGTAGTCAGAGTGAACTTAAATTATCTGCCCGAACAGATTAGATATTTTAACACCAATTCTCAGGCCTCCGAAGCAAGCCTGTCAGCTGGCACACAACCAACACTGTCTTATTTAATTTTCAGATTTGGCTGTTAAACTTGGCCCAGTGTGAGTCTGTGTTTGATTGGGTGTATAAGGATGGTGGATTTCTGGTGGGAAGGCCTGGGTTCTAGCTCAGTGACTTACCAGCTGTGTGAACTTAGGCCATTTCTCCCCTGTGTGAGTATTTCCTCACCTGTACAGTGAGGGAAGCACTCCTGCTCTGCTTGCCTTATGGGGAATTTGAAGATCAAATGAGACTGTGTTTGGGAATCGTAAAATCACTATGCAGATGACCAGCTTAATCATGCTCACAGTGGGGACATCAAATCCTTTCTGCCCGGTTCACTCAATTCTGCATTTAATTTACATACTGTGAATTTTACCCCTCATTCTTGCAGTAAAACCCTTTGGGGAGTATCATATTTAGACCTGGAATTGCTATATGTGTAGTTGCTCTCTTCACCTTGGAGTCCTCTGAGATAAGGAAAAGACTGGAATTGGGGGTGGGGGGAATAGACCCAGAGAGATGGTAGCCCAAGGGCACAAAGAATCCTGATGTTTTTCTTTCCTAGATGACACTGACGTCTAAGTCCAAAGCCAAAGATTCTCATCAAAAGTTAGGCTCACTGGGGCAGCTGGGTGGCTCAGTCAGTTAGGCATCCGACTCTTGATTTCAACTTACAGTTGATGGGATTGAGCCCTGTGTTGGGCTTTGCGCTGACGGCACAGGACCTGCTTGGGATTCTCTCTCTCCTTCTCTCTCTGCTCCTCCCCTGCTTGCATGCACTTTCTCCCTCTCAAAATAAATAAACGAACATAAAAAAATTAGAACTCCCAAAACAGTTCCCCCAATTTTCCCCTTCTCCGCATCTTCTCCCTTTGGATGAAATTGCTGAGTTTGTATGTTGCTATCTTGAGCCATACTGGGCACAGCACTTAGTAACTCTAATGGCTGGGCATAGAATATATATTTGGTAAATATTTAAAATAGAGGGAAATAAAATTGTTCTCTTATCATCTTGAGTTTCTGAAACTACAGCTCGAGAAACAACACGTTCACTATATTTCCACAAATCTGAAGTGCCATTGCTTCTTAGACCCACCGTTTTTTACGTATTGCAAAGAGAGGAAAAGCTTTATCAGTTAAAATATGACACGGTGCTTCCTTATTGTGTCAATTATAAGCCACTTTGATTTCACAGATGTTAAAATGTGAAATAAATATGCATTTTAGAATAAATGAAATGCAGTGTGTTTACCTCTTCCAAAAGGTAAAGCTTTCTGCTTTTCATTCTGATGCATTCTTAGATCAGCAAACTTCAAAATGGTCTCATTTTTAGTCTCAGCTCCTTGCATTTACACGTGGTATGCAATCATGCTCTTATGTGGGTTGAAAGGGGACATTAAATTGATTTTTCTTATGGACACAATAGTACCAAGTACTTCCCTGCACTTGAATATAGATTTAGGTAAGGGCGGATTATAAAATACTTGTCAGAGCCAAAATGATAATAGTTCTGTGATCTGTTGTTTATTACAAGATTTAAAAGAGTGAGAAATGTTTAAGGGCATTTGATGGATCTATTGTGGGTTTTTTTTATCCTCCCAAATAGTGCTTTTTATTACTTTTGTTGTTACTGTTGTTCTATTTAATGCTTGATTGGGCTGTTTTGTGGCTCTTATTTAGGTTATTGTTAGTTCAGTAAAGCAACTGAACTGTGAGTGTCCCACTGCATAGAGAAATTAGGCATGAATAGGTTCAGGTGATGAGAGCTGCCTGGGTGAGATAGGATGTTTTCATAAAATGTAAGGTGGGAACTCATCATCTTTCCAGGCAGAAGGGAGTGTGAAGAACAGGAAAATACAGCTTCTGTGACAATCCTTTGCACATTTTTCACAGACCAGTTCTTGCTCATAATTCTACAGTTTAGGACAAGAAAGCCAGCACCTGTTTCCAGCCTGTTCCGTAGTTTCCTTCTCACATTCCTGTGGCCCGTTGGGTCATTATCTATATGCAACAGCAAGAGAGTCACCACACAGAAAGGATTTCTAAGGACTGGACTGTGGTTGGGTGGAGAGGAGTGATCCAAATCATTGCAGCTCCTGTGGGCTTCCTAACAAACATTCGGGCACCATGATCCTTGCTCCCTGCTGGGGCCCCAGGCTCGTGTTGGCAGCCCGGCAGCCCTCGTGCTGGGCGGGAAGTGGGTGGAAAGCTGTTAATGTCTGGTCACTGCTAATGCATGTTTTGCCCACTGTTGTCTCCCCTGCAGTCTGAGTACCACTACGAGTACACCGCGTGTGACAGCACGGGATCCAGGTGGAGGGTCGCCGTGCCGCACACCCCGGGCCTGTGCACCAGCCTCCCCGACCCTGTCAAGGGCACTGAGTGCTGTAAGCATTCCTGCTGCTCACCTCTGGCCTCTGCCCCGAGCCTCCTGCCATCCAAGCCAGGCCCTCTCTGACAGTGCAGCTGCCTTAAGGAATCAGATCTCTCCCCCAGTTAGTCCCCAGCCCCTTTGAGATTTGGTACAGAAATGTGATTTCATGGATGCAAACTGGGTATCTAAATTTGCTTTTCTTTTCTTTTCTTTCTTTCTTTCTTTTTTTCTTTCTTTCTTTCTTTCTTTTTTTTAAATTTACATCCCATCAGGGGATAAAGTATGAGCAATTCCAGCTGTGTGCCAGTCAGCGATTTCTTTCTGTTTGCATACATTTTCTTTTGTGCCTGTGCATCTCTCTCCAGTCTGCACTTACCAGCCACAATCAGGCATTAGGAAAAGACTGTGATTTGCTTTTGTTCTTGAAAAGGAAGCCAGAGAAGATAAATTTCTGCACAGACAGACCTTTAAAATGCACTGGGCATCACTTCAGGGAACAAGAACCTTGCCCAGCTGTGGAGCTGACTGTGCGATCAGAAAAGCCGTGACTTGTCTGCAGCTCTGTCCCCACCTCTGCGACTCTGTAGTCACAATTTTTCTACAATTGGCAGCTATTTCCCCTCCACTGTTCTTCTTAGCAGTGTAAAGGGATAAAACAGGGACTAGAATCAAGGAATACTTGGAGATTTGGAGAGGAGATTTAAATTCTTTTTTTTTTTTTTTTTTGATATTTATTCATTTTTGAGAGACAGAGCATGAGCAGGGGAGGGGCAGAGAGAGCGGGAGACACAGAATCCAAAACAGGCTCCAGGCTCCGAGCTGTCAGCACAGAGCCTGACTCGAGGCTCGAACCCACTGAGCACGAGATCATGACCTGAGCTGAAGTAGGACGCTTAACCAACTGAGCCACCCAGACACCCCGAGGGCATTTAAATTCTTTAAAAAAAAAACACAAAAACTTACATAGAGCCTGGTTCAGTCGGTGAGCAAATAAATGCTTGTTAAACTACTGAATGGATATTGTGAAGATCTGAGCGGGACTGAGGTGTGACTGCTGCAAACAAGTGAGCCATCTTCAGGTAACTCCGCCAGCTTAACCGAGCTCTTCTTATGTGCATGCACTGTGAACCACAGAGATATATAAGGCACAGTCTCTGCCTTCAAAAGCTTAACGTCTGGTGGAAGAAGCAGACATTCATTCCTCCATTCATTTTTTCAGCAAAACTATATGGAGCCCCTACTGTGTCTGTGCCAGTTACTGAGCCACTGTCCCCAGAGGAGCTCAGAGCCTAGCAGCAGGCACACATCAATATGATGTATTCATATGAGATGACAAAGGACAGGAGGTACGGGTGCCTAGGGCTCAGGAACAGCTCGGGGAACTACTTGGGCAGAGGTTTGCAGGTGGAGGAACACCAGACACATTCAGGGAAGAACATGTGGTCTGGGGTGGAGGCAACGCATGGAAGGTGATGGTGACAGATGGGGCTGTAGTGGAGCAAAGCCTATAGTGGGAGATCAAGCTGGAAAGTTAGGTTGAGGAAAAAATTGCAGAAGATTTTGAATGCCTGGCTGAGAGCTTAGATTCTATAACCCAAGGGGAGTGCCTGATGATCTCTTAAATAACAGGAATAATAGTACCTATCCATGTTTTAGAAAGATACCTCTGACCACAGAATGAGCAAAAGCAGGAAACAGGGAACTAGTTAGGAGGACTCTATAATCATTGAGCTAACAGCCAGGAGAATCCCAACTAGCATGGTGGCAGTGGAGCCAGAAAGGAGACAGAGACCAGAGACTCAGGGAAATTCATGGCTGAAGGGCTGGGCACCGTTCAGAAGACCGTGGTATGTTCTACTGGAGAGCTCTCAGAATGGCCAAGGCGGTCCCTCAGGAAACGAAACCGTCAGGGACAAGTTCACTAAAGCAGAGCTCCCACAGCCCTAAATTTTATTTTTTATTTTTTAAAAAAAAAATTTTTTTTAACGTTTATTTATTTTTGAGACAGAGAGAGACAGAGCATGAACGGGGGAGGGTCAGAGAGAGAGGGAGACACAGAATCTGAAGCAGGCTCCAGGCTCTGTGCTGTCAGCACAGAGCCTGACGCGGGGCTTGAACTCACGGACCACGAGATCATGACCTGAGCCGAAGTCGGCCGCTCAACCGACTGAGCCACCCAGGCGCCCCAAATTTTATTTTTTAAAATAACAGCTTTATTGAGATATAATTTGTATATCATAAAATCCACCCCCTTAAAGTGTAAAGTCTAGTTTTTAGAATATTCACAGTTGTACAACCACTATCTAACTTCACAATATTTTCATCACCCCCAAAAGAAACATCATATCCGTGAACAATCTCTACCCACGTCCCCTCCCCCAAGCCCCTGGCACCATAGATCTGCTTTCTGTCTCTGTGGATTTTCCTATTTTGGACTTTCCATATAACGGGAATCATACAAGATGTTTTAAATCTTAGTGGGTCAACTTCTGGATCTTGATCCTCTGCTCCTCATTTTAGGGTGCCCACAGGCTGCCTACTCCTCCTGGTGGCAGTGGCCTCACCACCCTGCCCTTGTCCCTTCTCTGCGTTCCAGCCTTTTCTTGCAAAGCCGGGGAGTTTCTGGACATGAAGGACCAGTCCTGTAAGCCATGCGCTGAGGGCCGCTACTCCCTTGGCACGGGAATCCGGTTTGATGAGTGGGATGAGCTGCCCCATGGCTTTGCCAGCCTCTCAACCAACATGGAGATCGAGGACACCACCACCGAGTCCACAGAGAACTGCACTGCGTGAGTGCCCCCTATAGTCCCCTCCCCTGTGCTGGGCTGGGGAGGATGGAAACCAGGGAGCCAAGCAGCCAAGGGTTAGGTTGGAGCAGCTTCCCACAGGACTGTTGGACATAACGCCCACCTCAACCCACTCTTACTGATCCAAGCTTACAGTGACTGACAGGCGTTGGTGAGGGGTAAAGAACAGGGGGAAATAGAGAGGGGCGGATATGGTGGATAAGGGTTAAATGGCCCCGTCCACTTAAAATAGAACCTAACTGGATTTCTGCCATGGGATTTTGGATCAGCAATAAGCTGCCTCAACTTGATTGCAACCCAATGTGTAAAGCGCTAGGTATCTTCCTGGCTTTGGTGCTAACTTCTAAAACTGGTCAGCCCAACCTGAGTTTATAGGTTTGAGGGAGATAGACGAGGGCCAGATCTTTGGTCAGTGGTGGGTGGGATCTTCCAAACCTCTTGAGACCCTGGTGACCAGAAAAAAATTTCTAGCTCAGAAGGAGATCTTTTCAGTACTTGAAAAGCTCAGCCCCAGGTGCTTGAGTAACTGGTGAGTGATCCTTATCATATCTTTCGATATTTAATTCCAGGGACAGAATTAAATGATGTGCCTTCTATGTGTCAGGCACTATTCTAGATGCTTTACATATATTACTTTCTATAATTCTCTCAAGAACCCTCTGAAATTGGTTATCATTATTTCCTTTACACAAATGAGGAATTGGAGGCTTAGCAAGGTTAAAGTGACTTGTCCTTTGTTACCCAGCTTAGAACTGGTGACATTGGAATTCAAACCCAGTCCCAAGCTCTCTACTGCCCCATGAAGCCACCCTCAGATAACATTTAGTGTATGCTAGGCACTGTCGGGTCCTAGGGAGGAGAAGCAGAGGGGTGCACAGATGCTCTTTGTTAAATATTGACAAATAAGATGCGAGGAAAGTACATGAAAGTTTCTCTTACCCCCAAGTAATCAAAAGGATAAAAGGAGTTAATGATTGTTTACACTTGGGTCTCTAAAACTGGGACCAATGTGTCCGGTTCCTACATTTAAAAAGAAGGCCCATTAGCGGAGCCAGGCAACAGGTATTTTATAGTCCGATTTTAATGTCACTTTAGAGTTTAATATTATGTGTCAAAATCATTGGCATGACAACGTTGGCAACAGAGATAAAGCCAGGGAGGATTAAAGCTGAAAGGAGACCCATTTACGTCCTAATAGAGAATGTAATTGACTCCACCTCCCCACCCCTGCAACAAGGTGCAGGCCTGGTCACCCAATCAATTCTTACCCGCTTGAAGAAAGGGTTTATCTCTCTGGGGACCTCACTGAGAGTCCAGAAATCATTACCTCTCAGCAAGACAGGATGTGGGCCAGTTAATAACAACTTGTGTTTCCACAGCACACACTGCTTCAGGGCCTGCATCTTAAGGCATCCATCCCTGGGAGGGGAGAAAGAATGTTTCTCCTCTGTAGAAATGGAGAGGAAATGGCCATCTAGAGAGGCTGTGTGATTTCCTCACCGCCCTCAGAAAGGCAATGATTGAGCTAGTACCGAGATGTTACCCGAACCCATGTCCACTGTCTCCAACCTGACCAGAGCCAGCCTCCCCGCTGTTCTGCCTCCGGCGCCCCCAACTCGTCTCAGCCTCTGCTCCAGCCTCTGCATGCCACTGGCTGCCAGCAGCCAGACCGCAAAAACACGAGTCCAACCACCGTACTTCCCCACTCGAAACTCCAGATTCTGTGGATTCCTGTTGCTCCTGGAATAAAATCCAATACCTTGCCGCAGCCTGCGTGGCCTGCCTGGTCTGGCCTCTGCCTTCTGCCTATTTCTCCAGCTTCACCCAAATGCCTTCCCTCTGGCTTACTGTGTTCCAGCCACGTGGCCACCATACTCCTTCCCTCCTGGGTCTTTGGACACGCTCTTCTCCAGGTCTTCTGGCTCACTGCTGCTTCACACTCAGGTCTCTGCCTGAAGGTCACTTCCTCGGAGACGCCGGCTCTGACCCCACAGATTCCCATCACATACACACTCTTGCACCATCTTGTATTTCTCCTTATGGCACTTAGCAGACTTATTACTATGTGATCAATTGTGTGATTAGTTAAGTTTCCTAATCACTTCCATGCCTCGATTTCCTCATCCTAAAAAAACAAAACAAACAAACAAAAAGAACAGTGTTAAAAACAGTATTCTTGTAGGTTGTGGTAAGGATTAAATGAGATGATCCATGTGAAGAATTCAGAGCAATCCCTGCCACTAGAAATCAATCAACACATGTTGTTATTATTGAATGTGAAATGATCTTCACCAGAGACAACTCTGACAAAACCCAGAATCGTGATGCCTTTTGCAAAGTAGCCCACTTATGGCATCCTTTTAATTATTCATCTCACTCTAGGAGTTATTTATGGAAGATGCCATGGAGCACATCAGCATTAAGCGTTGTCTCCTTTAGCAGGAGAAATCAATACCATTCGATTAGTTGGGGTGTCTGGGATGAGCTCAGCGTAGGTATTTGAGAATAACACTATTTTTTTTTAATGTTTACTTATTTATTTTGAGAGAGAGCGAGCGGGGAAGTTCAGAGAGAGAGGGAGAGGCAGAATCCCAAGCAGGCTGTTAGGGCAGAGCCCAATGCGGGGCTTGATCTTACGAACCGTGAGATCATAACCTAAGCAGAAATCAAGAGCTGGTCGCTTAACCAACTGAGCCACCCAGGTGCCCTGAGAATAACACTATTAAAGAACTTGAGGGGCGCCTGGCTGGCTCAGTCAGTTGAGTGTCTGACTTCAGCTCAGGTCATGATCTTGTAGTTCTTGAGTTCAAACCCTGCATGGGGCTCTTTGCTGACAGCTCAGAGCCTGGAGCCTGCTTTGGATTCTGTGTCTCCCTCTCTCTTTGCCCCTCCCCTGCTCTCTCTCTCTCTTTCTCTCAAATATAAATAAACATTAAAAAAAATAAATAAGGAACTTGAAATACATGCTATTATTCTAACAAACACAGATCCCCTTAACAGACCACTGTTAATACTTGCCTAGGATGGTCTCAGGCAAAACAATGAAAGAGTGGGATTATCTTTGGTCACCATTTTCTACATTAATCTATATAATTCTGAGTCCCTCCTATGTGCCAGGCACAGGGCTTGGTCCTGGGGCTACATTAGTGAGCAAGATAAGTTTGGTCTCTGCCCTTACAGCATCTGTAAGCCAGCCAGGAAGACAGACAATTAAAGAAGAATTAAAGAAGAATTAGAATATGATCAGAAGAGGGGGCACCTGGGTGACTCGGTTGGTTGAGCATCTGATTTTGGCTCAGGTTATGATCCCAGGGGCATGGGATTGAGCCCCTTGTCAGGCTCTGTGCTGAGCCTGGAGCCTGCTTAAGATTCTCCCTCTCTCTTTCTCTCTCTCCTTCTCTGCCCCTCTCCCCTGCTCATGCTCTCTCTCTAAAAAAAAAAAAAAAAAAAAAAAAAAGAATATAATCAGAAGAAGAAGCCAAATTGCAAATAAAGAAAAGATGCTCAGCTTCACTAATAATCAAAGAAATAAGATGTAAAGCCCAATGAGACACTGTCTCTTACTACATCACATTGGCAACAACTTTACAGTCTGACCATTCCAAATTTGGGGAGGACGTAGAGGAACAGGAACTCTCTCACGTGCTGGTGGGCACAAGTTGGTAGCAACTACTTTGGAGACGGTATGGCAGGAGCTGGGAGAGCTGGAGGTTCACATGCCCTCTAACCCAGCGGTTGTTCTCCCAACCACCTCCCTCAGACACGCGTACGAGGAGCAGAGCAAGTGTTTCTAACAGAGTGGGTACAAGAGCAAAACACTGGAAACAACCTAAAAGTCCACCAATGAGTAATGGGTAAATAACTGTGGTAGAACCATCCAAGGCAATATTATAGAGTAGCAGAAATGAAAAAATAGCTCTGTGTGAATAGGGATGAATCCCACAATCATCATACTGAAACGAACAAAAAAAGTAAGTTTCAGCACACATAAATATGATGCCATTTACATGAGGTCTGAAAACGTGCAAAACCATGATAGGGCATATTGTTTAGAAATACCTGCATGATTATTAAAGGATAAGGAACCGTGTGCAGATGGTAAGCACCATATTCTGGAAAGTTGTTACTTGGCTGAAAGGAGCAGGTGGTAGTCAAGGGCTTGAGATTAGCTGGGTGTACACCAAGGCTTCTGCTATATTGTATTTCTTAAGCAGGGTGGGGGTCTTCAGTCTCTCATAGTATGTGTAAGTGAAGTAGAGGAGAGTTATGGCTACGAGAAGAGAATCTGTGAGAGCTCAGGGTACACATAGCAGAGGCCAGTAGAGTCAAGGGGGACTTCTCAGGTGAGGTGACGTTATTTTAAGACATGAGGAGGAAGTAAACAGAGTGGGAGAGGAGGCAGTTTGTTCCAGGAAGAGTGAACAACATGTGGGAATACCCAGGGGGAGGGAAAGTTTGGCAGAGAAAGTGAAAGAAATGCTGCAGGGCTGGAGTCTAGAAGGTTCTCTGGCCTTCCCTCTTCCCAGTTGCCAGTTACATGCAGCATCTAAAAGTGGGCATTTCCAGAAAAACAGGTGGGATAGATTGGATGGACTCTTGGTTTCTGAAAAACAGCAGTGTCTGCTAAATTTCGTTGACAGCTTCGGAATTAGGCAGACTTGGGTTTGAATCTCAGCCCTGCCACTTGCTGGCTGAGTGATACCGGGCAAGGTACTCACTGAGCCTCAGTTTTACCATCCATTAAATGGGAATGAAAGGAAATCATGAGTATAAAACGTGTAGTTCAGTACCTGGGAGGAAGACAGGTGGGGGTACACCTACCTGTCTTCCTCATGTCGGCTGTATCTCCAGCCTCCTTGATCCAGAGGTCATTCTTTACTGAGCATGTTCGTGACTAAATTCCCGTTTGCGAGTCACGAGTCTGGAATTCCACAGAGACCCAGCAGGACATGAGACCTGCACTTCCCACAAAGCATGATGGGCCGTGCGCCTGCCAGTGAACTTGGCTCTCGTTCCCTCACAGGTCCAAGTGGGTTCCCCTGGGTGACTACATCTCCTCCAACACGGACGAATGCACAGCCACGCTGATGTATGCTGTCAACCTGAAGCAGTCTGGTTCCGTCAACTTCGAGTACTACTACCCAGACTCCAGCATCATCTTCGAGTTTTTTGTAAGCCCCTGGCCATGGGGGAGGCTGGGAGGTAAAGGCTCTCCAAGGCTCAGATTCATTTACAGGATCACAAGCACATTTCCAGTTGGGGATTTTCCACAGTTGTCTTCCCTCTGGAGAGAACTATGGACAAATAGGCTGAGACTTCAAGATGTGGGGAGAAAGGCAGAATTTCGGGGGCTCTGCAGGGGCAGGAGACCCTAGGCATTCCGCCTGCTCAGACATGAAAACAGCATGTAAAGGCTTCTGAGTTATGAGTTATTTTTTCGGTGTTGATGCATTGCCTTTAAAAAAAAATTTTTTGGGGGCGCCTGGGTGGCGCAGTCGGTTAAGCGTCCGACTTCAGCCAGGTCACGATCTCGCGGTCCGTGAGTTCGAGCCCCGCGTCGGGCTCTGGGCTGATGGCTCAGAGCCTGGAGCCTGTTTCCGATTCTGTGTCTCCCTCTCTCTCTGCCCCTCCCCCGTTCATGCTCTGTCTCTCTCTGTCCCAAAAATAAAAAAAAAAAAATTAAAAAAATTTTTTTTTTAATGTTTATTTACTTTTGGGAGAGACAGAGCGTGAGAAGGGGAGGGACAGAGAGAAAGGGAGACACAGAATTGGAAGCAGGCTCCAGGCTCCAAGCTGTCAGCACAGAGCCCGATGCGGGGCTTGAACCACGAACCATGAGACCATGACCTGAGCCAAAGTCAGATGCTTAACCGACTGAGCCACCCAGGCACCGCTGCTTTGACGTTTTGTGTGTATAACTAGCTCTTGCCCTGCTTCAGGACTTGTGTTTTGAGCTCAGTCCCCAAAGGAAACTGGAAACTCTTCCCCCATAAGAAGAGCCCTCTGGAAGGCTGTTGCAGCATGGCGGGGGGGGGGGGGGGTGAAGAACCCATTTTCTTGGAAAGCTTTGACTCTGTCCCCAAACTCTTGCCGCCTCAGGTTCAGAATGACCAGTGCCAGCCCAACGTGGATGACTCCAGGTGGATGAAAACCACAGAGAAAGGGTGGGAATTCCACAGTGTAAGTATCATACCAGCCTTCTTGGAGCCTTTCCTGGGGATACCAGAAAAGGGATCAAGGGCTTTTCTTCCAAGGAAGTTTCCTCCTGGTCTGGGCTTCCCATCCCTCTGTCCCTAGAAGGCAGGGGTCTGACATGATGAGGATGCCATAGTTTCTGTCCTCTTGAGTTGACAGAATAGGGGTGTGGGCCGACTTGCTCCCATGGCTCGACCCCAAGGACCAGCAGCTTCGCAGGGTTAAGGGCCAGGTCTTCTGGGGATACACAGAACCAGAGAAGAGTGAGGGAAGTCCACTCACCCTCCTGTCAGCACCTTCAGGCTCCTCCATGGGTCTTACCTTGGAGATACTCGTGGTATATGTGGGTGAGGGAGAGGCCATGAGGGTTGTAAGAGGAGACTTCAAGGCAGAGAGGAGCTAAGCTGATCTGGGAGGAAGGGCAGAGCTGAGGAAGTTGAGGGAAGGGATCAGAAGAGGTGCCTCCACGCAGACAGTAAGGGGAAGGATCCCCACAAGAGGCTAATCTGATGGATTAGGGATATCCATCTCTGCAGCTAAATTAACTTTCTGTTTGCGGTTTCTAGGTCGAGCTAAACCGAGGCAATAATGTCCTCTATTGGAGAACCACAGCCTTCTCAGTGTGGTCCAAAGTTTCCAAGCCCGTGCTGGTGAGAAACATCGCCATAACAGGTACCAAGGGGGAGTTGGGTCCGGCATCTGCTGCTGATTTCCTAACTCTGTGGTGGCGGGGGGGGGGGGGGGGGCTGGTGAGGGCCGGTCCCCAGGCCTCAGTCTCTAGGCTCAACCGTTGCTTTTCTATGTTGTTCATCCTCCCTAGGGGTGGCCTACACTTCAGAATGCTTCCCCTGCAAACCTGGCACATATGCAGACAAGCAGGGCTCCTCTTTCTGCGAACTTTGCCCAGCCAACTCTTACTCAAATAAGGGAGAGACTTCCTGCCACCAGTGTGACCCTGACAAATACTCAGGTGATATTTCTGAGGGTGGGTAGAGTTTGGTGGAGGTAGGGAGGGGGTGATAACCAACAAACATGAGGAGAAAACAGGAAGGAGAGCATCCTTCTGACCATGCTGAAGACGATGCTTCTTAAACCCTGGTTTCCTGGACACTGGAAGAGCCTTGCTGATCCACACTCCACTGATCACTCTGGAAACAAAAATGAAATCGTCCAACAAGTAATTATTGAGCCCCTACTATGTGCCAGGTCCTAGGTGCTTGGAATACACCAGTGAACAAAATCAACAAAGCTCCCTGTTTTCATGGAATTTGCATTCTGGTGGGGGGGGGGGGTGGGGGAGGCAGACAATAAACAGTAATGATAATAAATATATAATAAATTATAGTACATTAGACAGTAAAACGTGCAGAGGGCTGTGGCAAAAAGAAAAAGCAGTTCAGGGTTACAGGGATTAGGAAAGTTGGAGAAAGGGGTTGCAATCTTTTTATTTTTTTCCTAAGCAGTGAAATTTGTAGACACGAAACCTTATATAAGATTACAGTTGGAGTGCTTGAGTGGCTCAGTCATTTGAGCGTCTGACTCTTGACTTCGGCTCAAGTCATGGTCTCATCGTTCACAGGTTCGAGCCCCGCGTCGGGCTCTGCGCTGACAGTGCAGAGCCTGTTTGGGATTCTCTCTTTCTCCTTCTCTCTGCCCCTCCCCTGCACTCATGCTGTCTCTCTCAAAATAAATAAACATAAAAAAAAATATTATAGTTATAAATAATAGATACTGTAAGTAAAAGGTATATGTTTATATATTTTAATTCATAACAATTATTATCAAAGTTAACTTAGAAGAGCCATGAGGCTGTACTGATGAGCAAAACATTTTGATAGCAAGGGCTAAAGATGGAAGTTACAATCTTTTTACTACTTTTAGCAGCCTGAGCATCCATTGAATTCAAGGGAGGCCTTTTCAGGAAATCCAGGGTTCCTTGGAACATAGTTTAAAAACGAGTGTTCTGAGGGAAAATAAGGGGACAGGTGTAGCAGGCTGTTGCTAGTCTCTGAGTAGCTTCCACAACTTGAGAAACAGAACTGGTCATTTGAGGGAGTCCCAGGGTAGCAGGGCTATGGTGTAAGGTGGGCAGTCTCCCCAGAGGACCCTCTGCTCAGGTACCCCAGGCATTGGCACAGCGGCCAATCTCTAAGACAGGTTCTAAACAAATAAGCTGGGAGGGAGAAGGAGTCCCTTCGCTTTCCCTACAAACACTCATAATTATTCCAGTTTCCTTTTCTTACCCAGACTCACATACACACCCAGCTCAAGGCTCTCTCTCAAGCAGACACTCAAACCTGTCCACAGATACACCCTTCAGCAGGTGTTACACTATGTGTTTGCTCGGCCAAGACGAGCCACTGACCATGTGAACCACTTGTTTTTTACACTATTCCTAAAACGACAGTCCTGTTTATCTACACAGATCTTGCCAAATGAGTATAGTTTTCAGCAAGAACAGGAATGTTGAGATCTTGAGGGATGTTTTTAATCCATAAGTCTAAATTCCTGTTTTTCCGCTTGCATTTCTCATTCTCCTTCCCTGCTCTATCAATGGCAGCCTTTGTTGGTCTTAGTCTCCAGCTGCCTTTCCAGCCCAGCAGCTGTACAAGAGTTTGAATGGCAAGGTGGCTGTAGAGAAACCGCCCGGGAATGTTTTGATCAACTCTGTATGTAAACTGATTGTCATCCAGACAACTGTTACGAAAGTGTTCGGTTGGGAGTCTGAGTTTTTGAACTTTTGCCACCAGGTTCTCAATCCACCTCTTTGACTAGAAAGTGAGTTTTTACAATGACTTGACTCTTCCAGAATACAGGGTCAGTGGGAGGCTGGGGAAATGCAGAGAGAGAGAGAGAGAGAGAGAGAGAGAGAGAGAGAGAGAGAGAGGCGGGGGTGGGGGAGAGATCAGAGCCTATGATGGACTGTGCGTAAAGGGAGGTCAGAAGACCCTGTGAACATTTAGTCATCCATTTACAACTAAGTCCTGAGTGCCGGCCAGGTGCCAGGGCTTGGGCTTGGTGCTAGAGTTGGAGCTGGTGCCTACCCTCTACCTTACGTCGGAAAGTAGGAACGCCGTTATAGGAACACCTGAATTTAGTAACCCCATGGTGCAGTAGCTGCTGGGATAGGAGCTCTGAGTGTAGCACACAGTAGAGGCAAAGAAGAGAACTGGTCAGTCCTTTACTGTGGAGACAGGAAAGGGTTCAGTGGCTGTGGTCTTGAAAGATGAGTTGGTGATTTGATGGATGTTCTAGAAGTGTAGCCAAAGCCAGAAGGCTCAGGGATCTTGAAGAAACTTGGCATGGCAGGAACTGACTTGGAGAGACCTAGCATCCAAGGCCAAGAGGTGGGCAGGCAACAGGCCATCCACCAGCCCTTCTGTGTCATGGCTAAACATTTGAGATTTGATCCTATCAGCAGGGATGGGGTGGGGGGGGGGGCATTAAAGAATTTTAGCTGGGGAGTAACATGATCTGGCTTGTGGTTTTGAAGGACCACTCTAGCTGCCATTTGGAAAATGGATGAGGAATGGAACAACTGGAGGTGGACGCCACAGGCCAGAGATTTTGCAACAGGCATCATTGCCGGTATCCAGGACCTAGACTAGGAGCTGATGGGCCTGTATCTGTTAAGGACAAAGACTTGACTAAACGCATCTTTCTTATAACTAAAATTTGATCATTAAGATGAATTCCTTTGTGTTACATTGAATATTAGGGACTTATTTCCTAGTAGAACAGCTTTGGGTTTAAGAGCATGGACTCCAGAACTAAATTACTAAGGTTCAAATCCCTGCTCCACCACTTACTAGCTCTGTCACCTGGGGCAAGTCCCCTGTCTGTGCCTGAGTTTCCTCATGTATAAAATGGGAGTGGCAATAATCCTATCTACCTCATAGTGTTATTGTGTGGATCATTTGATTACTACAGATAAAGGATTTGGAACAGTGCCCAGTATGTAGTAAGCACGTATTTTATCATAGCTGACCCTTGAACAACGTGGGGACAAGGGGTACCCACCCCCCAGGTAATCAGAAATCCACATGTAACTTTTGAGTCTCCAGAAACTTAACTACTAATGACTGGAAGCCTTACTGCTAGCAAAAACAATTGATCAACACATATTTTGTATGTTTTGTGTATTATATACTGTATTCTTACAATAAAAGAAGCTGGAGGAAAAATGTTATTAAGAAAACCACAAGGAGGGGCGCCTGGGTGGCGCAGTCGGTTAAGCGTCCGACTTCAGCCAGGTCACGATCTCGCGGTCCGTGAGTTCGAGCCCCGCATCAGGCTCTGGGCTGATGGCTCAGAGCCTGGAGCCTGTTTCTGATTCTGTGTCTCCCTCTCTCTCTGTCCCTCCCCCGTTCATGCTGTGTCTCTCTCCGTCCCCAAAATAAATAAACGTTGAAAAAAAAAAATTAAAAAAAAAAAAGAAAACCACAAGGAAATCTACTCCTGAAATCATTGTTGTACCATATGCTAACTAACTTGGATGTAAATTAAAAAATAAATAAAATATTAATAAAAAAAGAAAAAAAAAAGAAAACCACAAGGAAGAGCAAACACGTTTACAATATATATACTGAATATACTGAATATATTCAGTATATATACTGAATATATATATATATATATATGTATATATATATATATATATATATATATATATATATATATATATATGTATAAACCCAGTCTGCATATAAGTGGACCCGCCTGGTTCAAACCTGTGTTGTTCAAGGGTCAACTGTGTTCATTTACGTCAAGGCTAGTCCCAGCTGTCTTCGCTTAATATGAAAGTACTTTTAGCATAGGTAACAACAGTAACACGTCACTTGGATGGTACTTTACAATTTACCAAACATTTTCTCATGTATTACTCATAGCAGAGTGCAGGACTGATCTCCCTGTTTATAAATGAACAAAGGGCAGCACAGAGAATTCGAGAGATTTGCGCAGAGTCTGAAGTGGGGTCTGACCTGGGCCAAGCATTCATTAGATGCTTGAACCTTCAGGGGAAATGTTTTCCTGTGATGCAGTGGATCAGGATGACAAGACCTTGTACTCCTAGAGGTGGGGAGAAGGTCCTGGAAGGAGGTGGGAGGCTCAAAGAGAGAAACTGGAGCCCCTATGATAAACTTTATCTTCTCACAGTTTTGCCCCGGGGCCAATGCTATAGGAATCACTTTTCACTCCCTCACCAACCATCTAGGCCGATCTTTCAAACTTGACTAGTACCCAACTTAAACACTTTGATGAAACCTGAGCTAGGGAAGTAAGGTCGTCTCAGCATTTGGGTTAATCATTTCTTAAAACTACCTTAGCAGTTGTCAGTGTGTAAACAGCTGGACCCTTTTTGCTGAAACCTGGAGCTAGGGCATCAGGTTGAGCAAATATTTGACAAACAGAGAAAGGTCCTTGTGCAGAATGTACTTTCTTCCATGCAACTTGCAATTTGCTAGACCCAATATGCAAGGTCCTGGGAATTGGTGTGTTTTCAGCATCTCCCCCCCAAATTTCTCCTGGCCCAGTTTGTCAAAAGCAGGAGTCCCTGGATCTCTCTGTGCTGAATGAGGCCTTCTGCTTGTTAGCCAAGTCAATGAGCTGAGAAGACTCCAGCTGTCTCTCAGGCAGTATTTCCCTCTTGCCCAGACTAATAAGACGGGGACAGAAGACGTGTGAGAATGCGTGGTTGAGGAAGCTCCCCAGGGCAGGCCAAGGAAGCTGTAACTAGGAGATTCTCTGATCTAGGAACTCATTTGGTGCCTTGGAAAGAAGAAGGGATCAGTTGGGAAATAAGCCTTCACTGGGAAAGAGAGAAAGAAATTCCTCAATCCTTATTTAAAATCCCATGACAGGGGGCGCCTGGGTGGCGCAGTCGGTTAAGCGTCCGACTTCAGCCAGGTCACGATCTCGCGGTCCGTGAGTTCGAGCCCCGCGTCGGGCTCTGGGCTGATGGCTCAGAGCCTGGAGCCTGTTTCCGATTCTGTGTCTCCCTGTCTCTCTGCCCTTCCCCCGTTCATGCTCTGTCTCTCTCTGTCCCAAAAATAAATAAACGTTGAAAAAAAAAAAAAAATCCCATGACAGTTACCAGATAGAAATCATTCACACAAACCCAGGTAATAATAGTTACTAGCATTTAGTGAGTCCCTACTTATGATGTGCCAGGGATGTGCTGGCTCCAGTGAGGTGGATATTATTATTTCTGCTCTACAGATGAGAGCACTAAGCCTCAGGTTCAGTAACTTGCCTGAAGTGACACAGCTGGTAAATGAAGCAGGATCTGGGGTGCCTGGGTGGCTCAGTAGGTTACGCGTCTGACTTCAGCTCAGGTCATGATCTCAGGGTTTGTGGGTTCGAGCCCCGCATCAGGCACTGTGCTGACCGCTCAGAGCCTGGAGCCCGCTTTGGATCTGTGTCTCCGGCTCTCTTTGCCCCTCCCCCTCTCATGCCATGTCTCTCTCTTTCTCTCTCTCTCAAAAATAAATAAACATTTAAAAAAAAATTTTTTTTAAAGAAATAAAGCAGGATCCAAACCCAGTTCTGTCTAACTTAAAATCTCAGTCCACTCTATCACACAGCCTGTCAGATAACATATAGAGTGAGGAGGTCTCGCTTGTATTAAATGTTTACCTGCAGGTGACAACAATAGTCACTGTAGAAATGATGGAGACAGGTGTAGTGGTAGTATTGTACTGGCACTCTATAAAGCCATGACTTTTATTTTGGGGAAGTGAAGTCCCTGGAAATTTTTAAAAATTTATTTTCAAAAGTTATGTATATTTTTCTGGATAGAAGAAACAGGTCTTTTTGCAAATTCTCAACATGTTTGTAATTCAGAAAAGGTGAAATTCATTGTTTCAAAGAGGGATACACCGAAATAGTTCTTGCTATCGAGGCACTCATAGGGTTAAAGCAAACTGACATACAGAGAGTAGAATAAATAAAATGATAGTTAAGACGGTTTTTATTAGGAACAGGTCAGGGTTAGAGATGGCACCAGGATGTTTGGGGGTAGGGAAAGTGGAAAGAGCTCTATATCTTTTTTTTTTTTAATGTTTATTTATATTTGAGAAAGAGAGAGAGTGAGCGCAAGCAGGGCAGGGGCAGAGAACGAGACAGAGACAGAATCTGAGGAAGGCTCCAGGCTCTGAACTGTCAGCACAGAGCCCGACGTGGGTCTTGAACTCAGGAACCGTGAGACGATGACCTGAGCTGAAGTCAGATGCTTAACTGACTGAACCACCCAGGCACCCCAAGAGCTCCATGTCTTAGGTGGAGTCAGAGGAAATTATCAGCTCATTTGTGTAGGATGGTTGCATGGAAAAGGGAAAACAGGATGCAGGTTTCAGGAACTTACGTTAATGGTGGTTAATCCGTAAGATGCTCTTTCCAGCTAGTCGCCCTCCTCACTGGTCCCCTGGCCGGTCCCCTTCTCTCTGCCCCTCCCCACCGTGTGGGCCCAGTGGCTTCTCATAGCACTAGGGAGAGGTGCAAAGGGGGTATCTGAGCAGGGCTTTAGGGACCGGAAGTGAAACAAAGGGAAGGGTGGGTATGCAGGGTGTTCTACTCCCGTCAGTACCTGTGTTGTGCTATACCCCTGGGTCTTAGAGGTCACAGGTCATGAGCAAGTGGGCAAGAGCTCTGCTTTCTTATATAACTTCAACTATTTGTCCTTACTTTTCCAACTTAGAAAAAGGATCTTCTTCCTGCAAAGTACGCCCAGCCTGCACAGACAAAGACTACTTCTACACTCACACAGCCTGTGATGCCAACGGAGAGGTGGGTAGCGTAATCTTGGAGCCCCTTTGTCCCAGATAGTTCCTTTGCCTGCTCCTTGGGCTTTACCACATTTGGAGTTCCAGAGGTCAGCGAAGCTGGCACCAGAGAAAACCCCACAGACCTCCGCAGTGACCCTGGGGCCAAGGGGGGAAGCAAAACAAGACGGCCTCATTCATTTTCAGATCAGAGACTCGTTTTTGCCCCATTTGTTCCGCTCCTTAGTTACATGTGCTCTGTTGCAAAAAAGCCATTTCATTTTCTTTTGTTTGCTTTCTTCCATTTGCTTATTAGCCCCTCTGGGCAATGACTGCCTGTCCATGCACACTTATTTCCTCATGGAACTCATCAGACTTGTCCCCTTGGTGCTGCTTTTGTGGGCTGGCAAAGGGAATTGATTCCTACTTCCTGGCTCACTGGAGAATGGCCTGACTGTTCAGTCTTTGCTGGTTCCCTCTTTCCCCCAGGCTTTCTGCCTCAGAAAGACTTTCCTTTGTAGTCTGCATCGCCACTGAGTCAGCAGCCGTGTTTTGAGTATTAATGCAGTGCCAGGCTTGGTGCTCAAGTTGGGGACTCTGCGGTGACAGAAGTGCCTGCCCTCGGGGAGCTCACAGTCCTAAGAAAGAGGGTGAGGGAGGAGAACAGGGCCTGACCAAAGCAAGAAGAAAGATGCGCAGGGCCCTGGGAGAAACCGGGAGAGGAGTGACCAGGACTTGGGGGTCCAGGAAGGCCTTTCAGCGGTCATATGTTCATTTCAACAGTCAGTCATGGTGCCAAGCACTCCGTATACAACAGTCAACCAAACAGAGGGAACATCTACTCTTATGGAACTTAATTCTTGCTGGGGCACAAGTGGAGAGAGAGAGAGACAACAGATGAACAACAAATTAGACTATATCAGTAAGTGGAGGGAAAAAAAATAAAAGATTAGGAGACAGAGAATGACAGAGGGTGGAGATACTATTTTAGAGAGGGTCGGGATGACATTTGAGGAGGTGACATTTGAACAGAGACCTGAGTGAGATGAGTGGGGGCCCCAGCGCTTTCCAGGCAGAGGGCACAGCAGGTGTGGAGGTCCTAAGACGATTTGTCTTAGATTAGACGTTCTAGATGAGTTGTCTGTATCTGTATCCCTAAACCACAGCCTCTCAGGTAGAGAGAATGAGAAGTTGGGAAATCTGCATTCAGCATTAAGCATGTGCATGGCTCTTATGGTGCATAGGTGTTTGCCGGCTGGATGGCTGGATAGATTCTCCTTTTGCCAAATAAGCACGGGATAAAGTCTGGTCCTTAGCAGTGGCTGTTTTTCATAATCATCTCCTACTCTCCACCCTCCCCCACCCCTTTCTTCATGTTTGGAGCATCATTCCCTTGCCCAACAGCCAAGGGAGAATGGCTGCACATATCATCAGTTGTACCTTACATTCAGTTCTGCAGTGTTTGGGGTTCTGTATGACCTTGAAAAAATTATTTTCATTTTATTGGCATCAGTTGACTCACTAATTAAATGAGGACACTTAATCCTGCTCCTCTTCTCCCCGCTTGGCATAACATATGACTGAATGTGGCTCTTTGCTTCCTTCTGCCCCAGTCTCTCCCCTCCCAGGCCCAGGCCAAGGCCCTCTAAATCTGTAGTGAGCTCTGCTGCCTGCCAGCCTGGCTGTCTGCCCTTGCCTTTGGATGCTCAGTAGGGCCAGAACCAGTGCTCCGCCTTAGCAGCCCAGCTAAGGCTCAGGGGAGGAGCCCTGAAGCGTGAGTGCACACGAACATGGGTTCATCAGGAATGCTTTACAGAACTCTTGTGATTTGTGCCTCATGCCCACACTGGTTCTGCTGAGTCTCATGATTTCACTTTGCCTTCTAAACTGTATTTTTAAAAATATTTTTTAGAGTTTATTTATTTTGAGAGAGGGAAAGAGAGAGCACATGCGGGGGAAGGGCAGAGAGAAGGAGAGACAGAATCCCAAGCAGACTCTGTGCTATCATCCCAGAGCCCTACGTGGGGCTCCAACTCATGAGATCATGACCTGAGCTGAGACCAAGAGTCGGACACGTAACCCACTGTGCCACCCAGGTGCCCCTAAACTGTATTTAAAAAAAATTTTTTTTTAACATTTATTTATTTTTGAGACAGAGAGACAGAGCATGAACGGGGGAGGGTCAGAGAGAGAGGGAAACACAGAATCTGGAACAGGCTCCAGGCTCTGAGCTGTCAGCACAGAGCCCAACATGGGGCTCGAACCCACGGACCGTGAGATCATGACCTGAGCCAAAGTCGGACGCCCAACCGACTGAGCCACCCAGGTGCCCCTAAACTGTATTTTTATTTATTTATTTATTTATTTATTTATTTATTTTTTAAATTTATTTTTATTTATTTTTTTTTTCAACGTTTATTTATTTTTGGGACAGAGAGAGACAGAGCATGAACAGGGAAGGGGCAGAGAGAGAGGGAGACACAGAATCGGAAACAGGCTCCAGGCTCTGAGCCATCAGCCCAGAGCCCGACGCAGGGCTCAAACTCACAGACCGCGAGATCGTGACCTGGCTGAAGTCGGACGCTTAACCGACTGCGCCACCCAGGCGCCTAAACTGTATTTTTAAATCAAGGGCTGTAACTCGTAACTCGAGCCGACTCGCATGATTGCCCTGGTGACCTTTGCCGTGCCTCGGCGGTTTCTCAGGGACTAGATTGGCCAATTCACTGGGGCTGCTGCATGTGCTGCTCTAAGGGATGGCCCAAGTCAGTCTTCCTGCTCCCCAGACCCTTCTCTCCATGAGACTCAAGGGGACAGGCTGAGAGCGCCTAGGTTAGAGCACAAGCTGAGGGCTCTGGCCATTAGCTGCTCTTCCAAGGGAGGAATCTCTTCACAGCTGAGCTGAGCAGGGAGAGGAGGAGCTCTAGCACTCACTGTCAGCAAAGACAGCACAGGTTCCTTTTAAGATTTGTCACTTCTTATCCTGAATAGAATGGAAAGATGCCTTATTCATCCACCTTTTCACATATATGGTAGTGCTGCACAGATTATCACATCAGCGTAATCCAAAAAGAAGTACTTTTTGTCTCTGACTCAGCCCAAGGACCACATAGGAGGCTTGGAGCTGCTGAACCAGGAGCCTCCTGTAGGTCAACCCCTCTTCTGTATAGATGCCTCCATCAGAAGAGTAGGGATGGCCCTAGTGAATGACAGATACAATGCTTCCCTTCCCCACTGATGTGATAGCTGACCATTCCTCTTCCCTCCTCCCCAGCTTTATGGAGATGTAATTGACATATAACATTGTGTAAGCTTAAGGTGTACAGTGTGTTGATTTGATGTATTTGTATATTGCAAGATGATGACCACCATAGCATTAATTAATACCTCCACTATATCACTTAATTACCCTTTTTATTTTTGCAGTGAGAACATTTAAGATCTACTCCCTTGGCGACTCTCAAGTATATACAGAAATACAGTACTACTAACTGTAACCACCTTGATGCACCTTAGATCCCCAGAACTTATTGGTCTTATAACTACAAGTTTATACCCTTTGGCCAACATTGTCCCTTCTGCCTTGATGTCTCAGAGAACACAGTAGCCATAGACTGTTATTATGTGATTGTTGCCCTTGCTAGATGGTGAGCACCTTAAGGGCAGGGGGCCATGTCTCATTCATCTCTGAGCCACCAGGTCTGGCACACAGATGTATTAGGCTTTCTAAAATGTCTATTGAGTAAATGAAAAGGCAAAGAAAATACTTGGAAGACAAATTGGGACACGCCTTTCTATGTTTTGGGGTTTTCATCAGCTACTTTTCCCGTGACCTTAGTAGTGATAAGATTCTACATTGGAATCAGAGCTTTCTCTGGAGACAGCTGGTCCTCCCATGACCATTCTGTCACACAAGTCCTCATTAAGTATTTCCCTCTTCATCCAGTCAACATTCAGCAAATATTTGTCGAGCACAACCATGTGCCAGGCTCTGGGCTAGGGTCATGGGAGGCACTGGTAACCAAAACAAGTTCCCCACCCTGGTGGAACTTTCGTTATAGCCCAGAGTCCTCCCACCTCACCCCATTCTCGAGATAAATTCCTAAAGATGTGCCAAATGCCACACAGGCTGAGCTTTCTTAATCCATTTCTGCAGACACAGCTCATGTACAAATGGGCCCAGCCAAAAATCTGTGGTGAAGATCTCAAGGGGGCCGTGAAACTGCCCGCTTCTGGCGTGAAGACCCGCTGCCCACCCTGCAACCCAGGCTTTTCCAAAACCAACAACAGCTCCTGCGAGCCCTGCCCTTATGGCTCTTACTCCAACGGCTCTGGTAACCTCTTTATCTGCATTCTACCCATTCCCACATCACCCACATGGGTGGTCAGCTGAATGTGCATTCTGTCCTTCCAAGGACGCAGTAAGGACTGGGCCACTCTGTGGACTAAGTTCAGGAGAAGAGAGGGCAGGGTGGGACCTGTCTGCAGGTCAGAGTCATATTGAGAACTGCCTGCCTTCCTCCCTATTCCAACTGCGAATGTGACTCGGGCTTGAAGTACCCAGTCCTCACCACAGAGACTGCTAGCATGCAGCAGGGATGCTAACCAGAAGGTCTGGGAAGCTGGGATGGCCAGCTTGACACAATCAGAGCCATAAGCCATGCTGCAGAAAGGAGTTGGGAGGATTTGTGTACCTATTCATGTAAATGCATTTACTGATAATAATGTGACAAATAATATGAACTACATGCATCAGACTAGGAGACACATTTAAGTCTCAAAATGAAGAATTGGTGAGCAAGTAGGACAGCTGGAGTTTTGGAATTCAGGGTCAGAGTTTATGTCCTGAGTTTGTTAAATTCATTGTCAGAATGTTTTTGAGTCAACTCGATATAACCGTGCTATGGTGCTCAGCATCACCCTCCTTTGGCTGCCACTTAATCTGTGTGACAGCAGCTCTGGTCAGGGTGGCCGCGGCCTCCCCGCTGAAGGTGTGGATCTTGTGGTTACCCCAGATTGTACCCACTGCCCAGCCGGGACTGAGCCTGCTGTGGGATTCGAATACAAATGGTGGAACACGTTGCCTTCAAACATGGAAACCACCGTTCTCAGTGGGATCAACTTTGAGTACAAGGGCATGACCGGTAAGTGCGTCCCCACTTACTGTGAGCTGTCAGCTCCCTGCTCGCCCTACAGGGGCTCCTCCACTTCACATTTCTTCATAATAGTGATGTCTACAACGAAATGAGCTAATCATGCCATGCATTCTCTCTAAAGTTCCACTCCTTGCGGACATTTATCCTCCAAAACTTAGTTTTAGAGACAAAGCCAGAACTAGAAGCAAGGTGCACACTCCAAAGAGCTTGCTCTGAGAGTTTCAGAGGCTTTGACCCAAGTAGCAGGATAAATAACATGACTTGGTTGGGCTAGTGGTTCTGGATGCCTCAAAGGACAGTGTTCTCTCAGCATGTCATCTGGGTATACGCTTGGCCTTCATCTGAGACCACTGGGGTGTTAACTCTCCCCTCTCTTTTTCCAGGCTGGGAGGTGGCTGGTGATCACATTTATACAGCAGTTGGAGCTTCAGACAATGACTTCATGATTCTCACTTTGGTTGTGCCAGGATTCAGGTGAGGAATACAAAACCCAGGGGAATCCCACACCACCTTGGCCACAATCAAGTCCCACATAGCTTAGAAGGTTGTAGAGGAGAGGGCTTCTGGCATGCAGAAGTATGAGTTCAGAATAGAGGAGAGCAATGGTAATGGTCTGACAAAGATAATCTGAATGCTAATATGGCTTCTTAGTTGCTGCCCATGCTGGCGGACCTACAGGTCGCGTTCCCTCTCATCTGGCTTCTCTCATCTATTGGCCACATGCTACTCAAATTCTTCCTCCTGGGGGCACATGGATGGCTCAGTTGGTTAAGCATCCAACTCTTGGTTTCGGCTCAGGTCATGATCTCATGGTTGGTGGGTTCAGGCACCACATGGGGCTCTGTGCTGTCAGAGCAGAGCCTGGTTGGGGTGCTCTTTCCTCTCTCTCTCTGCCCCTCCCCCACCGCACATGTGCGCACACACACTCTCTCTCTCAAAATAAATAATTAAAAATAAATTTGTCCTCCTCATGGCATCTAGATAAAATGTTACCAAAAACAAAACAAAACAAAACAAATCAAAAAACCAAAAACCCTTTTAAAAAGGAGAGCCAGAAATACCCCTAGACAGTTCATCTTTATTTGGGGTAAGAAGACTGAGATGGATTGTTCTCATTGTCATATTGATCCCCATATCTCAAGAAGACCTAGGACATTAAGCAATTTGTTTGCCATTAAAAAAAAAAAAAATACTACAGGCAGTGTGGTACAGTGGAAAGAACAGTAGGCTGAAGACAGGACACTTGAACTTTGCCAATTATTGGCTTTGTGAACTTGGAAAAGTCACCATACTCCCCCTATAGGCTTCAAACTCCTCATCTGTAAAACAAGTCACATTCTGTGACTTTGGACTAACTCAGGTTGAGATGATTCTTCCAGCCCAGTGGTTGGCACAACGGTATAGACGGGAGCTGGGACTGATGGTACTTAGAATACAAGCAAATGGCCAAAGCCAAAAGAAAAGCCATAAAAGGATTTCCAAAGCCAAAGTGAATTCTTGTACCCATATGTGCTTTCAGGATAGGGTGGGGGGGACCACTGAAGAGGTTCCCTATTTCCAGTCTGTCTTCTCCACTACCTTCTTCAAACTCCCTCCTTTCCATCCCTGGCACAGTGCTCAGCCCACAGTGGTTGCTCAAAAGGTATTCATTTCCTTTCCCTTAATTTACACTACTCAGAGATGAGCAGTTATATCCCATTTGCAAGGTGAGCAAAATGTTTAGGCTTTTGGGGGGGATAACATTCCTAAAAGTACGTATCAATTTTCAAATCTGATTGCTATGGTAAAGTCCTTCCTCAAATCACCCACTCACCACCACCCCTTACCTGCCCCCTTGGGCATGGATCTCTTTCCCAAAATAAGGACCAGACTAAAAACTTGGCTTGAAGAGATGATAAATTGAAATATCTGCTCATTTGACCCAGGAAAAGCTCCCACCACCCCAGAGAATGAGCTGCTAAGTGAATGTAGGTAATTTACATCTTATGATGGTGGAGCTTCTCAAACCTTAATGTGCTTATGCATCACCTAGGAATCCTGTTAGTGTGCAGATTCTGATTCAGTGGGTCTGGGGAGAGGCCTGAGGTTCTGTGCATCTAATAAACTCGGGTTAGGGTGATGCTGCTGGTCTGGGGACCCCACTCTGCTAGTGAGGTTATATAGCATTTTACTAAGCACTCGTACATCTGGTATGCCTTTGGATCTCACCACAATGATGGAAGGTAAATAAGAAAGATATTATCACCTTCATTCTACAGATGAGAAAACTATAATTTGGCTAGGACAAGGTCACATAGCTAGGTGGCAGAATTGGACTTAATCCATGCTGTTTCCAACATACTCAGAACTTAATCCTGTCCCCCCAGCAGACCCTTTGCTGCTGTCTGGGCTCTTCAATAAGCATTGCCTGACCTCTGGAATTGACTTTTAATTTCTGCGCCATAGACCTCCACAGTCAGTGATGGCAGACACAGAGAATAAAGAGGTGGCCAGGATCACATTTGTCTTTGAGACCATCTGTTCTGTGAACTGTGAGCTCTACTTCATGGTGGTATGTTTCCCTTTCCTTGTCTGCTATGGGGCTTCCAGGGACTATGGGGAGGGTTGCCCCCCCCTGCCCCATTGGCACATGAACATAACTGACAACCTGCTTATAGTGACTTCACAGAGGAAGGGCCTGGACTGTCCATCAGGAACTTAACAGTTTAACATGGGTCTGACCAACTGTAATGGGCCCTGGGATGGCAGCAGCATGGGTGCCCTGCCCCTCACCAGCCACCCAGCAATTGTACTGTCTTCACTTGTCTGTCTTGGGTTCAGGGTGTGAATTCTAGGACCAACACCCCCGTAGAGACATGGAAAGGTTCCAAGGGCAAACAATCCTACACCTATATCATCGAGGAGAATGCTACTATGAGCTTCACCTGGGCCTTCCAGAGGACTACTTTTCATGAGACTGTAAGCTCCTCCCCTTCCGCAGACCCCTGGCTCCCAGGAGACACCTCTGAGTCAGGATGATCCCTGGCAGTAGCTTAAGTATGAGTGTGAGGTTCAGAATCCAAGGGTTAGAAGGATCTTAAGGAGTCCAGCAGGGAACTGCCTACTCCAGCCCCTGAGAAGCACCCAGCCTTGTCCAAATGACTTCCAGGGAAGATGACACTCTAAGTACTAATACTTTTTTCCCCTTTCACAAGGAAAAGACCTGCTTTTTTTCATATAACCTTATCTACTGCATATTTCCCCCATGGCACTTAATATTTTTATACAACATTTAGAGTGGGTTAGTCTTGGTTTAATGTGACACAAAATGTACATAAAGAGCTACTATTTAGTGAGAAAAAAAAAAAAAAAAAAAGGATTCTTCCAAGACTTTTCTCAAGTATTACAAGGTAAAAGAGGGTTAAGTAGTAATTTGCTATTTCTAGAGGACTCAATTGCTGCTGGTGTCTCAGGCCTCTGCCCTCTTTCCTCTTGTTTCCAGGGCAGGAAGTATACCAATGACGTCGCCAAGATCTACTCCATCAATGTCACCAACGTCATGGATGGGGTGGCCTCGTACTGCCGTCCCTGTGCCCTGGAAGCCTCTGACATGGGCTCCTCCTGCACCGCTTGTCCTGCTGGCTACTACATTGATCGGGATTCAGGAACCTGCCACTCCTGCCCCCCTAACACAATCCTGAAAGCCCACCAGCCTTATGGCATCCAGGCCTGCATGCCCTGTGGTCCAGGGACCAAGAGCAACAAGGTGCCAGCAATGTGTCATGCATCCTAACCTTGGCCCTCTGGATGAACCACCTCAGAGGGTTCCAGGACCTGGGTGGGATTTTTGAGGGGCTGATACCCAAGCATTCCCTGTAGCTTACTCCCAGGTTAAGTCCTTGAGGACACCCACCCAGACTGTGACCATGGACGGCAAGTTCTTAGCTGTAGACATTGGTTTTCAGGGTCTAGGCCTCAGTCAAGGACAAGTCTCATCTTCAAGAGATGGGTTAGGGAGATCTGTGACTGTCTGGTCCAGAGGGTTATTTGGAATCTCTGCAGAGACTTAAAGGAAAGGAATAGGAGCTTGGGTTCACATTCAGCCTACTTCAATCCAGACAATTGTCATGGGTATTTGCCCTGAGTCCTTTGGGAAGGCAACCCACCTTTGCTGGGACATGCAGTTAATTGGCATTGCTCTCTTTTATCCTAGAGATTTCTTCTAAAGTAGAAAAGCAGTGCTGTTGCCCCCATATACTTTCTAAAGTTAAGAAAGTTCTGTGACAGAAAGCTCTTAGGTGTTCATTAATGCTTTTAAATGAATTTGTATTTTATTGATCACAACCACACAAACACACAAACATCTGTAAGGCATTGTTTATGCAGCCCATGAATGCTGCTCAGTTTAGCTGTGCAGTAAAAAGCCACAATTCTGCAGATCCCAGACAACCTCTTTTGAGCACCCTAGACTTTTGCCACTAACTTCCTCCCCTGGGGCTCCCTCTGCCGTTGTGGGAGGGAGTGGCAGTTGCATGTGGCTGCTGCTGAACAGGGACCCTAAAACAGAGCAAGGCGGGGGGTGGTTATGGGAAATAAGTCCACTTTTGAAGCTCAGTGTCCTGCAGAGAACCTGGGAGAGAGGAGGCAGGGTTCAGTGAGTTTTAAATGGGGAGGGAGCAAGGCTTGTATTTCCTCCTGTGCCATCCTGAACACCCTTCTTCCAGTTAGCAATTCTTGTCTTCTGCTTAAAAGCAAGAAGGGCTACCTTGTGTATTGAGAGAGTTCTATATTCAGGCTGAGGGACAAGGCTATAAAAATCTGACCAAATTCCTTACTGGAAAACAGTAGATTTGCGTTTGTACATCATATATGTGCTAATAATTGAACTGTGAGATGCACATGACCCCCACTAGCCCATTTGCCTTGTTTTAATGTCCACTCAATCTGTACGTCCGCTTCTTTCACCCCTGGGCTGGACCAGGCTGGGGACGATAGCCACCCCTCTCCACTACAGTCTCCTCCAAGTGCTGCCCACGCAGCGGGCCTGACGGACCCTTTCCCCTCAGATCCACTCTCTGTGCTACAATGACTGCACCTTCTCGATCAGCACTCCGACCAGGGTTTTGGACTACAACTTCCTGGCTTTGGCAAAAACCGTCTCTCTGGCTGGAGGGCCAAGCTTCACTTCCAAAGGGCTGAAATACTTCCATCACTTTACCCTCAGTCTGTGTGGAAACCAGGTAAGGTGTACGCGAGCTGATGGCGTCATATTGAAAGAGGACACCAGTGGGTCAGAGCCAGAGATGACACAGGAGCAAAGCCAAAAAAAAAACAAAACAAAAAACAGGCATCAGGCGGTTTGGGAAACTGAAAGGTTTCTAAGTGATTATTATTCTCCCTCAGGACCTTTTCCTATAAAATCAGATGTTTGGTTTGTAAACATTTAGGAAAATAAAGGTGTTCAAGATAAGATGTTCATTTACTCCTACCTGACTTCTATTCTTTCAAAATGAATATGTAAAAACAATGCAGAATGAAGATTCTGTTCCCTTTAAAAAGCAGTCTTCACTAATCATGGAACTTGTTATTTGTTTTCTTCCCCCCCCCCCCTTTTTTTAAATTTAAATTTTAGTTAGTTAACATACAGTGCAACATTGATTTCAGGAGTAGAATTCAGTGATTCATCACTTACATACAACACCCAGTGCTCATCACAAGTGCCCTCCTTAGTACCCATCACCCATCTGGCCCATCCCCCACCTACCTCCAGCTGTCAACCCATAGTTTGTTCTCTATCATTTAAAATATCCCTTACAGGGGCGCCTGGGTGGCTCAGTCTGTTGAGCATCCAGTTTCGGCTCAGGTCACGATCTCACAGTTTGTGAGTTTGAGCCCCGGTCAGGCTCTGTGCTGACAGCTTGGAGCATGGAGCCTGGAGCCTACTTCAGATTTTGTGTCTCTGTGTCTCTCTACCCCTCCCCCACTTGTGCTCTGTCTCTGTCAAAAGTAAATAAAATGTAAAAAAAAAAATTTTTTTTTAAATCCCTTATGGTTTGTTTCCCTCTCTTCTCTTCCCTCCCCTTCCCATACGGTCATCTGTTTTGTTTCTTAAATTCCATCATATGGTGAAATCATATGGTATTAGTCTTTCTCTGATTGACTTATTTTGCTTAGCATGATACATTCTAGCTCCATCCACATCACTGCAAATGGCAAGATTTCATTCTTTTTGATGGCTGAGTAATATTCCATTGTATATATACCACATTTTTATTCATTTGTCAATCGATGGACATTTGGGTTCTCTCCACAGTTTGGCTATTGTTGATAATGCTGCTAAATTGTCAATAGTTTGAATCTGTATTTTTGTATCCTTTGGATAAATACCTAACAGTGCAATTGCTGGGTCATAGGATAGTTCTATTTTTAGTTTCTTGAGGAACCTCCATACTATTCTCCAGAGTGGCTGCGCCAGTTTGCATTCCCACTAACAGTGCCAGAGGCTTCCCTGTTATTTGTTTTCTAAAGGCTGGATAAAATAAACTGTTTGTAGTTCATCCCTGTGAACCTTTGCTGACAGTATAAAAGAAAGTAATGTGAAAGGCTTTACAGGATATTAAAAGAATGTTATGTTCAGCCATTTCATGCTGCTGCAAATATTTTGGATCAAAAATTCAAAGGCAGAAATTAAAGGGCAATCACACCACTACTGCACTTAACTAAATCACAAACAAGGCAGGATTCATAGTTGGAGAGTTATTAGTTTCAAATGTTACAAAATAAAGAGCATCTTGAGCCTTTAGTCTGTGACCCTGTGAGCAGTGAGGCCTTTACACAGCACAGCTTTTACCACCTTCTTTAGCGTGCAAAAAAAGTTTGACTTGTGTTTATGTAGACAACAGGCCAAGAAATAAACTAATCAATATTCTATGGCAATTATGTCTTAATAAAAGGAAGGAAGGAAGGAAGGAAGGAAGGAAGGAAGGAAGGAAGGAAAGAACTAATCTATGGAAAGTTCGAGATACATGTCTCTATCTTGTCTTTCAAAGTCTTTGAAGAAGTTAAAATGAAGCTTCCACAGTGAGTTAGTGATAACTCAGGAATTGAGACTGATTAAAGGAAGACCATGTAGTAAAAGTTTCATTCAGTGAGCTGGAAGGGCGATGAAGATGTGGAGTTTGGAGAGATTGCCTTCTTTTCTTTGCTCCTTTTATCTTTTCAGAAATGCTTACTGTGTACTGTCACACGACAGACTGGCACTTCAAAGACAAAATAACTCTTTATTTTACCATAAGGTACAGATTTCTTTCTGTTCTCATGTTCCTTATTTCTTACACTCTAAAAAATAAACTAAGAACCACCAGATTTAGCAACTGACATTGCTTAATTTTTAACAAAACTTAGAATATTGAAAATCCTACATTGTAAATGCTTAATACACTTACATTTTTAAAACTTTTATTAAGTTCTATTTATTTTAATTTTTTAATGTTTATTTACTTTGAGAGAGAGAGAGAGGCAGAGAAGCACAGAGACAGAGAGACAGAGTGCAAGCAGGGGAGGGGCAGAGAGGGAGAGAGACACAGAATGTGAAGCAGGCTCCAGGCTCCGAGCTGTCAGCACAGAGCCCAATGCGGGGCTTGATCTCACAAACCGTGAGATCATGACCTGAGCCAAAGTTGGACACTCAACCGACTGAGCCACCCAGGCGCCCCAGAAAAAAATTTTATTAAGTTTAAAATTTTAATCCTGGTATAGTTAAAATACAGTGTTATATTAGTGTCAGGTATATAATACAGTGATTCAACACTTCCATATATCACTCTGTGCTCATCGTGATAAGTGTGCTCCTTAATCCCCATCACCTATTTACCCCATCCCCCCACCCACCTCCTCTCTGATAAAACACCAGTTTGTTCTCTATAGTTAAGAGTCTGTTTCTTGGTTTGCCTCTCTCTTTTTCCCCTCTTTGTTCATTTCCTTTGTTTCTTAAATTCCACATATGAGTGAAATCATGGGTATTCATCTTTCTCTGTCTGACTTATTTCATTTAGCATTATACTCTCTAGCTCCAACCATGTTGTGGCAAAAGGCAAAATTTCATTCTTTTTTATGGCCAAACAATATTCCATTGTGTGTATATACCACATCTTCTTTATCCATTAATATATCGATGGACACTTGGGCTGCTTCAATAATTTGGCTATTGTAAATCATGCTGCAATAAACTTAGGGGTGCAGGGGCACCTGGGTTGCTCAGTCAGTTTAGTATCCAACTCTTGATTTTGGCTCAAGTCATGATCTCACAGTCGTGAGATCGAGCCCCACGTTGGGCTCCATGCTGGGCATGGAGCCTACTTAGGATATTCTGTCTCTCTCTCTCTCTGTCTGTCTCTCTCTCCCCCCCCCCCCACCTTCCTCTGCTGCTCCCCAACTCAAGCTCTCATTGTCTCTCTCTCAAAATAAATAAATATAATTTTTTAAAAAAATTTTGAAAAGATGATTTTAATTTTTTTAAATGTTTATTTTTGAGAGAGAGAGACAGAGTGTGAGCAGGGGAGGGGCAGAGAGAGAGAGGGCGACACAAAATCTGAAACAGCCTCCAGGCTCTGAGCTGTCAGCACAGAGCCCAATGCGGGACTCGAACCCATGAACTGTTAGATCATGAGCTGAGCCAAAGTCAGATGCCTAACCGACTGAGCCACCCAGGCGCCCCACAAATGATTTTATATTAGCAGATAAGTTATATATTGATATTCCACAAATTTAACATTTTTTCAAGAACAATATCTCAGTATTTCCTCTACTATAAAATCTCCAGGAGGAAGGAGTCTTATGCCTACCATCTTCCAGAGTTCTCTACAGTGAGACTTGTTATGGAATGTTTCTTTCTTGGCATGTTCTCTATATAAACACAAACTTTCTTCTCTTGATACATTTTTTAAAATGGAATAGGTTCTAATTATTTCCCAGATGTCCTACCTCAAGGCAGGGAGGCAGTTACTTATGGGGTCTGTTTCAACTGCTGGGAATCTCTGTCTGGAAAGTGCTCCCAAGACAAGCACAGTGGAATCAGAGCACTAAGGGAGACACAGAGAGGGAATGTTCAAAAATTTCAGGAAACCAGTCATATATTTCAGCAGCTATCTAGAAAACTGGCCAGGGTAAGGTGGGCTGGTAGATTAGAGCTCCAGATTGTTTGCCACCATCACGACACCACTTATACAAGGTTCCCACGTGATTGCAAGGAAACAAAAAGGCTTGCGACCCCTGGGCCAGGCTTCCAGAAACTAGGACACCTAGACCTTATTTTTAGCATTAAAAAAAAAAAAGTCTGTTTTATAATTAGATCTGGGATGAATCATTCCACTGCAACATACCATCGGAAGGCTGAAATTTCAGATGTGAAAGAGCTGTGCCCTCCTTCCTTTTGGGAGTTCTATGACCATTCACTGCTCCCCACTTCATCCTCTCTGTGTCTGCCAACCCAGGGTAAGAAAATGTCCGTGTGTGCTGACAATGTCACTGACCTCCGGATTCCTGAGGGTGAGTCGGGTTTCTCCAAATCCATCACCGCCTACATCTGCCAGGCGGTCATCATCCCCCCGGAGGTGACAGGCTACAAGGCTGGAGTATCCTCGCAGCCTGTCAGCCTGGCTGACCGACTTATCGGTGAGTAAATCAGCCGCTGCAACCTGTTTGGGCTTGTATATGTGTAAGAGAGAGTGAGGCTACCAGGCTCTGAGGTGAAAAGGCCCCAGATGAGGGACCCAACCTCCTGACCTTTGTTTTCCATTCCATCCTGGGATGCCACGTGCCCCCTGGGGCTTCTGACAAACCTTGGTTCACCCTTTCATGAGCCACTCTGGGGTGTGATGAGATGGAGGAAGGTTGGATGTTGACAGGTATTGAAAGAATTGAAGTGGTTGCCGGCTCATGCTACTAGTGACAACTAATTAGGAGCTCTAATTTGGCAGGGGTGACAACAGATATGACTCTGGATGGAATCACCTCCCCAGCCGAACTTTTCCACCCGGAGTCCTTGGGAATACCGGACGTGATCTTCTTTTATAGGTGACGATGAGAGACCAGTCTGTACAAGGGAAACCTAGGCCCCTCCACAATTTCTGGTGCATCCCTCTCTCCAGCCACCTACTTATCAAGCCAGAACATACCCGATGTCTAGCAGAAGCACCCAGCAGTGACAGCTACAGGCTGGGAGTCCACTGATTCCCAGCTTCTGGGGTATTACTGGGGCAGATGTGCCCTGGAGGCAGGGAGAAATACGGGATTATCTGTGGCTGACTTCCCTTCCTGATTTAGGAGACTCCAGTGTTATGGATATGCTAACCTTTCCTGGACCAGTGCCTTTCCCCTTCACCACATCTCCCCGATCCCCACTCTCTCACTGTATAACCCCAGGCCTGTGCACTCCCAAGTCCTGACTTCCCCAGCAAGGAAACTGTTCCATGTTGACATCAACGACTCTCCAATGGCACAGGTGAGTGATTCGTTCCCCTATGGGGGTTGGCTTTCTCTGCAGGTCCAGTGATGTGACCCAGTCCTGCAGTTCTGGGAGATCAGCCACCGTCCGTGTCAGATGCAGTCCACTGAAACCCGCCCCTGGAAGTCTGTCGCTGCCTAGGTAAAGGGGTGTGACAAAAGGTCTCCCTTCTTTGGACTCATTTCATCCCAAGAGCCAAAGTGAAAACAGTCTGAGAGCCATTCATTGGCTCTTGGGGACACAGTCATGGCTCCAAATTCTCGATCTTCAGATGTTAAGAATGGGGCAGAAGGATGAGTCAAAGCGACTCTCGCATTCCCATACCATTATGGGGACAGCGGCATAGCCAAGTGATTATTTGATTCATCTCCTCCCCTTACTAGCTACGTTATTGTGCATACATTTCTTATCTTCTCTGGGCCTCTTTTTCCTTATCTGTAAAATGAGGGTAATAATAAGTTCCCTCGGGGGTGGTTGTGAACTTGTGGACTTCTCATGGTGTCTGGCATATGTACTCGCTATTATTAGGATGAGTAACGGTTTAAGGAATCCTAAGAATCCCTCCACAAATAAAAGACCCAATTCTGAGTTTAATAGCTGAGTGCATTAAATCGAGAATTCTGGAACCAGTTTGATGACCGCACCCCTCCCCCACCTCCTTTTTTTGCCCCACCTAACCCCAACTAACATTTTGAGGGGCACTGGTGTCTTTTGTGTGTGTGTATTTTTTTATTTTTATTTTTTAGTGTTTGTTTATTTTTGAGAGAGAGACAGAGTGAGAGTTGGGGAGGGGTAGAGAGAGGGAAACACAGAATCTGAAGCAGGCTCCAGGCTCTGAGCTGCCAGCACAGAGCCCAATGCAGGGCTCAAACCCACAAACTGCCAAGATCACGACCTGAGCTGAAGTTGGACGCTCAACCGACTGAGCCACCCAGGCAGAGGGGCACTAGTGTCTTGAGGAACATGGTTTGGGAAATGTTGCTCCTAAATAAGAGCCACTCAGGGAGACGGGGAACAAAGCAAGATATTTTCACTCCGCAGTGGTGTCAAAATGTTAAGATCGCTTTTCTTGTTGTAAACATCACAGTAAAGTACATAACAGCTACCCATGACCCGAAGTCTATTCCTGAAACCCACCCCCCAGCTGCATCAGAGTGGCTTTTTGCAAAATGTCACAAGTCCACGGAGAGAACAGGAGCCTCTGAAGTGTTGGTTGGGGTAGCCATGCTAGAGCTCAGACACCTGACATTAGCTGTGATAATGTCAGCAAAACAAACGGGCAGAGAGTAGAGAGCCCGGTGGAGGGTGGAAGATCAGAGAGCAAGACCTGTGTTAAGGACTAGTTGGAAGGGTCCTGGTGGGGTTCACAGTTTGGCAAGGAGAGGATGGATCAGGCAAGCTATGAGATGACAGGACTCCCACCACCCAGCCAGTGAGCGCTCAAGTCTCTTTTCTGCTTTGTCAGCACATGCTCCGATGGGACCTGTGATGGCTGTAACTTCCACTTCCTGTGGGAGAGTGTGGCTGCTTGTCCGCTCTGCTCCCCTGCTGACTACCACGCTATTGTCAGCAGCTGCGTGGCTGGGATCCAGGTGGGTTTCTCTCCTTGGGGATGTCCCATGAGAGAAGGGAATGTGACCTCTAAGTTTCTTGTTTTCCTCCCCAACAGAAGACTACCTATGTGTGGCGAGAACCAAAGCTATGCGCGGGTGGCATCTCCCTGCCTGAGCAGAGAGTCACCATCTGCAAAACAATCGATTTCTGGCTGAAAGTGGGCATCTCTGCTGGCACCTGTACTGCCATCCTCCTCACCGTCTTGACCTGTTACTTTTGGAAAAAGAATCAAAAGTACATGATGGGGTATTGGAGTTTGGGGATGGACAGGGTTGGATCTTTGAAGTGGGAGGAGAACATCTGAGAGTTAAATTCATGGGGCTGTCCTCTGGAGTTGGCCACAGACGCTGTGACTCTGGCCAGAGACTGGTTGAGCCACTTATCCAACATATGTATTGGTTATCCTGACTCCTGAACACGGACAGTATCACACGGCAGTCTATAAATGGCTATTAGATGCTCAAAAGAAAAGCAAAGAGTATCCTAAATCTGTTGTTATTATTAACAATTAAAATAATAAATTTACGATTCCAATATTTCTATTAAGCTTTGGGAACACAGAAACAGCCAGACTTAAGGAAAAAAGATCACTGAACTGGAAATCAAGATTCCTTAGCTATATGCCCAGCCCTCACACCATTTTGCTGTTTCAGATTCCTTATCTATGGTTACCTGTTTATAGCCCAGCCTCTCTCTCTCCTCCCTCCCTTATTCCACATTTTGTTGTCTTATCTTTCCCATCCCCTGTCTCATAGACTGGAGTACAAGTACTCCAAGCTGGTGATGAATGCCACCCTCAAGGACTGCGACCTGCCAGCAGCCGACAGTTGTGCCATCATGGAAGGCGAGGATGTGGAGGATGACCTCATTTTTACCAGCAAGAAGTCACTCTTTGGAAAGATCAAATCGTTTACCTCCAAGGTAGGGAGGCTCGTCAGTGCACTGAGGTCAGCCTGGAGGGCTGGAGAAGACACCAGTCCTAGGACACTGAATGGTCCCACACTGTTCAGGGATCACTACTCTGCTCCCCACCCTCCCTACTGTTCTGTCCCTTCACCCTCAAAATCCTGGCTTCTGCCTTCTGTGTTTCCACACCTTTATTATTTCCCATGGGGTCCAAGGCTGCTCTTGACCAGGCTCCTTCTCTCCCAACATGCACTCCAGTTGATGAACTGTTTGGGCCTTTTAACTTCCAGAAGGAGTATTGAACCATCTACGTTGTAAGAATCATTTCCACCCACCCCCACCCCTTTTTTATTTTTGAGGGTGGGGAAGAAGTGGTCTCTAGGATCAACTTCTGATAGAAGCGAGGCTCTCCTTTGACCAGTGGAGGGTGCTGTCCCCTTATGTCTGGACCTGGTCCTTTGGGAGCTGAGTCAACAGCTAAGTCTAGGCTGCTCACCACTGAGCATTGTGGAGCTGGGAGAGTTGGCTCTGTCCGTGTGACTGGGTGAGCGAGTTTGAAGCTCATAAATGCAATACCCACAACCCTGTCACTGGGTGTGGGGCCAGCAGAGAGCGTTCAAGCAACTCCTCCAGGGCCACAGCCCTCTGCAGCCCCACTCTGCCAGAACGCACACCTCACTGCTGCCCTGAACCAGTTCATCAAACAGGTGTGGGTGGGGAGGGTGGTAAGAAGAGAGGAGAGGACTGGAAGGTTGGTGAGGGAAGGAGGGCGGGTAGGTGTTTAGATTGTAGAATCTCATTCCCTTTGTACTGACCTATCAGGGTGACTCCCTTGGCCTTTTTAAAAATCGTGTGTGTGTGTGTGTGTGTGTGTGTGTGTGTGTGTGTGTGTGTGTGTTTAACCAACAGGAGAACAATTTACCCTGGGACCCCTGAGTCTTTCTGGGCTTTTAGAATTCAGCAAAGATGCAAAGCAGGGGGTTTTAAAGATTTTTCTCATCCTCTGACTGACTGAAAGGACCAAGAAGAATAGAGGGAATCTTATATCTGTTTCCACAAAGCCGCTGGAAACAGGAATTCCATAAGGGTTCCTTCTGTCACCTCTTTTCCCTTTCTCTCCTTTGTTCGGCAAACTTGCCCCCCTGCAGCAGCCAGCTCCTGTCACCATCTCTCTTTCAGAGGACTCCTGATGGATTTGACTCCGTGCCACTGAAGACATCCTCAGGAGGCCCAGACATGGACCTGTGAGAGGCACCGCCCTGCCTCCCCTGCCTCCTCACCTTGGCACATCACCTTGCAAGCCTGTGGCGATTTGGGTGCCAGCTTCCTGCTGGAAATCTCTTCATTGTGGCCTTATCAGAAGAAGTTTGAATTTCAGATATCTGTTTTTTTTATAGAGTACCCAAACCCTCCTTTCTGCTTGCCTCAAACCTGTCAAATACACCCACACTTTGTTTGTATATTACTCCCTTGCTTGCATCTTGTTTCCCAAAATGGTCCAGCCTTGCCAGAGCCATGGCTTCGTCTGCTCATAATTCTTATAGCACTGGAATGAAAAGTTTTCTTTCTTCTTAAGTATAGAAACAACTTCCTCTGTCCTCTTATTGAAGGGCAGAAGCAGCTGGGAGTTTTTCTGATGATATGCCCTCAGCTCCTGATCTCTTTAGGAGAGAGGCTGGGTGAGGAGGGTGTGGGCATTCCCTCCTGGACCCACGTGGTGGCCTGGATTCACTGCTCCTGGATAACCAACTCAAACTGAGTTTCATGGATAGGCTGAGGGCAAGGTGAGTAAGGCCTGGGGAAGAAAAGGCTCAATAAGCACAAAGAGAGGCAACCAGGAAAGTTTTGTTTTGTTTTGTTTTGTTTTTTAAACTAGGTACTTCAACTCCCTTTCCTAAGTAAGTTATAAATATTCTCATAGGAGCCAAAGGAAAAAGTGCACCAAGAAAATGCCCAAGCCCTGGTGGATCTATTCTCCCCCCACCCCCCCTTTTTTTTTAACATCCCACCATCTCCCTGTGACACTAAAGAGAAAAGGTAAGCCCCAAACACAGATGTTTTAGCTTTATTCTCTGCTTGCTTTTACCCACAGAGATGACAAACCCTACCAGTAAGGAAAATTTCCTGTCCTTGAGGGCCCCATTCCTAGAGGCTTGAGCCATATCATGGAACTGGAGTATCTTATGTTGAAAGAACACAAGGAGGCCAAGGTTTTGATGGGGCCATACCAGGGGATGCAGCCCACAATGGGATGAACCTGAGGTGGCCAGGATGTCTGCCTCTAAGCTTAACTCACTCATCTGCTCAGCTACCAAATAAACATTTTCTAGGTGGGTCAAAAGAGGAATTGACTCCCAACCCCTACTACAACCACAGAACCAGATCAGTCTTCAAGGAGGAAAGACTAGGGGGAGTTGAACAAGATGTGTAGCAAACTGGAACACCTCATACTTCCAAGTCTCTATCCTTCTCTTTCTCCTGTTCTCATTTCCTATGTGTGCTAAAAAACTAAAAAGACTTCCCAATTTCTGGCAGCATCCCTTTTGAAAGGTGAGTACAGTGAGTGTCCTCTGTGCCCCTTTTCTCTACTTTTGCACCAAGTATAATCGATGGACTTCCAGTGACTACAATGGCAAAACCAGTGCAAAGCTTAAATTCCAGTTTCCTTTCTAATACTGGCAATTCTCCCTCCCTATCAGGCTAACACGACCATCCCTCGGTCAAGGGCCCAGTTACCCATGCTTGTATGTATCTTCTTTTTTGGGTGGCCGCTTGGTGCCCAGAAGGTAGGTAGAGAAGGGGGCTGGCATTTCTAAGTGGTTTGTCTGCCATAAAAATGGTTTGCTGATCTGGTTAGCCACTGCTGCCCTGGCAGTGGTTTTATAAAAGGGTCAGTGAGAACCAGGCCCTGCTGTCACTTCTGGTCATCAGTAGCACTGCTGAAGGAAGGTAGTCCCTTTGGTTCAATAAACCTAGAAACTTTTTTGGGGGGTGTCCTCCTCTTATGGGAGTCAGGCTCTCAGACCCTGCAGCAATGTTGGAATTTCTTCCAACAGATGCAAACACCTAGCTCCTGAACTCCAGCCTCAAGTTTTCTGTAGCCTCAGTTAACACCCTGGACACCTGCTTCCCCACTGAATAACTTTCTTTTGTGACAAGAGCCATACAAGGTCCTTAGGCACCTTCGAAGCAGTAGGAAAAAGTATATATCCTGTTGACTTCTTTATTCTGACATCTTGAAACTGAGTGCCCACAGAGCAACCTCAAATTCCACTGATTCAATGTTGTTATAATGCTTTAAGCATCTCCTTTTTACTATTGTTTAGTGTACCGACTTCCCTGTGTCCTGCCAGGGAGCTCCTCAGTTACGATATCGGGGTCACCTGTGACTTAGACGTATTAGATGTTTTTTAATAGCCCTATTATGATATCATTCACAAACCATACAATTGGGTCATCGGAAATATAAAACTCCATGGATTTCGGTATATTCACAGAATTGTGCAGCCATCACCATAATGAATTTTAGAAGAGACACATGTTAGATTTTATATGGGAAGAGCATTTAGCTCTTAAACAAAGGCAATAGTGATTTGCTACTGGGGGAGGAAGTGTGGGCTCTGGAGACAAAATACTTAAATCCCATTTGGTTACCTAGAGTTCTAAAAGACACAAGTAATTCTCATCACGTAGGCATCACCTGATTCGGCTGGGAAAACAAACATTGTGGTGTGTTCAAGGACTGGGAGATTTCTTATGCCAATACAACTTTTTTTTTTTTTGTCTGACTCTACATTAAAGATAAGACTGACTATATTTATACAACAGAGACTTTGTAACGGATTTTTCAGCTTTGTGAAACCAAATTTTTGTCTCATCAGGACTGCTTGGATTTCCTTTTTATTCTGTATTCCAAGAGTTTATAGTTTGTTAGGGGATGGCTATTGCATGTCATATTTTTTCCTTTCCTTTTTTTTTTTTTTTTTTTGTGAAATAAAAACATATGTTTCAAGTTGTTTTTCTCGAACATGAGTTGGGTGGCCAGATGGGTGAGTGAGAAATGGAAATGTTCTTGAAGCTTAAACTGAAGATGAGGAGAGGCGCCTGGGTGGCTCAGTTGGTTAAGCATCTGACTTTGGCTCAGGTCATGATCTCACGATTCATGGGTTCGAGCCCCACGTCAGGCTGTGTGCCGACAGCTCAGAGCCTGGAGCCTGCTTCGGATTCCATGTCTACTCCTCTCTCTCTGACCCTCCCCTGCTCACACTCTCTCTCTCTTAAAAAATAAATTAAATAAATAAACAAACAAACTGAAGATGAGGATGATTCTGGAACCCTGCAGTGACAGAAATGAGCATGCTTCAGAACAATAGGGACCTATCCTAGAAAGGCTCTCACCACCTGTTCAGGAATCAGCAACAACCAAAGCCTGTTTCCGCGGTAATAAAACGCATCTAATGATGCCTTCACTCCCCAAATTGGGTGAGGATCAAAGGGAGAACACGTAAAACACTTAGCATGTCCCCTCCCTTCCTTTCCAGTTCAGTTTTCTCTCTGGTGACACTGAGGCCAGTCACAGAACAACATATGTAGGAAGACAAAATTCGTTGCTTTGGGTGTGGCATGGATTCTTACAGAGCAGATATGGACAAAATCCTAGAAGACATCAGGACCTACCATTTCTAGTAGTAGCCGGATTTTCCTGCTTTAGTGCTTTCCTTCACTCTAGTTGAGGGCACTTAACCCCCCAAAAAGATTTCCCTCAGCTGGTTGTTTCCGTCAGACTGAGTTGTACCTGGTTGTACTGATGGTTAACTATTTAAATATCACCCCTGCTTATAAGCATAAAGTCTAAAATAGAAGCAGGTACTATCCCCATTATAATAAATGAAGAAACTGTGTCTCCAACAGAATTACTAATGTGGCGTGTAAATCCCTAACAGCCTACCTGCCCCTTTCTGCCCACATTGCTTCTACTCTAACCACACAACTTTTAACTGCCCCTTACTTATAAGCTCTTTCATGCCTCCCTGTCTTGGCCTATGCCTCTGCCCTCACCCCTTCCTTTTAACCTGCTAGACCCCCACCCAGCCTTCAAAATCGCCCCACTGTGAAACTTTCCCTAGCTCACCCACTGAGGACTTCATGGTGAAGAAACAATGACATGGGAATACCACAGTTAACTTACATGAATTCAACCATATATTGCGTAGTATTCCAATGCATCAAACAACAGACATGACCAAGCTTGAAAGTGTGTGTGGGGGAAATATGTGAATGATTTTAAGGGTTTCCCAATCACTGACAAAGAAGTGAAACAGGTGACTAGGCAAGAAGATGCTAACGACTTGGTCTAAACCTTAAAGAAGACAATTGAGAACCACAAAGCAACAATGCCTTATTGAAGAGACAGAAAAACTGACCTAGGGTTGCATATACAAGTGTTTATGGATAATTTAAGAGCTATTCAAGGAGAATTTAGGAAATAAACGAACTCCATTTTAGTGCTGAGGTTAACAATTCCACATAAAATGTAATACCCCAAACCACACAGTGTGGTAGGAGAATGGACACCTCATTCCAATTCTGAGGGAGAGGTGGGATCAAAGTCGTCCCCTCCCCCATCCCCCATCCTGGCAGCTTTTCCTGACCCATGTTATTTTTAGATGGTTCCTCCTTCATTGTCCAAGGATGGCAACATGAACTTCCTTTGTTACTGTGTTTCTCTGATAGAAGGGAGTGGGCAGCCTCAAGCTGGAGGTAGGGTTGTCAGTTTCTCCTGAAACAGTATGATAAATGTCACTGGACTGTGGGAACCTAGAAAGGTGGGTGCTGCACCAGTCTGGGGGGCAGGGGTGAATAGTGTATCAGAGACAACTTCCTGGAGGAATAAGGAATTAGCCAGTTTGGAGGAACAGGGAAGGGAAGGGGAGTTCTAGCTAGAAGCACGTTGCACAAAGGCTCAGAGATCAGAAAGGGGAGCTACAAGTAGGTCAGCATGGGGAATGTGAGGGGGAAATGCCAAGAGACAAGGGGAACATTTTAGAGAAGTCGGTAGAGGGCAGATCATGAAGGGCTTTGACACCTATGCTTGGACATTCTCGTGAGGGCAACAGATAGTCGCTGAAGGTTTCTAGAAGGGGAGTGAGAGGGTAGGGCTTGCATATCCAACACTGAGAAATCCTCCTCCAGATCTGAGATGAAAAGAGGAGCTAAAACATGGCCCAGGAGAGCCCTCCTACGTTAGCCAGCACCAAACTGCTAAAAACAGTTTTCTTGCTCCCTCCCTGCAGGTACTCATGCCCTCTAGGCTCCCCACTAGCTGCTCAGGACCCCCAAGGCCATATCTCAGCTAGGACTCTACTTCCTGAACCTACCACAAGCTTCTAACCGCCCAGCCTACTCCCTGTAACTCACTCACCCAGCAAGGATATAATAAGCACTTACCACGTGTAAGGCATTGCGCTGGGTTCCGTGGAGATAAAGATGCACTAAAGGGTCTCTACCCTATAAGAAAAAAAAAACAACAGCACATTTTCTAGTCAAGTACCTCAAGGCTCTGTTTTCTGCTAAAGAATGCTAACACACTCTATCTTAGAGTCTTACCAATATTCAGGTTTTGTCTCTACTGCTTCATTTCCTTGGGCCTCAGTGTTCTTACATAGAAGATAAAGGGGTTGGCCTAGCTATTTTCCAGCTGAGGGGTCCCTGAACCCCTGAGTCCTCAGATGCAGCACCCAATAGCTATTCTCAGTGTTAACGCTTAACAGAAACCACACATCCATAAGTAGTATGGCTTCACATCATCACTCCATAACTAAAGTATTATGTTGATTTGTTTTTGCGTTAGCTTCTGGCAGTATAGTAACACTGGTTATTTCCTGCTGATCAGAAATTCTAATAGCAGCTGCATATATCTGATTAGTAAGAAGGGAGAGTGAATTTTTAAAAATCATGTTTTTTAGACAAACATTTCAAAACAGGGGGGACAAGGTGATGAAAAGGTTAGGAATTATTAGGCTAGCAGTTAGTTAAGATTCACCTCCAGCTTTAAAAATGCTATGATTCTAAGCTGATGAAGTATGCTATTATGTTAATGTGTTATATTTATCAGGTAACAGCATTTTAAAGGAAGATGGCTGTGATATAACAATAAGACTAATGGTGAAAATTCCTAAGGAAATTTGAAGAGGACAGAATTTTTTTTAAAAATTAAGCTTATTTATTTCAAGAGAGAGAGAGCAAGTGAGGGGCAGAGAGAGAGGGAGAGAAAGAATGCCAAGCAGGCTCCACACTATCAACACAGAGCCCGAAGTGGGGCTCAAACTCATGAACCATGAGATCATGACCTGAGCCGAAACCAAGAGTCAGAGGTTTAACTGGCTAAGCTACCCAGGCACCCCTGAAGAAGAGAGAATTTTAAGGTCATCCTTCCAATTATACTGATTGGATTGGCCCAATGGACCTCCTCCCGGAGGCCTGAGCCCCAGTGCAGGCTTAGGAACGCCCATCACCATCCTGAAACTTAGTAAACAAAACAACACACTTTGGCAGTGACTTCACTGACATAGAAGCAGTCAGCCCCTATCAGACCTTGCCCTCAGAAGGTTTCAGGGAATCTAACACTTGGATGACTGTTTTCTTACATGTTTTCTTCAGAGACTGCAGGTTCCTACATGTCCTTTACACTGGTTTTGAATCTAGCATCCTAGGCAAACTGAACCTAGAGAGGCAAACCCAGACAACCCTCTTATTCAAGCCTCCCTCCAGATCTCTACTTGTCAGCTTCACCACTGTCTTTAGCCCTACACTGTATCTAAGTTGGCTTGGCAGACACTTACTGGGAAACAGGGAGAGCAATGCCATATCCTCATCACAGAAGCCCATGCACATGCCATAAGACCAAGGAGGTCTTAGCATAGTCAGCTGGTGGGGCATTGGGGCGGTGGGGCTCTAAAGTCTCTGTAGAGGATGGGGTGAACAGACCGTCTATTCCCAAATCCTCCAAATAATCTCTTGTTACCAGGAGGGCTTTTTGATAACTTTGGCCCCAATCAGCAACCACAATATTTCACTGTAAAGGCCTTTACATTATTAAAATGAAAATATGGTGAAATCTTTGTTCAAGGACCCAATATGTGACTTCAACACCTTGTACTGCCTTCATATCTGCTAAATACTTTCCTCTTTGTTAGAGTCTCTTCATGTCTCTCAACTATTTCAACTGCACTTTTCCAATCCTGTGATCCTAAAGGTTGGTAACAGGACAATATGGTTTACTCAATAATCCGGTTAGGAAAGGTATCCTAGCAGGAAAACAGGAATCTCCTGTTACCAACCTTCAGGACTTTAACATGAGACTAAAACAGAGACTAAAATATGTAACCATAGTCTTGTCACAAGATGGAGAAGAGAACAGAAATTCAGGGAGACGGTCCAGTCTTAGGAACCATCCTTGCAAGACAAAAACTGGCATCTATTGGAAGCTCCAGCTTCCGGAAGCCAGAGACAATATTGGCAGGCCTCTGCCTACACTGAGATATCCCCTTTAACATGAGGAAACTGAGGCACTCGCTTTTATGGGACAACCAGAGACCCTACAATCAGCACTGGGACAGACAGGGACAAAGCCCATGAACCAGACCGGACCTGCGCACGACCTGAAAAGCCCACGTCCAAACACTCCACCTTCCTATCCGCGGCCCAGTCTCCGACACAGCTCCTTCCGGCCGAGAGGGGGCGCCTGCGCCCTCCGGCCGCGCCTGCGCGGGGAGGGCGGGTCAGCGCGCCGGCGCAGTGCGGCGGTCAGTGGCTGCGGTGATACGTTCTTCACTTCCCATAGTGTGGCCCGAGAGCAGGAAAGATGGTGCTGGATCTGGATTTGTTTCGGGTAGATAAAGGAGGGGACCCAGCCCTCATCCGAGAGACGCAGGAGAAGCGCTTCAAGGACCCGGGACTAGTAGATCAGCTGGTGAAGGCAGACGGCGAGTGGCGACGATGTAAGTACCAGGACGCTCAGGGTGTCCCACGGTTCTAATACCAACTTCATCTCTCTGATCTCGTTACCGCTCCTGAGACCACAGCTTCTGCCCCTCGTCAGTCCCCTCCCTGGTTGCGGTGACTCCGAGGCTCTCACTATCCCCTAAAACGCACGGGGCGAGCCGGGACCGTCCCACCATTTCCCTCCGCCCGGGTGGTGGGAGCTGCCTTCCATGCGTGCTCTGTGCGGCTCTCTGGTCGTCTGGGGAGGAGCATGGCGCGTGCGCATCAAGAGCTGTCAAGCCTTCCTGCGGCAAGGGTAGCCAGAAGAAAGCTAGAGCGGGAGGTTTGGGGTGGGAGGGTCCCCTTTCCTAACACCTATCTTTGGTCGCTTTAGGTCCCTTTCTCATCTTCCGTAAGCCCCGAGTGGTGTCCCTCTAATTTGATAGGATCTAAGGCTCCAGCCTGAGACTGAGTCACGGTTGCAGCGTAATAGTTTCAGTCCACCCATATTGGAAGTATTTTGAGACTTAGGCAGCCGCTCCTGGCTAAAAACAAAGATCTCCGAGCTTTGGGGAAGGTCATCCCTCTGACCTGCAGGCATACCTGTAAGAATCGAGGAAAGACTTTTCCGTAGTTGACCGGACATGGGGAGAGAAGCGAGGTGAGGCAAGAACAAGCTTGTAACTATTAAGGCTGTTTAATTGTGATATGTGCAAGTTTTCCGGAAAAGACGTTAGCAGAGTTGGTCTAGAACCTGGAACTGATCCGGGCATCTTTCGTGAAGCTAAATAAAACCAGAGAACCCTCTGCCTATCAACCTCTGCCTGGATTAACTGGAGTAGTCACTGATTGGCCGGAAGCTGTCAAGCACATGTGACTTTTTTTTTTGTCTGATGCAATAGGTCTGCAACCAGCTGAGGGCCAGGTTTTATGACAGCACGCTGCAAAGGCACTTGCTATCCAAAAATGTGGTGGATTTCTATTAGGAAAATTGATTTTCCTAAATTTATCAGGGTATAGGGTAGGAAAAGAGTATTTGATTAATTCCTGTTGTCTGCTAATTCTGTAGTCTCATTCATTCTAATGTGGTATTTGACTGTGAGATCCCACCACCGATTCACATGTAAATCTGAATTTTTAAGTTGCAATGGAATTAAATGGAAGAAAAAAACTAGACTGGACACTATTACTGAATCAGAAGTCAGAGGTATCAGATTTTGTGTCAGCCGTTAAAGACTTTGAATGTGTTAGTCTCTTGTCTATAACATGCACATCCACAGGAAATTCTGTCCCTTACATGATGAGTGGATATGTGGTAAAGGGATGAGTTCTTTGGGGACAAGGTTGTTTTATTCACCTGTATGTCCTAGTAGCTAGGGTATACATATACATACAGGATATACATACACACGTGTATACATTTAATCCCAGTACCTAGCACTGTACCTGGTTCTTAGCAAGGGTTTGACAAAGGTTTATTGAATTCACAAATAGTTTCTGTGTTCAGGCCACTATGCCCTTCTGTATGAAAAACAGTTTATGTAGTTTATTTTCAACATAGCTGTTGATTTGATTCTTTTCTACCCGACATCCCTTCCTAATACTTTCTTTGCAGCCAAAAGTTCCTGATGTTTCCCAAGTCACTGGCTGCCCAAGTTGGACATCAACAGATCTTACATCGAGGTTCTTTTACGTCTGAACCTCAGATCAGAGGTTGGGGTTCTTTTGTTATTGGCTGCAACAAGGACTTGTAACCCAGAGCCACATTAAAAACTCAGATCATGGGGCGCCTGGGTGGCGCAGTCGGTTAAGTGTCCGACTTCAGCCAGGTCACTATCTCGTGGTCCGTGAGTTCGAGCCCCGCGTCGGGCTCTGGGCTGATGGCTCAGAGCCTGAAGCCTGTTTCCGATTCTGTGTCTCCCTCTCTCTCTGCCCCTCCCCCGTTCATGCTCTGTCTCTCTCTGTCCCAAACATAAATAAACGTTGAAAAAAAAAATTAAAAAAAAAAAACTCAGATCATGTTCCCTGAATGAGGACACAGCAGGCTTCACAAGTATACCTATTTGTCTGCCTGTAGACTTGCAAGACTTGCCACAAGGGCTTTGTGTGGAAAATAGATGTCTGATACAACTTGGAGTCATAGTATCACATCGGAGTTGACCACAACTCTTCTAACTCCAAGGATTCAAACTACGATTTCTTCTTTTTAATAAAGAGTAATATGGCAAGGACACATTTGGACATCTGATAAGCATTTGTCTTGACTATTTCCAAAGCAACTATATTTCAGTGTATCTTGAAATCTGCTACTAATTACAGGAATTCTATCTAGCCTGTGCACTCCTGCATGAGATTTCTTTACCAACTGTTGAAGTTATTTCCACTTAACCCTACTGCACACGCCTTAAGCCAGGTCCTTCTCATTGGGAGAACTTTCTAACTGCTTTCAGCTTCACCCCAGAGTCACCTAGTGCAGGACCACATCCAGAACATGTAATCTTTTTGTAGTTTAAATCTAATCATTTTACATCCAGATTTAAGTCTTGCAGTGACATTCTTACCTTAAAGCAGCACTGTCTGATGGAAATATAATGTGAGCCACATGTGTGATTGTAAATTTTCTGGTAGTCACTTAAAAAGGGAAAGAAAAACAAGAAATTAAAATTTTTTAAAATTTTATTTTGGAGAGAGAGTGTGAGCAAACAGGGAAGAGGGGCAGTGGGGAAAGAGAGAATCTTAAGCAGACTCCACACTCAGCACAGAGCCGGGCACAGGGCTCCATCCCATGACCCTGGGATCGTGACCTGAGCCAAAATCAAGAATTGGTCACTCAACCGAGCCATCCAGGCGCCCTAGGAAATTAATTTTAGCAAGATATTAAATTACCCAATATATAAAAAATTAATGTTCAACATGTGATCAGTATAAAAACTGAGACATTTTACATCCTTTTTCTTTTTCACAAGTCTTCAGAATCCGATGTATATTTTACACGTACAGTATATCTCAATTTGGGCTTGCCATGTTTCATATCCTCAGTAGCCTCATGTAGCTAGCGGCTACCATATCAGACAGTGTTGCCCTAAAGCATAAAAATGCAAATTACTTAACATATTTACAAAGCTCCACATGTCTTCCTAGCCTCATCTTCTGTCACTCTCCAACATATGCCCTCCACTCTTTGTTCTAGCCTTGTTATGCTACCCGTATGCTCTTTCACACACCTGTGATTGTTGCCTCTTCTTGGGATATTCCTTACCAGGCTGCTGCCCCCACTTCCATCAGCCCTCTTTGCTAAACCAACTCTGTTCCCATAGCACTACCTCATTTGTTGAGTGTTCTCTGTATCTCATGTATCTTGTTGTGGCGTTTACACTATTTTGATATACAACCTTTCTAAGCTTATTTTTATTGAGATGTAATATATTCAGTAAAGTATGCAAATTTTAATGTGCAGCTTAATAGGTTTTATAAATCTGTATACCTGTGTAACCACCATCCAGATCAAGATCAAAGACATTCGCAGCATCCCAGCAGTCTCTCTCGTGCCCCTTCCAAAAATACCAGTATTCTGCCCTCTGTCACCATAAATTAATTTTGCCTGATTTTGGACTTAATATAAATGGGTTTACATAGCATATACACTTTTGTATGTGCCTTCTTTCTCTCAAAATTATGCCTATAAGATTGTTCCATCTTTTCATGTGGAGCAGTGGTTGGTTCTTTTTCATTGCTGTACAGTACTCCCTTATGTAAATATACCAATCATCATATAAATACTCCAATCAGTTCTACTGATGGCCATTTGGATTACTACTGATTTAAGTGTGTTATGAATAAGGTGCTATGAACATTGCTTTGTGTGTCTCTTGGTAGACATAAGCACTCATTTCTGTTAGGTATATGCCCCGGAGTAGAGTTGCTGAATCATGAGGTAGGGACATGTTTAGAGATAGTAGATATTACCAAATAGTTATCCAAAGTAGTCATAGCAGTGAATACTCCCACTAGCAAAAGAAGAGTTCTAGTTGTTCTACATTCTTGCCCTTAGTATTGGCAGTCTTTTTAATTTTAGCCATTCTGGTGGATTTGTAGTGGTACCTCATTGTGGTTTTAATATGAATTTTCCTGATGACTAAAGATATTGAGCACCTGTTCATAAACCTCTTAGTACTTGGATAGCCTATCTTAAGAAGTGTCTGTTCAAGGATGTTGACCAATTATTATTTGTTTGTCTTTTTCTTATTGATTTGTAGGAATTCTTTATCCATTCTGGATATAAGACCTTGTCAGATGTATGTATTGCACATATTTACTCCCAGTCTGTGACTTGCCTCTCACTCTTTCAGTCATTTAATGAATAGAAATTAATTTTTATGAAGTCTAGTTTATTGATCTCTTCTTTATAGTTTATGCTTCCTGTGTTCTTTTTAGGAAGTCTTTTCATATCCCAAGTTCCTGAAGAGTTTCTCCAATATTTTTTCTAGAAGTTGTATTACCTTGCCTTTCACATTTAGATGGATGATTCATCTCACACTGGTTTTGGTGTATGATGTGAGATAGAGATCAAGTTCATTTTTCCCATGCAGCAAGCTAGGAATAGAAGGAACTACTTTAATCTGATAATAGGTATTTATCAAAAAGCCTATAGCTAATGTTCTTAATGATGAAGTACTGAATGCTTGTCCCCTGAGGTTGGGAACAAGACAAAGATATCTGCTATCACCACTTCTAATCCACATCACGTAGAGGTTCTAGACAGTCTAATACAAGGCAAGAAAAAGAAATAAAGGATTGGAATAGAATGTGATGACAGATGGTAACTAGATTTACTGTGGTAATCATTTTGCAGTGTATACAAGTATCAAATCATTATGTTGTACACGTAACTAATGTAAGATATGTCAATTATACCTCAGTAAAAAAGAGAATTAAAGTGGTCATTTTTTGCAGATAACTTGATTGTGTATGCAACATCTAAACTATTAGAATTAAATTTAGCAAGATCACTGTATGTAATGTACAGAATCAATGATATTTCTTTTTTTTTAATTTTTAGAAACATTTTTTATGTTGGGGTGCCTGGCTCAGTCAGCTGAGCGTCGGACTTCGGCTCAGGTCGTGATCTCACCACTTGCGAGTTCAAGCCTCACGTTGGGCCAGATCTGTGCTGACAGCTCAGACGCTGGAGCCTGCTTGGGATTCTGTGTCTCCCTCTCTCTCTGCCCCTCCCCTGCTCACGCTCTGTCTCTCTCTCTCAAAAATAGACACAGGATCCAAAGAGGCTGCAGGCTCTGAGCTGTCAGCACAGAGCCCAATGCAGGGCTTGAACTCATGGACCATGAGATCATGACCTGAGCCGAAGTCGGATGTTTAACCGATTGAGCCACCCAGGCGCCCCAATGATATTTCTAGATACAAATAATAATTAAAAAGCAGTGATATCTAGAATACTTTTAATAAATGATGTTCAAGATCCCTGCACTGAAAACTACAAAACATTCCTGAGAAATTAAAGATAATGAAGGGATATGCTATATTCATTGATTGAAACATTCAGCATTGTTATATTATTTTTAATTGTCTTTTCTTTCTTTTCAACACCTACCATGATATTTTCTTTTATATTGCCAGCACTTAACATAGGGCCTTGCAAATAGGGACTAAATAAAAATTTTAAAACCTTTTTATGTCAAAATAGTTACAGATTCACAGGGAGTTGCAAAAATAGTATAAGAAGGTCCTGTGTACCCTTCACCCAGTTTTCCTCAATGACGACATCTAGCATAGCTGGTACAATATTAAAGCCAAGAAATTGACATTGCCACAATTCACAGACCTTATTCAGATTTCACCAGTTTTACATGCACTTTGTGTGTGTGTGTGTGTGTGTGTGTGTGTGTGTGTGTGTGTGTATGGTTCTATGTGACTTTATCCCATGTGTAAGTTTGTATAACACCTGCCACACTCAGGACAGAATGGTTCCATCACCACAGAGACCCTCTCACTGCCCCTTTGTAGTCCATTCTGTTTTCCCCTCTCCCCTCCAACCCTGGTGACCACTCTTCTGTTCCTATCTCTCTAATCAATATAAGTGAATGAGAAAGTAGTTACATCATTTTGTGCTGAAGTTTATTAGTTCAAGTTCAGCAAAACCTTAGAAAATAGCTGCCTAGGTGCTGTCTCATTTCTAGTCATCATTTCACCTATCAAAAACTTGATTTTTGCTGTATTGCTACTCAGGCTTAGATTCAAGTGGTCCAACTTTTGCTAATTAGACTGATGAACCACAATACTGACATGCAAATTTGGGCCACAGTACCCCTATAGGCTGATTAGTGCACTGTCTTCCCCAAAAGAAACTAAAGTATAAGAAACTTACTCTCAGGGCACTTGGGTGGCTCAGTCTGTTGAGCATCTGACTTCGGCTCAGATCGTGATCTCATGGTTCATGAGTTTGAGCCCTGCATTGGGCTCTGCGCTGACAGCTCAGAGCCTGGAGCCTGCTTTGGATTCCGTCTCCCTCTCTCTCTGCCCCTCCCATGCTCACACTCTGTCTCTCTCTGTCTCAAAAATAAATAAACATTAAAAAAAAAATTTAAGAAACTTATTCTCAAAGCCGCAGGTGAGATTTATGTCAGAGCAAAGGGAATAAGATTAACCATTTCTGGCACAAGTTCATGGGACTAGAAACAAGACTGCCCTCTTTCTAGAGTCTAGCGCATATCACATAGTTTCTTTAAGTGGATTTTAAGATAATTGAGCAAGTTATAGTTACTTGAGTTTTTTCCAGGTTTCTCAGATGTGTTATTCTACTGTGACATTATCCAGCTTGTGATACTTTCTAATTTAAGTCCCAGAAGGGACTTTTCCTAGTCATCAAATGCTGAGGTAATCCTCTTGTCACCACTACATGCCAACTAAATTGGGGGCTCTAAAGCTGTAAGATTTCACAGCTTCATGAGATCCTTTAGCTCTGCCTAAAGGTCCATGATTAAGAGAGGGGGATGTTTTAATTATGTGCATGTCTTTGGTATATTCTTGGATTCTTTCTTCTTCAGGCCGATTTCGGGCAGACAACTTGAATAAGCTGAAGAACCTATGCAGCAAGACAATTGGAGAGAAAATGAAGGTGAGAGAATGGTAACAGCCTTGAGAACTTGAGCAGAGGGGTTTCATCTTGCTCTTGGTTAACCCTCATGTAGTGTCTAACTTAGTACCTAATTCTAGGAGGTACTTAATTCTTAGTACCTAATTCTAGGAGATACTGAATTTCTTACCAGGGGAAAATATTTTAAAAATAAAAGAAGGAAGTGGGGAAGGGAACTAAGAGGCACCTTCAGGGAAAGGTGAGTCCATCTTCTGTCTTCAGATATGTCTTAGTCCTTTCAGGCTGCTATAACAGAGTACCATAGATTGGGCGCCTTATACACAAGGGAAGTTTATTTCTCACAGTTCTGGAGACTAGTAAGTCCAAGATCAAGGAGCTGGCAGATTCCATGTTGGTGAGGACCCGCTTCCTGGTTCATAGGCAGGCCTCTTGTTGTATCCTCACATGATAGAAAAGAGCTCTCTGGGGTCTCTTATAAGGAGAGCACTAATCTCTTTGATGAGGGCTTTGCCTTCACGGTCTAATTTACTCTGAAAGACCCCACTTCCAAATACCATCACGCTGGGGATTAGGTTTCAACATACAGATTTTGGGAGGACACAGACATTCAGTCTGCAGCAAGATAAGATTCTTGCCACATTGCTCATTCGTTGTCTATTTTGTTCTTCTTTTTTTTTTTTTTTACTTTTTTTAATGCATTTTAATTCATTTTTGAGAGACAGAGTGTGAGTGGGGGAGGGGCAGAGAGAGAGAGGGAGACACAACATCTTAGTCAGGCTTCAGGCTCTGAGCTGTCAGCACAGAGCCCGATGCAGGGCTCGAACCCACGGACTGCAAAATCATGCATGACCCAAGCCGAAGTCAGACGCCCAACTGACTGAGCCACCCAGGCGCCCCATTGTCTATTTTGTTCTTATAATAAGAATATAAATTCCACCAGTAATCTCGTCCACTTATTTCTTGTTTTTTAAGTTTTTTTTAATGTTTATTTTTTAGAGACAGAGACAGTCAGAGCGTGGGTGGGGGAGGGGCAGAGAATGGGAGGCACAGAAACCAAAGCAGGCTCCAGGCTCTGAGCTGTTAGCACAGAGCCCAATATGGGGCTTGAATTCACGAACCGCTAGATCATGACCTGAGCTGAAGTCGGCTGCCTAACCGACTGAGCCACCCAGGCGCCCCTTGTCCAGTTATTTCTTAAGCTCAACCTACAGTGCCAGAAAGGTTTTCTTATGGTGGACTTGAGATTCTTTGTCTCAGTGTCATCGTGCTGTTTAATGAAAAGAGCACAGATAAGGAGTTCAGATCCTGGATTGCTAGCTGTGTGGCTTCAGCCAAGTACACTTCTGAGCTTCGGTTTTCTCATCTGTGAAATGTCAGTGTTAACATTCACCTACAGAACAGAACTGGAAGAACTAAAGTTTTTAAATGTGGAGAACCTGGCACAATGCCTACAACATTGTAGTTCTTCAGCAAGTGCAAGTAACAACAGAGGGCAAGTAGTTACTGGTTTTCATCCAAAAACTCTTTCCTTGCTTGGAGAATGTTAAGTTTCAGCTTGGGCTTGCTTTGGTATCCAGAATAGTTGATGTTTTTAATCTTTCTTCAGAAATATCCTCGGGGCACCTGGGTGGCTCATCGATTGAATGTCAAACTTCGGCTCAGGTCATGATCTCACAGTTTGTGCAGTCAAGTCCCACGTCGGGCTCTGTGCTGACAGCTCAGAGCCTAGAGCCTGCTTCGGATTCTATGTCTCCCCCTTTCTCTGCCCCTCTCCTGCTGGTGCTTGTGCACTCTCTCTCTCTCTCTCTCTCTCTCAAAAATAAATAAATAAATAAATAATCTTATATAAGTTTAAAAAAAGAATGAAAGATTTACTCATTTTAAAAAAAGTCCGCTTATCCCCTTAATCGTTTTTTAAAAAAATTTTTTAAGGTTTTGTTATATTTATTTAAAAAATTTTTTTTAATGTTTATTTTTGAGAGAGAGACCAAGCATGAGCGGGGGAGGGTCAGAAAGAGAGGGAGACATAGAATCTGAAGCAGGCTCCAGGCTTTGAGCTGTCAGCACAGAGCCTGACCCAGGGCTTGAACCCACAAACTGTGAGATCATAACCTGAGCTGAAGTCGGATGCTTAACCGACTGAGCCACCCAGGTGCCCCAGAATGTTTTCTTTTCTTTTTGAGAGAAAGGGAGATAGAGCATAAATGGGGGAAGGGCAGAGAAAGAGGGAGACACAGAATCCGAAGCAGACTCCAGGCTCCAAGCTGCCAGCACAGAGCCTGATGCAGAGCTCAAACTCGCAGACTGTGAGATTGTGACCTGAGCCGAAGTCAAACACTTAACCAACTGAGCCACCCAAGCGCCACATCCCCTTAATCATATTTAAAAAACATATTAAATGCTCCCTAAAATCTGTCTCATTTTTAAGTTGTAAACCTCTAAACTAAACCAAAACATGAAATTTTGGAACCTGAGCTAGTAAAGAGCATAACAAAAAGAGTTCTTCCGGATTCTAGCACCTTACACTTCGTGATAATCTGAATCCTTCTCTCTAACAGTATCTGGTTACACTTTCAGCTTGTGACTGGCTGTGGAAATTGGTATCAATGATCATATAGTTTTCTTCCTTTGGGACTCATGATGCTTCATCATTTGCATGTCAGAGGCCCCATAATTATGCTAATTCCAGTGTATGCTCCTGTCTGTATTCTTTGGGGCGTATATATAGTGTCAGCCAAGTATTATCCTAGCAAGAAGATGGAAGTGTTTTCATTTGCAGTAGCATTCTTAGATCCCTTTACTGTAGTCCCGCAACGAGTGTTCTCCCTTACTGTCCATTAGAATGGTCTTAGTGCTTTAATTTGTATAGCGCTGGAAAGTATTGAAAAACCTTTTGTGTACATCTCATTTTGGTTTTGAAATTTGCTGCAAACCTAGAGTATAGTATATTTGTCAACCTTATTAAAAGGGTAAGAGAATAGGCTTAGGAAATTAAGGGGCTTTCCTAAAATCACATCGTAAGTTAGTTCCAGGCCCAGAACTTCAACTCGGAACTTGAATTTGCTACCCAGAGGAATTATCAGATAGCAAGGAGCCTCAGCCTATCTTGGCTACTAGATATGGAAAACCTTGAGATTTGAGGCCATTTTTTCCTACCTCAGTAGTCCATGCTTGTACTTAACAAGACTCATTCTGGTATTTTCAGACTTTTGCTGCTTTTTTTTTTTTTTTTTTTTTAATGTTTATTTTTGAGAGAGAGAGTGGGAATGAGGCAGGGACAGAGAGAGGGAGACACAGAATCCAAAGCAGGCTCCAGGCTCTGAGCTGTCAGCATAGAGCCGGATGCAGGGCTCAAACCCACAGGCTGCAAGATCGTGACCTGAGCTGAAGTTGGACACTTAACCGACTGAGCCACCCAGGCACCCCTGGACTTTAGCCACTTTTTAAGATGAGTTTGCTTGAGTCACTGAAGGATGTGAGTTATGGTTAGCATCCTGGCTTTTCACTTTGGTGTATGTGATTGTGTAATAAATCTAAAGGATTTCTATGCTTTACCCTCGAAAGATTTGGTTCTTTCTTATGACTCAGTTTTGTGCAGTGGTATATGAGGTTGTATAAACGTAATTGCCTATTGTTTTATGTATAGAATTTAAAGAAATCTTTAGGATATTGTACATGACTTGTAGTTGTAAAACAGGCTCTGAATCTCACCTTGTTTTTGTGCAAGTTTTGCTGAGGTTTTACATATCCTGTTATAATGGCCTTTGATAATTTTCTTTAACTCCTTTTTTTTAAATTTTTTTTTAATGTTTATTTATTTTTGAGAGAGAGAGTGCGAGCCCGGGAGAGGCAGAGAGAGAGGGAGACACAGAATCCGAAGCTGGCTCCAGGCTCCGAGCTGTCAGCACAGAGCCCAACGGGGCTCGAACCCATGAACTATGAGATCATAACCTGAGCCAAAGTCAGACGCTCAACCAACTGGTCCACCCAGGCGCCCCTAGCTCTTTTTTTTTTTTTAAGTTTATTTATGTATTTTGAGAGACAGAGAGTGAGTGGGGGAGGGGCCAAGAGAGAGGGAGAGAGAATCCAGTGCAGGCTCTGCACTGTCAGTGTGGAGCCAGATGCAGGGCTCAAACTCGAATCAAGAGATTATGACCTGAGCCAAAACCGAGAGTCAGACACTTAACTGACTGAGCCACCCAGGTGTCCCTTACTGCTTTTCATTTGGGAAGAGTTTGACTCCCAAAATGATTTTCTTCATGGCTCTGGGCAAGGATTGGAAACGATTTGGCAGACTATCATAAAGAACAGGAGAAGAGAAACCAGAGAGGAGAAAACCTAGCCCTGGGCACATTCTGCCGTTTTGCCACACTGCATTGATTGCTTTAAACTTAGTTCTAGATTTGGTGACTTTTTTCCTTAAAAATTTTGTTTTCCTTGGCATCCTAATATTCTATCATCACATCCATTTTTTCCCTTTACCCCCGGTGCTCAGCGCTGGGATTGTTCTTAGCAAGTTGACCAGAATTCACAGATTCACACCCAGGCACCTGCCCCACCACTGAGCAATGGTATGAGCATTTTCACACATTCTTGGTGTCGGTAACCCCTCATGTCCAGGGCAGACATTCTTCTCACGTTCCTGTTGGTGTCAGCCCTCTGACCCCGATGGGTTAATTGATCTGGCAAGGATCAAAAAGCTAGAGAGTGGTAGAATAAGGACTTGAAACTTTGATTTCTCACTTCCAGTTTACTAATTTTTCCTCTTATGTGTTGCAGCTTTTAGATTAGTTTATATACTAATTTGGTGTGCGCTTCTAAAACTATGTCAAAATTTTTCTTTCATTTAATATATTGTTTTGTTTTGTTGTCCCTGCAGAAAAAAGAGCCAGTGGGGGATGAGTCCATTCCGGAGGATGTATTAAATCTTGATGACCTCACTGCAGACACTTTAGCTGTAAGTTATTGTCCTTTCCTTTTCTAGGCTGGATTTCTGTTCTTTCATTGTAACTTTATTCCCAGACAAGCAAGTGCTCACACTCTGCCCCACATAGCACTGTGCACCGTTGAATGTGTGCAGTGGGAAGTGGCCCCATCCGCTCTTGTTGTACTCTCCACCTGAGTGTTTGTTACATCGCAGAGATGGAGACAGATGGAATGGAAAAGTTGAGAGTAGGAAGAAGAGAAAAAAGGAACTGAGCTATGTTTGGTTTATAGAACCTGTTTTCACAAAGTCCAGGAATTTTTCAGTCTGCTGGAATTTGCTAAATATTCCCAACAGTGAACCTAGGGGAGTAATTTTCAAGTTTTTTAGTCATCGAACCTTTTCTTAAAACGTGTAACACAAAAGCATAGCAAGGGAATAAATACACAAAAGCACAGTTGCTGCACTTGAAGGGCTAGGTTGGGGGTGCTATTCCTGTCCAGGCCAACCTGCTAAGGGCTCCCCAGCCCCAAGAAATCAGTTTGAAACACTTGGAAGAAGGAATACAAAATAAGCTTAAGACAGGGTCTCTTGCTCCTAACAAATTTATAATCTTTCTAGGGAACAGTTAAATGTAGTATGTAAGAGTGCTAAGTTGTTTTAATTAGGAATATTAGAAGGTACAAGTTGTTTTTTTTTTTTTTAATGTTTATTTATTTGAGAGAGAGAGACAGAGACAGAGACAGACCGTGAGCAGGGGGAGGGGGAGAGGGAGAGGGAGACAGAATTTGAAGCAGGCTCCGGGATCTGAGCTGTCAGGACAGAGCCCGAAGCGGGCTTGAACTCATAAACTGTGAGATCATGACCTGAGCTGAAGTCAGACACTCAACCCACTGAGCCACTCAGGCACCCCTAGAAAGTACAAGTTAAGGTAAAGAGCTCTTACAAGAGCTACAATATTAAAACCCCTGAGATATATTGGAATGAGAAGAATGGCCAGAATTTATCCATCTCTGCCTTAGGTACCCCAAAAGAAAATGCCAATGAGTTTTTAAGGGCAAGATTGTGTGTGTGTGTGTGTGTGTGTGTGTGTGTGTGTGTGTGTGTGTGTGAGAGAGAGAGAGAGAGAGAGAGAGAGAGAGAGAGAGAAACTGGTTCTTTGAAAGCCTTCATTGTTAATTTTTAAAATGCTGTCACAAGGATTGTCATTAGAGCACAATAGGGCAGCAGAATCTTATTCCTGCTGTATCCTTGACCTGCTGTGGCCTGAGTACTGGCCTGGCCTGTTCATCTACAGAACCTGAAAGTCTCACAAATCAAAAAAGTCCGGCTCCTCATCGATGAAGCCATCCTAAAATGTGATGCGGAGCGGGTAAAGTTGGAGGCAGAGCGGTTTGAGAACCTCCGAGAGATAGGGAACCTTCTGCATCCCTCTGTGCCCATCAGCAATGACGAGGTAGGTGTGGGTGTCACAGCAGGCGGCTGCCTCCAGGCTGCCTCCTCTGCTCGCCTCTGTTGGGGATGGGGCGGGGCGGGAGGAGGACAGGGAAATGCTGGCACTCTCTGTATAATATGCCTTGTGTCAGAAGCTGGCTTTTTGTAAAATTCACTCTGCCCACCAATTGAGAATTGAAAGAGTCAGATCCTTGTCTGATCGGGAAGTAGCAGAGACAGCAGGTAGGAGGAGACTCCTGGCACAGAAATCTCTTCTAAATCGGGCTGCTGTCCTCCACTGCGTGTTGCCCGTGGTAGCAGCGGGTCCTGTGGGAGGGATCTGCTAAATCAACCTCACCCCTCACCCACACCCTGCTGAGAAGCTGCAGGTTGAAGGGAAATCTGCATGATAAAAGTTTCCTGCTGAGTGGGAGCTTCCCCAGCACAAAGCTGCTCTGAGCCCAGCCTTTGTTCCCCAACACCCCAGCCGTGGCTAGGCCCATCTGTGCCTCTTTCATTCATTCCCTGGTGAACGAGTGTTAAACTCACTGCTGCCTGGGGTGGGAGACTCGGGAGGTCAGGGCCCTGAGCCCGCCCTCGTGTGGCCCCAGGACCAATGAGAACCTGGAAAAAAAAAAAATCTACATTCTCCTCTGCACCCCAGGCAATGCTGATTGGGGAGGAGGGGGTTGTCCTGTTGCGGATTTTCTAGGAGTCCTTTAAAAGGGTAAAAAAATGTGAGAAAAAGACCTCTTAGAAATTCATGATTTCAGTTCCATGGCTATAATTGCTTCTAGGAATTTGTGAATTATTATTTCTCTATTGAGCACAGATTCTCTAGCAAATTCCCTTCCCTAGTTTCTGTACACAATGACCAAAGCCTAGTGTTTGAGTTCAGCAGTAGTTTCACAAAGCTCTAGGTTGTTCTTGGAATGGGGTGTGGAAAGGTGGAGGTTGCGGGGTTCAGTGATTGTGCATCTTTCTCTCCTGTTCTTGTTTTCCTTAGGATGCAGACAACAAAGTCGAGAGGATCTGGGGTGACTGTACGGTCAGGAAAAAGTACTCTCACGTGGACCTGGTGGTGATGGTAGATGGCTTTGAAGGCGAAAAGGGGGCCGTGGTGGCTGGAAGTCGAGGGTACTTCCTGAAGGTAAGAGCCAGGAACCCATAGCGATGGGATTATAAAAAAGGAGCTAAAAACAATATGTGCAGAAAACATAACCTACTTAAAGAAGCCCACAAATCCAGCACTAGTTCTTGCCTTTCTTCTGCACACTTACTGGCAGTAGATGCAGTTCTCTTTCTGAGCCAGGAAAGTGCTTATCAGGATCCCCTAGAACAAAAGCCACTAAGTGACCCTCTGTTATGAATATATGTTGCACTGACTGAATCACAACAGTCTGCTTTTAAGGAGCTTAGTGTACTTGGACCAGCAGACAACAGAGTCGAGCCCAAGTCAATGAGTGCTGGGGTGTGAATAAGCCCAGAGGACTATGAGAACAGGTAGGTAGAGGCAACAAACCCAGAGTAGTTGGGACAGAGGGCAGATAAATTCAGGGAAGACTTCCAGAGGAACATGGGAAAATAATTTTGGAGATACTGTACATATATACACATACATAAACATGCTCTCCATACACACATGAGTCCAGTGTCGTGAGAGTTACTGCAAGAAAGTCCTCCTGTGCACCCTGGACAAAGAATCCTTTTTGCCTCGCTTTGTCTCTCCTTACAGTGTGCCTAGATGATGTGCTGGGCATTGATGTTAAGAAGGAATCTCTTGGGTCAACTGTTGGGGTTCACAGTCTTTGCTGGCCTCCTGTGTGTCCCCAGTTGCCTCTGAGTGTTAAGTTCTAGCAGATTAACATGATGGCGATAGAACCCAATCACACAGTGCCGTGTCTCTGCTCCTTTAGGGGGTCCTGGTATTCCTGGAACAGGCGCTCATCCAGTATGCCCTTCGCACTTTGGGGAGTCGGGGCTACACTCCCATTTATACTCCCTTTTTCATGAGGAAGGAGGTCATGCAGGAAGTGGCACAGCTCAGCCAGTTTGACGAAGAACTGTATAAGGTGAGTAAGCCTGGGGCAGTGTGGCAGAATGCCTTAAGTTACAACGTTTAACTTCAAAGATACAGAGCAGTGCTGACCAGTAGAACTTGCTGTGGTGATGGAAATATTCTGTATCATGGCTGTTGAGCACTTAAAATGTGGCTAGTACAATTTTAATCTTTGTTAAATTTTACCTTAAATAGCTATATGTGTCTAGTGGCTACCACACTGGACAGTGCATTCATAGAGTCTATATTATCTTTCCCCAGATAATCTGTATGATTTATCTAAATTGAGCATACTTTAATACCATGGGCTTTGAAAAGAAGCACATTTTTGAGTGCTTGGGACAAAAGAAAATTATAGAAGTGGCTGATCTTCCTGTATCCTCCTACTCCTAGCCCCAGACTAGTTGCTTCTGGAGGGTGAGACATATTTTCCTTGGGATGGATGTGGCTTCCGGGTTGTGACTCTTTCCCAATCATGGACCATCTTAGGGAGAGCCAGAGCTATTCACGTTGAGAGTCAGAGGGTCATTCTGATGAGCTGACTCCAACACCAGCTGTGGCACCCGCAGTCTGCCTAGCACGTAGAATTTCTAGAGTGTCTCTGCTAACAGCTGCCTCTCACAGCATAGTCCACTTTTCACTTGTCCCCCGTCCTTCTGTGAGAAGGGGGCCACTTTGCTCCTACTGGGAAGGAGGTAGACAATGCTCTTGGGCTCACTTGACTTATCTTAGGTAGAGAGAGGAGTTTAATAGTTAGAACTTCTTCCCACTGGGTCCTATTGATGACTTCTAGTTAGGCTTTCATTCAAGATGCATTGGGAAGCAAAATGTTTTCTAAACTCTGATCATTAGTGTAAGCTTGATGTCCTGCCTCTCTTCTCTTTCTTTCAATTTTTTTAAATTAAATTTTTTTACAGGTTTATTTTTTTTTTTTTTAATTTTTTTTTTTCAACGTTTTATTCATTTTTGGGACAGAGAGAGAGACAGAGCATGAACGGGGGAGGGGCAGAGAGAGAGGGAGACACAGAATCGGAAACAGGCTCCAGGCTCTGAGCCATCAGCCCAGAGCCTGACGCGGGGCTCGAACCCACGGACCGCGAGATCGTGACCTGGCTGAAGTCGGACGCTTAACCGACTGCGCCACCCAGGCGCCCCTACAGGTTTATTTTTGATAACGTGTGCACACACACAGGTTGGGAAGGACCAGAATGGGGGGTGGGAACGGAGGATGCGAAGCCCGCTCTGTGCCGACATCAGAGAGCCCAATACGGGGCCCGAATTCACAAACTATGAGTTCGTGACCTGAGCGGAAGTCGGACACTTAACTCAGGAGCCCCTTCCCTTTCTTTCTTTCTTTTAATGAGAGGAATGTGTTCATGTATCAGCTGAAACCGATTTTCTCTTTTCTTTTTTTCCTTATCTCAACCCCAAGATTGGATAATCACTAACAGAGCTTTAGAAGGATGCCCTTCAGGTAACACCAGGGAGAAGCTTATATGGAGGATTATGAGAGGCACACTAGGTGGCAAGTGCCCTTTATGTTTCCCTCCCTCTCTTTTCTGGATGCTTCTTGGATCCATATACAGGGAGAGTCACGGGTCTCAGTAGTGAGAGTCTGGGCTGGCACTTCTTGCCTAATAACCTCAGTGTGTGAATTCTCTGGAGCAGCGTTGTCCAGTAGAACTCTCTGCAGTGATGGGAATGTTCTGTATCTACTATCCAGTTTGGCAGCACCAGCCATATGTGGCCATCGAACACTTGAAATGTGACTAGTGCAAGCCAAGGAACTAAATTTTAATTTAATTAATTAATTTTTTTTTTTTAATTTTTTTAATGTTTATTTCTGAGACAGCGACAGAGCACGAGTGGGGGAGGGGCAGAGAGAGAGGGAGACACAGGATCGGAAGCAGGCTCCAGGCTCTGAGCCATCAGCCCAGAGCCCGACGCGGGGCTCGAACTCACGGACTGCGAGATCATGACCTAACCGAAGCCGGACGCTCAACTGACTGAGCAACCCAGGCGCCCCAAAATTTTAACTTAATTTAAAGAGCCATTGCTGGCTAGTGGCTATACTGTATTAGACTGCATAGCTCTGGAATTTTTCTACGTTGTATGTGGGTAGCCTCATAAGAGGCTAAGTTCCCATGGTCAAGTAGCAACGTAGTCTTCCGGGTCCCCCAGCACTAACCCAGAGGAAGTTTCCTCCTTCCTTTTTTAAAAATTAAAATAATACCACGTGACAAAGTTTGGAAATGGTGGGGAGAAATCATCATCTTTCCCAATTCCTAATACAACAGTTGACATTTTTTAATATCCTTTTGGGGGCTTTTTTCATACATCTATCATTTTCCACTACTTCTAATCACAATGTATATAGATTGCCTCAGCATTACATCAAAATCATTTTTCAGTGTTACTTCGTGGTCTTCATAACCATCATTTTTTTTTTTTTTTTTAATTTTTTTTTTTTCAACGTTTATTTATTTTTTTTTGGGGGGACAGAGAGAGACAGAGCATGAACAGGGGAGAGGCAGAGAGAGAGGGAGACACAGAATCGGAAACAGGCTCCAGGCTCTGAGCCATCAGCCCAGAGCCTGACGCGGGGCTCGAACTCACGGACGCGAGATCGTGACCTGGCTGAAGTCGGACGCTCAACCGACTGCGCCACCCAGGCGCCCCATAACCATCATTTTTTAATGGTTACATAATATTACATGGCTGTGATGTAGGATTGTTGGCTCTTACCTTGTTGAAATATTTAGGGGGACTTCCTTTTTTGCCATCATTAACTCATGTTACAATGAGCTTTGCCCTGTTTCTACCTTTTTTTCTTCTGCGTTACCTTCTTCAGCTGAACACCAAAGTGATTCTTTAAGGAGAATAATCCTAGACTAACTCACAAGCACCCCAAAAGCAGATCCCGGGCCTCCTTTTGCCCAGCAGTGGCAAACTTGGCACTTCGTAAACACCTAACAAACATTTGGCAAGTGGATTCATTTATATTGCTACCAGCACAGCCAACCGTCATTGGCTACTGTACGTTATTCATAAAGGTCTCATTTATTAGATAGATAACAAAGTATTATCAGAATATCTTACCTCCTTTTAATTTGCATTTCTTTGATCTCTGCTAGGGATCCCCTTTTGGAGTGACCTGTTCCCTCTTTTGTCTTTTTAGCTTCCCCTGCTCACTTCCAGGCAGGGATTGAAGTCAGTTCTCCCCATCCCATCACTCAAATCTTCCCTGTGGTTTCTTCTAGCTGAGGTCTTCACCCCTCAGTCTTAACTAATGGAGGTCCCTCCTCCTACAGGTGATTGGCAAAGGCAGTGAAAAGTCGGATGACAACTCCTATGATGAGAAATACCTGATTGCCACATCAGAGCAGCCTATAGCTGCTCTGCACCGGGATGAGTGGCTGCGGCCCGAGGATCTGCCAATCAAGTATGCCGGCCTGTCCACCTGCTTTCGCCAGGAGGTGGGCTCCCATGGCCGAGACACCCGCGGCATCTTTCGAGTCCATCAGTTTGAGAAGGTGAGTGGTCAGGTCAGGGTGAGGAGTAGGACCCTTCTTCCATGCATCTCTCCGGGGTGGTTAGAGGAGAGGCACGATCTGTGTTACTCGGACCCACCCTGGCTTCACTCTTCCCTCTCGCCGCCTACATCTGTTTCTGCCTAAGAAGCGCGTGCTGGAGTGGCTGTGAGCACAGACTCTGGAACCAGGCTGCCTGAGTCCCAGCGCCAGCTCCAACACTTAGCAGCTGTGTAACCTTGAACAAACTGCTTCTCCTCTCTGTGCTCAGTTTTCTCCTCTGCCAAAGGAGGATAATAATAGCACGTCCCTCATTAGGCCTGCGGTGAGGATTCAACTCGTTGATGGGATAAAGTACTTAGAACAGTACCTGGCGTGCACAGGGCAAGAGCTCCACGTAGCATTTGTTCTTGGGGCCCCAGTCCAGTCCAGCGCCAACCTCATGTGGGGCCCCAGCCTCAACTGACTCCCAGAGGTGTGGGAAGAGGTCTTCACTGCAAAGATATCTCCCACTTCAGCCCTGTCCTGTCGTCACGGTCTCCTTGGGTCCTCCTCTGCAGATTGAACAGTTTGTCTACTCGTCACCACACGACAACAAGTCATGGGAGATGTTTGAAGAGATGATTGCTACCGCAGAGGACTTCTACCAGTCTTTGGGGATCCCTTACCACATTGTGAATATTGTCTCAGGTATCAGCGTCCCTTTCCCGCGTCGCACAAACACCACCCTCACCAGCAGGGCTGCCACACAGCAAAATAGCTCACGATCCAATTAATTGCCACATTAATTAAAACATCACACTCTTATCACTTGGGAGTGTTTGGTGATAAGAATATCTGGGCGTGATTTCACTTCTGGGGAGAGGATGTAAATTAAGGAATTCTGCAGGTTTGCTAAAGGTCAGTCTTGTGAAATCCCATCCCTCCTTCATGAATTCTAGGGGTTTTCCCTTACAGGTTCTTTGAATCATGCTGCCAGTAAGAAGCTTGACCTGGAGGCCTGGTTTCCGGGCTCCGGAGCCTTCCGTGAGTTAGTCTCCTGTTCTAACTGCACAGACTATCAGGCTCGCCGGCTCCGAATCCGATATGGGCAAACCAAGAAGATGATGGACAAGGTAGACGGCCCCTGGGGAGGCAGGAAATAGGGCCCTTGTGCAGAATAGGTCCATCTTATTTCTCAGCCCTTGGAGTATGTTCTATCCCATCATCATAGGAAAATCTGAGCTTCTCAGTCTAGACCAAAAAGGGAACCTGAAAGTGACTTCTACTGAATCAGGACTGAGTCTATGTATGTATGTATGTATGTATGTATGTATGTATTTTTTAAGTTTATTTTGAGAGAGAGAGAGAGAGAGTGTGTGTGTGTGTGTGTGTGTGTGTGCGCGCGCGCATGGGAGAGGGGCAGAGAGAAGGAGAGGAGAGAATCCCAAGCAGTCTCCATGCTGTCAGTGCAGAGCCCGATGTGGAGCTCAGTCTCCTGAACAGAACTGTGAGATCATGACCTGAGCTGAGATCAATAATCAGACCCAACTACCCAACCACCCAGGCGTCCCAGGACTGAGTCCTTTAAAAAAAATTTTTTTTTAGTATTTATTTTTGAGAGAGAGAGAGACAGCAGGGGAGAGGCAGATAGGGAGACACAGAATCTGAAGCAGGCTCCAGGCTCTGTACTGTTAGCACAGGGCCGGACACAGGGCTCAAACCCACAAACTGTGAGATCATGGCCTGAGCAAGGTCAGATGCTTAACCAACTGAGCCACCCAGGTGCCCTGAGTCCTTTTAGATAGAAACCTGAATCTAGCACTATTCTACAAGGTAATTCTAGCTTTTCTCTTTTGGACTTGGTTTTCTGTGACTCCAGATAAAGGATAATCCCCATTTGTCTATAGAAAACAAATTGAAGGCAGTGTCTTCCCTCTCACCAAAGAAGGTCTGGGTTTGTAGGCTTATCTCTTCAAACCCAATTCTCAGGCCCTAATGTTTTCCAAGTCTTGAAGGGACTTGAAAGGGGTAAAAGGGAGAGGCCCCTTGTTAGTTTCCTCCTCCCCCTAAAGGGCCTGGCTCTCCTCCATTTGCTGGGGCCTACCACTTGTCGCTCATGGAGACCTAAGGAATCTTAATTCAAATCCAGAAAAAGATCAATAATGATTTTGATTTGGAAATCTACAGTTGGGAAGTCTGGCTGAGTGGGTGGTTCCTGGTCATGAGTAAGACCAGGCTGAGTTTCGTGTTCCCTGTGGGGACCCTGTCTTCACAGGTAGAGTTTGTCCACATGCTCAATGCCACGATGTGCGCCACCACTCGCACCATCTGCGCCATCCTGGAGAACTACCAGACAGAGAAGGGCATTGTTGTGCCTGAGAAATTGAAGGAGTTCATGCCGCCAGGTAAAACTCCCTGCCCGGCCATCTTCCTCCTCTTCTGTCTTCATACTCGTCTGCATGGCAAGCCCCTTTCAGAATGTGCCAGCTTTTCTTGTTCCCAAACTCTGCCTATCCTCTGGTGCTAGGCGTTACAGGGGGCAAAGTTGAGAGAGTAGCCAGTACAGGTATGACATTCAAGTGCAGCTAAAATTCAGACTGGGGAAGAAAAGAATTAATGAAACCAGTTGCCATCGTGGGTGCCCTTTTGTTCATAGGCATCATTGTCTTGTGGAACTCTCCCCAGAGGTCCTTGGGCTTTGACTCCTGAGATACGATGGGTTATTTGATTGGCTCTCTTCTTCCAGGTCTCCAAGAACTGATCCCTTTTGTGAAGCCTGCCCCCATTGACCAGGAGCCATCAAAGAAGCAGAAGAAGCAACATGAGGGCAGCAAAAAGAAAGGGGCAGCAAGAGATGTCCCCCTAGAAAGCCAGCTGCAGAACATGGAGGTCACTGATTCTTGAACATTCCTTCCTCCCGGTTTGTCAGGCTTTCGTTTCTGTCAGCTGGGATCTCAGAACCTGCCCACGGGCAGGGAAGCCAAGCACCCACTCGTCCCCGCCCCATCTGACTGCATTGCTAAAAGGGGAACAGTCTGCCGTGTACAACACAACGTTCCTGTCTCTTTGCATGGGCATAGGATCCAATCACTGATGACTGATGAAACCATGTAATAAAGCATCTCTGGGGAAGGCTAGGACTATTCCACAGTCTTCTGCCCAGGGCTCGAACCCTGTCTCTGACAGTTGTCCCTGGAACCACACTTCTGCTTTTCCTTCTAAAGAAGGCTGTTCCATTTAGCAAGTCAGACAACCTTTGAGAAGGTAGGTGAAGGCAGGGGTAGATTAGGAAGGGCTCTAGGGGAGAGTGAAAACTTTGTCTTAGACACACAAGCTTGCAGAAGGGCCAGATCCTCCTCTGTAAATCTGACCCTGCTTAAAAACAGTTAGGTAAAACTAGCTTAGAGGCCAGAGTTGACATAAAAAGCCTCACGGTGCTTCTGTTCCCTAGGATGGGCTCCATGGGAAGGGCAGGAGGCTGTGAAACCACAGGAAAGATGAGACTGTGTTTAATCCCACAGTCCCCAGATTCAGGAGCACAAGTTGGAGCCTTATTAACACCTGCTTCTCTTGCCCAGTCACCCCCAAGTGGGAGACCAACCAGAAGAACAGAAGGGAGGGAGGAAGGATATTTTCTCCTTTCTCCCTCTGTTGCCCTAATGGCCAGTTGACCGTTTCCCTGGGGAGGGTGATGGTTAGGCTTTTTATTTGCTGCCTTTCATCTGCAGTGTACAAACACTTCACTTTAATAACACCTTATGTTAGTATAGTGCTTCTCTTCCAGGAGCCTAACAGACTTCCTATACTGATCTCTTTTATCTTTGTGACAGTCCCAGACGAGAGGGTGGGGACATGATTATACGTCTTCCATTGTACAGAAGACAGGGTACCAGGCGAGTAAGGGAGATGAGACAACATGACCAGGTGGGAGCCAGGAGTCCCTACTTCTCAGCAGTGCTCAGTGCCTATTGTGTTTCTTTGGAAGATGAGGGCATGGCTCCGAACTGGCCTGTCGTTTAGGAGCCTTTACTTGATCTCCACACCCTTAGTCCCTAAGCAGCAACTTCCCCAGGCCTGCCTGAGCTTGGCACCCAGGAAGGAGGCTGTGTGCTGGTCTTCCACTAGGGACTTGGGACTGATCCTGTTCATCTTGCTACTGGAAACCCTGTCGGACTGGGCCACCCATAAGGATGACCACGATGACTTTCCTGCCACCAGGTAGGCTCCACCAGCCTGCCTCTACTGTAGCCCATTGCCCTCTGCTCTGGGATAACAAAGCCAGGGCAAGGGGATGAAAGAACAAACTGCTCCCTACCACACACACTTCCCCGTTTGAAAAGCCTACTGGGCTTTAGGGTTAGAAACTTTCAAGTGGCTCTGAACACCCCCAACTAGCCCTAGAGGTCCCTATACTTGCCTCCTCTGCGCTCTCCTACCTTCTTCTACTCTTGGTGCCTGTGACCTTCCTTCCACCAGGAGGCACTGCTTTTCTCCATGCCCTAAAAGTACCCTGGGAGGGCAGTTGCTGGGGCTCTGAGCCTGTAGGGACCTGGCCTGGCTTCTGGCTGCCCTGACCCTGACTCCCTCTCTGCACTGGCTGACATACGTTCTCACCTGACCAGTTTTCTGGAGCCTTTGGCACCTGGAACCTAGACTGCCTATTGCTTTATGCAGAGAGAGCCTCCTGCTCTATGCTGTTGGCTGCCCAGCTTCCCACACCAGCCTTCTCCTACCTGCCCAATGGCTGGGTAAATGTGGACAGGCCTGGGAGCCTGTGTAGTGAGAAGGAATGAGTGGAGGCCTGGAAAGTAGCCGATGTGTGGCCCAACTCGTCTGTCAGCGGGAAGTCTGTATTCCTTTCTTACTGATGGAGCCGGAGGAGAAAAAACATAGTTGTGAAGGAAAGGATGACCCTGCAGCTGAGGTCCTTCCCTCAGGTCACACAAGAACATGCCAGTAGGTGGGCACACATGGGCAAACACACGCATTTACTGAGTGCTCACTCTGTTCCAGGCACGATTAGGAACAGGGCTTACAGGAAGAATGGGACACAGTCCTTGCTCTCAAAGAACTCACAGTCATTAGGAAAGGTGTGGCTTGCCTGCTCCAGAGTGAGCTGAAAACCAGACTCCTTCCCTCCCTGGAGCAGTGGGATGGACCTGATGCAAGCCTTGTTTAGGATGGGAAGGCTGGCCTGGACGTGAGCACTTGGGAACCGTCCCAGATAACCTTGACTCCACCCTGGCAGTTGCCTCCGCAACCCACAGCTGATGCCCTCATCCCTGGCATCTTGACCTGCCCCATCTCCAACCTCAGCTACCCAGGTTACCTCAGTTGGCAAACAACCCCACAGGCCTGGTGGAGTGAGTCAGAGCCCTGGGTCCTTCACCAACCCTTGGTTCCCACACCCAGGAATTCAGGGCCTAAAAAGCAGGTCTGGGTGCTTCAGGCAAGAGAGAGGAGGCACCTGGTCTCTCTACCAGGAGACAGGGAAAGCTAGAAGCCAGACTTTCAGAACGCAATTCTAAAGAGCCAGGCAAGCCTAGGGACCCAGTGTGAGACTGCTGAGAAGTTCAGTTTATTAGCCACCAAGGAGCCAAACCCTGCAGTGGTGAAGCCACTCCTGGGATCTGACACTTTTCCTTGTCCCGCTTTTCCTTCGCTGAAGCTTTTCCGGGTTACCCTGGGTCCTAAGAACAGCTTCTCTCCACCTCGACCTCCCCCATACCTCCCACAAGGGGCCTGGGGCAGCCCTGGCTGCACTCCAGGGATGAGTCTGACAAGCAGAACTGGGATGGGCCCTAGAGAAATGTGCTGCATGTCGGAGCCTGTGCCAGAATGAGGGGCCTGCCCCACTCCCCCAGTCACCTCCCAGCATGGGGTTCCCCAAGAGCTCCTCCCAGATACACACAAAAGGGGGGTGCAACCCCACATCGCCTATGGGTGAGGTTCTGGTGGGGCTGACACCGCTGCCTCTGACGTTGCCCTTTTAAGAGCACCCCCTGGGGGGGGCGGGGGTGCTGCAGGCAGATTCTTGTTGCAGAAGCCTGGTGCTGTGTGGCTCCCCACCGACCTGCTGGAAGGAAGACTGGGACGCCAACCCTGCTGGGTCCCAACCTCTGGATCCCAGGGGGTTCCCAGCAGCCACTGATTCTGAGAAAGCCCCCTTTTCTGAGGGGAAGGTCATCTCTTTCACTGCTCTGATTGGTTGGCTGACAAACCCTGCATTTTGGAGAGCAGTACGGTTCCCTCCACAGGACTTGGACTTCCCTCCCCCCACTTAAACCTGCTGTTAGAAATGGTCTGGGAAATTATTTTCATTGAGGTGTAAATTGCTAATAAGATGGTGCGACCCTTCAGGGAGACTTTTTTTTTTTTAAACCCCGAAGAAAGGTAAGAATTAAGCTTCCTTTAGAATAACGTTCATCCTTTTCTCCTTCCATCTTGTCTCAGAGAAAGAGAAATATATATATTGTTTTCTTTCCTTTTTCCCCCCTTGTTTCTCTACTCTTCCTCCAGAACCAGCCCTTGTCTACTTGTTCCCTGGATCCCACCACCATCGGGCATCCCTGAATCCCTGCTCATCAGCTAGCTCTCTCCTGAACCTCCCTCTCCCCTCCAGTCTCTCCCCTCCTCACCCATTCCCCTCAGTACCTACCTGCTTAGTTTTCCCATCTTAAAACAGCTTTCCTGCTGCCCTGCCTCTGCTGTCGAATTCAGTCAGATCCCATCTGGCTCCTTTCCCTCAGAGATAAATAAACAGCAGACACTTGTAGGCTCTCCCTACCTCATCAACATTCTGGGCCCTCCTAGTCCCCACCCCCTCAGAAAGAAGGTGGAACGTTCCAGACAGAGGGACCAACAGGAGGGAACAGGAAGAAGGCCTGAATAGCAGGAGAGCAGAGAATGAGGGGATATTGAGTTAAAAGTAGAGGAGCGGGGTAGGATAAGGAGATTGTACCTGCCCCTAGATGCTGGTTCCCTGGATCTCTGGCTTCTCCCTGCCCTTTCTCTGCATGCTGTCCTACTTTACATCCCAAATCTGCCATCTCTCACCACGCATCTCCAGCCCTTCTACCCCCCCCCCCCCCCCCCCCCCACATACACATTGACTTCTCCACCAGGATCTCAAAGTCCTAAGCACAAAGTCCAGCTCCCTAGCTGATCCTCTGCCCTCTCCCTCCTCTGGGTATTCAGACACCCAAAACAAACACCTGAGAGTCACCCTGGACCACCTCCTCCTCATCCCCAGTGGCCTGCCTCACACAGTCCCACTGAGTCTCTTGGTCACTCAGATCTGCCCCCTTGGCAGCCTGTTCCCCAGCCACAACACAGGCTCTCCTCCTGGACTGTTGTCCTGCTAGTCTGTACCCCCAGCTCCTCCTTCAGTGGGACTAGTCACGATGTGGGAGGAGGCTTCTGAAGGTACAGCCACCGTCCTGCCCTCCCCAGCCCCAACACTGCAGGTGGCTCTCTCAACTTATCAAGTCAAGCCCAGACTTCTCAGCCAGAGTCCACACTCTTCCAAAGCCTTCCCTAACTCCTCCACCCCACATAGAAATACTAACACAGCTAAACACAGCTCTACCACTACATTTGTCTCTGTCCACATTAGACAGATTAGTCTTGTTCATTTGTGTACCTCTCACACCTAGTTTGGTGCCTGGAGCATAACTAGGGGCAGACAGGGCTCTCTCCTAGGCCTGCTCTGATACACTTAACATTTAAGTTATTGCAGATGTTGCTTTGGGATATGCTGCTCGTAGCTCAGCCCCAGGCTCCGTCTCTTTCCCTGTGTGCTCGGGAGCCAAAAATGATCTCAGCTGGATCTTGGATGGACTATACATCAGCCGTATGGAATGCTAGACCTACTGAGCCACCCTCAGCAAATAGCATGGCACTGCGGGTGGAACCTATCGCTGGGTTAAGGCATCTAGTGCCATCTTTTAATGAGCTTCAAAGAAAGTCTATCTAAGTTGGCTGGGACATCAGGCCTACAGCTCCTGGCTGCACCTGGCATTGGAAATACAGATTTGTGGTTAAAGTGAGTGAGTTCAGGGCTGTCCACAGAGGAGGCCAGAGGCACACCTGGCCTCCCAGATGGTAGCTCCAAGAATGGACAAACACCTGGTCGTTCCTCTATGCCAGCCAGCCAGCCTGCCAGTCTTTCATCCAACTACTCATCTATCCATTCATTTAACCAGTATTTACCAAGTGCCTACTATGGGTCGCCTACTGTGCTCGGTGCTAGTCTTCAACACACATGTATTCTCTCTGCTCCTGGAACTTACTGCTAGTGGCTGAGACAGATGTCAACCAAATAAATTAACAAATAAATGCTCTATGTAATTATAACTTGTGATATGTGCCAAGAAAAAAGGGGCTATTTAAGGCTACCATATTCAACAGCTGGAAGGAAGCCAGGGTGCCCAGAACAGAGTGAAGAGGGTGGAGGCTGGGCCCCTCTGGGCTTTGTGGACCAATATGAGGAAGTTGGCTTTTATTCAAGCACCTCCAAAAAGCCCAGCGCAAGGTTTTCAGGAAGACAGCAACATGCTCAGATCAGACTTTGCAGTATTACTCTGTGAAAGACAACAATAAGGGGTCTTTTAGTCAGATAAATCCAGCATGTGGCATATCCAATAAGAAAATTGGCTTGGACTCTTCAGTCACTTTCACATGGAAGGGAGGGAAGGAAGGAAGGAAGGAAGGAAACTAAAATTATATACAACCAAATGTTATATATAAACCTCTGGTTTGAAAGTAGCAGCTATCAAAGACCTCTGAGGGATAGCAAGGGATTTGGATTAGACTGGATATTAGATGATACCAGGAATCATCTTTTGTGTTCCGGGTGTGGCAGCCACCCTGTGGGGTGCAGGAGAGAGCTCCAATGCACAGGGGCGTGCTGGGCTGCGAAGGGTTGAGGCGCCATGCTGTTTGCACTTCACTTTCGTTTCATTCCCTAAAAACTGTGAGAAAAAACATAGTGTCCACAATTAGTGAATCTAATTGATGGAGAGTATCTGAGGATGCATTGTCCCACCTCTGGCCCTTTTCCTGAACACTTGCCATTTTCCAAAATAAAACATTGGGAGAGATTTTTTTTTTTAATCTAAAAAATGTTTATTGATTTAGAAACAATTACTTGGGCTGCTGAGTGGAGACTGGTTTGGAGGGGAAGCAATCACACGAAGACTCCAAGCATCCTCACAACTCTGACGGAAAGCCCCTCAGTGCCAGGCATGGAGTTGGGGGTCCGTCCTCAAGGAGCACCCTCAGCTGGGAAGAAAAGTGCAGGGAAGCGGACTGGGCACACAAGGCAAGTGTGGACCAGAGACACTCAGGTCTTGGCCTGCCCCAACTTTTGGTTCCTGGTCCCTTCCATCCTACCCCACCCCATAGTCCCAGAACAGCAATGTCTGAAGTTCCACATGGCCAGCCTCTCCCCTCCCATTTCTGTGCTCTTTATACAGCAACACCGAGCCCAGAAACAGGATCTTGCCCTCGGAGAATCAGGATCCCTGCACCTCTCTCTCCTGCCTGAGAAACTGCCCTGCCCACCCAGCAAAGGTCACCGTGACCCTTCCCTTTTGCAGCCTCTCTCCACACCCCTCCTTTCAAGCAGGCCATTGGTCCTAGAACTTCAGCCCACAAGCATCTGCCCTGACAAGGGTCACCTGGTTCTTCCCAAATGTGGCCTTGTCTGCCCCTCTACTGTGCTGGGCCACAACATACCCACCCCAACCTTGGCTTCAGCCAAGGTGACACATCTCATTCATTCATAAGTATAATGCTTAAAAGCATGAACTTTGGAAGCAGATTGCCTGGGTTCCAATCCCAGGTCTGCCATTTACAAGCTGTGTAACCTTGGAGAAGACCCTTAACCTGCAGGTTAAATGGACTTGCTTATGAATTCCTCTTGCCAGGAATCCTGTTTCTGATTTGAGATGCAACCTAAGTCCTACCAGGGCTTTCTGGAGGATTTACTCGACCCTCAGTGCTCTCTCCTCTGAATTCCTTTAGTCCTTTCTGTCTCGGTTGCTCCTGGAGCACTTCACCCATGCTGTCATGTTCAGCTGAGAGCCAGGGCCAGGCCCTATGCAGAAATGTATTCTCCATATGCCCGGGGAACCCTCAGGAAACAGCCTGGGTGAGGAAGATCCATGAGAGCTGGGGGAGAGCCTGGGGCTATCCCAGCAGGTCACTTTCCCTCCCCAGCCTCCACTGTAAAACTTGGCTTAGAAGAGCAGTAAATTCCCTTTGAACAGACTCCAGGATCTTGCTTCACCCTGGTTTTCTCCCACATAGGAGGGAGGTCTAAAGGTTCCTATAGCTGGAAAGTTCCATGAAATAGGCAGCCCTTCTTCTAGGGGTCAAGGAGGACACCACCAGGGCAAGCCCTAGTTGGAGACACTCTGGTGCACAGAAGACTTGGAAGTTTCCTTTCAGCTTTTGGGAGGTGGATGCTGCTGAGGAGGTGACAGTGGATGGAGAGGCAGCTCTGTCTTGTGCCCCTGGGGGCAGGGCAGGGAGAAGGTTAAGGGCTATTTGCCAAATGCGCTTGGAGATGAAAGGAGAGGTTCATCACATCCCACAACTGTCTACTTTTGGGTAGAAAGGCCACTGACCCGGAGGAGGCTTCCTGTTCCTGTGCCTTCCATGGCAACCCCTGCCTCAGTGCTAGGTTCCAGAACCGGGATCCACACATGGCCCAGAGCCAAGGCTGCTGCTCTCTCCCACCCAGAAAGCTTAGTTTAGTACAAAAGGAGAGAGATGAATGGAAAGCTGCAGTTTCCCCACGTGTTGGCTTAGGCCTTCATCAGAAATGAGAGTCTCATTACCCAACCCTGATTCAAAGGATAATTAACAGATGGTATAATTTCCGAGCATTCTCCGTGCCACATGGCTATTAGGTGAAGAGCAAAATGCCCACGCAGCCCCAGATCCTCCCAAACCAGAGTCAAAGCAAGTCCAGAGAGGCAGAGCCCTGCAGAGGCCGCTTAAGCCATCCCTCTGCTTCTGGAGCTGCCTTTGGCCTTGCCCAGAGGAAGAAAGCTCATCTTCAATCCAGGCGAGAACATTCCCAGGAGCCACGGGTCCTCCTCCCACTTCCTTCTCCCCATCCTTTCCACCGCCACCACCAGAAATGTAGCCTAACCCTAATCCCTCTTGCTGTCCCCAAGGCCCATCTCCTTTCCTTTCCCCTGAGGAGAAAGTGATATATCAGTTCACCCTAGGCATCACTGTATGGTCACACTGTGACCCTGGGCCCCAGGTCCCTGAGAGGGGATTCATGTTTCCCTCTACTGTGACCAGAACGAAGCGTTGGAAAGGAGCATCTGGTTCAGTGCTTTTCAAACTAGGTTCCTCCAGAGCACAAGCCCCACAAGGTGGCCCAGGGATGTATTGATGGGCAGAGGGGTGGGGATAGGGCAGAGCCCAAACCTGCACTTCATTCCAGGAACACTACTTTTATCTGTTTAATATTTTGGACTTCTACTTCAATTTCATTTGAAAAAGGGATTCTACTGCTAATTTAACTTGTGGAAACCTTATATAGGTACCGTATTCAATCCTCTCATTTTACAAAATGGAAATTGAGGTACAGGAATTTGACCAAGGTCACATAACCAGAGGGTGGTGGGACTGAGACTAAAGCCCTACCCTCCTCCCCAGGCCAGCCCTCATACTGCCTGGCCAGGCCCCTTGCAGTCTCTGCAGTTGGCCCTATTGTCCCTGAATAGGCATCTCTGGGTGGGAGGTGAGACAGGGAAGCTCCTTCCAGATCACCCTCCACCAGCCCTGCCTGGCTTTTCTTCATGGCCCAGTTTCCATGCCTGGGCCACCTCCAGAGCTCCTGGAATCCTACACACCCCTTTCAAGTGAAAGGTTCAGTCTGTAGGCCTACACTGTGCACCAGGCACGGCTGTTTGTTCATCACAAAGCGGTGGGTGGAAGGAGGGGAACAGCAGCTGGACACTGATGGGGAAGGAGGGAGGGGGGCAAAAGGTCATCTCTCCAGACAGGAGGCCCTATGGGGCAGTGAAATCCACTGGTCTAGGATCTAGGAAGCCTGGGTCCTAACGCTTGGCTCCATCCCCAACCAGCCTTGTGACCCCGTAAAAATTTCAGCCATTCTGGGCCTCAGAAGCTGGTGATTGATATTAGTGTGTTTATACTGACTGGCTTTGGCTTTGGCAGTCCCAGCTTACCGCTCCCTACAAAGTCCAGGGGTGTCCAAGCCCAGTAACTGGACCCCAAGGGGCATCCTAATTAGACCACAACTTGGATGAGGGGTGGGGATGGGGGTCTCAGGACTCTGTGTTCCAGGGAGGTGGGGTATACTGTTGAGCAGGCCCCTTTTAGCTCAGCCTGACCCAGGACCCGAGGGCTCTTATCAGCAGCCGACCATGGTGACTGGTGTGAGGTGGGCCCTTGGTCTCTGAGAGCCCTTCAAAATATTTTTGAAAACCTGTAAGCATACTTAGGGCACAAACACCGTTATTCTCATTCTCTGTCTGGCTTCTGATTGTTAATTCTTCTCTAATTTGTGGTAGGGATCTGGCCCCGGCCCAGGGGCAGGCCTGGGAAGGGATTGGGAATGGAGGTCTGGCCAGCGGGAATCCTAGGACGTCGGTGCGTAGGAGGTCGCCGGGTGGGGCCCACCTCCTTCGGTGCGGCTGGCGTTGCCGCTTTAAGGCGGCGGCGGCGCGAGCAGGTCTATGGTAATGAGCCGCCGCCGCCGCGGCTGCCGCCGCCGCTCTGCAGAGCTCGCCCGCCCGCCGGGGAGGCGAGGGATCGTGGTGGGGCTGGGCCCTTGGCTGCGGAGACAGCAACAGCCTCGGCGGGGACGCGGGGCGCGAGCGAGTGGCGCGGGGCAGTCGAGGACGGCCGGGGTCCGGGTGCGTAGCTCCGCGGGCTCAGGTGGGCGATCCCGCGGGGGCGAAAGGGGCACCTCGAGACTCGGGAAGTCGGCAGGGCCAGGGTCGCGCGGGGCCCGCGGGCGCAGGTGGCGAGAGCCGGGCGCGCAAGTGGAGGCGCGGCGCCAGCCAGCGGTGGTCGGGGTGACCCGGGCGCGGGCCGGGATCGGGGAGCGGTGCGAGCCCGGGTGCGTCGGAGAGCTCAGCGCCGGGCCCCGCCGAGGCAGCAAGGCGCAGGCCCGAGGGGCGCACGAGTGGCCCCCGGGGACTGGCGCCCCGGCCTGGGCATGAGGCGCGGCGGGGCCGGCTGGAGCCGGAGGAGGAGCCGCCGCCGCCGTTGACCCGGCCGGCCGGGAGCAGGGAGAGATGCAGAGCCGGGCAGCCCGCGCCCCCCTTCCAACGCTACTGCCGCCGCCGCCGCCGCCGCCGCTGCTGCTGCTGTTGCTGCTGCTGCTGCTACTGCCGCCACTGCTGGGAGACCAAGTGGGGCCCTGTCGTTCCCTGGGGCCCGGGGGACGTGGCTCCTCAGGGGCCTGCGCCCCCGTAGGCTGGCTCTGTCCAGCCTCAGCCTCCAACCTCTGGCTCTACACCAGCCGCTGCAGGGATGCAGGGACGGAGCTGACTGGCCACCTGGTGCCCCACCACGACGGTCTGAGGGTCTGGTGTCCAGAATCCGGAGCCCACATCCCCCTGCCGCCAGCGCCTGAAGGCTGCCCATGGAGCTGTCGTCTCCTGGGCATTGGAGGCCACGTTTCCCCCCAGGGCAAGCTCACCCTGCCCCAGGAACACCCGTGCTTAAAGGCCCCACGGCTGAGATGCCAGTCCTGCAAGCTGGTGCAGACCCCGGGGCTCAGGACAGGGGAAAGGTCAGTAGAAGAGTCCATGGGTGGGCGTCGGAAAAGGAATGTGAATACAGCCCCCCAGTTCCAGCCCCCCAGCTACCAGGCCACAGTGCCTGAGAACCAGCCAGCTGGTACCCCTGTGGCATCCCTGCGGGCCATTGACCCAGATGAGGGTGAGGCAGGCCGGCTTGAGTACACCATGGATGCCCTCTTTGATAGCCGCTCCAAACATTTCTTTTCTCTGGACCCGATCACGGGGGCTGTAACTACAGCCGAGGAGCTAGATCGTGAGACCAAGAGCACCCATGTCTTCAGGGTCACGGCACAGGATCATGGCATGCCCCGACGCAGTGCCCTGGCCACACTTACCATCTTGGTGACTGACACCAATGATCATGACCCTGTTTTTGAGCAGCAGGAGTACAAGGAGAGCCTCAGGGAGAACCTGGAGGTTGGCTATGAGGTGCTCACGGTCAGAGCCACAGATGGTGACGCACCTCCCAATGCCAATATTCTGTACCGCCTACTGGAGGGCCCCGGTGGCAGCCCCTCTGAAGTCTTTGAGATTGACCCTCGCTCTGGGGTGATTCGAACTCGTGGCCCTGTGGATAGGGAAGAAGTAGAATCCTACCAATTGACAGTGGAGGCAAGTGACCAGGGTCGGGACCCCGGTCCACGGAGTGCCACAGCTGCTGTGTTCCTATCTGTGGAGGATGACAATGACAATGCCCCTCAGTTCAGTGAGAAGCGCTACGTGGTCCAGGTGCGTGAGGATGTGACCCCAGGGGCCCCGGTACTCCGGGTCACAGCCTCAGATCGAGACAAGGGCAGTAATGCCTTGGTGCATTACAGCATCATGAGTGGCAACGCTCGGGGACAGTTTTACCTGGATGCCCAGACTGGAGCTCTGGATGTGGTGAGCCCTCTTGACTATGAGACAACCAAGGAGTATACCCTACGGGTTAGAGCACAGGATGGTGGCCGCCCCCCGCTCTCCAACGTCTCTGGCCTGGTGACGGTGCAAGTCCTGGATATTAATGACAATGCCCCCATCTTTGTTAGCACCCCTTTCCAGGCTACTGTGCTGGAGAGTGTCCCTTTAGGCTACCTGGTCCTCCATGTCCAGGCCATTGACGCTGACGCTGGTGACAATGCCCGCCTGGAATACCGCCTGGCTGGGGTTGGGCATGACTTTCCCTTTGCCATCAACAATGGCACAGGCTGGATCTCTGTGGCAGCTGAGCTGGACCGGGAAGAGGTTGATTTCTATAGCTTTGGGGTAGAAGCCCGAGACCATGGCACCCCAGTGCTCACTGCCTCAGCTAGTGTCAGTGTGACCATCCTGGATGTCAACGACAACAACCCCACCTTTACCCAACCAGAGTACACGGTGAGACTCAATGAGGATGCAGCTGTGGGCACCAGTGTGGTGACAGTGTCGGCTGTGGACCGTGATGCCCACAGCGTCATCACCTACCAGATCACCAGTGGCAACACTCGTAACCGCTTTTCCATCACCAGCCAGAGTGGTGGTGGGCTGGTGTCGCTCGCGCTGCCATTGGACTACAAACTTGAGCGGCAATACGTGCTAGCTGTCACTGCCTCTGACGGCACACGGCAGGACACGGCACAGGTGGTAGTGAACGTCACTGATGCCAACACCCACCGTCCCGTCTTTCAGAGCTCCCACTATACGGTGAATGTTAATGAGGACCGGCCAGCAGGCACCACGGTGGTGCTGATCAGTGCCACGGACGAGGACACAGGTGAGAATGCCCGCATCACCTACTTTATGGAGGACAGCATCCCTCAGTTCCGCATTGATGCAGATACAGGGGCTGTCACCACCCAGGCTGAGCTGGACTACGAGGATCAAGTGTCCTATACCCTGGCCATCACCGCCCGGGACAATGGCATTCCCCAGAAGTCTGACACAACTTACCTGGAGATACTGGTGAATGATGTGAATGACAATGCCCCTCAGTTCCTTCGTGACTCCTACCAGGGCAGCATCTATGAGGATGTGCCCCCCTTCACCAGTGTGCTGCAGATCTCGGCCACTGACCGTGACTCTGGCCTTAATGGCAGGGTCTTCTACACCTTCCAAGGGGGTGATGATGGAGATGGTGACTTTATCGTAGAGTCTACATCAGGCATCGTGAGAACGCTTCGGAGGCTGGATCGTGAGAATGTGGCCCAGTACATTTTGCGGGCATATGCAGTGGACAAGGGGATGCCTCCCGCCCGCACGCCTATGGAAGTGACGGTCACTGTGTTGGATGTGAACGACAATCCACCCGTCTTTGAGCAGGACGAGTTTGACGTGTTTGTGGAAGAGAACAGCCCCATCGGGTTGGCCGTGGCCCGGGTCACAGCCACTGACCCTGACGAAGGCACCAATGCCCAGATCATGTACCAGATAGTGGAGGGCAACATCCCTGAGGTCTTCCAACTGGACATCTTCTCTGGGGAGTTGACCGCTCTGGTGGATTTGGACTATGAAGACCGGCCTGAATACATCCTGGTCATCCAGGCCACGTCGGCTCCCCTGGTGAGCCGGGCTACTGTCCACGTCCGCCTGCTTGACCGCAACGACAACCCACCAGTGCTGGGCAACTTTGAGATCCTTTTCAACAACTATGTCACCAACCGCTCAAGCAGTTTCCCTGGGGGTGCCATCGGTCGTGTGCCTGCCCATGACCCTGACATCTCAGACAGCCTGACTTACAGCTTTGAGCGGGGGAATGAACTCAGCCTCGTCCTGCTCAATGCCTCCACAGGCGAACTGAGGCTGAGCCGGGCATTGGACAACAATCGGCCTCTGGAGGCCATCATGAGCGTGCTAGTGTCAGGTAAGGAAGGGCCCAGGTGGTGTCAGGTGGGGGCGGCCATTGGAGGAGGCCCTGGGCAGCCGTCCAGGGAGAAGCCTTGGACTCACCTCTCTGCCCAGAGGCTGGCACAGAGGTTGAGGGGTGAGAAGCAGCTTGGGAAGGAGCCCTGGGAATCCTGGCAGCTGGTGCAGGCCCCGCCTGCCACCCCAGGCTGGGCTGGGCTGCTTCGGTTGGCTGCCCCCTGCCTACCACCCTGTGACGTGGCAGGGCAAGTGTGGCGAGGCTGCCCTGGCTATGGCTGCCAAGAATTGTAAGAAAAGAAAAGAAAAGAAAAGAAAAAAGGCACGTGGAAGACTGGGGGGCCAGGAGAGCTGGGGGAGGGGTAGAGAGGACTGTGTTGTGTGTGGGGTAGGGAGGTGAGCCGGTTCCCTCAGCACCCCTTCACGCCCGGCAGGGTATTCTTGTGATCTCATAACAGCCTTCTGATAGAGCAGAGGGCTGTGGGGCACAGGGTTGCCGCCGAGGGGTCAGGACCCTGCTGTCGGGCCTCTTCTGGCCCCTTCTGGCTCCCGGCTGAGCCCCAGACTGGCTGAGGGGGACTTTGTCTAGTGCATTCTTTTCCCTCCAGGCAGAAAGAGCCTGGCCTGGCTACCCCTTCAGAGCTCCCGCAGGAAGTGAAGCCAGAGCTCATTGTCTCTGTCCAAACAGACCCCACTGTCAGAGGCCATGGTTCGGGGTCCAGCTTGGGGGAGGGGCTGCGGTGAAGCCAGGGCCAGGCTGAGGCCTCCTGGGCCGCCTTGCCACCCCATGGGCTCTTCTTAGGATGCTAGGCCTTCCTTGTTGTCTGTGACTAGCCTGGACTCAAGGAATGGGGTATGGGGACCAGGATGAGCGAGGGGACTGGTGGTCTTTGAGGGTAGAGCCCCCTGCTCCGGTGGGGAGAGAACAGAGTCCTGGGGCGTGGGAGCCTGGCCAGGACCCAGGCTAGGCATTCCTGCTGCTTGGCCAAGCGCTCAGCCTGCAGACTCCCTGGACAGAGGGTTGGGGGAGGAGAGTTGGGGGGGGGGGCGGCATTCTGTCTTCTCTGTCAGCTATGAGGAGTGATTGGCAGTGGCAGGGAGGGGGCCAGCCCCAGGTTGCCGAGTCCCTTCCCCAAGCCTGGGAACAACTGGCACCCCCATGAGGGCCCCTTGTTAGAGATACCCTAGGGATGGATGGCCCAGGATACCCCATTCCAGACACATAAGGGAGGAGAAGAAAAGAGTCTGGCACCTCTCTATTGCCACCTCAGGGAGTCTGGGCCTAGAGGGCAATGAAAGACCTGTGAGATGCAGGGTGTGGTCAGCCCCCTCCCCGCTCTGGGTCCTTCCTGGACAGATGCCTCCCCTGCCCTACTCCCTTAGGTGGCCACAGGAGCCAGGGGATAAGAGATTTTAGAGGTCATGGGCAAGGCTCTGTGCCTCTTGAAGCTTCAGTTTCCCTCCAGGAGGAGGAAGTGAAGGGCTCGAGCTCCTGTATCCTGTACCCTTTTCTACTGGGAGAAGCAAGCTGTGGGGAGGGATGGAAAAGAAGGGCCTCTGCTTCTTGTCCTCCCCACAGCCTGTCCTAGGCGAGTATGGCAGGACACTGAGGAGGCCCCACCCAGCCTTCAGGCTCCTACCTGGGCAGAACCCCTGACCACAGCTCCCTGAGAACAGAAGGGAAGGCCTCAGGCTGGCCCTCCAGCCCTGGCCCCACCATGTCCCTTAAGCCCTGACCCTTGGAGGCAGTCACCACGGCAACCCCAAAGTTAAGGGAGGCTGGGGTGAGGGGGAACTGACTCCCACTGCCCCTTTGTTTTCCTTCTCTTGTTCTTTGTCTCTCTTTCTTACCCGCCCCTGCCCACGAGGCCCTCCTGCTCTGCCCCACTTCATTGCCCTCTCCTGATCTCCTGTGTAGCTCTCTCCTCCTTTCCCACTTTCTCCATTGCTGGCTCTTTTTCTGGGTCTTTGTTTTCCCCTGTTTGGTCTCCACGTTCATGCCCCTCTGACTTCCCTGCCTCTTGTCCCTGTGGCTGAAGCTGCCCCAGCTTGGGCTGGATGGCTCTTCTGAGGCCCCAATTCTTCCTGCCTCTTTCTTACTCTTCTGGAACACACAGGAACTCTTGTGCATGGTTTGGTCAGCTCCCAGAGCGGCAGACCCCCACCCACTCCCCCTCCAGGCCTACCGCTTCCACTGGCACATCTGCCAGGGGAAGACAGGTTTGGAGTCTGATTCTGCCACAGTCTGGGACCTGGGACCCCTGTTCCCACCCTGCCTTGACACCTGAGGGGTGACCTAGGTCAAGGCAAGGGAGAGGAACAAAGAGGAAGGACTGAGCAGTAGGTTGACTGCTGGGGATGAGGGACAACAGAAGAGGGGGCAGGTGGCCACAGATGGTAGACCAGATGGGAAGCAACAGAGACACATTCGGTGAGGGGCATGGGCGGGGCCTGGGACGGCAGTGGGGAGACACAGGGAGGAGTGCTTGTTCCCGGGGCTGAGTGGTGGTGAGGTTTCTCTTGCTCACTGGCTTTGACTGCCCCCTCCGCTCCCTAATCAGTTAGGGGCTCTGTGTGGACTCTTCGGCAGCTTTCTGCCTGGAAGGACTATCCCATCAAGGAATCACTGGGCAGAGGCACCAAGTGCCTGAGAGCCCTGTGCCAGCTCCCCACCTCAGTGCAGGGTGGTCTGAAAGAGGGAGAAAAGTAGAGCCTGAGGTCATAAATCTGGGCAGGCCTCCTGGAGTAGGTGAGCTTGGGGCAGGTTAGAATAGTAGGAGGACTGTGGGTAGGCCAGGTGGGAAGGCGCAGCGTGTTCGGTAGCTCTAGACGAGAGTAGGAGGAGCAGAAGTGGGGAATGACAGGCAAGCTTGCTGGTGAGAGCAGGCAGGCTTTGGCAGTCTCTGCGATGAGGCTGGAGGGCAGGTGGGTGGACCAAAGCCATGGCTGAGATGGGTGTCTGCCTTCAGCCTTCCCTGGCTGAGCTGAGCTGCCTGGTGTAGTTAGCCACCTCCCGTAGGTACGGCAGAGAAGCAGAATCTATTCCCAGGTCCCTCCCCTAATCCCACCCCACCCCAGAAACACCATCTTCTGCCCTGTTCCCACTAGGGGTTCCTTCTTAATATCAACTCAGGGCCCCTCCTGCTGTGTTTAAAAGATCATTTCCTCACTATGGAGACATCAGCATCTTAGCATTTACCGAACACCTACTATGTGTAGGACATTGTAGTAAATTTAAAAAATGAATACCCTTTACAGCCCTGCCAAGCCATTTCCTCCTCCCCACTGGCCTCCAGCTTTCATTTTCGAACTAAATAAAATCCAATGTCACGTATATGTGCATTCAGGTGTGCATGGTATTTCTGGGCTTAGAGTGTGGGTGGAGTGAGACACTAGAGTGTGTTAGCACCTAGCTGTTTATAAGTGAGTGTGTGGCCTGCAGGTGTAGCATTTGGGTGCAATGCAGTGAGCCAAGCGGGCGATGAATAGCTAGAGGCCCAAGGCCGGAGGGGAGATCAGCCTAGTGGGGCTTTTCTGGGGTTTCAGGTTGGAGAGCTGCCCAGGCCCTTCCATCTCTGCCCCCTACCCCCATCTCTCACAGCATCAGGGCAATGGGTGGTGCAGCCCCTGGAAAGGTGGCTCAGCTGGATTTCCTGGGGTGAGGCCTCCCCAGGCTATCTTCAGCAGCCCAGAGAGTTGGGCGGGAAGAATGCTTTGTGTGGGGCGTTGCTATGGGGATAGCAGGCCTGCGCCCAAGCAGCCATGGGGCTCAGTGGGAGGGGGACTGGGTGGCCCACTGACCCAGTTCACCTCTCACTCTGCCTCGGTGGGGGAGGAGGGAGCACAGCCAGGGTCAGGGTTATGGTAGTGTCGAGGTATAGAGGCTGAGGGGGTAGGATGATCATTTTTGTGGGTATCTCATGGTGCTCTGGGCCCTGTAGAAAGGTAAGAAATAGGCAAAATTGGGTTCTTGTGCAGGGAAGTCCCAAATTTGGTGTAAGAAAGTAAGAGTCATGGCTTGGACAGGGAAAGGTGCACAAACATTAAAAGACATGCCGTTCTTCACAGTGCAGGGTTTTTGTAAAGTATGCAAAGAGAACTTGTGAAAAATGGAATCACCTTAAGTGTGGGTGGGGGCCGATCCAGCAAGGTGTGACTTCCCTACATGTAGTCTCTTAGGCACTTTTTGCCACTGTGGCAACTGGGCAATTCAGTAGTGTGTGGGCTGGATTTCGGCTCCCGCTCCCTTCTTGGGGTGCTCCTGCCCAAGGCTAGGTCTCCGGCTTGGCACCCCTGCCCTCCCAGCCCTGTGCCGGGTCCTGACCCGTGTCACTTATCCGCAGACGGCGTGCACAGTGTTACTGCCCAGTGCGCACTGCGTGTCACCATCATCACGGACGAAATGCTCACGCACAGCATCACACTGCGCCTGGAGGACATGTCGCCAGAGCGCTTCCTGTCCCCCCTACTGGGTCTCTTCATCCAGGCGGTGGCCGCCACGCTGGCCACACCCCCAGACCACGTGGTGGTCTTCAACGTGCAGCGGGACACCGACGCCCCCGGTGGCCACATCCTCAATGTGAGCCTGTCGGTGGGCCAGCCGCCTGGGCCGGGGGGCGGGCCGCCCTTCCTGCCCTCCGAGGACCTGCAGGAACGTCTGTACCTGAACCGCAGTCTGCTCACGGCCATCTCGGCGCAGCGCGTGCTGCCCTTCGACGACAACATCTGCCTGCGCGAGCCCTGCGAGAATTACATGCGCTGCGTGTCGGTGCTGCGCTTTGACTCCTCCGCGCCCTTCATCGCCTCCTCCTCGGTGCTCTTCCGGCCCATCCACCCCGTTGGGGGGCTGCGCTGCCGCTGCCCACCCGGCTTCACGGGCGACTACTGCGAGACCGAGGTGGACCTCTGCTACTCGCGGCCCTGCGGCCCCCATGGGCGCTGCCGCAGCCGAGAGGGCGGCTACACCTGCCTCTGTCGCGACGGCTACACGGGTGAGCTGGAGGGGGTGGGGGGGCAGGTGTTCTGGAGGGCTAACGCTTCAGTGCAAGCACAGATCAGGCTACGGACCGGGGCTGCCTCATTCTTTTCCAGAATAAGGCAGGCACAGGTTACACTGGCCATCTGCAGATCCCACTTGCTCCTCTACAGCGACCTACTGGGGAGGGAGGAGGGGGGAGCCCACCTTCTCCCAGCACTCCCCACCCACATCCCAGGCAGCGTAGGAAGTGAGGTCAGGCCTGCTCTAGAGGCAGCCCGGTCGGGTTTATATTCCAGCTTTGCACTAGTAGTAGTGTGACCTCGGGCAAGTTACTTAACCTCTCTGTGTCTCGGTATTTTTAAATGGAGATGATGAATTGATTTACCTCACAGCGTGGTTGTAAGGATTAATGTAATTAACTTAATACATGTAAAGAGTGAGCCCTTGGAAGGTGTTGGCTGTGATTTAAGAGACCACTGGACTCAGGCGACTTGTTCTGAGTCTCACCTCACAGCTTGACTAGACCTGAGGCTGGGCCTGGAATCTGGTCTCCCCCACCACTGAGCGAGTTACCTTTTTGGGCTGCAGCCCATACTTTTCTTCCCAGGCGTTGAGAAGAAGGCATAGAAAAAACTGGAGGGGTTTGGGTGCGGGGTAGGGTTGTTTCAGAAGGTCTGTGTACCTTTGTGACCCTGAGCAGAATAGCTCCACCCCTGCGCAGGTGCTGGGAAAAGGGTCAGGCCTCCCAGTTGGCCTGTGACCTGGGTTTTTACACATCCCCTCCCCAGCCTCTGCTTTGTGCTCCTGACCCCGCCCTGCAGGCTCCTGTTTCTCCTCAGGACACCCCCTTCTCTCCTCCCTGGGCCCTTCCTTCCCAGATAGGTTAGACCTACTCTCTCTCCTCCACAGCCATGCCCACTGGCTCTGCCAGCGTTGGCGGGCAGACCCCACCGCCTTTCTGCTGCATCTTCCTGCCCAGAACTTGCCAGACTTGACTCCTCTCAGTCTGCTGTGGGTGGGGGTGGAGGGGAGGGGAGGGCTTGGGGGATGGGAGGGGAGTCTTTGTCCAGGAGGATGGGGAGGGGGGCTTAGAGTAGGCGAACAACAGTTTCCATGGAAACAAGAGCCAGTCACTAGGCACAGGAGCTGAGAACCTATCTCTAGAATCTGGGAATGGGGAGGGAGAGAAAGGGGTGGATTTTCCCATCTGATGTTGTTGGAATTTTCAGTTCCTCCACAGAAATCCTGGTCTGCTCCCAGGGCTCAGTTCCCCAATCTGTCAGCATCTCCCAAGTGCACAGAGGGCCTCCTTCTGGGCCCCAGGACTCAGGGCGGGAGTTCTCTGCCCCATTCCTGGGAGTCTCCAGCTTCCCCCACCCCTCACCCCCCACCCATAACTCTGACAACCGAAGTGGAAGCCTGGTCTCTTCCCCAGAGAGGGAAACTGATCTTGGCGCCTGACAGAGACAAAAGCACCAGTGGGAGGGTGGGAGGAAGGGGGTTTGGCACCAGCCCTGGTGTTGTCCTGCAGGCTCTTTCCTCCATGCACATCCACCCCTGTGGGAACAGAACACCCCCAAGCTTGCTTGGAAGCCAGGACACCAAAGGCTAACTAGGACCTGGGCCTTATGACCAGAGACCCCGGCAGGCCTGTGCACTTGAGCCCCAAAAGGAGTACAGAAGGGCCTGGGAGCTTCAAGGAACTCGCAGGGGAGCAGTATAATGGGATGGTGGTGAGAATGGCACGGTGGGCCAGACACAACACCCCGGTTTCCTAGATCTCAGAGAAGGTGGGCACATGAAAGGAGGTGCAGATGCTTGGGAGAATTTGGGAGGGTTATGGGAGGTATCGCTGGGTGAGGAGCCATCCCAGTTACTCTACCCTCTCAGGCACTTGATATCCGCCCTGGCTTTCCCCTTGCCCAGGTGAGCACTGCGAGGTGAGTGCCCGCTCAGGCCGTTGCACCCCAGGTGTCTGCAAGAACGGAGGCACCTGCGTGAACCTGCTGGTGGGTGGCTTCAAGTGCGACTGCCCATCTGGAGACTTCGAGAAGCCCTACTGCCAGGTGACCACGCGCAGCTTCCCCGCCCGCTCCTTCATCACCTTCCGTGGCCTGCGCCAGCGCTTCCACTTCACCCTGGCCCTCTCGTGAGTGGCTGGGCCCTGAGCTGGGGGGAGGGAGTGTGGCGGGAGCCTGGGGTGTCTCCCGTTCTGCACGCAAGGCAAGAGGTCAGGCAGCGAAAGTGCTTGGAACAGGTTGTTGGCAGAGCCAGCTCTGCACTTGAGAGTTGCTTGTGCGCTCTGCCAGCAGACGTTCCTCACCCGCCAGGGTCCACTTATCACTCTTCCTACCCCACTTTTGAGGGTGGGGAGTCAGGAGGTCAGGGTTCTGGTTTTAGTTCTGGTTTGGGCTCATCTTCCACGTTCCAGCTCCACAGCCCATAACCTTAGCCAAGTGTCAGCCTTCTGGAGTGTCCTGAGTAGGATCAGGGAGGGGCTAGTTAGGTGGCTGGGGTTAGGTGTCCCGCTCCCTGCCCCCATCTCCACCTCCTGCTCAGGTTTGCCACCAAGGAGCGCGATGGGCTGCTGTTATACAACGGACGTTTTAACGAGAAGCATGACTTTGTGGCCCTCGAGGTGATCCAGGAGCAGGTCCAGCTCACCTTCTCTGCAGGTGATCCCGGTTGCCCCATGTCCTTGCCCGTCTCCCAAAGGCCCTATGTGTCGTGGCCCCTGACCCCAAGCCACACACCCTCCCAGCCCAACCTGGGCCCAGTCCCAACTGTGAGCACACCCTCCCCATTCCCAGCCCTCATCTGATGTCCCAGCTCACCTGGGTCCTTTCCCCAGGGGAGTCAACCACCACTGTGTCTCCATTCGTGCCCGGAGGGGTCAGTGACGGACAGTGGCACACAGTCCAGCTGAAGTACTACAACAAGGTGAGTGTGGGAGGGGGTCAAGGAGCTGGAGGGTTCTGTCCTTGGCTCAGGTGCTCAGATCTAGGTGGTGCTTCATCCAGGGGAGCTGGTAATGGGTGACACTTCTGACGGAAGGGGGGGAAGGGGGTGGGAACTTGCCACTTTGCCGGGGTGTCTCCCTTCCACCCGGCAGTACTAGATGTCCCCTGTCCTGTTAGACAGGCACACACTCCAGCAGACATTGAGGAATGCAGTCGAGCACATATGTCACGTGAACACACGTGTGCACACCTGTATATATGTGTGTACAGAGCGGTGTCAGCATGTGCTGGTGCCTTTGTGCCTGGCCCGTGAACCTAGTGGGCTTCTTGAACTGTTTCTCTTCTCTGCCCTTCCCTGTCCAGCCACTGTTAGGTCAGACAGGGCTCCCGCAGGGTCCATCTGAACAGAAGGTGGCTGTGGTGACCGTGGATGGCTGTGACACAGGAGTGGCCCTGCGTTTTGGAGCTGTCCTGGGCAACTACTCCTGTGCTGCCCAGGGTACCCAGGGTGGCAGCAAAAAGTGAGCAGGGGAGAGGGCTGAGGGATGGGTGCAGTGTGGGGCCAGGCAGGGAGGGGAGGTTGAGACAGTGGGCCTCAGGGAGCCCTGAAATGGAAACCAATCCAGATGGCGGCCTTCCCTCATCTTGCTTCCCTTAGCCCCTGCTCAGGCTTCTGCAGAGGTTTGGGTTGGGGAGCGGGAACGGCAAGGTTAGGCGATTAGGGCAGGGTCTCATGGAGCGGTCTGGGGGGTACAGGGGGGATGGTGGATGTGAGATGAGAGTGGCTCCAGGTTGGGATGCCCCGCTTTCTCTGTGCTTTCTCCAGGGCCCCTTGGGCTCCTGCCTGGGCCCTTCCCGCCTCTGGCCTGGTGGCAGGGAGAGGAGAGAAGGAAGAGCCAGAAGCTCCCCCGTTTTACCTCACGTTGCCATCATTTCTGCTCCCCCAGGTCTCTGGATCTGACAGGGCCCCTGCTGCTGGGTGGGGTACCTGACCTGCCCGAGAGCTTCCCTGTCCGCACGCGGCACTTTGTGGGCTGCATGAGGAACCTGCAAGTGGACAGCCGGCACGTAGACATGGCTGACTTCATCGCCAACAACGGCACCGTGCCTGGTACGGGGACCCGGGGCAGGGGCAAGGCCAGGAACCCAGTGCAGAAAGGAGGGCTGGGCCTGGTATGGGGACATGTTGGGGGTTTCAGAGGCCCCTCCGGCTACAGGTTTTCTGTCTGGAGCCCCGACCCGAGCCCCTTTCTCTCCCGTCTAGGCTGCCCTGCCAAGAAGAACGTGTGTGACAGCAATAGTTGCAACAATGGGGGCACCTGTGTGAACCAGTGGGACGCGTTCAGCTGCGAGTGCCCTCTGGGCTTCGGGGGCAAGAGCTGTGCCCAGGGTAGGAGGGGCAGCCAGCAGAGGCTGAGGCCCGAGAGCTGTCAGCAGTGCTGGGAACACTGGCAGGGTCGGGGCAGGCGCTGGGCAGGGCCCAGCCAGGCTGGGCTGTAGGTGGAAAAGCGTGTCTGGGCAGAGCCCTGAGAGGGTAGCACTGGAGACAAAGGGCCCAGTCAGAGGCAGGCCTGGGCACAGCATGGGGCAGGCGCAGGACAGGTAAATGCTCTGGAGGGTGGGGCCAACGAGGGGAGTGGGCACTAGGAGGGGCAGTGCCCTGCCTCCCACAGAGCCACCACCTCTGAGCATCATACCCCCTGGGGCACTTGGCTGCTCCACCCCTCAGAATCTGCCTTTATCTGCCTCCTCAGAAATGGCCAACCCGCAGCGCTTCCTGGGCAGCAGCCTGGTGGCCTGGCACGGCCTCTCGCTGCCCATCTCCCAGCCCTGGCACCTCAGCCTCATGTTCCGCACACGCCAGGCCAACGGTGTCCTGCTGCAGGCTGTCACCAGGGGGCGCAGCACTATCACCCTGCAGGTGATGCAGGGAGGGGGTAGTGACCAGGGCTGCTGTAGCCTCCAGGGGGCTGGTCAGAGATGGCTGGGCGGGGTCTATTCTTGTCCCCAAGGAAGAGGCCGCAAGAGCTGTTTGTTGGATCACTGCTGCCATCTATTGGCCCCAAGGGAAAAAACACCTTTTCTTCTCTGGCCTCAGCTGGGCAGTAGGATGGGTTTGGTGGTCCAGGAAGGACGGCAGTGGGCTAGAAGAGATGATTAAGGCAGTCTGCTGACCCTCTTTTCTTTTCTCCTGCTGCCAGCTGAGGGAAGGCCATGTGGTGCTGAGTGTGGAGGGCACAGGGCTCCAGGCCTCGTCTCTCCAGCTGGAGCCAGGCCGGGCCAATGACGGCGACTGGCATCGTGCACAGCTGGCGCTGGGAGCCAGTGGGGGCCCTGGCCATGCCATCCTGTCCCTTGACTACGGGCAGCAGCGGGCAGAGGGCAACCTGGGCCCCCGGCTGCATGGGCTGCACCTGAGCAACATTACAGTTGGGGGAGTGCCTGGGCCAGCCGGTGGGGTGGCCCGCGGCTTCCGGGGCTGTCTGCAGGTGAGCCTCCTCCCCTGCCTCCCAGTCCTCACCACCTGGAGGCCTGCTCCACAGAGGGCCAATACCGCTTCCGTCCCTCCCAGGGTGTGAGGGTAAGCGAGATGCCCGAGGGGGTTAGCAGTCTGGATCCTGGCCGTGGGGAAGGCATCAATGTGGAGCCAGGCTGTAGCCTGCCGGACCCCTGTGACTCGAATCCGTGTCCTGCCAACAGTTATTGCAGTGATGACTGGGACAGCTATTCCTGTAGCTGTGATCCAGGTATGCTAGGGATCCAGGGAAATGGGGCAGGTTGGTGGGTGCCCAGGGTCTCATTTCAGCTCTGCTGTGTGACCTGAGGTGGGTCATATGACCTCTCTGAGCCTTGTCTCCTGCACTGCAAAGCCATAGCCAGCTGGTATGATTCTCAGACTGCAAGGTGGTGGATGAAGGCAGGTTTTAAGAAAGTGCCAGGGGAGGGTGGGCTTTGAGTCTCTCTCATCCTTATGGTCCCAGGTTACTATGGCGACAACTGTACTAACGTGTGTGACCTGAACCCATGTGAGCATCAGTCTGTGTGTATCCGAAAGCCCAGTGCCCCCCACGGCTACACCTGCGAGTGTCCCCCAAATTACCTTGGGCCATATTGTGAAACCAGGTAAGTGGACCAGGGCATGACCGTTGCCTGTCTCTGGGGTGTCCCTCAGAGCACCATGAACCTGGGTGAGCCACAGCCACAGTCAGAAGGGCCACACAAGGCTGCACCAGACAAGGATGGCAGAGGGAGCTCATGTCCGCCTGGGCTCCTCTCTGCAGGATTGACCAGCCTTGCCCCCGAGGCTGGTGGGGACACCCCACGTGCGGCCCGTGCAACTGTGATGTCAGCAAAGGCTTCGACCCAGACTGCAACAAGACAAGCGGCGAGTGCCACTGCAAGGTGACAGCCCCCACCTGGCCTCCACAGTGGCCTCCTGGGCCCTTAAGTGGAGAAGGCCTTACTGCAGAGAGCTCAGGGCTGTGTGCCCTTGCTCTGACGGGGTGGACAAGTGGCCCCGTGCTCTGATGTGTCTGGGGTGTGGGGGACCCAGGATGGATACTCTACCAGTGAACTCTAGGCTGGCCTCACTGGTTGTTTGCAACCAGTTCTGACTGGTTGGCATCTCACTGACGGGCTAAACCGCAAATTGTTACCAGTTAAATATTTTGAATACCATTCCTGGGGGGACCTGAAGTCAGCGAGCCTCCCTCCAGAGGGGCCACAGCTGAAAGGATCCATGAGCATCCAGGAGAGAGAGCCTGAGCCAGTGACCCGCATCCTCTGTCCCCCCTCTCAGGAGAACCACTACCGGCCCCCTGGCAGCCCCACTTGCCTCCTCTGTGACTGCTACCCCACGGGCTCTTTGTCCCGCGTCTGTGACCCCGAGGACGGCCAGTGTCCATGCAAGCCAGGCGTCATTGGGCGCCAGTGTGACCGCTGTGACAACCCTTTTGCTGAGGTCACCACCAATGGCTGTGAAGGTGGGGCTCCCATGCTGGGTCGGTGGCTCTCCTGCTGTGTGCCAGGTCCCGATGTCCCAGGGATGCCAGGAGCAGGGGCTGGTTGCAGTCCTGAGGCTGCTGAGGGAGGGCTGGGAGCCTGAGCAGAGCTGCAGGGGAACAGCTACTCCTGGGTGACCTTGTGTGTTTCCTTGCAGTGAATTACGACAGCTGCCCACGGGCCATCGAGGCTGGGATCTGGTGGCCCCGTACCCGTTTCGGACTGCCGGCTGCTGCTCCCTGCCCCAAAGGCTCCTTTGGTAGGTGCTGGACTTGGCCTCTCATCACTAGGACTGGCTGCAGATCCCGGGACCTCTCTCTGGTCTCCAGGTCCTGGAGACTCCATGTCCCACACTGTTGCTCTGCTCCCAGGGTTGCCGGGATGAAGGGCACCTACATCCTGAATTCTTAACAAAAATGCTGAAACACCTGCCATGTGCAGCCACAGTGACGGGTATAGAGATTCAAAGATGAATCACACAGGTTCCTTCCCATCCTCAACTCACCGCCTGGAACAGGAATTATGCCACTAGAAAGGCAGTCTGGGGAGTAGGGGCTGTTGGGTGCTGTTCCTGGGGACCCAGCCCCAGTCCTGGTCCTTGGACTGAGATGATGAACAGAGTTCATAAGCAGAGAGTGGCAGAGAGCACAAGGTGCAGAGGGACAGCGATGTCTAGGGGCTTGAGGAGAGTGTGTGCCCTGTGCTCCTGCATCCTTGTTTGGGCCCATCTTGCAGGGGTTTCTTACTCTTCTCATCTGGGCTGCAGGAGGGCAGGGCCCTTGTTTGCTTGTCTCCTGTCTCTGGCCCATGAGGTCCTGGCACCCGGGAACTCTGGCAGGTCCGGGAAGCATCCTGTATCTGTCCTGAGGCCTGCCATCTGGGCTTCCTTCCCCCAGGGACTGCCGTGCGCCACTGTGATGAACACAGGGGGTGGCTCCCCCCAAACCTTTTCAACTGCACATCAGTCACCTTCTCAGAGCTGAAAGGCTTTGTAAGTGAACCTCCTCTCTCCCCTCACTGCTGCTAGCTTTGAGAAAAGGGCTTTTGGAATTCCAGCCCCCAGGGTCCCCCCCACCGGGAGTGGCCATTTCTCCCTTTTCCTGAGGCCCTTTTACTCCAGAGTTCCAGTCCTGCCCTCTGGGGACCTCACTGCTATCCTCCTGTGCTGACCTCCCGCCATCCCTGTCCTGTCCGGCTCCATCCTAGGCTGAGCGGCTACAGCGGAATGAATCAGGTCTGGACTCGGGACGCTCCCAGCGGCTGGCTCTGCTTCTGCGCAATGCCACACAGCACACGGCTGGCTACTTTGGCAGTGATGTCAAGGTGGCCTACCAGCTGGCCACACGGCTGCTGGCCCATGAGAGTGCCCAGCGGGGCTTTGGGCTGTCTGCCACGCAGGATGTGCACTTCACCGAGGTGGGGCTTGGATGGGGCAGGGCTGGCTGGTTAGATGGGGGTCATGGTGAGTGAGCCCGTTTCTGGGGCAACCTGAGGGCTGAATGGGGAACACTCTCCATCCCTGCCTTTGGGGACCTCCCAGTTGGCATGAAGCCTCCGGGAGGTCCCTCGAGCCATGGAATTTAGAGCATCTCCTTCCAGCTCTTTTTCTAGTAAGGTGCTAACAGAAACTAACGTTTGTATTGGGGCCCGGCCTGACCAGGTTCCTCGGAGCAGAGGCCTTGCCCACCTTGCCAGGCTGGGGAGGAATCAGCATCTAGCCATGTGTGTGGGTCCAGACACAGGGCTTGGGAAGCTCCTAGTTCCAGAATGAGGAGGGAAGGTTTGAAGGAGCGGCATGGTTGGCGTGGGTAGCCAGGGCTGGTCGAGGCACAAGTGGGGCCCGGTGGTGGGGATGAGAAGGTATGGGGCTGCAGCCCACTGTGACCATGCCTACCCCAGAATCTGCTGCGGGTGGGCAGCGCCCTCCTGGACGCGGCCAACAAGCGTCACTGGGAGCTGATCCAGCAGACGGAGGGTGGCACGGCCTGGCTGCTTCAGCACTACGAGGCCTATGCCAGTGCCCTGGCTCAGAACATGCGGCACACCTACCTGAGCCCCTTCACTATCGTCACGCCCAACATCGGTGAGGCTGGGTCAGGGAGGGGGCTGTGGAAAGAGGCCCTGGCCAAGGTGGCTGTGCTGGGGGCCTGACCCAGGGTCTGACCTGTGACCCTTCTCCCTAGTCATCTCTGTAGTTCGCCTGGACAAGGGGAACTTCGCTGGGGCCAAGCTGCCTCGCTATGAGGCGCTGCGGGGGGAGCGGCCCCCTGACCTGGAGACGACGGTCATTCTGCCTGATTCTGTCTTCAGAGGTCAGTGGGGAGCCAGAGGGTGGGTCAGGGGCCAGGCTGGGGCATCTGTGCGGGGCCCAGCTGAGTGGACAGTGTCCTGGTCCCAGAAACACCCACCGTGGTCAGGCCCGCGGGCCCTGGAGAGACCCAGGAGCCAGAGGAGCTGGCTCGGCGTCAGCGGCGGCACCCAGAGCTGAGCCAGGGTGAGGCTGTGGCCAGCGTCATCATCTACCGCACCCTGGCCGGGCTGCTGCCCCATAACTATGACCCGGACAAGCGCAGCCTGAGGTGAGCAACTGAGGAGACAAGGGGTGGGTGGGATGCAGGTTGGGCGGGTGAGTGCTGAGGCACAGAGAGGCCAGGGGTCGGGGCATGTCCAACTGATGATGGGTGTTCCCTCAGCCACGGGACTGCCATAGTGACTGTGTACCTGCCTGTTCTTCATCAGAGTCCCCAAACGCCCTGTCATCAACACGCCGGTGGTGAGTATCAGCGTCCATGACGATGAGGAACTTCTGCCCCGTGCCCTGGACAAGCCAGTCACGGTGCAGTTCCGGCTGCTGGAGACGGAGGAGCGCACCAAGCCCATCTGTGTCTTCTGGAACCATTCCATCCTGTGAGCCTAAACTGCCCTTCCCCCAAGGCTTTGGGCGGAGAGCCAAGCCCCTGGGTGCCTTACACTCCTGGTCCCCTGCCCCTGCCTCCCTCGTGCAGAGTCAGTGGCACAGGTGGCTGGTCAGCCCGAGGCTGCGAGGTTGTCTTCCGCAACGAGAGCCACGTCAGCTGCCAGTGCAACCACATGACAAGCTTCGCCGTGCTCATGGATGTGTCCCGGCGAGAGGTTGGACCCCCAGGGGGCAGCCGCGGAGCTAGGGGTGGGAGCCCAGGGCACTGGGCTGGATTCTTAGGCCCTGCCCTTCCTAATTCTCCTGGCCTCTTGCCACCTGCTCTGCAGAATGGAGAGATCCTGCCGCTGAAGACACTGACATATGTGGCCCTAGGGGTCACCTTGGCTGCCCTACTGCTTGCCTTCCTCTTCCTCACTATCCTGCGTGCCCTACGCTCCAACCAGCATGGCATCCGACGGAACCTGACTGCTGCTCTGGGCCTGGCCCAGCTGGTCTTCCTCCTAGGAATCAACCAGGCTGACCTCCCTGTAAGATTTCTCCCCTCACCCAGAGACCATCCACAACTTCTAGTCCTATGAAACTTCCTATAGTCCTCCCCAGCTCCCCAGTCTCTGCTTCTGCAGCAAGAACTCAGAGCCCAGCCCAGCACCCAGCCCATGGTTTCCTCTTCTCCAGCTCCCCCTCACCTTCCCCTACCGCGCCCCCCTCTGCCGCCTCCCCCGCCCGCAGCCTCCCCGCCCCCCAGCCCTCCCTCCCCCCTTCCCTCCCCCCCCTGCCAGCATCCTAGGAGTACCTTCCTCTGGCCCACACTTCCCAAAGCACCACCTTACACCCAGGCCCTTCCCCTGACAAGACACTCTGGGTGTGCCCTGGTCACTGACCAGGCATGGCTGGGCCCCCAGTTTGCTTGCACAGTCATCGCCATCCTGCTGCATTTCCTGTACCTCTGCACCTTCTCCTGGGCCTTGCTGGAGGCCTTGCACCTGTACCGGGCACTCACTGAGGTGCGCGACGTCAACGCTGGCCCCATGCGCTTCTACTATATGCTGGGCTGGGGTGTGCCTGCCTTCATCACAGGTACCTCCCACCCCCTTCCCAGGCCTGAGGTTCTGCATCCCTAGGCCCTGGGTCCACCTTCATGCCACATTCTCCCCACCCACATCCCAGTCCCAGAGGCCCCATACCCCCATGACCCAGGCTGAGTTTTCCATAGGCATGCCTCTCAGTCCTTGAGGCTCCCCACCAGGGGCTGGGTCCCCCATCCTGGACAGGTCGGCATGGACACATGGTGGGTGGAACCCTTTGTCCTCTGCACCTGGCCCTGTGAGCCCATTTGACACCTGACTGGTGTCAAGGCCCTACCACCCCTTCCCCTGCTGTTGTCACCATACCCCCAGGTCTAGCCGTGGGCCTCGACCCTGAGGGCTATGGGAACCCTGACTTCTGCTGGCTCTCCATCTATGATACGCTCATCTGGAGTTTTGCTGGCCCTGTGGCCTTTGCTGTTTCGGTAGGTGCTAGAAAGTGGGCTGGGGGTGAGCAGGCTGAGTGTGTCCCCATTTAGGAATGGGGAAACTGCTGGGCCCCCGCAGAGTTGAGTAGAAGCTGTCTGTCCCCTGATGATCGCCCTCCCCTGCTAGATGAGTGTCTTCCTGTACATCCTGGCAGCCCGCGCCTCCTGTGCTGCCCAGCGGCAGGGCTTTGAGAAGAAAGGCCCTGTGTGAGTATAGGGTGTGGGTGCCTGGGCGGTGGGCAGGCATCGGTGTGGGAGGCCTCCTGGCCGGGCTCACAGCCTCCCCCTCTCCAGCTCAGGCCTGCGGCCTTCCTTCGCTGTTCTCCTGCTGCTGAGCGCCACGTGGCTGCTGGCGTTGCTCTCTGTCAACAGTGACACCCTCCTCTTCCACTACCTCTTTGCTGCCTGCAATTGCATCCAGGTACCTGGCCCAGGCCCATGGAGATGGGGGTGTGAGGCTTGGCCATGGGGTGCCCGATTCCGCACTTAGCTGCTGCCTCTCGCCTGCCAGGGCCCCTTCATCTTCCTCTCCTACGTGGTGCTTAGCAAGGAGGTCCGGAAAGCACTCAAGTTTGCCTGCAGCCGCAAGCCGAGCCCTGACCCTGCGCTGACCACCAAGTCCACCCTGACCTCGGTGAGGGAGCCAGGGATCAGGGACGTGGGATCAGGGAGGTCTGGGGCAGAGAGGAAGAGGCAGAAGGCCCAAGGAGCTTGTTCTCTGTGCTTTTTGCCCCGCTTTTTCTTCATCCTTACATCCTTTCCTGGAAGGAGGAAGGGGTGGTGAAATGGTATGTGTGGCCTGGGAAGAGGGGGACATGGGAGTAGGGAGGAAGGTTTTGACTCAGAAGAGTTGGGTGTAGAGCTAGGAAGAGTAAGGTGAGGAAGTGACCAAGACAGGTGACCCAGTCACGGATGCCCAACATCTGAGAATCCCTCGTGGATCTTGGTAGATTTTCTGTGTCCAGCACATTCTCAGGAGATAATTCCTGGTACCATTTTTTACCAGGAAGCCCTTATATAGCTGAGTCCAGGGTACTTGGCGTGCACAGGGCTGGCCCAGGTACGGCAGAGCTATGGCTACTACCAGGCCCTGATATGGGAGTGGTGGGGGAGCAGAGATGTGGGGCCTCTCTCTTTCAGACCTGGGCGTGTAGGTGGTAGAACTTAGGGCAAGCTCCCTCTGCCCTTCTGCTCCCCGTCCTGGGGCCACCCCGGCCTGCTCCCCCTACCTACTGACCTGTCCGTTCCATGCCTAGTCCTACAACTGCCCCAGCCCCTATGCAGATGGGCGGCTCTACCAGCCGTACGGAGACTCAGCAGGCTCTCTACACAGTGCCAGCCGCTCGGGCAAGAGTCAACCCAGCTACATCCCCTTCTTGCTGAGGTGAGCCCTGGTGACGGGGGCATCCACAAGGAGAGAAGAGTGCTGTGCCTGCTGGAAACCAGGCCAGCCACCTGCTGGGAGTTGAATAGCGCACTTGGTGGCTGGCTGACTGGTGGCAGCTTAAATTAGAAGCAGGAGGGGGGTGCCTGAGTGGCTCAGACCAGTTGAGCGTCCAACTTAGGCTCAGGTCATGATCTCATGGTTCGTGGGTTTGAGCCCTGCATCGGGCTTCGTGCTGACAGCCTGGAGCCTGCTTGGGATTCTCTGTCTCTGGGCCCCTCCCCCATGTGTGCACGCACTCTCTCTCTCTCTCTCAAAATAAATAAATTAAAAAAAAAAAAGAAGTAGGAGGGGCATGGGGCAGAAACAGGGAAACGAGAGAGAGAGAAAAGAACGGGACACTAGGCAAAGGGCTGGGCTGACCCTTCTAACATGGCCTTGTCTTCTCAGGGAAGAGTCCACACTGAACCCTGGCCAAGGGCCCCCTGGCCTTGGGGACCCAGGTAGCCTATTCCTGGAAGGTCAAGACCAGCAGCATGGTGAGAACAGAAGCCCCTGATGGCCGGTGGGGGGCAGCTGCCTGGCTTTTGTGGAGGGTGTGCAGAGGCAGGTTGGTCAGCCGTGATTTCTCCCCCACCTCCCAGATCCTGACACAGACTCTGACAGTGACCTGTCCCTGGAAGATGATCAGAGTGGCTCTTATGCCTCTACTCACTCATCAGACAGTGAGGAGGAGGAAGAGGAGGAGGAGGAGGAGGCCGCCTTCCCTGGAGAGCCAGGCTGGGACAGCCTGCTGGGGCCTGGCGCTGAGAGACTGCCCTTGCACAGTACCCCCAAGGGTGGGCCAGCGCCAGGGCTTTGGCCTTTGAAGGGGGCAACGGGAGGGCAAAGGGCCTGGAATTCCTAGGGTAGTGAGTTCCTAGCTGTCTGTCTTCTCTGGGCCTTATCAACTTCCTTTCTCCACCAGATGGGGGCCCAGGGTCCGGGAAGGCTCCCTGGCCAGGAGACTTTGGGACCACAGCAAAGGAGAGTAGTGGCAATGGGGCCTCTGAGGAGCATCCTTGGGAGAATGGAGATGCCCTGCCTCGGGAGGGGTCCCTGGGCCCCCTTCCAGGCCCTTCTGCCCAACCTCACAAAGGTGAGCAGGGCATGCCCAGCTGCCATGCTCCCCCATTTGGCAACCTCACAACTCACCTTTGCCCCGTGGCTGGTAGGGCTCTCTAGGGCAGTCCCGTGAGCCTACCACTTGTTCCTCATGGCGCCTGCACCCCCCCTCCCCCCACAGGCATCCTCAAGAAGAAGTATCTGCCCACCATCAGTGAGAAGAGCAGCCTCCTACGGCTGCCCCTGGAGCAGGGCACAGGGTCTTCTCGGGGCTCCTCAGCCAGCGAAGGCAGCCGGGGCGGGCCCCCTCCCCGCCCTCCACCCCGGCAGAGTCTCCAGGAGCAGCTGAACGGGGTCATGCCCATCGCCATGAGTATCAAGGCGGGCACAGTGGACGAGGACTCGTCGGGCTCCGAGTGAGTGAGGCTGGCTGGGTGGGACCGGGCGCAGCCCCTCAGAGGCCCGGCTGGGCTCACAGCGCTTCCAGGCCTCGCCAGGCTGCTCTGGCAGGCGGTCGGGGGACGGATGGGCTGGCCAGCTGCCTTACTGTGACATGCCCACAGACCATGGTGCCCCATGGGGTCAGCTCAGCCCGCATCGGGCAAAGTGAGGGAGGGTGGGGAGCTGGGGTTGCTTTTCTGTTTCCTTCTCCTGGTGGAAGCTTCTCCCTGTCTTCTCTGCTCCGACTAACCCCCTGTCTGCCTTTTCTGTCACTTTCCTTTCCTGCCTCTCCAGATTTCTCTTCTTTAACTTCCTGCATTAACCCTGGGCCGGTGGTTCCTACACCCTGAGGCTCCCTTACCTTCCCCAGCTGCACTCATGCCCCCACTCCTGTCTTGTGCTCTATCCTGCCCTTGCTCCCCACCGCCTGCCCGCAGCAGCGACGAAACATCCATCTGAGGAGCCTGGGCCTTGCCGGGAGGGGCGCCCACCCCACCCAAGGCCATCTAGTGCCAACTCCCTCCCCCACCATCCCCTTCACTGCACTTTGGACCCCTGGGGCCAACATCTCCAAGACAAAGTTTTTCAGAAAAGAGGAAAAAAGAATTTAAAAAAGGATCTCCACTCTTCATGACTTCAGGGATTAATTTTTTTTATATGCTGGAAACTGACTCCCCTTTCCCTTCCCAAAGAGGATAGGACCTCCCAGGATACTTCCCAGCCTCTCCTCAGTTTCCCATCTGCTGTGCCTCTGGGAGGAGAGGGACTTTTGGGGGGCCTGCCCCTCATTTGCCATCACCAAAAGGAAAGGACAAAGCCACATGCACCCAAGGGCATCAAGCCCTGCAGGCTGCACCCCGGCAGGCCTCAGTATGGTGAGGGCATCAAGGTGGAGGGCACTCCTCACTCTGCCTGTGCTGCCCCTCCCAGGAACTGGAAAAAGCCCTGTCTGGCGAGGGGGCAGAAGGACTCCACGCCCCCAGACCCCCAAATGCTGCATGAACACATTTTGAGGGGAACCCGTGCCCCTGGGCGGCGGCCGGGCCACCCCAGCCCCTCTTCTCTCCCTGGACTCTGGCCACGCGCTGCAGTCCAGGCGTTTGCTCAGTTCGCTGACCCAAAAGTGCTTCATTTCCCTGCCTGACCCGCATGGGGAAGGCCAGTCGTGTGTTAAGTTGCGCTTCTTTGCTGTGGTGTGGGTGGGACGGGGAGGAAGAGTAAATCCAGGGCTGGCTCAGTCGCCCCCCAGACGTCTCAAGCACAGGTCTCAAGCCTGGGTTCTGGTGTCCACTCACCTACCCACCCGAGATCAGACAAATCCCACTTTGTCTGACCTGCTGTGGCCTCTGAGACATGTTCTATTTTTAACCCCTTCTTGGAATTGGCTCTCTTCTTCAAAGGACCGGGTCCTGTTCCTCTTTCTCTCCCTGTCCCATGCCCACCCCCAGCTCCCTGCGAAGAGAGAGTTAATATATATTTTATTTATTTGCTTTTTGTGTTGGGATGAGTTCGTGTCCGGTCCCAGGGGGTCTGATGTGGCTGTGACAGGTTGGGTGTGTACCCAGCAATCCTGGCGTGGGGGCCTGAGGCCCTTCCCCTGCTCCAGGCTGTCATCTCCTGCCTCCTCTCCTCCGGCCTCCTCAGTTTTGCCAACTGCAATTCATTTGAGTTACTGTTTATGCTAAGCATGTACTCCTGACTTGTCACTGACTTTCCTCTGGAGCAGGTGGCTAGAAAAAGAGGCTATGGGTGGGGGAAAAAAATGTTCCTGTTCTCACTTGTAAGGCTGGTTTTTGGCTTTTCTGCCATGAATTCTCCCCCTGACCTCTCCCCTCAGCAATTCCTGCAAAGGGTTAAAAATTTAACTGGTTTTTAACTACTGATGACTTAAACAACACAAAGATGCTGGATGCTAACTTGATACTAACCATCAGATTGTACAGTTTGATTGTTACTGTAAATACAGTAGGGTTTTGTGTTTGTTTTTTTCATTTCCCCATACTACTGAATAAACTATAGCTCTGTGCGGGTTGAGCACTGTCATCACGTGCTTCTGTGTGGTACCCTGTCCTTCCAGAGGGCAGCTCTGGAAAACAAGAGCAGGCAGGGCCCTAGGTGGGCCAGGAGGTCAGGGGACTCAGATGCTAAGCAGCCGATGAGCTAGTCCCTCTACCAACACCCCAGCAGTAGCCAAATAGCCTCATCAGCACGGAGCCCATGTTCTGGCGTGTCCAAGGAAGATGCGGCAGGTGGCAGGAAGGTTTCCTTTTCACCAGGATAGGAGGGACTTGTGTGGCTGGAGAGGCTGCAAACAGCAGGCAGGTTTCTAGTCCAGTCGCTTAGCGGCTGAGTCCTGGGGACAGAATTCAGGAGGCAGGGAGGGCAGAGTTGAGTGGCTGAGTGGCTGGTAGGAATTCAAAGCTCAGTGACTAGGTACCTCCTGACCACTTCTCTGGGCCATCTTGTGTGTTTTGCCATTGGAAATGAAGCAGCAATTCACACTCAAGCCAACTACATGTTCTGCAACATTACTTCTCTTCCCACGTTTTGTATTTTCTTCAAAGGTCTGTTCAGCAAACTAGTTAGGGAGTTAACATGGGGGCACTAGAGGGTGCGTAGTGATTAAGAGCACAAGCCCTGGGCACCAGACTGACTTAATTTCTTTGCCTGCAAAATGAGGATGGTAAGAACATCCGCCTAATTGAGCTTTTATGAGACTTAAATGAGTTAGCACATGTAAGGCACTTAAAACAGTTCACAGTGCATAGTAAGAGGCCAGTAAATGTTGGCTTCCCTCATTGCTGCTACTGGGCAGGGGCGGGGTTAGAGAGCATAAAGAGACAACTAGAAAGGCGGACCTGAAGGGAAGGAAGGAAGCAGGTAGCTGAACAAGGAAGGCAGCTGTGGCAGGTGGGCCTCCTCCCTCGCTGGCACTGCCTACTGAATGTTGCTTAAGCCGGCTTGGGGCGGGATGGGGGTGGGGCAGGATGGGGGCGGGGTGGGTGGGGATGGGGTGAGGTGGGGGTTACGAAATTCAAGACTGACCGAGAGCAAAAGGAACATGCCTTGTCCTTTCCGGCCACCAGGTGGCAACAGCACATGGGTCTGCGGCTGGTTTTGTCTCCCAAGCTACACACACGTGCCATCTGCTGGCCACACCTAAGTGCTTGCCTGGGCATGCCGACCTTCCAGCGCTTCTGCCAGAGCCGGGAGTCACCAACAGGCCCTGCTCGCCAGACACCCGCGCAGGACACAGCTGGGGAACACACCTCAGGTTTTCTGGCCTCTGCCAGATTTCTCCAGAGCCAAATACTCGTGTGTTTCCACATCCCCTCCCCCAACTCAATTCTTGGACTCCCAGAAGCTGTAGGAGCTGCTGACAGAGGCTCAGGGAGAGGGGTGAACATCTAGGCAGCTGTCACTGTGATATAGGTGAAATGTGTTACATGAACTTTAAGATCGGCCATAAAAAGGAGAAGACAGCAGTGGAGGGCCTCTGTCTGGGGAAGGGCATTTCAGTGCCTATGTAGGGTGCTTGTGGGCATATGTATGTGGGGGGCAGGGGACACCAGCTGACACTCCACTCCCTCTGTCCAGTTGCCTATTGCCTTCCTTAAGTCACAGCCTAGCCTTCTAAGAGGGAAGTTCTCTCAAAACTCACAAGGAGGGGCGCCTGGGTGGCGCAGTCGGTTAAGCGTCTGACTTCAGCCAGGTCACGATCTCGCGGTCCGTGAGTTCGAGCCCTGCGTCAGGCTCTGGGCTGATGGCTCAGAGCCTGGAGCCTGTTTCCGATTCTGTGTCTCCCTCTCTCTCTGCCCCTCCCCCGTTCATGCTCTGTCTCTCTCTGTCCCGAAAATAAATAAACGTTGAAAAAAAAAAATTAAAAAAAAAAAAAAAAAAAAACTCACAAGGAATTGAATTGGTTCTGGTTGCAAGAGTCAAAGGCTGTGAGTCAAAGGCTTAGCAAAATCTGTTAAATGAGTCTGTTTCATTCAACAATCCCCCACCATCTTGCACTCAAATTTATGTTTTCAATAAATGAAATTCTCCACCACATACAAATGACAACACTAGGCACTGCAGAGATTTCTAAAACCTAGTGCCAACCCTCACGTCTAAGAGGGGACATAAGAAGAGAACACCAACAATTCTAATGATATACATGACGAGGTGTTCCAGTATCTTCTACTGAAGCAGTCAGTGAAACTGAATACCAGGGGACCCGTCAAAGGGTCCCCTCATCTCAGTACCGCAGGCTAGATGATGAGGCATTCTCAGAAGGCTCCATTCTCCGGGTGCCCGAGTGGCTTAGTAGGTTAAGTGTCCAAACTCGATTTCTGCTCAGGTCATGATCTCCCAGTCTGTGGATTCGAACTCTGCATTGGGCTCTTCCCTGACAGAGTGGAGCCTGCTTGGGACTCTCTCTCCCTCTCTCTCTCTGACCCTCCCTCGCTCCCACTCTCTCTCGCTCTCTTTCAAAATAAATAAATAAACTTAAAAAAAAAAAAAAAAAGGCTTCATTCTCTTGCCAGGAAAGGACACCCAAGCTTAGCAAGCTTAGGATATAAATAATTGACCAAGACCTTTGATAACCTCACATAGTGTGAATCAAGCTATATTTTACTTGATCTGGACCTTCCAGTAACACACAAATCCTGTGAAAAGGCAGCTTGTTCCCATCTAATGCCAACAAAGGGAGGGCGGATAGTCACAGCTGGATGAGCTGCAATCACAAGAGCCTTCGGCCTATTGAGGCCCCAGCCTGGGAGGCTCCTCCTGGCTCCCTCATTGGAATAACACAGGAGTTTCCTACGTATTTATTTGAAATTGGAGCATTTACGTTCACACATGCAGAGATTATAAAAATACATTCATTTTATTTTAGAAAAACGCAGATCGATGTAAGCTTATCATAAACTGGCCTCTTAAGAGTCACAGAATTCACAGGAAATAAGTTCTAGAGACCAGGTGCCTGCCTCTGCCTCTGCCTCTCCAAACAGGCCTGCATCCAGTAGAGGATGTGATTCAGGACTGTTCCTCAGAGAGCAGGGAGGTTAGCTACAGAGGCCATTCACATGTAAATGTCCAGTGAGCCAAAGCCTGGGAAGAAGATCAAACTCTCTGGGACTGAACACAAGAGTGGGGGGTGGAAGAGGACAAACCACTCTCCTGCATTTCTCATTTTCTGCTTGTTAATTTCACTGTTGGGAGGTGACCTCTTTTTCCTAATCCTCTTTCAACCCACAGAGTTTGATTCCCCTCCAGCTCAACCCTAATCCACCCCATCTCCCATCTCTTCACTCCTGGGGCACCAGCCCTGGTGGGATCTTTTCCTCCTGCTCCTGGGCCAGAATCTTCTGGAGTCAGGGCCTGCCTTCCATGAGAGGGCTTGGGAGGTCGAGTAGAGGTGAGTCCAGGCAGTGACTGTAGTGGTTTGCTCCTGAATTTTTGCTTGCTGATCTGATCTCCTTACCTAAAGAGTCAGAAGGAAGAATTGCTTTAAACTGTCCCTCTTCTGGGCTGTCTGGGTGGCTCAGTTGCTTGAGCATCTGACTCTTGATTTCAGCTCAGGTCATGATCCCAGGGTTGTGGGATCGAGCCCCGAGTCAGGTTGTGTGCTAAGCATGGAGCCTACTGAAGATTCTTTCTCTCTCTCCCTCTGCCCCTCTCCCCTGCTCTCTCTCTCTAAATAAATAAACAAACAAACTTCCCCTCTTCTTCAAGCCTATTTGTCACCGAGCTGAGTTGAAGTTCCTCAGGGAAGGAAGAAATGGGACTCCCTGACCCTCTAGTCTCCCCTCCTCATTCCCATCTTGCCACACAGGATTCAGGGCTGGTGTGCCTAACAGTTTGGAAGCCTCAGTGACAGGGGAGAGAGAGCATCTCGACCAGTCTTACCTGGTGGGTCCTGGGACCGCCACTTTCCTGGGGGGCTGCAGGTTGCTGCGAGTGGCAGCAGTGATGGGAAGATTTGGCCGCTGGGAAACAGGAACTTGATGGGGGTTAACAAAAGAAATAAGTGAGCAGAAAGTTCAAGTGACCCTCCCCGAGTGAGTCTGGGATTAGTGCCTTTCCTCCCACCCAAGGTTACAAAACAAAGTATATGAAAACCAGTTCACACTCTTTGCCCGGGCCCACATCTCTCCTTAGCTCAGTCTCCCCATCTTCAAATTGGGCTGTAATGAAGATGGAGAAAGGGGTCACTGTTCCCAGCTCTGGGAGGGTGCATTCAAGCTGGGCAAGGGTAGGCATTCTTCCTCCTGATTTCCAGCCATTACGTCCACTCTTCCTCACCTCTGTGCCCTACAGCACTTGGTCGTGGGAGTCCTTTCCGAGGTGGCAGAGAAGCTGGAGGCAGGGCACCTTTGCTGGGTGGTACACTCCGGCTGGTGAGTGGCATTCGGCTGGCAGGCCTGGGGATGGCAGAGGGAACAGGCAGTCGACTGGAAGGCTTAGCAGCTGCTCCCTGCGGCCGAGAGAGGCGCTGAGAGTTGCCGGTAGGAGGCTGTGGGGCCAAGACTGGTCTGACAGGGGTAGGCGGGCCTGGTGGAGAGGAGTAGAGGAATTTTGGGGTCAGCTCCATACCCTCGCTCCTCCCATTCACCCACAGTTTTGCTGCCCAAGTCTCCTCACTTGCTGTTGCTCTCCCACTGGGCCCAGCTTTGCCCCGGACTGGAGGAGTAGATCGGGCGAGAGGAGAAGATGCTGGGCTTTTGGATGTAGGCAACAGATTGCAAGTGGGTGACTCCTGAAATACAAGAGAGAAAAAATAGGACTAGAATGGAAAAAGAATCTGTTCTGCTGGCTGTTTGAGGAATAGAGGTGGAGAGCTGCCTAGATCCCAGGAAGCAAGGGCAGACGTTCGCTGCCGACATCGTCATCCTCATCAATACCATTTATCGTGAGCTTATTGTAGACCGTGTAGAGTTATGCACAGATACTGTGCTAAGTTCTTTGCTTATGGTATTTTGCTCAATTCCAACAGTCCTGAGGTAGAATTTTACTATCCCCACTTTACCAACGAGGAAACCACTCTATGGCTGTACAGAGTCACACACTGGGTCTGAGGGCACCCGTCCAACCCAGGCCCTCCAAACTCACCCTTTTCACACTGGAGGGCCTCTTTCCAGATGCTGCCCGGAGAACCCTGACTGACCCCTTCTTATCGCCGCTCCGGAGTCGGGGTGTCAGGCCACTTGGGGAGGGGGTGCTCCGAGTCAAAGAACTCACAGTGGGCAGCAGGTCTCGGACAGGACTGTCCTTCAGCACAAAGGTCTCCCGCCGGGGGCTGGGCTTCACCCTGCGAGGCCCCAGGCCCTCGCCCGTGCTCTCCTGCTCCTGCAGGGCACACTGCTCCAGCTGAACTGCCAGCCGGTTGGCCTCGTGGAGAATCTCCTCCAGCTTCTCTGGACTAAGGGGACCCAAGCTGAGCCTCAGCCCCTGGGGGGCTGGGGCCACTGCATTTGGATTACTTCGATTGGAGAGTCCTCTTCGGAGCGGTTTCTCTGGAGTCACCGACACTGCTATGTCTTCCTCCTCACGACTGAGACAGAAAACAAACCAGGCGCCATGCCCACACAGAAGAGAGCAGGAGACTGCAAAGGAGACTGGGCAACTCCTCCACAACAGAGCCAGGGACACAACCCCAAACCCGGAAGCCCATGCTGGCTGTGAGGGTGGTCTCTAGGTGATGAGATGCCCCGTTCTATGAGGCCTCATAGGCCTTTAGCACTTACCGACACTGGAAATTATGCCAGGATGCGGACGGAGCAAATCCACTTACCCTTCTTCTTAACATCCTGAAATCTCATTCCAGCTTATCCCTTTTCCCCTCCCCCAAAAGTGTCACAGGGGCCCATGTCAACAAGTCACCCAGCAGCCCCAGGGCACCCAACCCCAATTACCAACCCAGACCCCAGAGGACAATACTTCAGCACTAAGGGGACAGAGGCAGACAGGCACTGTCGGAGGAAAGCAAGTAGGTTAAAGAGGCTGGTACCTGTCAGATGGTGACAGCCCTCCAAAGTCCAAGGTCTCATCCGCTATGAACTTTACATCTGTAGGGGAGGAAGGAAGGAATGCCAGCCTCGGGTCCCTAACGCCGTTCTCAATCGCAGCGCCTTACTCCTCCCTCCTTACTTTCCTTACCTTCCTCTAAATCTTCCATGTTCCAGCCAGCAGGTGCACGAGTCAGATTAGACCTGAGCTGGAGACAGAATACACCTTTCTTCAGGTCTCCATCCTGCCCAAGGCCCCCAGCTAAACGCAGGGTGCAAGCCAGGGGATGAGGATCATGCTGGAGATAAAGCAAGGGTCCCAGGGGTAGCACCTGCCCCTGTAACTAGCCCTGTGAATTCCGGGGAAGGTGCCGAGAAAGCACCATCCCCCTCCTCAGGTTGCCCTGCCGCCCCCCTACAACCTGGGCTCTTCTCACCGGGGGCGGTCTGCGCGCCCCATCTTCTTCCCCGCCACCATCCTCCGGTTCTCTCTTTCCCCAAACCACCTTTCCACTCACACGGCACCACACCCACACCACACCTCCAGCCCACCCTCTGTTTTTACTTTCCGCCCCGCCTCACCTCTCGCAGAAAGCACTTGCCTCCCACCACTTAGTCCCGGGAATCAGCCCTGAGGGGGTGGGGCTCCTTTCGAATCTCTCAGGCCCCACCCACTCTCACCACATGCGCTCCGTGATTGGTAGTTCCCAACATCCCTGCCCTCAGGGGCGGGGCGGCATCGACCAGTCGGCCGGAAGTCTGCAGGTGGGGGCTGTGTGGAGAGCGGTTCTAAAACAGACTTCATCCGGTGGGCTAAGGCGGGGAGGCCGCCTGCGCGCGCGTGTGTCCGGGAGACTTTCCTTGGAGGAGGCGGGGCCTCGTGGCGGCGTGCGAGGGACCTGACCAATGACTGTACGTTTCTCACCCTGCCAGCTGGGCGGAGCCGGGCTCCCCGCTGGACCTCCGAGCGCCAGTCACCCTAGACCCAACGCTCCTCTTGAGGAAATTTGTTTTCAGGGGCTTACTCCGTTTGCGAGCACCGCGTCTGCCATGTTTCCTCATTTGTGATTTTTCCAAGTTATGGAAGCACCTAGACATTTATATTTTAGGTATATTGAGGTTCTCTAAGAAGTACAGCCTCCATTATCTTTTTTTTTAATATATACAAGTTAGCATATAGTGTAATAATGGTTTCAGGAGTAGAATTTATCGATTCATCACATACATATAACACCCAGGGCTCATCCTAACAAGTGCCCTCCTCAATGCCCATCACCCATTTAGCCCATCCTCCCCTCAACCCAACACCCCTCCAGCAACCCTCAGTTTGTTCTCTGTATTTAAGAGTCTCTTGGTTTGCCTCCCTCTGTTTTTATCTTATTTTTCCTTCCTTTACCATATGTTCATCTATTTTGTTTTTTAAATTCCACATTTGAGTGAAAGCATACATTTGCCTTTCTCTGACTGAATAATTTTGCTTAGCACGATACATTCTTGTTCCATCCACGTTGTTGCTAAATGGCAAGATTTCATTCTTTTTGATCGCGGAGTAATATTCCATTGTGTATATATACACCATATCTTCTTTATCCATTCACTACTTTGGTATATTGAGGTTCTCTAAGAAGTACATCTTCCATCATTATTTTAAGAGAACATTCAGAACCGGAGGTAAACAGGTTTTTTGGACACGGAGATTTGGGTCCAATTCAGCCGTGACTCCTCTGTCACAAGGCAGGCAGGCTTGAGTGTATGTGACCTCTCGCTTATCTGCAGAGGAAGAACCCTGACCGTCAGTCATGGTTTCATGGCTAGGAGAACTACCAGAGTCAAGTTTATACCTTGTGCCTTAGGGGCTTTTGAGGGGTGTTTGTAACTTGCTACCTCTAAACTAAAAGCTGTGTTTGTGAAGTGCTTAAGCCTACTTATTAGAGATCTTTTTGTTGTTTCCAAGTGTTGCCTGTGAATAGGCTGGGGCCACCAGTTAACAGGGCTTCTTAGAAATGTTCTAAAAATTTAAAACAATGGCTGGAGAACTTTAGTCTCCAGAGTTTATGACCATTCTTTTGGCTATTTAGAGGCTTTTTTTTTTTTTTTTGGTTTACTTTCTAGTTTTTAGCTGTGAAGCTGAGGTGATGAGGTTTGCAGGCACGAGATGTTACTGTAAGAAATGCCACAGCAAGCAAAGGAGCCTTGGGGTTTAGTGGGGGTGCTAAGGCAAAGGGCGGGGAGGGGGGGCAGAACTTGCAGGCTTGTGTGAAGAAGAACTGAGAGAAGAGGATTGCCTGGTTTTCTGTAGGCTTGTTGGTGAGGGTGGAATTTTGGTTGTTTGTAGGATTCAGGTTCTGTGGAGGTGGGAAGACCAGAGCCAGTAGTTTCCCTCTCTCCAGGCAGGTGGTGGCAAAGTAAAGAATGAAGGGAAAGAAGCTGCTCATTAACTGCATTCCTGCTGGGCCGAGGAGCAGCCTGACTGGGGAAACCCCACCCTTGCTTCTTCCCAACCTCAGGTGAGTGGGGACGCAGTTGTAGCAAATTGGAAGTTAGTTCCTCCTATGGAAACTCATCTCCAATTTCCTGTCACCCAGTTATGATTTTGAAAGCTGTTGCAGTACCAGAAAAAAAGCAACTGAACTACTTTCTCCTCCATCAGAATAACAACAAAACCAGAAGATACAGATTTCAGGCACAAGAATTCTTTACTCAGCCTAAGGCCACTAACCTGGGAATTATTTGTCCCCCTCAGCCCAACCCCTAAAATGACATCTATGAACAGATGTTCAAGATTTTGGATAAATAGACGAATTAATGAAGAGATTACACCCCCTCCCTGGCACGTGGTAGACCTTACTTCAGAAGGAACTCCCTAGTGTTGAGGGCATAAATGACAAAATTAAGGATTCCAGTACAGTTCTTCTTGAATGTGGGAAGATTAACTATGACTGGAAGTCTTGTTCAGCGTGAAGATTTTATTCCTTCACCGTGAAGGTTCAGCATATAGGAACCTTGAGTACTTTGATAGCAGAGGCATGGGGCGGTGGGCTGAGGCCAGAGGTCTAACTGATCCTTAGGGCATCGTAGCTGTGTGTATTCCACTCCTTCCTGACCCCGGCCCTGCTTCAGCTGAACGGAGGCCTCCTGGCCATTGTGTCCCCAACTAACTGGCTCTGGACTCTGGTCCCCCTCTCTCCCCAACCGGGCAGTTGCAGCAAGGGGTCCCGCAAGGGCATTTGACCGTACAAATAATTTGTGTGGCTAGTTTCTCAGTTTTCCCAAGATGCTACATAACTAGTGACATTCTGGATGCGTGGAAAAAGTTAATTATGACATATAACGGATGCCTTGGGGGGCATTGGGGCATTCTCATAGTGCTCCAGTTGAGAAAGGCTGGAATAGACATTTGCCTCAGCTGAAAATAGACCTTTGGTGTGAACAGAAAAGCCTGTCTCAGTTTTCTCAGCCGAAACACACCCTCCTCCTCTTCAAAGCCTTGCCTAAGATTTACTGCCTCCTAGCGGTCTTTTCTTTCTTACAACCCATGATCCCACCCCCCAGACCTGCTACAGTTGAGCGTCGCTTGGGTGAAAGAGATGAGAGGAAAGAGAGAAAGCTTGAAGTCAGGCAGACCTGGTTCCAATCCTAGCTCTGCTAACTTACCAGCTTCGTGACTTGGAGCAGCTTATGAACTTCAACTTCCCCATTTGGAAAATAGAGATTAAAAGTGATAAAGCCTGACGTTCAATATCTGACGTCGAGAAGACTATTTCAGTTATGTGCTACTGTGTAACAAACCACCCTAGTATTTAGGGCTCGAAACCCCAGATCTCATGATTTTACAGTTTGATTTTATAGACAGTCGTGCCAGGAGGACCTGTCTCTACTCCATGACCTCTCTACTCCAGTCCCAGTGGATTGGACTTGACTAGCGCTGAAAGGTCTCAGGCAGCCACACGTATCTAGGGCTATGGTGCTAGCTGTCAGCTGGGATGCTGGGTTGTCCTGCATGTGGCCTCTCATAATTTGGAAATCTGTCCTGAGATTCAACTACTAGACCTCTTAAGGTCTAGGCCCAGACTGGCACAGCATCACCTCCACTACCTTCTTTTGGTTAAAGCAGGTCACATGGTCAGCCCAGATGCGAGGGGAGGGGAAGAGACCCCAACTCTTTGGGAAGAGCACGATGCCCTTGCTAGCCAAGATGGGGGGAACTGTTGCTGTCTTTTGCAGATGCCATTACAGAATGGCTTTAATATCTTACTTGTTATGAGAATGAAAGCAAACATGTAAGCAAGAGCACCTCACCTTTATTCTTTCCCCAAGGCTTAGTGAGACTCTGCTCCAATTTCTTCAGTGTCTCCCAGCCCTCAAGTCTTAGTGCTTGGTCTTTAATTAGCTATGTACGTATATGTGTGTTCTGCTGCCTGCGTCTCTGTGATGGATGTGCATCCTCTTTTCCAACTTATACTGGAAAGATCAGAGAGGAAGAGACCAAGTCATGTTCAGCACCTCTTTCAGCACCAGGCACAGGATAGAGTTGAGTTTAGCTCCGTCATAGACTCTAAACAAAAGGACAGTGTTAGAAACCTCTGTGGAAGAGAATGTGGATATAAGAAGAAAGAGGAGGGGGCACCTGGGTGGCTCAGTCAGTTAAGTGTCTAACTCTTGATTTCAGCTCAGGTCACGATCTCACGATTGGTGGTAGCAAGCCCCGTGCCGGGTTCTCTGCTGACAGTGTGGAGCCTGCTTGAGATTCTCTCTCTTTCTCTCTCTCTCTGCCCCTCCCCTATCTGCACATACACACTTTCTCTCAATAAACAGACAAACAATTTTAAAAAATGGATTCCAACTTTCTAAATGGTTTTCCCATAGAGAAAGGCTCAAACAGATGGACACTTATGCACCGAGGATCCACACGTTTATTTAGATTAGTCCAAAGCAGATGTTGTGCTGGAGTGCTTAAGGACACAATCTCCCCACAGTCAGGCTTCCTGGAGGCACAGAAAAGAGAGGGTATGTTGTGGCTCTAACAGCAAACAACCAGTGCACACCCAAGACGCTGAGGCAATTCTCCTCACGGTCCCTGGGTCCCGTGCTATGAATTCTCTCCTTACCCTGCTTTGTTGCTGTGTGCTGGCTGAGAGAGAGGTAACAGGGCAAGTCCCGACACAATATAACATTAACACAGAGAGGGAACTAAGGCATGGCCAGAGAGCTATCTTTGCAAGCCAACTGGCAGAGAGAGCTCTCTTGAGAAATCTGGACTTTTAATGCGTCCCTGAGGGTTTCCATTTGATCTATATCAATGATGGGCTCAAATAAATGGCATCTGGGATGGTGTTCATTCTGTTTTCGTCAGCCAGGAACTGCAAGTCCCAGGAGACATTGCGAACTGGTTCTCCCTAATTCTCCCATGAGCTGCTCTTTCACCCCACTCATTAGTTCATGCACAGCATTTCTACTGTGAGTGATTTAGAATCTGAAGAAGCTATCAAATTTTAAACGATGATCTGAGTTTGGGACCACATACCCGCATGTTCAATTATTACTGACCTATGATGATAATGGTGGTTTTCTTCTCTCAGAAGGGAAGGAGTCCACAAACTTCAAAGTAAAAAACAAGCAAACGAATCTGCTTCTTACCATGCTTATGACACGGCGGTAGAAACAGTTAGCAGGAGCAGCCTCCTGTCTCTTTTTCCACGCTGCTGCCGCTTGGTGGTGGTGACCCACCTCTACTCCTCTACTCTACTGGCTGTTCCCTTGATGCCTTTTCTTATAGCACCTGCCCACCTCCCTTCCACTGAGCCCCCTTACACTCGGATAGATGCTATCACTCCTTTCCAGAGGACCGTTAGATTTAATACCTATCATCACTTTGAGTACAGAAAGAGGACATGACAAAAGCAGTACCAACTATGGTAAAGTCCTTCCATGGAGATGATAGTATTAGCTTACAAAAAAAAAGTGGTTAAAAGGAAAATAGTTATCAATGACTACATGGTCGAAAGGCTTAGTTAGGAATACAGATATGTATTCAGATCTGCATTCTGTATACAGATATGTATTCCTAACTAACACTAACAGATTCAACACTAACTGTAAATACAAAATGCTCTATTCAGAAGCCCAGTCCCTCTCTTTACCTTTGTCAGAGTTGCCCTAATCTTCTTTGGAGGCCTCAGTGAGGAGCTGCAAGAATTCAGACATTTCTCAGAGTTAGCATCTCAGAAATTTCTGGGAAACCTTCTTTTTTTTTTTAATTTTTTTTTAACGTTTATTTATTTTTGAGACAGAGAGCGATAGAGCATGAACAGGGTGGGTCAGAGAGAGAGCGAGACACAGAATCTGAAACAGGCTCCAGGCTCTGAGCTGTCAGCACAGAGCCCGACGCGGGGCTCGAACCCACGAATTGCAAGATCGTGACCTGAGCTGAAGTCGGACGCTTAGCCGACTGAGCCACCCAGGCGCCCCTAAATTTCTGGGAAACCTTCTTGTGGAGCATTGGGAAGGGATATACTTCTCATGTTTTTTGAAAGTCCATTATGTAATTAGGAGTCTACACATGGGGAAGAATAGGGCACGTAATGGCCCATTCATTCCTGATTCATGCTATGCACACTTAGAGAGTGCCCACTGTGTCAGAAACTGGGCTCATCACCGGGGGGACAAGTGTGAATCAGGCTGTACCTGCCCTCACAGTGCTCATGGGTTAAATGAGAAACCAGTAAATAGGCACTTATATAACAATATGTTAAATGCAGTGATGGAGATCTGAACAAGGTGACAGGCAGAGATAAATGAATGAATACTTTAAAAGAGGTATGGGGGGGGGGCGGTGCCTGGGCAGCTCAGCTGGTTAAGTGTCTGATTCTTGATTTGGGTTCAGGTCATGATCTCATGATCCTGAGATCAAGCCCCACAAGGGGCTTTGTGCTGAGCCTGGAGCCTGCTTGGGATTCTCTCTCTCTCTCTGCTTCCTGGACTGGGCCGAAGACTGTATAAAAGAAAAACGGTCTGAGTAAGGAAAGTCTTGGGCTCTTTCCACCACAGTGCCGACTCCTCACTTAGCCAATACTGGGAATCTTGAGGGGAGCTGATCACCACTTTGTGCTTCAGGTTTCTCCTTTGCAGAATGGAAATAGCCATTCTTTCTATATTACAGAATTGTGCTGGAGGGAAATAAGATATTGGATAACAAAAACGGCCCCTCAAATACATCCTGATGATGACGGTGCCCAGTGCCGAGAGCACGTGAAGGGGAAGCCAACCAAGCCCTTCTCCATGCAGGCTTGTGGCTCTGCCCCTGAATTTTCCAGCTGTGGAGAGAGGGTATGAGTTCTGCCCTTACCTCTCACATCCACCCGACAGTCCACAGATGCCTCCCCCAGGGGGTTAACTGCCTTGCAGGTGTAGATACCCCCATCAAAGGGACCAGGCTTGCGGATTTCGAGAGAGCAGATTCCCAGGTGAGTGAGGGCTCGGTACTTGGGGTTGCCTTGGATATCCATCTTGTTCTTCAGCCAGATGATCTTTGGCTGCAAGATAAGGGTGAGGGGGCCAGCATGGGAGTGGTGAGAAAGTTCCCCATTCCTTACGTTGGGGGAGGGGTTCCCTTACTGGTATCCTCAAAATCTTCCCAGGCTCCTTCTGTTGGTTGAAATGAGCACCTGAAACCTTGCCTTGTTCATCAAGTATTCCTGAGTAGAAAAAAGGTAGGACCTTCTGTTCTTTCCCCTGAGGCACCGGGCCTCAGAATCCCCTCTTTTTTGTATGTTCGTTGTTGAATCATTCATATTCTGTTTCCACTGTTGGCTAGGGAGTCACTGTTGTCCCCTCTGGTTAGAAAGTAGTTTCTAGAGTGGGCTTATTGGTACCCTCTTTCTGAGATGTAGTACTCTGGCCCAGGACTCCTATGCAAAAGGTACTTGGTAAGGTTGTTAGGTTTTTTTAAATTTTATTTTAATGTTTATTTATTCTTGAGAGAGAGAGAGACAGAGTGTCTCTGCTCAGGGGATGGACAGAGAGAGAGGGAGACACAGAATCCGAAGCAGGCTCCAGGCTCCGAGCTGTCAGCACAGAGCCTGATGTGGGGCTCGAATTCACGAACCGCGAGATCATGACCTGAGCTGAAGTCAGTTGCTTACTGTCTAAGCCACCCAGGCGCCCCCTTGGTAAGGTTGTTAGTGATGTTTTACGTGGTGTAGTGTACAGAAGTAGTGACTAGATCGGAAGTAGACTTGCTCAGGGTTATGGCCTCAACTCTAGACAGCTGGTAGGCATATGGCCCTGAGCAGGTGAGGCGTGGTGGGTGACTAAGGAGAAACCAGCGGGACTCCATCACCTCTGCCAGAGAGACAACTTGAAGCTCATGCCCAACTGCCAGCAGATCGGCAAGTGATCTTTGCAGAAGAGGAGCAGACACTAAAAGGAAAACTGGAAACATCATCCACGTCAGCCTGTCTTGGACTCTAAGTGCCCTAGCTGTTCCTAACCTACGTAACCTGCGGTGGAAGAGGCAGGCGATGGTGATGGGAACACATGTTTTAGAATGCTCTCCCACGTAGCGGAGGTGAGGGCAGGAGCAGGGAGCAGCACAGCACGGCCACCATGCAGAACTCCTGCTTACCTTGGGAGAGGCGCGGACGCAGCAGAAGAGCTGGGTGTCATAGCCCATGACCGTGGTGCAGTCTGCCAGAGGCTGGGTGAACTTTGGGGCTTCAGAGAAATCTCGCTGTGCAAACCCCCCAGTCTTGCGAAGGGTAGCTGAGGAGACCGAGAAGGGCCCTGCTGTAGTGCCTGAGATCCCCCACCCTTCTTCAACTCTCCACCCTCCACCCTTCCCAGCTCCAAGTCTCTGCGCCCCACCTGCTTTCTGGATGTGGGCAAGGTCAGCAGTGATGGGGGCTGTCTCACTGAGCCCGCACTGGTTCTCAGCAAAGACTCGAAATGCATAGGAGTTGCCCACGATGAGGTTGGAGACTGTGAAGCTGGTGCGGTGATAACGTTCCAGCACCGTGAACCACAGCTTTGGGGGCCCAAGAAGATGCCGTGAATGAGATGCCTGTTTTGTGAACTCACTCCACCTCGGCTCACCGCATGGAGGTAGCAGAGCCCCATTCCAGAACGTGTGATTGCTCCCTCCCCACTCCCTCCCTAGCTGCGCCTCACCCCAGATTTTGTGTCAGCCTTCTGCACGGTGTATCCGAGGAGTGCCGTGTTGCCTGTGTCTTGGGGAGGTGTCCACTCCAGAGTAGCATTGGAGCCCCAAACATCCACCAACTTGATATTCTGAGGAGGGCCTGGCCTCTCTGAAAGGGCCAAGCGTGGCAGTGGGCAGGGTAAGGCTCACATATGCATGGGAATCACTTCGGGGTGCCCTTCCCCTTCTCTGCTCAGCTATGCCCCCCCTCACCCACCACTGTGCCCCACACTCGGTGTGGGGAGTCACCCTGGCCTCCCCAGCTGTCTGTGATGGCTCCTCTAGCCTGAGGACCAACTTGCTCCCACTCCCCCTACTGTACCGATCACCAGGATGTCAATGGTGGCAGTGGCCTCCAGCTCGCCCAGCCGCACGCTGAGCTGGTAGCGACCTGAGTCAGCACGTTGGGCTTCTCGGATGAAGAGGATGGAGTCCCGCTCCCCATTGCGCACACTCACATGGCCGGCATCCAAGGCACAGCCATCATGTGTCCAGGTGGCTTGAGGTTTGGGTTTGCCCTGAGAAATGGGAGTAAGGCGCTGAGCAGCCCCAAGAGACCTCGTGACCCTCCCTGCTGCAGTGGGGACCAGATCCACCCTAGGTCCACATGGTGACTGGACTCGCAACTGTGAATGCCTTGAGTTAGAAGTTCGCACACTGTCCCAGGGGACCTGCATCTTTCAGCAACAGCTGAAAGGATGTGGAGGAAGGAAGGGGTTTGGCTTTGAGTCTCCCGCCCTCTGAGAGTTTAGATCACCCGAGGCAGCTGGGGCTAACAATAGCTGTCTAAACTCCCGAGAACCCTCCAAACTGAGAGCTCCCAGACCTCTGCTGACCAAGGGGCAGAGGTTAGCCTCAGCGGGTCACATGGGGGCACGCCCCACCCCATCCCCCCCTCAGGAGTGCAGAGGGAAGAGTCGTTCTGCCTCAGACTTCTGGTGACTTGGCCCCGTCCACTCCAGGCCAGGACAACTTCCCTACTGCTAGCAGGACTCTCAGTATCTGTTTCCAAATCAACACCCTGGCCTGGTCCCGGCCCGGACCCAACACGGAGTCAGCACGGGGCCAGCATGCTTACCTGGAATGGGATTAGTAGGTTCACGGTGTCTCCGACCTTCCGGATATAGGTCTGCCTCAGGGCGCGAGGTAGCCAGATCTTGGGGTGCTCTGAATGATAGAAGGAGAGAGAACAGTGGGTGGTGAGCCTCCTGTAGTGGGAGGCGCAGAGCTCAGAGGAGGTGGACACTGCACCCGGCTGTGCTCCATGGGCAGACGCCCCAGGTGCTCGGCAAATCAGTCCTCTCCTAGGGGATGGGAAGATTGCTCCCTTCGTCTCGCTGGAATTTCGGGATGAGTGATTGGCTGAAATATCCTCTGGAGAGCATTCAGGTCTTGGCAGAAAGCACTGGAATGTGAGCCTGACGCTTACTTCTTTTAATTTGTAATGCTCAGCTACTGACTCTTCATTAACTGAGATTTCCTTTTTCTGTTTGTGCACAGACTGGTCCAGCCTGTGGGGTTTGCCTTTCTACCCCATTTCTGCATTTGTCCTCAACAGCACTCCATTTATCAAAGCCACTTTCAATGTTAGTCTGGACCTCCAAGCGTCAGCCCTGCTTCCCAGTTTGAGGCCACACTGGAGGAGAAAGTTTTCCACTCTGCAGGCAGAGTCAACACCCTGGACCCACCGGGACAGCACTGACGTCACTGAAGAGGGAGCTGGTGTCTGGGTCCCTTCCTCTGCGTGGCTATCCTGCTTGGACGACCTGTGCGATGCTCTTCCAGTTGGTGGAGGATCGCTTTGTACCAACAGACTCTGGGAATCTGGGAAAAACTAGGCCACCCCTCCCTGCTCCTTGATGTTCCAGGCCTGTTCCAGTGAGTCGAGGGATTAGTTTATGTCCCTTGGCTTCCAGGATGGAGGCAGGAGACGCTCAGGAAAAGTGCTGAGTGTGAGGTTTGGAAGACGACCAGGTGTGACCGCTTTCCTCTCCGGATGTCTTGGGCTTGGGCTGCCTCGGCTGAGAAAGTGCAAACATCCCACCTGGTTCCCTTGGGGGCCTGGCTGAGACTGCACCATTTTCTAGCTTTCTCGGGGCTCCTGTCTCCTTCTTCCTCAGGCAGACAGTCGCCTGTTGCTGTTGTCAAAAGTGGAATGTGACAGCGCCTCATTCCTCACTACCTCCCCGGCCTCTCTGCACAATTCTTTTGTGGAGTCGTAAAAAGCCTCACCCAGGTCACTCCCGAGGCAAACAGCACCACTGTGTGATAGTGGGCTGTAAACTTTCTGATAACGTAACATTTCCCGACAATACATTCCTGAGCACTCCACTCCACGGTCTGTGTGTTCACTTACAAATTGAACTGTTTAAATATGTACATTATGCAATGCAAACTTTTGAATGGTGAAATTTAAAATACAGTACGTAGGGGTTCTACTGTGTTCTTCCTACACCTCAATTTGTAGCCCACTGTTTAGAGAGCAGGAACCTCCTTCCCATGGTCTGCCCTGTCACCACCCCGAGGTCACTTTTTGCCTTTGGAAATAAATATAAACACAGATAGCGCACACTGTCCATTTTTATTTATCTAGTTTCCTTTTTCACTGTGTGGCTTATGTTTCCTCCTGGTCTGTGCTTCTTAGACTGCACCTCACCCACCCCTGCCCCTGGCAAAAGCAGGAACGAAGTGACACGGGGCCTCCTCAGGTGCTCTGAGCGGCTGGCCTGCCTGTGTCGCTCAGGGCCTGGCGCCCCAGTAAGAACGGCGGTGACAGCGATGGAGCCCCAGGCGGCTGGGCGACAGTTCTCTGGTTGCCCTCTGTTCGACTTTGGCGGTTTGGAAGGGGGCGGGGCACGAAACACAGAAGAAGCGTTTGTGTGATGTGTTCCTCTCCTGTGGCCCTCTCGGCAAGCGACCAAGGAGTTGAGAACGAGCGGATATGACTTAAGGGTTTTCTGAAAAAAAGAGGGTGGCAGTTGAAAAGGAGGGTCAAAACCTCATCTTGTTGGGCTTGGTTCCCTACTGTTGGATGAGGAAATAGCCCTTCACACTTGCTGGAGGGAGGGCTGGAGAGAAGCCGGCTCTTCTGTCCCCTGCTCTGCCTGCATGACGCAGAGGGAGCTTGATGAGCGCCAGGATCAAGAAGACAGGGAGGAAAGGGCTCGGAGAGAGAAACACACTTGTGAAGTTGTGCTGCCTCTCCGTCTAGAAATGTACGTCCAAAGAGCCTGTTCTCTGAGCACAGCATACCTGCCCCCTTACCTGCCCTCCACTGTCCACCTGGGCCTGCGCACCTTGTCAGGGCTCTGACAGTAATCTTGCTCTTAGGAGGAGGTGGCAAAGAGGGGAAGGCAGAGGGATACCCTCAAGAATTGAAAAGGTTGAGGCGAGGAAACCAGCCGTCACACCTGAAAGATATGTTGTCTGAGTCCTGCTCTGCTTAGAGCTCAGGTGGGGAATGGGCTTCTATAGAGGGGTGCATGCCCACTGATCTATTTGTGCCCACTTAGTGTTTCTCTTGTTTCTTAGAGAGATACTTTGGAAGATGTTAGCATTGGTTCACCTGAACTAAGGAGAACAATTACAGAAATAATTTTATGTGGAACATAAATTAAGATGGTGGTATTCATGGGGCGCCTGGGTGGCTCAGTTGGTTGAGCGGCCGACTTCGGCTCAGGTCATGATCTCGCGGTCCGTGAGTTCGAGCCCCGCATCGGGCTCTGTGCTGACAGCACAGAGCCTGGAGCCTGCTTCAGATTCTGTGTCTCCCTCTTACTCTGCCCCTTCCCTGCTTGCAGTCTGCCTCTCTCTCTCTCAAAAATAAATAAACATTAAAAAAAATTTTTTTTTAAAGATGGTGGTATTCGGAGGAAGATGAGCAGAATGGGCCGGGGTCCAGAAGGGATCCCAGCGGAGGCAGAGACAGAGGAGAAGGGCCCACAGCTAGCATGGCAGTCTCTTCCTCCCTGGGGGGCGCCTGTGCCAGTTCTTTGTAAGTGGGATTCCCTGACAAGATGTGAATCGATAGGGGACAAAGTTAAGTTAGTAGAATGCTCTGAATCTGAGGCTTAGTAGGTGAGGATTCTGCTCTCAGCAGGCTCCCAGACCACAGTGGGGGGGGGGGGGAGGGGGGGAGGAAGGAGGACAGGCTTGGGCAAAAGCAGCTGACAGTGCAGGAGGTGGCAGGAGACAGTGTGGCAGCTGCAGGTGCCCAGGCAGCGGCACACTCCTTCCCAGCTCGACCTGGGCCCTCGCCCTTTGCTAAGAATGGTAATTGGAGGGCTCATTTGGGGCATCTCTTTTCACACATCTGCAGTCAAGAGAGGTGTTAATTGTACCAACCTTGGGGAAACATGGCTTTTCCCTGAAGCCCAAGGTCTTTCTCCTCCTCAGATGCCAGGAGGGATGTGAGCCAAAGACTAGAGCCCTAAAGCACAACCTAGGTTTTCTTTCTTTCTTTTTAAATTTTTTAAATGTTTATTTTTGAGAGACAGCGAGCAAGCAGGGGAGGGGCAGAGAGAGAGAGAGGGACACACAGAATCTGAAGCAGGCTCCAGGCTCTGAGCAGTCAGCACAGAGCCCGATACAGGTCTCGAACTCACAAGCAGTGAGATCATGACCTGAGCCGAAGTTGGACACTCAGCCTACTGAGTCACCCAGATGCCCCACAACCTAGGTTTTCTAAGACCAAGTTTGAGACAGCCACAATTTGGTTTTCTCCCTTCATGGAGTGTAGGGGAAAAGGCATTTTGAAAACAAAAAGTCCTTTGAGAGACATTGGCTTCTGACCTGTGGGGTCGTCTTTCCCTCAGACAGAATGTCGTCTAATTCTTTCTTTAAAATGAACAGAGAAGGAGACTACTTAAAGTCCAAAGATCTTGACTCCTCTTGATTAGAAATTTCCTCTTAATTCTACCCTAATTTCATTCTGCTGAAGTTTATGCCCATTTCCTTATTCTGTGCTCATGGGGAAACAGATGTTCATATTCTCTCAAAATTTCCCTTTACACAGTTAAAGCCTGTCCTCCAGCAATTCCTGAAGTGCCATGTAGTTCATACTGATGTTATTACTTATGGCCTGGAGAGTGAAGGAACAAGACAGACACATCAAAAGAAGGGAGGGAGCTGTGTGTGTGTGTGTGTGTGTGTGTGCAAGTGTGAGAGATAGTGTGTGTGACAGGGTGTGCATGAATGTGTGTAAGGGGGTAGGGGTATGCGCATGTGTGTGTGTGTGCTCGGGCCTGTGTGAGTGAATGGCTACCCATACAGGGCAAATGCACAAGGTGAGCAATGGCTTTGAAACAGGCTGTGGACTTGGCCTTATTAGAAACTTGCCTGGAGGAGGTCACAGGAAGGGTGACCTCCAAAGTACCTTGTGGGACAGGAGTGTCACCTTCTTGAAGACGGTGAAACTAAGGTCAGGAAAAAACAGAAGGACATAGAAACAGGGAACTGCTGTCTGAGAAGCAGACACCACCTTTGGGGTGGTCCTCCCCATCACGCTTGCTGTGTGATGGCCACTCTCTCTGGTACAGTTCCAGATCTTCGTGATCTCAACCCCTCCCCCCCGTCCCCACTTCCATTTCCTGCAGGGCCCCTCACGTCTGTGCCCACCCCTCTTCCAGCAGTGTCGTCCTCTCTGGCTCTAGCCCCTGGTTCCTTTGGTCATTCTCTAGCTGAGTAACTGCAGACCCTGTAATCTGAATTTCAAGCGCCTCACTCTCTCCTCACCTCTACGACAGAGGGTGGCTAACTGCCTGCCCAAATGCATACTGTCTCTCCCACAGTGTAGCGCCTTCTGGGAAGGGGCTGCCCTGGCCCCCTCGCTATAGGACCATCAGACTAGCTCTTGCCAATGAAGTGCAAGTGGAAATGACGAGAATCACTTCTGAGCCAAGGCCTTCAAGAAATGCGTTCTCTACATCCTCTTCTGCTAGCTGCAGCCATGTGGCTGAGTACAGGGCCCTGAGGCACAGCAGAGCCACAAGAGGGAAGAGGCCTGGGTCCTGGAATCATTGCATGGAGAACGGTTTTTAATAGAAATAAATAGAAACAGAAGCTTTTTCATAGAAATAAACATCTATTGTTTTTGAGCCTTCAGTTCTGAGGCCTCTTTGTTACATCAGCTGGCAAACCCCGACGAGCACAGCCTCTGCCCCTAGAGTGCTCCCCTTCTGCCGCTCCAGCTACCAGCCATCCGTCAGCACCACTGAGACCTCTGATCCCCTGTCTTCCTACCCCTTCACTCCCTGTCACCCTCTCTGTTACCACTCTCTCTCCCACCCACCTTAGATTCCAGTCATTACACTCCCTCCCTTGTGTCCCCACTCAAATTCCTTACTCCTCTTTTACTCCACTGCACTCTCCTAGCAATGGCCAACCCCAGTGACATGCTTTCCACCCACTCAGTGCCCACATCTGCATGCTGGGGAAAAACACAAGCGAGGCTGACGGTAAGCTGATGGCCATGAGCAGTGACTACTAACTCCAAATGGCCCCTGGCAGTTCTAGTCCACTCTGCCTCCTATTCTCCCAGGTGACTATTGGGTACCTCCCTCTTCTAAAACCTCCATACCTTCTCCCTCGTCCTCATCCTTAGTTGATGATCTTGCTAGTGTCTCAGGCCTGCCTACAGCCTATTCTTAGCTCAGCAGCTAGAAGAATCCTTAAACCCTATAGCTGACCATGTCAGTTTCTCACTTAAACCCTGCCCAGGCTGCCCACCAGTCTCAGAGTTGAACCAGTCTTCACAAGGGTCCTGCTACCTCTCTGCCGGCAAACCTACTGTTCTCTTCCTCACGCTGCAACAGGCCCAGTGGCCCCAACCCATAAGGCACACACTCCTGCCTCAGAGCCTTTGCACAGACTGTTCTCTCTGCATGGAAGACATTCCCTCCAAGTATCTGCATGCATTGTTCTCTCATCTCCTTTCAGTTGCTGCTCAAATAGCACCTAATTAATGGGACCTTCACTGAATATCCTGTTTAAAACTGCCGACATGTTTCCCACCCCCAGCACTTTGTGCCCTCCCTCTCTGCTTCATTTTTCGGCACAGCGTTTATCACATCTGACATCTTACATATTTTATTTATTTATTATCTATCTCCTTACACTAGAAGGTAATCTCCACAAGGGGAGTTACTTTTGCCTATTTTTATTTCTTTAGCAGTGTGTGGCACATGATAGGCATAAAAAAAATATTTGTAGGAGGAAGAAAGAAGATAGGAAGAATGGAGGAAAGCAGGAAGAAGGAAGAAGGAAAGGAAGGTTGCTCCCAGGCATGGGCTCCAGCTTCCCAAGGCTGGAAGACACAGAAGAGTTTGGATTGAAAAGAGATGCAGTTATTTTGAAAGCAGCAGCTGGGCCCTTCCTCTGGGTCTCAGGGTCTCCTCTTCTCCATGGCAGGGGTACAGCCTGCCCCCCAGCCTCCCACCCAGCGCTGCCTGCAGGACCCAGTGCCTCCGTACAGTGCTGAGGGGAGACGGAAACTTGTTTCCCAGTGCCAGCCGCCTACGTCTGCTCATCTTCTAGCCACATAGTAGGCTTTCCTGACTAAAAGCTCATGTTGGCCAGTTACAATTTATTTTGACGTTGCAAATGCATGTCTGCCCCTGGTGCCTGCTCCGTTTCCTGTGCACACGCACGCTCGCTGCAGTGCTCCTCTGGGTCCGGCGGTGCTCCCCGTGAGGTACAGGAGGGGTTAAGAGGAAGAAAAAGACCTTAGAGCTCACGCGAACATAGGGACCATCTAGGCTGGGTCCATGGCACCCTGAAAGACCTTTGAATGGGCTTCAGGGATTCTGTGGGCCCCCTGAACATTTTCTAAGTATTTTTCCTGGGATAAGATTCTACAGATTTCATCAGATTTTCCTAGGGGTCCACAGCCATCAAAAGGTCATCCTTCAATTTACAGATGAAAAAATGGAAGCCCAGAGAGGTGCAATGACTTTCCTAGGGTCACAGGACAGAGCTAGGACCTTGTCCTCTCTAAGCAGATAACAGATGCAAACATATATTGCAAACTATCACAAGCACTGCTTACCTTCACTGACCTCTGGGATGCTAATGAGTGGAGCTGCTGGCGCGGGGGGGGGGGGGGGGGGGGGGGGGGGGGGGGAGGGTGGTGGCGGGGGGGGGGGGGCGGTGAGGCTGCACTTGGGGCTGGCCGGGGGCTGTCAGGAGCGACGGCCCAGAGTGCCCACTCACAGCCAGAGGGAGGAGCGTGGCGGAGACGGATGATGACCTCCCCCAGGGTCTTATGGAGGGAGACCAGCCGAGTTGGGAGTCAGCAGTCCCGGCTCTCACTCTCTCTCTGCCTGTGTCGCTTATTCTCTGGATCCTTACGGAAGAAATGGTTTTCTGTCTCAAGACCATCCCAGCCTAGTGTGCTCACAATAACTCTGCTCCCCTACCTCTTCTTTTTCAATGGAAGGAACTCAGCCGGCTCTCTCCCTGTGGCATTGAAACAGCTCCTGGAAACCCAGCGCCTCCCGTGAGGATGACGAGTGGCAGCCAGCTTTCCCTACTCAACCCTGTTTGCAGGTAGAACTCTGTCTTCACCCCTAACTTGAAAACATTTTATTATCTACTCACATTGTCATTTGGCCTCTTCCCAGGTACTTTGGGTCACCTCAACAGTCCTCCTAACCCCCTACTAGGTAGACAGTAGTAATTACCATTTTACAGAGAGGAAATTGAAACTGAGTAGTTGGTTAGCTTGTCCAAGGGCACAAAGCTGCTGGAGGCAGCCTGGGAATTGAGTCTAGGTCACAGCGTCTTCTACCGCTCCCTACCCTCGGGTTTCATGCGTTTCTTGTTTGTGGTCTCTGCATCCCCTGCACTTAAGATGTCGAGGGGCCAAAAGTAGAGACTTTGTGCAGGTAACTGTCTTAAATGTTTGAGGCAGCCCCCGTGGTTCCTTCTGCCGGTTACTGCACATGAGACAGGAAACGCCTGGCTCCTGCCTTCCACCTCTGGTCGGCCAAGCCAGGCACCGTGGGCGACACCCCAGGTGAACATGACAGAGGCCTCAGCCAGGGGCAGCTGGGGAGTGGGTGGCTGGGCTGCTGGCAGGGAACCTGGGACTGGAAGGGGCGCCCACCACCTCCTGGCTCAAAAGCGCCTCTTCGCTTAGAGGCCCAGAGAGACCACTGTGGAAGGGCGGCCAAATGCTTCTCCTGGATGGGCTCTGCTTCCATGGAGGTCAGACCCTGAGAGGCTGGGATTTTCCATGGGAGCCAGCTGGGGTGTTGGGGTAGGTCCTGGACCTGTGGCACTGCCAAGGGAGAGGCAGAGTGTCATGGACCGTTCACCACCAGCTTCTCAGTTGCTGTAAGTTTTTCACTGCCCTCTTCTAAGCCAGACGGCCACCATCTCACCCCTCAATCCCTTCCTGGCTGGTATATATCAGGTCCTCAGTCCCTGGGACAGACATGTTATTAAAGGTAAAAATATAAACAGATCAGTTTTAGTCGCTGGAAAGCGTCACATACACCATCCCCTGGCTTCTCAGCTAAAAAGCACAAACCCAGCAAAGACACATGAGCAGCAAGTAAGAATCCACCAAGCAAAGGGGTGGGAGCTCCAATGAATGCTCCCCCACCCTAGGCACCAATCCCATGAAGCTTCCCTCTGCACAAACCTGAGGAGGTACAGTCAGGGGGTGAGGGATATCCTCCCCAACTCCTACCACCCAGCCGCCCCACCCTTCCCAACCCCACGGGTCACCTTCTATAGGGGACAGGAGCTGGGGAATGGGGCTGCCGGCCTCCTGTCGAGGTGAAGCTGGGGGTCCTTCTGCATCCGCTGGGCTCGTTTCTTTCACCTTCAGTGTGGATCCTGAGGAGGCCACCTCGGGAGCTGTGGCTGCCTCCATGCTGGGCCGCCCGGAGGCTGGGCTCCAGAGGGAGATTTTCACTGTTGGTGGTGAGGGAGGGGCTAAGCACCTGCTCTCCAGCCTGGCCTCCGGGGTCCCAGCCATGGGCTTATGTAACTGGCCTGGCCTTTTCCCACCCGGCTACTCCCAGCAGAAGGGCTGAAGTAGGGGCCGGGGAAGAGAGGGAGATCAGACAGCAGCCCAGAATAGCCGCAAGAGGACTGAGGTGGCCCCACTCACACAGCCCGGGGGTGGGGTGGGGGTGTGTGTGGTAAGCTTTGAGCTTCAAACAGCTCCCCTGGCCGCGCACACAGATCATACAATGGGGCTCCTGGCTTAGCAGGCTCAGCGGTTCACACGCACACCTGCACACCTTTCACCTTTAACGGCTCCTTCTCTCTCTGTGCCGTGTTCAGGGAGCTGTAAAGTCTTGTCAACTCGCCCTTTTCAGGGTCTGTCCCCATCCCCTCCGCCAACCCCCCTAGTGGTGGGGAAGGTAGAGTCTGCCCTCTGGAGCTGGACTACCTGGACTCACTTTTGGCTCCATCACCAACTAGCTTGTGCGACTTGCATCACAGTCTCTCTCAGGTCTGTTTCCTCATCTGTAAAATGGAGACGGTAATGCCCATAGGGTGGTTGTGAGGATTAGAAGAGGTAATCTGTGCAAAGTGCTTAGCAGAGTAGAGCGAAGTGCTTGATAAATGGGAGCTATTTTTAGGTTGGGCCAGCACGTGGCCCTCTGAGAGCTCCCTTGCCTCTGAGATAAAGTACCAGTAAAGCGAGAGGCAGCAGTGGTGGAGGGGAGCCAGGGGCATGAGGTCAGAGTATGTGTGTGTGACTTCGGGCAGGGCTACTCACTCATTAGCTAGGTGACCCTGGGCAAATCACCGAGTCTGAACCTCAGGGCTCTGAAACCAGAGATGATGATGCCATGACTGTGTTGAGGCTAAAATGCTAATAATCGAAGGAAATGGCCAGAGCATAGGAAGTGTCATTAGTTACATACTAAAGGTCCTATAGGATTTCTAGGCTTACCAAGCCATCATTCTACACGTTCTGTACTGTGTCCAAATGGTTTCCTATCATACCCTCACTTTCTTTGTTCCAGAAACCAGCATCCCCTTTGTGTGTGTGTGTGGAAAGACTTTATTTTTAGAGCAGCTTCAAAGGGTTCACAGCAAAGTTGAGTAGAAAGTACAGAGTTACCATATACCCCTTCCTCCTTTCCACCACCTCTTTTATGGAAAAAAAAAAAAAAATGAGTGTGGTTGAATGGATGAGCTCCTTACTCATTTCTTCCCTCTAGCCCTCAATTTAGAGACAGAGTCGATAGGATCCCAGGAGCCTGTGCTACAATGGAAACTCCCCTTTGCAACTTGTGTAGGGGCTGAGGCCAGGAAAGCTAGTAGACACCCTTCTGGCCCAGGAACCTATTTATCAGGAGCTGGGATGGCCGAGAGGGAGCTGTGTGGCTGGACCTCTGAGGCTGCACTTGGTGCCACATCAGGATTCGTGTGAAGGTGGCTGCCCGATTTCTTTTGCCTGAGCCAGCCAACAACTTTATAAGTACAGAGTTCCGACATCAGGAGACTCCAAAACCCCCTTTTTCCACCCTACTTAACCCATCCTTTGGTGAAACTGGTCTAGGCTTTCAGTCTAAGCCCTTTGTTGCAATAGAGGTGTAAAGAATCAAGGTAAAAATGGAGACTCTTAGGGTCTGTCCATCATGAAGTCTAATTTAATGAGTCTAGGTGGGGTCTAGGAATCTGCATCAGAAAAAGCAACCTTAGTGATTCTGGTAAAGTCTTAGGACACTAGGTTAGATAGACTTGCTGAAAATAAAATTACATACATAATCTCCTAGGGGAGGAACTCTTCCGCCAGGTGGCGGGGCTCCTTAGAAGCAAAATCTTTTGCCTCTTCAGCTTCAGACCATGATGTCAGAGTAGGTATTCATTGGAAATATCACCCAAGATGGCAGACTGAGAAGCAATTTTCAAGGCTCAGCTAAAGGTTCAAGGGAGTTGGGGAGGAACCTCTCCTAAAAGACAAGTTTGGGGAGAGAGGAAAGCGGCAGCTCTTTGAATGTCCTTAAATGAAATGGATCAGGCAGGCTAGGAGTAAGAACAGCAAGAGAAACCTGAGAGAGGCAGGGTTGTTGTCTGTCAAACCTGCCTGAAGGAGCATCTAACTCAGGAGAGTCATTCTATGCCGCTGTGTCCAGAAGGAAGAGTGTAGCAGTGTACTGAAAGGGTGTGTGGGTGTGAGACCGAGAAAGCTGGCCCCACAAATACCCACAGGAGGTAGACTTTTAGGAGCGGAAAGAACAAGAAAAAACAGTAATCCCCCGCAACTTACCTAATACCTCTCATGTGACAAATGCACAGTCCTGCCTCTTTTACTGGCTTATTCTCTGGTGGCTGGAGTTTGATTTCTGAGGCCAGAAAACTGGAAAATCTACCATATTAACAAACTGTACATATTAACAAACTACAGCTTAGTCATTTCAACAGGTCAGGTAACAAAGTCCAGTCTGTTTTATTTCTAACCCAAATATTGCAAATATACAGAAAATTACCAGTACAAAGTTAAACACATCCAGATTTATTTACACAATGCTAAAGAAAGTTGAGTTTGATTTCCGTTTTGTGGAATTTTGTAATGGGGTCTGGCTTTTGTTGTGTAACTGACATGGGTCACTGAAACTTGATTATCCCACCCCACATGCAATTTTCTGTCCCAAGGGAACAGAAAACTTGGGTTTTTAGCGCACATGCAGTAATGATGTTAATACTGCTTTACACTTTAGTAGGAAGGCAGCTGTCCCACAACTTGGGGAAGGGGCAGAGAAGTTATAGGACAGGGAGGGACCACATGCTCAGAAAGGGGACAAGAGACAAGAAAGGATTGAACAACAGGCACATGGGGACCCTGAGCATTTCTGTGCATGAGGATAAGGAAGGTACGACCAAAACCCTCCTTCCCTAGACGTCCAAACACGGGAGGTGGGCAGAATCATCGGGGAACATTCAAGTCACCCGACCACAAACTGAGGGCATGCGGAGGATGAGAATGTCATGAAAGATTTGGGACACATCAATAAATCATTAACATGTACACTATACAGTTTATACATGTATATATGTACATATATATATATATAAAGGTACAGATTAGTTTATGTTATTCTATATAAACAAGGATGCTTAAGAATGTACTGGTGTGAAAAAAATGCATACAGCAAGTTGTTGAAGACAGTTTCAAATTAATGTTCTGATTCTTACTGTTATAATGAGACATAACCAAGGAATCAACATGGTCCTGCTATTTCAATCATCCTTCATGAGGGCAAGGCCCGGGCTCTGCTCGGGCAGGACGATGCTCCCAGAGCTGCTGGGCAAACGGGCAGCAGATGAAACAGAAGGTCTGGCACCTGCTGAGCGCCAGTGCCGGTAAGTCTGGCCCTCCCTATCGCTCCGTCATGTGGCAAGTCTTACACTTTGGTTTTGTTCAAAGGACATTTAAGTCCATGTTTATTTCCCTGCTTGCGGCAAGGCAGTAGCAAAATTGAAAAGCTGAATCTCTTATTTTAGTAGTTCCAAGTATCCAGGGTGAGGGGTGAGGGGAATGTACCAACAATGGGCAGGATGAGCTCTAAACCACTGTATATAGAAGCAGGGCTCTTTAGAGCTCTCCTGAAGGGAAAGAGAACCTCCCATACTTGGATGATTTGCCTAAGAAACAGAGAACTGACTGAAGCTCCGGCCAGCCCTCTCTGTACCCTGGTATTGTGACCAAGGCCACGGAAGAACCGGCTGCGCTTTATAGAGCCGGTGCAGGAGCTGGAGGTGGCCAGCACGTGACTCATCTGTCAGGGATGAAAGGCCAGCTTGGGCATGTAGAGGCCCAAAGGCAAACCTAGGAATCAGAGAAGTACACGCTGGAAAGCCTAGTTAGAGGCAGATGGCAAGTTCTCAATTTCAGTTATAACTAATCTACTGAATCTCCTGAGCCCAGCTTAGAACTGCCAGAACCCTCCAAACACTTTTGATTCTTCAAAGTGGTGTTCCCATTCAATCACCAGCCTCGGTATATGCATCCCTGGTCTCTGGACCCACTGAAAACCAAGAACCCCCCTTAGGTCCAAGACACCTGTCACAGGTGAGGGATGGTGAGTTCTCCACCTGAATTTAAAAGCCCAGACCACTCTGGACAGTCTGACATGTCCAACTTATCTTACAATGCTAAATTCTATCACTGAAACCTCCAGCAATAATCTCTCCTGCTACCATCAAGCCTGGGATTTTATTACACAATGGTAAGCTATACTTTACGCAAAGATAATGCTCCTAACCTAACATCAGTAGAACAAATTAGAACTTGTCTTCCCTCATAAGCTATCATGGATTTAGGCTGTTATGCTTTCTGGCTGAGGGCATACATTTCTGAGCGAGCAGGCTGATATGGAAAGCTAACTAGCCAATGAAGGGAATGAGCCAGGCTTGTTGGCAGTCCTCCAACCAACGGGAACTAGCTAGCTAGCCGGCCAGGGCCGAGCAAACAAGGAGAATGGAGAGGGGTGGCTCATCAAGGGAGATCCCACGCCCGCAACGAGGTGAGGGGCAGTTTCTAAACACATATTCAAAATCACCATTCATTTGTGTTTTCAGCCGTGAAAAACAGGAGAATAAGACTTGCCGTTTACCAAGGTGACAAAAAGGCTTCACACGCTGCTCTGACAGAAATGCCACTGACCCTTCTAAAGAACAGCAAATCATCCAGAAGAAAGAAGCCCTTCCCGCTCCAGGTATCCAGCACCTGCACGCATAACAAGGTCGTGAGCCCTGAAGACGGCCAATGGCCAACCGGCACTGCTCATCACACACAGGGACCCTGGACAATTTACTCACTTTTTGTATCTCAGCTCCATCCCCTAAAAATGCGTATTACAAACCCCCGCCTTCAAAGGAAGAATCTCACTGAGGATGTGGTAAGGTTCAAATGACATACTGCGAATGAAGTCCTCTGAAAGCTGCCAGGTTTTACAGAAATCCCAGATACCATTATAAGCAAAGAGCTTTAACCATACTTGGTTACAGAATACTAACTTTCCTACATCCTAAAATGAATCAGAGAAATACTGCATACTGGCACAGGTACTCCAACGGGTAACACGTATATGCCGTGGGCAAAAGGTGTGCAGCAGAAGTGGGTCTTTTCTGGGCATCAAATTCACTTTGGACAGGAGGTGAGGGAGTTTGGGACAAAGGCTGACACTTCATCATTTGTGAGCCGGTCACATGAATGAGCTTTTCCCAAAAGACCAGTGCTAGGATTCTAGCAAATATGAATCCTCTTCACAAAAACTGCCCTAACTTTATTTTCTAACTAGGGCTCCCTGACTCATTTAATTTTCCTGCAGCTTCAAAGTCTCCAACCTTCTCCATCCACCCCCTCTCCCACTTTCCCTGCTGCTGTTAATCCATTCTGGGGAGGAGAGAACACGGCCATCTGCTCACTCATTCTGACAAAAGTTAATTTGGCACATTTACTTTTTTGTGACTTTACAGCCATAAAATGAACGAGCAGCAAAATGGCAGTTACCAAAGAATGTCCCAATCATAATTACTGGGTGAAACTGTGGCCAGCACAGTAGGGATGCTAAGACCAAGCTTGTACCATGCTATATTCCTGGCGAGCAAACATCCAAGCCGTATGAAAACTAACTACTGCAGCTCGCCGCTACTATATGGCCATCTTCAAATCCACCTCACTACATTCTACCGTGAACTTAATTTGAAAAGTGCCAAATGGAAAATTTCCTTAAATTTAAAATACGAACCTAATGTATCACATAAAACATCACCTACACTGGAAGTGTGTCTTCAGTTGGTTCGGCCAAAAGTTTCACGGCAACATATTCCTTGGCAAAGCTGGGAAAAATGGGTGAGGAGGAGAGCCTGGTAATAAAGTCCTGATTTTCAAAAAAACAGCCTATAAATCTGAAAATGTGTTTAGTCCTGGCTCCATGTACAACAGCAATCCAAGAGGAGGCACGCAAGTAAACGGCCATCCTGATGATTCACCGCCGTGCCAACAGGTGGCAGAGGACATGGAAGACTGTGTGATGTTCAGTCCGTAGGGGCCACACCGGGCACCCTCCCTCGGCTCTAGCAAAGAGGTCACTTGGCCTGGGCAGACATCCGGGGCAAGCCCTAACCCTGTCCTTGAGCAAATCCACTGGCACAATCATGAAGCACGGTTGGAAAGATCTTGGAAGAAGCAAGAATTTGTCCTTTAATAGGTGCTAAATCTAGTCAATTCTCTGCTGCTCCCTTCTTCCTGCCCCAAGTTAAAAATATTGCCCTTTAAGTTTTCCTGATTTAGTGTCTTAGAAGCACATGGTTAAGTCAGTTGTCAAAGGGCAACTGACAAGGGTATACTCCCCGATTAAACAGGGGAAAAGAAACACCACTGTGGTCTACGGTCCCCAAAAAAGAAAGAAAGAAAAGGGTGTGTGTGAGGAGCTGGTGTGCAGTGTTCTCGGGGCAGGGCTGTCCCTGGCCGGGGAAAGGCTGCCCGGGCCGTGCCAGTCATTGCAGCCTCCAAGTCCCTCTCGGCAGCTGCTTTGTGTCGCCGGCAGAGCCCAGGGACAGCACCGGGTGCGTTGTGAACATTGATGCTGGGGTTGGCAGGAGCCCTGAAGCAGGCGCCATGCAAAACATGCGAGAGTGGGGTTAGTGAAACGTTCCCTTCTGATTCCATTTCGTTTCCCTTAAAAAACAAAAACAAAACCAAAAGAACCTATACTTTGCAAAAAGAATTTGAAATAAAAAGTTAAAGAATTAAAAATTTCCCCCCCCTTCTCAGGGCCAATTATGAGAGTGTTTAGGGTTCCCCCCCCCACCCCCCGCCCTGCATTTCTTTAGTGAAGGTCCTTTTGGCTTTGGTGGAAGCAGCAGAAACAGAGCTGGGTCCCTCGCAATGGGAAATTTATTCCCCCCATTCGGAGCCACAGGGAGTGTGAGAGGTACTGCGGTTCCATCATCTGTCCTCGGTCCCAGCTCCTTGGAGGAGCTATTCCAGGAGGTCCTGAGAAGAAAAACAGAGACCGTATTATTTACACACTAAAAAGTTCCTATTTTGAAAGTTATGACCTAGTTGCTGGGCTGGCCAACTCTCACAGTCATTAAGTTGCTGCTTCTGGCTTTTACCCTCCTTTGCCTCAGTCAGATCTTGATTATAAACAGAAAAAGAAACACTCCTGTTTTGTACTTGTGGCCCACCCCTCTGGAAGAAATGGTTTACCTCATCTGAGTCGTCGTGATAGCCGCTCTTGTTAATGTGGGGGGCTGTGTCCAGAGCGTCCACGCCATCCACACCATTGGCCTCAGCATGTTGCTGAAGCACAGAGTATCGATGCACCAGGAACCTGGGGGTGGAAACATCTGTGAGTCCTCATGCGGTGAGGATGGATGTGTTTCTCACAGGACTGTGGATTTTCCGAGTTTTAAATGTTCACAGAATGAGTCATACATATACGCTCCTGGTCGGCGTGTGGAAAATATAAATTCTGATTTGGGCCTCCTGCTTTAGGGACATCACTTCAACGAGCTAGTTTTTGCCCAAGAGCAAACTCAACCGTGCGCCCTTGGCTGACTCTGTGGTTTGAATTCAGTACCTCTGACTGACTTCCATGCTTCTTACCTTCCCCCACACACGTATTTCTTCACGAGGAGCACCCCTGCTACGACGGTGACCAGCATCAGTCCCACGGTGGCCAGGATGATTGGAACAGAATTGGACTTGGAATTCTTGATAAATTAAAACACAAACAATTTCAGGTGTGCATATTCTAGGACTGAATTCAAGGAGACTGCCCATTTCCCTGGCCTCTCTGTGAATGATCCGCAGTCTCTAGGTATTTACTGCTTTCCCAGCTCCCCCACGATGGGCCCTCTCAGTGCTATCAGGAGGGCATCACTGGTGGCAGAGGGTAACCAGAACCTCAGCTCCTTGAAGCTGCCAGAATGGTGCAGACTCAGGGGCTTTCATGTCAAAGTAACATTGGGAGCCCTTGGCAGTGAGCTCGGTCAAACAGCAATCGTGACTGTTCCCGGCTACCAGTGTGTAAGTCGTGGAGCACTTAAGGGTGCAGCAGGAAAGGGAGACACGATGGTAACAGGGGGTTGGAAAAATCTGGAACAGAGCCAGCACCTGGGAAGAAGCTGTGCCAATGCCTTATCAGGCAGGACAGCATGTAACACTGAGACGTGTTTTTACTTAATTTTTGGTATGCTTTTACAAATAGGCCTTTTCATATCATTGTTTGAGTGTGACCTACCTGCTTCTGGGTGGGAGATAGGGAATGTGTGTTTTCAATGTATCCAAGAGGAGGCAGAGCTGGATTCTGGGACAAGCTGTGTTCCTGTGGGTGGGAGTCCAGTGCAATCACACACACACAAACACTGAGGACAGCTGCCAGGAGTGTGGGGTGGGGGCGGGGGGGCGCAGAGGAGGAGGAACCTGCCCCCTGACAAGTACACACACCCACGCATTCTTCTCCCGCTACCTTCCTAATCCCACCTCCGTCAGGCCCTCAGTCCTTAGAAGGCTGGGGAGGAGGGGGCTGCGGACTGTCTGCCTCTCATTTTATGGGTTAGGAAACTGGTGTTCACAGTTTACTGCCCCGGTCCCACTGCTGGTCCAGTACTTCTTTATCAAGAGGTTTCCTCTTTACCATTTCCCACACCCCAGCCAGACAGTTCAGTACTACAGATCTGTAATCAGCCCATGTCAAAACCAACCCACTGAGACCATCGTTCAGTTCTGCACTCTGTACGCACTCAGCATGACTTGGAACAGAGACCACCTAACCTATGGCCCAGGGCTCCTCTCTTCCACAAGACTCCGGTGCAAGACTCCGGTCCTTTATAGCCAGGCTTCAAGCCTTTTTCCTAAATGACTCTCAGCCTCAGAAATGTCCTCAACTTGATGCTTCCTAGACTCAGAACAACTTTACAGAATTCCACTTTGTTCCCCCAACAAAGAAGTTTCTGGGGACGAGTTTCTCACTGCGTCGCATGACCCATCCTCCACCCTAATGGTTTCCTGTGCAAAGCAAAGCCCGCCGGAAGTAGTTCGGCCACTTTTATTCAGTAATAAAATTCTTAATGTTTTTTGTTCCTGGCAGAACAGGAAACCCCACTGGTACCTAAACCAGAACTACTTTCATATACCTGCTTTTCAGGACTCAAAAAGTTACTTGTACATTTCTTTTTCAAGTCTTTTACTTCTCGAACTGGATTCACTCCACCTTGGCATCTGTCTCCTGGAATTTTCCGGTACCTGAAAAGGCAGAAGACATTTTTTATCAGACCACTAGGATGTATCCCTGGATTCTTGTTAGTTCCTGAAAACAAGATTTGAAAAGTGCAGAAAAGCATCTCCACCTTATACCACCTCTCAGGCCAGAGGGGAGAGCCACAGGAATGTTTCAGGGACATTTTGTGTAGTTTCAGGCCTTGAACAGACCAAGCATCCCTGGCCATGCTGTGGGGACATGCCCACCATTCTGCCTTAAGAGATGGGGCCAAAGAACTGTGACCCAGGGAAAGCACATTAACACGTGGTACAAAAATGGGAGGGGGAAATATGTATCTGGGGAGGGGGCACCATGTCCCCTCCAGAGCAGCGCTGCCTAATGCAGTAGCTACTTACATTTCAACTAATTAAAACTAATTCAGTGCCTCAGTTGCTGCACACGGTCAGCAGCCACCATATGGGACACAGCAGGTTAGGGAGCATTTCCAGCACCACACAAAGTTCTGTTAGACAGTGTTTTGCTAGCGTGCCCTAGAATGCCATGTGCTTGGAGATGTGGAGTGCTGCGAGTGGGGGTCTCACTCTGAAGGGTGAAGACTCCTCTGTCACAATTTGAGAGGAGAGCCGCCTCACCCATTTGTTGTCAGGTGCTCCTCTCTGCCATACAGACAAAACTCCAGGTCGTGGCCCTTCAGTTCTGGCTGCTCCACACATTTGGAGTCATTTTCTGGACGGAAGTAGCCAAAATCACTGCCAAGAGTCAGCAAAGAAAGTATCTTTCAGAGTTGCTGAAAGACAGTTAAGTGACTAGTAATGAAGGGTTTCTGAGGAGCAGCGGAAGCTTAATATTCCAGTTTTTGGTTGCGTGAGAGCAGCTCAGGAAGGCCTGTGTCATCTGTAAAGAGGGTCTGTTCAGGAAGACAGACATGAAGAGGGCTAAACTGGGGGACCATCAGCTTACGGATCAGGCCTCGTGGACTGAGGACTCAGCGGCTGGGAGCCCTGCACAGACCACGCGGACTCCAGGAAGGGGATGACTGCAGCAAGCAGGGGGGCGGGGGGGGACTGTGCACCAAGAACAAAGACACTGAGAAACAGTGGCAACAGCGACAGATCTAAACCCACTATGCTTAGGAATCTTTTTATTTACCTCCAAATCGCTCATTATTATGTTTTTGGGAGGTATTCCATAGGGTGTATGCCAAATCTTTCCTGCCTGCCCCATTTCTGTCCCTCTTAGCTTCTTAGATGACCTTTGTCTCCAGTGCAAATGCCTGTTGTGCCCTCCATCCCACCCCCCTTTCTCTGTTTCTCCCAAGAAATATACCGCCTCCTCTCCAAGGCTGACCCCGTACACGAGCGCCCTGGGCCCATCCTTCCTACTGCCCTGGGATCTGGCTTCACTGATGGTATGGACCGACTATCAGTCCCTTAGCCTGCACATGTCCTCTTCCTTCCCCCTCTTCTTCCTTATCCTTCTTAGAAGGATATTTTATACTTGTTCTATTGTACTCATTTCCTTTTTATTCCATGCATTGTGGCTTCAACCCCCGTTATCACCTTGGAAGCGAATGTCTGAGGCCCCCAAGACTCCCTAGTCATGCCACTGTGGAGAGCCCTCTCTGGCCCTGCCTGTGTGGTGGCCCCGACACAGCACCTGCTCCTGCTCCTGCCGTTGCAACTGTGCCCGCCGGTTTCTCTCGGCACGGTTTGCACTTCAATCTTCCTAGCCTGGAAATGCAGACCCTTTCCTGCGGCCCACAGGTCATCCTCTTACTCTGTATCTGCTCTGCCTTCACGAGCTTCATTATTTGTTGCAACTAAACTTCCAGGTTTTACCTCTCTTGAGCTCTGATCCTCCATTTCCAAGTACCTGCTGGATGTCACCACCTAAATCTGACAGACCTTCAAATAAAGTGTCCAAAATATGTCACAAATTCTCTTTCAAGCCAGCCTCTCCCAACATTTCCCTATGTTTGTCCAGGGCACTGCCTTCCTTCCATTATCGAAGTCGAAAATTCAGCCTGGGCATGCCCTATCTGGACCCTACTCACTTCTTTGTCGTGACCTCTGTGACTTCCCCTCATGGCCTATCTCCCGACACACCGTTCCCGAGCATGCCGGTGGTATCTACACGTACGCCAGTCCACGGCTTCAATGATTTGCTTCTTCCCAGATGTGCAAGGTCAGGTCCTGCCACTTGTCAGGGATCGGCTCCAATGCTGCCTCCTCCACAAAGCCTCCTTTGACCCATCTCCTTTCAGCTCTAGACGGAACAGCCTCTAGGTTCTCTACATCTTCAAGGCACTGTTTCACAGCATAATTACGTGCATCTTACCAGGAGAGTCAATAACAGGCTTTCCACCATCACTCTGCACTGCCTTGTGCACAGCAAGTATGCGATGGATGCTTGGGGAATACACAGATGATGCTTGCACTTCAAGGTTTTTGTGACAGATATTTAGGGGACAGGGTAAGAAGATGCAGAAGACACCACCCCTCTAGCACGGAGGGGGTGAAAATTTTAGGATGTCCAATCCGAAATGTCCGGGAAAGTGCCCTTCCCACTCACAGAGTACACATTTCTTAGGCATGGGTGGCACAGTGTGTAGGCTCTGGGGCCGAGTTGCCATGCACACATTCCAGCCGTGCCGCTTCCCGGCTGGGTGATGGTGGGCGAGTTAGCGGTAACCTCTGAACCTTCATTCCTCCCTTTGTGAGATGGAAATGGCAACAGTACCTAGCTCAGGGGGCTGCCATGGTTAAACATAAATTGTTCGGGACAGTGCCTGGTATAGTTACTGCTCAGGAAACATCAGCTGCTATCACGACTACTCAGTGATGATCATATACAACATGCCCTCAAGGAGTCGAGACTTTACTGGTAGAACCAAACCTGTGCACAATAACCAAAACACAGCAAGAGCTGTATGGCAGAAGCCCAGATGAGTGAAAGCTGGAGAAGGCTTTACGGAGGTGAGAACTGAGCTAAGTATTAGAGGACAAATAGGAACTCCCAAGCTTGGGGGTCAGGCAGGGAATGTGGGAAGACTTTCCAGGCAAAGGAAGCAGCAGGTAAAATGGCATGGAGCTCTGAAGAAGCACAGCTTGTCTGGAAAGCAGAAGGTGAGGTAATTAAGAGCCTGGTCTGGGTCCAGTCTAGGATGTAGAGTGTCCCAGTGTCAACAAGCTCTAGCCCTAATATGACACCACAGTGACCGGAAGGATCCTGTTTCCTGTGGAAACACAGAAGACAAGACCTCTGGCCCATTCTGCATTTAGATGTGAGCCACACATGGGGAACCACACCGGGCCAGACTGGGTGTTCGCTCAGTCCCAGAGAATGTGATGTGGGAGGACACGACTGCTACCTGTCTGCATTCTTTTCCAGATCCTTTTAAAATTTTTACCTTTGAAAGAGAGAGAGAGGGAGAGAGAGAGAGAGAGAGAGAGAGAGCAAGCATGAGCAGGGGAGGGGTAGACAGAGGGAGAGAGAATCCCAAGCAGGCTTCCTGGTGCCAGCATGGAGCCTGATGCGGGGCTCAAACCCACGAACTGTGAGATCATGACCTGAGCCGAAATCAAGGGTCAGATGCTTAACCGAATGAACAACCCAGGCGTCCCTTTTCTAGATCTTTTAGGATCCACTTTTACTTCCTGTCAGTATGTTTTGCAGGTAATGAATTCCATAAGATTACTGGCTGTGATGGGAAGCAGTGCCTCTTATTTGACCTAACTTAACCTGCTTGGCTACCTGGGGCCCGCCTTGCCCTTGTGTAATCAACTAAGTCCATGCCAGTAGGGTAACTAACCCTTCAGCCTAGATGGTCCTGAACTTGAGGCAGTCCATCTGGATGGCCTCTAGACCTTGATATGACATCTGGACCATCAGTACTCAAACATCCCCTCCAGTCTCCTTCAATCTTGCAGATGATCCAAAACCTAGTGCCCTACCTGCTGAACTCAGGCCGCCAGTGTTTAGTGAACACATGAATTCCAACTTCCTCCCAGCTCCTGTACTGTCCTTCCTGGTGTTTCTGCCCTATTTTCTCCTCTCTCTGTTTCTGAGTTCTCTTCCTCCTTATACACCTCCCTCCCTTGCTGTCAGGCCAGGATTCCTGGGGGCTGTTGCTGGCCCTGTCCAATAACTGACTGACTGGCCTGATAATATTACCTGTCCAATTGCTAATAACTCTCGGTCCCTTCTCTGTGCCTCCATTTCCTCAGTAAGAGCAGCAGTTCTCCACCCGTGGAGAAGAAAGGATTTGAATATTTTTCAGCACTATAAGTCAACGGTCTTTCACTACCTCCTGCACAGCAAAGGGGCTGACAGAGATGTGAGGGAAGCTGATACCAGAGGAAGTCCTCCAGGGAGCAGGGGCAGACGGACGGCTGCTTGGTCACAACATAGTCCCGACCATTCTGGCAGACAGACGACTTGCGGAGCCGCAGGTACTGTTCTTTGTAGCCTAAGATGCAGCCGTCTCCGTAGTCTCCAGGGTCAGCAGAGTGAGCCAGCCATACAGTATAGTCCTTCTCCTCACCTAAAGGGAAGACAGGCTGTTCAGGCCACCGCACCCACGTGTGCGAGGCAGCTGCCAGGCTGAAAGGAGAGGGAGGACAAGAAAAAGGGGATGTCAGACTCATCCCACTGCCTCATTTTGGAACTGCAGACAAGAGTTACGTCAGTTGGAGCCTACTAGCAGTTGGCACCTCCTCGTGTCAGAGGAGGACACTTCACATCTCACCGCCCGTTTGAGTATTAGGAAAAAGCTTATTTGCTTCAAAGTGGGCAGCTGGATGGAGGACCTCTAAGCTTCCTTCCACATGGAGAGACTGCTGCCTCCATGTCTTGCACACCTGTGCTGTTGGTCAGCAGGAGCTGTCACAGGTAAGCAACCAGGCGTTTCCTTTCAGGAGACAGCAGTTAGCTAAAAGCTAGAGTTCAGTTTCACCACTCGTTAGTTTGCCTCAAACAGAAGGGAAGACAATCTCTTTCTAGACTTTTAACTTCAGATGACTGGCTTTCACGTAGACTGCTGATGACAGTCAATCCAGCTTTGTAAGTCGTATCACCCACTCCTGGAGAAATGACTCAAAGGCCATGGCCTAGACTGTGGATTAGGGTTTTATCCTCTGGGATACGAAGACCAGCGCAGAGTCTGTTAGGGAGCAGGTGTCTACCAAATCTTTTAATGGCGTTAAACTTCAGGGATAACTGTAGAGCTGCCTTCTGAGGGGAAAACTCACAAGCCAGCTCCTTCACAGCCTATTTAATGAATCTGGATATTAAATAATGACTCTCGGGTATTAAATCATATGTAAACACCTTGCAGAAAAGGCCCAAACAGTGCTTCTGCTTCCTCCAGGAGTCACTACACTAACATTCTGAGGAAACAGACCCATTGTGCCATCTAATAACAGGACCAATATTCAAACAAAGCTACTTGAAACCTTAAGTCTTTTATCATAACATGCCAACAAGAAACCACGGCTCGCAGGGTGGGAGACTTTTCTCCAGTTTTCTCTTTTATCCTCCATATTTTTCAGTACAGTGTCAGCATCTTTGGTACCGGGGCCTGGGTCTGCTTATGATTCTTTAGCAACACCTTGCAATGAGCATTTTACCTCCTTTTCGGAAGCCATTTTCCATGCCTCTAACATGCCTTCCAGTCTGACATCACAGAACTCTGAAATGGTCAGTGTGGGCTTCGAGTTCACCCAGTAGCCACTCTAGAACCTCACCTGTGACTGACATTCAAGCCAAAACTCTTTACACGAATACTTCCTCACTTCAACGTTTTGATAATCAGATGCTCTATGCAACACACTTTCCTCTAACGCTTCTCTTATAGTTCTGTTGCAATCAAGGGTGAAAAGCCCTGAAATGTCATGAAATAATTTTAGATAAACACAAGGACGCATTATCCTTACAAGCAGAAAAAAGTCCCATAAAGTGTTACAGAGCTTCAACAGTGTGAGGCCACGCTTACAGCCTTAGCCACACACGGCTGGTCTGAAGTGAGATTTACTCTAAGGGTAAGGGTAAAGTATACACTGGATTTTGAAGTCTTAGAAGAAAAATATAAAATATAAAATATTTCACTGATAGTTCTTTTTTTTTTTAATGTTATTTTTTGAGAGACAGAGACAGAGCATGAGCAGGGGAGGGGCAGAGAGAGAGGGAGTCACAGAATCCGAAGCAGGCTCCAGGCTCTGAGCTTTCAGCACAGAGCCAGACATGGGGCTTGAACTCACAGACTGTGAGATCATGACCTGAGGTGAAGTCGGACGCTTAACCGACTGAGCCACCCAAGGGCCCCACATTGATAGTTCTTAACACTGCCTACATATTGAAATGATTTTAGGTATAGTAAGATGATTTATTATTTTATATTATTATTAAAGTGAATTTCACCTCTTTTACTTCTATAATGCAGCCAACAGAATAATTTAAATTGCACATGTGGTCCTCATTTTATTTCTTTTGGACAGTGCTAGTCCAAAGAAGGAAGTTGCATTTCTGATACCATTCATTGCATTGCCTTGAACATCCTTCAATCCTCTTTCATATGCTTTTTTTTTTAAGTAGGCTCCATGCCCAACGTGGGGCTTGAACTCATAACCCTGGAATCAAGAGTCATGTGCTGTACCGACTGAGTCAGCCAGTGGCCCTCATATGCATTTTCTTATTCCAGCTAAAAGAAATGAAATTGAACTGATTATTAGGAAAATAGGCTTATATGTTCTGGTAGAAAAGGTCAAAGGAGACTCTACTCACAGTTCCTTTCAAGGACATCTTTAAAATCAATGGTATAGGAGACCCACTGGCGGGTCAGGAAAGATTCTGTGAACCCCCATATGCTGATATTCATGGACCGAGCGCCAGGTTCTGAAGCTAGACCGGTAAAGTAGATGGGCTCCTTGGTGAACATGTAGGTTTGCCAGCACTGACCTTCATCTGTGGAGAACCTGAAACCACAATTAGAGAACAGTCGTGACAGAGGATCAACATGTACGGGAGTATCAGGAAACTACTCTGGCTGTTTGATCCCAAACCAGAGAAAACCCTCATATTTATGTCATGGCTTAGTGACTGATAACTATATAAACTTTTAATGCCTACAGATAACAGGGTTGGTAAAAGAGATTCATTCAAAGAATATAGAAGAAAATGCCTTTATAAAAATTGTTTCAAAGGAAACAGAGGGTAGCGACCCATGTACGAATGGGCTTCTGAATAAACATACAAAATTATTTTAGAGAACTTATGCTTAAGAAGTAATTTTCCATCCAAAGTGCTTAAATGCTTCTATATGATTCTTGTGGAGAGAAAGAAAAATTATTTATTTATTTATTTATTTATTTAAAGAGAGTGAGAGAGAGAGAGAGAGAGAGAGCGAGCGCGACCGCACACATGTGCAAGCCAGCGGGAGAGACAGAGAATCCCAAGCAGGCTCCAGGCTCGTTGCGGAGCCTGACTTGGGGCTCAATTCCATGACCCTGGAATCATGACCTGAGCTGAAATCAAGAGTCAGATGCTCAACGAACTGAGCTACCCAAGTGCCCCAAAAGAAGAGTATTTTTAAAAAGTGACAAAAAATGTTAGCTAGAGGAACTCAGAAGAAAAAGCAAAGATACTGAATGTGGGTTGCTCTAGATGCAATCCTTTTAAGAATGTTCCCTACAGTTCTTAGAATGCACAAGTTTGAATCAGGGTCCATAACTATCCCTACCTCCCACAGAAAAACATCCCACAGTTGCCCTCCATGCAGATAGTGTGGGTGGAGCAGAGCTCATGCATACTTAATCACATTGATAGGATGGCTGCTGTGCTCAATGGCCACAATGATGCCTCCGGAATCCAGGATGGTATAATAGTGGGGTCCTTCGAGCATCTTCGTCCAGGAGTAACCCCCATCATCTGAGATGTACACATCCGGGATCATCACTGAAATGGCATCCCCTACACTACCTGCAACACAATCCGCCATCTCATCAGCAAAAATCAGCAATGAAACGGAGAGGGTTTACTGCCAAGAGAATAATTTTCAGTGAATTTACTCTGATTATTTCCCATCATACCTCTTGTAATAGGAAAAAAAGGCCACTGAAAAGTTGGGAAAGGAAGTCATGTTTCTCTCTCTGATGGGGAGTCTAATGAAAAACCCAGAGTATCATTATTATTCGAGAAATTTCACAAAGGATGGTAAACATCATGTATGGTGGTTTTCTTATAGGATTCAAGGCTGTGGCTGAGTTTGAGTGTGCTCAGCTACTTGCTCCTGTGGAGATGGGGGGCGGGCTGCTCACCATGGGCAATGACTATGCCGACGGCCTTAGGCTCTGACAGTGGGGCCATTGGAACGTTTAGTTTCTGGGAGATGCTGTAGGAAGCGTGAATATGAAGGCTGCACTGTGAAAAGAAACCAAAGCTCAGATTAAAACCAAAGGTGTAAATTTTTAGTCATCTCACAGAGCCTTCTAAGAAAGCTTTGAATTTAACCCAGACTTCAGCGGGATACTCTCTTAAAAAAAATTGTGGTAAAAAATACATACCATAAAAGTTACCATCTTAACCGTGTTTAAGTGTACAGTTCAGTGGGGTTAAGTACATTTATACTGTTGTGCAACCATTACCACCATCCATCTCCAGAACTTTTTGAAACCAAAACTCTACACCCATTAAACAGTAACTCCCATTCCTCCTCCTTCCAGACCCTGGAAACCACCATTCTACTTTCTGTTTCTATGAATCTGACAATTCTAGGTACCTTATATAAGTGGAACCACATAGTATTTGTCTTTTGATGACTGGCTTATTTCACTTAGCATTATGCCCTCAAGGTTCATCCATGCTGTGGTATGTGTCAGTTTATTGAAGGCAGAATATTATTCCATTGCATGTATATGCCACATTTTGCTTCTCCGTTTATCTGTCAAAGGACACTTGGGTTGCTTCCAGCTTTTGGCTACTGTGAATAATGTTACTATGAACATCAGCATGCAAATATTTCTTCGAGACCCTGCTTTCTTTTGGATATATACTCAGAAGTAGGATTGCTGATCATATGGCAGTTCTGTTTAATTTTTTGAGGAACCGCATACTGTTTCATATAGTGACTGCACTATTTTTCATACCCACCAACGACGCATGAGGATTCCAACTTCTCTACATCCTTGGCAACACGTTATTTTGTTTTGTCTTGTTTTTGATAGTAGCCATTCTAATGTACATGAGAGGCGTGAGAGGTGATCTCTCCCTGTGGCTCTGATTTGCATTTTCTTAATAATTAGTGATGTCAAGCATCTTTTCATGTGAGTTTTTGGCCATGTATATATATATATATATATATTTTTTTTAAGCTTGTTTATTCTAAGAGAGAGTGAGCGAGCACGGGAAGAGCAGAGAGAGAAGGAGAGAGACAGAATCCCAAGCAGACTCCTTACTGTCAACATATGAGATCATGCGGGGCTCGAACTCATGAACCGTGAGATCATGACCTGAGCTGAAATCAAGTCAGACACCTAACTGACTGAGACACCCAGGCGCCCCTTGTATATTTCCTATACAGAAATGTCTACTCAAGTCCTTTAACCATTTTTAATTTGGGTATTTGTTTTTTCTGTTGTTGAGTTATGGTCTCAGTGGGATATTCTTGATTCCAAAATAGATTAGTATATTTAGGAGCAAATTATGCAATTATTTTCTCATGTGTAATGCTTAGTTTATTTTATTCCTGCATTACACCGAAGCCTCTGATCAATATTTAAAGCGTGAATAAAAAACATGAAAATAAAGATAAAGCATGATTCCACACAAATAAACTTGATGAATACCTGACATACTTCAGACACCGTACAAGATGTGGTGCTGATTCAAAGTAAGACCCAGTCCTGTCTTTAAGATTTCTGAGAAACCAGTGGAGCTATAAAGCACAATGAAAGTTAATGTTTTAAAAGAGGTCTGTGTTGGATAAAATGTTCATTTTATGTCATATATTTTACTGCAGTAAAAAGGGATTCACACGAACTACAGACAACATGAAGAGGCAGGATTAATTCTAGGTGAAGATGGGCCCTCAGGATGATCAGGATTTCCGCTGCTTCTAATGGCTCAGGACTGGGAGAGTCACGCATAAATCTCCCAAGAGTCACGTGGGCAGTGCCACCGAGGCAGGAGCGCATGTAGGGTGTTCAGGGGGCAGCAGAGGGCTACAAGGAACATGCCAGTGATCAGATGGACAATGACAATGAAAAGGCAGAAGAGAGCCTGACAGGGGAGGAGAGGACCTTCACTCACCAGGTCAGAGGCACAGACTTTATTCACAGGCAAAGGGGAACCCTGAAACGTACTGAGGAAGGAAAGGCATGGAGTGTGAGAGTGGCCAGGCAAGTAAAGAGGCCACTGCACCGCCCAGGCTCAAGGTGAAGAGGGCAGGCACAGGGCAAGGCCACGGTAGAGGGATGGAAAAAAAGGGGAAAGGAGAAAGGGCACCGGGTGGTACAGGTACACTATCTTACACGGTCTGAGGCTCTTAAAACGAAACAAAAAGTCCCGCCTACAACAGCAGAGTGGATATCGGCCACAGGTATTCTGAGAAGAGCTCGGGAACCACCAACACTGTCATTTTTTGAGGAAAACTCCCAGGGTTCCCCGAAGCTCTTCTCAAACTCTGTAACATCCAGACACAAGACTTGTTTCTCTTTTCTTTTTTTCTTGTCTGTCCAGACCCATCACTCCTGGAACCTGGGATCTCCTGGAGCAATACCTTTGTATCTCTATTCTTAGCCTCTCCTCAGAGGGGCCAGTTCTGGCATTCATGGGCCCTACCGTGTCACCATCCACACCCTCTGGCTGTGTGGAGCCCAGGCAGAGGGGAAGAGAAGGCCAAGTTCTCTTCTGTTTGTTTCTGGCCAGCACGGCTTTGCACTGCTCATGAATGGCTGGTCCCCGGCATCATGTAGAATTCCTTAAGTCTCATAGTTGCCATGCTGACTCTTAACTGATCACCGGCCCATCCTCCGTTCTGTTTTCATTCAGTGGTTTAGTGAAACACAAAATTTTAGCCTTTAGTTTTGTTTTTTCTTTAAAAGACAAATAGTCCATAGTATTTTGGCTTTTCCTTTTCCTACATTCTACATTACTTTCATTACTCTGATTTCCAAACTTTCCACCTGTAGCAGCTGTGGTCACTAATCAAGTACAAAACTTCATTATTCAAAGGCCTGAAACCGATCAGAGCAGGACACAATGGCTGCACAGGACACATGGAGTAAGACACACCTCATTCTTGTTTTTGGCTGTAGCATCACATTCACTGTTTTCAGGCTTCCTCAGGTGCTTCCACCTTCCTCCTTGGTCAAAAGTGATCATAGTCTGGATAGAGTTATCTGAATGGGAAAAGAACAGTCTTAAGTCTGATAGACTGGAAGTACCTTATTAAATTCAGTTTACCATGGGATCTCTCGCTCCTGGGGCTACATAATGCCATTAGAACTCTAGAGTCCTACAGGCTTGTAACATCCAACAAAACAGCTCAGTGTTGGTGAGTAACTGAGCAGCACTCTATGCTATTTGAAGAAGGCTTCCCACCGGAATAGGACTCAGCTGATTCCAGAAATCATCTAGACTGATACTCTTGAAAAAATACCTTTTTTCTCCTTACCAACACAAACAGGTTAATGTCCATTCTCCTTCCTTGCTTGCTTGCCTTCAAGGTAAAATCTACAATGGGAAGGCATCCCAATCTTTACTCGGATAAGGCCAGGATACCAGGCTTGTTATAGGGACTCTCAAGATTTGAATGTATGTGCCTAAGTCTGGCTCAATAATTCCTAATTTTCATCTTTCCACTACCCCATACCCGATCTCTCCTATACCTTTTTTTTCTACATGCTCTTCCCTGTTCTCTATTCTTAATGACATAAACTATTGCAAGTTTAAATTCAGAGACAATATGCTTTGAGTTTCCCAAGGAAAATCAAACAAGAAAGCAAATGAAGGACAATTCATTTAGTCAATAAATATTTATTGCATGCCTACTATGTGAAAACTGCTGCGAGCCTTCGGGACTATCTCAGTGAACAAAACAGAAATAAAACTTGGTGAATGTACATTCTAGCAGGGTCAGACAAACGCCAGACACTGTAAACAGGTAAATTATATAGTATGTTGGAAAATAAGTGCCATGGAAAATCCTGCCCTGCTAAAGAGGGGCTGAGTGTGTGTGTGTGACTAGGGGAGGGCAGACAAGCTCCCAGTGGGACAGTCATGGCAGGCTCTATGGCTCTATTCAGAAAGCAACATATGAGCACAGATTGGGAGGAGGATGGTGTCAGCCTTGCAGATATCTGGGGAAACAGAGAACAGTCCCTGAAAATCTCTAAACCATGCGTGTGTGTGCCTGGTGTGTTTAACGACTGGCAGAGGGCTGCAGTGACCAGAATGCAGTGGGTGGAGGGGAGAGGGGTGGGAGGAAACGGGTCAGTACTGCTTAAGACCTTGCCGACCACTGCAAGATCTTTACCAATAAAAACAACCTCTCACCTCCCACCAAAAAAAATAAATACATCTATAAACAAAACCTTAAGAGTCTTTGTACTTTAGAGTGACGTGTTTATTTGTATAACTGGGCCTTAGCAAAGGTGAGCTCTGCAGAACCTCAGAGCAGAACAGCAGAGGAACGCTGGCCGGCTACAGCTGTGCCTTCTACAAGGAGAAAAGCAGGAAGTGGTTCAAACTCAGGCTCATTCCTCTAGGCCTAAACCTCCCAATATAGAAAACTTTCATTTATTTAAAACTTCCTCTACACAACATAGAACCCAAAAAATCTTTCTTTCTATCTGCTGCTGCTTTGCTCTTTTTAGTTCTATTTACCATAACTGATGTAAAATGAAGAGCCAGTATTGACATGGATAGGCTTGCCGGCTAGGCAAGCAACAGTACTGGGGGGACAGGAACACCATTGTTTCTGAAAGTCTCGACTCCCAACACTTTCAGCTGAAGGACAGCTGTGCCCAGACTTACCTTCTGACAGCACACTTGTTATGTAGACCCCGCGGAGGGAGGTCACATTGGTAAAGTCCGTCTCGCCACCTGTGGTGGTGTAGAGATGTCGGTCCAAGGACTTGGAATAGACAATGCCTCGATCATCTGAGGTAAAGATTGTGCCAAATCCGGTATCTGAAATAGGCAAACAAACAAAAACAGTAAGTCTTGTGGGGAGGGAACAGAGAGAAAAACAACAGTCCAACCACACACATGACTAAATGGCTGACTGACTGCATACATTAGCCAACTGTCCCTCTTCATGATGTCGGCAGAGACCTGAGCATTAACCATGGTTTGATACTCATGATTTTCATGTCCACCTTTAATTCTACTACCCAGCTTGGTGCCCAGTCTGGTGGATACTGTTTGTTGAATGAATTAACCAGATGCCACAGAAAAGCCCTTCCCAGATATATTCTGGTGGCAGAGGCAATACACTTCAATTTATATCATACATACCTCTAAATCTTTATATTCTAAACCAACGCTTCTTGAACTATCTGTGGTGAAGGATCAATTTTTTTTTTTTAAGTTTTATTTATTTAAGTAATCTCCACACCCAACATGGGGCTCGAACTCACAACCCCGAGATCAAGAGTTGCATACTCCTCTGAGCCAGCCAGGCGCCCTGGTGAAGGATCAATTTTTAAATTTCTATTATGGCACAAACCGATCCTTTGTAAAATATAATAAAAATTAATCCTAAGAAGAGTGAAATACAAAATCTAATCCTCAATGTTTTAATGATTAGATTCAACAGATCTAAAATTACTTTGTCAAATGGTAAGAAGAGTTTCTCAATGTTTGCTATTGCTTTGGTGCTTACTTGGCAACAAAGAGCTTGCAAACCGTATAGCACCGGTCCTCTGACCATTCTTTGAGCAGCACTGCTCTAGAATACTTGGACATACACATAAACCACATTCTAGAGCCAAAAGAAGGGGCCTTCTTAACAGAGACTACACAGTATCTCTAAGACAGAGTATTCAGTAGGACACTAATAAAAACCTAGGGGTAAGAGGAAATGTCAACACATAAGAAGGAAGCTCAAAATAGAACTTGAAGTTTAAATCTCTATGCGTTCAAGGGTGGGCCACTAAAAAAAGCTCTTTACCTCCAGGTTCATCTACATGCATGAACACCATGTCATCATTAGCTGCTAGAATAGAATAGAACTGTTCCTGCCCCACAGAAGGTAGCTGGGCCATGCTCCACGTGTCCCCTTGATCTGTTGATACATGAATCCTTCTCGTTGTATCCTGGAACAAATGCCAATATTTAACTTTTCAATTTTCCACCAAGATGCCATGTGCAGGGACATGAATAGGAACATTATTATTCATAATTGTAAATCTCACTCTCCATTTCCTCACTGGGTACAATCGTTATAAATGACACGTCCTAGTACCAATTACCAAAACAATTTCTTAAATTTTTTTTTGTTTATTTATTTTTGAGAGAGAGAGAGCACGAGCAGGGAAGGGTCAGAGAGAGAGGGAGACACAGAATCCAAAGCCCAAATCGGGCTCCAGGCTCCAAGCTGTCAGCACAGAGCCCGATGTGGGGCCCGAACCCACAAGTCGCGAGATCATAACCTTAGTCAAAGTTGGACACCCAACCAACTGAGTCACCCAGGCGCCCCACCAAAGCAATTTCTAACCCCTAGCGAAGTTCCAGGCAATGGAACAATCCATTCTATTGTAAGCAAGGCTATCTTGGCTTCCTCTTTGGCTTCTTCATTCTGGTATGGCCCTGTAAGATGTAATTCTCCCAACCTCTGACATTCCCATTTTCTTCAATAGAGCTAAGGGTATGATGGGATCGTCTTTAGTTTGGCTTTACAGCCATTCGCTATGCTTGCTCAGATAATTCTTAAAATGATGATTATTGTACCAAAGTTAGGTCCCTCTGAGACAGTCCTAGTATAACCCAAAGAATGAGACAATTAAGATTCTAGAAAATGGAGACGAAACTCATGCTTGGGAGATCACAGGGAAGTCAAGATGTGACAGTCTCCTCTTTAAGGAAGTCTCTCTAAACAGCCATAGTGAAGGGAACATGCACAGGCTAGGAAGAGGCCAAGGAGAGGCAGAAATTAATATAGGGGAGCTGATCAGGGACTATTTATCTGTTGAAAGGAGTCTGTTAGGTAGGCAATTAACACCTCCTTTCAGATAAATAGCTTAAAATAGCTACTAGACATAGTTAGCCAGGGCACAGGAATGAGTCCTAGGGCTTCCTTATGTTAAATACTCTTTAAAATTTAGTGACAAGTACATTTAACCTATCTCTAACTTATACCTAGATGTTTACTTTCGGTCTTACTCATTGTTACAGGTAGAAACTAGAATTAAAAAGCACACACTAGACAGTAGCAGTACAGAGTAGGAGGCTAACTCTGGAAGCAGTCGGTCTGATTTCCACCAGGGTTCTATCTCTGGGTGACCCTAAGCAAGTTACTCAATTTCCTCAAATACAAATTGAGGTGAGAGGCCAGCTCCTAGGGCTGCTGGGAAGATGATCACAAAACTGCTTGAGACAGTTATGTATAGTTACTGTGTCCACTTCCCCGTCTCCACTCCCCCTTTCTCTGAACCCGCTGTAATCAGCCCGTTAACCCCAGTGCTCTGATGAAAACACGCTTGTCCAGGTCACTGACAACTTCCACTTTGCCAACTCCAGTAGACAATTCTCAGGACTCATCTAATTACGTATTTTAGTTGAGTTTCACACAGCAGATCACTCCTCCTGCTTGAAACACTTTCTCCCCTTGGCTTTCGTGGAAGCCCTGCCCTACTCCCCGCCTCCCTGGTCCTTCCTTCTCAGTCTTCTTTGCTGGATTTTCATCTCTTTCCAACCTTTCAGCATTACTAGGGTGCTCTGGCCCATGCTCAGGCCTCCAGAAGATAACATCTAGTCATATAGCTTTATATACCATATAATTTGGAGAGATTCATATACCCGAATGCTTATTCAACATTTCCACTTAGATATCTAGCAGGCATCTCATACCCAAAACTGAATTCTTGATTTCCCTCCCACAAACTTGGTCCTCTTGTGGTCTCTGCCATCTCAGTAAATGGTACCACCATTCACCCAGTTGCTCAGGCCAAAGACTAAAGTTATCCTGGGTTCCTCTCATTCCCTCACAATCCACACCTAATCCATCAGCAAATCCTACTGGCAACACGTTAACAATATATCCACACTCTTAACCACTTCTTCTCTCATCCACGTTAATAGCCTGGTCCAACCTACCATCTTCTCTCACTGCTGTCATGGCCTCCCAGCTTCTCTTGGTTCTTCCATTCCTGCCCCTTGTCAGGCTATTGGTTCCTGCACCTACCTATTCTGTCAAAAGAGCAGCCAACTTACACCATTCCCTTGCTAACAACCCTTCATAGCTCTCCAACACATGAAGAATAAAAGCCATGCTCTTGGGGTGCCCGGGTGGCTCAGTTGGTTAAGCATCCGACTTTGGCTCAGATCATTATCTCACGGTTCAGTTTGTGAGTTCAAGTCCTGCATCAGACTTCTGCTGTCAGCTTGGAGCCTGCTTTGGATCCTCTGTCCCTCTTTCTCTGCCCCGCTCCGATGCACTCTCTCAAAAATAAACAGATTAAAAGAAAAAAAAAAAAAGCCAAGCTCTTAATTGTGACCTATAAAGGCCATTGGCTCCCCCTCTTTGGACCACCTTTCCCTGTGCTCCAGCCATGCTGCCCTTCTCACTGTTCTTCAATATTTCCAGCATGTTCCAATCCTAGGGTCTTTGTGCTTACTGTTTCTTCAGCCTAAATGTACACAGAGCTAAGTTCTCACTTCAGTCAGGTCTCAGACAGCCCATCCAAACCACCCTATCTAAAATAGCACTGCTCCAGTTCCTAATGCATTCTATTTCCTTACTCAGCTATAGATTTCTTCATAGTTTTAATTGTTAACTGATATTATAATATCATATTTATTAGTTTAGTGTCGATCCAATTCCCTACTTAAATATAAGCTCTGAGAGCAGGACATTTATCTGTGTTGTTCACTGCTATATTCCTGGGACCTAGAATAGCACCTAGAATATAGGTGGTACTCAATTAATGTCACTATTTCATTACTGGATAATGAGCAAATGGGACTGCTTTTTTCAGATGCCCAGGTCTGAGTAGAGTCCAAACACTGGGGCCATGCATCCCAGAACAGGTACCACAGGTCATGTGGTGACAACAGGCTGAGCTACAGAGTAGCCCTGAAGAATCAGTCAACTTCTAGGAAGACTCCCTCCAAATCTTAGTGCACGTTGCAAAAAAGGCAAGAAACTCTGTCAGTCCTAGCAGTAAAAGGGACTCATTTGAGACATATTTACAGAATATTAGAAATCGCCAAAAAAAGGGCAATACCCACCTTATCAGCCATCACAGAGGCAAAAAGGAAACGTCCCCCAAGACCAAAGGAGTAGATTTTCACACCGATGGTTTTGAAGCTCTTCCCCAAGTCTGAAGTTCTCCATAATTCCAGTGCCCCAAGGTCAGCTTCTTAAACAAGACAAAATATTAATAAAAATTGCACATACTGGTGAGTCCCTAGTTCAAAACAACTGTTTTAGAATGTTCTTAATTTTATAGCTAAAGGATTTTTAATCTTATGCATGTTAATCAAGTAACAATATGAAATAACACAGCATTAGGCATAGGAAATTAACATGGGGTTTTATTTTTATACAGGTGAGGTTTTGCACTGGATAGAAAGATAAAGCTTACTTAATTAAAATACAGTGTTATATAAACGTGTCACAGCCACAGCATCCTGTTTTGCTTTCTTCATGCTTGGAAACAATCTTATTTTATTTTAAGTAGTCTTGAGTTTCTGGTTTTCTTGCTGATCACCTAACACCCCTACTGGAATGCCCCATGAGAGCAGGCCTTGGGTGTCTTGCTCTCTCCATCCTGAGAACGGTGATTGGCACACTACTGCAGGTGCTCACATGTGAATGAATGGATAAATGGAATGGATTTGTTGAATGAATAAATGAAGGATTGTTTTCTGCTTTGAAATGGTGCCATGGACTGGACAGCTAACAACTTCCACCAACACAAACACAACCTCCATGCTCTTTTGCAGAAATTACTATGCACTTCAACTTGTTACTGTTTGTAGTCTAATATTTACTTTATGTATAAGCGTTACTAAAATTAAGTATACTGCTTCTGTGTGTGGCTTGCATTTTTATTTGATCTAGGCTCAGTGCTTTTAAAATTTGAATCTGGTTGTAATTTCAAAATTTTAAAAATCATTGCCAGTTATCTTTAGCTATTAAAATCACAGGACAATGGAAGGATCTTTGATGTTTCTACTTCTTACAACCGTGAGTGGACAACAGGACACTCTTATTTGGGACTAAAATATACTTACTGCAAGAGCCGTTTGCATAGGTGGTAAAGAAGATGGTGTTTTCTGACCCCCTACAAAGAGGCAAAGACAGAAAAGACACAGTTCAAGACTGCTGTCAACTGCAGTCACGAGCTCCAGGCAAGTCTACTAATGACACACTCCATCCGCAGGCGCCAGCTGAGACAGCTTTTGGGGATGCTGCGTGCCAGACTCTCGCAGCCTCGCTGGTCAAGGTTCCCCCCAGCCCGGCCCCAGGATTTTCCCCAGTCCACTACTTCTTCACGTGGACTCTTTCAGCGGGTCAGACTGGCCTACTTACTCTGTCCAAATCTGCCTCTTGCGTTTGCTGTTCCTGTTTCTGGCTTAAAATGCTTTTCTCTCTCATGTAACCAAATCTTACCCTCACAATCTTTAGGCTCCAGCTTCAAATTTAGCTCTTCTCTTTTTTTTTTTATTAAAAATTTTTTTCTTAATGTTTATTTATTTTTGAGAGAGAGAGAAAGAGCATGAGCAGGGGAGGGGCAGAGAGAGAGAGAAGGGGACAGAGGATCAAAGCAGGCCCCACGCAGACAGCAGAGAGCCTGATGCGGGCCAAACCCATGACCCACAACTCATAACTGTGAGATAATGACCTGAGCCAAAACCAAGAGTCAGATGCCCAAATGACTGAGGCACACACGCACCCCAAAATCTAGCTCTTCTATGAAATTTTTCCTGGCACTCCAACTGGAAAGCTTCTTTGCTGCAAAATTCTGGAGCAGTGATTCTCAACTGGGGGCAATTTTGCTCCCCCGGGTCATTTCCAGTGGTCACAACTGGGGGATGGGCAGTTGTTGCCAGTATCTAGTGGGCAGAGGCCAGAGATGCTGCTAAACACCCTGCGATGCAGAGGCCAGCTCCCCCACAACAAAGAACTGTCTGGTTCCAAACGCCGTTAGCAACAAAGTTGAGAAACCTCGTTTCAGGGCACTGTGCTACTCTGTGCCAACCACTCGGCATTCCTTTGTCTCCTATTTAATTATCTTAATCCACCAGTTTATGTCTTCTCTCTCCTCTTACATTATCGCATTCTTAGGACAGGTGTGAAGTTCTGTGCTCTGTTGTTTCCCCTCAGAACCAAGTTCCATGCTTTGCATGTGCTAAGTAACTTAGTTCTTTCATCTCAAATAGACAGCAAGGTCAGAGGTTGAATTATTTAAATTCGAACTTGGAAAGGGAATTTTCAGGAAAGTTGATTCAGACCCTGATGGTACTTCTAGATCAGCACCAGCGGAAGGTGTCAATTCAGACCCTGAAGGTACTTATCAACCAGCACCAGCAGAAGGTGCTGGGTCTGAGCACGTTCCTTTGGTACTGTAGGCTATCAATTCCTAGAAATCAAACATCTAAAAGGTGAGGTAACAGTGGCCAGCAGACCAGTTATCCTATACTTAGACACTAATCAGAAAAACGAGTTACAAAAATAAAAAATATTATACAGAATACAAAATACCTTTCAAAAATAAATTTTTACCTTTAAAAAATTTTTAAGTAATCTCTCCACCCCATGTGGGGCTCAAACCCATAACATGGAGATCAAGAGTCACATGCTGGACCAATAGAGCCAGCCAGGCACCCCTTAACTTTCACTTTTAAAGATGAATTTTCTGTTTGTTTCTTTGAACTCTGGAGGTATAACTGACAACACTTAAAGTGCACACTGTGGTGATTTGATATACATATGTAAAGGTGAGTTTATGGTTTCTTTCTTTTTTTTAATGCTTATTTCTTTTGAGAGGGAGAGAGGGAGGGAGGCAGGAGGGAGAGCGAGAGAGCGAGAGCGAGAATCCCAAGCAGGCTCCACGCTCAGCCTGGAGGCCAATGTGGGAGCTGGAGTGTGAGATCATGACCTGAGCCTCAATCAGTAGTTGGATGCTCAACTGACTGAGCCACCTCGGAGCTCCCATAAAAGTGAGTGTTAATGACCAAAATTACTAGAGTCTTACTATAGTAACACCCTATGTACTTTAGGTCCATCAAGAGTGAAGCAATCTGTTAACTTAGTTACTTTAAAAGTTACTTCCTTCCAGGGGTACCTGGGTGGCTCAGTCGGTTGAGGTGACTCAGCAGAGAGCCTGCTTGGGGTTTTCTCTCTCTCCCTCTGTCTCTGCCCCTCCCCTACTCACTCTGTCTCTCTCAAAATAAATAAACTTTAATAAATAAATAGATAGATAGATAGATAAATAAAAGTTAGTTCTTTCATGATAAGACTACATAAGGCACAAACACAGTTCACTGAAACACACACAGTGAATGGGGTGCCCGGGGGGCTCTGTCAGTTTAGCGTCTATTGATTTCTGTTCGGGTCATAATCTCACAGTTCGTGAGATCAAGCCTTGCATTGGGCTTTGTGCTGACAGTGTAGAGCTGGCTTGGGATTCTCTCTCTCCCTCACCTGCACACGCGTGCTCTCTCTCAAAAATAAATGAATAAATATTAAAAAAAAAAAAAGAACAAATGTAGATGTGGCATGTGTCCCTTGGTGGTGCTGTAAAAACCTCATGTAATCAGTGTTTCCTGGGAAAAGGCCATTTTATTCAAGCGATATTTTTTAATACTTTAATTTCAGTAGATATATTTAGCAATGTCTCTATTACACATTTCCCTGACTCCCTAAGTCCAGGACATTAAATATGAAAGTCGTCCTTGGACTATGGGTCATCTTCACGAACATCAACCGCAGGAAACTGTAACACAGTGTTCCCATTAGAAGTCACTGAGGTACGTGTGCTCTCTTGATCTGGCACCAAATAATCACATCCTGTTACAGTTTCTGTTTCTCTTGCTTTGACAGTCCCCCCACCTCCATGCAGCTCTCAGGCAGGGGATTCTCAGGCTGGGTGTGCTTGTTCTTGGTGTTCACACACCCCACCTCTGGCACCAATCTGCTATCCACAGGGAAGCTACATTAACAAGTTTGTTGAAATTACTCAAAGAGAAGGAAGAAAGAGGTTCTAAACAGGGGAGTGAGTCTAATCAGAATTTGGGAGGTATGAAGGTTTTTAACACAATTCTTGCTCAACAATCTTCCAAACTCCCCCAGTAAATCTCCTTTCACAAAAGCCAGAGGTTAAGCCGCTGACTAGCCAGTTAGGACAAAGGTGATCTGCTCATGAGTAAGAACTCCTCCACTGAATCATCTGGCTTTTTTTTTTTTTTTTTAATGTTTGTTTATTTTGGAGGGAGAGAGACAGAGTGCAAGCAGGGGAGGGGCAGAGAGAGAGGGAGGGAGACACATAATCCGAAGCAGCTCCAGGCTCTGAGCTGTCAGTACAGAGATCATGACCTGAGCAGAAGTCAGATGCTTAAGCAACTGAGCCACCCAGGCACTTTTTTTTTTTTTTTTTTTTTTTGAGAGAGAGAGAGAATGAATGAATATGAGTGGGGGAGGGGCAGAGAGAGAGAGGGACAGAGAATCTGAAGCTGGCTCTTGTGTGCCGGCAGCAGCGAGCCTGATACAGGGCTTGAACTCATGTCAGATGCTCAGCTGAGCCACCCAGGGGCTCCTCCTCCACTGCATCATCTTAAGCAGGCACTGGGTGGGGGTGGGGGCCCAGCAAGAGAAGTGAAGGATTTCTGGTGCACGGACAGGGTGACTCTGATGGCCTGGAAGCTCTCTGGGCTTTCTTCCTGAGTCCGTGCTACATTCCACACGACTGAAATGGAGCTCTAGATGAGGGAATATAAATCTGGGCACAGGGAAGTACGTAAGTCCTCAACTCAAAGCTGTACTTTATGCTTTCCAACTGATGTCACCATTAATGTAGACTACACCTTTGCAGGCAGCAGCAACTCAGTCACGTGCCTTGTTTTACACTTTATATTCTAACATTTAGTGAGACTAAGTATTCTTCCCCAGCAGAATTAGAGGCTCCTGCAGGTCAAGATCTGGGTCATACCCCTTCTCTTGTATCCCTTAGGGCACTCTGAAGAGTACTTGGCACATGGTAAGTGCTCAATATTTACTCATGTGACTTTTGGCAGCCCTGTCAGGAAAGGTTTAGGGCTCTGCACAGATGGAGTCTTCTGTTACTCACCATTTGGCCAAACACACTGCTTTGTGGATTTCTTCCCATTTTCCCCCAAAATCCTTGGACACCCACAGGCCATTCTGAAAGATTATAAATGACTTATCAGAATTCCAGCTTTGTCTTGTGCAGCTGCTTACATGACCCTCAATAATTCATATCCAATCATTCAGGACAGTAAAAACACACACTGAAGCTCCATCCATAAGCTGTCTGCGCTATACACAGGTTTATGGCGGCCGTGTCAGGGTTTGGGAAGTTCAGAATGACAAGTGCTCATGGAGTGCCCAGTACATGCCAGGCACTGTACCAGATGTGCACAGGAGACACAAAGACAAATAAGATACGCTCCCTGCTCTCAAAGAGTTCACAGTTTAACAAGGGGTGCAGATATGAAGTTTGACACAATGTGGGGGCGCAGATACGAAGTTTGATACAATGTGGTAAGTTACAGAAACATGGTCTCTGGGGTGAGAGTAGGGAGGGGAGGGGCAATGAATGAGAGATGGTTTGTGAAGACAGCTGAACTAATATTAAATAATGAACAGTGTAACCAAAAGAAGGAAAATGGGAAGATGGGATGTTATTGCACAAATATATCCCAGTACTAGTCAAGGCGAGTCAACATCGCAGGGTGGGCAGGGAGCTAAAAGCCTTCAGACACGGATGGAGCACAAATTCCAAGGTGAGGAAAGAAGGGACTAATGCTTGGAAGAAAGGTGTGGGTCAGCTCACAGAGGGCCCTCAGTTGTACTTTTTTTTTTTTTTTTAATTTTTTTTTTTTTTCAACGTTTATTTATTTTCGGGACAGACAGAGACAGAGCATGAACGGGGGAGGGGCAGAGAGAGAGGGAGACACAGAATCGGAAACAGGCTCCAGGGTCTGAGCCATCAGCCCAGAGCCTGACACGGGGCTCAAACTCACGGACCGCGAGATCGTGACCTGGCTGAAGTCGGACGCTTAACCGACTGCGCCACCCAGGCGCCCCTCAGTTGTACTTTTTTAAAGGTGGAGTACTTGGATGGCAATCGGAAAGGGGTAGATTTCTGTTCAGAAGCAGGAAAAGTAATGAAAAAGTAGTGCCACATTAGTTCATGAAGAGTTACTGAGGCCCTACACCACAGCTATGAAGAATAGGCTCCAGAATCTAGAAACTAGATTCAGTAGAACTGGGTGATTTTTCCTGTAAGGCAGGGAGAGAGAGAGAGAGAGAGAGAGAGAGAGAGAGAGAGAGAGAGATCTTTAGCAGTATAGAGGGGCAGCAAGATAGGAATCTGAGCCTTAGGAGGAAGCCAGAAATACGGATTTGAGAGCCTTATACATTAATTACAGTGGCAGTTAAAATGGTCAGCGTGGAAGAGATCGCTCACAGTGAAATGAGCAGTAGGGACTCAAGGGTAGGTTGACAGGAGTTTACGAAAGAGACCAGGAAGGAATGGTTAGAAGGTAGGAAAGAACCAAAGGAATGAAGTCCTAAAAGCCAAGCCAACTGAGTTCCCAGAAGGCGAGACTGGCCAGTATTTTCAAATGTAGCAGAGACTTAGTAAGATTAAGATGGACAATGTCAGCTATATCGACAACACAAGCCTACTGGGCCCAGACCCAAAGGAGGTGGGACAGAGATGTCCTGGTGCAGCTGAGATTAAATGAGGATGGTCTGGGCAGAATTTACCCCCAGTGTTCTCCCACTCTCATCCACCATTCTTCCTTCTGTAACTTTTGCTCCTCTGGTAATTTTTACCTCCCAGCATTTCTAAGGTACCTAATTCTACTTAGAAATAGGTAAGGGTCTGATATCACCTGTTTTCACTTTAGTAGATATTGGTCCATCTTATCCACACTGATTATTTTTACTTCCTACTTATCCTTAACTGGAAGAAATTTGAGGTATAAAAGCAGACCGTGGCTACCTCTTCCTGAGGATAGCATGTTTCAATAATCTCAAGACACTTGGTAATGGTGATGAGGTGGTCAAAGGGGGGGCTGGTGATTCTGTCCATCCCTCTGGGGGTCTCTCTGCTCCCTTGAAGGGCCTATAGCTCAAGCTGCTGGAGGCCAACTTCCTGGAATTGTTGCATTAAGATCTGAAGCCTATCCAGCAGGGCAGTTTCCTTCCTCTGGCCTCCTTTGGCTAAACCTAACTTTGACCTTCCTTGAATCTTCCAGCCTTCCCCCTGCTCACCGAAGGCCCAGAACCCAGACTGCTCTTCCAGTGCCCTTCACCCTCCCTGTGCCAGCCCAGCTTGTCCACATTGATGGTCCAGTTTCTGTCCCAGAATAGTCACCACAGCAATGGCTCTCAAATTTTAGTGTGCAGGCTCAGCCGCGAAGGTTGTTAAAAATACTAGCCACCTCACAACCAAAAGTCACTGATGGACTCTATCTGGATTGGGGCCTAGGAACTGCATATTAAACCAGTCTCCCAGGGGTTTTTATCTGATGTTGCTGGACAGAAGAAATCAGAAATAAGATGAGAGAGAGCCATGTAAATGTAAAGTATAATTATGATTATCATAGTCTAGCAACTCAGACACTTTGGGCCCTAAAAATCCATGCTACAGAAGACTGGTCCTCTAGGAAAGGAAAAGTGACACATGTTCCCCAGGGATCTTTCAAAAGAGAGGTGGGAGGGTCAGGGAGGGACACAGGTTTCTGGGAACAGTAGAGGAATGTGCTAGGGGATGCAGACATTTAAGACTCTGGATAGTTAATACATGAGTATCAAAGACAGAAATCAATATGCTTTATATACTGGGAACTAACAAAAAAAAAATCATAAAAATGTGGTTTGGCCATAGCAAAGGAATAAGACCATCAGAAATTTGACAATTTATGCATGTCCCCTGCAGCATAAGAATGAATACATTAAACTGTTTTCTAGTTCGTTACTCTGATAGTACACATTTATTCACTTAAAAAAAACTGGAATGACAGCTAGATAGCATACTTATCTGAACTAGATAGCACATGAAAATCATGCCCTTACCAAATAGGAAAAAGATGCAAAAAATACGTAATTAATGTCTTAAGAAGTCACTAGAAAGCAGTCCAATATAAAGAGCATATCCTACCCTCTTGCACTGTTGGTGGGAATGCAAACTGGTGCAGCCACTCTGGAAAACAGTGTGGAGGTTCCTCAAAAAATTAAAAATAGACCTACCCTATGACCCAGCAGTAGCACTGCTAGGAATTTACCCAAGGGATACAGGGGTACTGATGCATAGGGGCACTTGTACCCCAATGTTTATAGCAGCACTCTCAACAATAGCCAAATTATGGAAAGAGCCTAAATGTCCATCAACTGATGAATGGATAAAGAAATTGTGGTTTATATACACAATGGAGTATTACGTGGCAATGAGAAAGAATGAAATATGGCCCTTTGTAGCAACGTGGATGGAACTGGAGAGTGTGATGCTAAGTGAAATAAGCCATACAGAGAAAGACAGATACCATATGTTTTCACTCTTATGTGGATCCTGAGAAACTTAACAGAAACCCATGGCGGAGGGGAAGGGGAAAAAAAAACAAAACAAAAAAGAGGTTAGAGTGGGAGAGAGCCAAAGCATAAGAGACTCTTAAAAACTGAGAACAAACTGAGGGTTGATAGGGGGTCAGAGGGAAGGGACAGTAGGTGATGGGCATTGAAGAGGGCATCTTTTGGGATGAGCACTGGGTGTTGTATGGAAACCAATTTGACAATAAATTTCATATATTAAAAAAAACAACAAAAAACTGAGAACAAACTGAGGGTTGATGGGGGGAGAGAGGGAGGGGAGGGTGGGTGATGAGTATTGAGGAGGGCACCTTTTGGGATGAGCACTGGGTGTTGTATGGAAACCAATTTGACAATAAATTTCATATATTGAGAAAAAGAAAAAAAATTTCAAAAGGACATAATTGGAAAAAATAAAAATAAAAAAAATAAAGAGCATATCTTAGAGCACCCTTTTAAAACAGTATATTTTGAGCCTATAAAAATGCAAAAAAGCAAGACAAGTTCCTCAATTATACTTACTTCAGTGCTGAGGGCTAACAGGTAATCAGAATTCTGAGGGCTATACATCATCTGAGTCAGAGGGTGAAAAGGGAGATTGGTCTGAACAAAGTTCTTTGCAAAATCTGATGATCGAAAGATTCTTCCTCCATGACTTCCTCCAGACACCTCTGCTGTTAAAATCACCTGATCAGGAAGAAAAAAGTTCAGGTACAGAATATAATACTATGAAAGCACAGGAAGTTCTTACACCATTTCCACCAGGTGTTAAGAAAATTTTCAAAAGTAAGAAGAGTCATAAAAACAGTAATATTAGTTTGTGCACTGCACTCCTCAACTATTAGTCTTGTAACAAATGTTATCCTACACTGAGCTAGCGTGTCATAACTATGAACGTAGCCTGCTCAGTTTGGGATTAGCTAGTTGCCCAAAGACTAAAATGTTGTCTCATGGATTATACATTGTGATGCCAACAACCACTACATAATTATAAAGAGTCTGGCTGGATCTTGGAATAGGGACCAAAAATAAATAAATAAATAAATAAAAATCCTGTGTGCTGAATTCTGTTCTTTTATGAACAGCACTAAATTATGTTTAATTTTAAAAATACACTAACAGCAAACTAAATATACTGCTGTGTACAACCGGATCATTCCACGATTATCTGACAGCCTGCGTGTGGTACCAAGCACAACTTCGTATGTATCTGAATGAGTCTCACCTTTCCAGAATTCTCAGGACCAATAGCCATGCCAAACTCAGTCCGAATGAAGGTGTTATTGATGAGATTTGTAATATCCTTAAAGTTCTTTCCATAGTCCTCACTGAGAGGAAGAAAAACAAGACACATTAGAATGCGATGGTCAATGAGGACACTGCTGGGCTCCTGCCTGCCTTCCTTTCCCCCTTCCCACTGGCTTGGCTGAAGCGCTCATCCTCCCCTGAACAGCCTCAGGGGGGCTGATTCCATCTCTAGCTTTGGTGGTGGGCCTGATTAGTCTGAAGGAAATCGCATTCCCTTACCAGTGATGGGATCAGAAATGGGGAGTGACCCAGGATGAGCCAATAAGACCAAAGAGGGGAATTTGGAGTCTTTTAGGAAACACATTTCTTTACACTTAAGATAGCCACCTGACAAAACGATGTCTCCTTTTAGATCAGTGGTTCTCAATCAGTGTATTTTTGCCCCCCACCCCCATCCCCAGCTGCAAACGTTTGGTAACATCTTGAGACATTTATGATTATCAACAACTCAGGGGTGAGATGCTACTGGCATCTAGTAGGTAGAGGCCAAGGATTCTGCTGAACATCCTACAATGCACAGGACAGCTTCACAATGAGAAAAAATTATCTGGTCCCAAATGTCAGTAATGCAAAATTTGAGAAACCCAACACTGTAATATGTGAACACAAAGCAAAAAATTGCTACAGGCATTATGACACAACGAGAGTGTAGCTTGAAAAATAAGCCAACATACATGGAGAGAACTGCTGAGGGGATTCTGGAATTCCAGAGTCTGTGACATTGGACTGAATAACTTCTGTATTAGTTATGCGCCATTAATTCCCTTATTATTTAAGCTAGTTTGGGTTGAGATGTCTGCTAAATGTAGCCAAAGGCCTCCTAACTAATCTGTTAATGCACAGTACACATGATAAAGCTGTAAACTCAGCAGCAGGAGTCTTAAAGTCCTCCACTTCCAGAGGCTGCCGTCCCAGGTACCGGCCTCTAGTGCACGCAGCACACAAAACACAGCTAGGGAAAACAAACACACTTAATCTCATCTCTTGGGTTGTCAAAGCTTTCCCCCAAGGTTCATTCCAACAATGTCTTTGAGAGGTATTCAATTTTGTGTTTCGATTTTGAAAGTTAAAAGCAAAAAAATCAGTAGCTCTCTACCTCTGACGGGTTTAATACTGTGTGCAGTTCTGATAAAACATGACATAGAATGTGAAATCTGCACATTCACTGAATCTAAATGTTCATCAGTGAAGACCACCATGTTTTGCAAGTCAACTGCCTGGTGATAAGTGCAACGTGCAGTGGTCTTCACCAACAGAATAGACGACTTAACAGATGGCACAATTTTGGTAGCAGCCTCAACAAATAATCACAGAACCACAGAACATGAGAGATACAAGGGACTGGGGACATTTTGTTCGACTACCCTCACAGATGAGGAGGTTCAACGGGAGGCAACTGTCAAAAGTCTATGAGTTAACTAGGGGCAATTCTAGTTAACTGAGAATTCTTTACAATTCTTGTAAAACTACAAGCAATTCTCTTAACTCTCTTAACTCTTAACTCTTGTAAGAATTCTTTACAATTCTTGTAAAACTACAAGCAATTCTCTTAACTCTCAGCCCCATACTAGACCAACTTTTAATTATTTGTGAGTTTTTCTCTTACAACCTGCAGTCTTCCGCTACCTTGCCAGGGCTTGTGGCCTGGCAGTAAAGATGGGCTCAGAGGAAGTTGAGAGAAGACAGGAAGGCAGTATTTGTGAGTGTTTGCATAGGTATGCAAAGCAAATTACATGTGACTTTAGGTTGTCTGAATAACTCTTCCCATTTCTTAACACACACACACACACAGAAGATTCCTAAACAAACTGGGGATTAGGCAGTGCCCAACCAATTCCTTTATTACCCTTTCCTTGGCTTTGGAGTACAGAAAGTGTTCTTATCTTCCAGACAGCAGGTCAAGGGATATGCACGAACAATTCATAGCTCTACAAGGCACATATCATCAATCGCTCAGACAACCATCTAAAGGAGTTTGTAGTTGCTTATCACCAGCTTACAAATCTCCCCTCCTTCATGACATCCCCAGGGAACCTCCACAAACCTGTTGGCAAGCCTGCTTGCTTTTTAAGAACTTGGCACAACAAAACATATCCCTGCCCTTCAGAAAGAGAAAGCAACAATGCACAAAACAAAAAATCATCTGTGACACGACCTTAGCCACTTAAAAAACAACTGGAGTACAATGGACTAGTATCAACCTGCTAGGATTTAGGTAGGGTTCTGCTAAGACCACATAAGGCCAAGGAATACATTTTAATATAACACTTTATTATTTTATTTTTTTTCTTGAGAGACAGTGTGCATGTAAGCGGGGAGGGGCAGAGAGAGAGGGAGAGGGAGAATCCCAAGCAGGCTCCACGCCCAGCGTGGATCCTGAGGCGGAGCTCGATTTCACAACGGACCATGAGATCACGGCCTGAGCCAAAATCAAGAGTTGGACGCTTTAACCAACTGAGCCACCCAGGTGCCCCAAAACTTTATTTTAAAGTAATTTTATTTTCTATCAGCACATTTATCCACACACAACATGTATCATGGAAAGGAAAACAACGAAACATTTTGAAAAATAAATCCATTTTCAAATTCCATAGGATAATGAATAGCATTATAAACAGCAGTCAAATGATAAGTTAACAAAACCCTGTGAAACCACCTGCTTTAGGAACAAGTCTTTTGAACAAAAAATAACCAATTTCTTGTTGCCAAAAAGAAATGATCACTTATGCATGTATCTGTGCTGTAAACACGTGCATAACAATATGCACGTGTTTACAGCTCAAGAAACTGTTAAAATAAAAATATTATTGGAATATAACCTAATAACCCCAAAAAACAAGAAAACTCTAGACATTAAAATAAATGAAAAAAAAAAAAGTAATCCTCACATGGAACTTCTAGTAAAAGCATGCAAATTCCTAGCAAGATGAAGGACTCAAAAGAGGGTTTTTCCAGAAGACTCATATATTGACACTCAACCCCAATGTCAACAGCCAAAAATTACATCCTTGTTTTTGAACACTTTTCATTTACAATACATTGGAACTTGTAATACCAGGCATTTGAACTGCAGACATTTAATGAAATGGAACAGTATAAGAGTTCTACAATATCTCAGATAATCTTACATTTTAATTTTCTCAACAATCAAACAAGCATAGATATCCTTGTCTGCTTGGCTTTCAGGCCTAACCATTTTTCTGTTTCTTTAGTTCATTTCTGCCATGATTAAGTTGCTATAAATTGCAACATAAAAGCAACAAAGATGACAATAAACTTAAAAAAAAACAACTACACTTTTGTCGTTTTCACTAATCAGGAAAGCTTACACACTAGATCCTGATTGTTCACGGACTCCATATGTGCAAATGTGACTACTCACTCAAATGTATTTGTAACCCTAAAATCAATACTCATGGCACTCTGGCAGTCATTTGCAGGCATGCACAGAGTGACGAACATCTGAGTAACCCAGCGTGCCCATTCCCAGCTGAGGTCCAACGGGGAGCTGCTCTGCCTTCTTGTTCCAGCTCTAATACTGCAAATAAGGGTCTTCTTCACAGTCTATTTAGCACCACGCCTTCTGCATTTTTGCATTTTTTGTTGGTTATTCTGCTGTTTAAAATAGCCCCTTAGCACAGTGTTGAAGGGCTACCTAGTGTTCCTGCACACAAGAAGGCTTTGATGTGCCTCATGGAGAAAATAAAGGAGTTAGATAAGCATCTTTTGAGCAGGATCTGGTTGTGAGCTCAACATTAATGAATCAAGATATATTAAATAATGTATCTTTCAACAGAAGCACACACAAAACAAGGTTACGTACTGACCAATTGACAAAAATGAATGTTGTGATCAGAGGTTTGCAGGAGCCTAAACCTTTCTTTCTTTCCCCTAGGAGCAATGGTTCAGTATTCACTAATTCAGCGTTCAAGGAGACTTTGTAGAAAAATGAAAATCAGCTGTACTGAGATTTCCAGTTAAAAGACCAATAGGGAGAATGTAGCATATTAAAATGTGGCTACATAATTACAGACCTCAAATCATAGACCAGCCAGTAAAATGGGCAGAATGTGAATTTACATTAGGCTGAAAAAAAGACTTTTTAGGGGCGCCTGGGTGGCGCAGTCGGTTAAGCGTCCGACTTCAGCCAGGTCACGATCTCGCGGTCCGGGAGTTCGAGCCCCGCGTCAGGCTCTGGGCTGATGGCTCAGAGCCTGGAGCCTGTTTCCGATTCTGTGTCTCCCTCTCTCTCTGCCCCTCCGCCGTTCATGCTCTGTCTCTCTCTGTCCCAAAAATAAATAAACGTTGAAAAAAAAAAAAATTAAAAAAAAAAAAAAAAAAAGACTTTTTATTTAACCCCGATTGTCTAATGCTAATTGTCTAATGTCTTTTAATTCTTTTTTTTTTTTTTAATTTTTTTTTTTTCAACGTTTATTTATTTTGGGGACAGAGAGAGACAGAGCATGAACGGGGGAGGGGCAGAGAGAGAGGGAGACACAGAATCGGAAACAGGCTCCAGGCTCTGAGCCATCAGCCCAGAGCCCAACGCGGGGCTCGAACTCACGGACTGCAAGATCATGACCTGGCTGAAGTCGGACGCTTAACCGACTGCGCCACCCAGGCGCCCCTAATGTCTTTTAATTCTAATCTTTTTTTAATCCTTATGCAAAAAAGGATACAGGTTTTCTGTAGAAATTTTGAAAATATAAGTGGGAAAATAAAAAGGGTAAGATATTGTGGATAAGATCCCAGAACTTTTTTTTTTAAATGTTCATTTATTTACTTTGACAGAGAGCACGAGCAGGAGAGGGGCAGATAGAGATGGAGAGAGAGAATCCCAAGCAGGCTCCATGCTGTCAGAGCAGAGCCGGACATGGGGCTCAATCCCACCAATGGTGAGATCATGACCCAAGCCGAGTTTAAGAATCAGATGCTTAACCAACTGAGCCACCGAGGTGCCCCAAGTCCCAGAACTTTTCATCACAAGGAACATGAGAATGTATCCAGTGTCCTTATTTTGCTTTGGTTGACAAGGCAATGCAATAGGTATTTTCATGGGAATATTTCCTACGTGATGAAAACCACCTAGTTTCATGATTTTTATATGCCTTAAGTTTGTAAAAGTGAAGTTTTAGTAAAAATGCCATCATCATACATTTTAATAAACTTTTTCTTTAAGGAAAAAGAACAGTAAATATGTTTTAAAATGGACTTTACGCTACCCTTGTAGCATATGCAGTCATTGTTAATAATCTACAGTGAAAACTGTAGTGAAACTACAGTGAAAACTGAACCAAGCATATCATTTAAAAGAATGTCATACAAGATGTCTTAGAGAAGCCAGCTTACTATACTTTAATATCTGTTGTATACCTTTAAGTTTACCTTTCAAGTAACATCCTCAAAAATTTATACTGACTATGGAATAAACTTTAATTTGAAATTTCTTTTTTTTATTTTTTTTTTATTTTTTATTTTTTATTTTTTTAATTTTTTTTTTTCCAACGTTTATTTATTTTGGGGACAGAGAGAGACAGAGCATGAACGGGGGAGGGGCAGAGAGAGAGGGAGACACAGAATCGGAAACAGGCTCCAGGCTCCGAGCCATCAGCCCAGAGCCCGACGCGGGGCTCGAACTCACGGACCGCGAGATCGTGACCTGGCTGAAGTCGGACGCTCAACCGACTGCGCCACCCAGGCGCCCCATTTAATTTGAAATTTCTTAAGATGCCCTTACTAATTTCCAAAAGTTGAACAACTCTCAATAGGAAATAACATAGCAGCAGTTTTGCGGTAATTAGGTACAGAATTTTGATGCACAATAATGCTTACATGTGTCTCACTAAGTTGATCTTACAACGAAAAGTTAGCCTCAAGAGGCCATAAAACAAAAAGGTGCAAAATATCTTTCAGTTGCCAAAAACCAAATTATGTTTACCACAGATCTAGTTTATTTCCTTTTTAACTTCACATTTGAAAAAGGCAAATGAACTTTACAACCTATTATATAAATTATTCCTTAACAGAGAATCAAAATTTAAACTATTCAAATATAACTCTTTTAATTGAAGATACTATTATTCAATTTTACCTAATCATTAATGCCTAGGGCTTTTATTTATTTCCAAAATCTTCTCATAATTCTTTTTCATTTTTTTTAAACGTTCATTTATTTTTGAGAGAGAGAGAGACAGAGAGAAAGCGAGCACGCGCACAAGCACCAGAGGGGGAAGGGCAGAGAGAGAGGGAGACAGAATCTGAAGCAGGCTCCAGGCTCTGCGCTGTCAGCATGGAGCCCGATGCGGGGCTCAAACTCATAAACCGTGAGATTGTGGCCTGAGCCCAGGTTGGAAGCTTAACTGACTGAGCCACCCAGGTGCCCCCCCCACAATTCTTTTTTATAACCTAAAGACCAACGTATACTTCCCTCTAACTCAGCGTAGGTGACAAAGCTTCTTTCTAATCCTGTGAGCCTCTGGGCCCTACTACTCAGAGCAGCTGGCATGTGAGGAAAGTGCCTTTTCTTTGAACCCCAAATGAACCTTTGACCACATAAGATTTGGTACGGAAAGATAATCCAGTAAGTAATATAATCATGGGAGCTGTAAAAAACAGAAGAGTCTCAGAGTGGATTGAAAAGGCTTTTATTTTATTTTTCAGTTGGGCAACCTCCCCCTATTCAGGACTCATCTTAATCGAACTGCCCCCTCCCCTCCAAAGCAACACGTGCCTCTTGGCTGGCACGTTCAACAACATGAGTCACTTCACAGCAGCCAGGCCAGCCCAGGGGGAGAAGCAACGAGGCATATTTAAAGTTTCCACCTAAACTCTGGAAAAGGTCTCACTTCACAGCAGGGAGGAAATAATTAATATTCAAAATGACCTTGGCAAAAACAAAAAACAACCAAACAAAAACGCTGCTGTGCAACATGAAGCAAAAGAACCTTAGTAACATAAGACTATCAGAAACAAATAGCACTGCCCTCTGGTAAAATGTATGTTAGGGGTTTCTCACAAGACTAGACAAGTATAGGATGAAAAGGGCTGAGTCAGATGGTAGTAGGTATTTTAACAGTGACATTTAGCGATACTGTTTCTGTTTTGGTTTTGGCTGCCTTAAAGTAAACACAAAATTGAAAAGCAAAAGGATGGGAAAAAAGAGTCATGAAAATACATTTTACTCCCCCTGGGTATGACTCATGAACCTGTCAGGAACAGTTCTAGCCACACGATTAAAGAGCAACATAGAGAATAAAAAGTGAATTCAGAAGGCAAGCAAATAAGTGATGCAGACAATAGGGATAGAAGGTAGTTCAACCTGGAGGAGGAAGAGTTTAGTGAACAGCCTTCACAACATGGCTCTTTGGAATCAATAGGAGAGGATTTGCTACTAAAAAATGAACCGGAAATCAGCACCTTCTATGACACATACATGTGTGATATGTATCACAGCAGCATTAGTAATCCTGAAAAAATTAGCTACAACCTGAGTTTCCAAGAGGATAGTGATTAATTCTGTCAATCTAACAAAAATGATGAGTTACCAGCAGAGGGGATATGAAAAGTATCGTGGTATGAACATTCACCAATCAGAATGGGTACAGGCTGTGACACGAGGTGTTAGTAATACTTGCATATTGGCAGCGGCAAGGGGATGTGTGCATTTGTAGAAGCCATGGAAGCATCTGGGGGCAGGCAATCACTTTTTACCAACTGGCACAGGAGGCTTTCAAATTCATTTTAACAACTGGTACAGCAGTGCCAGAACAGGCTGGCTACGAGCCATCCCTGGCTGTTGGCACGGCAGCAGCTGACCCCACCAAGTTCTTACTCCACGCCAGCCACTGCAAAGCATAACTTGCAACAGTTACCATTAGTAATGGTAATGGTCTATGATGACCATTGTTATCATCTTTCTTTTATAGATGACAAAACATTTAGGGAAACTAAATGACTTGTTCATTCTGCTTGCAAATAAATGATAGTGCTGAGATTCAATCCCAGGCCTATTTGCCAACAGAATCTGGCAACTTTACCCTGCACCATGCTGCTTCCCAAGACTACGTGGCCATACGAATAATATTAAAGGGGAAAATCAAGATAATAAACTGCAAATAAGTTAAGATTATACCTTACGGTGAACTTTTTTCTTTTAAAATTTCCAAATGTCTTATAATACGGTTGTATTCCTTTTATAATGAAATGTAAATTGGTAAGAAAAACTGTATTACATGGAAAGATTTTATGACAGCAAGTTTTTGTAAACACTAGAAAGAGTTACAAATTTTTTAAATGTAGTTTTTCCTTTCCCAAACAGGATACTTTTCATCTGTCTGAAATGTTTCAACCGCTGTTCTAAATGAATAAACAAAATCACCTATAAATTATAGCCCTTTCTAGCACTGGGATTCTACAATGTGTTGTCAATCTTTATCAAATAAAAAATAATATCAGCCTAAAAATTATAGAGAAGCCAAGACATGCATTCATTCAATTAGTATGTACTGCTTGCCTGCTATGAGTCAGCTGTTTGGCTGGTTGTTGGAGAACTCCGAGTTAGTCAAGAACCTTGCCTTTATGGAGCTTACAACAATTCCAGATGGCAATTCCTTCTTAGCAAATTTTTAAGCCAACATCACTGTGTGGAAGGGCAGAGAGCACTGGCTCCAGGCTTAGTAGCAGCAGTCAGTGATCATGCCTCCTAGGGAGGGGAGGTTAGGTTGATCCATCTCAGAGCTTCAACATGGGTTCACTCCATGTTGAAGTGAATGCCAACAGTCAAATAAAGAACACTGAGAGAGTACAATGCTCCTGGGAGCCCTACAGGTAGTTTCTATGTCATCTGCTGGGATGTCATATTCTTTAGGTCCCTTGGGGAAAAATGGGATAGGCACAAATGACTGAGAAGACAATCAGCAATTTCTGAGAGTTGGCTGGTCTTGAATCTTATAATTAAGGTAAAGAACCTACTATTTAACCAACCTGTATCTTTGAAAAGACAACTCTAAAACCTTGTGAATGTCACAGTATAGGTTATGACTCCTGAACACACACTGCCAGCCACCATCATTACCAATGTGAACACTATTAGGCACTTGGGTTAGGTCTGACCTGAGGACCTCCTCCTGATCTGGAAACAATCTGTTTAGGGCTTAAAATAGGTACCCATTTTTCTAAATGCTTGGTTATCTACTTTGAGAGAAAGAGAGAGGAAGAATCCCAAGCAGGCTCCGTGCTATTGAGTGCAGTACCCGATGCAGGGCTCGATCCCATGAATCGTGAGATCATGACCCGAGCCGAAATCAAGAGTTGGATACTTAACCAACTGAGCCACCCAGGTGCCCCAGTATCCATTTTATTATAAGATAAATCACATTCACTTAGGAGGTATAGTGAGGACTGTAAAAACCATTTCAGGGACATAAAAACCATTTTGTGCTACTGCAGGGATATAAAAAATCATAATAAATAGAAAGGTGGTTAAAGTCTATGCTACTTTCCCACAGATAAATACCCATTTAAATTAACAGACACATCCCTATGGACTCTTCCTTCATCTTCCTTTATTGTTTTGCCACTCAATTATGTCAGCCTAATCTCCTTGGAACTAGATCCCTTTTCATATTTCTTCAGGTTGTTAAGTAGGCACTCAGTGTGCTGAGTGTGACAGTCTGGTGAAAATTTAAGATGCCTAGAAGATCCTTTAAATCAGCTTTGAGACTCCATCAAGTCTATAAAAGTAGATATGCTACTCAGCCAATGCCCCAGCCACATGTTATACATCTCACCTTCGATATAGCTTGGACTGTCCAAAAGTCATAATTACCAGTGGTACATGGAAGGTAGTCAAGACTAGAATGATCTGGGAAGAGACAAAAGCATGCAGTCAATAAGAAAGATAGTCTAATTACATGTCTGCATGTGATGGGATTAAATCACATCTAAGAGGCTGCCAACAGCCCTGGTCTGTAGTAGCCTGTACTGTTAATATCAGAAAACCAAGACATACCAAGTTACTAGGGCTCACAATGATTCAAGATCTCAACTCATTTTGTTGAAATGGTCCCATCACATACACTTGTAACAGTGAGGCAAAAGTAATCAACTACACATTATAATAAAGGAAGGGTTTAACCACTTTGTATCTCTATTATTGTAAGATATTCTCAGGTAAAGATCATCTCTCTTCCTGCTTACAGAGCCTAGAATAGTACGGGTGCTCTAATAGAAGTCACGGTGTCATATACATCTGTCCTTTCCTTCTTCTCCTTGCTGTTATTTCTCCATGAAGTTAATTTTTTAAGTAACTATTTTTCTAGACAAAAATATGCATGGAGAAAAGATTCTGACAGATTAGCACAACAGGCTAAGGAGTCTCAGGTAGCCATGTAACAAGAAATCCTGGAGATGCCAACTCTCTTAGATAAATGGATAAATCATGGAAATTGGCATACAACCCAAATTTTAGAAGAAACTAAGACATGATTAAAGAGACAGTCTACCAGAAGTTTTAAAATTAATTAAAGTAAGTAATTTGTAGCTTGCTTTTCAACATCAAAATTATTTCTTTTGGTTCCTGATATAGCCATCACATGCCTAAATGCTACGATACATACATTACCAGAATCCCAGAGGGTATGAGCTGTGGTCCCTGACCTTGTTCAGACAGCAGGGCACAGAGCCAGGTAACGTCAAGCCTAGATTCAAGACCTGAGGCCACCCTCAGCACACCCTCCTACTGGGAGACTGTCTATACTAGCAGGGATAAGGAGCTAAAGAACTCTCCTTTCACGCCCCTGATCCTGGCAGCGGCTTCTCTGTGGTGGGGAAGGGACAACAGAGGGAGCTGAGCAACCATGAGCCCATGGGCGCCACAGTCCTTCAACACTAACTGTGGGAAAGGACACAGGAACAATACAGTTTGGAGGAAAAATGCCAAGATGTGCAATGTGCAGTTTTCCGCTTCTACACAGGGGTTTTCCCAAGTATTGTGAGGCTCCCGTCTCAGCACATGGCACTCTCCTTTCTCTTTCTTCTTCTTGCTCATCTTGATGCCAAGCAGCCACCACAGACTAAAATGGTGTCTATCTTCCTATTATGGAAGAAGGCGGTCACAAGATGCTTCCAGTTCTAAAGCAAAACCAAACCAATCATCGTCCTGAAAGTCGGTACCGCAAACATGCATTTTCTGCAACTGAAGTTGGAGACTATTTCAGGAAGTAACAACATTCATTGCTTAAACTCCTAAAATCGACATCTTCTTGCTACGCTGAATTAACAGACTCAAAATACTACTTACCCCAGTGCCATCTCCAACCCAGGACAAGGATACTGAGACACTGAGATCATCAAACACATGCTACAAGGAAAAAGAAAATTCATTTAGAAACGACATCTGTCTTTTGATCTTTGACTTCCTTAAATAATTCAGAACACTATTACTTTCAAAGTAATTCAGTTCATAATTATAAGGGGATACGGATTCCCAGAACAAAATTCGGGAGAGACAGGACTGAACTACTTAACCCAAATTACAAACAACTTGGACATTTTAATTCTCTCTCATACAAAGTAAGCCAAGCAGATGAGTTTTCTTACTGCACCAGATGGGGAGATGGAATAATCTAATTGCTTTCTCCAACAGGACTAAATATAAAGATACAGAAAGTATTCTTAGGATGCTTTAAAACAAGAGATCACAGCCCACATTGACAGATATAATTGTAACCCAATCAGCATAATTTACATTTTTCAAGGCAGCCTTCACAGTACAGCTGAGCAGTTAATAGCTGGATTCCTTTGGCTCCTAGGTTAACTCACTGACCCAAAATGACAAGGGACAGAATCAAAGAGCCAATGCCCTACTTCACCTTTATTTAGTGATGATGATGATTATGATAGAAGAACAATCTTAACTGTCGTGGTAAGAGTGAGGAGAAAGAAAAGGGAAAGCTGGTGTGTTAATTCCAAGATATGGTAAGCATGTTGGACTATAGTTATAATCATCATCATAGATGCTTTAGGGTTTTGGTTTTCAAATACTTTATTTATAAAATAATACATATCCGTTATAGAAAATGTAGGCAATAGTAGGGAGGTATGATAAGGAAAATATAAACCATTTGTAACCCTATCATGCAGAGATATTCAAGGCTAACATTATTTGTATAATCTACTAGTTTCTATCATTTTTTAACTGATAAAGAAAGAATTCCAAAAAGGCAACAATGGCACTTGGTAAAAATTTCCAACCATACACAAATATATACAGTTAATCCTTGAACAATGCGGGGGGGGGGGGTGGTCAGGGGTGCTGACCCCCTGGTACAGTCAAAAATCCGCATATTACTTTTAACTCCCCCAAAACATAACTACTAATAGGCTACTGTTGACTGGAAGCCTCACCAATATCATAAATAGTAGATGCACACGTATTTTGTATATGTATTATATGCTATATTCTTATAATAAAATAAGCTAGAGAAAATAAAACACTATAAAGGCAATCATAAGGAAGAGAAAAATACATATACAATACTGTACTCATCAGAAAAAATCACGTGTAAGTGGACCCATGCAGTTCAAACCCATGTTGTTCACAGGGCAGATGTATAGTAAAAAGTGAAGATACTTCCTCTCCCTCTGCCACATGCCCCACCACCTCAAGCCCCACTCTCCGCGCAGTTAATTAGTCTAGTATTTAGTTCTACTAAATGGTGACAATTATGTGCTTTTCTCTTACAAAGACATATATCTTATTAAGTTTTTTCATCTTAAGCATGCCCTGCCTTTCTGAGTATCAGCAGTTCCTTAGAAGCAGAGGCTATAACTTTATACTTGTTGGTATTCCTTATGCCTACCACAATACTTTACACACTCAATAAGCATTTGTTGAAAATGATTATACGTCCTTCCCAAACCACCAACTCAGTCTCAAAATAGAACATGTCTATAAATGGTGGGAGGCCAGCCGCTTGGTCACTCAAGCCGCTACCCCAACAGAGAGGTCTGAAGAGACAGGACTCAAAACACTAACTGTTTTGCTTATCTTCTAATTTTCTTTCATGGTTCTCCTGAAAGGGCTTCTGAATTCACCTATGCTATTTCCCCTCTGGACTGTAAGTACCTTTGAAGTCAGCAGAAGCTCTTGTACAATTTCTTGTACAATCAGTGCCTCACAGAGGGCCTGACTAAATGCTGGTTAACTCTCAAATGCTTAGGCAGAGCTTCTCACAGCCTCTGCAGAACAGAAAGGCCATTCATACATGTAAGCTGGCCAAGTATCTGAGAAAACGTAGGGCTGCTAGAGACATCTGGAACCAGAAGCTTAAAAACTGACACAGCAATGTGTCTTGTAAGATACTGCACACAGAGCAAGACAGCATGTTCTCTTGAGTGAGAATATAGTGTCTGAAATTACATCAATGAGCTCCTTGAGGAACAGGAATATCCAGAGCTACCACAGGCACCAGAAAGACCACATGGCCTCACAGTCATCTAAACATAGGCTATCTTTCCAAGGAAGGCTCTGGCCCCCACAACTGACTAGGATACAAGAAAAATTCCACCACCGGAGTCCTGGCTATCTTGATCAGGCCACAGTATAGTTAGTCTTGAGCCAATCATGATCTACAACTCTCACTTTTCAGACAAAGCTCTACACACCTGACCTAGTCAATGCATTACTCACATGTTCCTGTTGCCCAGTCACAGAAGAAGGAGGATTATTAGCTATCACTAGCAACTCCCAGCTTCACCTGAACAACTCAAAGGATGGCTGACCTCATTTACCATCCAAAGAGTTCCTCTGGAAATACAGGTCAGGTTTATTAACTATAATTGTGGTCTTCTGCTACCCTTAACCTTCCCTCTCTTCCCTTCCCAATAACCAATTACATTTTACTTTTGAAAACACATACACTCATTGAAAAACACCCATCCATCCATGGCAGAAGCAACTAACTTTTTTGGGGGGAACAGGAATTATTTCTCATCCTGTATGAGGACCAGGTTCCAGTCTTTAACATTCTCATTCTAGTGAAAGTCAAAGACAAAAATGAAATCAGATCTAACAACAGATCAAACCTCAGGTGGAAAGAAAAGGTCATATGGAAAGAAGACAGATCCAGGAGCGTTGGGGGACCAAGAGCACAGATACAATCCTACTCCTGCAAAGAGAGAATTATGGATGGCCAGGAAAGGGTGGGCAACCTGGTCATGGTTAGGAGACAGAATTCACAAGTGTTGGCAAAAGGCCATCAGTTCATATGGTTAATCATTTATCACACTTGGTACAATGTATATGTCACCCTATGTTGCAGTGGCATCTTAAAATGTTTCAAAATATGTGTTACTTTTAATTACAGCAACAAGAACCTTGTCTGCCTCCCTCACTAGACCTGAAGCCCATGTCGTGCAGGGACAAAACCTTCATTTTAGGAACTAATATACTGCATAGCATATGGACGGCACTCAAAACATCCAATTCATTTTCTTTAAGAACTATTTGTGGGGACGTCTGGATGGCTCAGTCAGTTAAGCGTCTGACTTCAGTTCAGGTCATGATCTCACAGTTTGTGAGTTCAAGTCCCGCATCAGGCTCTGTGCTGACAGCTCAGAGCCTGGAGCCTGTCTTCAGATTTTGTGTCTCCCTCTCTCTTGGCCCCTCCCCTGCTGGCGTGCGCACGTTCTCTCTCTCTCTCTCACAAAAATAAATAAAAAACATTAAAAAAAAAAAAAAGAACTACTTGTGAAGCTCTGAAAAGGCAGATGATGAAGTGAAAAGGCCACACCCACTTAATTTCTCTATGATGGGAAGGAGTATGAAATGTAAAGTTATGTTCTGAGAGGATTTCTGCCCCTGGCCAAGGTGAAGTCACAAGGTCCAGATTTGCCTTCCCACCTGAAACAACCCCCCCCCCGCCCCCCCGCCAAAAAAAAAAAAACCCACAGAATATGTAAAACAATAGTTTTCAAGACACTGGATCTCAAGGCAATGACCCCAGAGACATGGGAAACAAATAAAGGCCTCCCTGGCTTACTGTATGGGAAGAATTTCCAGACCATAGTGCAGGGGAGGGAAACTCAGGCAGAGCCCAGAGGTCTGAAGGGATGAGCTGATAGTCTGGGGAGGCCACAGAGGCTGGAGTTCAGTAGTAGAGTGCTAGAGAGGCAAGAGCTGGACAGAAAGAAAACTCTGGAGATCTACAGATGGAGGCTTCCCAACCACCCTGCCAAGCCTTCAGCTGAGTCCTCATCAGTGCATGCGTGTGAGGAAGCTACCTGAGACCAGGGAAAGATCCACCTGAAAGGACTGAAGACCATATGTGGCCCTCACCCAGGAGCAGAAATAATTCCTGCTCCCAACAACCAAAGGAGAAAACCTCATATTTCACAAGGAATTAGAGAGAATACTTGGAAAAACTCTACTTCACCAATGAAGAAAAATCAACCCTTGTCTCAATGCTGTTCTGGTCTTGCCTTAAAAGCTTACCAAAACAAAACAAAAAAAAAAAAAAAACAAGAACAAAAAAGGACCAATCCGTTTCCAAGGAACCTAACTATGTGCCAGACCAAAGTTCAAGATATTTATAGGAATATAAAAATATCTAGCACTGAAGAAAATAAAATTCACAATATCCAACATTCAATCAAAAAAACCAGGCGTGCAAAGGAGCAAGAAAACAGGACCCATAATGAGAAAAATCAATCAAGATGACCCAGAAATCACACAGATAATAGAATAGACAAGGACATTAAAAGAGCTGTAATTATACTCCACAGGTTCAAGAAGTGAGAGAGTAGATTGAGCATGCTAAATAAAGGCACAGAAGATACAAAACAGACTGAAATTGGACTTGTAGAGATGGGGACTACAGCGTCTGGGATGAAAATTACACTGGATGGCATCTCCAGGAGAGGAGGCGCTGCAGAAGAGGACACGAACAGACTCGAAGCCCTACCCATGGAAACCATCCAAGTGAGACACAGCCAAAATGACCGGAAAAATGAACAGAGCACCACTGAGCTATAGAACTTCAAGTAACCTAATATATATGTAATAGGAGTGTCCGGAAGATGTGGGGGGTGGGAATAGAAAAAAACCCTGAAGAAATAAAGAGCCCCGAATTTCCCAGATTTAATGAAAAGTATCAACCCAGAGAGCTAAGAAGCTCACAAATCCCAAGCTGAAGGAGCACAATGAAAACTACACCAAAGCACATCCTATTCAGAATGTTTAAAACCAGTGATAAGAATTTTAAAAGCACTCAGAAGAAGAAATGACATTACATACAGAAGAGCAAAGAATCAGTAGACTTCCCCTTAGACACAATGCAAGCCAGTGGATCAGCATCTTTAAAGAACTAGGGGAAAACTGTAAAGATGGAATTCTATACCCACTGAAAATATTTTTTAAATGCAGGTTTTAGAAAAGGAAGGTTCTTCTGAAATTGTTCACTGCCCCTCAGTACTGTATGGTGGGTGTTCCTTCTTGACAGCCACAAGAGAAGGACTACGCCAGTGCAAAATCCCACCTTTCCATGTAACACCAACCATTCTGGTTCCTAATTATCGCAGTTAACATGGTCTCTTCCTAGATATTATTCTCACAGCACTTCTAGATGTTGCTGGTACTATAACTATTTACATATCTGGTTGCCTCTCAAATTACGCTAGGAATTCTTAGATGGCAGGCACTGTGATCTGGTATTACCCATCAGGTATATAGCACAAGGTCTTATACGTATTAAGTGCTCCACAAATATCTCATAAAAGTCTATTCACAAACTCTTGCTACCAACATTATTGACCTGTGCGTTATCTTCCTTCTACCATGATTACCAACATTTCAGTAAATAATGGCTAAACAGGGTTTCTCCCTACACCTCTGCCAGCCAGAGCACTGTGGCCACTAGGATATGTTCCTGGGTGCTCACACCTACAATAGGGACCTCACTCCTCTTTCCTTTTATAGTTACCATCAACTCCATATGGCCCAAACTGGTAAAGATGCCCTGAACACATCAAAGTATTTGGAGACACTGGCCAGGGGTAGACTACACAGAAGAGAAATCCAAACATTTGAGTACAAAGAAACAATGGTCTGCATACTGAGATTTAAGCAGGGCTTACAGAGGTGGGAGCAGATACAAGCAATAGCAAGACGGCGCGGGAATGTTGTTGTGCGGTAGAACACACACAAAGATACGTGTAAGCATTCTGAAAAATTTCAAAGGATAACACAAAGAGCATATTAATACCATCTATAGTAAAGTACTGAGTGTGCAGTAGATGCTGTAAGTGCTTGTTAAAATAAATAAGAATTTTAAGATCAGGATAGACAAGTTATGGTAAGAATAGAAGGAAAATAAAAATACGGAAAAGGAAATGTGAGAAGAAAAGTACTTCTGCTTGAAATACCCAAAGAAAACAGAGACGAGGCCACAAGATTACGTGCTCAAATAGGCAAGGTTTCCAATTGTATATACAGCTGAACTTAATCAACCCATAAGTTATGGCTCAATTGTTCAAATCAAAGCAAAGTTAAGATGAATAAAAGAAATATGAGCCGAGGACAAAGCTCTGTGGCTATAAAGAAGTGAAAGGCAGAATAATCCCTTTAAGAGGAGAAAACCCCAAACCCTCAGAACAGTATTACCAATGAATAGCCCACAATATTAAAATACTGAACATATGAAAACATGTAGGAGTCAAGAAGTCCAGCCAACAGAAGGTAGAGGGAATGTCTACCTCAAGCACTGTTGCAAAAACGATGTTACATGTTAGCTGTATGCCTGACAATTGAAACGGAGAAGGTGGGGAGAATTGAAGCATGTTTTATTTCTGGAAAACAATAGCTGTGTTGCTCCAAAGTAGTATGCCTACGAGGTAGATTATTTAGCACAAAGAGAACATGATCTGGCCACTTCATATTGCTAAGCACTCAGCCAAGTGTACAATCTAGAAGCAGGTCAAAATTAAGGGAAACCATGTAAAAATGCTGTCTATGTGATGAGCAATCCAAAAACCAGTATCCAGTGGGACCACAGAGTAAATACAGTAATTCAGATTACTTAATCATACCCTACAGAAGGAAGCTCAGAAATGAAGCAATTTAAGACTGGCTATGTAAAATGTCAGTCTGATTCTATCAGGAGCAGGTAAGCATGAAATTTGCTACTTCTAGAGACAGACTTATTAATCTCCTAGCACAGTTACTGGCACAGGAACAAGACAGATCAATGGAACAAAACAAAGTCCAAGACTGGACAAGGTTTCTTTTAGTGTATGATGAAGCTAGCATTTCAAGTTAGTGGTACAAGTGCTGGAAAAACTAGCTATTTGGAAAAAATAAGCTGGATCCCCAAAACCCTTCTTAACCCCACTCCCAAATAAATTCCACATACAGCCAAGATTTAAATACAAAAAGTCAAATAATCAAACTCCTAAAAAGATGAGTGACTATTTTTAATCTCAGAATGAGAAGACCATTACAAAAAATGATGCAAAAACCGGAACCTGTAACATAATATAGGGATTACTTTGACTTTATATAAAAATTTTAATGGCAAAAATACCACATAGCAAGTTTGAAAATGTCAAAATTATTTGCAACATGACAAAGGGTTACTATAGAAAAGAGCTGTCAAGTCAGTAAGAAAAAGACAAAGGCCTCAAAAGAAAATAGGGAAAAGACACAAACAAGCAATTCACAAAGGACAAGGAAACAGCTCATAACATATGAAAAGCTATTCAATTTCACGAGTAATCCAAAGGAAATCAAAGAAGAATAATGTGATGGCGTTTCCACCTTCCAGAAAAGCTCGACAGAACGTATCCAGTGAGGGCACGGAGACCAGGCACCTGTGTGCACTGTCCATGGGAGCATATCAACTGCTACCACTTTTCTGAAGAGATGCTTGGTGATGTGAATCAGAACTCATGCCCATACCCTGTGACCCAACAAACCCAATCTTAGGAATTTATCATAGGGGGTAATTACACATCTTAACAAAAGATGTGTTTGTACCTGGGTGTTTACCACAGCTAACAACTACTGAGCACTTCCTACAGGCCATCTTCATTGCAAAGCATCTTCACACATTATCATTTAATCCATATAACAATCCCATAAACTATCACTGTATCTGTATATTCTAGGTGAGGGATTAAAGCTTTGTTAAATAAGCTATGGTGTGCAATCAAACAACATACCAGGTGCTGCTGAAAATGTTTCAGGTAGTCACTGACATTGCAAGGTACAATATTCCTAATGTGTTGAGTACAAAGCAAGTTATGGAATAGTGTATAAAATCCTGTGCATGTATTAATGGATAACAGACATCTGGAAGGAGGTCCTTCAAAATTTAACAGCAACTGTCTCTAAGTGGTAGAATTTATGGTGATACTTCTTTATAGTTTTTCTGGATTGACTGAATTACTCCTCACCCCACCTCCAACTATCAGGAATCACTTTTAAACATAAAACTATAGAAGTTATTTTTATTTTGAAGAAAGAACATATAAAAGGGTGGTATAAAAAGTACACATAGAACATATCAGTTTATTCTTCTATTAATACTGGCTAATGGGGTGTAACAGAAGGTTACAGGACAGGTCAGAGAACCCCGGACCCCCCGTCACACTAACATGGGTGGTCTTGATTTGAGGTAGACTCCCTAATACCACATCTTAACATCATTATTCACTGATACACTCACAGTCTTCTGTTCATCACCTGTTGAACAGTGATTTCTAGTGTCCCAGATGGTACTGACAGCCGTTTACTGCCCCCAGTAGGGAAGCTCTGGGCAGCAGGGAATCGCTGGCTGGCATTTATAACCAAATTGGTTTTCAGGGATTCATCATGTTAAGAGAGTAAGGGACAACTTGTAACACCTTCTCTGAAATACATCCACCTTGACAGCTGGCAGTAAGATTTATCCATGCATTTATTGCCTACCATTTTAAAGCCTGAGGTCCACACATTTTAGAGACCATGAATTACCACAAATGTCCATTTCTCTGGTCCTGTGGCCAACTGCTAGTTCCACCTGGAAAAAGAGAAAGGCCACAAACCACAACATTCTTCAGGGGGAGAACTTTGTCTTCACATCTAATTAAACCAGAAGCCTAATTAATTACTGTTGCTATAGCTTGGAGAACTTAAAGTTAGTCCTGACAGTCACTGTAGCTTGGGAAAAAAAACAAAAACAAAAAAACAACCACTTGGTAACGAGAAACTTCTGCCCGTCTTTAGTTACACACCTGATCAAAAGTAAAATACTGGAAGAACCAACACTGGACGACCAAGTGTGGGTCAGGTTCACAGGGCCTGGCCCAGATGAAAAGGCACTTGCAGATGACCCAACTGTCCTGCCATCAGGAACCATCTCTCTGGCTAGTAAACGAGGGAATGAATCCCATGATGGCATCGTTCACACAGATTCCTTCTTGTGACAAGTACATCTGTGTGTCTACCATGGGCCATGCCCTATTTGGAGCACTGGGGAAACAGAAGTAATAATACACATTCTGTGCTTGTGGAGCATTTATACCCCAAAACACACCTCCTACAGAAGTCTAAAAATGAAGGCAAAACATGCTAGACCTTTAATCTATAGACGGCAGCCTGTAATAGTGAAAATAAAACCACAAAAGTGGGTGCAAAAGCCCAGTCCAGTTATTAGCTGGTTGGAAAAACAGGCACAAATTATTTTCTCTCTTGGGCATCCATTTCCTCCAGAGTAAAACTGAATTATGCTCCTTCACTCACTGGAATAATAAGAATCAAATGAAATAACATAAAAAGGCAGGGCCCTGGTGATTCCATAAAAGCTGGGAATTTAAGATTCAGGCTTCCAAACCCCAACTAGGAAACACAGGGACAGAAAGGACACAGTGATGTCCAAAAGAGGTCTGGAACACAACTTAGGTGATGCTCTCGCAGGCAGGGAGAAAATCTTAACAGAATTCAGTTCTGTTAAATAAGGCGCTGCAAGGATCATAAAACATGAGCTAAAAATAAGATCACAAATGTTCCAGTTCTCATGGAGACTATTCTTAGAAATGAAACAGCTAAACACCAAATATTACACAAGTTTTCATACCTACTCAATTATTCAGAGTCTTCTGCAAGGCAGGATGATACACAGGAGAGCAATGGGATAATATTCAACCTGAATTTTATTTCCAGCTCTGCTGAAAGCTGTGTGGAGCGTGAGCGACACAACCTAACTTCACCACCAAGGCAAGGGGGCTGGAGTGACATTTCTAGTTCTTTAAGAGTCTATGACTCATCAATAATTTAACCGCTCAGTTTGCTTTTCCACTGCTTTTTGTTTAAACAAACAAACAAACAAACAAATTCAGCTGTCTGCTCCATAACACTCTAGTGTTGCAAAGGGGGGGGGGGGGGCAACAGCAACCTGCGTTACACAGAAGCCCCAAAGAGCCGAATGCTCACTGCAAGGAAGCAAGGGAGACTTCTGGTGCCAGGGTCTGTGCAGTAGAAATCTATGCATTTGACCTCTAAGATAAACCTGCAGACCATCACTCTAAGTCAATTTGCTAAACTTGCTAGAATGGTCTAACATTAGGAATCCATTTTCTTAGTTTACAAAAGAAGCAAACAAAATTTGGGGGATAGTGTATCTCAAGACAGGATCAGCAGCAAAGAGGAACAGGATATTGCAAGGGGTCTATCACTTTTGTAGGAAAAAAAGTAAACTTCAACGAACAGACAACGGGCCGTTCAAAAGGGGAGAAAACAGCTCCACATTCTCAACAGCTCTTGAGGGCATGAATGCCACACCATATTAAAATAATGTGAGGGGTGCCTGGGTGGCTCAGTTGGTTAAGCGACCAACTTCAGCTCAGGTTATGATCTCGCCGACCGTGAGTTGGAGCCCCGCATCGGGCTCTGTGCTGACAGCTCGGATCCTGGAGTCTGCTTCGAATTCTGTGTCTCCCTTTCTCTCTGCCCTCTCCAGGTTGTGCTCTGTCTCTGTCTCTCTCTCTCTCTCAAAAATAAACATTTTTTAAAAATTAAAAACAAAAGCAACTAAAAACAGAACTACCCTACGACCCAGCAATTACACTACTAGGCATTTATCTAAGGGATACAGGTGTGCTATTTCGAAGGGACCCATGCACCTCCATGTTTATAGCAGCAACAATAGCCAAAGTATGGAAAGAGCCCAAATGTCCATCGATGGATGAATGGATAAAGAAGATGTGGTATACATATAATGGAATATTACTCAGCAATCAAAAAGAATGAAATCTTGCCATTTGCAACTACGTGGATGGAACTGGAGGGTATTATGCTACGTGAAATTAGTCAGAGAAAGACAAATATCATATGATTTCACTCATGTGAGGAGTTTAAGAGACAAAACAGGTGAACATAAGGGAAGGGAAGCAAAAATAATATAAAAACAGGGAGTGGGCAAAAACAGAAGAGACTCTTAAATATGGAGAACAAACAGAGGGTTACTGGAGGGGTTTTGGGAGGGGGGGATGGGCTAAATGGGTAAGGGTGTTAAGGAATCTACTCCTGAAATCATTGTTGCACTATATGCTAACTAACTTGGATGTAAATTAAAAAAAAAAAAAAAAAAAAGCAAATAGACTAGAGAACCAAGAATGAAAAAGAGGATACAAATGAGGAGACAATTGCACGAATCTGGGTGAAAGATTACAGTGGCTTGAAATGGAGTGCTAGCCAATGGAAATGGAGAGAAGTAGATGGATTTAAAGTGTGTCTGGAATCAGAAAATACAGTATTTGCTGATAGATTCTACATTGAATGTGAGAGAGAGAATCAAAAATGACTTGTACTATGTTATAAAGAACTTCAGCGTTTTGTGGTCAACCACTGAAGGGACATTTACTGATAATCCTTAGTACCTGGAGAACTTGTATTGTGGGGGGTACAAATAAAAGTAACTCTAATGCTTTAAAAAAATAAATAAATAAAATAACAAAATAAAATAATGTGAGTGGTGGGATAGCATAATTTAATCTCTTCCTAAATGATCCAGGGTCATACTGTTGACTAAGAAGGCAGAGAAATATTTTAGAAGAGTTTCCATTAAACAAAAACAAAAAATCTGTAGCATTTAAAAGGATAGGCTTAGTTTTTGAAAAATTCACTTTCATGAGATAATTCAATTCTGATTATGCCCAATAAATGAGCTAAGTCTCAAAACAGTTAGCATTTACTTTTTACATCCTAGTCCCACTTCGAAGACAAGACAGTGATAAGGGATGGGTCCCAGCTGCCAGCCACTCCCCAATACAGGTGGGGGCTAAACCCTCACAGCCTCTGCTACAACCACACGGGCCTTCTTCCTGATCCTAGGGCATACCAAGCTCTTTCCAGCCTGAAGCCTTTGAACATATAGTTCTCTCTGCCTGGGATACTCCTCCTGATAAAATTCTATTCATTTTCAAGTATCAATTTAAATAATTTCTCAGTAAGTCCTTCCTAATGCCCCCAGAGTAAAAGGCCCTCTGTCAGTTATTCTCCTGTAGTTACTTTTGTTCTTGTGGGTAGTTACTGTACTTATAATTATGTATTTGTTTAATTTTCATTTTTGTCCTGCTGGTTCATAAAAGGAGGGATCTTGTCTGCTGTGTTTCACCATCACTTCCCAGGACCGATGCCTAAGTTTTGGAAGGCGGGCAATTAGCGACTGTTAAGTACAGAAAACCAGTAATGGCACTGAAGTTTAACTGAGCGCTTATGATATATAACGCACTACTACTTTATAGATGAAGCAGTGGGTTCAAAGAGGTTAAGTCATTTGTCCAGAGTCAAAGAGTTTGTAAGTCGCAGAGCAAAGATTCAAACTCCTGACTCCAGACCACACACTGCAGTCTCCCCCAGCACTGTATGAGGCAAACGTGGTGAAAGAATCGTGCAAGTATCGCTCCTACCTTTAAGAAGTTTATAATGTGGGGAATAAGAAATTTAATAAATGAGAGTGAATACAAGACAGAATACTACAGTTAAGTGCTAGATCACAAGGCATAGTTCAATGTGGTAGGAAAGAACAGAAGAAAGCACCTAGAGCTAGAAGGGCATTCAGATGGGAAGAAAAGCCATGCGCACAAAGATGGAGAAGCAGCCTAGCCCATGATGAGCTCAAGGGACTGGTGAAAAGGTCGCACTAACTGGAACAGAGGGTTAACAGAGGCCAGGAAGTGGTGAAATGTTAGCCTAAAGAGATATGCACATAATAAAAAATAATTCCATTGACATTCTGGTCTGCTCTGCTTCCCAGCAAAGTTCCTGAGAAGTACTGATCACATCTCGTTAATATTTCTTAAAAGTCCACAGAAGATGGCACAGTGCAAAGCTAACAGTGGCTGCTCAGTTACCAAATGAGGGTGAAACAGGCAAGGTGCCATTTCAGGGCTGTCAACTTGAAACCACGGACGCTAACTCTAATAAACTAAAGCTTAATGAAAGAGAAGTAGCTATGAAATGATAAGTAGTCTCATTTGTTCTAATTGTGAATTCCTTAAAACTATAAGTAAATAGCTATATATACTTGAAATTAATAGAACCCAATGAGCAAGTAGCTGATGATGGTGGGATTATGATTTCCCCCCTTTCATCTTCCATAGCTTCAGGAACGACACTTTGGTCAAATAATCTCTCTCTCACCTTATACCCTTTTTCTTAAAATCCCAAGTCCAAGGACATAGGTGATACATATTTCTTAATCCAGATTTGGTTCCTGTGAGTAGCCATAATAACTCTCTTAGGAATATTACAGCTATGAAAAAAAAAAAGAGTTAAGTGCATACCCAAATATTTGAGCATCTAACTGGAATGCATCAGAAGCTGTGTGGAAATAATCATTATAAGATATGATAAAGGATGAATACACACTATATCCCATGTCTCATTTTCTCTTCACAATGACCCTAAGACACAGAGAGTAGTCTACCCATTTTATAGACGAAAAGACTAAGGTTCACTGAGATTAATCTGCCCATGATCACCACTGATGTTTGAATCCAGCCAGGTCTGACCTGAGATCATGTTCCCTCCTAACCACTGCCTCAAAAAACTGTCGATCATATTAACAAGTTAAAATTTTGATGTAATCATGAAGGTTATAAAAAGAACACATACGCTTCTCATATTTCTGCCAATCTTGACTCACTTTCCTTCTTGCCACCCCCGCCCAAGCCTGTCACCCAACCCTGCCAAGTGATAAAACCACCTCATCTCATGTATCTCCGCTTATGCACGTGTTCCCCTGGAGTTGGTATTTATCAGGATCATTTGGTTGACATTTGGGCCTGTGGCCTCAAGAACAGATCAACGGGCTTATTAAGAAATGACATAAACAACACACATATGGTACTTCAAGGTGTTCAAAACATTTTCTCTTCAAAGCCTCTGATAATGCTCCATTTTATATGATGGGAAACTGAGGTTTAAAAAGGCTGACAGGTGCCTGGGTGGCTCAGTTAGTCAAGTATCCAACTCTTGGTTTTGGCTCAGGTCATTGTCTCACAGTTTTGTGAGTTCAAGACCCATGTTGGGCTCTGTGCTGTAAGCGTGGAGCCGGCTTGGGATTCTCTCTCTGCTTCTCTCTCTGCCCCTCTCCCACTCACATTGTCTCTGTCCTCAAAAATAAATATAAAATAAAAAATAAAAAGGCTAATTGAGTTCTGCTGAGGGTACAATGACCTTAAGGAGCAGAGAAGAATTCATAACTATATGACTTACATCAGGGGTCTATAACCTTGCCTTATCCCTAAAGCAAACACATTGATTTAAAATGTCTCTATGAAACACTTCCAAATGTAGCACCACGTTGGGACATCTGTGTTCTACTCTCAGTTCTTGGCCCACATGCAAGTAATTTAGCCTCATCAGTAAAAGAGATATGACCAGCTAATTAGCCTAACAATCTATGATTCAAACTGTTTAGCACATTATCAGCAAGAATTCACCCTTATGCTTGTTCACAAATGTTCAGAACAGAGAAATCTGTTCCTCGGCTTCGTCTTATCACTCCTGGGTTTCTCATGCCTTGGCTCACATCCTCCTCCAACAAGGTCCAGGAGTCCAGGAGTGTTCCTTAGAACCTTCAGCACTTCAAGTATAAAAGGTGGTCTGCACTGCCCTCTATTCCATTCTCCTGTTGGACGCATTCTTCAAGACCACAGCAATGGTCAACTTCTAAAAAGAATAACTCTTCTTGGCTCCCCATTTCCACCTCTGGTTTCTCTACCTCTAGCCCCCTCTCTAGCACTAAGAGATGTAAGTCCCAACACAAAATTCCCTGCCCAGACATCCCCTCTCTTTCCTCTTCTCATCCCTGCCCAAGAACTACCTTTTTTGACTCTTCTATATGTTCTTCTGGAAAACTTAGACATACTCCTCATCTCTCCATTGACCATTCCCTGAGCATATGTTGGATTTCCCTCCATCATGCCTTTACAGATCTCCTTAATAATCACCTCCATACCTTGATTCTCTCTTCATCTAGGAGGCCTTCCCAGACCACCGCACTGTAGTGGTCAAGCCTTCTTCAAAAATTCTTCCAAACTCTCATCAAGCCATCTCTGAACACCTAAACCCTTAAAGTAGCACCAATGAGGATATCTTTAATGTTTACCTGTGATGATGCACAGGCCTGAACTCCACTATACAGTTTAGTAAGTGCTTAAATGAATGACATCCACATAATACGTTTAACAAAACATTTTGATAGAACTTCATATTTGACCCTCCAAATAATCCTAAAGCTGCTTATCTAGTTTATAAACTTATAAAGGTCATAGAAGTTAAGTGACTGTCCATGAATCACATAGCTATAAAGCAGCAGAACAAGGTCTCAAATCTGGGTATTGAGATCTCTCTTTTGAATTTTATATACAACATATCTGTAATTTGAATCCCTTTGACAAATAGTATGTACCAGATAGACATTTGATTGAGTCATCTTGTCTGGGAAGTATGAGGTTCATCAAAATTTTTCTTCCCAGTTCAATTCTCTTGATTCTTCAGGGTGATCTTACTGTTGAACAGACTTACAAATTGGCTTAAGTACAATACTAGAGCTTAGTTCCTTAGGTAATACAGGAAGAACAAAACTCTTAACAAAAGCAAATAAGAGAGAGATAGTACTCAAGCCCTAGAAGGGAAAAAAACATACATTTCTTCTGATGAAAAAAATCAAGTCAATTAATCACACATACATTTCTAACTAGCACAGGACTGAGTATACGAATGGTAAACTGACAATCTTTTTTATTAATTTATTTATTTTTGAAAGAGAAAGAGAGAGGGAGAGAGCAGGGGAGGGGCAGAGAGAGGGGGGACAGAGGATACGAAGTGAGCTCTGTGCTGACAGCAGACAGCCCGATATGGGGCTTGACCTCACAAACCGTGAGATCATGACCTGAGCCAAAGTAGGACACTTAACTGACTGAGCCACCCAGGCCCCCTGGCCATCTGTTTTCAAATACAAGCAGTCAGGGGGCGCCCGGGTGGCGCAGTCGGTTAAGCGTCCGACTTCAGCCAGGTCACGATCTCACGGTCCGTGAGTTCGAGCCCCGCGTCAGGCTCTGGGCTGATGGCTCAGAGCCTGGAGCCTGTTTCCGATTCTGTGTCTCCCTCTCTCTCTGCCCCTCCCCCGTTCATGCTCTGTCTCTCTCTGTCCCAAAAATAAATAAATAAATAAATAAATAAAGATCAAATACAAGCAGTCAGGACAAAAAAAAAAAAAAAAAAAAAAAAAAAAAGCCCCAGTTTTGGCAAAGTACTGTAGGGAAGGAGAAAAAACAAATTTACTATTATATATTTACTGGGTTTGCTTTTGGACTATCCAAAAGCTTTGGTTAGCATTTGCTTAGCATTAGATTCTTCAGGCAACAAAGAATGATAAAGTACTACCCAAAAAATAAACAAGTCAAAGGTCTTTCATAATTATATGAAAAAAAATACTCCTGCTATCTTTAACAACACTGGTATTTCAGTGAAGCAAGCTCTGGAGGTGGTAACAAATTACCCCCAGATGTGAAATCCCAGGCTATGTTCAAGTTCAACTGTGAAGCAGATCAGCCGCAATTTGCTTCTAAATTTGGAATCAAGCAATAAACATTTGTGATCACAACTTCTGGCCTCCTCCTCTTCCATATGAATCAGAATTTTTTTAGACATTTTAAATCTAATCCAAAATTTCTCATGTTGTAGATGAGGAATTGAGGGCTAGAAAGCGAAATGCAAAACAGAAAATAAATTACAGTCACAGAAAACTTTCTCAGCAAAACACCACAGGCTCTGAATGGAAGATTCTGTTTTTACTGTGGTTTCCTGAGACTACGGTTGAGAGTAGAGTAGGGAAAATAGCCTGAATCTTTAAAAAACAAACAAACAAAAAAAAAAGAACAACAGAAAAAAAACCCTCCACATGTCCAGCATTCACTTAAAAACCTCTACAGATTTGAAGGGTCTGTCGTGAAGATCCATTCGACCCAGCTAGCTCAAAGATATATATTACTAACCCAGCTTTGATTACAGTCACTATTAGAACAACAATACAAAACTTGTCTAAAACTGACTGAAATTGACTAGCATGTTCCTCAAGGCCCATTTTACTCCTCAAACCCATTTACATAAAGATCAGTGACATGGCTACCTAGACAATGGGAAAGAAAAATTTTCACCAAACTTTAAAAAATGTTTATTTATTTTGAGAGAGAGAAAACAAGAGTGAGCAAGTGGAGGAGGGGCAGAGAGAGAGCGAGGGAGAGAGAGAATCCCAAGCAGGCTCTGCACTGCCAGCACAGAGCCCAACTAGGGGCTCAAACCCACAAACTGTGAGATCATGACCTGAACCAAAACCAAGAGTTGGATGCCTAATCGACTGAGCCACCCAGGCACCCCAATCAATTTTCACCAAATTTTTAAAAAAGAGTAAAAGATGCAAAAGAAACACTGGTTACAAAAGGATAAGAAGGCAACTGAAAAATTTTTTAGAAATTTACAAATGCACTATCTATTTCAAAATATTTTTGGAGCTACTATCATAGCACCTTTTCCTTAAAAAGCTGTATTTTTAAATTAGATGTTAAATTTGATAGTTTTGTGTATGCTAATATTAGCTTCTAATCACCTAAAACATTTGAACGTCATTTCTTCAGTCTTAAAACACAGTTCACTTTCTGTAGAGACAGAACTTGAGGGGTCGGGGTGCACAGAAAGGGAGGGAGAGGAGCAGACATTACTCCTACCGACCACTACCACTCAGTGTTAAGCATTGCCCTGATGTGATGATCACACAAGGATAACAGGCCAAGTAGGCCAAAGTTGGGGAGCACAGTCTCTGCAGTCACCCACTGAGAATCCAATGCTTGCTGGCAGGAGCCGATTAGAAATCGGCAGAGTGCAGAAGAAGCTGCTAATAGCCTCCGTGAACCTGACACGAAAGATCAGATCAAAACAGCAGGATGGAGAGCCTATTATTATTATCATTACAGAAAGAAAATAACCATTAGAAATTGACCAGAACATGAGCCTTCTCCCAATTATTTCCACAAACAGACAAGAGACTCAGATTTCTAATTAAAAATCACTAGGCACAGAGCCAAATATTTGAGTCAGCAGAGAACTTACCTAATTGTCACGCTGCATTCCCTCTCAGCCACTTGTCCTGCCTGGGTAGCTGTCTACCCTCACCCCAGCCAACCTTCAGATGAGGACTAACTAACCTTTCCCCAGATAAATATACTTCATCGAATCTGCTGATACTTGTAACTGAAATCCCCAATGCATACGGCATGTTAACAGCCATTAGGGGTTAAAGTTCTGATTAGTATACTGCATGGGAGTAGAATCCCATGAGGATTTTGCTCATTCTGCTCAACCAGGACCAAGAAGGAAATCCTGCAGAATTCCTATTCTTTGACCCCCAAACCAATGGGTGGAACAGGACTCAAGAGAAGATTAACTCGAGGGTGTGGCTGGGAATGCCGGGGAAGGTAGTATGAAGAGAGGTTGAATGTTGGAATAAGTGAGGCACTTAGAAAGTTGCAGGGGAGCTAAAGGCACTGACCTTCAGATTTCCGGGTGTTACAAAGATCCACGACAGGCTAGAAGTGGCAGCTCCTTGAACCTCCAACAGGCACATTCAGTCCTGTCAGCCTGGACTCAGCCTTGCCAGCACCAACAAGCACACACACACATTCTTCTCAGAGCTGACATACACACAACACAGTCTCTCCACAGGGCCTGTTTACTTAAGAAACCAGATGCTTTGATGTTGGGGTAGAAGTTGGGAAGTTATGTGTAAAGAAGTAGTTAATGACAGCAGCAGAGGGAGGACAGAGAAGGAGCAGCAGTTTTCTGGCTTTTAATCATAACTTTTGAAAGTTTTAAGGAAATTATCAAATGGTCTGAACCCAGGAATGAGAAGGAAATTATGTCAGCAACCGCCGTAACTCCGGCCAAGGCATTTCATCTGTTTCTTTAAGACAGTTTTCATGCCTAACCTCAAAGGGCTACTTATAGGAGGAATGTTTTGAAGCAATCCAACTTAGCAACCAACATTAATAAAATCTCTATGCTTGCTCAATTTCTCTCATGTACAAAGGTTATACATGTCATGAGCATTCCAAGCACTTAAAGGAAAGAATCAGTAAAAAGGGTGGCGTGAAAACAGTTTTGGGTTAGAGGCAAAAAGGGTATTTATTGAGCCCGAGTTTCAGGTCATTAGGGCACAGGTCTCCTAAACCAGAACAGAAAAGTGCTATCATGGTTTAGAACTACCTTGCTTTTTAAGGAAGATGAAACACCAACATATTCTCATAAGTCAAACAAACCATAGGTCCAGGAGATCTGCTAAACCCTTCTGAGGCTTTTCATTGTCCAGTCTGAATTATCTTTTCCTGGTATCATTCAGCACACCTTGAACATTTTTAGGGCATGGATTAATGTGGTCTAACACGAACAGCACATTTTAGCAAATAAGAAGAGAACCAAGAACTTCTGATTTTCCTTGGGAAGTGAATCCTGTCATCTTATGAAAAACTACTCTAAATGGCACTTTCCCAGCTGTACAAAAGTATACAATATCCCTGATAAAAAAAAGTTGTTTTGTCCTGCTGATACTTTTATCTCACACTATTTATAGTGTGAGATAAAATACTAGATAAAATACTAGATCCCCAAATACTAGATCTCTTCAATATAGTTCAGGAAGATTTATTATGACTTCTAAAAACAGAGAAGCGAAAACCAGAACAAACCACTATGTAACAATTCCTGTTAAGGAGGTGAATCTCTGGGGCACCTGGGTGGCTCAATCGGTTAAGCCATGACTTTGGCTCAGGTCATGATCTCACGGTTCGTGAGTTCGAGCCCTGCGTAGGGCTCTGTGCAGACAGCTCAGAGCCTGGAGCCTGCTTCGGATTCTGTGTCTCCCTCTCTCTGCCCCTCCTCCACTCGTGCTGCTTCTCTCTCTCTTTCTCAAATAAACATTAAAATTAAAAAAAAAAAAAAAAAAGGAGGTGGACCTCTAAGACCTGCTTTACTCAACCATGTCTAAGGTGAAGAATATTAACAACAGCTTCACTCTGGCCACATATACATGTTATAAATAGGATGGGATCTCTGAAGGAGAGATCATGGACGATGAACAAGTGCAAAAAGAGCTATTTAAAATTAGGTCACTGAGGGGCGCCTGGGTGGCGCAGTCGGTTGAGCGTCCGACTTCAGCCAGGTCACGATCTCACGGTCCGTGAGTTCGAGCCCCGCGTCGGGCTCTGGCCTGATGGCTCAGAGCCTGGAGCCTGTTTCCGATTCTGTGTCTCCCTCTCTCTGCCCCTCCCCCATTCATGCTCTGTCTCTCTCTGTCCCAAAAATAAATAAACGTTGAAAAAAAAAAATAAAAAAAATAAAATTAGGTCACTGAAAGACTAAGAAAAAAAGCTAAAAAAACAAAACAAAACACTGGAAACAGTAGCTAAATAAAATGAGAGAAACAGAGGGAAGTTTCTTTTCATATGGACCTCAAAGAACCAGATTTTAAGACCTGCTCTTGAGTAGATTTGGCCTAAGAATCCCCTGAGCCAGTTTTTTCAACCTCTAGCTTTAAAAATCAATAGTTTACAAATGACGTATCAAGTCAAGCCAATCAGGGAAGGTTCTGCAGGAATAAATCCAGGAGGAGCAGCAGGTCCTAAATTAGGTAGGTCAACCAGCAAGAGAAGAATCAAATATGGAGTAAGAATGCTGTGTCCAGCTGACTCCAGGAAGGAAGTGGTCCTGTTGTAAGTTCAGCTTCGGTACTGCAAGGCCTTTCTCAACACCCCACCGTGAGATGGAAGTCTACAACATTATTTCTTCCTCCACAAACAGGAAGTCTTCCCGGTACTCACTCCACCCAATCTGCATCCAACCAGTCCCACCCGTCAGCACTAGTTTCACCACCTTTCCACAGCTCCTGCCTGGAATGCCTTACATGGGGCTACCCGGCTACCCCTGACTGCTTGTGCCCTGACTGCAGTTGCCCTAGGGGGAGGGGGGAGTGCAGATCTGAGAATTCTGCACAGGTAACAAGTATAGTCCAGGCAGAGGGAGAATGATAGTTCAGGGGGAGACTGAGATCTGGCTGACAGGGAACGTGGCTATACATGGACAAGTGCAGTTAGCCACTCATCTCTGTCCCCCCATGCAACTCTCTTTGAAAGAGCAAGAGCTATAACAAAGAACATATTAAATTGAGAAGACATTGTGCAAATATGGGTAACAACAATTAAACTGTTAGTTCTAGAAAAACAAGAGGAAGATGCCCATGTTGCACTGCAGCAAGGAGCCAGGACCTTCTTAACAATGGGCTTTGTCAGGCCAGTAGTGTGCAAAGGTTGAGGGGCTTGTCCCCAGGGCCAGAAATGCTACAATTTCTAAAGTTGTTGACTAGGACCTAGCGCAAAGGAGAGTATCTGCAACGTGCGTCCTAACTGTTGGAAATCTTGTTAACAACAGGATGAAGACATCCTGGTCAGAGTCCAAAGCCAGGATAGAAGGTCAAATGTGAAGGCGTAAGAGAGATCACATATATACTGTCATCCTACTTCCAAGCTTGTTCCTTTGCCTATTAAAATACACACAGTAACCTAGGAACTGCCGTGGGATTTCTGAACACCCGCCTACCCACCCTGAAAGTACTGACCCAGCGAGGACACACCTTTGCTTCTGCGCAGCCCAACTTCTCCAAGCACTTAAGAGGTAATTATTCCTCCAGTTGCCTAGTGGGTTACAGCGCTATTGGATCCTAATTATTTACACAGACGCAAAAACAGCGACGCACAAGAGATTTTGACAACTTAAAAAAAAAAAAAAGAATGCCGTGAAAGTCGAAGGCTGCCTCCCCTGTGACGAAACACAGCCGCGCGGGCCGCGGCGTCCCGCGGGCCGCTCCCGGGCCGGACTCCGCCCGCCGCAGTTTCGGGGCCGCGGCGAGGCGAGCGGCCCGGGTCTCCCCGGAGGAGACGCGAGGCGCGCGGACGGAGAAAGAGGGGCGGGCTGCGCGGGCGGGGCAGGCGGCCGCCGGGGGCCCGGGGGCGGCACCTCGCAGTCCGGGCGGCACCCGGGCCCGGCGCCCGCTCACCTGGTGCGTGTTGTTGGCCAGCTTGGCGACGAAGTCCCGGACCCGGCCGCAGTCCTCGTCCTCGTCGAGCGCGCTGCGGCGCCAACGGCCGCCGCGGGGAACCGGGCCCCCGGGCGCGGCCGCGCGCAGCCCCCAGCTCACCCCGACGGGGCCGGACCAGCGCGACAGCGGCGCAGCGGGCGGCGGCGGCGCGTCCAGCCGGTCCTGGCCGAGGGTCGCCGGCGGCAGCAGCTGCAGGAGGAGGAGGAGGTGGAGGCCGAGGCCGTGGGGCCAGCGCGAGAGGCCGACCGCAGCTCCCCGGGGCCGCTCCATCGCCGCCGAATGCAGACGCCGCCGACACCTGCCGCCCGGCGCGCCCGCCCACCCCCGCCGGCGCCGCGCCACACCCCCGAGCCGGAGCCCGGCGCTCCTTGGATACGCGCAGCCGGGCCTCTCCGCCCCCATAGGCTGGCCGCCTGTCCTTCTTCCCCGGCCCACTCCTCATTGGCTCGCGTCGCCTCCGGCTTCGGGGGTCCTGGATTCGGATGCCAAGATGCGGGACTGATTGGCTGGAACGTGGCAGAGACGGCTGAGGTCATCCCCCCCATCGCCCGGCGTCTCCGGGGCCGGGCTTCCAGAGTTAGCGTAGGAGCTTCCCCCACCCCTCCCGCATAGCCCCCCGCTCTTGGCGCCCGGCCCCACTCTGGAACCCCAGGTTGGGGAATAGATTATTCCCCCGTCTTCCCCACAGACACCCCTAAAATTCCTTTCATTGCGGCAGCGCCTGGAAAATCTCTTAAGGGAATCCCTGAGCTCGCTCAGCTGGAAAAAGGGGGCTTCGTCATGAACCGGTGCTTCAGGTTTTTAACCCTCGCGTACTGGAGCACTCATTGTCTATGTAGCAGCCTTCTTGCTGCCAAAAGAGGTAAATGTGAATTGTGTGGGCTAGTCCTACGGAGGCAGATAGACATCAGGACATCCGTGACTCATGCAAGCTTGAAGAAGAGTCCTCCACCATGTATGGTCTCACTCACTTTCTTCTTCTGCAGGGAGTTAGGCCAAAGGTAGAATTGCTCATTGGTTCCCCCAGAGTTACAAAGTAGCATAGAATCAGGGGCAGGTAAAAGGGGCAAGAGAATTACCCAGTGCTTACTTTAGACAATCATTTCATAGGTGCATGTTGTCTTTACCAAAGTGCCGTAACCCTGCGGTGAGTGCATTGCACAAGTTTGGTTTTCAGTGTATAATGCCCCCTAAATCAGCACCCTGCCTTTAATCAATAAAACCCCCATGCTGTTTTCTTTATTGAAGAAACTGCACACTTAACTTTTAGAACATGCAGCGCAGGTAAAACCAGTTTTTAATCTTTACTGGCTCCGTCCCTTCAGAATGCCAGAAATTGTTCAGTAGAAAATGTAGCAAATAGATACAAAGTCTGCAAAATGTTACACCCAGATAAAGCCACTAAAAACTACTTTTAACTATAAACTGGACGTAAACCCAAATGAGAATATAATATTCACTGTAGAGCAAAATGGTGCAATGCACCCAACCCAATGTTTACATTAAAATCCTATTCATGTTAATTTGCAAGCAAAAAGATTTACAAATTTACATTTTTTTCCCAACAACCATAAGACCTGAGAAGTGAAAAATAATTTTTGAATGGCATCTGAGCAGGGTGGTGAAATCACTAGAATAGTCTTCCAAGTTCTCAGCTGCTGAAATGACAAAGCTCCATGAAAACCGGTGTACAATTTGTTCCTTTCTGTTAATTACCATGTGTCAGATTATTTTTTAAAATACAGATTATTTTTTAATCTATGCCAACTATGGAGTAGATCACAAGACAGTCAGTTCCAGCAGCATGTGATTAGCTGGGGAAGAAGAGGGGCTATAGAGGAATATTTCTTTGTTTGGGTGACACAAAGATGAATGGTCTATTGTCTTACAGCCCTGGAAGGAAAAAAGCCAACTCAACAGTGCCATCTCCTGGAGAAATTACTAAATCCACTTTTAAACTAAGTAGTAAATTGTAATTATGTGCACCTTCTCTTTTGAATATATTGCTTTTAGTTACCATATGCTTACAAAATATATATTTCCTTCCTCTAACTCTACCAGCTTCTGGGGACATGGCATTTTGCATATGGCACTGAGGAAGTGTTTTGAGTGAATAAACTGTTCTGGTATTTTACTTTTGTCTGACACAGGCACTAAATACAGAGGTTGCACTTTATCTCCCTTGTGAAATACTGCACAGAAGATCTTACCTTACTTGTAGGACTAAAATATATAGATTACTTATCTCAAAACTGTACTTTCCTCCAAGATACATTCTATAGCAGAAAGATGAACAGAAAAGTTACACATCACAAAACTATCGCTTTTCCTAGTGAGATTATTTCTGGTTCTGTTTAAATTGAACACAAGAAGTGTTGTAGAAAGTTTTAAAGTTCTACAAAAAAAAAAAAAAAACCCCACAAAGTTCCATCTCTTTCAAGAATGCTGAAATCCTTTTAAGAATTCTAAAGTTTGAGCTATAGAGGGTATGAAACTTACTGCCTCACCAGTTGTATAAGGTACAAGTAACACTGCCTGGGCAGTAAGGAGGAAAATAGTGTAAGCTGAGGCTATGGAAGATATGCTAAGATCTATTTTCCCTTAAACAATACCCATGATTCAGAGACACAACTCTCACCTCTCCCTAAAGCGGCACACTTTGTGCATGAACCTACACAGAATTAAAGGGAATGCTGTGGTCTAGTTCTCCCCACAAGAAGCTTCATGGGAGCACAGACCATACTGTTTTCACAGCTCTATTCCCAATGCCTAATACATTATTACTTGGCACATAGGAAGTTAAGTACTCAGTAAGTTTGTTAGATTTGAATAAGTAGAAATTGCGATAGGATTTTTCGGTGGCATTTTCTATCAGGATTTGATAACTGGTGAACATGAAACGAATCTCATGATTATCATATTTAAAAAGTAATCTCTACACTCAACCCTGAGATCAAGAGTCCCATGCTCTACTGACTTGCGCCAGCCAGGCATCCTACCGTGTATTTAGTAACAGGGTTAAAATAACCGTAACAGTCTCCGGAACATTGGTGACAATACACTCTGGTTCCCTACTCTCCTTATGTGTATATACAGGGCAAAAGTTTTCTTCCAAGTGTTTCCAGTCATTGTAATTTCCAAAGGCATATAAACACAAGTTTCTGTGGTTTTTTTTTTTTTTGGGGGGGGGGGGGGGGAGGAGAGTTGCCTGGAGACACAGTATGAAGTTTAGTATGAATTCAACCTACTCAAATAATCATAATTTATTTTGACATCATGGACAACTGCCTACAAATGTTAATGAAGATAATACACAATCAATTCTGCATTATCCACATATGGATTAGCCAGTCATGTTGTAGATAGTGCAAGTACATTTCAAATCTCAATGAGATTTCCCTATTACTTAGAAGGTGTGTAGGCTTCAAGGGACCTGGCATTGTAAAATCAAGAGTTGATGATTTGAAACCAGAAAATCTGAGTTCAAATCCCAACAGCTTAATTTTCTGTGTCCACGGACACACAGCCTTAGATTCTTTATCTGTATGATAATGATATCCATTTCATATGGCCATTTTGCGGGCTCCAAAAGATTCCTTAAATAATTTCAATGAGTCATAAGATGGCAGCTCTTATAGTTCTTCTTATCTTCATAAAGTGAAAATCTCTTTCCAAATTACCTATCAACACACAAGAAATGAGACAACATTGTAGTTGGCTTAATGAACTACCACCCTCAAAACATGTTGTTAACATCTCCTTCATATAAGAAATAGCAGCAAAAATACCTATTTCATCAGGTGAAACTATGGCACTGAAATGGATTCGCAATGGTATTAAGATCTTTAAACCATTGCGAACAGTTGGACAAGCTTAAGTTCATTTGCCAACATCAAGGGATTCATGAGATAGTTGATTCTGTTGTAGACAGACACTAAAACAATTTAGAATAGATACTCTGATAGGATAGGGATATTAGTACCACTATCCTTTTTGTCCCCTAAAATGAGCATTTCGAACAAAAGACTGCATTAGAAGAGAATACTCTATTAACAAATTTTAAATTTTTCTTTATTTCAGAACTGTCTTTATGTACAGACATCATAAAAAAAATGCACATACACTGGAGATTTTCCAAGGAACAGGAGCTGGAAATAAAAGTTAAAAGCATTTAAGAGAACTGAAATTGTCCCAGAGAAGTTCTGAGGATCATGCTTCTTTAAATGTCCTTGATAACCTCTTCAAGTTCTTCCTTTGTGAACATGTGGAAATTCTGGCCGGGCTGCACCGTGGCTAACTGGAAAGAAAGCAGAGAAGGGTTAATGAGCTGGGCTCGATTACCCTGCTGATAGCACTAGCATGGTCAGGAGAAGCTGTGTTAGTGATGCAGCTGTTCATTAGGAACTAAGGGATCTGCTATCCAAGGGATATCCTTTCCAGCCACAGGTTCCTAAAATAGCTCTCTGACTTCCAAATAAAAATTCTTATTGACCAAGTTTTCTATTTTGAGGTTAACAGACCACATAGCAGTTAACCAAATGCCTGGTGTCATGGTCATTTCTTGACACTACTTCAACAAGGATCAGAAAAGCAGCAGCAAATTACTTGGGGTCAGTACTTTTTCCTTAGAAATATATGAAAAGTGTGTTTACACACTTGGAAGTGAAGCTTGTGTGACCTTTGCTTCCTGGCCACCCTGTGTTTTAATTTTTATCGGTAAAATGGGAATAACAATAGCACCTAATTCATACAGAAGTTGTGAAGATGTGTTAATCTGTGTAAAGTGCTTACAACACTGCCTAGAACATTATAATAAGCACCAAATAATTACCGATTATTATTAGGTATATTATTTTCTTTAAAATTTTTCATAATGCAACTTAACAACAAAGTCTGTTTTAAGTTCATTAGAGAGACAAAGAGAAGAGAGAGAGAGAGAGCGCATGTGCACATGTGTATGCTCACAAGTAGAAGAGGGGCAGAGAGAGAGAGAGAGAGAGAGAGAGAGAGAGAGAGAGAGAGGTACAGAGCCAGGCATTAGGCTCGATCTCATGAACCATGAGATCATGACCTGAGCCGAGATCAAAAGTCGGACGCTCAACCTACTGAGCCACCCAGGTGCCCCTGTTTTGTTTTTTAAAAGGACTAGCCATGAAAATAAAAGGATTCCATTAGCACCAACACAGGAAATCAGTTGAGACTGACAAATATTAGTTATAAATAGCAGTCCAGATAGAATCTATTTAAACAATAAAATACGAGGGTCAGAAGACAGTTTCAAATTTAACTAAAACTACCAAGTTTTCTATCACCTCTGCTGATAACATAGTCCCATGTTTTGGGGGCCAATACTGAGCAATAGGTGCCATTTGACATTTGCCTAAAAAGTGGTTGTGTTGGTTTTAAATTTCCTCCTATTGCCTTTTTCTTTAGACTTTACAGTTAAACATACTAGGGTATTTTTGGTAATATTCATTACTGATATTTAACATAATCTGAAACTTCCAGAAATAGCATAATCCAATTACATCATGTTTATTATTTGCCGCTTCACCTACAGGAAAAACACAAAAAGACTACTAACATTTTAAAACACCTGAAGATCTGATCTGGGAACAGACTTAAAAAAAAAATGTTCTCTCAACAAAGCCTGCAGTCCCCACTAGATTCTCCCAACAAAAGATCTATCCAATTACACAAAATGTCAGAACACATATTTATAAAATACATGTTAAACATTATCATTCATGTCCATATAGACCATGGGCTCTATTCCAAGGAAATTAAAATAATGTTATTACTACATCTTTCAAGGACATGAGGACAGAGACACAAGGTCAATAAAGCAGAGAAGAGTGAGGGCCTACAGAATTTTTTTGTCAAGTTGCTCACAGCTCATAGACTAGTCTTCCCAAACCATTTCAGGGGCTAAAAACAGAAACCGGGAAAGCTCTGAATAGAAAAGTCTGATAGAATCTGGCTGTAAATTGGTGCTAATAAGACTAGACCCAAATACTGCCTTTAGGAAGGTACTCACTCATCACTAGATGAGTAAAAATAACCCCTTGCATTTGCATCATGATAAACTTATTTACATAGGGAATATGAAAGATACTCTTCTATTTATCTTATTCTTTCAAAAAGCTCTGTGAGACAGGTGAAACATTTTCTTTCATTAATTCAATTAATAATTAATTATTAAGCACTTATGTACTAGTTATAATTGTACTAGGCATTAGGGATCCAAAGATAAAGAAAATCTCTTTTATTTACTAAGGGTGCTGGACACCAAATGCTTTTAATGCCAGGTGTTATAAGAGAGCTGAGCATATGTAGAGGCACAAAGGAGTGATCTAGGGGGAGTCAAGAAAGGTTTCAAAGAGAAGCAACTTTTGAGTTGTGTCACAACTCAAAAATGGGTCACACAGTGGAGAACCAGAAGAGCAGATGGAATGTGCACATGTATAAAGCATGCAACAAGAGGATATATTTGCAAAATGAAGTAATTCTGAATGGCTAGAGCAGAGACTGCATATGGGAGGAGATAAAACGGGAGGCGAAGTAGGAAAGACAGTATACTATAGTGGTTAAAAGTACAGGACCCCAGGAGGCACCTGAGTAGCTCAGTCGGTTAAGCGTCTGACTTCAGTTCAGGTCGTGATCTCACAGCTCGTGGGTTTGAGCCCCGCATCAGGCTCTCTGCTGTCAGCACAGAGCCTGCTTCAGATTCTCTGTCCACCCCCACCTCTATCCCTCCTCCACTCTCTTGAAAACAAGTAAACATTTAAAAAATTAAGAAAAAAAAAAGAAGTACAGGGCACAGGAGCGCCTGGGTGGCTCAGTCAGTTAAGCATTTGACTTCAGCTCAAGTCAGGTCATAATTAGCATAATCCAATGATATGATGTTTATTATTTGCCACTTCACCTACAGGAAAAACACAAAAAGACTACTAACATTTTAAAACACCTGAAGATCTGATCTGGGAACAGACTTAAAAAAAATGTTCTCTCAACAAAGAGAGAACCCATGTTCACGATTCATCGGTTTGAGCCCTGAGCGGGCCTCTGCACTGGCAGCTCAGAGCCTATAGCCTGCTTCAGATTCTGTGTCTCTCTCTGTCTCGGCCCCTCCCTCACTTGTGTTCTCTCTCTCTCAAAACTAAATTAATAAATTAAAAAAAAGAAAAAGTACTGGATGCCAATCACAGCTGGGTTCAAATTTTGACTCCATCATTTACCACTGTTATTTTGAGCAAGGTCCTACCCTCTCAAAGCTTCAGTTTCCTCTTTTGTAAAATGGAAATAGGAATACCAGTCTGAGAGAGGTACTGTGAGGATTAAAAGAAACAATTGCACGCAAAATGCTTAGCAAGGTGCCTAACAGATTAAACATATGACTTAAGAACAGTAAATTATCATACCATGAAAGAAGTTTGGGATTTATCTTATAGACGGGAGTCAGAAAAGATTTCTTTTTCAATTTTTTTAATGTTTATTTTTTGAGAGAGACAGAGCATGAGAGTGGGGAGAAGGGCAGAGAGAGAGAGGGAAACACAGAATCTGAAGCAGGCTCCCAGCTCTGAACTATCAGCACAGAGCCCAACATCGGGCTCGAACTGAAGGACCACGAGACCATGACCTGAGCTGAAGTCGGATGCTTAACCGACTGAACCACCCAGGTGCCCCCAGAAAAGATGTTTTCAAGTGGAGAACAATCAAGACTAGATATGTAATTTAGAAAATCAACCTCAGTGAGCACAATGAAGGAAATGGAATGAAATGAAAGATGGCAAGGCTAGAGGCAGGAAGACTAGTTAGGAAACCTCTGAAAGGATACAAGGCAGGAGAAAATTGAGTGCCTGAACAAAAGAAGGCACTGGAAGTAGGGATGGAGAGGAGGCACTGATATGACAATTATTTACAAGGGGGCAAAGACAGTGAAGGGAACAATTCAGTGAAGGGAAAAAAAAGGGAAGCCAAAGTCTTCTAGGTTTCTACTGTGAATGACAGGTATACATACCAGTAGCATCATCAACTAGGATTAGAAGGGCAGGAAGATGAAATGGTTTTCAGGAAAGATAATGTTTCGTTTTAGAATTGTCAAAAATTTGGGGCACCTGGGTGGCTCAGTCGGTTGAGCGTCTGACTTCAGCTCAGGTCATGATATCACGGTCCGTGAGTTCGAGCCCCGCGTCGGGGTCTGTGCCGACAGCTCAGAGCCTGGAGCCTGCCTCGGATTCTGTGTCTCCCTCCCTCTCTGCCCCTCCCCTGCTCATGCTGTCTCTCTCTGTCTCAAAACAAAAACATTAAAAAAAAATTCATAGAATTGTCAAAAATTTGAGGAGTCTGCTTCAGAAAAGTCAGATAATAGGTTTAAAAAGTGACCACGAAATCTGACAAACTGGAGTTAACTTAGCAAAATAAGGAAAGTCCCAGGGAAATATTAAGAACACTAACAAATGGTAGCAATTGAGGAATAAATGAGGGGAGAAGCAGTGAGGACAATGGATATAGGTTCTCTTGGGAAAAGACCTAGTAATAAAGATTACAAAAAAGGATGAATGGAATAGCGCCCAGCAATAACATGTAACAGACTGATACACACGAGATGAATTTCAAAAATCATTATGCTGAGTGAAAGAAGTTAGACACAAAAGAGCACATACTGTGTGACCCATTTATATGAAATTCTAGAACATGAAAGACAAATCTATAACGACAAAAAGCAGATCAGTGGGAAGGAACGAACTAAAAAGGGGCATGAGGAGACTTTTTGGGATGGTAGAAATGTTCTATACCTTAATTGTGGTAGCAGATTATACATTTGTCAAAATTCACTGAACTGTATACTTAAAATAGGTACATTTTACAGTATGTACACTATATCTCAACAAAGTGGATTTTTTTTTTTTAAGACAGGATACTAGGTAGAAGGAGGAGTTAACAAAGGTGTGATTTGTTTTGTTTTTCTAAAAAAAGATGCAGCTTGGAAATTTTCCTTTTTTGTAGAGAAGGACAGGCTGGTGATCCAAGGGACAACTGGTAGAGCAGGGGCCCCCAAATGCCTGACTTTCTCAGACTGACCATCAAAATCACCCAAGGAGATTTCAAAAGTACAGATTTCTGGACTTCATTTGCAAAGACTGATGGACAGTCAGATTTGGAAACTATCAGAGTACTGGTGGAGTAAACTGTCTTAGACAAGTGAAAGTGACCTTTTTTAATGCAAAAATAACTAAGTCAGGGAGTAATATAGTTAACGATAGAGCATGGGGGCTCCTGGGTGGCTCAGTTGGTCAAGCATCTAACTTCAGCTCAGGTCATGATCTCACAGTTCGTGCATTCTAGCCCCACATCGGGTTCTGTGCTGACAGCACAGATGGAGCCTGCTTGGGATTCTTTCTCCCTCTCTGTGTCCCTCCCCCACTCACGCTGTCTCTCAAAAATAAACATTAAAAAAACAATGAGAGAGCATGACTGAAACACATCTGATGCTCTTTTCAAAGCAACACTGAAACTGAATGAGCTAAAAATCTATGCAGTTTCAACTGAACCAAGCAGACCTCAGAACCTGCATTGTGAAATCAGCAGAGCTATCTCTGAATTACTCTGAGGTAGGAAGAAGGGGGTAGTTTTGGCAGAAATGCCAAGACCCGTGGTGCCTGGGTGGCTCAGATGGCAGAATGTCCGACTCTTGATCTCGGCTCAAGTCGTGATCTCATGATTTGTGAGATAGAGCCCTGTATCAGGCTCTGCATTGACAGCAAAGAGCCTGCTTGAGATTCTCTCTCTGCCTCTTTCTCTGTCCCTCATCCACTTGCTCTCAAAATAAATAAATAAACATTAAAAAAAAAAAAAAAAGAAGAAGAAGAAGAAAAGAAATGGCAAGACCCTATCTCATTCAGTACCAAACACCCCCAAAGTACCAGAAAGGAACTGACAAACTCCCTCCTAAGGGTCAGACCGGGAGTATCACTGTTACTAAGGAAGTGTAAAAATAGTATTTATGTAGTAAGTTTTTCCATTTCTATTCCAAACTCCTCTTCTCCCTGTTACTGCTCAAGAAGTAACACCTCTGTCCCCCCACCTCCTCTCTCCAATTCTACCCACGCTTTCCCAACTTTAGGCCAGCCCCTTGTTTTGGCATTCAAGTTTGCCCCTTTCACTGCAGCCTGTGGAAGCTGGCTGGCTCTAATGGCAAGACATTTGTCAGCCCTTAACCAGCCATCCTTCACCAGGGATTAACCGAAACATACATTTTCTCAATGCACACTGAGTACAGCTGACATAATTCTGGTAAGCGCTGATTGGTTTAATTACTGATTTGTGATTACAGACACAGTTGCCTTTAAAAAATTTTTTAATTGAAATATAATATTATGACCACTATCTTGACCTTTTTTTCCCCTTCTTTTACTTGAGAGAGAGACAGAAAGAGACAGAGAGCGAGCAAGCAGGGGAGAGGAGCAGAGAGAATCTTAAGCAGGCTCCACACTCAGCACAGAACCTGCTGCAGGGCTCGATCCCACGACCCTGGGATTGTGACCTGAGCTGAAACCAAGAGCCAGACGCTCAACCGACTGAGCCACCCAGGCACCCTGTACCCTGACTTTTTTTTTCCAGCTTTCCCCCCTTGTTTTTAATGTTTGTTTGTTTGTTTGTTTATTTATTTATTTATGAGAGATAGAGAAAGATCATGAGTGGGGGGGGGGGGGGGAGGGCAGAGAAACGGAGACACAGAATCTGAAGCAGGTTCCAGGCTCTGAGCTGTCAGCACAGAGCCCAACACAGAGCCCGAACCCACAAACTGTGAGATCATGACCTGAGCTGAAGTCATACCCTCAACTGACTGAACCACCCAGGTGCCACCCCTCCATCCTAACTTGTGATAACAATCTGGTAAATCGAGCCTCCACTAGTTTTTTTTTCCATTAGTATTTTAACGTAGCCCAGCAGTCCTTTTGCTTATCCCAGCCTTCCTTTTTCCCTGCCCATAAGGACTCTTCCAAATAGTTCCCACTTGCCTTAACTCTACTGTTGAATTCACCCACTCTCAGCAGATGATCTAACATTCACCAGGGAAATACATGACCTCTCTCTCAATTCACCTGCAAACCTACACTATCTTTTTACTCACCATTATCTCCTTTTCTCCCATCTACTCTTAGCATCCTAAATAAGGGCAGTCAGAATCTGGTCCACAACTCTCTGGTATCATCTCTTGCCACCTCACTCACTACCTTACATATATCTTGCACCCCAGCATTCAGAAAACCCTCAAATCCTCCTTTACATACAATGTTATTTTATATCTTTGAGCCTTTGCACATGTCTGTTCCCTCTTCCTGGAGTACCCTTCTCTTCCTTTTTCCAGCATCACCTCTTCCAGGCAACTTTCCTAATGTCCTAGGATAAGTTAACATGTTTTGGGGACAGTCCATTCTTATTACTATTATAGAAGTATTGGAGCTTCAAAGGATAGCAATAACTTCTTAAGGGCTGAGCATACAAAATGTGATTATCTCCATGGGAGATATGGGAGCTATGATATCTGAATAAAAAACACCACAAGAGAAAAATACCTCTATATTAGTTGCATTCAGCTTCTCCTCCATTACTTGTTTGAGGATGATGAGTGAAGACTTGATGGCTTCTTTCAGTGTCATAGACTTGAAACAAAAAGGGTAAGAAGAGTAGCCATTATGTAATTCCTCCTTCCTTCAAAGATTTCCCCTATCTCCCTGAATGATGTAGCAAATATTACTAAATCAAGCAGCTTAGTAAGTACAGTGCATTACCAGGTATCTCTAGAATTCAAGTAAACAGTAAATAAGTAGAATACATTTATTCAAAGTTTCAAGTCTTATTTTGAACCAGATCAAAGTCACCAACTTTCATATTAAGTGATCTTTGAAGAAGTGGAAAGGGCTACACTTCTCTAGTTATCCTCCTTTAATACAGAAACAAGATAATATTGGGAATATCCTATGATTCACAACTCCCAAATGATCTAAAAAGGTAGCCCACTGGTTTAGTAAACCTGCTTTTGTAGTACCGTGTTTTGAACCCATGAACCCAATTTCTTCCACACATAAAATCAATACTATCAAGGGTAGAGGGGAGTAGACATCTCTGTGTGAACCAGTAAGTAAGATAGCCTTCAACCACAACAAGTTACCCAAAGCCAAGTCTTCCCATCCTACAAGATAAAAAATGCCAAATGTCTACTTGCTTCTAGAGCCAGACTAGGAAATATATCTGTTAAGTAAAGCTTTCAAGATAAAGAGTAAACAAACCGAGGTCATCTATACCATGGTACAGCACTCAGCATTAACTACTGATATGTGCAAAAAGTCGAATGGATCCTAAAAACAGCATTATTGAACAAAAAAGGCAAATGCAAAATATAAACCGTATGACTGCATTTATAGAAAGGACAAGAACAGACAAAACTAATCTACAGTGGTAAACATAGTTGAAAGGGAGGAAGAGAGTGAATGGAGAGGAAATAAGCATTTCAGGGAGTGATGGAAGTGTTCTCCATCTTGTTTTAGGTGGTGGTCACGAGGGTGTGTACTCCTAGAACTCCTAGAACTGAACGCTTAAGGTCTTCCCATTTTATGTAAATTATACCTTGATTTATAAAATAATAATAAAAGTTGTGAGAGTACTCAATTACCTTGTGGTAAACTTCTTGCAAGGAGCTCTGGGCACCCTCTGAAGCAGAGCCAATTGCTCGAGCATCACACTGTACAAAGGTCCCAGATGGGTCCATATGAAACCTGCAAAACCCCCCAAAAGAAGGGGGTTACAAATGCTTAAGAGTGGTGGCATTTTATGTAACAAGTATCTCACTAAAGAATATAAATGCTTGGCCCTGCAGTGGAAATTCCACTGAAATACTGAGGTACAGGTCCAAAAGATGTTGTATGCCTAGAGAAACCAGATTTTTTTTTTTTTAAAGTTTATTTAAGTAATGTCTATACCCAATGTGGGGCTCAACTCACAACCCCGAGATCAAAATTCACATGCAGAGTCACATGCAGCTATAGAAACCAGATCTTTTATTTTATTTTTAAAGTTTATTTATTTTAAGATAGCAAGTATGCACGAGCCAGGGAGGGGCAGAGAGAGAGGTGAGAATATCCCAAGCAGGCTCCATGCTAAGCATGGAGCCCAATGCAGGACTTAATCCAGGACACTGGACCATGACCTGGGCTAAAATCAAGAGTTGGACGCTCAACCAACTGAGCTACCCAGGCACCTGAAACCAGATCTTTTAAAAAGTGTTTAAGAAAATTAATTCATTCCTCAGAGATTTAGAAGTATAGAAGATATAAATATGGCACTTGTGTATGCCTATCTAAATAATATTTGAGGAAAAGGAACAAATCAGCATTCTAAAGCAAAGCTCTAAAACACACCCTGACTATAGTAACAAAGTTGCTTTTAATTCTTTCCAGAATCAGCAGTGGTTCCAACAGGGAAGTTCTTCACAGAATGCTTGTCTTTGTATAAACAGCACAGAATCACTGAACTTTAGAGTTAGAAGCCCTTCATTTTTTATAATTCTACAATAATCCTCTCAGTTTAGACAACCAGTCCCCATCCCAAATTAAAATAATTCTACAAAAAAAGAAACAGGAAAAAATGGCAAATTCTTACAGCTGGGGTCCTTTCTCATCAACTCCTCCAAATAACAGTGCTACTCCAAAGGGACGAGACTAGAACCAAAAAACAAGAGGTATTAAGATAAACAAATGGCTACTGAAGCAGGAGGTAAGAGGGGCTGGTAAAGGTATGTTCAGAGGACAAATGTCCTAAGTCCCTTAGAAGGAAACTTGCCACAAACACCACACTCACCATAGCACCTGGATCTGCATCTTCTTCTCCAAACTGCAGAGCTAGATTGGACACAGCCTGAGTCACACTCTCCACGGTCATTGTCTCATTGTAGGTGAACCAATGGTTCTAGAAAAAGAGCAAAATGTGGTCTAACTTTTAAATAAGAAAAGCATTAAAGCAGTCCACCATCTCACTACATACATCCCTGTGGACTATGGTTGCAAACCGAAGGCTCAGCTCCAGTGTGTTTTTCTTAACACTGAACTTGAATGCTTGGGCCTACATGAGAGGAAGAGAAATAGCTCTAGAAAGAAACTGTGATCAAAGTACCCTAAGCATTAATGACGGACTAGAGGATTATTCCCTTGAAAAACAGAGTTAGCCCTTCACAGCACTAAGCTTAGTCTTTTCACAAAGTGAACGCTAACAGCTAAGTGCCACTTTCCCTCAAAGAGCCTACCTTATCACTGTGTTGGTGTTTAAATTAAATGACTTACTCTTACATAAGTACTGACAGCAAAGTTGAAAATAAGTGCAAAAAGTTTTATCAATCAGGAATTTTTTTCTTACTGGTCTTTTCTCGAAGCAGCAGGTACTCAATTAAAGAAAAAAACAAAATCAGCATTCTTGACCTGGTACATAACACTACTCACCATAGGAGAGCTGTTACTTGCAAGCCCAGCACCAAAGGCAGTTGGGGTAGAATGTCCTTTAGCTATGTCCACTTCCTGCTATGGTGCTCCCACAGTTAATTAGGGAACAGAATGTAGTGCAATGCTTGCTTTATTTAAGGCAAATCAAAAAGAAGCAAGAGACTGTCAGCACTATTTACCAGGGCTTCCTTAAAGCTGCAATGGTTGGATGGCTAGACTCCAAGCCTCAACAAGTTATTAACTAGGTGGTCTATCCAAAATCACTCCTAAGAGCTACATCTGATATTAACACAGATAACCTGCAATACAGCCCAGGCAGCTACATCATTAAACAAGGAACTCAAGCATCAAGGTAAAAAGGAGAGATGATGCTAATTTTACCTGTGTCTCCACTCTGGCTTTATCAATTAAAGTCTTAGCATCAGCAATTAGCCCACTCATGGCACAACCTGCAATGTAAAAGCAATAGTGACCCAGGGGCCAAATCCTAGCAGAACTCTTTCATCCACTCAAGAAATACTGAAACACTGGAATGGAACCATGGCGGCCATATGCAATCCCATAGCAATACACCCAAGAGGTTAGATGGGAAATTATTTGATTATACTGAACACAAGTATAATTATACTACAAATAAATAAAACCATCTGCAATAACTCAGAAGTCCAGTATTAAGATAGAAGACAGGCAAGAACAGCCAAACAAGCATGAATTTTCACATATTACATCCTTAAGCATTCCTTTAGCATTCTCATAGACCACAATACACTTTCAAACTAAGCGAACACTAACATCCCAACAGAAGAAATAAGGAAAAAAATAACCATGTCACTATGAGCTATAGAAGGCCCCAGGATAAAATCAAAAGCTTTTTCACCTCCCTGACCAAATACAAACCAATTAGTTTAGAAAGAAAGTTTGCCTGATGGTCCAAGATGCCAACGTTATAGCTGTTACTTTATATGCCATAACTTGAAATCTGTATTTCCAGCTTAAGCCTTACTACCACATTTCAAACCTATGAAGCCAATGACTCCCTTAATATATCTACTTGGACATATCACCAACTCAAATCAAGTTCTTTCTTCCTTCTAGACTCCCTGGCCCTCACAACCAATCAGATCCCAAATTCTATCAATCTCCATCTGATTAACCTGTCCAGCATTAATCCTTACATTGTCCATTCTCTGTCTACTGCCTTGGTTAAATCCCTCATTGTTTCTATTTGGATTAAAGGAAATTTCTTTCCAGGTCTCCCTACCTCCAGTCTCAGGCCCCTTCACTCTACCTGCAACCTTGTTATGAGAATTGTCTTTCTAAAAGACTAATCTGGGGGCACCTGGGTGGCTCAGTTGGTTAAGCATCTGACTCTTGGTTTAGGCTCAGGTCATGATCTCACGGTTCGTGGGGTCAAGCCCCACATCAGGCTCCTTGCTGACAGTGCAGAGCCTGCTTGAGATTCTCTCTTTCTCCCTCTCTGCCCCACCCCTGCTCATACTCTCTCTCTCTCAAAATCTGATGATATTACCCCAAAGCTTAAAATCTTTCCCATCAAGTTGAAGCTCTTTAGCATGGTAAAAAGACTTCTACTGTCTGATCCAAGACTTATTTCTTGCTACAGTCCACCTGCCAGTCATACCAAACTTCTTGTGCTAGGGTATTCCCTATTTTACACCACTAAGGGTTTGCTCATTTCTATTCCCTCTGACCGGAGTGCTCTCCCTTCCTATACCCACACACTTGTTCACTTAGTGACCATTTCCTCATCTTTTAGAATTCAACTCAGCTCAAGCATCGCTTTATGGAATCTTTTTCTGAAAGTCCCACTACCACTGGTTCCAGACAAAACTAATGATTTCCTCTTTTGTACCCCTACTGAGCACATACTACAGCCTCTCTTAACACCTACGTCACTCAACTGCATTTAATTATTTACATGTCCACCTCCACTATCAGACTGTATGCTTCTGAAACATAAGGACTATGTCTCATTTTTCTCTGTATCCCTGGTGACTAGCATAGGTCTGGCACATGGTAGGTTCTCAATTTGCTGAATGAAGTGACACTGATCTACCTCCAGACACACAACTTGGGATTAAGTAGACAAAATGTTCTTATCTTAAAAGACTAAATCTCAGCTTCTACATCTGAAAGATACTGTCAAGCTCCTGGAGTCACCATGGCATTGGTTCTGAGGCCTTCCCAGGCAACTAATTATTTTACCAATATTCCACTAATTAGATGACTAAATGGTTAAGAAAATTTGAACAGTCAACTAAAATGCAGAACTACTCACCCTGTAATGCTACAATGATGCCAGAAGCTAAGGCAGGGAAATTATAACAGAGACCAAAACAAAACAAAAACAAAAAAGAGTGCTGGGGTGTGGGGGATATAGGGGAAGACAGGGAGTAAAAAGATAAATCTGAAAACAGAGGAAGAAGACTGATCTGTTCAAAATCTATTATTCTCATGCTCTCTGAACCTTAGTCACTCTAAAGACCTTTAAGAATTCCTCATTCTAGTGGACACTCTAGTTTTCCACATGATCCTCTGCTCCAGATGGCTTCCTACTAGGGCTAACATTATGCAACATTGAAGACCCAGCCATTACAGGGAGCTGGCCTATGATTCAACCTTTACATATTTCGACAACCATCACATTCGCCAAGTCTAAATTTGAAGGAGAAAGGAACTTCTGGAAGTAGGCTGAGCCCTACAATTGCTTCCCACTCCTATATTATGCACACTGGCTTACTGCCTGGAAAACAGTAGCTAATAAGGGGATAAGATGTTCATCTAATGAACCTCCTGTGGAACACCAAAGAAGACTAATTAATCCAAGCCAGATCCTATAAAACAACTTCCCCCTACTCCTTACCTATGTGAGCATCAATCTCTACAATTTTCTCAATGCTGCTAGGCTCCATTAGTGGGGAGGTAATTCTCTTCTCCACAGCTAGGCACACACCCTCTGATGTCTGAATCCCAATGGCTGTAGAACCAAGCTAAAAAGAAACGTGTTATAGTTATCATGTACAGGTCAAAGAACAGTCTCACATACTCACCAGGAATCTCTCTGAATACTGCACAAGACAGAAGCTTCAATTAGCCATACCAAGTATTCAGAGAGTATAAACAGCACCCTAATAAGTAATGTGTTATTCCTGTCAATGGCAGGAACACTTGATTTACAGATTTTGTTCTTCTAAAGGGAAAAGTTCAATGAAGTCTTGAAAACATCTGGAAAATGATCAACTCTAATGCCAATATTTTGGAGAGGGGTAGATTCTAAGGTTCTAAACATCAACGGGCAAAAAAGTAATAAAACTAGAATGTTTTCTTTTCACCTCTGTCCTCTTGACGTGTCCCCAAAGGTAGTATTTTTCAAATCTACATGACCTCCAGAAAAGTAGTGTACATTAAAAAAAGGAAAAAGGTGCCTGGATGGCCCAGTGGGTTGAGCATCCAACTCTTGATTTTGGCTCAGGTCATATCTCACAGTTTGTAAGATAGAGCCCTGTGCCAGGCTCCGTGCTGGCAGCATGGAGCCTGCCTGGGATTTTTTCTCTCCCTCTCCCTCAAAATAAACAAACAAACAGACAAACAAAAGAAGAAACAAAAACACCACCACAAACATAATTATTAACTTAATCTTTTGAGGTCACTAGCAGTTTACAATATAGCTTAATTTCATCTCCCCATCTTCAGGGCACCATTCTAGTCACCGATTCCTCTATGTCTGTTTCTTTATCTGCAAGATGGGGGTAATAAAACATCAAGAAAGTAAATATATTAATACATAAAATGCTTAAAATGGTGCCTGGCACATAATAAATGAGTAACAAAATTAGTCATTCTTCTTATATGCCTAGACTTCAACATCCTCTTACTTAGGTTCCCCATCTTAATCTCTCTCTTAATGTATATTTCATGTTATAGCCTAACTGATCTAATAAAATGCTATTTTAATTATACTTCTCTGAAGAACTAACATCTCCCTATATTGCCTGTCACATAAAATCCAAATAAGCTTCCAAAGCCCTCAAAACCTAATCTCACTTTTCACTTCAAACTTTATTACTCATTATTCTCCAACAAAATCTACCAGGTATAGCCCAACCCATTTTCTCATGCCATATTATTTATCCCTTAACTCACAAACCATGAGATCATGACCTGAGCTGAAATCAAGAGTTGGACACTTAACTGACTGAGCCACCCAGGTGCCCCTGAATTACCATTATTATTTAGTTAGTTCCACAAAGCAATGTCTGCCAGTGCAAGCATCAGACTCCTGGAACCTGTTATTGTAAAGGAGTCCAAGGAATTTCATGAATCATTATGCATAACATGCTTAACATGACTGCAGACTGCATAATCACGTCTCATACATAAGTGAATTATTTTTCAAATGCATAAAGTTGTGACTTTATTTACAAATGTTTTTAAATGTATATACCAGCTTTTTTTTTTTTTTTTAATATATATGCATAACTACAGGAGAGGACTGTTAACGAACTTTATGTAAAAAATGGGCATTCATACTTCTAGGTAAAGGTATAGACTGAACACACACATTAGCTCTACTCCTTCCCCTAGCCTCGTAATAGTACAAAATTAAAGGATGGCAGGGTCAGGGGGTAGGGGGCGATGCACAAATATACTAGCACAAAGAGAATGGGCAAAGACACAGCAACAAAATTTCTAGGAAAGAAGACAGGTTAGTGATAATTTACTTAATAGACCTGAGAAATCTGAACCCTAAACCAGTAGTAAAGAAAATCAAGAAACCATCTGATTTACATTATAGGATCCCAAAAAAGAAAGGGACCTCTGGAAATAGAAACAAAGGAGCTAAAAATCACAAAATCAGTTCAGTGTTACCTAAGAAACAGATTTCCAGATCCCCTCCCCTAGGCTATAAAGCTAGATGACAGCTCCCACCCCCACTCCTATAGAAAACTCTGGAAAGGGTAAAACAGACAGTGGTCTTTGGATTGGGGGACACTAAGCACAGTCAAACACAGGAGTACCAGAATGAAAACAGGGGATTAAGTAAAGAATGACTAGCTGAAGGTTAAGAACTTCAGCCTTCTTTCCCCATTCAGCTCTCTGAAGCTAGTAGCTGAAACACCCTTCAGGCATGAAATGAGAAGGGGCAGTTTTCTCTAGAACAGTTTTCAAACATTTTGGACAAAATCGACATTAAGAAATATATCTTATATCAGGATCAAAACATACTAACATACACAAATAAATACAATAGAAACAACGTGGGAAAAAAAACACAATGAAACACCAATAGTATCAACATGGCATTCTGATATCTACTGTTCTATTCCACTCAAAAAGAAATGCTACCTTGACCCACTAAATTGATTTCAATGCTCACTAATTGGTCAAGACCTGTAGCTTAAAAAACATAGCTCTAAAGAATCTAACCAATTCAAGAAAAAAAAAAATTGAAAGAAAAGTTAAAAAAAAAATCCTTAAAGAATATATTTCATCCATAAAACAAAAATAGGACACTAATAAGAAAAAGGAAAAAATAAAGGAGCTTAGAAATTGAAAAAGCAGTATGCCCAGAGAACTAGTCCAGAATTGGAACAGGTCAGAAGCTCAAAGATATTTTTAAGAATCTTTACTGGATACCTAATGTGCTTGGAAATTTTGAGAAGATACATATAACCCAGAGAGACTTTGGGGATTATTTATGACATGTATACACTAAATTAAGCAAATTTTTAAAAAAGAAGAGCTCTTAACTCCAGGAAAATATTGTGCAGAAATGGAAAAATGGCTCAGCTGTGAATACATTTATTTACATAGTCATATGACTATAAGTGTTGACTAATGATCTCACAAAAGTATATATTGAGTGAATTGCTGTACTTCCACCCCAGGAGGAAAGCGTGTGTGTGTGTGTCCATGTGTGTCATTGGGGGCAAAAATCTTCATCGTCTATAAAGTCTGTGGATAATATCTAAACAAAAACAAATTTTTTTTCCCCACTTCTGCTGGCTGTCTGCTTCTGTGCTAGAAATATGGAAGCAAATGCCAAGAAAATTATCAGCTAAAAGATCTTAAAGTGTTGCTTTTGGGAAGCTGAAGATAGAGGGGGCAGTCCTCAGGGATTGCTGTTTTTGTTACAAGGTTGATATAATTATTTTATCTTTTGATTCTAAAACTACATGCAGGTATGCCTTAAGAATAAAAATGTAAAAGTCAGAAAATATTACTAGAGAATTTAATTTGGCACTTAGTTGTTCTCTAGTTGTTTTACATATAGTACATTGCTCTTAAATCTCCAACTGAACAGAGCAGGACAGACTTTATATCTACTTTTTTTTTTTTTATGTTTATTTATTTTTGAGAGAGAGAGAGAGCGTGCGCACAAGTGGGGAAGGGGAAGAGAGGGAGACACAAAATCTGAAGCAGGCTCCAGGCTCTGAGCTGTCAGCACAGAGCCTGATGTGGGGCTTGAACTCACAAGCCGTGAGATCATGACCTGAGCCAAAGTTGTACACTTAACTGAGCCACCTAGACACCCCCTTTATATCTACTTTTAAATTTTATCTGGCAGACTTGTTCTCAACCAGGGGCCATTTTATCCTCCAGGGGACATGTATCTGGAGGACAAAGTCTAGAGACAGTTTTGGTTGTCACAGTTAGAAGTGTGAGTGCTACTAGCATCTAATCCCGCTGAACACTCTACCATGCACAGGATGGTCTCTCAACAAAGAATTATCCAGTCCAAAATGTCAATAGTCCCTGGGTACTATAACTATTTTGTGGATGAAGGATTTTCATATTATAAGAATTCACAGCCTGTTCAGTTTGGCCTCCAACTTAAATAACTTCCTAAGTTTCCACTCCAAAAAAAAGATTAATATTTTCAAGACAGACTAAGTAATAAAATGTACCAAAATCAAGGGAATTTTCTTTCGAACACTTACATTTACCCCAGATATTTCAGTATTACAATTCTGCCTAAAGTCCACCCCACCCCTTGGTGGGGACTGAGGAAAGGAAGTAAGGGAACATTTGAAGACTCTACCTAGTATTTCTTTAGTATAACTCATAGTAACCAATGTCCACATGCTCAGTTTAATATGGTAATTTTGACACTTCCACAGATTATCCTTCCTTCCCCCAAAAAACCTACTCCAAAGGCATTTTTTCCCCACTTCTGCTCGCTGTCTTTCACCCATGCCATCCATACCATACCTCCAAATGACAACTTATACTTGCCATTCTTAGTCGTTTCTCCAGCTCCTTTCATGCTACTGAATACTTATGGTTATCAAATTGCTTTCTCATTGACAACTCATAAGTTGCGAAGGCGACAACCAGGTTGTTTAAATACCAAAGAGCCTGAATTTTCACATGGGTTAAGTCACATCTATTAAAGGGTCACATGGCTATTTCTATCTTAGCCCAACCTAGGGTAGACATCACATGGTCTCTAATTATCTTTAAGCAATCTGAAAATTACTAGCAGTAAGAAGCTTAAAGAAGAACCCCCCCCAAAACTGAGGATTATTCTTGGCTTGGATAGGACTATTATCTTTAAATGCCACAGCTTGAAATCGTCATAGTTTTCACAATTCATAATAACGTATGGTTTCAATACAGGGCAAAGATGATCAGAAACAGGCACTTGTAGCTGGCCCACCACTTTCTGTCCCACCATCTATCATAGTGCTTCCACCTTTACTTCTATGTCTTCAACTAATCACAGTCTCTTTTGCCCTTTTCTAGATTCTCATACAATAGTTTTCTATAATACACTCTTTTTGTAATAGGTAACTTAGAAACACAGTAGCTCTCTTCAATTATTTGAAGAACTGTTTTTGGAAAAGGTTTAAACATCCTGTGTGGTTCAAGGACAAAACTAGGGACAACTAAGGAAACTTCAAAGAAGCTAGACTTTGGATTTATTTATTTTACAGTTTATTTATTTATTTTGAGAGAGAGAGAGAGAGAGAGAGGCAGAGAAAGAGGGAGAGAGAGAATCCCAATCAGGCTACATGCTATCAGTGCAGAGCCTGACACAGAGCTTGATCCAACTAACTATGAGATCATGACCTGAGCCGATACCAACTGAGCCACTCAAGCACCCCAGGAAGCTAGACTTTTGATTCAATACAAGGATAAATTTCTAAACCATTATGAATTGTTTTCTAACAGAATGAGCTATCTAGTGAGAAAATATTCTATCACTAGGACTATACAAACAGAGGTTATTTAGGGATGTAGAGGTGACTGAAGCACAGAGTAATGGGTTCATCTAGATCACTGACTCTCAATCCTTGCTAGATATTAGAATCACTGAAGGAGCCCTTAAAAATACTGATGCCTGGACCTTCCTTGGATAACCTAAATCAGAACTTAGATTATCCGTAATTCAACAAATGCAGATCCCATGTGATAACTAACTTTAAGTATAGATAGCTCACTTACTGATTTTGTTAACACTGGTTTGGGGGCGCCTGGGTGGCTCAGTTGGTTGAGCGACCAACTTTGGCTCAGGTCATGATCTCGTGGTTTGTGAGTTCGAGCCCCGCGTCAGGCTCTGTGCTGACAGCTCAGAGCCTGGAGCCTGCTTCAGATTCTGTGTCTCCCCCTCTCTCTGCCCCTCCCCTGCTCATGCTCTGTCTCTCTCTCTCAATAATAAATAAACGTTAAAAAAAAAAAAAATACTGGTTTGAACTATTTGATTTTGTTACATTACAGGACACGTCTCTTATTCAGTCCTGAAAGTGTCCAGTACAAATCCACAATTTTACGAATACAGGTGATGAGTTAAACAATTTTTCAAAGTATCTTCCAGATGCTAAGTCTAGACCTCTATATCCCTCTCTTTATAGCCAAGAGGATTATGAACACAAACATGTCCCTTCAGCCCCACTGAGAAAAAGATACTTACATAATTATGAAGCATTTATCTGTTCAAAAGGCTTCAGGAATAGGATTGAAATTGATATTAAAATGGTTAGTGGTTGGGTAAAGGGAGATACAGAATATTTTCTAAACAAATAGCTAAAACATGGGGCGCCTGGGTGGCTTAGTCGGTTAAGCGTCAGACTCCGGCTCAGGTCATGATCTCACGGTTCTGTGAGTTGGAGCCCCCACGTCGGGCTCTTTGCCAACAGCTCAGAGCCTGGAGCCTGCTTCAGATTCTATACCTCGCTCTCTCTCTCAAAAATAAAATAAAAACATTAAAAAAAAAAAAAAAGGGAGAGATAGCTAAAACACATTTACTCCAAATGTTCTGCCAGCAATGCAGTAGGTTGCCATGAAATTTCAAAAACTTGCTACTTGATACTATACCTTGATAGCTTCAATGGCATATTCCACTTGAAATAATCTTCCTTCAGGAGAAAAAGTATTCACACCCCTATAATTAAAAAAAGCATTAAAGATTGTCAGAAAAAGTGTAGAGAAACAAAACTCAAGTTCCTTGACATCTAGCTCAAATAGCTACAAGATATGCATGTTGTCATTATTCTCCTTTGCCCAAAACAATCTGTAGCTACTGTTTTGTACATTAACAGCTTTTCAAGAAAATGGAACTTATGTATGGAACACTTCTGTGGTACTCCCAGAGACTTCAAACTGATTAAATGAGAGCAAGGGGCTTTCTACCTCAACTCTGAACCAAACTGAATTCCCTCAGTAAATTCAAGCCCCCAAAACTACCTGGCAATTCCCAATATGCTTTTATCCTTCTCCCCTTCACATTACATGCATTTAATGTCAATATCATACTTTTCAGTAAAAGTCAGTTACAGGTACATTTCTCTATTTATTTGTATGAATTAGTATTGCTATCTTAACAGACTGAGATCTGGCTCGTTCCTAAAGCCTAAGCTAGTTTATTCATTCCATACATATTTACACCAATTACACACTAGACTTCTTTTTCTTTCTAAAACACCTTCCCACCTTTTCTTGTTCCATTCTGTTGGAAATCCCTATGGAGAAGAGGCATCAATCATGGTCCTAGCTATAAAAGTCTTCTGCACACAATGGACACTTCAAAAATACTTGAACAAATGAATGAAAGTAGTTATGATCCTTGGCTTATAGAGTTTGGATTTGATAACATGTAACATGATATATAACACAGTGTTTTCAAATTTGTTTTATCAAAAACTCTTTCTTCAAAAAAAAAAAAAAAAAAAGTATATGTATCCCCGAAAATACAAAACAGGTAATAATACAAGTTGACATTTACTGCATATCTACTATATACCTGGCATTGTTATAAACCTTTAAATTATTTAATTCACTTAATCCTCAAAATAATCCTATGAAGTAACATTTAAAGACAGATAGTATTTCACAGATGTGAAAGTTGACAAAGAGGTTGAGTAATATGCCCAAAGTTAGTCAGCATGTAAGAGGCAGAGGTGGAATTAGGATTTAGGCAATGTGACTGCGGAGACCTATCTTTGAATTGTTCCACTATAGTGCCTCTGGGAATTATTACTCTGGGCTAAATCAGGAGTGAAAGGAGAATCTCACCATCCCAGAATCCTCCTGGCCCCAGAGGTAATATCCCAGAGGTCATTAAAAAAGTTCAGAACTCTAGAAACAATTTTTAAAAATCACTGAGTGAAAAGTCTGAGGACAGAAGACTGAAATTAAGTTCTAGTTCTGCCACTTAGTAGCTTTAATTCCCTCAAATGAAAAACAAAAAACAAAACCTATCGTACATCTATCACAAGATAATTAATATTGAATTGCACAGAGTATGAAAGAATTTTGTGATAAAGTACCATGTGAATACAGTATTTTCACCTTAATTCAGGCACTTCATCCTAGTATAGTATTAATTACTACATCCTTATATGGGCTCTGCTCTTGGCTGTCTTCTCAAACTTCACTGTTTCTTTGGGTTATTTCATTTACATCAAGCACCAACTACTCTCAAACCTCTATTACCGGTCTGACCTCTTCCCTGATTAATTTAATGAATCCTGAGCATTTTCACTTGGATATCCCATTAGCACCGAACACTCAGTATCTTCCAACCTGAAATATCTCTTTAAATCCAGCCATCCTTGCAAAATCAGTTCCATCTCCTGTCATTCCTATTTCATTTTTATTTTAAAACACCTGCAATCTCTCAGTTCCCCAAGCTAGAAAGTTCTGAATGATCTGACTCATTTCTCCCCATCCTCTCCCACATTAATCATATACCAAGTCACATCAATTCCTCCCACATGGTAACTCAACACTCTTCTTTCATTCTCAACGACCTCATTACCTTTCACCTAACTATTGTAAGCCTTCTAACTGGTATTGACTCACTCTTTCTTCTGCTCCTGTCAAATAATCTCTGCAAAACACAATTATGTAACTTCTTCAAATAAAAATTAATAGCACATGGTTGCCTAAATAGTGACCCAAACTCCAGGGGCGCCTGGGTGGCTCAGTGGGTTGAGTGTCCGACTTCAGCTCAGGTCATGATCTCACGGTCTGTGAGTTCGAGCCCCGGGTCGGGCTCTGTGCTGACAGCTTGGAGCCTGGAGCATGCTTCGGATTCTCTGTCTCCCTCTCTCTCTGCCCCTCCCCTGCTCATGCTCTAACTCTCTCTGTCTCAAAAATAAATAAAAACACTTTAAAATTTTTGAAAAAAAATAGTGACCCAAACTCCTTCACTACAAAAAAAATCCATCCAATATCTAGCACCATCCTGTTTTCCCCATAGTTCACCACTCCCATACATGTATCAAATGTACCACACAGAAAAGAATGTTCCCAAACAGGCACTGTTTCCCCACTGCCCCTCCTTTGTTCATCCTATATTCTCTGCCTCCAACCTACTGACACTTAGTCCATATTTATTAAAATCTTCCTCTTTCTCAAGACTCAGTTTAAATATCAGCTCCTTTTTAAAGTTTTCCATGACCCCCTAATATTGAATGCAACCTCTCTCAACAAACTTTCTATAGTACTTGATTTGAATTTCTCTAATGACATGAAAGCACTTCTGACTTGCACTATATTTTTTAAATAGCTCTTTAAAAGGCAAGCTCCCATTTAAGAGCAAGAATCTTGATTTTGTTCACTGCTGTATGGCCAGTAACTAGAACAGTGTCTTGTACACAGCAAGCATGCACGTATATTAGCTAAGTGAATTTAAAAAGGCTGTATTTTAGGTATTGTTGGGAGGATATAAAAATGAATAACATATAGCACTCATTGAAGGTGTTAAGTAAGTGATCACAGAACCTTAATAAAGACTTTCTGATAAGGATAATAATGTCTATCATACACCCCCTAACTCAAAATTGTATCACCCAAGGAGGAGTTTTTTTTAATGCTCTGGAAAATAAATACCAAGTCATTTTACAGGACAGTACGAAAAGCTGTCAGTTTTAAAACTTCACATATATATATTCTGAGTCAGTAAAAGCATAAAAAAAGTGGGAGTTCCAAGTGATAAAACTTTTGACAGGATCAACATACACTTGACAAGAAATGCAGCTTCTAGAGACCTGGTAGAAAGAAAACATCCGCCTTTCTTGGCTAAACAAACAAACAAACAAACAAACAAAAAAACCCAAAAACATCTTTGCAGCTATGTGAAAAATCTAACCTACCCAAACAGAAACTGAAAGTAACAATGTCTAGAGAATTGTCTATGTACAATTTTACTCAGCATTTCCAAGCCCTGAAAAATATTTTTTTTCTTTTAATGAATACAACAATCTCACAACCTTAATTTTAAAAACAGATCTGGCCTTAACACACACACAAACTAAATTGCTTTAAGCTTCTCAAAAAGTCCGAAAAGTCTAGGTCTAGTGGAATCAGCGTGATGAGGAAACTCTTAAGAACCACTCTAAATTCCAGTTCCTATAAAATCAGACTCCACACTCCATCCGGGCATAGCTGAGAATACTTTCAGACTTTTGCAGAAACTATACATACCAGCATGCCTTCCTACATTTCAACCAAAGGAAAGGTTACTCTACTTCCACAACTAAGAAACGGAAAACGAGGTTGTTCCCCTAGAAGGAAGGGGGAGCTGAAATTATGAGAGCCATTAAAGAATCTCTAGCTTTTTTTTTTTTTTTTTTTTTTTTTTTTTTCAGGCAACACGTTCACATTTTTTAAAAAGGCAGTCATACTCAGCACGAAAGATGAACGGAGGAGGGGTTGACCCCTGGACTTCTCCGGGTTAAAGGTCGGAGTCGCGGCCCCTCGGCCTTCCTCCCCAAGCACAAAGCGGTGCTTCTCCCTTCCGCACCGAGTTGGGACCCAGCAGTGACTCAGCGGTAGCACCTGGCGCGAGTCTAGCTTGGGGAATCACTGCAGGCGGCTGGGGAGGACAAGAGATCCCCAGGCCGGGCCAGCCTCGGGTTCCTGGGGCGCCCCATGACACGGCAGAACCCAGGCCGTGGCCGGGCCCCAGTCCTGCCCACTCACAACCCCGAACCCACTTTCTCCCGACGCACAGACCTGTCGTACTCAGACCGGGTGAGGAACATGGCGAGGGCAGGAAAAGCTGGCAGCAGCTACGTGAGGTTTCCGAGGGCCAACACGAGTCCAACAGCACCCAACTCACCCACACCACCACAAAATTGAGGCCCTGCTTCCAACTGCGCGTGCGCAGGCGACCCCTTCAGCCCGCCCGTCAGTGCCTGCTTCCTATTGGTTGGTTGTAGTTCCCGCCAAGGTGATTGGGCCAAAGTGCCTCCCTGCCAGGCCGCGGTTGGTTCCAGGGACCTCCGGCCCAGGGCCGTCCTTCCGCTTTAAATCTTGCGTGGTTGCTAGGGGCGCTCCGAGCCCTAGGCATGTGGGGAGATGGGGAGATTCTTCCCTTTGGAGAAGGTGTGAACCCGCCCCAAGATTGGCAATTGGGAGAACTTGTACGGAGGAGTTGATAGGCTCCTTGTACAATAATCCCCGCCGGAGTAAATTGGTCCGGTTTTTCTCCACGCCCTCCACCAGCCCCGCCTTTCGCGGGATTCCCCGCGCTTCCGGCTCTGGCTCAGTCTTCCAGGTGCTGCGCGGAGAGCTCCGGGACTCGCCGTGGGCGGTGACGGGGTGCGCTGCGGTGGGAACGAGCGGGCGCCTTGGGCGGGTCCGTTTGCCGCAGCCCACCCTACCCTGGTTCGTTTCAGAAAAGTTTGGTGGGCTTCAGTCAGTGGGAAAAGACTCCAAGTTTCCTCCTGGTCAAGGTAATTTTACCAGCATTTCCTTCCATTCCTTGCCCTCCCGGCTCCCCCCACCCCACACTTCCCAGTACAGGTTTTAGAGCAGGTAACGCCTTGGATCTGAGATTCGTATTGCTCTCTGCTTTTTCTGTTATTCGTGAAGAATTTAGCTGACGGTGCCGCCTTTGTGTGCTTTGTGCTTCGCTTCCCTAAAGGTAAAAGGGCAACGTCACAACTTCATAGAAAGACTGTAAAATGAATTATTTGTTCAAGAAAGATAGCCAAGTAAGAAGTCATTTGATGGGCAGTATATGACAGAGAGAAATGCCAGGGTTCTGTTTCCAGTGAATATGATACCACTGGTCAAGTCTCCTTCAGGCCCCGTATTTCTCAAGTAAAGTTCATGTTTGGCTGTAGGTTAGATTTGTAAATGAGGCATTTCAGTTGAGGGGGAGGCGGTATGTAGAAATATGCCTTTGGGGTATGGGCTCTGTTTTTCCTCTCATTTATTTCCTGCCTTCATAAATTCAACAAGAATATCGTTTTGTGGTCCCTAGCCAGTCAGATGTTTGACACTTATAAAACAGAAGTTCCAAGTAGCAATCCTCAGCAATCTGTTAGATTGCTGTGAAAAGAACAATATCCTCTAGGTTTCTGGTCAACTATTGTGGCCTTTCTGTTGAAAAAGTGTTGTTAAATTCACTGTGCCTACTCTTTCAAAGTTCTTTTGAAATTAATATATAGTAACTACTTATATACTTACATAGGTATTACCTATAAACCTATATAGGTACTTGAGCATGATAATATTTCCTGAACACTCAGGGATGCAAGGTGTCCTACTGATATCAGATATGGCAGTGACTGCCCCACAAAGTCACTTGAATGTGGAATCTCCTCTGGGTAAATGTGTTTGTGCCCTATATATCATAAATGAAGGGGAGCCGGTAGCTGATGGTGGGTAATAAGGGAACTCTTGTTTTCTCCAAGAAAATGGGTCATCATGGCATTAAAAATCCAGCACCTAGTATAGTTTCTTGCCCATAGTCAATACAATAAATGTATCATCAATTGTTGAACCAAGTGTTCCTCTGAGAAAAATGATAAAGGAGCCAAAGAAGACAAAAAAGAAATGTACTAAAGCATGAGAGAATGAGCTACATTCAGAAACTGAGTAAGGTATCTAAACATATTGGAGAGCTAGGCACATTGGTCCTGGAACAAAATGAACTGTGGCAGAATAGTCCCTGGTGGACCGCAGATACTACCCAAATAAAGAAACCAGTAAGAACTGATCCCCAAAATCAATTCTTTACATACCTGTAATTACCTAATTTGTAAATATTTCTGACTGCACATAAACTAGAAATTTTACTACTTTAAAAAAAGACACCCTAAAGTATGTATAACTGTCCCCATGACTTATAAAAAGAGATATAGAAGAAAAGAGTCGGAAATTGTTTCAGAAACTAAAACCATAAAAGAGAGCACCTCGTACTTTGGTGGCAGCAAAAGCAGGGAACTGGCATCTGGACAGCTAGTGTGATGCTATAGACACTGGCTTAAAATAATTTTAAAAGCCTCATGGTATCTCTTTGAAAGAAATAAAATGAGAGTTTATCTATTTAAGAGTAAAGTAATTGAGGATAAACAAAATGTAGTATGTACATACGACAAAATATTATTTTAGCCTTAAAAAGGAATGAAACTCGCGGCACCTAGGTGGCTCAGTCAATTAAGGGTCCAACTGCTGCTCAGGTCATGATCTCACAGCTTATGGGTTCAAGCCCTGTGTAGGGCTCTGTGCTGACAGCTCAGAGCCTGGAGCCTGTTTCAGATTCTGTGTCTCCGTCTCTCTCTCTCTCTTTCTCTCTCTCTCTCTCTTTCTCTACAGGATTATTGGTGATCGTCTCCCATGCTCAGTCTCAGGCTGCAGCATTTGGCAGAAATCAGTGATTTTTCAGAACGTTGGAAGGTGCCCACAACTGGCACTAGTGTTTTCTGTCACTTTAGAGCACCTATGGAGAGTCCTTTGCTTTTCCATACAAGAGTAAGCTTAGGAATGCTTTGCTTTATTGTAGGTCAGGCTGCCTGCAGATATGGACCCTTTCCTCTGCTGCCTTATTGCCAGTTACATTAAATACAGTATATGGCAAGAGTTTATTAATCTGTACTATAGTCAACATCCATGCGAGCATATATAATAGCCTCCATGCAGAAAAAAATAGGCAATAAGAAGGAGATGATTATGGTGGAAGTTAAGAAGGAAATCATCGAGAAGTATGAACGAGGTATGCGAGTGGCTGAAATTCCAAGATTTTATAAGAAGCCTATGTTTGCATCTTGTCTGCAGAGGAGGAAGAGAAAAAGGCAGAGGAAACCCTCACTTCAAATGAGATTAGAGAAATGTGTAAAATGTGGGAAACAGTGCAAAATTTTGTAGAAAAGCACCACCCAAAAAAGGCTGTAGCAGTGTGAGCAATGAATCTGTTTAATGACAATGCGATGTCACATTTCCACGAAATCCTCAAAAGGAGGCAAAAGCAAGTGTCATTGGATAAGTTCCTTGTTAAAGTTGCATGAAAAGAAAAAGATTCCATTGAGATAGCAGTGATTCCCTTAGTGACAGTGAAAATTGTCCTACACAATAATCCTCCTCTCTCTTGTCTCCCTCACACCAGCCACGAAGGTTTTCAAAAGTAAGTGCAGGTTAGGGTACCTGGGTGGCTCAGTTGGTTAAGTGTCCAACTTCGGCTTGGGTCATGATCTCGTGGTTCGTGGGTTTGAGCCCCACATTGGGCTCTATGCTGACAGTTCAGAACCTAGAACCTACTTCAGATTCTGTGTCTCCCTCTCTGCCCCTCCCCTAAAATAAATAGCCATTAAAAAAAAAATTTAAGTGCATTAATTTGTTTTTCTTTATACTGTATATTTTCTTTATTATTTTGTATTTTATTACAGTATTGTAATCATTTTTATATGAATATTTTTAGGTTGTAGAATGAATTATATGAGTTTCCATTATTTCTTATGGGGAAATTTCGCTTCGATATACAAGTGCTTTGGATTACAAGCATGTTTCTGGAACGAATTACACTCACAAACCGAGGTTTTACTGTACTTCTATAAGGCACCTAAAATAGTCAAATTCATAGAGACAGAAAGTAGACTAGTGGTTACCTGGGGCAGGGGAAGAAGGGGCTGGAGAATTATTGTTTAACAGCCACAGAATTTCAGTGTGGGATGATGATAAAGTTCTGGGGATGGATGGTGGTAATGGTTGCACAACAGAGTGAACATTGTTAATGCCACTGAACTATACATTTAATGATGATAAATTTTATGTATATTTTTACCACAGTAAAAATAAATATTTTCTTTAAAAGGAAAGTAGTTGAAATGTGAGTTCTTTGAGGACCAGTATTACATCTTATTCAGCCTAGTACCTCGCATATAGTAGATGCTCTAGAATATTTGTTGAGTAAATAGACAATTATCAACTGGTTGCTGTAAACACACTAGTTATATAGAGATTAATGTATGTGTTACTTAGAGAATTAGAGTAAGTAGAAAATTCAGTATTTCAAATTGCCACTCTTAAAATATAATTTAACACTAATATTTCTTTTTCTTTTATTTCCTTTGTGGAGCTTTTGTTTGGTTGGTTGATTGGTTGGTTTGTGTTTTTTAATTTTTTTTTTTTTTACATTTATTTATTTTTGAGAGACAGAGAGAGAGCATGAGAGGAGGAGGGGCAGAGAGAGGGAGACACAGAATCCGAAGGAGGCTCCAGGCTCTGAGCTGTAAGCACAGAGCCCAACGCGGGGCGCGAACTCACGAAAAATGAGATCATGACCTGAGCCGAAATCTGACGCTCAATTGACTGAGCCACCCAGGCGCCCCTATTGGTTGGTTTGTGGTTTTAAATAAAATTGATGAAAGTTTGTTGGTCACAATCTTTTTAGGTGAAATACTGAGAGATGAAAAGGACTGTTTCTTCCTGGAGAAATGCAGATCATTTAGATATTAATGAAAGTTCTGCATTCACCTGCTGAATGAGAGCTTTCACATATTTTGGTACTTTTTGCATATTTTTGCAAAGAAAGAAATATGACCCCCTAATTAAAAGCTGCTGTAATCATTTTAAGAGATGAAACACAGAGATCTTAACTATATTACAATAAAGTATCTACAGATTAGAAGCCTTGTCATTCCACTAGAAGTAAAGGAAGTAATTTCATAAAGCTACTAGCCTAACAAATATTGAAAATACTCAGATTTGTTAGTAAATGTCCTGTATGATTACTTTGTGTCAGGCATTCCTGGGTGAATGGCAGAAGGTATACTTACATGGACAATTTCATAAGTGATTTCAAATCAATCTATAATCTAGGTCCCTTTCTCTTCTTAAATATCCTGTTCCCCAAATCCATCTATCCACTTTTATCTCTAGCAGCTACGATTTGCTATTTACATAAAGAGACAGTTTAGATTTGGCTGCTTCCCCTTATGATTTATTTTTACTCCAGTCATTTTGTAAGAATATCTTCAAATAAGCAAAGATTTTGAGCCAAGGATATTGACAGATTTAATTAGCTTTGATTATTGCAAGTCCCCCAAGAAATAATAATTGGCCAGTCCTGGCCAATGACTAAGCATGGCAGGAGCTTTATTGAGCAGTGAAACGCAACTGACTGAGCAATGCAGCTTCATTGTAGAAATATTTGGGACTCCTCTAATGGGTAGCTTTGGCTTGAGGATCATCCATCAGCCTACCTGAAACCCTCAGAACTGTGCTGCAGTCTGAGATAATGCCTACTCATCCTTTCTTTTCCCTCTCCTTCATAACTCAGAATGTGACTGTATTTGGATGTAGGTCCTTTATAAAGGCAATTAAGATGTCAGGGTGAACCCTAATCCAATCTGACTAGTGTCCTTGTAAGGAGGAATTTGAACACCCAGAAAGACGCTGAGGGCATGTGTGCAGAGGAAGTGCATGTGAGGATACAGCAAGAAGGTGGCCATCTACAATCCAAGGGAGATGCCTCAGAAGAAACCAATCCTGCTGATATCTTGATCTTGGACTTCTACACTCCACAACTGTGAGAAATACATTTCTGTTGTTTATGCTATCCAGTCTGCGGTACTGTATTTTGTAATGGCGGCCCTAGCTATGCCAAATACCACCTTGGCAGCTGCTCAGAGGGTCCAAACTAACACAAGTGGTACCAAGAGAGGTCCAAAAACAAAAAACAGAAACAAAAGAAAGCTAGAAAATAAAATGAAGTTTCAGAACTGGCTCACTCACTATCTGGTGGGCAAAGACAATATTATCGTGAGTAGTGTACGGACATGGATACTTCCCAGCACAAGGTGGTGACCAGGCGCTAAAGATTTCATCAGTGGTGGCCTGGGAAAACATCCCAGTGGAGGAGAAGGAAAAGAATATAATTTCAGGCATTTGAAATGCATGGGGGTCGGGGAGGGCAATGCCTACAAGGACAATGGAGTTGGCCGGTTACTGCTAAGTTGTATAGACACTCAGGCAGGATAACGAAAAAGCAAAGGTCCCCCTTGATTAATAGCCAAGTATGAGAGACAAGAGGACCTCTTTAGTAACTTACAAAAAGGCTTTTATCTCTATAGTGGAAGACCTGACACAGTTATGCCACAAACTTGGGACATGATAGAGGCACAGAGCCCCAAAGACATTTAAATATGTAGCCAAAGCTGGTCAGGGCCCTGGCTGAAAATGCCTGAACGCCTGAAACAAGGGATGGGACATCTGTATGCACAACCGTAAGGATCTTAGCTCTGTAGGCCCTCGTGAACTTTGAAAGCTTGCAGAGATAGTCTACCTCTTCGTAGTAAGAACTAGTACTTCCTCCATGCTCAAAGACACTACAGAGCCACTCCTTCTCTACTGGCTACTATGCTAATAAATGGAATCAAATCCTAGCATAACCAAGCTGAAAACCTGCCTGACCTAATAAAGGAGGAAAGAGATCCTATACAAAGGAGCTGTAAAAATTAGCATATACAAACAAGTCAGAGGAGTTTTGAGGTTGCTTGATCATGGGGGCTGGAATATTAGACTAGATAATCAAGAATTCATTGACAGCACTTTCTTCTCGGGATTTAACACTGCATGGACTCTTACGGAGGATGTAACAAACTCATGGGAGGGATGGGCGGGGGAATCTCTTAGAAACCTAGAGAAAGTGATGGCCAATGCTGAGCAAAGTAGAAATGTCTCAGTTGCCCGGGCATATGGTAGAAGAATGAATTAAAAGACTGGGGGAAGTGGGCATGCTGGAATGGATATGTGTGAAGCCAGAAGACCCATCAGAGGATTCTGTTTCACAGGAGGGCCCAGAAGATACACCATTCACCAAGGCCATCAGAAATCCTCTGGTAAGGGACACCACCACCAAGAAGTTCTCTGCATTCCTGAGCTAACAACAGCAGTCACAGAGTTAGGACCCATTAATGATTATGGGAAAAATATTCCCCTTCCCCAAGTAATAGAGGCCAGATAGTGGCACTTAGTCACTAGAAGCCAGAAGGCCACAATTAAAAAGACCAACAACATTTGACAAGTGGCAGCCAAGAGGGCTTGACTCACAGGGAGTTGTGGAGATGGATGTAGAGCTTGGTATCTCTAGGGGCAAAATAGGTGGGAATCCTATTAACATCTACAACCCAAAAAAGGCCAAAACGGAGGAGCAGGAGACTGAGGGTGGTTTCATCCAGAAAGTCATCGTCCCTTGTTCAGTATCCCGATCTGAGCCACTTTTCAGATCTGAAACTTGTTGACTTAAGAGGCGGCAGATCCTGCGGCACTGCAGCAAATGTAAGTGTTATGATTCCCTAGTCCTTTGCTAAAGATATCTATGGCCATTTACTTCAGTGATTGTACACAGTGGGAAAGAGGAATAACCAGAAATTTAAGAACTATTGGACTCAGTCAACACAGACATCAATATCCTGAGACCCAAAGCATTGTCATAGCCTCTTGTTAGAGTGGAGGCAAATGGGGACTGGGTAATAATTGGAGTTCTGACTAAAGTCTAGTTAGGGTAGGTCCACTGTGTCTGTGAACCCACCCAGTGGTCATTTCTTCAGTTCTTGAGTATGTAATTGGAGTTGATACACTTAGCAGCTGCAGTTATACCAACATTTAAATGCTTGACCTGTGTGAAGAGCTATCATAGTGGAGAAGGCCAAGTGGAAACACCTGAAAATGACCTTCCAGACCTGGCTAACATAGTAAAATAAAAAATAAACAAATGAAAATATCACATACCAGGGGGCATGGTGGAAATCAGTGCCACCATTAAAGACCTAAGAAATGTGGGAGGATGGTCCCTATCATATCTCCATTTTATTAGCCAGTCAGGCCCCTGCAGAAACTAGATGGGTCCTGGAGAATGACTCTAGACCACCATAGCAAGTCACAGCCCCAATAGCACCTGCTGTGCTTTATATAGTCCTATTGCTAGTGCAGATTAATAAGGCATCAGGACATGACGTGTGGCCAGTGGTTTGTTGAACAAATTATTTTCCATTTTGATTAGGAAAGATCATGTGGGACAGATAACCATTTACAGTTTTGCCTCAAGGATAGATTAACTCTGCCCTCTGTCGTAATAAGGTCCAAAGAAATCTGAACCTCCTAAACATCTCATAGAGTAGCACACCGACCCATTGCATCAATGATATGCCGGTCAGAATGTACAAGTGGAGTGGCTAGTATGCTGGAGGCATTGGTAAGACTAATGCTCCAGAGAATAGAAGAAAAATGCTATAAAGATTCAAGGACTTGCCACTTCAGTGAGGTTTTCAGAGTGTACCATTATATCTTTCCAAAGTGAAAGTCTTGCATCCCTTACCACAGAGAAGAATGCACAGGGCTTGGTATATCTCTTTAGGTTCTGGAGCAACATATACCACACTTAGGAATACTGCTCCAGCCCATTTACCAGGTGACATTGAAGATTTCCAGCTTTGGGGCCCAGAGCAGGTGAAAGGCTCTTCAGAAGTCCAGGCTACAGTACAGACATCTTTGTCACTTTGGCCATGTATTCCAGTAAAATCTTGTATTGGAGGTATCAGACTAGGAAAAGAAGCAGTTTGGAGCTTGGCTGGGCTATGGGGTACTCCGGTATTTGGGCAAACATTATTCTGCATGTGTCTGTGGGTGTGTTTCCAGATGAAGTTAACATTGGATTGGTAGAATGAGTAAAGCAGATTGCCATCCCTAATGTAAGTGGGCCTCATTCAATCAATTGAAGACCTGAATAGAACTAAAAGATTAAGTAGAAGGGAACTCCTGCTTGATTGCATAGCTAGGATGTTGGTCTTTTCCAGCCTTTAGGCTTGGACTGAAACATCAGCTCTTCTTGGATCTCGAACCCGCCAACTTTCAGACTGGAAATCACGCCATTGGCTTTCCTTGTTCTCAGGCCGTTGGCTTCAGACTGGGAACTACACATCAGCTCTCCTGGGTCTCCAGCTTGATGACTGCAGATCTTGGGACTTCTTGGCCTCCATACTCATGTGAGTCAATTCTTTATAATAAATCTATAGCTATAGCTATACAATCTATATCTATACTTACACCTACATCTATATAACTATAATGTTTCTGTTTCTCTGGAGATCCCTGGCTAATACAGATCTTGACACCAGCCGTGGAATGTAGCTGTAACAAATAACTAAAAATGTGGAAGCTGCTTTGGAACTGGATAATGAGTGGAGTTGGAAAAGTTTTAAAGTCCATGCTACAAATATGGACATTAAGGACAATTCTGGTGAGACGTCAGATGGAAATGAGGAGGACGTTAATGGAAATTGTGGGAAAAGTGACCCTTGTTATAAAGTGGTGAATAACTTGGCTGAACTGTGTTCTGTCTTGTGCAAGGTAGAATTTGTGAGTGATGAAATTGGATATTTAGCTGAGGAGATTTCTAAGCAAAGTATTGAAGGAGGGGCTTGGTTCCTCCTGATTGCTTATAGTAAAATGTGAAAGGAGAGAGATGAAGAAGGAATTGTTAAGCAAAAAGGAACCAGAACTTGATGATTTAGAGATTTCTCAGCCTACCCATATTGAAAAACATGAGAAAGCATGTTCTAAAGAAAATACCAATGGCACAACTTGATTATCACTTGATAAAGAGTTTATGGGATTATATGAGCAGAAATGCAGCCAATTTGAACTGAAGGGGATGAAGATGGGACCAAACAAAGGAAGGCTGTTGGGCTTATTGAATTTGACAAGACAGAATGATAGAGCTATTCAGCTGCACACATGCACTATTCTGCAAGAAGAGGGGAAAATGATGCCGACAGTGATTAAGAGATCATCAGGGCCACTACAGTACCTCAGTTTCAACAGCCTTTGGTGGGGGACTACCCAACAGGACCTTGGGGGTGATGCTGCCACCTACTGGACCTGGAGGGCAGAGCATTGAACCAAGGAGGATTATTTTAAAGCCTTAAAATCTGATGGACTTTGCCTTGCTAAATTTTGAGCTTGCTTGGGACCATCACCCCTTTCTTCTCCCTTTTGTAATGAGAATGTCTATCCTATTACTATCCCACTATTGTATTTTGAAAGTATATAACTTGTCTGATTTCACAGATTCACAGCTGGAGAGGAATTTTGCCTCAGGATGAATCATACCTCCAGTCTCACTCTATCTGATTTAGATGATATTCAAATGAGACTTTAGATGCTGGAATAAATTAAGAGCTTTGGAGATTTGGGGATGAAATGAATGTATTTTGTGTGCAATAATGATGTGAATTTTAGGGGGCCACAGGTGGAATGTTATAGACTGAATGTGTCCCCCTCCAAATTCATACATTGAAGCCCTAATCCCCAATATGATGACAAAGAGGCACCAGAGAGCTCTCTTTCTCTGCCCTGTAAGGATACAGTGAGAAGGTAGCTGTCTGCAAGTCAGGAAGAGAGCTTTCACCAGATCCTGATTATGCTGGCATCTTGATCTCGGACTTCTGGCCTCTAGAACTGTGAGAAAATAAATTTCTGTTGTTTAAGCCACCCAGTCTATGGTATTTTGTCATGGAAGCCCAAGCTGACTAAGAAAGAGCTTATGGTAAGCCCTAGCAAAAACATCACAGTGCAGTCCTCAGGACTCTGGAGCAAGGCCATGCCATCTGCAACTGAGAATTATACACATTTTAAGAACCAGCTACTAGTGAGAACCAGATAGATACTGAGCCTTGATGGAGACAGAACACTTAACCACAGGACATCAGGTAACCATGTGTCCAGAACTACTTATTATGGACTGAGTTCTTTTGGTTCAGATGGACCCAGCAGCATCTGTTATAAGATGGAAATGGTACATACAGGATGGAGCTCAAACACAACTGGGGCACTTGTAAGCTGCATGACCAGGTAGCCCACATCCCCATATAACCCACCACAGCTGCACCAATACCATGACCAGCTGAAGGAAGAAGGGTAAAGCCTAAGTTTGGTTTATGGATGAGTCAGCTTAGTATGTAGGTACAAACCAAAATTAGATAGTGGCTGCATTATAGTTACATTCTTCAGAGTCTTTGAAAAACAGCAAAGAAGGAAAATCTTCCCAGTTGGTAGAATTACAAAGATCATCCCTGATCGTCTGCTTTTAGTATAAGGAGAAGCAGACTGAAGTAAGAATATATATAGATTCTTGGGCAGGTGTCAATGGCCTGTCAGAAGACCTAGTAGGGCACCTGGAAGGAAAAGGACTAGAAGACCAAAGACAAGGAGATCTTGAGTAGAGTCATGTGGATAAATATACAGGAGTGGGCATGAAGTGTGAGGAGTTTTGTATCATATCTCACATCCACCAGGGAAGAGGCACTAAGCAATCAAGGAGACAAAATGACTCATCCAATTATCATTACCAGCCTTAATCAATGGCCACCTTGGAACCTGCATGATGTGTTATAAGCACTCTTACGGATTATGTTTTTTCCCCCTTTCAAATTCTTATGTTGAAATTCTAACCCCCAATACCTTAAATTGTGACTTTATTTGGAAATAGGGCTGTTGCAGATGTAATTAGTTAAGATGACATCATACTGGAGTAGGGTGGTCCCCTAATTCAATGTGACTCATGTTCTTATAAGCAGATAGCCATGTGAAGACAGAGATACACAGAGAGAATGCCATGGGAAGATAAAGACAGATCAGGGTGTTGTAGCAGAAGCCAAAGAATGCCAAAGATTGCCAGCAAACCACAAGAAGCTAGGGGAGAAGCATGGGACAGATTTTCTTTCACAGCCCTCAAAAGGAACCAAGCCTATGGACATATTGAGCTCAGACTTCTAGCTTTCAGAACCGTAAGATAATTACATATCTGTTGTTTAAACCACCAAATGTGTGGTACTTTGTTAAGGCAGTGCTAAGAAACTAATACAGGCACATAAATGGAGGGGCCTTTGTGGCAGGGATGGAGACTATGTACAGGCCCAAAAGCTTGGACTCCAAATTTCCAAGACTGATACAGCTACTGATGCCATAATGTCCAATCTGTCATCACAGAGACTTATGCTGAGTCCCCAGTATGGCACCATTACTCAAGGAGACCAACTGGATACTCGGTGACAAGTTGACTACATTGGGTCCCTTCCATCTTGAAGGAGTCAGTGGTTCATTCTCACAGAGATATATAGCTATTCTGGGTATGGGTTTTCCTTTCCACCCACAGATCCTTAGCCAAAATTACTATATTGGGGCTTATGGAATGCCTGATCGACAGATGTAGAATCCTATGTAACATAGCATCTGACCAGGGTACCTGCTTCATGGTAAAAGAGGTGTGGGAGTGCACCCATGGCCATGGGATCCGCTGGACATACCATACCATCCGGAAAAAGCTGACCTCATAGAAAGCCAGAATGACATTCTAAAGGCACAGGTGAAAAGCCACTCAAGGATAACATTCTGAAAAAAATTGGGAGTTATAATTCAGGATGTGTTATACAAATAAATCAGAGGTCTTCATGACTCCCAATAGAAAAAATACATGGATCCACTAAGAAATGGATGTAGGAACACCCCCATTTACTTTTACTGCCAATGACCCACTAGAGGATGTTGTGTTTCCCATATCCACAAATCTGGGATTGATAGGGTTGGGGCTGGTGGTACTGGTCATCAAAGAGATTGCACTCCTATTAAAGGACACAGCAAGGGTCCCTTTGAACCACAAGATATGACTTCTGCACTTTGGACTCATTATTCCTGGGACCAGTAGGCAAAAAGAGGAGTCACAATCATGACAAGGATAATTGACCCTGATCAATAGGAAAAGGTAGCACTGTTTTTGGTTTTGTTTGTTTGTTTTTAGCAGAATTCATGTGGTTCCCTTGGACATCTCCTGACACTCCCTTGCCCCACTGTAACTGAACATATGCAGCGACCATGACCTGACAAAGTATAGTTACCAAAATCTCAGACCAGGAATAAAGCTTTGGATTATACCACCACAAAAACCACGAAGACCTGCTAAGATGATAACTGCAAGTGAGAGGAATTTAGAGTGGATAGTGGAAAAGGGAGAGGATGAGTATCACTTGTGACCTCTAGATCAATTTCTGTAGTCCATCCTACTAACCTTCCTTTTCTAAGTTTCCTTTCAGCAAGAGAGGCCCATGGGAACCATGGAAGAGCTTCTCCCCAAACCTGCATGAAGAAATAAATCTTTGGGGCAAAGGAGTTGAAATGTGGTTCTGAAAATGGGTCCCTGAATTCCCTTTGCAGAGCATAGTTAATCAATGGCCCCAACTACTGACCTTGATCCACCAATATGTTCACAACTGAGGCCATGCTTCTCACAACCTTGTCCTAGCTAATGACTGAGCATCTGGGGTAATAAATCAGGCTCATTTCTTTGAGACTTGGGATTCCACTAATGGGCCACTTTGGCTAGAGAACTACCCATAGGATTCAGAGCTCACAGGGAAATTTAGAGAAAGAAACAGCAAATTTATGCAAAGAAAGTAAAAAGAAAAAGGAAGTAAAAGGAAATAAAGATAAAATCAGAAATCAGTGAAATAGAAAGCAGACATACAAGAGCCAACACTTATTAATCAACAGTCAACAAAGCCAAAATTTATAATCTTCAAAAGAGCTAAAAAATTAATCAACTCCTAGCAAGATTAATCAAGGAAGAGTGCATAAAAACACATTACCAATATCAGCAATAAAAAGGGGGACATCAGTACAGGTCCTATAGACATTGAAAATATAAGGAGATGTTACAACTTTTTACCAATAAATTTGATGATATAGATGAAATGGAAAATTTTATTGAGAAACAGACTTACTAAGACTAAAACAATAATAAATAGAAAATTCCGTATTTTATATTTTAAAGAAACTGAATTCATCATTTAAAATCTTCTACAAATGAAACTCCAGATGGCTTCACTGGTGAATTCTTTCCAACATGTATATTTCTTTTAGAGTCATAAAATGCATATTGACACTTTCTAATACTTATATATTTCACATTCTATTTGTGGATTAACTTCCCTCTGTTCCATGCACCATTTATTTAGCACTTACTATGCATTATGTTAAGAGTTGTAGATATAAAGATGAATAAAGTTTTTGGCAGAGGGAGCTTTCAGGATGATGGAAAAAGAAGACCTATAATGTAAATGCAGTGAAACAAGTGCTAATAAAGATTCACATAAAGTACTATGAGAGATGGGTATGAATCCAGGGAAGGGAGGGCTTTCCAAGCATGAGAGATAAAACAATGTGCCATGTGCTATGTGCATAAAAATAATTGGAAAATAGAGGACATTCCTTCTCCCCTTATTCCTTTAAATTTTTTAAATTAATTTTTAAAGTTTATTTATTTATTTTGAGATAGAGAGTGTGAGCAGGGGAGGGTCAGGGAGAAAGAGAAAGAGGATCCCAAGCAGGCTCTGCACTGCCAGTGCAGAGCCCAGTGCAGGGCTCAAACCCAAGAACTGTGAGATCATAACCTGAGCTGAAAAGAGTTGGATGCTTAACTGACTGAGCCACCAGGAGCCCCTTAAATTTTTTGATACCTTAGGGTTCTGTCCTTGGCTTCTGTTTTCCCTCTCTTCAAACAACTTATCCACTCCCACCTTTGTCCCTTTCATATATAAGTTAATCACTTCAAACTATGTATCTCCAGTCTCCACCTCTTTCTTGAGCTCTTGGCCTAAATATAAAAGTGTCTAGAGAACTCACCTATGCAAGGACTTTGCCTCCACACTAATTCCCCCCCCGCCTCATGGATCACCAATCTTCTCTCCCTTAGAAGCAAAAACAAAAACAAAAACCTCTCTGCCTTGACAGCATGTCTCTCCAGCTACTACAATACCTCTCTGTTCCCTTTAAATGGTGAAACTTCTCACTTTCTTTCTCTCTAGTGTATCTTAACCTTTATGATACATAAAATCTTTTATAAACATTTTATAAACATTTTATCTTTTATAAACTCTTCTGAGACCTCTTATCAAGGTCACCAATAACCTTCATGTTGCCAAATCCAATTCTCAATTTACATGACCCAACAGCAGCTTGGCCAGGTGATCATTTCCTTTTTCTTGAAAAGTTGTCTTTACCTGGCTCCCACCCTCTACTTATTTTCTTCTCATCTCACTAGTCACTCCTTCTTAGTTTCTTTGTTGGATCATCTTTTTTCAACCTTTAAGTATTGGAGTATTCCAGTGTTCCATCCTTGGACTTCTACTCAATTTTTGTTTATATTCACCTTAGAAAGTCTTAACCAATTCTATCATCTTAAATGTCATCTGTATGCTAATGATTCCAAAAATTATAATCTACAGGCTCAACCTCTCCCCTCAACTTCAGACTCCTATCTCTAGTAGCTACTCGAATGTCTAACAGTATTCCAAACTGTTAGAACATGTCTGAAAACTAAATTCTTCAGTCCCTGTCTATCAAACCTAATTCCCTTCAATCTTCTCCATCTCAATAAATGGCTCCATGATTCAGCCTGTTGCTCTAGGCAGAAATATTGGGATCATTGTTGACTCTTCTCTACCCTCATTCAATCTGTCAACACATTACATCAGCTCTGCCTTCAAAACATATCCCAATTGTGACCAGTTCTCACCATCTTGATCACTTCTACTCTAGTCCAAACCACCATCACCTTTCACCTAGATCCCTTCCTCCTAACCAGCTATCCAGCTTCCACACTTCCCTGACTATAGTCTACTGGGAGTGATCCTGTTAACAGTATAAGATGGAACGTGCCACTCCCTTGTTCAAATCCCTCCAGTGATTTGCATTACACTGAAATAAAATCCAAAGTTTTTTCATTATCTATGAGGCACTCAACATCTGATCTCTTGGTGTATTCTGACCTTATCTCCTTCCACTCTCCCTTTCCTTTTTTCCATGCTTTAAGCATACTAGTCTTGTTGTTATTCTTCAAACATATGACCAACATATCCGATCTCTGGCCATTTGCACTTGCTGTTCTCTCTTCCCGAAATAGTCTTTCTTCAGATGTTCATGTGGCTCATTTACTTTCTGTTCAAATGTCACCTCCTTACAGGGACTGCTCTATCTGTAACTCTCTCCTTCATTTGCTGTGCTTTTACTCTGCTTTATTTTCTTTCACAGCTTGTAACACTACAAGGATCCTATCATGTATGTATTTGTTTATTGGGCATTATCTGCTGTCTCATTCTAGAATGCAAGCTCTATAAGGACAAGAAATTTACCTGTTTTGTTCAGTCATCAAGTACTATCAATTCTACCTCTTAAATATCTTCAGTCCACCTTCTCTCTGTTCCCACTACTTTTGCCTTTATTCAGTTGTCATCATCAGTTGCTGGGACTATTATAATATTCTCCTACTTGACTTTTACTTTAACCTTCTTTTATCCAGGCCTTTCTTTCAAAGTACTACCAATTTGATATTCATGTCTCTCCTTCATAAAACTCTTTGTAGGGAACACCCTCTTTGCATATTGGATGGAGTTCAAGCCCCTTTACACAGCATCCAAGGTGTCTCCTACCATCTTCTTATCATAACCCTCCAGTAGTACCAAACTTGTAATATCTCCTCATGTCCTTGCCTCTGTCTTTAAGACATGCTGGTTCTTTTACTTAAGTGCCCTTTCCTAACTCTGAGAGACAGATAAATATCTTCCTGTGGCCATACTTCTATTGCATTTATTATAAGTGGTGAATTTTTTTGCATATATGCATGTCTCTTTTTTTTTTTTCTTTTAGAAAGAGAGTGCATGAGTGGGGGATAGGGGCAGAAGGAGAGAGAGAGGAGAGGAGAGCAGAGAGAGAGAGAGAGAGAGAGAATCTTAAGCAGTCTCCACACTCAGCTTGGAGCCTGACGTGGGGCTTGATCCTCGGACACTCAACCAACTGAGCCACCCAAGTGCCCCTATGCATATCTCTTATTAAACTGTGAGCTTTTTTTTTTTTTAACTCATTTATTATTAAAAAAATTTTTTAAGCATTTATACATTTTTGAGAGAGAGAGTGGGAGCAGGAGAGGGGCAGAGAGAGAGAGAGGGAGACACCCAATCCAAAACAGGCTCCAGGCTCCGGCTGTCAGCACAGAGCCCAGTGCAGGGCTTGAACCCATGGACTGTGAACTGATGACCTGAACCGAAGTCGGACACTTAACTGACTGAGCCACGTAGGCACACCTATTTATTTTTGTTAATGTTTATTTTTGAGAGAGAACAAGAGACAAAGTGCCAGCAAGGGAAGGGCAGAAAAAGCAGGAGACAGAATCCAAAGCAGACTTCAGGCTCTGAGCTGTCAGCCCAGAGCCTGACACAGGGCTGAAACTCACAGACTGCAGGATCATGACCTGAGCCAAAGTCAGATGCTTAACCGACTGAGCCACCCAGGCACCCCTAAACTGTGAACTTCTTCAGAGAAGAGAGGTGTTTCCTTATTTGGGGCATAGCTCCTGTCACACAGTATCAGGTATATGGAGGTGGAACTAGGGCATGGAGAATGTTCAAGGTAGAAGGAGCTGTGTTCATGAATACTCTGAGACATAAGAGAGCTTGGCATCTTCAGAGAAGACAGAAGGCCAGTGTGACTGGCCCCGTGAATGAGGAGAGGTTGTGGCAGAAGAACATGTGAAAAAGACTGTGGAAACCAGATCATGTAAGCCCCTGTTGAACATTCAAAGGATCTGGAATATTATCCTAAGAAAAATAGGAAGCCTCTAACAGGTTTTAAGTAGGAAAATAACAAGATAAAATTTGTATTAGAAAAGAGTCATAATGCTTCCTGTGTAAAGAGTGAATTGAAGGGATGTAAGAATGAATGCAGAGAGACCAGATGGACATTATTGCAATAGTCCAAGCAAAAGGTGATGATTGTTTGGGCTGGGTGATAGTGTGTGGATGGTGAGAAATAAATAGATTCAAGATATATCTTAGCGGTAAAATGGATAGGACTTAGTGATAGAATAAACAAAGGGATGAAGAAGGTAGATTGCACAACTAAATGGCTGGTGGGATCATTTGCTGAAATGCAGGAGATTTGCCAGAGGAGAGTCAGGAGAAAATAGATAAGTTTTGAGAGGGTAGATATGAGATGCATGAATATGAGATATGTAAGGGGATATGCCAAAAAGGCAATTGAATGTGGAGGTATGGATTTCAGAAGAGAGGTCTGAGCTAGAAAAATAACTGGGAGTCACGAACACACACAGATTGTGTGTAAAGCCATAAGAGAGCCTAGGGAGAGATTGTAGCATGAAAAGAGAAGAAGATTATGGGTGATATGGAGCTGACAAGAAATTTATCGGATTGGAGATAATGAGAACATGAAACTGAGAAAGCCATATGGACCTTAGAATTGCCCAAGAGAATGGCAGAAGTTGAGGAGGGAGGAAGGCCATGAGCCAGGTGCTTTTTAGAGAATGAGGAAAATAGCCAAGAGTTTGGAAGATGATTGCATTGGGAGGGGAGAAAAGATGAGTGGATGAATGACACGAAACTCAAAAAAATTTATAAGAAGGAAAAGGAGTGATGAGAAACAACTTAAATGTCTCCTTAACTATATACTCTGTTTCAGATAATGGGGATCTTCAAGAATGTCTTCAGACTTTGCAGGTTAAATGGGCTCAAGGAAATTCTACCCCTGCTGTTCCAGACTAAGCCCGTCCCCCAGGGCTTAATCAAAGCAGGGAAGCTGGCAGAGTGAGGCCAAAGCTGTAGGAATCTGGCATGGAATAAGAGTGAGAACTAAGATGAGACATTGAACTAATAAGAGGCACAGGCAACAAAAAAGAGGGAGAGCTTGAGGAAGCATCTTTAACATAGCTGGAAATTGAGTTTAGTCATGTGGCCAACAATCCAAACAACCATGCCTATGTAATGAAATCCCAGTAAAATCTCTGGACACTGAGGTTCAGAGAAGTTCCTGGGTAGTGAACACAGGTGTGCTGAGAAGGTGATGTGTCTGGACTCAACAGGGAGAAGGCATGGAAGTTCTGTGTTTAAGACCCTCCCAGACCTCACCCTGTGCATTTCTTCATTTGGCTGACCCAGATTTGTATTTTTAAAGTAAAGCTGTAATTGTACATATAGCACCTTCCTGAGTTCTGTGAGCAATTCTTGTAAATTTTTAACATGAGGGGGTCATGGGCACCTCTGAATTTTCACCAGTTAGACCAAAGTGTGAGTGGTCTGGAGGCCCCCAAAGTTTGGCTGATGTCTGAAGTAAGGGCAGTCTTGCTGAGGACTGTGCCCTTAAACCTGCAGAGTCTGACACCAACTCTGAGTGGTTAACATCAGAATTGTTTTGCAGTTGGGGATGGTGTCAGAATTACAGGTAGCAGAGAATCCTACTCAGACTTTAAAAAGTAAAGGGAATTTATTGGGGCATGTTACCGAAAAGTCCACAAGTATGTTGCTTCAGGCATGGCATGATCTAGGACTCAATGTGACCAGCACAACTCAAATCCAGCATCTCAAATAATGTGACCAGGTTTTTCTCTTTTAGTCTTTCTTGAGACTGGCTTCATTCTCAGGCAAACTCTCCCTTCCTGATGCAGGATGGCTGCCGGTAGTTCCTGAAGTTATATGCTTGTGGATTTATATTCAATTAAAGAGGATAGGGGAGAGAAAGAGATATTCTTATCATTCAAATAGATGTCCAAGAATTGAGTATAATTGGCTTGAATTGGGGCATTTCCACCCTTGAATGAATTATCATGACCAGGAGTATTGCCATAAGTCAATTAGACCCTACCTCTAAAGCCAGAGGTGGGATTTATCACACCCAAACCATTTGGCCATGAATGGCTTTCCTTAAGCAAAACGTGGGTACAATCATTGGGAAAATGCAGATATGAATACTGTGGAAGCAATCAGTAGTGAAAGTATTCAGTTGATATTTATTGAACTGACTCTTCATTTTGAAAATTAGCTGCATTCTGGAAAGCAATTGCAGATTCCTTTAGTTCTTAAATACTACACTTAGGAGTTGTTGTATCTGTATTCTCGGTGGCTTAAGTATCCTGTGAGGTTCTCTTGGAAACCTAATGACTTGCTGGTGCAATTCGGAAAGAGAAATACAGCTTGTCAGATTATGGTACAACTCATCTTCTCCAGAGATCATTTATGTGACAACTTAATTATTCAGAGAATAAAACCCTAAAAAATGCTTGTACTTAGAGAGCTGACAGAGAGGAAGATGATTCTGTAAAAGAATGTCTCTGCCCTCAGCTCTGCAAAACCACTTGGAACTACCAAAATATCTGTCACAAAGTTTATATACCAGAGTTGACAGACTTTATTTTGGGGAAACTTTCCTGGATCCTCACTTAGAGTAAATTCGCCATGATTCCAGATGCAGTTCTAACAGGTTTAGTTATCTGATGTAGTGAACGTCAATTGTTTTTGCTTGGTCACCGTCTATTCTTTCTTCTTTAGGCAGAAGCACCCTGATTTGCTTTGGGGGAAACTAGGTCTCTCTAACTTTCAGTTTTGTGGTTTTGGTAGGACTAATACTACCCACAAAGTCTAAGAATGGGCACATAGCCAAGATCTGGCCAGTCCTTGGCCACAGTGACTGATCCTGAAATGCAAATGTGGCCCAAAGTGGGCCACTGAAAGCTCTACCCAGAACTTTGCCTACAGCCCTAATGGGGTTGCTAGGTTGTTAGGATGTAAGGCCAGAGTGGCCTCCTTCTCTGCTTCCTACCCATTACCACAGGCACAGCAGGAATAAAAATTTGTTTCTGGTCCTTTCATTAGAATTAAGTCCTAAAATTGGAGTTACTAAGCTCAGAGACCTGTATATTCTAGAGACTTTGGGTACATAGTGCCAAATTGTCCATGGTATGGACACAGATTTGCCTTCCCAGCTCTCCTGCCTTTGGAAAATCCTTTCCCATTCTATAGTAATCCTACCCCAAACATGTGGCTCAGATGGAGCTGATCCAGCTCCCAGGCTCCAGAGTTGAGATGGTGACCTGGTCTAGCCAGTAAGAGAACTCCATCTCCTTGACCCAGACAGCAAGGAGTAAGGACAATGTAAACTTGGGTCTACAGCAGCTATCTCTTTACCATGCATACATAGAGAGTCTGAGAATATAGCCACACAGAGGCAAGCAATGAAAGGCAGAGACAGAGGTAGAGACAGAATGAATCATTTGAACTACTGGATCCAACTTCGTATAAAGCCACTTCCATTCCTTGGACTTTTTCACACATGAGCCAAAAAAAAAAAAAAAAAAAAAAATCCCTCCCTTTTTTTTTTGCTTAAACTAGTTTAAACTTAGTTTCTGTCACAACAAACAAAATCTTGCTATAGCTTTTCTGAAAGTATGTCCAAATGTGTTCCTCACTGTAAATGAGGGTGTCCAGCCCCCTACATCTCTTACACACTGAGAATTATCTTTAATAATAGCTTTTTTCATACATATGCCAAAAAAATTGCAAATCTTAGATTTCTAGCAAGGTTGAACATTAGTATTAACACTTATCTTTTACTTCATTAAATTGTCTATTTTTGCATGAACTATATCTTATAGGATAATGTTACTTAAAAAAAAAAAGTGTAAGGCCAGACTCATGTGGGGTATCATGGGGAAGAATCCAGCTAGAAAATGAAACCAATGTAAAGGAAACAAGAACAAAGAGATGAAGAGACAGAGAAAGGAAGAACCCAGGTTCTGGTGTTATGATTTGGGACCCTGGAACCAGTCATGACTAAAACTTGGACTTTTCAGTTACAGGAGGCAATAAATTACCTTTTCCGCAAGCCTAGTTGAGTCGGGGTCTGCGCTAAAAGAGTCTTAACTATTCATCTGGTGTCCTGGTCAGGCAAATCAGAAGCAACAATAGAAGAGGGTTTTTGCTTAGAGGCATGTGAGTTAGCAGAATTTTGGTATTGTCGTTGTTGTTAGCAATTTTATTTTTACCTTACAAATTCTGAACACTTAATGAAATAAAGTCCAGTTTTTGGTACTTGGAGCTGATATCAAAGGAAGGCAAAGGAAAACTATGATATCTTCCTCCCTCTCTCTCTCAGAAAGAAAGAAAGAAAGAAAGAAAGAAAGAGGAGTAGGGAGAGAGGAAAACAATTTGGGACTCTAATTATGACATCATATCTTACAGTACAGGACAATGTTTATAGTCCTGATGACATTCCTTATTTTTATAACTGCCCTCAATGGTCTTTCACACTTCTTTGATTCTGCTCTCAGTGAGTAGTTATGATACTAGGGCAAAATTGTATTATTAATGTTTCTACTATAATTTCTTGCAAGACCAAAATGCTGGATTTTACTTTTTACATGTTCTGTATTTCTTAAAATTTCATTAAAGTTTTAAAAAATTAATGAAGCTATTATTTAACACATTTTAAAACAAAAATTATAAACACCTTACAAAATGTCTTTTTGGCCACTCCTGTCTCTGTGGCTTTCTTCAACATCACTTCTCCCCAACTCCCTCCCAAACACATCCATCATCTCTGATGTGTTGGTCTGGAAGAGCTTTAAGACTTTCCTGCCCAGTTTAGCTCCTCATAGAGTTTTCAGGACTACTGCCTCTATTGAAAATTACTTCTCCACTGTGAGCCCAAGAGAAATGACCCTAACTGGGTCTGACTCTTCCCCATCTCCTATGGGGACATTTCCTACTTCACAGCCTCCTCCTTCCTAGTCCTTGCTCAGCATTTTTCCTGTGGGAGTGTGGTGGAAGATGAGGGGATTTGGAAGAAGGGAGTTGCTGGAATTGGGTAGTAAAGAGGGGCTGGGGTGGCTTGTGGTGGCAGTGATGAGGAGCTGGCTGGAGCAGCAGAAGGGAGGAGGATTTGAAAAGAGCTAAGAAGAGTAAAGCTACTGACCAGTGTCTGAAATAATAGTATTGCCCCAACAAGAATACCTCCATTTTGGTTCTTAAAAAGAACAGTACAGGGGTGCCTGGGTGGCTCAGTTGGTTGAGTGTCCAACTCTTTTTTTCTTTTTAATGTGTATTTAATTTTGAGAGAGACTGAGTGTGAGCGGGGGAGGGGCAAAGAGAGAGGGAGACAGAATCTGAAGCAGGCTCCAGGCTCTGAGCTGTCAGTACAGAGCATGACACAGGGCTCAAACCCACGAACTGTGAGATCATGAGCTGAAGTCAAACACTCAGCTGACTGAGCCACCCAGGTGCTCCTGAGTGTCTGACTCCTGATTTCAGCTCAAGTCGTGATCTCACAGTTCATGGAATTGAGCCCAGTGTCAGGGTCTGTGCTGACAGCAAGGAGCCTGCTTGGGATTCTCTCTCTCTCTCTCTCTCTCTCTGTCTCTCTGTCACTTCCCCACTCTCTCTCTCTCTCTCTCAAAATAAATAAATAAACATGAAAAAAAGTAATAGAGGGGCGCCTGGGTGGCGCAGTCGGTTAAGCGTCCGACTTCAGCCAGGTCACGATCTCGCGGTCCGTGAGTTCGAGCCCCGCGTCAGGCTCTGGGCTGATGGCTCAGAGCCTGGAGCCTGTTTCCGATTCTGTGTCTCCCTCTCTCTCTGTCCCTCCCCCGTTCATGCTCTGTCTCTCTCTGTCCCAAAAATAAATAAACGTTGAAAAAAAAATTAAAAAAAAAAAAGTAATAGAGTACACTGGAACACTGGAATATAGAAAATAATAATGCAATCATGACTCCTCCTCTGACCTTCAGTCATAGTAGCCTCTAAATCTTGTTAATTCAACTTCAGAGACATGAAATGCCACCTAGAGAGTCTGACTTGTGAAATATTCTTGGCACAGATCTTGAAAGGCCCTGGTTCTGTTTTAAAAAGGGAAGCCATAGGCTTATACCATTTATGCACACTGCTGCCAGGTTAATATTCCTGAAGTTCTGATCAGGCAGTCGCTAATATTTATTGAATATTTGCTATGTGCCAGGCACCAGGCTCATCATACATCATCTTATCTAATCTTCACAATAACCCTTTGTAGTAGGTACTGTCATTAACCCTATTCTGTAGATAAGAAAACAAAAGCTTAGAGAAATTAAATCTCTTGAAAAAGAAACACAGCTACTACATGGCAGAACTAGGTGTGGAACTCAGATTTGTCTGACTGTGGAGCTTGGTCCTTAACCACTTCTATATTACCTCTTCTGCTCAAAATCTAAGAGCAAGCAGTCAGTGAATTGTAAAGGCTTATCATGCAAGGCTCTTTAACTGCCATTCCAATTTTATTTTCTACTACTCCCCTTCATACTTCCTATTTTCAGGGCAAGTAATGTTGCTGATTACCAATTTCCCTCAATAGTTCACATTCTATGCCTTTATTTATGTAAAATTGCTCTCCCTCCCTATGTCACTTGCTCCACAAAAAAAATCTTTAAGTCATTGTTTACACAATAATCATCATGAATTTTATTTTTCATTATAATAACAGCTATTGATATTTACTCTCAATGATGTATTTTCCCTTAAACTGTTTTCTTCAGAAGGATGTATGAAGATTAAGTGGTTTTTGAGATGTATTAGGCCTTTACAAATTGTTTATAAATCTCAATCCAATGGAATTAGGATTCCAGATAGTAGAAGTCATTTTACCAAACTCCAAGAATTTTTTAGCATCTCCCAAGATTAGGTAAAACAAACAGACAGACAAACCAAAAACTATTAGGACAGAAATTTAGCAAGCTCTAAATCTCCTGTTATAGGGTGGCTCTACTCCTAACAGGCAGAATTTTCAAAAAATGAAATATCTGCTATTGAATAATTTCATGGATTAAAAAAAAATGTTGAGAGAGTGGCATTACTTTGTGCAATTGGTTTGATTACAATATGGTGTCAGCTTTTTAAGAAGCAGTAGCCCAGGGCACGTGGGTGGCTCAGTCAGTTAAGCATCTGACTTTGGCTCAGGTCATGATCTCTCAGCTCGTGAGTTTGAGCCCTGCATCGGGTTCTGTGCTGACTGCTCAGAGTCTGGAGCCTGCTTCAGATTCTGTGTCTCCCTCTCTCTCTACCCCTCCCCCACTCATGCTCTGTCTCTCTTTCTCAAAAATAAACATAAAAAAAAAAAAAAAGCAGTAGCTGTCCAGAAAATATAAGAGAGGAGAATGTTTTCCATCTCTTTCAGTAGCTGTCATTACCTTGATAATAAAGCCAAAGAAAGACAATCCAAAAAGGGAAACTACAAACTAATAGCTCTCACAAATACAGATATTAGAAAACTGAATTCAGTAATATATAATATATAAGTATATATTACAGAATATATATAAGGGAAAACATAAAGGATAACATATCATGACCAAAAATTCAAGGCTGGCTCAATATTCACTAAACAGTTAATAGATCCACAAAAATATAGTTAAAAAAAAAAAATATATATATATATATATACAGTCAACTGATCTTTGACAAAAGAACAAAGACAATTCAATGGAGAAAGGATAGGTTTTTCAAAAGATGACACTGGAACAACTGGATATCCATATGCAAAGAAAAAAAAAAAAAGAAGCTAGACACAGACCTTACACTTTTCACAAAAATTAACTCAAGTGGATTTTAGACTTAAATCTAAAATGCAAAATTATGAAGCTATTAGAAGATAACATAGGAGAAAATCTCAATGACCTTAGGTTTGGTGGTGACTTTTTAGATACAACACCAGGGGCGCCTGGGTGGCTCAGTCGGTTAAGCGTCTGACTTCAGCTCAGGTCACGATCTCGCGGTCCGTGAGTTCAAGCCCCGTGTCAGGCTCTGGGCTGATGGCTCAGAGCGTGGAGCCTGCTTCCGATTCTTTGTCTTCCTCTCTCTCTGCCCCTCCCCCGTTCATGCTCTGTCTCTCTCTGTCCCAAAAAATAAATAAACGTTAGATACAACACCAAAGCCATGACCTATGAGAGAAAAAATTGAAAAGTTTGACTTTATTAAAGTTATGAACTTCTGCTATAAGAAAGACACTGTCAAGAGGATAAGTAGACCAACCAAAGACTGGAGAAAATATTTGCAAAATACATGTCTGATAAAGGACTGTTACCCCAAATACACAAAGAACTCTTAAATCTCAACAATAAGAAAATGGACAACCCAATTAAAATGGGGAAAAGATCTGAACAGACACTTCAGCAAAAAGGACCTACAGGGGCTCCTGGGTGGCTCAGTCGGTTAAGTGTACGGCTTCGGCTCAGGTCATGATCTCACCATTGTGAGTTTGAGCCCCACATCGGGCTATGTGTTAATGGTGGAGAACCTGCTTGGGATTCTCTCTCTCTCCCTCTCTCTGACCCTTCCATGCACACGCTCTCTCAAAATAAATAAACTTTAAAAAAATAAAAAAGAAGAACTACAGGTGGCAAATAAGCATATGAAAAGATGCTCAACATCATACTTCATTAGGGAGTTGCAAATTAAAAAAAGGGGATATCACTGCACACCTATTAGAATGGCTAAGATCCAAAACTCTGACAACAACAAATGCTGATGAGGATGTGGAGCAACAGGAGCTCTCGTTCATTGTTGATGGAAATGCAAAATGGTGCAGCCAGTTTGGGATATAGTTTGGCAGTTTCTTGCAAAATTAAATATACTCTTCCATACAATCCAGCAATCATACTCCTTGGTATTTGTTCAAATGAGTTGAAAACATATGTCTACACAAAAACCTGCCCATGGATATTTATAGCAGCTTTATCCATAATTGTTAAAACTTGGAAGCAACCAAGATATCCTTCAGTAGATGAATGGATACATAAATGGTGGTACATCCATACAATGGGATATCATTCATCACTAAAAAGAAATGAGTTATTAAGCCATGAAAAGACATACAGGAAACTTAAAGATATATTTCTAAGTGAAGAAGCCAATCTGAAGAGGCTACATGCTGGGTGATTCCAACTATATAGTGTTCTGGATAAGGCAAGACTATGGAGGCAGTAAGAAGATTAGTGATTGCCAGAGGGTTGGGGGAGGAAGAGATGAATGGGTAGAACATAAGGGATTTTTAAGGCAATGAGATTATTCTGTATGATACTATATGGGTGAATACTTGTCATTATACATTTGTCAAAATCCACAGAATATATAACACAAAGAGTAAACTCCAATGTAAACTGTGGCCTTTGGTTGATAATAATGTGTCAGTGCTGACTCATTGATTATAATAAATAAATGTACTATACTGATTCAAGATGTTGATGATGGGAGAGGTTGTGTATAGAGAGAGGGAGAGGGAGGTGGGAATTTTCTGTACTCTCTGCCCAATTTTGCCATGAACCTTAAACTGTCCTAAAAATAAAGTGTGGTTGTGTGTGTGTGTGTGTGTGTGTGTGTGTGTGTGTGTGTGTATACACATATATACAGACAGAGAGACAGAGAGACAGAGACAGGAGATATATACATATCTTTAAAAAATATATTTTCATATTATATTATTTAATTATAATATATATCTTTAAATATTCTAAAAAATATATCAATGTAATCTATCATACTGATAGTCCATAGAAGAAAATGTTCATGAGCATCATTAATTGATACAGAAAAAGCATTTGACAAAATTCAACGTCCATTCATAACAAAAACTTTCAGCAAACTGGGAATAGAGAGGAACACCTTTAACCTGATAAGGGCAATCTATGAAACACTTAGAGCTAATATCATACTAAATGGTGAAAGGCTGAATAGTTTCTCTTAAGAAGAAGTATGAGGCAAGGATGTCCACTCTCACCACACATATTCAACATTGTACTGCAAGTCCTAGACAGTGAAGTAAGGCAAGGAAAATAAATAAATGGCATTCATGTTGTAAAGAAAGAAAGAAAACTGTCCCAATTTGCAGACAACATAGTTGTCTATATAGAAAACCCAAAAGAATCTACAAAGACTTCATGGAACAAAAATGCAAGTTTTAGAAAGGTCACAGGATACTAGATCAACAGAAAAATATCAGTTTCTAGCAATTGTCAAATAGAAACTTGAACTTAAAATTATACCATTTATAGTGGCTCCAAAAAATTTAAATATTCAGGTATAAATCTACCAAAAACATGGACATGATCTGTATGCTTAAAACTGCTAGTGCTGATACAGAAATCAAAGAAGACCTAAATAAGTGGAGAGGCATTCTGTGTTCATGGACTGGAAAATACAACATAGTAATGATGTCAATTTTGCCTAAATTGATCTATAGATTTAATGCAATTCTAATCAATATCCCAGCAGAATTTTTTGTAGATATACACCATCTGATTTTAAAATTTATACTGAAATGCAAAGGAACTAGATAGCTAAAACAATTTTGAAGACCAAAGTTGGAGGAATCATTTTAGCCTATTTTAAGATTTACTAGAAAACTACAGTATCTGAGCCAGTATGGTATTGGCAAAAGTACAGACACTTAGATTAAATAGAAAGGCCAGAAATAGACTCACACAAATATGGCCAATTGATTTTTTTTATAAAAGTGCAAAAGCAATTAAATGGAGAAAGAATGGTGTTTTCAAAAACAGTTGTTAGAACAATAGGATATCTACATGCCAAATAATAATAATAATAACCCTAACCTAAATCCCAAACCTTACACAAAAAATAACTCAAAAACATCTAAGTGTAAAGCATAAAACTATTAAAACATTTAGAATAAAACACATTTAGAATTAAAACATTGAGAATATTTGAGAAAATATTTGTGACCTAAGGTTAAGCAGAGTGGTTAAACATAATGCCAAAAGCATGATCCATTTAAAAAATAGTAAAATAGACTTACAAAAATGTAAAACTTTGCTCTGCAAAAGACAGTTAAAAGAATGAAAAGACAAACTACAGAGGGGAGAAAATATTTGCCAATCTCATATCCAACAAAAGACTTACATTCAGAATATATAAAGAATTCTCAAAATTCATTTGTAAAAAAGAAACAACCCAATTTAAAAATGGGCAAAAGAATTGAACAGACACTTCACCAAAGATACACATATGGCCAATAAGCACATTAAAAGATGTTCTACATTATTAGCCATTGGGGAAATGCAAATTAAAACCACAAAGAGATACCACCATTTGCCTATCAGAATGGCTAAAAAAAGAGAAAGAAACAAAAAGCCAAAACAAACCCCAAAATAGCTAATAATACCAAGCGCTGGAGAAGATGCAAAGCACCTGGAATACATTGTTGGTGGGAAAGCAAAATGGTACAGCCACTCTTGAAAACAGTTTGATAGTTTTATATAAAGTTAAGAACATTTATTTACACATGACCTAGAATTCTCATTTCTGGGTATTTACCCTAGAAATAAATACTTATATTCACTCAAAAACCTATACCAGAATGTTTATGTCAGGTCTACTCAAAACAGCAAAAAAAGAATAAAGAAAAAAAAGGAACAACTCAAATATACTTTGGCAATTGAATAGATAAACTGCAACGGATCATATTTCATAATATGGATGGAATACTATTCAGCACAAAAAGAAGCAATCTACTGATAAGCACAACAATATACATGAATCTCAAAAACTATGCAGAGTGAAAAAAAAGCCAGACACAAAACAGTACATACTGCATAATTCCATTTATTTGCAATTCTAGAAAAAAGCAAAACTAAATTATAATGACAGAGTGCAGATCAGTAGTTGCGTGAGGATTGACTACAAAAGGGCAAGAAGGAGCTCTTTGGAATGATGGAAATATTCTATATCTTGATCATGGTGGTGGTTGCATGGGTATATACATTTATCAAAACTCAAAGTTGAAATGTTCACATCATATGCCCTAGCTGGCTCACTTTTAGGTATAGAACAATATCAAACTGTTGGTAGAAACTCATTATTAGTGAATCATTAAATCAATCTAGTATGTCTCCTCAGAGAGATATTTACCCTGAAACTAATGATATTTAAGCTTCAGGCTCCCTCACTTGCAAAGCTTCTTCCAAGGTCTGGTTACTAATTTTGTATTCTTTTTCTAAAGGGGGCCCCCAAATTGTATAAATTTTAGGCCTTGAAAAACTTACATTGGCTTTTGGATGGCCAGATTTTTTTTTTTTAACGAAATGGAATAGAAAATAATGAGAATGTTTTATGAAATGTTTGTTTCAGTTTATATAATGGTCACGTCATAAGAATTTGTCTCTTACCAAGGTTTGTGTTTGAGAGAGAGGAAAAAAAAAAAAAGAAAGTTGGAAATTCAGTGCTGTGTGTACACATTCAGTGCAACACTGTTTAGAAGAGTAAATATTTGGAAGTAACCTAAATGTCCATCAATATGTGAATAATACACTGTGGTATATGTATGTTGTGGAATTCTATATGGTTAAAACGAAGGGACTAAAAGGTGTATGCCTCAGGTTAGACGACTCTCATAAACCCACTGTTAAGTAAAAAACAACAACAAACAACAAAAAAACCACGAGCTAAAGGTTACCTAAAGCACAATATTTAGATAAAGTTTAAAACCATGTGAGAAACAATAGTAAGTCTGGTAAATTTAATGTATTGTATATCGATATATGTCATTATACAGTAAAAGTATTAAAATATGCATGAAGCTAATAATAAACAAATTCAGGGTGGGATAGTGGTTACTTCTGGGGAGGAAGGAGAGAGGGAGGGAATGATATCACAGTATGCACAGGTTTTGTTTTATATGCAATTTTGTATTTTGTTAAAGAATGAATTTTTTTTTGAGACAGAAGGAGCACGCACGTGCGTGCGCACATGCAAGGGGAGGAGGGACCAAGAGAGAAGGGGACAGAGGATCTGAAGCAGGCTCTGCAGTGACTGTAGCAAGCCCAATATGGGTCTCAAATTCATGAACGATGAGACCATGACCTGAGGCGGCTGAGCCACCTAGAAGCCCCTAAAGAATGGATTTGAGACAAACCAGGAAAAGCGTTAAAATTTAATAAGGTTGGTTCCTAGATGTGTGGGATTTTTTTGTATTATTCTGAATTCTTTTCTGATTGTGTTATATGTTGTATGCATATTGTTGTAGGCCATTGGTAATGAGTATTATTTCATATTTGTGTAGTGTGGGCATTTACACACCTTACACCACTTAATCCTCACGCTGACCTGATGCAATAAGTAGGGCAGACACTATTATTCCCATTCTATAGTAAAGGAACCTCAAACTGCAGAACAATGTGTTAAAAATTGGATTGGGGGGGCGCCTGGGTGGCGCAGTCGGTTAAGCGTCCGGCTTCAGCTAGGTCACGATCTCGCGGTCCGTGAGTTCGAGCCCCGCGTCGGGCTCTGGGCTGATGGCTCAGAACCTGGAGCCTGTTTCCGATTCTGTGTCTCCCTCTCTCTCTGCCCCTCCCCCGTTCATGCTCTGTCTCTCTCTGTCTCAAAAATAAATAAAAACATGAAAAAATTTAAAAAAAATTGGATTGGGGACTCAGTTGTTTCTTATTTCCTCTAGATTTGCAATGGAAATATGCTAGAGAAGTTTCTTTCAAGTCCAGTCACTCCCTTCTACCCCAACCTCAGGAAGGCACTTGCTCAATGAGGGAATGAATTGTATTAACAATAGCTAAATGTTTGTTCAAAAAGCAGTCGTTCTAAATTACCAGAGGAGAACTCCCATTAATGACTTTGTGACGAGGGGGATCCATATTTACAAGTCAATTCTTCAGAAGAACAGGCCGGTTCTTTCCACCTGGCTGCCGCCCCATGGCTCACTCAGTGACCTTGGACAAATCACTTAACCTTTCACTACTTACACTTACACTACTTACACTGTAATATTCATGATTGCTCACTTGGGGCTCCTAACACTTTTTGAAAATTAGGCACCGATTGAAGGTCAATCATAATGCAACAATGTCAACTTTTCAATGCAAATTATTCTCTAAGTTCCCTATTCCTCAAAGACTATTTTCACTCTCCATTTTAAAGGAGATCGAGTTTATACTTTTTAATGATTAATAACTTAAGTCATTAATATATGAATACCTTTTGTTGTTAAAAAATTAAACAATAGCGTAACGAGACAATAAAAAGTGAGCAATTTCTGTTCTGTTGCCCATTCCCTCTTGTAGTGGCTCTTGGAGATTTTGAAAGCAAGCAGTTTGTTAACCTTAAGGTTTAGAAGCTTATCTCAACACTGATAATGCTTGATGAAAATCCTGTCGGTTCTAGGTATTGTGGTGTGGAAGAAGAGAAAAACGGCGCAGAGCGGCTCCAAATCCACGCAAATAAGAAAAGATAAAACAAGAACCCGTGCGTTCCAGAGCGCCAGGCTAGTTCCGACTTTGGCCATGAGTTGCAGCGGCTGTCGTGTACGGCTTGGGACTGGCCCTGGAGGCTTCTGGCAACGAACTTGAGCCCCCTCGCGGCCAAACTGCCCGCGGAAGCCACAGGTCCCTTTAAGGCGCCCTGCCGGTCGACAGGGAGCAGAGGGGGCGGGAGGAGGGTTCGCGAGCGCACGCCACGTGACTCGGCTGCCAAGTGCGCTCCCGAGTTTGACAGAAGTTTGAATCGGACTCGAGGGCTTTCTGCAGCCGGAGGGGCTGAGCCTCGGTCCCGGCCTCCGCGAGCGCGAGCTGCAGCGCCCCCGCGACCCGCCCCGCCAGCCTGGAGCCCGGGCCGCCGACGGCCGTCCGCGCTCCCGCACCGCTCGCTGCCCCCGCCTCCGGCCAGCAGTCGCCGGCCCGACCGCGGTGCCCACAGCCTCCCGGCCAGGGAGCCGAGCCCCCGCGCTGCGCCCCGGACCCGCTGCGCCAGCATGTCTTCGACGGAGGGCCCCAGTCGCGCAGCGGACAAGTCACCGCGCCAGCAGGTACTCCCCGCGCGCCCGAGGCTGTCTTACCACCCCTTCTCCACCTCAGGGTTGGGCCGGACCCTTATTCCGTCCCCTCTCCCGAGTGGGAGTGGGAGGAAAACCGGCGCTTTCCTGGGCCCCCCACCGCCCTGACCCCTCGTCGGCCCCGTGTCCGCAGGTGGACCGTCTGCTGGTGGGCATGCGCTGGAGGCGGCTGGAGGAGCCTCTGGGCTTCATCAAAGTTCTCCAGTGGGTGAGTCGATGCTCCAGCCGCGGGCTATTTCGGGAGCCTGGACTGTGACGCTGACCCGAAGCAATGTGGCCGGAGTGGGGGGCGGGGAGGTGCTGCGGCCGGCCCTGGCGGAAGGGTGGGGGGCGGCGACAGGTGGGCGGGGGAGGGGCGGCCGGGGTGCTTCTCCAGCACTTGATGGCAGGAGGGTGAGGAGCAAGGCATTTGGAGTCCGGGATTCGGTCCTTCTATGTGCAAGGCGCCCTTGCCCAGGGCGCTCACATTTCACCCGAGCGAGAGGACCCGGGTGTAACCTTTCCAGAACTCTGATCCTGCACATACCACTCTTCGGTGGCAGGAGGGGGGAGGGAGGACAAGGAGGAGAAGGAAATCCACGGAGGGCAGAGGAGGGAATGAGGCGGGCGAGGGAAACCGTCCGGCCTCCAAACCCACCAGGACCTGACTGATCCTGAAGGTTGACTCGGGAGACAGGGTCCTGTCTGGCTGGCGGTTGTCCTGCTGAGATCACTAAAGTAATCTGGGTTCCTGTAACTGAGTAAGAGAGTGAATGAATGAATGAATGAATGAATGAATGAATGAATGAAGCCTATGGCTCTAGGATTAAATAAAAGAAAAAATATCAAGACAATAAAAATCACACTATGGCCAAAATGTGGCTTGTAGAATAAGATAAAACATTGAGCTGGGAAGCTGGGGCTCTGGGTTTCAGATGTGGTCCTGCCTTTTCCAGCTATGTGACCTAGGGCAAGTCACTTCTTTGGACCTCAGTTTTCAACATTAGTTAAATGTTGATCACACCATCCCGAGGGTCCCCTTCTGCTCTAAATGGTTGGTATGCTAGAATATTGTCCTTCATTAGACTCACCCTGTGACCTTGAAGAAATCACTTGCCCATGGCCTCAGTTTCCTCTGTAACTGTCCAGGGCAAATACCATCTCCTTGCCTCACTGGTGCTTTGAGATATTGGTATGTTCTCTGTCCTTATAAGTGCCCAAGGCCTCCTGAGTATAATTTAGGAATGTGGACAGGTGCAGTCATTCTTTCAAATCATGAAAACTAGTTGGGAGCATTTAGTGCACTATAACTGAAGAGATTTAAGTTAGACAGTCCACACACCAAATGGTGTGTGAATAACTTAATTAATGTGCTTTCAGCACAGAATTCAGCTAGGGAATAAGTTACTGTTAATACTGAGGATGATTGAGTTCTAAAGGGCTTTTAACTCACTGGAGACAGGAGTTAGCACTGTGTCACTGAGTCCTGCCTGAATCATCGTTTGGATGAGAATCATCAGATCTGGAATTCAGGGGCAATAGTGCATTTGGGGTTATCTGTGGATATCTGAGACCTTGACTGGGGCTACAGGCCAGGCAAGGAGCTCCCAAGTGCAAACTCTGGGATCTGATGGGGACTTTCCACTCTCCCTACTGCCTCAAGAGCAGTTGGATGGACTGCTGACTGAGCTCTTTCACCTCCCCCACTTCCCTGTTCTGACCCACCACTTGAGTACCAGTGGTGGCCGTATAAGAATGTTATTAAGCCTCCATGTGACTGCCATCCAGAACTAGGGAACCATTATGAGGAGCAGAACCTGAAATATAAGAGTACAATTTTATCATTAAACTAGACAAATGGATCTAAGGGAAATTTGAGAAAGACTGTCAAGGGATGAGGGAAACAATGAGGTTATTAGACCATGGAATCATCCTTCATGGGGGGATTCTGTAAAGCTTCCCTCTTCAATCCTTCTATCCTTTTCTCAATGCCCTCCTTCTCCAATACCCACATTTCTGTAAAGGCTGCACAAAACAATGCCTAGGAAAATGATCCAGTCTCCTCCCAGGGTCAGCACTGATCCCTAAGAGTTAAGAACCGTTTGACTTTTATGATCCTCAGCTTCTTAGAGAGGGGTGATGCCTTTCTCTCATAATGCTAAATCCAGGGGCCCAGGGCTAGACTCTGAACTCAGCCTTCATTCGAAGGGCAGCATCAAAGGGAGACATGATTTGCTTTACTGCCATCCTAGCAGCCTGAATTCAGAGCGTGAGTTTCACTTGCCTGAGTCTCTGCAGGATGAGCTAATATAAAAGTACACAGGAACCAGCACCAGAAATGACAGTGAAAATGTCATTTGGGATTTTCACTCATTTCCTTATTGGAGGGGATCAAATGACCCTGACTGGAAAAGGAAAAAAACGAAAAAGAAAAAGAAAACACGGATCTTGCGTTTATCGTAATGATACTTGAAAACTTGTTGTCATTGTTATCAAAAAGCAATTTTGCTGGAATCTTAGTAAGAAGAAAGCAATGTTAGTCTTTTATTATTCAGGAGCTTGGCTTAGAGCTTGGCTTTTTTTTTTAATTCAGAAATTAATCTCACTTCAATTCCCAGTTCTGGAGTCTCACTAAGTCTACAGAAAGCTAGCAAAATAACACAGGTATAGACCAAGTATTAAAGAACTGGTTTCCTTTAAAAAAGGAAAAAGGCAGATTTTTAGGTCAATGGGCTTTGGTTTAAATGCAGCGCCCTCTGCTTTCTAGCCATAGAATCTGAGGTACCTAGGGTAAGTAACAAAATCTTTGTGGGCCTCGGTTTCTTATCTGTAAATGAGGGTAAGATCCATCTCATGGGTTCACTGGGAGGATTATAAGAGGTAATTTCTGTAAAGCATCCAAGCATTCAGCCCAGACAGTCCAGGAGATATTCAGCAAGTGTTGGTTCCCTTTCCTCCTGTTCCCAAACCTCCCCTGTCCCCAAATCTCCTCTTTATGCATACTCTCAGCTAGACTTGTCCTTTGGTTGGATTATTCAAATATCACTGCCAGATCCTCACTTTGAGGGTAAGGCACAAAGGAACCTCCTGGATTACTCTGTCAATGTTCCCATAATAAGTCATATCATTATTAACTGTACCCCTGATCAATAATTTGAGGTGCCAAAGCCACTTACTTGGCTCTGGGGTCTCTATAATGAAAATAAACTATTTCAGTTGGTGTGGGGAAATGAGAATGAATACTATTAGAGTCCATCAAACCAATAAGATGACTGTAGGGGTAAGATTGGAGGGGAGATCTTGTCTTGTGCTCTGCACTAACTAGGGATGGTAGTGTCCCCAAGGCTGACAAAGGATCATCACCATCAAGTAAGTCAGCACCTAACTGGCAAGGTTATTTTGACATCTTTCCCAAAGAGATACAGAGGCAGGAGGAGGAGGGTGTGGAGAGCAATATAGGGCCATCTCTGTCCCTAGCAACACAGGTCCAAGAGGAGGAAGGTGGAAGGTTGGCATCGGAACTTCAGAGATCCACCCCTTCCCTGTCTCAGGGACTCTCTCTCTCTGTCTCTGTCTCTCTCCTCTCTGTCTCTCTCTCTCTCCTTGGCTCCTGTTCTTTTTGAGCAGTTTGCTCAACTCAGAAACCCTTATGCTTGGTGACACGGATGGTTTCAGTTCTTTCCCGCTCTTCCCAGTGGTTCAGTCACCTGGTACATTTAAGGAAGAAAGCAAATCTGGTACAGAAAGGTGGAATGGGCTCGGGCAGGGTGTCTTTCTCTGCTCCTGCATGCCAGGTGCAGAGCTACTCCCTGCCTCCTTACAATCCTCCCTGAACATAGGAGAGATCCCCTTTTTTAGCCTCAATAATTTTATGATGCAGAATTTTATTTTATTTATTTGTTTGAGCATGACACTTTTTTTTTTTTTCTTTTTCCGGATGTACACTCTTAAAAGAAGGTACCGGGTCTTACTCATCTTTGTGTTTCCAGCACTTGGCACAATAACGCTTAATAACTGTTTGTTGATTAAGTAGAAAGAGCACTGGACAGGGAATCAAGAGATGTGAATTCTAAGGCTGGCCCTCACAATGGCTAAATGTGACCCTGGGAGAGTCACTTAATCTTTTGGGACTTTAGTTTCTACCTCTGTGAAATGAGACCATGGGGCTTGATAAGCTCTAAGATCTTTTTTGCTCTGCCGTCCTGTGAATCTATGAAGTTCCCCTCAGATTTTTCCCATTGTCCACTTACATAACAAACTTTATGCGATTTGTCATCTCGTGACTGTGTGATGTTCAGATTTAATTATATATTCTGGTTGATAAAGAGCTATGTAAGGTGTTTAGGGATTCCTGACTTTCAAAGAATCAGAACAGAAGAGGATGCAGCTAGTGCTATATTCATGGTATATTTCACTCTCTGAGAAATCAGAGAGCAGGATTCAGGATTTTCAGAACCTCAAGGTGATCATCCAGACATAGCAGAACTTTGGGCAGTGACGAAAAAGTTCTATTATCTGTGTTGTCCAATATGGTAACCTGCTAGTCACGTGTGGCTATTGAAATGTGGCACCTGAAATGTGGCTAAATGTGACTGCGTCACTGTGAATTTTTAATTGTTTTAAATTTTAATGAAGTTGAATGTAAATAGCCACACTTGGCTAGTGGCTACGTAGCATTGTGGATAGTGCAGCTCTAGAGTACAGGCTCCATGAAGACAGAGATTTTTCTCTTTTATTCACTACTAAATGATAGTGCCAGTACACAGTAGGTGCTCCATAAGTGTCATCTTTCTGTAGATGTTCAGGAGTGCCTGTCAAGGAAGTGCTAGTGAAGAGAAGGCTCCATAACTCACCATCCGTTGCCCCAAGTTAGGAATACCTATTTTCTTAGGGGACTTTATTGGGTAAAACTATGCTGCCCTTCTTAGAATGTGATGCTCTAAATTGTGTGTCCAGTTCTGAGCACCAGAAGCTACTTGCAAGAGGCTCATAGAGCTGACAAAAGTTAGAGAATTCCTATGAGGAAGAGCTAGAGAAGCATCATTGTTATGCCAGTGAGGAGGCTTGGAGTATATAAAGGGTAATGATGCAGAGGCTTTGGGCAAATTCTCTTCAGCTCTGTCAAGATAAGCAAACAGGGCTCTACGGCAGTCTCTGTAAATTAAGCCAGATGAGGAGGCTATTCAGGCATTGGAGAGAGTTATACTGTCTCCTTTCCTGGATGTTTTTTTTTTTTTACAATGGAGACAATTCTCAGTTGTCTGAACTAAACCTCCTGGAAACAGAGGTGCTCATTGTGACCTTTAGAGATGGGTCAATGGCTCCAGCATGGAGAAGATCTGCCAGGGCAGGCAATGCAAGGCGGGGCAGTGGCACCGGACACCGCCGAGGGGCAGAGCACAGCTGCCAGCAAGCCCGGCCAAGAGCATGCTGATAGTATTACCCCCATCCAGTGGGAGAAAGGCTTCTCGATTGCCTGCTCCAAACCCCTTGTTTAACAGACGGGAAAACGGAGACTCCGAGAACAGAGTTACTTATTAAAGGTCACCCAGCTCATCAGTGACAGGGCCAGGACTAGAATCCAGATTTCCAAACCCCTAATCCAGGTCTCTTTTCAAAACTCCATAACGCTATCAAGAGTTAGCAAAATCACGTGCACATAACTTTATTCTAAACTCTGGGTGCAAGCCTGGGATGTAGATGAGCTGTCTTCTAGGTGCTTAATGTCCAAGATATGGAGAAACATACAGAAAATGATCATTAACAGAATAAGCTCTGTGCTTAATAAGAATGATTACATCATATACAAGCCCGTATAAGGTAAGTGCACAGGAAACGGGGCCTGAACAGATGATGTGGGAGGATAAGTGATTCCAGTTTCTCACCTCCTTTTCTAACCAGTGTGTTTCCCCAGAAAGAAATTAGAAAATCATAGGTTGAGGAAATTTCATTTCACTCAAGACAGGAGGTTTAGTAAAATGTGATGAAAGGTGGAGAGGAAAACAATTCAAGTGACCTGAAATGCTTCTGGTTCTTAACACTGAGCAATGGCAGCATCAACAGATAACAAGGGGAAACACTGCAGGGGGAACAGTGGAGGCTGATAAGGCAAGTGGAAGGTACTTTGCTCTGGGCGTGGGCCAGGACTGTCAGCATGGACGCAGCCAGCATTGTTGCTGCAAGGAAAAGTACCTTTGGAGGAAGAGGAGCATAGCTCTTCCCCGCTTGGCCCCTCTGAAGGCTTGGTGGAAGGGGAAGTTGCCACTTCTCGCTATACCTCCAGTGAGGCTGGGAGCCCCTGGAAGTTAGCAACAAGGTAACCACAAGATTCAATGACAGCTTCAAAGGAGAAATGGAAAGAATCCCAAAGCATGCCTGATCTCATCACAGAGGAATCTATTTCTAGGGTGCCTCTCCCTTGTGGGGGGGGGGGTGGAATTCAAGTCCACCTTTATCCTAGAAGTTTCCAAAAGCCTAAATTGTGTTGCTTATCATCTTAAGGAGGCTACCTATATTCTCCACTGTCACATCCAATGGGGAGATGTGGAAACTGTCCATTTCTTCTTTCTCTCTATCTTCCCCCCAGACACCACTCAAAATCAACCTCATTCATTTGACTGTTTGGTCCAGGACTCAGATGCAGTGAACACAGCATCCTGAGGCTGGAAGACCAATGGAAGCCACGGGTCCCTACCCAGGAGGGAGTTGATTAAAGGAAATCCTGGTCCCCTCCACCGTATCTGCACCTGTTAAGAGTCAGAAGGTGGTTCTGATGAGATATACCTTCCGACTCTCAAAGGGGCTTCCCTCTCCCTCAGCTCTTTGCTATTTTCGCCTTCGGGTCCTGCGGCTCCTACAGCGGGGAGACAGGAGCAACAGTTCGCTGCAACAACGAAGCCAAGGATGTGAGCTCCATCATTGTTTTGTTCGGCTATCCCTTCAGGTGAGCAGGAATTGATTCTGACCCCACACAGCCTCTCTCGCTTATTTGGCAGGACCTGCTTGGTCTCTTCCTTCTCCAGAAACTTAAAGGCCTTTTGTTGAGTGCCACTCCAGGTTCAAATAGAACTACAGGACTTGGGTCCTTTCCACCCTTTAGGAATTTCAGACTAACCATAGAAAAATATCGGGGAACCTCAGATCGATCATTGTCATAATAATGTTCCAGTCCATAGATAACCAATAGCAGGTATAACATAGTTCCTACAGAAAAAAACCCATGCAATTGGGGATGGAGGCTTATAGGAGTCTCAGCTAGTTGGGCAGGTCCTTCTGACCTTCAGCAACCTCCTCCCTGCCTTGAAGGTTAGGGAACTTGTTAGTACTAAGATCCTAAAGAGTTGACATGGGGTGCTCACCTGGTACCACTAGAGTACAAGGATGTGCACCTTGACCAGGAGGCAGAAAAGAATACTCTTTCTGGGCTACTTGGGAGCTTAGGGAGGGGAGTCCCAACTGTTCAGAGGAGAACTGGGAATAGGACTTGTCTTTCCAGAAATTTTTAGTACCAATGATTAACTATCTCTTGTATATTGCAGGGTGTTTGTTTTTCTCTCCTTATTTTATCCCATATAGTCTCATTTGGGGGGCCTGACTGAGGCCTGGGAATGGGAAAGTCCAAACTAACCTGGCCACTGTGGGCCTGTGTGCCCCTTTCCCAGGGGCAAAATGTGGTAGTGACCTGAAGGGCCCTGGAGATCCTTGGAACTACACGGTCACCATATCTGGGCAAAGTAGACGAGTGTGGGGTAGTGGCTGAACGGGAGGTAGAGTTTGACCAGAATTCCAGGGAGATTCCTGTCTTGACTGCAGGGTTCCCTCCAGAAGCATTCCTCCCCACACACCCCCTTTCTTGGCTCTGTAGGAGTCCCAGGGTGAGAATGAGCACAGGACTACCCCTAGGGCAGGTACAGTCCTCTGCCCCCACAGGAAGAGGATTGCCCCGAGCTTAGGATGGCATCCCCTGCCACCTGCAGGTTGAACCGGGTCCAGTATGAGATGCCCCTCTGCGACGATGACTCCACCTCCAAGACTATGCACCTGATGGGGGATTTCTCTGCTCCCGCTGAGTTCTTTGTGACCCTGGGCATCTTTTCCTTCTTCTACACCATGGCTGCACTAGTTGTCTACCTGCGCTTCCACAACCTCTATGCAGAGAACAAGCGTTTCCCCCTGGTGGTGAGTAAGCAGAGGCCAGAAGTGGGGTGGAGAAACTGAGAGATGTGCTTTCTGAGACTGATGTCAGAGTGAGAGGGGAGGACACCCATATGTGGAAGCTCCTGAATCTCCCTGCCAGCTCTTCCTTGTTGATCCCTTCGGGTTCTGTGGTTCCCACAGCTCCGATGACTCTGCCTCTACCAACTTTCTGTCACTTGCTGTGCTCACAGGAGGCATAACAGCATCAAGAAGTGGGCTCTGGAGTTGGGCTGCCTGGGTTCAAATTCCAGGGCGGTCCCTTACTGGCTCTGTGCTCTTGGACAAGCCATTTATCCTCTATAAACCTCAGTTTCCTCAATATAAAATGGGGATAAAATAATACCCATCTCGGTGGCGCTTGGGTGGCTCATGGGGTGTTAAGTGTCCCACTTCGGCTCAGGTCATGAGGTCACAGTTTGTGGGTTCCAGCCCTGGGTCAGCCTCTGTGCTGATGACTCTGAACCTGGAGCCTGCTTCAGATACTGTGTTTCCCTCTCTCTCTGCCCCTTCCCCACTTGTGTTCTGTCTTTCTTTCTTTCTCTCTCTCTCTCTCTCTCTCTCTCTCTCTCAAAAAAAAAAAAAAGAAACATAAAAAAAATAATACCTATTTCATAGTGTTTGGGGGAGATGAAGTGAAAATGCATGTAAAATATCTGGTATATAGTTAGCTTCAGTAAGTGTTGGCTATCATTAATATTATTCCCCCTTTACTGTCTCCCTATCCCAGGCATGCAAGGTGGAAGGGGTGCTTCAGGGGACCCCATTTGTCTCTTGCAGTCTGCTCTCACTCTGACACCAGTTGTAGCTGAACAATGGTGACCAGAGGAAAAGCTTGAAGGGGAGAGTGGGGAGTTTAGGCCACTTGGATGTGGGGGTAACATTGACCAGCAGGTGCCTTGATACATTGTTGCCTGACCTCAGTTCTGAGGGCATGGGGAGGGGTGGCCCTGGGTAGCAGGTTCCTTTGGTGGCATTGAACAGATTCCTTAAGATGATCTGGGCTCGGGGCGCCTGGGTGGCACAGTCGGTTAAGCGTCCGACTTCAGCCAGGTCACGATCTCGCGGTCCGTGAGTTCGAGCCCCACGTCGGGCTCTGGGCTGATGGCTCTGAGCCTGGAGCCTGTTTCTGATTCTGTGTCTCCCTCTCTCTCTGCCCCTCCCCCGTTCATGCTCTGTCTCTCTCTGTCCCAAAAATAAATAAACGTTGAAAAAAAAAAAAAAGATGATCTGGGCTCTCAGAGGTTCTAAGTATTGGGTAGGATAGGAAGAGGTGGCTGTCCTGGGACCCCAGGATCCCAATGCATTCTGGCAAGAGGAAAAGAAGTAATCACGGGGGTCTTTCTGAGTGTATTTCTTGTCCCTCTGCTCCTTTCAGGACTTCTGCGTGACTGTCTCCTTCACCTTCTTCTGGCTGGTAGCTGCAGCGGCCTGGGGCAAGGGCTTGACAGACATCAAGGGGGCCACACGGCCATCCAGCCTGACCGCAGCCATGTCTGTGTGCCATGGAGAGGAAGCAGTGTGCAGCGCTGGGGCCACACCCTCCATGGGACTGGCCAACATCTCTGTGGTGAGACCTGTGGCCACTGAAGGGGCAGGGGAGGCAGTGCTATCCCAGATGCCCAGGCCTGTCCCGGCTAGCAGGTTCCGGGACAAAAAGATAGGGTGTCTCTCCAGCTGGCATCCCTTACAACTGGAGCCGGTGACCCTAGCACCTAAGGATGGCTGCTGGTCCCTGGCTGACCCTGAGAAGACATTTTGGTTTGGGGGGAACCCAAGAGCCATTTAGCCTCCTGTTCTTTCCTCCTTCTGTACTCTGTCTTCCCATTTCCCTTCTCCCCGCATCCAGGCATGCCCTTTGTGACTGCTTCCCACTCCTCCTTTACAATATGTGTTTGTGTGTGTATGTGTGCACATGCGAGCATATGAAGGAGAGCACAGGCTGTGGCTGGGTTCATGGCTGGGAGCAGACCCAGAGTGAGTGAGAAGGGGTTCACTGTCACTTAGGCCTCTAGACTGGAAAGGGGTTTGGGGCAGGTGTGAGTCCGGCAGGTATGCACATGTTTGGCCATCCCAGTTGTTAGAATGGGGAAATCTTTCCATATCAGTTGGTAGATAGCTGAGGCCTGAAGCTTTTCAAATGCCCCGTCACCTTAGCCCTGCCCTGAAAATGGCCTGGAACTCTTCAAGGCCCAGCAACTAAAGGGTTTAATCGCTGGCACACCAGGGAGCCTTCTAGAACTTGCTGGAACCCTTCTGATCAGTTTTAGCCCCCAACATTTTATTGTAAAAATTTTCACACATCAAAGTTGAAAGAATTTTACAATGAACACCCACACACTCATCGCCTAAACTGCACCATTAACATTTTACTAGACTTGCTTTATCACACATCTACCCGCCTCCCTTCATCCATCAAACCATCTGATTTTTAATGCATTTCGACGCTAATTGCTTTGATATCAGTTCACCTCCCCCACCCCAATACTTCCTGCTGATAGGTTTTTAAGTATTTTTGAATAAATAGTTTAATATAGCCTGGGCTGGGTCCCTGGTCTTAAGAAAGGAGCACCTTGGACAGCTCTGGTCACACCCACCCTTGAAAAAGGCACTCCTAACAGTGCTTTGGAAAGCACCACCAGAGCCCCTGCTCCTTGCTCTGCTTTGCATGATGCTTCACTCCAGGGGCCAGACTCTCCTAGCAACCAAGCTACAACCTGGGTGCATGTTGTGGACAGTTAGGGACTTTTGCCAGAGATCCCCTTAGTGGGTATCAGCATTGAACCCTGCCTGTATCTCCAGTTCTCTGTGTTTTAGTCTTCTGAGCCCCCTGTGCCTCTTCCTTCACCCCTCATAGGAACTCCTCCTCCCTGTTCCCACAGTTCCCCCCTTACTATTCTCACAAACTTCCCTGATGTCTTTGCAGCTCTTCGGCTTTATCAACTTCTTCCTGTGGGCCGGGAACTGTTGGTTTGTGTTCAAGGAGACCCCGTGGCATGGGCAGGGCCAGGACCAGGACCAGGGCCAGGGCCCCAGCCAGGAGAGCGCAGCTGAGCAGGGAGCGGTGGAGAAGCAGTAAGCAGCTCCCACCTGGCTACTCCTGAACAGGACAGCACCTCTTCAACCACCTCCAGCTTCCAGGACCTCCCTCTTCCTCCTTCTCCAACTCCCCTCCTCCATCATTCTGGGCTTTGAGCTTTGAGACGTCGTCGATGGATGGGCAGGCATCAGCTGTCAGAAACCCCAGCAGCCCTACCAGTGGCTTCCTATCTCTCCTCTTGCTGGAGCCTCGGATGGCAGGAGCTCAGTGCTTCTTGTCTACGGCCTGGACCCCAACATTTTGCTTGGGGTCTTCCTCGTACACTTACAGCCTCCCATTGCAGGAGAGGGTTGGGGGCAGGAGACTGGTTCCTAGCAGCCACTTCTATCAACCTGTCAGCTTCAATAAAAGTGGGGGGAGGGGAAATTGGCTGGCAGCCTTCTTCCTGGTCCCTTGCATGAAGGGCCCACCAGTGGTTTAGTGACCCCTCTTCAATGGTTGTTATCTAAGCCTTGTGTCTGCCCTGATCTCCAGTCAGCCTGAGCCCGGTATGCTTCTCACTTTTTCCTCTGGCATCTGCTTGCCCACAGAGCCTACCATGTGGGAACCCAGGAGGCCAACTAGTCTAGAAGACAGCCCTGTAGGGGCTCCTGATGAGGCCCAGACTCAATGGGGAGCAGATATATTGCAACTGGGTTGCAACTTCAAGAAACTGAAGCCAGGAAACTTGCTGGGGAAGCAGTTTCTTCTATTCCCTTAGCCCTCCCACCCCTCCAGGCTGGTGCACCTTCCACCAATAGTAAACTCGTACTTGCCTTAGAAACCCCTGACCTTCTTCCCTGTCCTCCTTCTTGGGCTTAGTCTCACACAGGGGACACTAGATGAGGGGTCTAGGAGCAACTCCCTTTTAGCCCTCTCTGCCTCCAACCTCTCTGTCCATCTCCCTTCCCCAATCTCTTGGGTCTGAGGCATTCAAGATCCTTTTCCATGTCTGTCCAGGCTTTCCTTTCATTCCTATGGGGCCATATAGGGGCTTTGGAAGGGCCCAGAGGACCACCATGAGGCTAAGTTGCCCCAGAGCCCCAGGACATGGATGGATGGGCCTATTTCTTCCTCATTCTCTGCTCATTTCCCCCCAAACCCCCAACTCCTTCTGTGGCCCCTCTTTCATACTCCCCTATCTCACCTTTACAAAAGGACACACCCTCTCGGTTTGCCCTCTGTTCCTCCCCTGCTTCCTCATTTCTCCCAGGCTCTATCCCTCCCCACCCAAACCCCCAGTCCAGGGCAGGCCAATGCTATTGGTGCTTCTTCACTTCGGGACCCAGTTCCATATTTGTCTTTGATATGTCTCCTCTTTCTGACACCTCCTTCAGTCCCTCTCTGGACCCCAGGGCCTAAGAGTCAATGCTGACTGGGAAAGGGCCATCCATCTCCTACCCAGCTCGAAGCACTTCAGTCTGCCCTGGCCATAGGGCTGCTCAGGGAAGGATGAAGAAGGAAGAATCCAGCCATTTTCTGATCCAGTGCCAATTAGCCCACTTATCATCCCAAAGGTGAATGTGCCCTGTGCCAATTTCTCCTCAGGACTGAGTCATCCCCTCCCACCTTCTCACCTCCCTAAACACCATCCCCAGTAATGTGCACTTTCCTGGGGTACCCAGAAGACAGGACCTTTGATTTGGGGCCCGTCATTTCTTTGGGTCAGAGTTTCCCCACTTGACAGGGGGAGTGTGAGATTTACATCCTCAAATGCTCCAGAATCCTTCAGTGAAATAATTAGGTTTTTTGTTTTATTTTTCTTTTTAGATTTTGGGGGAGGGATTTGAGGAGAGAGGAGAGGAGATGGGGATGAGAGTGTTTCTAAGTCTGAACCTCTCTCTGTCCTGAGCTGTCCCCATGGTTACTCAAGGAAAAGGGGGGAACAGTTTTGCCTGCAGCTCCAGAGACACAGAGAACAAAGAGGTGACCATTTTTCTCTAAACTGGCCCCTGTGAGGGTCTGTGAGCAGCTTCTACTGGAACTTTGTTTGGATTCTGTGTATGTATTTATAATTTATTTGAAATGTGATGGATAAAGTGTTCTCATTTGGGGGCTGAAGTTAGCAACTGGCCCTTGAGCTAGGGGAAGGGGGGTGGGGTGGATATTCACTCCTGCCAAGGACTCCTAGCCCAGAACTCTCCCTAGAGCAGAGAAGGCTCTTTCTCTTCCTCAAGAGCCTAGCTTGTTCTCATCCAGAAGGGCCTTGATTTAGTCTATGGCCTCTCCATGACCGCCCTAAGAGGAAAGGCTACTTCACCTCATAACTTCCAGCCAAGTGCTGAGGGCAGAGCTGTCCTCATAGGACTCACATCCCCTCTAATCAGGGCTGGCACTACTGCTTTGCCTAGTAGGGCCTAAGGTAGGAGACCGTGTCTGGTTTCTTCAGACTGCAGGAGGCTAACAGGCAGGGCATTTGCCCTTTGCCCTCCTAAATTCTGACTCTGCCAGGGTACCCACCAAGGACTTTTTCTGAACTTGAGTTCTCCCCACTATCATGGTCATAGGTCTCCTACTTCCAGGATTGAAGATCGGGGTGGGGGGAGAATGTTGCATGTTGTTTTCTGGTGCTTGTTATTACACATTTGAATAAACAGTGCTTCAAAGCATTTGCCATGAAGGAGCCAAGCCTAGAACCCTTCCAGAGATTTTTTCCCCCCCTCTTCTCCCATTACTTTAAGTTATCGGACAGATATAAGTATTTCCACCAAAACATCATTCCACTCCTTTCCACGCTGCACTCCAAGCAATAGAATCTGCATTTTCTCTTTTGGTGGCACCAATTTGTCCAAAGTAACTGAGGCTCATTAGCAGATTTACAGTAAACTCAAAAGGCAAGAGATAGTGGCTTCCACAGTACTGTTTCCATTTGCTCTGTGACCCAGACAAGCTTCCTGTCAGGAGGTGAAGGCCATATGCCTTGCCCTCTTAACTATAAAGGTTCTTTCTGAACAAACTTGCACCTCTATCCCCCTTCTGACATGCTACCTTGCATTCCCTATATCTTGGACACAATATTGCATTCAATTTCACCAAGTTCCTGGACCCCCTAGGGATCATCTGTCGTTCTCAGGTTAAGGATCTCTGCTCTCAGAGATTATCTTTGCGGTACTTAAACCTTCCCTGGGTGAAAATGAGAAGAAAGTCTGAGGTCTTGAGGTCACAGACCTTGACTTATTTGCCTCCAATTTGGTTTCCCTTTAGCTTAAGAAATTAATATGGGGTGAGGTGTGAGGAGTTGAAGAGGGAAAAGAGAACTAGTATCTCTTTTCTGGTGTGATGCGGCGGGGTAGGCTTTTGTCTCTTGATTGTGTGAGGGTGGGAAGAAATGTTATCAGCTGAGAAGAAGAAAGAGGATGATTAAGGTATTTTCCAGGCCATAGCAAGGAAAATGACAGATCTGATGAGAAATCTCCCTATGCTGAGGCTCTGGTAGCAGCCCTTCCAGCAGAGAAAATATTCATTAGAAAAAGAAGCCAAAGTGATGGATGGAGTCGGGGTCCAGCCAGGGTTTGGGAAGAGGCGGCACAGGGTATCGATCGCAGTTCTCAGGAGGAGAGAAGGATCAGCAGAGATGCCGCAAACACCAGCAGCCTCGGGGCCACCCCAGTTCCGGGGCTGGCTCTGGCTCGGAGATAGCCTTCTGTCATCCTGACAGGTGATCTTGATCAGCTCATCTAGGTCCTTCCAAACCCAGACAACGCCACTCCAACCCTCTGCCCTGCATCAGGGCAGCGTGGGTTTCCCACAGATGAAGCACAACACGGTAGACGAGGACTCTCCCCCCCCCCCAACCCTTGTGTCCTTCAGCGCATCCTACAGACTCCCTCCCCTTGCCCTTCTGATTCACAGCGCCCACCTCCCTGCACCTACCCTATTCGATCTACTGGGGAGCGAAGTCGCTTCTTGACCGCCAGCCCGGGAAGGGGCGCCAGCCAGCTGGCGGAGACACGGCTTAGAGGGGCGTCTTGGGCAGAGAGAGGTTTGGGGCTAAGGTGTGTATGCAGTGAGCTTGGAAGAGTGGGCTGGTAGCACAAAGAATGTATGCACAAGGGTTAGGAGAGGAGGTCCTGGGGCTTTGGTCTCTTTGCCCCCCGCATTTGTGCATTTTGCAGGGGCTTTTGCAGCAAGCACGGTAGGCAACAGCACGCCCTCCAAGACTACATTTCCCAGAAGGCTACGCGGGAGGGAGAGTGAGGGGCAGGCAACCTGTGCTGCGCTTGCGCAAAGAGTGAGCTGGAAAGGTGGGAGGGAGAGGGGAGGCGTGCCCGCGGCGGGGCTTGGGGGGAGGGGGCCCGCGCGGCGGTGGCGCCGGGGCGGGCGCGCGTCCGCGGCGGTGATGGCGGTGCGTGAACGCGCGGCGGCAGCAATGGCCGCTCTGGAGCGGCGGGTGCCGAGTCTCGATGACTTCGCGGGACAGAGCTGGAGCTCGTGGGTGGAACGGGCCGACCTGCCCGCGGCCGACGGTGAGTGAAGCTCCCCTAGAGTCCGGGGACCCCATCACTGTCTCCCCTCCCCCTCTCCGGGCCCCCGCCAGCAGAGGGGAGCCGCCGACGGGAGCCGCCGTCCGGCTCCCCGGCCCCCCAAACAAAGGACCCGCCGGGTCCTAGTGCCCGCCTGCTCCGTCACCTTCGCGCCTCCGGGTCCTAGCGCCGGCTCACAGCCCGCAGCCCACCCTGCCCACCTCTGCTTCTGCCGGTGCCCAGTACCTGCCCCCACATCTGCTTGCCTTTATCTTTCTCTTCGCCTGCTGTCCTCTAGCTTCCGCCCCTCCTGCACCTGCCTAGGGCTTTCCCCGTCCGCAACAGTCCTCTCCACGTGTTTCCCACGCACCCCACTTCTGTGCCCCCCTCCCAACCCCCCTTGTTCTTTCGCCTTCTGCCCCACACCTCCTGCTCCTCCTCGGCGTTTGCCTGCCGGTTACAGTGCTACTGGACCACCCCCCCCCCGCCCCCTCCGCATTAGTTCGTCGGTCCATCCATCAATCCATCCTCCCTTCCTCCCTCCTTTCGTCCATCCATCCCTCTCTGCCTGCAACCCTCAGTCCTTTCCCGGGCCTCTTGCCCTCCCTCTTGGCTCTCTCCCCTGACCCCCACCTTCTCTAGGCCCCTGAGTGCCTTTAGTAAGGGGGCTGACAGCCCCTTCTGCTGATCTTTGTCTCCTGGGCCCCAAGGGGCACCTGGCCTCGTGGCCTTTGGGGTGACAGCAGGCATCACAGCCCTGAAGAAGTTTGCAAGTGAGAAGAGGTGGAGGAGGAGACCGCATGGAGCGGTCTCTGATGACACTTGTTCTCCTCTTGAGACATCCGACTCCCAGCTCAGTTCTGCCCATCACTGCATTTAAACGGACTTAAGAGTGGGAGCTGCCCCTTGTCTCTTGCATGTCTAACCCACTACCCCTCATATCTGGAGATTATGTAAGACTGTCAGCGATCTTCTCATCCTAGAAAGGGGCAAATCTATTAGTAGGCGTTAGATGCACATCTAAGTGGAAGCCCAGGCTACCCCAGGACTGCCCCATGCTGGGTGGGCAAGGATGGGGCCATTGTCAGGGTCTGGGTGCTTTGAGAACCGGAAATGGAATCAGACGGGTTTGGTGACTCAGAATTGATTTTTTTTTCCAAGGGACAGGGAGGGGGCGTAGAGGAGGGGAGGGGAGAGGAGTGAGGTAGGGGGATGGGGGAAAGAGCTGCTTTGCACAGCTAAGATGTTTTTGTCATCAACCCAGAAACTGAGGTACAAGGGCAACCCTTGCCCAAAGCCCTCCTAAAGAGGGGAGGGGCTTGCATAGCTGACCAAGGGGACTTTGAAGATGCCATAGGACCCCCAATACAGCAGTTTCTGTGCTCTGTGACCATCCTGTCAACGCAGGACCTGAGAAGCTGGGTGTAACTTTGTCAGTGCCATGGTAACCCAAGTGGAACAAAATTGCATTCATGGGGATGGAGTCCTAGGAGAGTATATGTTTGGTATGGCACAGAGTAGCAGAAAGGACCCATCTAAGAAATCTCAAGAAGGGTATAGTAAAATATGCTAAGGATTGTTTCTCATTTAAATGGGGAAGCAAGCCCAGAAGGAGATCATATTTACCCACAATCACTCAGCTAGTCAGCAGTGGAACCCTGACTTGCACCTTGGAGTGAAGGGTCCATAGGAAAGGTGCCAGGATCCCTTCTAATGGAATTAGCTCATTGCAGAGGTAGCAGGTAAAGGAAGAATGGGCGCTTGAAAATGACCCACTGAAAGCTTCTCCAAGTGGTCCTGAGCACCAGGAGCTTGTTAGGGAGTGTGGGCTTCCTACTGCTTGGCTGCCAGTGCTGGTTGGGTAGGAGTTGGGGCTTCTGGGGTAGGGGTGGGCCTTCTGAGCTGTGTTTCTCCTCCAGGGGCTGAGTTGGAGGAGAGTAACAAAAACACAAAGAAGTTGGATGCCATGACCCTCATTAAAGAAGGTGGGAGTTGACACACATTAGGGCTGGGACCTGGGGCAGATGGGGGGCTGTGGGGGTGGGGGTGGGGAGGGTATCTTCTGAGTGGGGGTAGGAGTGCTCTCTGATCTTACAGGGAAACCCTGGGATCCCCAGCCCCAGTGATAAGGACTTCTGTCATTGCAGACATGTCCATCTTCGGGCACTGCCCTGCCCATGACGACTTCTATTTGGTTGTGTGTAACCACTGCAGCCAAGTGGTGAAGCCTCAAGCTTTCCAGAAGCACTGCGGTGAGGGGCGCCCTAGGGAGGAGATAGAGGGAACAGGGGAAGGTGGAGCGCGGAACTCTGAGGACAGGGTCAGTTGGGAGGTCACGTGGGTAATAGGGGAAGGCGCTGGGGATCAGAAGGTCCTGGGGGCGGTTTCAGAGGATTGTGGCAGGTCAGAGTGATTGTTTGAGCAAAATTCTAGCATCTGGTGGAATTAGAGGAAGAGCTAAAAGGTTCAAGAAACTGGATCCTAGAATTTTTGAGTCTTGAAGGCTCAGATTCAGGTGGGAAGACGGCAAATTTAAAATCTAGTCTTGGGAAAGTCCAGAGTTTGTATTGTGAGTCTATGAGCAGGGCTAGGAGGTTGGGGAAGGAGGCAGTTGATATCACTCACCTCGATTACTCTCTCCACCTCCTGGTGACAGAAAGAAGACATGGGCCCCTCAGCAAGCTTTACGCCCGGGCCCCACCCCCACCTCCAGCCCCTGCCAGCTCTCAGAAATGCCATGTAGTGAATGGGCAGGGCCCAGCTTGTAGGGCCCCAGGTTCCACCAAAACCTCCAGGGAGAAGGGCCAGGGGTCCCGGAGCCGTGGCCACCAGCCTCCTGATAAGACACAGAAGGACAACCTCTGGTAAGGAGAGGCTGGAAACTCCCTGAGACCAGCCTTGACCCTGACCCTAGCCCAGGGAGGGATTAACACAAATGCAGGCAGCTGTGGGGCCATGGGCACTGCTCACAGCAGGAGGCAGCCAGCTCTCTCTGCCGCTCCCTTCCATATGTTCCAAGGCATATGGGGTCCCCTTTTCCCATGTTCTGCACCCCTGCTGGAGCCCACCCAAATTCCAGGGCTGGGAAGGAGATGGCTCTGGGCTAGAGTCCAGGGCCCAGGCCCAGCCCCCCTGCCCCCCAGCCCACACCCTCTCTCCATATGTAGCCTTTTCGTGCCTGTGGTGAATCTGGAGAAGATGTCCAGTCTCCCGAAGCCCGATGGACACGGAATCAGGGTGGCCCCGCCCTCTGCTTTCCTCAGCCAGCCTGGTGGCCTCACCAAGGACTCCCCTGGAAAAACCCCCATGGCAACCCCTTCTAAAGAACCTCCTGGGAGAGAGAGCATTGAGATGACCCCCAGCGAGGGCCCCAGTCACCGGGCTGAAGGCAGCCCCCCTGAAAAGGAGCCTGGTGGGGCCAGACTGCCCCCCAAAACCCACCGGAAGATGGCTCGTAAGTAGTCATGATCTTGGGGGTCGGGAAGGTAGAGTGGGAACCCTTTTGGACTACTTTGTCCTTGGACCTGATGGAAAGGGGTCAGGAACGAGTGGGCCCGGCCATCACTGGTTGCAGGGTACGGGAGCCCATGGTCATCCCTTGATGTGGACACGTGCTTAAACTCCTTGCTTTCTAGGAAGGCTCTCTCCAGCCCAGGTTTCCTGATCAAGGCTAAGGGAGCTTATGCCCAAGCAGGGCATCACCCTGGGCTGTTGACCTTTAGCTCTTTTCTCACCTAGATCCAGGGCACCCGATTGCTCCCACAGCTGGTTTCTCTGGCATCCCACATACCTGTGGCTGCTTTTGTTTCTTGATATGTGTTGCCCTGTTTTGGACTTGGCATTGCTAAAAGGAGGGCCTGGGCTGGGCATGGGGATGGGGATAGTTCTTTTGCCCAGCAGGGAGCTGCTGGTGCTGGGAGGCGTTTCTCTGGGAGGCCGCAGCCCTGGACTTGACCGCCAGAGGCTCTTGTGTCTCAGGCCCAGCTCTCCCTAGGCCTTTCCATGGGAAATGGCCATGGGGTTCACAGGAACTGTTTTCCCCACAGGGAAGGAGTGCGACCTCAACAGGCAGTGTGGTGTAATAAACCCAGAGACCAAAAAGATCTGTACCCGCCTGCTAACCTGCAAGGTAATCCCAGTCCCACCGCACCGTGAGGGACAGCACACACACAGGTCCTGGGCAAGGGGAGAAACCACAGCGTTAGCCAAGATCCAGCTCAGGGGGTGGGAGTAAAGCCCCAGTGAAGCAAGGGGAGAGGAGGCTGTTCTCAGTGGGCCCGCGGTGGAACAGTAGGTAGGGGTGGCTTCCAGATTGCCCCACTCCAATGGAAGGTTCTGGTCCTTTGGGGGAGTGAAACAAAGACACACAAATACACCCACAAACATACTCACAGCCCCCTTCTCCACTTGCCCAGGCTAGAGCACACTGCCGCCTCTTACTCCTGCTCAGCTCACACCCCCTCCCCACCCTTCACCCTATTCTAGATCCACTCAGTGCACCAGCGCCGGGAGGTCCAGGGCCGAGCCAAGGACTTTGATGTGCTAGTGGCAGAACTGAAGGCCAACTCTCGCAAAGGGGAGTCTCCCAAGGAGAAGAGCCCAGGGCGCAAGGAGCCCACTCTTGAGCGCCCCTCCCAGGAGCCCCCCTCTTCAGTCCAGGTTGTGGCAGCGGCCGCCCCCAGCAGCACCTTCTCTGCTCGCGCCAAGCAGACCTACCCATACTGTGCACTGCCCAGGTAAGTCCAGGATCCAGTCCCCCATCTGGGGACACTTGGTCTGAAACCATCAGGGACCCCGGGAGATCGACCCAGGGAGTCTCACTCTGCCCTGAGTTGGGGGGATACCTGGGGGCCCCCAGCAGTGGTGTGGAAGTAGGGGACTACCTGCTTCTAACCAAGCATACTGTAGTACCTCAGGCTCTGTGTAGCTTGCCAGTTAACAGTACCTGGGATAAAAACATTTTCCCAGCTGCTTCTGACAGGCCAAAACTTGTAACTGGGGAACCGAAAGGGTCAGGGTCCTGGGTGAGGCAGTCCTACTGTATTCATTCACTGGCCCCTTCGTGTGCAGAGGCTGCGCTGGAGCCCTGGGAGAGCCTGCCTTGCCGGAAGGAGACACATGCATCTCTGCCTGTAACACAGGGGGCAGACGTGAAACAGGCTCAGCTCACAGGCTCATGCAAGAAGGGGGTTGAGAGAATTGACTGGGCTGACCAGAGCTGGGTGCAGTTAAGCTCAGAAGATTTTCTGGAGAAGGCAAATCTGGAGCAGATTCCCCACCCCACCCCCCACCCCCCAGGAGGCAGGGCCTGGGAAGTGAAGGGGCTGGGGAGAGGATCCCTTGGGAGCTGTGGCCCCTGACCTTTCCGGCTCTTACAATGTGAGCTCTGTTGTTCCCTCCCTTCCTGTCCTCCTTCCTCTTTGTCTGATTGCCCAGCAGGGTGTCTGCCCTGGCGGTTCAGGGACACCACCACCCCGACCCACTCCTGTCTCAGTCTCATCGCCCTCACATCCCCTTTGGCCCTTCCAGGTCCCGGGCCTCCTCTGAGAGTGAGTTGGATGATGAAGGCCCCTGTGGTGGTGATGGGGACCCAGGCCTGTTCCCCTTTCCCCTGCCCCGGGGTGGGGCCCAGGCCTCCAGCGAGGAGAGTGAGGAGGAGGGGACATCTGACGACCTCCACCTCCCCCCTGACTGCCATTATGCAACCCGGCCCCCGCGGCCACAGGCGGTAAGGACCTGGGGCAGGGACCTGGGGTGGGGGGTGGCCCAGCCCTCCTGGCCCACAGTGCGGGGAGGAGGTCAGATCCTTTGTACAGGAGCCCTCCCTGCATCCCAGGCCCCGCTAACCACGGACCTTCCTTCTGCCTCTAGTTCTGCACGTTTGGGAGCCGGCTGGTGAGTCCAGGATGCTACGTGTTTAGCCGCCGGCTGGACCGGTTCTGCTCAGCACTGAGCTCCATGCTGGAGCGGCACCTCAGCTCACACATGTGGAAGTGAGTCTCTCAGGCCCAGAACTTCCCTCCCTAGACCTCAAGCCCCAGACATACGTGAGCTTCAGAAGCCCTAATTCTTCTCACATACCTATGGATGTGGTTCGGCGTTTGTCGGGAAGACCCCAGATAGAACGAACAGGAGGCGGGAAAACTTGGCAGCCTGAAGCTGGGCTAAGGCAGGGCATGGGTGGGCGGTCTGGGAGGGAATCCCGACTCTTAGCCATCACTTCCAGTACCTCTTGGGTGACTAGGGATAGGGGATGTCCAAACTGAAATTTGAAACGAGGTTCTTAATGGGTGTGTATACTAGTGCATTCCTGCTTATCCCTGTGCTGTCTTCCTAACCCTCAGTTCCAGTGTCTCCCAGCAGATGGCAGCAAGGCCGGGGCTCTGTGGGCCATCTCTAGGTGGGGCGGAGAGACTGGTGTATGTCGGAAGGGAGGGCCTCTTGTTTGCTTGGCATCTCAGTGGAGCTCTCTCTCTGCTGCAGGAAGATCCCACCGGCGGCTGAGCCTCCATCCCACCTTGTCAGCTCCGCACTCGCTGCTCCCCTGAGCCCATCCTCTACTGGCAGCTGCCCCCGCCTTCCAGGCCCACCCCTCAGACCCGCCTGCCCAGCCTCCACGCCCCCCGCCAAGGACGGCCTTGTCCCCAGCTACCCTGCAGGCTCCCCCAGTGTGGCAGCTGCCTGCAGCCAGGCGGAGTGCATGGGCGGGAGCCAGGCCATCACCTCACCACTGCCTGCCAACACGCCATCCCCATCCTTCAGCAAACTCCCGCCTTCGAAGGCCAGCAAGTCGTCCAAAGGCAAGGATGGGGCTGAGGTGGAGGCCCCTTCTCGAAAGCGAAAGTTATCACCAGGCCCCACTACTTTCAAACGGACCTGCATCCTGGATCCCCCTGGAAAAGGCAAACCCTCTGGCTGCCGGGGCCTCTCGGCCAAGACTAAAACTGCCCTGGGCATGGGGCTTAATGGGACAGTGGGGCCAAGAGTGAAGCGGGCAGGGCCCCTGGACTGTCGGGGTTCCCCTCATCAGCCCCCTACTCCAGTCAAGGCTTCTCAGCTGGACAACCGGGGAGCGGCTGGACACCCAGCCAAGGCCCTGCCAACCAATTGCCTCTCTGAGGAGGAGGTAGCCAAGAAGCGGAAAAACCTGGCCACTTACTGCCGGCCAGTGAAGGCCAAGCACTGCCAGGCTGGCGCCCCTGCTGATGCGGCCTGTTCTGTGCGCCGCAAGAAGCCGGGTCCAGCCATGGCCTTTGAGGAGAAGTGTTCTACACTGAAGGTACCAGCCCAGCTCCCTGAAGAGCATGGGCAGGGAAAAGTCAGGATGGACGAGGGTAGAATACACAGTGGGGATCTGACACAGAGAAGGTGCTAAGTAAATGTTTGTGTAGGGAAGGGATGAAAGAGGAAATTGAGACAGTTCCTGGGCCATCTTCTCTAGGGAGAGGTAGGTCAGCTCTTCGAAAGGTAACCTAGCTTTTGTTTGATGGGCCTCCCTCTATCTCCAGCCCTCTCCCTTGAGCTAAAGAGATGCTGCCTCTCCCCTGCCCCGACACCTGCTTCTGTTTTAATCAAAGGGCCACTTTCTGAATTGGCTGTGGCCTTCACACCAGGAACTAGAGCTACCTCTGTCCCCTGAAGGAAAGGCAGTTGGACTCCATGAACTCTGATGGGAAAGGTTTGGGCAATGGGGTGGAGTCTGGGTTGCCAAGCTGTGGCCCGACATGCTGGGCAGCAGGGTGGGCAGGCTGGTCCAGTTCTTTGGTTCTGCCTCTGGGCATCAGGGCATGCAAGGGCAGGAACACCACCCAAGGTCCACATACGTATATGTGTCCACCTTGCACATGTGCCCACTTCCAGGTTTTCAGGGGCTAGGCGAGTTTTCCAGGGTTTCTGGTAAAGCCAGCAGCCAGGTTTATGTGCCTCTTCTGATGGCAGTCCTGGAGTAGCATTATATGGGCTATCCATTTGATCTCAGCCAGGAGGGACTTACTGGCGGTGAGACAGGGGATGCCCTTCCGGTTCAGGCACGGGCCAGACGTGCACCAAATCCTCTGGCACCCATATGAAAGGGTTTGGGGCAGTGCCCCACACGTGTGTGCATGTGTACATGGGTGTTTTCAGGCTGTCCTTGTTGGGCTAGCATTCATCTCTCCCTTCACCCTTCACCCAGCTTCCCTCACCAGCCCAGCAGGAGAAAAGCAAGCTTTAGCTCCAATGGTCCACACAGTGCACGGGTAGGAGGCCTGCTAGGCCCCCCAGCCTGACTGTGTCTCTTGCCTCTTGTCTTCCTGCAGTCTAAAGCCCATTAACAAGAAAGTGCCTGCCCACTGCGATGGAGCCGCCAGCACCTCCTCCCCTCCAGATCCGGGCCCCAGGCTGCTGCCGCTTTTTATAACTTTATATTATTTTTTTTAAGAAAAAAAAAAAAAAACTCTTTAAAATACCTCAAGACTGTCTCCCTGTTCTGTTGCTGCTAAGAAAATGTAAAAACAGAAACGTAGAAAAGGAAGGAAAAAGATGTAATAAAATGAGTGTCCTTGCTGTCCCCATCCGCACCCCAAGAGGCCAAGATGATGGGCAGCCAGACTCCAGCTCCCATCTCTTGCCTGCAGATGTCTCTTAGCTCTTATATTTTTGTCCTTTTAAACAATGTGGAAATGGCTGGGGTTTGTGTCATGGGGGAAGTCTTCTCTTCAGATAAGATGATGAGGCATGTCGCTCTGAGTGAGCAAGGCTAGCCAGAGTCTTTACCCCAGAGATGACTCCAGTCATCAAGGGAAACTTGACCGGGTGGGGAGCCACACCTCCGGCTCTACTCTCAGGTCTTTGCCCTGAACCTCTGCGGGAGTCAGCTAGGGCCCTTGTCCAGTTTTTCAGCCTCCATCCAGTCCTGGACCTCCATCCCATCTCTGAATTATTGCCTCAGTCTCTTCAGCTGTTCCTGCCCTTCCCGCCTCTCACTAGCAGCCTTATTTTCTCAACCACTCGGGGAGCTCGAATTGAGTTGGTAACTGCTCTAAGGATGTCCGTGATTTCTGCGGGACAGCCTGTTTTGGTCTCTGTCCGTAGCCTGTGGGTTTGCCCTTCAGGAAGGGATAGGGTCTCTCCCAGGTAGGCCTCCTTAAGGTGAACCACACCTTTTTGGAGGCAAGAAGGGGAAGGGTATGATCACTTACAGAACTTCTGGTGTGGGAGGCAGCAGGAATGTGGGAGGACCTGGTCCCTCAGGATCACCTGGCTCCCCAGGACTGAACAGATGGTGTGGAGGTGGGAAGGGCTGCGTGTGCCCTAGTTCTTCCCTTTATCTCACTGGAGACTAGTGCATGTCCCTCCTTTGGTCCTCAAACCTGAACTCACCAGGCACAGGGCACTATTTTTTGGCCTTGTCCTTTCGGTCTCTTTGCTTTTAGGCGGAAAAGACTCTTATTCCCTTAACAAGCCAGAAGAAGGGATGGCAGGAGGGTGTAGGCAGGTGGAGAAATCCAGTGTTTCTAGAAGACTTCAAACCACTGGTCTCACGCTCTTGGTTCAGTGTACGAAGTTTGTGATTGGGGTTTGGGTGGAATCAGTTACCATACGTGTAATTTCCACAGGCTACTTGAGGCGTAAGTCCTTGTGGACAGAAAGGTGCAAATGAGGTTGACCGAAGAAACCAGGCTGGTCGCCTGCTGTCGGGTCCCCTTCTGCCCCCAGGGCTCCCTAGGGCCGACGCGCTTTCCCCCCAGCCCACAGAGGGCGCTGTGGGCGAGTCCGCCGTACTGCCGGCGGCGGCCCGGGGAGGGGCCTCTCCCGCCGTCGCGGCCGCCTCCGCGATCGCAAACCCGGAAGACGCGCTCTAGCAGCTGTGAGTGTGCGCCGGCCCGGCCATGCAGCCCCTGGAGGTAGGTCTGGTTCCCGCTCCAGCGAGGGAGCCGAGACTGACCCGCTGGCTGCGGAGAGGCAGTGGGATCTTGGCGCACCTGGTGGCTTTGGGCTTCACCATCTTTCTGACTGTGCTGTCCCGGCCGGGAACCAGTGAGTGTGCAAGGCGGGGCGGGGCCAGGAAAGGGGGCGGAGCCGGGATGCTGGAGGAGCGGCGCCTGGAGCGCTCGGAGAACTGGCGTGGGGACCCCCGCAGTGGTGGGGGGAGGCGTACTGTGGAAGGGTAGTAAGGGCGTGGTGGGGCGGGTCCCCGGGAGGTGGGTCCTGGAAGGATCCGACTCTGGGTGCTGGGGTGGAGAGGCAGACACTGAACTGACCTCAGCTCATCAGAAGCAGAGACCCTCATGGAGAATACAAGCAAAGAAGACCAAGGTCCGTTCTAGGACTGGGCTGACAGCTGCGAGGTGCCGAATGGGGAACACAGGCCAAATTGATGTATATTTGTCCCCTTAGTTGGTCATCGTAAGTCCCCTTGACTGCTCCACTTTGCACGGAGCTCCTGATTCGTGATTGGAGCTGGGGATAGTACACTGACCTTTCCCCTATAGCCAGATTTTTTGGGCTCCAGCCAGCCACAGGGGCAGAAACAATGGTGCCCAGCCGTCAGTCTGTTCTCTTTGATTCTTAGGTCTTTTCTCCTGGCACCCTGTATTCATGGCCTTGGCGGTGAGTTTGGGCTTCTTTTCTGCAGCTGATTCGTTAGAATATGCCCGTAGGGAAGCATCCAGCCTTCCGAAGGCGTGCAGCCTTTCTGAGGCTCAGAGAGGTGGGGGAAAGAGCAAGGGCCCCATCTTTCCCTGCAACCTATGATTGGGAGACATGGAGGGCCGGGCTGTAGTTAGTATCAAGTGGTTGAAGGGGGTTGGGAGAGTATGGAAGATGTATCTTTCTCCCCTATGGTCTGAAAGGAGGAAGTAGAAGGGGTGTTGTCCAATCACCCCCCCCCCAACACCCCTACCCCCTCAAAGTTAAGGAACTTGCCAAAGATTTGCTTAATATTGGTCAAGAAGTGGGAATCATTGCCTGTGGAGGAGGAGGAGGAGGTAGGGCATGGATGTCAGCCTGAGTGATAAAACTTCCACTCGAGTGTTGATTCTCCATTGTGCCCAGAAATCCTGACCTGTGATGCAGGAGGTCCTGGTGGGAGTTCTTTGGCCTCCACCCTTTGTACTCCCTGTTTGGATGTATAAGAGCACCCCTTTTTTCTTAGGCCTCCAAGCTGGCCTGAGGCTCACGGGCCCTCTCCTGTGTTCACAGTTCTGCCTCTGCATGGCTGAGGCCATCCTGCTCTTCTCGCCTGAGCACTCCCCGTTCTTCTTCTGCTCCCGAAAGGCTCGGATCCGACTCCACTGGGCAGGGCAGACCCTAGCCATCCTCTGTGCAGCCCTGGGCCTGGGCTTCATCATCTCCAGCAGGACCCGCAGTGAGCTGCCCCACCTGGTGTCCTGGCACAGCTGGGTAGGCGCTCTGACCCTGCTGGCCACTAGTGGTCAGGCACTATGTGGGCTCTGCCTCCTCTGTCCTCGAGCAGCCAGAGTCTCAAGGGTGGCTCGCCTCAAGCTCTACCATCTGACTTGTGGACTGGTGGTCTACCTGATGGCTACAGGAACGGTGTTCCTAGGCATGCACTCAGTGTGGTTCCAGGCCCAGATCAAAGGTGCAGCCTGGTACCTGTGCCTGGCACTGCCCCTCTATCCGGCCCTGGTGATCATGCACCAGATCTCCAGCTCCTACTTGCCAAAGAAGAAAATGGAAATGTAAGTTCCTCTGAACTTTGAATGTAGGTGGGACACTTGCCTTGGACTTAAATGTTTCCTCTGGTGACCTTCAAGGGATCCACTTCAGAAGTGGTAGGATTTTTGTACTTCTTAGCTGGGCCAGGGGCCACAGAAACCCAAACTGCTATTGTTGACGACGATTCAGGGGGCCCAAGTGGGGAAATATACTGGGTGCAAGTGGAAGGTGATGGGGGGGGGGCCTTGGTCCTGAAGCCTCCACTCTTGATGGGACACAGAAGTGTTGGGCGGCGGCGGTGGTGGTGTTGGCAGTCATTTCTTGCCTGTGCTCCTGATGGAGAGTTGGGTTACGGTAACTTATGAATGAGCACAGTGGCTCTTTGGGTCTGTTGGAGACAGCAGTGTGGAGAGAGCCCATGGGTTATGGTTCCTGTAGGTTCTAATGTGCAACCTTAGGCAAGTCACATGCCTCAGGACCTCAGTTTCCACATCTGTGTCATGGGTGAGTTTCTAAACAATCTCCCAATATTCAGTGTCTGTTAGGTTGATGTCACAGAACACTCTCCCCGCTCTGGAACGGTGGCTGGACCACTAAGCAGACTCAGGATGTGATTCATACATTTGTTATTCTCTTATCCCTCTGAAGGGACAGGTCTGTCTTTGTGGCCTTCCAGGAATCTGTGCCAATTTGGCTCCTGGACTAGGGCACAGAAGGTCAGGCACTGTGGAAAGAAGGGTCCCATGTGAGGCTCTTTTGAACTCCAAGACAGTAAAGGCACTAAAGTCACTTTAAAGCTTTTGAAGGAGCAGAAGGGCATTGGCCTAACCAAGCCTATGGCTCCTGGCTGGGCGTCTTAGCTCAGTTAAGAACTTCCTTCAGCCCACCTCAGAATCTGGGCTTGAGGGCTGCATGTCATGGGTTTGCACCTTCCCTGACATGTGTTCTCAGTGGCAAAGCAGTCCTGAGCTTCTCATGTTCAGCCCTTCCTAGGGCTCACATTCTTGCCTTAGCACATAGCTTTATGTAGGTGTTCTGAAACTTTTAGAACAAACTAAGAGCTAAGGAAGAGGGGTAGGGCTTTTCTGATCTAGGGAAAACAAAGTCTCCCTGGTCCCTTTCTCAGCTAAGCTTTTCTCAGTTGCGGTCTCTTGCCAGCTCTTTGGTCTAGGAGGGGGCTGAGTTTGTTGCCAGTTGGCAAAAAAGGGCCAGGTCCTCTTCCCTGCAGAGACCCCTCCTTGTTCCAAACTGAAGCTAGTTCCCCAGACCATTCTCAGTGGTGAGGGGTGGATGCCGGACTGGTTAACTGTGATCTGGCTTGGTCGCAGAGATGGACCTCCATAGATGATGACAAGGACTGAAGATGGCTAAGCCAGAAAAGCTGATGTTGAGGCAAGTAAAGACAGCTCAGGGGACACTCTGGGAGGTCTGGGTGTAGGGGCTGGAGCTCCAGGTCCCAGGAGCAGGGCAGGCGTTCCTAGATGGCAATAATTTAGATGTCCCAGGTCTTCCTAAGATGTAAGAGCTTCCTGTCTGGGTGGCTCGGAAGCAAGGAGGTTGGTATGATTTAACAGTCCAGGAATTGGGACTGCGAGGGCACAAGCGTCCTCTGAGTGGATCTCATTGGGTCAGATGGCATCTCCAGGAGCTCTCCAGACCCAGAGCATCTAAAGGGGGTCTCTGCTGTTCAGAGAGCGATTATACCTGTTTCATTGTCTGCTCTTCTACCCAATGTGGTCTGAACTTGGAGAAGATGGTTCCTGGGGCATTCTTCCCTAGTGTCACTCGGATCAGGGACTCCATCTCCTCTCCCCCTGTCACAGCCAGTGCTGGGAGTCCCATCCTGTCTACAGCAGGGTGACAGGGCCGGTGAGGTTCACCAGTTTCTGCGAGCCAAGCAGGCAGCGCCATAAAGCCTGAGCCTGCCTGAGGTGTTGCCTCCTCCCAGGTGGTGCGGGGGCTGGTGGGCGGGCGGGCAGGCGGGCTGACAGCCGGCAGTTTGCGTGGGCTGTGCCAGCTGATGTCTATTCCCAGCCCTCGGAGGAAGGGGGAAGTCATTTATATTCTGCAGGAGGAAGGGGCGCCAGCTGTCACCTATCTGACCAGGAGGCCTGGAGGGCAAGGGCACAGGGCCGAGAGGAGGGCACAGGTGGTCTTCTGCTTAGCCTGACTGCAGTATAGGGAGTAGGTCACCAGGAGGAGCCCTTCTTCCCGGTTGGCCAGGTTGTGGGGGGACTTCCGCCCCCCTTCTCTGAATCCCATCACCACCTGCCCTCACATCCTGGGCCAGCAGCTGGACAACCATTAGACCTCAGTGCCAGGGCACTCTTCCTCCAGCTGGGAAGAGGTAGCTGCCTGCTACATATGCCTCCTGCTTGTGTGTTTCCTCCTCCCTACACCCTCTGTTACCCCCACCTCTCTTTATCTCCCCATCTGGGATATTAGCTGGGCTCCTCAGCAATGAGGCAGAGGCCTTGGGGGAAGAAGCGAATGTCTACCCTTTTGCCCTTGTTCCCTGGCTAGGGAAAGCTGCTAGTAGTCAGCCTGTACTGTCTTTTTTAAAAAAAGCCAGGGTGCTCAAATTAAAAAAAAAAAAAAAAAAAAAAGCATGTCATTTGCACAAATTTGCATATCAGGCTCACTAAGACTTGATTCCAAATATGATATTTTAAACTCAACCTTGAGGACATTAGAAATGTAGATGTTTTTTGTAACCAAATCCAAATGGTAACAGGATTACCAGTCTGGGTTCAGACCCCTCCCCCAGCCCCCATCTTTCCCGTAACCACTCCCCTTGAGCCCCACCAGAGCTGGGGTTGGTGTTGAATGGCAGGAGCCCTGTGTCTTGGGGAATTAATTCTTCCAGCCTCACCTTCTTGGCTGTTCAGCTGCATCAAAGGTAGGCCGCCGCCCCTTGCCAGCCTGTTTCTCCTCTCCCTAGCATCTCACAGGGCAGACTGCCCATCCCAGTCCCTGACACCAGCCTGTCCCTTCTTTCTCATTGTCTCCACCCTTCCACCCCCGTGCATGGCTGCTCTGGGTCTTGTTTTTCAAACCTCACTGTGGGAGATCTAGGCATCTTCCCTGAGCCAGCTGGCTGCTGTGCCAAGGCCTGTTCAGAGTTAACAATAATCATTAGCTGCACAGTGCTGGGGCCTTTCAGCTCCAGGGCTCTAGGCACTTGCAGGCTGAGTCAGCCAGCCCTCACCTTCCCCCTCCTTCTGGGCAGCTAGAGTGTAATGGAATGGGGAGGGGGTGGTCAGAGTCTCACTTCCTAACCATGGCTTGAGGCTGCTTTCCTTTGGGAGTGGGCCTTGAGCTTCCTCTGGGTATATTACTAAGGCCTTTTCACCTGACAAAGATCAAGACGGGAACACAGCGTAGGCTCTGCTGAGAGTGGCAGTGGCTGTCATTGACTCTGAACCTCCAGTACTCCTGTCCTTCCTTCTGTTATCTGTCTTAACTTCCAGAGGACACCCCTGGTCCTGATGCCCCAATCTCAGCATTTCTGGTGGCCCTTTGCAACCTTAGGGAGCAGGGAGGCTTCTGGGGTAGTGCTCCACTCTTCCTGTATCCGGTTGACCTAAGAGCCTGTGTATCATGCAGTAAAAAGCACATTGACCTGGGAACCAGGAGGGCTGCAGTCTACATTTGCTCAGCTCCTAACACTGGTGTGGCTGTGGGCAAATCACTTACTGTTTGACCTACCTCACAGGGATGTTGTGAGGGTCTGATAAGAAAATGCATGTTAACAGGCATTGGAAAGTCCAAAGTATTAAATGTAAACAGGTGATAGTATGTTCTTGTCCTTGACTCTTTCATTCAGCCTGGCTCTGGGTTTGATGCTTCTTTTATAGGGAGGCGATAAACAGTTACAGCTAAGATGCGTAGAGGACCCAAGTCCCTGGCAGCTTGTGTCGTCAGCCATCCGAGAGCACACACACATTTCTTCCTTCTAGATGAAAGGTCAGCTCTCATCCACTCCTGTCAGGAAAGCCACCAAGCCCGGCAAAGCCAGCCCTAAGTGCTGCTGGTTTCAAGGCATGGGGCTGGTGTAAATCCGGAAATCAGTGCAGTTGTTCCGTCATCCAACCTGAAGTTCCTGGAGCTGGTCTGTCTGAATCTCTCCTACCTAATTCTGCACTTCTGAGGGAAAAGTGGAGCAGGCAAGCCAGGGAGGCAGGAGCAATAGTAACGGACACAACACCGCCACCCTGACTCTCTGGTTTCCCCTGTAGCCCCAGGCTGAGCAAGGCCTGCCTCAGGCCCTCATGCCCGGCACTGGAGATGTAGAGCTGACACACGCGGCCCCTAGCTTGTTCGCAGTGTTTTCTCTCTCCTCGTTACAGGCTCTTGGAGTAGGATCACAGTCCCCTCCTCAAAGGACTTTATTGGAATTAAAACACACACACACACACACACACACACACCCCATGACAGCAGTTCTATTTAAATGTCAAATTAGGGGAAGGATACTTTCCATTCCATTTGAGAACTGCCAGCAGTCTGCTGGGAGTGCACAGACAGAGGCAGGAACAACAGCAGTGCAGAGGCTCCAGTATTCAGTTTTTTATCTCAATTGTTTTTTTTCTATCCTGGGATCCAGCAGTGAGACACTAGTCAGGCGTTGTGGGCATAGCCTGAGCAGTTCTCACCAGCACAGGCACAGAGCAGATATAGGTGACATACAGGAGGACAGGGCCCCAGAACTGCCCTGGTGGGTGTTTTGAAGTAGACAGTCCCCAGCAGTGGGCTAAGCTTAAAGCAGACCCAAATTACATCCAGTAAGAAGCCTTCCCCCTAGATATCCACCCAGAAGGCTTGGCTAGTCACCAATGTGTAGGGAATAAGAGTTCCAGTTTTTAATCTACCCGCTATTGTCAGAATTTCCCAGATGATTTTTTTTTAACCTCTGCTAAAAGCAGATTAAATAGCTACTTCAGGCCATTCTGTGGTACCAGAGGATTCAGCTCTTTGTCTCACTGAGTATACATGAGGGGCCCCCAGCACCCCTCTCTTTAAAGCAGGTTGTCAGTTATCTCACCGGGCTCAGGACTGAGCTGGGCGTTTCTAGCTAGACCCCACCCAAAGCAAACTGTCCAAGTGAAGGAGCAGTGGGAGGTGAGGGAAACGCAGCACCTACTTCTGTCCAGCTACAGTGCTTCCCCCTCCCTCCCCGTGTGCCTACTTGCATGTACACACACACACACACACACACACACACACACACACGTGCATATACACACCCCTAACTTAGGGGCCAATGACTCTCACCTTATGCATGCCAGTGCTGTAGGGTGCCTGGAAGGCTCCCTGCAAGGCTCTGTGTCCTGGCTCACAGAAAAATGGTTCTCAGACTGTGGTTCCACGCCCTCTATGTGTGGGACAGTAACCACACTGACACAGACTAGAAGGCCTCAGGGCAGATCTAAGTATCTTTGCCACTTGGTATTTCCTACCTGACAGCATATAAGCCTGATGAAGGGGCTTGATGAAGCGGCTGCATTAGCCTTCCTCTCTCAAGCCCCAGGAAAGGACACATCTGGCACAGGCTCACTGTAGCCAGACCAGAAAAGCCAACCTTCCTACTGCATAGGCCTGAGCCTTTTCTACATTGTGGATGAGGAAAGGAGCTTCACGGTGGCTTCCTGGGAGACACGGTAAGTGCTACAAGAGCTACAACTGCAGAAGGGAAGGAGGTGAGAGGTCAAATGGAAAGGAGAGTAGGCTGGCCAATGCAACTGAACTTTCTACTTCTGTTCCACAAGGCAACTGTCCTGTTAGCCTCCACCACTCCGCCGAAATGCCACCTAAGAGGAGCTGAGTGCTACAAGACATGGTAGACAAAATTGCATGTCTTGGCCAGAATCTTAGGGAACTTCTTGTGGTTTGGGGATGGGGGGTGTGGGGCTGAGGTGCAGCCATGGCCTTGGGAGGTAGGAGAAGGGAGCACCACAACTTTGCAGGCTCAGAGACAGGGCTTGGCACAGGCCATGACAGAGGGGAGAACTCCCAGCAGTCTTCCCAGACCTGTTCTCTTTACCAGCGTCCCCTTCTTGGCCAACCTCAGCCACAGCAAAAGCTGCTTTGAAAAGATGAAAAAATGCTATTTAAATGTAGACTGTGGGGGCACTCTGGCATCAACATCTGCCATTGCGCTGACTGCCAGCGCTGATTTGTCTGATGTAGCTGGAGTGAGGTGTCTCCATCTCTTCACCACTTGGTTGTTCCTCATGAAGAAAACAAGACAACTTTCCAGACAGCAGAGGGCTGCCCTCTGGCCAAGATTTTATCAATGTAGGAAATTAGGTAATGATTCAAATTCCTTTCTTTCTTCTTTATACCATCTCCTCTCCCCTTTTGGAATCTACCCCGACAATCCCCTTCCAGAAGTACCCAGAGAGTACCCAAAGAATTTGCCTGTTCAGAGTTTAGTAGAATCCTGATAGATTGTGTCTGTACCAAGAACCTGGGGGTTGCATTTCTCTGTTGTATGCAACGCCCAGGACACGCTAAACTATCTGTGAATATTAACTTGCCCATTCGATGAATATACTTTTAGCCGAACTTAGTTACCATTTACAGCATGCAAAAATACAGGTAATAATCAAAATACTGAAACTGAGCTGCTTTCCACCAATTCTTCTAATCCAGTCCAAGTGTTTTCCATAGCACGGTTAGTAGGCTTCATCCAGACTTTTAAGAAAACTCTGTGGGGAGGCAGCCCTCCTCCCCAGGGATCTAGGAAGACTTCATTATCTATAGGCTGTAGTCTCAGGTAAAGGAATTTCTAAACTCTCTCCTGCTGGTCAGTGGCATTTCTTTTGAGAATCCTATCAGGTTGGGAAACTATGGTCTGCTGGCCAAAATCAGGCCACTGCTGGGTTTTGTATGGTCTGTGAGCTAATAAGAGTTTTAACATTTTTAAATGGCTGAAAAAACTCAAAAGCCATGTTAAAATTATGTGAAATTCAAATTTCAATGTCTGTAAATAAATTTTTACTAGAACAGAGCCACAGTCATTAGTTTATGTACTGTCTATGGCTGCCTTCCTATCACAATGGACCAACTAAGTAGTTGTAACAGAGAGTGTATGGCCTGCAAAGCCTAACGTATTTACTATCTGGCTCTTTACAGAAGGAGTTTGTTGACCCTGGTCTATTTTCATGCCTGGATGTGGATCCTACCCTTGCCTTTATAATAGCATTTAAATACCTCTCCTTACTTAGGCCACATACTTCTGAGGTAGAGAAAGCCCCACCCACAGGCTGAAAAGATAAATAAAGCAGTCACAGACTATGCCAGAACAGAGACTCAAGCCAGGTTTAATGATCATAGTCTAGTGTCAGAGCCCAGAGGCTCCAAGGTCTGCCAGCCTGGATTGTACATAAGTGGGAGGGATAGGATCCCGGACTGGGAGGCCTGCTTGCTTTGCCAGCAGGGCTACAAGGAAGTACAGAGGAAAGAACACACAGAAAATTGGTATCAGTCAGCTTTACTGTCCCCAGCTGAGTGTACTCTCTCCTGGCCCCTTCCTAGGAGCCCCATAAATACAAGCAAAGAAAATAGATCACAAATAATCACATAGACAGATTGTAGAGCCCTGTCATATTCTGTCTCCAGGGACAGCTGCTTCCTGGGAGACATGTCTCGTTTATGGGTGCAGGGTGGGGGGGAAGGGAGGAAGTGATTTCTCAGCCTTTTCTTATAACCAGACCTGGCAGTTTCCTACACAAGGTTCTAGTGAGCTCATATATACTGAGTACCTAATCCCCCAAGTAGAAAGCTGCCTTTGGGTTCTATCAACTGAAACCATGGGAAGAGGCTAATCGGTTCAATCTCTTGGTGGGGCAGCTAGGCACATCTACCAGTCTTTCAAATGAGGGGCCTACCTAGTGGATACAGTAGGGATACAGGGCCTTACGAGGGGCCTTTTCCTGGTCCCTAAACGGGGTAGGACTTATGAAGAGAATGGCCCTCTTAGTCCTCAGGAACTCAGAATGCTCTAGAAGGCCAATTTCATTTGACTTTTAAAGATTTTCAGAGCCCTAGGTGGTGCCTAGCGGGAAATTGCAGCACGGAGATGAAATTTTCCCAGGTTCCCTAATAAGTCAGAGGAGGGATGCCTGGTTCCTATAGCTCCATTAACAAAATCCCCAGAAGTCTCTGGAACATAACCAGACAAGTTTTCCTTCATGCGCCTGTCTTTCCGGGGCAGTTAACACAGGGAGAACAACTTCTAGCTGCTTGCTCCCCTGCCAGTTTCCTTCTGGGTCGGTCATTGACCTAGTTATACATTTATTTCTCACATACATGGACTTTCATCCAAGGAAGGTTTCAGAGGGGTCTGAAGACCCAGCTAGCTCCTCATGGGCCCTTCTTCCCAGGTGCCCTGACCTGTGGTTCTCCTAACCCCAGCCTTTGCAGAGAAGTTATTTGGTGCCAGGGAGATGTGGGTAAAGCTTCAGGGAGTTCAGAAATTAAAAGTACAAGAGTTGGTATTTGGGGAGCCTGGCGCAGTCACTGTCTCTCCTATGGGATACAAAAGCTGTGTGCATGAAGCTGTGAGCATAGGCGGAACCCACTCTGACAGGGGACGTTAGTGGGGACTGAAGAATCACTGTCCTGGTGGAAGTCAAGGTGCTGGTGTGCATGCGTACCTATAAGCGTGCATACCTAGGAGCATGCAAGTACTTGAGGGAAAGGCTGCACCTCTCCCAACAAACGAGGTTACTAATTAAAGGACGGACAGCAGTCTTGACATCCCAGGCACAGACAAGGGGAAGATGTTGCGTTCCGGTCCCCTTTCCCATCCCAACAGGCAGCAGGAGTCAGGCCCTCCTAGCAAGCAGCCCTCACCCACAGGTCGATGACACCTCTTGGAACCTAAAAAGCAGGTCAGAAAGCTAGAAGATCTGGAGGACTTCCAATGGACAGGGGACTTGGTTGGGAGAAGGGAAGACACTGAAAAAGACCAACATCAGAGGACATTTTCACCTGTGCCCTGCTGGTCCCCTTGCCAAAGCTCAGAGCACCCATCTCCCAGGGCCTGCAGTATAGTCAAGGGACGCAGTCATCTCCAGACCCAAAGTATTCTGCAGCCTTGGATGGAATGGAATGTTGGGCCTGTTCTTAAGTTCCTCTGGCCTGACCACCACAACTGCACAGACCTCTGGCTGAGAGGGATGGAGGTGGCAGAACTTTCCTTCTGAGAGTTCAGTGCCACTGTCTGTTACAAGGTTGCCTAGAACCTTGTGGAGAGGGGCAGAACTCTAAGCTGCACTCCGCCTTGCCATTCTGGGGCAGAATTCCAACCCCTCGGATAATGAAATCCCGTGCTTTGGCTCTGCAGCAGGGTGAGATCTAAGAGAGGCTGCTTTGTCAACACAGAGAAAATACATAACTGGTTCCCTCCATGCCCAAGCACAGTCTAGCCCAGCTGGGGCCAGACTTTCCAGGATTCCTCCCATTGCAGAGCAGCATATTAGGGAAAACTCAATCCCACCTGAACTTGCTAAGAAGCCTGAGAGAAGAGATGGCAAACACGAAATCAGGTACGTCCAGCTGGATGCTACATAATAGAGGTTGATTTACCCTCCTCTGCCTAGTGTGAGGCAGCCCCATATCCCACGTCTGTGGCAGGCACCCATGAAAGCTCTGCCTCCGGCAGCCCCCACCCTGGTCTGACACACAGGTGCTGGGAACCAAATGATAATCAAGGGTTTCACCAACCGGGGAATTAGCAAATCTGGAGCTTATCCCCCGTCTACAAGTTTTGTGATGGCACGTATGCTGTGACACAGACCCCCTCCGTTCATGCTGTATCCCTCTGTGCCACTGGTTCCGGGACAAGGGACAGATACCACCTCTCACATTGTTGCCATATCTGACAGGCAACAGGCCAGGCTCCTGCAAAGATCCGTCCATCCAGGACTCATCGGGAAAGAGAGGCATTAGTGGGAAACCTCACAATAGCTTTGGGGAGCATTACTGATTGAGGCCTCAGCCTTTTCCTGACTCACTTTCCCAAAGGTTTCCAATTTCCCCAGCTGTGAAGTGTGACTTCCTGGCCAAAGAAGATACTACAGCTCTTCCCCAGTGTGGCTCCTATGGAAGATCCCCCCAACCCCCAGCACACACAACACCGCAGGTGTGGGTGGGCAGAGATAGAAAAAAAAAATTTTTTTCCCCCAAATGATTCTCTTTTAAGGAGCTAGGGATGACCTCAAAAAAGTTTCGGGAATCTGCTCTTCCCCCCGCCCCTACCTCATTCCCACCCAACTCAGACATGCTCCTCTTCCTCCACCGCACTGAGAATTCCCAGGGCTTTGGGTAAGGGTGTAGCACTTGCCTAAGGATTTGACATATCCGTATTTGAAAATCGTGGCAGCCACACCCTGGTTGAGGTCTATGCCAGCTATTGTACCCGTGACCAATTCCCTCACGGTCAGGGGGAACCCACTCCCTTGGGCAGCCAGCCCTCTCTTCCATCCCCTCATATCCTTCAGGGGTGCATTACCTCTCCTGGGGCAGAATCTCCCCACCAACCCATCCTGCTCACACCACAATGGGTGTATCAGAGAAGACCGAGCTGACCGATTCTGGATCCGACATCCTCCGTTGGCCCTTGCCTGTTGCCTCGGGCACTGGCAGGGTGTTGCCTGGCTTCAGCTTGCCATTTTGACCCTGCCCGGGGCCAGCAGGCTCCAGGAAAGCCACCCGCCGGTCAAAACCATCATCCTTGTCCCCACCGGCCATAGGATCGTGATTGGGTGTGGTACTAAGCATGGAAGAGCTGAGGCTGTCTCCTTGATGGCTGGATGGTTTCTCGACACCCCGGCACCAGCATCGGCAAGGGGTTAGGTACAGGTATATGAGGACCAGGACCACACTGAGGATACAGCCCACTAGGGTGGTATAGGCTGTGTTGAGGGTGTCGTGGTGTCCGTGCAAGGTGAAATTATACACTTTCAACTCCACAGACAGTGTCTCATTGAAAGCCTCCCCCATGGCGTAGCAGGTGTACACACCCCCATCCTCAACCTGCACCTGCTGGAAATGAAGACTGCCGTCCTTGGACACGGTCACTGTGCTGTTGGCCACCTCATCTAGCACCCGTTCGTTGCTTGGCGTCACCCACACCTTGGTCATGCCCTGCTGCTTGGTGTCACACTTGATGGTCAAGGTGTCACCCAAGTGGGCTTCCCAGGCACGCTCCTTGTACTCGCTGCAGTTGAGGAAACTCAGGTTGAAGACATTGTGCAGCTTTTTGGAGCTCATACAGTACAGGTCCTCCTGAAAGTCCATCACGGAGCTCAGCTGCCGGTACTGCCAGTGCGAAAAGAGCTGGTAGAGCTCACAGTCACAGTGCAGGGGGTTGTTGTGCAGGTACAGCCCGTTCTTGACCCATGCCGGCAGCTTCTGCAGGTCGGGCAATGGCAAGTTCTTCAGCTTGTTGGAGGAGAGATCCAGGAGTGTTAGTTTGGGTAGCTTGGCTCCTTCCTTAACCAGCTCCAGAGGGAAGCGGGAAATCTGGTTCTGGCTCAAGTAGAGTTTCTGCAGCTGGGTCATGTCGTCGAAGGCGCAGCGGTCCACTGCCATAATATGGTTATTGTAGAGCAGCAGCACCTCTAGCGCTTGTAGTTCACTGAACAGGAACTCGTCCAGTGTACGGAGCTGGTTGGAGGAGAGGTCCAGGTAGCGCAGGTTGGGCACTGGGGAAAAGGCCTCAGAGGAGATGAAGTTCAGGTGGTTGTGGCTCAGCAGCAGGGACTGCAGGTGGATCAGGCGTGTGGGCGTCCACTCCGCCCGCAGGCGGCTCAGGTTGTTGTGGCTGAGGTCTAACAGTGCGGTGTAGCTGGGTAAGGAGTGGGGCACGTTGGGCAGCTGCTGCTTGGAGCAACTGAGGATGTTGCTGGCGCACAGGCAGGCAGCAGGGCAGCTAACCACAGGACGGGCAGCCCTGGCCACCTCAAAGAGGAGCAGGAACAAGGACAGCAGCAGGAGCCAGAGGCCTCGCGGGTCACGCTGGGGTTGCATAGTGTCACTGGGAAGGGCGAGGAAGGCCACCAGCAAGATCTGGGAGGGAGTCACCCGGGCATGTTCTGGTGGGATAAGGAAGGAAGGCTCACTTTGACTACAGGCTTCAGAGAGACAGCCTGGGTTTGTGGTCACTAGCGCCTCTGAAGGGAAGGACCCTTCCTCCTCCCTCCCCCCCCCCCTTCCCCTCCACCCCAACGCTGGGCTAGAAGAGAGAAAGAGATGCTGGGTAGTTCCCAAGCGCTGTGCAGGCAGTGGGCTCAAAATACTGGGCAGAGGAGGAGGTGAGCACACGGGCCTACCCGGCTGGGGTCACAGGAGTGTAGGATGGGGAGTATGCCCGGGATTGTTAGGAGCTGTTGGTTTCACAGGGGTTGCAGCGGGTTTGACAGCAGGGTCAGCGGGGCCTCTGGGGAGGAGCCGAGGGAAGGTCAACAGGGCACCGGTTGGGTAGGGCGCCTACCGACAGGGCTGAGGGTTCCCGGGGCCTGTGGGGGCGGGCTCCCCCCGGCACCGCTGGTCACTGCACCTGCTCGGCAAGGACGTGTCTCAGCCCATGGCGGGTCCGGGAGCTCCGTCGCGGCCTCCCCCGGCGCCTCACCGGCCGGCCTGTCGCGGCGCCCGCCTTACGCAGGCGCCCGCGCCCGGCCACATCGCCTCCCGGGGACTCGCCGGGCTCCGCTCCGCCGCGCCGCCGCCTCGACCGCCGTGCCCGCCAGAGCCCACCGACCACGGCCGCCGCCTCCGGCTCCGCGGGTCCCGCGTGGAGCGGTGCGGGGACCTGGAGACGCCGCGATCCGAGCGGAGGGAGCAGCGTGGGGGCAGCGAGCACCGCGCGCGCGCCCGTCGCCGGAGCCTCGGGGCGCGTGCGCGCGGCGGGGGCGGGGCGCACGTGCGTGTGTTTGTGTCGGAGCCGGACAGGCGGCCGCGCGCCAGGTGGTTCTTTCTCGGAAGGCGGTCCGGGCGGGGTCCTGAGGACGGAAACTGTCAGGAAGGGACTCTGGCCCCTAGCCCCTCTCTGACTTCCTCCACCTTCTTTCATTCTCTGCACAGCCCCCAAGCTTCTACCTACCGAAATCTCTCCTAGGGAAACTAGGTCTAGCTGGAATGAATCCGCGGCAACTGACTCCGGGGCAGGAAGCGTCACATGTCTTTTAATCCTACAAATTAAAGAAATCTGGCTCAGCGCCCGCCTGTCAGTGTTGGCGGGAAATTCATTAGTCACGTTCTGAGGTTCCCCACTTCTCTCTCTAGGTCTGTGAAGTCTCAATATTTGGGGGGGGGGGAAGCTTTGGGGGGAAGAGCCTTGTTTTTGTGTTTGTTTCAGTCTTGCTGCTATTATTCCACGACCCTTGGGGTAACCACTGAAGGATACATTTCCACAGCCTGCAAGCCAGGGAGGTAAAGGAGTGGTGGTCTTTGGTGTATGTCCAGGCCCCGGGATCCCACTTTCCCAGGCTACCCATGAAGCGATCCCTACTGCACCCCTGACGGGCACGCGCGCGCGCACACACACACACACACACACACACACAGATTTCATACAAGCCAAGAATAGGTTTCCACTTTTGGAACCTCCAAAACCTTTCCCAGCCTGGGGGGAAGTCGTTCATCCCTCAGGCCTGGCCACTTGCCCTTTTCCTGAACCAGTACCGGCTCTTTCCCCTCCTCTTACGGAGCAATTCCAACATCGTTTCTCTGTGACCTAATCCTCAAGATAAAGCCTGGAGCGGGAGTGGGGACAGTGAGGAGGGTGGGGGGTCTTCTTTAGGATGGTCCCTGAAACACCAAGAAGCTGTTAACCAGTGTTTGGTTTTGGGGGTTGGGCATGGAGTGAGGGAGATGTCAGAAGAGCTTAAACCTTTTATAACTCAAGACTATAGCTGTTTCTTGGGATGGTAGACCCTGAGGGAGAAATTACCTTTTTATTCTTTCTAGTTTCTTACAACAGCAGGAACGAGACTGAAATTAATGTCTCAATACATTAGCCTGCTAAGAGTTTTAAAAAGAAAGAATTTATATCTGTCACATATGTTTTAGGTTGAATTTAAGTGAACGTATTATCTCTTCAAGGGGTATTAGCATGTTATTTCACCTTATGCATAGCGTGAAAGATCTTTCCCTGTTCATTTGAGACATCAGTGATAGGTGGGGAGAGTATTCAGGGAGGAGGAAGTATTGAAATGACATTGCATCAGTACTCTATTACCGCTTAACAAATTACCCCAAAACTCAGTGGCTTACTACAACAATATGCATTTATTGTCTGTCATGGCTTCTGTTGGTCACAGATTCAGATACTGCTTGGCAGGCAATGATGGTATGCAGGTCTCCCACGCTGTCGCAATCATATGTCAGGTGGAGGTACAGTCACTGGAAGGCTTGACTGGGACTAGAGAGTCAACTCCACAGAAGCTTGCTTACATGGCTCACCCTTGCAGCTGACTGATGGCAGGAGGCCTTGGCTCCTCTCCATAAAGGCCTCTCCACAAGACTGCTTGAGTGTCCTCACACCATAGTAGTTGACTTCCTTTAGAGCTAGAGATCCAAGAGAGAGCAAGGCAGAAGTCACAATGACCTGGCTCTCCAAGGTCATGCCTGTTATCTCCACCTTGGTCACATGGACCAGGCTTGATTCAGTATGAAAGAAGACCACACAAAGGCATGGATACCAGAAGGAGAGGATCATTGGGGGCCATCTTGGAAGCTGACGATCACACGCATCTTCTTTGAAATCACATCTATTTCTTAATTTTGAAAAATTTCAAACATACACAAAAGTAGGGAAAATAGTATAATGAACTCCCATATACCCATCATCCATATTCAGTAATTATCAAGGGAATTCCCTCATTTTATTTTGTATAAGTATCCCTGAGGAACACATACTCTTCCCACCCCATCCCCCATATCCTATACTAACTTTCCTTAGACCCCATGTTCCAGGTTCTTTCTTTCTCTCCCTTTTCCCCTTTATGCTTAAGGGATGGAGGAGAGACAGATACAAAGAAAGAGGGCCCCTTATGCTGGACACCAGTCTCAAGTGTGGGAGTCTGCAATTTGGAGAGGTCATCACAGATAGGGACCTCAGTCAATCCTTTTTTTTTCCCCCCAGCTCATCCAGAAGTAACCATGCCATTTTCAAATTTTAATGTGCATATGGATAATCTGGGGATCTTTTTAACATACAATTTCTGAATCAAGAGGCCTAGGGTGGAGAACCTGAGAGTCTGTATTTCTAACAAACTCATAAGGTGATGCAGACCCTGCTAGGTCACAGACCACACTTTGAGTAGCAAGGGTCTAGAGCTGTGCTGTCCAAATCGGTAGCCACTAGCTACATGTGGTCATTTAAATTAATTAAAATTAAATAACATCGTAAACTGCCTCTTCAGTTTCGATACCACATGTGGCTAGCTAACCCTATTGAACAAAATCATGGAAAATTCCATTGGATGGCACTGGCATGGGGAATTGACTGATGCTAACTCTCTCACAGCTGCTTTCTAGACCAGAATAACTATTAATTCACAACAAAAAGGAGACCTTGGTAGGATAAACAGGTTATTTATAGTGGGTATTTATATCCTCTTGCTGGAATGGATCAACCCAGTGTTCCTAAATACAATTTTGAAGGTTGTTTGGTCAGCTCAGCATTTGAGCAAAAGAGGTTGGATATGTCTACCAGCTTATGAGACTAGATAAATTAGTTTTCTCTATTCTAGAAGTATTTTTTTTTTCTTTTCTCAATAGCTAGTATTGGCCATCAGAATCAGAACTGGAGAAGACTGGAGGAAGACACCCTACTAAGAAGCTATGTTTGACTCTGCTTTAAAGACTCCATGGGACTGGCCACCCTTCTTTAGGACAATGTGGTCTAATTTTCTGGACACACTTAGGTGTTCCTTTCTGTGATTCCATTAAAATTTTTTTTTTATTAACGTTTAGTCATTTTTGAGAGACAGAGTGAATGGGGGAGGGGTAGAGAGAGAAAGAGAGAGAGAGGGAGACACAGAGTCCGAAACAGGCTCCAGACTCTGAGCTGCCAGCACAGAGCTCAACGTGGGGCTCAAACCCACAGACTGTGAGATCATGACCTGAGCCAAAGTCGGATGCTTGGATGCTTAACTGACTGAGCCACACAGGCGCCCCTCTGTGATTCCATTTCACATCGTGTATATGTCCTTATAGAACTTTTCACCTACTGTTTTGTCTGTTTACATGTCTGCTTCCCCATTAGTTTGTAAGTTCCTTGAGAGCAGGGATTTGCCTTAGGTCTGGCCAGTGGTAGGCACTCAAAATATGTTTGTTGAATTAATTAATTAATAATTGCATTAAATTTGCACATTTATTATATGTTAGTCTCAATGCCTTGTGTAGAAGTAAGGATAAGCATAAGGTTTGGGCTTGGACAAGTCGCAGCTATATACTGGCTGTGTGACTTTGGGTATTTTGCTTTCTTCTACCAAATCTCATTCCATTATCTGTAAAATGGGAACAATAATAGCACTTGAGCCTACTTCATTGGGTTATTTTGGGGATCAAATGAGCTAACGTTTGTGAAAGGTCTTTATCATTTATAAGTGTTATCTTTTAAAAAACTCCTAGTTTTCTCCATAGAAGTTAGGAGATCCTTCAGTCTTGCTGTCAACATGTGCGTAGATTACCTTGCCCAATTACCTGCCTGTTCCCATGTTCTAGGGTATTGCCTGTTTGGAGCATTCATTCAGATTTACAAGATCTCCTTCTCTGTTTATCTTTTATAACTTATAAATATTTACAAATTTAAATAATTCAAATTTTAAAAAGTTTTTAATTTTAAATATTCTTATATATTTTTTATTTTTACTAAAAAATTTTTTTTAGCATTTATTCATTTTTGAGAGCGAGAGACACAGAGCATGAGCAGGGGAGGGGCAGAGAGAGAGGGAGACACAGAATCGGAAGCAGGCTCCAGGCTCCGAGCTGCTTGCAGAGCACAGAGCCCAATGTGGGGCTCGAACTCACGGAGTGAGAGATCATGACCTGAGCCAAAGTTGGACGCTCAACCGACTGAGCCACCTAGGTGCCCCTAAACATTCTTATATTTTGTGGCAAACCCCGGTATGTAACTAATATCAGCACCATTTTTGTAGTTCCTGGAGTATCTCCAAAAAGAGGAGGCTCTAAAACGAAGCTATTTCTGGGAAGGGTGGCAATAAAGATTAGTCCTTTGTTAAGTATTGCTTAAAGGGCTAAAATTTAAGCCCTTAGCATTGGGTTGAACTCTAGCAGGTCACCCATGTTACCATTTTTGATTTGTCCCTGAAGGTCCTTAGCTTGGAGACTTCCTGTTGCCACCCCTCTCTCCCCCCTCCTTAAGCTATCACTCATTTCACTGACCCTTTTGACCTTTTAGCTTGCCCTGTAGCAGGCCCACCCATTATTTACTGCCGAGGAGGCAAACATTTCCTCTTTTTGGGGATTCAAGTGACATCTGACTCTCCCTTTTTTTCCTACTCCTTACCCATTTCTACCTCAACCCTGTCCACTTCCTCAGAAGTTCCACTTGATCTGGAGAAACTGCCAAGATATGGATGTTAACCATGGGCAGAGAAGGAATGACTGGTAGAGGGGTGCCATAGACACCTGTCAGTGTCCAGGGCTTTTCAGGTTTGTCAAATAGATCTGAGGGCACCTTCTTCAATTACAGCTCGTGCTCTTGGTCAGGGTTCTTCTCCTGTAGGGGAGCAATCACTCCTGATGGCTAAATCATGAACAACTTTCTTGACTTTTGACACTCACATATGGATGTCTCAAAATAGCCCAGCACTGAGTCATCAGGTAAATGTGTCTTTGAAATATTGCTGACAAATAAATTCATGGTACAAAATGTTATTTCAGCCTTTAGGGGTGGGGTTCTATGACCACAATCACCCTGCAGCTGAGCAGACGTCCCAGAGATTGGAAGAGTTTGTTCCCAAGCACTATTATAAAGAAGGCTTCTCTGGAGCTCCCGCCATGTGAACCTGGATAACCAGGAGGTCCTGCAAAAGGAGTTTAGCCTTTTTTCGTTAAGAAGTTTTGTCATCAGTCTGGAAATATTTTCTCATCCTGTACATGCGGTCCTCTCTTTTGACTTCTAAAGGCTTTATATCTGAAATTAAATTCTAACTCATGTGAGACTTATCAGTAATTCTTATCTATGAATCCTTGATTAGTTTGTATTATATCTGGGAAGTTAATATTCTTGTTTAGGAAGTCCGTGCTTTTATGATTTGGGGGAGGATTAGGGTTAAACTGAATGTTAAACTTTCCGTTAAGGATTTTTCTCCCTTATCTAAGTCCATTGGACTAACTCTTCGAGTTAATCTTTTTCCTCTAATGATGCTTTTTGAGTCCTTAGCTATTCATTTATGTCTGAAGTTTCTGCTTTTCAACCACTTATACTGTTCTTAGCTGATTCTAAGGCTAATCATAATGTTAGCCTGTCTGACCCTTACCCATAATGACAGAAGTTTAGACTACCGGGACTGGAAGCTACCTTAGAAGTCAAGTTCACAAGCCGGTTCACAGCAGAGCTGAGTTAACCTGAAGAGGGAGTGTGGCCTTGCGGTTAAGAGCGTAGTCTCTGGAGCCAAGCTTCTTGAGGTAATATTCTAGCTCTGCCACTCACTGTGGGACTTGAGCTATTACATAACCTGTAAAATGGGCACAATCAGAAGACCTGCCTAATGGGGTTGTGGGGATTCAATGAGTTCATGTACCTAACAGATCCTCTAACGTGCAGTAGATGCTCTACAAATGTGAGCAGGTAGGAGTGGGTTACATCTTTCATTCTTGTTCCGGGTTCTTTTCGATGCATCATAACACTTCCAGGGATAATACAAAGCAGACAGAACTGGGGGTGGGGTGGGGCAGAATCTGAATTTGTGGCCTATGTTCTCCAAGGGTTTCAGGCCCAGACTTTGGGCCTAGCAGAATTATAAGCGTTAATGAGTGGAGGGGCTAGGATTGGAAAGCCATGGTAGAGGCTGAAGTTGCTGAGGAGAGCCCAGGGTCAGCAATAGAGCAGTCAGTTCCTATTCTTTCTGTGAGGGCACACACCAGACCACCAGGAAGGGCAAGCTCCAGCTCCCCAGAACAGGCAGCAGCGCCTTTAAAACCCGGGGCAAAGGAGCTCCTCCTGCACTCATTTAGGGTCAAACCATAGCTGGAGTATCAAGTTCAGCTCTGGACAGCTCATTTACAGTCTGGAGCACAGCCAGGGGTAGCTGATGGATGTTACCACAGTCCAGTAATCATATCATAATGCATTCTCTCACAAAAAAAATCCGTTGAACCCCTAGGGCAGACCACTGTGTTATGTACCTTGGGGTGAGGCTGCATGGAGTGAGATGAAAATATGCTTTAGAAATGGTTTCTTCCCTCTAGGACCTAGAAAGTACGTACGTGGATTCTTTCCAATTTCACAAACATCTGTCGATCTCCTGTTATGTTCAGGGCTCTCTGTAGGTGGTATGGCCTTTGTGTCCCAGTAGAAAGAGCACTGGACTGTGTCAAGAGAGCTGGGTTCTAGTCTCACCCCTGTCGTGAACTAGCTGTGTGGCTGTGGATAAGTTACTCTGGGCCTCAGTTTTCTCATATACAAAAATGGGAGCTATGATACCTGCTCTATGAAAAAATTCCAGAGCCCCTGATCTGCGGACCCAGAAATTTCGTGAGAGGAGTCTGGGAAGGATTTTGATCATCAGGGAAGTTGGGAAACATTACAGGTTAGGGCAGTGTTCTCCTTGGGTGGGCCTCAGGCTGCTTGCCTCAGAATCTCCAAAGAATTTAAAGGAAAAGATGATTTCAAGGCCCACTTCAGACTTGCTTAGAACCTCTGGAGATGGGGGCTTGGGAATCTGTACTTAAGGTGAAGCCTGGTGATTCTTGGTACCCCCAAACTGGAGAACCACTATCAGAAGAGTTTCATGAGGATTAAATGAGAGTATATGTGAATACTATCATAGCTCGTACATGAGGGATGACTTAGCAATGAGACCTTTTACTTTGGGAGGAAGTCATAATAACCCCTTTGGAAAGTTGAATGGTTGCATATTAGAATGTTTGGAACCAAAAAGAAGAGTCATACCTCATAGTTTTCAGAAGAGAGTTTTCTTGCAGGACCTCACAGAGGTTTACTGTAGCTAGGGAGTTGCTTTATTAGCTGTAGTCACTGTGGACCCAATGCTTCCTACGTTTGGAGAACTGAAACAGTGGTTTGAAATGGCAGAAAGAGGCTTGCAGCCCCCAAAGTACCCACCTTCTGTGGGTACCACAAGGATGTCTACTTCCCCAGTAAGAGAATTGCGATGAGTCAAATTGCTGCCATCTAACATGGAGAACGCTTTCGAGCAGAATTCCTATCAAACCATTTCCTTCAGCCTCCTGTGTGTCCCACCCATATGTGGTCAACTTCAGTATGTGAATTAATCCCCATCCAATCATCTGTGGTTAGAGTAGCAGAGCTAATTTTGCTCATGACACATGACAACTTTGGGATCCGCTTTCTTTGGAAAATTAAGGAAGGAAAATTAAAAAAAGCAAGCATTTTGAGGCCTCTTGGTTTGTCTAGTATACATTTCCATGAGGAGGAGGGGGTAAACAAATGCAGTGTGGCTCTAAAATTTGGTGATACAGACTCCTTTGTGAAACCAATGGATTCTCTTCCCTTAAGCACATGGGCAGACACACAAAATTTTATACACATTTCTTAGGGACAGGGATCTTAGAAGGCTCATGCATGGAATCCTAGGTTGAGGATTTCTGTTCTTTAGGACCTTTAAAGGAAAGAACTGTTCTACTGGGGAGAAGTGTCAGAGAAGCAGATTTCTGTCCCATGGACAGAAACATCTGCTGACATTTCAATTGTCCAATAATGGATTGTTTCCATCTTGAGGTAATGATCGCCCCATCACAGAAAGCATTCAATCAGGGGCCAGATGACTACTTTGCACGGATATCTTTTCATGTGTTTGTTCATTCATTTTATCACACACACCTCATTAGCCTATAGCAAGAAATCCTGTGAGTGTTTAGGAATAGAAAAGAGAGGGGTGCCTGGGTGGCTCAGTCGGTTAAGCATCCGACTTTGTCTCAGGTCATGATCTCATGGTTTGTGAGTTCAAGCCCCACATCGGGCTCTCTGCTGTCAGCACAGAGCCCCGCTCCAGATCCTCGCTCCCTCTCTCTCTGCCCTTCCCCAGCTTGTGCTCTCTCTCTCTCTCAAAATAAAAAAGAATTTTTTTTAAAGAAAAGGAGTAGAAAAGTGAAATACAAAGGTAGACACATAAGAAACAGTCTCCGTTCTCAACTGTCATGGTTTGGCAAAGGAAACAGACACAGGTGGCCACAGTGCTTAATGACATAATATATGAGCCAGGGTACAAAGGGCTTAGGAGGCCAGAAAAGAGACTTGAGCAAACTTGTGGGGAATCCTGTGTAGGGACAGAGGTTGACCAGATGCCTCTTAAGTCCTCTTTGGGGTATCCTATGTGGCAATGACACCAGGATGTGGCATGAGAGGGCTTTATCTACACTATTCCAAACAGGTGTACAATATATGGGAGCAACCCCAGGGTACTTGCTATGCAAACATAACTTCAGGACAAGCCTTTCACCTTCCCTTACTCACCACCTTCCAACCAAATGGGCGGCCTCTTAGCCTGTCCTATAGAGAAATTTTGGAGCTGCCACTGATCGAAGGTTTAGTATTTCACAAAGTTATCAAGACACAGGTCTGAGCCCTTCCCAGAGATTGCTATTTGAATGGAGCACCTTTGGTCTCCTCTTCGCGCTGGAAAGACAGGGACGACCAGTAAGAATGTGCTGGTGAGGATGAGGAAGGAGGCAGGAGGGAGTGCTGGTGATCATGGAGTGGCTGTCCTCAAACCTACAGCCATCAATCTGCGATTGTTCCCCAAACTTTGAGGTTTGAAAGCATTTCCTTCCCTCCGGGTTTTTCTTATTTTCTTTGCCTGCTTCCACAGACAGTATACCCGCCCTCTCTCCCTCCCATCAAGGTCACCACTCAGCAGGCTTTGATAAATGTCATTTTTTTTTTTTTTTTTTTGAAAGTCGCCTTGGAAAAAGGCAATTTGACTGCAGTGAGGCAGAACAGGAGCTGAAGGCCGGCCGCCCTTTATCGACCAGAGCCCAACCCCAAGAACAAAACGCAGAGGAGTGTAGCACTGCCTAGGGCTCCTGGTGATCCCTGGGCTGCCTCTCCCCAGGGAGCTGCGTGCTGTGCTGTGCGGGAAGCCTGCGGGCGCCAGGTCCTGTGGTCTCCTCCTCCCTCTCCCCCTCTGCCCAGCCCTTTGTCTGCTACTTGTTTCCTGGCTGGTAACTAAAGGTCCCTGAGAACCCCCACAGCTCTGGGGGCGGGAGCCCTCTCCACTGTGCAAGCAGTGGGCTGCTGATTAGTGTGGGGAATAAATAACAGCAAGCTAATTATCTCCTGATTGTGGCTTGCCTCACTAACAAGGCTGGGCTGGAGTGGTGATGCGGCAGTTGATACTATTCCAAGCATGCTTCTGGGTTCAGGGAAATTTCCATGCCTTTCCAGTCTGGAGACTTTCCCTTCCCAGATACTCTGGGATTCTAAATGGAGATGTTCCCACTCCTGCTTCACCTTGGAATTGAGAGACTCACCCCAGACAGACTGTTTGTGTCAGACCCTGGTGGGTGAGGGGAGCTGGCTTCTGGTAGAAGCAGAGAAAGGCTTTCAGGGAGGCTTGGGGGTTGGCCAAGGTCATGGAGAGATAGGTCCTCAGGGAGCACACTCTCCAGCACTTAGTATCCTAATTACATCTGCTGCTCCAACTGTTAGAACTGAGTGGCTCCCATCAGACCTGCAAGCAGAGAAGGAAAGTACTAAGAGCACTGGCCTGGGACTTGAGAGGTCTGGGTTCTAGTCCTACCCTTGACTACTTCTGTGACCTTGGACCTGCTTCTTAATCACCCTGGTCCTTGATTCCCTCCGTATGAAACGAAGGTCAGGCGACCCTTGGGGCTTTGCCTAGCTCTAAATATAACTGTGTGACTCTAACTCTGTAATTTGGACTGTCATACTAAGAAAGCTTCTGATGCTTCGTGTCCACATTTCCAGACTGAGTTTTCCTTTCCCTCGTTTAGTTGCATTGTTCTCCACCTTCTCCTCCCACTATACCTGACTTCTCTCACTCTCTCAAATCTTGAAACCTTGTCTTGCCTAGAGGGAGAAGGGTGAGGAATACCCTTTCTGGGAAGATTTAAATTTCTAGCAGCTTGGGCTGTGTTAACTTGCTGAACCAGTAATTATCAGCTTATGAAAAGCCAGGATGTGTATGTGACCAGTAACTGCTGCTGGCCTATTGTGTTCAGAGGAAGAAATCAACATGAACCCCTGGGATTTAGATCTATCCTGAGACTACAGGCCTTGTCACCACCTCCACACCAACCACAGAGTCCACTTGTAGGAAGTAGGACTGTTCCCTTTCCTTGGGGATACTCACCTCTACAGGCTGGGTAAGTCTCTCTCTGCCAGAGATCAGGTGTTAGACAAACCCGATGTTTCCATCTGATAAAGATAAGCCCATGAAAGAGCAAACTCGGGGCCACAGTTCCCTTGGGAAAAGAAAAGGGAGAAGGGGAGGCACTAATATATATCTGGGCAAAGGAGGAAAATGTCACTTTTAGAATAGTGAGACATTCTGAAAGATAGAGTTACAGTGTCCTGAGGTATCAAATGCATGTACATGGTCTTATCTGATGGGAAGAGCCCTCAGGTAGGGCTCATTCAACCTCAGAAGATTTCATTCAACATTATGCTTCATTGCTTTTTTTTTTTTTTAATGTTTATTTATTTTTGAGAGAGAGAGAATATGAGAGAGAGAGAAAGAGAGAGAGTGAGCAAGCAGGGGGAGTGCAAGTGCACAGAGAATCCGAAGCAGGCTCTATGCTGACAGCAGCAAGCCCAGTGTGGGGCTCAAACTCATGAACTGAACTGCAAGATCATGACCTGAGCCAAATTTGGACACTCAATTGAGCCACCCAGGTGCCCCGTTTTTCTTTTAAGTTTTTATTTTTAAGTAATCTCTACACCCAACGTGGGGCTTGAACTTACAACCCTGAGATTAAGAGTCACCCACATTAAGACTGAGCCAGCCAGGCACCCGATACTTCATTGCTTCTAAAGGATAAATTTGGGCAATTCATTTACTCTCTGTATTGGTAAGGTGATCTATCGATGTAACTTACAACCCCCAAGTCTCAATGGCTCGTCACAATAGAAGTTGACATTCTCACTCACATGAGAGTTCAATACTGATGTTCAGTTGATGGCCTTCAGTTGATGGGGTGAATCAGGTACCCAGCACTGTCCATCTTGTGGCTCTGCTAACTGCTAGAGGCTTTGAAATCCTTTACAGTATCCCCTATATTCAGTCAGCAGATGGGGGAAGAGACAGGGAGCCTGCAGAATTGTGTGGAAGGTTTACGGGCCAGGTCTGGAAATGACATTCATCAATTTTGCCCATATTCCACTGTCTAGAATTCTGTCATGTGACCACATCTGACTGCAAGGGAGGCTGGGAAATGTAGTCAAGCTATGCACACAGGAAGTAAAAGAAAATGGTCTGGTAAACAACCAGTCTCCAATATATCTTCTATGAAGTTTTGTTTCCAAACTTATTGGTAAGGGCAAGGGGCTTCTACATTGTCATCTCCAAAAGTTAGCATGAATATAAAATAGATTATGAGAAAGCTTTAAAAATGCAGAATGAATCAATATATGCATATTATAATTTGTCTTTCAGATTAATCTAGAAAAAACTTCATAAATATTGTCTCTATAACTCTATTGGACACATAAACAGTGCTCTACTATTGGAACAGATGTCTCTAGGTTACATGACGAAAATCTGAGTGACTGTGAAATTGATTTCATTGTGTGATGAAAACAAACTCTTCAATAAATCTAATCCTTTAAAAAATTATGGAATGTGCTCTTCCTGTCCTCTTTCCCTTTGATCTGGATGGAGACCACATGGATGACCACATGGTCAGCAGAGTTGGGGCCAAGATTTGGCTGAGTCAACTGGCATGTTTGGTGAACTGGGCTAGAGAAGATGGCCTGTGTGGTTAGGACATTGATTATAAGTAAAGGAATTAAGAAAATAGATAATATATTGAGGATAATGGGCACCATATTTGTCGAGGTTAGTGAAAGGAGTTACATTTATGGAAAGGGAATAAACCCCATGGTATTAGATCAGAATTGGGGTACCTTGTTTCAACTCATGTTTTTAATATAAATAGATGTGTGTGTGTGTGCATGTGTGTGTACACACATATATATTTCTAACTCTGTCTGCTGTGAGGTCCTAAAAGCAATGATAACCCAATAGCTGCAAGCACACCAAGCACCCAGATCTTGGTTTCTAAATATCATTTTCCACTAAAAAGAACCAGGACTGATCAGCCTGAAAGTACTAGATGAGCCTGGAGTATCTTGTTATGCTGTAAAGTGAGGAAGGGCTCAAAGAATGATGGGAACATGTCAAAAATATACAGGATCCAGGTGCCTGGGCTTAGTCAGTTGAGCGACGGACTCTTGATTTTGGCTCAGGCCATTATCCATGGTTTGTGGGGTCGAGCCCCACGATGGGCTCTGCACTGACAGCACGGATCCTGCTTGGGATTCTCTCTCTCCCTCTCTCTCTGCCCTGCCCCTGCTTGTGCTCTCTCTCTCAAAATAAATAAACATTAAAAAATTTTTTTTCAATATACAGAATCCATGGGGCACTTGGGTAGCTCAGTTGGTTAAGTGTCTGACTCTTGATTTAGGCTCAAGTCATGATCCCAGGGTCATGGGGTTGATGCCCACGTTGGACTCCACACTGACAGCGTGGAGCCTGCCTGGGATTCTCTCTCTTTCTCTGCCCTTCCCCCACTCACACTCTCTTTCTTAAAAATAAGTAAACTTTAAAAAAATCCTTCATGAATTCTCATTTTGGGGTACCTATGTGGCTCAGTTGGTTAAGAAACCTACTCTTGATTTTGGCTCAAGTCATGATCTCAGGGTTCGTGAGCCCTGTGTCAGGCTCTGTGCTGACAGGATGCTTAGGATTCTCTCTCTCTCTGCCCCCACCCCCTGCACTCATGCTCTCCCTTTTCCACTCTTTCTCTCTCTCCAAATAAATAAATAAACATTAAAAAAAATATACAGGGGTACCTGGGTGGCTCAGTCAGTTAAGCTTTCGACTTCAGCTCAGGTCATGATCTCATGGTTTGTGAGTTTAAGCCCCACATTGGGCTCGCTGCTGTCAGCACAGAGCCTTCTTCGGATCCTCTGTCTCCCTTTCTCTCTGCACCTCCCCTGTGGGAAGGCGCTAACTTACGTTAGAATGCCAACTGATAATTTTTTTTTTTTTTTTGCCAACTGATAAATTGGAACAGGGTCTCTGTATTAGGCGGTAGTTTTGTATCAATGTTAGTTTCCTAATTATAATGTGTACTGTAGTCATGTGGGAGAATATCTTTGTTTTGAGGTACTATGTACTGAAGTGTTAAGAATTAATGGGGCACCAGGCCTACAACTCACTCTCAAGTGGGTCAGAAATTACACTTATATGTACATGAAAGAGGGGGAGGGGAGAGGGCAAAGGACATACTCAAAATGCAGCAAGTGTGGTAAAAGTAAAACAAATCAGGAGACTCAGCAAAAGGTATAGGGGAGTTTTTTGTACCTTTCTTGCAACTTTTCTGTAAGTTTGACATTTCAAAAAAAAAAGTTAAAAGGATCATAGACTATAATAGTGTGTGGTATACAGCAGAGTATAGTACACGGAACATGTGTACCTTTGGTCTCAGGCAGGAGAGACATTTGGTGAGGGGTGGATGTTCAGGGGAGGTGAGAAACAGGAGAGTCATGGAAAGCAGACAGGAGTTGGGATAAATGACCCAGATTGTCACCTAGTAGTTGGGTGATCTGGGAAAAGGCACTTCACCTCTCTAAGCCTCAGAAAATAGTGTGTCTCACAAGAATGCCATGTGGCTTAAATAATAATATATGTGACAGTCCTTTGAAATTCATAAAATGATCCCAAATATAATCATTAATGGTATCTTTTTTCTCTCAGAAAACTACAGCTGATGAATGCAAAACTGTCCCTCACTGACATCTCTTTCAGTGCTTCATCTGGTTACTATCACAACGTTGTTCTTCTCAAAAACATTACTCCTTTAATAGTCTGAGAACTGAGGAGGTCTGGCACCTTGGAAGGGGGGCAGCTGATGGCAAAGCCACCAGGGATTGCCATGATGCACGTGTCTGTATCCTTGTGTGTCCACGCACATCCTGGAAGCCTGGATTTTAGGTGCCTTCTCTGCAAGCAGAGAGACCCTGTGGGGACTGATGAATGCTGTTATAGATTCATAAACATCTGCTAGTGGGGCCTGGGAAGTCCCTTCTAGAAGGAAAGCTCCTTTGCTTCTGTCACTCCTGACAAAAATGCTTGTGCGCGCGGTGTTATGATACAAACCATTCTCTGGCAGCTTAGGATTCAGAGTCCTAATGCTACACATTGCTGATGAGCTGACAGACAGCAGCATGGGGTAATAAAAATCATCGTTCCTGTTTGTACACTTTCCAAAGCCTCTCATTGATATTCCCTCATGTGGGCCTTAGAGCCACAGCAACCGTGCAGCAAACTCCTCCCTGTATCTTTTCACAGGTCAGGAAAGGCTGACGGTCCCAGAGGCCGGGACTGGCCCCGGTTCACAGAGCTAATAAATGATACTGATAGGACATCCAGCCGGGACTCCTTCCCATGACACTGACTGGAGATGGTCTGTCGCCGGCACCTCTCTCACTCCCTTTTCATGACCCCTTTCCTGCCTCGAGGCGCTGCTTCCTGCTTGCTCTGCTTCTCAGAGCTCTCTAATACAATGGTCCACAGCAAAGCCACCTATGCCAGAAGTCCTTTCTGTCTGGCCACTCCCCCCCCCCCCCCCCCCCCCCCCCCGGTTTTGCTAGAACCAGAAGGATTTCACGTCTTTGCACCTGCTGTCTAGAGCCAAGAGAGAAGAGAATAAGGATGAGGCTGTCCTGCCAGTGGCTTTGGGTCCCCGGGACCTCACCTAGTGCCCTCTCTGATTCCCAGGCCAGTTGCTGGGTCGTCTTCTGGCCCATGTAGACATCTCTTTCCTCACAGTGCCAGCAGAAGGAGCAATACTTGATTTCTTCTAATTCACTCCATCCCTGTGAATCATGCTGGAGGAAGTTCAAGCAATGCCACGTTATCACTAGGTTCCCTCTGCCCTAAGCACCTTTTGCACCTGTACAGACAGGCAGACAGATTAACATCAGACATAGCAGAGCCCAGCTGGTCTTTGCTTGATCTCATGAGTAGCAGCTGTTGCTGACCTGATGGAGGCTCATGGGAGAAGGGGCTACTTCTGGTGGCAGTGGTGTGACCAAGGAGCATTCTGATGGGCCCCAGGTCCCCTCTGTGTTCTGAGAGCCCTGTGAGAAAGAGGGTGTGCTCTGGGTTTGTTAGAGATCGATTTGTTGGCTTTGTTTGGACCTGCTGGATGGGTCAAGAGTGACCCACTAGATCTTGATCAGTGGCTTTTGGAACTTGTAGCTGAGGTCCTGTGGTGGAATGGGCCAAAACACGGTCAGGAATGGTTTGGGAGTTGGCAAACCTGTCTCGGATTTGCCTTAACCAGCTAGGCGTCCTTGAGCAAATCACTTCTCCCCACTGGGACACAGTTTCCTCATCTGTAATGTGAGGAATACATTTTAAAGGCCCTTTCTGCCGTTTCTGTACCTCTAGTTACTATCAGTCTGCTGGCTCTTCAGGGCTGGAGCCCAGCCAGAAGGAACCCAGGTCTGGAAACCAGACCTTCTGACTCTCATGCTCTATATTCACTGCTGATTCTGGAAACCAAGGCCACGGTGGGAAGTTTAGGGAGCAGAGGGCGCTGCCTGGCTTCTGTTCAGCAGGGCAGGGAAACTGCCCAGGAGCTCTGCATCTGGACCCAACAGGACTTCCTCCAATTGGTGCTGTTCCCCAAGGTGAGGCTAGGAGCAGGGGTAGAGGCAGGGTGGAGGGGAGTTCAGGGTCCATCAGTCTTCACAACTCTCCTGGTAAGTGAAGCCTCCACCAGTGGCCTGAGGACATGTGCCCGAGAGAGATCATGGGGCATGTTAGAACTCAGTATAGAACAAACAGGACAGGAACAGAGAAAACTAGGGCCACTTGATGGCAGTCATCCGGGCATAGTAGAGCTTCAGGCATATTAGAGCTTGCTTGCCCCCTCTGGAGGATGGCTTGGGATATTTTGGAGGTCTCTTCCAGCCTTGACATTTTATGACTCCATAAATAAAAGGCTGGTTCCCTTCACCCTGAACTCTCCTCTGACAGTGGGCCTCCTGGGGTCAGGCAGTGTAGGTAGTTTTCCTCCTGCTTGGGTGCCCCCCAGCTGACCTGCCTCCACCCCCCAACCCCCACCCTCCCTCCCAGCCAGGTAGAGAGAGGAAGAGAATGAGAGCTATCACCTCTTTCCTCCCTCCTTCTACCACCTGGAACCCCCAAGGAGCAGAGCATCCCCTGCGATCTCCTCACTCCAGAGGAAACCAAGCCGGGCGGAACCCAGGGGCACAGAGAGGTGGGCCCAGGGCCAGCAGAGGCAGCTGCCTGAGGTGTCCTCTTGCTGTGGGGGTGGAGAGGAGTTGGACTTTGAAGGTCTCCTCTGAGACCAGCGTGGGTAACCTGAACCTCTGTCCTGCCCTGCTCATGCTCTGAGAGAGAAGCCTCAGAGGGCCAGGTCAGGGTCAGCCCAGCAACCCCGATTCTGTCCCTCCAGGCTGGAAGGAGTTGAGCTTTTGTTTGAGAACTCCAAGGAGCTAAGCTCCTGGCAGCCCAGCCCCGGAGAGCCGCGGCCCTGTGAGTGCCAAAGGAGGCAGCCACTGGGCTCCTTCCCCCACAGACAGACGGGGTATTGATCCTACTTGCACACCCCCTCCCTCTCTTCACTTCATGGTGCAGCTAATGGTCTGGAAAAAACTGGCCAGCTGTTCCCCAGCTGTGACATAATGAGCTCAGGGACGATCAATGCCCGTTCCGGTGTCTAATTAGGCCTGGGAGCCGGCTGGGGTGAGAGTGCGGCCTGTTTCCTGAGGGCACCACTCCCACCGCAGTCCCCAGCTGCTGTCTGCTGGCAGCCACCTGGGTCCCGCGCATCTGCGCCCTGGGGGGGGGGGGGGGGGGGGGCAGGGCCCTCGAGTGGCCCTGGGGAGTCTTCTGACCCAGAGCTCCTTCTCTACAGCAGAAGGGCTTCCATAACCATGTCAGGTGGGGGCGGATAGGCTGGTGGGGAGATCCTGGCCTGCAAGGGAAGCTCCTGTGACACCCAGCTTGCTGTGACACCTCAGTCTCTGTCTGGGCCTGGCCTTGGATTCCAACCCTGCAACCCCCTGCCCCTGAGACCCTGCCCAGGACCCTCCCCACCACTGGTCCCAGATGCCAAACCCTGGGACTGTAAGAAAGAGGCTGGGAGCAAATTTGGCTCCTGGCCCAGCCTCCCTCTGCTATTTATACCCTCAGTCCAGGGAAGGATGGATCAGATTCTCAATGTGTTCACTGCAGAGGAGGAAGTGAGGGTGGAGAGAGAGATGGAAAGGGAAAGGTATTCACTGAGGCAAAGAAACAGAGAGGTGGGCAGCAGAGGCCCATGGTGAAGAGGTCCTGGGGCATGGAGAAGCCTAAGAACTGAGAGTGAATTCTTGAGAGATCAAAGAAGGGAAGCCAAATAAGAGACAGAAAAGTGAGAAATGGGGCCACGGGGAAGAAAGGGGATGGGACACAAAAAGTAGGATACACCCTGTGCTGGGTGGGGTCAGGCCCCAGGTGCCAGATCAGATGCCCCAAAGGGTAGGTGCTGGCCAGTGTGTCCAGGGGCCTGGTGTGAAATCATAGGCATCGAGAGAATGGCTGGGGTCAGAGAGGCACAGGGAACAGGGCTCATCTGGAGTTGGGCAAGGATCTTCCCCTAGAATCCGGGCTGTGAGCTCTGCTTTCTGGGGGTGAGGGCGCAGGTGGGGAACTGGAAGCAGAGGTCAGAGTAATGTGGGGGGGAGGAGAGGAGGCAGCTGCTGGAGAGTCTGGCGTGCAAAGGCCAGAGAGGGAGGGGATCTAGGCTTTCTGCAGTCTCCACGTTAGGCAGCCCAATCTGGCCCTGAGGCTTTTTGGGTAGCCTGGGCCTAGCGGGCGATACCCTTCAGGCAGCCTCCAGCCTTCTTACTGTTCACACAGTCATATACAGGTCAGTCAGATGGAGGCCCTTAGAGGGGTCTTTCTGAGGCCCAGCGGACCCTAGGAGGCCCTTCCTGCGTCTCTTGCCAGTCCTAGCACTGCATTTCTTCCTGACTGTGATTCCCAGAGGCATGACCGGTTTGCAGAGCAGAAGTGCCCTCTGCTATTTCCTGCACCTGCCCTCTGCCCCTGGGGCCCTGAATCTTTCAAGCTGTCAGGGCCCTGGAGAGAGAAGCCACTCAAGGACAACTGCTGACTCAGACTCAAACTCTAAGGCTGCAAAGGACCTTAGAGACATCTACAAGCCTATCCCAAGCCCTCAGTCGACACTGAGGCTCAGAGGAATTAGGAGAGTAGCCCCAAATGCACTGCTCACTTATGCAGATGCAGCCTCTGGACTCCAAGTTCAGTGCTCCTTCCAGGATGCCAGTCTGTCCGTCTCTTCCTAAGCACCTCCTAGGAGCAGGGGGGATTTTCTCTTAGAGGCTTGGTCCTCTTGCCTGAACCCCCAGCAGAGATTGTGGGAAGTCAAAGAGGTGAAAAGGTCAGGACTCAGGACAGCAAGTCCCCCAAGAAAGACAAAACGGGTGGGGATTTATTTCCAAGGTAGCAGCAGCCTGTCCCCTTGAGGTTTCAGTCTCTGTGGCCAACACTGCCCTCTTGTGGCTATTGGCCATCAGGGCAGCCTGGGGGAAGTTTCCTCCTTCCTGCCCAGGTCTTCACCATCCCAGGACCCCTGCCCCAGTGTGGGGCTGATTTAGACCCTGCAGGGCTACCCTTCCAGGCTAGGCCATCTGAGAGACCGAGCTTTCACCTACCATTCTCTAATATGGTCCTCAGGCTGACCATTGCCACCCTCTAAGGGGCCATCTCTCCAAATCCCTGAGGAGTCCTGGCCTTCCTTGGACTGAAAGGCATAAGAATTGAATTTAGGGAGGGTCCTGTATTTTGGTGGATCAGGAATCCATGGAGAGGACTTTGTAGAAAAGGAGAATGTCTGGGAAAAAGGCCACAGGGCCTGTATCCCTGTGCCTAGCAGCATCCAGCCTGCAGAAGGAAGGGTCAGGCTGCCTGAGGGTTCGGTGGGGCTGATGGGATCAGGGCCCCTCATTTAGCTGGGACTGACCCAGAAATGTAGAGTAAGGGTGCCCCCCACCCCAAGTCAGAAAGCAGGCACTGCTAGTGTGCTCTGTGGAGCCCAAGTTGGGAAACCCAGCCTAGCTCTTTGTTCTTAGGCCAGAGCGGAGGACCCAACTGTGAGCTGGCCGTCCAGCACAGGAATGAGCAGTGGGAGGTCCAGGGTGCCGTGTCCCTGCACATCAGGTCAGGCAATTTCTTATGACACCGCGAATCTAGATGGGAGGATTTCCAGGCACTCAAATTATCCTACCGCTCCACATTTTACCTCCTCCGCACGGAATGGACACACAGGTCACTCTGAGAGCCCCACCTGGGGCCATGAATGTCACATGGTCTCATTGCTTCGTCTCTGATCTCCCCTTTCCTCTGAGTTGACTCTGTTGTGTGTTCGAAGACACCATGTCCTTGGTGACCTGTATGTTTTCCCTCCTTCTGGGCCTGAATGACAAGGAAAATTCCCAGCCTTGAGTTCAACCCCTCACTCTGGAACTTGTGAGTTCAGTAAATACTTATTGACTGACTCACTGAAAAGACAGGAGACAGCACATCTGAGGTCCTTCATTTCCCTGTTCAAAACATTTTGCTGTGTTGGCCTTTCAGTCTGGCTTACCCACAGCCTGACCAATCTACCTCTCCATTCTCACTTCTTCCCTTCATGTGAATTATTTTTCAGTCAAACTGAACAAGTCACAGTACCCTGATATTCCCTAAACTTGCCTGTCCCCATGTTTTTTTTTTCTAGACCAACTCCTTTCTCCTTGACTCTTCTCTTCCTTGACCCCCTTCCTTTACTGCCAGTGAAAATTCAATGCTCCCCTTTAAGACCCATGCCACTTCCTTCATGAAGTCTGCCCAGATTTCCTGAGGGAGTGGTTCACTTTTTTTTTTTTTTTTTTTTCCCTTTAAATCTCCACAGCACTCAGATTCTCTCTGGAAGCTTATAACTTGCATCATCCCTATCTTAGATGGTAAGCACCAGAAGGGCAAGTTTTGTTTTCATCATTTTCATCATCATTGCATCATTTTCCTTTCATCCCTCTCACCCCCTACACAGACATTTTCATAGAGTAGGTACTCAATAAACACTTCTTGTATTGGGTGAAAGGGAGCTTGCAGTTTGGGCTGTTGGGAGCTGAAGGGGGTGGGGAGGGGGTGCTCCAAAGCTTTAGGAGACTATAGAGGTATGTTCAGAATGGGGAGGCCAGGACCTGAGTGCGGAAGTGAGTGGGGAGTCTAGGCATCCTCAAAACCTTGCTGGGGAGAACAGGGGACTGGGCAGGGTTAAAAGGGCACCGGGTGTTAGGGGAACCGCAGGTTGACCTCAGCATCAGGTCTGATGGACCCCAACTGGCTGCATCCTTAATGACAGGCCAAAAACAAAAAGGGAGGTAGGAATCTGGAGGCTTGGATTCTCATCTCCTTCACTGGTCAGCTGGGTAGCCTTGGGCAAGTTACTTCCCCTCTCTGGGCCTATTCATCTATAAAATAGGTACCTGGCCACCTATGACCCTTTGAGTTCTGCTATTCTGATTCCATGTCAAGGTTCTGAAGTAGAGGGGTGCTGATCAGTGGGGAGTTGTATATGCCCCCTCCCCCCAGGCCTGAGCACCAGGAATGACCCTAACTAGGTCCTGAACAGTGTTTCTCAGAGAAGGTGACAGAGCCCAAGTGGTAGCCTGGCTTAGAGGGCGTGGAGGTGGGTGGCAATAGTAGACGGTGTACCCAGTTCCGAGCAAGTCGAGTGCCCAGTTATCAGACCACAGGGAAGGGTTTTCAAGGATTCCCCTTCCTTTGTTATGCTTCCCTGTCCTCTTCCTTGCCACATCCCCATCCTCAGTAGATACAGATCTGGGATGTGAAGCCCAGCTGCTCAACTGTGTGGCTCTGAGAAAGTCAGTTAACCTCTCTGAGCTTCAGTTTCCACATTTATGAATGGAGTTACTTAAATCTAACTCAGAAGATTGTTGTGGAACTCTGTGAAAGTGTCCAGTACTGTGTCCCTGCTGGATCTCCCTTCCTGAGCCTGGAAAAGGGCAGTTGATACAGATTGCTTCACAGGCCACAGGGAAAATGGTTAATGGTGCCCTGTGGGTGCACTGGGGGTGGGATGGGGCTTTCAGAGGGTAGGCAGATGGTGGGGAGGTTGGATGGGAAGAACAGGGAGAGAGGCATTGCCCAAGCAATCCCTGACTGTTAGGAAGACCCACTCCCCCTGTAGACCTACTTATTGTATAGTTGTCAAGGACCCAGGAACTGTCTGTAGTTTTTCTTTGGGGGTCCAGCCTTGAGCCCCAACTGATGGAAGAAGGGTGGGCCATATGGGGAAGGCTCCCCTGTCTCCTAGCAGGCCTGGCCTGCACATGCACTGTGGGTGTTCCTGCCACTCTTTTGAGCCTGGTTCATCCAAGGCCCCCAGTTTCTAATCTGGTTGGGAAGGATTTATTTTTGGGTCCCTGTAACCTAGCAATGGGCTCACATGACCAGTGGCAGCTGCAGGCTGAATATACCGTTGGATCCTGGCTCCTGGCAGGGGGTGTAGGCCAGACTATGGGGGGAATAAAGGGAATGGAAAGGCTCTCACTCTGCTTTCGTCTTCAGCCCCTCAGCCTGGCCCCCAGATCGTGGGCACAGGGGTGGGTGCCCGGGGAGCAGGCATGGCTGGTGCTGGTACAGGGGATCTGGACAGCCAGCCATGGGCCACGGCGGGGAGGTCCCAGCTGTGAGCCTGCTGTCTGTGTGGGGAGAGCTGGGTGTCCATGTGGATGTGGGGGGTGCAGAGAAGATCCAATGCTGGCATCCTGGGGGGCAAGCCCAGGCTGGGGAGTGGGCGGCTGAACTGACAGTCCACGTTGTGGGATCTCAGGGACACCCCTGGTCGATGCTGGAATCCCAGCATTCAGCTTCTTCCCTTTGTTCCCTGTTAAATTGTTAATATCCCTGGGAGAGGGAACACATTAGCTGCTATCAGCGTGAGTGGATTTATCAGCCTCTTTCCTGAAAGCAGGTTTCAACAGAGGCAGAGAGAACGGAGGAGGGCCGTGGGTGCCACTAAGCAGGTGAGGAGTTACTGGGAGAGAGCTGTAGGCACATAAAAGGTATTTGATAGATATTTATTGACTAGGTGGATGGACAGATGAAAGGTACACTTGGTTCGCTTCCAGGTCTCCTCCTGAGGGAGCAGGAAAGGGCTGGGGGAGGCCGGGGAGCATAGGGCGGATGTGACCCTGTCAAGGGGTGCCGGTGGGCAAGGGTGAGTGGGACAGGGCCGCCCCAAGGAGCAAGTCTGGGATGGAGAAATTAGACCTTAGGACCAGGGAGCCCGTCACAATACTGAGGAGAGGGGTGCCGCTGCCCCCAGTGTAACAGGAGCCCATTTCTGGGCCTGCATGCGGCATGGTGGGCAGTGGATTTCTGACGTGGTCTGTGTGACCACCCCAGTTTCTCCACCTTGGTCTGCCCCATCTTCCATTGCGCTAAACTCTAAAAAGAAGGATTGGCAGGATGGGATGGTGGCAGGTAATGTCAATAGCTATTCCAAATGCTGATTTCGATCATTTAATGAGATACAGCATAAGAAGTGCCTCCGCAGGCCGGGCCCTCGAAAAGTGGTATCTCCACCACCATCATCATATCATCGCTGTTATTATTATTATTGTCATCAGCTGCCCCAGGGCCAGGACAGGAAGTTTTCCCTCCCTCCGTACTCCCAAACCAAAATGGCTTTCAGCAGCTGAGAGGATGCTCCAAGGTCCACTGCCTCCTTGGAACCACCTGTCCTAACAGCTCTCTGGGAGGGGCCTCAGGGCCTGGAGACTCTGCCCGCTGGCTGCCACACCAGTTGTTTGGCTAGCTCCCCCAAGCCTGAAAAGAAGGCTGTGTTTGTATTTCAGACTTCCTATCCCTATTCAATAAACTAGGGGTTGGGGGGGGGTGTTAAGAATTTGTGCCCATTTTAAACAATTTTTTTTAATGCTTACTTATTTTTGAGAGAGAGAGAGAGAGAGAGACAGAGCATGAGTAGGGGAGCGGCACAGAGAAGGAGACACAGAATCGGAAACAGGATCCAGGCTCTGAGCTGTCAGCACAGAGCCTGATGTGGGGCTCGAACTCATGAACTGTGACATCGTGCTCTGAGCCGAAGTCGGATGCTTAACCAACTGAGCCACCCAGGTGCCCCAATTTTTGCCCATTTTATAGATAGAAAAACTAAGGCACAGATGGTCAACTTACAGGCCAAGGTCTTACCACCAACCAATAGAGTAGAGCTCAGCTAGAACCAAGGTTTTCTTCCCAATCCAGTGCTCTTTCTATAATCCTGTTCTGATGAGCCTGAGTCTGCCCTGGTTCTTTCTCAATCCTTCGAAGGGGGCATTGGCTGGGCCCCTGTAGGAAGCATGTGGGTGCTGATTAGGTTTTACCTGATTGATCCCAGAGGGTTTGACTGATCTCAAGATGATCCTGCCAACATGTCAGCACAGGGTTTGATAAAAATCATTTGGCTGTCTACAGGTTTACATTTGATATTTTAATTTCATTTCCCTGTACTAAGGTATATGTAGTTTTGTTTTAGGCTGTTGCTTGAAAGGCAGTGGCCACTTCTATGGAATAGGCTTTAGGGCTTCAGCCCAGAGTCTCATGTTAGGTCTCCAGAGGGAGCACGGAGGAAAGAGTACATGTCTTGGCTCCAAACAGACCTGGGTTCAAATATTGGCTCTGGCACTTCCTATGTGTATGATCTGCGGAAAGTCACTTAACCTCTGGCGCCCTTTCCTCATCCATAAAGTAAGGGGAATAAAGGCTGCCTCATAGAACTTGTGTGGGGAGTGGAGGTACTGTATGTAAAGGACCTGGCACTCGTAAGAGCTCGAGAAATGGTGGGGGGGATACTGGCGATCACTGCTCCAGCTCTGGGATGGTCGGGGGCCTCTTTGCAGGTGACCTGGGGCCTGGGGCAGCCACCTTGCTCTCTCTGGGTTTTCTGGGTAATTAATTCATTGTTCTTATGGCTCTGTGGGTTAGGTCTGGTAAACAATTCCAGAACTCTCTTTCTTCCCTTTTGAGGACAAAAAGGAATTTCTGGATAGGCAAGTCTCTGGGCAGAGGGCTCTGGAGTAGGTTATCCTGTCTGAATTCCTGGTCCGATCTCATGTCTCTGCCATCTGTGGCTTTGGACAATCTCTTCACATCTCTGGGCCTCAGAAACATGGATGCTTTGTCCTGTAGGATGTCTTAGAGCTCTGCAATATTAGGATCCTATCCTTGGGTGTCAGTCATATACCTAAGGGAAGTGATCGCTTCTTCATAGTGGGAAGCCATCCTTCTCCATCTCACCTCCAAAGGCTTAACAACATGGCCTTGGACCCTCCATGGATAATGTACCCCAGCTCAGTCCAGTCCTATAAATCCAGATTAACCTGAGCCTTCCCTAGTCCCTGGTGCCCGCTTTATCTTCAGGGAGAAGCATTGTGGATCCCACCCCACCCCCCCATCCCCATAAGTTTTCACAGACCACACCAAAGAAATTTACAATCTAAGAAAACAATGGTAATTTGCCTGTTTGAGGGACAAATGCAGGGTTAGGACAAGGCCTTTAGCTCCCCTTCAAAACTGAATGTCTGGGGCACCTGTGTGGCTCAGTCGTTTGAGCGTCCGACTTCAGCTTGGGTCATGATCTCATGGTCCATGAGTTCGAGCCCCCACATTGGGCTCTGTGCTGAGGGCTCAGAGCCTGGAGCCTGCTTCTGATTCTGTGTCTCCCTCTCTCTCTGCCCCTCCCCTGCTCTTGCTCTGTCTCTCTCTCTCTTTCTCTCAAAAAAAAAAAAATGAAAACAAAACTGAATGTCACTCCTAAACCTATCCTTTGTACATATTTGGTATCTGCCAAAGAAGCCAGACCCTGAAGTCTTGGCCGCTGCCAGGCCTAACCCCGGCACCCTGTGTCTGCACTAACTGGCCTGCTAATAAGGGCATCTTTGTTCTAATGTCACACGGAAGCATGCAGTGGCACGGCTGTCAGGAGCCTCAGGATCATCTCTCCTATATTCTCTTTGAACAGGTAAGAAATCTATGGCCGGGAATGGCAAGTGACTTGCCCAAGGTCATACAACTAGTAAGTGTCAGAGCCAGGCCTTAAACCTGGATTTTCTATGAGCACTGGGTGTTGTATGCAAGCAATGAATCATGGGAATCAACTCCCGAAGCCAAGAATACACTGTAAACGCTGTCTGTTAGCTAACTTGACAATAAATTGTATTAAAAAAAATACAAAATGGATTTTTCTGATGCTAAATACCCTTTATACTTCATCAAGCTGGCCAGGAGTGTCTCCCCTGCCTACGGTCACCTAGTCCCACTAGAGTTTTGGGATGCCAGTCCAGCAGCCTGAGAGAAGTGAGGGGGATTGGAACCACCCCTGGGTGTCTTCCCTGGGGGCACTGGTGCCTGGCTCCTTGCTTCAGAAGTGGCTCCAAGGGGCTGGGTGGGAAGCAGGAGGCCATTAGGACCCAGAAGCTCGTGGAGCATCTTGCTCTGCCGGCTGCCTCTCACTGCTCACTGCAGTGGTTCAGGCTTCAGCAGCCTTGGAGAAGCATCAGCTGAGAGGAGCTATCACATGGGAGCCGGGAGCTGCTCAGCAAAGGTAGGAGTTGCCGACTAGGCCAGGAATGGGGGCCAGTCCGATGGCCTGATGGTGAGTGCTGAGGTACTCTGCAGGAGGGTAGCTCTGTGTCCCAGGGACCAGCCCACCCAGCCCACCCTACCTTATGGTGGGCAGTTTTGTCAAGGGATGGGCTCCCAGGTATCTCAAAGGCAGTATTGGGGTGTGGGCATGTCTGAAGCCTAGAGATTGGGGTTGATCTCCTGCCAGCGGGAGTACCCACATCCCACGGGCAGACAGGGTTCCCCATCTGTCTTGCTCCATGTCATAGAGATGGGTACCCCACATCCTAGGAGTGGGTCCCTTGATATCTACGCTCATGGGCAACTCTGTGTCCTGGGCGTGGGCAACTCTGCTGGGGAGAGGTGTGGTAGCCCCCTGGAAATCTCCCCTGGCTTACGAGGGGGCATGCTCTTGTCTGAAGAAAGGCTGGGCTCGGGTTCTTGAGGTGGAAGCTCTGTATTTGGGAAACAGGTGCATGCGAATCCCAACGACACCTCTGTGGCCTTGGGCTCGGCACTTATGCACATCTTGCATCCTGAAACAAGGATATTTGTAACTTGACCATGCCCTTGCTGGGAGACCAGACTTTAGCCCCTGTGGTGGCAAAGCCTGCCAGGTACTGAGAGGTGCTGGAGGTGAGGGAGGGCTTGCTGGAAGGAAGCAGTGGGAAGATGAGAGCATGTGAGAAGGCATGATGATGTGAGCTAGGGGTGGAGTGAGGCTCTCTGGGCTTCCCCTCTGACACCGTCATGCACAACCCTCTCATCCCCAACGCCCCCCCCCCCCCCATCAGTGAGAAGGGTGCTGGGGAGCAGGAATGTTGGTCCATCTGTTAGGAGGTAAATTGGAATCCTGGTATTTAGGAGTCAGTGTGGAGATACCGGCAAGGCCGAGGGGGCTATGGAAATGAGAAACGTCCAATACCTTCTTGCCTAGGGCTCCATCATGGCTGCACAGAACCCCCTCCATCTCCACGTGGATACCATGTCTGCTTCCCTCAGTCTGGGACCCTGGGTGCACCTTGCTGGCAGACTCTTGATGTCCATGCAGACACGGAGGCCTATCCTTCAGCTCCCAGGGCCTCAGAGCCACATCTTCTGGGCCCCACTCCCAGGTGGAAGGGACGAAGAAGTCACGGCCTGGAGAGTAAGGGGCAAGGACACCTCCCCTAGCGTTGCTCTCTGCATTTTTTTCTGTCAGACTGTCTTGTGAGAAGCTGATGTCTCCACTTTTGAGCCCTCTCTTCACCTTCTCTGTAGACCCTGAGCCTATGTGGCCATTTTAATTGTGAAACGAGCTTTCTGTTATCCCTGGGGAAAGGCATCTCTCTAGGCAATTGTCCAAAGTTAGGGCTGCCCCCAGTCCAGGAGCCCAGGTTACCCTTTCCAAAGCAGAGTCCCCTGGCTGGCACATAGTTGATCTACTGAGTGTATTTGGGAGTATGTACTCAGGGGCAGGGATTTAACAGAGAAGTTTGAGTTTGATATAATTGACAAAGTTATATTGAGTACTTATTGCATGCATTAGTGCAAGGTTGGTGGTAATGCCAAAACCCAAGGGTGGTTGTAAGGCTGTAACTATGGAGAGGGAATGGGGCCTGTCTGCCTTACATGGTCCACTTCATTACAGTCAGAGAAATGATGTTGTTTTTTTTTTTTAAGTTTATTTATTTTGAGAGAGAGAGAGAGAGGGAGGGAGGGAGAGAATCCCAAGCAGGCTCTGCACTATCAGTGCAGAGCCTGATGCAGGGCTCGAAATTACAAACCACGAGATCATGCCCTGAGCTGAAGTCACGACTGAGCCACCCAGATGCCCCACGATGGGTTTTTTAATCGAGCAACCACAAGGCCCTTTATAGCCCAGGAACTCACAGAGTCATTAAGTGTTGTCAGATATGGGAATCTTGGCGGTCGTCCAGTTCGACCTTCCCATTTTACAGATGAAGAAACTGATCCATGGAACTTGTGACTTGTCTACAGACAGCCCATCAGACTTGGCATGTCCATAGTTTGCCTCTAATTTGCATACCTTCACACATTATACTGAGAGACTGTAAGAATAGGATATGGAAATGAAAATAATTTATAATTGCATTATTATTTCAATTATATGCAAACTTAATATGGATAATGAGACACATAAAACATTTGACCTGCCCTTTGATCAGGAGAAATGAGGGACGCTGAAACCCCAGACTTCGTCCTCTCCCAATTTCCTTCAGTTGCCTTCTCTGCTTTATGCTCCCCTATTTCCATGATAACAGTGACCTACCCTCTCTCACCCCTGTGCCCCTCTTAGACACCTACTCCTCCCTCCTTACTCTGGATTCTGCTAACAGTCCAGGACCAGGAGGACTCTGGGCCAGGGATCTGCTCCAGTGATCAGAGACCTGGGACCTGGGGAGTGTGAGGTTGGGAGCATTTCGTCTCCCATCTGCAGGGGCACAGTGGCCTTGAGAAGCTAATGAGTGGGTGAGGAAGGGCAGCTGTCAAGTGACTTACCCCTTCTGGCTCGGGGGGCAGTGGAGGCTGGATGAGCTGACATCCCAGCTTCCTTCCAGCTGGGACATTTTGTTTTCACTGTTCCTTTTCAACACTCCCCAAATGGCAACTCTGTGTCTTGGGGGGTGGTGATGTCACAGGAGACTAAAGCAAGGTCCTTCCCCCTTTCAGGTGATCTCTTCCAAATGGGAGCCCCAGAACACTGACAGACATTTTTAGAGGTGGTTCAAGTTCAACGACTATTCATCGAATGCCTACTGCGTTCCAGCCGCCGTGGGGGGCACCGTCTGGTGGGTAGAGTACTGGCCCTGGAGCCCGAGTGCTTGGGCTGCGGGTACACATGCAGACCTTGCCACTTTTGGTAATTATTTCCCCTCTCTAGGCCTGTTTCATCAATTGCAAAATGGGGATAAGAATAACATCTACCTCATAGGTTGTGTGAGGATTAAAATGAGTTTATTTACGTACAGTGCTTAGAACAGGGTTTGGCATGTGGAAAGCACCATGTAAATATTATGCTTATTGGTAGTATTGTTATGAAGTCTCACCGGACCCTCCAAACACAGTTGTGAAGTAGATATTATTCTCTTCATTTTACAGATGTCTTTGTGAGGAAACTGAAGTTCACAAGAGTCACAGAGTTAGCAATTCCCAGACCTGAAACTGGAAACAGATCCTGTGTCCCTTCTACTCCCCAACAGCTCCTGCCATTTGGAGAGTCAAGAAATCGGGAAATTTACATAAGCAACTTTAAAACTGGGGCACTATCCTGGACCTCAGCGGGACCCCGGGAGAGGGAGAAAGAGGATTTAGAATCTCTGGATAACAATCCCTGAGAGGGGAGAAGGGTATGGAGAACAGAGGAAAGGAAAAGAAACAAGGAGCCCGAGACCACTCAGAAGGTGGAGTGTTGAGTGAGTGAGGCTCCAGCATCTCTCACATCTCCTGCTTCTTCGACGTCACCAAGGTGGACCAGAGCCACCACCTTCCAGAAAGGAGAGATGAGCTTCTGAGCCCTCCGTTCCCTATGCACAGTCTGACCTGGGAGGCTGGCGGTGAGAGCCTGTCCAGGAGGCTCCAGCAGGAGGCGCCCTCCCCCCCCATCCCCACACACCAAATTGGGAAGCCTGGGCCTGGGCTGGCCATCCCAGGGTCACTGGACTAGGATGGGGGATGGGCCTGTGACGGGAGGTGCCCTGGGTGTCCTCTTCCGGCCCCATGGAGTCCTCTCCCATCCCCCAGTCATCAGGGAACTCTTCCACTCTGGGGAGGGTCCCTCAAACGCCAGGTCCCTCTACTGCCAGTGGGGTCCCAGAGGTGGGGCTGCGGGACGTGGCCTCAGAATCTGTGGCCCTCTTCTTCATGCTCCTGCTGGACTTGATCGCTGTGGCTGGCAACGCCGCTGTGATGGCTGTTATCGCCAAGACACCTGCCCTCCGAAAATTCGTCTTCGTCTTCCACCTGTGCCTGGTGGACCTGTTGGCTGCCCTGACCCTCATGCCCCTGGCCATGCTCTCCAGCTCTGCCCTCTTTGACCATGACCTCTTTGGGGAGGTTGCCTGCCGCCTCTACTTGTTCCTGAGCATATGCTTCGTAAGCCTGGCCATTCTCTCGGTGTCGGCCATCAACGTGGAGCGCTACTATTACGTTGTCCACCCCATGCGCTACGAGGTGCGCATGACGCTGGGGCTGGTGGCCTCTGTGCTGGTGGGTGTGTGGGTGAAAGCCTTGGCCATGGCTTCTGTGCCAGTGTTGGGAAGGGTCTCCCGGGAGGAGGGAGCGCCCAGCACCCCCCCAGGCTGCTCACTCCAATGGAGCCACAGTGCCTACTGCCAGCTTTTCGTGGTGGTCTTTGCTGCCCTTTACTTTTTGTTGCCTCTGCTCCTTATCCTTGTGGTTTACTGCAGCATGTTCCGAGTAGCTCGAGTGGCTGCCATGCAGCACGGACCGCTGCCCACGTGGATGGAGACGCCCCGGCAACGCTCCGAGTCTCTCAGCAGCCGCTCCACCATGGTCACCAGCTCGGGGGCTCCCCAGACCACTCCGCACCGGACGTTCGGGGGAGGGAAGGCTGCGGTGGTCCTCCTAGCTGTGGGGGGACAGTTCCTGCTCTGTTGGTTGCCCTACTTTTCTTTCCACCTCTACGTGGCCCTGAGTGCTCAGCCCATTTCGACCGGGCAGGTGGAGAACGTGGTGACCTGGATCGGCTACTTCTGCTTCACTTCCAACCCTTTCTTCTACGGATGTCTCAACCGGCAGATCCGGGGCGAGCTCAGCAAGCAGTTTGTCTGCTTCTTCAAGCCAGCTCCGGAGGAGGAGCTGAGGCTACCTAGCCGGGAGGGCTCCATTGAGGAGAACTTCCTGCAGTTCCTTCAGGGTACTGGCTGTCCCTCCGAGTCCTGGGTTTCCCGACCAGTACCCAGCCCCAAGCAGGAGCCACCCGCCGTTGACTTTCGAATTCCAGGCCAGATAGCTGAGGAGACCTCGGAGTTCCTGGAGCAACAACTCACCAGCGACATCATCATGTCGGACAGCTACCTCCGGCCTGCCCCCTCACCTCGACTGGAATCCTGATGGGCTTCTGGACACTTGGAGGGAGATGGGGCTGGGGCCATTGATGACTGAAGGAACATCTTGTGGGATCACCTTTTCCCAGCTAGCAGGGGCTGGGGCTGGGGTCTCTGCACACAGCTTTTGCTTAGCTTTTTCTGGGTCAGGAACAATGCCAACAGGATGAACGTGTGGCAAAAGCCTTGGACATGGCTCTGATCCTTGACTACTGGGGGAGGGAACCTGGTGAGATGGTAATGAGAATAAACGGTCACCAAGGTGAGATAATGCCTTTCAACCAGTGAACTTTCCATGCCTCAGGAAGCAGGGAAACTCTCGAAGGGTAGGAGTTGGAGGGTATAGAGCAGCAGGCCAGGTTTGGAGTTAAACTGGGGGTCCTTTAGGATATTTCATCTTTCAGTGCAATTGTCCAGGGCAGTAACTGCACTCAGGCAAGGTAAGAAAATCTTTGTCTTCTCCTTTCCTTGCTAGGTTTAAGAAGAACGAAATAAAGTACAGCCAAATGTTTCCATTTGAGTTAATGGCTCTTTTTCTAGTTTTAGACCTGAGGGCCAGCTGGATTTATTCCTTTCCTGAGTTTGGCCAGAAGCAAGGGGGAAATAGCAGCCAGGGTACAGAGAGTAGAAGGCAGGAAAGCTGACTGCAGCTCTCTCCCACCCTCGAGGAAGAGCCCTTCTGTTCTATTCTTCTGTCGCTCTACTTCACATGGGAGATCAAGCTTGGGGCTTGATCTCAGCAAAGGCAAGGATATGACAGGATGGCTCTTTCTCCTCATTTTTTTAGAATGAAGAAGTGGAAAGATTGGGAGTTGGATGGCTGAAGGTGGGGGTTAGCATTTGAATGGCTAAGATGGTTGGATACAGAGAGGCCAGATAATCACCTTGACCAATAAAACTGTAAATTTTTTTTTTTTTTTTCCCTTTCTAGGATTGGCCTCCCTGATCTCTCTCCTCATGGCAGTGACCCACCTCCAGCCCCCTGGACAATCGGGTACAAGAGACTAAGGTTGGGAATGGGAAAGGTGGGGTTTCCATGGTCCATTAAATGCCTCCCTTCTCCCATTCATCGCTCTCAAAATTAGCTTCAGTGACAAAAGACTTAAATCTCTCTCCTACCCGAAGCCCTGGGTTGGAGAGAGGGCACAAGAGTTGGGTTCAGCTGTTTACTGATTGAGACTATAGGAACTTGGTGGTGGTATTTTCAAGCAGGGGGAATAGTTGAAAATTGGACAGGACACTCATCTGGGACTACCTGTCCATCCACTTCCCTCTGTTGAATCAAATAACACTAAAGGATTGAGGCAGGACCAGAGGGTGGTTTGATCTGTATTTGAACAAATTCCTGACTCATTGAACATTAAAGGGTAAGATGGGCTGGTGGGAGTGGGCCCTTTGAATGGCCAATAAATAATTTTTATTATAAAAAGTTATACTGATATCAACATTTCCTATTTTAGTCCAATTCAGTACATAATAGTTGAATACCCAGTATTCTCTGGGACCCACACAGAGTCACTGCCTTTGAGGAGTTCATAGTCTAATTTGATCAGGCACCTTGTATTTTTACAGAGCATTTATATCTGGTAAAAAACTAAAGAATGTTGGAGAAATATATTAAAGAACACATTGCAGTTCAGTCCACTGCAGCAAGATACTTACATGGAAACTTCCTGTGGGCTGTGGAAAGTGTGAGGGTTGTAAATGAAACCCTAGTTGAGGAAAATAATTTACTTACTGAGACTGAGCAAATCTCCCTTTAGATCTAGGAAAATTTACAGGTTTCTGTCTTCCTACCACCAGACTTACTCTAGTCTAGGACCCATTACACTGAGGAAATCCCTTAGATAGTATATATACCAAGGAGAATCTTTTGTGACTGAAAAACAAGTTCTCCTCGCTTTCCTCCCTTTTAAGATAAACCTGTTAAGGGAGGAACCTCATTCCTAGATAACAAGAAAAAACCTCTTCAAACATCATTGATCAGCTAGTAGGCCCTAAGCATTGCCAGCAGGTGGCAGTGTGAGTCCAATGGAAACAGGAAAGGTGTGTGTTGGGGAGGGGGGCTGTGGGGAGAGGGAATGGGGAGAGGGGAGGACATTAAACATTGCCTGGCAGCCATTTTGTTAATTTATTTTTCCTTTTCCTTTGACTTTGCCCTCCAACCCTTCCTTCAAATATATCAAAAAAGAATTTTAAGTGCAAGGATATCTCTAATTCAGGCTGAAATCTGACACTGTGATCTCACTGGCATTTATTACAGAATTTGACACATGCTGGTTCATTTGCCATTTATTTTTCCCTGCTTGAGTGGATCATGAAGGAAACAAATATTTCTCTTCTATTATGCTGAGAATTCTCCCAACAATTTCTGCCATGACCACCTTCCAGTTGTTTTCTAGTTACCAGGATCGCTTGGTAAAGTTGGCTATGTAATCCTTGACTGTGCAAGCTGTTCCTGGACCAAATTTGACTTCTCTAGTCAGCTCAAGAATCAACAGGTTGAGACAACTTTCCTGTTAGTTACTTTTCCTGCACCCCAGTGGTGTTGGGGTAACCCTCAAGCCTAGATGAAAACCTTGTGTCATCAGGTCTCCCCAAGTAACATCTTATAGTGGCATGGTAGAAAAGGGGTGAGTTTGGAGGCAGACATCTACTTACTCACTGTGTGACCTTGGGAAAGATGCTTAATTTCTCTGAGCCTATTTCTTCATCTGTAAAATGGGGGTAACATTACCTACCTCACAGGGTTGTTGTGAGGATTAAAAGAGATGACCATGTGGAAGCACCTAGCCATACCTGGCAAATAGGTACTCAATAAATATTGGTTTTTCTTCCCTTTCCTCTTGCCCTATTCCCCCATAAGTATTGATTATGAGAAAGCCATCCCTTTTATTCTAACAGTCATTTGGGAATGAGTAGGAGGCTTTTTAAACTTTGAAGAACCTGCATTACTAAATTATAGTGGATGAAGTTGTTTATTGTGGCTCTCAAGAAATCCCCCCAGTTAATGAATCATCACCACAGAGAACTTTCTGTTGGGGCCTTATCTTCTAAGGTTTAAATTCTATTAAGGAAATAGTGTTTAATCCCAGGGGAAAGTTTGGGGGACTACGAGAGTTTTCCTCTCTAGAATGTGTGATGAGAGTATTTGTGCAGCTATTTGGTAGTAAGGGTGAGTTAGGACCACTTTCACGGTAGTACCCAGAATTAGGAGTGAAAGGGCTGAGTCTCCAGCTTTTGCAGTGGATTTATTTTCAGGTGATGAGAGAGCTGAGAAACAAATCTACTAGAACTTCCCTTTTTGTGTGATACTACAACGGGAAATTTTAGTAGGAGTTTCGCAGGATGCACTGGTTTGTTTCGGGGTGTGGGACTGAGGCTAACTGATTTTGGTAGAAGTCCGAAGCCCCTTAACGCAGGATCATCTATCGGCACTAAAACTGGCTTTTATTGGAGAAAGGCGGCATGGAAATTTTTTGGAGGAACTACACGCTTACCTTTCAGGTAACAGAGTATCTTGGCGATTTCAAGTGGCCTTTTGCCAACATAGTCGCTTGGCAACTCGTAGCTAACGGCACAAGGACCAAGGTACACTTTGAGAGCAGGAAGCGGTGGGCCAAAGGAGGGCAGAAAGGGATCGCTAAGGTCCCAGGCACGGTCAGTCTTACAGACCTCAGATTTGAAGCGTGGCCGGGCCCCAGGCTCTGCAGTTTGTTCTCATCCCGTAGATCGGGCTGAGACAACCCTGGCAGAGAAAGTTTCCTACACTTGGGAAGGGGCTCCGGGTCTCCATAGCCAGAGATCAAAGGGGCTTTCCGACCAGTGAGAAATCCCCAGCAGAAATTCCGGCGCGGGCTGTGGCCTCTTAATTTGGGACCCTCCCCACCTCCAATCCAAAGCCTGCTGTGTGACCTCAGGAGGGTGCCACGAACGGGAGAAGCCAGTCCCTGGTTTTCCTCCATTTATCCAAATAAGGCAGCCGAAAAGGAGAAGAGGCACTAAGGTCGAGCGGCGTAACAGAAGCTCGATCAGACCTGGCTACTCCGCGGAAACGCCGCTCTGCCTCACCGGCCCTCTCCCCGTACTTCCGCTTTTCGTTGCTCCTCCTCTACCCCAGCTGGACAGGTTTGAGCAGTAACCGTCGCGGGGCGTTTCCGGAAGTGTCGTAAACGCCGGATATCCGGTTCCTTCGGGCGCTCAGGGAGCTGACGGAGAGGGCCGCCGCCCAGCAGTAGACGCTGTCTCAGCGAGCCGAGTCGCAGTTTCCGCGGTGTGTGAGTGAGCCCGGGCTCTGTCCCCTCTCCCGCCGCCGCCATGGGCTGCACGTTGAGCGCCGAGGACAAGGCGGCGGTGGAGCGGAGCAAGATGATCGACCGCAACTTGCGGGAGGACGGGGAGAAAGCGGCCAAAGAAGTGAAGCTGCTGCTACTCGGTGAGGGGCTGAGGGCGGAGCTGGCAGGGTGAACGGGAGGGCCTAGGCACTCGGGAGCCCTGAGGAGGGTCGGGCCCAGTCGGCGGAAAGGACCCCGAAGGGATCTGGAGGCGTGACGGCCGTGGGGCGGGGTGTTCGTTGGTGGCTGAAGCTCTGGAGGGCGTGATGAGGGGAGGGGGTGGGGTTTGGAGTTGTAGGAATTAGGCTGGAGGGAGGGTGTGACTCCGTGCTGGAATTGCGTTTACTGAAGAGAGCTTGGGAGTGTGGGACAGTGGGACATTGAGACCCGTGTTAGGAATATGGGAAAGGCTCATAAAGGAAGAGCTGGTATTAGGGAAGGTTTTGCAGAGGGTTAGAGTGTGTTCATAGCAAAGAAGACGGGATAGAGTTTGTTGGGGTTGTAGAATGGCTTATGAGTTTGGAGCGTGGTGATAACTTACTTTGACAGGATGTAGTTGGGATGCTTGAATGATTAATGTAAATAAAGGGTCAGGGACAGAGTGATCACATAAGGGCCCTGTCATTTATTAGCGAGTGGACATTTTGAACTGTTGGTAGGGTGAAGGAACCCTGGATTATCCTGGAACCTGAAGATGTGTGGTTGAGATAAAATTATAAGTTCTCAGATATAAAAGAAAAGAGCTTGGGTACAGAGGCTGTCTATACTTTTCCACCTTTTTCTATCATTTTTACTCCCTTAAGGTTTTATAACTCTTTCCTTTGTTATTATAAAGGGGGGAGGTGGTGTGAGCTGAGGAAATTTAAGGACTGGCTTGTTTGAGGTTTGTGGCAAAAGATACAGCGGACAAAAGATTACATACTTGGGAGCTGCTGAATAGTTGCTAGGGGTGATTGCAGTGGGAATGGAGTTATCTTAGGATAAATTATGGAATTGGACACAGTATAAAAGCTGTGACAAACTTCTGGTGAACTTTTTAATCTTTTTTGGTTTCTTTAAACTAAAAATACTGGCTTCAGAAAATTACTGTTTATTTTACCCGACATTCATTTTGAGCAGTTTTTAGGTACAGTCAGATGCATTTTGCTCCACACGATTAAACATTTTGGAGACTGGCTTTTAGAGACTCAGTAAGTCATAGACCCTGGTATTAGCTTACTGATAAGTTAAGCCACGATTCCTTTACTATTAGTATTTTCTACAATTCTTTAAAAAAATTTTTTTTTCAATGTTTATTTATTTTTGGGACAGAGAGAGACAGAGCATGAACGGGGGAGGGGCAGAGAGAGAGGGAGACACAGAATCGGAAACAGGCTCCAGGCTCTGAGCCATCAGCCCAGAGCCTGACGAGGGGCTCGAACTCACGGACCGCGAGATCGTGACCTGGCTGAAGTCGGACGCTTAACCGACTGCGCCACCCAGGCGCCCCTCTACAATTCTTTTAGAGAAGAGTAAGTAGGAGTATTGGTTTCTGTAAGCAAAATAACTTTTTAAAACAATTGGTTTTTGAGGAAAATGAGTCGCTTTAGGAGAATTGCCAGATTTTCAGGGTGTAAAGCTCCAGAGGGCAGAATGCACCACCATAACCCAAGGCATATTTTGTATTCCAGGATGTGTTGGGTGCCCATGCTAGTCTCTTGATGTTAATGTATCTAGTGGTTTGTAGATTGCAGACGACTGGGAACAGCTCTTTGGATCTAGGGGGAAAGTTATGCATTGGAGCTTGAGCTTTTGGTTTCAATATCTGACCTTTCATAACATGTGAATTCGAATTGTAGTTCTAGACTGCCACTCTCTATAGAACAGGTATCTTTTGTGGATGAGCATGGTCCATGGCATATGGTAGGTGCTCCTTAAATATTTGCTATTAACTAGCATGAACCAGCTAATGTTGGACATGGCTCTTTGGGCTTTTTTAGACACTTAATATAAACCATTATACCCAAGGCATTAATGTTGTCTGTATTGATTGATTGATTATGAAATTAAAGGTGTATTTATAAGTTTTGATTTACATTGGCCATCAGAGATCCCCTTAGGACTTTAGCCTAGTGTAATACAGTTGTAAACTGTGAGGCTTTCTTCCAAATGGCAGGATTTGGCAGGCAGAATTTAGGCAAGCAAATGTCTGGAAAAATCTTTGTTCAGAACTTTATAAATAGTGCATTTAATTAAAAACAACATTAAATACATGATGACTTAGGGACTTCAAAAGCAGGAAGTAAAAAATCAAAGTACTAAAACATTTGCTTTTAATTTTTATCAATTTCATTGTTTTAAGTAAGATTTTTTTTTATATTCTTGAGCAAGTTAAATCAACAAATTCAAATAGGTTGCAGACACAGATGCTCTTGCTTGAACCATATCATTATGACAGAAGTTAAAGTTTTCCCTTTTCTGTAAGCAAAATGCATTCATCACAGTATGCAGATACCTTTTTTTTCTTTTTCTGTAGAATACCTCTTTTGATGTAGTCATTTTTACTTCATCACTGTGAAACTGTCAAACTTAATCTAGGTTGAGATATATTTACTTACTTTTGTCTCTCCTGGCACGTAATATGTGTTCATTAAATATTACTGCATTTTCTATCTGGAGGAATGTAGTTCAGTATAGTGATTAACAACCAGGGCTATGAAGTCAAACTGTTTCAAATTCTAGTTCCCATTTACTAATTGTAAGGAAGTTACTTACTCAGTTTCTCTGCCTCTGTTTCCTCATCTGTAAGATGGAGAAAATAGAGCTACTTCATACTGCTATGAGCATTAAATATGATAATAATGTGAAGTGAAACACAGCCTGGCACATAGGATTAGCTCAATGAATATTAGCTATTATTTATTTAAAAAATTTTTTTAGAGGAGTGTGAGTGTGGAAGAGGGGCAGTGGGAGAGAGAGAGTCTCAAGAGAGCTCCATGCTCAGCCTGGAGCCCAATGTGGGGCTGGATCCCTTAAACTGAGATCATGACCTGAGCCGAAATCAAGAGTAGACACTTAACCAACTGAGCCACCCAGGCACCCCTAGCTATTATTGTTATTATTAAATCAAAAAGAATGTTACAGATTATAGGTACTATAGAAATTCAAATTAAGAACCTGGTGTGGGCCAAATTAGTAATACTTCAATGGAAGAATTATACTTCAATGGAAGGAATACTTGAATGTTAAAATTTTTTTATTACCTTTGATTTGAATTTCCTTTAGGTGTGTTATTGGGAAGATCTTGATAATGCCAAATTAATCATAATATTCTGTGGAAAGACAAATTATATTATGCAAAGCTTCCCAACCAGAGTGCAGTGCATAGGATGGCATATAAGTGTGCTGTTTGTAAATTTTTTTATAGTTTTGAAACTTTAAGTCATTTTCATAACTTAAAAATTTCACAACAGTTGAAATGATATTTGAACATTTTTAGTATGATTCCTTCTGTAAACTTTGGAAACACGGCACATGAAAATATTTTATTATGCCAATTAGTGTTTAATATCATCTGTAATACTTGGCATTTTATTTTTCATGTCATAAGTGTTTGATCTAAGGAAAATATATATTATTTTCACCAAGCTCCACCAGTTTACCTTAGTAAGCCTTACAAATACAATTTTTAGTGTGTGCCATCATGTGACAAAAGTTGGGAAGCATTAGTGTAAGAATGGGTAGGAGCACTGCTTACAGAGTCACAGAGAACTGAATTCAATTCCCACTTTCATTTCCTAGTTGTGAGACCCAGAACATATAAGTTAACTATATGAATCTTATTTTTCACATATATAAAGTGGAGATGATGATGCCTGTTTCATAATATGCACTAAGGTAATGTATGTAAAATCCTTAGCAAGCAAGTATTCGATATTGGTAACTTCTGTTTTTTATGGTAATGTCTGTGAAAGCTTATCATTTTAAAATGCTACTTTTTTCAGGGGTGTTTCAGACAGTTAATTTGATTTTTTCAAATACTATGTTTTCGGAGGTCTTCAAGGAATTTTAATAAATAACACTCTTGTGGTAAAAGAAATTAAATATTATCATTTAGTTTTGTAAGTTATTGAATTATTTAGTTTTGTGTTATCTTTAGATTTTTATTTCTTGATACAAAGAAAGATTTACATTTACATCAAGATCCCTTAGCGGATCTTGAGAAAATAGTTTTATACAAAACGAGATTAATGCTTTGTTCTTTAGGATTTTGCTGGGGGTGGTATGGCAAAAATTAAGTTGCGTGCAGAGGATTGGAATCATCTGATTCACTTAAATCTTATACAGTTTGTTCACATTTAAATACCTTCATTTACTGGCTGAATATGCTTATTATTGAAAGTAGTGTTTTTTGATGATTAGAGAGTTATAATACTGAACTTTTCCTTTAATTTAGCTTACACTAGCTTCTTAATTTGAGTTTCCATAGTACCTATAATCTGTAGCCTTCATTTTGCTTTAATAATAACAGTAATACTTTCATAGTTTCATTAGATTCTCATAGGATGATATTCTTTATAATGTTTGCCATTTTTTTGGCATAAGATTCATAGACCGTTATTTCATTTCTTGTGAGGATGCATCTTGTGTCAGTACAAAAAAAAAAAGAAGAAGAAGAAGAAGAAGAAACTGGCATAAAAAATAAAAAGTCCCATTTCGAAAATAAGTTAGTTTTTTATAAGCACTTTTTTGTGTCTCTTGTGTCTTTTATTTAAATGCATTTATCACTTCTTCAGCCTGAAATTATGGTCCTTTTCAGGAGTTACAATATTGTAATCTTCCCTATATATGCTAATTCTGAAGTAAGTACAGAGATAACCTTAGAGTAGGGTCTTAGTACTTAATAGATTTGACAAAGCCTGTAACCTTTGAATCATTGCTGCAACTGTCCATGCTGTCTTCTTATGTTTAGTTTAGTTTTATTTTATTGGAGAATGGGGCTTGTCAGGGAAAGTAGAGAGGAAAAGATATTTTAAGTACTCAGGAACTAGAAGATTAGCAGTAAAGTCCAAAAAATAGAAATATGGGTCTCATAAGAAGTGTATAGAGCAGGGGACACTAAATTGTTTCAGATAACTGAAGTTTGTTTCAAAACGTGTTTTTAGTCAGCAGAATGTAATAGACTAGCACTAATAGAAGACAGTTCTTTGAACTGGTAACTGAGTTCATAAATAGATATCCCATGTAGTGTAGGGTTAAAGAACAAAGATACTGAAAATTGGGGATTCATCCTAATCTTTGAGCTTCATTTTACTTTTTCTGTACAATGAGGTCCAATCTTAGGGGTTTCTTGTCTGTGATATTAATATTATCGGCCAGATAAAATATTTTAGTAAGTTGTAAGGAGGGCTGTTTTTGTTGTTATTTCTCTTATTCTTGAGTTTGACTGAAATTAGTTTAATGTAATAAAGCTGTTTAGGAAGACATAAATTCATAAAGTGCCCATAATGTAAATTTTCAAGAGAATATTAGGAAAAGCGTTGTAGTGATTGATTTCCCCTCCAGTTTTAATTGTCTTCATTTTGGTAAAATTCTTTTTCAGTGTTTAGCAAGTTAGAGTTATCTTTAAGCCTTTATCTACCTGGGCTATCCTGTTACCTGCTTAGCAGTCGTCTGTATCATATCTGTAATTCAAGCTGCTTGAACTGTATAACATTGTGTTAGGATCACTGTTTAATTGTCCCAGTTTTTATACAGTGCTCTATGTAAGGGAACTATCCTATTTTTCATGTCTTACTACTATTCAGTTGTAACAGAAATGAATATATCTGATATGAACCAAACAAGAAGGACCAAAAAGACCAAATTTGTTTTGACTTGTTGTACATGACTAATGGCCTGGTTGATCTTAGAAACAAGCTTCAGAAGGGTATAGTCTTTACACATGGATTTCTTTTGATTTTCAAGTTAGACTTGGAAGATACTTAAAAGTTTAATAGATTTGTTCAGGGCTAGTAGAGATGTTAGTGTGTTCATTGTTCCGTTACTATTTTGCTGTTTTGGGCCTCTTTTTGTCACCAAGTCTAATTCACAAATGGGTAAATATTTTTAATATTAATACAAAAAGACTGAGTTTTTTGGATGATGTTAGTGTTTTATATCTTGAAAAATTTTTGTTGCTTAACTTTGAAGTAGATATTATTCAAAATTTTTTTTAGTTGCTCATATAAATCTACAGCTATACAGTCAGGTGTCTCACCATGATTAAAACATACACTCTTACATTTAAATTGTGCTTGTATCTCCTACTTTTATTTATGTGGCCTGCTGTTAACACTTATTACTCTTGTGATATAGGGACCATTTAAATCAGACTTTTTTTTTTTTAATGTTTATTTTTGAGAGAGAGAGTGCGAGAGAGTGAGCAGGGGAGGGTCAGAGAGAGAGAGAGGGAGACAGAGGATCTGAAGCAGGCTTTGCGCTGATAGGGGGCTTGAACTCATGAATGTGGGGCTCAAAGTCACAGACCGGGAGAATGTGATATGAACTGAAGACAGCCGCTTAAGCGACTGAGCCACCCAGGTACCCCTAAATCAGACTTCTTTAAAATTAATTAGCAAGGTAGTTTGATTCTTGTTATCTTATAATTTCCTGTATTGGTTGGATATAAAATTTTTTTTTTAATTTTTTTTTTTAACGTTTATTTATTTTTGAGACAGAGAGAGACAGAGCATGAACGGGGGAGGGGCAGAGAGAGAGGGAGACACAGAATCGGAAACAGGCTCTAGGCTCTGAGCCATCAGCCCAGAACCCGACGCGGGGCTCGAACTCACGGACCGCAAGATCGTGACCTGGCTGAAGTCGGACGCTTAACCGACTGCGCCACCCAGGCGCCCCTAAAATTTTTTTTTTAATGTTTATTTATTTTTGAGAGAGAGAGAGAGAGAGAGAGAGAGAGAGCAAGCGAGCATGAGTGGGGTAGGGGCAGAGAGAGACAGAGACACAGAATCCGAAGCAGGTTCCAGGCTCTGAGCTATCAGCACAGAGCCCAACATGGGGCTCAAACCCACAAGCCATGAGATCATGACCTGAGCCAAAGTCAGACAACTAACTAGCTGAACCACCCAGGCGCCCCAGTGGTTGGATTTTAAAATTAAATAGTATTCCATTGAATTCTAAGAACTTACTATGTTACACTATGTTTGGATTTCTGTTGTAGTCATATATTGATATCTCTAGTTTTTATATTTTTTTATTAAATAGTGTCGTATGGAAATGAATTTTGCCCAGGCCCTTGGAAATTATGTTTTACAGATTACTGTAAATTACAGAAGGATTGTTTTAAAGTGACACACTTTTGATAGAACATTTCCCCCTCTATTTCCTGAAGTTAGAACATCGGAATCATTAACTTCAAAACAAGGTTCTGTTTGATGTAATGATATAATCACTATCATGATTTTCATAGATAATGTAGTTCTGATGTATGTGTTAGGATAGTGCAGTCTTAAACTTTTCATGGAAGTTATTTCAATGTTGAGTTATGTACTTTTGAAATTAAACACTGAATTACTTCAGTTTAAAAATACCAATCTCTTAGACCATTTTTCAGCATTACTAAATCATCACGTATTTTGGTTCATATCAGGTTGTTAAAAACTAATGTCCTTCCTCCCTCTGCTTCTGAGAAGTATATTTCTCATCCTTTTATTTTTTTTATTGTGGTTATAACTAAAATCCACATTCACATTCTCATTAATATTTGTACTTTTTTGGATTTTTCTAGACTACTTAGAAGTTTTTTTAATAAACTTTTTATTTTGGAATGATGTCACATTTTATTAAAAAATTTTTTTTTGTTTATTTTTGAGAGAGAGAGAGAGAGAGAGAGAGGGAGGGAGGGAGGGAGGGGGAGGGAGGGACAGAGAGAGAATGAGACACAGAATCTGAAGCAGGCTCCAGGCTCTGAGCTGTCAACACAGAGCCTGATGCGGGGCTTGAACTCACAGACTGCGAGATCATGACCTGAACTGAAGAAAAGTGCTTAACCGATTGAGCCACCCAGATGCCCCAGAATAATGTTGCATTTATAGGAAAGTTGCAGAGATAGTACCTAGAGTTCTTGTGTACTCTTTACCTGGTTCCTGTTAATATTGACATCTTAGATAGCTGTGGTATGTTGGTCAACCATGTATAATATTGGTGTACAATAGTGCATAGTATTGGTGCATTAATGTTAACTAAACTACATAATTATTTAGATTACATCAGTTTTTCCACTCATGTTCTTTTTCTGCTCCAGGATCTAATCTAGGACACTGCATTGCATTTAGTCAAGGCTGCTTTTTATTGAACTTTTTGGTTTTTAGTGTTGCACTATCCAGAGGAGGCTCATTTATGAGCTTATTTATGATTAGGTATCTGAGATCATCTTTTATGTGCACAGGTACTTTTTTAGCCTGGAGATAAATGAGAAATAGAACTCTTAAGCAGCTAAAGTTGTAGAGGTATACAAGTAAACCATGGTAATATACGTGGAATGTGGTTACAGAGGGAGTAACCAATTTTGGGAGGAGGAGAAAGAAACATGCCAGGGAAGTCTTCCTAGAGGAGGCGACATTTGAGGTGGACCCTGAAGGATAAATAGGAACTCTTAAGACAAAGACTAGAGGGAAGTGCATCCACACAGAGGGAGTAGTATATACAAAGGCTCAGAAACATGAGTGAGCAACTAGTTAGATTTGCCTGGGATGAAGGGTTGGTATAGGAGGAATGTGGGAGAAAAAGCTGGAAAGGTGTGCAAGGGCTTTGGAGAGGTTGATTCTAAATTTTAGTAGCTGTCTTTTAAGCCATATTTTTATTTTATAGAGGTGAATATAGATATAATTTGGAGGTAAATCATCTAGGGACTTTGCATTCTCCTCCCTCTTAGCTGCCTTTTTTGCCATTCCACTGCTATTCATGCTGTAGCAAAAGGTTAGTAAAAGTAAATATGTATATGAACTCCACACTTTTGAGTTTTGACTTTCAGTATTGGTGAACATTTATGTGGTAGAGGAAATTGGAATTGTAGGCATCTTTGTGACCTGACAACTCAGTTTATAGTATTTTACTGTTTGTGAATTAAAAAAATTTTTTTAAATATTTATTTTTGAGAGAGACAGAGCGTGAGCAGGGGAGGGGCAGAGAGAGAAGGAGACACAGAATCTGAAGCAGGCTTCAGGCTCTGAGCTGTCAGCACAGAGCCGATTGGGGCTCAAACCCATGAACCATGAGATCACGACCTGAGCCAAAGTCAGACAGTTAACCAACTGAGCTACCCAGGCACCCCTCTATTTGTGAATTTTTTAGATGTGGCATTTATATTTGATTAAATAGACGTGTAGAAAAGTGCTGTATGTGCCATCAATGTTTAGGAGACTTAAGTAGGGATCTGATTCTAACGTTTTTAAATGTAAAATTTTTAAATGTAAAATGTGGGTTTTGATGAATGGATGTGATATTCCAGTTAATTTTGGAGGACATCACTATATATAAAAAATTTTTTGTATGGGTTAAAAATGAGTATTTTACATTTCTATCTCACAAGAAAAGTTTTGAGGCAGAGCTAGAAAGAAATACACCGTTGCAAAAATAGTTTTCAATCATGTCAGATATACATACCATATAATTTAGCATCAGCACTAAAATGACAATTTTTGCTCTGCTTTAAAATTTTTTTTTAATGTTTTTATTTATTTTTTTGAAGGAGACAGAGAGACAGAGCATGAGTGGGGGAGGAGCAGAGAGAGAGGGAGACATAGAATTTGAAGCAGGCTCCAGGCTCTAAACCGGCAGCACAGAGCTCGATGCGGGGCTTGAACTCACGAACTGTGAGATCATGACCTGAGCTGAAGTCAGACGCCCAACCAACTGAGACACCCAGGCGCCCCTGTTGCTCTGCTTTTAAAGAAATAAAAGGAAATTTACTCACCAGGTCCAAAATCAGAACATTGAGGCAGTCATGATAATCCTCCCCTCCTTGCTTACAAATAACTGCTCCCTTAAGCATTCTTTTTATATTCCACAAAAGTGTAGAACAAACCCCACTTCTCCCTCTTGATTGGCCAGCTGCCTAAAGGGGACACATGATCTTTAGCAACACTCAAGTTACCATTTTCATATTCTAAAGTGAGTGAGCTGCCTCTTTTTTTTTTCCCCCCTCATTAATCTAGGATTTTACACATTGTGATCTTATAGTTTAGGATGACTTTTTCTGTATCCTCTAGTGCAGATTCCTCAGATAATCTCATTGGTCCTACTCATCTTTTGGAGCTAGGTCACACAGGGTGTAGGCCATTTGTCAGCCTGTGACTGGGTGATTCCTGTGTCAGGTATTTACTCCTGATCCAATCACAGACTGGGGAGTGGCTTAGGTCTTGTAGGCAATTGCCCACTGAGGAAGCTAGGTGGGGATATCTCTAGGGGATATAGGCAGGCATATATTCTGAAATTATGTCTACTATGTCAGTTTAGTTTTATCAGAAACTTCTTAAATGTGCTTTAAGCCTTTTTGGTTGTGGGTATGTGATTGCTTCCTAGAAAAATCTTTTTCACAGACGAGACCCATTATCTCTGTCCCAGTCACAACTTACTGTCATGTCTTACCTTTAAGATATTCATTCATCCATTCACTGAACAAATATTTGAGTACTCACTATGTTTCATGCGCTCTTTTAGATGTTGGGGCACAGGATGTTCAGGACATATTCATAGCAGTTTATTTCACTGAGGCGGATGGTGGGTGCAAGGGTGCTGGGGTAGAATTTGAGAGTAAGGTTTAGAGGGGAATAAGAAGAATAGAAGCCTTGTGGGTGAGTCCAGATTTATTGTCAGGTATACTTGTGGGGTGAGATTTGAAGGCCTAGCCAGGCATGGGTGTAGGGCTGAGTAAAGATAGATAGCAAAGGAATGGAAATTTCTGTTAACTGCCCACATTGAAAATTCCATCCATTGCAGCTGGCATTTACAAAATGTGATTAGGCAACTACTGAATCTCACAGAAACTCAAGCCATTCATCCCACAGCTATTATGTGCCTACTCTGTCCTAGATGGGGTGGGGGAGTAGAAACACAAAAAGAAGGAAGGCACTGTTTTGTGCTTTCTAGGAGTGTACTTTTGAGTTTAGGACTAATGGAGTCCTAAACAGGTTCAAACCCAAGTAATTACAGTGGTTTGACCAAATAGTAGTGTTATGGTGTTTGACACTAAGCTGTAGGGCCAGGTTGAGCGTCGTTGCGTGCCCTTAAGGGAGAAGTACACAGATGTGGAAGGGTTTTCAGATCCTACTAGAAAGAGTTTCATTACCATTTTAATCAAAATCAAGAAAACCAATTAGCAGTTTATGAAAAGCAAGGAGATTAGGAGTTGGAAAGACAAGCAAATAATTTTTTTTAGAGTAGACAGACTTGGCTAGAGATAATGAGGTGAAGTGGCTTAGAATGATAGTTTGGGACTTAGTTTTGGAAATTAAGCTCTGGGACTCATGCCGAAAGGGTAGAATCTCTGTCAGCCATCAGAGTGGGAGTAGTAACTCCATGGAGAGGGAATGGAGACGGCTTCAACAGAGAGCTGTAGTTTGAATTGAGTAGGTTTTCAAGGGTGTTCATATGTAGAGGCATGGCTTGCTTGGAGGGACAGGGGGCTGGGTGAAGTGATTATTCTGATATTTTAGGCTATGGAAATTTACTAATTTCATAAGAAAAATAGATCTAACTTTTCCATGAAACCACACATTCCTTTTTTGTATTTGAAGTCTCTGTGTCCACCAGTTCCAGGCACATTTGAGAGAATGTTTGTTTAAAAAAAAAAAAAGAATGAATAACAATCTTTATTTGCTACATAATGTTTTTCCCGTCTGTAATTCTGCTAACCTTTTCTTTTACTGATTCGGGAGCAACTGGTTTTTGTATTAAGTATGGTACTTTGAAAAGCATTTTGAACGAATGTCATTTTTAACTTTAATCTGAATTTTCATTTTGTTAGTTACTTATGCCTGTTAATAAAAAGAAATCAATGGGAGCAGTAGATAAGTTTATTATTAGAAACAGCGTGGACTGCTGCTGTGATCTTTAGTTAGAGGTACTCATATTTTTTTGTTTTTGTTTTTTGTTTGTTTTTTTTTTAAGAAAAGCAATGTAACTTGAATTGCTAACTTGAATGTTCTGTTAGTTTGAGCCTATGTAATTATAGAATACCCTGAAACACAAATATAGAAGGTTGGCTGCCAGATAACTCTTACTTCTTTACATTGCTGCACTCTTTAATTCTTTGTACTTTTTGTACAGTCTTGAGCAGGAGTGGGTGATTGGAGAGCATGCTGATCACTGTATTATGGCAGCTATTTTGAATGGTTGGGTTAAATAGGAAGATGTGGATCTGTGGTTTGATCTGAAGCCTCTGTGTGTCAGAAGTAGAGTTTTAATCTACTTTTAGCATTATAATAATCATAGTCATAGAATGTTAGAGTGCAATCTAGGCCAAAGCCCTTCACATTTTATGTATAAGGAGACAGACAGGCATTGTGAAGTTAGGTGACTTGCCCAAGGTCACACAGCTAGTCATTGTAGAGCTAGCACTAAAATCTGCTTTTCCACTGAATTTATTACAACATGGTATCATTGACTAAAAAAATCTTTTTAAGTGAAGTTAGAAAAATCAAATATATTTGCTGATCAGGCTTTCAGCCTATTGTGGGTGGGAGGCTGTCTATGCATGATCTAGTCGTATGCTCCCATGTGTCTGGAAGGGGTGGAAGGGAGGGCATGGGTGGGCTGTAGAAAGACCGAGAAGAGTATCTTGGTTTAGTACTGGCTAGAAGATTGTCTAAAAATAGTGCCATATTGGGACTTAGCTATGCAGACCTCTAGAAAGGGGGCTATGCTCTACTTAAAATGCTGAACTTTTAGGAGTTCAAGATTTCTCCACAAAGGAAAAAGGAAAAGGAGATGTTTGGGTTGCTATTGGAATAACTGGTAGTACCCATGATAGTGGTACAAAAACCTTTGAGGAACGTTCAAGGAAAAGCTGTAAGAAGTGCAGATGGGTGAGAAGTGTGGGAGGAGAGGTAGTTAGGAGTATCTAAGGGCTGAAAATATATTTAAAGAAGAGAGTGTTTTTGTTCCTCATGGTAGGGTGGAGAAAGTGATTAATGCTTTGACACAGTTTGCTGTGGCATTTAGGCTCTAAGTTTCGGTTGTAGTGTGAGAATCCAGCCTCCATCTAGGGTTTTATTATTGTGAAATAGCTGCTAAGTAGTTATACCATTTCTGCTGGATTTTGAACCAACATACACTATCTAGGAAGTTTTTATTAAATTAAACTTTTGGGGACTTAATATTACTTGGTAGTATTCCAAACAGTGAAAACAGCATTCACGAATAATAGCTGGTTAACATTTATTGAATGCCTACTGTGTACCAGGTACTGTTCTGAACATCTCCTATTGACCCTTGTTCATTGTGCCTGAAGGCACAGGAGTATACAAAAGCATAATATACTCGTGTACCTTGCTTGGACTGGCTGTAAGGTTTCTTTTAGTCAAAATGAAAGAAGAAAGAGAAGGCATCGGGTGACTGTGTTTTTGAATATCAACCATCTTTTAGGGTTAATTTCTTTAAAAATTTTTTTAAGTTTATTTTGAGAGAGATTGAGAGTGGGGGAAGGACAGAGGGAGAGGGAGAGGGAGAGAGAGAGAGAGAGAGAAAGAATCCCAAGCAGGTCCTGTGCTGCCAGCGCAGAGCCTGATGTGGGGTCTGAACCCACAAACTTTGAGATCATGACCTGAGCCAAAGTTGGATACCTAACTGACTGAGCCACCCAGGTGCCCTAGGGTTAATTAATTTTTTAAAATCAGTGTGTATGTAAGTTGAATGTATTTGCTCATGATAATTATTTACTTATATTAGCACTTCACTGGCCTTTAAAAGTTTTGCAAAGACATTGTCACCGTCTCTGATTTTTCATGCCCATAATTTATGTTATGGGAAGAAATAGGGGGAACATGTGATGGTGTCTCCTCACCAGGAGCTCCTTAAGAATGAAATGTGGGATGTATTTAGGTAAATATAATGATTTTATGGTAGAGTATATACTGGTGAATTGTTTTTCATCTGACCTTGTTCTATTTGATTGTTTATAAGATTTTCTAAATTAATTCTACCCCTTTATCCTCTGCAGATTGCCTTCCTTTTATTGTGAGTAAGACCATCTAATTTGGCTCCTTTTCTCCTTTTTCTCTCAAAAATCTCCATACTTCCCTCCCCTCCCCAATCCTTTCTTCCTCTTTATAGGAGATGTCCTTTAGATACATACTGTTTTAAGGATGAGTCTTCTAAGTCGAAATGATTCCATTCCCTCCTGACTTTTCTCCCCTCTGTATCCTATACCCTGACCATTTCCATCCCTCCTGCCTACAAAGTCTTCTTTACTTCCTTCCTCTCCAAGCTATAGGTTGTATCTTTGCAGTTCCTTTGTATCTATTCCATTCTTTGTTTCCTTAATATTTTTACTGTGGTAGATTGAAGATGGGAAAATGAATATCTGCTTAAATTTGTGAATTCTTTTTAAGTTTATTTATTTTGAGGGACAGAGAGAGAGAGAACGAGAAGGGGACAGAGGATCCAAAGTGGGCTCTGTTCTGACAGTAGAGAGCCTGATGTGGGGCTTGAACTCATGAACCATGAAATTGTGACCGAGCCGAAGTGAACTGCTTAACCGTCTGAGCCACCCAGGCGCTCCAAATTTGTGATGAGTTTTAAAGGAAGATAGATTAAAAAAAAAAAAAAAAAAAAGTGAATAAAATTAGGAAAGTTCCAAACATCATGTAATATGTATTGGGGGAGGGAGATGAGACATGGGAAGCAGTTTTGGGAAGGCCTAAGAGCAAGATGTTATTAGAGAGGAAACTTACTACCAAAGCAATGGAACACAAGAGGATTGAGGTAAAAATTAAGAGTTCAGACCTAATAAGAAAGGGTTATAGAAAATGTTAGAAGAATTTAGAGAGTTATTAGTGCCATTTGGAAATGATAAGAAAGAGGGGCTTTGAGCTAGAAGTTTGAGAAATTTCAGCAGTAACATAATAGTAACACTGTCAGGCTCAGCCCTGTGAGGAGTAGAAAGGATTCGTTTGAGAAATGCATAAGAGAGATTTTGTTACAGCTTGATGTAAGGAGAGAAGAGTGAGTGGGTTCCAGATGATTCTTAGATTTCGTACTTGGAAGACAGGTAAGATGGTGGCACTTTTCTTGCTGATCTAGAAGCTGAATGGTCAAAGACTTTTGGTATAAAGCAATTCATTCTTTGCACAAAATGCCCTGGAACACCCAATAAAATACATCCTCTATTTAGTTCTGTGGTCAGTAAGAGGTGCCTTTAAGAGGTGGAACTGGATGCCTAGTAAAAGCTTGGGTGAATATATGTAGTGTGATAGTAAAGAGAAGGACAAACTGACATTTTATCAGGGAACCTTGGAAACATGAGAAGCAGGGCAACATACTTTTTTAAAATCGTCACCTTCAGGGGTGCCTGGATTCAGTCGGTTAAGCGTCTCTTTGTTTCGGCTCAGGTCATGGTCTCACGGTTTGTGAGTTCAAGCCCCCCATTGGGCTCTGTGCTAGCAGTGCAGAGTTGGCTTGGGATTCTCTCTCTCCTCTCTCTCTGCCTCTCCCCTACTTGTGCTGTCTCTGTCTCTCTCAAAAATAAAATAAAGCTTTAAAAAATAAATAAAATCACCACCTTCATAGGGTGGAACTTAATGAAATGGGTAGAAATTGGTTCTGAGAATAATAGACTCATTGATTATTTCATTCAGTCCAACATAAATGATAGAAATCCTGCTTTCAATATATTAAAAAATGTGCACATTACTTCATTTATTTCTATTTTTCCTAGTTAATTTAGTAGCTGTTGCTAACATGGGGTCATCTAGGAATTCTGTGTTTTAAACTAGTATTTAAAATACACCTGGTATGCTTTTGTATTCTCTTCTCCAGAATTGAATCATTTAAATTTTTTTTTTAATTTTCTTAAGTTCATTTATTTATTTTGAGAGAGACAGAGTTCAGGCAGGGGAGGGGCAGGGAGAGGGAGAATCCCAGGCTCTTACACAAGAGTTCGAAGTCCTGAAGCCATGAGATCATGACCTGAGCAGAAATCAAGAGTTGGATGCTTAATTGACTGAGCCACCCAGGTGCCTCAGGTTTTTTTTTTAGATATCTATGGGAGAAAGCACTTTTTTCTAACAGTGTCATTAAAGAAACAGAACAGATGAACATAAGGGAAGGGAAGCAAAAATAATATAAAAACAAGGAGGGGGACAAAATATGAGAGACTCTTAAATATTGGAGAACAAACAGAGGGTTACTGGAGAGGTTGTGGGAGGGGAGATGGGCTAAATGGGTAAGGGGCACTAAGGAATCTACTCCTGAAATCATTGTTGGACTGTATGCTAACTAATTTGGATGTAAATTAAAAAAATAAAATTAAAAAAAAATTCTTTGTGTTATATGAATATTTAGTGCTACCCCTAATTATTGGTTAGATGATAAGAGCAGAGATAAAGTCGGACAGAAATGTCCTTTTTGAGTATGTAAAAATGTAGATTCCTGGAATTTTCAAATTATTTGAATTTTGTTTTAACTAACAGTTTTGGTTGGTAGAGTTGAGAAATATTTAGTAAAGGATTGTGCTTATTAAGCATTAGTAATTTATCTGTTCCAGAATATTTATTTGCTAGCCAATTTATGTCATGGCCAGTTCTAGGCCCTGGGAATACAGAGATGACTAAACCTTCATGGGGTTTATAGTCTAGTGAGATAGGAAATGAACAAATCTGTGATGTGAAGAACTGATCAGTGCTTTGAAAAAATATAACCTAGAGTAAGAGAGAGTGATGGGGTGGGGACTGTTTAGATGGATTAATCAGGGAAGGCTGTTCTGAGGGAAGAAGAAACTCTTGCAAAGACTTTCCAGTCAGAGGGAATAGTAAATGCCAGGGAGCATGAGTCAGGATCTAGCTCACTGAGGACCAGTTTGGTATGTTGGAAGAAGAGCAAGAAAGCTGGTCTGACAAGAGCAGAGAGAACAAAGTGGAGAATGATAGGAATTGAGGGTAAAGTGGTAGGCAGGGACCAGAGCTTGTTTCACCTTCTTGCCCATGGATTTTTTTTAAAATTAAAGTTATTTATTTATTTAGACAGAGACAGTACAAATTGGGGAGGGGCAGAGAGAGAGAGAGAGAGAGAGAGAGAGAGAGAATCCCAAGCAGGCTCTGTGATGCCACAGCGTGGAGCCTGATGTGGGGCTTGAACTCACGAAACCCTGAGATCATGACCTGAGCTGAAACCAAGAGTCAGATGCTCAACCAATTGAGCCACCCAGGTGCCCCTGCCCATGGATTTTAATTTGAGTGTACAGTTGACCCTTGAATGACATGGCATAGGGGTACTAATACCCCCACCCCACCCTGCATACTGAAAAACCTGTGTATAACTTTTTGACTCCCCAAAACTTAACTACTAAAAGCCTACTATTTTTTAAAATTTATTTACTTATTTATCTTGAGAGAGAGCAAGAGCAGGAAAGGGATATAGAGAGAGGGATACAGAGAATCCCAAGCAGGCTCTGCACTGTCAGCACATAGCCTGATGTGGGACTTGAACTTCCAAACTGTGAGATCATGACCTGAGCTGAAACCAAGAGTCCCATACTCAATTGACTAAGCCACCCAGGCACTCCCTAGTAGCCTACGATTGACTGGAAGTCTTACCAGTAACAAATAATAAACACATTTTTTGTGTTGTGTGTATTATTTTCTGTATTCTTACAATAAAGTAAACTAGAGAAAAGAAAATGTTATTAAAATATTACAGTACTGGGGCGCCTGGGTGGCTCAGTCAGTTAAGCGGCCGACTTCGGCTCAGGTCATGATCTCGCGGTCCGTGAGTTTGAGCCCCACGTCGGGCTCTGTGCTGACAGCTCAGAGCCTGGAGCCTGTTTCAGATTCTGTGTCTCCCTCTCTCTGACCCTCTCCCATTCATGCTCTCTCTCTGTCTCAAAAATAAATAAACGTTAAAAAAAATTTTTAAATATTACAGTACTGTATTGCATTTATTGAAAAAAAAATGTGTATAAATGGACCTATGTAGTCCAAACCTGTGTTATTCAAGGGTCAGCTGTAATTGGAGACCATAGGAGTTTTGGGGCAGATTTGCGACATGATTTGATTTACCTTTTGAAAGTTCATTCCAGCTACTGAGTGGAAAACTGATCATAGGAAAGGCAAGGTCTCAGGCATTGGACCATTTAGGAAGCTTTTATAGTGATCCAGGCTTGTGGTTTCCAATGTGCTTATGATAATCTATGTGGTATAAGAAGAAACTGTTACAACTATATATTTATTTTTCAAAAATTAAGCTTTACTAATATTTGATATACATGTTGGTACTGGTACCTACATTCCATCTGTGTATTAGTTCCATGTGACCTACCATTTTTGGCCTGAGCAACTGGGCGAGTGCTAGTATTTACTAAGATGAGAACAGGGTGGAGCAGGGTTTGTTTGGGGGTTAGGGTAAGAAAGCAGGAACTCACTTTTGGGCATCTTAAGTTTGAGGTGCCTATTCAAAATTTAATGAGATTTATCAGGTAGGTGGTTTAGATGTATGACTCTGGAACCAAGGTTAGAGATATAAATTTGGAAATCATTAGCATAGAAGCAGTATCCAACAACTGGAGCCTAATTGTGTGAATGCAGATTTCAGCTTTGCCACTTACTGGCTTTAATTGTGGACAGGTTAACTTGGCATCTCTCTGCTTCATTTACCTCATCTATAAAATGGAGAAAATAAGTGTCTGCCTCACTGGGTTATTGTGAGGATTAAACGAGTTAATAAAAGCAAAGTGCTTAGAACAGCATCTGGCACGCAGTGTACCCAGATATTAACTATTGCTATCAATTTATAAATGGTGTTTAAGACCAGGGGATTTGATGAAATGGACCTAAAGAATGAATGTAGGTAGAGAAAAGGGCCCAAGGAGGAAGTGCTGAAACACTATAACCTTTCGGATTCAGAGACCAGAGGGAGGAGACTGAGGAGTGGGGTAGGGGTCAAACGAGGAGAATATGGGGTCTGGAAGCCTGCCTAGTGAAGAAAATATTTCAAGGGGAGAAGTCATCATTGGACAAATTCTGTGCAAGAGGTTGGGTAAGATGAGGACCTAGAATTGACCATTGGGTTTGTTAAAATGGAAGCTGTTAGACACCATGAGAAGTGGTTTCAGTAGAGTGGTAGATATGAACATCTGGTTGGGGTGGCTTAAGGAGAGAATTGGAAGTACAGAACCGGAGAACATGGGTATAGACAACTCAGGAAAAGAGAATATGGAGTAGTAGTTAGAGGAATATGTGCAGAGTCCAGGAAAGACTGGAATGGGGGTGTATGTTGATTTAAAATGGAACATACTACAGCAAGTTTGTATACTGATGAGAGTGTCCCAGTGGGAAGAGAGAACTTCACATATGAGTGACATGGGATAATTGCAGTAGCCAAGACTGTCAATAGGTAAAATCAGGTGGTTTAGGGCACAATTGGAGAGATTAGTCTTAGACATTAGCAGAGACCGTTCATCCATTGATGAAGATAGAGAATATTAGTAGGGGTACAGGTAGATTGGTGGATTTGGTTATGGGATTTGGTTATGAACTAGTTTCTTGAGTGCTTTAATTTTTCCAAGAAGGGAGAGGAAAGATCATCACCAGAGAGTCAGAAGTGGGAAAGAGTTTGTAAGGTTTGAGAGAGAGAAGAGGTGGTATGATATAGGCATCTTGGAAGGTGGGAGAATTAATTAATTAATTAATTAATTAATAAAAAAGGTGGGAAATGCAGGTGAAATAACAAGTTCGGAGGACTCATCTGACATTGGTGATCATTAAAGTGATTCCAGCTTGCAGACGGGGGAAATGTGGTTTTGAGAGCATATATAGAGAAAAAAAGCAGTGGAGGCAACGGCTCCTGTGTTTCTATTTTGAACTCTAGTCACATGGCTGAGAGGATTGCTCTTGGAACATTCCTCAGATCCATGGATGTTGACAGAGGAATTAATAAAAGCGAATAGGCCAAAAACTAATCATTTCATTTTACCTGTGTTTATTTTCTACATCATGATGTTTTGTGTAGAGGATGAGTTCCTAGAGGTGTTTACATTGCCATATCTCCTTGAGCATGCCTACTTTACACAAATGATATCAAATAGGTCCTGGGATTACTTTCAGTGATTATATTTGGTTGCTAAGTTATGCTAAGAAAGTAAAAAACTCTAATAGGAAAGTTTAGTAGTTTTCTTTTTTTTTTTTTTAATGTTTATTTTGAGAGAGAGAGACAGCATGAACAGGGGAGAGAGGGAGACACAGAATCTGAAACAGGCTCTAGGCTCCAAGCTGTCAGCTCTAATAGAGCCTGACGTGGGGTTTGAACCCTTGAGCCGGGAGATCATGACCTGAGTGGAAGTGGCTTAACTGACTGAGCCACCCAGGCACCCCAGTTTAGTAGTTTTTCTTGACAGAAAGCCTCACCTAAGTTTGCCCTAGGACCTGTGGTTTCCATTAGTCTAGAATTATCCCTCGGGTCGATTTCATACTTTGTTCAATTACAAGTGAATTCAGAGTCTGGTTTTTGTTTCTTTCAGGTGCTGGAGAATCTGGTAAAAGCACCATCGTGAAACAGATGAAGTAAGTTGGAACATGACCTTTTGTAAAACTACACTTCCTCATAATGCGTGGAAGTCTGTAGTATCTTTTTATTTTATGTCCGTGGTAATGATCTATGGTTTTCTTTTTAAAGAATCATTCATGAGGATGGCTATTCGGAGGAAGAATGTAAACAATATAAAGTAGTTGTCTACAGCAATACCATACAGTCCATCATTGCAATCATAAGAGCCATGGGACGGCTAAAGATTGACTTTGGGGAAGCTGCCAGAGCAGTAAGTGTTTCTCATTTCCTCTTCACTTGCTCCCTTTTGAGTAGATGCAGTTAGGCAAAATTTGCTTCATGTTTTAGGGAAATGAACGTAAGCAACAAGATAAGATGTAGCAAAATACGGTCGCTCATTTGAGAAGTATTAGCAACCAGCTTTAGAAGATATTAGATTACCACCACAAAGAAGAGTCAAGGAAATGGGATTCTGTGGGTGTACTGTAGGTTTCTGTGATAACTCTTTTATTCACTTCTTTTATAGCACTGTTTACTTTTATTTTATAGTAGTAAATGCTAATAAGTTGAAATAATCTAAAAGAGGTGCCTCTGACTTCTGAGGTGTAAAGATAAAAGACAAAATCAGTCTCCCAAAGTAAACTTGATAAGGACATGGACACTAAGTCAAAATTTTAGGGGCGATTTTTCGGTATTCAATGGTACTATATCCCTATACTACATTGGACTACAGCCTATAGAATTGGATGATAGGACGTCCTAGGATGATAATTACACATGTCAGATATTCAAAAGTTATGTTGATTAATTATAACATTTCGTGCACTATGTAATTCTTGTCAGTTAGAATGTTTGGTGCAGTGGGGAGAGGGCTAAAATGAAGGTAGGAGATCTTTTATGTAGTCCAAGTCTATATTGTCTAAGAGAAGGCTTGTAACGTATAGAATGATTTCCTAGACCTAAGGCAGACGTTCGCTGTGTTCAGAGTGTTATTCCTAGGCGCTGTGGACAATAAAAGGAGGCTCTGCCTGGAAAAGCAAAGCCTCTGTGTCTGTGAACTAGCTTAGGAATTCTTATCTACTCTCAACTTATCAAATAATAAGTTATTAATGCAGATTAATATTCAGTAAATAAGTGGGGAAATTGTTGATGGGAGAAATTACAAAAGGATGGTCATAATTGGATGGTATTTGACTAGGAACCTTAGAAGTGGAGTAAGGGAAGAGGAGCCAGGGAAAAGGTTGTAAAATGATTGGAGACAAGAGTAGCAAAAGAGGGGATGAGGAAATGTGTGAGGCATGACTTTTATGTTTTGTAAAAAGGTGCCATATCACAAAAATTGAAGACTTTGTTTCTCTAGGCATCTGAGAGGGGAAATTATGCTAGTGAATGCAAGAGTAAACAAAGCAGTTTTGTCTTACATCTTTCCATCCCTTCTCTACCTCCTGCTTTTCATTTCTTTTACTTTCTTTCCTCTTCCCCCCAGCTCTCCCCAGTGTTCTTATTTTTTCCCTCCCTTTTCTCATCCCTTCCTGTCACCTAACTCTCCATCTCTGTCATGTTTGCCATATCCGATAACTGGTCAGTACTACTGTATTTAGTCCCTTCCCTCTCTTTGTTGGCTTTTACACATCTCAGTTATTTACTCCTTCTCTTTGTTTCTTCCTTTATCTATCACCATCTGTCCTTTATATCTCTTAATCATCCCTCCTCCTTTCTTTTCTTTCCATTGTCAAATTAGCTGTTATTAATGTTTGTGTCCTCACACTGCTTTGTCACCAGATACAGTTGATGATTTCTGTCTTAGTCCAATTGCGCTGCTGTAACAAAATACAGACTGAGTAGCTTATAGACAACAGATATTTATCACACACACTTCTGGAGGCTGGAGGTGTGAGATCAGAGTGCCAGCGTGGTCAGGTGAGGGCCCTCTTCAGTTGCAGACTTTTCACTGTGTCCTCACATGGCAGGAGAAGGAAACTCCTTGGCATCCCTTTCATAAGGACACTAATCCCATTCGTGGGGCCTTCACCCTCATGACCGAGGTACCTCCCAAAGGCCCCAACTCCTAATACTATGACATTGGGCGTTAAGTTTTCAACACATGAATTTTGGAGGGACACAGACATTCAGACCATAGTTTAAATGACCTCCTTTCATTTCTTTCCTTTGTCAGATCTGTGTCATTAATCTTTTAGTCCTAACACTCCTGTGTCACCAGACGTAGTCGACATCTTAATGCCTGTTAAGGTTTCCTGAATCACCTAGCTTTCCAGCATCCACCCATCCTAATCTACAACCCTACATAATTTTTTTGAAGCTTCTCTTTTTCTTCCATATGTAAAGGTTTATATTTATAATTTCTCACTTATCCTTGTCCAGTTTCTTTGGTTGGTTAGAGAGTGAATGGACAAGAATAGAGCTGGATGACGGGTAGGTTGCTTTTTCATATCTGCTTAAGGGTAGAGATATGAAGTTCATTGTAAAGAGAGGCCTCTTTTAAAAAAAATTTTTTTTTGATCTTTTTATTTATTTTTGAGATAGAAAGCCTGAGCTGGGGAGGAGCAGAGAGGGAGACAGGAACCAAAGTGGGCTACATGCTGACAGCAGAGAACCTGATGTGGGGCTCGAACTCAGGAGCTGTGAGATCATGACCCGAGCTGAAGTTGGATGCCCAACCGACTGAGCCACCCAGGTGCCCCAAGAGAGGTCTCCTTAAAGGCCTGTAAAGAGGGTTTATTGTGGGGAAGCAAGAATAGGTCAGTGGAAGAGATTAAGTGGTAAGGAAAAAGTGTTGCTTCTTAAAGCAGTGTTTACAAAGTCAGGACAGCAAAAATATGTAGCTATAGTGCTCGCTCTCTCTCTGTTAATAAAGTTTCTAAAGCTAGAATTGTAGTATTTTAAAACAAAGTAATGCTGGGGCACCTGGGTGGCGCAGTCGGTTAAGCGTCTGACTTCAGCCAGGTCACGATCTCGCGGTCCGTGAGTTCGAGCCCCGCGTCAGGCTCTGGGCTGATGGCTCAGAGCCTGGAGCTTGTTTCCGATTCTGTGTCTCCCTCTCTCTCTGCCCCTCCCCCATTCATGCTCTGTCTCTCTCTGTCCCAAAAATAAATAAACGTTGAAAAAAAAAAAAAAAAGTAATGCTTATTGATGTTTTTGAATACCTGCATGAGTATAGTTCAAATTTCAGAATAGACTATAAAGTCTTCACATGTTAAATAAAGCACAATACTATATATACGTAGAAGGACATGCTCAGTATTATGTTTGCCAATCAGTGTACTTTTTCAACTTCCCTCAGTCATTTGTTTCTTTATTTAAATTTTTTTTCCTAAGTTTATTTTGAGACAGAGAGAGCACAAGCAGGGGAGGGGGAGGGGGAGAGAGAGAGAGAGGGAGGGAGGGAGAGAGGGAGACAGAGAGAGAGAGAGAGACGGAGAGAATCCCAAGCAGGCTAATGGGGCTTGAACTCATGAACCATGAGATCCTGACCTGAGTGGAAATCAAGAGTTGGACGCTTAACTGACTGAGCCACCCAGGCTCCCCAAAGATAAAAATTTTAAATAAATGGGGTGCCTTTATTTATCTGATAGCACAGGGCCTGCTTGGGATTCTCTCTCTCCTCTCTCTGCCCCTCCCCTGCTCGCTCGCTCTCTCTCTCTCAAAAAGAAATCAATCAACCTAAAAAAAAAATAAAATTTTTATCTTTGAAAAGAGAGGAGGGGAATATACATGTTAGATGAAGTTTCTTAGGGATGGGCCTAAAGTATTACTTGAAAGAATGCAGGAAAGCATCTTAGGAGGGCAGTTACTTGACAAAAGTTTTTAAGGCTGAAGACCCCATGGTTAGTTTTGTTTTGTTTTGCTTAGGTGGGTGCATGAGTTTTGGGAACACAGAGGTCTTAGGAGTTTGGGGTTGTGATTTCACCTGTGGTCTGAAATGCTTTTTTGCTTGCTAGTTTATTTTCATAATGACTACTTATTGATACAATTGATTGCTCCTCTTCCCCCTTTATTTTTTCTTTAACCAGTATATGTGTTCTTTAGTATCTGATTTTAATAGTTATTTGGAAATCTCTTGAGGAAGATAAATGTGAGATTTGAGGTGGGAAAAGCATCCCATGAGACCTGGGTTTATTTATTTAAGATTTAATTTTATTTCTTAAGTACTCTACACTCAATATGGGGCTTGAACTCATAACCCCGAGATCAAGAGTTGCATGGTCTACTGATGGAGCCAGCCAGGCACTCCACAAATTCTTCTTTTTAATCTTTTTTTTTTTTTTTTTTTTTAAAGATTGAGACCTTAGTTTAGTGTTAAACTTAGTTGAGTTTTAAACAAGTAAGGGTGGGTAGAATAAAGCAAAACAATCAAGAGTTCTCATAGCCCTTTTCTGTCTTCTCTACGGCTCACATGTTTCAGGTTTAAAAATTATAACCACTTACAAAGCTCTGTCTTTGACTCATGAGTTTTGATCAGATCTCTTTGTAACTTTTTTTTTCCTCTTTATTTTTTTTTCCCTTTCTCTCAGAGGATTATTACTCCTTGGGGAATCTAGAAACTGAATTTTTCTCTGAGGGATTTATTTCCCCCACTAGGCTTCCAGACTTCTTAGCTATCTCAATTTCCTCTTCTTCCTGTTCTTCTCTCTGAGCCGGAGGGGAAGAGAACACTTTTTCCTTAAATGCAATTAATGTTTTACTTGCTCTGACGTGTTTAGACTTTACCTCTTACGTGTTAGTTTATTCATTTCTGTTTTTATTGTAGGCTTTCTTTAACAGAATGGGAATATGTTCTATGTACCCATCTCACAGACCAGTTTTTTCTGTTAAAAATCATGATTAACCAGGGTGATTTGTAGGGTAGTCAGAAGAGATCTTTTCAGGGGATGGTGGTATGTGGTAGAGGGACTGAAATAATTCCTCAGCTTAGCTCTGCACCTCTAACTATAGTGGAGTGAATAGGGGGAATGACTTCATTGTAAATTCTCTCAGACTGCCCTGCCTGGAAAGGTCTCTTTAATACCTCTCTTAAAATAACGTAACATACAGTGTGTGTGTGTGTGTGTGTGTGTGTGTGTGTGTGTGTGTGTGTGTGTGTGTGTGTATTTTTGAGAAAGAGTGAGCAAGCAGGTAAGGGGCAGAGAGAGAGGGAGACAGAGGATCTGAAGAGGGCTTGAACTCACAGACCATGAGATCATGACCTGAGCTGAATCAGACGCTTAACCGCTGGGCCACCCAAACAGCCCTGTGTATGTGTGTGTTTTACAGAGACTCTTGTCAGATCTTTAAGAAATGGAGAATCATTTGTCTCTCTTTCTTAATTGCTTTTTTCAGGATGATGCCCGGCAATTATTTGTTTTGGCTGGCAGTGCTGAAGAAGGAGTCATGACTCCAGAACTAGCAGGAGTGATTAAACGGTTATGGCGAGATGGTGGGGTGCAAGCTTGCTTCAGCAGATCCAGGGAGTATCAGCTTAATGATTCTGCTTCATAGTAAGTAATTTTTCCCTGTGAAACTATAACAGAAAATAATTTGGTGACCCTAACAAAGTTCATTGTCCATAAGGAAACATTTAAGTAACAGACACTCTTAGAAGTCTATAGTATCCCTTGTAAAGATGGTTTCAGTTTAGGGCTATATAGCCCGTGGTCATTTTGTATGACTTGGAGAAAAATGTTTCCTCTTGAAATGTAAATGGGAGAATTGGCACGATGAAAAGTAACTCCATGGTAGTTTGTAATAAGTAAATGAAATAGAGAAATCTTTTGCAGCTGGATCTGGGATCTCTTCCAATGCAGTTTAAGTTCCCTCTGCATAAGGACTTTGCCAGCTAGTGAGGGAAATTAGAGTAGTGATATCCCTTTTTATGCACCCAGCTCTGTGACTGGGCTGCACTATGGATTTCTCTGGTACTAGTCATCACTTATAAATCTTTTGCCAGATCACAATAGTAGACTTTGTACAGAAAGAGAATGTTGAGTCTTGGAAGGAAGTCAAAGCGTCTATTTGTCAAGGAAATTCTCTTAAATGTTACATATTTAGAGAATTTGTAATTGATACTTGTGCTAGGCTATTACATGCTATCCTATTTTGCTTCTTTTACAATACGTTTATTTATACGACCTGTATCCAGAATGTATTTTTTGAACGTGCCTTTTGGGGGCTTGGTGGGTTCTTGGTACCTGTATGCATTTCTGTATTAATTGAAGGCACTTCTGAGCATTAAGGTATTTTCTTCAATAATCTATTTTCATATTCTTCTAATTTGTTCTAGAAAGAAGTTAAATTAAAAATTTTTTAGTGTTTATTTTTGAGAAAATGAGAGAGACACAGAGTGTGAGTTGGGGAGGGACAGAGAGAGAGGGAGACACAGAATCCGAAGCAGGCTCCAGGCTGTGAGCTGTCAGCCCAGAGCCTGACACCGGGCTCGAACCCACAAACTGAGATCATGACCTGAGCTGAAGTTGGACCCTTAACTGACTGAGCCACCCAGGCACCCTGAAAGAAGTTAAATTATATTTGAAAAACTTAGTTATTATTTAAATGAAAACTTAACTTTAAAAACAAGGATCTTTCGGGGCGCCTGGGTGGCGCAGTCGGTTAAGCGTCCGACTTCAGCCAGGTCACGATCTCGCGGTCCGTGAGTTCGAGCCCCGCGTCGGGCTCTGGGCTGATGGCTCAGAGCCTGGAGCCTGTTTCCGATTCTGTGTCTCCCTCTCTCTCTGCCCCTCCCCCGTTCATGCTCTGTCTCTCTCTGTCCCAAAAATAAATAAACGTTGGAAAAAAAAAAAAAATTAAAAAAAAAAAAAATAAAAATAAATAAAAACAAGGATCTTTTAATATGTTTTAGTTGCAAATGTTGGTAGTTTAAATAATTCTCCCAATAGTCATGAAAGGTAGATTGTAATTATTACCTTTTTTTAAAAAAAAATCATACTTCATTGAGCTCTGAATCGTCTAACTACACCAGAGAACATGTGATTTATAGAGTTCTTTTCCCCCTGAGTTTTGGTTGAGGCTTGACTGATTCCTTAACATTAATAGTAGTACTTAGTTTTATAGAAGCTCGTTAATGATTCACTTATAATGGTGCCACCTGTTCTTCAGTTTTCTAGCTAAAAAAATCTTAAAATGTTTTTCAACGTTTATTTTTATTTGAGAGACAGAGAGACAGTGTGCGAACTGGGGAGGGGCAGAGAGAGAGGAAGAGAGAATTCCAAGCAGGCTCCAGGCTCTGTGCTGACAGCAGCAAGCCTGATGTGGGGCTTGAACTCACGAGCCATGTGTGAGATCATGACCTGAGCTGAAGTCGGATGCTTAACCAACTGAGCCACCCAGGCGCCCCTAGCCAAAAAATCTTTAGAAACCCTGAAATTACCAGAATTTTAATTTAGCTTTGAAGCAGTCTTTTAATTATTTCACTGAATACTTACAATTTGTTTTTGGACTTAGATTTTTAAGAAAACCACAAGTTTTCCATTTCATGAATGAAAACAGGAAATATGGAAAAATGGAAAATAGTTCTCATTTTAATTTTAGTAATGTAGACACCATTCTCTAATGTCCTATCAAACATCAGAGCCTACAAATGACCCATTAACTGTAAATGTCTGAGGGCTTTTGTTTTGGTTTTGTTTTCGTGCTGTGCAATGCGCAGTTGATTCAGTATTTAGCATTAAATTTCAGGAATCTTTCTTTAATAAGAATAACATCGCGGGGCGCCTGGGTGGCGCAGTCGGTTAAGTGTCCGACTTCAGCCAGGTCACGATCTCGCGGTCCGTGAGTTCGAGCCCCACGTCGGGCTCTGGACTGATGGCTCAGAGCCTGGAGCCTGTCTCCGATTCTGTGTCTCCCTCTCTCTCTGCCCCTCCCCCGTTCATGCTTTGTCTCTCTCTGTCCCAAAAATAAATAAACGTTAAAAAAAAAAAAAAAAAGAATAACATTGGGGCGCCTGGGTGGCTCAGTCGGTTGGGTGTCCGACCTCGGCTCAGGTCGTGATCTCACGGCTCTGTGAGTTCAAGCCCCGCATCAGGCTCTGTGCTGACACCTCAGAGCCTGGAGCCTGCTGCAGATTCTGTGTCTCCTTCTCTCTCTGCCCCTGCCCCATTTGCTCTCTCTCTCTGTCTCAAAATAAATAAACACTAAAAAAAAAATTAAAAAAAAAAAAAAAAAAAGAATAACATCTCGATATTTGTTTTTAATTGGCCCTCATAGTTTAGTTTTGGTAGAATTAAAACCACTTTTGTGTGGTATGTATAGAACTTTAATTGTTCTGTGCTAGGTTCATGCTTTTTCTCATGATGATTTCTGTGATGCTGCAGGTCTGATTTTGTTCTGCCACTTTAGTGACAAGTTCAGAATCTACTTTTGGTAAGGAACGAGTTTATAGTTTAGTCTGTTGACTTGCTATGCACGTGGTTGGCTTCACCAGGTAAAAATAAATGTATTTTTTATTTAGTTACCTAAATGATTTGGATAGAATATCCCAAACCAACTACATTCCAACGCAGCAAGATGTCCTGCGGACCAGAGTGAAGACCACAGGCATCGTGGAAACGCACTTCACCTTCAAAGACCTATACTTCAAGTAAGTCCTCAATTCGCCTTTTGCTAGATGTGCCAAAGACAGATATCTTTCCTTTAGTCAATCTCTTAATCAGGGTAAAATTTCTCTAGGCAATATTCTTTGGTTTAAAAACCTACCGTCATGTTCGTCAGCCAGTATTTGAATGTTTTAACTGAATGGGGGCCCAAACCTTTCTTCTTTGTCCAGATAACATCAAATATTTTTGTCCATTTGGAGGAATTTAAATTCAAAATTAAATTGTAAATATCAATAAAAGTAATCGTATGGTTATCGGTTTATTTTATTTTTATTCTTTTCAGCTGCTTTTTTGTTGGAATCATCAAAACAGGTATTGAACGTTTGTCGTTTAGAAAGGTAACAACAATACTAAGGCTAGAAAACTAGTTTTTTGGCTTAGTCGTGTGGCTTTGTTCTGCCATTTTGATATTAAAATAGAAATGCTTTACTCACCCATGTCAATCCTTCCTTACTGGAGTGCATTTCACTTTAAGTTTAATGGAATGGAGCTGATACTGTCATGGCTCTTGGACTGCATTGTGCACAGTATCATGCACAACTGAGTTTTTAATGTAGTATAGAATGGAAAATCAATCTGGAGATAGAGGTATTTTGGGGAAGTATGATGATATAGAAAAAGTGGTTGTTTTAGAGAGAATTCTAGAATATGAATACAAAGGACTTTCTTATTAGCATTAGTTATTCTAAAATAGGCTTCAGCTTATCTGTGTGTTAATGGTCTTTTGTAAATATTAGAACTGTCTTTTTGGTTCCCACTTTCTGCTTTTGTGACCTTTGAGATTAGGAGTAAGCTTTTCCCCTTCAATATATGATGTTCTTTCCAGTTGCTTCATTATGCTTGTATGTAGCCTGTGATACTCAGCAGTGTCAAACGCAAATGTAACTTCTAGCTAGGAGCTTCTCAGTTTTTTTCTCTCTGAAAATACTTGCTTCGCAGGATTTGTGAAATCCACACGGAGTTTAGGTATTACTAGATTCCAGTGGAGGTCTTGAAATTTTAATAAACCAAAACAGGTTTGAAACATGGTGCAAAAAAATAGTAGTTCAGCTGAATATTGGTAGAATAGGAGAGCTACTTCTCTTTAGCACTGATGAATTTATCTAACTAGAGTAGCAAAGACCATATGGATTTATCTATCACCCATAAGAAGTCATAAGAATGAGATGCCTTTTGTGTACAGTAAGATTAGTAATCCATTTATAATTAAATGCGGTGAACCTTATTTAGTGCGGGAAACATTCTTGTTGATGTCATGGATTGATCTTTAGTTGGGTAAATCCTGTTGGTCTTCTTATGTCAGGATCAGTAGCCAGGCTTCGTTAAGGTGCTGTACCCACTTAATTGTTGGCATGTAGATATCTTGCTATGAAGTACTATCACTTCTTCCTTTTCCTCTTCTCTCTAGGCAAAACCACTATCCATTCATTCAAACATTTATTGAGCATCTGCTATATGCAAGGCATTGTGTAATTGCTTACTTGCCTCTCAGTTATGAGGTAATGTTTATAAAATGTTCATCTGTTAGTAAATTATATTGTAAATGTTAATATGTGCTAAAAGCCCACCTTGGGGACATCTTAATATTCTTCCAGTTTCATGGACTTTGTAGAAGAAAATGAAGGGGTAAGCTGAAATTATTGGTGTACCAGTGTGTGTCTCCCCTTGAGAGACTTTTATGGTGATATATATGATGTCCGCTTTCCTCAAACCTATCATATGACCCTGTATCAAAGCCAGCTTGTGATTGTATCATTCCAGTTGTCATGACCAAAGGCTGGAAAAACAAACGAACGAACAAAAAAAGGTGCTAAATCAACCAAAAGAAAAGGCTGAGTCATGAAGAGATAATATGATTGTTCTTTTCAAACGTACATTGAGAAATTACTCAGTGACGTCTTATTTCTCTCAATTTCTCGGGGAAAATTCTTTGGAAATAGACCCCTCGTCACCACTGTCGATCTTGACATACTAAACCTACCTGCATACCTCCTCAGACACTGGTACCAGCTAACAGACAAAGCACTGCAGGTGTTCCCCTTACTGTAGGAAGTAGATGAGGATGCTGTTGACAGAAGTACAGCAGTTGAGCCAGGATATTAAGTAAGCCCCCCAAAAGGGAGTGATGGACTGAAACTCATCTGGAGTGGAACATAAAGTTTGTCAACAGCTGAGTTAGCTTTAGATGAGACCTAAGAGTTCGGAGACACTGGCTAAATAAGTTTGGTTTTTAGATATTGGGTTCTTAGAGTCCTACCCTGAAATACAATTTACCTTCTCCATAATTAATCTCTAAAATATTTTTTCCTTAAAATAAGGAACCTCAGCTTTAAAAAACCTCAGCTTTAAACTTCAGCTTTAAAAAAGGAAGAATTTTTTTTTTACAAAGTAAGGGAAACAAACATTTTGGAAGCAGAATGCAAGTTGGAGATTTCTAGTTTTTCAGTGTTCTCTTTAACTAAAGAGTAAACCATTTCGAGAGGTAGAGTGGTGGTGTGGGTAAGAGCCAGGGCGCTGGAGTTAGAGTGCCTGGGTTCAGAGCCCCAGTCCCCATTTGTTAGTAGTGTGCCCTTGGGCAAATTACTTAACATATCTGTGCACTGGAGATAATAATTGTACTTACAGGAGTGTTGTGAGGGTCAAATGAGTTAATGTACGTAAGATGTTTAGGATTGTATCTGGCACCATGGTAAATGGTAAATATTAGTTATTCTTGCTGTTATCTTAAGTTATATTATTCAGCTCTTCATTTTTCCTGTCTTTTTTTTCCCCGTCTTCCTTTAATCCATTTCAGTGCTTATTCTGCTGATTTTTGAGATATAATTTCATCTGATAGAAGCTTTGATAGAGAAGGCTCAGCTAGTTATTTACAATGAGAATTTTGATTATCCCTAGATTTTATTTGCTCATGTTATTCTCTTTTGACCATGGATTATTAGTTTGACTACATTTTATCTGCTGCTTGTTTGTCTTTTCTGTTATAAATGGGGTGTTCCACACGCAATAGTGGGAGGTTCCCTAACCATTTCAGTTTAGGGAGAGGTGTGTTTGTGACCTTGCTGAATTTGTGCTTTCTTTCCCTTTACTTCAGGATGTTTGATGTAGGTGGCCAGAGATCAGAACGCAAAAAGTGGATTCACTGTTTTGAGGGAGTGACAGCAATTATCTTCTGTGTGGCCCTCAGTGATTATGACCTTGTTCTGGCTGAGGATGAGGAGATGGTATGTTGGGTCTTCTGGTAAAAAGGCAGTCTAATGCAGCCAGGAAATGGAAAATAACTTAGGAAGATTCAGTGCATACATTTGCTCGTTGGACCAAAACTTGATTCCTTAATTTTTTTCCCTGTCAGTGGGTTTAGAATTTTAAAATACTGATCCATGCTCTATTAATTCTTAAGAGATATGACAGCACACTGAGTATGTGGGCAGGATTAAGTGCTCTTGGTAGCCATTCTTCTTCCCATCTCCCAACCTCCAAGAATTACAAAAATGAGGACTGGATTAACTTTTGAGTTGTCAGTCTCTGGTTTATTTCCATGAATGCCATTCAGTGCTTTTAAAACTTGTTGGTCTGTTTTTTCATGAACAGTTAATCCACTTTTGCTTTCTGTTACTGACATCCTTTTTTTCCCCCCTCAGAACCGAATGCATGAAAGCATGAAACTGTTTGACAGCATTTGTAACAACAAATGGTTTACAGACACTTCAATCATTCTCTTCCTCAACAAGAAAGATCTTTTTGAGGAAAAAATAAAGAGGAGTCCATTAACTATCTGTTATCCAGAATACACGGGTAAGAGATCATGAACGATTTTGTTCACACTTCAGTGGCATTCCTATACCTGCCTTTTTATTTTAAACAATGCATGTATAACCTTATGGAGAGTGTTCACTGGTAGTGGTATTAACATTAAGCATGTGATTAAGACCAGTTAAGTCTAAAGTGCTATTCCTGACATAATTGAGTTTACTGTGTTTATTTTATATTTCTGTCTTCCTCACTGTTTAAGGAAAATAGAGAAAAATAAAAATCAAAATTTGGTGTAAGTATGTTAAAAAAATACGAGAAGATGCAGTCATTGCACTCAAGACACAGTAGTTGTAGAGAGAGGGGCACACATAAAGAATTTCATTATAGTATGAAATGCTCATTAACAGAAAACATGGTTACTGCTGTGGGTTCAGTGTCCTCTTTTTGCCAGAGGAAATGACACTTGGAGTGAAAGAACGAGAGGATGAATTAGAAATGACGAGGTAGACTGAGGAATAAAAGTATTTTAGGAGGAAGGAATAACCTGTAGGAAAATATGGAGGTTTAAAAAAAAAAAAAAAAAAAAGACATGATACATTTTGGAACCTAGAAGGAATTTGGTATTGTCAGAGCTTAAAGTGGTGGGAGGGAGTTGTTGAAGTGATGGGTGGGATGCTCACGGAGGGCTTTGTATTTCATACTGAGATAGGGGCAAGCTGTCCAAGGATTTTGATTCGGATACATAATGTAGGAGAAACTGCTTTAGAAAGATGATACAGGGGAGCCTGGATGGCTCAGTTGGTTAAGCATCTGACTTCGGCTCAGGTCATGATCTCACAGTTCGTGGGTTTGAGCCCCACATCGGGCTCTGTGCTGACAGCTCAGAGCCTGGAGCCTACTTTGGGTTCTGTGTCTCCCTCTCTCTCTGCCCCTCCCCACTCTCACTCTGTCTCTCAAAAGTAAACATTAAAAAAATTTTTTTAATTTAAAAAGAATAAAGCATAAAAAATATGAAAAAGAAAAGAAAGATGATATAATAAATGGCAATAAAGATGGATAGTAGGGGAGTTGAATTAGTAAGGAGTCACTTAGGATGCAAATAAAAACTTCAGGTGAAGATACAGGGATATATCATAGAAGCCAAGGGCAAGAATGCAGACGTATCTTAAGAATGCATTTAGAACTAGGAAATAGAAAAGTGTCAGGGATCCTGGAAGTACTTCTTTCCCCATCTCTTCACTCCTTCTGTGTATCTTCTTTATTTTTCTCTGCTTACCAACTTTCTGTGCTACTCAGTTTATGTGATATAAGATGGCCCTGCCATGGTCTTTCTCCTGCAGTTAGGTATGTATGTATGTATGTATGTATGTATGTATGTATGTATGTATGTATGTTTATTTTGAGAGAGAGAGACACACAGAAAGAGAGAGGGAATACCAAGCAGGATCCATGGTCAGCGTGGAGCCGACATGGGGCTTGATCCCACCACCACCATAAGATCATGACCTGAGCCAATTTCAGGAGTCGGGCACTTAACCATCTGAACTACTACCTAGGCACCCTTTTCTCCTGCATTTAAAAGGTAAGGCTCGGGCACACGGCTGGCTCATTTGGTAGAGCATGTGACTTTTGATCTCAGGGTTGTAAGTTTGACCCCATGTTGGGTGGAGAGATTACTTAGAAATAAAATCTTAAAAACAATTTTTTTTTTTTTTTAAATAAAAGACCAGGCTAAACTGATAATGGTTGGCCCCATGTTCAAATTCCTAGGGGACAGATTCTGGCCAAGGTCAAGCCAGGTAAAAATACTTAGCCCAGTTAATGTCAGGGATGCAAACACAAATGCCAGGGCTGCACCACTATAAGCTTTAGATCAGAATTGGATATTTTCAGGGAAGGAGAACTTTTTTTTTTAGCTGAGCAGACACTGTAAATGCTTTCTGTAATAAAGTGAAGAGGGTAGCTAAGGTAAAGCAGCCAGAAGAGTCAAAGGTACTCCCAGAGTTCTGTCTTGATTGGCTGCTGGTGCTGTGGTCTCTAATTGATATTTAGGAATATTGATTTTGAAGTATCTGAAGAACATCCAGATGGGGGTATCTAATAGACAGGTGTATATGTGGCCTTGGAGTTTTGGGAGAGATTGAGGGTTAGATATATTGATTTGAGATCATGTATAAATACAGCATGGAAATGGATCAGATGACATGGGGTGATGATATAGAATGAAAACAGAAAAGGACCATGGATAGAATGAGAATTTCAGACTTTTTTGGCAGGAGAGAAAGAAAGGTTTGTATTAGGTATAAATACGAGAACCAGGAGAGCCAAGGTATCAAAAGCTAGGAGTTTAAGAAGTGAGTGAGGGGTGGTCAGCAATGTTGTGTACAAAGTAAGATACGCATTGAAAAATGGCCTCTGGAGTTAGCGGTCCAGGAGATCGTGAGTGTTACTGAGAGCAGTGTCAGTAAGAGTAGAGCCAGGACAGTGAGTTACTGAGTGGGAAGTGGAGAAATGAAGATAGGTATAGCCTACTATAACTTGGATTACAGGGGAAGGAAAGATTTAACAATGTTCATAAGCTTGGAGGTAAGATTTTATAGCAGAAGAGAAGTTGTAAAAATTGGATGTAATTGATGGAGCAAGATTTGTAAGCAGGTGGGAAAGGAAGGAATCAAGGAATTCCATACAATGGAATTATTATTATTATTATTATTCAGCCATAAAAAGGAATGAAGTACTGATACATGCTACAACTTATACGAACCTCATAAACATTATGCCAAGTGAAAGGAACCAAACACAACAGGTCACATATGTGTGATTGTTTCATGTGATATTCCCCAAATAGACAAATCCATAGAGACAGCAGATTGGTTGGTGGTTACCAGGAGATGGGGGGAGGTACTGTGGGGAGAATGAGGAATGATTACTTATTGGGAATGGGTTGTTTTTCTGGGTTGGTGAAGACATTTTGAAACTAGAGAGAGAAGGTGGTTGCATAACATTGTGAATACATTATGCCACTGTATTGTGCACTTGTATGTTATGTAAATTTCACCTCAACTTAAAAGTCTTGGTAGAGCAGTTAAATTTTGAACCACAAGGGAGACCTCTCTAAGACCAAAGGTATAAATAAGTGGAGATACAGGTAACTTTTTAAGTGAGGTGGTGGGCTAAAAAGTTGAGATATAGCGTAAGCCCCCTGGCCTTTCTTTTCTCTGGGAATTTGCAAATGTAGTCAGAATCAGGAGAGAGGTGAGTAGAAAAGTAGCCAGGTTTTAAGGTGGAGAGAAATCTTAAGTCGAAGGATTGACAGTGTTCTACCTGAAAATCTCCCACATAGCAAAGAGCCCTCAATATCATAGCTTTTTTTTTTTTTTTTTTTTTTTTTTTTTTTGGTGAACTTGTAAGCCTGTCTTGCACTGGCTTCGTTCTTCTTAAGAAGTCTCACGGTCCTCATTTCCCAAGTGTCAGTATCTGTTCTACCAGCCAGAATTCGCTTTTCAGTCCCCCTCTCTCCTTTAATATACAGAAGTCCTACAGATCTCATGAAACCTATTTCAAGCACCTACCAAGCTGTCTTCCTTTATTTCTTTAAATATTCTGTTTAAATAACATTGCTTTCTTGTTGGTATTTGTTGCTGTGTCTAACGTCACTTAATTTCACAAATGTTATTTGTGGAAAACAGCCTCTGGTTTACAAGAATAAAGTATTGTGTTTTTGTTGTTGAGTTTTTCCGGTCAGTTTCTAGGGCAATTCTAAAGGCTCACAGGCAGTTAAGATGGTGTAGAAGCGTGTGGGTAAGTGTTAAGAGTTGAAAATAAGGTTTTCTTTTGAGCCCCCTCCCCTTTAAAGAATGACAGCTTAATTGAGATAAGTTAATAATTTATATGCCACAGAAACACATTTTAAAGGGCATAATTCAGGCCCCTTTCCCTTTCACATGTACTAGTTTACCTTTCATTAAATTATTGCCATAAGGCTCTGAAGCTAAGCTTCCTTAAAACTGGTATGATTTTGAAAAGAAGCATGACTAACTCTTTTGAATTGTTTATGTCAAGATCACTCCAAGGAGCACAGGCTCTCTGACCTTTTCAACAGTTGTGTCCTAGCAACGCATCTTCCTACTTCCCTAGTTTCCTTTTATACATTTTTGGTTTTTTAGCTGAAAAGTCTAAATGAAAGGGGAAAAAGGAAAAGGCTCGTTTCCTTAGATCTTTTCATGTGATGATTTTGTTTTACTTAAAGTCTGCTCTCAAGAAAGCCTAATGATTATAGAATTAAAGAAATCTGTCTATATTCATTTGGGTTATTCCCTCTCTTCATCAGTCAGTGGGGATGGCCTGACTTAGTTGAGTTCAGGCAGCCATTATAATTTAAACTGAGAATATTGAGTGTCTGCTTCAGGTTCCAATACATATGAAGAAGCAGCTGCTTATATTCAGTGCCAGTTTGAAGATCTGAACAGAAGAAAAGACACCAAGGAGATCTATACTCACTTCACCTGTGCCACAGACACCAAGAATGTGCAGTTTGTTTTTGATGCTGTTACAGATGTCATCATTAAAAACAACTTAAAGGAATGTGGACTTTACTGAAGAGGGTTGGAGATTAATGAAAGGTAAAACTTCAGACAATTTAGTTATAGTGCTCTAGTGATGTCTCTGGACTTTGTAAACTATTCTAATTAAGAATGTTCTTCTTTTCTAGTTATTACAGTGTGGAGTGTTGAGACCAGACTTCTTTTGCTGTCTCATTGGGCAGCTGCAAGCATGAACGGGACCAGGGAATGGCAGCAGCATGCAGAATCTTAGCACTCTTTAGCACAATCTTCTGTATTAGGGAACTCTTAATTGACATGAGATGCTAAAGTCAGACATTGGAATTGGAACGACTGTATAAAGTATGATTCGATCATCAAGACATCACTTGGATTTCATAATCTCAAATGTTTAGGGCCGATGTGAAGTTGAGGTGCTGCATTCCAGAACTTTAATATGTAGCTTACTCTTTTTTTTCCTTCTTAACAAACCACCACCAGTTCATTTTTAAAGTTTTTTTTTCATCAAGAGAATAATGTTACTAAATTTTATTTCTTTGTTTGCAAGAGAATCTTTATTAAAACACAATCTTAACTATGCACATGATGTGACCAGATCATCTTGAAAATACTCCTCTTAGTAGGAGCTCTTTGTTTTTAACTTTTGGTATGGTCAGAACATCGTATTTCCGTAATTACTTAATTCTTTATGGTTATTGGGGCTATGACTATAGCTTTTTTGGATGAAATTTATGTTACTCTCCTGCTCAAAGTACCATCATGGTTTTTAAGTGGTAATTACATTGGAGAGTTCTGTAATAAGATTCTCACTCTCTAACTTTTGTTTAAGTTTATGGTTTAAGGTTAACCTGGTTTATGCTGATTACCAAATTACTAGGTAAATGCTGATGTAGGATGTAAAGTTAGTTTCTTGGATACGGACACACCCAGGGCAGCTGTCAATTAGAAATGCAAATTGCAAAATTCCAAACAGAAACCGTGACTTTGCTGCTACATATCTACTAAATTGACCACTTTGGTTCTTGCTTGTTTGTCTCAGTCATAGGGAGTTCTGTAAAAGATGCCCCTTGTTTTCCATCTTCCATGGCCTTTTCTGTTGGGAAACATCTAAAGTGTATTAATAGTGCATGCTTTTACTTTGTAAATGTGGTGCCAAATCCCTGTTTGCCATTGTTTTTATTGTAGCAATGTTAATTGTAGTAATCCTTAGTCAGTACCTTCTTTTGCCGAAACTCCTGCATTTTGGGACTTTTTCCACTATGTTGTATGTACAGATTTTAATCTGTTATAGTTGGCAGCAGTATTAAAATGGTGAGTAAAGAGTCCAGGTTTGTTCCTGTTTGTAATTAGTCCTTTCTGGAAATATTTTCTTCTGTTTCTTTTTGTTCCTGCTGAATGTGCTTTGGCCTTTGTCTGAGAGTGGGTTTAGGTAGAGGGTTCCCTGAAGGTCTAGTCTTTTGGTGTAGTAGTATTGTTTTATTTTGGCCTGACTGAGGGTCTTATGTCATATCTGTGTCAGTGACATGCAGTCATAATCCATTTTCCGGGTTTACATTTTGGTTTTGTGGAGAGCTTTTTTCACCTTGGCCTGTAGGTCCTTTTGTATAATGTACAGCAAATGTCTTTAAATATTGAATGGGCCTTTGGGGGAAGGCAGATGAAGAGAATGTATTGTGAGCATTCCAAATCAGCAGTTTGAGCAGTGCCTTTGGGGTCCAGTCTTTTCAGATTGGATTCTATGTCATCTTTTGATGTGACCTTTTACTAGTTTAAAAAAAAAAAGAAAAAGGAATGATGGTCAGCAAAGCTAATTCAGAAAGCAAGCCACAGCACTTCAGTGCCTTTATTGGAATTTTTTTTCTTACTCTTTTTGGAAAAGTATAACTATGCAGATGCTATAACGGTACTATCTAAACAATTTCTTTAGGGCTGGGAAAACTGCATCTAAAAGAAAGAAAATGATCAGCTTCGATTGGTGATTAGTTTATGCCCACAATGTAGATAGGACTGATAGTTCCTGTTCATTTTGAATAATCTTTTCCTTATTGTATTTTGTGATCTAGAATCATCTGGAAATGAGAACTCGTGGAATATTGTTTTAACTGTAGTCTTTCTATAGTCAGGGCTAATGGGATGGTGTTGATGATAATCCAAAATAACAAATAATCTGAATGCGTTAATTTTACTTTGAAATGCACCTTGTATTTTCATTTGAATATGTCTATCTGATATGTTCATTTTTTAGCTTTTCTGTTAATGAAAAAATAGTAATTCTCTGATTTTTTTTGCCCCCATACCATTTACATTTTTCTTTATTTACATGAAGATCACCCCCTACCCTACCATCCCAAGTAATTTGTCTAAATGCACATTCCTGGAGGACACAGGGACACAATTCAAGTCATTGGTTTTCAGATACGCCTTAAGTCAAAATCACCTGGATCCATTTCAGAGATTGACTCTTGGCTGGTGGGCCTAGTGATCTATCATTTTAAAAAGGTGATTCTTATCAGCTTTGCAAATCACTGTTGTGTTTTGAAATAAAAGATCTTTTCTAATAGCAGAGCCAGAGTGTGGGGGTGAAACATCATGTGTACTAGCCTGGAGAAAAAAGGATTGGTATTTGTAATCAAAGAAACTAAAAGTTGCCTTGTGTCTTTTCTGTGGAGAATGCTGGAGGTTTGTGATGGATTGCATTTCAGTATTCATGTGGCCAGGCTTTGGACCATCTGAGAAACCAGCACATCTAAGAAAATTAAATTTTAATGAATAAAGAACAGTAAATAGACCCTAGTAGGAAGGACTGGAACAATAGCTTTATTTTGCTGTTTATTTTGTTCCATCTTCACCTGATTAAAACCTTGGGCTGTAGAAATGCCATTCATTAGGCTCTATTTAAAGAGGATATAGTCTCCTTAAAGGCCAGTCTTGCCCGACCTTACAAACTCAGCCTTGCAGCAGATTTCACCTCCTGGCACGAAAATTCCAAAAACTTTTACAGTTATTCATAAGCGGATCTTGGGATGACATTTCATCTTGGACAGTTTAAATTCTAAGTCTCTAGTTCAGTGTGTCATTTTATTATTGTTTCCAATGACAGATTGTTATTTTTTATAAAGTGCTGCATTCTAAGAATAGATGGACCAAATTTTAAAAACTATTTTCTTGCCTTGTTTCTTCTTCTTTTATGTGTTCTATTTGTGTTTTATTATATACACATTTTAGAGCATTTAAAAATAACTGCTGGTTCTTCTCTAATTCATTTGCCCACCTTATATTCTTATATCCTAGCCACTGTCCTGTTTGTAGCTGTGACTTTCTTTCTTTGTACATTGCTGTCTAGCCTGACTAGTTGTTTCATATATTTATACATTTGTTTAGCATAGCTCTGGAGAATTGCGTTGCACAGCTTGTTGCTGTATTGGCAGTTACATATAAGGTAGTCTTTCATTCCCATTAAAAACCTCCCTTTGGTTGATCTTTTTTACCCCTTTCAGATGTTCAAATGTTTATTTATTTTGAGAGAGAGAGAGCGCGAGTGTGCGCGTGTGTAAGGGGCAGAGAGAGAGACCCAAGCAGGCTCCACGTGTTAGCACAGAGCCCAATGCAGGGCTCGATCTCGTGAGTCATGAGATCAGGATCTGAGCCAAAATCAAGAGTAGGACGCTTAACCAACTGAGCCACCCAGGTGCCCATCGCCTTCCAGATGTTCAAAAAAACCACAGTCCTTTACTCATTTAAATTTAACTAAAACAGCACTAATTTTCTTCACTCTTACCACTTATGAAATCTTTCATATCTTATACTGACTTCAGTTTTTTTTTTTAATGTTTATTTTTGAGAGAGAGAGCACGCATGCGCATGAGTTGGGGAGGGGGCAGAGAGAGAGGGGACACAGAACCTGGAACAGCTCCAGGCTTTGAGCTGTCCGCACAGAACCTGATGTGGGACTTGACTCCACAAACCATGAGATCACAACCTGATCTGAAGTTGAATGCTCAACTGACTGAGCCACCCAAGTGCTCCTCTTATACTAACTTTAAGAACAAGGTTATTTCAGTTTGCTAGTACTGCCAGCTCATTCTCCAGGCTTCACAGTAGAAGTCAGAGATCTGACCTGGACCAGCCACAACTCTCCACATAGCTTTATGGCTGTCTAAGCACAAGAGAAAACCAGGCTGCTTAGGGGCCTGAAATCAAAAGTTGATCTTGTTAGCAGTTAGTTAGCTTGTTAGCAGCTAGTTAGCAGGAAGTAAAAGAATTAGGTGAGGTACAAGGAATGAACTTCCTGGATGGTCAAGATCTGTGTTCCTTTACCTTTGTGTAAGTTTTAACCCCCCACCCCCATTTTCTCATAACTTGTATGAATTACTTCTGCTAGGAGAACATACTCCAGAACAAGTCGGGACAGGACAGTTTTTTCTGATACTATGTCAGGCTTACATACCTGGCTCAACTCCAGTCTTCTTAGGAGTGAGAGATAATAAAGAAGGTTATATGGTAGTAGATACCTGATGTGCAAGATTAACATACAGATTCCCTGGCTAAACTCTACTAAATTAAGTCTACGGGTCTTGGGAACATGTATTTTTAAATACATTTCTCAGGTGGTTCTGATGAAGCTAACCTGGGCCAACATTTGGGGGATAACTGAATAGGACCCGATGTTAAAGATCAACACAAACAGTAGACAGATTTAACCTTAAAAAATCACTAGTAAACGACTGAGGCATTTTTTATTTGCCAAGAAATCAGAAGCACCTTTTGTATGTGACTTACAGTGCTGTCCACCAAAAAAAATTAGTATGAGAACTGTTAAGTCAAAGAACATTCTTACACTTTTGATACAGAGTATTTAATCTTTATACATAATTAAGACAAAACACTTGAAGTTTCCAAACATTGGTTTAATTTTTTTTTTTACTGCATTTATTCAGTGAAAATGGAAAGCTACCTCAAAGTAAAGACAAAATCCTGTGACAGAGGTCTAACTATATATATGAAATAACATGAATATTCATTTACAGTTGGTGGATAAAGAGCAAAGCTAGCTAGCTCTAAATTACAGACTGGAAAGTCCTTTTGAAACAAGGCTAGGGAAAAGATAAATAAGAGGACTGTTTGAGCAGCCAAATAGAAGACTCTTATGTATGTTTGCTGCTAACCCCGTGTTCTCTTCCTGAAAGCTAGTGGAAATCAACAAGGTAGCAGAAGTAATCCAATATTAGCAAATAACACTGCTGGGATACACCGTCTCAGTGTATTAGCATTCAGATGTAAGATCTTTGACAGCTGGAATATTAAATTTTGTACAATGTGGTTTATCTCCTATCCTCTACTACCCCCCACCCCACCAACCTCGCCTCCTGCCCCCATACTCCTTTCAGTTATCCAAACATTTTTACCTAGAGGCTTGTTTAAATGTAAGAGAGATTCCCAGTAGACATAACAAATCACAAGAAATGACCTGTTCTTTCTATTCTTCCTAACTGTTCATCTGTGCTCATGGAGGATAAAGGTCCTGAGATCTCTCAGAATCTTATGGAGAGTTGTTTGTCACTCTGGATTCTGGTCTTTTCCCTGCTTCCAATCATCTATGAAATCTCTGTCTTAACATCTCTCATCTGTTACTTAAAGTTGGACTAAATTATTCCTTCCAGCTATGACATTCTGTAATCCTGAGGCAATCGAAACAACATTTAAAAGTGCTTTTGTAAATATTCTTTATGATACTCAAGATTATACTATACTGCAAAATAAGTAATCTTATAAGGCAGTTCCAACAGTTGTATTCATTGTAGCTGGCCGTCTTTTCTCAGCATCACTTTTCCCATATTCATTTTGAACACCTGAAATGAAGTTCAACTGTAAATTTCTCTAAAATTTGTGCAGCTGGGTAAAAACAAAGGTCTTTGTTTTGCATTTAAATTCAGTTCTTTATTTCTGTTCATACTAGTGCTTGCCTTTTCATGGCCAGATGGCAGAAAAGTTTCCTTTTGCAGTCTGCACTATGTCTGTCTGACCTCACAGAGATGTCTTCATGCTTTTACCTAGCAGGATCACCAGAAGCTCTGGCACACTTGCAATCCCTGGGCCAACACTGAAGCCTGCTGGAATCTGTGCTCCGGGGGCTGTGCCGGGTAGAGAGGGCAGTGGGAGGTAAGAGCTCTTCACCCTTCACCACCTTCTCCACCCAGCATGGCCAGCACACTTTGGTCTACGGCACATCTCCAGTTATAGAGTGGGTTCTCAATGCTGTTATTTCTTACCTCGGGAATGGGGCTACCCTGATTTGGACTATTTGGGGTACATGTTGCGTGAATTTTTTTTTTTATCAGAGTAGGAAGTGTTACAAGTAAATGTGTCTTTTATATTGCTTTTAAGACTGAATTTTTGTGCTGCTTTTATCCACAGAACGTAAAAGCACAGTTCCGATTCTATTGTATTCTTTCCATTATATTTTTATTGTGGTAAACTATACATAACATAAACTTTACCATCTTAATCATTTTTAAGTACATAGTTCAGTGGCACTAAGCACATTCACATTGTTGCGCAAACTCACCACTGCCCATCTCCAGAACTGTTTCATCTTCCCAAACTGAAACTCTGTATCCATTAAACACTAACTCCCCATTCCCTTCTCCTCCCAGCCCCTGGGAATGTAAGTGCAATCGTATAGTATTTGTCCTTTTGTGTTAATTGTACTGTATTTTTGTAAAAAAGATAAAGAAAAACAACTGTCATCAGATCTACAAGAAGTGGAACGTACTTCACATTTGGCTTACTGTCATCAGTGGCTAAATGCGCTGCAAGGGAACTACATTAAGATCTCTGCCCTCTAAGGAAATGAACGGAATATTAATTACACCTTCAACGAACAAACTAAAGTTATTTATATTTTTGTTATTTTATGCTAATTTCACATTCCACTTTGAGACTGATTTGTATTCAGTTTGGAGATGATTTTGTTAAATATGGTTTAGAGATGGCATAATTTAAAAATAACCAAGAATTTGGGAGTGGGAGGAGCTTAGGGAAATGAGAAAATTGACTGAATAGTGTGGTGTATGGTGGGCTTTCAGTAGCATGGTACATATATAGAACGCTGGCTTGGGATTCAGGAGACCTATTTTGGAGTTCTAGTTCTGCTACTTCCTAGCAGTTTGATCTTGATGAAGACACTCCTTCTCCCTGGGCCTCAGTTTCTTATCTATAAATTACTAGTGATGGGCCTGGACTATTTTAAACTTCCTTCTAGCTTTACCATTTTAAGAATTAAGATTGCAGTTCATGAAAATCAGGTCGAATTGTTTCTGACCTACCTTGTTACAAGAAAGAATTTCTGATGATAAAATTCAACATTATAGTGTAAATTTAAAAGGAAGCAAAAGAAGACAAAGACAGCAGAGTGAGTAGAGTACCAGAAGACCAGGCCCATTGGCTATTTTCATGCTTGGACTATAGGGCCGGTTCTATATGAACATCCATAACCAAGAAGCCTAGGGTAGGCTTTTATAGTTTGGCCTCTAATCAAGTCCTGCTTAGAGTCAAAGAGCAAGGAGAAGATAATAAAAGAAGTAAACAATCTGATACAATTTGTGGGGAAGTTGGGCTACCCTATCTGAAGATGGGATAAGTGAGATAAATTAGATTTGGGGCCTGAATAGACAAGATCTTAGCCGGAGTGAGGGTTCTTAACCTGGGACTTCAGGGCTCCAAAGGTAGAATTTATTCCTAGTATGTTGGTTTCCCTTATAATTTTATGCATTTTTAAATATCCTGAGAAGAGGTCTATAGGTTTCATCAGACTGTTGGAGGGATCCATCATGCAAAAAAGGGCTCGTAACCCCTGTATATGGAGTTAAAGCAAAACAGGTTAGTGATAGTTGGAATATGCCATTTAGAAACAGTCCCTGAACAGAGCTCTTGGATGCATGAAGTCTTGCCCAGGTTTTTTTATGTGGTAAAGTTTTATAATTGGCAATAGTCAGAGTACTTTCCCTTATTTCTCTGGTACTTCTCCCAAGTTGACTTCTTTTCATGGAATCAAAAAGACGATTAAATGAGTCCAATTTTAACAGCTGCAAATTTATTCTTCAGTGTATTTCAAGCTCATATGGCTCTCTAGTATCAATATTGCTAGTAACAGGCTAAGTGTGAATATGTGTTTCTGGCAAGGAACAGATTTTCATTTTAATTGACACTTTCTTTTATATACTAAATCTTGGACGCCAGGAGCTTTCCTCACTAGTAGTTGTAGATGCTAAATCTGTACTTGACTTCACCACCTCCTGTCAAGATAAATGCAAGCTTCGTTTCCCCTCAAAGGAGTTCAGAGAAATAATTTACTTGTTGTCCTGTATGGGGAGATGTTGTTTTCAGCCAGGCATCACATGGATCCAACTGCAAAGATTTTCAATGCCCAAAGCAAGATCAGCTGCTTTTTTTTTGTTCTGAAACATGTAGCAGTTGAAATGAGAATTCTAGGTTTGCTCAGTTACTCTAAATTCTGTGATCGAGAAGTGGTAGCAATAAAAATCATTAATACTCCAAGTGGGAGTGTGTTGAAGTCTTCTAAATTTATTCAGAAAGTGTCTTGTGCACCTGAGACAGTTACTTACAGAGATAAAGGAAACTCAGTTTTTACAGTAGTTGGGGGGCAGAGAGAGAGTCTGCTTAATAAAGATGATCATTTTTAGACATGTGCCTTAGAAACTAACAAACTTAACATCTTCTATTCAGTGATCCAGATCTCTGAGCTAAGGCACATAGGATCTGTTAGTAAAAAATGGTGGTAAGGTTTACTGAGATCTCATTTTTTATTTTTTAATTTTTTCCAGACAGTAGGGAAAGTTGCTATTGTGCTTGGGATAGTTCATCTAAAAACTTGGTCTTGAATTTCATAAATGGCTGCTTTTACATAGGATTTCTTTCTGTGACTCTGACCACACAGCTTTTATGTTCCTTCCCTTATGTTTGTGATCATTAAGAATAACCCTGTGAAGTAGTAGAAAAGTTACCTTCATTTTATAGATGAGGGACTCAAGGCTCAGAGAAATGAAATATTTATACTTTGCAGTAAATTGCAGAACCAGTACTGGCACCTGGGTCTTTTGACTCTTGGGTTTGTATTCTTTAAACTGCACTAGCTACCCCACTTTGAAAAGAATATATGGGACACAGTTGTGATCATGTAGAGTCTGTCTCCAAGGGAGAATGGATTCACTCTTCATGCCATGGTATATTGATCTATGATTTTTCTGCTTGAAATGAACCAGATTCCAAGCCTGTTTGTGGAATGTATACTCGAAGAGTGATGAGGATTAGAACAGCCCACAGTCCTTGAGATTTTCTTTGATGATAATATCTGTAACTGCATCAAATACAAATTTGACATTCTGTGTGTCTGTAGCACAGGTCATGTGACTGTAGATTTCTTTGACATCTTTTCGCATGTTGAGGTCAAGGAACTGACTCTTGATGTAATTCCCTGCATCTTCAAAAGAGTTGTTCCCTGGTTTTCCAGAAAAAATAGTGAATAAATGGGATAAATTAACCCTTTTTAGCTGCTGACTTTTTTTTTAATGTTAAAATTTATATATTTTGAGAGAGGGAGAGTGCAGGTGCACATGGTGTGCTTGCATACAAGTTGGGGGAAGGGCAGAGAGAGGAAAGAGAGAATCTCAAGCAGCCTCCACACTAATGCATGGCTTGATCCCACGAACCACGAGATCATGACCTGAGCCAAAATCAGGAGTCAGACCCTGAACCAACTGAGCCACTCAGGCATCCCTGCTCACTTACTTTTTAGGTGACCCACTTGATCCTTGAAATGTGTTGGACAGCTGCAGTTGGGAACATAATTTTAAAGGGAGGGTCCTCTTCTCTATTGTACTCCAGTGTTTATCACTTGAGTTGAGCAACAGAATTGAAGAGAGGGATCTCTTTGTCTCTGCCCTTGATTTCTGGGAGGTATCATTTAAATAGTCTGTGGCTCTCCTGCATCCTGTCTATTCTGTTCCAGGGACATTTGATTTTAAACTTATGACTGAATACCCAAGTTTCTCAGATTAGACATCCAAGTATCACTTGGACATCACAAAGCGCATAAGAGGAACTGAGTATTAAGGGGATATGGCGGGGCAGGGGGGTGGGGCGCCTGGGTGACTCAGTTGGTTACGTGTCTGACTTTAGCTCGGGTCATGATCTCATGGTTTGTGAGTTCGGGCCCCATGTTTGGCTCTGTGCTGACAGCCTGGAGCCTGCTTTGAGTTCTGTGTCACTCTGACCCTCCCCCACTCATGCTCTCTCTCTCTCTCTCTCTCTCTTTCTCTCTCTCAAAAATAAATAAACATTAAAAAAAATTTTTAAGGGATAAGGGATCATCAGCCTGGCAAAGCAAAGGAGTTTCACACTTAGTACCCCTTAAAGACAGGTTCCTTTATGTCTTCTTGGTATAGGAAATGAGGCAATCACCAGTCATTACCAAGAAAGCATTACCATTATCTCCATCCCTTGACACTTACCATCATACTCTGGAAAACAAATGCTGAGATGGACTTTCTTGATTTTTTCCTCAAAGAGGTCCTTCTTGTTGAGAAAGAGGACAATGGAAGTAGCCGCAAAGAACTTGTGGTTACATATGCTGTTGAAGAGGTGTAGTGACTCATGCATGCGATTCTAGTAAGAGGAGACACCATCAGAGATATCAGACTGAGCTTATGGGCTATTGTCTACTTCCTGTTCTTGTTCCCCTTGGAGAGACTAGTGCTCCAAATGTAAGAGGAAAGTTGGGGAATAGCTTATCTCTTTTTAGTGTGGTGGGATAGGGCCAAAGAAATCTAGCTGCCTTTCTCATCCTTTTTCTGTCATAGCTGTGTGACTTGGGGGAAATCCCTGAACTTTTCTGAGTTTTAGTTTCCCTGTCTCATAGGGTTGTTATGGAAGTTCAATGAGATCATGTATCAGTGTCTAGGATAGTGGCTGGCATATAGGTGTACAATAAATGTTAGGTCAATCTTTGGCAGCCAGGGCACTGTGAAGGACTTTGAGTCTGTAAGTGCTGCTTATACAGAATTGAAACTAGGCCTGAGTTGTCATGTGCCCATTTGCATCTCCGTGATAATTTTTCTTTTCAGGATGATTTTGATAAGCTTCTGTTACAGAGTCCTGGATCTCTATGTGGGCAGGAACATAATAGGAATTATTGCCCCAGTGTCAAATGGTGAGGACTAAAGAATTTCTCAGCACCATACCACAAGCCCTTCTGCCTTATTTCCTCCTCTGATTGCCACTCTGAGCAGGTGAGAAGTGGTGCTATATATCTGCAGAGTTTAGATGTTGCCAAGTGCCCCAGACCAGCCTGTTTTTAGGGAGCAGGGCCTTTAGGATTTCAAGTATGCTATTATCTGACTTGGGCTCAATCTTTTCACCCAATGAAGAAAGAAAACAAATCTACTTTTTGTGGCCTTTTGTCATTGCTAATGCTCCTGTAGAACCCCTTAAGACTTCATAGACTTCAGGGTTAAAGGTGGAAGAGATCTTGAAAAATGAATGACCCCATAAGACATTTTGGCTAGAGGATATTCATAGTGCTCTAATGTGAACTTGAACTACTAAGGAGAAGGGAGAACAACTGAGACAGGGATGGGAGTATAGGAGCTTTGTCTCCTATCAATAAGCTATGGGCCTCCATTAGCATGTTCCATGCCTTGATATTCTCTGTCTCAGACTCCAAGACTGGGCGGGCTGACGCTTGGTCTGCAGAGCTCCTATCTTGTTAAATTCTGCAGGCTCAAGAGACTCACCCCTCAGGTAGTCTTCCACCTGCCAATTTAAGTGGCATGTGAGAAACCTGGTCTGCAGGTCTCCCCTTAGTCCTGTCGACAGTACATATTTAGGCTTCCAAGTGAGGTTAGTAGTCCAACCCTTCTATCCTGTTGCACAAAGATGCACATCATACGTTGTTTTTCTGCTCTATCATTTTCATCTCCTATCCTTTATTTCCATAGGTGGCCTGGAAGAGTCCTAAGTGTAACCCCTGCGCTTTGCCCAGTTGTGATCCCTTGTCCCTTTAATACTCCGTTCCTCTTGTGAGCTGTGTGATATCCAGGTGATTCTTGGATGTCTAATTTGAGACCAAGCTCACCTCCAGTAAATCTAGAGCTCCAAAGTGCTAACCTGGAACCTGCAAAAGGGGAAGTTTTTCTAGAATTATTTACTGAGGCATTGATTTGTGTGCCAGAGGACTGCTAGACTGTCAATGTTAGCTGAAATCACCCAAGCTGAAGAATTGGTGACACAAAGCTTAGAGGAAGGGGCTCAGGGGGACTGTCTATCAAAGCTGCTTACTGTAAGGGCCCCTTACCACTTCATCATCTTCCACTAGCACCATATCATAGGCACTGAGGGCCGCACAGAAAATGATGCAGGTGACTCCCTCAAAGCAGTGGATCCACTTCTTTCTCTCTGATCGTTGCCCTCCCACGTCAAACATCCTGAGGGAAGAAGCAGCACATGTACTTGGTGTTTACAGAGGGGTGGCCACTTTGGGGCCAGTCGGCAATGAGATGGGAAATGGGGAGGAAAGAGGGACAAATAGGATAGTTATTCAGATTGGGCTTTAGTGGAGGCCAAGAGGCATCCCCAATCCCCTTTTTTGGTATCTGAGGTGACCCCAGGGAACCATGTGTGTATCTGTGATGCCTCCCAGAGAGCTGTGTACTCACCTGAAGTTCAAGTCTTTGACGGAAAACTTGGTCTCAATGATGCCTGTGGTTTTGACTCTGGATCGTAGCACATCTTGCTCATTAGGGAGGTAGTCGGGGGCTGTAATCCGGTCTAATTGGTTCAGGTAGCTAGAGAAAAGAGATTGGAATGGATTAAACTTTACACAGCCAGGGCCAAGAAAGGTAAAGGTCCTACCCAAAGTTATATAACTAACTTGGTGATGGAATCAGGACTAGAGTCCATATTGTTAAATCTAGGTTTCTTTCCTTCAAACCCTCATGTGTCCTTACAAAAGGGAGTGTGGGCTGAGAGGCATGCCCAGTTGTGGCAGGGGTTCTGTCGCATTTAAGTCAAATCAGATAACTTTTCCTTAAGTTTTGCCTGGCTACAAAGTTTTCTAGATCCTTCAGTAAGATTTGGTGGTTTAAATGAGTGTCAAAAATTCCAACAAGAAGCAGGAGTAGGGGCTCCTGGGTGGCTCAGTTGATTGAGCTTCCGACTCTTGATTTTGGCTCAGGTCATGATCCCAGGGTCGTGGGATCAAGCTCTGTGTTGGGCTCTGTGCTGAGGGTGGAGCCTGCTTGAGATTCATTCATTCATTCTCTCTCTCCCCCCGCCTCTCTCTTCTCCTCCCCCACTTTCCCTTTTCCTCCCCCTCCCCCACTCATACTCTCTTTAAAATAAAAATAAATTTAACAAGAAGCAGGAGTAGACTAAAAGAGACTTCAGAGACATAAGAGACGTGAATCGGTTTAATACATGGACCTTGTTTATATCCTGAATCAAGTTGAGGGGCAAACAGTTGAGATAACTGGGGAAACTTAAATGAGCACTGGCTTGGATATTTGATGACATCAAGGAATTATTAAATATTTAGGTGTGGTGGTTATGTTGTGATTTCTTTTTTTAAAAAGAGCCTCTCTCTCTTTTTTTTTTTTTTTTTTTTTTGAGAGATACATAGTGAAATTTTTAGTATGTAATGATAGGATATTTGGGACTTTCTTCAAAATAATCCAGTAGGAGATGGAGATAAAATGGAACAAGAGTGGTCATGAGCTGGTAACAGTTGAAGTCAGGTGATTCACTGTATTATCCTACTTTCATATGTGTTTGACAGTTATCATGAAAAAAACTTTTTTTTTTAAAGACAAGAGGAAGGCAGATGTGAAGTGGGATGACAGAGAAGAAGGGAAGGAAAATTAACAAGTGTGTAGTATATGCCAGTATTTTCATATTTAAATTCTCATTTAACCTCATACACCTTCAAGTTTCATGTCCCATTTTACAGATGAAGGTTAATTTCAGAAGAGTTGAATAACTTGTCCAAGGCCAAGAGGCACTGTGGTATATTGTAAAAAGCATTCAACTTTGCGGTCAAATAGACCTGGAGTCAACTTCAACCTCTGCCATTTAACTATGTGACTTTGGGCAAGTTAGTTAACTTCTCTGAACCTCAGTTTTTCATCGGACTAATAAAAAGTACTATCTACCTCGAATAACCAAACGAGATGGTGCACCTCACACACCCAGCAATGCCTGGGCCTTAGTGAGTAAGTGCTCTGTGGATGGTAAGTGATAACTGTGTTACAAAATTAGATGACAGAAGAGGGATTAAATCCAGGTCTGTCTGACTACAGAGCTCATGCCCATCTATGAAACCATGCTGTTTGAGGTAGGCTTGATAAACTCTCTGTACCTTATCTTTTTGGAATCAGCTTTGCAAAGTTGGTTCTTTTAAATCCCTGACCCACTTCCTTTGGTTTGCCCTGGAAGTTTCTGTGTCCCATGCCCTGGCACCCTGATATAAAATGCTATGTGTGAAGGAGGCATTTGTTTCTGGTTGGTGGCCTAAGTAAATACACCCAGGTTACCAGCTAGAATATTCCACCCTGAAAAGGCCATCGTTAGTCACCTGTTTCCTGGGAGGGCATGTGGCAGAACTGCAGGTCTGTCTTTGTGTTTGTGGTTCTGAAAGGAGAGACTATGTGCATGAATTTAAGAGGACAGCAGTCTGAGGGCTACTAAGCAGGGCACATTTGTTATTAATTTGGGGGTCTTCAGCTCTATAGGCTGCAGTGAGCCAGATTGAAGCAACACAGAGTGGTGGCAACTATGTCTGTGTCCCTCTCTAAAGGCATTAAGTTCAAAGCATAGTAAAACACTGCTTAAGCCTAACACAACAGGTATCCACGCTGAATTCAGTCCTTTGTGACTCCAGCTTTCATGCCTGAAATTTTAGTCTGCTTGTGATTTCTCCTAGAAGGTTGTTTATAGCTATTCCCACCCCTTCCCCAGTCAGAGTCTTACTAAGATGCTGAGTCATTGAGCTGGTACTCTGCAGCTCTCTCGAAGCACGCCTGCACCCCACCATCCTTCCACAACTTCCTGATGACCTCAACCAGCTCGGGAGGCATGGTGCCCTCCTCAGTGGAGTCAGCCAGGTTGTTGAGCTGTCGCCCAGTATCCTGTAAGGCAGAAACCTGGCTGAGAACTACACAGGAGTAATGGCTTTCCAGGAGGCTCCTGGGAATACTACTGAAAAGAAAGCATTTTGATTGCTACTAAAGCCTAAGATGGAGATTGCAGCCAGTGAAGATGTTAAGAAAACATATGGATTAATTTTGAGTGTGCTTCTGAGATGTAGAGGGTGGCAATTTCTCCAGTCCTAGGATGTCTAGGGGAAAATAGGTTCCAGGGGCTTCCTCTGTGGTGTTTCTGTCTCCCATCCTTAGTTCAAAAGAGTACCGCCACAAAATGTGGGCCCTCTGCTCGCAGGGAGGTTGGAAGTTTAAAGACCAGATTGACCATGACATAGATGAGATGGTAGACAACCATCACCTTTGTTCTTTCAATGATTCAAAGCTAGGAAAAGACAAATACCAGAGCTAGGGATTTAGCTTATAAAAGTTCCATAGCCAGGCAAGGAGCCCAGGGGAGCATTTTAAATGGTAAGATAAAACAAAAAGGCAGAGGAAGCTGAGAACAGGTTTTGGTAATGTATTATAAAGGTAGGGATTGCACACTTCTACAAGACTGAAGTAAGAAGACTGGAAGCTCAGTAGGTAGGACTTAGTTCTATGAAACTTTCCTGACTCATATTTCCTCATAGCTTGTCAGCTGCCTGTTTTCTGATCATTAGCCTTTCCTTCCAACCTTAACCGCATTGCTGTTAACATACATTGCGGTTAACATACCGCACAGCTTGGTTCAGCATAGTCAATACCCAGTGTGGACATGGCCCGGATGATAGCCAAGATGGACTGCAGCACATTCCCGTAGATGATGGCCTTGTACTCCAGACACTCTTCTGGCGAATAGCCATCCTGATGAATGATCCTGCAAGACACCCGGCCCTTAGTTGGACCTGAGTAACCAACCCTAAGGGATTGGGAATCTGGAAGGATTGAAAGGGTCATAAGAACACAATCTATTCCTATTGCTGTCCCAAAGTGGAGGGTGAGGGGAAAAGGGCATGCAGATGAGGGGCATTGGGAATCAGGTTCTTTATATCCTTTACATCTGGGTGCCTTCAGGATGAAGAGCCCTTCACCCTCCATGCCTCTACTGGCTCTACTGACTTCATCACCCTACCTCAGTCCTCGGGGGCCTTTGTTCCTACTCACTTCATCTGTTTGACGATAGTGCTCTTTCCTGACTCCCCAGCACCTGCAGGGAGAAATGCTTATGCTTCAGATTTCCACCAATTCTCCCCAACCCTCCAGTAGATGGCTTGTGAGAAGTCTAAGCCAGGGCTTGCTTGGGAGTCTTGTTAGGAGACAACCTGTAGGGATGATTGCTGCCCTTTCTGCCAGCCTTGAGCTCAGGCCATTCAGTCTGAATTTAGAGCAGAGTTTTTCAGCCTCTGCATTGTTGACATTTTGGGCTGGACAATTATTTTTTTTGTGGGGGGCTGTCCTGTGCATTGTAGGGTGTTTAGCGGCATTCCTGGCCTCTACTCACTAGAGGCCAGTAGCACTCTTCTCTTCCAGTTGTGACAACTAAGAATGTCTCCAGACATTCCCGAGTGTCCTGGTGAGGGGTGAGGGTGGTGGCAAAATCTCGTTGAGAACCACCGATAGAGTCAGGGAATTCCTTTAACACGTTTCTCCTCTGCCCAGTTTTACTCAGGAGAGTGATCTTGGAGCAGGATTGCAGAGAGCTGGATAACTTCACTGAAATAGTTTTTTTCATCATCTTGCTTTTTCCCTTATTGGCTAAAATGCCCTACTATCCTCTCATTTACACTCTGCTCTCCTTCCACATACCCTTCAACCCTCTCCCCCAGTTTGCACTGCCCTGATGCCCTAACCTCCCTCCCATTTAGTCTATGCTGGTTCCCTCTAAGCTGCTTATCCTGAATGTAGAAGAAAGCTGCTTAGGCTTAAAAGATCTCTCAGTGGCCTTGCTATCTCTTTCCCCTTCTGTAGCTTTTGGGCTTCTTGGAGTCTGAGTCCAACTTACAGTGGTGTGCTCACAGATTGGCTGGGCAAAAGGAGGTGCTACCGCCTGGGGCTCCAGTTCACAGGCTCCTCATGGGCTTGGAAACAGCCCAGTCAGCTAATCTGCTGCTGCATAGACCCTCCCCTGCTCCAGCTAGCCTATCTCTGTACTACCGTTGGGTTTTTTTTCCATAAACCAGGTGTCCCAAACTCTTTATTGTCTTGGTTCTGTTTGCAGCTGTGACCAATCTCTCTGACCAACAGAGGGTGCTTGTCTTTTTTCAGCACAGACCTGTGATCTGCTTAGGGCTCATCAAGTTGATGAACCTCCCATCTGGAAGGGGCTTTCAAGGCAGCTACGGAACAGAAAGCCAGGAAAGGACTACCGTAGACATTCCTCCTCCCTCAGGGCTGGCTCCCTAGTTATAAAATGTATACAGAATGTTTACTGGAGGCAAGGAGAAGGAACCCATTTATGTGGCAAGAACCAGTGGGCCTGCTCCTGGGACTACATGGCACTGATGCTATGACAGGACTTCTGAATCCACTGACTCAGAGCTTTCTGACTGCAGATCAGGTAACTCTAAGCCCAGGGTTCACGGCATTTACCAAGCTGTGAGGTGTTGGGTTTGGTTAGATTTGGAGATGGATGGGTCTCTCCCAGCCCTTGCACACTTCCTGGTTCAAGGAAGAGCAGAACTATTCCAAGGTAGCTTTGGTATTCTGCATCTCCTTGGGGTGGCTATGCTTAGCCCTAGAGCCCTGATCCCTTAGCCTGAGACCAGATGGGGAGAGGAAAATGACCGGCCATCCGTCCTCCCCGTGGGGTGGGCTAGAACCCATCTACCATTCAGGATAAGCAGGAAGGAGCAGTACCTTCTTCTCTGGCTCATCCTCCCATCTCGCTCACCCAGCAGTAGCAGTTTGACGGTCTTGGCTTCCTTGTCAGCATCCTCCTGCAGCTTCTTTTCTAGCTCCTTGGACCTCTTGGCCAGTTCTTTGTCCTCAGCACTGGCTCCACTCCCCATCTTTCTGCTATCTCCTTCTCTGCTGCTTCTTCTGGCCCTTAAGCTTCTTCTCTAGGGTTTCCTATCTGTGAGATGGAAGATAAGGAAAAAGTAAATTGGGATCGAGTATCAGTTTTGTAGTCCTCCTCAAAAGCTGGTCGATAGGGGGCTTGGTGAGGGAGCAGGCTCTAGGTTCTTGTCCCCTGCCTGTCTTGGGTGAGACTTTCTACCCCAGCTGGAGACTTACTTAGTCTAGGGATTGTAGCCTTTTTATCTAGCAATGTGATGGGTCAAGCCAATTAAGAGCTCAGTATGACAAAGGGCAAAGACATGTGTTTCTGTAACTAAGAAAATGGCTGGATTTTGACACAGGAGGACAGAATGTGGGTACTGGAGCTTTCTGGAATGAGATCACAGCTGTCCCATCCTTTTGAGGGGCTGATCTCCTAAAAGTCTCTTTCTTCCTTGGATTCACTTGCATTTTAGCTCTAGAGATTAGATGTGTAAACGTAGGAAGCTCTGCCTGTCCTGAGACTCCAGATTTTAGAGTCTTGTTTTCAAGGGCTTCAAGGCATCAAAGCACCCTCTCCATCATACCAGGCTGGTCCTGGCAAGGAAATCTTGTTTAGGGTGGAAAAATTAGAAATGTTTCCTCCAGCTCCTCCAGTGGCTGCTGCACCAGGAAGTTATTAGCATTGTTCTGCTATGTTGGGTAATCTCTCTATGTGCTTCTTTATAGCACTTATCCCTTCATACTGTACTTTGCTTTATGAATGGGTTTCTCCCAGGCTGAATTCCTTCCGCTGGAGGTCAGGGACCAAATCTCATTCATATGTGAGTCCTTTAGACCGTGTGGTTTATTAGCAGACCCTCAATAAAAGTTTGGTGAATGAATGAAAGAAAAAGTATATACAGAGAGAGCGGGCCTCCAAACTCTGTAAAGCCACCTGAGGCCTACACTCACTTGGTGAGTGAACTTTGCTGTTTAGAGTGGGAGTTTGTGCTGCCTCATACAGGAAACTGCTTCCTTGGGAAATTGGACTCTAGCCTCTGGCTTTGCAAAGGTTGGGGCAGCCCTCCCTCTGGCCCTCATTCCAGCTGCCCCTTCCTGGGAAGAAATGCCAGAGAGGAACCCAGGAGTTCTCTTTTGGACCTATGGAAGACTCTCTCCATCGGTCATATTTCTCTATGCCAGTTATTTCCGTTTAATTAAGTGGGTTGCTGGTGGAGCCTCCTCAGTACTTCGGGATTTTGCTACCCAAAATGTGGTGCAAGGCCCAGCCTAGATCACCTGGGAGCTTCTTGGAAGTGCAGGATCTCAGGCTTTAACCTAGATCTGATTTAGAGCCTGCATTTTAACTGGATCGCAGGTGACTCTAAGCATGTTAAAGTTCGGGAAGTGCTGCCCTAGGAGGTACTAGGGAATTGTTTTTTCCTCAAACCTGCCTAATCATGAGGGTCACCTGAGATGCTTGTTTCTGTGTGTTATCAAATCTTAGGTCTCACTGATTGGAAGGTCACTCAGATTTCAAAGATGTTAAAATATCCTATATGTTTTTATAAAGGGGTGTGCTTTAGAATCATTAAGTTCCGGCAATAGTGCTAATTCCAGATCCTGAGAAACTCTTTTAAACTAATACAAGTGATTATCATCATCTGGCAAGTTTGGAAAAACCTGATCCAGAAGAGTGGTTCTCAACTTTTGTTGTACTTTGGAATTTACCCAGAGAGCTTTAAAAAATAATACTGATCTAATTGGTCTGGAATACAGTCTAGGCGTGGAGATTTCCAAATTTCCCCAGGTGATTCTAATGCGCAACCAGGGAGTTGAGGACTTAACCTGAGCTTGAAGGGCTTAACGTGTTCTTTCCTTTTAGAGGGGAATTGCACTGTAGTGGCCTGTGCATTTGGACTGAGAAACTGGGAGGGAGCCCCTGGGCCTCCCACCTACCAGGTACCCTGAGCCATTGCTGAGCTCCTTCCTCCTTCCACCACCTTTCAGCTGCATATCTGAGCATCTGGCTGAGAAGCCCTGGGCCTGGAGCCCAGACTCTCAGGGCTGATGGAGAAATAGGTAGCCGCCATCGTGCCTTCCCTAGTGATCATGTTTTCCCAATCAAAAATTGGCAAGTGCTTCTTGACTTAAAACAGGAGAGTGTCTTTGAAATTGTGATTGTCTTGGAATCTTGGCTATAAGGTTTCAGTAATTATACCTCCCCAGCCCAGCCCTAGCCTACCCACAATATTGGTAACCTACACCTAGGCCAGAGCTGTGCTGAAGTCTGTTGTGTTCAGAGCAGGGGACTGCCAGCCACTGTGCTGGCCGAGTTAATGTGGCTCCTATCAGTTCATTCTCACACTAACTTCAAGGTAAGTGCTCTGTCCCCAGTTTACAGACCAGAGAACTGAGACTTGAGAGGTAAGTAACCTGTTCAAGGTCCTATAGTTTAATGAGCAGACAAATCAAGTGATCCTTCTTCCCACGACCCCCACGTAAGCAGCCAGTGAAAGAACACTTGGAGGAAACAGGCAACATGCATGAGCTCGAAAACAGTAGCACTTGCAATGTTAAAGGAACCACTAACTTGTTTGATGCATGGAGAAAATGTTCGAGCTTGTTCCTTTTTCAGCTACCACCTCTGCAAACTTCTGTGCTGCTCCTACTTGTTTTGTAGTTTGCTGGGCTCCCATTCCGACTACTAAGCTGAGTAAGAGAGCTCCTGACCCTTGCCTGGCCTCTAATTGTGCTGACCCATCCTGATGCCAGTGACCTCCTGCCTCCCGTCTTCAGCTCTGATGCCTTTCGAAACTGTGACTGTTCTACTTTATTATCGCATTTGGGTTCAGTGACCTGGTGGAGTAGGAAAAGCATGTACGTGCTATTCCCATTTGGAAACACAGAAATATGATCCTCACATTAATAAACAAATTAGCATCAAAATCAGCTAGAACTCAGGAGTCCTACTCACAGCCTGATAACCAATCATTTTGAGTGAAGCAAGACTCACCATTTCCCAACGAATTTGGTCCTGTTTCCTGAGCTAAGGGGAGACCTCAGGATCTGTCTTACCCTCAGTGATGGGGATTGTGGAGAAAGCCTTGTCTCAGCTGGAGTAGGGAGGTCATGAATGAAGAACTGCCCTCAGGACCTTCCAGTCCAAAGGAAGAGGTGGGGTAAATTCACAGAGAAGCAGCTGAATTGAAGGAACACTGTGCTAGTGCTGGAGAATTCAAAGCTGTTTAAAACCTACCCTCCACCCCTGGTAGGAAAGACCATTATAAACACATTTAACTGTCAGACTGAAAAATTCTGTAGAAGAAAGGAGGGAGCAACTAAAATGAACAGACTTGCAACAGAGAAAGCAGAACAACAATAGAAACGGAGGTAAGGCATTTTGGGAAGAGGAAAGAAAGCATGAGAGAATGCATGGAGGCCCGAGGTGCAACGTGTGCTCTGGGAAGACTGGGAAATGAGATGTGACTGGTGGGGCAGGAGAGGGAAAGGTGCGTGGAGAGGAGGGCTGGGAGAGGACAACAAAGGGGCATTGGGGCTAGCCAGTGAGGGCCTGGAATGACAGGGCATGGCTAGAGCCATTTGAATACTTACAAACTAGTATGGGTGGATGCAGCTGTATGGAGTTGTAAACAATGCTGGGGGACAGGTTGTTTGAACAAGCTGAGAAACCAGAACCGAGTAGCTTGGTTCCAGAAGGATCTAAGCATAGGGGATGCTTTGGGAAACTGTTCTGGCCAAGGATCTTTGTGAGGCTGGAGGTGTTCTCTCCAGAGTCCGGTGTCTGCAGAGTGGTCTGGCCTAGTGGGGAGGCTGACATCACAAGTGAGCTGCGGGCCAGGGGCTAAGAGAAGCCTTCTTCAGAGAATTAAGGAGCATACTTGAGTGGGGGCCTGGGGTTCAGGGAGGGCCATTTAAGGAACCATCTGGTGAATAGAGTAGGAGGGAGGGAGCTGTATTTAGAGCTAGGGAAGATCTCAGAGGCTCAAAGACAACATTATGGCCCCAACATGAAAGAAGCTGGAGGCCAAAGAGGATGACTCACTCCTTCACTTTCCAAACTGTTTTTGCGTAGACAGTGAACCCCACTTAGATTCTTACTGGTGTTGTGTAGGTGGAGAGATCGATGCTTAGCTGTAATCAGGACACACTTCCTAGCAGGCACTGTGTACCAAATGGCCTGGAAATAGGGGAGGGTTGTGGGGTGAAGGGTGTGTTGCAGATGGGACTAGGGAGGAGCATGAAGGGACTAGTGAACCGGTTTGCCTGGGTAGGGTGGAGGGCAGGGATTGCCACCTATGGGCTGGTTAGGTAAATAGGTCCGGATTAAGGGAGAATCTGAATGAGACCTAGCCCAATGCAAGATACCGCCCCTTAAAACTATGTCAAAATATGCATTTTATCAGAGTACAGTTGACATTCTACATGGTTACCTGCTGCTTGATTTTTAATTTTGAGATTTATTTTGTCATTCATTGTTGAGAGCCCAACAGCTTCAAGATTCCTAAAGACCCCAAGACCAATTTAGTCTGGGATTAAGACCCAGGAGGGTCTGTTGGGAGTGGGGTGTGGAGGCTGTTACAGATTTGTTTGTTGTTTTCTATTCCCTTGATTTATATAAAAGTAATGGCTATGCATTGTAGACAATTTTTTAAATGCAGTTAAGTATAAAGAAGGAAATATAATTCCCAATTCTACCACCCACAGATAATCATTTGTAAACTTTTTGGTGTGTCTGTTTTCTATGCATATATGTCATATAATTAGGGCCATACTGTATGTACAGATTTTTACATTCATTTTTTTGAAACCAAACTTTACATTGTAAACATTTCCACCTCATTAAGAAATTCTCCAAGAACAATTTTTAATTGTTGTATTTCATTGCATGCATATGACAAAATTTAAACATTTCCCTATTGTTGGACCTTTATGTTTCCAGCCTTTCTATATGATAAACATTGCAGTGATGAACAAATTCGTGCATATTTTTCTGGCAGCTCTTTAGAAGAACAATATCCTGAAAGTGGAATTACTAGGTTAAATAATAGGAACTTTTGAAAGACTCTTGATTATGTATTACCAAATGGCTTTCAGAAAGATTATGTTGATGTTCGTGTCCAGTAGTGTATGTGTGTCCCATCTCACTACACCCTTGCATGTATTAGGATTTTTTCCCCTTAATCTTTGCTAAGTTGATGGGTAAACCTCGTTATTTCCTTTGTTTTATTGGTTTGATTGCTTCTTTGTGAGGTGAACTCCCCCACCGCCATGTTTATGGAGGCCATAGTTTTTTGAGTTTGCCCAGGGTAAGGAGGAGCAGCAGGCAGAGATCAATAGATGTGACACCAGATACACACAGATAGTAGGGTCCAGGGTCCAGAATCCAGCTTGGGGAGAGGTGGGGGAGGCAGAGTTTGGGAAGGAATTTGGCTGTAGGGGAGAACTGGGAGGAGCTGGACAAACAGCATTAATACAACTGGGTGTGGGGAACAAAGGGCTCCCACAGGTGGAGAAAGAGGGAAAAGATTAATTACTGCTAATACACTTGATTATGTTTAGTGAAGTCTTAGCTCCCCCCTTTCCCCCCGTTCCCTTTAGGTAGGATTCTGTGTTACTTGGGAGTGGGGGTGCTGGCTGGGTGGGGTGTCTGCGGTTCTCCAAACATCCCAACTCCACTTCTTTCTAGGCCCCCAAGAGAATCATCACCATATGAGGTTGTCAACAGGGAACCAAGGACAAGGACATAGCAATGATAAGATGCAGACAGTAACTGAGTAGTAACTACAGGCCAGGCACTGCTCTAAGCACTTAATTTATATTAACTCATTTATCCTAACGACCACTATACAAAGCAGGGTCTCTTACAGTCATTTCCCAGAGGAAATAGGAGCACAGAGAGTCCAGTAACTTCCCCGTCAATCACAAAGTAGGTGGAAGAGTCTGGAATTGAACCCAGGCATTCTGGCTACAGAGCCTAAGCTTTTAACCAATAAATACATAAGTAAATGTAGGAAGGAGAGCCTGGATTGCAGGACACACCCTGTTTTATCTATGCCTGCCAGAAGAAAGCAGAGGACCCGGAATGAGAATGCCCAGGAATGACTTCTAAAAGTGAATGAATGGGGGGGTGCCTGGCTGGCTCAGTTGGTGGAGCTTGTGGCTCTTGATCTTGGGGTTGTGAGTTCGAGCCCTACCTTTGGTGTAGAGATTACTTAAAAATAAAATCTTAAAAAACAAAATGAGTGAGTCCTGAGACAATACTAGTTATCTTTTATGGGCCATCGACTTTGTGCCAGGCATCATGCAAAGGTGCTTAACGTTTCATGCTCAGAACAACTCCCTTGAGTGCAATTACACCGCCCCATTTCACTGATGAGGAAGCTGACGCACAACGCTTGCCCAAGACCCGCCTGGCTAACTGCGGAGTGGCGGCTGCCCACGTGGCGAGGGGAAGAGGAACACGGCGGGGGCGGGGCCTGCTCGGAGGGGGCGGGGCCTCGGGCACAGCGGGGCCTGGGGCGGCTGAGACGCCCTGAGGCGCTGGGTAGGCTTCGGTGGGGTCGCACCTGTTGCGTGACTCCACCACAGTCCAGCTACGATAGTCCGCTCCTGAACACCCAGAGAGTGTTGAGAGAAGCACAGACGAGTTCCGGGTCCTGCTCTCTGGAGAGCACGTGGCCTGCTCGCCTCCTGGGCAGACAGCTGGAAGTCGGGACTCCCCGGGGTCTTCGAGGCTAGTTCAGCGGCCGAGGTCCGCCGAGGTCCGCCGAGGTCCGTCTCCCGCCTGCGGGCAATTTTGAAAGACTGCCTTACTTCTTCCATCTCGGTGCCAGAGCCAGGGATCCTTGGAGCGACTTGGCCAGGGTCTGGGTTCAGCCCTCCTCCCCTCCCTTGCGACCCCAGCTTCCCGGTTGTGCGGACCCTGGCGGGCAGTCTCCCACATACCCCTCCGGGTTCCGGCAGTATGGCCTCAGGTGAGTGTCTGTGCCTGTGTCGGGGGGAGGGTCTCTGGGACAGAGAAGTACATGGCCAGGGAGACAAGAGGGTGGGGGTCTCAGCACAGTCTGCAGACCTAGAGAAGGTGGCCGTCTCCTCCTGGGGCGGGCCTGGGAAAGCAGAACCTGAGTGCGGAAAAGACAGAAAAGTCAGAAGTCGCTGGGTCTCTTTCCCAGACCCCCCAGAGACGCCCCTGCTTCCTGGCCTCTCTGCCTTCCTAGAAGGTAGCGCCTGCCGACCAGTGGAATTTTCCCAAGACAGGCTCCTCCCTACTGGGTTGGGATTCTCTGTTCTACCCCATCCTCCCAGAGCTGGGCTACCCCTGGGGCTGGGAGTCTGACGGAGAAGAGAAAAGGGGACTGTGTCCCAGAGGGGCTGGGTTTTCACGGAGCATGCCTGCTCTGAGAGAAGTGTGTTCTGAGCTTGGGGGAGCTGGCGCTGGATTCCTGTTTATTATGATTTTTTTTTTCCCATGCTGGCTGGACCAGCTAGCCGGGACTTTGACTCCTTTGCCCCAGATCCCTGACAAGGGGTAAGGGCTCTGAAGGGGTCAGTGGAGTGCTAAGGGCTGGCCCTTCCCCATCTTGTTTGCTCACCTCCATCCCCCCAGGCCCAGCACCCATCAGTCGCGTCACTCCGGGGTCTGAGGAGGGAAGGGAAGGGATAAGAGGCGGGGATGGAGGGCCCCCTCCCCGAGGTTGCCTAGACAACATCAGAAATCGTGGCCAGGGCCTCTTCCGCCTGCGGGGCTTCTGCTTCCTGCATCAGTCACTCCCGCTGGGGGCGGGGCGGAGGAAGGGGTTGGATGTGGCAGAGCCAGGCCCAGCTGGTGCGGCTCAGACTCCCCCCGCCATCTCCGCGGCGCGAGCCATGGCATCCAACCCATCTGGCGCCGGCAGTCCCAAGGCCAAATATCCCTTTAAGAAGCTGGCCAGCCTGCAGGCCTCCTCTGCAGTACCAGGTGAGTGTGTGCTTCCTGGCCTCAGCCACTGGCTCTACCCCACCACCGCTGGCCCTGGCTACTGGTCCCATCAGAGGGGGTACCCCTTCTCCTGCACCCTCTCTGCGGTGGTGCCCCTTGTCCTCTATCCCAGGGACGGCTGGCTTGGGAGGTGGTGCAGAGAGGGCGGTGGGGTGGAAGATGACAGGTCTCTATGTTCTATGTTGGGGGTGCTGTCCTCTGTAATGAGGAGTGGGTGCGGGTGTGGGTGCAGCAAGAGGTGTGTTTGCACACGTGTCAGCATGCGGATGTGCTAAGACCGTTTGCATGTGGAGTGTGTGTGAATGGAGAGGGAGATGTGTGGGACTGACTGGTTTGTGGGCTGGCCACACTGCTGGCAGCTGTGGCTTTACCAGGCAGTCTCAGGCTGTCCTGTGGTTAGTGCCCCTTCCTAGGACCCCAGGTCCGTATTCCCCTTCCTGGGGGTCTGATGTTAGGGCATGCTTGTTGCTACTGGGCATCCCAGGGCTGGGGGCTCAACGGTATCTGTTATTTGCTGTTTGCTCTCTCCTGGTTTGTCTTGTGAGCTTCCTCATAAGTATGGGGTGTCCTTGGGCCAGGCCTGTTTGGGGGCTCAGGCTGGGGCCACTGCCTGCCTGTGTGTGCTCCTACACCCTTTGGTTTGGCTCCTATTCTGATAGACATCTCTGTACCATTTGGAGCAGGCAGCGTGGAGTAGCTGTGCCCATCTCCCCGAGGGCTAGACTGCCTGAGTCTGTGCTTGCTGAGGGATATCTACCTGCCGTCTGCTGTCCCCAGGCTTCCTGACTAAGGAAGGACCGCCCCCATTTTGGTGACCTGGTCAAGCCAGTCTTTTCACCCCTCCCCTCAGCAGCAGTCTGTACCTATAGCTTAATCATCCACCACCTCTGTTTTCTTATGCCATTGAAGATCTTGACCTGAGGTCAGGAATCCTGAGGGTCTGTGTTTTCTGTGTCCAGGTCTGGGCTATCCAGACAGTGTGTACCCTGGAGCTAGATCTGTACACCTTTGGGTGGTCACTCGGTGGGAGCATCTGATATCTATGGGTCAAAGCCTCGGACACCTCTCTGCCTACTAAGGCAGTCTTGGCAGTGAGCGAGGGGGCTCCAGGGCAGAGGGTAGATGAGGTGACAAGATCTTGGACTTGATGGGAGCAGTCCCTTCTGGCTTTTGGTGGACTCCGCTTGTGTGTGTGTGTGTGTGTGTGTGTGTGTGTGTGTGTGTGTGTGTGTGTGTTGCAGTGGCACAGACTCAGGGGATGGGACTAGCAAACAGGCAGCTGGGTCTTCTAGGCCTGGCCTCAGGGAGTATATACCTCTAGTGAACCCCAGCAGCCCTGTGCAGGGGCCTGCAGCCTGGACGAATGGCTCTGGCTGCTGGAACCTGTCCTGGTGTCCCCTGCATTTCAGTGTAGATCTTAGGCCACCCTGCTAAGAGAGGAAGTTGAGATTAGGACCTTGGATTCAGCTCTTGCTGACCTGATAGAGACCAGCCCCGGAGGTCTGTGGTCGGCCTGTCCTGCAGGGGGCTAGAATGGTGAGGAGTTGTGTAGGATCAAGGTTTTGGGGCAGGCAAGAACCTTGAGCTCTGTCTTACACCCTGTGTGTGGAACAAGTGCCCATCTTTCTTTCCTCTTCCTGCTCTGCCCTCTTCCAAGTATGAGATTGTGTCCCGCCCGCCCCCCCCCCCCCCCCGCACCTGTCTCCACCCCCATCAAGTTCTGTCCTCTTTGCTGCCATTCACTGCTTGGTTGTTTTGGTCTGAGCTGGGCCTCAGAACCTCTCACCCTCTCTAGTAGGTGGGAAAGTGAGAGGTGTTGGAGGGCCCCCGGAGTTCATAATCACAGATTATAGTGTTTTACAGAACACTTGCAGAAACGTATCTCTTTGAGCCTTATGGCAGTTTGTGGCTAGGCAGGGCAGGACCCACTTATCACCCCATTATTAGAGGACCTGAGGCCTCTGGGAGGCAGAGACATGCTATAAGTGGGAACAGTCAGACTCAAGTTCTCCAAATTCTAGTCCCTTATCTCCCACGCTTCTCCTGGATGGTTTGTCCCCAGTGATAAGCTTGAAACGGGGGTTTAGCTCTGGGCAGCTGTGAACCAGCCCCCCTGGGCAGCAGAGAAACTCAGTAACTGGTCCCTACTTGGAGTGAGTCACTTCTCTTACTGCCACCCAACTTCTCTCCCTAGAAGAGGCTTTGTTTGTCTCAAGGAACCCCATAGTCAGGGGACCCAGGGGACTGTGGGGAGCAAAACAAGGCCTCTGGGCAGATGAAGCTGGCCTGGGGCTGTTGTGTTTGGAAATGAGGGCTGCTCACCCCTACCTCTCTCCCCTCCTACCCTTTGGCCAGCAGGGCCCTACCCACTCACTATCCCCAATGGTAGTGCATTTTAAGTAGGCTTGGCCTCTCCCAGCCAGACTGCCCAGCCCTTATCAGCCTACCCTGGTCCACCCCCTTGGGGGCTCCACTTTAGGCTGGGCCCTGGTACTGTAGAGGTTAAGGCCCTGTTCACTTCTCCAGTTCCTCTCATTTCCCAACTCTGATGCTCCTTTCCTTGATTTCTGGCTCCCCTGGGCTTCCCTAGCCCCCTGCTTGCTGTCATCCTAGGGTCTCCCCTGCATGTTGCTGCACTTGGTACAGCCCGTGCCGGCCCCTTGAGCTGTCCTGGGGGACTGGCTACAGCTCCACTCAGCAAACAAGCGGGCCAGGGGCACAGGGCTGTTGGCTGGAGCTGCCTGAACTCTGCAGGTAGGACCCAGGCAGGCACCCGGGAGAGCAGGGGCTGGGTCCTGGATCTGGTGCAGGCACCTCCTCTTCCCTTTGTCCAGCCTTGGGACCCAACTCTGGGGGATCTTGAAGTGGGTCCACAGACTTTAAAGCATGCTACCTGGGCAGAGCCTCCAATCTGTCCCTGAGACGCGGTAGAGAGGGGAAAGGAGGCTGCTGGAAGGGAATATCCTTCAGAGCTGGCTGGGAAAGCCCAGTTGGGTGTGGAGAGCTTCCTGGTGGGGAGGGTGGGGCTGGTGAGCCCAAGGAGGGTCCTTCAGGGTTGGCTGGGAGCTCAGGCAGCCCCTGTAGACTAGCAGCTTCAAGGCCTTTAGTGCCAGCCTCCTGGTGATACAGCTGAGGAGTTCTGTCCTCCATGTGGAGAGGCCCTGGCTTCTGACACTCCCTTCTCCAGGCCCTCCCTGGGGCCTCCGGCCCAGATCCTGGGGCCTCCGAGTGGCGCAGACTGTTTGTGGCAGCTCCCTTTGGAGGGGCAGCCAGCAGTGGGAGGGGCAGGCCGGGGCCAGGCCACATCTTGGCAGCCTTGGGGTCCTGGGGGAGAAGGCAGGCCACTGGGGAGGAGGTAGGGTTACTGCTGCCAACCAGGTCCTCCACTTCCTCTCCTCCTCTTCCCTTAGGGTCTGGTCTCCAGTTCAGAGCTAAGTGGCAGCTGTGACTTGCCTGTGCTGTGTAGGTCTGGGTTATCAGGTGCAGGCCCTGGTTTCTTGAGGAGGATTGCTGAGGCCAGGGGCAGGTCTGCTCCTGGCCTGGCTGGCCTGGAAGCTGTGGGCTGGGGATTGCTAGCGTGACCACCGGGTCCTTAATGAGCACCGTGTGTGTGTATGTGTGTGTGTGTGTACGTGTGTCTGTTTGCACGGGGTCTCCTGCTTACCGAGGCAGCGGTTTCTAGTCCAGGATTCAGAGTCTTATTCCTGAAGTGAGGGAATCCACTTGCTCTAGGGGCAGACTCAGGACCCCCACTCCTGAGCCTGGAATGCTTGAGGGGCCCTGTGCTAGATTGTGAGGGTGAGGTCCTTTGGGAGCCACACGCAGGCCCATTCCTCAGTCTCTGAGGGGGGACTGCCCACTTTCCAAGCCCTGGCCTCTCTCTGGGGCAGGCCTGGGGCCTGTGGGGACCCAGCGCTTCTAGTGCGCACAGGCCCTGCCCTCCACCCTTTGACCCTGGCATCACTGTCTCCACAGAGGCTCGGGGTGGGCTGGGGGCCCCTCCGCTGCAGTCTGCCCGATCCCTGCCAGGCCCTGCCCCCTGCCTCAAGCACTTCCCACTCGACCTACGCACGTCTATGGATGGCAAATGCAAGGAGATCGCCGAGGTATCGCCTGGCACCTCACCCTGTGTCCCTCCACCGCTGTCCCCATGCCCTGTCTCTGCTCCCCACACCCCTCCATCTCAGCTGTCCCCTTACTTCACGCTTGGCTGTGCCCTGATCCCTAGCCTCTCCCAGGTACCTCCAGCTCCTGCTGCCCTTACCCCATCCCTAGACTTGGCAAGTGAGGGCCCGGCGGCTGAGGGCTAGGCCACACTGACCCTTCCTTCCCTCCCACCAGGAGCTGTTCAGCCGCTCCCTGGCTGAGAGTGAGCTCCGTAGTGCCCCGTACGAGTTCCCTGAGGAGAGCCCCATTGAGCAGCTGGAGGAGCGGAGGCAGCGCCTGGAGAGGCAGATCAGCCAGGATGTCAAGTAAGCCCCCAGCCCCAGCTATGGCAGCTATGGGTTGGACCAGGCACAGTCAGCTGCAGGGGTGGGGGGGTGGGGCACAGCCCGGCAGCCACTGTTGTAGGGGGCACAGCCAGGTAGCAGTAGGAGAGGGCACAGCCTGACAGCTGTAGGGTTGGGGGTAGGGGGCACAGGGTAATCTGCCCAGTGTCCCTCTGTCTCTACTGGGACACTTTCAGAGCCCTGTCTCTGTCCCTCTCCCATCCTGTCCCTCTCTCTGGGGCCCACCAGGGAGCAGCATAGAGCAGCGGTCTGAAGCACAGGCTTTGGAGTTAGGCTGTTGAATTCTGGTTCTGTCTTCTACCCACCAGAGTGGCCTAGAACATGCTGCTCAACTTCTGGGTGTGCTTTCTCATATCTAATGCGGGCAAGCCAGCACCCACAGTGCAGGGTTCTACAGCCCCACGAGGCCACGAGGAACAACATGTGCACGGCAGCCAGCACGGTTCGCGGACCTGGGAACAAGGGCCGTCTCTTGTCATCTGCCTGAACTCTTGCCCTTCTCACTTCTAGGCTGGAGCCAGATATCCTGCTTCGGGCCAAGCAAGATTTCCTGAAGACAGACAGTGAATCAGACTTCCAGTGAGGAGGGCAGAGGGGCACGGGGGATGTGGGGGTGTGGGGCTGGGGCCTGTCCCGCCGCTGGCTCCAGCCCCCTCCCTTCTACTCTCCCCCTGTAGGCTCTTCAAGGAGCAGAGCGAGGGGCAAGGTGACCGGGGCCTGCGGGACCGAGATGTGGTGCTAGAGCGGGAATTTCAGCGGGTCACCATCTCCGGCGAGGAGAAGTGTGGGGTCAGTGTGGTCAGGGCCTTGGGTCTCACTCCCCTCAATTCCACGGTGTTCCATTGGCCGGCTCCCCCAGCTTGGGAACTGGGTGGGCCTAGCGTGGGCATTTCTTGTTTCAAAAGCTGGAGGGGCAGCGGGTCTGGCTGTTAGCTAGTTGATGTGCTGTTTCTAGGGTCAAGGCCTTGGGGAAGAGGCGAGGGTGGGCCTGGTGTGGGTCTGAGACCAAGGAGAGTGACCCCATGTCCTTGTCTCCAGGTGCCATTCACAGACCTGCTGGATGCAGCCAAGAGTGTGGTGCGGGCACTTTTTATCCGGGAGAAGTACATGGCCCTGTCACTGCAGAGTTTTTGCCCTACCACCCGGCGGTATCTGCAGCAGCTGGCTGAGAAGCCTCTGGAGACACGGACCTATGAGCAGGGCCCCGACACCCCTGTGTCTGCTGGTGGGACCCCCATTCGTGCCCTACTCTAAGTGCCCTGGCATCCCAGGCTCCCTGAGCCGGGTGCCTAGAAACCTCCACCCTGCCTGCTTCTTCCCACCCAGGCTCACATGGTGGGTGGAGGCAGGGGCAGGAGCTCTCGCCCTCTGTGGAGCCTCTGGGCTGGGCAGTGGGTGGCCAGGAGGAGCCCTGGCCCTGACTCCACCCTCCCTACCCCTGTAGATGCCCCGGTGCACCCCCCTGCGCTGGAGCAGCACCCATATGAGCACTGTGAGCCGAGCACCATGCCTGGGGACCTGGGTTTGGGTCTGCGCATGGTGCAGGGCGTGGTGCATGTCTACACCCGCAGGGAAACTGATGATCAGTAAGCCGGTGTGGGGAGTGCTGGGGCGGGGGGAGCTGTGTGGGGGCTGCATTGGCTTAGGGGGTTCCATGGGGCACAACGTGCTCTTCTCACCTAAGCTCTCACTATGTGTCAGTTGCTCAGAGATGGAGCTGCCGTACCCTGACCTGCAGGAATTTGTGGCAGATGTCAATGTGCTCATGGCCCTGATTATCAATGGCCCCATGTGAGTCCCTGCCTGTCCTGGTCATTTGGCTCCCTTCCCAGCCTGGACTCTCCAGCCTCAGCCCTGCCCCAGTCACCTGCCACCATCTCTCACCCCTTCTCAGTCACTGAGTCCTAGACTTTCCTTCTGTCTTTTGCCCCCTGGGCAGTCTCAGTCCTGTACCCTCCCACCCCCTCCCTCTCTGCCTCCTTACCCAGGCCCTCCCCAGGTGCCTCTTTGTGTCCTAGAGCCCCTGCTGTGTTCTCTTCCTGCCCAGAAAGTCCTTCTGCTACCGTCGGCTACAGTACCTGAGCTCCAAGTTCCAGATGCACGTGCTCCTCAACGAGATGAAGGAGCTGGCCGCCCAGAAGAAGGTTCCACACCGTGACTTCTACAACATCCGCAAGGTGGGCCCCCACACCATGCCCGGTCCTGCACCCCTGCCTGGCCTCCCTTGCAGGGCCTGGACCCCCTGCCCAGCATTCCTTGTGCAGAGTCCTCTCCTAGCCCAAGCCCCAGGCTCTCTTGGCCTCCAGGGAACCCAGCAGCCCCATTCCACCCCAGGTGGACACGCACATCCACGCCTCGTCCTGCATGAACCAGAAGCACCTGCTGCGCTTTATCAAACGGGCGATGAAGTGGCACCTGGAGGAGATTGTGCACGTGGAGCAGGGCCGCGAGCAGACGCTGCGGGAGGTCTTTGAGAGCATGAATCTCACTGCCTATGACCTGAGTGTGGACACGCTGGACATGCACGCGGTCTGTCCTGGTGGCACAGGGGCGGAGGAGCTGGGTCAGTATGTGAGCCAGGGGCAGAGGTGACCTGGGCCTGCCTGTTTTCCCCAGGACAGAAACACCTTCCATCGCTTTGACAAGTTCAATGCCAAATACAACCCCATTGGGGAGTCTGTCCTCCGAGAGATCTTCATCAAAACCGACAACAGGGTCTCTGGAAAGTACTTTGCCCACATTATCAAGGTGAGGAGGAGTGGCTGCCAGGGCCCATGTGCAGGGGCAGCAGCCTTGAGCAGCCCTTCCCCAGACCGCGGGAGTCTGGTGTCGGGGAGGCAGGTGAGGAAGGTGGGTAAGAGGCATGAAGACGTGTGACTGAGCACACACGGTGGGTGCAGAGACAGGGATGGTGGGAGCCTGAGTGTGATGGTTGCCCCATGTGTGTCTCTTAGGAAGTGATGTCAGACCTGGAAGAGAGCAAATACCAGAACGCGGAGCTGCGACTCTCCATCTACGGGCGCTCAAGGGACGAGTGGGACAAGCTGGCCTGTTGGGCCGTGAAACACAAAGTACACTCCCCCAATGTGCGCTGGCTCGTGCAAGTGCCCCGCCTCTTGTGAGTGGCCTTTGGAGTGGGAGGGAGCGTGGGGGCCAGAGTTCCAGGGGCCAGGGCCTACCTCCTGCCCGCCGGGGATGGCTGACCCTCCCGTCCCAGCCAAGCCCTCTGAGTAGAAGAGGAACTGCCTGGTTCCACTCATGGTCTGTCCAGCCTGGCCCACCCAGTGTGGTTCAGAAGTGCTTCTTTGATTTCGGGCCAAGCTCTGGTGCCTACTGACCTGCACGTCCTGTGTGCATACGTCCCGCCTGCAGTGACGTGTACCGTACCAAGGGCCAGCTGGCCAACTTCCAAGAGATGCTGGAGAACATCTTCCTGCCACTGTTTGAGGCCACTGTGCACCCTGCCAGCCACCCCGAGCTGCACCTCTTCTTGGAGCACGTGAGGGAGCGGCACAGGGCGGGGTGTGGGGAGGGTGGCTGGCCTCAGGTGCAGCTGTAGCTCTGGGCCTGACCCTGGGGTCCTGTGCCAGGTGGACGGCTTCGACAGTGTGGATGATGAGTCTAAGCCCGAGAATCACGTCTTCAACCTGGAGAGCCCTCTCCCCGAGGCTTGGGTGGAGGAGGACAATCCACCCTATGCCTACTACCTGTACTATACCTTTGCCAACATGGCCATGCTGAACCACCTGCGCAGGTGTGTGCTCCACCAGAGTAGGGTCTCTACTCCCCCCACTGTCTCTCCCGCTGCCCTGGCCTGGGGCCACCAGAGCCCTGACCCTCCTCCTGCCCCAACTCCTGGACCCAGTGCGTTCTTTCTGCGCCCTCAGGGCTCCATGGCTCAGCTCTCAGAGCCAAGAATCTGCCCCTGGCCCCTTGTCCCAGACCCACACGGTCACTGGGTGGGGGCTCAGGGGCCCAGGCTCGGGAGCTGACACTGTCTTCATGCCCCCAGGCAGAGGGGCTTCCACACATTTGTGCTGAGGCCGCACTGTGGGGAAGCCGGGCCCATCCACCACCTGGTGTCGGCCTTCATGCTGGCGGAGAACATCTCTCACGGGCTGCTTCTGCGTAAGGTCAGGGTGTGCACCTGCAGCCACCCCTCCCAATTGCTCACCTTCCTTTCAACCCTTTGGCCTCATCAGCAGCTTATCTGCCTTCCCACCAAACCCTCAGTTTGGACTCTGCCTCACCCCAGCCTCCACAGGGAGGCCCCAGCTTGGATTTTGGCCATAAATGACTCTTTGTATGTGAGGCTGAGCCCAGACTCCCCCATCTCCTCTTCCTGTGGCCTGTGCCCTCCAGAACCGGGTATCCTCCCCAGCCCTGAGGCCTTCTGACAGGTCCTCCCTCGCTGTTGCCTGCCCAGGCCCCAGTCCTGCAGTACCTGTATTACCTGGCCCAGATTGGCATCGCCATGTCCCCACTCAGCAATAACAGCCTCTTCCTCAGCTATCACCGGAACCCGCTACCTGAGTACCTGTCTCGTGGTCTCATGGTCTCGCTGTCCACTGACGATCCCCTGCAGTTCCACTTCACCAAGGTCAGAATCTGGAGGGCATCCAGGTTAGCCGTGGCTCTAGGCTGCAAAGGTCCCCCCATCCTTCCCCGCCCCCAACCTGGGCCTCAGGGCTGGTGCTGCCCCCTGCTGGTGGAGTGTGCAGCATGTCATGGCAAATTCTGGGGAGAGAGGGGCACGGGTACAGGATGAGGGTAGGGGTGGGCAGGGACTGGGTGGCAGGCCCGGGTGCACCTGTCTGAGGGAAACTGGCCTGTGCAGGAGCCACTGATGGAGGAATATAGCATCGCTACCCAGGTGTGGAAGCTCAGCTCCTGCGACATGTGTGAGCTGGCACGCAACAGTGTGCTCATGAGCGGCTTCTCCCACAAGGTACCACAGCCACCCGCCTGGAACCTGGCAGACACCCTCTCCTCTCCTTCTCTGCATTTGGGGAGGTCCCAGGGGTGCTGGCCCTGGGATGGTTCAGGGCTGGGGCGTGGCCCCTGAAGGCCCTGCCTGATAACTGTGCCCACCGCAGGTGAAGAGCCACTGGCTGGGACCCAACTATACCAAGGAGGGCCCTGAGGGCAATGATATCCGCCGTACGAACGTGCCGGACATCCGTGTGGGCTACCGCTATGAGACCTTGTGCCAGGAGCTGGCGCTCATCACGCAGGCTGTCCAGAGTGAGACGCTGGAGACCATCCCGGAGGAGGCTGGTGTCACCACAAGCCCGGGGCCTCAGTGAGCTTGGCCCACACGGGGCCCCCTGCATCTCAGCACCTCGACCACGTTTCATTCTCAGACCCCTCCCACCCTGTTGTGTCTGCATGTGTCTGTTCTTCTTTGTTCTGTCCCGCATGTCTCCAGCCTGGATCTGTCCCTGTGCCACCTCTGTGAAAGTGGTGCCCAGAATCTGCTTTGCCCTTGTCTGGACCTGAAGGCCCGGCTTTGCTGGCTGCCCTGCCAATGGCCCTGTCCCAGGACCCTCTGAAGCCTGGCTGTCCTGTGGGCATCTAAGTGTCCACAGGGGCTAGGGATGGTTGAGGGGGGCTGGCCCCTCTAGCCCTTGGGGTCCTGCCTGGGCAGATCTTGTCATGTGTGTGTGTCCGGGGAGCAGTCAGGTGGGGCCCGTGCATACCTGCTGGGGGTCTGTGGAGCTCCAGCAGCTCTGTGGTGAGCACAGTTGGGCTGAACTCGGTCACAGCCCTCGCTGCCTGGACTCGGGCCTCGGAGGTGCTGGACCACCGCCTCCACCAAGTCACTGCCTAGCAGCCTTCTCCGTCCTTCCTCCGGTCTACATGCTCCTCTGGTGTCAGCTTCCTGTGCCTCTGTGGGAGGGGGCAGCTGCCCTGTGTTGTATCTGGAGCCATTGCAGCTGGAGGGTCCTGAATCTGTCACCAGCCCTGGAGGTGGTATCCCCACTGTGATCCCCAGAGTTTTGACCACACCTGAATCCACTTGGTCCCCTGTGTTGTGTTCTGGACTGAGGTCTTTGCTGTGAAATGCAGTGTTTCATACAATCCCATCTTTCCTAGTGCATGAGAAATAAAGGTTATTTAAGTAACGAGGCGGGTGGGATGTCTATTGGGAGAGGGAGAGTCATGGTGGGAGTGGCTGAGGGTAGATCCAGGAGCATTGTGGGTAGAGGTACACAGCAAATTCTAAAGTGAGTGACTGGGCTTGGCCGATGTGTATTTGCGCACGTGGAAACTGATGAAGGAAGCTGGGTGGGAGGAGAGGTCCACCAGGGACCCAGCTGCTGCCCCAGGCTCTCATCCAGCCTGCCCCCCCCTGAAGTAGACACTTGACCCCAGGTCTAGGACACACCCCTGTTGTACCACTTTGAGAGGGCCAGCATCCCCTTCCACCTCCTACTTCCTCACTTCCAGCCTTTTGGGACAGCCGGGTACATGTGGGAACATGTTATTTACAAGCAGACCTGAGGCCAGTGGTTCTCGAACTTGGGACATCAGCTTGTTTAAAATGCCATGTCCAGGGACGCCTGGGTGGCTCAGTTAGGCGTCCGACTTCGGCTCAAGTCATGATCTCATAGCTCGTGAGTTCGAGCCCTGCATCGGGCTCTGTGCTGACAGCTCAGAGCCTGGAGCCTGCTTCGGATTCTGTCTCTCCCTCTCTCTCTACCCCTCCCCCGTTCACGCTCTGTCTCTCTCTATCAAAGATAAATATTAAACATTTTTTAAAAAATAAATAAAATGCCATTTCCAGGTCCTACCCTCAGAGGTTCTGCCCGTGGGTGGGAGGTGTGGCACAGACATATGCAAGCTCCCTGGCACGTTTTCTTAGAAGGGTTGGAGCAAGCCTGTGCCTTCAGAATCCAGGCTTAACCAACTTGGCTTCAGTCCATGTTCAATGCACACTCTCTGGACCACCTTCCAAGGCATAGAGGTTGCTGGAGTGTGTTGCCCAAGTAAAGGAGAAAAGTGGAATGTGCCCTGTGCTGCTCTGGGTCTTGGGTGAGTGACAGAGAAGCCTATGGATGCTGTTGCTGCTGAGTGGGGAGTGGATGGGCTTGCACTTCAGAAACAATTAGCCCTGGAACAGCGAGAGCATGTGTAATCGAGGGCCTGGTGAGGGAGCAGGAGGCTGGCTCCCTCCCCTCCTGTTAGCTGGCTCTGCCCCAGCCCTGCCTCTCCTTTGGCAGACAGCGAGTCTGCACCTCACCCGGGGCCTCTGGGCAGAAGCTCTCCTGATGCCCCTGGCTCCTGAGGGCCATTAGCCACCAGCCTTGCTCCCAGACAAGGACAAGGGTCCATCAGTCTCTAGAAGGCGTCATTCGCTAGTTCATTCTACCCATTACACACGGTAAAATCGAATGTTAGAGCAGAGTGATGAACAAGAGACTACCACTGTGGCTGATTTCTGGTTCAGGAAACAGGCTCAGGAGGTGCAAGTGGCCTGTGGCAGAACCTGGATTGGAAGCTAGGGAGCTCATGGTCTAGGGCTCCCCAACCCCACACTGGGCCTCGTCTACCCAAGGAACGATGCTTTTCCATATAATAGAATCCATTCCATTTTCTCACTGCTGGTACATTCTGAGTGTGTGCTGAGGCCTAGCCCTAAGAATACTACCAATTTATTTAAAAAAAAAAAAAAATTTTTTTTTTAAATGTTTACTTACTATTTTGAGAGAGAGAGACAGACACGGAGTGCAAGCAGGGGAGGGTCAGAGAGAGAGAGGGAGACACAGAATCCAAAGCAGGCTCTAGGATCTGAGCTGTCAGCACAGAGCCCAACGTGGGGCTCAACCCCACGATGGTGAGATCATGACCTGAGGTGACATCAGACGCTTAACCAACTGAGCCACTCAAGTGCCCCAAGAATACTACCAATTTAAAGAATTTCTTAGCAACCTGTCCACTTTTTTAAAAAAATGACTTGTTTCTGGTTTTTTAGTTTCTCAGAAATTTGTCTTTTTGAACATTTACTGAGAGCAAGTAATTTTAAGACAGTAAGGCCTTAATAGTTTTTCCTATCTGAAAAAAAATTTCATTTAGAGAAATTTGGAAAATCTAGAAAAATGGGAAGAAGAAAATCCATTCACAATCCACCAATTTCAACATACAGATCATCTGTCTGTGATCTATTTATGTATTTTGAACATGTATATATACATATATTCCTTTAGGTTCTTTTCTAAAAAGGAATTTTTAAGTGGAGATCATAATATGTATAGTTTTGTGTTCCTAAAATATTTTAATGTAAGTCCATATTTTATTAAAATATTCTTTATAAATACAGGCATACCTCAGGGATTTGGCGGGTTGGGTTCCAGACAACTATGAGGACTCGAATATCACAATAAAGTGAGTTGAATTAATTTTTGGTTTCCAAGTGCATATAGAAGTTATGTTTACACTATACTACAGTCTACTAAGTGTGCAATAGCATTATATCTAAGAAACAGACTACACACCTTAATTTTAAAATACTGCTAAAAAATGTTAACCATCATCTGAGCTTTCAGCAAGGCATCACCTTTTTGCTGGTGGAGGTTCTCACCTGGATGTTGATGGCTGCTGGCTGATCAGGGTGGTGGTTGCCGAAGGCTAGGCTGGCTGTGGCAATTTCTTAAAATAAGACAACAGTGAAGGTTGCCCCATTGATTGGCTCTTCCTTTCACAAATGATTTCTCTGTACAAGTGCTGCTCTTTGATAGCATTTTACCTACAGTGGAACTTTCAAAATTAGAGTCAATGCTCTCAAACGCTTCTACCGCTCTATCAATTAAGATTGTGTGATATTCTAAATGCTTTATTGTCATTTCAACAATCTTCACCAGAAGCAGATTCTATCTCAAGAAACCACTGTCCTGGGATGCTTGGGTGGCTCAGTCGGTTAAACGTCCGATTTTGGCTCAGGTCATGATTTCATTGTTCCCAAGTTCGAGCACCACATCAGGCTCTGTGCCAAGGGCTCAGAACCTGGAGCCTGTTTCGCATTCTGTCTCTCCCTCTGTCTCTTCCCCTCCCCCACTTTCTCTTTCTCTCTCTCTCTCTCTCTCTCTCTCTCAAAAATAAATAAGCATTAAAAAAAAAATGAAAAAAAGAAGATACCACCGTCTTTGCTCATTCATCAGAACAGCTCCTCATCTGTTCAAGTTTGATCATGAGATTGCAGCCATTCAGTCCCTTCTTCAGGCTCCACTTATAGTTCTAGTTCATTTGCTGTTTCCACCTCATCTGCCACTACTTCCTCCACTGAAGTCTTGAGCCCCTCAAAGTCATCCATGGGGACTAGATTCGACTTCTTCCAAATGCTTGTTAATGTTGCTGTTTTGACCTCTTCCTATGAATCATAAATGTTCTTAATGGCATTTAGAATAGTGAATCCTTTCCAGAAGTTTTTCAATTTACTTTGCCCAGATCCACTAGAGGAATCACTATGTACAGTAGCTACAGCCTTACGAAGTGCATTTCTTTTTTTTTTTTTTTAAATTTTTTTTTTTTCAACGTTTATTTATTTTTGGGACAGAGAGAGACAGAGCATGAACGGGGGAGGGGCAGAGAGAGAGGGAGACACAGAATCGGAAACAGGCTCCAGGCTCTGAGCCATCAGCCCAGAGCCCGACGCGGGGCTTGAACTCACGGACCGCGAGATCGTGACCTGGCTGAAGTCGGACGCTTAACCGACTGCGCCACCCAGGCGCCCCACGAAGTGCATTTCTTAAATAATAAGACTTGAAAGTTGAAATGACTTGATCCATGGGTTGCAAAATGGAAGCTGTGTTAGGAGGCATGAAAACAACGTGAATCTCATTGTTCGTCTCCATCAGAACTCTTGGGCGACCGGGCACATTGTCAGTGAGCAGTAATATTTTGAAAGGAATCTTTTTTGTTCTGAGCAGTAGGTTTCAACAGTGGGCTGAAGATATGCAGTAAACCGTGTTGTAAACAGATGTGCTGTCATTTAGGCTTTGTTGTTGCATTGATAGAGTACAGGCAGAGTAGATTTAGCCTAATTCTTAAGGGCCTGAGGACCTCTGGAATGTTAGATGAGCACTGGCTTCCACTCAAAGTCACCAGCTGCAGTAGCCCCTAACAGGAGACTTTGGCTTTAGGGAATATTGTGGCTGGTTTGATCTTCTATCCAGACCACTCAAACTTTCTCCATGTATAAGGCTGTTTTGCTTTCTTATCATTCATGTGTTCACTGTAGGAGCACTTTTAATTTCCTTCAAGAACTTTTCTTTGCATGCACAACTTCCTAATAAGAAGCCTTGCTTTCAGACAATCTTGGCTTTTGACGCTAAATTTAATCATTTCTAGCTTTTGATTGAAGATGGGAGACGGGCGACTCTTTCACATGAACACTTAGGGGGCCATCGTAGGATTGTCACTTGGCCTGATTTCAATATGGCTGTGTCTCAGGGAGTAGGGAAGCCCGAGGAGAGGGAGAGAGATGGCAATGGCTGGATGGTGGAGAGGTCAGAACGCACACATTTATCAAGTCTGCTGTCTTATATGGGCATGGTTTGTGCTGCCCCAGACAATTACAAAAGTAACATAAAAGATCACTGGTCACAGATCACCATGATCTATATTAATGAAGATAATATTACAATATTAAAACAATATTAATGAAGAAGTTTGAAAAATTGTAAGAGGTACCAAACTGACACAGAGATACAAGTGAGCAAAAGCTTTTGGAAAAGTGGCCCCAATAGACTTGTTCTAGGCAGAGTCACCACAAACCTTCAGTTTGTAAAAAAATGCAGTATCTGGAAAGTGCAATAAAGCAAGACACAATAAAACGAGATACACCTGTATAAATTTTAATTACAGCACGCTGTCCTATGGTAAGCCTCACCAAAATTTACCATCATGGCTCTTCTCTATTTAAGAATGGCTATGGCCTGGGGCGCCTGGGTGGCTCAGTCGGTTAGGCGGCCAACTTCGGCTCAGGTCATGATCTTGCGGTCCGTGAGTTCTAGCCCCGCGTCGGGCTCTGTGCTGACAGCTCAGAGCCTGGAGCCTGCTTCATATTCTGTGTCTCCCTCTCTCTGACCCTCCCCTGTTCATGCTCTGTGTCTCCCTGTCTCAAAAAAATAAACGTTAAAAAAAAAAAAGATTTAAGAATGGCTATGGCCTAATGTCATGACTAACAGTGTTCGCTCTGGAGTCAGACAACCAGGGTTTGAATTTTGCTCCACTGCTGTCTGGCTGTGTGACCTAAGGCAAACTACTTCCCCTCTCTGTGCCTCCAAGTCCTCACCTAGTTCACAGGAATAATAATAGCACTGTCCTCGTGTGTTGATTTTGGATTCGTTCAGTCAATCCCATCTCTGGATAGAAAACATTAAGTGCTCAGTAAATACTAATCGTTATTATCCTTACATGCTTTACAGATACTTCCCCAGTCTTGATGCCTGTAAGTGAAATGACCAGGTCCAAGATGTGATTTTTAAATTTTTTACTGCTTTTCGGTAGAAATGAGTGAAAGTGTGTAAACCAAGCTTAAAGTCCTTTCCTTGCCCTTTGCCTCCCTGACGCCTCTCATGTCGTCCTGCCACCTTCTTCCCTTTTCTTGGAATCATCTCACACCCCTCCTTGTGCCCTGCATGGCAGGGGTGTGCGGACATCTCTGTGAGGGAGACAGCCATCCCTCCTCTGCTCCTGGCTCCGGTAGGAGTCAGGAGCCAGGGTGTCTGCCCCTTGTGTGGAGAGGGGTGGGGAATGAGGCTGGGCAGCGGAGGTAATTTAAAACACAGGTCTGCTCTAGGGGCACCTGGCTGGCCCAGTTGATAGAGCATGTGACTCTTGATCTTGGGGGTCATGAATTTGAGCCCGACACTGGGCACAGAGCTTACTTCAGAAAACACAAACGCAAACAAACAGACACAGCTGGTCTATTTTAAAAGGCCCCAGAGTGTAATACCCACCTCATCCAATCTGACCTGCCAATCACAAAGCATTCACCTTCCCAGTGCCCCCTCCTAGAGGAGTTATGGAGAGGAGGGTGGGTCCTGGCTGTGCCCCCACATTGGGGATGGTGGTAGTGTTTGGTTAGGGTGACAGTCCTCCTAATTTATAAACCCTATGTCAGAACATTTGCCCCATCAAGGTATTGCCTCATTTGTAAATTCATTCTATGAAATTCCAATAAAAGCTTAAGTGTTAAATCACATTTAATCCAATGTTTGGCAAGTCATTTTGTTTTGGGGCTGAGGATAAACGTGCCCAGATCAGGTAGCCCTGGACAGGCAGATATTATTATTATTACTATTTTTTAAAGTAGGCTCCACGTCCAGCATGGAGCCCAACAGGGAGCTTGAACTCACAACCCTGAGATCAAGACCTGATCTGAGATCAAGAGTCAGATGCTTCACTGGCTGAGCCACCCAGACGCCCTGGGGATCTTGTAGCAGTCTGTGGGTATGGAGCCTGGGTGCACTCGAGTGACCTGGTTCTGTGAGCAAACCCTCTCACCCTGCCCAGGGGCCGGGGCCGGCTCTCAGGGGCCCGGGAGATGTCAAAGCCCTGAAAGAAAAGCTTTGGGGGGCTGCAAAAATATGAAATAGACCGCATCAAAATGGGTAAATGTTTAATCAAGTGCTTTCAGAAAGTAGCATGTCAACTTTAATATCTGTTCAGTTTGGTATCCGTACAAATGTCATTATATTTGAAAACAATTTGTAAGTTGGATTCTTGGCAAGAGTTCCAGGATATGCAGAATGATGGAAGAGAAATCATAGCCAATAGTAAATTCAATGACTTACCCGTAAGTAAGTAATGTCAAAAGCAAATTTGTCAAAGCCCTGTTACATTTAAAGCAAAGCAGTGTTATCTTTGATGAGGGATGCGATGAGTTTTAGTTGGTGGTGAAGAGGGTGGGGCGTCCAAGAATCAGAGGCAGGGTCTGGAAGGGGCTGGAAATGGCCCTGCCCTGCACCTGTTCCGGTCCAGGGATCAGCCCAACCTCTGCCGCAGGCTGGCCCTCTGGCCTTCCTGCCTCCCTAACTAGGCTGTGCAGATTTGGGGCGCCTGCTCCTGCCACAGGCAAGTGACTCCTGCCACAGTCTTCTCTAGATCCATGCAAGACCATAGGTAGCTGGAGTTTCCGTCTCTGTTTTGCCGATGAGAGACTGCCCTGGGTTTGAAACCTGAGCGTTCCATTTATTAACGGGGCAAGTCCCCAGTCACCCCTGATTTCCAAGATTTGGGGGTGACATACAAAGGGGAGAGGGTACCGCCCCCTTCCCAGCTTTGTGTGTCCACCACATGTTTCCCACAGTGGGGCCGGCACTGGGCTGAACTCTTCATGATCGTGAATACATCTAGTGCGGCTAAAAACTCCATGCTGGTTACCATCATGACGCTCCTCTTAGGGAAAATTGAAGGCCAAGGAGGTTAAGTAACTTATCCAACGTGACCCAGCTAGCAAGTAGCAGAGCTGAGATTTGAACCCAGAACCGCCTGGTTGTTAAGTCCTTGTTCCTTCCGCTCTCTGATGGTCCCTGGGGGTGGGTTGTGAGTGCCGAGTGTCTGCGGGGGTGGGTCGCTGGAGGATTGGGTGCTCAGGGAAAGGATGGTGTCTGGCTCTGGGGAGCAGAGGCAGGACCAGAGAGGCCACGGAGGAGGCTCCTGCAACATCCCAGGTGTGGGTGACAAGGACCTGGGTGGTGGCAGCGGGGATGGAGAGCAGCTTTTGAGGGGAGGCAGTTAGGACCAGTGGTTAATACAAGCGTGGCAGAATGGCCGGATGAAAGATTGAGATTGTGAATGCCCTGAGGCAGGTGTGTGCTCCGATTGCCACAGGCCACCCCCAATCCCTGTTGCCTTACACGTGACCCAGTCCACACACTGCCAGGGAGGTATCCGAGTTTGTGTTCCCCGGGATAAAAATCACCATTTCATGATACAGCTCTTTCACTTCTTCCCTGTGAGATCTTGGGTAAATTATATGAGTTCTGAGCTTCAGTTCTCTTATAAAATGGGGATAGGAGGGTCTACTGAGTTGGTATTGAATGCTAAATACACAGCTCTCAGCAGAGTGGCCAGCGCACAGAAAACTCTCAGTGCATCCATGAAACTCACGAAGCCTCAGTGGAAACTAATGCTCCACTCTGGGGAAGGAGAAAATCATATATGGTGCCTGAGTTCAGCCCAGAGGACTTGGAAAATTATGGAGTTACCACTGGCAACTCCACTGGGACACGGGGCGGTCCGAGAAGGGTGGGCTAATTCCTTTCCGGAGAAAATAGCAACAACATCACACTTGTATTGTGCTTTGTAATTTTCCTCATTTAACTTTTGCAACAGCCTTATGAGTTGGACAGGGGTGTGCTTACTCCTACCGGGAGACTAAAACTGTTTTCGAAATAAGGTGGGATCCAAACAGGAATTTAAAGATGTTCTATATCCACGGTGGATAATGGATACTCACATCCCAGAGTCCGGAAGGACATTTGCCTGGGAGGGAGGCTGGTGCTGAGGTAGGAGGAGGAAGAGGGGAGGAGGAAGGAGGGGAGACTGCGTTGTAGTTCTCACTGAGGGCCTCGGGCAGGGAAATGTATTAGCAGAGGTCAAGATGGAGATGGAGACAGGGTTTAAGAGGCTGCTGGGGGAGGCGGTCCTGCAGGTCCCATGCTCAGTCTGTCCCAGCCCCCAGAGATGACCAGTCCACAGGAACTGACTCCCACTAACTCAGCGCACAGGAAATGTGCACCAGACCAGGCAAGCTTGTAACAGGGGAATCAAAGTACCAAGCATGTTTTTTTTTTTTTCTTTTTTCCCCAGAAGTCAGCAAGCAGTGGCTTGGTGAAGAGTGAGTTGGAAGCAGGGTTTTGAACCGCCTCACTGGCCCTAGGCCTCCTCTTCTGCACCCACGTGCCCCCGGGCAGAACATGTTAGCTTATAGAGTGCCTTTGTGCATTTAGAAAAAGATGCCCCTCCCTTGGGTCAACACAGCCTCGTGCTGGGGAGAACAGCTTGGTGAGCAGAGAACAGTCTGCTTTGGCTCCCTGATCACTCAGGGGCTCTTATCAGTGCAAAGCCTCCCTAACTTAGGTGGCAACCTGACCCCGAGCCTGCAGCCTGAGGGTGTACGAGCGGCTGTATTACCAGCTCTTGCACCTGCTCTTGGAGGATGTCCCCCAGCTGGGTCTAGGAGTTCCCAGCAGCATCCTGCAGAAGCTTATAAATCACATGAAGATACAGTCACCTCTGTTCCACCCCAATCCTGCCCCGTAGCTGAACAAGGCTCAGCGCCCACAGAGTTGTCTGGGTGCCTCAATGCTGCTATGGGAGTGCACATATCACGCCGAGGTTTCCCTGGGGCAGTCTGTCTGGGGCGTTGGAGTCCGCACTGTGAATAATCCAGGTGCGTGGCTCTTATCCCTCCCCCTCTGCCATATCCTGTCCCGGTGCACCAGCTACCTTGTGTAGCTGCTCGGGCACCTGGGTCCTGCACAAACCCAGGGCTGATGCTCACCGGAATGTCACCTTCGTGTGAGTCAGGAAAAGGTGGGCCCTCTGGGCAGATGTGACCCTGATCGCTCACAGAACTGCTGGTATCTTAGGATAGGGAAAAGAGTGTCCCTCCCTCCAGGGGGATGTAGCCCTTCCAGCTTCTTGCTGAACTTGCTCCTGGACTGGTGGCCCTCTGCAGTGTCCAACTGCAGTGTTCACAGGGTGACGGTACTGAGACCTTCGTGAGACCAGCTTTGGCTTCCCCCTGCAGGTTCTGGCTCTGGGGCTGGGCTGGAGCACCCTCTCTGGGCACCCATATCCGCTAACTCATGCAGTGGGCACCTGTGGGGCCCCACCCCACCAATCCAGTAGGCAGGCTGGCTCACATAGGAATTCCCCCAGTGAGAGTTTTGGCTTAGGCTAAGCCAGGACACCCATAGAAGGATTGCTGCCCAGGGACCAACTGATGTGGACATGGTTTCTCCTGGACAAGGCTGGAGATGCATATTCTGGCCCTTTGGTTGTGCTGTTCTAGATCCTGCTCCATTTTGCTCCGCATGGGTGCTCGGGAAATAACACTGGCAGGGAGTTTGGGGGCCCGAATTTAGCTCTCAAGGATAATAACAATGGCTAACATTTATTGGGCACTTACCATATGCCAGGTGTGATCTGACTTAATCCTCAGATCAGCCCCATGAAGTAGGCACTATTATTGCCATGTACAGGGAAAGAAACAAACGCACAGAGAGGTTTAGTAACCTTCCCACGGTCACACAGCTAGTAAGTGGTGGATCCAGGATATGGCGCAATGCTCTCCCCGTTGTGCCCACCCTCCTTCCTTTGGGTTCTGTGAATGAGGTGGCCAAGGGGCCCAACATGGCTGGGCAGGATGGGGACTGATCCCTCAGATGGTGGGGGAAGGCTGGCTTATGTCCTGGGCCTTACCAGCTCCACTCAGATTTCCACATGTGGGACATCCTGATTGTGCTTGCAGCTCTGGGCCCTGGTCACCACCCCTGCTCTCTGGGGCAGCCCTGGCTCTGTGACCCAAAGTTAGTTAATTCTTGGTCCCCATTTTCTGTCTCACACCTGCCACGCCCAAACCCCATCCCCTGAACTCCCTGCGAATGTCCCACCTATATGTCTCTATCGGTTCCCGGTGCTTTCCCTTCACTTCCTTACAGCCTCCTGGCTCCTGGGCAGGGTTCTTTTCTCCTAGGGACTATTTGTTACTCATGTGGCTATGACAGACATAGTCCCAAGTACAATCCTCTTCCCAGACTTAGAGAAAGAAGAATGCCTTCCACCCACTCCTGCCTTCACTCAGAGAGAAACGGCTATCGTCGCTTACCCCAAAACGGGGTCAGGAAAGGATGGCCTTTTCAATAACTGGTGCTGGGTCAACTGGGTATGCATATGGAAATAATGCCAGGTCCAACCTCACACCATATACAAAAGTCAATTCCATATGTCTTAAAGGTCTGCTTCTAGATGAAAATATAAAAGAACATCTTGATGACCATGGAATACAAAGCTTTCTTAAACAGGATACAAAAAGCACTAAGCATGATGGGGAAAGATGATCATTTAGATTCTATTAAGATTAAGAAATTCTATTTATCAAAAACCACAGAATGAGAGCGGATAATAAAGGGCTTGTATGCAGAATAAAGAACTCCAAATCAGTAAGGAAAAGACAGCGAACACAAACAGAAGCGGGGCGCCTGGGTGGCTCAGTCGGTTAAGCAGCTGACTTCTGATCAGATCAGAGGTTCGAGCCTCTCTTTGGCCTCTGTGCTGACAGCTGAGAGCCTGGAGCCTGCTTCAGATTCTGTGTCTCCCTCTCTCTGCCCCTCCCCTGCTCGTGCTCTGTCTCTCTCTCTCTCTCAAAAAAAAAAAAAAAAAAAAAAAAAAAAAAAACATTAAAAAAAATTTTATAAAAAAAATATACAGAAGGCTTGGTTAGGCATTTCACAGAAGAGGATATCTAAATGACCAATACATACACGAAGAGGGGATCGTTTTTATTTACCATCGGGGAAATGTAAATTAAGACCTCAAACAGCTACTCCCCCACACCCACCAAAATGGCCAAAAGGAAAAAGCTTGACAACACCAAGTGGTGGTAAGGACAGGCAGTGGGAATGCTCATGCATTCAGGGGAGGTCGTAAATCGGTGAGGCTACGGAAAACTGGTCGCACCTGTCAAAGCAGAGCACAGGCGGACCGGAGCCCTGCAAACCCCGCCCCAGGTAGGATGTCACGGCAGCCCCAGTCATGTAGCTCAAAGCTGCAGACCGCTCAATGCCCGTCACCTGCACAGCCACACAATGGAATGCCGGACAGCAATGAAAATGAACAAGCTATAGTTACACAAAACAGCATGAAGGAACACGACGTAAACACTGCTGATGGAGGAAGCCAGACACAAAAGAGTATGTGCTGCGTAGTCCCATCTATGCAAGCCTCAAGGCAAACCTCATCCATGAAAGTCAGACCAGTAGGGCGCCTGGGTGGCTCAGTCGGTTGAGCATCTGACTTCGGCTCTGGTCATGGTCTCGCAGTCCGTGAGTTCCAGCCCCCTACTGGGCTCTCTGCTGTCAGTGCAGAGCCAGCTTCGGATCCTCTGTCTCCTTCTCTCTCTGCTGTTCCCCTGCTCATGCTTTCTCTCTCAAAAACAAATAAAATATTAAAAAAAAAAAAAAAAACCCTTTTTTAAAAAAGTCAAATTAGTGCTTACTCTTGGGTTGGTACAAATTTGGGGGGATGTTTAGGGGGTATCGATAATGTACTGTTTTTATCTGAGTGCGTGAAAATACATCAGACTATATAGACTTACAGTTTCTGTACGTTATACTTGGATAAGAAGTTAAAAACCAAAATCACGGGGAGAGGTCAGGGTGGCACTAGCCCACAGACCTGACTGGGGAGCGCTGACGAACCACATCCGGGCATTCTTGCACACAGGCCCACCACAGGCCTGCAGAGGTGGTGTGGGGTTTCTCTGCAGTATTAAGATGGGAGACACAATGAAGGCCCTTTGAACTCAAGAGTTTTGCCTCAGCCTGGAACTTACCTTCATGCAGGGGATAGAGGAGATTTGCCATCCTCTTGCAGAGTCAGGGTTGGGTTTGGCTTGGGTTGCTGGGGGGAGGCAGGATGGGGCAGAGGAGTGTGACCCACAGGCGAACATCTGTTTCTCTGCTTCCAAACTACAAGCTTTGGGTTTGCCAGTCTTACCTGCCCTATCCACACACTGCCATGCTGTTATTTTCTTAACAGTATTTTTTATTAAAAAAACTTTTTTTTAATGTTTTTATTTTATTTTTGAGGGAAAGAGAATGCGAGCAGGGGAGGGGCGGAGAGAGAGAAACACACACACAGAATCTGAAGCAGGCTCCAGGCTCTGAGCTGTCAGCACAGAACCCGATGCAGGGCTTGAACCCACGGACCACGAGATCATGACCCGAGCTGAAGTCGGACGCTTAACCGACTGAGCCACCCAGATGCCTCAGTTTTCTTTAAATATGTAGTTAATTCACTTTAAAAAATCAACCTCAGTACAACTTCACAACCACTAGGATGGCTATAATTAAAAAAAAAAAAAAAAAGATACGGGGTGGGGGGGGGGAATAACAAGCATTGGCAAGGACGTGGACACATCGAAACCCTCACACAGTGCTGGTGGGAATGTAAAATGGTGTAGCCACTGTGGAAAATGGTTTGATGCATCCTCAAAGAGTGAAACATAAAACTACCATCTGACCCAGCAATTCCACTCCTAGGATCTGTGCCAAAGAATTGAGAATTGTTACTCAAGTAAATATATGCACTCGCATGCTCAGAGCAGCACTGTTTACAATAGCCTAAAAGTGAAAACAGCCTAAGTGCCCACCAACAGAGGAATGAAGAAACAAAATGCCTTCTATCCCTCCAATGGAATATGATTCCGCCACAAAAAGGAATGGAGTACTGACCCAGGCCACAGCAAGGGTGAACTTCAAAAGCACTATGCTAAGCACAAGGAGCCAGACACAAAGGTGGGAGGTGACTGCATTTACATGAAATACCCAGGACACTTAAATCCAAAGAGACAAAATGCAGATGGCTGGTTGTCAGGGGTTGAGGAAGAGGGATAATGGGGAAGGACTCACGGTTTAATGGGTGTCGGGGTCCTTTTGGGGTGATGAAGATGTTGTGGAACTAGTTAGAGGTCGTGGTGGCGCAACACTGTGCGTGTCCGGACTGCCGCTAAAACCCTCACTTTAAAACGTTTACTTGTATGTTATGTGAATTTCACTTTGGTAGAAAAAGGAAGTGAGGAGAAACACGCAGCCTCAGTTTTCTTACTGGTGCAAAGAGGCCAATAATACTGTTCACCGCATGGGAGGAGGTAGGGAGTAACAGTATGTGCAAAGTGGCTGGCCTTCAGGTCTTCATTCAGTAAAGGAGAGCCATGGTCCCCTGAGAGCCACTTACTAGGGATGCACCAGGGACGCCTCAGTCTCCCTGCAACGCCGGGGGTTGGGGGAGAGGCTTACCTACCTGGGCAAAGAACCCGAAAGAACCCAAAGAGCTGCAGTTTAGAGGTGGCGCCCAAATGGGCTGTCCCGGTAGAACGGACACGGGCGTGCCCCTCCCTGGATCAGAGTGGCATGGAGAACGGAGCCGCCCAGGGCTCTGTGAGAGGCCTGGAGGGTTCTGGGGCCGCTGGGCGAAGCGGGGCCTTTCCCCGCCCTGGAGGGTGGGGAGAGGATAGGGCTGGTGCACGTCCTGCCACAAGGGGGCACTTCTGGAGCTGTCCTGCCCAGGAATGGGGCGAGGACACTTAGGCCTTAGAGAGTATCAACACTTAAGCTTGCACCCTCCTGGTAACTGAGCAGCCTACTAAACATGCGATGTGTCGGGGTTCCCCAGCCTTCTCACGTTGCTTACCAGAAGCCAGATGATCCCTCTAGGTTCCTCTTCTGTGCTTCTCTAGCCTGTGCTCCCTCCAGAGTAAAGGGGTTACTGCACCTTCTGTTGTGCAGGCAGTGAGCTCAGAGGGGAGAGCAGACAGTTCACCCCCAACAGCTACACTAACGGCCTTCCCTCTGCCTTCGGGGCGGGGCCAGTGTGAGAAGGCTCCCACCCAGCAGCTGGTGGGTGGGGCCTGGTCTCCTAGCTGAAGGTTCAGAGACCTGGGGATCCAAAGTGTGTCCTGATCCCTCCATACTACTAAGCCACAGCCTCCCCTTCCCTCCCGGCCCCTTCTGCATGAGCTCACACGACCTCTGCTTCATGTTTCATCAGGCAGTTTTCAGCTAGGCTGCAATCTGCCTGGAATCTCAGATGGCCCAGCGAGGCCCCGGCTCTCATGGCCTCTCCTCTGATCAGGTCCCCAACCCCTGATGCTCCACCAGGGACAGAGCGTCCTGAACCACACCACCAACTCCACCACCACCACCACCACCACCTGCACCGCCTGGAGATCCCTGCTCCTCCTCTGCTCCAGGTCACATCTCCTGACTGTAGGTGAGGCCATCTTCAGTCTCCCGGGGCCAAGCCTATAACCTGGTTTGTGCTCCTGCCAGATCTGGCTCACTGCCTTCCGCACCTGGCCCCACCCTTTCTCTACATACTTTCTTTGTATTTCTTTGTATTTAGTACTCCGCTAATCTCACATTATCCACAAGCCCTGAGGTTTAATACGAGGGGCCTCTTGGCAACTCAGTGATGCTTTTGACCCCGGGTGCACTGTTCTGAAGTTTGCAGCACATTCTTTCTGGCTTATAGTCTCTCTCTGGCCTATCTGTTGCCGTGTTTACACCACTTGGAGTGTTTATAAGCTCTATGTTACATTGAAATATTCTGGCCTTGTGAAGTTGAGTTTGTTGCAGATAATGAATGCAAAGGACACAAAGCCATCTAAGAAACATCCACTGTGCTTGGCATGTGAGGGCCTTTTGCTTACTTGCCAAGTTTATCTAATGTCAGCTCCCACGGGGTTTGGAAACAGTCTTGGATTGTTGCTGGATCCTGCAGTCTTGTGGGTTCACTCCGCAGCCTTTTGTAGGCAGTGTGGTGCCCTGTGTAGAGCCAGACCTTGGGGTTGACTGAGTCCAATGTACCTCAGTGACTGTGTGCCCTTGGGCAGGTTACTTAATTTCTCTGAGCCTCAGAGAAATGTAAAATGGGGGAAGAAATATGTAGTTAAAAGAGATGTTGTAAAAATTCAGTGAGAAAGTATATGCAGTAGACATGTAATAGGCACTCAATAAATATAGCTGGGATTATTAGTAAATACAAACATGACCCTTCTTTATTTTTTAAAAATATTTATTTATTTTACTTTTTAAAAACTTTAGTTAAATCCAGGTTAGTTAGCATATAGTGTAATAATGATTTCAGAAGTAGCATCCAGTGATTCATCCCCTACATAGAACACCCAGTGCTCATCCCAACAAGTGTCCTCCTTAATGCCCATTTAGCCCATCCCCCCTCCCACAACCCCTCTAGCAACCCTCGGTTTGTTCTCTGTATTTAAGAGTCTGTTAGGTTTTTTCCCCCTCCCTATTTTTATATTATTTTTGCTTCCCTTCCCTTATGTTCATCTGTTTTGTATCTTAAACTCCTCATATGAGTGAAGTTATATGATATTTCTCTTTCTCTGACTAATTTCACTTAGCATAATACCCTCTATCTAGTTCCATCCAAGTTGTTGCAAATGGCAAGATTTCATTCTTTTTGATTGCTGAGTTATATATATATATATATATAAAACATCTTCTTTATCCACTCATCTGTCAATGGACATTTGGGCTCTTTCCATACTTTGGCTATTGTTGATAGTGCTGCTATAAGCATTGGGGTGCATGTGCCCCTTGGAAACAGCATACCTGCATCCTTTGGATGAACAGCTAGTAGTTCTATTTTTAATTTTTTGAGGAAACTCCATCCCATTTTCCAACTGGCTGCACCAGTTGGCATTCCCACCAGCAGTACAAAAGGGTTCCACTTTCTCTGCATCCTTGCCAACATCTGTCGTTGCCTGAGTTGTTAATGTTAGCCATTGTGATAGATGTGAGATGGCATCACATTGTGGTTTTGACTTGTGTTTTCCTGATGATGAGTGATGTTGAGCATTTTTTCACGTGAATATTAGCTATTTGGATGTCTTCTTTGGAAAAGTTTCTATTCATGTCTTTTGCCTATTTCTTCACTGGATTCTTTGTTTTTTGGGTGTTGACTTTGGTAAGTTCTTTATAGATTTTGGATACTAACCCTTTATGTGATATGTCATTTGCAAATATCTTCTCCCATTCTGTCGGTTGTCTTTTAGTGTTACTGATTGTTTCCTTCACCATGCAGAAGATTTTTATCTTGATGGGGTCCCAATAATTCATTTTTGCTTTTGTTTCCCTTGCCTCTGGAGACGTATTAAGAAGTTGCTGCGGCCAAGGTCAAAGAGTTTTTTTGCCTGCTTTCTTATCTAGGATTTTGATGGCTTCTTGTTTTACATTTAGGTCCTTCATCCATTTTGAGTTTATTTTTGTGTAAGGTGTAAGAACGTGGTACAGATTCATTCTTCTGCATGTTGCTGTCTAGTTTTCCCAACACCATTTGCTGAAGAGACTCTCTTTATTCCATTGGATATTCTTTCTTGCTTTGTCAAAGATTAGTTGGCCATACGTTTGTGGGTCCATTTCTGTATTCTGTTCCATTGATCTAAGTGTCTGATTTTGTGCCAGTACCGTACTGTCTTGATGATTACAGTTTTGTAATACATCTTGAAGTCCGGAATTGTGATGCCTCCAGCTTTGGTTTTCTTTTTCAACATTACTTTGTTTATTTGGGTTCTCTTCTGGTTCCATATACATTTTAGGATTGTTTGTTCTAGCTCTGTGAAGAATGCTCATGTTATCTTGATAGGGATTGCATTGAATATGTAGACTGCTTTGGGTAGTATCGACATTTTAACAATATTTGTTCTTCCAATTCATGAGCATAGAATATTTTTTCCACTTTTTTGTGTCTTCTTCAATTTCTTTCATAAGCTTTCTACAGTTTTCAGTGTATAGATTTTCACCTTTTTGGTTAGGTTTATTCCTAGGTATTTTATGGTTCTTGGTGCAGTTGTAAATGGGATAGATTCCTTGATTTCTCTTTCTGCTTCATTATTGGTGTATAGAAATGCAACCTATTTGTATGCATTGATTTTGTATCCTGCGACTTTGCAATTCATGGATCAGTTCTAGCAGTTTTTTATGGGATCTTTTGGGTTTTCCATATGGAGTATCATGCCAACTGCGAAGAGTGAAAGTTTGACTTCCTTCTTGCTGATGTGAATCCTTTTTATTTCTTTGTGTTATCTGACTGCTGAGGCTAAGACTTCCAATACTATGTTGAATAACAGAGGCGAGAGTGGACATCCCTGTCTTGTTCCTGACCTTAGGGGGAAAGCTCTCAGCTTTTCCCCATTGAGGGTGATATTAGCTGTGGGTCTTTTGTATATGGTGTTATGATCTTGAGGCATGATCCTTCTATCCCTACGTTCTTGATTGTTTTTGTCAAGAAAGGATGCTGCATTTTGTCAAATGCTTTCTCTGCATCTGTTGAGAATATCATGTGGTTCTTGTCCTTTCTTTTATTAATATGATAATATGATGTATCACATTGATTGATTTGCAGTTATTGAAGCAGCCCTGCATCCCAGGTATAAATCTCACGTGATTATGGTGAATAATTCTTTTAATGTATTGTCGGATCTGTTTGGCTATTATCTTGTTGAGGAATTTTGTATCCATGTTCACCAGGGAAATTGGTCTGTAGTTCTTTTTAGTGAGGTTTTGGTCTGGTTTTGGAATCAAAATACTGGCTTCATAGAAAGAGTTTGGAAGTTTTCCTTCCATTTCTATTTTTTGGAGCAGCTTCAAAAGAATAGGTGTTAACTCTTCTTTAAGTGTTTGGTAGAATTCCCCCGGAAAGCCATCCAACTTTTTGATTACTAAATCGATGTCTTTACTGGTTATGGGTCTGTTCAAATTTTCTATTTCTTTCTGTTTCAGTTTTGGTAGTTTATGCGTTTCTAGGAATTTGTCCATTTCTTCCAGATTGCCCAATTTATTGGCATTTAATTTCTCTTAATATTCTCTTATTATTGGTTGTTATTTCTGCAGTGTTGGTTGTGATCTCTCCTCTTTCATTCTTTTTTTTTTTTTTATGTTTATTTATTTTTGAGAGAGAGAGAGAGAAAGACAGAACATGAGCAGGAGAGTGGCAGAGAGAGAGGAAGACACAGAATCTGAAGCAGTCTCCAGGTTCTGAGCTGTCAGCACAGAGCCCGACATGGGGGTCGAACTCATGAGCCATGAGATCATGACCTGAGCTGAAGTCGGATGCTTAACCAACTGAGCCACCCAGGGGCCCCTCTCCTCTTTAATTCTTGATTTTATTTATTTGGGTCCTTTACTTTTCCTTTTTGATCAAACTGGATAGGGGTTTATCAATTTCTTTAATTCTTTCAAAGAACCAGTTCCTGGTTTCACTGATCAGTTCTACTCTTTTTTTGGTTTCGAAAGCAGAGATTTCTGCTCTAATCTTTTTATTTCCCGTCTTCTGCTGGTTTAGGGTTTTATTTGCTATTCGTTTTCCAGCTCTGTAAGTTGTAAGGTTAGGTTGTGTATCTGAGACCTTTCTTCCTTCCTTAGGAAGGCCTGGATTGCTATATACTTCCCTCTTATGACTGCCTTTGCTGCTTCCCAGAGATTTTGGGCTGCGGTGTTATCATTTTCATTGGCTTCCATGTACTTTTTAATTTCCTCTTTAACTTCTTGGTTAACCCATTTATTCTTTAGAGGGATGTTCTTTAATCTCCAAATATCCGTTGTCTTTCCAAATTTTTTCTTGTGGTTGATTTCAAGTTTCATAGCATTGTGGACTGAAAATATGCATGGTATGATCTCAATCTTTTGTACTTGTTGAGGCCTGATTTGTGTCCCAGTGTATGATCTATTCTGGAGAATGTACCATGTGTACTTGAGAAGTGTATTCTGCTGCTTTAGGATGAAATGTTGTGAATATATCTGTCAAGTCCATCCGGACCAGTGTGTCATTCAAAGTTATTGTTTCCTCGTTGATTTCCTGCTTAGAAAATCTGTCCATTGCTATAAGTGGGGTGCTGTTGAAGTCCCCTACTGTTATGGTATTATTATCAATGCATTTCTTTATGTTTATGATTCATTGATTTATATAATCAATGATATATTTGGGTGCTTCACATCGGGGGAATAAATGTTTACAATTGTTAGATCTTCTTGATGGATAGACCCCTTAATTATGATATAATGCCCTTCTTCCTCTCTTATTACAGTCTTTATTTTAAAATCTAGTTTTTCTGATATAAGTATGGTTACTCTGGTTGCCAAAAGAAAGCCAGAGTAGCCATACTGACATCAAACTACACCAGTTTTCTTTTGTTGACCATTAGCATGATAGATAGGTTCTCCATCCCCTCACTTTCAATTTGAAGGTGTCTTTAGCTCTAAAATAGGTCTCTTGTAAACAGCATATAGATGGATCTCGCTTTCTTATCCATTCTATTACCCTATGTCTTTTGATTGGAGCATTGAGTCCATTGACGTTTAGAGTGAGTACTGAAAGATATGAATTTATTGCCATTATGTTGCTTGTAGAGTTGGAGTTTCCGGTGGTGTTCTCTGGTCCTTTCTAGTCTTTGTTGCTTTTGATCTTTTTGTTTGTTTGTTTGATCTTTTCTCTGCTCACAGAGCCCCCCTTACAATTTCTTGCAGAGCTGGTTTAGTGGTCACAAACTCCTTTAGTTTTTGTTTGTCTGGGAAACTCTTTTTTTTGAATGACAGCCTTGCTGGATAAAGAATTCTTGGCTGCATATTTTTCTGATTCGGCACGTTGAATATATCCTGCCACTCCTTTCTGGCCTGCCAGTTTTCTGTGGATAAGTCTGCTACAAACGGATCTGTCTTCCCTTAAATAGGTTAAGGACTTTTTTCCCTTGCTGCTTTCATAATTCTTTACTTGTCTGTGAATCTTGTGAATTTGACTATGATATGCCTTGTTGATAGTTGGTTTTTGTTGAATCTCATGGGAGTTCTTTGTGCTTCCTGGATTTTGATGTCTGTGTCTTTCCCCAGGTTAGGAAAGTTTTCCACTATGATTTGTTCACATAAGCTTTCTTTTTCTCTCCAAAAAACTAAACTTTTTCTCTCTCTTCATCTTCTGGGACTCCTATGGTTTGGATGTTATTCCTTTTTAACGAGTCACTGAGTTCTCTAATTCTTATATCATGCTCTTTTACCTTAGTTTCTCTCTTTTCTTCTGCTTCATTATTCTCTATAACTTTGCCTTCTATATCACTGATTTGCTGCTCTGTTTCATCCATCTTTGCCATGGCATCCTTTCGAGATTGCATCTCAGTTATAGTATTTTAAATTTCATCCTGGCTAGATCTTACTTCTTTTATCTCCACAGAAAGGGATTCTATGCTTTTTATCTCCACAGGAAGGGATTCTATGCTTTTTTCAACCCCAGCCAGTATTCTTATTATCATGATTCTAAATTCTAGTTCAGACATCTTGTTTGTATCTGCATTGATTAAGTCCCTGACTGTCATTTCTTCCTGTTCTATCTTTTGGGTGAATTCCTTTGTTTTGTCATTTTGGAGGAAGAAAAGGAATTAATAAAATAAAAAATTAAAATTAAAAAATTAAAAACAACACAAAAAATCAAATGAAGGAAGCTATATCTTAGGTGTCTGTTTTGGTCTGGTTGTTGAAAGAAGCTTTATAGAATAGAGGAAAAAAGGGAAAGAAAAGAAAAGTAAGAAAATTTTTAAAAATAAAAAAGTATACAATAAAATAGAATAAAATAAAGTGAAGAAAGTAAAATAGAATAACAAATTTACAAAAAATAAAAAATTTAATAAAAAAATTTAAAAATTTCAAAGGGAAAATAAAAACAATTAAAATTTTTTGAATGTTTATTTATTTTTGAGACAGAGAGAGAAAGACAGAGCATGAGCAGGGGAGGGGCAGAGAGAAAAGGAGACACAGAATCCGAAGCAGGCCCCAGGCTCTGAGCTGTCAGCACAGAGCCTGACGTGGGGCTCGAACTCACAAACCGTCAGATCATGACCTGAGCCAAAGTTGGTCGCTCAACTGACTGAGCCACCCAGGCACCCCATAAAAATTTTTTTTTTCTCTTTTTGTATCCAACATAAGAAAAGAAAAAGAGAAAACAAAAGAAATGAGTAGATGGACCAGTGAACAGATGAAATCCGAAAGAAATTAGTTTCCCCTAGGAGTCTAACTATGAAGCCCTTTATAGTCTGTACACTAGGCAGGAGGGGAGACTTGTGGTGGTCCTCGAAGTCCTGAACTTGGTTGACTCAGTTGGACCGGGCTTGGTGTAATGGTTCTGTTCTCCACTAGGTGGCACTACTTAGCTTACTGGGGTGGATCAGTGTGGCACGCATGTGCATGTGCATGTACATGCACTTTTGGGAGAGGTGAAAATGGCTTCACCCAGCTTCCCAGTCTCTGGTATCAGAACTCTGTGCTCTCACAGACCAGCAATCAAACACTCCTCCTTTGACTCCAGCTTCTGTCCACTCACCGCTTCTACACTGTCCAGGTGCAAGCTGTCAGCCTGCCAGGCAGCACCTCCCTCTTGAATTCCATCTCATTTGGGGCTGTGTTTCCAAACCCCTCACCTCTGAGAGCCTTGTGGCTCGGGCCCACTCTGACCCTCTGGGGGATGATGTCGCCAAGCAATGGCCAGGTGCCGGCTTGCCTCCCCCCGGGAACGTTTGTGCAGTTGTGCTGTTGCAGAGGCTCCTCAGCGACTGTGGCCGGGTGCCTGCCTGCCCCAGGGAAAGTTCATGGGATCATGAGGCGGCGGAAGTTCAGAGCTTATGGCAAAACACAACACACAGCCGGGGCGGTTTCACCGCATCTTTGTTCCAATACCAGCAAACGTGGCTGTTCTCCGGGGTCTGCTGGGACCTTTGCCTGTGGGAGGCCTTACGGCCTCTACGGGATGCCTTCCTAGCGGGGGAACCGCTTCTCCCGTGTGGCCCGTGGACGCCTCAGACCTCGCTGCCTGCTCCTGGGGATTCGCCCTTCCCAGCAGAGCTCCGCCAGGTATCGAGCTGTGGAGTTTCAGACTCTGCGTTCCCCTGTTTATAGAGTCCTAATGGTATTGAAACGCTCTCCTCCTTTCTCCCTTTCTTGTTCAGTCGCTTGTGGGTGTTTCCACTCTCTCTCTTTCTCTGTGGGGGGAGTGCTATTTTGTGGGGGGAGTGCTTTTCCTGCACTCTCCCCCCTTTCTCTCTTCTCTCTCCACAAAAACAGCTCCCTACCCTCCACGGCTTCTCTCTTACCCAGTTCACCTCTCTGCACCACGTACCTGCCGAGTTCTGTGGCTCAAGTTATGCAGATTGTTGTGTAAATCCTCAGATCAATTTTCTAGGTGTGCAAATGGCTTGGTGCTGATCTAGCTGCATTTCAGGGACGAGAGAAGGCGAGAACTTCCATGCTCTCTGCCATCTTAGCCAACAGGCCCCTTTTATAAAGAGGAATAGTGCTCTTTCCTAAACACCTTTGTCACACTTAAATTGGTTGCCAGGAAGTTATCGTTCCTCGTTCCTGGAGGCATCCAGGAGCAGAGGCCAGGGGAAGGGGGCTACCACCTGGTGCTAGGGACCTGCACCCTCAGGCAAAAAGCACGAGAACGACCATTCCCAGCCTCTGCTGGTTTGAGGAGCAGAGCTCTCTGGGCAGAGGCAGTATTGTTCCCAGAAGTATTAGCTGTAAGGCCCACAGCCAAATGTGAGGTCAAATGTCAGAGAACAACAGAGCCTCAAGGGACATTGGAAGAGAACCCCTCCACCCAAATATGCTGACAGATGTGGGAGGGCAGCGGAGCCAGACATGGAGCACATTTACTGAACATTTACTATGTGCAAGGCATGGCTCTTAACTGCTTCTCACGTCTTAGCAGATTTAATCCCCAAAACAACTCCCACCGAATGAAAGCCCTGTAAAGTCTGAACTTTGCCTATTTTGGTCACTGCTGAATTTCACAAGAGTGCCTGGCACATTAATTAGGTGCCTGGTAAAAATGTGAATAAACAAACCCTACGAGGCAGGTATGTACTACTGTAAACGGAGGAGGAGATTCAGGTGTACAGGGATTCAGTAACATGCCCCAGATCCCCTGGCTGCTAAAGGGCAGGGCTAGGATTTGAACCCATGCCACCATGAGAAGCTGCCTCCAGATTCCGAGCCTTTCTCCTGCCTGATTTCACTGAATGTCTGACCAGTTTCTTTTCCTTCTTGTTGATCAGCTTGTTTGGAGTTTTCCTATCTTGGCTGTCTGTAGACATTTGCATAACCCAGACAAAATACCTCTGGGGCTCTTAGCTCCACCCGCTATTGATTTCCCAGCCTCAGGGCCTCCTTTATTAGTATTTCAGACTCTGGTTTTTCAAGACAAAGAGGGTGTTGAAGGGAACTCAATTTCCACGGTTGAAGCCCTTACACAAAGTGAGAAGTCCTGGACTGTCCAGGCATGTTCTGCATGTTTAGGGAGGGTGTGAGAAATGAATGTGATGGTGTCTGAACATGCTCTTCCCACCCCCCACCCCCTGAAGCCTGGGGGGGGGGGTCACCCGTTTGAGAACAAACTTGGAAAGAAATAAAGAAGGACAAGCCAGGAGCCGAGCAGCCACTGGTGTGGCTGGGTCCCTGCCTCAGCTCAGGTCCTCTTTTCTCTGCTTCTGCCCCTCCTCCCCCTTCACCTACTTCTCACTATTTCCCCTCCCACCTCACCTCCAGAGGCTCACTCTCTGGTTCTGGATCCTGAAGGACTCAGTCAATTGAGCATCCGACTCTTGATTTAGGCTCAGGTCATGATCTTGCAGTCGTGGGATCTAGTGCCGTGTGGAGGCTCCATGCCGAGCATGGAGCCTACTTAGGATTCTCTCTCCTTCTTTCTCTTTCTCTCCTTCTCTCTCCCTCTGCCCTACTCCCCTGCTCACATGCTGTCTCTCTCTAAAAAAAGAGACAATTTAGGTCCTATGATAGCATTTTAAAATATGAACAAATACAATGCGTTTGGGGCTATCCAAGGGAATTTCTAATAAAATGATTTAAGAGTGTGGGAAAAGCATTGAAAGTTACGAGAATCATTTGGTGAAGAAAAGGAACCTCTACTTACCTGCGTGTAACAGAACCTAAGCATTTTACATAAAGGACCCCAATACTAATTTTACTCCTATGGTACGTTATTTTTGTTTTTTTTAATTCTTTTTAATGTTTATTTATTTTTTGAGAGAGAGAGAGAGAGAGAGAGAGAGAGAGAATGAGCAGGGAAGGGGCAGAGAGAGAGGGAGACACAGAAATCAGAAGCAGGCTCCAGGCGGTCAGCACAGGCTCCAAGATCCCAAGTAGTTCTACACAACAGAAGAAACAACAAAATGAAAAGGCAGCCTATGGAATGGGAGATAATATGTGCAAATCATATACCTGATAAGACAATAATATCCAAAATATATAGGGAATTCATACAACTCGAGGTGGGGAAATGCCCCAATAATCTGATTTTTAAATGGGCAGAGGACCTGAATACACCTTTTTCCAAAGAAAATATACGGATGGCCAACAGGTAAGTGAAAAGATGCTCCACATCACTCATCATCAGGGAAAAGCAAATCAAAACCACAATGAGATAGCACGTCACAGCTGTCCGAACGAGTAGTATCAAAAAGACAAAAAGTAACAAGTGTTGGCAAGGATGTGGAGCAAAGAGAGCCCTCGTGCCCTGTGGGTGGGAACGTAAATTGGTGTAACCATTATGGGCAACAGTATGGAGGTTCCCCAGAAAGCTCGGGTGCCTGGGTGACTTAGTCGGTTGAGCGTCTGACTCTTGACTTCAGCTCAGGTCATGATCTCAGGCTCATAGGATCGAACCCAGGATTGGGCTCTGGGCTGAGCATGGAGCCTGCTTACGATTCCCTCCCTCCCTCTGCCTCTTCTGCTCGCACTCTCTCTCCCTAAAAATGAAAAGAAGGAAAGAAAAGTTAAGTATAGAGGTACTGTATGATTCAGCAATCCCATATATCTGACAGAAATAAAATAACTGTGTCAAAGAGATGTCTACACCCCCCTGCTCGCTGAAGCATTATTCACAATAGCCAAGAAATGGAAACAACCTAAATCTCTATCAACAGATGAAGACATAAAGAAAATGTGGTGTATTTATACAATGGACTATTACTCAGCCATGAAAAAGAAGCAAATTCTGCCATTTGCAACAACTTGGATTATGTTATGCCATTATGCAAAATGAAATAAGTCGGACAAATACGTATGATCTCACTCGTATCTGAAACCACCACACACACAAAATCAGAGAACAGATTGGAGGTTGTTAGGGGCTGAGAGGTGGGGGAAATGAGATGTTGGTCACAGGGGACAAACCTATAGCTCTAAGATGAAAAAGTTCTAGGGATTAATGTACAGCATGGAGACCATAGTTAACAAAACTGCATTGGCCACTTGAACGTTGCCAAGTAGATCTGAAATGATCTCTCTACACCCAGAAAAAAATGGTAACTGTGTGAGATGATGGATGTGTTAACTAACCTTATTGCGGTAACCATTTTGCAGTCTCTAACCGTGCACCTTAAACGTACACAATGTTATATGTCAGTTATATCTCAGTAAAGCTGGAGGAAGCCAAGTGGGCCTCCTCAGCGCCTTAGTTCTTTTCACAGAATCAGCACCGTAATTCTAGATACATCTTGTTTCTTTTTCATATAACCCCGAGTTAAGGAAACCTAGCAACAGGAAGAGCAGCCTGTTAATCAAGGCGGTGCATCAGAACCAGTGGCGGAAGAGAAGCTATTATTGTAGATTCCTGGGCTCTGCCCAGACCTGCTGCATTTGAATATTGGGTGGATGGTGGTACAGGGCCCTTGCATGTATATTTTTTAGCCCCATAAGCACTGCCGTTGGGCAGCGAGGGTTGAGAGCCTCAGACTGGAGAAAGCATCCCTGGGCTGGGTGGGGTACTACCTGAAGTCCTCCAGGATCTTTTTTTTGTTTGTTTGTTTAATTTTTGAGAGACAGAGAGAGAGTGAGCAGGGGAGGGACAGAAAGAAAGGGAGAAAGAGAATCCCAAGCAGGCTCCACACTGTCAGCACAGAGCCTGATGCGGGGCTCACACTCATGAACCACGAGATCATGATTTGATCCGAAACCAAGAGTGGGAGGCTCAACTGATTGAGCAACCCTGGCTGTTAGTAGATGTGCTTTTGGTATAGTCTGCAAGTTTGGAATGCTTTAGAAAGGAAGAGCTTTCTAACTTTGACAAAACCTGTACAAATTGGACAAGTTAAAAAAAAAAAGGTTTTAGCTGATTCGCTGTTACCTAAGGAAATAGCTATAATAAGAGCGGGACATCATTCAAAACACCAAGACTGGGAATCTCACAGTAATGAGAGTCAGCTGTGGCTGACCTCCCTGCTCCACAAGCAGCATTCCCCAAGACGGTGCTCCAGTGATGACATTGAAAAGAGAAGCCTCGGGACTCCCGGGTGGCCCAGTCGGTTGGGTGTCCAACTTTGGCTCAGGTCGTGATCTCACGATCCTTGAGTTCGAGCCCTGCCTTGCGCTCTGTGCTGACAGCTCAGAGCCTGGAGCCTGCTTCGGATTCTGTGTTTCCCCCTCTCTCTCTGCTCCTCTCCTGCTTGCACTCTGTCTCTCTCAAAACTAAATAAACATTTAAAAAAATTTAAATTTGATTTTATTTTTTTATCTGAGAGAGAGAGAGAGAGAGAGAGCCTGCGTGGGGTAGAGGAGTAGAGAGAGAGGGAAAATCTTAAGCAGGCTTCATGCTCAGCATGATGAGCGGCCCAATCTCAAGTCGGTGAGATCATGACCTCAGCTGAAATCAAGAGTCAGACACTCAACTGACTTAGCCACCCAGGTGCCCCAAAGCTATTTTTCACCATCATAGACAAATCCCTGATTTGGAAAACTGGAAAGTGGAAAAACTCAGAAGTGGGAAAAATTGCATAAGGATAGTTTTTGTGCTCTCAGAATGACTGATGTATAACATCAGCTGACATATAAAATGTATAGATAATTTTAAACGGAGTTTAGCAAAAATGCTTCATGACATTACTCATAATAGAGATACACTGGCAACAATATTAAACCAACATCAGTGGGGTCCTTTAGAAGCGTTGCCAAGGATGTTTTAAGAACATGTCACACTGTTGACAATGTGATCCTGATGAAATGTAAAGGTGGCATATGGACGAGAACTGAAGTCTTGAGAACCCTTCATGCCTGGAGACGGACTTTATACAATGACCCCTTGCAATGGATTAGAAGTATGTTTTGGTTATTTTCTGTTTTTTTCTCAGAGAAGATTAAAGATTTTCCTTGCCAGGGAGCTATGGCTCTAACTGTAGCAAAAAAACATTTTTTTTTGCTTGATTTCCTTTCCTGCCCTGGGAAATTTCCACTTGTCTTTCTAATAATGACAGACACTCATTTTACTGGTACTGTTATTAAAAACACTATTGGGGTGCCTGGGTGGCGCAGTCGGTTGAGCGTCCGACTTCAGCCAGGTCACGATCTCGCAGTCCGTGAGTTCGAGCCCCGCGTCGGGCTCTGGGCTGATGGCTCAGAGCCTGGAGCCTGTTTCCGATTCTGCGTCTCCCTCTCTCTCTGCCCCTCCCCCATTCATGCTCTGTCTCTCTCTGTCCCAAAAATAAATAAACGTTGAAAAAAAAAATTAATAAAAAAAAAACAAAAAAAAAAACTATAAAGTTTGCCTTTTACCCAAAAACCTTTACTATTTATTCTTGTCATCCATAGTCCTTCAGAAAAACAAAACTAATGGAATTCTAAAAACAAATTAGCAAAGCCTCCTTAAACTTCCATGGCCTAAAATATTACCACTAGCATTAATGTGTATAAAAGCAACCCCCTCTGGGACTCACAGGTTATATTCTCATAAATTAAGAAGAGTCTGGTCCATGTGTTTGAAAATCCCGCCTCCAATCTTAGATTCTATTCTATTACAGGATATCATTGAGATATGATTACATTCTGGAAGGGACTCATAAAGTAACTCTAGCTTTATCATCAACAGGTCTGAGCTGCCTTTCCCAACCGCTCACTTACGATCAACAACAGATTTTGTGTTCTGGAAAAGACCCCTGAGGTAAACGGCCCTAGAGAGCTTCAATGAAAAGAATCTTATATATTCTGTAAATAACTGATCCGGCACCAAAATTTTCAAGTATTCATCCTTAGGTTAATATTTACCAGCTCAAAAGCTACACAATACTTCCTCCTGACTGCTGGATGTCAATTCTATTGGAACTCTGAAACTGAGATTCTTAGGAATCTTCTAGAAAATGCTACTTCAGAAGTAGACAGCTTCCGCTCAGGACTTTGGATTGAGATTAACGATCTGATTTGATTTAGGTCAATTTAAAAACTAAGCGCATCAATCCTATTTAAAAATGGGTAACTTCATTACTTTGTTTTCATGAAAAGGAAATCAGTCCTTTATCTTCTGCCGTGGAGACCGATTACAAGGATGCATCGTCATTTGTTTCTAATAATTGCCTATTTTACAGTTGGCAAATGTATCATGCCCTTAAATGTTACTGCACGGCCACTGTCATGTCAGATAGTTCAACGACTCATCCTACAATCGAGGGAGAAGGAAGGATGAGTTCTGGTTTAGTTATAACACTACACTACCTGCACACTCTTCTGATCTTGGTTAGGAAAGTCTCAGCATTGGGAGAAATCTGGATTTCATGAATTAGTGCCCTGTGGTCTGACTCTGTCATTGGCCCAAAGGTGGGGTGGGGCCTGAGAAAGAAATAAAGTGGCTCCTGATTTCTGACTTTCAGAGGTGTGCTGATACAGCAGAACTCTGTTCTCCTCTTGTTTGTTTAGTGGTAAAACTTATAGTCAACATACAAGATGACATTAGTTTCAGGTATACGACATAGTGATTGGACACATTATATACATCACAAAATGCTCACCATGGTAAGCGTAGTTACCAACTGTCACCATACAACATGATTAAAATTTTACTGATTGTATTCCCTATGCTGTACTTTTCATTCCCAGGACGTATTTATTTTATAACTGGAAGTTTGTGCCTCTTCATTCTGTTCACCTCTTGGACAAGTAATCCCACAGAATAACAACCTCCCAGTTACTCTGGGACCATGATAAAACGACACAAGATCACTTTATGATTTTACTTACAAACAAAAGGTCACTGTGACAAAATACCCAACCACAGAACTGCCCCCCTCCCCGTAATTTTCTGACAGCATCCAATCTAGAGTGGGCCCCCGGTTCCTGGGATTCTCCCCCAGATCACCCAACCAGAACCTGAATCCTCTAACAGGGTGTTTCTCACACTCTCTTCGTGAGACACTCTGGTTTTCTGTGAGGTCTCCCTGGCCTGCAAGAACCAATAAACCCAGCTTGTTATTCCTCTGTGTTTCTGGTGGTCTTTGGCTGGAGGGCAGTGACAGTGTCCGTCACGCTTATTTAAAATTCTTGGCCCAGGGGCGCCTGGGTGGCTCAATCGGTTGAGTGTTGGACTCACCTCAGGTCATGATCCCAGTGTCATAAGATCGAGCCCCGTGTCAGGCTCCGTGCTGCGCATGGAGCCTGCTTCAGATTCTCTCTCTTTCTCTCTCTCTCTCTCTCTCTCTCCCCCTCTCTCTCCCTCTGCCCCTCTTCCCAGCTTGTGTGCTCTCTCTTTCAAATAAAAAAATAAAAATAACAACATTCTTGGCCCATATATTAAAGCAATGCTGTGTCTGACGGTGAATGTTGTTCAGGTTGTTGCTTTCTTTCATAATAAGTGTACTTCTCAGTTAAGCGTCTGACTTCGGCTCAGGTCATGATCTCACAGCTCGTGAATTTGAGCCCCACGTCAGGCTCTGCGCTGACAGCTCAGAGCCTGGAGCCTGTTTTGGATTCTGTGTCTCCCTTGCTCTCTGCCCCTCCCCCGCTTGCACTCAGTCTCTCTCTCCTTCAAAAATAAATAGACATTAAAAAAAATTTAGGGGCACCTGGGTGGCTTAGTCGGTTGAGCGTCTGACTTCGGCTCAGGTCATGATCTCACAGTTTGTGGGTTCGAGGCCCCACATCAGGCTCTGCAGCCTGCTTCAGATTCTGTGTCTCCTCCTCTCTCTGCCCCTTCCCTGCTCATGCTCTGTCTCTCTCTGTCTCTCAAAGATAAATAAATGTTAACAAAATTTTTTTTTAATTTAAAAATGATTGTACTTCTCAGATGTCCATGACTGTCTCTCTCCTATGTTGGTCTTTTTTTCCAAGAGGCATTTCAAGAGTCTTAAAAAAAGACAAAATTATAAAAAGTGAGTTAATCAGAGGAAAAGTGAAATAAAAAGATAAGAAATAGCATTGAGTCAGAGGCCAGATTTACACAGATTGAACATCATGAGATCCTGTGTTCTTTCCAGATGACACAATTTGGCTGTGGCATGCCTAGAACTCAAGACAAGAATGAAGTACAATGTGTTATGCAATTCTGTGTTATGAAATAAGAAAGTGAACCAGTGGCTTGGGGAAAGTCACCCTGTTCCAGAAATGACCCCTGGAAGAATGTTTCCTGCAGGATCCCACTAAACGTAGTGAATACCAACTATATTATCCATGAGGGAAAATCCAATGACAGGTTTCAAGGCACTCTCTTTTGCAACATCCTTCTAAGGAAGTGTTTTAGGATCCACCACAATAAGGACTCTCTGATGTTCTTTCTTTGTCAAGGATCTACAGGGTCTGGGAAGAGACACAGAGTACCTTTTGTAAGAGCAATAAACAATAGCCAGAGGCTATTAATCCCTTCTGCTTGAATGTTTTGTGGAGATGTCAGAAGGGCTCAAGTCCCTAAAAGGGATTTTTCCCCAGGGTCTCCCCAAAAAGCAGGCAAGTGTCAAAATGCCACAGCTCTGTTCTATTAAAGCCATTCTGTGAGGGGCCCCAAATGTGTGGTCTAGGTTGAGATGGAAAATTTTATGTTATGTGTCTTTCCACAATTTTTTTTTTAAAGTGTGGTCTAAAGACTCACTTTCTCAAAGTCTAGTTTTTTTTTAATTATATTTTCTTAAAAAAATTTTTTTAATGCTTACTTATTTTTGAGGAGGGGGGAGGGGCAGAGAGGGAGACACAGAATCTGAAGCAGCTGCAGGCTCTGAGCTGTCAGCACAGAGCCCCACGCGGGGCTCGAACCCATGAACCGTGAGATCGTGACATGAGTGGAAGTCGGATGTTCAATCCACTGGGGCACCCAGGCGCCCCTCTCAAAGTCTGTTTTAACCCGAGGTTACAACTTAACGTGTCTAAAGGAATGAACAGATGGCAGAAATAATATATGGAATATTATTTCTTGCAGCAGAGCATTTGACAAGTATCAAGTAGCAGGGTTTAGGTTTCCATCTTCTGATAAAATCCTGGAGTGCAGATATTCTCTTTCTGCTAAGGAGACAGCAAGTACTGTAAAACAGCTGTTCAACCTGACCCATGAAAGAATCGTCTGGCGAGCTTTTAAAACTACAGAGGCCACTGCCTTCATTGGGGTTCTGACTTCGTTGGCTCGTGATGGGTCTTGGCCATCAGTACTTTTGAAAAAGTTCTCCAGGTGATTCTAATGTGCAGACAAGGTTGAAAATTACTACTTTTAAGTCAACAGAGCTGGGGAAAGGCTGATTTTTTTAAAATTTTATTTTAGAGACAGCACGAGCAGGGGAGAGGGGCAAAGGGAGAGAGAGAGAATCTCAAGCAGGCTCCACACTGAGCATGAGCTCCACGATGCAAGGCTTGACCCCACAGCCCTGGGATCACGACCTGCACCAAAATCAAGAGGTGGAAGCTCAACTAACTGAGCCACCCAGGAGCCCCAGACTTTCTTTCTTTTTTTTTTTTTTTAATAAAAGTTAAGCAACCCAACCACAGCCCATGCCTGAAAAGCCAGCCAGGGATTGCCTGTGTCTTTCTTACATAGTTTCCATCTTCTTGTTCTTAGTCTAACCCATGTAAACAACAGCTTTCTGTCTTTGTTATGTACATTGTAATTGGGCATAACCCTTTAAGGCTTGAATTTATGTCACTTGATCTGAACAATAGGTATTATAATCCTTATTTTCCAGATGAAGGAAGTCTTCTTTATTCAGTGTGAAGGGATTGAGCAACTAGCTGCCTAGTACCGTCAAGGGACAGGGTAGAGGTGCCTCACTGATGGTACATGTGACACAACTGACTGTCACTACCTTGGATTGGTGTTCTTTTTTTTTTTTTTTAAAGTTTTTTTTTTTTCAACGTTTATTTATTTTTGGGACAGAGAGAGACAGAGCATGAACGGGGGAGGGGCAGAGAGAGAGGGAGACACAGAATCGGAAACAGGCTCCAGGCTCTGAGCCATCAGCCCAGAGCCCGACGCGCGGCTCGAACTCACGGACCGCGAGATCATGACCTGGCTGAAGTCGGACGCTTAACCGACTGCGCCACCCAGGCACCCCAAGGATTGGTGTTCTTGAGACCATTGTGGCCCTGAGGTCCACTAAAGGAACATGTGCTGTTCTGCGGCTGCACTGGAATGTTGTTCTAGACCTCCCACACACTTTGCCTCACCAAATATTAATGTACAACAAGTCTGCTCTGAGAAACAGACTATGACAAAAAAGCTGTATCGGGGGAGAAAGCATACGGACTCTAGTCCATCAATTGCAAGATGCGCTAATTATTTTATGGATAAATAAGAAATTGGAATAATGCTGCCGTGTAAACTACAACGTACTGTTGATTGTAAGACATCCTGATTCTGAAATCACTTGATTTGATGACGTTAGAGTGTTAGATGATAGAATGCGGGGGGAGAGAGTCATCATAGAATCGATAAAATAAGGTATTTGTAGCCACATGTCCTCCTTTTATGCTCCATAAAGAAGGTGAGCTGTAGTTTCCCAGGGCCCACTAGCCAAAGTGGGGTTGCTGGAACTCCAAGTACCCGCCTTTTATGAGCCCTGTTCCTCTCCCTCTCTGTGATGTCCAGAGGCTCCACAACCCCCCTGGGCTCCCTCCCAGCACCGCCACACCAGGTGGCTCTTTGTTGATCTTCTTATGCTCTAGACCAGCACTCTGCAATGGAAATATGCTGGCCACCTGCCTAACATTCTTGTAGCCACATTACTGGGTACAAAGAAAAAAAAAAAAGAAAGTAACTTTAGTAATATATCTTATTTAACCCTGATATATCCAAAATAGTATCATTTCCACATGTAAATCAATTTAAAAATTATTAATGAAATATTTTACAAGCTTTCCCCCCACTCCCTGTTAAGTCTTTGAAATGTGATGTCTATTTTATATCTGGAGGATATCTCCCTTTGGACACTACATTTTCATGGGAAATAGTTGACCTGTATCTAGATTTCAAAACATTTATAGTTAAAAAAATTGATTCACATACCCAGCATGTCCCAAACATACCTAAAAGCTTTTCAATAACCAAATTGAGTATCAGTTTTAAAAATTAAACTAACTGAAATGAAATCAAATGAAGACTTGTGTTCCTCTGTTGCTGCATCTCAAGCTCTGAGTTGCCATATGTGGCCAGCCGGTGGATACCACATTGTATAGCACAACTCTTTTTTTTTCTTCTTCTTATTTTAGAGAAAGATAGAGAGAGCCTGAGTAGGGGAGAGGGGCAGAGGGAGAAAGAGAGAATCTCAAGCAGGCTCAATATGGGGCTTGATCCCACGACACTGGGATCATGACCTGAGCTGAAATCAAGAGTTGGAAGCTCAAGTGACTGGCCTCCCTGGGCTTTCCATGCCTTCACTGCTGGAAGTCTGATGGGCTCCACATCTTGAGTCAGGCTCTTCCCCGTTCCCAATCTCAGAGCCTAAAGAAGAATTTTTGCCTGCAGAAAGCCTGCTGCTCCTTTCAGCCCAGAACATAGCTGACCCTGGAGCCCTGGAGAGTTCTAGGAGTGCTTTCAGGCCTCGGCTGCCCACTGCCTTCAAAACATTTCTCTGCACTTGTCCCATTTGGATATTCTCTTCTGCTGTCAGGGTTATTGAGGTGAGGTGAAGGGTAGAGACCTTGTTCCAGGAATAGGTCCCTGACTTAGGAGAGGGGCTGGGGCAAATCCTGTGGTTGACTCTGGTTTGAAGAACTCAAATAGACCTCTCACCTGCTATACTTAGCTCTGAGGCCCCTCTCCATTGCCCTGCCAGGACAGTGCCAACCTACTGTGGAGGCCTCATGGCCAAGTGGGCCCTTCACTACTGTGTGCTGTAGCAGCTGCCTTGGTCCCAGCTCTAGACATGTCTGATCCCCAGGTACAGGCTGAGCGACATCTATTGGGTCTTGTCTTTTGCCTCCTGGCTACCTGGCCTTGCTGCTTCTGGGAGATTTAAAGGGCCATTGCCATGGCTTTCCCCACTTCATTTTTCACTTTTTCTCCTTTTGGAAGCCAGTCATTTAAGGTTTAGGACATTGAAAGGCAACCACATTATATGGAGGGATTTAGAAAGGTACCACATAGACCTTCAGTGTCTGCCTCAGAATGATCTCTGGCAAAGGGACACAATATAACAATGAAAACATATGTGTGCACGTGTGTGCGCCCCCCCCCCCCCCCCCCCCACATACAAACATACCAGAAAACCCTGGAGAAGGGGGAGAATCTGATTTCCAGAGCTACCACATTATATGATTCAAATGTCCAGGCCTTTTTTTTTTTTGGAACACAAGGCATAAACCACAAGAAAGTTATGGTCCATTCAAAGAAAAAAAAAATAGAAACTATTCTTGAGAAGATGAAATGGTGGACATACTATACAAAGACTTTATTTTTTATTATTAAAAAAACGTTAATGTTTATTTATTTTTGAGAGAGAGACAGAGCACAAGTGGGGGAGGGGCAGAGACAGAGAGGGAGACACAGAATCTTCGCTCCAGGCTCTGAGCTGTCAGCACAGAGCCCAGTGTGGGGCTCAAACCCATGAACCATGAGATCATGACTTGAGCCGAAGTCGGATGCTTAACCAACTGAGCCATCTAGGCCCCCTTAGACAAAGACTTTAAATCAACAGTCTTAAAGATGCTCAAAAAGCTCAAAGAAGACCTGGACAAAGTCAAGAAAATGATGTACGAATGAAGTGGAAATATCAACAAAGATATAGAAAACATAAAAAGGAACCAAAAACAAATTCTAAAGCTGAATAGAAAACCCAAATCAAAAATTCACTAGAGGCATTCAAAACAAGATTGAAGCAGGAAGAACAAACAATCAGGGAACTTGAAGAAGCGACAACTGAGATGATCAAATCTGAGAAAAAGAAAGAAAAAAGAATAGAAGAAAAGTGAACAGAACTTAAGAGACCTGTAGGATACCACTGAGCGGACTGCGGGAGTCCCAGAGGGGATGACAGAGAGAAGAGGGTGTAAAGATTTTTTAAAGAAATAATGACTGAAAACCTCCCAAAGACATGAATATAAATGTCCAAGGAGCTCACTAAACTCCAACTAGGATAAATTCAGACCCTCCCACCAAGACACTTATAATCAAACTCCCAAAAGATGACGACAAAGATAAAAATCTTAAAAGGAATGTGAACGAAGCAACTGGTCACATACAAGAGATCCCCCAAAATATTATCAGAAGGTTTATCTCAGAAACCTTTAACATCAGGAGGTAGTGGATTGATATATTCAAAGTGGTTTTTAAAAAATCGTCAACCAAGTATCCTACATCTGGCAAAACTATCCTTCAAAAAATCAGGTAGAAATTAAGATATTCTCAGATTAATGAAAGGCGAGGGAGTTTGCTACCACTAGACCTCTCCGCAAGAAATGCTAAAAAGAGTCCTGCAGATTGTGATGACAGGACACTAGAGTTATTTGAAACCATATGAAGAAATAAAGACTTCTGGTAAAAGTAAGTACCTGGATAATGATAAAAAGATGGTACTATTACAACCTTGGTTTGCAGCTCTCTTTTTGTTTTCTACATAATTTAAGAAACTCGTTCATTAGGGGCGCCTGGGTGGCGCAGTCGGTTAAGCGTCCGACTTCAGCCAGGTCACGATCTCGCGGTCCGTGAGTTCGAGCCCCGCGTCGGGCTCTGGGCTGATGGCTCAGAGCCTGGAGCCTGTTTCCGATTCTGTGTCTCCCTCTCTCTCTGCCCCTCCCCCGTTCATGCTTTGTCTCTCTCTGTCCCAAAAATAAATAAACGTTGAAAAAAAAAATTTTTTTTAAATAAAAAAAAAAAAAAAAAAAAGAAACTCGTTCATTAAAAAAAAATTATTACTATATGTTCTGGGACCCACACGCATAAAGATGTAATTTTGTGACACTGATAATCAAAGAGAGGGAATAGAGATGTGTAAGAGCTGAGTTTCTGAGTGTCATTCAAATTGATCTCATGTAAGTTCGAATAAGAGTGTTATATTTTAGGATGTTGAATGTAATCCCCATGGGAACTACAAAGAAAAGTAGCTACAGAATATACACAAATAGAAATGAGAAGGGAAATAAACACTGTAATGACAAGAAATCAACTACACACCAAAGAAGACAGTAATGCAGGAGATGGGGCGGGGGGGAACTATAAAGCAAATAGAAAACAAATAGTAAAATGATAAAAGTAAGTTATACCTTATCAATAAATTATTTGAATGTAAATGAATTAAACTCTCCAATCAAAAGACACAGGTTGACAGAATGCATAAAAGAAAACCATGATCTAACTGTATGCCAGCTGTAAGAGACACACTTTGGATCAAAGACACAAATAGGTTGAAAATGAAAGGATGGAGAAAGATATTTCATGCAAATAGTAACCAAAAGAGACCAAAAATGTGTATACTAATATCAAACAAAATAGACTTTAAGTCAAAAAATATTATAAGAGATAAAGAAGAGACAGTACATATATATATACATATAATATATACATGTACATATAATATGTATATAATATATGTATATATTCTATATATTATATATGGACATTATATATATTATATATATTATATATATTATATTATATATAAGGACATTATATATTAAAAAGCATTCAATATTTTGGGCCAGGTCATGATCTCGTGGTTTGTGAGTTCAAGCCCACACTGTCAGCGTAGAGCCTGCTTGGGATTCTCTCTTCCTCTCTCTCTGCCCCTCCCCCTTCAAAATAAATAATAAATAAACTTTTAAAAACATTCAATAAAGCAAGAAGACATAAAATATAAAAATTATAAACACCGTGCACCTAATAATAACAGACATATATAGAGAGAGTACATATATGTATATATGCCAAAACTGATAGAATTGAAAAGAGAAATAGTTCTACAACAGTTGGAGACTTAAATACCACACACGCAATATTGGATAGGACGACCAGACGGAAGATGAGTAAGGAAACAGAGGGCTTGAGCAACATAACATATCTAACAGACGTATTAGAACACTCAAGCTAGCAACAAAAGTATACAGATTCTTCTCAAGTGCACATGGGGCAATCTCCAGCATATGTCAGGCCACGAATTAAGTCCCAAGAATTAAAAAAAAAAAAAAAAAAGATATAGACATCATACCAACATTCCACTTCAAACACACTGGGATGAAGTCAGAAATCAGTAACAGAAGGAAACTGGAAAATTTGAAAATTGGTGAAAATTAAGCAACATATTTGAAACCACTGATAGTTAAAGAAGAAATCACATGGGGAAATTAGAAAATCCTGAGAGATGAATGAAAATCAAAGTGCCACATACCAACACTTACGGGATGCAGCAAAAGCCGTGCTAAGGGGAAAATTATGGCTGTAAATGTTTATATTAAAAAACAAGGATCTCAAATCAATAGCCTGACTTCACAACTTAAGGAACTAGAAAGAGAACAAAATAAACCCAACTTAGGAGAAGAGGGGAAATAAAGATTAGAGCAGAAATAAATAGAATAGAAAAACAATAGAGAAAATCAACAAAAAGGTTAACAAAACTTCTTTGAAGAGCTTAACAAAAGTGACAAACCTTAGCTGGACTGACTAAGAAAAAAAAAAGAGAAGCTGCAAAATACTAGACTCAGTAATGAAAAATGGGACAGGACTACAGATACTACAGAAGTACAATTATAGGAGAATATGATGAAAAACTGTATGCCAACATATTGGATAACCTAGATACAGGGACACATTCCTAGAAACACCAAATGTACCAAGATTGAAACATGAATAAATAGAATTCCACATTTTATTTTGAACTTTAATCCTTCCTAAATTCTTGAAGCCTTAGCTCGTTTCTCTTCATTTGTAACACAATAGGCATCTAGAAAATTTATTTTCTAAATTCCACTATTGTGGTGTCTTCTGAAACATGATTGACATTTTCCTTTCTAGATTAAAAAATGGTTTTTATATCTTGAAATCTGAAGTTTATTCAGACAATATTTAAAAGACTTTAAAAAATTACCATGAAGCAAGGTATTTTAAAACCACTGTTGGTATTTTAATTCTAATGTGTCATTTTATATTTTTGAGGCTATATTTTATTGAATTTTTAAAATTTACTTTGAGAGCTTAGCATATTAGCAATAGAGCTGGAAGCAACTACGGAATGAAATCCAGAAGCCAGATTAGAGTCCCTTAGGCCAAATTTGACACAATTTGAATTTAAAACTGAACTTGTCAACATTTTAAAATCAGGAGAGAACACATACAAATCCAGAGGATGTGGCAATACCGGGACTGAATTTCTGCCTGGGAACAACTGGCTACACTCACTCCCTTCAGGCCACTCTCCAGCTACCCTGCTCCCCATGGCTCCCTATTGCCTTGCACCAACCCACTGCATCCATTGGCATGATCCTCTGGGCTCTGCGCACCCAGGCCAGCCCTCCTCCTCCTCCTTCTGCAGAATTGTTCTTTTTCTTCTGAAGGGGCCATGCAAGCTCTGGACCCATCTCCTGTCTCCTCAGTGTCCTTTTCTGCCAGGCAATGCCTCTTTCTCCTGTGTTCCACTCCTCTCTCTCTTACCGTCTCTCAGTTTACACAGGGAACGTGTCCCATAGCTCAAAACATCTTTCCTTTCCCAGTTGCCCAGGACTTCCAGTTTTACAGCCAGGATTGTCTCATTCACAGGGTCTACTATTTGACAGCATCTCGGTGGTTGTTTGCCAACAAAGGAATGGCCAGATGGATGAATGCCAATGGAACAGTGTCTGTTCTACCCATTTTACATGTTATTATTCTGCTTCTTGTTAACTTCCACGTGTAACTTTCTCGGTGGAATCTAGTAATGTTCAGCTGTTCCAGGCTGAAGGTGTATAAAACTCAAAATGACAACTCCTTAATGTATTCTGAAAACACAACTATTAAGAGAGCCAGCTTATGTGTGTTTGGCCCTTGACCACCATCGCCTCCCTGTGGGCAAACTTACCTGGAATTCACCTTGACCCAAAGGCTGCATCCTGAGCTTGGACCCAGATCTGGAGGACTTGTTGCGGGCAAGGGGGTGAATGGATGGGGAACACGTGCAACAGAGGCTGAGCTCTTCCTGCCTCGGGCGACACTCTCTCCCAGCTCCTCAAGTTAGTGGAGATGGGCAGGCCTCTGACTTCGGTAATTTAATAGGAATTCAGTGTTGCCTCTGTGTCCTCCTCATTCCCCGCTCCACACTCGATCTTGGTACTTTGAAATCCTTACTGAATATTGGGTTCACACTGTGGACAATTAACAAAGTGTTCATTTTAAGCTTATTTTTCTGTAGTGCACCAACCTGTGCTTTCACTTGTAACCCATTTGTGTTATAAGGTTCCCTTCTTCTGTTGTCACTTCTCCATGAAACCTTGTTTATACAAAGGAGAGTGAGCCCCAGGCCAAGCTCTGTCCTACTCGCCTAGGTCTGAAAGAGTCCTCTGCCTTCAAAGAACAATGTCAGCAGCTAGGATATTGTTGCTGTGGAGGTTGTGCCACATGTCACAGATCACAGAAGGACTTCAAGGCCACCTGGGCCGCCGTGACATACGAAAAGCATACATGGGTTACAGCTAGGGCCAGGGCTGGAATGCATGGACCTAGGCAGCCCCGGGTGTGCAGGGCCAGCCTGAGTGTGGTCCTGTGGGGCGTCCTCCACCCTCCTGCTGACCACCCCCTCTGGCTGCCCTCTGAGGCAGGACAGGTGCCTTCCCTTCCCCCTTCACTCACATTCTGTGACCAGCACAATCCCTGTCACTGTGCTGTCCACGTGAGGGACATCTAGCTGGCTGGCAAGACATCTCTGGGGCTGCACCTCATAACCCTGCCCTTTGCCGGGACTGGTTCTGGATTCAGATTCACAACTTCGGACATAAGGGTAATGGATTCATTTCCACTTGAGCCTGAGTCCCAGCCACATGACTGAAGGGATGGGCCCTTGGGAAACACTGAGACCACATTTCCTATTCTTTGCCCCTTGTCCTGGGTGGTAGTTCCATCACTGATAGTCTGTCCTCCAAGACATGTCCAGGGAGAAGTTTTCAGACAGGCCCGAATCCTGGGCCTCCTGGGCCTCCCAGGACAGGTGCTGCTGTAGCAAACTCCGGATGAGGGATACCGCTCTTTGGCCTTAACTAGACAGAGGACCCCAGAGCAGCCGAGGGCCGAAGCCAAGCGATGCCTACCGGGAAAGAGGGAGAGGAGTGAGCTCTGCGATCCGGACTAGTCTCCGGGTGCCCTGCCAGCTCCCAGAACTAGAGACAGAGCTCTGGATGGGGCCGGGAGCCGCGGGGCTGTGGGGAACCGGGGCGCCCTAGGCCGGTGGCCTTCAGCCTCGGACGAGGCTACTGCACCCCGGCGACTGGAGGACGACGCACTAGGTCCTCCTGCAGCCGGCCTGGCCTCCGGTCGCTGTCGCCTCCTTTGGGAGCGGAAGGAGGTAGAAGGGGGGAGGGGCGGAGCACAGGCCGGGCCTAGGGGCGCAGTCAGGCCCCGCCCCGGCCCCGCATGCACGCCGGTCAACTTCTAGCTCAGTTCGGCTTGGGCCTTATCCTAAGACCACGAAACGCTGACAGCCACCATGATCTTAGGTTACTGGGACATCCGTGGGGTGAGAGAGGGGGCACTGGGCTGGGGGTGGGGGTGGGGAGAGGAGGGGTGCGAGGGCAGCAAATGGGGCCAGCTGCCAATACTCCCAGAAGGTTCCAACTCCTGGCCGGCTGCAGCTCAGCCATTACCCGCCCTTCTCAAGTGGGCGTGTGCCTGAGTCCGTGTGTGTGTGTGTGTGTGTGTGTGTGTGTGTGTGTGTGTCGCGCGCGGGTGGCGGCTCTGGGAGCTGAATGAGATTATCTGCAGCAGAGAAAAGCAGGATGTCAGGACTTCTCTGATGTCTTCCTCGGGTTTCCCTCCCAGCGGGCTCACGCCATCCGCCTGCTCCTGGCCGACACAGACTCACACTATCAGGGAAAGATGTACACGATGGGGGATGGTAATGTCATCCCGTCGAGTTCTGACTTGTGCCCGGCTCCTCCTGACTAGTGACCAAGCCCCCCATGCCCTGGCCTTGTGCTGCTCACCCCTGCCACTCGCCCCAGCTGGAGCAGGGCCTGCCCTTCCCTAATTCCTCTGAGCCGTGCAGCAGCTTGGCCTTCCAAGGCAGGACAGAAGAGGAGGGTGCTGGAGCCCCTGAATCAGTAATCGGGTGGATTCCCCTTAGGACTTACCTAAGTGTTTTGTAAGATACTGCTGCGGGTTCCAGAGTCTTATAAGTGTTCTTTGTCCCCAAACATGGAATGTGAGACTTAGTGGTCCAGATTCCAGATCCACCTGTTTGGGGGGCTTTGCCACTGACTCCTCATCCCCACCCCCACCCCCCAGTCACCAAAGGAGGTGGGGTCTGGGGAGTCTGTTTCACTCCCTGTTCTCCACCACAGCTCTGGACTATGACAGAAGCCAGTGGCTGGATGAAAAATTCAAGCTGGGCCTGGACTTTCCCAATGTAGGTACAGGGGTGAGAGTGATGTGGGGACAAGTGAGGAGGTGGAGGTCTCCGCCATCTGCTTTCTCAGCTCAGAGGTTTCAGAATTTGCTACCTTCTTCTCAGGCTCTCAGCTTCCCGGTTCTCCGCCATGCTCTAGGTACCAGCCCAGTCAATCAATCATTTGCTGATTTAGTGCCTACCATGAGCCAGGCTCTGAGAGTGCGCTTGTTCAAGGGAGTGGGTGCAGGGGGCCCGTGGCCTACCCACCTGCCCCTATTGCCCTTGCAGCTGCCCTACTTAATTGATGGGGCTCACAATATTATACTTTGCTACATTGCCCGCAAACACAACCTGTGTAAGTGGGGCTGGGGACAGGATGTGGGGAAGAGGTGGCCATGCCCCTGGGCTTGCCTGGGGTGAAATGGTGACAGTGAGTCTCCTTTGTGTGGACTGAAGGTGGGGAGACAGAAGAGAGATGATACATGTGGATATTTTGGAGAACCAAGCTATGGATGCCTCTAATCAGCTCACCAGGGTCTGCTACAGCCCTGACTTTGTGAGTCCCTTCCCTGGACCAGGCTGGGCTGGGCCGGATTTTGACAGGACTTTTGCGATCCCTCTACTTGACATTTGAGCCCTGTGGAGCTTCTGATCCCCGAGCCAGTCCCTATACTGTCGTCAAAGTGGCCTTCTTAACTCAGTGCATTAGATGAAAACTCTGACTCAGTTCTTGCTAACCTTAAGATAGAGTCCAGTCCCCAAGTTGGAAATTTAGTACCTAGACAGTGTGTTTGCCTAGCTCACACTGTCTCCTGACACCCCCAAGTCTGAGCATCTTTGTGCAGCAGGCAGCTCAGGGGCAGCCACAGGGCTTTGTACCTCTCTCTTCTTTCTCTCAATCTCACAAATTCTACATCTTTCCAGAAACTGCTCAAGTGCTGCTCCTATCTATCACCCACAAGGTAGACTATAGAATATCTTTCCACTAGGCCGTTTCAGTTGTGTCTTCTTTGCTTCTGCCTGATGCCTGAGTCCAGAGCTCTGCCAGGCTCTCACAGCACTCCTGGGTCGGACCGGGGGGCGGACGGTGGCGTTTGAAGATGAGTGGTGACAAATTCAGGGACAGGGAGGTGTTGTTCTCTGCCTTCCCTCTGCCTCTCCCAGATGGGAGGTGGTGCCCAGTAGGAGTCTGCTGAACACAGATTGGAGAATTCATAGGCTGGACAATGGCCCAGCTCCAGTGGGGGCACTGGGGGTCATGCACAACCCAGGGGAGCCCTGCATCTCTGCCCAGAGAGTCTGTGTCTGAGGGTGGTGATGGCTCCTCTGTGCCTCAGGAGAGACTGAAGCCTGCGTATCTGGAGTCCATCCCAGGTGAGATGAAGCTGTACTCACAGTTTCTGGGGAAGAGGCCTTGGTTTGCAGGGGAGAAGGTAAGGGGAATGCTTTGGGGGATGGGGGTTGTCATTTCTCCCAGCTTCAGAGTTAGGTGCTCATTTGTTCTTTGCCCATCTTAGATCACCTGTTTGGATTTCCTGGCTTATGACATCCTTGACCTGCACTGCATATTTGAGCCCAAGTCTCTGGACGCATTCCCCAACCTGAAAGAGTTCATGGCCCGCTTTGAGGTGATTCCCTTATCCTCCCTACTAGTTATTTGTCGTTTGTCTTCTGTCTTTTCTCTGATCCTTTCCTAGTCTTAAACTAAAAGAAAGAATGGCTAGATGTGTGGAGGATTTGCTTTATGCCGGACTGTGCTCACATCTTACCTATATCGTGGGAAATTTAATCTTTACGACACTCCTGCATGGTGGCAGCGCTGTCACCTCCACGTTACAGATTAGAGCAACGAGGCAGAAAGGAGAAGTCATTTTGCGGAAGGTCACAGAGGCAGTGCAGGCTGTCCTGGGCTCCCAGGCAGTGGCTGGTTGCTATGGGCTGCAGTGAGTGTCTCTCCCTTTCCTGCACCAGAAGGTACACTTCAGGACCTTTACTTGTCCGGGTCACACGCTCGGGACTACGTGAATGCAGCCGATGTTCAGGAGTGTGCGTGTCGCTGGCGTTAGTGGAGTGGAGACGGGGGAGGGCTGATACTGCATGAGAAGGACACAGACAACATTTACTCTGCGCCTCCGGGCAGCTTCGCAGCAACCTGATCCCCGCGTGGAGCTGCGCTGAGACCCCAGGTGTGTGGCTGGTACTGGGATGTGAGGACATAAGCGGGGGCTCCTGCAGAAGGAGCTCATCTTGAGTCTTCTGTGGCGGGGCACTCTTCTTCCCTTACCTCCGTGTGTCCCTTTCCTTCCTCATTCCAATTACCGAAGATTCTGTGTCAGAGATGGGAGGGTCCATTCATTGTAAGTCTTCTTTGCTGACCTGATCTTGTGCTGTGTGTGAGGCACTGTGTCAGGCACAGTGGGGAAGCAAGGGTCCCGCAGCCAGCGTCCTGAGACTCAGTGCAGGCAGAGGACCACAGGAGCACCCAGCCGTGTGGTGTGGGTGCTACCAAGTGGAAGCTGGGGGTGCACAGCCTGGGCCTCATGTGACGTCACCGGTCACCCTTCGTCACTCGCTGGAGGGCACAGAGTCTGCTTTATGAGAGATGTGGGGATTTGGGGCACTCGTCCAGCAGGATTTTCAGCCCGCAGTCTGTTTCCCTTTCCCAGTCCCCATCGAGAGATCTGCTTTCTCAGCTGATTTGTATCAGCCCTGGTTCTGGGCCCTGGTGACTGGGCTTAGGGATTATGCCAGAGCTCCTGGGACCGGCTGGCAGGAAGGACAGAGACAGCTGTGGGCTGCCGTGTGTGGCCTGCTCGGTACAGGCAGTCCCAGGATGTTTGAATCCTTTAGAACTCACCGGGCCCTCCGTGTCTTGGGAAGACGGTGCTCAGACATCCCTGAGTGCCATCTGCCCAATGGCTGCAGCAGGAACTGAGAGGAGGTAGTTGGTGCCCATGACATTGGGCTCAGGTACCAGGCCAAGCAGTTGGACTTTTTCCTTTCAGAGAGGGTAATCAGGGTCTGGCCTGGCCTGACTGTCACGCTCCCCGGCCTCTCCCTTTCGTGCAGGTTTTGCTGAGTCACTGGGTGAGGTCTGGCCTCTGGTGCCCGCTGCCCGGGCTCATTCTGATCCCCCCTTTGTACTGGGGTTCCCTGTGTGGCAAACCCTGGGAAGCCGGGAGCCTCCCTTGGCAAAAGGAGGGTGTTCGTAAGACAGAGAGGGACAGGGCCTCCTGAGAGGGTTGGGTGGGGAGGAGGGGGGCGGCAGAAAGAGCACAGACCCGGAAAGGGAGCAGCTGCACTTGAGCCCTTCCCCCCTACTTGCCCTGGGAGCCTGAGGAGGCCCTGGAGCCCTTTGTGTGTCTGTCAGCTTGCCTTCTGTTGAAGGGAGAGAGTAGGACCTCTCGTGTGGGTGGTTGGGGGAGGTTTTACACCTGTGTCGTCGTCTCCGGTGGAAGTACAGCCCCCAGCACAGGGTAGAGTCTCCAGATGTGCTCTTATTTGTCACAGTGGCCACAGGTAGCTGGAAGATGTAAGTTAGGCCAGTTGTGGATGATAGGAAGACTGTTTTATGTCTTGACACTGGACCTCACGAGGACTGGTGCCATACTTGATGTGCCTCAGTAGGACTGCTTGAGCCCCAGCGGGGCAGCAGATCCCGATGGTGGACCTTCTTTTTCCACCCGCAGGGCCTGAAGAAGATCTCTGCCTACATGAAGTCCAGCCGCTTCCTCCCAGGCCCTCTGTTTCTAAAGATCGCCTTTTGGGGCAACAAGTAGGCCTACGCGGGAGGCAGTGGGAGGGAAGAGCCAGAGCTGTGGCTGCCCTGTCTCCCCGAACAGCTTTCTTGCTTCCTTGTCCTTTGTTACATTCCTCTGTCCCCATGAAATACCTTATTGGCGCCCCCTTTTCCCGCTCCCTGTTCCGTTTTCATCCAGGCCCTTTGACACCGGCTCTCCACTTTGGCACATTCCCTTCCCCACCAATGTCAGCCCTCCTGTGCTAGAGCCAGCCAGACCTTTTTTCCCTCGGTGGTTGCTCTACTTTCAGGAGCCTGCAGCCCCGAGCTCCCCCGCACTGCCCTGAAGCCCAATATGGCCTGATGTGTACTCCTGGTTCCCCCAGGGTGTCCCTGCCCAGCCCAGCCTGATCCCCAGTAAAGCCTTACTCACCCCTGACACATCTTGTCTTCTTCACTCCTGGCCGTTTGATTCAGGCCCCACTGTGTTTTGTGATGTGCGAGTCCCATTTTCTGTTGTGCGTTGGGCCGGCTTGGTTAATGGGGATGTGTGTGTGGTGCCCAGAAAGGGGGCATGTAGGGTCCTAAGGATTCTTGTTCATTTGTATTCTCTACTTCATATACTTCTGTGCCTCTGTGTGGGGTCTCTACAAAAAGAGAGAGGCTCTTCTGTGTCTGGGTTCCTATTTCATTCAGCATTCATGGAATGCCTCTTGGGAACTTGTAGTAAGTACTCTGTGTTGTGGTTCAGGGGCTCTTGGGGGTTGGGCAGTCCACTGATAGTCTGGGATCCTGGCTGACTACATTCTGTCACCCTTTCCTGGGTGTGTTCCCTGCTTTAGATACCCTCCCTCTGTGTTTTTCACAACTGTGAAAGGTGAAATGAAATGTAATCACTTATGTTAAGGGGTTTGGGGGCACCTGGGTGGCTCAGTAGGTTAAGTGTCCGACTTTGACTCAGGTCATGATCTCGCGGTTCCTGAGTTTGAGCCCTGCGTCGGGCTCTGTGCTGACAGCTCAGAGCCTGGAGTCTGCTTCAGATTCTGTGTCTCCCCCTCTCTCTGCCCCTCCCATGCTCATGCTCCTGCTGTCTCTCTCTCTCAATAATAAATACACATTAAAAAAAATTTTTTTTAAAGGGGGGGGTGTTTAAAATGCAGTGAGGAGGCTATTAAGGAGATAGACCTTACGCACATCCTCATTAATGAAACCATAAACTTTGAACTGGGCCAAATTGCAAAGATTCCAGACTCTGCCCAAATGCCTGCAACTTTCTTCAGTTAGAGATTTTGCTCAGTAATAGATTTAGCAACCAACTATATTCAGCCAACGTTAGTTTTCTGCCACCAACACCAATCACAATTTTTTGTAAACACATATAAACGTCTTTTAAAACCTTTGCCTTTTGTTCCGTAAGGGAACTTGGGTTGCTGCCCAAGTCTGTGCTCCCTGAATTACAGTTCTGAGACCCTGAGTACATGCTTTTGTTTTATTTCATCTTTGCCTCTTGGTCCACATGACATCTCTCAATAGAACAAGAAAGGACAAGAGTAAAAAGGAAAGAAGTAACAGAAATTAGGAGTGACAGTAAGTTAAAAGATCAGTAGAGAGAATAAAAATAGTAAATCTGAGTAAAATAGATGTGGCTCTAGAACAGGAATTGGCAAATGTTTTCTGTAAAGGGCTAGATGGTACATATTTTGGGCTTTGGGTGCCATATGGTCTCTGTCACCGTTACCTTGTCATTGTAGCATGTTAGTTTGCAAGCTCCTCGGGATCTTCCCAGGTATAATCTGAGACTGGCCCCTGTCTTAGGAGGGCAGGGAGAGACAGAAGAAACAGGCGGGTCACTCCAGGTTGGTAGGTGGCAGGTTTCATGGGCACGGGATCTTACATATGAGGCTTGTCTTGGGTGGCCGCAAGGCGAGTAGATCTCCACACCCACCTGCCAAATCTTAAAAATTTATATAGAGACCTTAACTGGGTTCAGTCCTGTGTACCGTCCAGATGGTCTCAACATCAAATCATATCTCAAGGCTATGTCATTGACAATGGTAAATAACCTTACCTTAACAACAGCTAGCCCCTCAAGGCCCTGGAAACCTTGCTTCCAAATTCCTTAGAGACTTATGCTATCCCTGACCCCCTTCCAACCTGAAGGTATATAATCTGTCATCCGTCACAACCCCAATGCAGCTTTTTCTGCCCACGGGTCCTGTCCCCGTGCTTCAATAAAACCCCCTTTTTGTACCAAAGACGTCTCAAGAATTCTTTCTTGGCTGTCGGCTCTGAACCCCCACATTTCCACATCATTTGGTGACCATGAAGGGACTCAGTCTTCCCATCTAGACTCTGAGCCTCGGTGCGAACTTGGTGAGTACTTCCTCTCTTCTCCCTTTACTTTCATTCCAGGGGCTTTTCAAGGAGGATGGTCTTATTGGAACACTTTCATGTGCGTTGCACGGGCTGTAATCCTCTAGCCTGTGGCTACGCTATGGGGAAGAGAAAGCCTGCCTTTTGGCTGGAGGTTAGTGCCATGACCAGAAAGGTAATAAGAAACCTGATGCCCTCTCTTTATTCCTGTCCTTATACAAAGTTGTCTTTCTTGGGCACAAGACAGCCACCCAGGTGGCTAACACTGCTGCCGATCTCAAGATTCCCATATGAGGTTTCCTCCTCATCGGTATAATGTGATCCCCTCCACATCTCTGGTCTGGCCACTTCTGGCAGTGGGACTTCCACTTGGAGCTGGCGGAAACTAGTGCCCAACTGAATTAAAGCCCAACCAGGGACTGTTTCCTAGAGAAGTTGGCTGTAGAGACTACATGGGTTGGAATGTTGCTTAGACCGTGATGGATTTCTGTCTGTACTGTTTTCTGTCAGTGTTCCCTACTAACTACTTAAGCTACAGAACTGGATAATTGTCCCTTGTAAAACATTTGTAGTCTTTTCCATGGCTTAAAAAATAGCATAACCTTCAAGGCAAGGCAATCACATGGTTTCACTGCAAGACTTGGACACAACGTGGCATTTCACCATGGCATTTCAGTCCATTCACCAGGCACCCATCTGTAGCCTAGTATGCAATGCGGAAGCGAGGGGACACTAGCATCCCTCCTATGGGGCCTTTACAGTGGGATGGTGAGCAACAGCGATTTTCGTTCGACGCTTTTGACACAGGGAACCTCTGACATACCCTGCGTGGGATGCCAGCTGGGAGTTGGGGGGATTTTGGTAATGGACCTTCTTTCTTCTTCAGTCCCCAAGGACTCTCCCTTGGGATGCTTTTTAACCCACTGGAATCAATTCAGATTGCAAAATTTAGAAAAGGACCAATCTGCTGTAACACTGCATGACCTCAGTAGGACCTATCAGTTAGATCTCTTCTGTAGGGAGCAGGGCAAATGAATGGAGATACCCTAGGTCCAGGCCTTGGGGGCTCTCAATCAGGACCTGGATCTAAGGGCCTCTTGCAGAAAATGTTTGGTCACTAACCAGGCCAGTCAACTCCCTCCTGATATATTGGATGATAATTACCTAAATAGGCCTCCTCCTCATGGAACCCAGGTGGCTGGAGGGAAAACAGGCCATCCCTAATGAAGGGGACACTTTGTTTTGGGGAAGTTTACTGTCTTCTCTGGCCTGACATGGACTACGTATTGCCACTTTAGTGGAAAAAAAAAAACAAAAATAAAAACATGTTGTCTGCCCATGTGTCTGAGGTGATGAGGTTTAGAACCAGGAACCTTCTTTCTCTGCCTTCTGGCAGACCCTTGCCTCTTCTGCCTCCCCCCCTCCTCCTCCTGTTTCCATACCACCTTGGGTATGGCCTATATAACTGGTTCCTGTACTATCCTAGGTGCCTCTGGCACCATTGGCTTCTCCTCCCACCATTCCTGTCAAGGAGTGAAAATCACCCCCCTTGGACTGCCCACTTCAGATTGCCTCACTGGAGCCCCGGGTAAAAATTACCAATGGGGAACAAACCGGTTGATTTTTAAGTGGACCCAGGTGGAACATAATTTGGTTTTTAACCTGACTTAAGTTTGTGGATGTAATTAAGATAAACATGCCTTTAGAGTTTTCAGCCTTAAATATGAAATTTTTATTCTACCAAGGTTAACTAAAGGTCAAATAAGCTGGTGTTATTTCTCTTGCAATCTGTTAGCAAAAAGACAACTTAAAATGATGGTTAATTTTGTCTCAAAGTTTTCATGGGTAATTGTGAAGATAGCTTTCAAAGTCTTTGGTAACCTGAAACTTTAAAGTTTTGTTTGGATGACAAATTGGATTGAATTCGTTGCACTTCTAGGTCTTTTCCAAATAGGATAAAGTGCCAAAGCATTGATTACAAACATAAGGTTTATCTGCATTTGACTTCTTATTGCAGAGAAATTAAGGATATTTGGGTCTGTTGGTGAACATCTTTTGTGCTTGGCTGATTCATGAATTTGCCATCTAAAGAATTCTGGTATAACAGTTCACAGCCAGTTACTACTTAGGTTTCACTGGAGACTAAAGTTTCTAAGAATGCAAAATTCTGCTAAATGTAATTAAGACTGATGGAAATAAGGGAAGCAACTCTTACAAAGGACATAAGGAATGGAAATACATTTTTTGTTGAAGGTAAAGGAAAGTAATTTTGTCCTAAAATGAGACTGGTTGTTTGGAGGGAAATGGCTTAGGACAAAAATGAATGAAAAGGAAAGTTGTAGAAGGTTTGTGAAGGGAAATCTTTGGAAAGGGATTTTATGTGTGGCCAAGACAGACTAAGGTTGAAATAAATGGATTTTAAAAGTACACTGGTATAAGATTGAAATTCTCCTTTTCTCTCTGTTCAAAAGACAAAGTTTCTTGAACTCTTGGTTTGTACTTGGCAAGAGAATGTAAACAAAGTTGTTTTTTCTTTGTCTGCCTGGAAAAACCAGTTTCTAGTCTTTGTCTTTATCAGGTCTTTGATTATCTATAATCCTATTTAGGCGTGCGCTTTAAATCTTTCTAAGGTTTTAACAAACTTCCCTGAGATTTAAAATTAAACTGACGTCTCTTTGACTAATTCGGCTTGTTTATTTGGTATCTTATGTTCTGGTATAAGGTTGTCACTCGATATTCTGATTATTGAAGTGTTCTGTGTCACAGAAGTAACTGAATTTCCTGGTCAACTGCATCATAATGAACTCTCATCACGTTGTTAACAATGTTCATTTTGGGTTTTTGTACTTACAATTGTTCTTATTCTCTTACAAAATGCGTTTCATCTTCAAGGAGATTGCTAAAAAGGGCTTTTGACAAATACAGGTTTTTGATATCTTTAATATCATAAAACTGAAATGGGAAAGAATTTCCAGAACTAACTAAAAGCTGCATTTAAACTGAACAAGAATTAGTAACATGAGACTAAATGAATTCAGAAGAAATGAGTCTAGCTTTTGTGATTCTTGTTTGAAATATCGCTGGTTCTCTAACATTCTTCCAGATTGAGGAAACTTTCTCTTAAGAGATCTATGACCGGGGCGCCTGGGTGGCGCAGTCGGTTAAGCGTCCGACTTCAGCCAGGTCACGATCTCGCGGTCCGTGAGTTCGAGCCCCGCGTCAGGCTCTGGGCTGATGGCTCAGAGCCTGGAGCCTGTTTCCGATTCTGTGTCTACCTCTCTCTCTGCCCCTCCCCCGTTCATGCTCTGTCTCTCTCTGTCCCGAAAATAAATAAACTTTAAAAAAAAAAAAAAAAAAGAGATCTATGACCTACCGAAATGTGATAAAGTATTCAATTGTGAATAAACTGAAACATTTAACTTTTCTCTCTACCTGAACCCTTTGAAATGCAAAAAGTCTCAGTGAGTATTCTTTCTTCCATGGCAATCATAATCACTTATATAAGTTCAATGAGAATCTATTCTTCTTGTAACAGGGCACCATTGCAAACATTGGTTATTTTACCAAGGCTTTGACTGGAATACCATACATAGACTCATGACGAAAGGGCTTTAAGGAACTAAGGTTGACTTTATTTTATTTTATTTTTATTTTTATTTTTATTTTATTTTTGAGAGAGAGAGAGCATGAACAGGGGAGGGGCAGAAAGACATGGGGAGAGAGGATCCGAAGCAGGCTCCGCGCTGATAGCACAGGGCCCGATGCAGGGCTCGAACTCACAAACCACGAGATCATGACCTGGTCTGAAGCCGCACACTTAACCGAACCACCCAGTTGCCCCCAAATAATACATTTTAAAGTCTGGGGTAGAAGCAGTTGAATGTAGGTACTTCAGACTGAGGCAACCAAAAAAGATGATTCTATTGTGGCTAGGATCTAGCAGAGGTCCCAAGACTTGGGATTTTTTGGCACCCGTGATGGTGCTCATACACCATTCAGTGTGTATCCTCCCCTTCTAGAATGGGAAAATAAGACACTCTGAGCACATGGCTGCCTACTGGGTGTCTTGGCATCACAAGTATCTATAATCAGTTGCTGTTAATTACAGTCATCTGGTTAGTATTCCTTGGTTATCATTGTATTAGCAGAGGAAGATATAGCTGATAGAGACCCCAAGACAGCAGCTTATAGAGCGTGGAAGTTTATTCTCATTTCATGTTTCACGGGGCAATGGGCCAGGCTGTTGAGGCAGCCCTGCTCCATGAAGTTATTCAGGGACCTAGCCATTTTGTGGCTCGGCCATCCCCGAGGGTGCATCCACTCCTCAGCTGAAGCTGTATCATGAATATGGGAAGGGAAATAGAGAAAACCCAAGGAAGCAACTTCCCATTGTGCAAGTGAGGGAGAAATTGCATGCATTACAATCATTTACATTCCGTTCACGAGATTCAGTTGTGTGGCTATACCTAGTCATGAGGGTAGACCCATATTTTGACAGAACAATGGATTTTGGCCAACTATAGTCACTCCCACACCCAGAAAAGTGAGGATAAAAGTTAAATTCAAGTCCAAGAAAAACCTTGGGTTTAAGCCAGTGGTTTAAAGCAGGTAGGATAGAGACTAAGGTATGAAACACAAGATCTTTATTTTTGATATCAAGAATTTAAATTTTTTAATGTTTATTTATTTTTGAGAAACAGAGAGAGAGAGAGAAAGAGAGAGAGAGAGTATGAGCAGGGGAAGGGCAGAGAGAGAGAGGGAGACACAGAATCAGAAGCAGGCTCCAGGCTCTGAGCTGTCAGCACAGAGCCCGACGTGGGGCTTGAACTCACGACCTGGGAGATTGTGACCTGAGCCGAAATTGGACGCTCAACCAACTGAGCCAACCAGGTGCCCCATTTTTGACAAACCTAAGGAGAATGCCATATCCCTTGGGTTCCTTGTTGCTGGAACAGGAAAATGATTTATTAGAGGTATCAGATTGCTCACTGGATCCCTGAGAGGGCCAGTGAGTTGGCCTTGGAAGCTGGGTAGCCAGGAAGTGTGCCTAACCACATGTAGGATCATTCTAGAGAAAGCCCCACAGCCATTGCTGGGCTCAGACACTGGAACTCCTACCCCTGACATGTGGGAGCAGACGCCAGGGTCTCCCCACTGCTGCCTCCGAAACCCTGATCCCTCCACTCCTACCCATACTGGAAAATCAGTTCTCAGGGCCTGCTTCTTCAGAACTGAAGTCCTGTACCACTGTGCATATTTAACAGAGCCTGGGTCATAGGCCTGTGCTTCAGCCACAAGCAGGGCTGGAAAAGCAATTGGACTAATGAGGATTAAGTTCTGCTGTATATAACTAAATAATAACAGTGGCTTAAATAGGGCAGGTTTTTATTTTCAATGGAAAAAAAGATCTGGAGATAGACAGTCAAACACCAGTTGTGTTGGCTTCACAGGAGCCTAAATGACCTAGCTGAACTTTATGCTCTATCATTCTCAGCATGTGGTATCCATTCTGTGTGTCGCCTCATGGCCCCAAATGGCTGCTAGAGCCCCACCGCATCTGCATTCCAAAGAGCAGGGGGAAGAAAGAGGAATGGGGGTTGCTCTTTCCCTCATAAGGAAACTTCCTGGAAGTAAAGTATGACACGTCAACTTCTACTTCGTTGGCTAGAATCTCATCAGATTGGAAATGATGTCTTTTGCCCGGGAAGTAATGTGCCCAGCAGAAATGGACTGCTCTGTGACAACAGAAGTTGGGGAGATGGGTCTCAAGAGTCAACTAGCAGTCCTCTATCGTGGGGAGATGGGACTTAAACTGTGAGAAATCCCCCACCTATGGGAAGGATGTTTCAAAGATGCAGAAGATAGATGCCTAATGTAAACATATTCTTTTCCATATGTGCATTTCCAAACAATAGCCACCACCATAAAATGCTCCTGCCTAACATAATGCAAGCATCCCTTATACAAACAAAAACACATTCACCCTCTATTACTCCAGACAGGAACAACTCAAAGTATCATCAACGACTGCATCCAGTTCCAAGGTGGAGATCTCTGAAAAATGTGCGATTGAAACTTTTTTTTTTTTTAAAGCTAATTTATTTATTTTGAGAGAGAGAGAGAGAGAGAGCTTGAGCATGAGCGGGGGAAGAACAGAGAGAGAGGAGAGAGAGAATCCAAAGCAGGCTCCGTGCTGTCAGCGCAGAGCCTGACATGAGGCTTGATCTCATGACCTGAGATCATGACCTGATCCCAAATCAAGAGTCGGATGCTTAACTGACTGAGCCACCTGGGTGCGCGCAGATTGGTATTTTGAAAATGACTTCCTAAAGTGTAATGTCAATGACCCCCAATCCACCCTATATAAAATAGTAAGGGAATGGGAGGTAGGAAAAAGAGAAAATTAGGTGAGCTCTATAAGGTCGTAGAAAACAGTCTGCACTCAGAATAAGTGCAGGTAAACTGTTTTGCATGTATTTACATTTGCATTTGTTTGCATTTATTTACATCTCGCATTTATTTAATACTCACAGGATGCCCTTCTTTGTTCAAGGATTTCAAAGACATGTTGCGTATGCGTAATAAGGCTCTTTTACTTGGATCTCAGCAACCTCAAGGGCACTCCCTGGATTGGCTCTTGTTTCCATCCCTCTGCTGACCACACTTTCAGGTTCACTGTCATCCCACTTCATTAGCCTGCATTTTCCTAACTCATGTGACATGATGAGTGAAACCTTTATTGAAAATGGATATACGGAGACGGCTGACTGCTACATTGTGACTCAAGACCTGGAAGCAGAGAATAAGAGGGGCCAATCCTTATGGATTCCGGAACCACTCTTCCTGTAATGCTAATTGTCATACTCCTAGTTAATCAGATCTGGCTTTTCCCGACAGACTCTACTTTGTGAGGTAGCTCCAACAGTCTCCTGATAAAGCACAGTTCTGTCCAAAAGGCCCGTTGCCACCCTGCGTTCTCTACTTTTTTCTCGTTCTCTTTGCATTTGAAACGTAATTTTGGAAGGAAGCACATGGAACTTTAGTCACAGGTAAAAAAAAAAAAAAAAAATCTATCAATGCAGTTTAGAAACAAGTTTTATACCACGGAAGATAAAATACAGACCTATTCTACTTTTCCTTCAGACTTCTAACACAACATGAACATTATGCTGTTTGTTTTAATTCAATCCCTCTGCACCACCAAAAACACTCCTTGCTAATAACCTTACGTTGGCCCTCTGTCTCCATGTGGGGCAACAGGGCAGCACCTATTCACTTGAAATTCAAATATACACATGCCTATTTAATCTTTTCTTCTGAATTAAATGCCATGGGAGTCACCTGTAATTATTTCCATTCAAAATGCCAAAAGAGGAGTGCCTGGGTGGCTCAGTCAGTTGAGCATCCGACCTCAGCTCAGGTCATGATCTCGAGGTTGGTGAGTTCAAATTTGGGCTTGCTACTGTCAGTGCAGAGCCCTCTGTCCCCCTCTCTCTCTGCCTCTCCCCCACTTGTGCTCTCTCTCTCTCTCAAAAAATAAATAAAACATTAAAGAAGAAGAAGAAGAAGAAGAAGAAGAAGAAGAAGAAGAAGAAGAAGAAAATGTCAAAAGGACACTGAGAACCTATCCCTGTTGGCTTTCGGAAATGTTCCCTTCCACTTTGGCCTCAACAAGGAACAAGCTGGACTCTGAAATCATATAACCCACTCTCTATCCTTAGAGTTCTTTGCTGGTCCTTGAGAGGTCCCTGAACTTGAACTTCTGCTTGACTTCAAGCACTTTTACCTGAACCATCTCTACCTGTTTTAAGAACAGGACGTTCCATTTTTCCAGAACAGAGGAGATTGGAGAAAAATTTTTGAGAGTATTAAGCACTTATTTGAAGCAAACCCCTCTTCTCCTTCCAATTTTCATTAGAACAAAGTTGGATCGATGCATTGTGAATGCCTGCTTTGTGTTGGGCTCTATACAAGCACTAACTATAAAAATTTGCTTAAGACACAGTCCCGGCTCTCAGGCAGTTTATAATTTAGTGGCAGAGACAGACACTTACGCAAGCAATTAGAGTTCAGTGTGGTAAGTTCATCAAGGAAAACATTGAATTCTAAGGGAACAGATTTTAAGAAGGGCGTTTAAATTTGCCTGGGGGAGGTGGAGGAGTGTCAGTCCTAAACCAAACCAATGTCAGTCGTTAAACCAAACGTTTAACATACGTTTATTTCTTTTTTTTTTTTTTTAATTTTTTTTTTCAACGTTTATTTATTTTTGGGACAGACAGAGACAGATCATGAACGGGGGAGGGGCAGAGAGAGAGGGAGACACAGAATCGGAAACAGGCTCCAGGCTCTGAGCCATCAGCCCAGAGCCTGACGCGGGGCTCGAACTCACGGACCGCGAGATCGTGACCTGGCTGAAGTCGGACGCCCAACCGACTGCGCCACCCAGGCGCCCCAACATACATTTATTTCTTACTCATGCTTCATGCCCGATGTGGTCTGCAGGGGCCCTGCTTTTCGTCGTCTGTCAGACTGATGGAGACTTCAGCTCGGCACCTGCTCGCAGAGGCAGCACAGAGGTAGGAGGTGGATGTGCAACTCATACACTGACTCTTAAAGCTCCTGCCTGGAGAATGTGTGTAACTTCTTGCATTTAATGGGCCAAAGCAAGTCACAAGGCTACGCTTAAGTGCAAGAGGGTAGTGAAGCTTTCCCAAAAGGAAAGCAGTCAGAAATCTTAGGTGACCATCACTAACCATTTCCGCGGGATTTATCTTATCAGTTGTGGCCTTCCAGAGGTGGTGACTTCTAGGTTTACCTTAGAAGATGAATAGGCATCGGGCAGACCGATGGGGCTGGAGCACAAGCATTCCAGGCAGAGGGAACAGCCAGTACAAAAGCGTGAAGATAAAAGAGAACATGGGACTTTTGGATAATTCATATTTGTCTACATAACATTGGTCTGTTCAGAGCACTCTAGAAATATTGGCTTCATTCTCGTAACAACCCAGGGAGGGAGGGTTCATTTATGGGAGAAGTCACCGAGGCACAGAAGGCCAGAATTTACCTTGCAGAGCCAGGATCTCCACCTAAGCAGCCTCCAGACTCCAGAGGCTGTGCTTCTCCTTAGGGAATTCAGAAAGGCTGGAACCAAGTGTGTTCCAGGGCAGGGGGGAGGGGCAGGCCCAGGCCCAGAGATGTAGCTGGAAAGGAGGTGGAGGTCAGATTATGAAGGATAATGAAAGCAGGGGCGAGACAGGAGCACATCTGCATATTAGAGAAATCACGGGCTAAATGCCAATTCCTTCTGTCTTCCCTACCATCCATCTGAACTCCCTAAGTCCCTTTTGGTGGCGTGGCTCATTGCTTCACCTAGTCCTGCAGAAGAAGGATGAGGAATGTGCAAGTAAGAAAAGATACTTATTTAGTTATTTTGAGAGAAAGAGCACGAGCAAGGGAGGGGCAGAGAGAGAGAGAGAGAGAGAGAGAGAGAATCCCAGCAGGCTCCATGCTGTCAGCACAGAGCCCGGTGTGGGGCTGGAGCTCATGAACTGTGAGATCATGACCTGAGCGGATATCAAGAGTCAGACGACTATCCGGCTGAGCCACCCAGGTGCCCCAGGAATGTGCAGTTTCTGTGTAAAGTCCAGACGTTCTCACAGCCCTCAAGCTGGCTTTCAAGGCGGATCCATATTCGCACACATCAGTGTCCCCCAGCCCACTCACCCCATCAATGAAATAACTCTATGATTCGTTTTTCTTTAATCACATAAGCTATTTCTTTCTGAACTGGAAATGCCTTCATCTAGATGCTCAGCTTTCGACAATGAATATGAATGAGTTTCCTGAATACTTTTTGGAGAACTGCTCCACCAAATTTAAAGCACCTCTCACAAGTTTTTGTTTTTGTGGGAAAGCTCGTATTGATGTTACTTGCACAACCCCATCACCGGTATACTAATTTCTCATTTGTGTGGACCGACTCTGCCTCTGGGATGATAGGGCATCACTCCCCTTCCTGGCTTGGAAGCCCCCATTGTGACAGCAGTTTCTTCTTGGCCTGTGTTAGAATCAGTGTTAGAGGTGGGTTGGAGCCTGAGGGAACTACAGCTCCTGTAGAATGGATCTGTTCCTCTCAGTGGCCTTCCCTGCTCTCTGGGCCAGTAAGATTATTCGTTTTGCAGAACCGTTCAGCGGATTTTCACTAACAAACATGATAACTAGAAAAAGTTGGAACACGTGATTTGTCCATTATCTATCTGGACTTCATATGAAATATGTTTCACTTACAGACCTATGCTTTTTTTTTTTTTAAGTTTACTTATTTATTTAGAGAGAGAGAAAGAGAGAGAAAGTGTGAGTGGGGGAAGGGCAGAGAGAGGGAGAGAGAGAATCCCATTCAGGTTCTACCCTGTCAATGCAGAGCCCAACACTGGGTTCAAACCCACGAACCATGAGATCATGACCTGAGCAGAAGTCAGACACTTAAGCAACTGAGCCACCCAGGTGCCCCAAAACCTCCCCCTTCTAATTGCTTTGTCACTCTCTTTTGTCACCTGTCTTTCCCAGGAGTCTTCTCTCAGAGGACTACGAGGCCATTATCTTGTTTTTTGTTTGTTTGTTTGTTTGTTTGTTTTGCTTTCTCTGTGGTGAACAGATGGTCTCCCATAATCCCACCTTCTGGTACTCATGCCCTTGTGAAATCCTTTCCCCTTGAGTGTGGGTGCAACCAGTGATTTGCCTCTAATAGAAGACACCAAAGGTGATGGGACGTTGTTTCCATGATTGCATTACATAGGGCTGGCGTATCCATCATTCTAGGAGACCATCTCCCTTGTTTTGATGAAGCAAGGAGCCCCCTTTCCAAGGAGCCAAGAGTAGTCTCCAGCTGACAGCCAGCAAGGATGTAACTCCCTCTCTGTGTCCAACAGGTCATAAGAACTAAATTCTATCAGCAATCATGTGTCTCAGAAGCAGATCCTTCTCCAGTTGAGCCTTGAGATGAGGTCATAGCCTGGCTGACACGCTGATGCAGCTTTCAGATGAGCCCCTGAAGCAGAGGACCCTGTGGAGATAATCCCAGGCTTCTACCCCACAGAAACGGTCCAATAGCGTGTGTTGTTTCAGCTGCTAAATTGGTGGTAACATTGTTACATAACAGTAAATAATACATTCCCTTTCTGATTTCGGGTCATATTCTCTGTCTAGTTACAGCACTCTCAACTCCTCTGGCCTTCCCTAAATCCACTAAGCCTTCCCTTTCCTTTGGACACACTTCACTCACTCACTCACACTATGGAAGTTCACGGCAATAGTTACCAGGTTGCAGGGAAACTCCAGGTTTGTGCGTCTTCTGGCCAATGGCTCCCCACACCTAAGATATTGCCCCAGCTATCTAAGTACTGCTACCCAGGGTGGCAAAAGTTGGCAGTTGAATCATCTGCTTAATACCATGTGTCTGTGCTAATCCCTCCTGAGGCAGCCCTCCTGGCATCACCAGGCCGTTCATGCCCTCTGTCCTTCCCTCCCTAGAGAGATCCTAGTCCACAGGGGACAGTAATCTGGCCCTCAGGTCACCATCGAAGGCTGGAAATGACTCAAAGACTTTGCTCTGCAAATGGAGAGTGCCAAACTAATTTCCACAGGAGTTCGTTTCCCTTCAGTTTGTTTTCTTTTCTCAAAACTAGCTTCTATTACACAATACGTGAATGCATTCTCCTAGTTAAAAGAGAAAATAGACAGGGTGCCTGGGTGGCTCCATTGGTTAAGCAACCGACTTCAGCTCAGGTCATGATCTCACGGTTCGTGACTTTGAGCCCCACATCGGGCTCTGTGCTGACAGTTCAGAGCCTGGAGTCTGCTTCGGATTCTGTGTCTGCCAATCTGCCCCTCCCCTGCTCATGCTCTCTCTTGCTGTCAAAAATAAATAAACATTACAAAAATTAAAGAAAAATAAAGGAGAAAATAGACATACAGATGGCCAGCACATGAAAAGGCGCTCGACATCACTCATCATCAGGGAAATGCCTCGTATCAGTCAGAATGGCTAGAAACAAAAACATAAGAAATAACAAGCGTTGATGAGGATGTGGAGAAAAGGGGATCCTTGTGGACTGTTGGTGGGAATGCAAACTGGTACAGCCACTGTGGAAACCAGTATAGAGGCTCCTCAAGGAATTAAAAATAGAAATGCCAAATGATCCAGTAATTGTAGTACTGAGTATTCACTAGAAGAAAACAAAAACACTAATTTGAAAAGATATATGCATCCCTATGTTTATAGCAGCATTATTTACAATAGCCAAATGTGGAAGCAGCCTAAGTGTCCATAGGTTGATGAATGGGGAAAGAAGATGTGGTACACACACACACACACACACACACACACGGAATATTACTCGGTCATAAAAAAGAATGAGATTTTTGCCACTTGTGACAACATGGACGGACCCAGAGGGTATTATGTAAGTGAAATAAGCCAGACAGAAAGATTTTACATATATGTGCAGTCTAAAAACCAAAACAAATGAAGAAAGAAATAACCCCTAAAACAAACTTAAATACAGAGAACAAACTGGTGGTTGCCAGAAGGAAGGTGGGTGGGGGAATGGCAAATGAAATTAGGGGTAGATACTTCCAGTTATAAAATAAATAAGTCATGGAGATTAAAAGTACAGCACAGGGAATACAGTCAATATTTTAATAACGTTGTATGGTGACAGATGGTGACTGTACTTATGATGAGCACTGAGTAATGTATGGAATTGTTGAATCACTATGTTGTCCACCTGAAACTAATATAACATTGTATTATAATTGTACATCAATTAAAAAAAACATATAGCACAGTATGGGGCACCTGTGTGGCTCAGTTGGTTAAGCATCCGACTTTGGCTCAGGTCATGATCTCCCGGTTTGTGAGTTCGAGCCCCGTGTCGGGCTCTGTGCTGACGGCTCAGAGCCTGGAGCCTGCTTTGGATTCTGTACCTCCCCCCTCTTTTTGTCCCTCCCCTGCTCATGCTCCGTCTCTCTCTCTCAATAATAAATAAAAGTTTAAAAAAAAAAACATATAGCACAGTAAAACAAAACAAGAATTCAGGAGCCATGAAATTCACCCTTTTAAAATGTACATTTCAGTACAGGCAGTTCCCAATGTACTATGGCTTTGCCAAAAAAATAAAAAAAGAAAAAGAAAAAAAGAAATGCTTAGCCTCTCTCTAATATCCCCTTTAACTTTCATCCTGGGCCTTTCTCCCATTTGCCTGAAGTAAGTGCCACTCGGTGTGTCATTCCAGACCTTTCCTATGCATTCACATACATAAATGTATCTGTAGAAAGTGCTTGCCTTATGGTTTCCTTTTTCAAAACATAAAAGCTATCGTCCCATACATGCTCATCTGCAACCTGAGTTTAAAAATTCAACAATGTGTCTTGGGGGATCTTTCCATGTTTGTTCACACAGTTCAATCTCATTCTTTACTTCCCTTATGGTATTCCACACTCCTGATGGGCACTGACAGGGTCTTTGCTTGTCATCACAAACAATACCACAATCTTAGTACATACCTTAGGTGAGGGGTGAGTTTGTATCAGGATGGAAATTGTTGGGTTACAGGACATGATTTGAATTTTAGAAGATACTGACGAACGAACCATCCTCCAAAGGAGCTATATTATTTTACAACTTCGCCAGTAGGAAATGCCTTGCCAACGCTTCACAAACTTCTTAATTTTTGTTCATCTGGTAGATGGAAAAATGGTCTCTCACTGTTTGCAATTCTTGGATTATAAACATCTTTTTAACAGGTTTTGGGGGTTGTTTTTGGCCATGAGTATTTCTATTCTGTAAATCCTTTGTTCATAGATTTTTGCCCAGTTTATTTATTTTGAGAGAGAGAGAGAGAGCGAGCAGGGGAGGGACAGAAGGAGAGAAAGAGAGAATCCCAAGCAGGCTCCATGCTTTGAGTGCAGAGTCTGACACGGGACTTGATCTCAAGAACCATGAAATCATTACCTCAGCCGAAACCAAGAGGCAGATGCTTAACCAGCTGAGCCACCCAGGTGCCCTGATTTTTGCCCATTTTTAAAAAGAGTCTTGATGATTTCCAGTTCTTTAGATAGTCTTTATACGGGGTACTTTTTGTCTCACTTGTCATCTTGCCATTTACTTTTGCCTATTTGTGCTTTTTCTTAGAAAATTTTTGAATTTGATATTATTCAATTTGAAAATATTTCCTTTTATGGCTTTATTAATGTCTTAGAGAAACCTATCCTAAGATCATAAATATTCTTACATTTTCGTCAATACTTCTACAGCTTGGTGTTTAGTGTTGAGCCTTAGGTTGTAGTCATAGGAGTTTGTCTTAGGGAATGGTGGGAGGTAGGGTTCTATTTTTTTTTAATGTTTATTTATGAGAGAGAGAGAGAGAGAGTGTGAGTGCAGGGGAGGGGCAGAGAGAGAAAGAAAGAGAGAGAGAGAGAGAGAGAGAGAGAGAGAATCCCAACCAGGTTTCCCAGTGTCAGCACAGAGCTGAGTTGTGCTTGAACTCATGACCCACGAGATCATGACCTGAGCTGAAATCAAGAGTCAAACGCTTAACTGACTGAGCAACCCAGGCACCCCTCGATTATTTCTAACTGGCAAGTAATTGCCCCAATCCTATTTATTGGTTAACCCACCAGTTTAAAGTTCTGTCTTTATCACACTACATTCCCACATATAAGGGTCTGCTTCTGAACTCCAGTTCCATGAAGTCCACGGTACCATCATAGAGTTTCGCTTGGTATCTACACCACATCTTCACAGGGACTCCAGTCCCATTTAACACACCTGTTCTCTACAACTGTGCAATCTGAGCTTTGTTTCTGGTGCTTGCTCTCAAGGCTTGGGCAAGAACCCGTAGCTTTGAACACGGTCGGGGTACAGGGTGTTGTCAGTATGGCAGTGATTGGATTTACTTCTTGGAAATGCTCCACGTATCCTTACTCCCCTCTGGCCTTTACTCCCAAGAGAAATGCAGCTGGACACCATCAGCCTAAATGCTATTTATTGAAAAGAGCAGAGAAGAGACAGTACAGGCCTCCGAGGGGCAGGATGGAACAAAACAAGCAGTGCAAGTTCGCCTCCTGCTCAGCATATTCTCTTGTTGCCCCATTGGGCCATCTTGTTGTTGATGGGCATCTTCATGACACAGTCAGACTGTATGTAGTTAGCGATCTTCTCCAAAGCCTGAAGGAAAAGCATGCCAAACCTGATAAAGACTCTAATCCAGTCCAACAGACCCATTCCAGAACAGTGACATTCACACACTGCCTCCCCACACCATCCTTCCCTTCCCTGGCTGCCATTTCATGTAGACAGTGCCTTTAGGGTGTAGAAGCCAGGCCCTTCCCAAGACTTGGAAGGTTTAGAAGTGTCCAACCATTGATCCCTTTATGCACACGCTGGTGTTAAGAATCTATGACAGTGGGGTCCCGTGGGGACCAGGGGAGCTTGTGAGTGTTTTTGTAAGGGAAAGGTACAGGGAGCATCACCTCAAAACGGCACATGAAAGCCTTCAAGTTTGGAAATTCATCCAGGCACTTGGGCTCAAACATACGGTTCTGATCCAAGACATCATAGGTGAGGAAATCCACAAAAGTGAGCTAGAGAAACAATAAGATGGTCAGTTCTGGAGAGTTCATTAACACTGGGGAGATAGAAAGGCATTTTCTCCCTTTCCTTTCTTCCTACCTTTTCCCCTGCAAACCATGAGAATTTCCCCAGGAACAAGGAGAATTGTTTCAGTTGTCCAGGTAGCTGTTCCAAGTACTGAGGCTTCAGTGTTTCCTGGAAGGGAGGGAAAGAGAGAGAGAATAGTTGTCAGCAGTCAGGGCACAGGCCAGTGATGGACATTTAGTGGCCCCCTTCTCCAGGTGCCTTCCTTTTACTGCCTTCAGTAGGGATGGCAGGACAGAAAGGAAGAGGGGCCAACACCAGAGTTACATGACAAATGAACCCGCCCCCCCCCCCCCCCCCCGCCCCCACAATAAATGAGCTCTGTTTCCCATTCTGACAGACTGGGTTGGTGGGAAAGCAGAAGTACCAGAATGGAACAGAATTAATGCTTGGGTTTCTAAATGGGCCTTTTCCTTGATGCCTGCCTGCTAAGGAAACTCACAAGGTCGGAGCTGTAGCACAGTCGAACGAGCTGCATGCGGAAATCCATTATTTGGTTCTCCATGATGTCCACTCGAATCTTTTCTTCTTCTGTATCGCCACCTGTAGGCCAAAGGACCAGAAACCATCCTTGGAATTATCCACCTTCAGGAGAACCACCAGCCTGGTCTCCCTCACCAGCCCTACCCCACTCACACATATTGTGCTTGCGAGCTATGTAGCGCAAGATGGCATTGCTCTGGGTGATCTTGTTCTTACCGTCCACGAGGTAGGGCAGCTGCAAGGAAAAGGACACATCAGGTGAACAACCAACTCTCTCTTGCCTCCCTGCTTCTCTCTCCTGGGGAAGATGAGACTTGTAGGGGCATGAACAGTAGAGACAAGATGCTGTGTCAGGAGGAAGAAGCCAAGAAGTAGAAAATAGCAGTTGGGTCCCCACTTGAGTCTAGGCCGGGATTCTTAATCTCTCTGTGTGTGTGTATGTATATATGCATTCCATGGACCCTTTCTCAGAATAAGATTTTTAAATGCATAAAGCAAATTATATTTATTTTCACAATTTATAAGGCATTAAAGAAACAAAATTATAGTAATTAATGCATTAAATAACAAGCAGGTGTAACTATCATAATTTCAAAGTATGATGCATATAAATAATATTTAGGTACAGTATCTGCCACATGTGTAATAGAATATGGAAATACCCAATTTCTGCTAGTGACAAGGTCACGGCCATGGCTAATAACCAATGTCACTTATTGTCTATATTCACAAAAGAAGGAATTGTTAACCTTTAGTCAGTGGTCAGTGGAAATGAAAATGTAATTTTTTTCTCCATCCAAGTTCAGGCACCCTTGAATTCTTTTTATTGTATGCTGGTTAAGGGCCCCTTTTCTAGGTCCCCCTAGACCAGAGAGGAAAGAAGCAAGGATATACTTGACAGCCTTCCCTTCTGCCACCCTTTCTCCTAAAGCCACCTACATTAGGAAAGTCCAAGTCGAGCTTGAATTTCACGTCCAGCCACTGGCTTTTATCATAGTCGGGAGCTGTAAGAGAATGAAGTGGAACCCAACCTCCTTAACATCCTGCCTGAGGAGTGTGGGAAGGTCTAAGGAAATAACTTGATCCTAATACCTCACATTCCCAGGCCCTCAAGGTTAACTATTTACGTCTCTGTTCAGAGGCAGCGGGACCATGGCAGAAAGAGGACCCCCAGCTCCAGATAAAGGATGTTTCCATCTCTCCCCACCAGGGACACAGCGGGGCGCTCCCGGGGGACTGGGGCAGACGTCCCAGCCGACTCAGCTGTGATGCACCCTCTGGTCACAGGAAGATAGGGACAGTCGGAGGGCCAGTGGCTTAGCGCTGGGGCGCACGGACACCCGGAGCTGCATTACCTTCCCCGCACGTGTACCGTTTCTCCTCATAGGATGTATCCGTGAACTCCAGGAGCATGCGGATGGCGTGCGCCAGCTGAGGGAGAAAGCCCCTCCCGGTCAGCGCCTGCGCGGCGCCCAGTTGACCACAACCCCCGCACGCCAACTGCCCCTTCCAAGGCTGTGGAGGCCGTGCAACCTGCCCAGGCGTAGTTAAGCGGCACGTCCACCACCTTCTCCCCCACCCGCCCGCCCCGAGATGGGCCAAGGCAGCTTGGTATCCTCAGCCCTCTCCGGGGCCCGCGATCCCAGAGGCGGGATGGGGTCGGCCCCCGTGGTCCTGGAGCTCGGCTGGGGCAGGCTGCTCCGTGGAGAGAGACGCGGGGGCCCTGAGTAGACCCCTTTTCTCAGAGGCCTCTGACTATGAGACCCCGGCCGCCTCCACGACCGTCTCCCTAACCTAGTGGCTCTGAGGTCGAGACCGCACTCACCCCGCGAATATCCCAGTAACCCAGAACCATGGTCGACTCGGACGACGACATGATGATATTTCCCCCGTGCATTCGCGGACTGGCGGTGAACTGCGAACGCACGGGGCTTTATAGCCCACGTAAGTAGGCGGAGCCAACGCGAGCTCTCTGGCTCCGCCCCCACCCGTCGCCCTTCCCCACAGCGAGTGTCCGAAAGCCGCGCGCGCGCAGTGCACCCTCTACACTTTCTGGGTTTGGAGGCTGGGCAGCGGAGGTGGCTGTTGGGTTTGGGGCTCTGCGCTCCCCCGCGGTGGAGTTGCTCTCACTTGGCTAATAGTGCCGGTCAGGGCTGGAGGAGCAACAACGCAAGCGGTGAGGGCCCTGGTTAGTCCTGGAAAGTGAGTTTCATGTCCTGGTTCTCCAGCAGCAGTGGGTGGGTGGGGAGGTAGAGGAGGTGAACAAACCCCAAGAGGTGATCAAGGAAATATTCAACTTTTAATGTGTGTGGGCTCTGCTCCTGGGCTCCCAGGGCAGCTCTACTTTTACCAAGGTCAGAATGACTTCACCAAACTTCAAAGTGTGGGCTCTATTTCTACCCTGAGCACACATTGCACATCTAATTCATTAGTAAATAACCCAAAAGAAATATTTCAAAGATAAGAATAAAAACCTCCCTAAATTCTGTTCTCATACCTCCAAAGCCTGCAACCTTGACATACTAAAAGCATAAGACAAAGTTTGTGATTTTCGGCAATGTGCTTCATCATGATGATTTGTAACTGTTGATGTAACAAAAACCCATATATAACCCTGTATTAAACATTCCTTCTCATGGGACACTCTCTTTGTGAGGATTGTGTGTTCTGGGCAGCTGTCTTCCCTTGGGCTTGAATAAAACTTTCTTCCTTTTTTAAATTTTTTATTATTTTTTTATTTAGTAATTCTAAAAGGTTGTTCATTTTTCATGGACAGTTCTTGACATAGTCGGCAGGATATCAGAGCAACTTACCTGACAACATCCGGGGTGTCATTGAGAACTTGGTGGTCGGTACCAGCATGGGCCCTTTGTGCCCCTCTGACTTCTCAGCACGTGACAGATCTATGTGGTGAGTTCTGATATCCAGACCTCCTCAATTTGAGTTGAAGATTCCGACTTTTATTCAAGCTGTCAAAGGTTACTGGTAATGTTCTCTAGGTGGGAATAACCCAGAGGGGGGAGTTGATGGGTTGGTTGTTTTAATTTGGCATTATACTGATATTATTAATGTAAGGCTTGAATAAATTTTCTGGCTAGAAATATGAGAGACTGAACCATTCAGCTCCGAAGAGAAGGGGTACTTTCTCCTTTCGGCCACATGATGCTTTCTTCAGGTGACTGAAAGCCTAGAAGCAGCATCTGAGAAAATAATTTTGTCCTGAAAGGAGACTGGTTATTTAGAGAGTGAAATTTTAGGACAAAACCTAAATAAGAAAGAAAGTTGTAGAAAGTTTGGGAAGGGGAATCTTTGAAAAAAATTTTATGTGTGGTCAGGAATAAAGGAATTTTTAAAGTACACTGATATAAAATTAAAATTTGCTTTTCTTTCTGTTAAAAAAAAAGACAAGAATTTCTTGGATTATGGGTGTGCTCTTGATAAGAAATTATAAACAAGGTTTTTCCTCTTTGTTATTTGCCCAGAAAAACAAGGTTTCCATATTTGTTTCTATCAGGTGTTTGGTTATTTTAAAAAGCTAAATCTTCTCAATATTAAAGGAGCCAGGTTTTGCTGATAACTATACAACCTTCCATAAAATCTCTTATGGCCACTTTGGTTAAACAGTAATTAAATATTAAGTTTTGTAACAGTCTATGACCCCATGTAGACACAAGCTTTAAAACATTCTGAGTTTTTTTAAACAAAGTTCCTAGAAATTCAAATCCTAAATAGTCTTTTTGACTAATTAAGCTTGCTCATTTGGTATGTTAAGTTACTCAGAAAGTATTGTGAAACAAATAATAAGCCTTAGGCTGTATTGTATGGGTAAATGCTATAACTGTTCTAGAAAATACATGAGGAGCACCTGGATGGCTCAGTCAGTTGAACGTCCGACTCTTGGTTTTGGTTCAGGTCATGATCTCATGGTTTGTGAGATGAAGCCCCGTGTCGGGCTCTGTGCTGACAGCGCTGAGCCTGCTTGGGATTCTCTCTCTCTCTCTCTCCCTCTCTCTCTGTCCCTCCCCTGTGCTCCCCTCCCTCCCCCCACCACAAATAAATAAATAAACTTAAAAAAAAAAAAGAAAATATATGAAATTCGTAAAGTTTTAATATGTCCTGTTGTAAGGTCATTGCTTGATATTATGATTCTTGAAATGCTGTGTGTCACAGAAATAACCAGATTTCCTTGCTGCGTATATTATAATGAACTCTCATATCAGATTTTTAACCATGTCCATGTTTAGTCTTTTGTCATTTATAGTTATTGTTCTGATGCTCTTGCCAAATGTGTTTCATCTTCAAGGAGACTCATAAAAGGAACTTTTTGAGAAATACAAGTATTTGATATACCTTTAAGATCATAAAACTAGGCTGAATAAAAATTTCTAGAATAGAAAAAGCTGCATTCAAAAAGAGTTGATAACATGGAGATAAATGGATTGAGAAAGATGGTTATAGTTTTTAATGACTCTTACTTAAAATATTGTTGGGTCTCTAATGTTTGCTCTTTCAGGTTGAGGAAGCTTTCTTTTAAGATATCTATGATCTACAGAAGTATGATAAAATATTCCTTTGTGAAGAAATTGAGGCATTTAACTCTTCTCCCTACCTGAACCCTCGGAAATTCAGAAACTCTCAATCAGTATACTTTCTTTCATGGCAATTATAATTACTGCATTAATTCAATAAAAATATGTTCTCCTTGTAACAGGACACCATTAGAAACATTGGTTATATTATCAAGGCTTTGACTGGAATGTCATATTTGAAAAAGACATGCATAGAGTCAGATATGACCAGAGAGTTTTAAGGAATTAAGGTTGACTTTGTGAAGCTAATAGAGCCCCCTTGGAAATGTTGGCCTGATACCCTTCCTTGTGGAGTTCCTAGAAGCCTTACTTGTAAGGAAAGAATGTCACCTCCTGGCAGGTCCAAGAACCTCAGGATATTTTGGGGACCTTGAGGAGAGGAATTCACCCAAATCTAGAGGTTACAGGCAAGTTTGATGGCAAGTATTTAGATTGGCTTCTGGTCTCAAGAGGGTATTTAAAGTTTAAACTAGAGACTCCTTATAAAAAGTTCCAGTAAAGCAAGTTTTAAAGAATCTGTATGGTCAGTTATTGTTCTTGTTGAGCATATGCAAATAATTAGGCCAAGTTTGTTAAGACTGGACTTGTTTTACAAACCAATTAGTCTTGGTTTGGCTATCTTTAAGAATGAGGGTGATTAGAGGCGCCTGGGTGGTTCAGTCCGTTAAGCGTCCAACTTTGGCTCAGGTCATGATCTCACAGTTCAAGAGTTCAAGCCCCACATTGGGCTCTGTGCTGACAGCTCAGAGCCTAGAGTCTGCTTTGGATTCTCTCTCTCTCTCTCTCTCTCTCTCTCTCTTTCAAAAATAAATAAACATTAAAAAAATGTTTTTAAAAAAGAATGAGGGTGAGTATAGGAAGAATATATGTTTCAAGAACACATATTTATAGATAATAGATTTTAATACTGTTTATTATAAATTAGACTAGATCCTAAATTCTTCTGGTTTCCTCAAATATCTTGCTATGGCTCTCCAAACTAAGTTCTCCAATCTTCCATTGTCTTAACTAAAACTGCCCTTTTGCCCTAAAGCCCTAAAAACAGATGCTAGGCAACTTGAGGGCAGCTTCAGAGAAATTGCCACAAAACTCGTGAGTAGACTATCTTTGTGCCTGGGATCACCAGAGACATTTGGATTATGATTCAGAAAAACCCATCTAGTTTTTGCTGCCTGATTTCCGCTCCGTCTGAGGATGCTTCCAGCCTGACATCTGAAAATCTCACTGGTAGCACTTGAGATTCAGACACTAGGTTTATAATTTGCTCTAACCATTAACCTATGTTTTTCTTTTGTTTCCATAAAAATGCCTCTTATTGATTGCTCGATTGCTTGCTAAGGCAGAGTCTATATGATGGCTAACATCACTTGCTGCACCTGTATGAGCCCCTCTTGGGAAATAAAAATCCATATAGGTAAAATCGGGCAGCAAGCCACTTGGCTATAAGAAGCCCTTGACCACCACACTTCCGTTTCCAAGCCGGCTGGGGCTGGTTTACTGATTTATTCCCTTGGATACCCGTTGATATAGATCAATTTTAGAGGGAATGATGGGTTTAACTATACTGCTACTTTTCTTTAAAATATACTTGGGGGTAAAATTAATGATGTCATATAGTACTAAACTATGTGGGAATATATCCAAATTCTCAGATAGTTCTCCTCCATTAGCACAAGGGACCAAAAATTGAGTCCTGCACACATCAGTTCCTTCCATTGCAAAGACCCTACTGCGTCCTAATTTGGCTTGAAGCAGTTATGGAGGATGGACCTCCACCCAGGTTCCATAGAAATGGAATGAAGGATTGACAATGGGAAATTATAACAGGAAAAAAAAAACTTAGCATGTCTGACTCATGTTGCTTCTATTTCCCCTGCTGCTCTGACCTTTAAATTAAAAACTTCTGCTTAGCCTAGCACATAGGCATGTTAGAGCTAAGATTTGTAAAAACTGCTCTTTACCCCAAACCTACCTCACCTAAAGAAATAAAGACGTGGACAAAATGGTTATTGTTGTAATTCTTCAAGATTAAGGAATGATCATAACTCAAGAATTGAAACTGTGCCCCATAGGGTTAATGAAGTTAAAACTAACAAAAAGTTTAAAACTTGTTTTTCAGACAACTGTTTCCCCTTAATCACCTATTATGTCTTTCAGACCCCACTAACAAACTCACTAGCTTTCTCTGCAGAAGCCTGGACTCAAGGTCAATTGATATGGTTTCAGCCTATGAACCAGCAAGGCCTTGCATTCCTTACCGGAGACAATGAGCCTAAGACCCCATCCAAGTTATACAAGCTCTCGGAGCATGCCCATAGCCCCTTTTCTTTACCCTACGAAAACCTGATGTCAGGGACTGAATTTTGCCTTCTTCTGAGGTTAAGTCACCATTCCAAAGAAACATGGGAATATATGTTATGTTTGCTTCTTGCACATGCTTTATCTTTCCTCATAAATACTCATAAATTTCCCTACCCTTTTATCAAAATGTATGTAAAGGATTCTTTGGATTTTTTCTTCTGAGTCTGTTCCAACATGACATGGGTTTCTTCAGATTCTACTTATGGGAATTCTTTTACTGTCCACATATCTTTGTTATAACTGTTATATCAACTGTAAAACTAGACAATCTAAGCCAAGCACATGTAGTATGTTTGCTTATTATTTAGACCTAATAGAGAACATATATCACTTTTAAGTTTCCCATTATTTATGTTACAATAGATTCCTCCCAATGAAGAATTGTACGTAAAAACTACATATATATTCACACCTAGCGACGAGAGACTTGATGGACCCAGGGCAGACCAGCCAGGCACCCTGGAAATTAGGTTGATCATCAGTGCTTTCTGAGGCAAGAATATTGATCAAAAGGGGAAATAGTAAAGGAAATTTTCAACTTACAATGTTTGGGGCCCTGCTCCTAGGCTCCCAGGGAAGTTCTACTTTTACCAAGGTCAGAATGACTTCACCAAACTTCAAAGCATGGGCTCTATCTGCCCTGAGCACACATTGTATGTCTGCTTTGTTAGCAAATAGCCTGAAATATGTCAAACTAAAGGGTAAAAATCTCCCCAAGTTCTGTTCCCATACTTCAGAAGCCTGCAACCTTGCACATACTAAAAGCATTAAGATAAAGTTTGTGATTTTCTGCAATGTGCTTCATCACGATGATTTGTAACTCTTGATGTAACAGAAAAACTATATATAACCCTGTATTAAACATTCCTTCTCATGGAGCACTCTCTTCTTTGGGAAGATTGTGTGTCCCAGGCAGCTGTGCTCCTCACTTAGGCTGCAATAAAACCGTCTTCCTTTTTTTTTTTTTTTTTTTTTTTCCAATTATAAAAGGCTTGTTCATTTTTCACCCAAAGAGCGACTGAGACTCTGGCCACCAGGGAATTGCTATTGTGGAGGGTGGTGGGGAGGCAGCTACTTGGAAGGTTTCTGGCCATGGCCTCTCAGGACACTGAGCCCCAGCCCCCTAATGTGGGTGTGGGAAATCACATTTCTCCCTTAGTTTGCTGAACCAACGTTGGGACTTTTTTTTTTTTTTTTTTTTTTTTGAGAGAAAGAGAGTGTGTGTGTGTGTGTGTGCACGTGCACACACACACACAGACACACACACGAGTGGGGGAGGGGCAGAGAGAGAGAATCCCAAGCAGGCTCCACACTGTCAGCACAGAGCCTGATGTGGGGCTCGAACTCACAAACCATGAGATCAGGACCTGAGCCAAAATCAAGAGACTCTCAATCGATTGAGCCACACAGGTGCCCCAAGGTTGGGGCTTTTGTAAGGACACGTCACTAAAAGGAAGAGGGAAAGAAGTGCAAACACATAGGGACACATGAGTTAACATGCCTGGATTCCTCTTCCAAGGTCACAAAAGGCCAGTCACAAATTAACCTGACCTAACGAACATGGTTTGAACACCTATGCTATGCCAGGCAAGAGTCTAGATATTTCATACAGGTTGGCTAATTTATTCCAATGAAAGCTTCACAACAATTTTGTGAAATAGGTTTTATGCCCATTTTATAGAAGATAATGCTTGGAAAAGTTAAGTTGCCTTTCTAAGCCTAAGTTCTCATGGGGGGCCTGGGATTCACACCTGGGTCTGCCTACTAGCGAGACTTGTGCCGGTCCCCCTGTGCTTGGGTGTCCAAACAGCCCCTCACCTCACCTCAGTCTTTGCTGGGACATCTGGGGAGCCCTGTGCTAAAACACCTTTTTTTTTTTCCTGGTCCTGAAATCATTCCCTCCATCTAGGATTCCTTCAGCTGTATGAAGCCCCAGAGGGCCATAGTTTAATATCTCCCTCTGCCCATTCCAAGAAATTAACTTTCTGGTTAACTTTGGCCCTTGGCAGTCAGACTTCCTGTATTCTCTTATGTGAAGGAAAGCTTTTGCTTCCCTATTCAGTGTTACCAGCTAAGAGGTGATTTTCGGAGGCTAGGAACTTGAGGGACTGACATAGGTCTTCGAGAAATAGGGTAATCTGGAGCACCTGGGTGGCTCAGTTGGTTAAGTGTCCAACTTCAGCTCAGGTCATGATCCCCTGGTTTGTGGGTTCATGACCCACAATAGGCTCTCTGCTGTCAGCAGAGTCTGCTTCAGATCCTCTGTCCTCCTTTCTCTCTGCCCTTCCCCCACTCTCTCTCTCTCTCTCAAAATAAATAAACATTTAAAAAGTGCAGATTCCTGGGCCCACCTCAGGCCCACTGAAACAGAATCTCTAATGGGGAGCCCCAGGAATCTGTATAGAAATTTTATTTTTATTTTATTTTATTTTTTTACGTTTTTTTTTTTAACGTTTTATTCACTTTTGAGACAGAGAGAGACAGAGCATGAACGGGGGAGGGGCAGAGAGAGAGGGAGACACAGAATTGGAAGCAGGCTCCAGGCTCTGAACCATCAGCCCAGAGCCCGACGCAGGGCTCGAACTCACGGACCGCGAGATCGTGACCTGAGCCCAAGTCGGCCACCCAACCGACTGAGCCACCCAGGCGCCCCAGGAATCTGTATAGAAATTTTAAAAATAGGGTAAAATGTGGGGCTCAGACAAAATAGAGACTTAAGGGCTCATCTTAACCCTCCAAGGCTGTTGACCCATAGGCACATCTTTGTAGACTTACTGTTAACTAAATCAATAAAAGTATAACCTCTGTTAGGTAGGGAGAAGAGTCCAGCTATGAGATTTAAAAAGGCCATGTGTACTAAATATTGGAAGCCACCAACAAACAGTCCACACTCTTTACTGAACCTTTGAGAAAACAGGGACCCAGGCAGTGAGTTGCTATAGTTCAAACAGCCATTTGGTGGACTTTCACCTTCCAGGCCAATGTTCCCTGTGCTCTGCCACCAAAGAGGCAAGCGGGGCAGGGAGCTCAAGGTTGGCTCACCCAACAGGAGGGGGCAGCAGTCGCATTAAAAGAGGCAGTTGCCAAGTAGAGCCTGGAGCCACTGCCGTGCTTGTTAGTGCTTCTCTGGATCACCCGCGACTGTGACCCTAACCTACCGCTGTCAGCCCGAGTACCCTTTGCTCCTGTGCAGTGCTGTGCCCGGTGCCCCAGCTCTCCTGGGTGCCTGGGGATCTACTGGGAGCAGTGTACACAGAAGGGTAAAGATGGTGAGCATAGCCTTCCTGATTCTGGTGTTTGTTTTAGAAAGGGTAAGGAGAGCTTGGGCCATAATTCTCAAATTCTCTCGGCTCCAGGTTTGCAGTGCGATTCCCACTCAATTCAGACAGTCCGGCCCAGGGATGGTGTGGGGCTGCTGCTGTTTCATGCCCGGTGTCCCACCTCTCCCTGCCTCCCTGCCTTGGGCCCCCATCAGGCCCAGAAGAAGCTTCAGGGAGGAACATACGAAGCTCAAAGATGCTTTTATTGGGGGGGGGGGGGGTTGGCGAACGGAGACCTGACAAATCTGGCATTAGTGCTCCAGGCTTAGGAAAGAGATACAATAAATAGGTGGTAACTGGGGGAGAGGGGGGTCCCTCAACACAGCGAGAAGGGGAACCGTTTGTCTCAACCTCCGGGCTTGCTCATCCTCTTTGCTGTGTGAGCTGGGGTGTGGGGTTCACTGCAAACTGGGGACCTCAGAGTGGATTTCTCAGGGCTCCACAAAGAATCAGATCTGTCATCTTGCTTGTGAGAGGGTCTTGGTCTTAGAGGTGTTTGGGTTGGTGCCTAATGGCTCATCTGAGGAGAGAAAACAACCGAGGTGAGGCCACTGCCAGGTGAGGGACCCCCAGAGCTCATGCCATCAACCGGCTTGGAGCCTCGTGGCATGCCTGAGCGGGTGGAGTCGAGCCTCTGGGTGAATATCCCCTGTGCCCAGTACCTGCCACACTCAGTTCTAGCCCGGGGCTGGGCCCGCAGGCTTGTTCACCTGGCACTCTCGTTCCCACCCAGGGAGCATCCCGCATTTCCCGCGGGGGTCAGGGCCCCCGGCTGTCCTCACCCCCAGCATCCTTTTAACAGCTTCCAACCGCGCCAGGACTCGCGGGGCCTCCTGTGGACACAGCATCTGAAGCTCCCCAGGTCTCATGTGAAGCAGCTGGTTCCCTCTCAGGAACCTGAGGCTCCTCACCGTGCTGGGAACAAGAACGCAAAAGCTGTCAGTGGTAGAGCAGAAGGACTCGGGCCCGAGTACTTGGGGCTTGGTATATTTTGGAGTATTGTATGAGGAGCTGTGTGGGCTTGGAGGCTGGGGTTACAGGAGGACTCATGGAGCAGGGTGTCTGGAGGTGAAGGAGTGAGATACCCATGTCGGCTTAAACCAGTGTCAGAACTCCTGGGTTTGAACAGAGAAATGCCCTGGAAGAGAATTTTGTGGTGGGAAGGGGTGGCTGGCGGCTGAGTTTCTTCCTGAGTTCCCTCTGGTCCTGCTGCCTTCCCGGAGGCGGAGGCTCCTCATTCAGTGCTCTAGAAGGGCATGGGCATGCCCGTTCTTCTGCTCTCTTTAACTCAGCAGAGGTAGCACTGCGCCGTGTATATTCTGGGTCTCCAGGCTTCCTTGGTTATTATCTGAGTCCTTTACGAAGGTTCTCCCAACACACCCTGTGGGGCTAGGCACTTACATGGTGGAGAAGTTCTCTGCCTGCAGCCAGGCTGTGACTTCCTCAGGCGTTGAGCTAAGTAGAAGCATTGGAGCCTAGAATCAGGGGAGATGAGATGAGAGGCCATCTCGTCTCATTTCTACCCACAAACCCCATCATCTGGGCCCCTTCTCTTGACTCCTATTGGATCACTCATCCCGTTTCATGGTTTGCTTGTCTGGTGGGGACAAGGCTTGATCTCTGCTCTGGCCCCGTGATAAACTTGGCACACAGGAAACCTGCGACACTACTGATTAAATCACACCAGGGCTATCTCCTCCGCTTGTCATTGAATCCTTCCTGCCCCCCCACCTCCAACTTAGAGCATCTGGATAGTCTAGATTGGGTAGTACCCGAGAAGGCGGCTGGCTCTGGGACCCCGACTGTTGAGGCTCTAGGATGTTGCTGGGAATGTAGCCACTCTGTCCCTTCTCATTCTTCACCAGCCACCACCGCTTGCTCTGGTCCAGAACCTGTCAAGAATCACCCCTAACTCCTCAGTCACCCGAGCTTCTGTCCACCCCCACACCCCCACACCCCCACAAAGGTTTCTTCCTTCCTGCCCTTCCTCACCCTCCTTCTCCCTATCTAGGCCACCCGCCCCAGCAGCCCCACACCTGGACCACCAACCCCTATGGCTCCCACCAACCACCATCTTCTTTTCTAGGCTCAAGCCCGTGTCTCACCTCCAGCACCTCTCCCTGGGCCACAGTCAGTTCCTGTGGGTTCCTAGCTTCAAACTCATAGAGAACTTGCATTTTCAGGGCTGGCTTGGCAAGTCTGGGGCTGGAGGGCACGTGGTTGGGGTCCCCGGGCTGAGGGCCATGGTGGTGTATCTCCTCTTGAGCAAAGTAGGTGCTCCCTAACGCGGGGCTTCCCCCCCAACCACACGCAGAGTCAGGATGGCTGGAGAATGGAGCCTCAGAGACTGAGTCCCTGTCTCAGCCCCAGAGACCCAGATATCTCCTGCCTGGAGTCTGGTGGTGACTTTTCGGCTGCCACAGAGGTGTAGTGGCCGGTCAGTGTAAGGTGGGGCTTAGGGTGGGGACTTCTGCAGGCAGGAGGGGTCTGAAATGTCTCTGATTTCTGAAGACTCTTCTAGGAGTGGACTTTTCTATGTCTGAGCTCTCCTCTGAGCGCTTTATCTCTGAGCTCTGGGAAATCAGAGGCATGTGTGGACAGTATCACGAGAAGGACTGGAGTCTGGGAAGGTAAAAAAACTGCTTTTTCACCCGAGGTAGGGGAGGGATGTGCTGTACACACGCATGTCTGGCTAAAAGAGAGCCCAGACGGTCTCTGAGATGTAGAATCCACAGATCCACAGGGTCAGTCCCATCCCTCCCTCCCCAGAATCATACAGCCCTGACTAAGTCCAGGGCATACCGGAGGGAAGTAGAGTCCTGGTATCCTGAGGGGGCCTGTAGGGAAAGAACAGAGAGAGCAGGAGCAGGCAGTCAGCCAACATGGCGGTGGGGAGCTGGGGTATCAGACCACAGACCCACTCACACACAAACCTGTCCCATATCCGCTCCCCTGCCTGTCCACCACACAGATCTGGGTACCCACGTGGCCCCGCCTACCACTTAATTTTCATGTGACGTGGTTTGGACCGAATGGGCAGAAAGTAGCCAGAGATCAGGGCTTTGAGCAGGACTCTTTGCTAAGTTCCCCTTACCTGGTTGGAGTGTTCCGGAAGCTGCCAACCATCATAGAATGTGGGTTGATAGGGCAGGGGTTCACTGCCTGTCCAGTTGGCCCTGGGGAGAGAACAATGCTGAGTCCACTCTGTGCCAGGCTATTGGATGTGGAGAGGGAGGGGATGGCCAGATCTTCTAGGTAAGGGAGGTCATGGTCCATGTGCACAGATGAAGGGCCCCAGACACCCACACAGGGGCACACAGTTAAGCTGAACGCATCCCACCGTGTGAGTATCTGTAGGCCAGCCTCACCTCTGCTTGTGAAGTGCAGATACATCAACTCCAGAAGAACACACTAGGCACTTTATGGCACTGACTTGGGATGTGGATCAAAGGGGTGGAACCGAAGACTGTTAGGACTGGAAGACCCCCTCAGGGCCCCAGGCAGTGTTTTTCTAACCTGTTTTTCATTTCTTGGCATCAGATCTCTTTCTGTTTAGCTAACTAGTGTGTGGGACTTCACCTTGCAGTCACAGGAGCTGCTGTGGTTAATGTAGGGTGGGGGCTGCTACTTGCCTCCCAGCCCCCTGCCACCCCCCCACCCCCCACCCCCCACCCCACCCCCGCACCCACTGCAGGAAGGGCAGGCTCGCGCTGCTAAGAGTCTTCTCCACCTGCCTGTCCCGGGGAATCCCCACTCAGCTTGCGGAAGTTCCCTCCCTTCCTCATAGGGGCAGAAGTGATCATTTCCTCTTGGAATAGCCCGGGTTACTGCTCCTCTCCCACTGTGTTACACACACGTCCCACGTGCCTGTGTTTTTTTACTCCAGGGAGCTCCTTGAGAGCTCTATCCTGAGTACAGTGGGCAGCACATTGGAAAGAGTTCATAAATATCTACTCAGTGGGAACAAATAAATCATTCCCTCTTCTGAATCTTTTTTTAATGTTTATTTATTTTGAGAGAGAGAGAGAGAGACAGAGAGAGAGAGAGAGAGAGAGAGAGAGGGTGGGGGAGGAGCACAGAGCGAGGGAGAGAGAGAATCTCAAGCAGGCTCCGCACTATCAGTTCAGAGCCTGATGTGGGGCTCGAACCCATGAGCTGTGAGATCAAGACCTGAGCCGAAGTCGGACGCTTAACAGACCAAGCCACCCAGGCGCCCCCATTTCCTCTTATGAATCTTTTTAGTTGGTTCCTTTTCTTTACCCTAAAAACATGCTCAAGTCTTCCCTTGACCCTGCTAATACTCCTTTTTGGCAGTCATTCTATGACCTTCTCTTTTCTAAGAATGTGTCTTTATGCCCTGCCCACATTTTCTTTATGCCCTGCCCAATACTGGCCTTGTGTGGTCTACCTCCTTCCAGATTACCACCCCATTTAGTGTTATATATAACTTCTGGTCAGTTTGCCTAAAATCAAGTCACCTAAATATAATTTTCCCAAACTCAACTCTTTTGAGGGTTTTTACATCCTTTTGGTTAGTCTCTTTTTTGTGCTTGTCTTTCAATTCAGTCATTCACTGATTTGTGGTCATTTTAAGAAATTGGAGAACATTTTAGGGCACATTTGACTTCACTTTATATTTAAAAATGAAACAGAGACAGAAAGGAGAATAAAAGTTACCAGGTGCTGGGGAGAGGGAGGAACAGGTACAGAGTTCTGTTTGGCGTGATGGGAGAGTTCTGGAAATGGATAGTGGTGATGGTTGCACAACACTGAGAAGGTACCTAAAGCTATCAAATCATCCACTTTAAAATGGTAAATTTTATCTAATGCATATTCTACCACAATAAGGTAAATAAGTTACATTGGGCCATAATTCATGTCTTTAGATGGACTGGACAAAAAATTCTTCTAATGAGGCTGAAATGAAAAGAACCCTCCACATTTGGCAAGAGACTCACTAGCACAGCTGGCTCGTTTCCTGGTTGACGCCTCTCTCTCTTTCTCAAACCCTCTTCTCTCTTGGTTTTCATGCCTCTGCTCTTTTGTTTCTCCTTTTAACTCCCTGGCATTTCTCTTTGCCTCCTTGACCTCTTTGGTCACCAGCACATGGAAGTGTCTCTTCTTCTCTCATGGGCTCTGGCAGGCCTCACTGATTTAAGGGAGCTCCCTGGGCTCCCTCTGGAGCGCTAGTCTCTAGAGGGCTCCAGTTGTCACTTCTGTGCTGACTTAAACCCACAAGCCAGCTGGGACCTCTCTCTTGAGGACCGGGCCACCCTGTGTCTGGTGAATGTTTCACTGACGCCTCGGCTCAGCGTATCCCAGCTGGTTTCACCTCCCGCTCACTCCCCATGGCTCTCTCATTGCCGTGGCCTGATTAGCTCACTGCCCATCTCACAGTAATACCAGTGTGGAATCTCTCTTTCTCTCTCACCCCCTTGGCCTGTTGGTTGCCAGTCCTTATTGATGTTACATTTGCATCTCTTATGTCAGTAATTCTTAAGTTCTGGCTGGATTGAGACAGTTTCCACTTTGTCCTTGGCAAAAATGAGAAAATATTTTACTTTATTATGTTATTAATTTTTGAGGTGTTTTTTTTTACAAGTTTTTTTTTTTTTAATGTTTGTTTTTGAGAGAGCGAAAGAGAGAGAGAGAGCGTGAGTTGAGGAGAACGGAGAGAGAGGGAGACACAGAATCCAAAGTAGGCGCCAGGTTCTGAGCTGTCAGCACAGAGCCCGACGTGGGGCTCAAACTCACGGACCGACCGTGAGATCATGACCTGAGCTGAAGTCAGACGTTTAACCAACTGAGCCACCCAGGTGCCCCTGAAGTTTTTCTCTAATGTTTATTTTTGAGAGAGTGAGCGTGAGTGGGGCAGGGGGAGGGGCAGAGAGAGAAGGAGACAGAGGATCCAAAGCAGGCTCCAGTGTGGACCCCGACATGAAGCTTGAACCCACGAACCTCAGGATCATGACCTGAGCCAAAATGGGACACTTAACCGATTGAGCCCAGGCACCCTAAGAAAATATTTTAATAGAAGTTTGCCAGTTCTGCTTTCTTGGGAAGCATTGTTCTTTTCTCCTTCAGTGGTGGGTGACGGTGAGTGGTAGGTTTTGGTTTTTTTTAATTGTTTATAGTTAGTCTAATAAAAAGTTGGGAACTCCATGTTGGGTCCCCCCTGAATCTGTTTTGAGATATTTCTGGTTTGTGACAATGTAGAGCCTGCCATCTCCAGTGTTGTGCCTGATGCCCCCATGCTCCTCACCCCGATTCAGTTTAGGCCTGGTCCTCACTCACCGGCTGGTAGTCCAGGCCACACCCAGACCCTTCCAGAAGTCACTCTCATGTGGGCTTAGGCAGGACTGCAGCAGGTCGATGGCTTTGGGGGTGAGGAGGGGTGAAATCACTCGGGTGGCCAGGCCGGGCTCCGAGCACTGGGCCAGGATCTAGGGGAGAAATGGAAGGTGTCAGGAAGCCCAGGCTCCCCCACGGCTAAGGAGGAGTGGAAGGGCCTGGAATCCCTGGCTTCCCACCCTTGCAGTGCTGCATAGCTTCGGGCCTCCTGCTCTTTCCTGTGTCTCTTGGATCCCTGGTGCCCCCGGCTCTGACCCCAGCCCATCTAGCTTGTTGAGGGGTTCTGCACACAGCCAGGATGGTATCTTGGAGCCAATGAGGAGGTTGTATTGTGGTGGGCAAGGTGCAGACCCCACAGCCTCCCTCTGCCCCCCTGCCTTCCACCGTGGCCTCTGCTCCATCTTAATGGAGCCTGTCTCTCTTTATCACCCTATCATCCCCAAACTCACGAAGTGTAGAAGTTGGAAGAGGATGTGCACGAACTCAGGGGCATTCTTCTCCGGCAGCCAGATGGCCAGCTTCCCCTGGGGACACAGGGCGTTATGTGCTACTACCCGTCATCCTTCCCTACCTTTACCAGGACCACAGGGCCCCATAATTGTTCAGAGCTTCGGTTGGGAGCCTGGCACGCTCCAAAGGAGTCCCACGAGGAGGAGGGGGAGGTTCTAAGGGGTGAAGTTAGAGAAGGAAAGGATTTGGGGCATCTACAAGACCAGAGAGGAGGGCGCTGCTGGCGTGGGGCAAGGGGAGGGCTGTGGAACTTGTGAGGAGCCACATACCAGGAGGTTGAAGCTGTACTTGACTTTCTGGAAGCACTCAATGTACTGTGCCTGTGTCATCCCTAAAGGGGATGGGGGAAAGGGTGGTGGGTTGTAGATGATCCCAGGGCCACACCCCCCACCCTTCTCCCCCAGCCCTCAGCACTCACCCCACTGATCCTTGCCCTTTTTCCTCCCCAGTTTCTTCTTCTTATGACTGTTCTTTGCCTGGGCCTCCTTCAGCATTCTCACAAACAGCTCGATGTCTCTAAGGATGTGGCTTAGTATCTCCTGGACCCCAAACAACCCATGCCCTTGAATGGGCAGTTGGGCCCATCCTGGAACGCCCAACCCTGCTCCCAACCCCTCCCCACCTCCAACAGGAGCCTGAGGCCCAGTCCAGGGTCCGACCAAACCTCCCTATCCCTCCTCAGCCCTAGGCCTTCCTTGGCCATCCTGGCACCTGGCCTCCTGGGCGCAGGGGAAGGGTTGATGTCTTCCCTTGGGCCAGGCCCAGAAAGCCTCAGCAAACCCAAGACAATCTATAATTACCTCATCCCTCTCTGGGTTCTCGGGGGGTGGGGACTGGCTTGGAGGAGGAAGAGCGAAGGTGCTTGGTTCTCGGGCACTGGAGTGGCGTGGCAGGGACCTTGGGGATGGTGGCATGTCTGCAATGTAAGGGGACCGTGGCCCAGAGGCTGTTTGATCTTTGTTCCAAACCTTCCTTTCCATCTGCCCTCATGCCCCAGACTTACTGTGCTCTGGGGTCATCCAGTAGGGCTGTTCTGGAGAGGGCCCCTGCTCCGGAGGGGGTAACTGCTCCTTAGGGAACGGTCTTTCCAGAGGAGGCCCCCTCCATCTGTTTTGGCCTGGGGCTCCAGACTGGGGTCTGGTGAGCACATAATGGGGACACAGTTTTGATGGGGTTCTTGGGACAGAGGCTCTGTTTATATTTCTGCCCCAGGACCGAGGGATTTTACCACCTGTCTCCAGGAGCCCCACCTGCCCTGCTCCCTGGTCTCCATCGGGGCTCCACCCTGCCTCATCTGCCTGCCCTCCAGGTCCTCTTGGTCCCATGTCAGTCTCCAGGGACAGTCTTCAGTGTTCCCTGGTCCTGGCCTTAGCCTCTGCCCTATGCCCATTGGCAAGTCCCAGCCTGGTCCCTTCCCAGTTCCAGGCCCAGGTTGGTTGGGCCACAGGCCTCTGGGCTCCCCCAGATGTGGGGCCGGGGCCTGGCCCTCCCAGGCCCAAGTCCTGAGGTCCTGATGGGGGCCGGGGCAGAGACTGCCTACTTTTGCTGTTGGTCGTCCTCCAGGGCCTTCTGCAGGCTGGTCCTCAGTAGCTCTGCCTGGAGGAAGCAGCAGTCAGTCAGGCTATGTATGTGTGTGGGGAGTGTCAGGGGGAGAGTGATGGTCAATGGACCCTATACCCACTCTCTCCCCAATCCTACCCCTGGTCACTCACCCCCACTTCCTGGCACTGGAAGAGCAGAGTGCTGGTGCCTGGCAAGCCCGACTCCCGTACTGTGATGGACAGGACGGAGTTGAAGGAGCAAGTGTTGAGCGCCACATCCATGGCCTGGATGCTGTCCAGGCGGTAAGAGTCCAGCTCCTCCTGGGCCGGACAGAGAGTTGGGCTGTGAGGCCCCTGAGAGCCATCGTGGCTCCCGGAAACTCCTAACCTGGGTTGCCTCAGCTCTCCTAGTGGCCTGGGGCAGGTGTGTCGTCTTCCCTGACCCCTGTGCCTCTGTCCCCCATCTCCTCCTAGGCCTGGGTGTGTATTGTATATGGGGACAGTTGGCTGCCTTTTGGGGCACGGAAGGGTGAAGTCCATGCCTGGTGCCTGCTTTTCTATAATCTATGGTAGCTATGATCCATTGCAGAGGACAGTGGGAGGGCTGACCTTTGTCTCAATGTCCAGCAGCTGGAGCCAGCCATCTCTGACCTGCAGGAACAAGTCCTGACTCCACACCCGGCCCTGAGCATCCACCTCCTGCAGTTTCTTCAGGGCATCCTTCGGCTCTTGGACTTTCTGAGTCCCCAGCTTACATGTCATCAGGTGCTGAGGGGGAAAAGAGGTTTGGAGAGGGGGCTCACAGGTTGTAGTAGGCAGGGGTGGGGTGGTGGAAAGGCAGCAGACGAGGAAGACATCCCTCCTTGTAAGGGATGTCCCAGGCCATCCCCATATAGAAGCCTTCAAGGGTCAGTGGGAGGGCTAGGTTGGGCTAGGATAGGGCCCCCAAGTCAGGGTCTGATGAGCTGCATGAAAGGGTTTCAGAGTCTGGAGGAAGGACAATCATGACCGTTAACAATCCAGGCCAGTTGAAGGGGCTGGATGGTGGTAGATATGGGTTCCAAAGAGCCAACAAATAAAGTCTGCACTCCTCTGAGTGGAATATAGGACCTTCAGATTCCGTCCCTGCCTTCCTTGGCCCCAGTTGGGAATCCACCATCGTAGCCTGGTCCTTCTCTTCACTGACCTAGCATTCCTGCCTCTCTGACATTTCTCATGCTGTTCCCTGTACCCAGAATGCTTTTCCCACCTCTGCTAGTCCATCCCTTCCCAGTCGTGCAGGAAGATTAAGAGCCCCCTCCCTGATTCTTGCCTGGCGAGGTCCATAGTCATCTGTCTCCACTCAGAGCCTTGCCCACGGCTGCTCTGATCAACGTTTTTGCGGTTATTCTCCTTCCTCGAGGAGACCTCTGCCTTCTCCCATCCAAATGCCACCCCTTGTCCTTGCCCCCAGGCCCTTGTTGGGGGGCAGCTGTCTGCCTGATCCCCCTGCCCTGCTCTCTGCCCAGTCCCCAGTGCCTCTCCATGAGTTCACGCTGCCTGCATGTTCAGGGGTCCCTGACCTCATGAGCAAACGCCTGGCATCCTGGACATGTCTCCTCTTGCTCTCACCTGCCAGGCCTAAATGGAGCCCGTTCCCAGCCCCCACCTCTGTCATGAAGCCCAGGACTCCTGGCCCCAGCCCAGCTGGCTGAGGGAGCCCCACCTCTGCTGCCCTGTGAGCCTCCGGACCACCGCCCCTGTGCCCCTCTCTGCTTCTTCTCCCGGAGAGCCTAAATTTGCCACTGCCCGGGGGCTGTTTCTACCCCAGATACTTCAGCCTGGTCAGGTATATGCTCCTCCCCACCACGTCCTTCCAGCCCGTGCTCTTCCTGCGGTGTTGACAGGCCTTCGGGCAACCAGATCTCACAGCACCAGTGTTGTCCGGCCAGGCGGGGCCAGAGCCTCCATGCCAGCCTCCAAGTAGCTTGTGTCTGCCCTGGGAACTCAAGTCCAGACATTTCTCCTCTGAGACAGTGGGCTGTTCAAGTCCTTGCAGGGACCGCTGTCCTCACATATTTCTGCCTCCAGTCAGGCCAGATCCTGGGCAGAGAGCAGCTCCTCAGGGTTACTCACCTCCACCCTGTGCTGCAGGCAGGTGGGGTCTGTGGAGAGGTTCTGTGAGTACTCCTTCCGGTGCACTGCAGGGGTGCAAAGCAAGGGGATGGAGACACAAGAACAGGGCAGGGGAGACATGCAACTACAGGGGGGAGTCAGCGAGGGGAGGGAGACCCCCGAGGGCAGTGGGTTGGGGCGGGGGGAAGGGGAGAGGGGACCGGTGGGGGAGCTTACGGTAAATGGCTCTGCTGCTCGGCCGGGACATGTTCGATGTCTCCTAGGGTCTACACTGAACCAAAGAGATAGCCATCAGGGCCGGGGAGGAGAGCTACCAGGGCAGAATGGGGTAGGAGGGCTGCTCTTGCAGTTTAACCCTCACCCAGGCCTGAGGCTCGGGCCAGGCTCCGACCCGGGGCCTCCAGGACCAGGCCAGAAACTTCTGGCTCCAGGACCCTTTCTGGAATCATCTTCAGATATGCCACTCTCTGAGGAGCCCCATTTTGCCTGGGCCCGGGGGCCCCAAGGCAGGCTCCTGGCTCCCCATCATTTGGTCAGTAAGGCTCATTCCTGTGGGCTCAGGAAAGCTGGGTGGACAGGCACCTGGGAACATATCCTGCCTTGGGCCTGGATGTGAAAGATGCCAGGTTCAAGGGGCACACCTAGCTTCTGGAGGAAAAGCATCAGGTGTGGCAGCCTTCCTTGCCAAAGCAAGCCTCTTGTCCAAACCTGGACTAGTTCTGCAAATGTCACTCCTTAAGCTGTGGGCCCGCTTAGGAGGGGTGTGTGTGTGTGTGTGTGTGTGTGTGTGTGTATGTATGTGTGTGTGTGTGTCTGCATGCACACGTGTAGGCATGTTTATGATGGGGCTTTGAAGGATTTGTCAATGATTTGCATTTCTCTGAATGTCTTATCAAGATTCCTGTCTCTTCACCTTTCTATTAGCTGAACCCTTGGTCCAGGGCCCCTCCCTACCCAGTCCTTTAAATCCAGCTCAAGGATCACCTCCTCAGTGAAGCCCCCCTCAACCACCACACTCTCCCCTGCCCAGAATACCCTCCTGATGCCGCACCGACCTTGTCTGTTTCTCTCTGGCAAAGACAGCCATTCTGGTGGTGAGCCTGGTGCCATGCCCCTTACAAACATCATTTTTTAAATTATTTTTTAAATGTTTATTTATTTTTGAGAGAGAGAGAGAGAAAGTGTGAGCAGGGGAGGGGCAGAGAGAGAGGGAGACACAGAATCTGAAGCAGGCTCCAGGCTCTGAGCTGTCAGTACAGAACCCCATGCAGGACTCAAACTCATGAACCTTGAGTTCATGACCTGAGCCGAAGTCGGATGCTCAACCAACTGAGCCAGCCAGGTGCCCCACAAACATCATATTTAATTTCCATCTACCATCGCTTATACTTCTTTGGCTCTGTGTGTTAAGCCCTGTTCTATCGACTTCACTTTCGTCAATTCATTTAATCCTCAGAACAAACTCACCAGGTGGGTACCGTTATTATTCCATTTACCAGATGAGGACTCTGAGGCTCAAGGAGGGTAACAGGCCTGAGGTCACCAGAGAGTCTTTACTGGAGAATGAACGGCCTGTCGCAGCCCTGTCTGGCTGCAAACCCCATGCTTTCATTGTTTGTGTATGCCTCTGTCATTGGGCTGTGACCTGCTGAGGACAGACTGGTCTTGCCACCACTCTCTCTCCAGTGCCTTCCTGGCACAGAGAGGTTCTAGAATACAAATATGTTGAAATGGGATGAAGGTAAAAGCAGGACATGCGCATGTGTGGGGTGGGGTAGGAGTTAACTGAGCATGTGGGTCAAGGGTGAGTGCTATTTGAATGACACATGTACGCATCATGGACGGGGTATTAAGTTTGTGGATGCCAGGTATCTACATGGTGTGCCTGCGCAGAAACCCTGAAATATCCCGGGCAAAGTGCAAGAGAGCGGCCCACACCCGTTTATGAGGACTCTTATGAAAATAGTAGAGGATTTGATAAGATGACTCAAGTGATGGGGAAATCAGTTGCTAAGAAACAATTGAAGGATTGTGGAGAAGGCGGCTGGCTCTGTGTTCCTTGTTTGGGAGCACCTCATCCCCCTCCAAGGGTAAGGGGTGCTAGAAGCCCGCTCCTCCTCCTCAGTCTACCCCACCCCCTTACTCCCCCCACCTAGAATACTTCCTGCTTCTAGATCCAGAAGTGAAAGAAGAGAGAATGAGCTTGGCCATGGTTAGCGGCTGCCCTGCTCCCCTCCCCCCATGCCAGGATGGTCCCTCTGGGTCCCTGTGGGCAGGTCCAGAGAACCATCTGAAGCTCCAAGATCCCAGACCACAGGAGATGGGAGCCAACTGGCTTTGGCCCGTAGGACTATGGCAGCCTAGTTTTCCCTATGTATCCCCTGAATTTAGGGGCTGAGAGCGGGGAAGGGGTGTCTACATCACAGAAGTCACAGAGGAGGAGCCCAGAGATGCTTCTGGAGCCCTGGCTCCCCCTGCTCTGCTTCCTAGCCAGCTAGCGGGCAGCTGAGTCTCAGCCCTTTTTTGGGCTTGCTCTTCGGGGCTGCATCTGGGAATGGGCTGGAGACCTTGGCCCTGGGAAGACCCTAAGTTGTTCCCACCTCCCTGGGATCCTCTGCAGCTGGGCAGACCCCTGGTCTTCCTGAAGGCCAGACCCTTACCTGTGTTCCAGTGAGGCTTGTCCCCCTGGGGGGGCTGGTGTCTGAGCTGACGTTCCGGTGCTGGTGCCGGGAGGGCAGTGGCTTCTCTGCTTGCGGCCACAGACAGAGGCCCTGTGACCAGGCGGGCCCTGGGTGAGCAGGCGGGCCTTATGATGATGAGGCCATGAGGCAGCCACACCTGTGCTCTTTGGACTCTGGTGGATGTAGAGGCTTCCTAGGCTACCACCCACTCAGCATGGAAGCCTGGACCTGTGGCTGTGCCAAACTTAGTCAGAGACCCCTGCTTCCCAGCTTCCTTCTCTGCTTGCCCCTGGTGTTAGGGGGTGGCCTCCTCTTCCCTCCGCCTTTTGGGTACCTCCTCTGAGGCCCCAGGTCAGCATCAGGCACTAAGACGGGGACCAGAAGGAGAGGGCACCCTTGGCCCCTGGGGGTTCTGGCTTCTGTGGTCAGGGGACAGGCGGCTGGACATGGACCCCAGGCGCCAGAGAAGCTGTGGACTGGCACGTATGTGCGCGTGTGCTGCCCATGTGGATACATGATCACGTGTGCCCAGGTGGTGACTGTGAGCAAGACATGGATCTTGTAAGAGCAGTTGGGGGCCAGGGACTAGAGCCACTGTGCCTATTACATAGAGAGCTGAGACTTTTCCTGGCAAGATAACCTCATTCTGTCCTTTCTTCTGTCTCCTCCCAGCCAGCAGGGAGTCCTCTCACCCCGAGTTCTTCTTCTTCTTCCGCTCACTTTCCTTCCCTGCCTGGCCTCATACCCTCAGACCTCTCTCTGGTCCATAGCTGGCTGGCTTTGGCAAAGGTGAGAAACTTGCCGAAGCTTGCCTTTGTCTCTATTCACAAATACTCCTAGTCCCTGTGCTTCCTTGTACTTAAAAACCTTCCTTGGCACCCAGGGTGGGCTGGGCTGCCTGCCCTCTGGGAGCTCACAGTCTAACAAGGGGGACAGCATGTAAACAGACACCAAGGGAACAAGGCAGGGGAGGGGAGGGGGGGGAGAGGGGAGTGGGGGGAGAGGAGATGGGAGGGAAGGGGAGGAGAGGAGAGGAGAGGAGAGGAGGGGACGGAAATCCAATGTGGTGGTGGATCTTGTGGGCAGAGGTCAGGACCCAGTAGGTGTTGGGATCTGTGGAGACTCCTGTGGTCTGGGAGTGGAGCCTGCATCTGCCCACCCATCCTTGGCTTCCTGGGGCTGTCCCAGGAGGTGTTGGCTGACTCCCCCACCCCCAGCCCAGCCAACACTGCCCTGGATGGTCTGGAGTCCAGGGGTTGGATCCTGGCCAGGGCCTTCCCCACCTGCGAGAGTCCACTGGGCAGCCAGCTCTAGGAGCCCAGGGATCAGGTGCCTGCTGAGCCAGCTGCCTCGCTGTGGCCTCATGGGAACTAGCCCTCTAGGCCTTCCTGGCTGTTCTGCTTCCTGGGTCTCAGCTTCTTGGTCCTCCAGCTTCTTTCAGGATAGGACAGCCTGTCTCGTTGCCTCCTCCAGCCCCAGCCCCAGCCCCAGCTTCATCAAGGCTGTAGCCGCATTCTACCTCCAGCACAGGCTCGTGTGCCCAGCTAAGGCTGTGCTCCCACCCAGCTAAGGACAGGCCCGTCCTTCCCATAGGCCTTCCCTGACATCAGTGCAAGCACAGGAGGCTCTCACATAGAGGACTGGGGACAAGGGAGGGGCACAGCCCACTGCAGAGATGTGCGTGAATGTCAGGACAGAGAAACAAGGAGCACCAGCTGGCCTCCTCCGCTCTGCACTCCACAGGGCCCTGTAGAGGGGTGCCTTTGGGAGCAGTGTGGGTCTAAGACAGGAACCCTTTGCGGTCTGGGTGGGGCTGGACCCAGGGCTTCTTCAGTGCCAGGCATTGTGGACGTCTGCCAGAGTGGAGCCATTCCAGAGTAGAGGGACATGAGGAGGGTGGAGAGGCCAGGCCATCCACGCCTGGGGATTTGGGGCCACAACCGATGCTTTTGCACAAAGAAAGCTCCAGGTGCCAGCAATTCTTTAGCAAGCTAATCCTGGCTGGGGCACCACAAGTTGGGACTCAGAGGGCATCTCCTTGAACTGTGGGGCTATGAGGGCTTGGGACCTTATTCATTCATTCATTCATTCATTCATTCATTCATTCACTCAATCACTCATTCACCCCTCAGCTCCGTATTGAGGGCTTTCTGTCTCCTGGGCACCGTGCTAGATGCTAGGAGACACCTTGGGATGCAGCCTGAGTTCAGTATCTCCCTCCAAACAACCCAGCCTCTCCTCCCACGTTCCCGGCTCAGTGGAGGGACGACACCGAGCCAAGCATCCAAGCAGGGGCCTGGGACCATCCTCCCTCAGGCCCACACCCAGCCAGCCCCCCATCCTTTGAGTCCCCACAGATGGATCCATCTGCCCCCACCTCACCGCTATGGCCTGAGCTCAGACACATCGAACTGTCTGCCTGCAGCAACACAGCAGGCTGTGACCTCCCTGCCTCCACACAAGCTCTTCTTTGTCCTCTCTCCTCCCTGCACGCAGGACGGTCCCTACCCGGAAAGGTCACCATCCCTCTGTGTTCAAACCCCATCACTGGCTCCCTGATGCCCTCAGGATAAAACTCAAACTCGTGCTGTATGAAAAGATACATACATTAATTAAAATGTTGAGGATATTTAACAATTTATTGGTAAATTTGGATTAATTCTAGGAAACCTAGGGGGGTCTCAGGAATTAGATCTCAAGGATTTAGAAAGAACTCCTTATAAAAGCTTTCAATATTACATTCCTCGTTAAACTGGGACGTGGACTACTTTGGGCATCATTTCACCCCTGAATTACTGTCTTGATAAACTAGTTCCCAGCAGAACCCAAAATCAAGGCCAAGTGAAAGATGTGTAGCCACGCTTTTCTGAGCACGCAGGTGGCGCTGCGTTTCCTATTAAACAGAATAGGAGCCTCGTGGACTGGAGGCTCCCGTCTCCGAGCCCGGCCTTACCCCCTGCCACTCTCTGCTCCTTGTGCTTTACACTCAGCTTAGGGTAACCTGGGGGTCTGGACGAGTCAAGCCCTCACACCCAGCTCCCTGCCTTCTCTCTGCCAGAAACGCCCATCCCTTCCTTGCCCGTGGGAAACACTCTATGCCTTCACGTCTGCACCCCCGCTTGGCCTCTTCTGGAAGCCTTCCCACTGCCCAGGACTGGAGGCGACCCTGGCCCTCGGTTTCCAAACATCTTGTACACCCATCCCTCCAATACCACGCACGTTGTCATGTTGAGGGGTGTGTCCCCCTCAGGCTAGGATTCCTGAGGACCCAGGGTAGTTTTTGCCACAGTCTAGAGGAAAGGACTAGTGAACAAATATGTGCACTGTGGCATCCCAGGGACAAAGGACCATACTTTGTTTGGGGGCATCAGGGAAGGCTTCCCAGAGGAGGGAACGCTGGGGCAGGCTCTTAAAAATCATATAGGAGTTGGGCCAAGAGATGACATGGGGAGGGAATGCCAGGTGGAGGGAATGGCAATCCTACTGCAATGGCATGGTGAGAAGTTGGCTGTGGCCGGAGCCTGATCTGCAGGTGTGTGTGTGACAGGGAGGTGGTGGCAGGTGATGGGATCTGAGTGTCTTCATCACCTGGCGGTGAGTGGAATCACTGAGTGGTTGTGCACAAAGGTGTGACAAGGATGTTGCTGGTCTTCTGCCTCCTCAGAAGGACCCTGCCACTGCTGGTTCTCAGGACATGGGGAGAGGCCTCCGGGGAGTAGGGTGTCAGAACAGACCAGGTGCACAGGTTTTAGGCTGAGGGGGCCAAGGAGTCCCTCCAGGCCACCCTGGCCCAGGGCCTCTCAGAAGCTCCAGAGCAGGGCCTGGTCAGTGCTGGGGAACTCTAGAGGAAAGATGGGTCTGTTTTCATGGAGGGCAGTAAGAAAGGTAGGGCGGGACTCTGGTTATTTCGGGAGAGAGGCCTGCTTGGGGCTGGAAGGGATAGGGTGCCGGCTAAGAGCACTGCAGGCTCATGGAGCCAGACGCCAGGGCAGGGTCCAGCCAGAGCTCTTGCTGGTACACTGCACGGATGATGTCAGCTCTGGGGCTGGGGCCATGGCCAAGGGCTGATGCCTGGCCCTGGGGCTGCCGGGCAGTTGCAGAAACAGATCCCATCTCTGCCACTGCCGCCTCCAGTCCTGGCACATGGGGGCGAGTTGCTTCTATGAGCCAGGCAGAGGAATAAAGGGCGATATCATCCCTGCATTTGACATTTATTTACATTCCAGAGGCAGAAGAAATGATCAGATATAAAGGCAATCAGAGCCCTGATAAGTGGCAGGAAGGAAACCAGTGGGAAACCAGATTGAGGGCATGGGTGTGGAAGGACACTTTGGATGCATGTAATCAGAGAAGACATGTCTGAGGAGGGAGCTTCAAGCTGAGATGAAGGCATCGGAAGGAGCCAGTTGTGTGAAGTGCCCGTGGAAGGGGAGCGGGAAGACAAGGGTGCTGCGGCTGGGAAGGCAGCCGGGGGCCGGAGTGGAATGAGTGCGGGGAGAGGTGGTCTGGGGTGGTCTGGGGTGAGGCAGGCAGGGACGGGCAGTGGTCACGGCATACAGGCTCTGCAGACCACGGCCAGGACTCTGGCTTTTATTCCAAGGGCAATCGGAAGACACGGGGGTACTGAGTGGAGGAGTGATGTGGTCTGATTTGTGTTTTAGGTGCATCCCTGAGCTGGCCTGGGAGAACAGGCTGCAGTGGGGGTGCGGGCCCTGGGAGACCCAGGGACAGGTCTGTGGTGATGGGGAGGATGCAGAGGGCAGTGGCGATGGGGACTCAGGGTGTGGGCTTGGACAACTAGGCAGCTTATGGTGACCCTTGGTGAGGTGGGGAAGACTGGAAGAGAAGGAGGAGCCAGGGAGGAGTGAGGAGATGCAGTTCCATCCCGGGTGGCTTCAGTTTGAAAGGCTTCTGTGGCCTCCGAGTGGAAGCATCGAGAAGGCAGGAGGATCTTGGGATCAGAAGCTCAGCTCAGTGGGATGGCCGTGATGCAGCCACTCAAGCCCGTGCGGCAAGACTGTTGAGCGATGTGGGGGGCAAGTTCCTGCTGCAGTGCCGGAAGTAAAGAGCCGGCTGTGGAGTTGTTGGTCAGCACTTGGCAGTTGTATTCAAATACTGAAGAGGCTGAGGTGGGAGGAGGCCACCTGGAGAGAGTATGTGGGAGAAGGGCAGTGGCCTCAGGCTGGGCCCTGGCAGTCATCACTAGAAGATTGGGAAGATGAACAGGAACCTTCTAAGGAGACTGAGGGGCAGCCTGTGAGCTCCGAGGGGAGCCAGGAGGGGAAAGTGTTTCTAGTAGGAAGGAGTGGACACCTGGGTGAGGTGCTACCAAGAGGTGGGGAAAGGCGCTGAGCGAGAAGAATCTGTGTAATTGTCCCCGTGGAAGCCACAGGTGGGCCTGAGGAGGGCAGTTCCCCGGAGCCATGGTGGCCAGAGCCGACTGGAGAGCATTAGTGTAGGTGGGTGCAAGAGGCTCTCCTGGGGATGGGATGGTGGGGTCAGGGGATGAGATATGGATACTTGTTCAAAAGTGTTTAAGAGGGGAGTTGTTGTGGCATATTTGCTGCTGGGGAGAAGCTACCGGGGAGAGAGCAGAGACACCGGACTGAAGACTTGGGTAGCTGCTGAAGAACGGGAAGGGCTGTAGATGCAGGGGGAAGGGCTGGCATCGCTGGGGGAGAAGGGCCCACAGCCTGGGGAGTCTGTGCTGTGCTCCCCACTCCCTATACAGGCAGAGGAGGCCAAGGGGCCTGGGCTGGGAGGGAGGGTGATTTGAGGGCATGCGGTTGATTCTCTGGGGGCAGTGTGGTGTCCCGGCCTGGAGTTTTCCGGAGAGAACGCCAGGCCCCAGGTACACCCTGGAAACTGCCACATCCAGGGACTGGGACATCAGGCCTGGAATCCCAGCCCCAGCCCCCTTTGCCTAGCTTGCCCTCAGTCCCTCTGTCACCCAAACCCCCAAACCCTAAGCCACTGCTCAGGCCTCATTTCTCCCACCTTTTCTCAAATGTCCCTCTAGCAGCAAGATGTCACTCTAGGTGTTTCTCTGCACCCCTCTCCCTGCTTCTGCTCACTTGGTCCTGTCTCTCTCCAGCCTGGGATCCTCTGTGTCACTCCCACACATGCCTCCTCCCCCATCCCTTATATTCTGCGGCTTCTCCCTCATCCAGGGGGAAGGTGAGTAGGTGGACCCAGGGTCCTAGATTCACCCAGCTCCACCTTGACTAGACAGCCCTGACGAAAAGGCCCTCAGCAATGTCTGTAAAGCCCTTCACCAGATGCCTGGACTTTGGACTGTGATTCAGAGCAGGCTGTCAGGAAGGCTGGTCTGGGAGGGCTGCTTCAGAAGGGGCAGCCTCTGGGAAGTGTATGCCCTCTGTGATCTCAGGGAGGGGCCTGGCCTGGGCCCAGCTCCGGTCTCTCACCTCCCCGAGAAGGGGAGAGGGTCAACGTCCTGTGTCGGCCCTGCCTGGCCGACTGCCCTGGGTGTACAGGGGAGGGGCCTCAGCCAGCACCTCCATTGTATACTTCTGCTCCTGTCGCCTCTTCAATACACTGCCCAAGAGGGCCACAGTGGAGCCATTCACAACAGCGTGTAAAAGATCCTTCAGGGGGGCGCCTGGGTGGTGCAGTCGGTTAAGCGTCCGACTTCAGCCAGGTCACGATCTCTCGGTCCGGGAGTTCAAGCCCCGCGTCGGGCTCTGGGCTGATGGCTCAGAGCCTGGAGCCTGTTTCCGATTCTGTGTCTCCCTCTCTCTCTGCCCCTCCCCCGTTCATGCTCTGTCTCTCTCTGTCCCAAAAGTAAATAAACGTTGGAAAAAAAAAAAAAAAATCGTTCAGGGATGTAGGGGAAAGTGCATGATGCAGCCTAAGCTGGAAAAGGCAGGCTCCAAAATGATGGAGACCATGAGGTCCTAGTTTTGTGAAATAAACAAATTAACAAATAAATGCATTGAAATTGTATACATGATGGGGCGCCTGGGTGGCGCAGTCGGTTAAGCGTCCGACTTCAGCCAGGTCACGATCTCGCGGTCCGTGAGTTCGAGCCCCGCGTCGGGCTCTGGGCTGATGGCTCAGAGCCTGGAGCCTGTTTCCGATTCTGTGTCTCCCTCTCTCTCTGCCCCTCCCCCGTTCATGCTCTGTCTCTCTCTGTCCCAAAAGTAAATAAACGTTGGAAAAAAAAAAAAAAAATCGTTCAGGGATGTAGGGGAAAGTGCATGATGCAGCCTAAGCTGGAAAAGGCAGGCTCCAAAATGGTGGAGACCATGAGGTCCTAGTTTTGTGAAATAAACAAATTAACAAATAAATGCATTGAAATTGTATACATGGAAACAGAAAGGATCTCCACAAAACTTGTAATAATGGAAATCTAAATAGAAAATATTGCAAATCATGTAAATATAAATATAAAAAAATGTTCGTGATGGGGGCGCCTGGCTGGCTCAGTCAGAAGAGCATGATGGGACTCTTGATCTTGGGGTTGTGAGTTTGAGCCCCAGGTTGGGTGTAGGGATGGCTTTAAAATAAAATCTTTTTTTTTAATTCTCCCTCCAAAAATAAAATCAAAGAAAGAAAGAAAGGGAAAGAAAATGTTCATGATGTAGTATTAGGTGAAAAGGACTACTTACAAAATGTTAACACTCAATTTTTTAAAAAAAAAATTATGAATCTATGGGGCACCTGGGTGGCTCTGTTGGTTAGGCATCTGACTTCGGCTCAGGTCATGATCTCATGGTTTGTGGGTTTGAGCCCTGCATCGGGCTCTGTGCTGACAGCTCAGAGCCTGGGTCTTGCTAAAATTCTATGTCTCCCTCTCTCTCTGCCCCTCCCCTGCTCACGCTCCATCTCTCTCTCAAAATTAAATAAACACTAAAAAAAATTTTTTTTTTAATTATGAATCTAAATGAAAAAAATTGTCAACATGTGAATCTAAACATTTATTCCTCACTTGCTGTGACAGGCACTCATCTAGGGGGTTCAGAGGATGCTCAAAATAACCTTAGAGGTAGATTCTATTATTTTCATCCCCGATTTACATAAGAAGACACCGAGGCACCAAGAGGCAGAGGAGTTAAGTAATTAGTCCCAGGTCACACAGCCCTAAATGGTGGGTGTGTGGTTTGAGCTTAAGAGGCTGGGCTTAGAAAGACACCACAAGAACAGAGGGCAGGTATCTCTAGCTGTGTGGACGCTTCCCCGTGGTTTTACTCTCTTCTTTATGCTTATCTGTATTTTCCAACTTTTCCTGAAGAGTGTGTTACTTTTGTAATCAATGTCTCTCTGTTCCCACTCTACCCCTCACGAAATAAATGGGAATTTTAAAAGTAACAAAACAAGGGGCGCCTGGGTGTCTCAGTTAAGCATTAGACTTTTGATTTCAACTCAGGTCATGACCTCCCAGTCCTGCCCATGTGGGGCTCCACCCTGAGCAGAGAGCCTGCTTAAGATTCTCTCCCTCCTTCTCCCTCAGTCCCTCCTCCCCCAACTCAAAAAAAAAAAAAAAGAAAAAAGAAAAAAGGTAGCAAAACAAGACAAACATATCTCAGAAAGATACTCTTCCTGAGGGCCTGGAACTCTTTTCTGCCTGAGGGTGACTGCTGAAGGGTGAAATCAGTGGCCTGAAGCCAGGGAAGGGTAGAGGGTGGCTTCAGATCTCCCCTTTGTCCCACGTGGCCCTCAGGGGTCCCAGAGGCCTGGGCTGTGCCCCTGAGAATCTCAGGCCACCCCCTGAGGCCACCTAGGTCTCAGTCTAGGGCTAGGCCTTACCATGTTTGGTATTAAAGAGGCACTAGACAGTCTGTGCAGGCTTCCTTGGGCCTTGAGGAGGTGTGTGTGTGTGTGTGTGTGTGTGTGTGTGTGTGTGTGTGTGTGTGAAGGCTCAGGGTGGGTGGGAGCACAGAGCCAGGGCAGAGTCTGAAAGCCTCTCCTAGATTTCTTGGCCCTCACACCCCCACCACACATTCCCACCGCACACTGTTTGGCCTTCACACAAAGCAAGGTTCCCGCTACAGCATCCAGCCGCTGTTGGGACCCTCTTGGTGACCGGGTGCTTGTTACCTCACCAGCAGTGCAGGCTGTGTGGGACTCTATGGGGTACAGAGCAAGCGCCTTAGAGTCCAAAAGAATTGGTTTGAACCCTAGTGCTGGCCTTGGAATCTGAGTTCTCGGAGCTTTAGGTTCATCATTTGTCAAAGGGGCTGAGGTTGGCTGTGAGGATTACACAAGACAACATGGGTCACATGTCTGGAGCAGAGGTGGGGCTTCATGAATGTGCTCCCGAAAGTTGGCCTCCCTGTAAGTCCTTCCTGCTGCTCCCGGCACCCCTACAGAAGCACTCAGAGTAGACTGGATCCCTCCTAAGTGTCTCCCCACCAGGCAGGCTTTCCCCAGCACCCTCAGCCACCCTAGCATAGCGGGGTACCCAGGCAGGCTGCCATCTTGATCTCTCTAGAGCCATTTCTCAGATGCTGGCTCCATGGTAATCCCTAGGAAGCTTGGTTGAAAATGGAAAGTTCTGGACTCCAACATGGAGAATCCAGGAAGGAGTCCCAGAATCCAATTTTTTACAATCTCCCCAGTGGTTCTGATGGGAGCCAGTGCTCCACTGTCCTCCAGTTGGCACTGTCCCGCCTTAAGTGTGTTGCCCGGCAGTGACCAGTGCTAGGCTGCTGCCTGACCAGCTTGGACCTGGGACACTGTCCCTCTGACTATCTCTCACCTTCCCCACTCAGTCCCCCGAGTATGCCCCATGGGGTGTGCTTGTGCCACAGACAGGCGGCATCCTTCCAGAGAACTTTGTCCTGCCATGCTCTGCTCTGAAACTGGACAGTAGCTGGGGTCAGGGGCCCTGGACACCCCAACTCTGATCCAGAATGTTGGTCCACCTAAAAGCCTGAGAAGACATCCTCACAGGGCTCCCAGAATGAGCCTAAGGAGCTTGCTCTGTGGCTCTGCTGCCCATACCAGTAGGCTGGAGGGGTCACAGCCCTGTGAACAGAGCACAGAATTGAGGCTACCAAAGACCCCTCCCCTGAGAAGCCTGCCTGAGATTCTAGAACAAGCCTTCAGTGAGATAGATAGCCGGTGGAGGGCTGCCCCTTGGACTGTGACTGGGATCCAGGGGCCTGCAGAGCAATTACTGGGCCTATCTAGCCCTGAGGCTGACAGGTTCCAGGGAGAGTGTGCAAAGCCACAAGGCCCCAGCAGAGCCAAGCCTCCAGAGGGGCAGTGGCCTCGGTGACTCAGGGCAGGTACCCGCTGTGCCCGGCCCCTTGGTCCTCTCAGAATGTGGCCTCCTGGGCTGGAGGGGGCTTTAGAGAGACCCACCATCCCTTAATTCCTGGCTCCCTGAAACACTCCCTTGGAAAGTTGTGCTCATAGACAGCCATGGCAGTCCTATCCTGGCCGGCCAGCTCTGACCATTACTGCACTCTTCCCTGGGCCAGTGGCAGACTTGCATCCCCGGAACACCCACCTGGTGTGCTTGCTCTTTTAAGGCAAGCCCTTCAGATATTTAGACATAGTACCATACCCTCAGAGAGTCACCTAGAACATCATTAATGCCTATACCCCTGGGGCCGAGTTAAACTCTTGGAACCTCAGTTTCCTCATCTGTGAAATGGAGACAACTATGGCTACTGCTTACTGAGTACTTGCCCTGGCCAGGGCACTGCACTAAGCATGTCACAAGGCTGGCACTGCAGAAAGGTTTCCTGACCGTGGGCTGAGGCCTCCAGGCAGGCTGGGAGGAAGTGCTGGCTCCCTCTGCTGGACAGAAGGTGCATTGCAGACAGGGAAGCCTAGGACAAGATTGAACAACAGTCCTGGGGGCAGGTAGTTCAGAGATGGACTGACCCAGACTGGTGTTTTACAGATGAACAAACTGAGGCCAGGACGGCCACCTCACTGGATGAAGTTTGTCTATGTGGTCCCTGGATTGGGGAGCTTTCCCCACAGAGGAGAGCTAGGTAGTTTAGTCTTAATGGGTTCCCTGATGCCTCAACAACCCCCCGCCCCCACACACTTTTTTTTAACCCGCAAAGGGACCCAAGATCTAATGTTTATCTATTTTTGAGAGACAGACAGACAGAGTGAGAGAAGGGGAGGGGCAGAGAGAGAGGGAGACACAGGATCCAAAGCAGGCTCCAGGCTCTGAGCTGTCAGTACAGAGCCCGACGTGGGGCTTGAACTCACAAGCTGTGAGATCGTGACCTGAGTCAAAGTCTGACGCCTAACCAGGTGCCCCAACTCCCATTCCACCTCACTCCTCTGGGCTGCCCAGTGGAGAAGTGGGAATCAATGTGGTGGGACGGACACTGGGCAGAGGCCGAGGACAAGGCCCCTGCTGTGCCCTTTCACTAGCAAGCTGCTGTTCCAGGGAAGGTCCTGAAGAGCCAGGCAAGGGATCAAGACAGGTGGGCTGAGTGTCCATACAGAGAACCCCATCCCTGGGAAGGACAGAGGCCCAGACAACTGCATTTCCCAGGGACATAAATGGGAGTTTCAGGGACATCTATTATCTTGCCTGGATTTGCTCATCCAGCTGGTGACAAAACTGGCACATTATAGGGGCGCCTGGGTGGCTTGGTCGGTTAAGCGTCCGACTTCGGCTCAGGTCATGATCTCATGGTCCGTGAGTTCGAGCCCCGCGTCGGGCTCTGTGCTGACAGCTCAGAGCCTGGAGCCTGTTTCAGATTCTGTGTCTCCCTCTCTCTGACCGTCCCCGATTCATGCTCTGTCTCTCTCTGTCTCAAAAATAAATAAAAACGTTAAAAAAAAAAAAAAACTGGCACATAGAGGCCCAAAAGGGGGCTTCCACTCCAGAGCTCTAGTATACTTGGAAGATTCTGGAACCTCGTATCTTCTTCAAGTTTGCCCTTCATGATAGTGGCTCTCATTTATTGAATACCTCTTTTTAAGGAGCTGTGTGATGCACTTTGTGGGAATTATTTCTTTTCTTTTCTATAATACAATAAGGTAGGTACTACTGGGGCCATTTCATGAATGGAGAAACTGAGGCTTGGAGATGTAAAGAAATGGTTACATATCTGGAAAAGCTGGGGTATGAACCCATGTTCTCGGATGTGAGTGCCTTTCAACTAACCACACTGCCTCTGCTTTGTTCTTGCTTTCCCTGTCTCCCCAGTGATACAGGCCCTAAAATGAGCAGGACGATCCATGGCAGCCTCTCTCCCCTCCCCCACCCACTGTCCCTGGGCAAGTTCATTCCCACAGTTTCAGTCACAGTCTGAGAGCTGCAGATGCCTCCCTCTGCCAGCTCGAGTCTCAGTGCCTCTGCACCTCTGACCCAGCTGGATGCCTTCTCTTGGTCACCCTTGGCTGGTGAACCTCAAACATTTCAGGCTCGACACGTTCCACACTGAGCCCGCTCTTTCCACAGCCCCTACCTGCTCTTCCCCTGTGTCCCCATCTCAGCTGTGGCCCCACCATCCACTCCCACAGGCAGCCACCGAGTCCGGGGTTTCTCTTCTTTAAATCTCCAGAATCTGTTCATGGTTTTCCTTCCCTGCTGTTACTGCCTTAATTCAGACATCGATCCCCCCTGATTCCACCACAGCCGCCCCATCCGGTGGGATCTCCTCCCCGAGGATTCTCCTTCTGATCCTTCCCCACCTTTGCCCAGCGGATCTTTTGTTTATTTATTTTTGAAAATTTTAAATTAAGTTTATTTATTTACTTTGAGAGAAAGAGAGTGAGCGAGCAGGGGAGAGGCAGAGAGAGAGGGGGAGAGAGAGAGAGAGAGAGAGAGAATCCCAAGCAGGACCCACACTGTCAGCGCTGAGCCCAACGCCCTGCTCGAACCCACGAACGGTGAGATCATGACCTGAGCCGAAATCAAGAATCAGACGCTTAACCGACTGAGCCACTCAGGCGCCCCTGCCCAGTGGATCTTTTAAAATTCACATCCACACATGTCACTCCCTTGCTTGTACATCTTTCAGTTGCTCCCATTGCTTTAAGGAAAATAGCAAGTTCTAGGTTTGTTCGTGGCACTTGAGATCTGCCGCCTTCTGCCTCCTCTCCACTTCACACTCTCCCCACCCCAAACCCAGCCACAAAGATGTACCCGGAGGCCCCACCTCCCTGCACCTTCTGCCTCCTCACCTTTCTTGCCTGGAAGCCTCCCCAGACTCCCCTTCCCCCTCAGCTGATTCAGGGTTCTTATCTGAGAAGGCACACCTCTTCTTACGTCTCCTGTGAGAAACCTTAATGCAGGATATTGGTGAAGATCTCAATTTTTTTCTTCCACTAGACGTTGAGGACAGGTTTTTTTCGTCTTTTCTGTGTAACACCCACTTAATCCAGTAAGGTCTAATGGTGAGACCCACAGGACAATGGGGCTAGGGTGATCTTCTAGAACAATCCCTGTGCAGGGTGGCCAGGCAGCCCCTGGCACTGCCCCCTTCCCTCCTTCCCTCTGCACCCCCTTCCACCTCACCAGTTGAGGGGCCATTCCCGTGGTGGCCAGCAGGGGGCAGGACTGACCCACAACATTCCCTCAGTCTGGGTCTGGGGTGGGGTGGCCCTTCTGGCAGTAGGGAGGAACGCCAGGCACAAAGTGAACAGGCCAGCTGTGAACAGCTGGGGCAGGCAGACCGGCCCCTGCCTTTGAAAGCCCAGTTTATGCTCACTGAAGCTACCAGGTCGGGTGACTTGACAGGACAGCCCTGGGATGAGCACCCACTCCTCTGGGCATAGGCCCCACCTCAGCCCAGTTCTCCAGCTGTGCCCCTTTGCCTTTGGTATGCGCAGCAGCTCCCTCTGGTGGAGAGAGGCCCAGCGTCCAGAGGTATCTGAATTGGGCCCCTGGGGGGTACCCCCAGCTCCCTGGGAATCCACCCAAATCCAGGAATTTGTGGAGAAAGAAGCCCCATTCCTCTGCTCCCTCCTGTCCCTCAAGAGGAGGAGGGAAGGTTGTCAGAATGAGCGGAAGCCATTCATGTGGGCATCTGACAAAGATGTATCCAGTGGCTTCTGGGCTAGGGACAGGCACACAAAGATAGAACAGCAACATGTAGCCACGTGTCACGGCCCCGGGCCCCCAGGCCACAGGACAAATGACTCCGGTGACTCGGACAGCAAGGGCTGGAAGGGCTATGAACAAAGTGCCCAGAAGTTCTGAGGAAGGGAGACTGGCCTGCTCAGCAAAGGGGCTGCAGAAGTTTTGACAAAGGAGGGATGCTACAGCTGGGCTTTGAAACACTAGCAAGATTTTACCAGATGGAGAAGGAGGGGCATCCTGGACAGGGGAACCAGCATGAGCAAAGGCACAGAGGTGAAGCTGTGTTCAGAGAATATTGGTGAACAGATACAGTTATATTTGCTCTCCAGCCCGCCCCCCCAGCTTTATTGAGATATAGTTGACATGTAACATTGTATAAAGTGAAGGTGTACAGCATAACGAATTCATAAATGTGTATATTGCAAATTGATTACCACAATAAGGTTAGTTAACTGTATGCTTTTTAATGACCCCTTGTTGAATGGCATTGTGTGCTATCATATTTATTCGTATTGTTTCTGATTCTTACATCAATCATCAAGGTACCGTGATCCTCACTTACAGACGAAGAGACAGAGGGTCAGGGAAGCAAAGTGACAGCCCAGTTAAGAAGCTCAGGAGCTGACATCCTAGTTGAAGACCATGTGACTCCACTCTGCCTCCACAGGCCTGGAGTCCAGGCAGGGCCTGTGTAGATAGGAGGAATCGCACAAAGACCAGAGGAGTCCTCCTCTCCCATAGGGCCTCCAGGCTGTTAAGGTCTTCATAAAAATTGTTCTCAAACAGCTTTCTATTTGTCAAGACTTTTCACTTATTTTTTTCCTTTTATTTTATTTATTTATTTTACATTTTATTTATTTTTGATAGAGCGAGCACAAGTGGGGGAGGGGCAGAGAGAGACGAGACACAGAATCCGAAGCAGGCTCCAGGCTCCAAGCTGTCAGCCCAGAGCCCGATGTGGGGCTTGAACCCACAAACCATGAGATCATGGCCTGAGCCGAAGTCGGACACTTAACCGACAGAGCCACACAGGCACCCCTATTCTTTTCCTTTTAGAAACATTCTAAAGATTTTGTCCAGGCTCTGGTGAAAGAGAAAGAGAAAAGAGGAGGCTTGGGGCGGGGTGAGAGGGGTGAGGCTGGATCAGACCCCCAGGGCAAGTCAGCCTGCCCCGACAAGGCTCGGGTGGATATTTAAGTGTTGGCTTCTTTCCTTGGTCTCCATTTGTCTCCCCTGTTTGAGTGGGATAGAGTTCTGAGAGGGCAGACCTCCTTCCATGGACCTCCTCTTCCAGACTGAAGAGAAGCCTGCTCTTACGGGGCTCCCCTTCTCTCTGCAGAGGACCCTCCAAACCTTCTCTTCTGGGCCTTGGTGCAATCTTCCCCACACCTTCCCATGGGCCCTCCTTGGCGCTCATCCAGTCTTTTTTTTTAGAGGGAAAGCAAGAGCAAGTGGGGAAGAGGCAGAGAGAGAATCCCAAGCAGGCTCTATGCTCTGCATGGAGCCTGACTAGGAGCTTGCTTCCATGACCCGGAGATCATGACCTGAGCCCAAATCAAGAGTTGGACACTTAACCGACTGAGCCACCCAGGTGCCTGTCATCCAGTCCTTATAAACTGGGAACTCTCATCTTGCCAGGGGCCTCTTTTAAAAAATTATACAAATGATGGTAAATAATATAACAGAGAAGGGTACATAAAAATTAAAAGCATGCTACTCACTCTTGCCCCTAGCTCTAGCCTATTCTCTGTGGAACTACTTTTAACAATTTCTTATTTATCTCTAAGATATGCTTTTTTATAGACAAACACGTGTAGTACAAGCCACTGTATGTGCTTTAAAAAAAAATACAAATGGGATCATGTTATAACCATGCTATTTGATAATATGTCAATATCTGTAGGTGTATCCACTTTATTTTTAATGACTACAAAGTTCTTTGTACAGACTTGAGCTACTAGTATCTTTTTTGATGGACATTTAGTCTGTGTCTAGTTCTCGCCATGGCAAACAGTGCTATTTGTAGATTGATTGCCAGCTGACTAATATGATGTGTGTTTAAAATTTGAATGTATGTTCCCAAATTGCCTCCAGACACACTGTTTTAACAATTTACAGTTCCACCAGTAGGGTATGAGATTGCCCATACCATTATATCTGCACCAGTACTGGTATTAACAAACTTTTGTCTTTGCTGAGTTGATAGCTAAAAAATTCTATCTCACTTAAAAAAAAAATTTAAATGCCTTTAAGAATAAGGCTGAACGTATTTTCCTATCTTTGCTGCCTATTTGAATTTCTTTCTTTACTTTTTTTTTTTTTTAATTTTTGGTGAGTGCTATGTTATTGGCCTTTGCCCGTTTTGGGGGAGAGCGCTAGTTATCTTTTTCTCATTGATTTGTAGGAGCTCTTTGTATATTAAGGAAATAAGCATTTAAGATCCACTTTATTTTTTCCTCTGCTACAAACTCCGTGTTTGGAAACATTTTGTTAAACAAGCAGTTGTTACTACTTCTCTCTCCATTTTCTCAATCTGATACTTGTACATGGACCCTTAGAATGTTTATCAGTACAAGATGGCTGGAGTTTCTGCACTGGATTGATGTAATACCAGCCAAAAGCAAAGCCTTGGAATTTTTCTTAATCTTAGAGGCCTCCCCATGGCTAAATGTAGGACATCCATTGGCCTTCCGAAATATTTTAAGTGGCTTGAGAAACTCTAGAAGTCTGGGGCCCTAGAGTGGGAGCCACAGCTCCAGATTTGGCCCCTTTAATGCAGCTTATTCCAGCAAGAGTGTGTCCCTACCTGTGTGCATCCTTCTGTCCAACTGTGGATTCTTCTGTTCTGGTGAGTGGGTGGGGCGTATGCATATTTTCGCCTTTGTTTATAGGCACTTAGGACTGTGGTTTTCCCCTCTCTTCAGCAAAAAGTCCCTGAGGCAGGACTGAATCTACTACTCCCAGTCCAGGCCCAGTGGGACTTTACTGGTGCCGAGTCCTGGGGATTGAAGAGGGGTGGAGGGAGGCTGGATGGGGCAGGAAGAGGCTCTCTCCCAGAGCCTCCCAGCTGGCCCCACCCCTCTCGTCTTTTATCTCCTTGCGGAGAATCTCCCCAGAACAACGTCCAGTTCCATTGAGGGTGGGTATAGGTCCCCGGGCAGAATGAGAGGTGGCTTGCAGAGCCCCAGGTTGGGGAGTGGGATGCGAAACACCAAATATGGGCCTGTGTGTCCTGAGGAGAGTGGGAGGCACAGGTGGTGGTGGGGTGGGAGCAGGTGGAGAGAGGAGGCCCTGGGCAGGGAGGAGGTAGTTTTCAGGTTTCTGCGCACCTACCCCTGATCTAAAGGTGGTTTCACGAGGGCGACACTGTTCCCTGCTAGTCCTGAGGTGTGTTGGGGAATGAAGGGGGGCGGGGAGGGGCGACAGAGGGCAGAGCAGAGGAAGAAAGGCTGGAAACCTGGCAGATTCTCAGCAGCTAACTTAGAAGCCTAGGTTGGGTTGTTTGTTTAACCCAGGGCTGACTTTTATGAGACCGCCACATTCCTGGGGGAATTGGTGAGTGAAGGTGATTAATGGGATTGGCTATGGTAGCTGGAACAGCAGGAGGCAGAGTGGAGGAAGCCAACCAGAACTCTGAGTCAATACCCTCCTGAGCCTGAGATTCTCTGTGTTGGGGTGGGTGCCCGGGAGGGCTGGCACGTCTCCTGAGCCAGGATGCCTACCCCGGGCTCAGGTGCTGGAAGTGCTAATGCCCCCCCGACTTGCACAGCACGAGGGCTTGGCCCTGCTCTCTCTGCCTGGTGAGCGGTACTGAGGTGGGACGGGACAGAGCCAGGACAAGGGCCGGGAGCAGGCTGACTTGGGTTCCGTCCTGGAAATATGCCTGTGGCAGTGACTCACCTTGCCCTGCCTGAGCTTCCTTTTGAAACAGGGCCAGGAGGTAACTTATAGACGGATCCCGGGCCCCATCCTCCTTCAGCGTTATCTCCCTGGCTCTGCCAGCCCACCGGGGCGCCCTGAGGAGGCAGTGGGAAAGACCGCCCCTTCTTCCCCAAGTTTCACTTTGGTGCGCAGGACTGTTACCTCACTCAATACACACATGTAGCAGGATGGCTCATTTGAACGCCACTCCCATGTACGTTGTGCTTCAGTGGGTACAGTAGCTCCCATTTCCTCTATCCATGTCAACGTCATGCCCGTCACTGCCGGTGATGACACTTAGAAGCTGGTGGTGAAGAATGAGACTTCAGGGCCGGAGCCAGACAGATGAGGAGCAGACCTGTTCCTGTCGCCGGGGGTGGGGCTGGCTGTGTGGGCTGGTTGCACATCTCAGCCGGGGCCTAGCAGGACCCAGTACTCCATTAGGTGTGGGTCCTGGTGCGCCCATGCGCTCGCTCTCCTGGTGGCCCTTCTCTCTCCCCCAGCCGGACCCTGCCCACCAGGCCCCTCAGAATCTGACCCTAGACTGACGGCTCCCATCTTTTAGATGGAGTCGCCGTCAGCATTCAAGTGTGAAAGCAATCTCTAGCTAGCCGCAGGCTTGAGCTGGTCGACTCCGTGACGGAATGAGCAAGCGGGGTTGAAAGGGTAGGTGTAGGCCGAGAACTTGGGACATAGCTGTTTTGGTGGGAGAGGAGTCAGGAAAAGCCTGGGACGTGAGGGAGGCGCGGGGCCTCAGCTGGAGGTAAAAAGGTGGGTAAAAATACGCTTGATGGTAGTCGACATGGGATATGTCTGTGCATCTGTGTACACGTGCCTGACCTCAATGGCGTGCCTGTGTGTGTGTGTGTGTGTGTGTGTGTGTGTGTGTGTGTGCGCACGCGCATGAATATGTGTCTAGCAGACTCCAAAGACAACACTTGTCCCATTTTGTTTGTTTATTTTTTTTTGAATGTTTATTTTTGTGAGGGCACAAGTAGGGGAGGGGCAGAGAGAGGGGGACAGAGGATCTGAATGAAGTGGGGGCTCTGAGCTGACTGTAGTGAGACCAATGCGGGCCTCGAACTCACAAACTGCAGGATCATGACCTGAGCCAAAGTCCGACGCTCAGCCAACTGAGCCATCCAGGTGCCCATGTCCCATTTTTCTTATTTTTCGAGAGTTGGCCTGATTGAGGCAGTGTCTTCCTGGAACTGTCAGCGCAGTGTGTGTACTGGGGGTAGATGTGACAAAATGCAGCTCTTGATAAGGCACCATCCAAAGGCTTCTCAATTGTTTTGTTGATGGGGACTTTTTCTTTCTGCTGCTGCCGCACTTGATGTCAAAGGCTTCTACTTGATTCACGCCCTCAAGGTATGTACTGAGCTAGGCTAGGGGGTTGTATTCTATGTTCAGAGACTGGCCCTGGGAATCCCAGAGATAAAGGGAGAACAAGGTGTGATTCCATGGTCCTGAGCCCACAGCCCGGGGAGCAATGCAGAGCGCGTGGATGGGGGCGGGAGTAGCTGTGGGTACCTGGGCTGTGGTGGCACGGAGGGGCCGTTCACCCGGGACGGGTAACTGGAGGCTCCACTGCCACCAAGATGGCCTTGAGCCTAGACCGAATGTCGCAGAGGCGTCAGCACAGTCCCCACAGTGGGGACAGGCACCGTGGCTGAGGTCCCACTTGTGCAGCCGCTCAGAGTCGTGAAAGAGCGTGGGCTCTAAAACTAGAGATACCATGGTGTGGCCAGAACCTCGGGGATAAGGACAGTGAGGACAGATAGATGGAGATGCTCATCCCGAGTGAGGGTCACATCACTGAGGCCTCGGGGTCCTGGTGTAGGAGTTTGGACTTGTGCCTCTGTCTCTGCTGTCTGCAGGGGTCGGGGTGGGAAGGGATAGAAGACGAAGGATCAGGAAGAGGCTTCCGGGAGGGCAGGCCTTCTCCCAGTGGCTCCAGCCACTGTCCGGTGGGCAGGCAGACCCAGTTGTCATGTCGCCTGACTGACTCTTCAGAGAAGCTGGAAATGCAGATTTTTCTGTGGGCACTTTTATTTTTAGATTGAGCAACTAATTCAAATTTAACACATAACAAAACAAAACACATGGTGTGGGCCAAACGGGGGAAGTCAGTGATCCAGATTTGGCTCAGAGGCCACTAGTGTGCTTCCTCTACCTGCAGGGGGAAGGGAGGCCCTGCAGGCTCCCAGTGGGGGTGATGGGGTCCCGGTGGCATTTTGGAGATGGCTGCAGGAAAGGCAGAGTCAAGGGAGTCAGGGAGAGCACTTAAAGAAGCTAATAGAAATACTTTATTTCTCTTCATTCATTCACTTAACAAGTGTTTATTGGGCACATGCTCTGTGCCGGGCACTGGTCTAGCGGCTGCTGCTAAAGGAATACCCAGAAGTCCAAGTTAAGAGTATTACAGACACCCTGAGCTCCAGGGTTCAGGGTTGCATGTTTGTGTCTGTGTTCTAGACCTCTGCCTCCTTTAGCCTCATTTTGCCTACCCGCAGGCCAAGGTCTAGGCTAATTCTCCTGTTCCCTCCCAGGCACCCCTTGTGTCTGTATAGGCCCTGAGGAGGCCTACACACGTGGAGGTCCCAGGCCAAACCTGCCCTCTGCAGGGCCTCTGTCACAGCCTCTTGTCTGGATTTTGCCTTCCCTCTGGTCATATCCTCCCTCTTCTCCTCTGGAGTTTGTTGCTCCCTCCTTTGGAACTCAGGTTCTCTGAAAGCTCCCCTTTGCTGCATAGCTGGGGCTTCCACTCACCCTCCAGCCCTTGGATCTGAGCGGGAGAGGGCCCTGCTCCCTCATCTGCTTATCAGCAGGGAGTGAGCAGAGCTTTTTCCCTGGACCCAGGCAAATGCTCTCGTATTCCTGCATCTGGCTGAGCAAACACCTCGGGTCCGTGCTGGCCTAGGAGCAAAGGGGGATGCAGGGAGGCACCAGACCCGGCCTTGTCCATAGGGTGCTCCCAGGTACAGGGAAAGAAGGCCTGTCCCCTGCCAACAGGAAACCACTTAATGCCTGAGAGATCATCCCCGTGAGCCAAGGAGGGCTGTACAAGCACAGAGACCCAATTCTCATGCTAGACACTTGACCATTGTGGGCTCACGGTAGCCTCACCGTGGCCCATTCAAGTCAGCCCTGTTGTAGCATTGTACAGATGAGGGGAATGAGGCTCAGAGAGGTGAGTTGCTTGTCGGAGGTAGCAGAGCTGTGAGCAGAAGCACTTCATTTTGACCCCAGGGAGGTCGACTGCAAAGCCCACTCTCCTTATGTACGTGCTTTTTCCTCCTGGATAAAGGATGAGCACCAGGTTGGGAGCCAGGGTCCATAACTCACCTCCGACCTTGACTTTGGGCGCTGTAAAATGGGCATAAGCACTGATAATCCTGCAGGGGAAAAAATAGTGAGGATTACACTCAGAAACTGTAGAAAAAATTATGAGGTGTGATTCAGTCATTGATTCAACAAGTATTTATTGAGCACGTGCTCTGTGCCAGGCTCCATGCTGGATTTTAGGGATATGGTCTCAAGGGAGACAGATGCAATTCTGACTTACACAGATAACTACGTAAGTACAAACCGAATCATGCCAAACAAGGTTGTTTAATTGGGACCAAACATGGGGCCAAGGAGGTTTTCCTAAGGAAATGGGATTTAAGCTGAAGGATGAGGGGTCAGCCGGGCACAGAGCAGGAGAGGGGCCCCCAGGCACAGGGGGTTAGTGCAAAGTCTGGAGTGGGGAACAAGCCAGATGCATGAGCCAGGAGGGGCTTGGGGGTACTGACTGGGCTCGACTGGGTGTGGTTTTGCAACAGGGAGCTAGGAGGATTTCCTTTAAATGAGCTAACAATAAACCTCTATTTCCAGTCCTTTTCTGTTTGGCCTGGGCCCCTGGACCCAGGACCCCGGAGTGTCTCCCTGATTTCTTTGCTCTTGATGTCCGTTCTGCCTGGTGAGAGCCGAGCCTGGGGAGGAGGCCTCAGCCCCCCGCCCCCTCCCTGGGCTGAGGGGCAGCTGATTGGAAGCAGATGCCTTGCCCTGGTGGGGCCCTGCCGGGGATGGTGAGGCCGTGGTGGGCCCGGCTCCCCACTGCTGACCTCAGACCTGCACCGCTGGTATGTCCAGGCCGCAGACTCTCTGTCAGCAAAGCCGCATCCGTCCTGCAGAGAGACGGTCACTGTGGCTGTCCGCACCCCCAAGCCAGCAATTTCCCTGCCACGGTGAGAAACCTCCTGTGCTCCCTGGCCAAGGCCCAGCCTCCTCCAATTGTGCCTGAGATGCCAAGTAAGTTCGTGGATGGGCACAAGGCTGGAAGAGGTCTGCGTCACCCTCCCTGACTACTCAGACACCTGGACCAGCGTGATGCCAACTGAGGCCGCCCTTTGGCACCATGTGCCAGGCTCCGGGCTGAGTGCTTTATATCCTGCCATTGAATAGTTCCGTGAGGTCCATACTGTTGCAAGGTGCATGACTGAGGCTCAGAGAGGGTACCTTGGCACACAGCTGGTAGGTGTGAGCTGGGGTTTCAAACCAGGTTATCGGGCTTCAAAGGTTGTGATCCCATATGTCCTTTGCACTGGGTGCTGGCTGTTGTTTCTGTCCCCCTTGGACACTTGCGTCTGTGGAAGGCCAGGTCAGCGGCTGTGCAAGCCCCAGAGGCCCCTGGAAGATTGCATCTTAGCACAGGGCACTGAGATGGGCACAGAGAGAGTTGGAGCAGCTCCTGGGCAGTGGAAGCTCTTCTCTGGGGCAGCCTGAGCTCTGGACTCTGTCAAAGGCAGTGGGCTTGCTTTTGACTTACAGTTTGAACCAGGGCTCTCTTCGCAGAGGGGAGTTACAATTCCCTGGATCCCTCTGAGAGCCCCCTCCCACAGACCTCCCCCTCTGTGGCTGCTGTCCCCACCAGCTCCTGCCATTCCTGCTCCCCAACCCCTGCTAGGCACCTGAAAGAGTCTGGCAGTCTCCAGAGTTCTCCCAGAGATACCTCCCAGGTCCTTCAGCAACCAGAGCGCCACCCTCATTGCCCCTAGAAAAACATCCTCTTTCCTCTGTTCCCGTGAGGCTGCCCCACTTCTCCTGCAGACCCACATACTTCTCTGCTTCCCTTGGGCCTGGTTTCCCCTGTTCTGGCCAACCCTCCATCTCTGCTTGACCCTCCCCGCTTCAGATAGGTTTTTTGCTCTCAGTCAGTTGGTCAGTCAACAAACCTTGACTGAGCCATGCATGTGGACATGTTGGTGAGAGCTCAGGCTCTGGAGCCAGATGCTGGGGCATATAGAAATGCAACCCTCTCTCGTCCCCTGTTTCCAGGAGCTCACATCCCATGCTCCTGGAGCATAAAGAGAAAAGGGCTCTACCACTGCCCTACCTTCAATTGTGTCTTCTCTCTGCTGCCTAGTTACCGAGAAGAAACAGTATGGCAGGGTGCCCCACTGGAGATGGCTCTCTCTCTGTTGTGTGGGAGAATTACCTTGGTGGTCCATGGGCAGGGGAATCAGCACTGAGGCTAGCCATCGGGTAGGGGGCTGGAGTGGCCAAGGTGTGCTGCTTTCTGAGGACTTTCAGACACAGAGGAATAATGAGACTGTTTGTGTTTGGGTGTCTGAAAAAAAGAACCCCAACCCCAGGGTGGATCCTGGGGAAGGAAAAGGGATTAAACACCTATCCAGTCTGTGAGGGGTGGGCCCAGGAGCCCCAAAGAGTCAGCACTGGGAATGGCCACATATGGGCACGAACAAGCCACGAATGTGGGTAGCAACCCCGGGAGTAGGAGTGAGGGCACTCTTGGCCATGCTTGGAGTCATCTGCCTGGAAGATCCATGTGGCCTTGCGGGGCGCTGGGTGGGGCAGGACCGGCTTCCTCCTTCTGACCGCATGGGAACAGCTGTCAACAGGCACCATGGCAGTGGGACTGGTGAGAGTTCCAGTTCTCCTGGCCCACGGGTGGAAGTTGGACCTTCCACCTCCTTCTTTTGGAGCACGTAAGACTTGGGGCTCTTGAGCAACTTAAAGGGAGAGGAAGCGTCCAGAGGAAGATATATACTTCCTTCAAGTAGAGTAGTTTGGGTCTGGATGGTTTTAATTAAAACTACAAAATGAAGGAAGTGGGATAGTATTCGCACCCTGATTTCTGCTGCCCCTCATAGTGTTGACTGAAACAAGAGCTTGTACTTATTGAGAGCGTACTGTGTGTCAGGTATTGTATCAGACCTTCCGTGGGCAGTGTTCTAGTCAATCCTCACAAAAAGGTAGGTGCTTTTTATGAACATTTTACACATGAGGAAACTGAGGCACGGAGAGGTTAACGAAATTGTCCAAAGTCACACAGCCAGCGAAACTATGAACTGGGCTTATAACACACATATTTCCCACTCCAAAGTTCTTCAACCACAGATCCCCCCTACACCTGCATCTAGGGGTTCCCTGCATCTGGGGAGGCCCAGGAAATACAGGCCTATAGGGAGGAACCCCGGGGTCTGGAGGCCTGGGACCTGAGCCGGTGGGGCCACCATCAGGTGCCTGTCCCCCACAGCAGCTGGATCCCATTGCAGTGTGGATGGCAGTCTTTAGAAAGCCACCTTCTCCTGGGCTGCGACGGAACAGGGTGACCACAGCCAGTGAAGCCTGGGGCCCCTTGAGTTCCCACTGCCTGCCCGGCAGCGTTTCACAAACCCGTTGACGTTGACAGGGCGGCCTGTGTGGAGAGGGCAGGAAGCCCGGGGGCTCTGTGGTCTGCAGGCATTGCCCAGAGTTTCCTGGGCTGAGCTCTTCCTGCCGCCCAGCGGCCCTGTCCTGAGGCTTCCGTTGGTCCTGTCTGGCTCTGAGAGATATCTCCTACTGACTCCAGGACCTCTGCACATCCAGGAAGGGCCCATCCTCTGGGTGCTGAGTCTTGGGGGAACTTTGAGGTTCTGTCTGAAGTTTCCTGGGGACCAGCACCGTGAGGCGGGGCAGGGACAGTGCTACTTGCAGTCAGAAGACCCAAGCTCCACTCTTAGATCCAACACTGATGAGGGCAGCAGCCTCGGGCGGGTGTCTTACCTCCCTGAGCCCCCTGCCCTCATCTGCCTCACAGGGGAGTGTAAAGTGCTTTGCAGGTGTCGGTGGCCCTAGCAGGGCTGTGGCCTGACCTTGGGCCGGCACCCCATTAAGTCCTCCTTTCTGAAAACCCTGCCATGGTTGAACCCACAGATTCCTGCAGAAAAGGGGAAAAGCATTCCAGGTAGAGGGCAGTGAGAGCAAAGACGTGTGCACAACATGTGCCCACGCACCCACACGCGTACTGAAGTCTTTGTACCAGGAAGTGTTCTAAACATCTTGTATATGTTAACATATATGCACATATATTATATATATTAATGCATATTAACTCATTTACCTCTCTTATGAGCCCTGTGAAGTCGGTATTAGCCTGCCCTCACTTTATAGAGAAGACAAGGTCCAGAGAGGTAAAGTAATTTGCTTAAGGTCACACAGCTAGAAGTGGGGAGGAGCCAAGATTAGAAGCCAAGCATGATTGAAAGCAGGGATGGTGGGCCTGGAAAGGACGAGAGAGATACTGGGATGGGCCACATCTGCCTTTGTCCACTGCTGTGGGGCCAGTGCCCAGTATAGTGCCTGGCCCATAGGCTTCTGAAACATGAGCTCTGCAGAGGGTGTGGCCAACTTGCACGTTTGGGGACACTGAAATTTTGCACAAGGGGATGCTGGAGTTGCTACGTGGGGGCAGTATGGGCCCAGGGATGAAGCCTCTTAGACTGCCTTGTCTCCTTTCTAGCTTGAGATCTGGCCTCTGCCCAGGGCTGTCCTCAAGCAGCAGGCTCCTTCTCAATGGGACTGCTGAATCCCCACTGGCAGGAGGGGCCACCAAGGAGGCAGATGGGGAGTTACAAATAGTTCCTCAGTACCCCTCTGGCCCCCTCCCCTTAGACTCAGCCTCTCCACCCTTGGCACATGAGCATCCTTGCCTCCTTGTGGAATGTTCTAAGCTCTCCCAGAGGCAAGGTCTAGGGAGGGCCGGGGCTCTGAGGGGAGGACCCACACAGGCTTAGAGGAGAGTGTTTGCTGCCGGCAGAGGCTGCTGAGAGACCGGACGGTGTGCTGGGCTGGAGAGCTGGGGTCTGGTGAGAAAGGAAGTTTCTGTCCTCTGTGGCATTCAGACCCCACCAGGAATGTGGCTTTGGGCCAGGATCCCTCCGGGCAAGAAAGGATGACTCAGCAGAAACAGCATCCTGACCCCACAGGATAACAGAGCCTCTGCCCTGGGGGGTGTGGGGGGGGGCAAGTGGCAGGGCTGGTGAATTGACGATCCTCCACCACAGCCTTCGTCTGTCCGGCTCCGGCCCTCCCTAGATGTCCTTCTCTGCACCGAGGTTTTAAGACTCTCAGAGGAGCAACTTTCAGACAGACCAGGGAGGCACCCCACACTCTTTCCTACTCCGGGGGGAGGAAGCAGCTTGCTGTTGAGGCTTCCCAGGCCTGGCCAAGGGCAGAAGCCCCCGCATGCTTCAGGGTGGGGGGCACTGGGCAGCTGGGGTTGCTGGGCTGGGCACCGGGGAACTCCGGCACAAGACAGCCAATTGGAAGCACATGTGTTGAGACAGGCACAGAAAGCCACAAGGCTGCTTCTCCATTCCGTGAGCCCAGCTTCTGAAAAATTAAGGATCCATCACCGGGAGCCCCGGGGAAATGCATCCCTTTGGCACCAGCCTCCTGCCTGCTTGCGCCCCAGGGGCCTAGCAGGAGTGGGTGCTGGTGGTGGTGAAGAGGACGATAATGTCAGGGCCACGGCCACCCCTGCTGTTAGCGTTTGTCAAGGATTTCCCACACACCCTGCTGACCACTTGTACCTGTCTAATCTCATGTGCTCCTCATAACAACCCCATAAAGTAGGGAGGTACTTGTCCTACTTTTTAGAAAGGAAACAACACTGCAGAAGATTAAGTAACTTGCCCGAGGTCCCCCACATAGTGACTGGCAGAATAAACTTCCAAGTCTGGGATCTTAATGGTTTGCTTTATTCATGACACCTTCTTCTGCCCCTTGGAGGGAGGAGGAAGGCAGAGTCCTGTGGTCCTGCACCCCTTCCCTTGAGGGCCCCACAGTGACTGAGGGTCAGCGGGGTTGGCACATGGAAACTCTGACCCCTTTCTGGGAGCCGTTGCAACACTTGGCGGTTTCCTGTGCGGTTTCCATCGGAGGGTGCTTGGGGCCCACAGAGCAGCGAAGATCCTGGGATTCAGGGCTAGAAGACACGCAGCTACCTCCTGACTTACTAGCTGTGTACGTGACCCTGACACCTCACCTTGTCTTTCTGGGCCTCGGCTCCTTTACCTGTTAAATGAAAGAAGAACACAACAACTTGGTCTTTACCACCAGCCCCGGCAGGATAAAGTGTAGACCATTAGGCCACTGTGGCCAGGGACCTGGCCAGATAGAAAGCAGAGTGGGCCAGTGGGGGTGGGGGTTGAGAGGGAAGGGGGTGTGGGGTGGCAGGAGGGGGTTGTCAGGCGGGCATCGTGCTGCTCTGCTCCCAGGTCAGGAGGGAGGCCGACAGAGGTGAGGACTTCCTCTCCTAACAGGTGACAGCCACTTTGCACAGTATCACCCGCCTTGATAGGGGAGCGGAGCCAGGAGCCTTCGGTGAGGACCCAGAGCAGAATGGCTGCATCTTCCCGGGAAAACTGCATGGACAGAACTGTTCTAGGCGCCAGATGACTATCAGTTTCTTGCAAGCGCCCTGTTTGCTGACTTCCTGTTGATGGAAAATGTCCTGCTCTAACCTGGGCTGCTGTTAGTTGACTGGTTCCTGTTACCCCAGCAACAGAGCAATAGTGGAGGTGGCTGCAAGCAGCTATGTTAAATCACTTCATCAATTGTCACCCACAGGCACTGTGTCAAACAAGGGGTGGTTACAGCCCTGTTAAGCTTAGTCACTGCCTGCTACTAAATGTGGCTGAGATGGTTGTAAACATGCTCGGAATAGGCAAACAACAGGCCTCCAACAGACACGTCTTGGTTGATGAAAGAACTTTCGGAATCATGAAGACTTCAGATCATGTCCCTTACGGGTATCACTGATGACTCTATTTTGTTACATTTAAAATCTTGGCAAACCAGTAATTTACATAGGATGTGCATGGCCAGGCTACCCCCAGCTGCCCCATTCCTTGGCTCTTTACGAGGATTTATCAATAACAGCATATCCGTTCTGTTTGGGCTGTTATTATGCCTCTATCCTGGAACATCCTGTAGTGGTTATTTTTTGGAAACATCATCTGGTTCATAATCTCTTAGCAACAGAACTTTGAGGGCTAACGGCTGATGCACACTCCCAGCAAGATGATTGCGACTGGTAGGCAAACAAACCCACAGCAGCCGAGTTGGAGCACCCCTCTGATTATGGGTTTAATTGTTTTAGGCCATCAGACGTCACCAGCACCCACCATGGGCTGAGCTTGCTTTGTTAGACGCTTGAGAGCATTTGCTGTGGCAGCCACACACCCAGGCCCGGGCTGAGGTGGTGGGGGGAGCTTTCAGTCACCGGGTGCCCAAGGCTGGCACAGTCTTGTCTCCTCGTGGAACATGAGGAAAAGGTCCTGGAACATGTATCTGACTCGAAGAGGAGGAGGGCAGGAGCAGTGGCCTTGCGCTCTGTCCACGCCCGCACAAACTCCTTTCGTGGCAGTGTCAGACTGTCCTAACACTGGATTGGAATCCAGCCCTGCTTGAGCCCCCAGCCTTCCCTCTTTCTTTCTTTTCTTTTCCTTCTTTTTTTGCCCCCAATAGTTAATTCTGTCTGTTCAAGGGCTCATACCGCAAGCATTAAACCAAGTGCAGGCTTTGATTCTGTGAGCACAAATTAATGTATCTACAAAGGTAAAAAGCAAACTGTGATCCATGTACATGGATAGAAACTAGATATACCTGGTTAATCATGTTGGAGTTTTTAAATTTCTACAGTCTAGAATCCAGAAGTCACAGATCTTTTGGGTCCTTCTTGATGTCCCACAGGGTATCTGCACTTTTCTGGAGCTGAGCAACTTGGTCAGCCTTCAGCTTCTGGTTGATAACACTGGTTAACCCCTGGGCACTCAGGATACATGGAAGGCTCAGGAAGACTTCATTCTCAATGCCGTACATTCCCTTCCCCATCATTGACACAGGATAGATTTTCAACATGCATTCAATGAGGTGAGCCACACTTATCCAATAGCCTATCTGGTATATCCTTTGGCTTGATGGTTCCATAGGCACTTCTGGTCACCATCTTATGTGCTTCCTTCCAATTTTCACTATCATTCCCATTTTTGGATTCAGTTCCTAAAGAGAAATGCCTGCCACATTCACTCTACTCCATACAGCCTCACTAAAGACACCGTATTCTCCCCAAACTCGGCAGCTGCTGGGACGAATGCCAAGTTTTTCACCTGGACGATCTCAAAATCTTGCACTCACTTCCAATTCACATCATGCTCAGGTAATCCAGTTAGTCTCCAGGTAACATAAGTGAGAATCCACCGGATCGGGAACTATAATTATGACGCAATTGGCTGTCCTTGATGATCTGAAGAAGAATGAATCTGAAGACATTAATGTTCCCCTGCACCAGATTGAGATGACTCTCTTCCTCTGGCTGGCAGACTCCTGCATTTTCCATCACAATCTTAGAATTGGCAGTCAGAGTAATCTCTATCTGCCACAAGTTTTGGTGTCTGAAGAAGTAAGCTTCCATGCTGCAGACGCACCTCCTCTTTTTTGAGTTTATCTTCTAAAACATCCACGACGGCAAGTTCATCATTTAGAGACTTTCCCAGAAGGCTGCTGGCACATACCATACTAACTAGTTCAACACCTACTGCCATGATTTCATTGTTTGGTCCTACTGCCATTGCCTCTTCTTCTGCAACCAGGGCAATCAGTTTTTCCATAAGAGTTGCCATCGAGTGCAAGAGAGAGAAGGCTCTGGGGAGGTTGTGGTAGCCATGCAAAGAAGACAATGGCAGCTGCGTACCTTGCCTTCACTCTCTCTGCTCATCCCATTCACATATCCAGGTCCATAGGGACAGCTGGGTTCTTACTTTATGTGTAATCTCCAAAGGTACTGCATAGTGTAGCACATGAGGGCCACTGCCACAGACCAGTTCCAGGGGTCAAAGGCCACACACAATATGTGCATCCTGGAGTCACTGAACCCAATACTCACAGGCAGCACGGGGCCTCCTGTCATTGGGGCTCACGATCCTCTTTTATTCTGGTTCTTTCTGGTCGCTCCCCAAGGTGAGATCATGATTCCCCGTCTGTGAGGAGCAGGAATAAAAATTAAAATAATAGCTACCATTGGGGCACCTGAGTAGCTCAGTCGGTTGAGGGTCCAACTCTAGATTTTGGCTCAGGTCATGATCTGATGGTTGTGGGCTCCACGCTGAGCATGCAACCTGGTTGGGACTTTCTCCTTCTCTCTCTGCCCCTCTCCCTGGCTCGTGCTCTCTGTCTCTCAAAATGAAATGAAATGAAATGAAATGAAATGAAATGAAATAAAATAGCTACCACTTATTACTATGAACCAGGATCTTTACTGATACGCCCTTATTTACTCCTGAAAACCTTATAAGGACATGATATTGTTTTCCCCATTTACAGATCAGGAAATTGAGGATCAGTGTAATTGAGTGATTTGCTGTAAGTCACAGAAGCAATTTCTGTTTGTGACACCCACAGTCATGCTCCTCCCCCTCCCCAGCCCTATTACTCATGAGCAGAGGTGGATTTACTAAGAAAGTCCTGAAGCTCTGCTCTGGGCCCCGTCACTTGCACCACCCTGTCCGAGGCCCTAGAAATTGATTCATAGGGCCACATATCGTTGGGACACGAGATATTTTAATATTTTGCCTAAAGGAGAGTCCCCCTCTGATTCCACAGATTCCCTCCTCAGATTCTTCCCCTTTCTATCCCCTTCTCTGCTCTATTCGTTCTCCTTAGCCTTGTCACTAATACACCGTGGTGTACCATTGCACATCCTAGACACCACTCACTATGTGTTTTGAATGAATAAATGAATGAATGAATGAGTACAGCCATTGTCCTTATGCGTGAAGCAATCTTGTGCCATAGGTCAGGCAAAGATATAAAACTGTGAAAAGTGACTTGCTCAAAGCCCCTACTTACAATCCAGTCCCCTTTCTCTTGCTCTGAGCTGCCTTTGAACTTGGTCATGCCTAGGTTTCCTCTGGCCCCAACACTACAATTTACTCATAGACCAGACATCATGTCACTGGTGTTTCATCCCTGACTCCTCTCTCTCAGTGAGTTCCTTTACCCCCCAAATCCTATCAACTGCCTCCCAAGTGTCTCTGAAACTGATCACTCTGTTTATCTCCACAGTCCCCACCGCAGATGGGGTCTCCATCAGCTTCCTGGCCTCCTCTCTGCCCCCTGTCTGTTGCCCACACAGCTTCCAGAGACTGATTTTCCTGCTGGAATTACTCCCATGAATTCCCATTTTGTAGAGATCGTATCTGAAATCCTTAGCCTGACCCACAAGGCTCACATTGGCTTTTTTTTTTTTTTTTTTCAGTTTCTCAAACTCACCATTTCCCTGACTCAGAGCCTTTGCATATGCTCTACCCACTTCAGGTGCCAGAACAGTCTTCCCCTCCTCCCTCTCTACCATCCTACTTAATTTTTCACTCACCCTTCTGGTCAAGCATCACTTCCTCAGGGCTACCTTCCATGTCTACCCACACTGAGTCAGAGCCCCTGTGAATTATTTTTATAGCTCCCTGTATATCTCTGCCTAGAACTGATAACCACTGATATAAATAACCAACTGTATAACCCTTGGTGTTTGATCTGGCGTTGTGACCCCTCCCTCTAGCCTCCTCCCCAGTCAAAGACCTAAGTTCCCAGAGGGCAGGGACCCTGTCTGCCTGGCTCACTGCTCTATCTTTGTTTTGTTTGTTTGGCTGAAAGAATAAAGACACTCATTCCTTTCTCACATAACCCTTGAAGTGTTTCTTATCAGCTGGCAGCAGTGTCCCATCTGGTCCTTTCGGGACCTGGGTTCCCTCCATGCTGTGGCTCTGTTATCCCTAGGAGTTGTCATCTGCATAGTTTAAGCTAGGTCATCACCATCTCTGGGCTGGAGCCAGCAGGGAGGAGAGGAAGAGTTTTCTAGGTCTTGGTTTGGTTCCAGGGATCTATTACTGAATAACAAACAGCCCTGAGATAATGTGCTAAAAGACATCAACCATTTCATTATCCTCATAGACTCTGTGGGTCTGTGAGGAATGCTGGGGAATTTGGACAGAACACAGGGAGGGTGACTTCTGTTTCTGCTCTATACCTTCTGGGGCCTCAGCTAAGACTCAAATGACCAAGGGTGACTCAAATGGTTGGGGTTGAATGTTCTGGAGGCATCTTTACTCACCGGGTGCCTGACTGGAAGACTAGGCTCAGCCAGGCCTGAACCAGGGGACCCACATGTGGCCTCTCCAGTTTGGTGGCCTCAGGGGAGTTAGCTTTCTTGATGGAGGCTCAGAGCTCTAAGAGCAAGAGTTCTCAGAGAACAAGATAGAAACCTCTATGCCCTAACCTTAGAAGTCACGTTACAGTTGGAGACTGCCCAGGTGCAAGTGGAGGGGTCATAGATCCCCTACCTCTTGCCAGGAAGAGGGTTGAAGACTTTGTGTCATATTTTAAAGCCATTATAGCCAGAGGGACACATGCCAGTTTCACTCACACTCACCTACTGAGAACGTAGGTGTATGGTCCCAGCTAAATTCACAGGGCCGGAAAACACACGTCCCTAGCCACATGCCTGATGTCAACTTCATTATAAGGAAAGAGGGAGAATGGATTTGGGCCAACTGTTTGCATTCTGCCACAGCTCTTCCTCTGGTCACCAAATATCCAGGTGTACCCCCTCTTCCCACACGTGCAATATGCTTCTCCTTGGGGGGAAAACCCTAAAGTTCCGTTGACTGCCTCTTTGTTGAATGACTAACTGTATGTTTGCAGAGTAACTGTGTCCAGCCGTATACTCTAAAGATAGGGTGGTCAGAGGCGGTGTTCCATTTCTTAACCTAGAGCCTCGAGGTGGGCTAGTTCTAAGCGGGGAGGCAAAAATCAGGGAGCAGTGGCCTGTTAGGAGTGAAGAGAAATCTGTTCTCCCTTTATCTTGGTACTTAATTCCATCTATTTACAGGGTAGGAAAAACAATAATTGTTAATTGAAAAGAATGTCTGTCTCATTGTGCATCTAAAATTAATTCCAGATGGATCAAAGATTCAGATGTAAAAAATAAACCCATAAAATGCTAGGGGAAAAGATTAGAGCAGACAGTTCATAGAAGAAGATAAATAAAAGGCTGACAATGGTATGAAAAGACACATTCTTGAGGATGAGGGGAGGCAGGAACTCTTGTGCATTACTAGTTGGTGTTTAAATGGATCGTTTTTACAAAGGGGGATTCAGCGATATCTTTCAAGATGTCAAACGTTCAATACCCTTTTATCCAGAAACTGCATTTCTAGGTATTTATTCTACAGATATACAGCATTCCCACAATTGAGCAAAACTATATGCCAAGGATGTTCAGTGCAGGCTTGTTTAGAATAGCTAAGTAGCTGGAAACCACCTAAATGCCCCTCTGTGGGAAACTATTTAATAAAGTAGAATCCCACGCAGCTGTTAAGAAGAATATGGTAGATTTATCAGTACTCACATGGAAAAATGTCCAAGGAACTGCAATAACCAGAAACAAAAGGCAATTTGGAGGGCATGGTGCGTAGTGTAAATTCACGTCTGTTAAGAAAGAAAGCAAGCAAAATAATTCGTAGGTATTTTACAAAATGCCTGGAAATATTCATAGAAAGTTTTTAACAATGGTTACTTTGGGGGGGGGTGTACTTGAGGCTGTGGGGAGCAGGAGGATGTATAATTTTTCCTTTATGTCCTTCTCCACTGTATGGATTGTTTTAATTGTAAAAAACATGTAACACCTGTATCTCTTTTATAGGAGAATCAAATTCAGAGTAGTGGTTATTCCTAAGGAAGAAGACAAGGGAATGGAAGAGAGGACATAGGGTCCTTTAACTGTATGTACAATGTTATGTTTCTAAAAGAGATTGACGGCACTTGGGTGGCTCCGTCGGTTGAGTGTCCGACTCTTGATTTTGGCTCAGGTCACGATCTCGTGGCTGGTGAGTTTGGGCCCTGCGTCAGGCTCCGTGCGGACAGCGCAGAGCATGCTTGGGATTCTCTCTCTCCCCCTCTCTCTACCCCTCCCCCGCTTGCTCTCTCTCTCAAAAATAAAATAAATTAACTTAAATTTTTTTTTAAGAAATCGAAGTGCCTAAGAAATGGTAAATGTTGTTCATTCCCTTTTACCGCCATCACCACCACCACATGGAAACCATAAGTGACGATATGTTAAGAATTGATAGGGGCGCCTGGGTGGCTCAGTCGATTAAGCGGCCGACTTTGGCTCAGGTCACGATCTCACGGTCCGTGAGTTCGAGCCCCATGTTGGGCTCTGTGCTGACAGCTCAGAGCCTGGAGCCTGTTTCGGATTCTGTGTCTCCCTCTCTCTCTGACCCTCCCCCGTTCATGCTCTGTCTCTGTCTGTCTCAAAAATAAATAAACGTTAAAAAAAAAAAAAGAATTGATAAAGCTGGCAGGGGGGTACCCGGGTGTTCATTATATAATTCCCTATGCTTTTCTAAATTTGGGGGACATTTTACAACTTAAAAGAAGCTTTTTAAAAAAGGATTCGTTCTCTACAACATAAAATAAATGGAAAAGAAGCCAGAAAAATGAAGCAACTTGGTAAATTCAACCACAGTCTCATAGGAAGGAGATACGGAAACTTAATGTTTCCCGTTTGGACTCTTGGGTGCCCCTGGATTGGAAGAAATGCTAGGGATGGCATTGCTTTGGGAAAGGGAATGTGCCGATCTGGCACTGAGGCTGGGGTTCCATGCCGGAGCCCGGGCTGGGTGCGCAGTTAGGAGACTGACGCTGGTCTGGAGGTGAGCAGGTGAGCAGGGGGAAACCCGGGCAGTGCAGGGGGGCAGTGGCAGCCTGGGGTTCGCCGCCAGCACCGCCAGGGCCTCCCGGGGCTGCTCCTCTTTGCTCCTGTCGCACGCACCACGTCATCATCTGTCAGCCGTGTCTCCTTTCTCCCAAGTACTGCTTCTGGGAGAGACTGAGCAGCACCCCAACTCCTGCACTGGAAGCCGGGAGAGCAGGGTCTCCGGTCCCCCGGCCCTCACTCCCTTCCCTCCGGTCCCTCCTGCTGGGCAGGGCCTTAATCTGCTGCACCTGCAGTTCTTTGATCCGTTTCAGTTTCCTTTCTTTTGAAAAAAACTAACCACAGTGCCGTGCGTGTTGCCAGCCTGACTCTGTTGCTTTGAAAGCCCTCTTCCTGTGAACTTGAGATGTGGGTGATAAAGCAATGAAGGACAGTGGCCTGTGGGTCTCACCAAGGGCCTTTGTTCTGGGTACTGATGTTATGTCACCCGCAGGCAGAGGTGGGGCCTAGAGTCTGTCCTTGAGGCTCAGAGGGCTGTCTCAGGCAGGGCCGCCGTGTCACTGCTGGGGTCCTGCCTAAGTGACATACGTGCAGGTACATGGGAGCATCCCCACACAGGGAGGTGGACTCGGGCTGCCAAGTGTCCTTCAGCCGGGCCCCTGTCCTGCTTCCACCGCTCCACCCACCTCAGATATCTGAGTGTAGACCCCAGGCTTCCAACACGCCCAGGGCTGCTTCTTTCCAGAGGGGCTAAGACGCAGGGCACACACCCTCCCGCAGTTGCTGCCGGTGTGTGTGTGTGTGTGTGTGTGTGTGTGTGTGCACCCTTCAGGCCCCTGCAGGGAGACAGAGAGTTTCTGGGTTCCAGTCCTGGCAGGGACTGTAAGACCTGCTGAGCAAACAGCTCACCAGTGCATTGTGTGATGTCCAGGGTTTCTGGGCTGGCGTCCGGCTTCTCAGTGGCCCCAATTTTGTGTTCTTGTTGTTGAGCTCTTGGGAACCAAGGGCTGGCAGCCAGCCAACACATGCAAGGACTCCACGCTGGAATCCTTAAACACATCATCGCGTTTCAAATTCAGAACAACTGAGTACAAGCATGCTCAGCATCCCTGTTTTACAGAGGAGGAGACTGAGGCCCACAAAGGTCGGATAGCTGGTCCGGCGTTCCCAGCTGGGAAGGGGTGGGGCCGGGATCTGGTCTCTTCTCACTGCCAGGTCTTCTCCACAACTTCTCTTCCCTGCTCTGTGTGCTGAGAGGGGTCTGTGAGGATTGCATGGGGCGGGGCAGGGCGAGGGCGGGGGCGGGGGTGGGGGGAGGAGCCCTTACTCTGCACCTTGACCAGTGGGGAGCACCGACAGCATATGGGAGGCAGAGAGTGCATAGCCCTTATTCTGTCCCACACCTCCTGTGGGGTGGCCATGATCTGGCTGCATCGCTCAACTGAGACCACGGCTCGCATCAGGGCCCTCTCCTCCCAGACAGGGTCTAGTCGCCCCCTTGACCTCTCACCCCATCAGACCTAGTGGTGGATGGACTGCTATTGGGCCAGGTTCTTAGAATCGTTTCCTACACCCTGCCCTTACCTTTGAACATAATCCCTAAATTGAATGTTCCTCAAATGGCCCCATCTGAGTGTGCCATCTGCCTCCCACTGGGACCTTGCCTGACCCATACCATCCTGCCAGCTCATTGGCAAAGACCGCTGGGTCTGCTGAGTCATCACAGACAGCAGCTGGGATCACAGGTGGGGGGTCCCTTTTCCAGTTCCTGTGCTTTTCTTTGGCTCTCCTTGTACCCTCACCCCTCCTCATCTGCCTGCTTTGCCTCCACTCCCACCTGTGGCTCTTCTGCAGCCAGAGGTCGGGGATGTTTAGGGGATGACAGTCACGGCTAAGCAACCCCTACCCCTATCCCATCCACCTGTGATGCATCCGGGAAGTGTGCTCCAGAATCATGGGCGTCATGGGCCAGTCATAGAGGCCCTGCGTCCTTGGGACAAGATGTTTTGGAAGCCACTGCACAGAAACAGGATGATTTCACATTGCTGGGAGAGCCTTCTTCCCTGGGGACCCGTGACCAGGAAAGCTTACCCACTCACCCGCCCACTCACTCACTTGCAATGCAGAGAGGGGCTGACTCCCCACCAGGCCTCCCGCCCCCCAAGGGACCTGGTTGTCACTTCCTCAAGGAGACTGTCTCCGGCCCTCGCCGAGGCTGGCTGCCCCATTCATCCCATCCCTCCTTGTTTTGAAACCCTTATCACGCTGATATCCCTTGTCATCGTTCAGCTCCCTCACTCTACCTTCTACTCCCTAAAAGCAGGTCCTCTGCCTGTACTGCTCACTGCTGTGTCCCCAGTGCCCGGCACAGTGCCGGGCACACAGTGGGAGCACAAGAAATTGTTGAGCTAAGATGAAAACAATGGTAATTAAATCAATGCTGTGCGGATTACTCCTCTCATATCTAGGCGGCCACTGAGAGAACAATGACCAGTGCCGCAGGCTGGGTCCTGGAGACAATGTCAGCCTGCAGAGTCTGGACCCTGGGCTCTAGTCCCTGCTTGGCTCATACTCATTGTATGGCTTGAGCCATCCCTGAGCGATAAGTCCCTCATCTGTAAGATGGGATAATACTTCTATTCGTTTTCTATTGCTTCATAATAAATTATCATAAACTTAGCAATTTAAAACAACACAGGGGCTCCTGGCTGGCTCCGTCGGTTAAGCGTCCGACTTTGGCTCAGGTCATGATCTCACGGCTCCTGAGTTTGAGCCCCGCGTCGGGCTCTGTGCTGACAGCTCAGAACCTGGAGCCTGCATCAGGTTCTGTGTCTCCCTCTCTCTCTGCCCTTCCCCTGCTCACGGTCTGTCTCTGTCTCTGTCTCTCTCTCAAAAAAAAAAAAAAATAATAATAATAAACATTAAAAAATTAAAAAAAAAACCCCACATGTATTTTTCATCCACAGTGTCTTGGGCCAGGAGCCTGGGCACAGCGTGACTGCGTCCTCTGCAAGGACAAGGTGTCAAGATGTGGGCCAGGGCTGGGTTCTCCTCTGGATGCCCCCGTGGGGAGGGATCTACTTACGGGCTCACACAGGTTGCTGACAGAATTCATCTCCTTGTGGCTGTAGGACTGAAGTCTTTTTTCTTTTTTAAGTTTATTTATTTATTTTGAGAGAGAGAGAGTGTGAGCATGAGCAGGGGAGGGGCAAGAGAGAGAGGTTGAGCGAGAGGGAATCCCAAGCAGGCTCCACACGGTCAGCACAGAGCCTGACACAGGCTCCAACTCACGAACCGTGAGACCGTGACCTGAGCCGAAACCGAGAGTCAGGTGCTCAACCCACTGAGCCACCTGGGCGCCCCGCATAGGACCGAAATCTTCTGGTTGGACGTTGGATGGAGGCTGCCCTAGTTCCTAGAGGCCACCCACAGTTCCCAGCCAGGAGACCCTGTCCGAAGGCTCTCTCAGAACTTGGCAGCTTGCTTCTTCAATGTCGGCAAGAGAGGATGTCTTTATACCAACCTGCAAACAGGACTGAGCCTTTTATAGCATCAGGTAATCGTGGGAGTGACACACGGCACCATCTCCGCCTATATCGGTTACATATTGGCATCTTGGTTATTCTATTGGTTGGAAACACGTCACCGGTCCTACCCACACTCAAAAGGAGGGGATTACACAAAGACATTGAGGCTACAGGGATCATGCCGGTCACTTCAGAATCCGTCTCCTGCAATACTAATCCCTATTTCAGAATTCTTGAGGTACCTAAGGAAAGGAATATATGAAAGCACTTCACACGGGGCCCGGTGCTTAGTGAGACTCGGAAAATGTCGCAGAAGGTGGCTAGCAGCAGCTGTGTTTTCCTTTGGCCCACCGTGAAATAGGATATGTTGGTCCGTTCTGGGTCCCCAGGCCCCACCGTGCCTCATTATCTTTGACTTTCACCGATAGGCTGTGTCAGCCATCTACCTCATCTGTCTAGATCTTGAAGGCAGCTGAATTTGCCATGTAGTATTAACTAGTGTGATCAAATAGGTGTTCTTGCTATTGAAGTTACAAGTTCTTGACAGGTGAGGCTGTATCTTACTCATTTTTCTAGCCTATGGGGGGCCTAGGATGTTGAGTTTAGCTTGGATGATCCAGGAGGGTTGAGCCACAGCACCAACCGGAATGGTCTGAGTCCATGGTTATAGCCGCAGGGAACACGTGATGGTTGGCAGGGAGGGAGGGAGCAGGGGCAGGTTGGATGGATGAAGTCAGGGAGGTGCAGGATGAGTCTTGGCAGGCATCCATGTCAGGCTCTGCTGCGGGAAGCCCCTCCTGTTACCATGTCTGCCCACCTCCCTCAACCCCCAGCTTTCTTCCCTTCTTACTGTTCAAGCCCCTACCTTTGAGCAGGGTCTCTGTGGGATCTGGGTGCGGTGGGCCATGCCTGTTCTGATGAGGGAAGAAAAGATGGATTCTTTCAGAAATAGATCATCTGGGCTGGGAAGGGTCTTAGCCCCCAGGAAGTGGTCAACAACTGGCTTTAGGTTACAAGATGAGGAGTCATGTTTGTTGAGTGCCTACTCATGACTCGGGCTCCACACTTCACATATTTCATTTCCTCTGTTGTCTCAGTCTTCAAGGTGGAAAGACTAAAGCCCAGAGAGGGCAAGTGGGTTCCCCTGATCACACAGTTACTGGGTGGTAGAGTTAGGACAGAGCCTAGGTATCTGGACCATAAGTCCAAAGCTTTCTCTCTACAACACCCCTCGCACCCAGGCCTGTGGGCCCACTGGTGCTGGGGGCAGGGGCACACTTTCCCTGGCCCTAGCCCAGGTCTCCATGCAGGTTGGTCTGGCTTCCCAGCTCCTCATTTCTTCTTTCCCTCTGCCCTCAGGGTGCTCCTTCTGCTGAGTCTGTACCACATTCTCAGCCTGGCCCACACCAGCGATGGTGGATGATCCAGACACTGAGCCCAGAGAGTCTTTCCCAGCAGACACAGAGGCCGCCCGAGACTTGCACATCTGGGCGTTTGTTGCCCAAGTCTAATCTGCAGAAGATAAACCAGAGGGATAATTTCTGTCATTTCTGGACAGAGCCAGGGAGCTAGAGTCACTTCAGAGAGGCAGAGGACCTGCCTCAGCTGTGGGAGGGGTAGTGGTGAGAAGGGTCCTACCTGGCGGGGTCATCTGTCCTGGGGCAGGTGGGCCTCTTCAAGTCGGGTCAGACAGGAAGTTCACCCACCAGCGGCCGGGGCTGTAACAGCTGCTTCAAGTCTGAAACATTTGTAAATCCCTCGTGTTCACGATGCCTCTGTTACTCACTGTGCTTTCCCTGAAGGGGTCGGCGGCAAACTCCTTAAAAGGCATGCGCTTGTCTTCAGGGTGGGAAGAAGCCGGGTGCCTGTGTTCCTTTCGCACCCGGATTAGGGACGGGAGGCTGAGAGCAGATGGCCAGAGCTGAGAGAAGCTGGCTGTGTCCCCGCAGGGGTGGGAGGCAGCCTGGACCCCAGCCAGGACTGGGCTGAGACTCTGTCCGCGCTGGAAGCCAGCTGCTGTGAGGGCTCCGATGGGCTGGCATTACCCTGAAGCCCAGCCTGACTTCCAAGAAAACACTCTAAAACCGGTCAGTGACCCAGGGGAAGAGCATTCTGCAGACTAATTCCACTTCCTTTTGTAAGCGGGAGCCAATGCAGGCTCTTCAGGGGTAGAAGCTAGAAATGGAGAGAGCACACAACAGGTCCACACACACCTATCTCTTCCCGACCGTGGATCTGGGGCTACAGACCCCTAACCTCCTTGGGCCTGTGCCACGGAACACGCATGTGGTCCCGAAGAATCATACGAAACCCACGCAGTCACACACAACATCCACAGACACACCCCATCCCTCACACACTGTGACACTCAGCAGTACGCAGCCATGTAGAATCACACGTAACCACATTCATGCATCGGGAGGCCATAACACACAGTCACACGGGTTCACACACATACATTACACACAGTGAGCCTTAACCACATACATATGCACTCGTCCATTAATCCGCACTAAGCACGCACAGCCGGACACGGTCACATACGGGGATTCTGAATCCCGCACGGTCGCACACACACTCACACCAGTCTGCACAACCTCTGTGCATTCAGCCCCACTCATTGGCACATGAGAACACACGGTCACAGGCCATCACACGGAACATACGATCGCGAGGCAAGCTGTGAATGGTGCTTTAATACAAGCAGCAGGGGAAAGGGGCTGGGGGTCGGGGGGGCTTGTCCTCAGAAACGGGGGTCAATGAGGGCCCGGAGGTGACTAAGTCAGGAACAGAGGGATCCACTCAGGCCCTCAGACAGTTCACTTCCTGGTCATACCTCCAGAGCAGCAGCAACTCGGAAGATCGTTGTCCCCCTTGGCCGCCCAGCAGAGCATTCCTGGGTCCTGATGCGGCCTCCTCCCCTCCCCTCTGGCCCCAGCTGGGCTGCGGCAGGGACCGTGGTGAGTCAGCAGGAAAGGGCTCAGGGAATGCGGGTGGGTGACCAACAGGGCCTGTAGTTGAAGTTCTGGGGGAGGAGCAGCTGCCTGCTGGAGCCCCCCACCCCCACCCCCCGCCCAGCAGGGAGGGCCGCAGACACGGGTCTGGGTGCTGATGGCCATTTCTCAGCCAGCCCGCTATGCAAGAAAGCAGATGGAAGGGGCCACGTTCCCCTGCAGGCTGTGCTTGGACCTCCTCACCTGCTGTGGCCCTCAGCAAGGCCCGGCCCACAGGCCCCGAGCCGCACCCTGCTCTCCACCATCACCAATTCATGCGTTCATTCAGCCGTTCGTGGACCACCCACCACACCAAGATGCAAGGGCTGTGCCTTCCAATGGGGAAGGTCACGCAAAAGATGACTCCAGAGCTATGTGGACCGCAGGGACAGATGTATGCATGCTGTCATTGAAGCTACTAGGGCCAGCTGCCTGTGAGCCTTTGAACTCCAGTTTCTGGTATGGGCCAGGATGGCTGATGATGATGGTGCCTGTCCCTCAGGGTGCTCCTGACCTCTGACCTCTCTCGAACGAGGCAGCAACACAGTCAGAGAAGGCATGGGTGGGCATGACTTAACAGTGAGCCATTTTCCAACAGAGTCAGGGAATTCGTTGTTCAGATCTAAAGAACAAAAATTCAAATGTTTACATATTTATTTTGAGGGGGAGGGGCAGAAGAAGAGAGAGAGAGGGAGGGAGAGAATCCCAAGCAGGCTCCTTGCTCGGCGTGGAGCCAACACAGGGCTCGATCCCACGACCCTGGGATCATGACCTAAGTTGAAATGAAGAGTCAGACATTCAACTGACTGAGCCACCCAGGCGCCCCAAGAACAAAGTTTTAAATGCCACGTCTGAAGGAATCTTGCTAAAATGACTTCCCGCAGCAAGGCGAAGTCCCCACCAGCCTTCTTCTTGCTGCCTCAGGGTTATTATTACGAACTTCCATTATCACTACACCAGATACAATGGTTCTTTCTTGAGAGTAGGTGGTCAGCAAATACTTGTGGAAGGAACACACACGGATGAGCTCAGACTTCTGGGCTCAAAGATTGAAAAGCAGGTGGTGAGAGTACAGAATGCTCTCTGGTATGGGGTTTGGGGTGCAGTGGACGCTACAGGGCCTTCCTCTTGCTCCCTAAACTCTTCTCAAGAGAAGCATCACTTCCTCCCTTCCTTCCTTCCTCTTTTTCTTTCTTTCTTTCTTTCTTTCTTTCTTTCTTTCTTTCTTTCTTTCTTTCTCTTTCTTTCTTTCTTTCTTTCTTTCTTTCTTTCTTTCTTTCTTTCTCTTTCTTTCTTCCTTTAATTTTCTTTCTTTTTTTCTTTCTCTTTCTTTCTTTCTTTCTTTCTCTTCCTTTCTTTTTCTTTCTTTCTTTCTTTGTTTCTTTCTTTCTCTCTCTCCCCCTTCCTTCCTTTCTTTTCTTTCTTTCTTTCTTTCTCTCTTTTCTTTCTTTCTTTCTTTCTCTTCCTTTCTTCCATCCATCCTTTCTTTCTTCCTTCCTTTGGAATAAGAGCCAAGTTTTTAATTTTTCATTTCTTGCATTTGCAGTGTTACTCAATCATGTCCTTTGCCATAGTCCTGAATCACCACACAACCACAACTGACCACTTTTACGGGGTTTCCCCCTTTCACAGAGGCCTACCCATTTCCCTAGTTTCTTGCTATCAACTTTAATTAGGTTGATCGGGTGTTCAGCACAAAGAGCCTCCACCAGCTTGACATACAGGCTTATCACAGTTGGACCTGCCCCCCTTTCTTCTTCACTGCAGAGGCTCACCTGCTTTCCCTTCTCTGGCACTGTTCCCCATCTTCCCAATGTTCTTTGAAGCCTGCACCCCAGCCTCACTTCATCCCCCTTTCCTGATTGTCCCTGAACTTGAAGACAAGCACCAGACATTTTCCTTCTAACCCTTCTGATCACACCATGGAAACAAAATGTTAACAAAAATCAGAACCACAGGAAAGCAATAGAGGTTCGGGAACCTAACAATTGGCTACCCATTTGAAAAAAACAAAACAAAACAAAACAAAATTCATACCTGCCTCGCATGTAGAACATAATAAAACAAATTCCAGATAAATAAAATATTTAAATAGAGAAAACAACCATAGACATCATGAAAGAAAACATGGGTGACCATTTTCTGTTGTTGTTATTTTACAGTGGGTAAGACCTTTCTAAGCCGAAAACCAGAAAGGCCTGATACATTTAATGACATAAGATTTGTAAGGTTCTGACAACAAAAGCGCTACACACAAAGTCAAAACACAAAGGACAAGCTGGGGAAAATATTTCCAACAGATAAAACAAAGCGTTTGTATCCCTAATTTACAAAGGGCTCTCACAAGTCAATAACAAAAAGATAAATAACTAAATAGAAAAAAAAAAAACCTCAAAAAATGAACAAAGGCCACTAGCAGGTAATCCACAGAAGAGGAATTATAATTAGTTAATAAGTGGATGAAAAGATGATCGCCCTACCTTAGAGTATTAAAAATCAAATTAAATTGGGGCGCCTGGGTGGCTCACCCGGTTGAGCATCTGACTTCGGCTCAGGTCATGATCTCACTGTTCCCAGGTTCGAGCCCCGTGTCAGGTTCTGTGCTGACAGCTCAGAGCCTGGAGCCTGCTTGGGATTCTGGGTCTCCCTCTCTCTCTGCCCCTCCCCCACTCTCTCTCTCTCTCTCTAAAATAAATAAACATTAAAAAAAATTTAAATCACATTAAATCTATCGATGAGGGTGGCAAACATTAGAAAGATGGATAGTATTTAGTCCTAACAAGATGTGGGGTAAGGGGCCTCTTCATAGATCATATTGTTGGAAGGAGAAATTGGCAAAAAAAAAAAAAAAATCTTGTTGGGGGTCAATTGAACAATATCAAAGTCTGAGTAGTGAGCCCTTTGAGCCAACAGTTTCCGGTTTCCAGACTTTCAGGTACATATCCTAGAATAAGCGTATACATTCACATCAGGATGCCCCTGGTGCAGCTCGAGGGAGTTGGTGTGAATTTGCTCCCCCTACACTTGTGTGTTTGGCTCTACCCCTTGGGCTTCTGCAGGCATCAGGGGGTGGGGCGTACCCAGTACAGAAACCCACTTTTTCTTCTCTAAGCAGGACTACTTGAGCCCATTGACTTTAATGAGGCTCAGAACCCCCTTGCTTACCTCCTCACTTCCCACTCTTCTCTACTTCCCATTTCCCAACCTCCTAATTTTTATTGGAAAATCCCTCTGACTTTGGGAAAGTCATCCCCACCTCTAGCGTGTACCCCAGCCTGAGTCTGTGAGTTCGTGACATCTACTCATCACAGTGATTGGTTCAGTGGTAGCACATGACTTAAACTGGTCCAATCAGAATGCATCTCATGAGTTTTGTTACAAGTCCTAGGACGAAGACCTGGATAACGTCGTGGGTGGATATGAGCCTGCCATGCTCTAGCTCTTTTTACTACAAGGAGGAAAATGAGTTTGTGGACAGAGCTAACCCACAGAGTATAAGTGAGCCAAGAAAATTACAGAAAAATGAAACCGGAGCCTGGTGACATTGCGAACCTCTGGATAAAACCGCACCTGAACCTTACCCAGCTCCCGGGCTTTTCTGACGCAGGCGGCAATAGATTCTCCCTATTGCCTAAGTCCGTTTGAGAGGAGATGTTTTTGTGCTTGCAGTGGAAGCCTCTACACAAACACAGAGCCTCTCCCTTTCTCTGACAGTCTGGTTTCTTGACCCTTGGAACCTTGGCTCAGCCTTGGAAAACAAAGGCCTAGTAATTCTTTCTGGGAGCTTGGGAAGCCCTGACATCCTTCACCCAAGGCATGATTACTTTGGAGTGAGGTTGGGGTAATGTGTGGAGGAGAGGGAAAAATGCCTCCCCATCTTTGTGAGCCTCTCATAGCAGCATGAGCAGCTCGGATATTAGTAACTCACTCAAGTATCTTGCCACGTTTTTTATAGCTGAAAAATCATAGACAACCCACATGCTCACCGGTGGGTAACTCTTCATGGTCCATCCACACGGTGGTACACTCTTCAGCTTTAGAAAGATGGAGAGGCACCTGGGTGGCTCGGTCGGTTGAGAGTCCGACGTGGGTTCAGGTCATGATCTCACAGTTCGTGAGTTCAAGCCCCACATCGGGCTCTGTGTTGACAGCTCCGAGCCTGGAACCTGCTTCTGATTCTGTGTCTCCCTCTCTTGCTGCCCCTTCTTCTCCCTCTGCTTCTCCTTCTCCTTCTTCTTCTTCCTCTCCCTCTCTCTCTCTCTCTCTCTCTCGCAAAAATAAATAAACATCTAAAAATTTTTTTTTAAAAGAAAGTTGGAGGAAACGCTACATGTATTGCCATGGAAGGCATCATTTTACTGAAAAATACAGGTCGAAGAACAAAATGTAAAGCGCAAATCCACTTTCATTTTTTAAAGCTGTAAGTGTTGAACAGAAAAAAAGGCGTAGGAGGAAGATCGCTTTATACAACAACTTAAAAAAAAACAATTTCTGAGGGCTAGGATTCTGAATGATTTGTATTTTGGTTTTTTTTTTTTCCGCTCCATTTCATTACTGAAATTTTATGGTGTTATTTGAAAACATATATATTTTTTTTAATTTTTTTTTTCAACGTTTATTTATTTTTGGGACAGAGAGAGACAGAGCATGAACGGGGGAGGGGCAGAGAGAGAGGGAGACACAGAATCGGAAACAGGCTCCAGGCTCTGAGCCATCAGCCCAGAGCCCGACGCGGGGCTCTAACTCACGGACCGCGAGATCGTGACCTGGCTGAAGTCGGACGCTTAACCGACTGCGCCACCCAGGCGCCCCGAAAACATATTTTTTAATTTAATTTTTATTTTTAAATAGTTTTTAAACATTTTTGTTTATTTACTTTTTAATTTTTTTAACGTTTATTTATTTTTGAGGCAGAGAGAGACAGAGCATGAATGGGGGAGGGTCAGAAAGAGAGGGAGACACAGAATCGGAAACAGGCTCCAGGCTCTGAGCTGTCAGCACAGAACCCCACGTGGGGCTCGAGCTCACAGACCGCAAGAGCATGACCTGAGCTGAAGTCGGATGCTTAACTGACTGAGCCACCCATGCGCCCCATACACGTTTTTGTTTATTTTTGAGAGACAATGTGCTAGCAGCAGGGGGCCAGAGAGCGAGAAGGAGATGCAGAATCTGAAGCAGGTTCCAGGCTCTGAGCCGGCAGCACAGAGCCCGACACAAGGCTCGAAGTCACGAGGAGTGAGTTGGATTGTGGGCTGAATAAGGATCCCCAAAGATATCAGATGAGACTGCCTTGGAATCTATAAATGTGACTATATATGGAAAAAAGATCTTAGCAGATGTAAGATTAAGTTAAGAATCTTGAGATAGGGAGATGCTTTTGGACTATCTGGGTGGGTCTTAGGTGCAATCACAAGTGTCCTTATAAGAGAGAAGAAGAGGGCGGCTTGACACAGATAGAAAAGAAGGCAATGTGACCACAGAGTGACAAGGCCACAAGCCAAAGAATGCCAGCAGCCAGTGGAGCTGCAAAGGAACAGATTCTCCCTCAAAGCCTCCGGAGAGAGCACAGCCCTAGTGACACCTTAATGTGGACCCAGTGATACTGATTTTGGACTTCGGGCCTCCAGTGAAAGAATACATTTCTGTGAGGCTACCAATTTCATGACAATTTGTTACAGCAGCCACAAGAAACCAACAGAGTCTTAGAAAGTGAAGCGTGCTAGCTGCACAAAATGCTCTTCCCTGACTTGCCTTCCTGATTATACGCTGCTCAGGCCAGAGGAGAGCGAGGCCTCTAGACACCCCAGAGAGGGCCTCTGAGACACTTAATGAACTCCAGCACTTGGGACCCGGGTGGCTGGGAGCGTCGTCGGAGCCCATCCCTGGCTCTGCACTGGGCCTCCTCCGGTGGAAGCGGGGAGACCAAAGGGGTTGCCTGGCAACCCCAGCAACATGGCAGGGCCCCCACTGTGCCCTGGTTTCTCCTCAGAGCGGAAGCGCACGTATTGTTAGAATGCAGACGCTATTAAAAAAAAAATATCGCGCACCAACCCTTCGCTCAAAATAACTTCCCGCTTTCTAAAAATGGAATTCTGCCCAGCCATCACATTTCCTACTGTAGTAAAATTTCTCACCCCCTCGTGCTCTGTAGGTTTGTGACTGGCCGGAGAGGGAACTACTATGAACAGCACTTTCCACCTGATGTAACCTCCTTGGGGAGCCACGCGCTCAGCGCTCAGCGCACGGAAGGTGACAGTCCCTTGCATAATAGGCCTCCTCCCTGCCTCCCACGGAACCTCCCCTAGGGCTCGGGTTTTTGCCTGCTCCGGTATCCACAGTGTCCCCTGCCTCAGAAAATAATAAGAATAACAATAATAGGACAGTTGGCCCTTGAGCAACCAATTCGAACTGCGTGGGTCCACTTATACGTGGATATTTTTGGATAAATACAGTATCGTACTGGAAATGTACTTTCTCTTAGGAGTTTCTTCAGAACATTTTCCTTTTTAAAAAATATTGTCTTAAAGTTTATTTCTTTTGATACATATACAGAGTGAGTGCTTGAGAGCAGGGGAGGGGCAGAGAGAGAGGGGGAGAGAGAGAAGCCCCAGCAGGCTCCCCACTGTCAGCATGGCGCCACCTCCGGCTTGAACTCACGAATTGTGAGATCATGACCTGAGCCGAAATCAAGAGTCAGGCGCTTAACTGACTGAGCCACCCAGGCGCCTTAAGAACATTTTCTTTCCTCTAGCTTACTTTATTATAAGAATGCAGTATAGAATACATATAACATATAAAACATGTTAATTGACTGTATTCTTGGTAAGGCTTCTGGTCAATAGGAGGCTGTTTGTGGTTAAGTTTTGGGGGAGTCAAAAATTATACACGAATTTTTGACTGCCCTGAAGGTCAGCACCCCTGACCTCCACATTGTTCAAGTGTCAACTGTAATAATAAACTAACTACTTATATAGTCCTTACAATGTGTCCTAAGTACCTTACATGTGTTAACTCATCTACTTCCCATGACTATCCTATGGAGTAGGTACTGTATTATTGTCCTCATTTTATAGATGAGAACACTGAGACACAGAGAAGCTACAAACTTGCCCAGAGTCACACAGCTAACAGGTGACTGACCTGTGGTTTGAACCCCCACTGAAGGGCTCTAGGGTATAAGGGCTCTTACTTCCCTATGGTATGTTGACTGGCAGGAGTGGGGCAGGGAGGCGATAGCCGGCCGGCTGGTGGCTGAGACCTCTTCTCTGTGCAAAGCCAGCTGTCTTGGGCACGGACCTAGGCTGAGACTAGGGCCTCCCCAATGGGAACCATCGGCTGTCTCCAGGTCAGGGCTGCAGTGGCCTAGAGAGGCCTTCTCCAACCCACTCTCTCCCCAGGCCATCCGCCTTCTCTTCCTGCTGCAGCCTTTGCAAAGGTGGTAACTGTGAGCAGGGTGGGGAATGATCCTTCCACTTCCAGGCGCGGACCTCAGATGGGTGCCCAAGAGAAGCCAGTGTGAAGTCCTCAGTCTCGGGCATAGGGCAAAACCTGGCTTCATCCTGCTCACATTTACCTGATGGTTGCGTGGATAAATAGACCAGGTGCCTTGAGATGACTCTGGGCTCTGAGACTAGAAGGGAAGCCAAGCTGCTTCCCTCTTCTCCCTTCCCCTCCCCCTCCGCCCCTGGGATGAGGAGGACAGGGACCCACTTGGGCTGCACCTGTGTGGGGCTGGCCTGGCTGGGTGGGACGAACAGAGCCTAGAACTTGGAGTGAGGAGACCTGGCCTCGTCTTTCTCCTCCCAGGTATTCCTCTCTCTTTACCCCAGACTTCCCCTCTGTAAGCCAAGGGATTAGATACGTTTTGATATGTGAAAGCCCTTTGTAAACGCCTAACTGCTTTACAAATCCAAGTTTCCTCAGAGGGAGGCAGCAAGGCCTAAGCTGCTAAATCCAACCCTCTGGGTCTGCACCTCGGACCCATTCATCCCCTCTGGCTGAGACTCTGTTCCTACAGTAGCAAAACAGGGGTTAAAAAACCCACTCATGTCAGGACTGTTGCCTTACTTAAAGAGACACTGCACGGGAAAGGCCGTCCTCGGAAGGGCAGAGCCCTGCGCCCGTGGAACCTGCCGGGGACAGGCCCCTGCTTCCCTGAACTCAGGCGGGGCCACTGGCATTGGCACCAGGATCCTCGGGAGGGGAAAGGAAAGCAGTTGAAGGGGTCACAGACTGGTAGGTCTGGCCTGCACAAGCCCGACACACGTTTCTGCCCGGCAACACTAGAATATTAAACAAACATCTCAAGTACCTCAGGCAGGAGAGGAGGGGCTCCAGGTCTAACACTTCAGCAGAACCCACCCCTCTCTGCGCCTACTCGGGGCTGCTTAAGGCTCTTATAACCTCCCAGGGTACAGCTGGCCAATGAACTGGCCTCCAGAGAAGCCCGCCCGGAGGGTTTGGATGTCTTGGGGTGGGGTGGGGGGGCAGGGTAGACGGTCCTCTCACCCCCAGCCCCTCCCAGGTCGCGGCAGAACCCGAGTGGGTGTGTTATGACGGGGAGTGCTGAACTGATCTGGACCCCACAGCTCTCTCTCACCCCCCACCCATCGCTCTGAGACAAGAGCTCCACGCCCAACTCCCTCTGGGTCTGCTGCCTCCTTTCCTCTGTCCGGGGGGACCCCAGACCCCACTGTCCCCAGAGAGGGTCAGGGCAGAGGGAGGCACTGTTTCTGCTGGGCCTGTGGAGGAGGCCGAGGGCTGGGTGTACCCTGGCCGGCAGCCCAGGAAGCCTGAGCATGTAATTAAAAGATTGTATCTTCTCGGGTCTGTCTTTTGGGACAAGAGCTCCCAGTGTTGTCTTTGCCCTGTGACCTCTGTTTGGGCACTGCGTCCCCTGCTGCCTGGCTCTGTTCTGTCCCTTTAGTCAGGGTTGGCAGCTCAATTTCAACTGGTTCTGAGCACGGAGAGGACAGACTCCCCTTCTTCCCTTTCAGGTCTCCTAACAGCCGCGCTACAGGCCGATGGCTATGCCTCCTTGCTGCTGGTAGAGCATGGTGGCATCCATGCTGGAGGGGCTTTTACAGAGACCATCCAGCTAGTGAGTGGACAGCTGAGACTCAGGTACCACGCGGCTGAGGATTGCACCACATGGGTGGTGGGGATGGTCTGGATATGCAGGGGGAAAGCCCCCAACCCCCAGCACTAGACAATGGCCTTTAGGAACCCAGATGGTCAAGGAACACTTTGGCCTTTGCAAGACCACGAGACCCCAAGTCGTCATGGCCTTGGCAGCCCCACCCCACCCCATGGGCCCAAGTTCACCAACAGGGAGGTAAATCAGGCAAGTGTGCTCAGCAGGGGAAAAACAAAACAGCTTCTGGGAATGCCACGGGGAGGGAGGACAGGGCAAGACAGAGGGGGGATGTCAAGGGCTAGGATCCTGGGGTGCCTGGGGTACCTGGGAAGTGAGGAGAGGGTTTAAGGGCTGAACCAGTGGGCTGACTGTGTGGCCCTTACTGTCTTTCGTCTTCTCTGGGGCTGGTCAGGAGCTGGGGGTGAGCATGTGATTTCTGGCCCTGGGGGCCTGGGCACAGAGGCTATGTGTGTTCGTGGAGACACCTCCCGCCCGTGAACCCACTGATTCTGCCACAGACCCGTGAGATGTGTGGGCCTGTCCTTCTTGTACAGCCAAGATGGCTGCAGCCTGAAGAAGGGGAGGGGCCTGCCCACAGTCTCCCAGGGAGGAGGCTGCCATCCACCATCTCTACGCTGAGCACTTTACAGGCACCGTTGCCAGCCCATTCTACAGATGAGGAGAGCAGGGCTCAGGGAGAAGGTCTCATCCACAGCCAGGGCCAGAAGCTGAATCAGGTATTAAACTCCAGAGTCCCCTTTCTTAGCATAACTGCCCTTCCTACCTTCCCCCCTCCCACCAGACATTTTTGTGTGGTCTTTCTCCTTCTTGGCCTTGGGGTCATCAGACTACTTTTCCCGCCCTCAATCCCCAAGGCCCCTCAGGGGGTCACAAGCCTCAAACCATGGGGATCCAAGGAATTCTCCCTTTATGTTCAGCTGGGACTCCTTCCTGCCCTTGAAAGAAGGACAGGGGAAGGAGTTTGGGAAAGTCTTGAAGGTGGGCACAGAGGAGGTCTCCACCCTCCGCCTCCAGGTAGGAGGCTGGGAGCCTCCAGGTAGTTGCCTGGATAGTGACCCCAGCCAGGGTGGGGATGGGGAGGACAGAAGTGTTGGTTAGGGGTATAGCTAATGAGGGTGACCCCCAGACACTATCCAGAGGCTTCTTGTTCTTTTCTTGGAAAGTTAAATGCTTAGGGCATCCAGGTCATGTGGCCACTCAGCCATCAGGCTTCATGACTTCCCTTAGCCTTATCTCTACCGCCTTATAACCAGCCTGGTGATGGGCTGTGGTGGGCTTCTGGAATCTAGCAATCTGTTCAAGAGGCCTGCAGAGTCTTGGAACTGAGTCAGGACACGGTTTCTGCCTGTCTAAGAGTAGCGCCTGTCCTGTGAGGGATGGCAGGAAATGTCTCGCCTTGCAGGAAGGTCAGGAAAGGCCTGGAGGGCAGATCCCTTAAGGATGAAAGAGCCAGACCAGAAATGAAGGGAAAGGCATTCTCAGAGGTGGGAATAGCATGGGCGAAGGTGTGGTGCCAGAGCGGAACCTTTTCAGGGAATTGTGAATACTCTGAGTGGATGGAGCAGAGGAAGAGCAGGAGGGGAGGCATGAGGAGTGGATCGCGTCCTGGCCATCTGACCTGGAGGCCCTGAACACCCAGCTGCAGGGCACGGCCTTTATGCCAGGGCAATGGGAAGTCATTGAAGGCTCGAAGCAGGAGTGGGATGTGCTCATTTGCTTTTGGAAAAGCCCCTTCTGGCTGCGAGAGTGGCACAGGGAGGGCGGTCGGGAGATGCCAGCCAGGACCCAGTATCCACATGCTTTCATGGAAGAATTCTGTGATGAATGCCCCGAGCAGTTGGCTCAGTGGTGCAATAGTCCTGGCCCGGGCCACACAGGTCATCTTCCCCTGGGCTGGAGCGGGGCCGGCTTGGCTGGATAGATGAGCAGGCTCGAGGAGAAACAGATGTGGCTGGAGTGAGTGTGGCTGAGCAGGCTGTGGTTTGTACGGATGACTCAGTTGCCCGTGCCCCGTGCCAGTACTGGCAGCTTCTGGGATTGGGACAAAGATTCAAGGAAGAGGGGTGTGAGGGAGCGAATGAGGGGCTGCCCCCGGGAGGCTGTGGCTTGAGAAGCCCCAGGCCAGCCTTGGTCCCCGCCTCTGCTTCCACCCAGAAGCCACTCCAGACCCTCTTTCTGTGGGAGGCTGGGCAGCCCAGGTTAACCCCTGCAGTGCCAACTGTCATGCCCGGCCCCCTCCCCGGAGCCCTAGCACCCAGGGGTGCCCCAAGGCAGGGCCGGGAGGGCAAGCTTTCATTTCCTTTCTGTCTCAGGTGGACGTATTGGCCTCCAGCTCTCCCAGCCTGGGAATCCCGGGGCCACTGCTCTTGGTCCTGATGCCATGCCCAGGGGCCAGTGCCCTCCTTGAGACTTGCCCTTTCCAGTAGGCTCCATCTCTGCCACTGGCTCCTCGGAGAGCTGGAAATAACCCAGCAAGATCAGCTGGCCTTCCCAGAAAGGTAGCTGAAGGCTTGGGCTTCCTCAGAGGAATGGATTCTAATGGTAAAATATCAATATCCCCAGGGGTGCGAGGGTGGGGAGCACAATCGTGTAGGTGGAGGCTGTCAGAGGCTACCCCGACCATGGCTCTGACACCGGCAGGTCTGGATAACAAGCTGGGATAGCCTTCCCTCAGGGCTCCCTGGAACTCTGTTCCGAGAGTCCCACATGGGAATGGGCTGGCTCTACAGGAGGCAGGGCTAGATTGTTGGTCCTTGGCTGAAGGCAGGGAGGGCAGGAGGAAGGGAGGCGCCATTGTCCTCACCAAACTCAGGTCAGAGTGAGTCATTGATCCAGGCTTGGCTGCTCCCTTGGCTCCATCTGAGGAGGGGAGGGAGGCCTGAGGGAGAACCCAAGATGGCTTCTCTGGGGGCAGGGGACAGGGGCAGCAGTGAGGGGAAAGGTGGCTCTAGGCAGATTCCATGGACAGTGGAAAAAAAGGACGGAAGCAGGAAAGATGACTCCATAAGCTGTCGCTTCTTTGAGTAAAGCAACAAGGAGTGGGTGGAGCTGAGGGGTTATTGAGTAATGTCCTCACGGGGGAGGCTAAAATGAGGAGGGCATGTGACCCTCGGGTGGCTCAAGGGCCAGTGAAGTCATTCTTTCTCCTGGCCTCAGCGTCTCCAGCTTCTCAAGATGACAGGCTGCCCTCTTGATGCAAGCTCCTTCTTAATGACACAAGACCTGTCTCTCTGGCCAGCTTCCTTCCTTCCTTCCTTCCTTCCTTCCTTCCTTCCTTCCACAAACAGCCACTGAGGACAAAGAGGAACTCTGGTGGGCAGAGTGGAGGGCACACATGTACAAAATGGTTAATTCCTATTTAGGGGGTCCATATCCAAGCATGAGGGCAGAGAGATGTGGGGGCCCAGAGTGAGGGGTTGGCCCTGCTGAGTCATACAGGGAGGCTTCACAGAGGAGGTGGCCTCGCTTGAAGGCAGAGTAGTGACCGGCTGCAAAGAGAGAAGAAGAAGGGGACTTCTGGACAGAGAGTAGGTAGCACGCCGGGGCTATAGGGTACCTGAAGGAGGCACAAGGGAAGAGATACCTGCGGGTGTGGAGGGCACTAGGACGGAAGAAACAGGGGGATTGCCTTAGATGGGGCAGCAATCATCAGCCCGTCGCCTAGACTTGATGTTGGGCAAAGAGTGGGAGAGAACCTTGGTCTGATGTAAGGAGTGTAGGGCTTGCAATCAGCCAGGCCTGGGTTCAAGTCCAGGTTCTATATCACCTAACGGCTGGTGAGCTGGAGCTGGCCACTGAACACGCTGTTTCCTCGTCTGTACAGTGGGATCACTGGCTCTGGGGTTTCTGTAAGGATCAGATGTCACAGTGCCTCGCAGGCCATAAATAACTGCAAATGCGAGGCGTCCTTGGGCTAGCACCTCGGCAGCAGCCCACTTCTGCCTTGACCTTTTGGGGTGCCATTTCCTGGGGCAGGGCCACAGAAGGCTGCTCTCATCAGGCCAGCATTCATGCAGAGGATGAGGTTTTTGACCTTTACTATACCCTCTGTGGGGTCACTTTGTTTGGGGTCAGCGGCTGCCCACCCCGAATCTAGAGCTGCAGGATGCTCTAATGCTACTTCTGGACACTGGGACAGTGAGGCCGGAGCGGGCACCAGTGTTCCCAGTGCACCCTGCGCAGCGGGACAGGAACTCTGCAGAAAAATAGGATAATGGACAGCAGGCGGGTGAGGCCAGGAGTGGGCGGACATGAGAGGATGTGGGGAGAGGACGGGGTGAGAAACAGCTGAGTGGGGCAGGCAGGGCCTCCCGCACCTCCGTCACCCCCCTCGTGCACCCCACACCCCCGGGTCTCAGCGTCCTCGGCTTTGGGCCTGGCTGAGGAGGGGAGGCTGGAGCGGGGAAGGACTGGGACTTGTTAGCTCTGAGTGGCCACATTGTGGTAGCAACTCAGTTCCCCTGACCCCCAGGGCCACCCTAGCTTAGCCTGGGCAGTGTCCTGAGTGGTCTGTGACTCAGCAGTTCTTTGCCAGGGGGCAGGGCCCCCGTGGATCCGCTGAGCTCGGGTCCCCGCAGGGCTGGGCTGTCTCTTGGGGCCAGGTGGTCCTTGGCGCCAGACCAGGCTCCTGCACCCTCTCTCAGCCCCTCATCTGCTCCAGGGACCCTCGAAGTCCCTCCGGCAGCAAGGCCGTAGTGCCGGGACAGGGCCGTGCCCGGTGACTCAGCCTGGCCCTCTCATTTGCACTGAGTAGGTGCCATAAATATTTGTTGAGTGGAGTTCTTGCCTCCGGTTGGGATTTTCCACGGCAAGTCGTGGCTCCAGGCCCTGCCACGGGCCGGCCTCACACATACGCGATTCCTCTTCTTCCCTACCCCACCCTGCTCCTCCCCAGACGCCCCTTCAGATTGCTCCTCCCAACCTCCGTCTCCTGGGAGTCTCCTGCTTCCCCAGGAATCCCCGAGACTCCCCGCGGGACCCCGCCCGCCCGAGAGCCCTGGCAGGTGTGTGCCTGGCGTGTCAGCTGAGGAAAACAGGGCCCGAGGCAGGATCTAGCGTGGAGTCCTGTTTGTGGGGGCCCGCGTGGACAGCGGCTGCCTCCTGTCAGCAGGGCAGGGGGCCAGGGCCGGGCTGAGCCACATGACACCAAGACTTCGGTGTGGGGAGAAAGAGGACCTCTCATAGACCAGGTGGCCACGCGTGCTGGTTGCTCAGTGCAGGTCTGGACTGATTATCAAAGAGCAGCGTGAGTTATGTGGCCACTCTGATCAGAGGGCTTCCACGGCTCCCCAGGGCACGGGGACCTGAGCTCGTGCCATGCCTCCAGGGTCCACATGGTGACTCATTCAGGTCCGCACCTCTCCCCGCTCTGGAAGCTGGTGCTGAGGCTTCATCTCACGCACACAGTGGAGCATCACGCTGACTGGACCTGGGTTTCAGGCTTGAGGCAGGTGCACGAGGGGCACAGCCCCGGGGGAGCCCACGGTTTAACTGCGGCGCGAACTGCAAAGGGATGTGTGACAAGTGTGCGGGTATCAAAGAGGGTCAGGTAAGAAAGGGAGAGAGAGCTTTGCAAGCCGTGAAGTTCCTAGATACTCATGGTAGCAGCTCATCTTTGTAGGGTACTGAGTCTGTTTGCTGAGAAACCCCATGACGGGGGTCATATTATTGCCCCCATTTTAGAGACGCAGAAACTGGCGTGCAGAGAGGTTAAGTGACTTACCAAAGGTCACGCAGCTAGTAAGCCAGGTTTCAAACTCCAGAGCCATGTTCTTAAACACAGTATCATGCCTCATATCCGACGTTTCAGTAATAGCTACCATAGGGATTTTGTGGAGACAAAAATAAGGCCAAATGTGGAAGTTTGCTTTGTGAACGAAAACCAAACATGAACAAATTGTGAAGTATTTTGGAACTGGCTTCCTCAACAGCCCATGGAGATACAGTAGAAAATGAAAGTATTTGTAAACTTTTCCCAAATCCATTGCCTCAGAACTAATCATCAGGTGAGATTATGAATTTTCCCCTTCTTTCTCTCTTTTTCAGATGAATGCATTTATCATAGAATTCAATTGATGGTCAGTTTTAGCCATTTCTTTTTACCATCAGTGTCACCAACTTCTGTCAATTCTTTCTTTCTTTCTTTCTTTTTTTTTTTAATTTTTTTTAACGTTTATTTATTTTTGAGACAGAGAGAGACAGAGCATGAACAGGGGAGGGTCAGAAAGAGGGAGACACAGAATCTGAAACAGGCTCCAGGCTCTGAGCTGTCAGCACAGAGTCCGACGCGGGGCTCGAACTCACGGACCGCAAGATCATGACCTGAGGCGAAGTCGGCCGCTTAACCGACTGAGCCACCCAGGCACCCCTCTTTCTTTTTTATTTTAATGTTTATTTTATTTTTGAGAGAAAGAGAGTGAGCCGGGGCAGGGGGGTACAGAGAGAGGAGGGGACAGAAGATCCAAGGAGGGCTCCTCACTGTCAGCACAGAGCCTGACACGGGGCTCAAAGCCACGAACCATGAGATCATGACCTGAGCCGAAGTCCGATGCCGAATGGACTGAGCCACCCACACACCCTGACTTCTGTCAACTCTTATTCCAAGGCGACTCTTAGCTGGAGCCCCTTCTCACCATTTCCTAGGATTTTATCTACAGCCACGCCATCTTTACACCACAGCTAAATTGCTACCACGGTGTCCCAGCCATTGCTCTGTGGCTAGCCACTCTCGTCTCACTCACATCCATCCTTCCTGTAGCTGCTTGAAAACTCAACGTAGTTTTCGCCCCTCCCAAGAAGGGCCTACGTGGTGATAACCTATGAGATAAGGCAGGAAGTAGAAATAGAAAATTGGGTAATGGAAAAAGAACTGGCCAGTATTTCATTAGTCACTAATGACACAAAAAAAAAACATGGGAGGATTCACTGAAGAGCACATGGTTTAGGTGGATGAAAAAATAACAGCTGATACCTGTGTAGAACATTCCCTGTGCCAGGCCCTGTCCCCAGTGCTGTCCACACATTGCCTGGGAGCAGGGCCTCTTGTCCTCATTTTGCAGACAAAGAAACTAACGCAGGGAAGTTCAGTGGCTTGCCCCAAATCAAAGCAGCTTGGTTCCTGTGTCTGCTTAGCTCCTTTGCTACCAACAGCTTTCCCGTATGTCAGCAGTTACTTCCTACAAAATAAGTCAGGAGGACAAGATACGCTCATAATAGCCATCAGAGGTATGCGATTTCCCAACATGCTGGCTCATTTTGTCACCTGTGTCCCACAGCAGCTGTGCCCGCCCATGCCCAGAGTCTCATGCAGCCTCTCACAAAATAATCATCGGCTTCTGACCCTTAGGCCGCTAACAGCAGGGCCCCCATCCTGTGCCTAGGGATCGAATGGAGAAGAAGGCTTCCATAGCCCTTTATCGGCCTTGTCCCTCCCTCAGTGAGAAGCAGCCTGGTTTGCAGAGGTGCAGCCCTGCCTTCAACAGACACAGCCAGAATCTTCTTAAAAGTACAGCCCCATTTCGGGAGAGGACCTTTGATAGTTTCTAGACCCATCTGGGGAGTTCCTCCTCAACAGGAGGACTGAGGGCCCTGAATGAGTATTGCAGCCTCCACTTTCTTATGAGAAGGTAACTCCTTGTAGCCATGCCAGCCAGGGCCCCCTGACAGCAGTGGGGGCCTCCCAGTGTCTGCAGGACCCAGGGAAGGCATTGGCGACACCATCTTGGTTTGCTAGTAGAGTCCATGTATTATGGTTTCCCTCACCCTCACCCATCTGGGCATCTTTCCGGGGCTGAGAAAATTCATCCTTCCCCCTCTAATCATTTCTGGGGCACCAAACAACCCTCTGAAAGGAACAGGATGCTAATTGGCTGACCAACTGGGCTATGGCCTATGACGGTCCCTCCAGAAGAGGTGCCAGGAAGCAACACGTATCAAGCGTCTTTTATACGTACCCAGTATGTTCGGTGCTTTCCCATGTCATCTTATTTATGCCCCCACAATAACCTTACAGAGTAAGTGGTGTGATATAGTCACTATAGATGTGAGTAAACCGAGGTTTCAAGAGGTTGAAGAACTTTCAGTAAATATTGTGGCTGGAAATTGAACACAAGCCTTTGGCTGCAAAGCCTACGGTTTCCGACTGTGTTACACTACCTCCGTAGGAAGATCACTTCTCCGTCGTCTTGCTGAAGACACCTGGGTCGGATGGGGCGTGGGTTAAGGTATCTCCCCAAGAATGACAGTGAGGCAGCCCGTTCTCATTATGAGGCAGCCCCTATAATGAGAAAATTCCAAGGCAGGAGGGGCTCTAGGTAGGATAGGGTGTGGAAAGGGGCAGGATTTCCAAGGAGCACTGACTTTCTCTGGATGTCACTCGCAGCACTAGCAGGAAGGGGCTCGATACCCCATCAGACTGAGCTTGTGCAGAACACTCCTTGGGTAGCGTGAGCCCAGCAAGACCCGCCCCTGGCCTGCCAGCTCTGGGTCTTTCTTCTGCGTTCTGAGCCCATCTGCAGAATGGGACAGCCCCTCTGGGAGACTTGGACCGGTGGCTCTCCCAGTCCAGGGCCTTTGCCACCACTAAGGACTGAGGCTGAACCCACGGCTCAGCTTGGGCCAAGTTGAATGCCAGGATGCTGGTGGAGTAAACAGGAAGGAGAGAGTTTGGGTTTAGTCCCTGACGCCAGGCCTGAGGGGTCAGCCTCGTGGAGGAGAGGGAGGTGTGGAGACTCTCTGTTGCTGCCTCGCTCCTCTCCTGTCCCAGCTGTCCCCCCGGGGCTCATGCAATTCCCTGCAGCTTTTTCGAGGGTGGAGGTGTGGCTGGAGCGGGACCGGGTGAGAAAGGGGGATCGGAAGGGGGCTGCCATGGGACTGGAGGTAGGGGTCCGTGAAGGGACGGACTGGCACAGCCCTCGCAGCAGCAGCATTTCCCGAGCTGTTACCATGCACCAGGAGTGGTGTGGAGCACTACACGTCCAGCATTTCTCTGAATCCTGACAACCACCGAGGGCTGGGCACTCTGATTCTCCTCACTGTACTGATCCAGAGGCCGAGGCTTACGGAGACTTGAGTCCAGATCTCCAGCCGGTGACCTGGCTGCTACACCAGAGAGAGGGTCTAGGAGAGAGACAGAGAGGGCCCAGCAATCTCGGGCCTAGAGCTGAGGCCACTGTGGTCCTGGGCTCTCCATTCCTCTGGGCCCTCACCTTGCCAGCCCCGGCTATGCACCCCTCCACTAGGCAGGCCTGCCTCTTTTGGGTTCCCTCCTGCCACGCTCCTTGCCCAGGACAGCTTGCTGCCTGCAAGGGGCCGGATGGTTCACACTGAGGCAAAAATGACTCAAGTGGCATCTGAGGTGCTCTGGGAAAAGCACCGCATGTGGAACCTTGGCTCTGTGTCGTTCCTGGACCACTTACTAATTGGGTCGCCTGGGTGGCTCAGTCGGTTAACCGTCCAACTTTGGCTCGGGTCATGTTCTCATGGTTCCTGTGCTGACAGCTCAGAGCCTGGAGCCTGCTTCAGGTTCTGTGTCTCCCTCTGTCTCTGCCCCTCCCCCACTCATGCTCTGTCTCTCTCAAAAATAAATACACTTAAAAAAATCTTAATAAATAAATAAATAAATAAATAGATAAATAAGGAAAGCTAATCTGGGAGAAAGAGTCTAGAACAGTGCCTGACATATAGTAGGTGCTCATTAAAACTTTCGTTTGTAAAAGCAGAGATTATGATCCCACCGCACAGGGCTAAGGTCAGATGAATATTATGTGTATGAAAATACTTAGGAAACTGTGACATTATTTAGTTGTGAAGAGTATTGGTACGATCTCAGGAATGTGTTTTATGAGGGCAAAGCCTTAAGCCAAGGGATGAGGCCTTGACTGCCTGGGGAGTTTTCTTGGGTACAGAAAGTCCCCACTGTTGCTCTTGGAACACACCTAAAATCCCACAGTTTGTCTCTGGCTGCCTCCTGTGAGGTGGGAAGCCGGGCTGAGCTGGTAAAAGACTCTCACAAGGAACCCCAAGGCTGGATGCTTCGGAGCTTCAGAGAATTTTCCAAGGAGCAGAGATCTTGTTTTCAGAGGGGGTAACTCAGACTTTGGTGGCTGGGGGGGCTGTCCCCAGGGAGGGGTTCCCTGTGAGTGCACATGCACTACCCCCACAGTTCTTTCAAGCGGCTCCCCCCAACCAGACGACTATGGGAAGGGGCTGCGGGCTGCACACGCACGTGGGAGGCACCGTCCTTTGGCTTTCCCTGCATCTCTGGCAGGCACTTCACTCCCAGCTGACCCACCTGTTGGCACTAAGAACTAGCTGTTTCACTGCTGAAAGCACTCAGGGGTCAAGGGTTGATCGCCCTCACCCAACTCACACGGCTCTGAAGAGGATTGAAAGCCAGTTGTGTCGGATCCAACACCCAAGCTCTGTCTGCTAAGCGATGTGGTTTCCAGGTAGCATAGTCTTTAAAAAATTTTTTTATTTTATTTTATTCATTTATTTATTTTAAATGCTTATTCATTTTTGAGAGACAGAGAGAGCCAGAGCGAGAGCAGGGGAGGGGCAGAGAGAGGAAGACACAGAATCCGAAGCAGGCTCCAGGCTCCGAGCGGTCAGCACAGAGCCCGACGCGGGGCTCAAACTCACAAACCGCGAGATCATGACCTGAGCCGAAGTCGGTCGCTCAACCGACTGAGCCACCCAGGCGCCCCCCTCCCAAATGTTATTTTAAATTGTGGCAAAAAATACAGAGCATAAAGTTTATCATCCTTGTCTTAAATGTACGGTACAGCAGTACTATTTTCACGTCGTTGTGTAAAGCTCTCTAGCACTTTTTCGTCTTGCCAGACTAAGACTCTGCACCCACTGAGTACCAACTCCCCATCTCCCCTCTCCCAGCCCCCGGCCCCCACCATTCCACTTCCTGTCTCTTGCGAATTTGACTACCCTTGGTAGCTCACGTAAGTGGAACCATACAGTCTTTGTCCTTTTGTGACTGGCTTATTTCACATAACGTAATGTCTTCAAGGTTCATCCATGTTGTAGCATATGACAGGATTTCCTTATTTTTTAAGGTTGAGTAACATTCTACGGTGTGTGTGTCGCATTTTTTTCACCTACCCATCTTTCAACGGACCATTTAGTTCTTTAGTCTTTTAAACTTTTCACTGAGTTCAACAGAGTGGGTCTATTTTATTAATTCAATCGCTTTGGGAATTAAACCCTTTTTGGTTGGCTTCATATTTCGAAGCTGCCTGTCAGATCTTCTCAGGGATTGGGCAGTGACACCACCATGGCATGTGTTTGGAAGGACAGAGACCCTTTTCAAGGACGGTCCGTTCCACTCTGCAGGAAGGCGGATGTTGGGGAGGTTTTCAAATAGTACGAAATACAAATACATTTTATTTATTTTTTAAAATGTTTTTTTTATTTTAGAGGAGAGAGAGACAGACAGAGCATGAGCGGGGGAGGGGCAGAGAGAGAAGGAGACACAGAATCCGAAGCAGCTCCAGGCTCTGAGCTGTCAGCACAGAGCCCGACGCGGGGCTCGAACCCAAGAACTATGAGATCGTGACCTGAGCTGAAGTCAGACGCTCAACTGACTGAGCCACCCAGGCGCCCCTGCAAATACATTTTAGATCTCAGTCCTGGACCCATAAATACATGTATGTATGTAATTGACACAACAGTTCTCTGAAGCAACACTTAACCTCACTCTGTGAGATGTGCTCACATTTTCCAGTCAAGGGCTCCTTGCAGCGCGGTCTGTGAGCCGCTTATCACCAGCCAGGGAGGAGATAGGTGCAGAAATTAAGAGTAAGTGTTGAGTAGGAAAAGATGCTCGACATCTATCAGAGAAATGCAAGCACAAACCACAAAAAGAGATATCACTTCATGCCACGAGGATGGCTATAGAAGTGTTGATGAGGATGTGGAGAAATTACTTGAGAATGTAAAATGGTGTCGCTTCTCAGGAAAAGATACGGCGGTTCTTCAAAAAAAAAAAAAAAAAAAAAAAGGAAAGCACGGAGTTACATGACCCAGCAATTTTGCTTCTAGGTGTAGGTACTCAAGAGAAAAGAAAACGTATGTCCCGCCCAGAAACTTGTATATGAATGCTCATGGCAGCATTATTCATGACAGCCAAAAGGTGGACACAGCCCAAATGTGCATCGATTGATGAAGGAGGAAACAAAAGTGCTGTGTCTACTCCATGGAATATTGTTTGGTCATAAAAGGAATAGTGGCCCTGATTCGTGCTATAACATGGACATACCTTGAAAACATTATGTGAAAAAAAAAAAAGCAGCCAATCACAAAAGATCACACACTGTCTGATTCCATTTATATGTCATGTCCAGAATAAGCAAATGTATAAAGTTAGAAAGTAGATTAGGGCACCTGGGTGTCTCAGTCGGTTAAGCGTCCGACTTCAGCTCAGGTCATGATCTTGCAGTTTGTGAGTTCGAGTTCCGCGTCGGGCTCTGTGCTGACAGCTCAGAGCCTAGAGCCTGCTTCGGATTCTGTGTCTCCCTCTCTCTCTGCCCCTTCCCCACTTGTACTCTCTGTCTCTCAAAAATAAATAAATAAACATTAAAAAAAAAAAAAAAAAAAGAAAAGAAAGTAGGTTAGTGATTGCCTAGAGCTGTGGGAGATATGCTGGAGGGAAATGAGGACTAACTAATTGCTCATGGTAGGAGCTTTCTTTCAGGCTTGCTGCAAATGTCCCCAAATTGGCCGCAGGGATGGTTGCACAACTCTGTGAATACGCTAAAAACCACTGAACTGTGCACTTCAAATGGTGGGTTGAATGCTGTGTAAGTTATATCTCAATGAAGCTACTAAAGAGTAAGTGTTAAAAAAAAAAAACTTTTATAGCAATTTGACATCGCTGTGACATCCAAGAGCATGGTCCCTTTTCTAGTAATTGATTTTTATTTGTTTTATTATATTTTACAAGAGAATCAGTCCGTGACAGATTGGAATTTTAAAAAAAAACAACAACCAAAAAATGAAAACAGAACAGGTTGTCTATGACAGATCATGCGAAAGGCACTGTTCTGGTCTATTTCATTATTATTATTTAAAAAAAAAATTTTTTTTTTCAACGTTTATTTATTTTTTTTGGGGACAGAGAGAGACAGAGCATGAACAGGGGAGGGGCAGAGAGAGAGGGAGACACAGAATCCGAAACAGGCTCCAGGCTCCGAGCCATCAGCCCAGAGCCCGACGCGTGGCTCGAACTCACGGACCGCAAGATCGTGACCTGGCTGAAGTCGGACGCTTAACCGACTGCGCACCCAGGCGCCCCTATTTCATTATTATTTTTTAAAAATTATAGTTTAAAAGCATGAAGTTGCTTTCATTATCTAGTAAAGGCTTATGACCTATAGTTTGAAAAGTGCTGCAAAGTCCTGCTCCAGGGGCCCATGGCACGCAGGCGGGTAAAGTCCGCTCTGGTCAAGGTTCTTAGCAATCCATCCAAGGTGGGGGGGGCACCTGCAGGCTAAACTCAAGGCCATATCTGTGACCTGATTTCTGGCCACCCCTCCCACCTCATCTATCACGATGTTCCCACACAGGCCCTCCTCTCCAGTCACGTCCAACAATGTGCTTTTCAGAGCAGGCCAGACACTCTCAGATCCCAGGGTCTTTGCAGATGCAGCGTCCTCTGCTAGGACGACAACCCTCCGGTGCCACCCACCTGGAAATCACCACGTTGTTCTCCAAGCTGCAGCCCGGACATCATCTGGGGACTGGCTTTCTCTTTGCGCCTCTTTCCCAGAGTCCATAAAAGCAATCATTACACAGCATGGCATCACACGCCCGCCGATCTGTCCGACCCAGTGGACGGTAAACTTCCCGAGGGCAGGTGTGACGGTTGCTTCATCTTTACATCCTGGCATAACCCAAGGGGCATAACCCAAAGCCTGAGTGTGAGAGAGTTCACCCCCACTTATATGAAAACTGGGGTGCTCCTGTCTCTGACACCAGGGCAAAGAGACAGGCAGAGCCCCCTTCCAGTAAATGCTACCCACCCCTACCCCCATCCTTGGCCTGGGCTCTCCCTTCCCATGTGCTTCTGGGCACATCTCCCAGTACCGTGGGTTTCCGAGGCGATGCTTATCTATCTTTTTTTCCTTACATCCTCTACCTTGGTACCAACTCCCTCAGACATCTCTTTCTGTTTCACACTGATCATGGTGTATCTGGGGCTACAGTCTACCATTCCCAGGCTTCTTTGATGTGGACAATTCTTTTTTTTGCACTGTGCCTTTCAGAGGCAAAGTGTCAGTTGCTAAACATGTTACTCAAAAAAGGATCCCACCCCCCACCCCCGCCCCATTTGGCCCAAGTTTTTATGTCCAACTGGACCCAGGCTACTATTTATGATACATGGTATTATGTTAATCTTGTTTCTCTCTCCCTCCCTCCTTCTCTCTCTCTCTCGAGCATGTGACCACTTAGCACTATTAAAGTGTAAAAGGTCAAATTACTCTCGATGAGGTGAGCGGCACACACAAATTGAGGCAGACAAGCAGATTAAAACACATTGTTGTGATGATTTAAAAAGGCAGCGAAAAGCAGGTGGAACTAAGCTCCATTTGGTCCAGGTCTGGCGCAAATCAGAAGTAACCTTCGTTTCATTACCATTAGCCACTTTCAAGCTGAGTTGGGGCTGAATGTGTGTCTCTACCACACTAACAAGGCAGCTTGGTGCAGCATTCAGAAGCAGGGGCTCTGGGAATGGAATGTGTGGATTCGTACCCCGGCTCTACAGTTGACCAGCTGTGCGGTGCTGGCCAAGTTCCTTAACTTCTCTGTGCTCTTGTTTCCTTTCTGTAAAAGGGGGATAGCAATTGTGTGGATCGCGTAGGACTAATGTGAGAATGAAATGAATTAGCCCAAAAGGGCACATAGCACACACTAGGGCGGAGGATGCGAGCAAGACAGGAGGGGGGCAGACAGGCTTCGGATGCAAAGCCTGTGCCAGTCCTGCCTTAGCGCTAGACATTTGGAGAAGTAGACACTTGATACCTTGTTTAATTTTTACAATTATCCTGTGAGGTACATTGTGTTACCCTCGTTTGCAGCACAGTTTGCCTTAGAGACATTAGGATGGAAAAAAAAAAAAAAGGAGCAAAGAAATTACGGTTTAAAGTAGGGCAAAACAACGAATGATTTCAGGTCATGTCAACAGTTTCTCTCACTCAAGATCAAAGCGAAAACTAGTAGGAGGTGATGCTTGCTTGCCCATCTAAGGCTGTGAAAATGCTGGCAGGGCTGGTTCCCGAAACACATCCCTGTTCTAGTCGCACAGCCTGACCGCTGAGCCACTCCGTTTAGCCGTTAAACCTCTGAAGAATCCTGGTGAGAAGGGAGTTGTAACGTCCCCAGTTTATGGCTGGGGAAGTGAGCCACCTCAGGCAGCCAGCGAGCAACAGAGAAGTGCCTGGAACCCAGGTCCTTTGGTGACCGTGAGCACTGACCGTTGACCACAGACGGTCCCCTGCCCCACCCTTTGCGGATATAATGGCGTCAACAGTTCAGACCTTTGCACAGGCCGTGGTGGTTTTCCAAGGCGGAATGCTCCCATACTCTCAGTGTCAAGCTCAAGAAAACGCCACAGATGGGCTCCCACACACAGGTCACCCTGCTAGGGCACTTGGGTTGGGACAGGACAGTCAAGTCACCTCTTCGCAGTCCCCTTTCCTCCTGGTGGCGGCTTTCTTTTTTTTTTTTTAATTTTTTTAATGTTTATTTGAGAGACAGAGACAGAGTGTGAGCGGGGGAGGGACAGAGAGGGGGAGACACAGAATCCAAAGTGGGCTCCAGGCTCCGAGCCTGTCAGCACAGAGCCCGACGTGGGGCTCGAACCCACGAACCATGAGATCATGACTTGAGCCGAAGTCGGACGCTTAACCGACTGAGCCACCCAGGTGCCCCTCGGTGGCATCTTTTGGTGGCCTTTCCCACCAGTAGTCCTCAGGGGGGAACCATGTAAACGCATCAGAGACACGCTCACAATCTTGAGTCTGAAAAGGGGGTATTGAGGTATTGGGGTGCTGATCCCCTTTCCTCTCAATTACATATTTAGTAAGTAAATGGGATTCCATTGACTCTGATTCTAATCCCAAGGATTTCTCATGAGTCACATAAAATCTGAACCCGCCTGTGGAAATTCAAGCAACTTTTGCTTATTCCTTACAGATGACTTTGAATCATTTGTAGAAATTGCTCAATTGGGAAGCTTTAAATGAAAATATAAACTTTCTCAGCTTAAGTCTGTGTTTCATCCAGTGACAGTTTCGTTGTTTTGTTACCTCTTTCCCCCCTACCCTTCCTTGAGAGCAGGAAAGATTTTTTTCCCCCATTATCACATGCACAGTGTCCGACACAGAACTGGCACATAATAGAAGTTAAACAAATGTTGGCTGGATGGATGAAGGCATAAATGGCTGGCTGGAGGGACAGATGACAGATGGATGAACGGCAAGCCAGACCCATAGATCTGTGGCCAGCTAGGTGGACAAGGCCACAGCATTGACAGTGCTGAATTGTGATACAGTTGTTAGCTACTTTCTCATGAGGACGTTGGTGGACTGAAGGTTTGCTGAGCTAACCCGGCAGAAGATCTTAGCTATTGACTGGTTTTGAAAAAGACACGTAAGTAAGATCTTTACTTATGCATCAGCTAGTTGCTTTTCCCTGCTGCCATTTAGTTGGCTTAATTTTTCAGCAATGATATGCATGTCAAATAGATATGATTAACATCCTTTGAAGGACTCCTGGCCCGGAAGCCACAGAACTGTCCAGATTAGAGTCTGTGCCATGGAGCTGGCACCTTTTTGGCCTCCAGCACGCCTCAATACCCTGTAAGAGGTGTCCCTGTGCTTCCGCACCAACTCAGAGTTCCCAGACCAAAGAACACAATTTCTGCCCCTCCAGGGACACCCTCCCCGTCAGGAGAGGCAGAGAGCTTGCAAGAGTGAGCAGACTGGACAGACAGTCCACCGGGAGGGCTGTGGGTAATGCTTCACGTTCCTGTTAATAGTGGACTGGGACAGCAAACCTGTTACAAGAGGCGCCCTCTGTTCCTGCTGTTGTCCCGCTAACCTCCATTAGACCTGCCAGTCAAGCCTTTGTCTGCTCTGCTCTCCACCCTGAGTCTGACCTCCCTCTGGCAGGAGGGCACTGGCCAGCTGCCCTATGGTTATTCCTGCTCTGCCACCGCCCCCACTCCCCGACCTGGCTTCTTGTTACTCAGGTCTATCTCCAGCCCAGATCCTGCTCAGTTCTGCCAAGGCCCAGCGTAGGATTGGTCAGTTCTAACTGATAGAATGTTCTGCATAGTAGCAGGCTGAAGTGTTCCTGATGATAATTTCATCTCTTGATTCCGTTTCCATCCCCTGGGGAAATATTGAAGCCTGCCATCTTCTGCATGAGGCTCCTTCAGGGTTTTGAAGACAACTAACGTGTCCCCTTAAGACTTCCCTCAAAGCTGACAGCTCCAGTTCTGGCAACAGTTGCCCCGAGTTTCGCTTTCCAGACCTTCAGCATTCTAGACATTTTCTGGCATGACCAATGTATTCTGGAGAAGTCTTTTAGAAGACTGACCAACTGTCCCAGATTGGAGAAGACTAAGGAGATACGACAGGTAAGTGCGGTGAGGGAGCCCGGATTGGGTTCTGGGCCAGAGAAGGGAGTGTAGTGGGACACTGACTTAATTGACTTAATCGGATCTCTAAATTAGCTGGGGCTGGGGCAGGGAGGAGTGGCGCACAGGAGACATTTGCAAGAGATCCAAGGCAGAAATGGGAGTGCTGGGGAGGGGTCTGGGCAGGTCAAGACACTGCTTGCCACTCACACCTTGTTGTTCATCTGCTGGTTTATTTGCTGAGGCAGCACAGTGCCAGGCCTACAGCCCCTGCCTGATCTGCTTTAGCATCTGTGACTGCTCGGCCTAGAAGGGCATCCTTGGGAAAGAACTCTCTGGGATCTCAAGGCTGCTCATTTTATATTTCATATATGCAGAGCGTTTTCCTTGGAAACCCTTCTTCTCCTGGCCGGTTCTCGGACCTCGTTCCTTCTGTGTCTCAATGCCGGCCGTCAATTATCTGGTTTTCCCTGCAGACGCTTGGATGACTTATATGAAAATCATTTTGGTCATTGGGAAGGAACTTGATTACTGAGTGAGTTATTACTGGTACATCCATATCTACGTGGTCTGAAATTGTGCGAACTTTTTGAGTAACCAGGTCATAGCGCTGTCTCCTTTTAAACTGGGATCAACTGTAAATCTCCAGAAATTTTCCCATATGGGTTGTTCTCAATCCAGGTCTCCTACAGTTTATTCCTGCACGGTGGATTTTTGAACCTTAGCTTTACATTTTTCCCCATAAAATATCATCTTGGGACTTTCCACTCATCGTTCTGGCTAACATGATTAATTTGGAATGTGGGATCTGACATCTGTCATGTTATCCCCTGCTGACCTTGTGTCACTTACATCTTTGATAAGAACACATCCAAAGTCCTGTCCAAGTGACAATACAGGCCGGAAGCATGCAATCTTCAGTGGGTCAGCATAAATCAATCGGTTGAACTGAGTGTTAAGCGGGCTAAAACCCCTTATGCTTGTAGTACCATCCAACTCACATCTCTCTCGTTTCTACGCAAAAATATTCTAAGGTGCTGTCAGTTCTGCATCTTAGCAGATGAGACAGCTGCTTGATAACCTGTAACTAGTATAACTTGCTTTACCAGACTGGAACTCACATAAGATTCCCCTCATTTATTTTCCAGGTTAATCTCTGGAATCCCCACGTGCCCAAATCAATTTGTTTCTGGGACTACCATAACAAAGCACCACAAACTTGGTGGCTTCGAACAATAAAAAGGTATCCTCTCACAGTTCAGGAGGCCAGAAGTCTGAAATCAAGGTGTGGGCAGGATTGGTTCCTCCTGGGGGCTCTGTGGGAAGATCTGTTCAAACGCTCCCAGTTTCTGGTGTTTCCCAGCAATCTTTGCCGTTCCTTGGCTTGTAGCTGTCTTACTACAGTTTCTGCCTCTGCGGTCGCCTGGCCTTCTTCCCTGGGTGTCTCTGTGCGTCCTTCTCTCGTCCTAGAAGAATACCAGTTGTGTTAGATTTAGGGCCTACCCTAATCCAGTATGACCTCACGTTAGTTACATCTACATGGACCTTATTTCCAAACAAGTTCACGTTCTGAGGTTTCAGACAGATGGGGGTTCAGGGGATGAGGGAGTGGGGTGGGAAACACCGTTCAACCCAGTGTACCAACTAAACAAAACTCTCTATCTCCCTGTGGCCTGTGCGCGGTTGTGCAGTCAGTGCAGTGCTCGGCGGAGGGAACCAGGCTCTCTCTCTGCCGCTATCACCTGTATCGCTGTTAAAAACAGAAGGCCCCACCCAGCCCCTGCTGCACGAACGATGACAGTCTAGCCCTCGGCATAGGCCATCATGAGTCTTCCCCAGTGTTACACTTACACAAGAACACGCCACACTGGGCTCCTCCTCCAAATCCTCTCTGCTGGGGCAGCTGGGCCAGGAGGGTGCGTCAGCCACAGCTATGCTCTATGCTGGAAAACAATCAAGTCAACATTTGACACTTTCCCTCCCTCCCTGGTTAGTCGTCTCCTGGGTGGTGCACAGCTCTGGGCCTTCTGGTCAGGTATGACCATTTCAGCACATTAGAGAACATCCAGTAGTACTTAGCCTCAAACCCAAAGGCATCAGTCCTGATCCTCTTTCTCCCAGGCTCCTTGCACCTGTATAAATTTGTCCAATTGCTTCTGGCCACCAGCTATTCATACCAAGGAACATGGAAGAGAATGGCCTCTGTCAAGCCATACAACCGGGGAAAGCGTTCAATTATATCCTGTTCTCAGGATAATGGTGCTGGCTGCCTACGTTTATACAACTGAAGGGTCCCATTCTTGAGATTGTTCTAGGAACAAAGACTTCCTCCAAGGTGATTTGCTGCCTCCACCCTCCTGGCTGGTGACTTTGAAATGGTGGCTTATCCAGGTCACCATCTCGCGGTCCGTGAGTTCGAGCCCCGCGTCAGGCTCTGGGCTGATGGCTCGGAGCCTGGAGCCTGTTTCCGATTCTGTGTCTCCCTCTCTCTCTGCCCCTCCCCCGTTCATGCTCTGTCTCTCTCTGTCCCAAAAATAAATAAACGTTGAAATGGTGGCTTATCGAGGTAGAAGGATCTAAACTTCCACTTTCTAGACACCCCATCACACATCCAGTACATATTTGTGCCATGAATCAACGTAAAGTTTGGAAATCAGAAGTAATTAAACTTACCCGAATGCACATGTTTTTCCTTTTTTGAAAACTGAGAAACATCTCATGTTTCCCTGGCTATTGGCTCCTTTCCCAAATTTCTCAGAATTCATGGACAGCGGCTCTGTAATCTTATCTCCAAGCTCTGATGGGATTCATCCAAAGCCGACGCTCATGTAATGTGGCCAGATGTTCCCACACCTCTTCTCTGATCTTGGGCTTGATATTCTTCTCCTGGAATTTGCCTTTTATACTTTCTGGTTTGAGCGTTACTATTCTGGAGGGAGAAAAACATTATGCATTAAAAATTATGCCCTTTCCGCTAAGTGTGGGGCCTGGCTCTCCCTTGTCATTTTTCTTATTCCAAATAATTTTCTAAAACAGTCTTTCTGTGGCCTCAGCCATTGGTTTAAGGCTCAGCTCGTTTTACACATTAGTATTCCTGACACCAGTCTTGCAGGTTTGTGCTTTTTGGCATTTGTATTTGGCCCTCTGCCCCCTCCCACTGTTATACACTCTCTTTGAAATGCTGGACTCGCTCTGTACTCTCCGTTGTTTCTTTAGATGATCCCTCCTCCTCTCCACCTTTCTCCGTGATGTCATCGGTTTATTCCTCACTCCACAAATATTTGCGCAGTACCTGCCATGCGTTAGGCACAGCGCTGGGCACTACTGTTAAGCCAGGGAACAAAGCCAGACACGGTGCCTGCTCTTACAGATTCAGGGAAACAGAGAGTATTCAAATAATCGAGCAAATAGTATAAAATTGCAACTGTGATAACCGCGAAGAAAAAGAGGTACATAGGATTTTGAGGTTTTTTTTAATCTAGTCTGAGATACGAAAAGGGATCATTCAGTTAAGATCTAAAAGACGAGGAGGAAGTGTTTATTGAGGTCAAAAAGGGAGAAGAAAACAATCCAATTAAAAAAGGCGCAAACGATCTGAACAGACATAGATATACAAAGTAGGTATACAGATAGTAAATAACGTATGAAATGATGTTCAACATCATAGTCATTAGGAAACTGCAAAGTAAAACAACAATGACATACCACTACACACCCATTAGAATGGCCAAATCCAAAACACTGATAACGCCAGACGCTGATGAAGATATGGAGCACAGCAGGAGCTCTCCTTCACCACTAGTGGGAATGCAAAATGGTACCACCACTTGAGAAGAAAGTTGGGCAGTTTCTTAAAGAACTACAAATACTCTTACCACAGGATCCAACAGTTATTTGGTATTTGCCCAAATGAGCTGAAGACTCTGTCCACACACACACACACACACACACACACACACACAATGTTTATAGAAGCTTTATTCGTAATTGCTAAAACTTGGAAGCAACCAAGATGCCCTTCAATAAGTGAATGGATACATAACCTGTGGTATGTCCATACAATGGAATACTATTCAGCACTACAAAGAAATGAGAGCCAAGCCATGAAAAGACATGGAAGGGGGAACCTTATAAAAGCATATTGCTAAGTGAAAGATGTCGTAGACTCTGGCTCTAAAGTTCCCTCTTGTCTAGCAAAAGAGCGGGACGCAGGATTGAAAGCGAGAGATGGTTAATGTCTGGGAAAAGACAAGAGCCCCGAATAAGGGTCCTTGCCCAGTATTTATTCAGATCAGAAGGCTTACAAACGTGATGGGCGTGTACAAAGGGACAAAGAAACTGGGAACATTAACTTGGGGACGTGAGGGAAAAGGGGGTTTTGAAGATATACAGTGTTTGGGGTTTGGGTCAATATAAAACAAAATCCGGTGCCAGGCAGATGGGTGGATGGCTGTTAATGGCAGATAGGAGGTTCTGGGCCTGTTTCCCTTAGCCTAGGGGATGAGACAGGTAGGGGGAATAACCTCAGGGTTGACAAGGCACCTTTTCTTTTGTTAACCCTCTCTGCTCTGGGCTGCTTTGCCTGCAGTAAAGCGGTCCATAGTCCAATTCACCAAGTTACCTAACCTGGCCCTATCCTCCTGTGAAAGCAGCTTTTCTGCCATAGTACTAAATTAGGGGTGCTTTCACCCTGAACATCTTAATCTTGTTTATTTCATATTCCTGTGTACTGGGCACCTTTGCACTGTTCCTAGTTTAGGCCTTTGCCTCTCCTTCTCTATTCTGGGAGCTCTGCACCCCCTCCCTATTTTGGGGTGCCTTTGCACCTCTCTATTCTTGGCAGCTTTGCGCCTCCCTATTCTTGGGGTGTCAATCTGGTTTACCCAAACTCAGGTGTAAGCATTTTACAACTTTGTATTTCTTTATGCCTTGTTAACCCATTGGTGTAAACCCAGGGGATTCCTAAGCTTATCCCCCACAGTTCCCCCTTTTTGTTTTGTTTTGTTTGTTTGTTTGTTTTTTGTTTTTAGCTTCGTGTTCAAGGACCCTCATGATGAGTTCCTGGTCCTTCTTTTGCTTTTGGATGGCTTGAAGGGTGATTCTGCAAAGACATAAAAAGAGACACAGTAAAGGCATTTTGCTTCCCAAAGTTATCCAGAATTTGAGATGGGTGCTAGCTGTAAGTGAGAAAGGATTTTAGGTCGTGCCACATTTCCCAGGAATCAGTCCATTCATTTTTTAAGCCGATCCTCTGCATATTGTAGCTGTTGGTGCAATGTCACATCTAAATCTTCTATATCTTCAGAGAGGTGGGAAGAGAAGACACTGTGAAGGTGTGTCTGGACAGCATCCCAAGCTTGGGAGTGATTATGAGGAATTCCAGTCATGCAGATATGCTGGTAGTTAGGGTCACAGGGCAGTTTAGAGGGGAGGAACAAGGCCTGCTGTTTCTTTCCAAAAGTTTCACTGCAGCCTCAAGAGCTTTGAGGCGGGCCAGAACTTGTCTATCAATAGAAGTTTGGGTTATAAATTTTTTGGTAGTGTTGACCATAAATTTATTAAGGCTGTCTGGATAGTATGATGCAGGCTGATTTCAGCTACAGTAGCAGAGGCGATAACACCGACTGCTGCAAGGATGCCCATGATTAACGGGCTAACAAATCTTTTTTGCCTTGCAGCAGAGTACCAGTGCTGAACAAGCTTGGAAAGCGAGCCTAGTCCTGATGGATGTCTATAGGGTTTAGAGCTATTAACAGGAAACCAGGTTGAGATGTGCTAAGTACTAACAAGGAGGAGATGTTTAATTGGGTGATGTTATTATTACTTACGCAGGACATAAACCAACCCTGAGTGATAGAGATATTATAATTATTTCCTAGTTGTCAGATCTGTAAGGTGGAGGTAGCAAAGAGAACGTAGGGAGAAGAGACGCAAATAGTGGTCCATGTGAATTAGTTATCGTACAGGGAGGTCCCAGTTAGGTTAGCATGTTGCTTTACATGAATCTCACTGTGGCTAATACTAGGAGGGAAGAAGGGAAGACTTAGCTTCCAAAGATTAACAAGCCAAGGTCCTTTTAATTTCCCTTTATGTGCAGAAATTATAGGGCCAGACAAACCTCCATCTTTCCAAAAAATATTCTCCCTACTAGGCTGGCCAAAGGATATGGTCTTACTAGAATATTTTGTTTCAAGATGTCCTCAAGGACCCCTGTCCGTAATAGTCCAATTTCCCCAGTGAAGATGATGCTCAGTCTCTCCATAACAGGTTGTCCCAGGAAATTTATTACAGGGGTGGCCGGACTTTTGAGACCAGAGCAAGCTATAACATTAGGAGTGTGAGATATGTTTGTTTTTTGAGGTATATCGAAGCGTGTGGCTGAGAAAAAGGTAAAATTGACTGGCCTTGTAGAGGTTTTGGGTTGATTTTTAGTTGGAGACCAGCAGATAAGTTGCTAAGTTTAGAAACACACATAGGAGGTGCTTGAGTAAGCCACCATTGAGGTCTTGGCATATAAAGCCAATGCTCTTGTTCAGTTTGGAAGGGCGGGTTAAGAGTGGCTCCTCCCATGAACTCTGTCATTACTGCTAATAGGAAAATCCCAGGCTAGGAGTGTTAAGCTATCAAATATAGATGGGTTCAGGAGATGAGCCCAATATGAATATTGAGCTTGGCCTGGATAAATGAAGCCAAGAAGAATCAGGGTTACACATAGAGAATTTTTGCTAATGGCAGACATCATGGCCATCAGATGTGAATTGGGGGTATATGCAATATCATTGTGTTGTAAGAGGATGCTGGCCTGGTTAGACAGGCATTGAAGGCTTCCCCATGTTCTATCAGGGGCAAGGACTTGGATTGTGGAGTGGCCTCAGGATGAGGAGTCCATGAAGAGGCTTCCATCTTGTAAAAAGGGGGCTGGTAGCCACTCAGAGTCATTCTCTGGAAGTTCTGGTTCATTGGAAGATATCCTGAGGGTCTCCATTATGCCATGGTAAGGCTTCACCAAACGAGAAGGAATACACAGAAGTCCAGAATCTGAAAAGACACAAGCAAATCCTCAACCCCAGGTGGCAAGTTGAGTGGGCCCAGTCTGGTTAGGCCCCCCTTGGGGGTTTTGCATAGCACCATAGGGTGAGAGGGTTTATGTGATTTTGAAGAATGTCACTCAGCTGCAGTTAGTCCTTGAGGATTAAGATTTAAAAAGTGAAGAGTAATCCTAGCACTATCAAGAAGGAGCTGAGGTTGTAATGCAGACAGCCAGGGGTATCTCCCCCTTTTTGTTTTTTTAACATGTTTTTGGGAGTAATAGATGCTCATTTTACAATTGCTTGGCCTTGTGGATTACAAGGAATGGGTAACATCAACCAAGGCTTAAGTAAAACAACTTAAAAAGGCATGTTGTCTTGTTGTTTTACCCTTTTTGTTAAAATTATATATTTACTTATTTATTTATTATCATTAACAAAAATATATTATTTTTTCTGTGGTTGTTGTAGGATGCTCTAATTTCATTTTTGCTCAGCGGTAACTTACACATTGATCATTGGCATTTGAGGGAGGGGGCTGAAGGGCCAAAGTCAAGGTCTATTCCCCTGTCTTTTTTAGTAATGTCCACATAAATATGTTTTAGCCATGTGGATATCCATTTGAGGCATACAGTGGGCTAAGTTTAGTAAAATGGCTCCCATGTATCTTAGTAAAAGCCCTTTATATATTATCCATCCCTCATATGGCAGAGGCATCCATTCTTTTGCCAAACAGGAACAACATAAATGTGGAGGATTTTGAAGGCTGGCACCAAGAGTATTGGCATTAATTTCCCAGTCTTTGGATCAAAGGACAAGGAATTTTAATCTTAACCCTGTATACTTTTAAAATCCATTTATTTTCTAAAATTTTTTTTTAATGTTTATTTATTTTTGAGACAGAGTGAGACAGAGCATGAGCAGGGAACGGGCAGAGAGAGAGGGAGACACAGAATCTGAAGCAGGCTCCAGGCTCTGAGCCATCAGCCCAGAGCCCGACGCGGGGCTCGAACTCGCGGACCGCGAGATCGTGACCTGGCCGAAGTCGGACGCTTAACCGCCTGCGCCACCCAGGCGCCCCAATGTTTATTTATTTTTGAGACAGAGTGAGACAGAGCATGAGCAGGGAACGGGCAGAGAGAGAGGGAGACACAGAATCTGAAGCAGGCTCCAGGCTCTGAGCTGTCAGCACAGAGCCCGACTCGAGGCTCGAACTCATCAATTGCGAGATCATGACCTGAGCCAAGGTCAGACGCTCAACCCACTGAGCCACCCAGATGCCCCTAAAATCCATTTATTTTAACTTTAGTCCGTCCTGACCACACATAAAATTTCTTTTTAAAGATTTTCCTTTACGAACCTTTTACAACTTTTCTTTGCGTTTAGGTTTTGTCTCAAGCCATTTTTCTCCAAACAACCAGTCTCTTTTAAGACAAAGTTACTTTCTTTTACCTTTAACAAAAATATATTTCCATTTTTTATATCTTTTTTTTTCTCTTCATATCTCCTACTTTCCTACATACAGAGTTGCTTTTGTTATTTTTTATCAGTTTTAATTACATTTAACCAGTTGTGAATTGTCTGTTACATCAGAGAATTTTTTAGGTGGTAGACTTAAGAATCCATTAAGCATAAAGCATGGATTTAAATATTCTGTTTTTGTTGCCATAAGAAGTTAAAAGCATTAACCGATGTCTAATAAGCAATGCTTCAGCTTTCCACTTGATTCGGAAGAGGTCTGAATGTCTGAAGAACTTAATTCAATTGCTCATTTAAGCAAAACGTTAAAGTTTTAGGTTACCAAAGATGCTGAAAGCTATCTTAACAATTACCCATGGAAACTATGAGGCAAACGAAGTTAACCATTGCTTTAAGTCATCCTTTTGCTAACAAACTGGAACAGAGATAACATGAACTGATTTGACCTTTAGTAAACCTTAGTGGAATAAAATTTTATATTTAATGCTGATAACTTTAAAGACAGAGCCAACAAACTTAAATTAGTTTAAACACCGAATATGCTTCATTTACCATTTAAATCCTGGGAAGTTTGTGAAAACCTTAGGAAGTTATCATAAAGCACATCCTAAATAGGATTACAGATCGTTACAAATCTTGAAACTTTATTTATTTAACCAACGTAGCAATAAAAGATCCTAAAGGTGAATGTATACCATTATATAGTTGTTAGCAAAACCTAGTTCCTTTAACATTGAGAAGTTTTACCTAAGCAATCGAAGACCTGATAAAGATGAGACCTAAAGCTTTGGTTTTTTGGCAAAGAGAAAAAAACCTTCGCTTACATTGTCTTATCAAGAGCAGAACAGTCCAAGAAAGCTTTGTTTTTTGAACAGAGAGAAAAGCAGAATTTCAACCTTATATCGGTGTACTTTTAAAATTCCATTCATCTCGACCTTAGCAGAATAAAGTCTTATAATTTAAAAGACATGCCTATCTTAATAACATTTTATCTGTGTCCCCTTAAAAGTTTACCACTGTTAATTTCCCCCGTGGAACCACTGAAGAAATTTAAAGTTTAAGGGGGTGCTTTTTGCCTTTTGACAGCCTGGGGAGGAGGAGTGCTGTCTGAGGCATTGATGAGTCAGATATGCAGGCCGCACTCCAGGCGGTTCAGAAACCAGAGTGGGGGGGGGGGGGGGGGGTTGGGTAGAGAAGGCAGAAAAGGTGAGGAACCGCCTGGAGGCCTGAAGGCAGACAGAGGCACAGAGGGCAGAGAAAAAAGTTCACATGGTCCTAAAGACTGTCAGCTCAGATAGATGAGCAGATATCGACTTTTGCTTTGTTTTGTATTTGTTTTGTTTTGGTTTTGTTTTCCACTAGCGGAATTAGGCAGTCCATGTCCGGCCAGAAGACAGGGAAGTTCCCCGAAACAAAAGGAGTTTCAGCAGCTGCTTGGGAATATTCCTTAAAGTCTTTGTCCCGAGGTAGACTAGCCAGAGAGAGTTGGCTCTAATCATCATAGTTATTAATCCAGGAAATGAGTGAGGGAGAAGCCCTCACATATAGTCAGAGTAACCAGAGTGTATTAGGAGAAACAGTGAGAGAGAGAGAGAGAGAGTCCCCTGTATTAGAGATGGCCTCTGTAAAATACACCGCACTACTTCAGTGCATTGATTTACTGACAATGATTGGAAGCTGGGCTCGCTGCCTTGGTTGGGAATACTGCCCTGCATCAGTTGTTTAAAAGACACCGGAATAGCAGCAGCAAAGTTCTGCACAGCACTAGTCATGTAAGCAGCATGAAACTCTTGGGCACGGACAGCATACTGGGCTGGGGTCCGAATGATGTTCTTAAGAGAGCCCAGTCCCAGGCACACATGGAATGAGTGCCACGAATATTTTCTAAAATACCGATTGTAAAAAGGCTGGGATGGACATACAGCCTAACTGATTTTTGCAATTCTTTTAGTATTGGAAAGAGAAGGCCTTCATGGCCACATTGCTCATTTTTTCTGACAACAGGAAACAGCTGGAAATTACTGGCCTTATGGACTTTTTCAATATACTTTTGCATTGGGGTGAGGACTTTATCAGAGTAGGTCAGTGAGGCTTTCAGAGGCTCCATACCGTCCCACCCTTTTGGGGGAGGAGGAGTATCTTCTGGCTGTAAAGGAGCCAGAGGCACAATCTGAGTATAGGGGGAGTGAGGTTTTTCCTCCTTTTTAGATAACTTTACGTCTTCTGTCTTCCTGTCTTCTTCTTCGTATGCATTGTCCAAGCTCAAGGGGGGAAGGGCAGTGCGGACAACGGACCAGATGAGGATTACTTTAGGGGGACATTAGCCCCTTTAGAATGCCTGGCCTTCATTATTTTTTCTACTCCTTCCCACACTTCAAGATCATAAGTTCCTTGTTCTGGGGACCAAGGGCAATTTTATTGGATAGCCAATAGTCTAAGGAGAGCCATATAATTTACAGCAGTCCCTGTTGCCTCTCCTAGGGACTGAAGAATTCAAATATAGCGCTTTTATTCAGGGGGAGGGAGTTTCCCATGATAGAGCTCTCAAAAAGTTCTGCAGCAGCGAATCCTAATATAGTTTCACTTTGTCCCTTACCTGGTCAGGTAGAGACTGTCCCTGGTGCATTTTTTTCTTTAATTCTTTCTTGGAGCTCCTTGATCGTTGTGCAGCGTCCTGCAGTCCTTGTGTCGCACTGCCTGGCCACATGGGCTCCTTGTCCACGTTGGCCCATAGTCCCCCTTTCTATCACGTCAGGGTCACCATCTGTCGTAGACTCTGGGTCTAAAGTTCTCCCTTGTCTAGCAAAAGAACGGGACACAAGATTGAAAGCGAGAGAGGCTAATGTCTGGGAAAAGACAAGAGCCCCGAATAAGGGTCCTTGCCCAGTATTTATTCAGATCAGAAGGCTTACAAACGTGATGGGCGTGTACAAAGGGACAAAGAAACTGGGAACATTAACTTGGGGACGTGAGGGAAAAGGGGGTTTTGAAGATATACAGTGTTTGGGGTTTGGGTCAATATAAAACAAAATCCGGTGCCAGGCAGATGGGTGGATGGCTGTTAATGGCAGATAGGAGGTTCTGGGCCTGTTTCCCTTAGCCTAGGGGATGAGACAGGTAAGGGGAATAACCTCAGGGTTGACAAGGCACCTTTTCTTTTGTTAACCCTCTCTGCTCTGGGCTGCTTTGCCTGCAGTAAAGCGGTCCATAGTCCAATTCACCAAGTTACCTAACCTGGCCCTATCCTCCTGTGAAAGCAGCTTTTCTGCCATAGTACTAAATTGGGGGTGCTTTCACCCTGAACATCTTAACCTTGTTTATTTCATATTCTTGTGTACTGGGCACCTTTGCACCGTTCCTAGTTTAGGCCTTTGCCTCTCCCTCTCTATTCTGGGAGCTCTGCACCCCCTCCCTATTTTGGGGTGCCTTTGCACCTCTCTATTCTTGGCAGCTTTGCACCTCCCTGTTCTTGGGGTGTCAATCTGGTTTACCCAAACTCAGGTGTAAGCATTTTACGACTTTGTATTTCTTTATGCCTTGTTAACTCATTGGTGTAAACTCGGGGGATTATTAAGCTTATCTCCCACAGGAAGATGCCAACCTGAAAAAGTCATATACTATATTCTATGAACCCAACTGTATGACATTCTGGAAAAGGTAAAACTATGGAAGCAGCAAAAAATATGTATCAGTGGTTGCTAAGCATTTAGGGAGAAAGAAGGATGAATAGATCGAACATGGGGGATTTTTAGGGCAGTGAAACTATTCTGTATGACACTATAAGACTGTATATATGTAATAATACATTTGTCCAAACCTATAGAATGTACAACACAAAGAGTGAACCATAATGTAAAACTATAGACTTTGGTTGGTAATGGTGTGTCAGTGTTGATTCATGGCTTATAACAAATGTACCATATTTGGGATGTTGGTAGTAGAGGCAGCTGTGTGCATATGTGTGTGTGTGTGTGTGTGTGTGTGTGTGTGTGGTGGGGAGGGACAGAATATATGGGCATTCTCTGTACTCGCTGCTCAGTTTTGCTGTGAGCCTTAAACTTCTCTAAAAAATAAAGTTGGTTATTTTTTTTAAAGGCAAGGAGGGGGAATATTCCAGGAAGAAACTAGCACATACAAAGGCCCTGTGGCACAGGGAAGTTTGAGGATTGTGTGGGCCTGAAGGAAGGCCATCGTGGGTAGAGAGAATGAGACAGGGCTGGTGGATCTGCTGGAGCTGGAGAAACAGGTGATGGCACAACTTTGCAGGGCCTCGTGGGCTATTAAAGCTGTTTTTCTTTATTCTGAAAACACCGGGGAGCCATTGAGTGGTGTGGGTGGAGGTGGGGTAGGGACAGCAAGAACATGATCAGATTTGTATTTCAAAACAATCACTCTGGCTACAGTGTAGAGAGTACAGAACGCATTGGAACTCTGGCAGGGACAGAGTTGTCATGAGGAGGCCCGTGGGCAAGCTGAAACTTCAGTCCAGCTGAAAAATAAAGGTAGCCCAAGCAAGAATGGGTGATGTGGGGTTGGGAAGAAAGGCCAAAGCAAATTTAGGATGTCATATGGACAGTCCTTGGAAGGGGATGAAACATACGAAGGAGGGGAGAGAGGGGCCAAGCATGCTTCCTTGATTAATCCATGATTGTATAATGGGAATTTTACTCGTGGGGATTTATGTGCCTCTTTAGCCATACTCTCCTTTGAACTTTCTGACTCATGAAAATTTCCCAACTGGTTGAAATCTGCTTTCCTTAAGTGAAGTGAACATCATGAAATATGTCCTATGAGCCCAAGTCCCTGTTGTACCATAAAGGGCTCCCTGATATCACTTCTACATTGTAAACCAGTATTGATACATGTTTTAGAATTAGGTCCAACCACACATCTCACCCTATCTCTTCTACTTTCAGAGGATTGAGTTCATAAAGCAAATTAAACGTTTTTGGGTCATCCACAGGAAGCATGGTCACCTACAAATACAGTACTTTCCCCAAACCAGGAGCTCTTCTGAGTGGATCATTAGCTCGCTGACTCCCCCCCCCCTCCCCCCCCCCCCCCCCCCCCCCACCAGCAGCTCAGCGCAGAAGTTACAATTATCATCTTCATTTTACAGTTGGGAAGACTGAGACACAGAGATGTTAAATAATTTGCTGTGTTCGCACAGGCAGGATTTGAACTCTGGCTGTGGGGTCCTTGCTCTTAACCATTACTTGAATTGTCTCTCAAATGAGTTTCTTTCTTTTGAATTTTTCAAACTAGTCCTAGAGAGAGAAATCTTTTTGTCTGTTGGGTCTCAGAAGTGGAGGATGGAACGCTGCAGGGGCCTATTCCATGGGGAAAAGAACAAAGCTGACTTGCAGGGTAATCTGAAATGAGGGATGGGGAGGGACACAAAGATAAAAAGAGAGAGCTAGGCAAAGATTGGCCAAAAAAAGAGAGATCTAAAATGTCGGCAGGAGGGTGCCTGGGTGGCTCAGTAGGTTAAATGTCTAACTCTTGATTTCCGCTCAGGTCATGACCTCAGGGTCATGAGATAGAGCCCTGAGTTGGGTTCCTCTCGGGGTGTGGGGCCTGCTTGAGATTCTCTCTCCCTCTGCCCCTCCCCTACTTACGTGTGTGTGTTTATGTGTGTATGTGGGTGTGCGCTTATGCTCGCTCTCTCTCTCTCAAAAATAAATAAATAAATAAATAAATAAATAAAGTCTGCAGGAAACCACTGTGGCCAAAATATGCAAAGCGGCCAACACCAGCATCTCTCAAGGACAGTTGGCCCTTTTCCTGATAGTCAGAAGGTGAATGTCAATTTGCTGCAAGGCATGAGGAAAACAAAAGATAGACATCTGTTTCCTGAGACATAGGGCTAAAAGCCAGGTAACTGGGGAGCTGGAGTCGCCTTGAAGAGTTTAGTGAAGACAGACAGACAGGAGTCATAGCTAGACGTTGTCTGACACGATGGTTCTTAACCAAGAGTGCATAGCTGGCCTCCAGGGGGAATGCTTTGAAAGTCTTGCACCAGCCCTACAGAATCTCTTGGAATGGGGTTGGTCCCAGGCAACCCCAGCTTCTCAGATGTTTCTGGCAAGAGACCTTAAGACCTATTTATCTGAAGACATAGAGCTGATGCTCATAAGAGTCTCCATGTGAAATATTTACCAAGTGCTTAGGAGATAAAAGGGAAATCCTTGAACATGGAAGTCAACAGCGGGGAGTCGGAGGGTGGGGGTGCTGGAATTAATTTGACCTGAAGAAACTTGGGCTATCAGCCTTCAACTTTTCCATCTGATTCCACGTGGGTCAACTGTGTTTCATGAGGCAGATATGGCCTGGTACCATCTTGGCACGGACTGAAGAATAAGACCAGGGGAAGTGGGTCTCCCCACAAGAAAGGCTTGGGTCCCACATTCCTCAACACCTACCTTCACCAGGAGTATGGGAATTGACCACCACACACTCAGGTGTTGAACTGCAGCTTCTGAACCGAGCATGACTATTATTGGAATGATTATAGATGGTCTGAAGAATAAACAGTTAAAATGGTGTTTTGTCAGTTACCATTCTGTCAACACTCCCTGCTCGAGTGCAGAATTCTTTTTGTCTAAGACTAAAAACACTCCTCTCAAGACTAGCTCAGGCAAAAAGGAAAGGAAAGGACTTTGCAAAGGGAGTTGGCAGTCCTGTCCCACAATAGATGCACGAAAACTATATAAAAAGGGCAGCAAAGGGAAATATGGGATTTGATTTCATGGTTATCTTGAATAGGGAGGGTTGCAGAGAGGGTGTGTTGAAGGGGTGCTTAGGTTTGCTTTTGTTTTGAGCATTAGGTTTGGGGGCACTTATTCCATTAAAATAACCAGCAAACAGACCAAATAAATGAATAAATAGAAGTGGCCATGTCTGGGGCGCCTGGGTGGCTCAGTCGGTTAAACGGCCGACTTCGGCTCAGGTCATGATCTCTCAGTCTGTGAGTTCGAGCCCCGCGTTGGGCTCTGTGCTGACAGCTCAGAGCCTGGAGCCTGTTTCAGATTCTGTGTCTCCCTCTCTCTGACCCTCCCCTGTTCATGCTCTGTCTCTCCCTGTCTCAAAAATAAATAAAACGTTAAAAAAAAAATTAAAAAAAGAAGTGGCCATGTCTGTGGGATTATGACCAACCACACTGTGTGCACTTAAGGGGCAATTTTAAAAGAAACAAGAAGCTAGATATACAGGGAAAACTCATCTGCAGATAATCCCACTATCCATAGGGTAACAACCACTGTTAACTCTTTCTTTCCCAGGCCTTTTTGTACATCTCGGTTTTTTATTTATTTTATTTTATTTTATTTTATTTTATTTTATTTTATTTATTTATTAATGTTTATTTATTTTCAGAAGAAGCAGGGAGAGATAGCGCGTGAGCAGGGGAGGGGCAGAGAGAGAGAGGGAGACACAGAATCCGAAGCAGGCTCCAGGCTCTGAGCTGTCAGCACAGAGCCGGACGTGGGGCTCAAACCCACAAACTTCGAGGTCAGGACCTGACTCCTTTTTTTAAATTAATAGACTTTATTCTTTTTAAGTTTATTTTTTTAGAGAGAGAAAGAACATGAGCAGGGCAAGGGCACAGAGAGAGAGAAAGAGAGAACCCCAAGCAGGCTCTGCACTGTCAGCACAGAGCATGATGCGAGGCTTGAACCCATGAACCGTGACAGCATGAGTGGAACTGAAATCAAGAGTCGGACTCTTTTTTTTTTTTAATTTTTTTAAATTTATATTTGAGAGAGTGACAGAACACGAGCCGGGAAGAGGCAGAGAGAGACAGAGACAGAGTCTGAAGCAGGCTCCAGGCTCCGAGCTGTCAGCACAGAGCCCAATGCAGGGCTCAAACCCACGAACTGCAAGATCATGACCTGAGCCCAAGTCTGATGCTTAACCAACTGAGCCACCCAGGTGCCCCTACAAGGTTTCTGAATTTTAAAGACTGATATACTTAAGATTAAGCTTAAAGAATGCCAAGAAGCTTTATAACATATATGCTTAATGCATATTCTAAATATATTTTTATTATTATTTTTTAAGTTTATTTATTTATTTTGAGAGAGAGAGAGAGTGTGAGTGCATGCGCCAGTGATAATGGGAGAGGGGCAGAGAGAGAGGGAGAGAGAGAGAATCCCAAGCAGGCTCTATGCTGTCAACACAGAGCCTGTGTTGGGGCTGAAACCCATGAAACATGAAGTCATAACCTGAGCTGAAATCAAGAGTTGGTCGCTTAACCGACTGAGCCACCCAGGTACCCCTAGATGTTTTGTTTTTTTTTTTTAATGTTTTATTTTTGAGACAGAGAGAGAGGGAGACACAGCAGGGGAGGGGCAGAGAGAGAGGGAGACACAGAATCTGAAGCAGGCTCCAGGCTCTGAGCTGTCAGCACAGAGCCCAACGCGGGGCTCGAACTCACGGACTGTGAGATCATGACCTGAGCTGAAGTCGGACGCTTAACCGACTGAGCCACCCAGATGCCCCTCTAGACATTTTTTTTAAGGAGCCTATTTTATTTATTTATTTTTAACGATTTTATTTTTAAGTAATCTCTGCATCCAACATGAAGCTTGAACCCACAACCCTGAGATCAAGAGTCGCACACTCCACCGACTGAGCCAGCCAGGCGCCCCACTTTATTTTTTTTTAGGGCAGTTTTAGGTTTACAGCAAAACTGAGCAGAGTACAGACATCCTCCTCTTTTTACTTAACATCAGGGCATACAAATATTTTCATTTCATTCAAAGCTTCTCAGAAACAAACTTTTTACTGTCAACAAAATGTTTCCTTATATGGATATAATATGGTTTACTTAGCCTTACCAGCACTGGACATTAGGGTTGTTTCCAATTTTTTGGTGGTATAAGTGGCAATGAACATTTTCGTGTATAAATTCCACCCCCACACATATTTAGCATTATTTCTTTGGGACAGATTATTAGAATCATTGAATGAACCAATATGAACTCTTTTTGAGAGAAAGAGAGAGAGAGAGAGCAGGGGAGGGGGACAGAGGAAGAGAGAGAAAGAATCCCAAGCCGGTTCCACACTCTGTGGAGATCCCACAACCCCGGGATCATGACCTGAATTGAAACCAAGAGTCGGTCGCTCAGCTGACTGAGCCACCCAGGTGCCCCCAATATGAACATTTTAAGGCCTATTTTATCAAACCACCAACTTACTTTCCAGAAGTTTTATGCAAATGTACACCTTTACCAGAAGAATTTGAGAGGATCTACTCTTACCAGCTGTGGTAGGCAGAAAAATACCGTCTCCCAACCCTTGTGCCAAGATGTCCCCCTCTAATCCCTGGGGGCTGATTAAGTTATCTTATATGGTCCATTTAAGGGGCATGAAGGTTGCTAATCAGCTGATTTTAAGATGGGGCAATTATCCTGGATTATCTAGATGGGTGCAATGTAATCACAAGTGTCCTTAGAAGTGAAGGAAGGAGGCAGAAGGGAACCAGAAAGATGGCTGTGTGAGAATGACTCAGTCCCATGTTGCTATTTGAAGAAGGAAGGGGCCACCAGCCAAGGAATGTGGGAGAGGTCTGGAAGCTGGAAAAGGCAAGGAAATGGATTCTCCCCTAGAGCCTCCAGAAGGAACACGGCCCTGCCAATAAGGTGATCTTAGCCAGCAAGATGTGTGGGACTTCTGACTGCAGAAATATAAGAGAATACATTAGGTGATTCTAAGCCACTAAATTTGTAGTAATTTGTTACCCCAGCAATAGAAAACTGCATTGGGTATCTTCATTTCATTTCATTCCAGTGGTATTTAATGTCATTTTAATTCATATGTGTTTGATTTTCTGGGCAGAGCACGCCTATTGTTCTGTCTACCTAGAAAAGACTCTTCTGGGAAGCGCACCTTCTCCTCCTTATAAACACAGGATCCAAAATCAAGCTTGATCCTCAGGCAAGCCAAGCCATTCGGAGCCTTTCTTTGCCATTAAAAAATTTTAGGATTAGAGAATATAAGCCCCGTCCTTCTATATTGGTGTAGAGAGAGGTGAGTCACAGCAGCTGCCAGGGCCTCGTTTCTGCGGTTGGCGCAAAAACCTGTCGGAGAGAATGACGCTGCCCTGCAGAGGAAGGCAGGGCAGAAGGGCAGCGAGAAAGTCTCCTGGAGTTGGTCACTGATGTCAGCTGCATCCCTGCCCTTCTGGCTGTGGGACCTTCCAGTAAAAGTCTCTGTCATAGAAATTAGTTGGGGTTGTGTTTCTGTCCCTTACCACCACAAGAATCTTAATACGGAACTTGGAACCTGAACTGGGGTGTGGAAATTGACGAGCCCCCAAATGGCTGAATGAAGATTGGTTAAGGAAGTGGCGTATGTGGGGGGGTGGGGGTGCAGGCATCCGTAGATCCCAGGCCTATTTTTATGTTATTGAGGCAGTTGGTTAGACTATTTTTCAGTGGCACTTGGGACTTGGACCACGTGTCATTCAGACTTCTACTTTGGGAGACTTGATACAAAAATACCAGGAGAAGAGAAGTGTCGGTGATTTCTCATAGTCTTTGGGAAGGTGCTATGAGAGAGACAAATCATAGGCCCAGAAGAAGCAAGCGTTCAGGGAACCACTGGATAGACAGTTACAGTTTTTAAGAGGGTTTTTTTTTTTTTTAAGTTTTTATGTATTTTGAGAAAGAGAGAGAGCATGCAAGCCGGGGAGGGGCAGAGAGAGAGGGTGAAAGAGAAAATCCTAAGCGGGCTCCATGCTGTCAGCGCAGAGCACGATGTGGGCCTTGATCTCCCAAACCACGAGACCATGACCTGAGCTGAAATCAAGAGTCGTATGTTAACCGACTGAGCCAACCCAGGCCCCCCAAGAGAGGCCTTTTTGTTGGTAGCCAGTGGTCCCAAATGGCCAAGGCCATAGAGCCATGCCCTTTGCTCAACGGCGAAAGCCTAGCCCTCTGCGTCGCACTGGAGGTTCTGCTCTGGGGAAGAAGCTTAGCATCCTGGAAATTGGGAGGGTGGTACCTGGGGAGGACAAACCAGCCAAACACCTCGTGTGGTACACTCCCTGCCTGATGAGGAATTGGCAATCTCTCCCCCACCCCACCCTAGTGTGATGTGAAAATCTCAGAGCAAGGTCAACGTTGAGGGCGGGCTGGGCCGGGCCATGCCTTCCCTCTGTGCTTCCTGCTGAGCCCCAGGGGAAGGGCAGAGCTTCCAGAGCTGCTCTAAGAAGCTGGAACCACATGGGTGGGATCCAATACACTCTCCTCATGCCTCATAACTTTCTGGGGTTGGTTATTGGCCAACAGGGACCCCCCCCCCCACCCAAAATGAAACTCGCAGTCACGTGATTACAGTTTTCAGGGCTGAAGTGCCGGAAAAGCCCAAGTTTGCCAAACTGAGGTGTGTAACTGCTCAACCACCAAGGTAGTTATTTTTCTAATTTTCATGATGATAAGAAACACCTGGTATAATTGTTAAGCACCTCCCCCTGGAGAGTCAGGAGATGCGGGGTGTGATTTAGAATCAGTTTTTGTTTTTGTTTTGTTTTCCCACCAAATTCCCCAGGAGATTTCTATCATCCTGGAAAACTGGAAAACTGGAAAACTCTGTCATGAGGTATTTCCCAGGTAACTGGACCAGCGGGAAATAGTTTGTGAGGCAGGAGAGCCCTGAGGTGAGGAATCCTCTCCAACACCCTGCTTAAAAGGCATCTTGTGAATGTGGGCAAGGGAAATTTTACCAACAGGCAAAACCTGCGAGTCAGACTGGTGACCAGAGAACTCACTCTTTGCCAAGATGCAGTGATATTCACCAACCACAGCTCTGACCTCATCATCCCTGTCCAGCTGGATGTGGTTAAATGCTGGACTAGTGACCGCTGTATGTCACCTCCTTTTCACGCATTTTAAATGGTAGCATTTATAACGGTTACCCTGCTTCCACCAGCAACGTACATGAGGTGTGTTGGAGGTGGCTGGTGGTTATAAGAATCACACACCCAAAGAGAGCAAGATCATGACGAGCCATGAGAAGACTTGACCAAGAGGAGCAAACGCACTCAGGAATCCTGGACTTGGACTTGCCGTCAGAGGGTCCTCAAGTTAATGCTTCAAGCCCCACTCCTATCCACACCCAGACTCGCCCATTTTCTCCAAACATGCAGAGGTGACATCTAATGTGTAGTAAGCACTCACTGTGTTCTAGGCATCGTTTAAGAGTTTCCTATACACCCGCTCATTCAATCCTCCCAACTGGTACGATTAGTATCGCTCAGATACAGGTAGGGAAAACTAGGGCTCGGAGTGGTGAAGAAACCTGCCTGAGGTCATCCAGCCACTCAGTCATGGAGCCCAGACCTGCACGCAGGCCGTCTCCAGAACTTGAGCTCTCACCCCGGACTCCACGCTGCCTCTCCAGGAAACGAGAGACACGTGAAAAGAGGAAAACAAAAGGATGCAGCCACATTCAAAAGAAGATAAACATCTCCATGGATAGAGAACAGAAAAGAAACAGGAAACAAATGTGAAGAAAGACTGCCAACAAAAGCGATCCACAGGAGATAAACTCCCTCCAGATGAAAAGAAAATAGTAGAGCAAGATGAAAATGATTGTAAAGCGAGCGTGTTTAGGATCCTCAAAAGATGAGGGAAGAAGTGAATTAGAGTAAGTGGATATGGAAGAGGAAATATTAGAAACCCCGGGATGAAAATATCCTGTACTTGAAATAAAAACAACAGATAAGGGGAAGCTCTGGACCAAGCACAGTTGAATAAATAATTAGTGCTTTGGAAGATGGAGCTGAGGAATTCACCCAGAACTCAGCACAGGAGATAAAAAAAAAAAAAAAAATTGAAAATTCTGAAAAGGTACTTACCAGACATGGAAAAGAGTGAGTTTGAGAGGCTCCATCCAAGAAAAGGTTCCAAACAAGGAGCGAATGGTGGAAAAGACTGAAGAGATAATAAGGAAAAATTCTCCAGAATCCTTGGACAGAAGGACCCCACTGAACGCTGAGTGGAGTAAATAATAAATGCTCACCTATCCATGCTGTTCTAAATCTGCAGAACGTCAAGAATGCACAAGAAAATCTTAAAAACTACCAGAGGAAAAAAGAGATTTTCCATCTGGTAGGCTCCGGACTTGGAGCGCGATGTGGAGGCAGGATGAATTTGAGCTACATCCTGTTGGGAAGGGGATGGTTGCACACGGTAAGAGAGGACAATTTGCAGACATTATTTGTATGGAACATGGATATGCTGGGAATCCAGTGACTTTCCATTATTTTGCATCTTCCTTCTTCTGAGCAGAGTTCTTTCCCGACTGACCACGTGGTTCATGTACATGCTTCATTCTCCTCCAAATCCTGCTCCTAGTTTATTAGCCCAACGAAGGGTACCCAACCTAGGGTGCCCAGTCACAAAAGCTCACCCTTGGCTTCAGTGAATGGACCGCGTTGGGTGAGTAAGAGCCCTTCCTTGGGATCTTTGACCTCCTGATGGGAGAGAGCAGGTCCTAGTAGTTCTCTGGAGGCAAAGCTGTGACAGGTGAGCTGTGGGCGTTCTTGAAAGCCATGCTTCCTGCCACGGGGACAATGCCAGTCCGAGAGGGAAGAAGGTTGACCTGTAGAGAAAGAGATCGAGTGAATCTTGTCAATGTGTGCGGATCCGGTGCTAGCTATATCTCTGCTCTTTCAGTCTTTTGTGAATCTTCCCTAAACTCTCCTCTTTAAACTTGTAAAACTTACCTCTCTATTATTTTCAACCATATGAATCTTAGTTAATGGAATGATGAGGTTGACACTTTGTTATTCTTTAGCCATTTGCATGTTTTCCTTTGAGGAAATGTTTTCGCTTGTTTATCTTCTGGGTCTTGCGCGGTTTTTGTTTGTTTCTTTTAACTATGCAATATTCCCAAACCGAATTTCTATTCTGCAGATCCCAATCCTCCTCCTTTGTACCCTTTCTCTGCCGAAGGCTTTCCCATGTTTACGTGGGACGAGAACCTCAATGTCATCTACTCCACCTTCTCTTGATTTATGCCCCCATGCTCCAGCCACCATCAAATCCCATCAATTCCACCTTTGGAAATAGTTCTCAGATCTGCCGACTCACTTGAACAATGACTAAGCCACCCATGGACAGGGCTGCAAGCAACACTCATTGTTGCTGAGTGTAACTTGGAAAAACTTTTCTGGAGGTAAGTTTGGGAATACGTTTCAATACTCTTAAAAATATTTATATCTTTGGACCTGGAAATTGCACCCTATGAATAAGGGGGGGGGAGTCAAAACTAAAACTTTTTTTGATGCTTATTTTTGAGAGACAGAGACAGACAGACAGACAGAACATGAGGGGGGAGGGGCAGAGAGAGAGGGAGACACAGAATCCGAAGCAGGCTCCAGGCTCTGAGCTGTCAGCACAGAGCCCGATGCAGGGCTCAAACTCATGAACCTCGAGATTGTGACCTGAGCCGAAGTGGGACGCATAACTGACTGAACCACCCAGGTGCCCCCAAAGATAAGACTTCCTGAAAAATAAGGGCATTTATAATAATGGCCAGGTTAAAAATAATAGTTCATAAGATGGAGTGTTGCTTAAGACAGAATGTTAAATAAGAACGGATATGGAACACATATTTATATACAGTATGATTCTCATTTCATTAAAAAATACATGTCACATTCCGTGAGCGTGCAAAACTGGATGCGATCAGTAGGTTTCCTTTCTCCCTGGCCTCAGTCTCAAACTGGCCGCCCGCTGCTCCTCCTTTCTGAGGATGAGGTGTGTGAGGTTAGGAAGTGACTGCTTCAAGGTCATTTGGGGCTTTTCTCAGTTCAGTGTAGAGTGCTGAGTGCAGTATAGTTTTTAACATCTTCGTATTGTGCCTTTTGTGATAATATAGACTCCCCCCGATTATTGTTTTCCATAACGCAACCCCACACTTAACACCATTTAATTTTTATCCCCGCACATATCACGTTTGGTAAGATTTTACCGTGTTTGTGTATCTACGTAGAAAAAAAAGAGGTAAAGGAAACACACTAAAATGTGAATAGTGGTTCATCTGCAGGATAGAAGTTTGTTCATTCTGATATTCTCCCCTACCTTTAAATATTTTCCGATATGTAATTGCCAATGGCTGCTTAGCTATATGGAATCCCTACTCTTGATCAAATCCCTATTCTTCAATATTTAGATAACTTGCCATTTTCTATGCTCGTAAGCAACACTGTGGTGAACATCTTGGCATCTACATCTCTGCACCAGCTGGGTCCTGCAGAATTATACAGACGTGACCCAAAAAGGCTCCTGCCTTCCAGAGCATTTCCTCCTTAGAGAAGAGCAGACATTTAGAGAAACGACTATATTGTGAGACATAAAGTGGTGAGTGCCTTATCAGGCACTTCCAATCCAGGCAGGGAGCAGGCTGCCTGGAAGAGGGGGGCATTTGAACCAAGCTTCTCAGACAGACAGCTGGGAAGAGGCAACTCATCTTCCCGGGGGCCACAGAAAGTTGACCTTAGTGAGTTACCCCAATGGCACCTGAGAGCTGGAAAAACAGGCCTTTGCACCAGAGCCCAAGAATCGGAACCCGGTCTGTTGGTTTCCCCATCCTCCTTCCAGCCCCACCAAAGTCCACTCTACCATGGTGCCCCTGTGTGTGGAGAGGGAGGGGTGTTTCTATAGCCCCTCCTGCCCCCAAGGGAGCAGGCCAGAGGGGCTATTCCCTGACAGTCCTGAGCCATATGGCAAGCCCACAGGCTCTGGGTCCCTAGCTTCCAGCACCTCCTGCCAAACCCCAGCTCCTGGGGTCAAAGGAATGTTGAGCAATCTTTGGAATTTTTCAGCGAGAAACAAGCACTTTTGAATTCCGTTCAGGCCTCCTGAGCTGGGCATGTTGCCCATAGCCTGGAGCCCTGAGTCTTCCTGAGCAGACATCTGGGAGCGCTGGGGGACTTTTCAGTGTTTGTTTTCTCCTCCTGCTGGCGGGGCCCGTAGGACACCATTACAGTGAGGTCATGGAGCCCTGCCCCGCTGCGTCCATGGGTGGCTAAGCAGCCAGGATCTCGCAGTCCCCACTGGATCGTGTGTGCTGGGGGATGGGTGGGGTCTGGCAGGACTGTGGGGCAGAGCCCCGTCTGCACCCCTCAAGACCTCCCCACCGCACCACTGCCGGATCTCATCCCCGACCCCAGGGCCCGGCCTCTGCCAAGGGCCTCCCAGCCACACTCCTTGCCCAGCTTCCCGGAGGCCACAGGAACATGTGGCGAGCCCGGTTTTGACTTGCTGAAAATCACTGAACAGTATCTTGCCACTAGTTCTCAGCTCAAACGGCACTTCAGGGCGGCCTTCCTGACACCCACACCCCATCCCCTTGAATGAAGTCAGGTTCCCTATTATACATTTTCATGGCACCCCGTGCCTCTCCTTCTAAGCTCTTGCCTCTGTGGTTAATAATGATTAATTACCGTGCATTCGCTCAGTGTCTGTGTCACCGAGAGGAGGTTCTGTGAGGGCAAAAGTCCTGTCTACCTTGCTCACTGCTGCATCCCCAATACTGAGCACAGCATCTGACACATAGTAGGTACTTTATGAATTTCATTATGCCAAGCAAAGCATGACCCCACTTTGAGCCTTGTGTCCCTGTCTTCCAGCTCCCCACTCTCAGCCTCATCTACAACCAGTTAGTCAGGAGACCAAAGGGTCTTTGCTTAATTAAAAGTACGCTGTATGTTAACCAACTGGAATTTAAATAAAACCCTTAAAAAAAAATTCTTTTGTCTGTGATCGGATTGCAAGTCCCCCAGCAAGGGTGACCTGACCTGGCAAAGGTGACCTTTGCAGATACCAGCTGTGTCAACAGCACCCTCTGCCCCCTGTTTTGGGTCCCTTTGTCATTCTGCCTCTAGGGCAGGCAGGGCCTGACTCCACCTGCACGCGTCCCATTTATTTTAGGTTCGTTTAAAGTTTGTAAGCCCATCGCACTGATATTTCTACTGCACCTCCCAACAGGATTCAAAGGCCAAGGCATCACCTTTCCCCTTTTACAGAAGACAGAACTGTCCCCCCAAATTGGCCTTCACTAGGTCATGGCTGGGAAATCTTGGGGTTCAGTGTCGAGCTCCAGGGGCAGGAGGGCTAAGGAGGAGAGCGGGTAGAGAGTGGGAGTTTGGCAGCCAGGAAGGAGGGGACCCAGGACAGGCGCCTGAGGCAAGGATGTAGACCTCACAGAAGGTACTGGAAACAAGATACAACCTTCATGCTCTGAAGACTAGACCACAATCCCTGCACTTTGTAAACCAGAACGTTTTTATGTTTCTTGTGTTTTCTCTATTAATTTCCCTAATTTCCTCCCATAGTAGGAAGTAGTAAAAACTCAGGAAAGTTCCAGTTGGCTCTAGCTGTGCAGAGGGGAACCAAAGGACTATGGCTTGGCACCTGTGCTTGTGCGAGAATGTCGCAAGGGGCAGCAGCCCAGGGCAGGAGAATCAAAAAGAAGAGTGTGTTGAGGGGATAGGGAAGCCATTATTTTCACCCCATGGCACCCCCACCATGACGCCAGGCACCTGGAAATGATCCTAACTTAACTATAAAAAACCTGGGGTTTTCTGTCATTAAAAGAAATCGCTTGCCTTTACCACGTCACAGGGTTGTTATGAGATCCCATCACTCACATGACGGGTATTTATTGAGTTCTAGGTGCCTGGGCCACCAAAATGAAAACCTCTGCCCTTGTGTGCCTTCGTTCTAGTGAGAGCAGATGGACCACAGACATTAAACAGAAGAAATCAGTAGATCACGTGGTATGCTAGAAGGTGCTAAGCAGTGTAGGAGCAGGGCGAGGGCGTGAAGGGGTTCTGGGCTTGGGTGGGTGCCGTGTTACCTGCAGTGATCGAGATGGGCCTCAGAGGGAAGGGGACACCCAGCTGCAGGTGTCAGGGACCATGCCTCCCAGGCAGGGGGAGCCCATGCCCTGCACGCTGAGGAATGGGGGCGGTCAGTGAGGCCGGGGCAGGGGCAGGGGCAGTGACAGGGAGAGTGGTGGGAGCAGAGGCCAGAGAGGTGAGGGCAGGCAAGTCATGAGCGGCCTTGGGGCCATTGCACAAACTGGGAGCCACGAGGGTGTTTTCCTGCTAATGACTGTGCTGAGGAAAGACTGAGGAGGTGGGATGGTGGCTACAGGGAGAGACAAAAGGACTTCCTGATGGTTTTTGTGGGGCGGAGGTGAGAGAACAAGGACTCAGGGCTGGCTCCACGGTGTTTGGCCTGAGCTCCTAGAAGGGGGAGTGGCCATGAACTGAGGTCATTTGCATTATTAGAGCAACTGACCACCTACTCCGGGCCAGGCCCTGGGTCATCTGCTTTGCACCCCGATCCCATTCCATCCTTAAAACCCCAGGAGGTAGGGACTGCAGCCCAGAGAGAGTAACATAGTGACCACAGGCACTTCGCACGCAAGTGGCAGAGCACGGCTGCCTCTGGCTGGTCTGACCCACGAGGCAGATGTGCACACATCTTGTCCCCAGGATTCAGGACAGCAGCTCCCTCACCCCACCTGACTTTGGCCTTGTGCTTCACCCCTTCCTTCCCTCAAGGCTAGAGGGCTCCTGAGGCCTGGTGTTTTATATGTGCTGGGACTTCTTTTGGATACACGTCAAGACTCCTTATCTGGGTGTCCGAAATTAAGTAGGGAGTGGCCAGGACTAGGATGTTTGGGGACTTCCTCAGAGGCCCTGGGCAGACAGGTGGGCTGAGTCAGGGAGGTGACAGGTGGGGGAGAAGGCAGGGAGGCTCAGCGGCTGCCGCAGTGAAAATCTGGGATTCCTGGGAATGCCGTCAGCTCTGAAACACCCTTCCCACCATCGCTGCGCCCACCCTGGGGTGCTGCCTTCCCACCCTCAGGATTGCTTTTGCCCTTCCAGACCACCATATTCACGGCGTACAAGCAAAACACGTGGACTCAGAGACCTGACCCTGACCTCACTCACATATGGGGCATAGTATGGGTGTGTGTGTGTGTGTGTGTGTGTGTGTGTGTAGAGAAAGGGGAGTGAGAGAGTGGAAATCCACAAACACTGCACTACTTCAGGGGTCAGAACACTGCCACCTCAGCCTGGTGATGCCCTCAACCTCCTTTTTATTTATTTTTAATGTTTATTTTTGAGACAGAGAAAGACAGAGCATGAACGGGGGAGGGTCAGAGAGAGAGGGAGACACAGAATCTGAAGCAGGCTCCAGGCTCCGAGCTGTCAGCACAGAGCCCGACGTGGGGCTCGAACTCACGGACTGTGAGATCGTGACCTGAGCCAAAGTCGGACGCTCAACCGACTGAGCCACCCAGGCGCCCACAACCTCCTTTTTAAAAAAATGTTTATTTTTGAGAGAGAGAGTGTGTGTGTAAGAAGGGAAAGAGAGAGAGGGAGACACAGAATCCAAAGCACGTTTCTAGGCTCCAAGCTGTCAGCACAGTGCCCGACGTGGGGCTTGAACCCACAAACTGCGAGATCATGACCTGAGCCAAAGTCGGACGCTTAACCGACTAAGCCACCCAGGCTCCCCTTCCTGGATCGCCTTTTAAGGGTGACTTCAAATAAGACACAGAGGTGCTTCCTCTGCATATCCGTGCAGAGCTGTGCCCACCCAGGGCTGAGTCCTGTGCAAAAGTCCCAGCCCAAGGCTGTGAGCCCAGGCTAGGAGTTCCTGGATGGATCCTGAGCTCCTTGCTGAAGTTGGGCTGAGGAGTCAGCCATAGAACCCTGCTGCCTGCCTGAGTCACAAGGGAGGTTTTAAACACGTACAAACACCTATTCTGTCGTAGGCACTTTCTCACACACACGTGCACATGTGCGCGTACACACACACACACACACACACACACACACACACTGCTTTCTCATAGGGATTATCCCCAGTTAAATGAAACTGAAGTTCAGAGAGGTCAAGAGAGGTTCAGAGGCCACACAGCTGGGGCTCCTGATTGTACCCTCAGCTGCCCGACTTCAAGGCTCCCGAGGCCCAAGGTCTTTGACACCTCCAGCACCCATTCCTCAACCCCCACTACACCTCCTTCCTTGACTGGGCCCACAGGTCTGCTGAGGAGGGCTTCTGGGTCAACCTGGCTTTCTCACCAGAGGCCAAGCTCTCTCTGGATCCTCCCAGCCAATCCTGGGATGGGGGCAAACCTGCAGAGATGGCCTAAGCCTTGGGAATAGGAAAGGGGTGTTGCTCTGACATAGCTTTGGGATTTTTTTAAAGGTTTAATATTTTTTAGAGAGAGATAGAGTGTGAGCCAGGGAGGGGCAGAGAGAGACACACACAGAATCCGAAGCAGGCTCCGGGCTCCAAGCTGTCAGCACTGAGCCCGACACGGGGCTTGAACCCACAGACTGTGAGATCATGACCTGAGCTGAAGTCGGACGCTTAACTGCCTGAGCCACCCAGGTGCCCCAGCTTTGGGATGTTTTTGATGTCCCTGTCCTTTGGGGCAGAGAGCAGACAAGGACTGGGCATGGGGCAAGAAAGAGTACCTCTCTCCTTAGGAGGTGGTCCCTGGAGCTGACAGGGGCAGCCTCTATCCCCTCTGACATCCTTAGACCAGTTCTCTCCCTCTCCCACCCCTAAGCCTCCACTCCAAAGCCAGGGCACCCATCCCCCAGGGCTCCCTTTCACCAAGGGGGAGCCTGGACATTCCTATCAGGCCTCCTGCTGAGCCTCCACCTCCTTTCCCCCTCTTTTTGAGCGTCTCCCCTCTGCCCAGGCCCCTGGACCCTATCCACTTTCTTCTGTGGTTGTTGGGCCTGATGTGCTGTGCCCCTCCCAAGGCTAGTTGCCTGCCCGATGAGGCCCTGTACAGAAAGTACTTACCCCAAAGGACAGAATTGCTAGAAAGGGGATTGTCTGACCTCACAGAGGGACACTTCACAGGGCAGAGTCTGGTCCTGACTTTGCCAAAACTTCGGGGAGGTTTGATCTCCTGGGTTCAGGGCTTTAGGACCTCAGGAGGCCAATTCAGAGGGGCTTAGAGCCCTAGATTCCCAGCACTGATGGATCACAGCCCTGCGGATTTGGAGTGGTGGTGGGGAGATGTTGAGCATGACCAGAGTCAGGCATCTGGGATGTGACAGGACACACACTTTGACTGCTTAACATGCTGTTGACTCTCCTCAAAGTCCTCCCTTCTAAACTGCCTCCTGAATTGCCACTGCCCAGTCCGAGGCTCAGATTCCACGGGTGGGGAGCAGCTACAAAGAGCCGGGGGATTTGTGCCTGGGGTAGGCCCTGGTGGAGGCCAGAGACAGAGCCCGGGGCGGGGGGGTGGGGCAGGCACACAGACAAGCCTCTGTTGGCCTGGGCGGCAGGAGAACACTAGCTGGCCCAAACGCTGTTGTTTGCAAATAAACAACGGCAGGCTGGGGGGAACAGCTCATCTTTGTTTGTACTGCTTGCTGCCCATGTGGCTACTGCAGCCCCCCACCCCCTTCCCAGCTAGGGCTCTTTCCTTGCCTCCCTGCCTACTGCCGCTGCGGAAGGGGGGGTCCGGGGACAGTGGTGAGGTGAAGCCCAGGACCGGGCACCTGGTCTCCAGCCTGGAGGATGCGGTTCTAGCCCCAATGGCCTCTCGGGTTGACCCCCTGCACCTACTGATCATGGGAAGTTGACTTAGGATCCCAGGCCCCACGCCCATCCCTGGTGACCTGGACCTCTGTCCCCACCTCAGTGAGCACTCAAAGACCTTCTGTCTAGCAGCTGGGCTGCAGCTCTGTGCCATGCACTGTCAGAGTCCTACATCAGGGAGCCTTGGTGTGTGGAGAAACAACCCAAATCCAGAGAGGTTAGGTGACTTGTCCAGCGTCACACAGCTGGGTGAGTAGCTTGAACTGGTTGGCTCTCCATGCTCTTGGAAGAATCCTCTTCCCATTTTGTTTATATGGGTCCCTCCCAGACCCCAGCCCACCCAGGAAAGCCCGGGCGGGGCTGGGACGAGTGCTCTCTGCACACATGTGGTGCTTATCAAGCAAGCAAGCAAGCGTCGTCTCGCAGAGTTTCGCAATGTGTTCTGGTCACCCTGGTTAACTTGGAGCTTCAGGAGGGCAGGGGCCCTCCTTGCTGTGCTCTTACCGCTACCCAGGTCACTGCCACACCCACGGCCAGAGTCGGGGTGCAGCAAATACGGCTCAGTGAGGGGGGCGGGTGCGTGAGGGCCTGGAGAAGAAACAGGCTGATGCCTCAGGCTTTCTCCTCTGAGGGATGGAGGGAGCGGAGGCATGAGCTGTGCAGGAAGGCAAGGTGGGAGCTGTTTGTAGGAACGGGGCTTGTAAAACTGGGAGTGGCCAAATTCATTCAGATGGGCCTTGGAGCGGCCAGTTCACAGAACCAGCTGACATGCTCAGAACTGGAGGCCAGAGACATCTCCCAGGAGAGGCCGGAGGAGGAAGGACAGCCAGAGCCAGCAGAGGCAGGATCAGGCACCAGAGGCACTGAGCTGGCGGAGGGTGCCACGCAGAGTTTTGTGGGCCCTCGGGGAGCAGGCAGCTGGGACTTTTCTAGGAGGCCTTCCTTCTAGGATTAATTAACCCCTGCTACCCTCCACCCGGCCCGCCAGTCAGCCCAGCAACTGGCACGGCTCCAGGCTTCCCATGAGCCCAGCGTGGTGCTAGGAGCCGGGCTGGGGTGGAGGAGACAGACACCAGAAATAGAAGCCAGTGTCTGCCTTCCAGGGGCCTGCAAACTAGGAGGGGAGAGCGAACAAGCACACACAAATCAGACCACAGTGAGAGTGGTTAAATAGCAAACCATGGGTGACCAAATACAATAGGAGGCGGTGGGGGAGGGTCCTATCCGCGGCGCATAGACACCAGGCATCTGGTCTTTTATTTCCATTCTTTCCTTCTACCAGCCCACCCCTGCCCCCCCCCCCCCAACACACACAGCGCCTCTACACAACAGGGCCAGCGTAGGGGCTGGAGAATATCTTCTCATAAATCAGCACTCTGTGAGGCTGACATCTCAGCTCCATCCCTGAACTGACAGCTCTCAGGGCACACTGCTGGCCACCAACCCCAGGGCACCACCAACATCTTCAGCTTATCCGCTAACTAACGGACTGATTATCAGCAGGGGGCAGGGGGGACACATGGTTTGGGGTAAGACGGTGCTCAGGCAGGAGAAAATGGAGAGCAACTTGGCAAAGTGCAAGTGGTCTCATGGATGAAAAAGAATACGGACTAGAATTGTTCCCTATTAAGATTTCCCTAGAAGATTCTATGATTCCTACTTCTGAACCTTCACACTCTCCACACAGCTGGAACTTCCCCACCTCCTCTCACCGGATGGGTCCGCCCCTATTTTGAAACTGACTTCTAGCTGACTTCTAGGGAAAGGCCTCACGTCTGACTAAACCCACGGGTCTACCCCCCCCCGCCCCCCCCCCCCCCCCCCCCCCCCCCCCCCCCCGCCGCTCCGTGCATTCAGCTCAGACAGCCAACTGTCAGTCCGCATGGGCCAGGATCTGTCTGGTCTTTCCTGTGTAGAAACAGGTTTTCCACTCAGCAAACTCTTCTGAGCTCTGGGCCTACCTCGTCACAAGAAACAAAGTGGTGCCAGTGAGCCTTGCCCCCCAGAAGCTCACAGTCTCATTAGGGAGAGAACACAGAAACCATCCAGAATGAACTTCCCCTGACAAGGCAGCCTGGGGTTAATGTCAAAGGAGCAGAAAAGTCATTACCTTTTTTAGGGTTTGTTCGTTTATTATTTACAGCGGTTCTATTTGCCATGTCCAGAAACTAAAAACAAACCAAATGTCCTTTAACACTCGTTACCTTTAAAAAGTGCAGACGGGAAAGAGGCTTCTGAGGGCTGGAAGATAGCCCTGCTTCTTTTTTATTAAGCAATTTTTTTAAAGTTTATTCATTCATTTTGAGAGAGAAAGAGAGAGAGAACGAGCAGGGGGAGGGGCAGAGAGGGAGGGAGAGAGACAGAATCCCAAGTAGGCTCCACACTCAGTGCAGAGCCCAATGCAGGGCTTGAATTCATGAACCTGCGAGATCATGACCTGAGCCAACATCGAGATCGGATACTTAACCGACTGGGCCACCTAGGCGCCCGAGTAGCCCTGCTGCTTGAAGGCTATGGGTCTTGACAGAATTTGGACAAGTAGAGAAGAAGGGGGCTCCCAGGAAACGGGGGTTGCTTGAGTCCAAGGGTGGGGGGCTGAGAGAGCATAGATCGAGTTTGGCCAATGCGTGGCACACATGACCCCACTCCCGCCTCCCTTGTTAATTGGCGGTAGCACTGTTTCCCACAGCCTCTGATTGCAGACTCCTTCTCCATGTAGCCCTCAGCAACTGGTTAAAGCTGGCGCGTGAGAAGGAGCCTATTGGCCCTTTCTGGCCTAGAGAGTTCAGACGCCTAAGAAAATGGGTGAGGCTGGAGCGGGAGCCATCCGGAGTTGGCCACACAGAAGCCCAAGGCAGCTCATTCCTTACTCCAGCACACCTGTTCTCCTCGCCCAAACTCATCCCTTGTGTGCTGGAGGTCCAGTGTTGGGCAGGGGACATGCCCAGGGTCAGTGGGGCCTCTGGAGCAGAGAAATCTGTGGACTCTCTTACTGCTGTCCTCCCAGAGGAAGGTACTTTCTTCCCCCAGAGCCTGGCCTGAAGGAGTGAAAGCACTGGCGAAAGATTTCCCACTCAGATCCCAGGCCAGAGGGAGCCATTGGAAGTTGCTGGTACTGTTATGATAAAGGCATTAATTATAAGATATTAGTATGAGGGGCACCTGAGTGGCTCAGTCGGTTGGGCACCCAACTCTTGGTTTCAGCTCAGGTCATGATCTCATGGTTTGTGGGTTCAAGCCCTGCATCGAGCTTTGTGCTAACAGCACAGAGGAGCCTGCCTGGGATTCTCCCTCTCTCCCTCTGTCTCTGTCCTTCCCCCTGCTTGTAGGCATGCACACTCGACAGATAGATAGATAGATAGATAGACATTCGTATGAAAGATTAATCTGTCCTGTCTTCTCCTAAGAGAGAATGCCTCCCATTGGGACATTCTTAAATAAGTCTGAGGCTCTGTAGAATGGGGGTCCCTTAGACCCAAAGGCTTCAGTACCCACTGAAGGGAGGGTACTGGTAGGGAGGGTGGGCTGGGAAGCAGGATCTGCATATCTGAACTGGGGTGGAGAGGAGAAGGAGGTCTTACCCTCAGGAACAAAGCCATGAGGTCAAGGCCCATGGAAGCTCCCAGGAGGGACCGGGAGCAGACACTAGGAACCACACACAGCTGTAAGAGTTGTCAGACCTTGTATCGCCCAACCCAGGCTGGACTGGTTGCTTGTTTTGCTCTGTTTCCCTGAAGTAGATGTAAGTAGAGAAGTATATTGTAGGCTTGTCCTGGGGGGGGGGGGGCGGGTAGAATAACGTGGAGAACTGGGGGGCCTGTGGCTCTTTGTGCAGGCAGGTTCTGGGGCTCTGAGAAGGGGGGAGATAGAAGGCAAACTTCAGGAAAAAAAGAGTGGGTGGTGGCAAGGAGACACGCAGAGAAGGATGCAGCCTGTAGGAACCTTCTCAAGAAAAGGGGACAGTCCAGGAAGCCCCCTGGCCTGAGAAGGGGCAGAGCTGGACACCTCCACTAGACTGTCAGCCTCTGAAAGGTGAGGACCATACCACCACCTTCCTCAGCACAGCCACAGGCTCTGGAGACAACACAGAAGCAGTGAGCTTACTTGACTGGGATCGACTCTCTCCTTCTTCCCGCCCACTCCCCAAATCATAAACGGTTTTCCCACTTAAAGAAATGGACAGGAGAGGAAAGCACTCAGAGGGAAGGGAGAAGGGGCTGGGACCAGAGAGAGAAGCTAACAACATCTGTCTTCAAAGGTCACCACCGACGTCCCATGTTCCAACCCATTTCCACTTCTCAGAGCTAACTCTCCCTAGAGCAGTTGACTATTGCTCAACCTTTGCTTCTTCAAATGTTATCTCCTGGGCTCCCAGCCTTTGCACCTTCATGATTATCTACGGCTCCAATTCCTCTTTTTTGACTTCTTCTATAGTTTACTCTCTTGAACCCGTTAAGCCAGATGTCCCCAATTCTGCCATTGGTCTCGTCCCCTTGGACACGCCTATGGTCTCCCTGGAGGAGTCTCACCACTCGTGCAGCTTTGATGGTCACTTGCTTACTGGTGACTCTATAGCCTTGATTGCTTCTTCAATTCTAGTCCCTCAATTGCAAGAGCCTGCGGGATGGGTGCCATTGGGAGCCCTCCGCAATCCCCAAGCTCAATACAGCCTTTGTCGGGGGGCTTCCACTGGACTTTGGTCACCGTGCTGGAGGCCGCACTTCAGGAGCCAGGCCTGGAGACAAGGCTGCCCTGGTGGCTGGGTCTTTGCCTCAGTTTACCAGCATTGGGCCCGCCATCATCCTGCAGGAGGCTACCTGCTATTATTTATCTCTGGCCACTCTGCCTTCTGCTTTCTTCTGTTGACACGCAGTATTGAGAAAACTCTGGCAGGTTCTGTATTGCTGATGTTGAACCTGGAGGACTGAGATGCCCCCCTGGGGGATGTAGTGGTGGGTACACTCTAAACCCATCTGGAACCCATTCCAGTCCTGGGGAGTGCTCTGGGCTGAGAGCTCACAGGAAGATAAGAGGAGACCTCCCAGGCTGAATGGGGAGAAAGATTACTCTCTCATTCATCCCTGAAATGTTAATTGAATTCCTTCTCTGGGCTAGAGACTGTGTTAGGGGCTCCGGATACATTGTAGAAGACAGACAATGTCCTGCTCTCGGGGAGCTCAGTCTAACAGAAGACCAGGCATGAGCAGGTGAGGGGAGAGTGCTGAGTGCCCCCTCAAAAAAGAGAAGCACAAGATTGAGTACAGAGAGCTAGGGCGGGGGGGGTGGGGGGGGTGGGCTGAGACCTACAGGATTATTAAGAGCTAAGAGGAAAAAGAGGGAGAGAAGATTGTTCCAGGCAGGGAGATAGCATGTGGGAAGGCTCAAGTCAAGAGTGGGCTCAACACTTCCAAGGAATTGAATGAAGCTCAGAGTGGCTATGGAGTGTAAAGAAAGTGGTCCATATAGAGGAGGGACAGTGAGCAAAGGCTGAGTCACACAGGGCATGGGGGTGGTGATGGTGGTGGCAGTAAGGATTTCAAACTTTAGAATTTAAACCAGACGGGCCATGTAAAAATGTGCATGTAAATAAGATATTTTGGCTTGCTCTGTGACAATCACACATTAGGGACTGGAGAGGACATTGTGGTGAGTGGAAGATGATGGTGGCCTCATCAGGGTGATGGCTGTCACTGGAGAGGAGTGGTCAGATTTTAGGGATACTTAGAAGGATTCAGGATCTAAAGAGGGGCAATGGAGTCAGGGACAACGTTGCTTTTCTCGCTTGTGTGACACAATGTACGGTCAAGTCTGTCCCACGGAAATTCGGTTGTGGACACGTGGAGTGGAGGTTTTTGTGGGGCCTCGATAAAGATGCCAAGTCATTCAGGCTTGCCAAATAGAATAAGGAATGAATGTGAATCTCAGAAAAATGACAAATGTTTAGGATAAATCTGTCCTAAATATTACATGGGACACACTCATAATAAAACATTTTTTCATTGTTATATCTGAAATTCAAATTTAACTGGTCATCCTATATTTTTATACTTGCTAAAGGTGACAAGCCTGCAGACCATTGTATACATGATCCAAGGCTCAGAAGAGAGGTCTAGACAGAGGCATATGTTTGACAATTGCCAGCACCAAGGACTTGAAGCATTGGAAATGTAGAGGTGTTCAGAGTCAATACATAGAGGAGACGAGTCTAGGACAGGGTCCAATTAACTCCAGCATTTAGGGTTTGGGTAGAGGAGCAAAATGAAGGAAAAAGAGGAGAACGTCAGGGAGCTGAGAGTGGTAGAAATGACTCACGGCAGAAAAATCAAACACACAAGCGCTAAAAGCGTTCACCGAATATACAGACAGGTTGTTGGTAGTCTTGGTGAGAGCCGTTTATAGGAAGATTTGAGATGTTCTCCTTTTCTTATTAAGAATAAGGTGATGGCTCTTATGTGGATCCTGAGAAACTTAACAGAAACCTATGGGGGAGGGGAAGGAAAAAAAAAAAAAAGAGGTTAGAGTGGGAGAGAGCCAAAGCATAAGAGACTGTTAAAAACTGAGAACAAACTGAGGGTTGATGGGGGGTGGGAGGGAGGGGAGGGTGGGTGATGGGTATTGAGGAGGGCACCTTTTGGGATGAGCACTGGGTGTTGTATGGAAATCAATTTGACAATAAATTTCATATATCGAAAAAAAAAAAAAGAATAAGGTGATGGTGGGAGAAAGAGGTGGGGTCAAAGGAGGGCTTAATTTGATATTAGAGACTTGAAAAAATATATATCAGAGACTTAAACTTGTTCAAATATTGATGAGAAGACATGAGTAGAGAGGGAGAAGCTGAAGATGAGGGGAAAGAGGGGACAGGAAAGATCCTGGGGATGGCAGAAAGGAAGGGTTGAGATCCAGTAAATCAGGGGCAGGATTACATAGAAGGACATGCACCTTCCATTATACCAGGAGGCAAATGGAGGGTACGGGCAGGTTGATAGAAGGGATGGCAAGATGTTGAGAGACTTCCTGCTTTGAGGTTCCTGTTTTGTTTTTGAAGGGAGAGGTGATATCATCCACTGAGAAATAAGATGGAGGTAAATATGTGCAAGGTTTGAGAACAGGGGATAAGGTTTAAAAAGGCGGGTGTACAAGGAGTTGAATAGATGTTGCCCATGGAAAACATAGCGGGCAGTGCTGAGGACCCGGTCAAGCTTGGTGACCACCAGTGATGTGGATCCAGTCAGCTTGCTGGTGTGGACTTCCGCAGAAGAAATCACCCCAACATAGGTACAGTTAAGAGGAAAAGGAGAGCTGTCTGATTCACAGTTGGGTTTTTGCGGGGTGGTGCAACAAAGGGGACTTTACATTACAGGGAAGAATGAATGAAATTCTGAGCCACACAGTCCAAGCCATGAGAGAGGAAGGTGAAGAAAGAGGAAGGATATGGAGGAAGAGGGGGCCATGGACAAGTGCTTCTGATGGGGTCAGAGGACAGATATTAGAAAGCAGAGAGGATAGAAGGATGTCAGAGTTACTAATTGCAGAGGTAGGGGAGTTCTGGGTGCTGACTAAGTCTGGGCAGTGGTTATAGGAGTGGGTGGCCATGATACAGTGGGACTGAAGGTTGTCAGAGATAGAGACACCAAGCAACTAAGAAGCTAGGGTGTGGGCTGGGGTGCATCATGGGCTCTGACATCATCCACAGTGATGGCAGGGCCTCCTAGGTCCTTCACACGTCTTGCTTCTTGGCAACACATCCCTGTTTGTTGGGCCACGTGGGTTGTCATGGTGGTGGGTGGGAAGAGGGGAGGCGGTGGTGGCTAAAACTAGGAGGGGACTGTGAAACGCTGCCATAGTAGAAAGAGATTTTTGTGTGAGCTTTGAACAAAATGGATTCCTCTGTGTCCTTCTAGGCTGAAGGAGTGCATAGGCTGCTGTCAATATGCAGCAGAACTGAGAAAACCTTCTATGAGTCTTTCTCAATGTCACTTAAGGAGCCCAAGGAGTCAGTAACGAGCCAGAATGCCTCATCTTCCTCCCCCAATCCCCAGAGCCTGCGCTTTCTCTTGTGTTCTTTCCATTACTCTGACTAGAAAATTCAGTCTCACTTCCCATATCCAATTGGTCACTAATTCTGCCTCTTCTACTGCCAGTGCCCCTGTTCTGATTCACATCGTTGTCATCTGTCTCCCAACATTACAATGGCTTCCTAAATGATTTCTCTGCACATACCCCCCCACCCTGACTTTCCCTAGCTTCTCCCCCTTCTCAAGGGGACAAGGCCAAAGAGAAGACACTCCTAGCAGTGCTTTCTCCACATAGACCCTTTGCAGTCATCCATAAAATCTTCCTAAAACACTGCTTGGTCTCCATGACTCCTGTCCTTACTATTTCCCAGAGGATCTCTGTGTCTACAGAACAAAGATCAAACTCCTTAGTATGGTATTCAGGATTCCTCTTGACCTTGCCCTGTGTTCCTTGCCACCCACATCTTTCGCTCCTCCTTCCAAGCACCATGTGCCAGTCCTGCTAGGCTATCTTACATTTGCTGTCATAAGTCATATTCCTTCCTGACTCTGGGACTTTGCATCTGCTGTCCCCTCAGCCTGGGATGTCCTTCCCATTCTCTTCCTCCATCCATGTAGGGCTTTGCTACGGTCACACCTTGTCCCTGATGCCTTCTCTGCTCCCCACTGTTTAGAATTAATCCCTTCCTCTACAACAAAGGCAGGAAATTGCCCAAATCTCTATTTAGCTTGTATATTCAGTCTTGTAATACAGTGAGCTGTTTAGCAGCCGTTTGTGTAGCTTATCTTGCAAATATGTTTAGTTGTGTGAGACACTGAAGATACAAAGAGGCAAGTCTAGGGGGGCCTGGGTGGCTCAGTCAGTTAAGCATCCGACTTTGGCTCAGGTCATGATCTCAGGTTGTGAGTTCAAGCCCTGAGTTGGGCTCTGTGCTGACAGCTCGGAGCCTGGAACCTGCTTTGGATTCTGTGTCTCCCTCTCTCTCTGTCCCTCTCCTGCTCATGCTCTGTCTCTCTCTCAAAAATAAATAAACATTAAAAAAAAAAAAAAAGAGGCAAGTCTAGCCCCTGCCTTCAAGGTGTTCGTGTCGTGGTGGGGGCGCTGGCTAGCTGACAGGCAATGACGAAACCTTGAGGAGCAGGCTGAGTTGGGCAAAGGACCACCAATGTAGTGGAGTGACCAGTGTATATACCTGTCACCCCAGGTAGGACCTAAGTTCCTTGAGCTCAGAAAGATGTTTTCTTTTCTTTTCTTTTCTTTTTTTTTAATGTTTATTTATTTTTGAGAGAGTCAGAGACAGAGACAGAGCACTAGTAGGGGAGGGAAAGAGTGAGAGAGTGAGACACAGAATCTGAAGCAGGCTCCAGGCTTCGAGCTGTCAGCACAGAATCTGACATGGGGCTTGAACCCACAAATCACGCGATCATGACCTGAGCCGAAGTCGGATGCTTAAACGACTGAGCCATCCAGGCGCCCCAGAAAGATGTTTTCTTTATCTGAGTCCCCACGCCCCCGCCCAACCCTGGCATGTCATAAAAACACCCTATGTGATTTGTTAGCATGAACCTCAGGCTCCCTGAAGGTAGGAGCTGTGTCTTCCTCAATCTTTTGTTCTTCTTTCCCCTGGTGCCTTGTACGAGGCCTGGCAGGGTCAACATTCACTGAAATGATCTAAGGGAAAGAGTTGCGCAGAAGTAGCAGGTGCTCTGGGGACCTGTGAGTAAACAGTTGGCTTGGGAAATGTCTCAGACCAGACGAGTGCTCACGATTCATGTGACTGCTGTCTAGACCCAGACACCAATGGGTCACAGTTTGTCCTGGAGGGCCTTCTGAGGCTGGCTCACTGACGAAACTCCCAGCCCACCCGGTAGCCACTCTTTCCTGCATATGGCCACGCACAGGGAAGGGATGCTTCCAGCAGGCAGAGGCAGGGTCAGGAACTACAGGGACCCGGCGAGAGTGACTCACTGGGAAAGTGGAGCTCTGAGGTGCACCAGCAGAAGCCTCCTCCTTCAGCTGGGATTGGGCCCCATCTTGGTTTTGGAGGCCGCGTGTTTGCAACTGTGCCCTGAGCCACTGGGTCGCCTGAAGGAGAGGACAAGGTGGGACCGTTCCCTAAGTCTGGGGAGGTGTGAGGAGAAAGGGTCTGTTCCTGGAGCAGGTGCAGAGGTCTCCGTGTGACTCTGTCCTCTCCCTTCAACCCCCACCCCTCTCCAAATGTATCTGCGGGGAAGTGGGGGGAGAAGTTGTTATGCAGAGTGTGAAGAAGTTGTGATAAAAGCTGGACAGTGTCCCAAATTCCCAGGCTGAGGAAAATCCCCCCAAGGTTCTACAGTTCCTACCAGGAAGTGGGGAATTCCCAGCAGCTTTGCCGGGAGGGATGGAGGGAAGAAGGCTCCACTAGGTCAGCCCTTCATCAGCAGACGCATACCTTCCTGAGGCAAGTCCCTCTTTATCCCCTGGCGGTAGAAGTAGGCTGTGGGAACCCAAGGTGTCCCTTCAGCGCTGCGGGGTGCAAGGTTCTCACAGTCCCACGGTTCCCATGGGAGGGGGGCTGCCTCACCCTCAACCCCTCCCTGGCATTCCCTGCCCTTTCTGGCTCCTCCTGGGTTCCTCCTTCTCCTGTTCCCCCAGCACTTCTCCCTGGCCCTTCTTATTCCCCTCACAGCCTTCCTCTCATCTCCCCACCTAAACCAGGAGAAAGCAGGGGAGGCTGGGCGTGTTGGGTCCACAGGGCAGCGCGAGAAGAGCCTCATGTGGGCTGTGCTCACCTTTTGCTCTCACTTGCCGGGGCTCCGGCTCAGTCTGGGCAAGTCACCCAACTGCTAGTAGCCTAGGCTTTTTTCTTTGCACAAGGAGAATGTCCCTTTTGCAAAGCTGCTATGAAGAGACACGGCACATAGGACTCATTGCAGATTTGCTTTACACATTCAGTTATTCATTTATTCAAACATCCATTCCACACAGCATTTTTCTTTGCCTACTATGTGCCAGGCACTCTTCTGTGTGCTAAGGAGGTAGCAGTGAACAAAACAGACAAAAATCTCTGTCCTCCTGGAGCTTACACTTTAGCAGGGAAGGTGAACAAGAAACTGACAAATAAACACATATTTAAAATACAGGAGATATAACGCTCTGCCATGCAGAAAGATACAGCAGCGTAAGACAACAGAAGACGGGAAAGCTCCATCTAAGATGCTCAAGAGAAGCCTCTTGGAGGAAGTGACATTTGGACAGAGACCTGACTATAGGGAAAAAGAGGGTCAGGAGACCCTCTGGGAGAGAGAGTTCCAGGCAGAGGGAATAGCAGTGCCAACGCCCTGAGGCAGGGAGGTGCTTGGCCCAAGGACCGGCATGGAGCCCGTATGGCTGGAGTGGAGTGAGCAGGGCTTGTGTGGGGGGATGAGGTCAGAGGACAAGGCAGGGCCAGGGCCCGAAGGGCCTTGTTTATCACATTAGGGAGTTTGGGTTTTATTCTCAGTAATGTTTTTGAGCGGGGGCCGGTGGCGGGGAGGGGGGGGGGGACACATGATCTGATTTATGCTTTTGAGATTATTCTGCGTGGGGAGTTCACTCCCAAAGCGGGGCCAGGAAAACAGTTAGGGGGCTGTGATCATCATTCATCACAGCTGGTGCCCCTCACCTCCATCCCCACCCCCATTTTCCATCCCAGAGGCTGGCACAGCGTCCAGAACCTCGCCCGGCTCTCCTCCTCTGCCCTCCCCGGCTCCCGGCTCACTCCTCCTGTGTCTGGGGCCCGGCCCCACTCTCCACAGCAGCTGCTACCAGTGGCCTTCTCCCAGGGGCTTTTCCAGGCTGGAGCTCCCTGAGGCCTTCTGTGTTCTGGGTCCCCTCTTCCTGCGGGGACTCTCCACTCCCAGGCCATCTTGGCACCGCAGGTACTACCCGGGTACCCGTGGCCCCTCCCCACCCCCACCCCCACCCCCACTGCCTGAGGTGTCAGGTTCCACCCCAGCCCCTTCTCCCACCCTGATGGTGATCAATTGATACCCTTCTGCCACTGCTCCCCGATGAGCCATTCAGTCACCTGTGTTCACCAGTTGCTTGCACTGAGCACCCCTCGGGTAAGGGTGAGCCAGACAGACTGCACCCCTGCCCTGAGAGAAGTCAAGTTCCAGGGATAGAGACAGAAAAACATGTGAACAATTCATGACAGAATGTTGGGTAGGGAGTGATCCATGCCATGGTGAAAATGGAAACGAGTAGCAGACAGCAAGTGATGGGGAAAGGGGCTATTCCAGAGGGACCTGAATGATCTGCATGTAATATCTGCCACGTATCTGCTATGTGAATGTCTGAGGAGACAGTGTTTGGGGCTAAGGAAAGAGCAAGTGCAAAGGCCCTGAGGTAGGTGAGAAATGAGCTTGTAAAGAAGGCCAGTGTGGCTGGAACAGGGAGAGGGATGGATGAGGCTGCTTCATGTAGAACTCCACACTCCCCTCTTGGCCTCAGACTCCAGTGCCCTGTGACGTCTGGACTTCTACAGCTGCAGACTCCTTCTGCAGGCATCATCACAAACTCAGTGGGTCCTATACTGAACCTGTTTTCCTCCTCCTGAAACCTGTCCCTCTTTCTGTCGTCTAAACTATCTCCTGTGCCAGTAAGCGGAGGGTAGCTGGGACTCCTCTTTGTCCCTCACCCCATGCACCCAGCTAGTCATGAGGCCCACTAAAACCCCTTTAAAAATATTTCCTGTATCTGTCCCCTCTTTCTGGGTTCAGACTCTCACCCCTGTTGTGAGGACCTGGCAAGGGTCTCCTAACGGGCTGACCTCTGATCATTCTCTGATCAGGAAGATGGTACATACTTGGAGAATAGCTAAATACCACAAAGCAGCATGTACGACGTCAGGGGAGGGCTAGGGCTGGGGGCCGTGAGCTGGAGGGAGAGGGCGGGCTTCACAGAAGAGGGACATACAGCCAGGGCCTCCGAGTCTATCCGTCCACACAGACCTCTCTCCAGATATCTAGCTTTGCCCACCCCTACGGCACCTGCTCGCCCTCAACTGCCCCTAGAGGAGCCCATACTGTTCAAGTTTGCGCTTATCATCTCCCTGCCCGTAGACTGCCCCTCTCAGTCACAGTCTCCACCCCGGCTTTATTAGAAACCTGGGGGAGGGGCGCCTGGGTGGCGCAGTCGGTTAAGCGTCCGACTTCAGCCAGGTCACGATCTCGCGGTCCGGGAGTTCGAGCCCCGCGTCGGGCTCTGGGCTGATGGCTCAGAGCCTGGAGCCTGTTTCAGATTCTGTGTCTCCCTCTCTCGCTGCCCCTCCCCCGTTCATTCTCTGTCTCTCTCTGTCCCAAAAATAAATAAACGTTGAAAAAAAAAAAAAAATTAAAAAAAAAAAAAAAAAAAGAAACCTGGGAGCCATGCTGGTTCCTCTCCTCCACCCTCCCACCCCCCACTAAGCCATCACCAAGTCCTGTCGGCTGGAAGGAGCTCTGAACACTCCCCCCATGCCTCAGATCCCGAGCTATCAGTTGGTTCCAGCCACCATGCCTCCAGCCCAGACCACCTACATCGCCTCCTGACCGGTGTCCGAGGCCTGCTGCTTGCCCTCATCCCATCTGTGGCCTTCGCTGTAGTGACTCCGGACCATCTAAAGTGCAAGTCTGCTCATTGTGAGCCTCTGCTATAAACCCTACATCGGTTTCTCATGGCTCTCAGGATAATGTCCAAACCGTGCAGAGCCACTGGGTAGCTCTGAACCTCTTCTGCCACTATGCCCCCTGGCACCCTCTAGTCCAGACTTTATGACCAACTTTCAGTTCCTAGAAAGCACCGTCCCTTGCCTTGGGCCTTCCTACTTTTCTCTTCTGCCGGTCCCAACATCCTTGCTGCCCCCTTCTCTCCCTGGTCCCCTTCCCTACCTAACTCCTCCTCACTCTCCAAGAAATCAGCAATGTCGGGGCACCTGGCTGGCACAGTCGGAAGAGCATGTGACTCTTGATCTTGGGGTTGTGAGTTCGAGCTCCACATTGGGTGTAGAGATTACTAAAAAAAAAAAACAAAAACCTTTAAAGAAATCAGCAGTGTCACCTCCTCCAGCAAACCCTCTGTGATCTTCTCAGGGCAAGGCCAAGTACTCCTCCCAGGTGTTTCCTTAGCACCCTGAGCTCACCTCACTACATTACAGGTGCCTGTTTATGTCTCCGTACCCTCCACAAGTCTGGCATGTCTGTGAATGCTTACCTTGTCCAGCTTGTTGGTGATAGAGTCCTCAGCTCTTGGCACATAAAGGTGTTCGACAAATATTTTTTGAATGGATGGATGGATGATGTGAGAGAAGTGGGGTTTAAAGTATGGACACATCTGGGGGCGCCTGGGTGGCTCAGTAGGTTAAGCGTCCGACTTTGGCTCAGGTCATGATCTCATGGTCCATGAGTTCGAGCCCCGCATCAGGCTCTGTGCTGATGGCTCAGAGCCTGGAGCCTGCTTTGGATTCTGTGTCTCCCTCTCTCTCTGTCCCTCCCATGCTCACACACTGTCTCTGTCTCTCTCAAAAATAAGTAAACACTAGAAAAATTTTTTTGAAATAATAAAATAAAGTATGGACACATCTGGAAAGGAAAAGACATTTGGCACAGCAGGGCTGTGCCAAAGACAAAGGTGTGGAGGTGGCCGTGGGCACCGTCACATTCAGGAGTGAATGAGGCCACTTCGATTGGAGCCGAGGGCATGAGGGGAGTGAAGGGTGATAAGGTCAAAAAGGGAGGTTGGGGCCAACCTAAGGCCTTTGGACTTTATTCTAGAGGAAGTGAAGAGCCTCCAAAGATTATAAGCAAGCTTGACCTGGTCAAAGCCATGTTTAAGAACACCAGATTGACTAGAGATCACCCCCATTTTAGGGGGCTCCAGGGAGCCACCATGAGCCCCTCTTTCAGTTGGAAGGCCCCCATCTAGCCGCAGGCCCCTGGCAGCCTTGGGCTGTGGAAGGAAAGTTCTCACACTGATGCTTCCTCCTCCATTAGCAGAGACTGATTGCCCTTCCCGGTGACTCACCCCAGAGGGGTCAGCTCCGAGCAGAAAGTCATTGTTGACAGGAAGAGGGGTCAGACTTTCCCTTCCCCAGCCAGCCTCCTGGGCACCAAAACAGCAACACAGGACAACACAGAGTGGGGAGGGAGGCTGGGAGCACACCATCCCCCAACCCCTGCCACCCGCCCACCCGCTTAGGACCCACCATGCCACATGACAGCCAGCCTGACAGCTCCAGTCGTTGGTGAGTCAGGCAGCCCCAAAAACCCTCTTCCAGCCAGCTGTGGGGGGGGGGGGAGTGAAGGCCAGGAAGGGGAGAGGAGGTGCCCTTCCGGCCCTCCCAGGCTGGTGGGGGGCGGGGGTTGCACCGGCTAGGGCTGGTGCTGAGGCACACCTTCTGAGGGGGACGCCAGAGCCAGTGAGGGCATCAGAGTCGGGGCCAATGTCGGGCAAGGCTTCTTAAGGAAGTGAGCACTGAAGGAAGGGACAGAGGGTTCCGGGCCCGCAGAAGGGTGTAACCTGGAATGGGGGCAGGGACGGGGATGGATGGAAACCCATCCCTCTGACATAGAACCTGGCAAGAGTTAACCTACGATAGCTGTCACCATGGCAGGCTGGCTCAAACTCCCAGAGTTGTTGGAGTTTAGAATGTGTTCTTCTCTACAGAAGAGTGATGTCACGTCGCCCAGTTCCCGGGCTCGGCCGTGCCACAGAATTCTGTGTGAGCCATAACATTTAATAAGAGAAGGCTGCAGTGTCTCTAGTTAACAGTGTTAGGTGGTGCACTTAAAATTTTGTTAAGAGGGCAAATCTCCTGGTACGTGTTCTTACCACAGAAATAAAACAAAGCAAAACAAAACACAAAGGGACACAAAGAAACTTCCGGAAGTGGTGGATGTGTGCACTACCTTAATTGCGGTGATAGTTTCACAGGTATCTGCGTATGTCCAAACTCATCAAATTGTACACATTAACTGTGTACAGTTTTTTTTTGTATAAATTATACCTCAATAAAGATGTTTAAAAAGTGAGAGAGAGAGAGGGGCACCCGGGTGGCTCAGTCAGTTGAGCATCTGACTCTTGATTTTGGCTCAGGTCAAACCTGAGCCCACAGTTCGTGGGTTCATGACTTTGAGCCCTGCATCGCTCTCTGCACTGACAGCATGGAACCTGCTGGGATTCTCTCTCTCTCTCTCTCTCTCTGTCTTTCTCTCAAAATAAAGAATTCAACTTAAAAAAATTTTACAAAGTGTGTGAGAGAGAGAGGAGCTGCAAACTTAGGTGTAAAGGAAAGGAAGAGAGCAGACTTGGAGCAGAGTCCAGAATCCATACGCACATAAACATTTTCTCAACCAACAAAAAGTTAGGGAACCAGGCAACAGAGGGCAGGACTCCCAAGTTTTCTTCCGCTTCCAGGGTCTGCCTCTGGGAGTGGCTCCAGGAAGCTCCCCCCATTCCCTGTGTCTGGAGCTCTAGCGTCCCCTGCGAGGGAGGAAGAAGAACCCCACCCTTCTGCTCACCTGCCAGATGACAGGAAGGGAGACCTCTGGCTGCTGCGAGCCTGGGACCCCGGGGGCTCTGAGTCAGACTGGGGCGGGAGACAAGGGGAGAGGGGAGCAGGGCACTTGGGGTGGGATGTTGAGAAAAGGGGTCTATCCGGGAGAGGGGTTGAGGACCAGCAGGGTGAGGAGACCTGCACCTCCCACAGCCACCGCAGCGCCCCAAGTTGCAGATCAGAAGACACCCGGATTTTCCTTTCTTTCCTGTCCTTTCTCCTCCCTCCCCTCCTCCTGGTCCTCTTCATACTGCGGACCGTGCTGCTGGCTCGAAACTGGGCCAAGGGCAGAAGCGGGAGCCAGAGCTGGTGTGTCCCCAGCCTGGAATTCTCTTCTCCCAGTTGCCATGCAGCGGGCTCCTTGTCACAGGGGTCTCGGCCTAAATGTCATGCGCTCTGGGAGGCCGTCCTCACTACACCTGTAAGGCCACCCTAACATCACTACCACAGCCCCTACCTCGTTCTCATCAGGGCCCTGACCACCATCTAGTGTTCTCTGTTTCTTGTTTCCTCGTTTCTCCCATCGCCGAAGAGAAGGAAGATCAGAATAGTCATGGACGTCGTGGAGGTCAGCCTAGAAGAAAGGGAAGGAGAGGAAAATGGAAATGAAGGAAAGCCAGGGCAGCCAGGAGGCCAGCAGAGCCCTTAGGGCACTGGGCCATTTCTTTGGAGGTTTGGCCTGACTCTGACACCCAGAGCCCCCAAATTCTGTTCCCTGGAGTAAGAGGCACCCCTAAACATGAATACCCATCTGAAGGCCGAGTGTAGAATGTTCTCCACTGAGGACTTGAGGTTCTGGCAGTCTTCTCAAAACTTAAACCTGTGCCCCTGCTCCTTACTGCTTGTCTCCATGAGAACCAAAGATCCAGCAGTCTCTGAGTTAGCACAGTTAAGGATGATTTTAGGTGGGACATACCACTTTTTTTTAGTTCCACCAAATAGGCTCTGGTTTCCAGAAACTCCACCATGTGAGCATGTCTCTAGAAGCTCCATTCTTCTGATGTTGAAATTCGGGTGCAATTCCACCCAGAGGTTAAAGAAGCCAAGAAGTAAATCCTCTAGAATCAGAGGACGCACTGCAGGCTCAGAAATCACAACCCTGCACGTGAGGCCTCCTAGCAGTGCTGGAAGGTTTTCCTTGTTGATGAGAAATGCCAGAAAAAGATGGGTGCAAACCAGAGAGGAGCAGTGAGCCATGCTGAGCAAGTGGGCCTTGTCCAGGCAGGACGGCCTGGTCTGGGCGGAGCACCTCTCGAAAGATGCACTTTGGCTGGGAAGAGCGGGAAAGCACCGCGCTCCCAAACTTCTGGCTTTTGGAGGCTACTTGAAAGTTCACCTAGCACTTCCTTTTATCCAAAGGATACGCACATGCTGATTCGAAGGGGACGTGTACCCCCATGCTCATAGCAGCGCTACTGATAGTAGCCAAATTATGGAAAGAGCCCACATGTCCGTCGACTGATGAACGGATTAAGACGACGTGGTAATATGTATACGATGGAATACTACTTGGCGATGCAAAAGAATGAAATCCTGCCATTCACAACAAGGTGAATGGAACTAGAGGGTATTATGCTACGCGAAACAAAGTCAGTCAAAGGAAGATATCATATGATTTCACTCATACGTGCAATTTGAGAAACACAACGGATGAACATAGGGGCAGGGAAGGGAAAAAAAAGATAAAAATGGAGGAGGAGGCAAACCATAAGAGACTCTTAAATACAGAGAACAAACTGAGGGCTGCTGGAGGTGGGGGGGATGGCCTAAATGGGTGACGGGCATCAAGGAGGGCACGTCTCAGGATGAGCACTGGGTGTCATGTCATATGTAAGAGATGAATCACTGCGTTCTACTCCTAAAGCCAAGACTACACTGTATGTTAACTAATTGAGTTTAAGTTTTAAAAAATTTAACAAGAAATACAATAATAATAATAATAATAATTTGGTCTGAAAAAAAAAATAAAGTTCAATTAGCACGTCCACATTTGTTGTGTACTTGCTCCTGACAACTTAAGTCCCTGAGGGAGGAGTTATTTTACCTCTATCAGAGAGGTTACAGGATTTGCTAAAAGTCACACAGCAAGTGGCACCAGATGACCTCCCTCCCTTTGGATGGGTTCCTTGCTTATCAAGCAACCTCCTGGTGACTCACTGGTGAGCCTGATAAAGGGACAGAGGAGATCTGGGTGGGGACTTCGGTATTTCAATTCAATTTGTCTGGGGAGGTCTCTGCTGCATTCCCAGTACCCTAGACTTGTCCCAGAGCAGGTCCTCTCTAAATATTTGTGGAGAGGGGCGCCTGGGTGGCTCAGTCGGTTAAGCATCCGACTTCAGCTCAGGTCACGATCTCGCGGTCCGTGAGTTCAAGCCCCGCGTCAGGCTCTGAGCTGACGGCTCGGAGCCTGGAGCCTGTTTCCGATTCTGTGTCTCCCTCTCTCTCTGCCCCTCCCCCATTCATGCTCTGTCTCTCTCTGTCCCAAAAATAAATAAACGTTAAAAAAAAAATATTTGTGGAGAGTATTAAAGTGACATGTCCTTGCCCTGGAGGAGTTCCTAGTCTTGGGGAAGGGGTAGAGCAGGTGCACATATGAGGCTGAAATAAACTAGAACGTGACAAAGGGCCCTCAGAAGGATACCCGATGCCATCCGGTTCTGAAAAGGATGAAACCTGGTGGGCTGTAGAAATAGGAATTGTTGGAGGAGGTGGCAGCTTAGAGGGCTTTAAGGAGGGACTTATTTCCACAAGTGGGCATGGGTGCATAGTGACAGTCCTATGGCCCAGCCCCTGCCCACCTTGCCATCAGACCCCCTGTTGCCTACACTCAGCCGCACCAAACCACCCTCCTACTCCCACGCACTTACCGCTCCCAATTGGCTGAAACACCCTTCCCCTCCTTTCTCATCTTCCCTTGGCATGCCACCCCCCCCCCCCCCCGCCTCCATTAGCCATTCTCGACCTCCTCTTCCAGTTGCCCCATGGCAACCTGGGCTTCCGCCTTTAGCACTAACTATGGGACGGGGCAGGGCCCTGGAGCCGGCTTACTTACCTAACTCCCTGTGGATTGTGAACTCCTTGAGAGTGAACTGTATTTTATTTTGGAAATTCCAGCAACTAACCTTGAGGCGGGCCATAGTAAACGCTGAATAAAGATTCATCAAGTCGGGGGCACCTGGCTGGCTCAGTCAAAGGAGTGTGCGACTCCTGATCTCAGGGTTGGGAGTTCGAGTCGCATGTTGGGTGTAGAGATTACTTAAATAAACAAAACTTTAAAACAGTAAAAGATTCATCGAGTGGATGGGTATCCAATTTTTGTGGGGCCTGAAGGTGAATAATGAAAGCCGAGGCTGAAGCAGAAGACTGGGACCAACCTGAGGAAGGCCTGCCATCAGGCAAGGTGGGGGCGGGGGGGGGGGCGGTGAGTGGTACATGGAACCACTGTCCCACTAGGCAAGCAAGGTAGCCCACTGACAGGGTCACCTGCAGGGACCCGAGGGTTTAAGCAGAGAAAAGAGAGACTATGAGAGAGGAAGGCTTGAGGGCTCCTCCAGCATCCTGGTCAGCAGGGCGCGGGAGCATTTGGTGAGCCTGTGCAGCCCCCAGGTCCTGCTCACACCTGGGCTCACTGACAGAGTGAGTTCAAACCCAGCATCTCTGGCCTCCTGCCAGAGCCCTGGCCTTACCCAAGTGCAGAGGGCCTGTGACAAGCATGTGACCCAGCAGCCAGCCCTGGGACAGGCAGCAGTGGGATGGAAGGGAGGAACTCAGCTTAGCATGGAGGGAAGGGGGGATTCTTTTCCAGCTGAGGAATGACCTGGGCTTTTGTGGTCCATTCACTCATTCCTTCACTAATTCGTCCATTCAACACATTTCTGTCGAGCACCTGGTATACGTGGGTTCTGCAGGAGATAAAAAGCTGTCTCTATCCTTAAGAAGCTCGTAGTTTAATTGGAGGAAGGATGAGAAGTATACCCACAAAAGGGAGACACAAACATTGGAGAGACGGAGACCAAAGAGCCACGGGGCCCAGCGGAGGGAGAAAGCATTCCTGTTGAGAGCAATGGGAAGGCGTCCTCAGGAGGGGACGTTTCAGACGCCTCCAGGGACGGGGACCTGGGAGGGGTGAGGTGAGGCAGCAGGCTGGGCAGAAAGGGACCAAGAGCTCCTGGAGGGGCAACCACAGCGGCTTGGTTCTGTCCCCGCTCTCCCAGCAGTGCTCGATAACCATTTGTCTTGTTGAATGAGGCAGTGAACTTCCTCTGACCCTCCTCCTTCCCTCCCCACCTGGACCCACCACTGGTCCCCCGAACTTCTCTCTCAACGACACTTAGTCTCCTGAGCCCCTTTCCTTCTGCTAGACCCACATCTTTGACCTCGAAAGTGAAACATCCCTTCTCCTGACCCCTCAAATCTTTCCTTACGTCCTTGATCTTACCCCTGCCCTCCCCGGGGACCTTGCTCCTTCAGTGCCCTCTGTCTCTCTATCTGGTTAGTTCCTGGGCTCCTTTCCTTTCGCTGATAATAAATGTGATTAAGTCTCTGACACCTCCCCACCCCAGATCCTCTCGCTTCCCGATTAGATGCTGCATTTCCTGAGGATAAGAGTCCATGTAATACAATATGTACCTCTTCATGGGCCCCTCAAAACTAAGAACAACGTCCTTAGCTCCGAAAACATTCATTCTGAATGGATGGATCTGGCCCTGTCACCGTCCAGTTTCCTCAGTGGCTCCTCAAGGTAAAGTCAAAAGTCATGTGTGATCTATAGGCACCTGACGAATGGGGCTGGTCTGCCTCTCTCCCACTGTCTTCTTCTTCCCTGGCTCCAGCCATTACAGAATAACCACACTGCCCAAAGCCTGATGCACTGTTGCCTGCCTTTCCTGACCTTTGTGCATGTCTTTCCTCTCTCTGCAATGTCCCTTCCCCATTTCTGTACCTGATGCTCTTTTGCTCTCAATGCAACTCAAAGGTCTCCTCCGAGAAGCCTTCCTGACTCTCTTCCCACCCACACACCTTCTCCTGACGCTGTCCGGCACTGTGCTCTGTGTAGGAACCCCGTGTTTACAAGCCCAAGAGCTCTCTAAGGGTAGGGACAAGTCTTGTTTCACGATTTTAGCCTTAGTGCCAAGGGCCCGGTGGTTGATAGGTGCTCCATAGGCCGTTGTTAAATGAATGAGTGAATTAATGTCTGGAGAAATGCCAGTGATTTCAGAGGGAGGTGGCAATTTTTCTGGCCCTGGCTCCCACTCGCAGAAAGGGATGAAACTCCCTCAAGATTCAGCGTCCAAGATGACATGAACCCACAATCCAGGATCCCCCAGAACTCAACTCTAAAAAGATCCCTATTTGAAGTTGGCTTAAAAAATCAGGCGTATGGCCCATGATCTTTTATTTTTAACATCCAAGGAAGAACTGGAATACGATTTCTATTGTTGTGTTCTAAAAATATATCGTCCATGGCTTTTTGCTTTCTTCACAATAAAATAGCTTTGGCATGACAGCGTTCTTGCGTAAGCGAAAATATAATTTCATGAAATAGTGTTTCATGTGCTTTAAGGGAAGCAACTATCTGACCTGAGGCGGCTGTGCAGGAAGGGAAGGGGGGCTCCAGACAAGATGGTTCCATCTCCTATGGAGCAGGCCCAGGGCCTGGCGCCGGGAGGTTTGAATTTTCCAGATTCTCAAGGGATGTCAGCACCAGAGTCCAGGACCAGTCATCATCCTCAATCAATCAGCAAATATTTATTGAGTGATTACAGCATGGGGAGCTGCAGCTGAGTGCAATGCAAGACGTGTGTGAGCCTGGGTTACTTTTTGTGGTGAGTTCCTCCGGCCATATCATCACCACTACTCCTATGACTAATTGTAAGTAACACTGAGTGCAGCCCTTATCCCTGCAGCAAGCATCTGCTTTTATCTTCTGCTGACTTTTCACTAGCTCCCTAAGGCAGGTAGCTTTATTTCTACTTAAGAGATGAGGAAACTGAGGCTCAAAAGAAGTTTCTGCGTTATCCCAGATGTCACAGCCGGAAAGTAGCAGATCGGGGATCTGAATGTGGATTCTCTGGTTTCAAACCCAAAGTCCTTGGTAATGACAGCCAACATCTGCATGAGTCTTCCTAGGGTGCAGAGTATTTTCCAGGACATGTCTAATTGGATCCTATCACCATATCACGTGAGGTCACAATGATTATAATGCCCATTTTATAGATAAGGAAACAGAGGCTCGGTTTGGGGGGGGGGTGGTTCTAGCAAGTTTCGAAAAGTCCCGATTGGTAAATTACATATCTAGGACTTGAGCTGAAGCCAAATCCTGTGTTTCTTCTGCTATACCGGATGGAGGCCCGGATCGTCTAGTTTGGGCCCTGCCCAGCTTCTAGCACAGCACTAGAATTCTAGGAAAAGTGTCTAATTCTGGGAAGAGAATTCTCACCTAACAGCCCCGAAGAGCCTACGTGCCACACTGTGGCCCAGACTGGACTCTGCTCCCAATGCCTGTACCTGGGAGGAGAGAAAGCGAGGGCCTCCAGGCCTGGCGGCTGGGCTCCTCCGGCAGCCCAGGCGCCCAGCTGGGAGCAGGAATGTGAGCGAGGGGGAGGGAGCTGTGTCGGGCTGCTGGCTTTCCAATGAATGGACCATTGGTGGTTGCGGTTATGTGGGCCAATTGTGGTTAGGAGAGGGGAGAGGCTCCCAAGCAACACTGCATTCCTGCTCCTCTCAGAAACTCCCAGTGCTCAGGACCCAGCGGCGGCAGCACAGGCCCGTCCATCCTTCTGGGCTCCAAGGTTAAGCCTGTGCCCTGCGCCCTCCTGGCCTCCAGAGCAGGGCTCTCGCTACCACCACAGGGTCCAGAGGGACGTTCACAGCAGGGAAGGGGCTTTCCTGAGGTGGAAGCAGCCTTGACCTCATGCCTCCCTACCCTACCCACCCCCCCTTTCCCTTGTTTCCTGGCCAGGGCACTGCTAAGGAGGCATTAGCACAGCCACTCTGGAGTCCTCTTTTAATTGAGTAGCGCTCATGCCCTCTCAGCCTAAGGAATTCTATCCCCTGTAGAGCACCCACTATAGTCCAGGCAATGTTCTAAGCATTCTACACATAATAACAACTTTATAGAAGCCCTATGAGGAAGAGGCCATTATTATCCCCATGTTACAGATGAGGAAACTGAGGCACAGGAGGGTTAAGTAGTTGATGCAGGGTCATAGAGCTTGAGGAAGAGGCAGAGCTGAGGTTTCAATCCAGGTGGCATGACTACAGAGCTAATCTTGTGCTCGCCATCCTCCGCTTCTCCGCCCATGATGGCTACCCTGACTCTTCCTACTTCCTGGGGAGAAGTGCACGGCACCAGCCAACAGGAAGATTTGCCACCCAGCTGGAGGGTGTAGGGCTGGGCTGGGCCCCTGGCCTGGAGTCCAGGGCAGCTACAGAGATAAGCCCTGCAGGCTGGAGCGGGACTCACTCATGCCTCTCCTCTCCTCACACAGGGCAACCCTGGAAAGGCTTTCCCTCCCCACTCACACCCCTGTGTTGGGCTCCCCACTCACGCCCCTACGCTGGGCTGCCCCATCCCGCCCAGCCTGGCCCTCATGTGAGGAGGGCTCCTCTTAGATGTCCCAGTTCGCATCACGCGAACCAACGCAAGGAATCGCCTTCAGTAACACAAAGTGGAAGACAGGGGTCTGTGGCCAGGGGTATCGGGGACCTGAACTCTTCCAACCCTCAGGCTCTTCTCTCTCCAGGTCTCTGACTCCCTTCGGTGACCTCCAGCAGCCAAGCCACTCTGGCCCTTGGGGCACCTTGGACCTTTCCCCATTGTCACTCGTCCTGGCTCGTGCTGGACTGTCCCTGGCAGTCTGTGCGTAGAGGGCATGTAATTCAGCTGGCCTGGATGAGTACAGGATCCAGCATGCAACAAGCACTCAACAATGAAAATGCTTATGGCGTTAATAGATGAATACGGATGGCGTAGGTTTTTACTTCCTGTTTCCAGGTAATGCTCTGCCTCATTTGCTCTGAAGTCACACAGGACCACAGATAAGAAGTGGGCCTGTTTGCTGCTTGGACACGAGCCGACCATCTTCCTTGTGATTCTCTTTTTCCAATGAAGGTTAGAACAAAATTTCATTCTAGAAGTTTCCTCAGTTAAAGTGCTGTGATGCTAGAGGGTAGGGAGGACACTTGGGAAGCTGAAACTCACTACGGACAAGTCGCTTTCTTATTTCTAGGTTACACTGATCAGCTCTGAGGAGTTCATGATAGCAATCTGAGAGGGCTCCCCCTGCCCACATCCAGGAGATAGTGCCCAGCCTGGTAGATGCAGGAAGCAGAGGGCAGAGCGGGGGCCCGATACAGACAGCTTTCCGGCAGTGCCTGCTCTCCAGGGGCGAGACTCCTGGTGGCATGGCCATGAAACCAGCACAGGTGTCTCCTCAGCTTCAGGGACGAGGGAGACAGCTGGCTCTCCCCCAGCCAGGAGAAGATGCGGCCTGTATATCCACCTGGGTATTTTTCCACAGTATCTAAGTTGGCTCTTGTTAGTTTATCAAATACAAGGTCTTCACAGCAGCCCCGAGAAGCTGGCTGGCTGGGAGCTACCGTTCCCATTTAATTGATGAGAAGTCCAGTCAAGGATCGATCCATTATGGCCGCTCTACCACCTTTCACGCTCTCACCCCACTTTCTTAAAAAGAAGGTAGACATGTTTGAAAGGTCAGCCTGCAGCGCAAAAGACCTATGTGGGGCAGGATGGGAGATGGGATATCTAGCATCCCTAACCTGGCCAGCCAGTGTGTCCTTACACACTCTGGCCCTAAGCAACACCTTGTCAGGAGGCATGGGGCAGGAAAACAGTGTTCCCTCTACAGCCCCAAGCTCCCCAGGCTGCTGCTCTCCCCCTTCCAGTCCACTTCCTAAGAACCATGGGACCACTTTGATGGAAGAAAGAGAGACAGAGAAGGAGGGAAGGAGGGAGGAAGGAAGGAAGGTAGAAAGAGAGAAAAGGAGAAAGAAAGAGGGAGGAAAAAGAAAGAAGGAAGGAAGGAGGAAGGGAAGGAGAGAGGGAGGGGGAGAAAGAGAGGGAAAGAAGAAAGACCGAGCAAGCCAGCCCTTTGTGATAAAAGTCAACTCCCTGGAAAAGGTCTCAAGGGGATGTTGCCTGTCAAATAATTTCAAAGAAATGACATTTCGACAACAAGCAAATGAGGCTTTCCTCCCACTTCCTGCCGTCCATCTCCATTTCTCCCTTTTCAATCGCTCTCCTCCCACCCTTGGTTCATTCCTCTGGCAAACAGGGTCCCTCCTGTACTCCCTTCTGCCCTCCTCCAGGGTCAGCTGAGTGTTGCCTTCTTGATGATGCTGCATTAGGAAATCATTGAAACCCAAATCTTGGATTGTTCCAAATCCCTCCATGCCTCCGCAGTGACCCAGCTCCGGACGTGACTCCACCGGAAGCCAGTGCGGAGAACAGCAGTAAATCTGACCAGGGAACAGCACACGGGCCCCAGAGCTCTTTCGCGTCAGGCCTCACTCCTGAAGCCCCCACCCCAGCCTGCACCAATTCGTGCATTACTCTGGAGGAGGTGGCTTTGCCCATCTGGGCCTTCATTTGCGCATCTGAGGCAATGTGGGCCGGAAACGCTCCTCGTCCTGTGGTTCCAAGCCCCGCTGCCGGTGGATGGCCACACACGGGCCTTCATTGGTGTGAACGGCTAGGACGCTGTGCGCACATGGACATCATGCTGTTGGATTGGCCCTGAGACGCAGCCAGGACATGCCCGCCAAGGTCTCCCAGCAAGACAGGCAGGGAGAGGGGGCAGGAGTATCCACGCAGTGCAGGAAAGAGCACTGGAGATAGTGAGCCCATCAGGCACACCACAGGGGCTTCCAGCCTCGATTTCCCTGTGTCTGGTGGTAAAGCACATCTGAAGTCAAGCAGATTCACAGCCTTTCCTTTTAAGGTAACAGACATGAGACAGCTGCAGGGTCCCGCTGTGGAGTCATGGTCATCCAGGGCCTTGTTCATCCCTCTGCAGCTCCGTGCAGACAGTTTCCCAGCATCCCACAGCCCCATTCCAAAGTGTTCTTTCATAGCTAAGCACTTGCTCTGTGCTGTCTGCTGCCCTAGAGACCTCCATATGTCGCCCATTTGACCTCACAACCATTCCTTGGGGAAAGGGCTTACTATGATCATTGCACAAACGAGGAAAGAAGGGCTCAGAAGAATTAAGGGCTTTGTCTCAAGCTACACAGCAAATGAGTGGCAGGGCTGGGACTCAAATCTGGCTCTGAGACTCCTGTGCCACTGCTGTGTCATTGCTTAAGGCCCATGTGAGTAGATAAACAATAATAATAACAGTAACTACAGCAATGGCCCTTACTACCTTCGGGCCCCAGGCTAAACACTTAATGGGCACCATCCCATCCCATCCCCGCCATTCCCGTAAGAAAGGTAAATTAATGTCTAAGTGGTAGAGTCAGGGTTCAAGCCTGGATGTGTAAACGATTTCAGCTGAGGGAGAATGAGGACCCAAGCTTTGTGCCAACAGAGAGGAAGGCTGCCTTCCAGAGGCAGAGCTAGGTTCTGAAGGCAGCCTCAGTGAGCTTGAGGCAGGGTTGGGGTGATGCAGGACGGAGCAGGTGAAATTTTACTTCCTTTCAACGAGTCAAGAGGTTTATACTTCCTCTAACCTCTTATCAGTCCCAAGCACTATGGAGTGAATGTGTTATTGTGTTTTGTGTATTTTTGGTACAGGGACACTTGACAAAACAGGCCTGGGGGAAGTAAATCCTTAACCTCCTTCTTTGGCAGGGCTCTGTCTCTTGTCTTCCTTCCTCAAGGCTCTGAGGACCCAGCACTGCTCCACATGACTGCCCCTAAGCCCGTGAAAGCAGGGGCATGTTGGTATGTCCATCTCCATATCCCTGGGGGCCAGCACCGTGCCTGGCACATAGGAGCCACAGGGTGCTACATTTGTCCAATGAATGAATTGTTCTCTAAAGGTCTCATTTGACTCCGTCACCGTTAACGGGGTAGCTCTTACGGGTCAGACACTGTTGTTTTGAGGTAAGTGAACAAGGAACCAGCCTGCAGGAAGTCTCGGTGAGACTTGGGGCACAATAAAACTCTCAGTGTCCCCTTCAATACTTTTAGAATCATCAGAGAATGAATGAATAACAACTTATCAGGGCCACCATGAAGGCGCCAAGTCCGGTGGGAACACAGAAATGGGAACCACCCATGTGCCTGGGGAGTCAAAGAAGGCTTTGCTGATGGAGGATGTGGTATTACCTCAGGCTTGAAGGATGAGGAGTTTGCCTTAAAGACAAGCGGGAGAAGAGCACTCCATGCAGAGACACCAGTAGGAGCAAGGGGATGAGGGTATAAAATTACTGCTTGGGGCTCGGGCAAGTGACAAAAGATGCCCCTTTGAGACCAGGCCATAAATCATGGATGGGTGGCCTTCCAGAAGATTCCAACAGTGAATCATAATGAATTGAAGAAAGAAAAAGAGCCTGAAGTTGGCATGATAATTAATAGGCGCATCCTATGAGGCTTCGTTTAGATTCGTTCTCATGCAGGGGCAGAACATGATTAAGCATCTCGGGAAATGCATTTCCAAAAGCATCATCAGAAATCTAGGGCCCAGGTGCCAATCATCCCAGGTTTTGGCAGTCAGATAGGAGCATGGGTCTCAGCCAGCATTTAAATCACCGGCAGGTCAAGTGCCCGGAGTGTCTCCTGGCCCAGAGCAGAACCTCCCAGCTCTGTGCCACAGGACACAGTCCCTCCCCTCCTGGCCAGGTAGCTAGCTAGCCTCCCTGCCTATCTGTACCCTGCCCCCAGAATGAGAGACGCGAGGCTGGGGGTCTGCATAGGAAGAAGAGGGCTGCTGCAAACCCGCGGACTGCATCGCAACAAGGTGCTGCAGCATGCACAGCCCGGGGAGGCCCCAGGCTCCAGTGCTTGCCCCTGCTCTCAGCCCATTTCCTGCTCAGATTTGGGAATTTTCAGGCCTGGAGGGAAAGTCCCTCGAGACGAATATTAGAAAGAGAGAGAGAGAGACCGAGAGCACCGGATCTGCCTGGAGAGCGCGGAAGGAAAGTCTCGGCTCAGTCCGCAGCGGGCGCGCGGAAGGGCGGGAGGCGGCGGAGTCCGGAGTTACTTTGCTGAAGGCTCTGGAGTCGCGCACAAAACAGGGCGACTGGGAGGACCACGGGGAAGACCAGCCCGAGGGGCGGGGGAGGGGAGGCGGTTCAGTGAGGCTCTGGAGTGTGTGTCTGTGTCAGTGCGCGCGCGCGCGTGCGCGCGTGCGTGTGCGTGTGTGTGTGTGTGTGTGTCTGGCGCCTGTCCAAGGTGATTTCCCATAAACCACATGCCCCCACAAGTCCTCTTAAAAGGCTGTGCCGAGGAGCTGGCCAGTGGAGACCGGCTGGTGGAAAGTGAAAGTTGCCTGGGTGCTCTCGGCGCCGCCGCCCGCTTTCCGCACCCCCGGGACTGCAGCGCGGCCCTCGGCCGGGGCGCGGGCTCTGCGGCGGCCAGCGAGCGAGCGAGCGAGGGCGGCCGACGCGCCCGGCCGGGACCCAGCTGCCCGTATGACCGCGCGGGGCGCCGCCGGGCGCTGCCCTCCCACGGTAAGCGGCGGCCGCGGGGCGGCGGGGCGCCCGCAGGGCTGGGGCGGGAGCGGGCGGCGCGGTGCGGCGCCTCGGAACCTACTGCCCTCGCGCGCCGGCCGCCGACGCTCCCCGCCGCGACCACGGGCTCCGGGGTCCTTCCCATCTTTGCCTGCCGGCTGCCTGGCGTCCCGGGCGCACTCGGGCTGGGACCCGTGACGCCTTGCAGCGGTTCCTGGGGCTGCGGTACTTCTCCGGAAAGGGGAGGCTGCTCACCCCACTGCTCCGAGGCGCGCACTGAGCCACCCGCCGGCGGGAGAGAGGGGTTCACAGTCACCGGCAGAGGCTCTGTGCCGGCTCCGTGTCAGCCCCTGCCTTTCTCCCATCTCTGAGCCGACACCGCCAAGAGACCCGCGCAGTGGCTGCGCGCTGAGTGTGGCGTCCCCCCAGTGGGCACCCTCGCCATGGGCCACACACATGCTTCCAGGCTCTGCTGGGGAGTGGGCGCTTCTGCGTTGGAGAAGTTCAGAGGTCATCCAGCTCACAGAATTCCAGGGTCTGTGCCCAGGAACCTGCTGGCAAAAGGAAAGAGCCGGGCAAGCCGCTACTTGTCCCAGCATGCAAGCAGGAGGTGTTGGGGGACTTGAGTGGAGTCTGTTTTGCGGGGACCGGACTCCAGAGCTGCCTGGGGCTAGCTCCGAATCTTTTTATTGCAAAATCTGGTTCATTCAGCCGGGGAGCTCCTGGGCTCGGCGGTGGCAGAGAAAGGGGAAGGTGGAAGGAGGGTTCCGTGGTGCAGAGCCCTGGGCAGGGTAGGGGCTGCTCCGCCTTGCACGGGGAATGTCCGGCCCAACTGCGGGCAGTAGGTGGGGCAGCTCCTAGAAAGTGCAGGGTGGCAGTGTTAACGAACAGTAGGTGTTCTCCCAGTGGGTTTACTTGTGAGGAGCCCTAGAGGAGAATGGCAGGAGAAACTGGCCGGGAGAGAAGCAAATACTTGGAGGGGAATGGAAGGGGTTGCAGGTGGGGCTGAGAGGAAGGGGCAAGAGCAGACCCACAGGGGAGGAAGAGCCCAACTGAGAGACTGAAGACAGTGTCAGGAGGGGGGAAATTGTGGAGGGGGAGTTGGTAGGCAACCAGACAAAGATAAGGGCTGGAGGGAGACCATGAGGAAAGTAAAGGTGGAGGGAAACGCAGACTGGTTTTAGACAGGAGCCGTCTAAGGATCTGGTCGTGCCAAGGTCCCTCCAGGGCCCCTGTTGATGGGAAGGATGGGACAGGTGAGGATGGACAGCGGGGCTGAGATGTCTGTGGGCCTGCAGGAGAGGTGCCTTCGTGGCTGTCCCAGAGGCCAAGGCGGGTGGGTGGGAGGAAGAATGGAGGGGGAGAAGAGCCAGCCCAGCTAGATGCGAGCTAGAGTGTTAACCCTTGGGTGCCCATTCAGCTCCTCCTCTGAGGCAAACCTGGGGCCCCAGGGGCAGGGGGGACCCCCTCTGGCCACCTTCAAAGTCAGCTTCCCACGTGGTGGTTGCACTCTCCGCGCACCAATCACTGAAATAGCTCCAAACGCCAGGCAGCCCTTGGGTGTTAAGCTGTCCTCGGATGTCAATATCTTGAAGTGCCTGTGGCAAGGTCGTCTTCCTGAATACCGCCTTTCTCACGGGCTCTTTCCTCCACACTGTTTAAAACTGGGGGTTCAGAGGGGCAGGGGCAGCGGCCTGGGACAGAGCCACACCTTCCACATGGCCCAGTTTCCAATGGGTCCTGAATTAAAGGTTCTGGAGGGCCTAGGCAGCCATTCCCACCCAGGGCTACCTCTTCAACTGCCCAACAGAGCCTGAAGCCCTCCCCGCCGACTGTCCTCCCCCTTTTCCACTCTCCCTCCACCAGGTCAGGCCAGGACCCTCACCAGATCCCTTTACTGAGTGGCACTGGGCCATCCTGTGCTTCTTCCCTCCAGGCCTCCCCTTCCCTCTCTCTGCCATCAACTTCTCCCCATTTTTCATGGCCTCACAGAGGCCTCTTCTCCCTGCGCCCTCCCTGGTAGTCCCAACCAGGGCCTCTGTTCCCTGGTAGGAGCTAACAAACATTTGGGCTTTTTAATTATATGTAAATCAGCATGTTGTTGAGGGCTGTTTCATAGCCTCCTTGTTTTTCCAATGTGCTATTTATTTGCAGTCTTTGTCTCATCATCTGGATTACTGAGGCAGAGCCCAGAGCCCAGGAAGGTGCCAGCTCTCACCCCACCCTGACAGCGTTTCCCTGAATCTGGAGACATCAGCTGCCAGGGGCAACCTTGAGTTGGGGAAAGAAAGTTCAAGAGTCCCCCGGCCTCTGGCTAGAGAATGGGAGACCTGGGCCAGGGGGAGGGTTGAGGGGACCCTGGTTAGGAGGAGGGAGAAAGGAAGGAAGGGGAACGATGAGGTGTCAGGGACCAGTCCCGTCAGTCGAGGGGTGAGCAGCTCCTGGGCCAGGTGGGAGCTGAAGGAGGGAAAGATCTCTGAAAACTTCCTGGCCATGATGAGAGCTGGCTGGATGGATGCAGACCCTGCTGGAGCTCTGATAAGCAGGTGCCAACCAGGGATGGCCTAGAACTGGCACTGCTACCTCTGATTAAGCAGTCGGGCTCCTTTTTGACACACACACCCAGGGCTCCAAAAGGTCTCCAGTGTGGGATAGGTTCCCAGTGAAACTGAGTTCGGGGCCCTGGTTTTTTCCAGTAGCAGAGCCAGACCTGTGTGGAATCAGGTGGGAGGAAGGGCTGGGCCAAGGGAAAATGTCTGGCTGGAAGTCTGCAAGTGGGTGCTCGAACATGAGCTTGAGAGGAGTGGGCAGCCCACAAGACGTCTGGCTCGGTGTTTAAAGTTGCAGGGACACAACAATGGGCTGATGCAAGCCCTGCATTCAAGGAGTTTCCAGTGTCACGGAAATTTAGACTGGTAGGAACACCTCCCGTGTCCTCCTTCAAGGGTCAGTGTGTAATCAGGCTCGGCTTGGGTTAATCTGGGAAGGCTTCTTGGAGGAGGTGACATTTGGGTAGTTATCAAGGAGAGCAAGATTGTGCGTGCCATGTACGAAATCCTGAAAAAGTTCCGGGCAACGCTGCATCCTGGGCAAGGGGCAGAGCCTGCAGCATTGTAGGTGTGAGCTCCTTGTTTCTCCACTCTCAGCAGGGCACTGGGGTTCCTAGGGAGAGTGAGGGCTGGGAGTAATGATGCACTCTCTACCACAGACATGGCTGAGCCACCTGCTGCTGCTGGTCTGTCTCCTGGTGAGCAGGAGTATTACCGAGGAGGTGTCCGAGCGCTGTAGCCACATGATTGGGAACGGACACCTGCAGTTCCTGCAGCAGCTGGTGAGTGTGTGGCCGTGCCTATCTACCTTCTCCCCACTGGGGAAACTGAGGCAGGGAGCAGGGTCAAAGGCAAGGGTTGCAGGCAGAGAAATACGGCCGCACAGGACATGATTCATGGCTCCCACCTAGCTCTCATTGACCTTCTCAGGCTCAGGGTCTCTGACCCACCCCCAAGCCTGCAGCCTTCTCTGACTCCCCTGCAGACAGTGGACAGGGTGGACTTCCAGCCAGTTGCCTGGGTTAATGATTGCCTGGAATGTCAACCATAGACTCTGAAAAGGCTTGCGAAGCCTGCTCTCCCTCAGTGTGATGCTTCCTCTGGGAAGCCATCCCAGTCTGCCTGCTGTGTCGCCTCTAACTCCCAGCCTCTCAGATATGTCACCGACCTGGCACCAGAGCTACCGTCAGATTTGGAGAGGAGCCTCCTGCCTAGCTCCCAGCCCTCCACCCTCACTCTCCTGGCTCTTGCCTGAGCCTTGGGGCTGGGATGGACTGCTCACCCAGGCCACGAAGGAACCCGTGTCTTATTCTAATCCGGCTGGCAGAGTTGTCAACAATTCCAAACATGGTTCAGCCGGGCAGAATCAGGTTACCATCATGGCTGCTGTCCTGCTCAGAAGAGAATTTACCATCCCTCTGGCCAGCCAGACAGGGTGGGGCACCACTGGCTAAGACCAGCTCCAGGGCCCTGAGCTCGGGGCTTGTAGGCTGGGCCTCCTGCCTCTCTTACCTCTACACTTTTCCTCCTGCATGTGGCTTCTGCAGCCATCCAGGTAGAACAAAGCCATAGCATTCTCTGAGGCTTACACTCCCAAAGCCACTGCTCTGGGGGCCAGCGAGGGCTTTAAGGGCACCTAGCCCCAGCCCCTGTAGATCCTGAATCCCCAGAGCTTGTCCAGCCGCGACTCGAACTCCTGCCAGGACAGGGAGCTCACTAATTGTCGTGGAAGATTATGCCCTGTACCCTCTGTTAGATAGTTCTTCCTTCTAACTAACTGGTATTTGTCAGATTTCATGGAGTGGGGGTGGAACGAGGAGACGACTTGTTCTTCTACAGCCCACCCTGGGCATGGGGGAGGCACAAGTCTTTCCCTTGCCTCTGTCTTTCCCAGTATGGTTGGTGGGGAGGTAGATGAGCACCAAACCCTGATCCACCCAAAAACTCTAGTTCTCATTCTTAGGTGAGCTCAGTTGAGCTGCAGACGCCCTGCCACCCCTGGCCTGCTCTCTCTTACAGATTGACAGTCAGATGGAGACTTCGTGCCAAATTGCCTTTGAGTTTGTAGACCAGGAGCAGTTGGTGAGTTATGGTTATTTATAAGGCCCCTGTGCCAGCCCTATATGTGCTTCCCAAGGTGGGTATATGTGGGAACATGAAGGGAGGAGAAATCCCATAACTGGGCATGGTGAGGGCATGAGGATCCCTGGTGCTCAAGTTTGGGGTGCCAGGGTCCAGGGCCTCAAGTCCCCTGCTGCTCCCTTCTCCTGGCCCTGGCACATATCAAGGCCTTACTATGCACCAGACACTTTCTAATTTAATCCTGACAGTACGACTATGTGATATACCAGTCTCGGTTATCGTCCTCAGGGAGGTTCAGGGAGCATAGATACTAAGTGGTGGGGGCCTGCTTTGAACCCAGGCAGGCTGGCTCTAGGGCCAAAGCAAACCAAGATGACTTCTGGGTCACATGCTTTGCTTAAGGATGTCGTTTCCATCCAACAGACTGAACAGCAGCCAGGGAGTCAGTCCAGCCCTTTCCCTCTTCCTCCTACCCCACACCCAACCAGCCATCAAGTGCTGCCGGTTCTGCCTCCCAGCCGCTCTGGGCTTTGCGGGAGCCTCACCCAATCAGTTGCTTGGACAGTTTCAAGAGCCTCCCTGCTTCCAATGCACCCCATCTTCCCGCCATTAGGGGGAGCTCTCGGAACTCCAACCTGTTACCTTCATTTCCCTCCTCCAAACCTGTCAGCACCCCCTCGCCCCTGCCCCTCACTCCAGGAGAAAGCCTAGGTTGGTCAGCTTGGGGTTTACACCACACAGTCCGGGCCCACCGCCCCCATTCCCTGCCCCTTCCTGCCTCCAAGCCTTGGCACAAGCCCTTCCTGTGCCTGTGATGTCTTTTCAACTGCCCCCATACTGCCCCTTATTCCACACCTGCTCATCTTTGCACCTGCAAAATCACCATGATACGCCCCAGAGTTGCTCCCATCTCTGAACTTCTGCACACCTGACCCATATACATGTCTATTAGAACTGGAGACCACCTCATGGTCCGAGGAATAACCTCAGTATTTCACTCACTCACGCCTTAACCAATGTGGCGAGTTTCCTTAGCTAGGAAATGATGAGACTGGTACCAGGAATCCGGCGCTGAAGCAGAGTGTCTGTTGAGGCAACCACCTTCTCTGAGGGACACAAAACACGGAAGTTATCCTTTGGGTCCTCAGGCGGTCTCTAGTTCCCCCTGTGGCCTGGAGGATTTGAAGGAGCCGTGTAGTAAAGGACTTTTGGTGAAAGCAAGCCAAAGAGAGACAGAGTAGTTCCCCAGGATCCACCTTACCTACACACCCCCATTCTGATGAAAGCCTCACCTTCCAGAAATCTGAGGCTGTCTCTAATCAGAACCCACATTTCCTTCCCTCTACCTCAAGTCCAGGCAGCTCCAGATCCCATGAAAGAGACTGAAAGACCAGCTGAGGTCAGCGCCCCCCTCCGTCTGCCCGGGATGGGGGCGCCTGTCACAGAGCCTGGGTTCCCCGCTCACATCAGCCAGACCATAAACTCCAGCTTCTTGTTTTTCAGAAAGATCCCGTGTGCTACCTTAAGAAGGCCTTTCTCCTAGTGCAAGACATAATGGAGGACACCATGCGCTTCAAAGACAATACTCCCAATGCCAATGTCATCGTGACGCTCCAGGAACTCTCTCTGAGGCTACGGAGCTGCTTCACCAAGGACTATGAAGAGCAGAACAAGGTAGGAGGGTCCTGGAGCCAGGAACAGTGAGCAGGAGTAGAGGGTGGCTTTGGTGGTACCCTCCCTGTCCTTGTGCACATAGTATATTCACTTGCTTCACCCTGTGTCATGGTTCCTCTCTCTCTCATTCATTTATTCACCCCACATACCTCTGCTGAGGACTTACTGGGCAGGAGACACGGTGCTAGGCCCTGGCGGTGCCTTCGTGAGGAAAAATCCCGTGGCCCCCACCCTTGTGGAGCTTACGGTTAAGTGAGGTTGGCAACCATTAAACAATGACACAAGCAAATAGCATTATAAAACATGAGCACTATTCATTCACTCGACCAATGGTGAATGGTGCCTCTTGTGTACCAGGTGCTGTTCTAGACACTAGGAATCATCTGGGGTCAAACCAGACGAGTACCCGTATCCAGGTTCATGGAGCTTACATTTGGCGGGGGGTGAGAGAGTTAACAAAATATACAAGTAAAATACGTTGTATGTGGGATGGTAGTATGTGCATTGCTGAAGAGAAAGCCAGGCAAGGGGGAGACCTGAAGGAGGTGAGGGAGCGGCGCCATGAAGGAGGGCTGCGTGGGGCCCTGAGAAAGAAACAGCATTCTAATTAAAAAGGGGGGTGGGGGAGAAGAGAAGGAGAAGCCTTCCGAGTAAGAATATACTCGCTTGAGGTTCAAAGATGAGGAAGAGTTAGGAAGCTGTGAGGCTGGTCAGAACACACCAGAACAGGAAATGCTAGGCCAGAAGCCCTGAGGTGAGCAGGACTGCACATTCAGGACCACAAAGAAAGGGTGGTCGCCAGGAAGTGTGGAAGAGAGGGGGGGAGAGAGGGGAGGAGGCGGGAGCCAGCAGGGGGCGCATCTGGGGTCTTAGGGATGTGGAATGTTGGCTGAAGTTTGAGGGAAGCTTTGGGGAACAGAAGAATGACCTAATCTAACTTCACTGCGAGGACTGCAGGGGGCAAGAATGGAGGCTGGGAGGCCAGCAGGGGGCGCGAGTCGGGGCCAGAGGTTCTAGTGGCTTGGACCACTGCGGGGCGGGGGACGCAGCACGGGGCTTGGACCCCGGTGATGCTGTGCAGGTGGAGCCAGTGGCTGTGCTCCCAGGTCGAGTTTGGAGAAAGAACGCACAGGATTTGGGGATGCGGTGGCCATAAGGAGCCGAGGGAAGGGATGGCTCAAGGCCGGTTTTGTCTGGAGCAGTTAGGGGAAGATCAGGCAGAGAAGGTTTGGGGAAAGGGCAGGAGCTCAGTTTGGGACACATGAAACTCCAGATGCTTGTGAGACAGCCAAGGGGAAATGCGGAGCAGGTGGCTGGATACACGGGGTCTTGAGTCTGTCTGGCAAGACACTCATGTAAGAGGAGGTGGTGTGGAGGTCATCTGTGAGGCCTAGAGACTGTAGAGCATGGCCCACTGTGGGAGGAGAAACAGACCCCTGAACCCCAGTACCCAGAAGCCAGGCAGAGGAGGGGACCCGGCCAGGAGACTGGGAAGGAGCAGCTTGAGCGGTGGAGGGAAAACCAGGAGACTGATTTCACTGGGCCCGTGGAAGACTGTCTCCAGATGGAAAAAGTAGTCGCCTTTATCCAACGGGATTGAGAAGTCAAGCAAGACGAGGGTAGAAAAGGGTCCGATGGCTCTGGCAGTGTGTGGCTGCTGCTGGAGGCAGGTGCCAGATGAGGGTGAACGGAGAGGAAGTAGAGGCAGCGCTGTGGGGGAGTGGGGCTCCATAAAGGCACAGGAATAGAGGTCACCAGAGGGAGTGTGGGATTGCGGGAGGAAACATCTTTCCCGAGAGGTATTAAGGCTGAGGTTTTCCAATGTTAAGGTTCGTTAAGTATCACTTGGGGAGCTTGTGTAAAATCCAGATTCCCAGTATGTACCCCTAGAAAGTCTGATTCCCTGGGGCTGTGGGTGGGCTTGGGAATCTGCATTGTCACAAGCCCCCCACCCGGCATGCACACTTCCTACACCCGGTGTGAACGCAGCAGGGTGGACTTGAGGAGGGAGGGAGCCTTTGAGGCCTACAGAAGCCAGTCTCCTGAGGAGAAGGCTGGTGCGGGTTCAGAGCTCCCAAAGAGAGAAGGCACAGCCTCTGTGTGATAGGTGGGCATCGGGACCTTCTGTTGGATGTTGGCGTGTTCCCTGTGCAGTTACGAGGTGAGGTACGAAGGACACAGAGGTTTACGAAGAAAGGAAGAGAAAGGCAGTTTCCCTCTTTCTTATAGTAGCCCTGGTGGGAGGCTGGAAGGCACTGTAGAAGAGGAAATGAGCCCAAACTGGATAATCCACTTGGCCAGTGTCACGTGGGTGGTGGGCGGCAGAGCTGAGCCCAGGTTTTCTCATGCGTGCATTCATTCATTCATTCATTTGTTCATCTGGTCCACATTTATCAAGGGCCTGTGCAGCTCAGTTTAAGGAAAAACTTGGTATTTGGAAGTCGTTGGTAAGTAGACCACGGATGAAGCCACGGGCATGTGGGGCCTCATCTGGCATGAAAGGGAGAAAGTAGGTCCAGGACAGCCCTGAGGAATGCCAGAATTTAGAAGTCTGGTGGAGGAAGGGAGCCTGGTAAGACGACTGAGAAGGAGCAGCTCAGGAGATGGGAAGCTTCTCAGAGCCCCAGTGGGTGTAGGAGCCATGGTCCTGTGAGCAGAAGAAAAAAGGACAGCTCGATAGACAGGACTGGGGCAACTTCAGCCCCCCCCTTCCAAGGCATACTCATGCCAGAGAAGGACCCATAGCCCCGTGGCCTGCTCCACACCACGGGATGACCCTTCTAAAACTTGGGTCTCACCGTGCCACCAGCCACCTCCCCAACAACCCCTCGGATGTTTTCTCTTTGCTGTATGGATCAGGTTAGCAGTTTGTGACATGGCCAACAAGGGCCCAAAGCACCTGGCCCTTGCTGACCTCTCTTGCATGAATCTCTTGCCAACTTCTTCTTTTTTTTTTTTTTTTAGTCTCTTTTTTTAATTAATTAATTTATTTTGAGAGAGACAGAGAGAAAATGTACAAGTGGGGGAGGGGCAGAGAGAAGGAGAGACAGAATCCCAAGCAGCCTCCGTGCCGTCAGCACAGGGCCCAATATGGGGCTCGAACTCACGAACTGTGAGATCATGACCTGAGTGGAAATCGAGAGTCGGACACTTAAACGACTGCGCCACCCAGGTGCCCCATCTCTTGCCAACTTCTTCCTAGGTGGCACTACTATAGCCACTCTAGCCATCTTTTGGTCTTTCCACATTTCAGGCTCTTTCCTGCCTCAGGACCTTTGCACACTCTGTTCCCACAACCTGGACCGCTCTCTCCAGCCCCACCTCCTTTCCTGGTTGACCCTTGCTCATCTTTCAGTTGATTCCATGGGGAAATTCACCCTGGGCCCTCATTTGGTTCCCCTCATTGTGTACTCTCAGATCATTCCACACTTCTTCATATGACTCCCTGCACTTGTAACGTGTTTAATGCCAATGCCTTGCTAGATTCAGTGTCCCAACTCAGACAGTGACCACCTCTCTCATGCTCATTGCATGATTCCCAGGTAATTGCCATATGCCTGGCACATAGATATGTGCTCAACAGATCTGTGAATAAATGACATATCTGGAGATCTCAGGGCTGGTGCCACTACCCAGCAGGGGTGAGGGGAGAGAGAAAATGAAAGAGAAAAAGAAGACAGATGTGAAAAAGGCCAAGGGCGTTTGGCAAACAAGCTAGAGACATGGCTCATCCTCACCAAGTGGGGGGGGGGGGCCTACTGTCTTTCCAGGCCTGTGTACGAACTTTCCATGAGACACCCCTCCAGTTGCTGGAAAAGATCAAGAATGTCTTTAATGAAACAAAGAATCTCCTTAAAAAGGACTGGAACGTTTTCAGCAAGAACTGCAACAAGAGCTTTGAGAAATGCTCCAGCCAAGGTAAGCACCAAAAGGGCCAGCAAGTGTGGGTCAAGCGGAGGGTGTAAGGAACAGAGCAGGGATTGGGAGGTGAGGGGCGGGGCTGGAGGGACCCTGGGCAGGCAGCCTGGCTGCGACGCGAGCTCCTGTGTGTGTAGATGTGCTTTTCTCGTGTTCATATGTGGCTTCACGTACCTCTGGGTGGTCCGGGCACATGTCTTTTCTGACATGTGTGTGCATGTTGAGACATCGAGAAGGATCATGCTGGTGGCTGTGAGATCAGGGAATGGGCAAGGGGCCCCTCTCAGAGGGCCCTGTAGGCTTGGAGGCTTTCCCCACCGGCTCTGCAGGCTGGCTGAACGCACAGGGGGTTCTGTGGAGAGAGCAAGGCTCCATCTGGGAGCCAGGGCCCTTGCACCAGGAGCCCTGCTGTGAATCACCAGGATACCCTGGCTCCAGAAGTCCCCAGGATGCCTTGAATGTCCCCTCAAGGGAAAAGGCTGGATTTGAAGGCTGAGCATCACTCAAACTCTCCCAGTGCAGGCCCAGCTGCACACGCGTGTACCCTACGTGGCCTCGTCTCTGCGTCCTGTGCCACGTGTGCCCTCCTACATTCAACCTTGCTCCCCGAGGCAGGAGCTGAGGCCCTGCGACCTGCCAATGGCCAAGTCCAATCTCGTTGCTTCAATCCCAAGGCCTCAAGTCTTGGCCACATTCCAGCCCCAGTTTGTTCCCGCCTGTGGCTGTGGCTGTGTGGCCCCTGGCTGTGCATGAAACCACCTTGCTGCTTTCCAACCAGCACTGTCTATGGGACCTGAGGGTGTCTTATGTTAGTCTTGGAGGCCGCTGCTCAACCACCTGGCCGGCTGCTGCTCAACCGTGGCTTGGCACCTTGCCAGCTGGAACTCCAGGAAAAGCTGTCCCCTGGTCTTCCCTGACCCTGGCCCCCAGTCTGTCCTCTAAACCCCACTCTTTGCTTTCTGCCTTTGAGACCCTGCAGCTTGTACCTTCCTTGACTAAGGCCTGTGTCATGAGCACTGGCTCCAGTCCTGTCCTTTCCTCAGCCCCTAGCTGAGGGATTAGGGGATGAGGGACCCTGGACCCATATCCCCCTCTCAACAACCACCCCCCCGGGAAACCTGTGCTGGAGGCTGGTGACTCTATCTCTTCCCCCCCATCTTTCTCTCTCCCTCTCTCTGTGGTTCTTTCAGATGTGGTGACCAAGCCTGATTGCAACTGCCTGTACCCCAAAGCCACCCCTACCAGTGACCTGGCCTCTGTCTCCCCTCAGCAGCCCCTTGCCCCCTCCACGGCCCCCATGGCTGGCTTGACCCGGGCTGACTCTGAGGGGACAGAGGGCGGCTCCCTCTTGCCCAGTGAGCTGCCCCTCCGCACAGTGGACCTGGACCCGGGCACTGCCAAGCAGCGACCACCCAGGAGCACCTGCCAGAGCTTTGACTCTCCAGAGCCCCCGGGTGTAGAGGCCAGTCCTATCGGAGACTCACCTCAGCCCCAGTCCTCTGCCGGGGCCCCCACCCCTGGGGTGGAGCACATTCTTGACTCTGTGTTGGGCACTAACTGGACCCTAGAAGAGGCCTCCGGAGAGGCTAGTGAGGGTCCCGTACCCCAAGGGGCAGAGCTTTCCTCCTCCAGGCCGGGAGGAGGCAGCATCCAGGCCAAGATGACCGCCAGGCCCAGTGACCTCTTGTCAGCATCTTTTCCATTGTCCTACTCAGCCAGGAGCCAGCAGCCAGAGGACATGACTAGCATACCCCTGCCCATGGTGGGCCCTGCGAGACCCACTGGCCAGGCCCAGAGTCATACACCTGAGAAGACAGACCGTCCATCTGCCAAGCCCAGAGACCACCAGGAGCCAGGCTCTGCCAGGACCCCGTCGCGGCCCCCACGAAGCCTCAGCAGTCTCAGGACCCCGTCGCGGCCTCCACGAAGCCCTGGCAGTCCCTCGGCCCTCTCTGCACAGCCAAGTCTTCCTGGAAGCCACTCCTGGGGCCATGTGCTGCCCCTCAGGGAGTTGGAGGGCAGAAGGAGCACCAGGGATCGGAGGAGCCCCACAGAGCTGGAAGGACAAGCAAGTGAGGGGCACAGGCCCTCAGCCCGCTTTAATTCCGTTCCTTTGACTGACACAGGCCATGAGAGGCAGCAGGAGGGACCGTCAGACCCTCAGCTCCCCGGGTTTGTCTTCCGCCTGCTGGTGCCCAGCATCATCCTGGTCCTGCTGGCCGTCGGCGGCCTCCTGTTCTACAGGCAGAGACGGCGGGTAAGGAGAGCCCCTGCGAGAGGAGGGCATCCCGTGGGGGCGGTGGCACAGCCTGGGTGGGGGAGCAGGTCGAGCGGGTCGGAGGATTCCTTGGGCTCTGCCTGGGTTCTTCGGATGCCAAGACAGGAGGCTAGCTGAGCGCAGAAGATGGCAGGTTGAAGTGGAGGGTCTATTCAAAAACCTGGGAGACCCAGGTCAACGGGAAGGGACCAGGAGAGAATATTCTTGGGCCGAGAGTGGGAAGAGAACCCGGCCATGAGGGGAGCTAGGAGAGGAAAGTGGTACTGCATGGAGGTCAGGGCGGTGTTTGCTGGGAGCTCTGTGGGACCCTGGGCCCCAGGACCCCTGGGATAGGAGGCAGCCTGCATGGGGAGAGGAGATGGGGCATCACCAGAAGTGAGGCCCCAGGGAGCAGCTGGGAGTGAGGCCCCGCGGCTGACCCCCACATCAGGGTAGCTGGGGGAGACTTTGATAACTCTCTCATCTGCTCCTCTGGGCAACCCTGCCTGGGGGTGAGGCCACAGTCCCCACACCATTCCCTCAGGGAGCCTGATCTTTACTGTCTGTCCCCAGAGCCATCGAGAGCCTCAGACAGTGGATTCTCCCATGGAGCAACCAGAGGGCAGGTGAGAGTTTGCAGGAGGTGGGGGTGCTCTGGAAGGCACGGGGGGCGGCCTGTCTTAGCATCTGTTTCCCCTCCAGAGTTGAGGGAGACTTCCTTTCACTTGCTCTGAGGAAGTGGAGCCCAGAACAGGATGGGAGGCAGAGAGGAGGAAGGGCGTTTCTTCTCTCCTGTATCTCTGGGATTTTTCCTGATTTCTCCTTAGGGCTAGGCAGTTCTGAGTCTTCTAAGTCTGAGAGGGCTGGAGCACATGGGCAGGGGTTTGGTGGACAAACTTAAGGGGCTCCCTCACTCCTCAGCCTCTGCTGAAGTCTTATGCCAGCCCTATGCTCTGCCCACAGCCCCCTGACCCAGGATGAGGACAGACAGGTGGAGCTCCCAGTATAGAGGGGTTTCTAAGGTAAGATTCTGATTTGGATCTCTCTCCACCCCTTAAAATTAGCTACCCTCTTTTCTAATCACCCTACATTTCTAATCACCAACCCACACCTGACTCCCTCCCCTCCTGCTCTCTTTTCCATCCGTCCCCATATCCTGCCAACTGTCTCCTTTCGAGATCCTCAGGAAGCCGCACGGCCCCTCCATTCCCCCCAGCCCCACCATCGGAGGCTAGGCCCTGTGGCCTGTACATCGGCTTATTATTTCTACATTTGGCTTCTAGTCTTTGCTGCCACCTTCCATCCCAGAGCAACCAAAATCTTCTTGTACGTGGTCTTTACCCTCCCGGGGAATTTGCACTGCCAACCACTTCAAACCCAACGTTCTCAGCTTGGCACCTCTTGCCAGGTTTCTATCTGTCTGCACCCTATTTGACCCTTCTCCGCAGCTGAGATCATTTCTACGTCCCTGCTATTAGATTCATGGACCCCCAGAACCTTAGTCTTAGAAAGGCTCTCGGAGGTCATTTGGCCAGTGTCCCACCTGCAGAGGCCTCCCCTTTCTGCATCCCCGACAGGGGGTCAGCCAGCTGCTGGTCCCACATTCCCAGTCCCAGGCAAGCTCCCTGCCATCTCCCAGGAGTGCCGCGAGGAAATCCTGCCTCGAGTGAGCTTCCCTGCCTGCTCCACGATGGTCCTCCCTCCTGTTCTCACGAGAGCCCTCCCAGGCCCCCTTTAAGAATTCTGTAAGCTAAGTGTGGCACAAGTCCCTCAAACATTCCTCGTATGATAGGGTTTTCAGACCCTTCGCCATCCTGGTCGCCCTCCGTTGGACACACTCGTTGGTCAATGTCCCTCTGAAAATGTGGCACCCAGCCCTGGACACAATGCTCCAGATGTTGTCTGACCAGCTCAAAGTACAGTGGGACTGTTAACCTTCCTTGATCTGGACACTTCTTTTCGCGCAGATTCAGATTGCATTAGTGTTTCTGCCCATCACCAGTGCCCACTGAAATCGTTTCAAGTCCTAATACTATCTTCATAGTCCTCCCAAATGTGTCTCCTGCACACTGATGAGCGCCTTCTAGTGTCCTCGCCCACGCTGTTGGTAAAGATGTGACCCTTATCCTTCCTCACCCCCGGCTCCCCGATTCCAGGCAGCGCCCCCACCTCCCGTTCTTCCTGATTGTCTCCACCGCCCGCTGACTGCTCTTCAGGTCCTCCCCCTCCGCTCTTTGGTATTTGGTTAATCTTGTATCAATTGGCACTTACTTGGATGTTGTTTTCATACACTTTGAAATCTTATTTTATGTGTACGTGTACGTTCCGCATCCCTAAGAAGGCTGTAAGCCCCTTGAGGGCAGGGACTGTGTCTTCCACTTTCTTTGCGTTTCTTTTTCTACTACAGCGAGGGCTCCTCCACATCTGCCAAGAACTCAATAAATAACTGACTGGCTTCACGGTTGACTGACCGCCTGACCCTGGCCAGGCTCTAACTGACCAGCCTTCCAGATGACCGGTTAACCAGCTAACTAATCAACTCTGGCTGCCTGGCTGACCAGCTGGCTAGGTGACTTTGACTGATCGACTGACTAGCTGGGAACTGCTTAAACTGAGCTGCCTGCCTAACTAACTAGCTGGCTAATGGCCTGACTTGCTGATTGGCTCGCTGGCTGGCTAGCTAGGGTAACCCATTCAATTTTCCAGTCACACCCCATGGCACATACACGTGAGCGCCTTAGGACCTTCCCATGGGTACGGTGACAGGTCTGGGCCACTCCTCGCAGAAAAGGAATCTAAGGAATACTCAGAATCGAGGGAGCCTATTTAGAAGAGAGCACGAGGGAGCGTATCTGGAATCCTGGGGTCCCCCCTTCTCGGCGGGGTGGGCTAAGATGGGTCAGCGGGTCCGGTGGGACACTGGCAGGGCTGTGAGGATGACCCAGACTCCCTCGAGACTGGTAAAGCAGAGGAGGGATCAAGGTCCCTGGGGACTCCATGGCTCAGTGCTGCACCACCCTCTGACTGGTTGCCAGCCTTCCCCCTTGGTCTTGGCCCTCCGCCCCATCTCTTCTACACCCCTGCTCTGCTTTCCCTGCCTCCCTGTTCTCAGGCCCTGCCCAACTTTCCTCTTCCTCCCCTCTAGATTTCACTTAGAAAGGGAATCCAGGGCAGGGACCACACCCCAGATTCCTGATCCCACCACTTGGATCAGTAGGTCCAGCCTAAGCCCCAGCAGCCTCAGGAGATCCAGGGCGAGCCCCTAGCCTACCTGCCACTCTGACGAGAGAGAGAAAACACAGAGGCAGAGAGACGGATAGACGGATGCTCAGAAGAAGACACAGACACTCTAAGGAATCAGGGCATACGGGCAGCAGACTCACCCACTTGGTCCTTCTTCCCTCCTAGCCCCAGCCAGGTCTGAGACCCTGCTGTGCCCAGCATGGCTCATGTCCAATTTCTGGTTCTCCCTTCTTCCCCCACCACAGCACGGGAATGGGCTGGAAGCCAGAAGCTATGGTCCCATCTGCCCTCCTTGTCCGTCACGGACTTTGCCATCGGGTCTACGGATGGTCAGGGAGGGAAGCCCCACACAGGATCCCAAGTTGGATGGAGCCCAGGGGATTTCTGCTCCGGGAACGAAGCATTCTGAGCATGCTGGGCAAGGGACAAGGATGGGGGTGGGGTTGGAGAGAGCAAGGCCCTGACTCCCATGATCCAGGGAGGCAAGTCCCTTGGCCCGTCAGGAAGGAGGCAGGGTTACTTAGGGGATAGCACGCCAAGTGGCAGGGTGGAAGTTTCCTTGTTCCGAAACTGCCTCTACTCCTTCCTCTTGGTTACCTATGACCTGCTGTCCCGAGTATCGAGTAACGTGCGCGATGACCGTCTGTGATGAATGGTGTGGAGGTGGGAATGAGAAATTCTTCTTTGCTAGAGTTAGCAGGAATCGTTGTTTCATTGGCCCAAGGCCAGGGAGGTGGTCTTGCCCGAGGGGAAGTCTAAGGACACTCAAGTGCCCCCCCCCCCACCTCCCTGTTAGACTCCTCCACTTAAGCAGCTGCCAACCCCCTCTCCTGGCCCTGCTCAGGCCTCTACCCGGCCCCGTTACCTCCCCCTGCGGTCCCTAGTTCCCCAGGAGGAGGTAGGAGGTGAGGCCAGTCTGGCCAGAGGCTTGGACTGCTGCCAGGAAAAGCCGCCTGGTCCTTTGCGGTGTCTGGGGTGGCTGGGAAGGCGAGGGAGAGGACCAGAGGAAGTCCTGCCTGTAGCACCACCGACAGCCCACAGGAACGCTGTCTCCCCCACCCATGTCCTCAGCGACCCCTCCCTCTACTCCCACTCGGCTGACCAGCCTTTCTTTCTCTCCCTTACAGCTGGGCGCACAGGACAGTCTCTCCATGGGACGAGACATCATGGGGGCGTCCACCACCACCCCTCCCCAGCCATTCTCCTCGCAATGTGGCCTGCCCACCACGAGAGCTCCTGACCAGAGCAGCGAGGCTGGAGTCCCTCTGCCCTCGACCCTCAGACTCTGGACTGACCAGGAGAGGGCTGGAGGTTGCCCTCCACGCTGCTGATATTTATCGTGGGCCCTGGCGGCTCCCATCCACTGGAGGAAGGCTGGGAAGCTCGGCTGAGGACCCTCTGCGCCTCAGGGGCTGTGTTCTCCTCCTACTCCCCTCCAAGCCACACCTGGGCCAGGGACCCAGATGCCTGTAGGACGTGGGAGAGCAGGGTGGGCACCGAGGAATGAAAGAGCCCTTTGCCCAGAGGACCGCCTGGTGCCTAGGGATGATGCCGGCACCGACAAGCAGGGACTTGTCTCCAGCGAGAGAAGCATGAGATTGGCAGGGCGGGACAGCGTCAGCTGGATTTCCCGTAAAGGTGTGCGGCCCAAAAGACGGGAAGAGAAGGCCTCTGGGCCTGTTGGTCTGCACTGACAGCCTGGAGGGTGTCTGCACCCTCCGCTTGCCCAAGTGCCCTCTGCTGGTTGCCAGGCAGAGAGGAGAGGTCAGCCCTGCCCTCGGGACCTGTCTGGCTTGGCTCCAATGCCAAGGGGAAGACCAGGCTCTGGGATCTGCCCCACTTTCCCTCCAGCCCTGCCAGAGCTTCTCCGGGAGGCTGCGCAGAGGCTCCCCTCACGAAGGAAGCCATTGCACTGTGAATACTGAACCTGCCTGCTGAACAGCCTGCCCCGTCCATCCCTGTGAGCGAACATCTGTCCGGCCTCCTGCCCCTCCAGCCTCTCGCCAGCTTCCTGCACTGAGTGCCCGAGCCGGCCTTGCCTGTCGACTGAGGGAGCCCCTAAGCCCTGACCTTCTGCTGACCCAGGCTTCGACTCCCAAGGGTGGATGGGGTGGGAGAACTGCCTGGGCTGCCAGCCAGAGCTGGTCTTTAGGCTGCGTTGTTCGCCCAGGTTTCTGCATCTTGCACTTTGACATTCCCAGGAGGGAAGTGACTGTGGGAGGGCGGGCAGGGAGGGCAGAGGCAGACCCAGAAGGAGGCTGCGGGGTGAACTCTGACTGAAAATGGGTCTTTGCAATTATGGGTATACCGCTGAGGTGGGGGGAGGCGTCTGCACCCTGACCCTCCGGCCCAAGTCTCCTTCCCTGCACCAGGCCCCGCCCCCCTCATAGCAGCAGGGCAGTGCTGGCAGGCACCCCGGCTGTCCCCGTGGAAGCCCTGAGGCTGGCCTTGCTCTCCAGCATCTCAGCGCGGCACCCAGCTCCCATTCTCATCCCCCCCTCTCTTCCCCCACCTGGGTAGGCAATGATACCCCCAGCTCTCACCCCTACACTGTCTCTCTGGCCGGGCCAGCCGGGGTGGGAGAGGGACTGGGTATCTGCTTCCAATTCTGTCTTGAGGGCTTCAGCTTCCTGGGCCAGCCTGTGGCCACTGTTCTGAGAACTGGCAGCAGGTGACAGGGCTGCTGATTGCCCTTGGTCTCTTTGTGCTGCTGCAATCCCTCCTCTCTGCTGCCCTGGGCCCTCCGCCGAGAGATCCCACCCTTCCTGGCCCCTGGGCCGAGGCCCATGACTTTTCTTCCTGCCCTCGAAAGTTGGGGTCTGCTGGCCCCCACCGCCCCTGCCCTGCCGCTTTCAGCCGAAGAAAGAGCAGCGGGGAACTTGCCCTGCGGGGGCTCCTTCTAGTCACAGACTCTGTATTTGATGCTAGAGTATATGTATTTAAAAGTGAAAGGGAAAAAAAAAAAAAAAAACCCCACAGAAAAAAGGCATTCCTCCCCCACCCCAAACATATAGTATTTTAAAAGTCAAGAAAGCAAATCCAACTCCTTGCAGAAGCTCTTTGTGGGCGCTTGGTGACACAGGTGCGGGAGGGGCCCCGGACCTCTGGGCTGCTCCCCCGGCTACCTGCACAGGAATCCCTTCTTTGAGAAAGCCGAGAGGGAACATTGGCTCACACACTGTGAGATTTTGTTTTTATACTTGGAAGTGGTGAATTATTTTATATAAAGTCATTTAAATATCTATTTAAAAAATAGGAAGCTGCTTATATATTTAATAATAAAAGAAGTGCACAGGCTGCCACGTGTGAGTCATGGGAAAAGTGCTTTTGGGGCATGGGTGGCAAAAACGGGGGTAGGCGGGCAGGAGCTGCTGGGCCAGCCCCAGCTCAGAAAGCTTTTTCCAGGGTACACGGGGAAGGACGGTTCTCCCCAGATCCCAGTCCCGTTACCAAAACCCCCTGCGTTATTGCTGTCCCAAACACACGCATCGGCATGTCTGTTTAATGGGAAAGTGGACAGAAACTAGCCAAGCCTCAGGCCTGGCCAGGGGCCCCCGATCCAGCCCAGCCTCGCCCAGCCTGGGAAAATGGCTGGTTGGGCTCTGTCCAAGGTCCCCAGACCTGCAAGGACCAGGCTTCTTGACCACTGACCCCTGCTGTCCGGCGAGGGGTAGGCAATGATACCCCCAGCTCTCACCCCTACACTGTCTCTCTGGCCGGCCCAGCCGGGGTGGGAGAGGGACTGGGTATCTGCTTCCAATTCTGTCTTGAGGGCTTCAGCTTCCTGGGCCAGCCTGTGGCCACTGTTCTGAGAAATGGCAGCAGGTGACAGGGCTGCTGATTGCCCTTGGTCTCTTTGTGCTGCTGCAATCCCTCCTCTCTGCTGCCCTGGGCCCTCCGCCGAGAGATCCCACCCTTCCTGGCCCCAAAGAAACTTGGCCAGGGACTAAGTTCCCAGGTGTCTCTGTCATCCCTCTTTACACCCTTAGCCCCCACTACCACCCTATCCCTCATCATTTCTCGTAAGCATTTCCTATCATTTATGAAAAGCCCCTCAGAAAAGATTCTTGAAGAAACTTATTCATATTTTTTCCTTCGAGGCCCAGCTTAAAAGTCCCCTCCTCTGAGATGCTTTCCCAGCCTGACCCAGGCCTCTGAGGCCCACCCAGGCTTAGTTCCTTCCTCCTCTGTGTTCCAACAGACTGAGAGCCTGTTAATGGGTCTGTCTGTCCCACCAGGCCGTGAACTGTAGCAGGAGCCGTGCCACAGCCCTCTCTCATCCCAACACCCAAGAGTATCTGGCGCTCAGTAGGTGTTCGATAAACGCGTGTCAAAAGGTTAATACTGAATGTGTGAATGAAGGCATAATAATGCGAATTCTGACCAGAGTTCATGGGTGCCCTTTTCTAGAGCCTCACTGGTATTAACCAGTGGAATCTATACTGGATAACTATACTAGTTCATTAGCCAAGCAGAGAAGGGATTTTCAGTAGAAGGTTCTCTCTGGCTTCTGATGGAGATGAAGTTATGTTAGAACTCTCTCTAATCACTGTGCTATGGATGGAATGTATACTTCAAGGCAAGGATTGGCAAAACAAACAAACAAAAAACAGCCAACCAACCAACCAAACAAACAAACAAAAATCCCTGCCCCTCACTTGTCTTTCCAGAAGCCCCAGGAGGTATCCAGAAAGAAAGGCCAGGGAACCTCAGCAGGCTTCTCCTGGGTTTCACGTGTTGCCGCGGCTGCTGGAGAAGGGTCATATCTATGGAACAATAGTCACTTTGGATTCAGAGCAAGAGCATTTAGGCAGCTGGCTTGGATTTCTTACTGCCTAACAGTACAGACTTGGGCAAGTATTCAACCTCTCCAAACCTCAGGTTTCTCCTCATCCTTAGAACTGGTTTCAGAATACAAGCCAGGTATATACGTGGCTTGAGGGGAGAAACCACAGAGCACCAGGGGGACTCCAAAGGGCTGTCCCCAAACAAAATGTGTTCTGATGCTGCCTTTGCCGAGTGGTCCCAGGGGGCCCAGGCTAAACACAGCTCCATTCGGGGCAGGCACCAGGGAGGCGGGATGCTACCAGGCCCTGGCTATTCTCAGCCCAAGGTGGTAGAACTGGGTGTTTCCCACCCGGGTGAGGATTCGGATACCTTGTAACTCAAGGATTTCCGGCTGGAGGCAGGAGACAGGTTGGAGACCCAGGGAAAAGTGGCCCCGGGAGGCAGTAGGTACCCATTGGCAGGCAGGGTCAGGAACTCTGTCTTCGAGTATGTGAGCAGAAGGGCCCAGCCAAACCCCAAACCATTATCCGGCCAGAGACAGGAAAGTGAATCAGAGACAACCAGGAAGAAGCCTGAGGTTAACCTCATGCAGACTGCGGGCCATGGCAAGGAAAGGGCTGGTAGGGGCCTGGAGTCTGGGTGGGCGTCTGGCGACCCCTTGAACAAGATGCTAAAGTCATAAAGGCATGGGCAATGCCCAGGTCAGCTGCTGGGCAGCCTCGGGGAAAGAGCCCATACTCCCCTCCCGCAGTGAACTGCCCCTCTGCCAGAGCAGAGCAAATTGTCCCCTGGCTTCCCACCTCAGTTTCTGGGAAAGGGGGATGGCCTGGATGCTGGGACTCCTGAGGGAACAAGGTGGACCTGTCAGCCTGGAAAGCCCCATGGCAAAGTGACCAAACCACAGAGAGGCTCATTCTGAGGCCTGTAGGGGCTGCGGCTGCCATGGCCCCATCGCTGGTCCGAGACCACGGGAAGGCCCACAGGTTGACCCCCATGGCCCTGTCCAGAGTCCACACTGATGCAGCTCTGGGACTGGGTGACAGTGGGGCAGGAGAGGTTACAGGTGGGGGAGGTAGAGGAGGCTGGGTCAAGGGAGTTGTTGAACCAGCTCCTGGAGGAGAGCTGGGTGAGAGTCCCAAGCTGGACTCCAGCCACTCCAGCTCCCAGGCCCCAGGCCTGCTCAGAGGTCCTGGACACCTGTCCCAGCCACTCTGCTATTTAGTCTCTTTGTGTGTGTGCACCTGATGAGGTCTGTGAAGGCCACAGCCTCATCCTCACTCATTCATTTCCCCCATTTATTGCTAGAAACCGAGCACCAAATCATGAGCAAAAGAGTCAGTGGGGGAGATAGGTCAGTGACACAAGTAAGTAATTATGAAACCAAAACAGAGGTAGGAAGACACAGGTGCTGTGAGAGCTTATAACAGAGGACCTGGTCAAGGATGCAGGGCTGTGCAGGCCCTTAAGAAAATCAAGGCAGAGGAAGTCATAGAGGAATAGTCTTTATCCAATGCTGCCAACAAGATGAATAGCTTTCATTGGTTAATTGCCTGGTATGGGTGAGGCACTCTATAAAAATGTCATCTCATTCCATCCTACAATAGCCCCATTAGTGGGTGCTAATATTCTCTTTTATAGATGTAGAAACTAAGGTTTAGAGACACTTAAAACCTGCTTGGCCAAGGTCACAGCAGGTGGTAAGCGGCAGAGCCTAGTTTTCAACCCCAATCTGCCTGTTTTCAAAGCCCATGGTCTTATCACATCACACTCTAGTAGGCATTTAGCAGATGCTTGTTACACAAATGGACACTTCATTCCAGTCTGGCAGGCTTGGAGGGCTCCCAGGGCCTTAGCAACCTCCTTCTTCTTCTCTCCCTCGGCAGGATTGTTTAGTCTGGCACCGGGCAGGAGGACCTGGGACAGATTCCTACCAGATTCATACTCGGCCCTGCTGCTAACCCTAAATCCTCCAGGAAAAGAGAAAGAGCCCCTCCAGGGTGATGTGCCCACCACCTGGGCCTCTGGGAGAGTCCCTTCCTGACTGCCAGCCCCTCCACAGACTCCCTTTGGCTGGGTCCTTTATGACCCATGTGCTTTTTCCCTGCCCACCCTTTGGGCTTCTCCCAGGTCTCTGACTAATTTTTGGCCAAGGCGACATCTGGGCACTGATCACTTTAGGGGGCAACAAGCTTTGGTGTTATTCTTATTTTGCCTGATCCTGACCTTCCTGGGCGAAGAGGCTGGGCATTTGCTCACCATACAACCAGCCAGATCTCCGGAGGAGGTTGTCACAGGCTGGGATGGCACGACCGAGGCTGAATCAGGATCACTGAATGTGACATCTGCAGGTTCAACACACTAGTGATTCTGGGGAGACCGGGAAATGGCTAGGGACAGAACCCTCCTTCTGCCTATATTTGAGGGAGACTCAAAGAGCATCATTCTCAGAGTGCACTGTAGGCACTCAGTCCATGTAGGTTTTCCTCAGAGGAGCTCCACGTCCACATGCAAGAGCCTCTCTTTATCCATTCTCCCAAAGAACATCCTCTGTCTTGAAGAAATTTTGGCCCAAGGCCTGTGCTATGTTTGGAGTATTTTTCTATAGCAGCAACAACAACAAACTCTGGGGAGGGAGCAGGAACTTGATATCCAGAATTGCTGCATTAGATTATTTCGAAAGTCTGGTTCTAACCACCACCACAACAAAAAGTTACAAGGTGTGTTAAAGATATGAGAAAGTTGGTCCATACATAAGGGAAAAAAGCAATGGATAGAAATTGTCCCTGAGGAAGTGCAGACATTGGATTTACTAGGCAAAGACATTAAGTCAAGTATTTTAAGTGTGTTCAAAGACTACAGGAAACCAAGTATAAAGAATTCAAGAAAGGGGTGCGTGGCTGGCTCAGTTGGTGGAGCATATGTCTCTTGATCGCGGGGTTGTGAGTTTGAGCCCCATGTTGGGTGTAGAGATTACTTAAAAACAAAATCTTTAAGGAGCGCCTGGGTGACTCAGTAGGTTAAGCGTCCAGCTCTTGATTCTGGCTCAGGTCATGGTTTCAGAGTTGAGATTGAGCCCCACATCAGGCTCTGCTCTGACAGTGCAGAGCCTGCTTGGGATTCTCTCTCTCTCCCTTTCTCTTTGCCCCTCCACCACTCATGCTCCTTTTCTCTCTTTCTCTCAAAATAAACTTTAAACATAAAATAAAATCTTAAAAAAAGGCCCTGAAGGAAAATATGAGAATAGTATCTCACCAAATGAAGAATGTCAACAAATGTATAGAAATTATAAAAAGAGGGTGGGGGGCGTCTGGGTGGCTCAGTGGGTTAAGTGTTTGACTCTTGATTTTGACTCAGGTCATGATCCCAGGGTTGTGGGATCCAGCCCTGAGTCCAGCTCAACACTGAGCATGGAGCCCGGTTAAGATTCTCTCTCTCTCTCTTTCTCTCTCTGCCCCTCTCTCCACCCCTCTCTCCCTCCCTCTCTCTAAGAAAAAAGAAAGAAAGAAAGAAAGAAAGAAAAGAAATTATGAAAAAGGAACCAAATAGAAATTCTAGAGTTGAAAAGTATATTAACTGAAAGGAGAATTTCACCACAGGAACTCAACAGTAGGCTTGAACAGCCAGAAGAAAGAATTAGTGAATTTGAAGATAAGTCCATTGAGATTATCCTGCCTGAATAACAAGAAGAATGAAGAAAAATGAATGAAGCCTCAGAGACCTACGAGACATCAACAAGCACGCCAACCTGTGCATCGTAGGAGCCTAAGAAGGAGAGGAAAGACAAAGGAAGAGAGAATATTTGGGGAAATAGTTTGACACTTTCTAAACTTGATGGAAACCATTAATCCACATATTCAAGAAGCTCAATGAATTCCAAGTAGGGAAACTCAAAGAAACCCACACCTAGACTCATCATAATCAAACTTCCAAATGACAAAGAGACCCTGGAAAGCTGCAGAGGAGAAATGATGCAAACAGGACAAGAACTCCTCAGTAAGATCAACAGCTGAATTTTCATCAGAAACTATGAAGGCTATAAGGCAGTGAGATGATATTCACAAAGTGCTGAAGGTGGGGGGTGGGGTGGGGTGGGGAACTGTCTACCAAGAATTCTATACCCAGAAAAAAATTCTATATGCAGCTTTCAAAAACAAAGGCAAAATTAAGACTTGTCCAGATAAAGAAGAACTGAGAGTTTGTCACTCAGCAGATCTGACTTACCAGAAATACCAAGGGAGTTCTTCAGGCTGAAATGAAAATCTACTACATAGAAACCTGAACGCACATGAAGAAATAAAAATGTGTAAAGGTAAATACATAGGTAAGTACAAAAGACAGTTTAAGTGTATTTTTTCCTACCTGATTTAAAAGAAAGCTGCAGAAAGCAATGATGATAAATCTATGTTGATGGGCAAAAAAAAAAAAAAAAAAAAAAAATGTGTAATGATGTAACCTATAAAAATAACAGCATTATGGAGGGGGAGTATTAGAGCAATAAAGGAACAAAGTTCTGGCGTGCTATCAAAATTAAGTTAGTGTATTTCCCCAATTGTCTCGTTTGTTTCCTGGTTTGACATTTCATTTGATTCAGGATCTTTATAAGATCCATAATCTGCAACTGGTTGATGTGTATGTGAAGTCTCTTTCGATCCTCTATCGCTCATCCACGTTGGGTCTTTAAGAAATACTAAAATGTTGGCACATAATAAAATCATGCACTCTCTGGAATCTGCTACAGGTTCTACAGGCAGAGAACCTAAATCATTTATGAGTTGACAATTTTCAAGGTAAGATGATAGTTGGTTTTCCTCTAATCCCTGCTTTTGCAGATTTTTGAAAAATTTCAGAACAATATTTTAATAGAAATGGTATACTCAATTCACTGTTCACATCACAATGCTTGAGAAAAATTAAACATCACAAATATTTTAAAAAATTAAGTTAGGGGCGTCTGGGTGCTCGGTCAGTTAAGTGCCTGACTTTGGCTCAGGTGATGATCTCATGGTTTGTGGGTTCGAGCCCCGCGTCGGTCTCTGTGCTGACAGCTCGGAGCCTGGAGCCTGCTTTGGATTCTGTGTCTCCCTCTCTCTGCTCCTCTCCTGCTCATACTCTGTCTCTCTCTCTTAAAAAGAAGATTAAAAAATTAAAAAATAAATAAAAATAAAAAATTAAGTTAGTGTAATCTAAGCCAGGTTGTTTAAGATGGTAATCCCTAGGGCAACCACTAAGAAAACAAATTTTTAAAAAACACCAAAAAAAAAACCCCCACAAAACCCAAACCAAACCAAACAAAAAATTCAACCTTCCCACCAAAAACAAAAACAAAAAGTAAACAATTCAAAAATACATAATAAAAAAAACAACAAGGGAATTAAAATGGTATACCTGGGCACCTGGGTGGCTCAGTCAGTTGAGTATCTGACTTGATTTCAGCTCAGGTCATGATCTCAGGGTTGTGGGGTCCAGCCCCGCATGGGGTTCCTCGCTGAGTGTGGAGCCTGCTTGGGATTCTTTCTCTTTCTCCCACCACTCCTCTCCCCCACTCACGCACTCTCTCACTCTCTCGCAAAATAAAAATAAATAAATAAGTTGATAAATAAAATTACATACCTGAGTATTTTTCTATAAAAGGCCCACCCTGCAGCTGTCAATGAAAAACTGGGGAGCTTAACTCCCTGAAGAGGGGCGGGGGGAAGAGGCACATTCTCCTTATGCCTTGATCTCATGCTCTACCCGTCCCTTGAGATAAAATACCCAATATTCCTTAGTTTTCCAAGCACTTTCCCAGATAAGATCGTGTGTCCTCCTCACAACAACCTTATAAGGTAGGCTTTATAATATCAGTTTTATAAGTGAAGGCTCTGGGGCTCAGAGAGGGTAGATAAATAGCCCAAAGACACACAGCCAGTAAACGTGAAAGGTGGGACTAAAATGAAGTCTGTCTTATTCAAGCACAGGGCTCTTTTCTCCAGAGCTCAGCTCAGCATTTGGTCATCAGAGAAACTGGCTCCCTTTTCCTTTGTTCCTTTTGCTAACTTTTAATTCTGGACAGTATCAAACATATGCCAAGTAGAAAGATAATAAAATGAACCTCCATGCAGCCATCACTCAGCTTCAACAACTGTGGACAATCTTGACCTACCCGTATCCTCACACACTGTCTCCTGCCCCCTTCCCATTACTTTGAAGCAAATCCCAAATGCATCCTTTCAAATGTAAGGTATTCAACATGTGTCTTTAAAAAGTAAGGATTTGTTTTTCAAACATAACCACAAAAACTCTTATCACTTCTGAAAAATTAATAATTCCTTGATATTATCAAATACCTAAGTTAGTGTGTCAATTCTGTCTTACAAATATTTTTTTAGAGGTTGTTTGACTATGAACCCAAATGTCCATACACTGCAGTTGGTTGATGCTCCCTCTTAAGCCTCTTTCCGTCCATAGATTCCCCTTCCCTCATCCTTTCCACCAGGCCTCTTATCTCCTGAAAAACCTGGTTCATTTGTCCTGTAGAGTTTCCCGGAATCCAGATTTTTCTGAGTGTGGTGTCAGAGTGTCACTAATGTGTTTCTCTGTCATTCATTTCTTGTAAACTGGAGGTTAGATCTAGAGGCTTGATCAGATTCAGGCTCAATTTTTCAACAAACATCCTTCACAGGTGCTGGTGGGCACTTCCATCGGGAGGTATCCAGGACTGATTGTCTCCTCTTCTGTTCATGACATTTTTATTTTTAAAATGTGGCAACCTCTTAAATGTCTGCAACCAGGAGAATAGTTACATAATGATGGTTCATTGTTACAGTGGAATTTTATGCAGTGCTTAGCAATCATGGTTTTCAAAGAGTATTGAGTGATACGGGGAAAGCTTATCATACACTTTTTAAGGGCAAAAAGCAAGACTAAAAAACACCTAGAGTATGCCATGAATCTGTACAGAGGGAAAAAAATGAAAAGAAACCACTAATAGCAAGGAAAAACAATTATGTTAATAGAGGATATTACTAAGGGTTAAAATTATGGGGGATTTGTTCTCTTTCTTTTTTCTGCGTTTCCCAAATTTTAATAAAATGTTCATTTTGCTTTTATAGGCCAAAAAATTATTTGAAATATTTTGTAAAACTTCTACTTCTGCGTGTGAGGTCGTGATTTTCCCGAAGTCATCTGCCAAACCACAAAATGTTACCTTCTGAGGCAAGATGTAAACGTACAAAAGCAGCTTGACCAATTGAACAAATTACTGGTCAGTTGTCGGTTGGTTGCTGGAGGTTCGATGTCTCTGAATGGTCATTTTGGTCACAAACGGCAGTCTGCTGGTGCACACGGGCCTAGAAAGAGTAGAGGCCATTTCCTCGGAAAGGCCAATGGAGCAGACTCTTTGGCTTAGCAGAGCAGTCTCTGGGTCTCCAGAGAGCCCAGTCCCAGTGCCCCGTGCCCTCCTGCAAATTACTCATTACTAGACCTCACACACACAGCCACAGAGATGCGATGCCCCAAGCGGCAAGGACAAACAGGGGACAGCCACAGGTGCCCGGGGCGGGGCTGGACCAGTGTAGCAGCTCACCATTGGAGGTGTGCTTGAGGGGCCCTCTGCCAGCACAGCAGGATCAGGCTGCTGCAGGTTTGACCCAGAGAAAGGAAGAAGTGAGGATTCCTCCCCTTCCGACCTAGGTTAACCCTGATCGATTCCCTGAACAAAATAGGCATCAGATATTGATGTATACAAGAGAAGGAGATTACATTTCGGGATCTCTGTGGCCTTTTTGCGGCCCTGACACTCTAGTCTTTCCTAGGACCAGTTTCTTCCAAAGCCTATGGGCCATTTGAACTATATTAATCATTTTCTCATTCATAAGTAATCATTAAAACTATGTCCTCCCGTGTATACCATCAGATTGTGGCACAGATGTCACAGACATTCACACACACACACACACACACACACATACACACAGAGGCTGTGAAATCCACACCACACTCAAATTCTGCCCAACCCCCCCAGGGAGACCCAAGTCACTAGGGCAAACTTTATCAACCAGTATCTTCCATTGTTCTTGCTTTGCTTTGAGTGGATGCTATATTTAAAATTTTTCATTTTTCTGTTTATGAAGATAGCGTAAGCTGATTCCACATAAATGCAAAAGTACAAAAAAGCATAAATAAGCAAATAAAAACCACTCTTAGCCACACCCTTCAGCGACAACTACTGCCAACACTCTTTTGTGTTTCTTTCCAGTATTTTTTAAAATTTTTTTAAGTTTATTTATTTATTTTGAGAGAGAGAGAGAGAGCAGGGAGGGGCAAAGAGAGAGGGAGAGAGAATCTCTCAGGCTCCACAGTGTCAGTGCAAAGCTCAACACGGGGCTTGAACTCACAAAGCATGAGATCATGATCTGAGCCGAAATCAAGAGTTGGATGCTTAATCCACAGAGCCACCCAGGTGCCCCTCTTCCAGTATATTAATAGCACTATACTTATATTTTTATGTTGGTAAAACCATAATATCGATTCAGTTATATATCAATTTTATACTCAAGATTATAATCATGAAACATTTCCCACATCATTATAACTTTTGTAGATATTCTTTTATTCTTTTATGGTCTATATTTTTCTGAGCTGATTAACCAATCCACAATTATTTACTGAACTTCCACTATGCACAAGAGAGGCACATGGGGCAAAGGGATGAGATTATAACAAGGTTTTGGCCCACAAGCAGATAAAAGACACAGATGTGCAAAACTTCCAGGCAAGGCCAGAAGGAGTGGAAGAGATAGAATGAGTGATTATGAAGACTGTATTTTCTCAACTAGAAATTAGCCCACAAGATCTGACCAAGGAGACCTGAGCAAGTCATTGAATATCTCTGTGCCTCAGTGTCCTCCTCTGTAAATTAGGGATGATAATAGTACCTATCTCTAAACTGTCCTGGGGGCGCCTGGGTGGCTCAGTCGGTTAAGCATCCAACTTCAGCTCAGGTCATGATCTCACGGTCCGTGAGTTCGAGCCCCGCGTCAGGCTCTGGGCTGATGGCTCGGAACCTGGAGCCTGCTTCTGATTCTGTGTCTCCCTCTCTCTCTGCCCCTCCCCCATTCATGCTCTGTCTCTCTCTGTCCCCAAAATAAATAAACATTAAAAAAAATTTTTTTTTAACTGTCCTGGAAAATAGCACTGTGCAAGTGTCTGCTGTTTTATTATTTGGGGGATACAAAAGTATTTCAGAAGCTGTTGCTTTGTTGTCAAAATATTTGCATTTTGAGCACATTCTAATGTAGGAATTGTGGAGCAAAATACTTGAAATATGAAGTGTCCTGGGAGATACAGAGTAAAAGCTACTCTTGGAGGAAGGGGGATGGGAAATGGAGGGGGAGAGAGAGAAAGAGAGAGACAAAGAGACATAAAGGGACAGAGGCAGAGAAAAAAGAGACGGAGAGGCAGAGTCGGTCTAGCTAAGGATCAGGGAAGAAACACAGAGGAAGAAAGATTTGAAATGGGCTTTAGAATCTTCCTTAAAACTCATAACCCTTTGAGTTATAAGTTCAAACACTGGGATAGAGGAACCGCATGTGAGACTCAGCCTCACCAGGTCTGAACTCCACTCACAAAGCCTGCTCACGGGGCAGCTGGGCACAGGAAGCACTCGGTTCGCGTCTGTGGAGCAGAAAGGAACAAAACAGAAAGGCAAGACAAATAGAACTTCAAAACCGATGATTTCCTCCTTTATTTTTAACCAGGAGCCAAATCCTGACCTGGGACTTTCTTTCCACTGCAAACATTCACCACCGATTTTTCAGCACGATGAAATCCGATATGGGAGTATCAGCAGAGGTCCGAACAGGGCATACTTTAAACGGCATTTGACTTTCTGGCTCACAATCACAGATCATCTTGCCCAGAAACTATCCTCGTCATCCTTGGCATAATTTGATAACAAGCAACTTTCTCATTGAAAAAAAAAAAAAGTTTCACCTGAGCACTACTTTTTTTTTTTTTTTTTTTTTTTTAACGTTTATTTATTTTTGGGACAGAGAGAGACAGAGCATGAATGGGGGAGGGGCAGAGAGAGAGGGAGACACAGAATCGGAAACAGGCTCCAGGCTCTGAGCCATCAGCCCAGAGCCCGACGCGGGGCTCGAACTCACGGACCGCGAGATCGTGACCTGGCTGAAGTCGGACGCTTAACCGACTGCGCCATCCAGGCGCCCCTGAGCACTACTTTTTAAAGGAAAAAATTAAAAAAGACTCATGACACCCAGCCCCGGACTCTGTGCCTGTTGCTGAGATAGCCCTGACGGTGAGGTGAGCCGTGATTGGAGTCACACGACCTGGGTCCAACTCTGGACACCTCCATGAGGAGCTGGGATGCTCTCTAAGGTGAGAAAGGTGGAGGGAGGGAAATCCGCAGATTTACAGGGGTTCATGGAAAGACCAGGATTCGGCCCTACAATATGGTTCACAGGTCACAAAACAGCTTTGCACATATTTCATTACTTGGTCCTCACAACCTCTGGTGAAGTAGCTCTTTTTATGATTTACGCAGACAGGACCGAACCCAAAGAAATTCAGGAACTGGTCCAATGTAAAGACACCCCAGGGCTTTTAGGCCAGAATCTCCCCTGCTGGACGGGAAACTCCTTGAGGACAAGAACGCTGCCGTGTTCAGCTTCAGATTCTCATCAGAGTCAACACAGGACCCAGCTCAGAGCAGATAATAAATGTTTGCTCGAAGAATGCACATGTATGGCCTTGGACGATGCCTTGTCTCTCCGCAGCTCAGAGTGCTGGGTGAGTGGTCCTTCCCCACTTGGAAGAGTCAATGGCAACGCCTCACTGAATTCCCTTCTGACACTTGAATGCACCGTGTGTCAACAGGGCAATAGGGCACCGTTCCACTCTGTGCCCCTCGCTTCGTTTAACACTGGTGTATTCATTTCCTATTGCTGCTTGACCAAATGACCACAAACTCAGTGGCTTCAAACAGCACAAGTTAATTTTCTTACAGTTTGGGAAAATATGAGTCAGAAATTTTTTTACTGGGTTTTACTGGGCTAAAACAAGGTGACATCAGGGCCGGTTCCTTCTGGAGACTCCGAAGGGAGAATCCTTTTCCTTGTCTTTATCAGCTTCCAGAGGCCACCTGCATTCCTGACCCTGTGGCCCCAGCCTCCATATTCCGAGCGCATCCCTCCATCCTCTGCTTTCTACCCTCACATCACCTTCTTCTCTTCTGTGGCCAAATTTCCACCTGCCAAACTTCACAGGACACCTGTGATGACATTTAGGTCCACCAGGACAAGGTAACATTAACAGGGAGTAGGATTTGCATGTTTTCAGGAAGCATTACTCAGCCTACCACATTTATCACTCTTACACTTACAATTTACCTTTTTATTTTATATTTGCCTGTCCTTTTAGGACACTGTGAGCAACTTGAGAGCAAGGACTGTACCTTCTTTACCTCTGTATTTTCAGCTCCGAATACAGTGCCTCACCTACAGTAGATGCTTGAAAAGTGGCTATGTGAATAAATAATCCCGTTTCTGCCCCAGGATCATCACAGCACAGCATTCCAAAGAAATCTAAATCTACTTCAAAGAAGCCTTAAAAGATGAGTCAGTCTTTAGCAAAATTCTTTTGGGGACATGGAGGAAGAGGTCACACAGCACACTACATAGCAAAGCTTCCTAAAAATGCCCCAGAGACATTTCTCCCTTCCCTCCAGGCCCCTTCACTCAGTCTCTCCCTCCTGCCCGTCCACTGCCCCAAGCAGCCAAATTTGTCATTGTTCCCAGGGAAAATGCAGGAGCATCAGGTTTTAATTTTGACGCTATCCATTCTCAACCAATGGGCAGGCTCTCACTAGAAGGAAAAAAAAAAAAAAAAAAGCGGCACTATCCACTTCCTAAATTCCTGGGTGTGTTCCTGGATCTGTCCGCCACACAGCAGGGTCTGCAAGGCATTGCATCTAGTTCCCAGTAATCCCATTTGGACCGTTTTGGGGACCAGCCCTCTTTCCCAGGAAACGATTCAAAGGGAACTGCCTCACAGCCAGGGCCCTGAGGCTGACTCTGATGGGTGAGGGGAGAGAGCTGCCCGGTAGCCTTGTCTGGCCTGAAGGCTCTAGAACTTGCAACCTCCAGGGCCAGGGTGCATCTCCAGAGTGAATGCCTTGAAGGCCTTCCATCCTCCTCCTTCCGAATTAATGTCAAAAACCAAAAACAGAGCCTGAGTAAAATCTCACTTGGTTTGGTAACTATTTGGCTATAAATTTCTGGTGCCCTGACATGATCCTGCCTGTTCTGATTCTCGACGCTACGCTTCCAGGCACTTTGTGTGGGCAATTCTCTCCAAGGGCAAAATAACGTCAAGAGTTTCGATGTTTTATTTACTTCCTTGTAGATAAGTTTCCTTGTAGATAAGTTTACTTCCTTGTAGATAAGTTTTAGTCCTAAAATGGAATAAATAGTCCAGAAGATATGACAGGACCGTATGAAAACTTGTTTAGCTTCTGATACATATCATTTGATTGTTTAAGGAATTATACAAACATATCATCACCAGCAACACGTAAGTGCATATTGCCCCATAGTTCTGTTAACATGAGATTTATTATTTTTATTTATTCTTGCTAGTTTAATAGTTCCAGAATGATATCTTAAACTTGTTTAAACATGTTTTTCTTTATTGCTTTCAAGGCTGTGTGTTTTTCTATGTGATGTTTGTTCTTCCTTTTTATTTGTTAATAAACTCCTCATCTCCTTTGGAAACTCAGAGAATGGAATCCAGACACAATTATATATTTGTAGCAGTTCTTTCCTATTTTGGAATAAGCTTCCAGTAATTATATTTTTCTCATATGTTTTTTCTATAGCCTGTATCTACCATAAATTTTAGAATAATCTTTACTTTTTTTTAGAATGGTGTTTATAAGGGCACCTGGGTGGCTCAGTCGGTTGAGCATCTGACTTCGGCTCAGGTCATGATCTTGCAGTCAGTGAGTTCGAGCCCCGCATCAGGCTCTGTGCTGACAGCTCAGAGCCTGGAGCCTGCTTTGGATTCTGTGTCTCCCTCTCTCTCTGCTCCTCCCCCCACTCGTGCTCTGTCTCTCAAAAATTAATAGACGTTAAAAAAAATTTTTTTTAGGGGCGCCTGGGTGGCTTAGTCGGTTAAGCGTCTGACTTCGGCTCAGGTCATGATCTCACGGTTCGTGAGTTCAAGCCCCGCATCGGTCTCTGTGCTGACCGCTCAGAGCCTGGAGCCTATTTCAGATTCTGTGTCTCCCTCTCTCTCTGACCCTCCTGAGTTCAAGCCCCGCATCGGTCTCTGTGCTGACCGCTCAGAGCCTGGAGCCTATTTCAGATTCTGTGTCTCCCTCTCTCTCTGACCCTCCCCCGTTCATGCTCTGTCTCTCTCTGTCTCAAAAATAAATAAATGTTAAAAAAAATTAAAAATTTTTTTTTTAATTTAAGAATGGTGTTTATATATTCATATTTCTCTATCTTGTCCTTATTATTGTCATTTCTTCGGTAATCAGACATTCATCACCCCTTCAAACACAAGATTTTTTCTTCTTCGTAAAAATGGTATTGTATGTTTTACTTTATCTGAAATTTATTATTCAATATGATATAATGTATTTATCTAAAATAGTATATTACACAATCAACTTCCTTTCTATCATCCCATTGCCTGAACAATTAGTAAATGATGAAATCTTTCTGCATTATTGGATTGTTTCTCATTTGCTGTAAACTAAGTTTATAAAGTAGGACACCCGGAGCCAGAGGAATTTCTGTTTTGTTTCATCCACCCAACAAATCTTCTTTTGAGCACCTACAATAAGCCAGGCATTGCTCTAGGTGCTAAGGATAAGGCTGTGAACAAACCAAATATCTCTGCCCTTGTGGAGCTAGCATTTCTGTGAGGGAGCGGAGGGAGGGAATCGAATTTTAAAAAATACATGATAGACGGCTACGTAAATAAAAAGTAGGATAGGAAAAATGTTACGGAGCCCAGCATGGGGGAGAAAAGTTGAAATTTTCAATGGGAAATTTCAGGACCTCACTGAAAACTCAGATGACGTTTGAGCAGAGACCTGAAGGAAGGGAGGGAACAAGCCTGTAAATATCTGGGGGGGAAGCAGGTTCCAGAAGAGAGAATAGTAACTGGAAAGGAACATCAAGTTCCCTGGGGAGGAAGATGCCTAACGTGCTCCGGCTGCAGGGCAACAAAGACCATAAGAATCAGAAGTGGCAGATGCGGTAGGAGGCTCCAGACAGTGGTACAGACAAGATGCTATGGTGGCCTCTGTCAGGGCAGGGGAGGACAGCAGCGAGAAGTGGTGGGTTCTGGGCCTACTTCTGACCCAAAATAAAGAAGGTCAAGGATGACTGCACATATTTTGGCCAGACCATTGGAAGGTTTTGCATTTGCTAAGATGGAACAGACTGAAGGAGGAACAGCTGGAATTTGGAACTGGTTCTGTTTTAAGCTTAAGATACTATACCACGTGGAGATGTTCTGCTGATTTTTTGTTTCCTGTTTGAGGACCCATAGTTTTGATAAATGTGCTTTTTATAAAGCATTTTTTTTAAGTTTGATTTTAATTTATTGATTTCAGGAGAGAGAGAGTGAGAGCAGGGGAGGGGCAGAGAGAGAGAATCCCAAGCAGGCTTTGCAGTGCCAGGGCAGAGCCCGATGCGGGGCTCGAACCCATGAACTGTGAGATCATGCCCTGAGCCGAAACGGAGAGTCAAACGCTCAACGGACTGAGGCACCCAGGTACACTTACAGTGCATTTTAAATCCTTTGAGTCAATCTTTATTTTTTCCCATTATTCTGTAAGGTTGATATCAATTATTCAGCTTCTGCAAGTATTTTGTAAGCCCCAAAACTAATAGTGCATTCAATGTATTAACTTTGAAAATACAGTCACATTTATTAGAGTGAGTTTTTTAGTAACGACGCAGTATATCTCTCCATTTGTTCACAACCTCCTTTCCACTTCCTGTTACAGTTTAATAATTTTCTTGGAATAAATCTTGTGGCTCAAGGAAAATCCTCAACTAATTTATTTTTGGTTCGTGGTTATAAATGGAATCTTTCTCTCTTTTTTACTGTATCTTTTTATTAATATGCAGCTGTATTTCACTGACAGCTAGAAACCCAATTGTTTCATGTTGGTTTCTTTTGGCTACGTCTTTGCTGGATTCATTTATTATTTCTAGTAATTTTGGGGTTGCTTTTCTTGGAACTTGCAGGTATATAATCATGTCAGCTACAAAAAGTAGTATTTTTTACCCTATAGTGTGATGTCCTTACCAAATAGTTATTACCCACCTTTCCAATACCATGTTGAGAGAATAGCACTGGGTGAGTCTTCTGTTCTTGCTTTCAATGGCAGGAACTGTCATAAATTTCCAGTAAATGTGACATGGGCTCTTCAGAAAAAGTACATCATTCTTCTCACTGAAGCATAAAAATCTCCGTATCTTCTTTTGAAGCTTTAATGAAGAGTACACGTTAATCCTGGACTGTCTTTTCAACAACTGTTAAGTAAATGACCACTTAAAACTTGCTTTTCTGTTTCATTCATGACTTAATTTGCTCCATTTTCTCTCTTTCTAAAATGGAAATTAACTAGTAAGTGAAGTGCCGAGGAATCCCAATGCAATTATATTTTTATTTCCTTCTCTTTAATTTTGACCAGCTTTGGGCTTGTGTTAATTATTGCATTATTTAGGACCTAACACTTGAGAATTGTCAGGCACTCATTGTTCGGTGTATGCTATCACCCTTAATATTTGGGACTGTAGGAGCTCGTGGGTGGCTCAGTCAGTTGAGCATCCGACTCATGGCTTCGTCACCATGGGTTGGTGGAATCGAGCCCCAGGTCAGGCTCTGCAATGAGCATGGGACCTGTTTAGGATTCTCTCTCTCTCTCCCTCTGCCGTGCTACCCCAGTCACAAGCTCTCTCTCTCTCTCCCTCTAAAATTAAAAAAAATAGGGGCGCCTGGGTGGCTTGGTCGTTTAAGCGTCCGACTTTGGCTCAGGTCACGATCTCGCGGTCTGTGAGTTGGAGCCCCGCGTCGGGCTCTGTGCTGACAGCTCGGAGCCTGGAGCCTGTTTCGGATTCTGTGTCTCCCTCTCTCTCTGCCCCTCCCCTGTTCATGCTCTGTCTTTCTCTGTCTCAAAAATAAATAAACGTTTAAGAAAATTAAAAAAAATAATTAAAAAGAATAATTTCAGAGTGGGGAGGGCAGCACCTGAGTGGCTCATTTGGTTAAATGACCAACTTCAGCTCAGGTCATGATTTGCGGTTTGTGATTTCAAGCCCCAGGTTGCTCTCTGTGTCTGAGCTGATGGCTCAGAGCCTGGAGCCTGCTTTGGGTTCTGTATTTCCCTCTCTCTCTGCCCCTCCCCAACTCGTGCTCTCTCTCTCTCTCTCTCTCAAAAAATGAATAAACATTAAAAAACTTGTAAAAAATGGGGATTGTAAAGTTTTCTTTATTTGACATCCTGTTTTCTACATACTCATGACAAAACTTAGAATATGCCCATCATTTTAGTCTTTTAAAAAAAAAAGTCTTTCAGTTTTAATTATTTTTTTTTAGGTAATAAATAGTTATATTCATTTTATAACCCAGACTTCAAATTTATTTTCTCCTAATAGGGAGGTTTATCTCCCTGACATGTAATATAAATGATATACTTGTATGATCTTTCCTTGTCCCTTACGTTTATCTTTATTGAATCACGTTTTTTACTTTTCCTGTTTTCTTTAGCTTGTCTCGGTGGAGAAACAGAAGCACCAAATTTTGTGGTAATATTTTGATAGTATGGAACTTTTTTTGAGATTCTAGTTTTTAGGTAGGATTGGGCAGATATTTGAATGCAGGCTATCTCCCCACCCCCAACCATGTCTCACTGATAATGTGGTAACAGGTCTGGGAAACAGGTATTATTACCTTCATTTTGCAGATGTTGAGGCTCAGGAAGGATAAGCGATTTGTCAGTGTTTTACATCTAATACCGTAAAACTAAACTTTATTATGCTACCAGTTGGTTTTACTTTGATTCATTACATTTGATTCATTGACACATTTCGTTCATACCTTTCAGCAATGTGGCAGATTACTTTGTCCTAGGGATTTTTCTCCTTCGTGGTCTTTGTCCCTGGCTGTGGTCTTTGCCTCTGTAGGGCTCTGCTGGTAAAAGCACCCAGTCTCTCCTTCTGTCTTCTAAGAAGAAAAAGTGGCGTTTGTCAGTCTCACTTGCTTCTTGGCAGAGGGGAGGCTCAGATCCAAGTGTGCCCCTCTCCAAAGCCATGAGGCAACCTCCATGATGGTGTTTCTGTAGATGTGACCTGGGGACCACCTGCCTCAGACACATCTGAGACATTAACTGCTCACTAACAAAACAAATTCCTAGGCCCCATCTCAGACTCACTGAGGCAGAAACTCTGGGGATATATCCCAGGAAACTTAATCTTAACTTACTAGGCCCCCCAGGTGGTTCTTTTGCACACTCAAATCTGAAAACCATAGCCCAAGTCTAACACACATGTGTGGAATAGATGTAGATATCCCCCGATGAATCATGTCCTTGTGTAAGCCTCTCCCTTGAGTGTGGGCAGAAGGTGTGACCTGCATTTAGCCAATAGAAAATGGCAAAGGTGGTGGGACAAATACTTCTATGATTACGGTATGTTTTATAAGACTGTCTTAGAGAACTGGAGAGAGAGAGAGAGAGAGAGAGAGAGAGAGTATCCCACTGGCCTGCAACAGGTAAGCCTCCATGTTGTGAAAGCCTATGAAAGGGCCACGTGCCAGGAAATACGGGTGACTTCTGGATGCTGAAAGCAGGCCCCAAATGACAGCCAGCAAGAAAACAGGGACCTCAGCCCTACAATCAGAGGAATTGAATTCTGCCAGCAGCCATGTAAGCTGGAAGAGAACTCCCGACTCCATAAAAGAACGTAGCCCCAGCCTAAACCTTGATTTTAGCCTTGTGTGACCCTGAGCAGAAGACCCAGCAAAGCCATGTCTGGACTCTTGGCCCACAGAAACTAAGAAATAATAAGTGTACGTCATTTTAAGCTGTTGTGTTGTGGGAATTGGTTACGTAGATATAGAAAACTAACATGCCTCCCTTATCAAAATGTCAACATCTACCTTTCTTATTACGTTATTTAGACTTAGGGGTAGAGGCTATAAGTTATTATTTTTTTAAAATCTTAACTGTATCTTTTAATTTTTTTTAATGTTTATTAATTTTTGAGAGAGATAGAGAGACAGAGTGTGAGCAGGGGAGGGGCAGAGAGAAAGGGAGACAGAATCTGAAGCAGGCTTCAGGCTCTGAGCTGTCAGCACAGAGCCCGACGCAGGACTCCAACCCGTGAACCGTGAGATCGTGACCTGAGCTGAAGTTGCACGCTTAACTGACTGAGCCACCCAGGAGCCCCTTAACTGTATCTTTTAAAGTATATAATACACTGTTATATATTCATTATAAAATTTAAAAGCCCAACAACACCAAGTATTGGCAAGGATGTGGAGTAACTGGAATTCTCATGCCCTGGGAGTAGAAATGGAGACGAGGTCCAATCACTTTGGAAAACTGGCATTTTTAAAGAAACTAACATATCCACACATACACTCCAGCCTTCCCACTCCTACGTATTTACTCAAAAGAAATGAAAACATATCTCCACTCAAGGACTTACACACAAAGATTCATAGCAGCCTTGTTCACATAGCCCAAATCTGTAAACAACCCAAAAGTTCATCAACAGTTGGCTGAATAAACAAAATGTGGTCCAACCATACAACAGAATACCATTCAGAAACAAGCTATTGAATATACAAAATAACATGAATGAATCTCTAAGTCATTACCAGGGTGCAGAAGCCAGATACAAAAGAGATACTGTATGATTCCATTTATATAAAATGCACCCTGGCCTTTAATGACAGAAGGCAGTTCAGTGGTTGTCGGGGGCCAGGATGGAGGGAGATGGACAGCAAAGGGGCATGAGGAATCTTTGGGGATGATGTAAATGTTCTATATCCCGATTGCGGTGGTGGTTTCACAAGTATGTACAATTTTCAAAATTCATTGCATTCTGCATCTTAAATGGATGTGGTTTAACTGTACAATGAACTCAGTAAACTTGGCAAGGAAAAACAGATCCATTTGGTACAAGATTCAAAAGGTGCAAAGTGGCCCTTTTATTGGTGGCCCTAACAGAGGCCACCACTGTAACCAATTCCCCGTGTATCTTTCTGTAGATATTTTTACTTAATACAAAGTGAGATCTTTACATATCAGTACATTAAAACAAACAAACAAACAAACAAACAAAAAACCTCCTCTTTCTTTTTTGAATAGCTGTACAATTGTCCCTTTATGGTTGTACCATAAGTTGCTGAACTAGTTTCTAATTGATGGACATATTTTTACAAATAAAACAACAATGAGCTTAAATTGCTGGGTTAAAGAACATGAGAATTCTTTTATTTTTAAAAGTATTTCTAAATTACTCTCCATAGAGGTCATAGCAATACCTATTTCCACCAGTAGCAAGAACACCTATTTTTTTCCACACCTGTGCTGGCATATTATGTTATCAGACTGTTCAGTGTGATAGATAAAAAAATATACATCGTTATAATTTTCTTCTTGATACCTCTTATTATGAATGAGATTGAGCATCTTTTCACGTTTCTAAAGAGTTATTTATAGGGAGACCTGGGTGACTCAGTTGGTTCAGCGTTCGACTTTGGCTCAGGCCATGATCTCACAGTTCGTGAGTTCGAGTCCCACATTGGGCTCTGTGCTGACAGCAGGATAAACATTTAAAAAAAGAGTTGTTTATAGTTGCCTTTGCAGTTACTTTGTTATGAACTAGTTATTCATATCTGCCTACTTTTCTATAGCATTGTTGGTCTTTTTCATACTGTCTTTTAATAGTTGCTTCTACATGGTCTTGGCTCAGATTCCCTAGGAAACAGGCTGAAACAAAGCTTACACGCTAACGCTTTACTGGGGGAGTACAATCCCAGGACAACAAGGGTGAAGGGAGAGATGGAAGGGAGGTCAAAAAGTAGGAAAAGCACATACAAGGTGGTACATTACCAAGGGGGCCACAGCTTCATGAGGAAATGGACAGTGGCTCAGCTACAGGAGTATCAGGGGGGAGGGCTGGTGAGAATGGGGAGGCGGGGCTTTCCTGTCAGTTGCCTCCCATCCACAGTCTCTCTTAGGTCAATATTTGCCCCAAAGGGCATTAATTGCCCTGAACTTCTGGGTGGCACACCCAGTGCATCTTGCAGGGGGGTGGGGGAGCCAGATTTCAGGTCCTGTGGCATGGCGTTCCCCTGAGTCCAGAAGAGAGGAGAGTCCTATCTCCCACATCTGGGCACCAACGCAACTGTGGCCTTTGTCCAGGCTTCATCCTGGTGGAGGACGAGCCTGCAGCATGTTGGGGACAAGGCAATGAGGGCTGTGGCCGGGAGACTGCACTGAGCAACCAGCTGAGGTCCTGAAGAGCCAGGAAGATCTGAGCAATTCTGGAGAAAATTTTATATCTTTTTTATATAAAATTTTAAATTTTATAGATATATTTCCTCTATAATTGCTCAGATATACCTGCAATATCCAAAAAGGATAATTTTATATCTCTATAGGATAAGGACATTATATTTTGTTGTATATATGTTGTATATCACATATAAAGGGTATTATTATATATATTATCCTTTTTGCTATATTCTAAGTTTCAGACATGCCCCCCCCCACCCAGTTTGTTGTTTGATTTTGACTGCTTATGGTGATTTTTTTTTTTTTTTGCTATGCAGAACAATTTTATTTATTTTTTAAATTTTTAAATGTTTATTTATTTTTGACAGGCAAGGAGAGACAGAATGTGAGCAGGGGAGGAGCAAAGAGAGAGGGAGACACAGAATTTGAAGCAGGTTCTAGATTCAGAGCCCACCGTGGGGCTTGAGCTCACGGGCCATGAGATCATGACCTGAGTCACAGTCAGTTGCTTAACCGACTGAGCCACCCAGGCACCCCAAAAAAATTTTATTGTTATGTGACTGGATTTATCAATACTTTCTATTATGACTTCAACCCTTTCCTACTCTGAGATTATGAAAAGAAAAAAAAAACCTTCCCATGTTTCCTTCTGATGCTTCTAGGATTTCATTTTTCAAAGTTTAAATATCTCTGATTCATCTTCATTTTATTTTGGTAGAAAGACAAGCTGTATTGATCCCAAATTTATTTTCCAAATGGCCACACAGTGATCCTGATGTAAAAGGACACCTTTATCCTATATTAAGTTTCCTTACTTTTGAAGACTCTTTATTGAACCTGCTCTCACCTACGGGGTCTGAGACTCACTAGGTCGAAGAAATGATTTATGAGAGGAGAGCCAGACACAGTTAATGGAGTTCCACTTTTGTCTTGCACTGCAGTTCACTCCAGAAAGGACAATCATTGGCAAACAGCAGGAAGTTATTGATTATTATGCTTTAACATAATTAATCGTGCACTTGGTGACACTGCATGTAATGATTTGAACCGTGAGACGTCAAGACGGGGTGATGTCTCTATAACTAGCAACACCTTGGTGACATGAAGGCAATGGAACTTTGAATTACAGCTTCTTCCCCTGGAGAATGCTGTAAAACATAAATGCTGTTTTGGATGTGCTATTTTTACTTGGCATGGTCTGTGGGATATCCTCAAAGGCGCTTAAAGTGCCAAAAGACCAGTAAGGCAGGAATAAAGGGAAAGAAAAAAAAACCATTTCTTTTAAAAGAAACTGGGCCCCTAGAGCCACCCTTGGCCAATAGCATTAACCATTTCCTTGTGTGCCCCAATGCAATTTTAGTGACACTGAATGATATATGATCATCCCTCCTGGATGGACATAAATTTCTTAGGGGTGTAGACTGAACAGAGACCTGGCTATATTTAATCCCAGGCCTTAGGCTAAAGCCTGAAACACAGTAGCTACTTGAAATGTGTTTCTGGAAGGACTGAAATAAACAACAAGATAATGATTCAGATCAACTCCTGCGAAGCTTTTCCTGACACCCATCTCTGTTCCCTCCAACTCCACCTGGATTGTGGGTTCCCACTGTGCCCTTTTAATCACTGACTTCTCCACTCACCCTTTTATGCGTCTCTCCCATGACAGTGTCAACTCTTTAGAGACATAAACTGTCTTAATCAGTTTTATATCCATAGCACCTAGTAAACTCTCAATAAACATTTGTGGAGTGAATGAATGAATGAATGAATGGTCTGTAGGGAGACTGTTAGAAAAGGTCTGAAAGTTGTTACGGGGTAGCTGTGTCTGTGGTCTTCATGTCCAGAAAGGAGCCTATCTTCCCAGAAGACAGAAAATGGTTGAGCAGAAAAAGCATATGCTTTGGAGACAGAACACCTGAATTTTGATGCCAACTCTGCCACTTACTTTGGACAAGTCACTTCTCTTTTCTGAGCTTCAGTCTCTTGTACTGTAAAGTAGAAATAATTAGAATTGGAGATAAAGTTTGAAAAGTCCCCCCACAGAGCATGGCATAGAATAGGCCCTCTATAGCAGCTGTGTTATGCTATTCTTATTCGTATTCGTATTCTTATTCTTATTATTTACTGTTACTGTTATTAAGAGGTGTGAGGGCAATACAGAGGAGGCTGTTAAAATTTGTAGTTTAGGTAGCTTTGGAGGAGATGGTTTCGGGAGGGGATGAGGTGTGGGGTATGGGGTGACCGATAATTGCTGTGATGATAAGCATCAGATACTGAGCGTTGACTCTGTCAGGCATTCCACACACATCATTTCTTCAAATCCTCACAACAAACCTTAACATTGGTGCTATCACCCCACTTGTCAAAATGAGGAAGCTGAACCACAAAGCTCTTCTCTGAGGTTCAAGGTCAGAGAGGTAGTTGATGGTTGGGCTGGGTTCAACCCAAATCCATCGTGAAAGCTTTAAGCCTATTCCAAGTAACCCAGGAGCTGAGAATATTCTGGGAATAAAATCTCGGTTAGATACCTTCTAAGAACCTAGATATTGAGTTAAGCTGGACTAAGGTCTAAAGTAAAATTACAAGGCCATTTACACCCATTTTTTCATGAACCCATGCTTATCACGCCTGCTGTCATTAACAGCGTCTTAGTATTTTAAACAACTGAGCTTACGCTGAACCAAATGGACTGCACTGGGTATAGGGAGGTGGACTTTGGGGGAAACAAATCTTCACCTGCACCCATTCCTTTAGCAGCAGCAAGTTACCAGTGGTTTTAGGAGAGCAGCCTTTTAGGCAACTTCCCTGGGCCTGGCTCATCACATAATGGAGAATGTCATTGGTTTGCATTTCCCCAGCACGCATCAGATGTTTGCCTTAGCATGCCATACATTCTCCAAGCACGGGGAACATGAAGACTCACCCCAGGCACGGCTGTCACAAAGCTTCATCTGGCTGCAGCCTCTTTAACCCGTTCTCTAGTGCACAGGCTCATCCTGGTCAGACTTTTCTTCAGCATCACAGAGCTTAGAATCTGATTCTGAATTCCCCGGGCACTGTTTGCCATTGTTGTGCAAGCCTTCTCTCCAACAGTTGGATAGTCTTAAATGTGCTCTGACCCCATCATCTTCATAGGTATTCAATAAATATGCCCTGAATGGAGAGGTTAACAGAGCAAGAAGAGTTGAGCAATATCGCTTCTTGGCATCAGTTTTATGTGGCATCGGTACTCTGGAGGGGTTGAGGCAATGCGGAGCAGGATGGACTCCTTTAAAACCTCTTCGTTTGTATATATGTCTCTCCCACAGAGAGTCCTGCTGAAAATAAACATAGCCTGCCCTGTGTGTCTCCACCACAGGAGGGGTATACAGCACAGATAAGAACCATCTTCTCTGGGGGGAGATTTTCCAAAGGACACTATCTGTTTACTCAGCAAATATTTACTGAGCGAGACGGGAGGAGGAAGGGCATTCCAGGGAGAGAGAACAGTTTGAACAAAGCTAAAGAGAGGGGAAACCAGGGGGATGCATGGGGTCTAGTGAGTAGTGAAATTCAGGAGGGAACATTTGAAAGGTAGGAAGGAACTGATCAAGAGCTTTGAATGCTTGGCAGAGGAGTTTGGGCTTATTTCAACAGGCAAGAGGGAGTCAAAGAAAGATTCTGAGCAAGATGGATTGTAATCAAAACTGCTCATTAGGAAAATTAATCTGACGGTAGTGCCTAAAATGGACCGAGATGAAGAATAATCATATAAAGCAGCCAATGACTGGGTATTTACTATGCACCTAACACCATGCCAATCCCTTTATACACATTATCTTGTTCCATAAAAGTAATGAATAATAGATTTAAGACTCAGTGCCTGGCTCATAGTATTTTCTAATCTTCACAATCACCCTGTGAGTTGACTATTATCATTACCTCAATCTTACAGATGACGCCTATGTTCCAAAGAGGTTAAGCATGTTATACCCAAGGTCAATAGTGTTAAGTGGCAGAGCCAGGGTTTAAACTCGGGTTGGTCTGACTCTAAAGCAGACTCTTAAGGGAGGGAGATGTTAGGAAGTAATTGCAAAATCCTATTGATGGTGATGAACTAGAAGAGAGGCAGGAGGGAAGAAAAAGAAAATGGATGTACACCCGAATTATGGAGACATAACAGACATGATGTAGCAATTGATTGACAGTTGGAAGGACAGAGTGGTTAAGGTTGGCCCAAGGTCCTGAGCATGGGCGACCAACAGAAGGTGGCACTATGGTGAAAGTCAAGAATACAGGAGGTAAAGTAAGTTAAAAGAATTCAAACTATGTTGAGTTTGATGAGTTCATGGCATTAGCCAGTAGAGATTATCTTGCAAGCATTTGAAAATCCACCTTATTCCTTATGCCTTGTTCTTCACTTATAATGTCTTATTCTTAAATGTCTCATTCTTTTCTTTTATTTAATGTTACTTTTAAATGTTTATTTTTGAGAGAGACAGAGAGAGAAAGAGAGAGCATGAGCAGGGGAGGGGCAGACGGAGACAGAGACAGAGGGCAAGCCGGGGAGGGACACAGACAGAGAGAGGGAGACACAGAATCCGAAGCAGGCTCCAGGCTTCGAGCTGTCAGCACAAAGCCCGTCACAGGGCTTGAACTCACAAGCCATGAGATCATGACCTAAGCCAAAGTCAGATGCTTAACCAACTGAACCACCCAGGCATCCCTTAACTTTTTTTTTTTTTTTAATTTTTATTATTTATTTTTGAGAGCAGGAGAGACAGAGCAGGAACAGAGAAGGGGCAGAGAGAGAGACACACACACACAGAATCCGAAGCAGGCTCCAGGCTCCGAGCTGTCAGCACAGAGCCCGACGCAGGGCTCGAACTCATGGACCATGAGATCATGAGCCAAAGTTGGACGCTCAACTGACTGAGCACCCAGGCACCCCATTATTGTTATTTTTAAAAAATTTTATTGTGCTAAAATACACCTAACATAAAATTTACCTTTTAACCATCTTAAGAGTCTTATTTTTTAAATTAACGCAAGGCTGACTTCTGGTTTCTGGTCCAGCACGGAAGGAACTTGGAAGTCATCGGTCCATCCAACCAACCAACAAGTGAAAAGCTGAACACACTGAAAAATCAACTTTTCTTACATCCATCAGAAAAGTGAGCTCACAGAACAAACTACTGCCCCCCAAATGGAGAAATAGACAGGTACATGCAAAGAATCGCGACTTCATGTAGCAGAAACCTCCGTGGGAGCCAGTATTAGGATAGGAAAATCTAAACTGTAGCTGCCAAATTGCTGGAGGCTCAGTGTGGACACATCTGAGAGTTAAAACCTCTGGGCGTGGGGGGAGGCAATCCTGGGGGAGGCCCACGCTTTTGTCACTTTTAGCTCTAGAAGCTGTATCAGCTTCTGGAGAGTATCAGAGAAAAATCCCCCTGTAACTCTTTGTGGCAGAGGAAGGGGGAGAGTGACCATTTTGAAATATGCCAGAGTGTTCCATTCTTCTTAACGAAGGCTTCCCCCAAGAGAAACTATTTTACCAGAGCCTAACCTATTGGGGTTTTATCAGAACTTAATCCTTAATTAGGAGAAGGGACATGCTAAACTCTAGCCTCTTATTCCACCTAAGGGGAGAGAAAATGGAGGAGCCTATGTGAAGCTCACAGCCCAGGGCCACGGCCTCACTAAAAGACTAAGACCTGTGGCGCCTGGGTGTCTCAGTCAGTTAAGCTGCCGACTTCGGCTCAGGTCATGACCTCGAGGTTCGTGAGTTTGAGCCCCACGACCTGCTCTGTGCTGACAGCTCAGAGCCTGGAGTCTGCTTCGGATTCTGTGTCTCCCTCGCTCTCTGTCCCTCCCCTGCTATGCTCTCTCTGTCTCTCAAAAATAAATAAATGTTAAAAAAAAATTAAGACTAAGACCTATCATTAGACTACAGAACGCTTCCCTCCTTCCATGCCTGACCACCATACCACTAAAGGCCTATTTGCCAAATTTCCTTAAAAAAATGTTTCTTTTAATGTTTCATTTCTTTTTGAGATACAGAGAGAGACGGAGTGCAAGCAGGGGAAGGGCAGAGAGAGAGGGAGACACAGAATCCCAAGCAGGCTCCAGGCTCTGAGCTGTCAGCACAGAACCCAATACAGGGGCTCAAACTCACGAATTGTGAGATCATGACCTGAGCTGAAGTCGGACGCTTAACCGACTGAGCCACTAGGCACCCCTACCAGATTTCCTCTTATCCAGTACATCATGTCAGGGTTTCAACAACCAAAAAAATTTGCAAGCCATAACAAAAGGCAAGAACCGCACCCCCCCCCCACCCCCCACCAACAGTTTGAAGAGGTAGAGGAAATATCAGGACCAGATTCAGAAATGGCAGGGATCTTGGATTATCAGACTGGGGACTTAAAACAACTATGATTAATAAGCCAAGGGCTCCAATGGAAAACATAGACAACACACAAGAGCAGATGGGTAATGTAAGCAGAGAGATGGAAAAGTCTTGGAAGGAATCGCGAAGAAATGCTAGAGATAAAAACAAACAAACACAGAAACAGAAATAAAGGACGCCTTTGGGGGCGCCTGGGTGGCTCAGTCGGTTGAGCGTCCAACTTCAGCTCAGGTCACGATCTCGCGGTCCATGAGTTCGAGCCCCGCATCGGGCTCTGGGCTGACAGCTCAGAGCCTGCAGCCTGCTTCGGATTCTGTGTCTCCCTCTCTCTCTGCCCCTCCCCCGTTCATGCTCTGTCTCTCTCTGTCTCAAAAATAAATAAATGTTTAAAAAAAAAAAAAAAAGGACGCCTTTGATGGGCTCATTAGTAGACTGGACACAGCTGAGAAAAGAATCTCTGAGCTTGAGAACATGTCAATAGAAATTTCCAAAACTAAAAATCAAAGGGGAAAAAAGACTGAAAAAAAAAAAAGAGAGAGAGAGAGAGAGAGAGAGAAGAACAGAATATCCAAGAACTCTGGGATATAATGGGAATACCACAAGAAGAAAAAGAGAAAAGAATAGAAGAAATATTTAGAGCAATTATAACTGAAAATTTCCCCCCAAGTTAATGTCAGACACCAAACTACAACCCAGAAAGCTCAGAACACAGGGCAGGATAAAAATTTAAAAAAACAGATAGACAAACAAAACAAAAAATGACACCCAACCATATCATACTGAAAGTGCATAAAATTAAAGGAAAAATCTTGAAAGAAGCTAGGGAGTTGAGGGGGGGGGGGCCGACACCCTACCTACAGAGGAAGAAAGATAAGAACTAATTTGGCTTCTCAGAAAGCATGCAAGCAAGAAGAGAATGGAGTGAAATATTTAAAGTGTTGAGAAAAAAAAAAAAAAACCTACCAACCTAGAATTCTGTGCCCTGTGAAATTATCCTCCAAAAGTTAAGGAGAAATAAAGACTTTCTCAGACAAACAAAAATTGAGGGAATTGGTTGCCAGTAGGTCTTGATGTGCAAGAAACGTGAGAAGTCCTTCAGAGACAAGGGAAATTATGTCAGCAAGAAATTAAGATTTACATTTTTTTTTAAAAAGGAAGAGTGTTAGAAAAGGAATAGGTTAAAATAAAACACAAACTTTTCTTGGGGGGCCTGGGTGGCTCAGTCGGTGAGGCCTCCGACTTCGGCTCAGGTCATGATCTCTTGGTTTGTGGGTTCAAGCCCCACGTCAGGCTCTGGGCTGATGGCTCGGAGCCTGGAGCCTGCTTCGGATTCTGTGTCTCCCTCTCTCTCTGTCCCTCCCCTGCTCATGTTCATGCTCTGTCTCTGTCTCTGTCTCTCTTAAAAATAAATAAACATTAAAAAAACTTTAAAAAAATCTTTTTTTTTTCTTCTTTCTTTTTTATTTTAGAGAGAGAGAGAGAGCGTGCACAAGAGTGAGCAGGGAAGCGGCAGAGGGGTGGGGGGAGACAGAGAGAGAGAGAGAGAGAGAGAGAGAGAGAATCTCAAGCAGTCTCCATGCTCAACATGGAGCTGGACATGGGGCTCAATGCCACGACCCTGGGATCATGACCTGAGTTGACATCAAGAGTTGGATTCAACCAACTGAGCCACCCAGGCGCCTCCCTTTTTCTTACTCTTAATTAATCTAACAGATAATTGTTTGGAGGGAGGAATTTGGAATATTTTGTTATGACAAGACACTTGCACTAACCACAAAGTGGTACAGTGTTGTTTGAAAATGAACTTGGATTGGCTATAAATTGTATATTGCAAATTCTAGGGCAACCATTAAAAAAGGTTTAAAAAGGGGGCACCTGGGTGACTCAGTCAGTTAAGCGTCCAACTCTTGGTTTCGGCACAGGTCATGATCTCACGGTTTCATGAGTTCGAGTCCCATGTTAGGCTCTGCACTGGCAGCACAGAGGCTGCTTGGGATTCTCTCTCCCTCTCTCTCTGCCCCTCCCCCACTTATGCTGTCTCTGTCTCTCTCAAAATAAATAAATAAATTTAAAAATAAAGGTTTAAAATGGAAGCATAATTGATAGGGTAGGAAAAGAATGAAAATGGAATCCTATAAAATACTCAGTTAAAACTCTGAAAGCCAGAAAAAAGAGTGGGAGACAGAAATGCGAATAAATGGAAAATAGCAACAAATATGGTAGACACTAAAACAACTATAGCCATAATGACTTTGGAAATTTTTTTTAATGTTTGTTTATTTTTGAGAGACAGAGCACAAATGGGGGAGGGGCAGAGAGAGGGGGGAGACACAGAATCTGAAGCTGGTTCCAGGCTCTGAGCTGTCAGCACAGAGCCCGACGTGGGGCTCAAACCCACAAACCGCAAGATCGTGACCTGAGACAAAGTCAGACCCTTAACTGACTGAGCCATCAAGGAGCCCCTAGCTAGACTCCCTTTAAATGTCAATAATCTACTTTGCCAATTAAAAGACAGAGATGTCAGAGTGGACCAAAAAACAAGACCCAATTTAGGTGCCTGGGTGGCTCAGTCAGTTAAACAACCAACTCTTGGTTCAGCTCAGGTCGTGATCTCACGATCTCACAGTTCGTGAGTTGGATCCCTGCACTGAACTCACGTGGAGCCTACTTGGAATTCTCTCTCTCCCTCTCTTTTTCTTCTCCTGCTTGATCTCTCTGTCTCTCTCTCAAAAACAAAACAAAACAAAACCAAGTCCCAATTAAATGTTGTCTACAAGAAACCCATTTTAAATATAACATAGATAATATGCAAAAAGAAATATGATTAAAAGTAAAGGGATGGGGAAAGATATGCCAATATGAACCAAAAGAGAGAGAGAGCAACTTCTTTTATTCCACATAATACATTTAAGGGTCACTAACGTTGTTTCATGTATCAATAGTTTGTTCCTTTTTAATCCATTGTATAGATGAACCACAGCGGTTTTTTTAATCCATTAATTTATTGAAGGACAATTGTACTATCTCGATTTTTTTTGGCAATTATGAATAAAGCTTCTAGCAATGTTCCTGTATAGGTTTTTGGGTAAACATAAATTTTCATTTCTCTAGCTATGAGTGCAACTGCTGGATTATATGGCAACTTATGTTTCATTTTTTAAGACTTTATCCAATTGTTTCCCAGTGTGGCTGCACCTGTTTTCATTCTCGCCAGCAATGTATCAGAACCATGTTCCAATGCATGAGAGCATTCCTCTTCATTGCTTGGTGTTGTCGGGGTGTTTATTTTAGCCGTTCTAACTAACACGTGTGGTGCTATCTCATTAAGGTTTTAATAGGTATTTTCCTAATGGCTGATGATGTTGCACATCTTTTCACGTACTTACTTGTTTTATCCTCTTTAGTTAAATGTTTAAGGCTCTAACTCAGTTTCGATTAAATTCTTTGCTTTCTTACTGTCCAGTTTTTAGAGCTCTTTGCATATTTTTGTTACAAATCCTTTGTTGGACATATGACATATAGATATTTTCTCCCAGTCTGTGGCTTGTCTTTTCATTCGGCTTCCCTTATTACCAAAAGCTTTTAATTTTGATGAAGTCCAATGTATTTATATTCTTCTTTCATGAATCAGGCTTTTCCTGTCAAGTCTCAGACTTTGCCTAACCCTCAGGTTGTAAACATTTTCTCTTGTTTTCTTCTAAAAGTTTTATAGTTTGATGTTTTACGTTGAGAATTACATGGATTAAACATCCATTCTGAGTTCAAATCTGCACACGGTGTGAGGTTTGTTTTTCTACTTGTGGATATCTAACTGTTTCAGAGCAATTTGCTGGGGGGAAAAATCCCGTCCTTCCTTCAGTGGATTGCTTTTGAGCCTTTGTGAGCTATCAGTCAGCCATAGACGCGTGTATCTGTTTCTAGATGCTGTATTCTGTTTCATTGATGTATGTGTCTCTCTTGTTGCTAGTACCACATTGTTTTGATTACTATATCTTTGTACTAAGTCTTAAAATCGGAGGATAGTGTGATTCTCCCAGCTTTGTTTTGTTTTGTTTTGTTTTAATTGTTTTAGCTATCCTAGGAGCCCGTGGGTGGCTCAGTCAGTTGAGCAGCCGACTTCAGCTCAGGTCATGATCTCACAGTTGGTGAGTTCGAGCCCCACGTAGGACTCCATGCTGTCAGTGCAGAGCCCTCTTCGGATCCTCTGTCCCCTTCTCTCTGCCCCTCCCCTGCTTGTGCTCTCTCAAAAATAAACAAACATTAAAAAATTGTTTTAGCTATCCTAGTTCCTTCACCTTTATGTATAAATTTTAGAATCAGTTCATCTATATCTACCAAAAATCTGAGATTTTGATAGGAACTGAGTTAAATTTGTTTATCAAGTTGGAGAGTATCAAATCTATGCTCTATTGAGTCTTCCAGTCCCTGAACATGGCATGATTTTCCATTTTTTTAAGGTCTTCTTTGATTTCTTTCATCAGTGTTTTATAGTTTTAAGCATATAGATCCTGTATATGTTTTAGGAGATTCATATCTAAACATACGATTTTCTCAGCTATTGCCAAGTGATAATGTTTTTTTTTTTTTAATTTTGATTTCCAATTTTTTAAATTTAACATTTATTCATGTTTGAGAGTGAGAGAGACAGAGCATGAGTGGGGGAGGGGCAGAGAGCGAAGGAGACACAGAATCCGAAGCAGGTTCCAGGCTCTGAGCTGTCAGCACAGAGTCTGATGAAAGGCTCGAACTCACGGAGTGTGAGATCATGACCTGAGCTGAAGTCGGACGCTTAACCGACTGAGCCACCCAGGCGCCCCTGGTTTCCAATTTTTATTGCTAGTATACAGATATATGATTTTTATGTGTTGATCTTACATTCTGCAATCTTGCTAAACTCAAGTATTAGTGCTAGATGATGTCTCGTGCGTGCACATGAATTCTTTAGCGTTGTCTGTGAATAGAGATAGTTTCGTTTCTTCCTTTACAATCCAGATAGCTTTTAGTTCTTTTTTCTAAAATCATAAATAGAGGGGCGCCTGGGTGGCTCAGTCGGTTGAGTGTCCGACTTCAGCTCAGGTCATGATCTCACGGTTTGCGAGTGCCGGGCTCTGTGCTGACAGCTCAGAGCCTGGAGCCTGCTTCGGATTCTGTGTCTCCCTCTCTCTCTGCCCCTCCCCTGCTCATGCTCTGTCTCTCTCTGTCTCAAAAATAAATAAAAACATTAAAAAAAACCAAAATCATAAATAGATGTGAATTTTGTCAGGTGCTTTTTATGCACCTGGTTATTGCTTTAACCCTGTTTTTTTTTTTTTTTTCCTTCAAGTGGCAAATGTGGGAATTACATTGATTGGTTTTCAAATAATGAACAATCCCTGCATTCGTTGGATAAACCTCACTTGGACAATGGTGTATTATTCCTTTTTTTATTATGTTATTGGATTTGATTTTCTAATATTCTGTTGAGGATTTGTGTCTCTGTTCATGAGAGTTATTTGTTTTTAATTTTCTTTTATTGTGATGTCGTTTTCTGATTTGGGTATAGTTCTATTCTATGAATGGACCAATCCTTTATTTTAAAAAGGATCAAAACTAAGAAATGACAAGGATTCTGCAAACATCCCATTGAAGACAATTCCTGGATTCTTGAACCAGTGCCATTTGCTGGGCTGTGAATTGCATATAGTTTCTTTTATGTTTTGCTCCTGAATCCAAAATACAGATGGTTGTCATGCTGGCTGCAGTGATAACTGACTTTTGTAATCTCAATATCTCATTGCCAATTATTAAAACTAGTCTTCCCTGCTGACACAGTTTCAGTGATTGAGGTAAAATGTAAATTTTCCTACAGCTGCACTATCAACCTGATCTCTTTTTTTTTTGCTTTTGTTTTGCAGCCACACCTAGAGCAGCACAAAATCTACCGGCCAGGTAAGCCCAGACCTCTGTGCAGTTCACAACTACAGGCAGTCCCTGACTGCATGGTTTGACTTAACACGTTTCGACTTTATAAAGGCGCAGAGGCAGTATTCAGTAGAAACCGTACGTTGAATTTGGATCATTTCCAGGGCTGCCTATGCACCTTACAATCCTCCCTCGTGATGCTGGGTGCTGCTAGCCGGCTGCAGCTCCCTCCTGGTCAGCCACATGATCATGAAACCCCTGTGCTAACAACCCCTATGCTTACAACCATTCTGTGCCCATATGGCCATTCTGTTTCTCACCTTCAGTACTTTATTCAAGAAGCTAAATGAAATATTTGACACTTTAATATGAAATGCTATGTTATAAAAGGCATTTGTGTTAGATGAGTTTGCCCAACTGTAGGCTAATGTAAGTGTTCTGAGCACGTTTAAGATAGGCTAGGATAAGCTATGATGTTCAGTGGTTTACGTGTATTAAATGCATTTTCAACTTAAAGATATTTTTAACTTACTATGGGTTTATCAAAATGGAACCTCATCGTAAGCAGAAGAAGATGCATATATTGATTTGAAGAGGGCTTAGGGCATTTCTGCTTCCTTCTCTCCAGAAAGGTACAAATAGTTCAGATACCCCAGGGCCTCTAAGTGGCAGACATTTATTTGGCTGAATAGATTGCCCATCGGGGGCTCATGGTCATTCAGGTGAAGGGTCATCAATGGGAAAGTAGATAAAGGGGGACCTTTCCACAGGCAGCCCTTCTCCAAGCCATGAGGGGAAGAGATGAGTCAGCTATTCATCTGTTTAGTTAAAAAAAAAATTTGTGGGGCGCCTGGGTGGCTCAGCCGGTTGAGTGCCTGACTTCCGTTCAGGTCATGATCTCGCGGTTTGTAAGTTTGAGCCCCGTCAGGCTCTGTGCTGACAGCTCAGAGCCTGGAGCCTGCTTGGGATTCTGTGTCTCCCTCTCTCTCTGGCCCTTCCCTCTCGAGCTCTGTCTCTCTGTGTCTCTCAAAAATAAATAAACATTAAAAAATTTTTTTTTAATTTGTATTTTGTCCTAAGTATTAAGTTGATATAGTCTTAATGTGGAGGGATGTCCATAAAATAGAGTGGGAAATTAAATAATAAATACATGAAAATTGTGGAAATTCCGGTAGTGCTTTTTTTAAAAAAAAAAAAATTTTTTTTAAACATTTATTTATTTTTGAGACAGAGAGAGACAGAGCATGAACAGGGGAGGGGCAGAGAGAGAGGGAGACACAGAATCTGAAACAGGCTCCAGGCTCTGAGCTGTCAGCACAGAGCCTGACTCGGGGCTCGAACTTACAAACCGCGAGATCATGACCTGAACGGAAGTCAGACACTCAACCGGCTGAGCCACCCAGGCGCCCCCCCGTAGTGCTTTTTATATGTCAGGCACTACCTAAGCTTTTTACATATAGTAACTCATTTGATTGTGACAAAACCCCCAATAAGGTAGGCATTATTGTAATCTCAACTTTACTAAGTAACTGTCACAAGAGGGGTTGTAGAATACTATGAATAACCTTATGTATACAATAAAAAAAAATCCACCTATGAAAATGCAAAAAAATATTATGTGGAGGTAAGTTTCCCCACTCTAAGCCTAGAGTTGTGTGCACGTACAGGGAAAGATTTTCACTTTTGTTGCACATACTAACATTTGCTTAGATTTCTTTTTCTGAGTTTGTATTACATAGATCCTTTAAAATTATGTTTTTCTTCAGGAGTGCCTGGGTGGCTCAGTCGGTTGAGTGTCCGACTTCGGCTCAGGTCATAATCTCATGGTTCATGAGTTCGAGCCCCGCGTCGGGCCCACTGCTGTCTGCGCAGAGTCTCCTTTGGATCCCGTCTCCCTCTCTCTCTGCCACCCCACCTCGTGCACTTTCTCTCTCAAAAATAAATAAAACATGGGGCGCCTGGGTGGCTCAGTTCGGTTAAGTATCCAGCTCTTGATTTCAGCTCAGGTCATGATCTCATGGTTTCATGAGTTTGAGCCCCATATCAGGCTCTGTGCTAACAATGAGGAGCCTGCTTGGGATTCATTCTCTCTCTCTCTCTCTCTCTCTCTCCCTCTCTCTCTCTCTCCCCCTCCCCCACTCATGCTATCTCTTTCTCAAAATAAATAAATAAACTTTAATAAATAAATAAATAGGGGTGCCTGGGTGGCTCAGTCAGTTAAGCATTTGACTTCGGCCTAGGTCATGATCTCACGGTCCATGGGTTAGCCTGGAGCCTGCTTCGGATTCCGTGTCTCCCTCTGTCTTTCTGCCCCTCCCTCGCTCATGCCCTGTCTCTCTCTCTCTCTCAAAAATAAATAAACATTAAAAATTAAAATAAATAAACAAAACATTAAACAAAATTATATTTTTCTTCAAATTATTCACCAGAGGTAGTATGCACTTATTGTCGATTTTTTTTTACTTTTTCTTTAATGTTTATTTATTTTTGAGAGAGGAGAGAGAGAGAGCACACGTGAGTGGGGGAGGGGCAGACAGAGAGGGAGACCCAGAATCCGAAGCAGGCTCCAGGCTCTGAGCTGTCAGCACAGAGCCTGGCTCCGGGCTCAAACCCACAAACCACGAGATCGTGACCTGAACTGAAGTCAATCTGAGTCACCCAGGCACCCCTCAAGTTTTTAGAGAAGAAAAACAAGCACAAATGAGAAAATAGAAATGACCTGCAATCTCACCTCAGAGAGGAAATTAACATTTTGGTGTTTACATTTTCAGTTTTTTTTTGGTATAAATATATGATTTTACGTTTATCAAAAAATTGGTTGACACTTGGGGATAATAGAAAATATATATTGGCCTCTTCCCCCTCATTTCCTGGCACAGAGCTCCTAAAACCATTGTAAGTTCCCAAGTGCAGAGCCCTAGGACATCTCTCGTTCTAATGAGGTGACTATCGGTGGGCTCCTGGGTGGGGGCTGGTCACTGGAAAGACCAAGATTAGAAGCTTGGAATTCTAAGGCTCTCCGAGAAGGGAGAATGGCTGAAAATGGAGTTAATGATGGATCATGATAAAAAGTCCATCAATTCGCACAAGCACTTGGAGAGCTCAGAAAGCACATGGAGGTGTGGGAAGAGCAGCACCATATCCTTTCTCATATCCTTTTATAAGAAGCTGGCAAAAAGAAGTCAGTTTTCCCCTTAGTTCTATGAGCAGCTCTGGCAGATGAATCAAACCCAAGGAGGGGGTCATCAGAATCTCTGGTCTACAGCTGGCCGGCCAGAAGCACAAGGGACAGCCTGAGCCTGCGACTGGCGTCTGAACTGGGACTGGGGAGGGGTGTGGGGGTGTCCGTCTTGTGGGACTGAGCCCTTAACCTGGGGCATCTGACACTGTCTCCTGGTCCATGGTGTTGGAGTTGGGTTGAATTGTGGGAGCCCAGCTGGTGTCAGAGAGAATTGCTTCTTCGTGGGGAAAAACCTCTCCACATTTGGTGACCAGAAGCAAAGTGTTCTGTGTCCAGTAGAGGAGACACGCAGGAGAGACACAACGGTGGGGAGGGGAAAGCAGAGCCTTTCTGTACACAACACCGTAACACGGTTTTAAAAGTTACCCTTTCCGGCTAGCAATTTTGTCATGGGCATCTTTCATTTCTTTAAGCATTCTCGCACGGCATGGCTTTGACCGTATTTTTGGTCGCCTACCGCCGTACTTTGCTTCTGCCATTGGAAATGGGAGAGGGTGATTAATTGAACACTTAATGTGGTGGAATAACGTGATTGAGAAATCAGCTATATGTGGTTTTCTTGGCTGTGGACTCTTCAGGAAAAAATGTGAAGTATTTTCCCCACATCCTCCCAGGAGGGCGGCCAGAGCTTCCAGTCCTGGAGGCTGGAGAGGATTGGAGCTAGTTTTCCAGCGGGGGAGGGTGAGCCTTACCTGCGGGACAGTGACTTCCTGTATCTGAGAAGAAGGTGCAAGGTCACGAGTGTCCACAGGTGACAGAAGCTGAGATCCAGCTGGAACATACATTCCCACCCCCCTGTGCCTCCCAGGTGGCAAAAACCTGGTATGGGATGTCTGGTTACGAGGAGGAAGGAGCATTCAGACAGGAAGGAGCAACATTCAGCATGTACTACAAGAAGCAGATGCAACTGTGGCCTTTTTCACTGAATAAGGACCAGCTGTCCCAGTTGTATAAGATCAAATCCTTTGTTTGCTTATTTGGAGATTTTTGGGGTTTTGGTGTTTTTTTTTTGTTTTTTGTTTTTTGGTTTTTTTTTTAATCCAATGGGCCAGGGGATGAGGCCCTAATAATGACTTTAAACTTCCCACCAACTGTGGATGGGATTTGGGGTCAGATTTATTTATTTTATTTATTTATTTTAATGTTTTTTAATGTTTATTTTTGAGAAACAGACAGACAGACAGACAGTGCAAGCATGGGAGGGGCAGAGAGAGAGGGAGACACAGAATCCAAAGCAGCCTTCAGTGTCTGAGCTTGTCAGCACAGAGCCTGCCACAGAGCTCGAACTCACGGACCGCGAGATCATGACCTGAGCTGAAGTTGCACACTTAACCAACTGAGCCACCCAGGTGCCCTGCTTGGGATCAGATTTAAATAAACCTGGCAGGGTGCCTGGGTGGCTCAGTCGGTTAAGCACCTGACTCTTGGTTCTGGCTTAGGTCATGATCTCACTGCTGTGAGATCAAGCCCTGCATTGGGCTTTGCACTGGGTGTGGAGCCGGAGTAAGATTCTCTGTCTTTCTCCCTCTCTCTCTCTGCCTCTGCTCCTCCCCTGCGTGCTCTTTCTAAACAAATAAAGCTGGCAAAATAAGGAATATCGGTATTTATTCCCCATCGAGTGTCATGGAGCTATTTATTCCTTTCTTATGCACAACAACATGAGGAACATTCATGTGGCTGAATCTCTCTATTCATCCTTGATCATACAGGCTGTTCATTTCAAGCATCTTGGCCCCCTAAGGGGTGGCAATGTCTGCTGGGCCAGTCAGCTCAATGGATTAAGCTCCTTGGGTTGATAGATCAGAACCGGGCAAAGACAGACAAGGTGGGGGAAACTGGTTCCAGTCCCCACGTTGTCACTAATGTGTTTTCTACCTCTGAGCAAGTTTCTTTACCTCTCTGTGCTTTGACTTCCCAGTCTGTAAAGTTCTGTGGACCCATAAGCCCTTGCCTCTTGGGAGCCCTCAGCCTCTAGGAAGTCTAGGCCACTCACCGATAAATTAAATGACATAGCCATGGAAACCATAAGCAGCTCAATATTCTCCCATGTGCTCCGGTCAAACCAGATTGTGGGCCATGTTCCAGAACATACTCTGGGTTTTACACCTCCATGGTTTTGCTCTTGCTGTTCCCCTGGAATGGGGGGCCCTCATTCTTGCCTGTGACAATCCGACTGGTCCTTTAAAATTCAACAACATCCACTCTCCACGAGGCCACCCCCAGAGGGTGGACTTCTTTCTTTCTTCATCCACTGGTATCTTAGGCCTGTGACTACAGTCATCAGGGTACAATTTGCAAGCTCCCTGAGGGCAGGGGCTGGGCCTCACTCATCTCTGCGTGCCCCACAGGACTCAGCCCAGGATGTTACGAGTTATGGTGCAGCCAAATGTTTGTGGAACTAGAATTGGGACCTGGGCCTAGGCTTGGCTCAAGTTTCAGGCTATTTCAGGCCCTGGGATGGGTGGGGTGATGAGGGGAATGCTGGGGCTGCAAGATAAAAGGCCTGAGCGGGAATGTGGCCTGGGCTTCACTGCCTGGAAGGGCCTCTCTGCCTCCCTCCTCTCCCCACCACCCAAGCAGGAGCAGGGAAACACTGTGTACTAGAGACTTTTCCATCAGACCCTTGTGGGCCCCTTAGGACCTTCGTCCCGCCCACTCTGTCCCTGAGTCCTTATGGGGGGGGGGGGGCAAGGGCCCAACCAGGTCTGCAGGAAATGGCTGGAGGGGGGGCTGTGGGAAAAGGTTAATGTCCTAGCTCCCGGGCTCTGCTTGGGCCCCACTGTTGCCCTTGGTCTAAAACGTTGTGTTGACCCTTTGTCCAGGCTCTGTTTGGAGTGTGGAAGTGGCATGAGCTCATGCAAGAGGCTGAGGAGTCTTTCCTCACTGCTGCAGAATGGGACAAATGTTGAGGGCGGGGAAGAGGGGGGTTAACTCTTTTCCTGGGGAAGAGGCCAGGCTCGCAATGGGTAAAGGTGGAGCCCCTGACCCTCAGAAGGCCTCCCCGGCAGAACTCCTGCACACGGCGGAGTAGAAGGGAGGCTTGCGGGATTAAGACAGACAGGTATGAGGGGCAGCGCTGGCAATCTGGGCCAGCAATAGGAAGAGCTGGGAGGGTGAAATGGTTAATGGTTTGTTGAAAAACAGGGAGAGTCCCTCCTCCAGGGGCCCAGCTGGCTGCAAAGCCAGGAGCAGAGGCTCCAAGGGTGATGCAATGGGGCCCGCCCTGCACACCAGAGAGGGTGAGGAAGGCGAGCTCCCACCCAGCAGCAGCCTCCACACCAACAGCTGACCACTCTCCTCCGGCTCCAACAAGCCAACCACAGGGCAGGGCCTTTGGGGCAAAGGGGGCAGGTGACTGGCCACCAGAAAATTCGGGAGTTGCAGCGCCTGCCTGTCCCACTGCATCCGGCCCCAGTGCCCTTCCAGCCAAGGCAAATCCCTCTCCTGGCACCCAACGACAGACCTAACCAACCTGGCCAACCTCCTGTCTCTTCCAAATCCAAGACCATTTCCAGTCCTAGGGGCCGGTGGCAGGTAGCAGGTAGCAGGTGGGGAACCTGGGCCTGTGAGAGGCGTAGACGCACAATGCAGTCCCTGATCCCAGCAAACTGGCACCTCCGCTCACCAGCCCACTCTCCATTGTCTTGAGACAGGCTACCTGCCAGGGAGACAATATTTCAGAAACTTCTAAAAGACTCAGGACAAATCCAAGAGTGGGTACGTTGATGTGAACTCTGGAGACGGAGTGCTGCCCTCCTCCCCACGCCGGGGTCTGGCGTGGTAAAGGCAAGTTTGCTTCTCAGAAGGACTTTGCAGGGTGGGGCACATGGAGAGAGGGAGGAGAAGGTATCCAGAGGCCCAGATTTTGTGACAAAGTTCAGCTGTTGACTCCAAGCCCCATGAGGACAGGAACAGGGTCTGTCTTGTTGACCGCGGGCTCCCTGGCAGCCAGCATGGCTCCTGACACAAAGCCTGTGCTTAATAAATAACTGACTGGCAGAGACCTGGGCACAAGCTGGTGCCCAAGGCCAGTTTCACAATTTCTGGAGTCTGCTTTTTTTGGTAAACGCCTTACCACACACACACACACACACACACACACACACACACACCCACACACACACACACTCATAGGGGCAGGAAAGTACACAAAGTAGCACAAAGAACCATCAAAACAGATTCTTTGAACATTGTTTACCATTACTGGAAGCTTGCTCAGCCTTAACTTTAATGGGCTGTAGCTTTGAAAGCTGAAAACTGAAGAAAGATACATCAGGATTTCAGGTCCAAGTCTGAGGGAGTTTGGAGGGGCTGCTGGATACACAGAAGCCAGACCCCCCGGCCAGGCTGGGCCAGGGGAGTGGCGCGAGCTGGCGACTCCCGCAGCTCCAGCCCCAGTGCTGGAGGCAGTAATCCCCACGTAAACACGTACTCAGCACCAGCAGTGACAACCTTTCCCGAAGCAAGCAGGTTTCTGCCGCTGCTCCTCATTCTGGAAAGCAGGGCACACAGAGAATTCCAAATCCTCAACAATAACGCGTTCCCCTCCAGATTTTTAGCTGGAGCCACATTTCAGTGCCTTACATTTGCACAATACTTGTAACTTGTTCAAAGCTCTTTTATATTTATTATCTTACTAGATTGGATCATCACAAACCCCAGATGGAGAGCTATCACCCGGTTTTGCATGAGGAAACAGAGGCCCAGAAGGCCCCTGAAAGTCCCAGGATTCCAGCAGCCAAGTTGGTAGCAGAGTCAAGACTTGAGGCCACATCTCTGTCTTCCCAGATGCCCTGCTCTGCTCCACGCTAGACACGCAGCCTCCCCATGAGTCAGCCGTCACGAGTTCCAAGCACTGGGCCTCACATCCCCTGTGGCCGAAAGGTGCCTTTCCCTGGGTCCTATTCACAGCCAGGACAATTGGCCCCACTGTTTACATTTTTGCTCCTTCCCTCTGGCAGGACCTGGTGCCATGAACCAACCTTGTCTGTTTTGCTTGAAAGCCTATCCCACTGTGCCTCCTACCCCGACACATGCTATATTCAGGTTGCACTAAACTGGAAACCAGTGCCCAGCGCTGGGAGAACGACGGAGACAACTTTTATGGCAAGATGAGGGAACGCTTGGGAAACACTGACAAGGACAAGCGTGTAAGCAGTCTGCGTATGTGGTAATGTGTTTTCGAAATACTGTAATCTGATGAGAGCAGGAGGACACAAAGCAACATGCATCTACTGAGCACAGGTATGTTAAGAGTCGAGCTTCTGTGAATTGCCAAGAACCAGAAGTGAACTTAGAAAGACGTGAAGAGATTTTTTATCTTCACAGGTTTTTCTTTCCTACAATGTTCAAAACAATAATAAATAATGAATAGGATCGTAACAGGGGTGCCTGGCTGGCTCAGCTGGTAGAGCATACGACTTAATCTCAGGGTCATGGGTTCGAGCCCCACGTTAGGCATGGAGCCTACTTAAAAAAAATAATTAAGGGGCGCCTGGGTGGCGCAGTCGGTTAAGCGTCCGACTTCAGCCAGGTCACGATCTCGCGGTCCGTGAGTTCGAGCCCCGCGTCAGGCTCTGGGCTGATGGCTCAGAGCCTGGAGCCTGTTTCCGATTCTGTGTCTCCCTCTCTCTCTGCCCCTCCCCCGTTCATGCTCTGTCTCTCTCTGTCCCAAAAATAAACGTTGAAAAAAAATTAAAAAAAAAAATAGGATCATAATAAGCAGAGGAGGAGGCAGAGAAGCAGAAGGCCCCCAGGGGACTATCCATCTTCCCCAAAAGGCTAGAGTTAAAGAGGGTGGCAGGGGGAGGAGACTGGCCATGTGGGGTGAAGGAGCTGGGTGGGAGCCAGTGCTCAGAGATATAGAGGTGCACCTGGGAGCCTCGTCTCTGGGAGTCCCTCAGGGCCAGGAGGACACGTAAGCAATCTGGAGTCCTGCTCCAGGGGCCCCCTTCACGTCAATTACAACATTTAATGGCGCCTCCCAGAGTTGTGCAACATGGAGGCCTTGGGACAGAAAGAAGTTGGAGCGGATCTGTTGAACGTGGAGCCACTGAGCCTTGCTTACCTGCTTCTGTTGTCATCTGAGATCTCCTGCAATTTTTCTGCACCTTTCATTTAGGAGGGTTAAAGCGCCGCCTGGCCTATAGAAGATGAGAGGCTTCCAGGGGGAGCCTGGCCTTTTTTTGGTGGGGATGCCAGCCTGGCGGGGAACAGGCAGGTGTGAAAAGCACCAGCCTAGGCTCCCCTGGGACTCGGGGACAGTGCGCTGCACAGACATATCAAAGCCGGTATGTCTGAAGCAGACTCCTTATGTCAGCAGCCCCTCCACCCAGACCTGCTTTTCCTCCCATGTTCCCCATCCTGGTGGACATCCCTGCCATCCACCCACAGCTTGCCAGGCTCTGCACCATCTGGCTCCAACTTCAGCTGTCACTCTGCCCCATTTTGCACCCTGTGCCCCACCTGTGCTGAAATAGTTACAGTTCCCGTAATACATACCAAGTTACTTCATTGCCCTGCCTCTTCTCATGCTATCCCTTCCCTACCTTGTCCGGCTGCTTATATGTCAAGAGTCAGCTCAAGTAGCAGCTGCCTCTACAAAACCATTCCTGCTTGTCCCCACCCCTACCCCCCCATACTCCCCCACACACCCCCGCCATCTGTCCCCTGGTAGAGATCAGTACTTCTTTTGTCTCTGTAGCCCCAATATCTAGTGTGGCTCCTGACACATCTTTCTCATTCAGTGTATATTTTATGAATTTAAAAAAAAAATGAATGAATGTGGAGAGGAAGTTTTGGGGTAGACAGAAGAGTGAATTTGACTGACAAGACTCAGCCCATGTGTGACACCCCAATGCCACCACATTTCTGGTGATGGCATCCCCTAATTCATCTCTACCCCCAGGCTACTCCTTTCTAGGGCAGGGTCCCTTCTGGTCCTTAGGCTCTTTGGCAGCTTCCCTCCACCACACACAACAGGTGCACCCATCCTTGGGTCTCTGCTGTTCTCAAATGTTGGCACCTGCTCATTGGGTGTGGGTTGTGCCGTTCAGGGGAGTGAGCCCTGACCTACCCACCTGACCTTGCTCAGAGCTGCTGAGTCAGCTAGGTGGCTGGGTGGGCTGAGGACAGGTCAGTTTTTTTTTTTTTAATTAAAAAAAATTTAATGTTTACTTATTTTTGAAAGAGAGAGAGAGAGAGAACAAGAGGGAGAGGGGCAGAGACAGAGAGGGAGACACGGCATCCAAAGTAGGCTCCAGGCTCTGAGCTGTCAGCACAGAGCCCGACGCGGGGTTCAAACTCATGGACCACAAGATCATGACCTGAGTCGAAGTCCGAAGCATAACTGACAGAGCCACACAGGTGCCCCCAGGACAGGTCATTTCTTGACATCCATAAGAGGCAACCTCCCTAGCTGGGCCATGTGAGGCCATCTGGGGGGGGGGGGGGCGGGCAGCACACAACAGCTCTCACCCATGTTATGTCATCACACTCTCTGGCTGGGTGAGTCCTCTGGGTTCCAGCCCACATATGGTGGGGGCAGTGGCAGCCAATCATGTCCTCTGCAGCAGGCTAATTTCCAGGAAGGCCCTGGACCCTGGCCTGACATGAACCACATAGGCCTGCTGCCTTTTCCAGGGCAAGGAGTACTGTCCATCCTGCCTTCTAGCCTAAGCACCCAATTCCCGTAGGTGGACCACCCCACACCCCCCTTGGGCCAGGCACTCAGGTAAGTGGAGTCAGCCTCCTTCCTCGTTCAAATGGCAAAGGAGCTGCTTCTTCTAGGCCTGTTCCTGTCTTCAGCATCCTCAGCAGCAGCAATGGCCAATTCTGTGAGCGAGGTGTTGACACCTGTTACCCTGATTCAGGAGGACTCAAAGAAGGGCTGAACTCCCGTCTCCAGGAAGTTGGCAGTTTGGTTGCTAACATGTATGGCAGAACTTGGGATCTGAGAGACAAAGCTCTCAGACAATGGGGGTTTTTTACACATCAAATCCAAAAGGCACATCTATGTTTTTCTGGTTTTTTGTTTTTTTTTTTAATAAGCTATCCTAAGTCACATGTTTTCCTATTCTGGGGATGTGGAGTTTTCACCTCTGTTCCAACTGGCTCTCCCTCTGTTCTCTGAGCAGGCAGCTCTGATCCCTGGACTCTGACAACAGTTTGGGCAAAGCCACAGGATGAAAGCTACTTTAGGCCATATATCCAAAGACTCCTGGGTGGGCAGGTATGGCTCCTGGCCCCAGCTGGGAGATACGGAGAAAGATACCAGTCTGGCACGCTGTGGATAAATCTGGTATCGTGGTCCCCTACTCTCTGTCCCTTCTGATACAGGAATACCCCCGAGAAGGAAGTTGGGGGATTGAAAAAGTGGGCAGTTAAGATGAGGATATGCAGAAGTATGCATCCTTTCAGGCACTTCCACGGCCTCATTCAAACAGATGGCCCCATGGGGCGGGGTGGTTGGAACATGGGCTTCTCTGACTAAGACTTCTGGGGCCCCAGAGGCAAGTATTTTACACTCTTCCCACTCCTGAACACAAACCAGTGGAAAAGATGTCATTCCAAACCACAACTTCTTTCTTAAAAGAGTTGAACCTGTCAGAGACCTGGTGGGCTTCTGGATAGAAAAAGGTGGGCTTGGTGGGGCAGGGGAAATTTCAGAAAAGGGCACTGGGGGGGGACCTGAATTACTCATCACAGTAGAGAGGAATCTGGCCTTCCAGAGTCAATCAAGGAGGAGAGAGAGAGGTGGGGGGATGGAAGGGAGTAACAAGGAAGCCACATTAGGCAGCAGTGGGCTAGGGCAGCTCTGTGGGGCGGTGTGGCCAGTGAGAAACCCCAGGTGACGAGATCGCCAAAATAACTTTACAGAACATTTCAGAAATGTGATTTTAAATTGTTTGCTAGGTGATGTAATCTCTCCCCTGTGGCCCACAAACCTTCATTAAAAGTTCTGCTACATGTTACAGCATTATTTTTGCAGTTGTTTTGGAATAGGGGTGGGGGTTGAAAGGAGAAGGGGCCGTGTTCCGTATTTGAATTGACAGCAGGAACTGAAGAAACAGTCACAACACCAGAATAGTGAGTAACACTTCAGATGAGGCAGAAAACTAGAGCCAGAGGTAACCATGAAAATCTAAGTCCCCTTACTAATTCACAGAAATCCTGGGGAGGGCACTGGACTTTCCACAGGACACGGGCGGGCCTTTAGCCAGTGTCATTTCACTCTCAAAAGACATGCTACCTCAGCTGACATTAGGTTACAAACAGGCTTTGCCTCTCCAGCTGGTCTAATAAGACTTGCAAAACATAAAATGTATGGCGCACACCTTTTCCATCCAGGGCCTTAGCACAGAGCACATGGTAGGGACCAGTAACAGCGTGCGAATGCCCTGGGTGCCACTGGAAACTGGCAAAATCTAATGCTTCTAGGGATGAGCAGGAAAACCATTCAAGCCAGGGACTTATCTGTCCCACCCCCAAATCCCCCCTCCTTCTCTCGGCTCCCTTACCCCTATCCCAGGGGCCGGATAACATCAGCTCCGCGACCTGAAGGTCTTGTAAACAGGCAAGACCCAACGGAGACGGTGGTGGAAGAGGTCACAAAAGGTTGTGCGGAAACCACACTGCTCTCTGAGTCTGTGCGGGGAGGCGGTGAGCAGCAGGGGAAGGGGCTGCTGGTCCAAAGGGCCTGGGGCCGTGGGTGGGCTGTCTCGGGCCCCGCATATTTCCTAGTACTGGCTGTAGGACGTGTCGTGTGGGGCTCTGGGCTTTGCTTCCAAACATCCCCCTTACACCTTCCTGAGTGAGGCCTTGGGGGGAACCCCACAGCCCAGAGACTCCCTCCCAGGTCCGAGGCATTCTTGCGGAAACCACGCGCGTCTTACAGGAGTGATGTCGCCACCTGGCGGCGGAAAGGGTCTGACTCCCTCTGGGAACTTCGGCAAGGCAGAAAGAAGAAGGCGTGGCTTCTGCGGCCGGGTCCAGCGTGGTGACGTCATGACAGGACGCCGTTTTTCCCCGCCTCTTCTCTCCCCAACTCGGAGCTGCCAGTACTTGACGTGGCGTCACCACCCTCTACCCTTACTTTGCGTGCGTGTTTGCGTGCGGCGGAGGTGGCGGCGCGGGCCGGTCGGAGCTCGGCGCTGCTGCTCCTGGTGCTCCTGTCGCTGCCGTTGCTGTCCGGCTGGTATAGACTGCCGAGCGGACGAGGCGCTGGCCACAGCACTTTAGCACCGGACGCAGCTCCGCGCGGCCCGGGCGGGAGGGTGGGCGAACGCGTGTTGGAGGGCGCCGCGCGGGCGGGCGGGCGGGCGCCCGTGAGGGAAAGAGGCGGGGGCGGCGGGTCGGCCGCGGGCCGGGCCGGCCGGGGGATGTCGATGCCTGACGCGATGCCGCTGCCCGGGGTCGGGGAGGAGCTGAAGCAGGCCAAGGAGATTGAGGACGCTGAGAAGTACTCCTTCATGGCCACCGTCACCAAGGCGCCCAAGAAGGTGCGGGGGTTCTGGGTGGCGGTGGGGGCCTGGGCTGGGGCCTCGCGGAAGGGGCGCGAGCTTGCCCGGGGCCCGGGATCCAGCGAGTTCGGGACTTCAGGGGCCAGGTTTGAGGAGGTCCGGGACGACTGAGGCGGTGTGAAGGGTGGTGAGTGAGTGGCCCCAGGCCTATCCCGAGCTGGAAAGGCCGCCCCTGACCTCACTTTCCTTTGTCCCTCGGCCCTAGTCCTCCGGGATCTTTCTGAAATCCGCCAGGGCCGGGCCTTAAATTTGAGGCTGACTTTTCCGGGATGCAGGCAGGGCCTTTCGAAGACGGGCGTGGGGGCCGGGATTGGGGTGAGCCAACTCACGACCCCTGTGACCAGCCCCAGGGGCTGGGGCTGAACGGAACCTCTCCCCTCAGGTGAGTGGATAAATCTGGCAGAGCCGCCTTGGGCACATCTTTGGGAGCAGCGGCTGGTTTATCCGACAACTGCGTGCTAGCTCGGAGGCAAGAGGAAGAAATACGTGGGGCTAGCTCGTTTATGCAGGTGAAAGCAGCGAGGGCAGTGTGAGATTGGAAAGGACACTGTGGTTTTCACCTTCTGTGGTCATCCGGTTGCTTGGACGTATGTAAGATACTAACGTTTGGGGGTTGGTGACAGCAGACACTGCCATGGATACAGGTTGATGGTAGTCATGTGAATAGATCACTTAGGCATCCCTTGGGAAGGGAGCTTGGGTGGGTTGGAGGGGTGGGTGGTAAGGAAGGATTGCTCATTCTGTTCTGCACTCAACTAAGGCAGAACAAGTTTAGTCTATTGTGCTGCGGGGTTGAGCTCAGAGGACACCCTTCTAATTCTCTTGTCCTGAAAGATTAAATAGCAGGCTTTGGAGATTTTAGTCTCACTAGCTCTCCGAACGGTGGAATTGGGATCCCGAGTGCCTTGTGAGCGTTTGCTGCCACCCACATCTTGACTTTCCACATACCTGGCACCCAGTTAACAGACCGGAGAACCTTTGCAGAGAGGTGACCTTTCTTGAAACCAGTGAGAAGCTGGATACATATTGCCCTCCTTTAAAGACGGTATTTCAAGGCTGTCCGGGCCTGCAGCGTTTGACGGGGTGCAGTGCTTGTGTAAGCTGAATACAGCAGGGTTTGCAGGACTAGATAAGAGTCCTTGAGGCTCCTACACCTGGATTAGTCAAGTTGTCATAGTGGGCAAGATGACTTTGTTTTTAAAGGAGATCAATCTACCACTCCAAGAGGCAAATGCAGGATTGAAAAGACAGTTCGCCGTTGTGTGCCATGTGGGTCTGTTTTCCCGTAAAATTCAGAAACTTACCAATAGATGCCTTAAAAAGGTGGTAGAAGGTCCTTTGATTCTGTGAAGTCTGATTAACCTTACTTTTCGTGCTGTCACTTCAGCTGACTGCTTTGTTGGGGGCAGTAACTCTAATCTGCACTATTTGAGGAGACAGTCACAGCTTTTCTAAGAATGCTTGAGGGTAGTACCTATGATGGGTTAGGGGAAAGCCCTCGTACCCTAATTCCCTGAACTCTTCCTCTCCCCATTAGCCTATCCTCTTTGGTCTAATTGCTTCAGAGATTAAGCGTTTTTATTCTTTCTTGCCTTAATTTTAGTAAGCCGGTATCCTTGCGAGTGCCACTATTAATAAGACAAAGTTTGTTTTGTGGGTTGTAAACTCCATAAAGGCAGGGAGGGACTCTTGTTCACCATTGTACCTACTGTACCCAGCTCTGTACCTAGCACATAGTAGGTACTCAAGTATTAATTGCCCACCTGCCAACTAGCAATTGAGATGTCTGTATGACCGCCTACCAGGAATAAATATCCCTTTTCCTCTTTGCTTCCCAGGAGAAATACTGTTAAATGTATATTCTAGTCAGGACAAATGCTAATGATTTTAAAGACTCATATTCCGTTAGCTGAAAGAAGCAGTCTCTGCCAGGAATGTGGGAAGACCCTGTTAGAAGTTTCCATTTGCTAGTAAATGTACCCCATGTTTCTTATTAATCTTGCTCTTTCTGAGCTTTATTGTTTAGCATTTACACAGCACTTTGTATTAAAGTGATTTATGATGACTAATTACCCTTTCCCTAGTGATAATAGAAGGCATTTATTTAGTTAATGAGTTGGTTGAGGACTAGTCAAGGTCACACAGCAAGTCCCAGGTGATGTTTTTTCACAACTACTGAATTGGACGTTATGACTTAAGTCACTTTTGTACCTCTGCCATGTATTGATAATGTGAGAAAGCATGAGAAGAGAGGGGGAAGAATGTAGCTCAGCCGTGTACTGAATGGTACAAGAAAAAGGCCTCTTCAAAAGGTGCCGTCCTTAGCCTGTGAGGACTCCAGCGTGGCTCTAGACCAAGTAATCCTTAGGTCATTCCAAGCCCTGAGGCCCCTCAGGAAGTGAGGTGCTAGTCAGGCTACAGGTTACGTTAGGGTGACCTTGATGGTCCTCAGATCAGATTCCAGTGTAACTGGTGAAAGTTTGTTCACTTTGGGGACAAATTGTCCGTCAATTCAAAGCATAGATAAATTGAAATTCTTCAACTGTAATCGTAACTTAGTTTTGTGTGCCCTAAGGTCTAGCACAGTACTGTGAAGTTAATAGGACTTGTTGGTTTGATTCAAGGCTTGATCTGGGTGTCAAAAAGTCAACTAAGTGGCTACCACCTTAAGTAAGTGAGCTTCTGTGCCTCAGTTTCCTCATCTACCAATAAGTGCTTTTTATTTGGAACAGGTGGAGATAGGTGCATGTTAGGAGCTAAGATAGCAAAAGTGGTTTTAAGGAAGTCTATTAGTATTCTTATGCTGCCTGTTTTTAGTGAGCATTTGAGATGACTTATAATGCAAGACATACACAATTTAGATAGAAAATCAAAACTATACAAAGGAAAAAAAAAATACCTTTAACCCTGAGGGCTAAGACCGTTGATGAACCTGATGATCACAGGCAACTCCAAGCTTCCTAGGAGCCAGAGGATAGAGGGAATCATGCTAGCAGACATGGGAAATAATACATACCATTTTCTTGGGAAGACAGCTTTTGCTGACACATAAAGTTCTAAAGGAAACTTTCATGGGATGGTATTAACAGCTATAGTAAGGCTTGTTCACAACTGTTACTGTTGATTTCAGATTGTACTGCCAGGAATATTTGGGTGATAAAAGGGGTCCCTGAGTTGTAAGGGTAGTGTACATTGTACCACAGCTAAAGAGGATTCTTCTTTAATGTTGGTGGTTATCAGTCCACCCAGGTAAGTCAGCTAGTTCCCCATAGTCACTGGGTATTTTTCCCTCTTTCTGCTACTTTGTGTTGCAGGGGTGATGGCTGTCCTTGGACCTTTGGAAATTAACATTGTGTCAAGTTGACTTTTTTTTTTTTTTCTTAGAGTGAACTCAGATCTCCAGCTTGTTGATGAAACTTTGTAAGATAGATAAGTTTCTCTGGAAGGCCTTATCAGAGCATTTGCTGTTCTCTGCACTTCTGAATATTTATTACTGGGGGGGGGGGCGCGCGGGACCGGGGGTCTCTCCAGAGTGGTACTTAGGTGTTGTACCTAAGATCTATGCAGACAGACTTTTACCGCCAGCACAGTAGAGGAAAAGAGAGACAAAACAGCTACTTTTGCTCGTAGGATATTCTTTATTTGAATCAGGCGTGTATAGCACCAGTTCATCAAAAGGGTGGGCTAAGACTTAGGAAAGCACACCGAGTAGAGCTTTAGTGAGTACTGCTTAGCTGTTCATGTGTTGGGTGGAATGCAGCAGGATGCCCCTCTTCTCATCAGGAAGGATTATGTTATGACTAATTCTTGGTGCAGTTTTATAGAATTTGCACCGATACTTCTTAGATTCACTGAGGTTTGATAGGTGGATGTTTCTTATCTTTTCTACGTCGTTAGCATCTCTCAGTTCTCGGACTGGGTAGCTCAGTCCGTTAAGCGTCTGACTTTGGCTCAGGTCATGATCTCACAGTTTGCGGGTCGGAGCCCCGCACCGGGCTCTGCGCTGACAGCTCGGAGCCTGGAGTCCGCTTCGGATGCTGTGTCTCCCTCTCTCTCTGCCCCTCCCCTGCTCATACTCTGTGTGTCTCTCTCTCTCTTTCTCTCAAAAATAAATAAACATTAAAAAAAAATTTTTTTTTAAGTATCTCTCAGTTCTCTTTAGAACAGCTGTTTTAGTGGCGGTCTTCAAACAGGAGTCAGGGATGTATATAAGAAGTTCTAGTTTGGATTTCTCCACAATTACTGATTATCTCTCTTTTTCTTATTTGTTTAATTAGACACTAGTTGCCATATTACTTTGTTCTAGTTCTTTTGCACTTTTATGTTGTAACAGAGAGAAATTTGTTCATTGTCTAGATCCCTTGCTGGCAAGATTACAATTGTGTGTCTTATCAGGAGGATATTATTTGGATCCAGTGTATGTTGCCCAATGTATTCTTGTAAGGTTATTCATAAAGGATATTTTGATATAGAATCATGTAGATTTCTAGTTGCCTATGACTCTTGATAAATTTATTCTTCCACCTCAAGTAATTATGATCTGTAAACAAGTACTTTAATGCTCTCTTGGGACTGTTAATTAAAGGAACTGGCCAGTAAAGGAGAATCATGTATACTTACCAGTTTCTCAAGTTTGGGAATTTGAATATTAAAATTTTATAAAGAAAGGCTACCCTCATTATGCTGCGTAGAAGAATTCAGAACACGTCATGTTGTGGTAGGTCAGAAGCATCCTCATCAGGTATGAGGAACAATACATTTGCATAGGCCAGAGTTTTTTCCAACCTGAAATCTAAGAACCCAAAGTTAAAGACTGATTCTTACCACAAATTTTCCTTCCGACCCTTGTCAATAGTGTCAGTATCTTGCATATGATAAGTAGTTTAAACTTCACTTTGAGGTGTGTTCACCTTTTCTCTTCCGATTCTGTATTTCCCTTTGACCCGTTCAGGTATTTCACTAGCTATCCCCGCTGTTGCTTGGCTAACTGAGTAGTACCGTGTACATTAGGCACTTGATTTTTGGAGTCAGGTTTACCTTCAGTTCCTCTCATCTGATAACTGTGATTTTTGGACAAGTGACTTAACCCATCTGAGCCTCCGTTTTCTTGTCTGTAAAATGAGAAGTAATGATAGTACTACAAGATTGTTGAGGGGATTAGCATTTAGTAAATTTACTAAATTTACTTAGTGTTTTTGTTCCTTTATAACTAGAGTGACCATATTTCTGGTTTGCTTCTTGCAGTTCCAGTTTATGTATTATCCCAACATGCTGTTCAGTGACTACCTCCATAAACTCTGAAAAGTACCCTGGTTTATTTGGAATTTTGAAATAGTCTTAAGGAGCCAAAACAAAGATGTTTCTATTGGAATGGCTTCTCACCAGGAAAGAAATTTTCCCTGAGAAAAATGTAGAGCTTAAACCTGCTGAACACTAAAATATTTGATTTCCAAGAAGGACGTAGACAATGGGAGAACTTCGAGTTCGTACTGGAAATGGGATGGATGTGCTCTGCCTGACCACCACCCCTCCCTTACCCACCCCCCCACATCACACGATGTACCTGTAGAAGGTGGGCACCTATCAGACAGTGGGCCAGCTGAGTCCACGAGTTTATATCCTCAAACTGTAATTATCTGGGAGTCTTCCCAAACTAGAATCCTTGAATTACATGAAACAATTCCAAAGACTCTTTTGAGGTATGCCTATCTTTTTATGTGGTCATCTTCAGATCACTCCCCAGTGTATTCCACCTCCTTCCCCCAGGTACTGTTTCTCTTTGCCCTAAACAGCCTGCTCCTAATTACATTTAACTGATTTTCTCCGGCAGAAGTGTGTGGCCTTTGCTCCAAGGCAATTACAGAACTAGGGTGGAACCCTCATGCCTTTGTTGACACTCAGACTGGTTTCATTTTTTTCCTATCTCTGTTCAGTTTTTCTAAAGGCTTCAGTCCGGTGCCTTAATCTCACAACGTGTATAATGGCTGGTACTACTTAGCAATATACAATGGGGCTTAATCATTTACTACCCAAACTGGCCACAAAGAGAAAAAATATAATGAGCTACGGGTAAAAGGTAGTATATGGAATACCGTAGTGGAGATGAGGAAAAGACTTTGAAGAAACACAAATCTAGGACTGGCCCTGCATGCTCCTGCTTTCTTGCCACAGAAGTCCCAGTGCCTCAGCTGATATGCCTCTGTACTTAGCCTGTAGGGCTTAATGGGCTTAAAATGTTCTTTACCAGCCCAAACCAGTTCACTTCTAAAATGGACACCCTGTGCGCAGTTGTATGCTAGAGTGAGGCTTAAACGGGAGGGGCTTGGGACTGCTCACTGCTGCATGCGTTGGTCTTGGCCCTGCCTCAGGCCTAGTTCTTTACAATCTGAAGAACTGCGAGCCCTGTTTATATATTTTTCTCTTCTTTCCTGAAGAGTGTGTGCACGGTGCCATCCGTGGAATCCCCCTGAACATGCTATGCGCTCAGGGTGCCAAGGAGAATGCTAATGTGCTGATCTGCACTGGTGCGCGGCTCTGTGAGCCAGATGGTGGATTGGTGAGTGACAGAGTGAAGGGGCGAAAGGCCTGGAGGAGAGGACTGTAACCATGTTTCATTTTGGCCTCCTGAATGAAGCTGTCCATATTACCGTGTTTTGAGTAATGTCAGGATTTTGGAAGTTCTGTTTTTAATAAGTGTTTTCAGCTCTTACAGTACTTATCAATTAAGATGAACTTTTGGGACACAGGTTTCCATGATCATAAGGGGAATTACTTTATTCCCTTCTCCCAGGACTGGCTTGACCTCGAGTCCAGGCTTTTGGGCTGTGACTTGTTTTCATTATGATCATAGGATCCTGAAATTTTAAAAAAGGGACTTATCAGGAAAGTAAGTAGTGGACAGTGGTTCTGCTCAGCCCTTTTGGACCACCTCCACCCTGTCCTCTTCCTCATAGGTCTTAAGGAAGATTCATTTGGGCTCTCATGATGGTTAGCTTTATTTTGGAGATGTAGAAAAGAGCTCTTTGCCTTGAATTTTTAAAGTACACACTCTCATCTCTGTTTCTAATTTTAGAAGAGAGGTCAGTAAGTAGACAAGTCTGTAGAAGATAGAGAACTGAAATAGGTTTCTATTTTGCCTGTTTGAGGGATGCTCCTGAGATATTCACTGGATTAGAGACTCTGGAACAATGGTTCTTAATCTTTTGAGTCACAGATCCCTTTAAGAATCTTATGAAAATTATAGTTCTTTAGGAAAATTCAGGGGCACAAAAACTTGTTATACTTTTCAGAGGGCTTGTGGTACTCCCTGAAACTCATCCATGGATCCTGGGTTAAAAACCCTGATTTAGAGGAGGAGGTCTCTAAGCCATAGTATCTCTTTCCTTTACAGATCCAGAAACTGCCAATTGTTTCCAGCTTGCAGTTTGTCCTTGGAACGAAACTGAGGTTGTTGGTGTTCTTTGTCATCCGCCTCTTTGGGATGCTCCTTGGCTTCCCAAGAGCCTCATTATCAATGCCTTGAGGGTTCAACTCAAGAACTTAGGCATACTGAAACCAGCATGTCAGCAACTTTTGGGGATTCTTGTACTACCTCATACCCACTGCCCTTCATATGAGCTGTGAGTGCCTGTAAAGCTTCAGAGCTGAAGTGTTCAGAGTAGGGAACTCACATGCTGCACTATCAAAACTAAATAAAATAACTGGCTCCCCTGTATGTCTCAAAAACAGGCTTGACTTCAGTGTAGTACTTCTCAAAACTATTTTCAGAACTGGCTTGATATCTGAATTATACTTTTCATTTGATTTCTCTAGACCAAACATTGAGGGCAAGGACCATGTGCTTGGCGTATAAGTACTGCCAGTTGTTTAGTGAGTAAAATATCGTGAGATGATTTCTCTAGGAGAAGGTGAGTTGGACTCACTTCGTGGCTTTGGCTCACCATCCCCTTCAGTTGGCAAGGGTTGTTTTTCTAACTTAGATCCCTCTCACATGGGTGATAATGGGAATACAGAGAACTGCAGGTGAGACGTTGATAAGAATTTCCAACAGCTTAGTAGATCCCTTTATAATGCTAGAATCAGGAACTAAGGGAGGAGACTGTTGAGATACAAGGCCTCTAGCTTCTTGGCCCAGTTGCTTGAGAATCACAAGGCAGTAGGTTAGAAGCCTAGGGATATTCTTACTTGTAATGGGAAGGCAATTTGCTGTCCTACCCGGTTTTAAACCCTTAGCAGTAGGGACACTACCCTAAGTTGAAAGTGGTGTTCTGGTTTACACATGCTCTTGATTTAAGGAACAGAGGCTCACCTTTAGGGTGTTTGAGATTTGAGGGCCAGCAGTGAGTCGAACAGTTTCATTTTGGAATTGCTGTTGGAGTCCTGAAAGTAATAAACAACAGTGCTGCCCAGCAATGATGGGCAAACTTCTGATTCTTCTCATTCTGCAACCCTAGCTGCCCCTTCTGAACCAAAAGCTAAGCTCCATGTTCAAAAACTATATATGCCCTTGTCTTTGAAATTCACCTCCTTTAGAGTTACAGGCTTCTGGGAACTGGGCCAATGCTTGTCCTAACCAGGAATCAGGCCCTAGTTGGCATTGAGGATTTTGTGTTTTGTTTCCCTAAGTATGTGATATAAGCAGAATTCAGGGGAAAGGGAGACCTTCAGAATTTTGTAGTTTTGGAAGTAGAAGTAGGTGCTTTGTAGAGATGGCAGATGTGTTCAGTTATTCTGGTAACTAATTCAGTTTCCTGTGGGTAGCCAGGTAGTATCCTGCTTCTAATTCAGTACTTAAGTTTTTAGTGCCCAGCTTCGGGAGCACCAGACTCCTTAGCAAGCAAGACAGGAAGATTCCCAATGTTGAGTTCTTACGGAGAGTAGCCCAGCTGGCTTGTCATGCTGGACTAGATGAATTGTGAATGTTAATTACACTGATCAATACAGTGGCCTTGGTAACAGACTTGTAGCTGCTGTAGAATCTGTTTACTTCAGGTTTGTAACAGAAAAGAGACCAAGCTGGTTGAGAACATGATGTTCCAAATGTAATAAGCTGTATTGTAAGTCCAGGGAAAATGCATGCTGGAGGCACTGACCCTACTGCACCCTTCCCCAGGATTTCCCAGAGGGAAACATTACTCTGGGGGTGGTTTCTGTTCTTATTTGCCAGTTGAGAATGAATTGAGGTCAGCAAAGGCATGGCTTCTGTGAGATGGGGTATAGGATATTTACAGATCATAAAGGTTAGAAGGAGAGCACCCGTGTAGGGAGGCATCTCATTCCTCTACCCAGTTTGTAATTCGGAGTGGAGAGTTGATGGGATTAGTTTCAACCCTTGCATTCAGAAGAAGGAACCCCTCCTATTTGAGAAATAGAGGGTTCAGAATTCTGCACATTCTTTTCTGACTCCACAGGGAGAGGATTAGCTGAACGCTGGGCATGTTTGGAATGAGAGCACCTTGCCAATTTTTACTGATTTTGGACCAAGCCATTGTAAAAATATAGTCTCTTTTCCTGAGACGAGCTCTTTGTCATGTGCTCCTAAACCCTGTGGATCCATTTGATGGATTGGCTGTACCTGACAGATGGAGTTGGTATTACAAAGGCAGATTTTCTACTTTCTTTGCCTTATTTGTTTTCTCTCTGAACACGATGTGTCTAACCCATTTGTTCCCTGTGTGCCTTCAGTTGCTTTATCAAGAGCCTGGTAAACTCCGTGTGCTTGTGTTTACTTTTTCAGATCCTGCTTAGATTGTCTCAGATGAGTACTTCTCATGGAATAGAAAGAATGGAAGGAATCAGTCACCTAGGGAACTTTTTTAAAACATTCATTTCAGGGCCCTAACCTAGACCTACTTAGTCAGAATGGGGAAGGGTTGATGGTAAAGGGCAAGTGGAGAATAGGATAGTATGTGCTTTTCGAAACTGCTGAAGCCTAAAAGATCCCATATTTAGAACCACTTAGGTTATCTAACAAGGCTGGCCAAAATTGTTATGATATCTGATATTGGAATGGTAATGTAGCTACCATCTATCTCGGACGACTTTGGCCATAAGAAAAAATCTTGTGCCCCATGTGAGAGGTCCTGAAAATAGCCTATGGTTACTCTTCTTTTCCAAAGTATTCAGAGTAAGCTATGACCAGAAATTATGTAGCTCTATTAGCTCAGGGTTAAGCACCTACTACTGTCTCCCGGGACCTGTACTGGGCACTTAGGATTAATCAGTGAACAAGACAAAGATCCATATCCTGTGGAGTTTACATTCTTGTGAGGTTATTATTTGGGTCATATAAGTCTTGTACAGTGGTTCTTAGTCATTTGGAGTTTGGAGCCCTATCAGAGTTGTGTTCATGTTCCTGAAACACACAGACACACACACACACACACACACACACACACACCAATTTGCATATAAGGAGAGTTGGCAGCCTGAGGCCCGTCCGTGAACCCAGGCTAAAAACCTAGAATCCTTGTCCAGAATTGAGAATGTGGTGATTGGGGTAAAGCCAGGCCATGAGTTGTGTATTTGGGACTATTATCTCCTAGCCACATTGGGTTGTAGTTTCTTCATCTGTACAGCCAAGGTCCTTTGCAAAGAACTTGAGAGCATCTCAAAAAAAGAATAAGAATTGCTAGGCCTCCACTACACCAGTCACATTTCTTAGTCTGTGCTCTCTTTGAATGTTAAGAATGATTTTGACTCTCTGTTCCCATTCCCACCCCTAGTTTCTGGTTGGCTGAGCTTGTTGGACTCAATAGGTTAAAAATCAGGTCAGAATATGAGAATTTCCTTAACGTGATTTATACTATCAATTCCTAGACTAAGAGTGACAGTAAAATTATAAAGATCATGAGAGGGCATTATAGTGAAATCCTGGCTTCAAAACACAACATCACAGAAGGAGTTGATAAATGAGGGGCTGAGGAAATACCCAAGGAGTAAAGACTGGAGAAAGATGATAGGAAAAAAAAAGAGGGCAGAACTCAGAAAGACAATTGACTGAGCTGGTAAGCCAGATAGCCTGAAACCAAAGAGAGTGGATTTGAGACCCAGACCAAGAAAGAAAAAAAAAAAGATTACATTTTAGTTCTAAAAGGTCTGTCACTATTGTTTTATTATCAAACAGAACTCAAGATAAAAGGAGAGGGCAGATAAGGCTTTGCTTCATGTGTACCAATATTAATATGTCTCTATCCTTGGAAAAGTTGGTGTTTGACTTGAGCGAATGGCTAAACTGTGCTTCAGGGTTAGTATAATGTATAGTACAACATGTACTGCAGAAACATGAGTGAAATTTTGTTTGGGACACTGGGAGAAAGAATTACATAGAAATAACCCGGCCAGATAATAGAGATTGGAGCACAATGAACACACTGAGTCCTGTGCCAATTCTGCCTTTACCTCCCTAAAATCTGACCTTTAGTGTAACTACAGATCAAGACCTCTTTAAGGGTGGTCTTTACGGGGAATTCTTGTCACTCTGCCTGATGTCTAAGGGGAACTTTCCAGACCCACACTGAGGGATGCTGAAATTATGCTGTATTCAAGGTCTTCCAGGCCAAACTTTTTTTTTTTTTTTTTTTTTTTTTAGAGAGAGAATGTGAGCTGAGGAGAGGGACAGAGGGAGAGAGAAGGAGAGAGAATTTTAAGCAGGCTCCACACTCAGTGCAGAGCCCAACATGGGGATCAGTCTCAGGAATGTGAGATCATAATCTGAGGTGAAATCAAGAGTTGGATGCTTAACCAAATGAGCCACCCAGGCCAAACTTCTATACACTCAGAGCCCATAGTCCTCCCCAAAGGAGCCTGGAGGCTCTAGATGATCCAGTTGTAACTGCTCCAGTTGTCCAGCATATGGAAAAACTGTTCTGCTATTAAAGTTTCTAACCTGCTATTAATATAAGGACATCTCATTGTTTGCTCAGTGATGCATTAAACCCAAAACTCCCTAATCTAGGGGGAATATAATCATACCACCAATTATGTTTACTTTCTATTTTTAAAGAAGCCCTTTGAGTGATCAAAGGAATTTCAGGCCTCACTTCCTGGGACTGTTTAGGTCTGTTTTAAGGTTCTATTCACCATACAAAGCTATACAGTTAGTTATATAGATTGTACTGTTGTGTGAAAGAAAAGTTCCCCCATTACCGTTGTGTACAACATAAATAAGTTACCTTAAAAAGCACATTTAAAATATATTCTTTGTTGTATGGTTTAAAATATGGTCATTTTAAATGAAAATAGCAGGTTTCAGGGCACCTGGGTGGCTCAGTTGGTTAAGCATCAGACTTCGGCTCAGATCATGATTTCACGGTTCGTGGGTTGGAGCCCCATGTTAGCTCTGTGCTAACAGATCAGAGCCTGGAGCCTGCTTCAGATTCTGTGTCTCCCTCTCTTTCTGCCCCTCCCCGCTCTCTCTGTCTCTCAAAAATAAATAAATGTTAAAAAAAAAAATAATAATAATAGGTTTCCCAGATGATGAAAAAAACCAAATCATTGATCAGTTTTAATCATACCAGATTGAAAACCTGTTGAATAAATAAATAACAGGTGGAATTTCTAAGTTGCTTTTGATGCCTACAGTAGGAAGTTCTGGGGTCATTTCCTTCATCCTAGTGGTCTGGATTAGATTGCCTGTACGTTCTCCTCCTCCCCATTCCATCCTCAGAAGATGGTGGAAGTGTATGCTAGACCGGAGCTTTTTGCCTCCACGTTTGGGCTCTTACTCTCTCCTCACCCTTTCCACGTCCAAGGAGCAGCACCTCTTAAAGCAATTCATTGGCAGCTTTGAAATACTACATTTCTCTGCATCATTTCACTTTTCCCAAAATCAATGTAGATTTTGGAATGGAGAGAATTCTCTTGCTTCCCTAGAGCTCACAAGTCTTCATATGGAAGCTCAGAAAGCTTCAGTGCAATAGTGGACTATCCTTTAACTGACCTCTTGAAAATAAAGGGGAGAGCTGCTGTTTCCCCCAGCCTATTCTGGAGGAAGGATAATATAAAGGTTCTGGGCTTGTGGGGATTTTTTTTTTTTTTTTTTTTGCTTTTTCTAAATCTCAATTTGTTAACACATTTGCCTTCAGCAAGTCACTTAACCCCAACCCCTGTTCTGTTTTTTCATCTGTGAAGAGTAGATCTCTCACTTGAAAGATTCCAACATGTTCTGAAAATACAAATCTTCTGTAAAGAAATCATATCTGTGGGCCACTGATGTTGAAGCAGAGTGCAAAACTAGAATGTCATAGAAATTTAGGCATTCAGGACCTTGGTTTTTTGATACCAGTAAGTGTAGATTTCAAATCTATAATCAGCTTTAGGTAAAAGTCCTGATGTAATGCTTGCAGTGGTTTTACTTGTTCTTTATATGCCAGAATTTAAACAAGAATGGTTTGAAAAATATTTAGATCAGTGATGTTCTCACAGTGTTGCTTATTGATCACATTTGAAGAATAACTCTTCCTATACCAAATTTGATTTTGACTTTTGGTTTGCAATACAGCCTAAAGGAAGAGATCTTTATCCTTGTGCATCTGTCCACTTTTCCTCATTAGAAAATGGCTGTTCCGAAAGTCACAGGTCAGGAAAACTCACTTCTGTGTTCTGGTTGGGGAGCTAGAGAGTTTGGGGAATTGCACTGTGTTCATCCTGGAGCAATAGGTGGTTCTTATTGTTAAATAGCCCCAGGCACGTTGCAACCACCAATTCCTTTCAACTACCTTGTTTCTTTCTTTCTTTCTTTTTTTTTTTTTTTAAATGTTTACTTTTGAGAGAGACAGACTGCCGGTGGGGCAGAGAGGGAGACAGAATCCCAAGCAGGTTCTGTGCAGTCAGCACAGAGCCTCCAGTGGGGCTCCAACTCACAAGTTGTGAGATCATGACCTGAGCCAAAACCCAGAGTCAGACACTTAACCAACTGAGACACCCAGATGCCCCATCAACTACCTTTTTTCTCACAGACTATCTAAGGTCGTGATTTCATGCTGAGACTTTTATCTAAAATTGAATATATACATCTCAAATTAGAAAGTCAGGAAGGGATGGCAAATATTACCTTTCTAGAATGGAAAATACAGTGTGATTGTATTTGATGTGACTGATTGTCAGATTCTTGTCCTTGAATTATGTTTCTAATCTCCTAGATGTTTGCTATTTTGTGTTTTTAAGAGCTGTGGAAACTAAAACCGCCTACAGCTGATCTTTAAAGTGATTTTTACCTTGTTTTTTGAAATCGAAACTATTCCATCTGTCTACAGAGCAGATTCTGAAGGATCCCATTGACCCACCCACATTTGGAAACAATACCTGTTACTACATACTTAACTATTCAATATTCGGTCTTTAAAGTCTGATTATTATTTTATTTGGTGTTGAGTTTTGATGGCGTTTTCCTCCCTTGAGCCTATACTTTATGGGAAGCAGTAGATGGTAACAAAAAACAACTGATACGGTTTCTGTCTCATTAACCTTTGTTGGGTATTAACCTAGGGTTTAGAAAGCACACCTAGGTCAACTCAGCTGCCACTTTTTTGGAGCTGCTTGTAGCTCTTTTGCCATGAACTATTTGGCAAAGATTTTCATGTCTTTCACCCCTCAGTGGATATAGCCTTCCCATTCACTCAAGCAAATATGTGTAGAGGGTTTGAATTTCTAAGATGTAATTGGCTTTCAACTTCATTTAAGCTAAACTTCCAAATTGAGGGGAGGAAGGAAAGATTGTTTTTATACGTCTCCAATCTTGTTTCTTCTTGGCAGGCTAAGAAATTATACAGATGGCATTTATTCAGTCTGTGTGGCCACCTTCCAAAATGTCAGAAACTCCATCTTCTACACCTGTCCAATGATCGATTGCTTGCTTTCACTGTTAACTTTTCTCTGATAGAAATTAATTTGAAGAATACACATTTGCCTATTTGTAAGCAGTTGGCAAATTTTCATCTTAAAGAACATCCCAGCATACCTTGCAGTGAGGTTTGCCAGTTTAACTTCTTGTGAGTTTTATTTAAAGTCAAGATAGGCTTTAGAGAGGACTGTGAATTAAGTCTAATGACTTTTTATGACAAACATGTAAGGTGAACAGTAGTAACCTGGCTCAGTCTTTCCCAGCACTTAAGAATTACTGATTTTTACACTCTGAACCAATACAAAGTGATTGCTAAGTGAAAAAAACAAGGTGCAGAATATTTTAGCAGTCTATTTTTTGAGTAAGAAAGACAGGGAAAATACAAGTATAAGTATATACTTGCTATTTTTTTTTAACCTGTATTAATGAACATAAACCAGAAATGAATGAAAATGGTGAGGAGGGAAGAAGGTCGGGGAGATAGAAATGGCAGTGAGACTTCTCTGAATATACCTTTAAAACTTTTGAGACATGTGCCTTATGTGTCAAAAAATTAAAGAGAAAGGAAACCTTAAAATTGCTTGTAAACAAAAACAAATGAATCTAGCTACATATCAAATTGATATTAACCACTCAGAAAACCATACTTCACCTATATATCCTTCGTGAGATATTTTCTAAGGACAAAAGGAACTTCAGTGAAATATTGACACTTCACTACGTAGAATATTGTTAGTAACATTAGTCTTGTAATTTTGAAATTGTTTTATTTGTATTCTAGAATAAAACAAGTAAGCGTGTCATTGCTATTAGAGACCAGCATTGTCAACCTAAGACAGAGGGTGCTTGGGTGGCTCAGTAGGTTGAATGTCTGACTCTTGATTTTGGTTCAGGTTGTGATCTCCTGGTTCATGGGATCCTGCATCAGGCTCTGCGCTGTCAGCACAGAGCCTGCCTGGGATTCTCTGTCTCTCTCCCTATCTGCTCCTTCCCTCTTTCTCTTACTAAATAAACTTAAAAAAAAAAAAAAAAAAAAAAAAAAAAAAACAATAATAAGAGAAAAGAAATACAAATAGGAAAATTAAAAGTTTAAAAAATCTTAAATTTGAAATGGAAATATCAATATAAACTCATGAGTAAACAAAAAGATTTATTTCTCTATCCCCTGCAAGAACTTAGGAGCACTGACACTTCTATTAACAATTAGCACATTTTATACTCAGATATTATTTTCTAAATACCATTCCCCACTGAAAGAAACCAGAGCTTGGAGAAATGGAGAAATCGTTGATTCCAGATCTGAAGCAGAGAAAGAACAAGGTGAGCCTGGTATATCTTCTTATACCAGAAAGGAAGGAAGCACTTAAACAGAAGAATCAGCTTGAAGGAGACTCCCACTGGCCCAGTTTGAGACAATTGGAGCATTCAGTGTACTCATTGTGTTATTGAGTGTAACAGATTGAATAAATACAAATATGAAAGACAAGTAAGGAAAAAAAATGAAAGACGGAGAAGAAAAGTTTCTCCTTACAAAAAGTAATGCCAGCTAATATATGTGATAAGAATGGTAAGGGAAAAAAACATGATTCTATAACATCCCCCCACCCCCACCACAATATAATTGGTTCAGGCAAGGATTATGAACAGATGGTAAAGTCACTAGGGAACAGGATATTCACAAGCTGACAGATATCACCCCACAATTTAACCTTTACTTGCAAAGGAGAAAATACACCTTTCAGAGACTGATGATCTCACTTTAACCCAGGGTTCAGTTTAGTGTCACTAACAATGGAATGACCTAACATGATATGCTACCTAATACAATGCAAAGTAAAGTATACAACATTATCTATGAAGTATTCTTGCGAAAATCTTAATCTCTTTCTAATCAAACCTCAAAGCTGAACTTCCAATTTATAGGAAAAAGTAATCTGAAAAGTGGGAGATTCCAAAAGGCAACTGGCCTGGACTTGTCCAGGAAACGTCAATATTGCAGGGGGGGGGAAAACATAGGAGAACTATTCTAGATAGATAACCAGGCACTGAAGGAACCTAACAACCAAATGCATTTAGTGAACCTTGGTTCTGTCCCGGGTTGGAAGAATTGGGGAGGCATTTAGGTCTATAACTATGAAAGACACTCTTTTTTAAAAATTACTCAAGTATAATTAACACAGTGTTACATTAGTTTCAGATGTACAATATAGTGATTAAACAATTCTACACATTACTCAATGCTCATCAAGATAAGTCTACTCTTAATCTCCTATATCTGCTTCACCCATCCCCCACCACCTCCATTCTGGTAACCACTAGGTTTGTTCTCTGTCCTTAGGAGTCTGTTTTTTGTTTCTTTTTTCTCTTTGCTTGTTTTTTAAATTCCACATACAAGGATATCATATGATATTTGTCTTTCTCTGATGGACTTACTTCACTTAGCATTATAGCCTTTGGTTGCTGCAAATGTCATTTCATTTTTTATGGCCATGTAATATTCCATTGTGCATATACTACATCTTTTTGAAAGAAATTCTTGAGATGATTAGAGGAGTTTGAATACAGACTGGATGATACAGGATTATTGTTAATATTCTTAAGTATGATATTGTGGTTCTGTAGGGGAATATCCTTAGAAAATTCATTCTGTACAATTTATTGGTGAATTTTCATATTTGCAACCTTTTTTTTTGGCAGGACCACTTGAAAGTGTGCATGTATACATGTGTATATATGCAGAGAAAGAAACCTAATGTGGAAAATAGATTCAGTGTAGATGGAGGGTATAAAGGTATTCATTATACTACTCTTGTTAAGTTTTTGTATGTAGAAAATGATCATAATAAAGTTGGGAAAATGAAACAGTGGGGGTGCAGAGGGAGTTGGAAGGGAACTTTGGTGTATCACTAAAGTCATGGGTATGTTCCAGGAACCTAGATTTCTTCAGTCACCTCTACAGAAATAAATGGGGGACCTGGGTGGCTCAGTTAGTTGAGCATCCGACTTTGGCTCAGGTCATGAACTCATGGTTTGGGGATTCCAGCCCCAGGTTGGGCTTTGAGCTGACAGCATGAAATCTGCTTCAGATTCTCTGTCTCCCTCTCTCTCTCTGCCTGCCCCCTCCCCCCCCAACACACACACATGCACGCTGTCTGTCTCAAAAATAAACACTGGTGCGCCTGGATGGCTCAGTCAGTTAAGCGTCCGACTTTGGCTCAGGTCATGATCTCATGGTCCATGGTTTCGAGCCCCGCATCAGGCCCTGTGCTGACAGCTCAGAGCCTTGAGCCTGCTTTGGATTCTGTGTCTGCCTATCTCTCAAAAATAAATGTTAAAAATAAATATTTTAAAAATTAAAATAAAAATATGCTAGAGATGATGATAATTGAATGTTAAGAGAAAAAGAACAACAAGCATGTTTTCATATACTATTTGTAGCAGATTGAGGATGAGGAAAGTATGGACAGGCCAGGCAGTTGGACGGGCAGATAGCTAAATAGGCATTGAAACATAGTCGGGATGTGTATCTAGTGTAAATTGCAGTTTTCAAAAGATTAGGAAGTCCTTCCCTGTCCTATTTGTTGCCACTTTTTAACCTCTTAATTTTACCTCTAGTTGGCAGTTGGAGGCCTAGATCACTTATTTTCATTAGAGCACCTCAGGAGATAATTAGCAAAGCCAGTGAGGTATGTTGTCTCATATGAAGGGTGGGAGGTGGGGTAGAGAGTAGCTGATAAGGATAAAACTGCTCTTTGCAGAGGTATTCAAACTTTATGTTCCTTCCTCACCAGCTAAGTGACTTGGCATTATGAACCCTGGTATTGCCTCACCCCTTCCTCCCACCAACATTGATGAAAGATGAACTTGATTCCCATTTTTGAAAGGAGTATTTCTTCTGGAATTGGATTCTAGCAGTGTGCGTGTGTGTGCGTGCATGCACACACTCACATTATATCCTGTTACCCTCCTGTTACCCAGAGAGGAGTGGAGTGGTGGAGGGAGATACGTGCTGTGATTAGTCAGCTTGCCATTCCCTCCCCCTCCAGAAGCTCAGGCCCCATCTGGGGAAACTGAGAACTTAAGAAACTTGAGACAGGGAAGGAGGACAGGGAGCAGCCAAAACCTGCTGAGTCTCAGAAGACTGGTTTCTGCGCTTGGGAATGGAAGTGACTGAAGGTGGCTGTGGATTTGACTCTGTGGCCTGAGATTGATTCCCTTGAGATAAATTGTTTTCTGGTGGTGTACCTGAGAGCAAAGTGTTGGGAAGAGGATACCCTTCTTCTTTGGGAAATTTCTTTTACCTAATTGAAGGTTTGAAAGATGTGCAGACTTCTGTAGTTCTTGTACTTAAAAGCTGGTGTTTATTGATAACTGTTTCTTTGATTCATCTGAAATGGAATCAGACTGATCAGTGGTAAGTATCAAGGAGAAAAGTCTTGTACCTATTTAGTTTAGGCTGACAGCCATACCCTCTTCCTTTCCTCTGAATAAAGAGCAGATGAGGGTAGAATCTGTAGGAGAAGGAATACATTATCCAGGAGATGTGTGAAAGAGGGATTGGAAGAGATGTAGGAATCCTGGAAGGTGTCATAATACATTGCTTGGTAATTGACTTGTTAAAATTGCTAGCTTCATTAATAGTCATCTTTTTGCTCAGTTGCTAAGAAATATGCTGACCATAACTTCAAAACAGAAAAATCTGCACACACAACATGCTAGAAGAGACACTGGAACAGATTATATAAATTTGGGGATGTCTCAGAAAATCAGTAGTGTACCAGGAGGAGGGGTACTGACTGGCCCTTCTTCAGATATTCCTCAGCAGTTGAGACAGACTGATCCCTTTACTCACTTCTAAGCTATGCTTTCTTAATGATTTGTTTTCCTAATAATTGCTGTTTACCTTTGAGTCTAGTCCTTCACCCCTAGGAGGAAACCTTTCTGAGGAAATGACAAGCTGTTAGATAAGCATGTGAAATAATACGTTTAATAAGATGTCTCGTCTAACCTCTGATTTTTGGAGGCCTAAGCTAAACAATATCCAGATAAGGCTGTTAAGACCACAATATCTAGTATCTTTCTTAAGAAGCAGTAAAATTCTCTCACAGCCATTTGTGTTATCATTACCCTGTCGGTCAAAACACATCTATAGATTGTGCATATTTCATCTCATAGATCTTTCCTGAAATACCACTGGGTACTTAGTTGGTGCCTGCCCAATGTGTTGATTAAAAGGATATAATAATGATTATTCTCCTGATCACCATCCATTGGCCGTAGTGTCATAGTGGAATTCCTATGGCTTTTAATTTCCTGTGATTCAGGAGCTAGACAGCAAAATTGGGTTGGACCGGAGACAAAAGTGTGGCTAAGCTATTTGACATTTGAATAGATGGAAGAAATGTTTATGGAAAGAAGCTTTTCGGCTTCTTATGGTAAGAAATATCAGTTGGGATAAATTGAGTAGTATACAACAATTTTTCTTCCTTGGAGGCTTATAACTTTTGGATTGCCTGTGATCCCTTTTTCTTGGTAAATTACATATAGCAATTCTTTCAGCTCACTTTGTCACCATACTTAACCACTAGGTGGTGGATGTACCATATCCCAAATTGTTTCTTTGGTAGAGCTTCTCTTTATCATTTTCAGTGTCATGTTGAAGGGAGTCAGCCATTGCACCCACTGAGCCCTTTGAAAAGGTGCTCTGAAATAGCACACTAAATTGGCCTGATATTTAATTGAGTTTTTAAGGCACAGCAAGTAGACTTCTGTATTTGGATGTGCTATTTGGAGAATGGGTCAATCTGACCTTCTAACCTTTCTCAGATGTAATATTAGTTCAAGAATGAAATACTGGCATGCTTGTTGTGGGTAAGGCTGTTTACAGGGTGGTGAGCCTTCAAACACAGATAGGTCTTTAACGTAGGACTTTTTGATGATCAGATACTTTTTGGATTTCCAATTACTGTATCTCTTTCTCCCCCTCCCCTCTTTCCCATTCTGCATCATATTTAGACCTAGCCTTCCTTATAGATACAGCTTTGAAGAAACACTGAAGTATACCAACTAAAAATTATGTTTGGAAGAAATCATGACAATAGGAAATAATGTAAACAGAACAATCCATCTTTGGATTTTGTTTTTACTTAAGTGATCGTATTGGGTGTAAATGCAGTGAATCCATCCCCAATTAGAAGGCTGTTACAGAGATCTGGTTTCATTAGAGGGAAAACTGTGATACCCAAAATTGCTTTTGACAGCAGTGCCTTTGTTTATAATGTGAAGGTGAGCGGCACTCCAGGAAGTACTTCAGAAGGAAGACGGGTACTAGCTGTAAAGACATCCAGGGGGGCAAGCAGGCCTGGTGGGAACTGGCAGGGCAGATCTCTTTGCGCAGTTTGGTGGTGGGAGAGAAGACAGGTTATCACGCATCTTTGTAGAGCTGGACTACCTTATTTACAAGCAGTGAAAGTGTCAAAGAGTTGTGAGACTAGACAGCCATCCATCCATGTCATGGCTTGAATTAACATGCTGCCCACTTCAAATAGGCACCATATTAATGATTTGAGAGATGGGGCACAGCACTGATTGGTAAGCTGCTTGCAACACAGTCTAATATTTTTAGATGGGAAAGATTTTGCTAAGCTTTAGGCTACTGACGAGCTTCATTAATACAAGGTGGGATTATGACTGTTAAGTCACTTCTTAGGTTGCTGAAGAAACACAGTTCTATCTTACCACAGCCACCTCTCTATTTTTTTATTTAAGAAACTGCAAATGTTACTGCATTTCCCTCCTCCACCTCCAGGTAGGTGGTGTTTGGGAATATGCCCAGAGCCTTTTGAAAAAAGATGAACAGAGGAGGGAATCATAACAGCCAAGAGAGAAGACTAGCTTCCGACTAGACTGCCCATGCCAGGAACAAGAAGGCTGTTGGAGGAAGGGCTGCCTTTGGAGAGTGTTAAAAGCCATTGATGGTATCTTGGCTCTATTTTTTCTGCCACCAAAAGAACTGCATATTGGGTTGAAAGTCATTACCTTGGTCTTGGATTAATCTCTTCAGTAAAACTAGCTTTGCTGACTGCAGAAGTCATGTGAACATGCAGTGGAAAATCCTATCGAGAAGGGCAGATGCTGACCTGTGGCCACTTCAACGGAGTAGGTGGTTCCCCCCGCCCTTCCCGAAAGGAACTAGTGCTTTTGGCATTTAAGCAATAAAGTTTTAGCATCTAAACTGAAAAAGCTGCTTCAGATGTACAAAGATATTTGTTAGTCAAGTTCTAGTGCCATATATATGTTGTTTAGCCCGAGTCTCTTTTATTTACTTATTTATTTTGCTGTGTTGCACATTTAAGCCTGATTCTTCTACTGCCAGCTGATGCTACCCTATCTCAAAGGTACATGTGACAGAGGAGAGGAATGTTTTGCAGCTGTAACAAATGGGGAGTTTACTATTCCTGGCTTCAAAGTGGCTATAACCATGTTGCTAGCATTATGGAGAGAAGATTTTAATCTGTAATAGCTTTTACATTTCCAAAGATATCTGCTAAAGACTTAGCTTACTGGATTCTCCATGGGAACCTTTCAGATTTAGTCAGGTTGTGAGGAGAGGAGAATCTTAATTCAGAGTCTCAAACCATTCTGTTTTTCAGGAGGCTAAAGTTTATTTCTTATATCTTGAAGGGTTTATCAGAGTTTAAATAAGAGTTTAGGAGGAAAGTTTAAGTCATTTAATGGAGGAAAAGGTTTTCATATACTTTAGAAACATCCGCTAATTTGACTATAAATAAATATTAATTGTATTTGCTATTTATTAAAGCCAGTTTTCCAAATCTCCTTGAGACAGTTACGTAGTTCTGGTGTATTTCATTTAAGGAACTTTTGAATACAGAGTTTACCAAGTCATTTCTTTTCTCATTCCTTTAAATTAGTCCTGATTAGTTGGATTTTACTATGGTGTGCATATATTTTTTAATTTGGCTTTCTTTAGTGTATTCCAGCATTTTACTGGACGTAGCAGGTTCTAAGGACACTATATTGGCTTTGTGAGGTACGGGTATGATTGGACTCTGACTTGGCACCCACCATCACCATTTCAAGGCATCCCCATAATTTTTCAAACAACAAGACCTCTGCTAATTTCAGGATAAGAATGTGCTACAAGACTATATTCTGGAAAATGAAAAAGAGCAGAAGCACTATGAAATGGTGCCTGTTTTTTGGTAGAGTTGGGAGGAAGAGTGAAGGGTTTGATGTGTCAAGGTTGTAAGAAGAAATAAAACTTTACGGATTGTGAGAAGAGGGACTTGTGAATTTTGGACAGATGGTACATAAAGCTGGGTCTTGAGCTCTGCCCCCCTCCCCCCACAAAAGGTTTTGAAACAATTGGAAAGAGATAGTAATTGGCATTTGGAGAGGAGTCCGCAAGTAGCCTCTGCCTGCCCTCATTCTGGTGGGAGAGTTGCTGGCTTGGTAGGGGCCACGTGATCACCTGAGGTTTCAGGGAAGGAAATGTATGGCCTTAAAAAATGGAGCATTTCATAGCATCGTTGTTGTAAGTTTTCAAGTGTGTGTCTTCCTCCTACAGCAAATCCAGTTTGCCGATGACATGCAAGAGTTCACCAAGTTCCCCACCAAGACAGGCCGCCGGTCTTTGTCTCGCTCCATCTCCCAGTCCTCCACCGACAGCTACAGTTCAGGTAAGTGCGGGCTCTGTGTCCACTCCGATCTTTCTTCTCTGTTGCACGGTCTTAAGCTAGTTCTCTACCCCCTGCTCTTTACTTACCGAGAATCTGAAAGGACCTCATGTCAGGACTTCCCACCTTTGTGCTAAAAGCTGATAATTAGCAGTTGAGCACTGGAAATGTCCCCAGCCAGGCTTGTAGCCTGTGAGGCTTTTGTCATCTGGAGACTCTCTTCCCATGCGTGGCCGTGTCTGTGTGTGGTCTGTGGCCAGTGCCTGGTCGGTAGTACTGGGCCAGTTCCCATTCCCACGTTTATCTGCCCACGTACAAAAGGAGAAAATCAATTCTATTTTGGCTGACAGAACTGGCCTTGAAAAAGAAGTGTACTTTGGAAGTATAATTTCTAATTTGGTTGTATAAGATATACCCTGCCACCTGACTTTTTCTTTCTCGGCTCCAAGACTGCTTGAATTGTGACAATAAAAACTAGTATTTTGGCTCCTTTCATTCACTAGGTTACCCTTTATGTTGAAGTGTCCTCCCCTGTTAACCTTTCGAATAGGAAAGGTTCAAACTACTATAATGTGTCTCTAGTTCTGTTTCTTTCTAGTTCCCGTATCCTATTTTAACCCTATGTACGTAGCCTTTTTTTTTTTTTAATTGTGCCCTCCTCAACTTTAGACGGGCTACTAGAAAGTTAATGTGGAAAAAGATATAGAATTTAGGATTTGAGTACTGGAAGATCCACAGGGACATCCAACCTAAGCCCACCTCGTTTTTCAACTGAGGAAACATCGTCAAGAGGTTCAGAGGCTTGCCCAAGGTCACAGATTGCCGTTAGTGTCTACAAAGGGATTTGTACCAAAACCCATTTGTTGACTTTTGCCAGAATACTATTTGTATGGTATTGTTATTTTTTTTAAGCTTATTTATTTATTTTGAGAGAGAGCATGTGAGCATGAACAGGGGAGGGGCAGAGAGAAAGAGAAAGAGAGAGAGAATCCCAAGCAGGCTCCACTCTGTCAGCACAGAGCCTGATGTGGGGCTTGATCTCAGGAACTGTGAGAAGCGTGACCTGAGCTGAAAGAGTCCAGTGCTCAACTGACTGAGCCCCCCAGGCACCCCTATGGTATCAACATTAAGGACTGGGCTCAAGGTAAAAGGAATGTGAAAAAACAAACAAGTAAACACATTTTTAAAAACTTGTCCTTTTGTTCTGTGCCGCTGATCACCCAGTGTAAATAAGATAGGCAGATGAGAACAAAGGGTGGTACACAGGGTTAAGTACTGAAATAAATGAATATACAGAGTCGCTGTGGGCCTGTGTACAAGAAAAGGTTCCAAATATAATGGCTGTCATAAACAAAAAGTGTCTTGGAGTGACAGGTACAAAAGACTGGGGGTCATAAACGGGCTGATCACAGCTAAGAAAGAATTAATTGTGAAAGGCTGAGTTAAAAGAGGAAGAAAGGAGTGAGTGAAGAAAGCTTTAACGAAGTCCTCAAAGATCTTGACGGCCATGTGTTAACAGGAACCTGTCAGAGCATTTTTAAAAGCTTTGTGATACAGTTAAACTGCTCTAGTGGGACAGATACCTTTAGGAGTATTTGTGTTAGCAAGTAGTATGTAGGAGACAGTGAGAGACCTGACGTACTGGCTGAGATCGAGATCAGGAAATACTCGATTCAGAGAAGAAAGAGGTGATTTAAGAGTCGGGGAGTGATTATTATATGCCTTCCTGCATATCTGTCTGAAAGGACATTTTTAGCCTTTATATGAAGCTGCTTTTTTAATGTTGAACATCTTGAGGGATCTTAGGGCTGACAGTAGAACCAGAGCTGCTCACCTTCTGAGTCCTTTCTTTCCATCTCTGTATTCTTTGAGCACAACCTAGTATAAAATCCCTTGTAAGATTTTCTTGTCGCTGTCATCCGTATTAGTGGTTCTGTGAATGTGGTTTTCTGAACAGCACTGTCAGCAACAGCTGGGAACTTGTTAGAAATGCTAATTCTTGGGTCCTATCTGAGACCTACTGAATGGGAATTTCTGGCGGTGGGGCCTAGCCATTTGTGTTTTGACCTTCCATGTAATTCTGATGAGTGCTTTAGATGCTTCAGTTTGAAAACCAGTGATCTACAGAAATTGCATTCCTTATATGCCCTAAGTTATTCTTCCATTTTTGCCATGTCTGACTCCAGTCCAGGTTGGGACCAGGTGCCCCTGTTATCTTGGGATTCACGAGGGCCGGTGCAGAATTGGCATCAGTAGCTTCTTGTTACAAGCAGTAATGGCACAGTACCATCAGGGTGGATAGAGGGGCCACAACACTGAAAGATCCCCAACAATCGCATTCCTCTGTTATTCTGGAGGAGTAGGGCTGAGAGTGACGTAAAAGATGGCCGCAGTTAAGAGTTCACTTCACTTAAATGAGTCCTTTGGGGAGTGCGCTTTGTGGAGTTGGGGGCTGTTGAGGTTCTCCTGTCCTTGTTTCTTTCTCTTCTGGCTCCAGCTGCGTCCTACACAGATAGCTCTGATGATGAGGTTTCCCCCCGAGAGAAGCAGCAAACCAACTCCAAGGGCAGCAGCAATTTCTGCGTGAAGAACATCAAGCAGGCAGAATTTGGACGCCGGGAGATTGAGATTGCTGAGCAAGGTAAAGAAAGGGAGTGGTAGGGGACCAGAAGCAACCCAGTTGCTGGTCATCAGGATCCATAGACAACTTCACACTTGAAAACTAACTTGAAAAATCCTCTGGGAACGTTCAGTGTTCCGGATTCTTGTACAAGCAGATCTCTCTGTTGGAGCCGGAGCCTCAGGGTTCTTGTTCTCCTTGCTTCCTGTTCTCAGCACATAGTAATTACACAGTGTAGTTTCTGTTTTCCTCCCCCATGACACCATATTCGGAGATCTGCCTGTGGAGTCAGCAAGTCCCAGAACACTACACGGTGGTTAGTTCTGCGGGATCCTACCATAGCTGCCAATCTCAGAGACCCACATTTCCCAGAAGCGGCAAATGTGGGAGGGTTTTCAGCTAAGGATGTGGTCGCCTAGGGTCTCCTTCGGTCTCTGGTCCTGAGCACCCTCTGCTGGAGCTAGAGTAAAAGTGACTGACAGTTAAATTTGGTTTCCTCACCGACCCCATTCCTGGTACAGTCTTTTTACTCTTGTTGCTTTCCCACTACAGGCATGCTCTGTACTGGGAGGGGGTAGTACAGAAACCAGACAGACTGACAGAATGGGCTTCGGTAGCAGAGAGAAACAAGTGCTCGTCTGCTGAGGGTGAAGTCTTCCTTCCTGGTCTCATGATTATATATAGGAGCCCATTAGCCACCGCCATAACCATTTCCCCCTCCTCCCAAATGAATGAGGAGACTCACCCTCCATTTGGATCAGATTTGAGAAGTTACTTCATTCTCCATTCAGCCCTCTGTATACGAGGCTGAAACAGTGAAAAAGAAATTCCAGGTGATTGGCTGGCAGCTCCCCACTGTTGTTCTGCTGTTGAAGCTGCCAGTTCATCGAGGAAATATACTTAGAGTTTCTTTACCTTATCTTGCGATATCTCAACAGATACAGACCAGCCCTAGATGTTGCTGGGGCAGGAATTGGTGATATTGCTGGTGCAGGCCTGGCTCAAATCCTCTGTTCTTTCACAGACATGTCTGCTCTGATTTCACTCAGGAAACGTGCTCAGGGGGAGAAGCCCTTGGCTGGTGCTAAAATAGTGGGCTGTACACACATCACAGCCCAGACAGCGGTGAGTTTGCTGGGAGAAAAAGGAGGGACTCATGATGAGGAGAAAAAAACAAACTCTTTTTACTTGCTTTTCCTTCCTATCTATCCAGTCTCCAAATGCAAATGACCATCAGGTGTGGCCTCCTGTTACCCAATAATGGGGTTTTCTTCTTTGTATACATACGTATAATCATAACCTGACTTCGGGAGATCTAGAGTTGCAAAAATATGATTGTTAGGAAAATGTGATGACTTTTAGGAGCACATCTTTTGGGTGAAGTTAGATACCAGTGTGCTGCCTCGCTGGATTATACCTTCTGTAATGTCACAGTGTGGCTAGGTTGCTGCAGAGTTGCCCGTACTGTTCCCGCACATGCCACTCCTATCTGGCCCTCCTCTTTCTCACCCTTTCTTGCTCCCTATCTGCATAGGTGTTGATTGAGACACTCTGTGCCCTGGGGGCCCAGTGCCGCTGGTCTGCTTGCAACATCTACTCCACTCAGAATGAAGTGGCCGCAGCACTGGCTGAGGCTGGTAAGTTCGGCTTTTTCACCACCTTTGCCTCAAAATAATTATCTAAATGTAGTATTTATGTATTAAAATAGTCCTTACAGTATCATGTATGTCCAGGGGCTGTAAAATTTGGAGGGTATTAAGAATATCAACAGGAAGAAAATGGGTAATATAATGAAGGTCCATATCCGTGATGAAATATCATATGGTCATTAAGAATGACCAACCCTTGAAAAGAATCTTAATTACATGGGGAAATGCTTAATTGTAATGTTAAGTGAACAAAGAAGAGTATTCAACTGTGTGAGGTATACAAGTTCAGCTGGTCTTTTTTCACCAAAGGCTTGTGTTTGAGAGAACACAAGTTAAGAAGTGCCTTCTGTATTAGTAGTTCATTGAAAAATTGTCGACTGCTTGTAAGTTCACTTAAGCATAAAACAATTTTTATTGTTAAAATGTTCAGAAGAAAACCACCATGAAATTTTTTTTTTTTTTATGTTTATTTATTTTTGAGAGAGGGAAGGGCAGAGCATGAATGGGAAGGGGCAGAGAGAGGGAGACACAGAATGCAAAGCAGGCTCCAGGATCTGAGCTGTCAGCACAGGGCCCGACGTGGAACTCGAAGCCACAAACTATGAGATCATGACCTGAGCCAAAGTTGGAGGCTTAACCAACTGAGCCACCCAGGTGTTCCAGAACCATGAAGTTTCTTGAAGGACCTCCCGTCTCCTTGAGATCCTCAGCAATTTTATAATAGTTCTGTTTTTCTTGTTTACCTTTTTCTGGTGTTTATTGCAGAAAATTTAGAGGAGTTTCCAAAATAATAATAATAATAATAATCCTAGTACACAGGGATATTTGACACATTTTTTCCTTTTTTCAATTTACTTTTTACAGAGATAAATAAATCTCTGTACGTATACAATTTTATAACCTAAAATACAACATTTTCAGAAGTAGTTTTCCATGTCACTGAAAACTTGACAGCATCATTTGTAATAATCATATGGCCACGTGGTTTTACTTCACTATCAATACTCATGTTAAACATTTAGGTTGTTTTAAGATATTTGCTAATACGAATAATGTTCCAGTGAACAACTTTATTTTAATTCCCACTTCATTTTATCTCCTTAGGACAGAGTTCCAAGTGTGAAATTGGCCAAAGAGAATAACATTTTAAGGTTCTAAAATATTTTTAAAACAAAAATCTCTTAAATTCATTACTGATTCCTCAACTAAAGGTGCTCTTTTGACTTTTTGCCCCTTCGAAGTTGTTTCCTTTCCAACATAGGTTCTGTAGCCTTTTTCTCTTCACGTGGATCTCAGAAAGTGGTATTGGTATAGGGAACTCCCGGAAGGAGGAGTCAGCTGATTTGTTCCCATCCCTACAGGAGTTGCAGTGTTTGCTTGGAAGGGCGAGTCGGAAGATGACTTCTGGTGGTGTATTGACCGCTGTGTGAACATGGATGGTTGGCAAGCTAACATGGTAATGATACATATTCATCCTACACTTTGACCACAGATTTGTTTCCTTTTTTCCCTCAAAGCATGGTTCCCTAAATATGTTTTGGATGTTTGTTCTTCATGCACTTACTTTGTTGCTTGATAACCTATTCAGAATGGGTCGGAGTACTGAATGGAAAGGTGGGGGAAGGGTAAGACTAAAGTGAACACGTGTGGCTCAAACACAGCAGAAAGAAATAGAAAGAAGTAATGTGGTACCTCTTTGGAATAGGATTCTGGTTTCTTTCCTTCCTGCCCCAGCTCTCCTTTTGCATTCCAAGGAGTTATATATTTCAAGACTCTAGACTAAAAACGAGTCTATGATTAGCCTAATACTCTTCCCTCTAGCCAAGAACAAACTTAGGAATCCTTTTAACCATTTACACCGACAAATTTGACTGTGTTTCCACTGTCTAAACCTGCTCTAAGGAGCTCTGAGGAGTGCTCTTCCAAAACATACAGGGCTCTCTTACTAGTACAGAAAGTGGGTTCAAAGTTCCCCCCAGCTCTAGCAGCCTGAATGCCCATAGAAGTCTTCTGGCTGTTCTATAGATCCTGGATGATGGGGGAGACTTAACCCACTGGGTTTATAAGAAGTATCCAAACGTGTTTAAGAAGATCCGAGGCATTGTGGAAGAGAGCGTGACTGGTGTTCACAGGTAACAGATTCTGGAGTAGCTGCCCCTTGTGTTCTTGCCTCAGCAAATTCTTCTGGTCTCTGTCAGGCTTTAGGGCTGTGTTTCAGACTTGTAACTAAATTGGGAGTATCTTCATTAGATAAAACTTCTGAGTTTTTCCTTTTGAAGAATCCAGGAGGCCCTAAGAGGAAGTTATCTCAGGTTCTCGTTCACACATTTTTCTTTCCCACTTAACCCACTGTGAGTCTCAGCCAACGCTGGGAGGTGTAGGGAGTGAATATATCTGGAAAAACTGTATTCAATATTGTATTATAATTTTATATTTGAAATATAAAAAAAAATCCTATTGTAAAAGTATACATTATACACACTACAAAAAGCAAAACTGGGCAAAATATTCTTGGCTTGTCGGAAAATCTAAAAGATCTCTGTCTAAAAGAGTGTTTCTCAGTTGGGAGCACATCGCACATGCTCACACACACACACGGAGGGAACCAAAGCAGAGTCATTGATAATCTTTGTTTATCAGGGGTGGGCATGTTTTTTTATATATATTGAGAAAATGCTGGTCTAAGGAAATACATCCCCTTTTATGGAAGAGAAGTAAATTTCTTCAATGGAAAGGGGTTTTTTCCCTTCCAAAAAAAGTGGGGGGGAAGGCTAAGGGGGAGAGAAAATGAAAAGAAGTGCGAGGAGGGATGACAAGGAAATGATCTTGGTTACTAATGTCCTTGGGGAGGGCAGCATGAAGCTTGAAGAGAATTAGGCAGATTTTGCTGCATATTGTTTCATCAGCTAACTTTGTTTTTGTTTGTTTTTGTGGCTTCTTCTCCCTTTAGGCTATATCAGCTCTCCAAAGCTGGGAAGCTCTGTGTTCCGGCCATGAATGTCAATGATTCTGTTACCAAACAGAAGTTTGATAACTTGTACTGCTGCCGAGAGTCCATTTTGGATGGGTGAGTTGAAATGTAGAGATACTCAGACTTACAGGGGACAGATCTGGGTTGGGTTGCAGTGTTAATCTGATACCACTCCAGTCTTGTCCCGTGGTCTTCCTTTGGCTTTAAAGGTTTGTCAGAGGGGTCCATTTCATACCGAGCCCAGGCAGCTTCCAGCCAGAGTTCTTTTAATTGTGTGCAGAGGGACTGTGTTTGGGCTAATAATGTTTAAGTTGAGCCCTTGTCTGTTTTCCACAGCCTGAAGAGGACCACAGATGTGATGTTTGGTGGGAAACAAGTGGTGGTGTGTGGCTATGGTGAGGTAAATAGCTGGGCCTCAGTGTGTCTTTTCATAGACTTACCAGAAATGTTGAGTGCAGGAGATTTGTGCTGTCAGGATGGTCACTGCTGTGAAGTTAAAACATGCTTTTAGATAACGTATCTCAAAATAATAGCAAAAGTGTTTTATTCAGACTTAGGAATAGAGATGCACAAAATGAATCGAATCTTCAGATCTCACCGCGTTGTCTTGTAGAATGGAATGTGGGCATCACCCGCCCCCTCCCCCCCATAACAGTTACTTTTTATGAGACTTAATTCGAGTGAATATGTAGCATTTTAGCCACACAAGTGCCCTGGTATTGGAGTGAAGGGTGGGACCCAAGTGATACATAGTTGATTATCTGTAAACTAGAAAAGGTGAAGGAGATTTTGTTGTCATCTGTGACCCACGGAAGTTCCCGAGCTGCTGGGCTTTCCTTGAGTTAGATGCATCTTAGATGAGAGTTAATCAAGTTTTTCTGGACTAAGATAGGAGAGGTTCAGTTGCTCTTCCTTGGTCTTGTTTTCCTAATGGTAACATCTATTTGATCTCCTGATTTCTTTTACCATCCCAAGCCCCAGCCCTTGCTATGAAATGTGAGTGTCCGCTAAATCACCTCTTTGACTAAGGGTCACAGCATAATCTGGATCTGTTTCTGCTCTGCTTGGATTGGAGCATCCCCGCAAGGGCTCACTAGATGGTGATTTTAGGGAGGTTCATCCCCATCTCCCGAAGAGCCTACCTGCCCCAGTACCCATGCCGTGATGGACCTGTCACCCCGACTTCTTTCTTACGTGCTGCAGGTGGGAAAGGGCTGCTGTGCTGCTCTCAAGGCCCTTGGAGCGATTGTCTACATCACAGAAATCGACCCCATCTGTGCTCTGCAGGCCTGGTAAGAACAGAGTGGTGATACGATTAGATTGACCCCAGTACTTCGTGCTTCTGAGAGTTCATGATGGATCGTATTAACCATTCCTTGCAGAAATCTCTCAGAGGAAGAGAAGGCTAGGATGGCTCTGTTCCCTCCATTGTAATCCCAGGGCACTCCGGGAGCTTCTTGGCATTTTCCCTTCCTGAATGGAGTCTTGGGGAGTCTGAAGAGGCCAGTCTGTAGTTTAGCACAGCTTGTCACTTATCATCCCTGTGAGGTAGCCCTGGACCTGACTTTGCAAGGGAATTTAGCAGTCTCATTTTGTGACCAGCCTCTGTCCCACTGCTTCCTTGCTTTGCTCATAATGTTCCTTCCTTTTCTTCCAGCATGGATGGGTTCAGGGTTGTAAAGCTAAATGAAGTCATCCGGCAAGTTGATGTCGTAATAACTTGCACGGGTAAGTGTCCGTGCTCCGAGGTGCGTGGAGGAGTGGTAACTCTGAGGCCAGATCGTGAAAATGGTCTGACCGTCACATAAAGTAGGGGAGGCCTGTGCTCGGAGTAGAAGTCTCAGAACTAGCGTAAGCGATCAGAACCTCAGTGTTTTCCAGAACAAAGAGACTTTTTCCCTGATGGCTTTTTATACAGTTGAATCTTAAAACCAAATCAGTGAGCCTGAAGAGCAGTTATGCAGCATACACTTTTCTCACAGAGTATACATGCCCTTTCATGCAGCGAAACTCCTCTTTCCCATCTTCTACTGAAAGCCGGTTGGTACCTTTGTTGCTCAACATCTCCTTCAGCCGCTCTCCCTTTATTTTTAGGAAATAAGAATGTAGTGACACGGGAGCACTTGGACCGCATGAAAAACAGTTGTATCGTGTGCAATATGGGCCACTCCAACACGGAAATTGATGTGGTATGGTTTCTCTCATTCATTGACCGCAAGGCCTTTTTCCCCTTCCTCCCATTAGAGCCACAGTCAACTGTGCTGTCTTCCTTTCAGACCAGCCTCCGCACTCCAGAGCTGACATGGGAGCGAGTGCGTTCTCAGGTGGACCATGTCATTTGGCCAGATGGCAAACGCGTCGTCCTCCTGGCAGAGGTACGCATTCGGAAGGGCTTTGGCAGTGCGGCACAGGCACCGTAGTTAGATCTGCGGCAGGAGGAGTGGCAGGGAGGAAATGTTATGCCATATTTCCCTGAACTTTGTCGTTGGATACAGATCTCCTTCGTACATTTTCTGGTCCCTAACATAGAACCACTCAAAAAAATACCTACCTTTTCCCAAGTAACATACTCTTTCCTGACCACAGCTCATTCTTCATTTGTCATACTCCGATGGACTTAAGAAAATAAGATAAAATCTCGAGTCCTGATCTGGAACTGTAATGCTTTCTCTACCATCTGAGTTGCATTTGCTTAACTTGGATGACCCTGGAATCTGAAACCCGAAGGGGAGCAAAACTCATCCCAGGGCTCTCTTACCTTTCCAGGGTCGTCTGCTCAATTTGAGCTGCTCCACAGTTCCCACCTTTGTTCTGTCCATCACAGCTACGACACAGGTATGTGACTAAATGCCTGCTTCTCCTGCCCTGGGATTAGTGGGACGGGGCCTCGGGCATAGTTCCGATGAGAGTGTGCCCTGCTATGTTCTTTTCAACACGTTTCAGGTCGTGGGTGGGCAAGACAGGCTTTCTCGAGTGTAGAAAAGAGTCTTCAGTCAGGCAGACTTGGAGCTTGTGTCCCTTTAAGTTGGCTGTGTTAGCTGAGAATGTAGTGTTCTGGCTTCGTTGTATTTAGTCTGTTCTTTTATTAGGAACTAAACAAAAACAGCAGCAAATCCTTTTACGATGTGTGGTGGTGGTTATTACAGGCCAAGTCCTGGGTGCTGTCACTATGATACATCACTGTAGTACTTACCCCAAGACCCTGTTACATCTAGTTTTGTTTTTGTGTCCCTAAGAAGTGTTTCTGTGTTTTTTCACCCTCTTCTCTCAACCTAGGCTTTGGCACTGATAGAACTCTATAATGCACCTGAGGGACGATACAAACAAGACGTATACCTGCTTCCTAAGAAGATGGGTGAGTGATGGGGCGCCTGGGTGTCTCAGTCGGTTAAGCGGCCGACTTCAGCTCAGGTCATGATCTCACGGTCCGTGAGTTCGAGCCCCGCGTCGGGCTCTGTGCTGACAGCTCAGAGCCTGGAGCCTGTTTCAGATTCTGTGTCTCCCTCTCTCTGACCCTCCCCCATTCATGCTCTGTCTCCCTCTGTCTCAAAAATAAATAAACGTTAAAAAAAATAAATAAATAAATAAATAAAAAGAAGATGGGTGAGTGAGAAACAGTAGGAACCTGTACCGATCTTCAGACTCTTGAATGGTTTGGTGAAATGATTATCATGAAAAGTATTAGATTTAGAGTCAGAGTTGTAATCCCCATCCTAACCTCTCATGGTCTCTGGACCTCAGGACAAGTTCTAATCTCTACGGGCCTCAGTTTCTTCATCAATAAAGTGAGAGTAATACATACAGTGCAGAATTGTAGTAAGAATTACAACTAACGAGCCTAAGTGTTTAGCACGGTGGTTTAGGGTAGATGCTCTTAGTCTGAGTAGCCTTATGAAGTTCAGTAAAATTCCTACCACTAGTGACTTCAGCCTGGGACCAAGATGAGAGAAACAGAAACAAATCTAGGTTTTATTGTCCATCCTCTGTGTAAATAATGCAACCTCTGAGATTCTAGGGGACAGCTGTGTTGCGTTCATATGGAAAACATGTCCTCTCTGATTCTTTCCCTTCTTGAATAGTGATGCCCACCTCCCATCTATAATTGATCAGCCCCTATTCCCTTGATTAAAGCTGAAAGACCTCTCATTCTCATCTCCTCCAACAGACTGAGTTTTTTTCTTTAATTCATATTCATAAAAGCCCAGAAAGTTTATCCAGGGAAGAGTAATAAATTTGCACCAGCTGCCTTAGAAATCCATGATCCTAAAATTCAAGGCCCTTATGGATGTTATTCTAAATAAATCTTAATGACACAAAGGTCTTTTGAGCTACCGGTGTCTACTTTGTTCTGTAGTTTGAGTGTAATTCAGTTAAAGAAGTTGTTGCAGGAAGATGAGAGTGATACATAGCATGTTGGCCACTGGGGTAAAGCCAGAAGCTTTGCCAGAGAAGGATGCAGAGGTACAAGCCCACCCCATTTTGTTACCCTGGCAAATGCCTTTCTGAACACACTCTGGATGTGCAGGGGGGAGTACCCTGCCAAAAAAGGCAACTTTGAGGGCTCTTTAAGCAAATATTTTGAGTTGTAGATGCTTGCAGTTATTCCATTCCTTGTCCTCTTTCTCAAAAAGCTTCAGATGAAAATAGGGGGAGGTTATGTTCTGAGAGGCAGGTTGAAATGGGGTCTGCTCCCCCATCACTGTGTTCTTCCTAGATGAGTATGTTGCCAGCTTGCACCTGCCATCATTTGATGCCCACCTGACAGAGCTGACAGATGACCAAGCAAAATATCTGGGACTCAACAAAAATGGGCCATTCAAACCCAATTACTACAGGTAACTTGGGGAAAACAAGTGAAAAGCTCTTTTACGCAGTATTAAACCAAGCAGGTTAGCTGGCTTTCTTAAATAAAGTGTTGTGCCTGATTTTGAAGAGTATAAGAACTCTGCTCCAACCTAACAATATAGGCTGAGAAATTGTGTTATCTAGTGGTAGATATAAGGAGTAAGGGTTTTCTAGAGTTGGGAAGCTTGGGCCTCACTCCCTGACAGTCTGATACATTTGGTCTGGCTTGGGGCCCAGACTTATTTGATAAAAACTCCCTAGATTAATCTAATATACAGTCGGGGTTGAAAACCACTGGCTTATGTTTTCAGGGAGCAGGAAATGAAACCAGAGGTGGCACTGTCATAAGCCCTGTGGAAGCACAGGGAAGAATGATCCCTGGGGAACGGCTTTAGGGATCCCAGCTGGGGCTGGGGAAGGACCCTGGGGAGTGTCCCCTGTTTCAGATTTTTCTCTTGGATCTCTCAATGTGGAAGACACAAGTGCTAACCAAACAATCTCTTTATTTACAGATACTAATGGACCATATTCCCAAGGACCAGTCCACATGAACCACACAACTCTAAAAGAAATATTTTTTAAGATAACTTTTATTTTCTTCTTATTCCTTTCCTGTTGATTTTTTTTTTTTTCTATAATTTCATTTTTGTTTTTTCATCTCATTATCCAAGTTCTGCAGACCACACAGGAACTTGCTTCATGGCTCTTTAGATGAAACTGAGGTTCAAGGTTCCTCACCCTAGTCACTAAAGAAGGATTTTACTCTCCCAGCCCCGAAAGGTGATTCTTCCTTTCCCATTTCTGGGGACTTTAGTCTTAATTGGGTACCTTATTAACAGGAAGTGCTAAGGTACCTTCCATGTTGAACAATCTGCAATGTCTAAATTGCCTTAAAAGAGCCCATTTCTTAGCTGCTGAAATCAGTGCTCTTTCACTTCTTCAGAGGAGCAGGGATGGTACCCACCAGCCAGGTAGGTTAGATGTAGGTGGCGCATGCTCATTTCCCCAGATGTTCCAAGCCCTGTTTCCTGTGTGAAGGTGGTGTGTCTGGTTCAGAGATGTGTATTGTTAAGATCCAGTTGGTCCACTTGGATTTAGTACAGCCCTTCCTCCACTCCCACCAGACCTTCTCATTTTTCAGGTTTTTAACCAGACTGCACTCTATTCAGTTGAATTTTGTCCCTTAGCATTGATTTCTGTTGTACAAAAAAAAAAAAAAATGTTTAGTGTTAACACTGAGGAACTGCTTGGGTGATTAGTTGTTACCAGTTTCTCTTTTGAACCTTTGGAGCTGAGAGTACACAGTTGAGTCTAGAGAAGTGCTGATCTCAAACTCTTGATAAGTCCCTCTGTTTCTAAGCCCATAGTTTATAGCATCAGTGAACTGGGGCCATAACGGCAAATTCTATCAGCTCTGCCCCATACAGCTTGTGCTGATGGCGAATTTCTTGAGCCATTACTCAGTCTAAAACACTGAGCTCTATCTTTAGGATTTATCCTTTAAGAGCAAATTTCTGGTCAGCTGTGCTTTTGCAACCTAAAATATTTAAAGGGAGGTAGATGTGGATGGGAGGAAGAAGGATAAATTGGGCCAGGGTGAGGGAAATATAGTTCCTATAACTGGTCCGGGACTTTAGGCCCCATGTATAATGTTAGTTTCATGGAAGTGGTACCACTTTTAATTGACACATTTCACAAAGAGTTTTTGAACCAAGATCTTAAAGGGCAGTTTGTGCACAGAGAAGGTAATCCGTCTGTCCTGGCCCATACTTGGAAAGAATCCCTAGAGAGGCCCTCAAAGATTAGAGAGGTGTGTTCCCATGCCATGCACCCTGCTTACCAGCATTTCTGCATGGTCCAATGAGCTTTATGCTCATGAGCTTTAAGTATATAATTATCCAGGATTCCAAATCCTCAACTTGTTCTAGCTGGTGATCCTTCAAAGTTGGGTCAGGCATTAGTGCTAGGTACTAGAAATGTTCATTTCTCTGTTGCCATTGATCAGAGAGACAGACATTAAAAAACAGTAACATACGAAAGGAAAGCTTTCACTCTGCAGCCTTCTAGCAGAGTCTTGCCAAAACGTTTTTCCTTTTCCTCTCCTAGTTCTCCACCACCCAGCCCCTTCCCACTCCTTTTCAGTGTGACCATGCTTTCTTTTCTGTAGATGCTAATGGTTCAAGCCCTTTTTCCCCAGGGCATTGAACCAGCCAATCAGAACACCCCATCCTTTAGGGGAGGTAACCTGGCCAACAGTGGTATCCATCGCATCAGCTCTGCTGGAGGGAAGGGGCCCAGGTCCCGCAGCCCTCTGGCCTGCCCCCTGCTCCCCATCTATTTCTGTGTCCATAGGAATAATAGGTAAGGGTTCCATCTCTGTCAAGCCATGTAACAAAGGACACTGTGGGAAAATGTCTGGCATCAGAGGGAGCGTGTGGAGAGCAACTTGGGAGGAACAAGTTTATTTTGTATTGAATGATTTTTAATGAATGCAATATTAATCCTTGCAGATGAGCAATAATCATTAAAGTCAATTAAAATGATAAGACCTTATTGGAATTCTGTGTCATTCTTGACTGAACAACAGAACGTCATTAAGAATTTGTTTTCGAGGGTGGGATGAGTCATGGGCCAGTCAGCAGTCTCTGATAGAGATTTGCTGAGGACCTAATATGGAGAGGAGCAGGCTGGGTGCAGAGTTCTGCAGTAGTATCTCCATATATATATGTGTATAGAGAGAGAGAGATGAGAGAGAGAGAGAAAATCTCATTCAGGCTCCGCCCTCAACATGGAGGCTGGCGCAGGGCTCAATCCCGCAACCCCAGAATCACAACCTGAGCCAAAGTCAAGAGCTCAACCGACTGAGCCACCCAGACACCCCTGTAGTGATAAGTTTTGTTTGCCTGCTCTGTGCCAAAGCACTTAAATTGTAAACTCCATCAAGAAGCAAATCTGCGGGGCACCTGGCTGACTCAGTCAGTGGAGTGTGCAACTCTTGATCTCAGGGTTGTGAGTTTGAGCCCCACATTGGGTGTGGAGATTACTTAAAAACAAAATCTTTAAAAAGTTAAAAAAAAAAAAAGACAAATCTGCTTATGCTTCAGGGTTCCTCATTTGTGCAGTTCCCCTTTAAGACCCTGTACCTTTTTTTTTTCCTTAAAGTCTCTAAAGTTAGGAAAGCTTCAGCCCCTCCCACACCTGTAGCCATCTCTAGAGTTATCTCTGTGGCTTCTGATGTGACTATGTATTAATATCTTTCAAAAGTAATCCCTTTTCTAGGGTGCCTGGGTGGCTCACTCAGTTAAGCGTCAGACTTCAGCTCAGGTCATGATCTCACAGTTTGTGAGTTCCAAGTCCCAAGTCGGGCTCTGTGCTGACAGCTCAGAGCCTGGAGCCTGCTTTGGATTCTGTGTTTCCCTCTCTCTCTCTCTGCCCCTCCCCTGCTTGTGTTCTGTCTCTCAAAAATAAACGTTAAAACAATTTTTTGAAAAAAAAATAATACCGGGGTGCCTGGGTGGCTCACTCAGTTAAGTGTCAGACTTCAGCTCAGGTCATGATCTCACAGTTCGTGGGTTCGAGCCCCGCATTGGGCTCTGTGGTGACAGCTCAGAAGCTGAAGCCAGCTCCGTATTCTGTGTCTCCCACTCTCTCTGCCCCTCCCCCGCTCATGCTCTGTCTCTCAAAAATAAACATTAAAAAAAATTAAAACAAAACCTTTTATGTTTTGTTAAATTGACCCCAAACAATGTTGATGATTTCTATGCAGACTAGTAAAATGACGTGTTTTTAATTCTGGAAGCTTTATCCATACACATAAATCCGAATTTAAGATAAACTTCATATTGCCTAATTAGTGATAGAAACTTTTAACTGTCTTGTGAATCTATTTGATAACTCTTGAGATTATAAAAAGTCATCTATTTATAGATGGGAAAATTTATAGATGGGATTTATAGATGGGAAAATATCTTAAATATTTGAATATAAGGAATTTAAATGAACTGTTGACCTTATAGTTTCATAAAACTGATTCTTCAAAGTTTTCTTATCGCCTACTATGTGCCAAAAGTCTGTTTTAGATACTTGAGATACATCAGTGAGAATCAGATTTCTTCTTTTGTGGAGTTTACATAAAATTCCAATAAGTCTCAGATTCCTCTTTCCTTTTTCCTTTACCCACAATTCTGCCATTCGGTAGGGCAGAGCAAGCTAGGCACCTACATGGATTTGTAGCCAGGTATGTGGATGTGGGAGCTGGGGTGAGGCCCAGTGCAGGGAGTTATCCTAAGTGGGATGAGGGGGACGTTGACACAGGGGAGGGATGACAGTGGCAGGTAGGATAGGAACATGGGACTTGATCAAATAAGCAAAAATAGTAAGAATAATAGAAGCCAATTTTTCTCATTTTTGGAGAAGGTGTTACCAATCGGAAAGAGAGAAGACTAGGATGAACTCTAGTGTGTTTGAATAGGAGGTATTGCTGTGAATTCATGAATTCCAAAATAAATATAGGTGTGTGTGTGTACAAACATTCCCTAGCTCTGTCTAATACGTGAACCTGGCAGCTGTCTCCTTCCCCCATTGTGGTGCACACATCTAGCATCCAGATTCAGGTACTACATATTCCACGTAAAGGAGCCAGGACTGACTGGAGAAAGGGCTGATTCCATGGCTGGGCAGGAAAAGTACAAGGTGAGCCAGAGAGAAAGGAAGTACTCAAAAAAATGATGGGGGCATGTCAAAAAGACAGAGGCCAGCTTTAAGGGATTCACACTGGGCAAATCTGAGACAATCTGACACCAAAATAATGGCTTATAAACCATTGAATAAATAGGAAACTATGAGTCTGTATACTGATATGAATGAATGGCTTAAAAAATGAGAGGGGCACCTGGGTGACTCAGTTGGTTAAGCGTCCAACTCTTGGTTTCAGCTCAAGTCATGATCCCATGGTTTGAGTTCGAGCCCCATGTAGGGCTCTGTGCTGACACCTCAGAGCCTGGAGCCTGCTTTAGATTCTATTCCTCCCTCTCTCTGCCCCTCCCCTGCTCATGCTCTGTCTCTCTCTCAAAAATAAACTTAGAAAAAAAAGGGTATTGAACAAAGTATTCTAGTCTAGGTAGCGTATGCTAAATCCACCTGCATCCTGGCCAGGATTCACTATGGTATTAGGAAATCTCAGCAGACTGATAAAGCAACTTAAAAATTACCTGGGAAAGTAATTTGTGATTCCAATTAGGGTGTGTAACGGCGTGTGTGTGCACTGTCTCTCAAAACCGAACAAAAAGAAGGAAATCAAATTGGAAATGTTTAAAGGAGTTTAAATTTATAAATAAATTGGGTATTCAAATTTCTCTCAATTAAAAGTAATTAACATTTGCTAGATTTATAAATAAGATCTATAAGTGTACTTGAAAAAGCTGAAGTAATGTTTTTGTTGCTTTAATAAATTGAATATTCATTTTCTTGGCAGTGGTGTCTTCTCTGCCCGTACCGCAGCCCTTGAACATATTTTAAAACGTCCTCTAGAAAGAATTGTTCTAGATTGCGGGCCAGAGGGTCTATTTGTCTCTGATGTTCAGGCTTTCCCCCGCCCATCCTGCCCTCCGTGTGACGTGGTTCTCCATTGCAACCACCAGATGGCGACTTTTCTCACATTCTCTGGTGGTCACACATGGTCTCCTGCCAACAAATGATAATAAAATCTAGCTCCACAGTCCCTTCTCTGAAACCTTGTGTTTTGAAGTTGAGAATATTTCATATTTTTAGGAAATACACAAATACTCAGTATATTATGTAATACCTATGGGGAGGGGGGTGACATTCCATAATCAAATGTGTTGATATTTTCTCAATTATGTTTTAATATTCATAGAATAAGGGATAAAGACTATCAAAAGCCTCCCATTCGTTTAGATCAGGTTTTGCTGCTAAACTGATTTGTGACAAGCTTCGAGGGGAATTTCTGATTTTTAAAATTTTTTAAATTTTGGAGTTGTGGATGAGGTTTGTGGCTATGGAATAGTAACACATAGTGTTTGCTCTAACTGGCTCCATTCTAAATGCTTTACACAATAAGCATACTGGATCTTCACAATAACCCCATAAGACAGATATTACTATTATCTCCATAGTACAGATGGGGAAATTGAGACAGGGAGGTGGAGTAACTTGCCCGAGGGTATACAACTCCCAAGTTGGTGAAGCTGGAATTGACCCAGACAGTCCGGCTTCAGGGTCTACGCTTAACACCAGGCAATATTGCTTCTAAGAAACAGCCTCCAACCAGGTTTGGTTTGAATGTTTGGTTTGAAAAATAGGGATCCCAGGATCCTGCCCCAGACCTGCTGAAACAAACTCAGAGCCATGAGGAAACCACGTATCTCCGGTCACAGTGCCACTGACAGGCAGACCTAGGATTTGACCTCCAGTCTTTCTGGCTCCCTTGTGGCCTTTCTTCTGAGTCACCTGGAAACTCCCCAAGGGTTCTTTCAGGCAGTTTCCCTATGGTTCTTATTTCTTAGCGAAGATCCTTTCAGCAGAGGAAAGAGCATGGGCATGAAGACCCAAACTGCAGATGCCATGACTTTGCTAACGGCCCTGACAGCCCAGGGAACCTGCTGCCTCCTGGCGTAAAGAATTCTGCTTCCCAAAGCCAGAACCAAACCAGGTCAAGGTTTCCTCTCTTGGGGCCCCAAAGATTTACTGATGACCCATGGGGCCCTTGTGCTCTGGATTTGGTTGTTTTTAAACCACAGAAATTCACACTCATGTTCATTACTGACGCCACTATTTCAGCGCATAAACACCAAACGAAAGGTCCATTCTCTTCAATGATTCTCTGGCCTTTGGGTTTCTATCTGGGCAAATTACTTCCACAGGGCCACTTAGAGGTGTTTTCTCATCAGGGAAAGGAGAAAGAGCTTGAACTGGATAAATAAGAGCATACTGCTCTACTGAAGGTTAAGTGAGAACAGCCTTCTCTGAGGTGCACTCGCTCCTACAGCTTGCTTTCATGCAAATCTGTCGACAGAGGGGATAGCTGAGTGTGAACTTTCTTTTAAGCAAAGGTGACTTTATCTCAAATCTAATAGGCATAGTAAGAAGGGAACTGTCATTCTCTGTCACACATACAATGGGGAGCAAAACCACCGCCTGTGGCTTTTTCCTATCTGTGCTGTGGGCTTACTAAAGTGTATGCTTTTGTTGTTGGACAGAGTGTTCTTTTTTTTTTTTAATAGTTTGTTGTTAAGTTAGCTAACATACAGTGTATATACAGTGCACTCTTGGCTTCAGGAGTAGATTCCCATGATTCATCACTTACACACAACACCCAGTGCTCATCCCAACACGTGCCCTCAATGCCCATCTCCCATTTTCCCCGTTCCCCCCCAATCCCCCACCCCCATCAACCCTCAGTTTGTTCTCTATATTTATGAGTCTCTTATGGTTTGCCTCCCTCTCTGTTTGAAACTTAATTTTCCTTCCCTTCCCCTTTGGTCTTCTGTTAAACCTCTCAAATTCCACATATGAGTGAAAACATATGACATCTTTCTCTGACTGACTTATTTCACATAGCATAATACCCTCCAGTTCCATCCACATTGTTGCAAATGACAAGATTTCATTCTTTCTCATTGCCAAGTAGTATTCCATTGTATATATAAACCATATCTTTTTTATCCATTTATCAGTTGATGGACATTTGGGCTCTTTCCATAATTTTGCTATTGTTGATAGTGCTGCTAATAAACATTGGGGTACATGTGCCCCTATGAATCAGCACTCCTGTATCCTGGGGATAAATTCCTAATAGTGCTATTGCTGGGTTGTAGGGTAGTTCTGGTTTTAATTATTTGAGGAAGTTCCACATTGTTTTCCAGAGCGGCTGTACCAGTTTGCATTCCCACCAACAGTGCAAGAGGGTTCCCCTTTCTTGGATAGAGTGTTCTGTGTGCCTGTTAGATCTAGTTGGCTTATTGTGTTGTTTGAGCCCTCTGTTTCCTTGATTATCTTCTGTCTGGTTGTTCTAACCATTATTGTGAGTGGGGTATCGGAGTCTCCAACCGTCACCGTAGAACTGTCTGTTTCCCCCTTCAATTCTATCAGTGTTTGCTTTATATATCTTGATGGTCTTCATCAGGTGCATAAATGTAATTATCATAGCTTCGTGCTGTATTGAGGCTTTTATTAAGACATAATGTCCTTCTTTGTCTCTTCTAATTTTTTTTTGATTTAAAATCGATTCTGTCTGATATTAGTATGGCCATCCCTGCTCTCTTTTGGTGACTATTTATATGGAATATCTTTTTCCATCCTCTCCTTTCAACTCCTTTCATCATCTGCAGATGTGCCTTTGGATCTCAAGTGAGTCTCTTAAATTTTTTTTTTTTCAACGTTTATTTATTTTTGGGACAGAGAGAGACAGAGCATGAATGGGGGAGGGGCAGAGAGAGAGGGAGACACAGAATCGGAAACAGGCTCCAGGCTCTGAGCCCAGACGCCGGGCTCGAACTCATGGACCTCGAGATCGTGACCTGGCTGAAGTCGGACGCCCAACCGACTGCGCCACCCAGGCGCCCCTCAAGTGAGTCTCTTATAGACAGCATATAGTTAGGTCATGTGTTTGTCCACTCTGCCAATCTCTGCCTTTTGACTGGGGAGTTAAATCTATGTACACTTAAAGTAATTACGTATTAAGGGGGACTTACTTCTGTCACTGTGCTATTTGTATTCTATATGCTTTACAGTCCCTCATTTCCTGCATTATGGTCTTCTTTTGTGTTTAGTTGATTTTTTTTTTCGTAGTGAATTGTTTAAATTCCTTTCTCATTTCCTTTTGTGTGTATTATATAGCTATTTTCTTTGTGGTTACCATGGGGTTACACTGAAGATTCTAAACTTACAATGCTCTAATTTGAACATATACCTTCAATAATATACAAAAACTCTGCTCCTTCACTCTGTTCTCACCCCTTTTGGTTGTTGATGTTACAAAATATCATCTTTATACATTGTATACCCCAAAACAGACTAATAATTTTTTAAAATTCATTATTCTTCTAAGTTATGTAAAACACAAAGTGTGGAGTTACAAACCAAAGATACAGTAATACTGGTTTTCACGCTAACAATTTTTTTCTTTATTATTATTATTTTTAATTTTTTTGAGAGAGAGAGGGAGCCCTTGCAAGAGGGGGAGAGGGAGGGAGAGAGAGAATCTTAAGCAGCGCGAGCTGGCCACAAGCCTCAATCCCATGCCCCTGGGATCATGACCTGAGCCGAAATCAAGAGCCAGGCAGACACTCAACCCACTGAGCCACGTAGGCACCTCCAATTATTTTTTAAATGTATTAGTCTCATATAGAAAAAAAAAAAAAAAGAGAGAATAGTAACAAGCTACTGGGGATGGGTGAATTGTGTACTAAAAGTTGAAATTGATCAAAGTTAATCATAAATTACTCTCCAGCCCTTCCCATGGAAGTTGCAAAGCCTTCAACAAACTTCAGGGTTCCAAAATAGTTACATCAGACAGATTTCTGCCAGTGCAACTCTGCTCTAGGTGGGGAGACCGAGTCCTGGTGCTTCCTACTCCATCTTCCTAGAAGCCTCTCCCTGCACCCCCTATGATTTTAACACTTGCCTATCATTTGAATATGTCCCATCATCTCTCCCCTCCCCAGGTCAAGCTGTCAGATAAGACCACAGCCCTGGACAATCGCTTGACTGTAACCTCATGACAGACCTTGACAAAGATGCTCTGCTTGTCCAAACTGGAGTCAGGCTCCTCTGAGCCCTTTTTTCTTTTCTTTTCTTTTCTTTTCTTTTCTTTTCTTTTCTTTTCTTTTCTTTTCCTTCCCTTCCCTTCCCTTCCCTTCCCTTCCCTTCCCTTCCCTTTCCTTTTCTTTCTTAAGAGAGAGAAAGAGCAGGGAGAGGTGCAGAGGGAGAGGGAGAGTAAGGGGGGATCCTTGCCAGGCCTGCATAGCCAAAATGTAACAAGAATCCCACTAAGTCAGTTTAGCAAGAATCTCCTCACTCTTGATATCTGATCATATTCATTCTCTATCCTTGATATCTGATCACCTTGGCCTGCCTTCAGCAAGAATTCCTTTTGAGTCAGTTTAGCAAGAATCCCCCTGCCCTAGCTGTCTCCTCTTGGTAACTTTTTTTCATCCACTGACCCCCTCATTCCACTTGTTGGCTACAAATCCCCAGCTATCTTTGCTGGATTTGGAGTTGAGCCCAATCCTTCTCACCTACCGATAGCCTTGACACCTATTGCAAGGGTACTGACTAAATTCTTCCTTACTATGTTAACAAAGTGTCAGAATATTTTTTTCTTTAACATCCTTGAGCGAAATGCACTCAGCAAAGCCATCCCCAGATTTTTGACCAATAGAAGCTATGAGATAATAAATGTTTGCTGTCTCGATCCTTAAATGTTAGGGTCATTGGGGCACCTGGGTGGCGCAGTCGGTTAAGCGTCCGACTTCAGCCAGGTCACGATCTCGCGGTCCGTGAGTTCGAGCCCCGCGTCGGGCTCTGGGCTGATGGCTCAGAGCCTGGAGCCTGTTTCTGATTCTGTGTCTCCCTCTCTCTCTGCCCCTCCCCCGTTCATGCTCTGTCTCTCTCTGTCCCAAAAATGAATAAACGTTGAAAAAAAAAAAAATGTTAGGGTAATTTGCTGCACAGAGCTAGAAACTAATGCCTGATGTGGCCTGGATGCTGTGATGCATGGCTCAAATTCTCCTTCCAGGACTGGGCTCTCCTGCTTCTATTGCACAGAGTGTTGGCTGCTAGCAGTTTGCAGCTAAGTCCTTCTCCAGCTGTTGCTTTTGGTAAAGAGAGCTACTTTGCCCAAGGATATACCCCCTTCCCAGGCAGTCTGCCGCCCAAGGATTTGTCCATGCAGGAGTATAAAGGCCTGGCCCCTTGGCCTCCAATATGGGATAACCCTGAAGGATCCACTGAGATCTCTGTGACAACTGTGTCACAGTTGAACTTCTCCCTCCTCCAGCCCCCAAGTCCTGTTTCTCCCACCTTTGTACAGGTGTTATTACCAGGATCAGTCTCCAACATACCTCCTAAATCTCTGCCTCAGGGCCTGTTTTCCAGGGAACCTGACCTAAGACACTATGTGACCTTGAGCAAACCCTTTACCTTTCAAATTCTTGGCTTCTCCATCTGCAAAATGGGAGAAATACCATGATTAAATGAGTTTAAGTCCTTGGCATGGTGCCCGCCATATATATATAGTAAACACATATAGAGAGTTGCTGTTGTTATTGTTACTATCTACGAAAAGAACATCCCAAGTTCCCTGCTCCCCTCACTGCAAAAAACCAGCTAGTGCAAAGGCCTTGAGATGGCTGCAAACTTGGCAGGCTAGAGAGAGAGAGAGAGAGAGAGAGAGAGAGAGAGTGCGGAGGGCCCCGAGGCTAAAGGAGGAGCGTGGTAGGGGCTGAGGTCAGAGAAGCAGGCAGGGCCCTGCTGGGCCCATGTGGGCCTTGTAGAGAGTTACAACTTAAATCTAAGTGAGGTGGGAAGCCATGGCAGAGTGAGAGCAAAGAAATTACACCAGTTGATATGTGGTTCTAAAAGCTCAGTCTGGCTGTGGGGAGAAGCAGGAAAACAACAGCAGCGAGGGAAGCAGGGAAGACGAGTAATGATGTTCGTGAAGGGCAGGGAAGGCGCCAGGACAGGTTTTGATGGGAAAGTCACTGCCCCACTAGATGGAAGGGGGAAGGAGAGAGAAATTAAGGATGTGTCCTAGGTTTTGGCTTGAGAAAAATGGGCGGTTGGTAATATCATCTATTCAGATGAGGAAAAGCAAGAGAAGAGCAGGTTTGGGCAAAGGGAGGGACAATTGGGAGTTCTGTTTGTAACATGTTAAGTTTGAAATGCCTATTAGCTATCCAAGTGAGATGTCAAAGCAGTCATTGGATGTGTGTGTGTGTGTGTGTGTGTGTGTGTGTGTGTGTGTGTTTTAATTTTCTTTAAGTTTATTTATCTATTTTAAGAGAGAGAGAGGGAAAGAGACTGAGCAAGGAAGGGGCAGAAGGAGAGGGAGAGACAGAATCCCAAGTGGGCTCTGAACTGTCAGCCCTGATGTGGGACTTAATCGCACAAACTCAACCGTGAGATCATGACCTGAGCCGAAATCAAGAGTCGGACCCTTAACAGACTGAGCCACCCAGGCTCCCCTGGATGTATCTGTGTCCTCTTTTGACTAAGCCATACTGCATGTAAGAAGGCTAGGAAGTTATAAATTAATATGTCCCGGGACAGACAGCTGATTCCTTTGGGAGACAAGATTCCTTTGCCCTATTCACTAACTAACTAACTAACTAACACATTATCCAGATTTTCTTCTTCTCATAGCCATTAATGGAGAAAACGCCATATGGCATTGCAACTAGATAGAGGTTAAGACCTGGCCCATAGATGCCCCACAAGTCATGACTTTAATATACAGCATTTCATGGACTGGTAATAACCTGGCCAGGGCTAAGACAGAAATTGCCAGAAAGAGGCTCACTTTGCCTCCCAGCATGCAGTTAGGTACAGACGGAGGTAAAGCATCTTGCTCAGTAGATGACACCCTGGAGACACACAGTATGTGTCAACTTCCTACTCCAGAGCCTAACTGGGACAACCACCGTCTTCTTGGTACAGCCCCGGCCATGCTGTAATGACTCAGATATGAAATTTAACTTCCTCCGGTCTCTTGAACCATAACCACTTATGGTAGAGGAAGGGCCTTCTCACCTAGGCTTCACCTTTTGGCAATAATTCTTTTTTTTTTTTTTTAATGTTTTTATTTATTTTCGAAGGAGAGAGAGAGCATGAGCCAGGGAGGAGCAGAGAGAGAGAGAGGAAGACATAGAATTTGAAGCAGGCTCCAGGCTCTGAGCTGCCAGCACAGAGCCCGACGCGGGGCTCGAACTCACGAACCATGAGATCATGACCTGAACCGAAGTCGGACGCTCAACCGACTGAGCCACCCAGGCGCCCCAATAATTCTTTTTTAAAAAATGCTTTATAGTGATCAAAATGATTTCACATAAATTAGCTCATTTGATCCATAGTCTCATAAAACAGGGGATGATCATCATTTTACAGATGAGGAGAGAAGGAACCATTTTCCTAAGGGTCTCTAAAAATTCTTAATTATTAAACACAAATATCAATGGTTTCTGTATATTCTGTTTTGTCAGTGCTCCATTATTTAGTTACCCATTTTCTTATTGGCTATTTCTCAAATTAGGTTGGCCCCAATTTTGCACAGCTGAAAATACCACTGGCTGGAACATCTCATCATACATATATCTTTGTCTAAATCTTTGTGTCCTTAGGACCTATTACTACAAGGGGAATAACTGAACTAAAACCTTAAACCTTCCCTGTCCTGGATGTAGCTGAAGCAATATAGGGTGTTTAAAGGCCTATTTTTCCCCCCAAGGAGATAGAGCTTGTGGTAGGCCGGTCTTAGACGTTGGCCCAACCAGTTACTAAAACTAGAAAGCAGTTATGTGTTGGGTTTTGTGGGATCTGCTGATTTTATCCAAGAACCGCATGGGTCCCTTTCCTGCAAATTCCTTCATTTTTCCTGTCACCTTGGCCCAGCCCAGCTTGGATGAAATGCTAATTTACCAAGTGTGTTACTGGATATGAAAAGAAACAGGGACAAAGGACAGGAAGGTCAGCAGGAAGAAGTAGCAACAGAGTGGCTTTAGATTCATTCATTATTTTACAGCAAAGACTTCTAAAGCACCTACTAGTTGGGACCCTGGTGGAAATTTCGCCAAAGCTGCATCACAGGGACTTTCTGGGAATCGAGCTGGAGCAGCAAAAGTGGCACTCTGGAGAGAGAGAGATGGAGAAAATGCCTTTAAGGACTTTACCACACAGTAACAGGTAATTATGACACATCACCTCTAAGATGTTTAATGGGCATCTCAAATGTGACATGTCCAAAACTGAAATCTTGATCTTCCTCCTAAACCTGTTTTTCTTTCTCCCAGACTTACCTATTTTAATAAGCAATACAACCACTCACCTAGTTTCTCAAACCAAAAATCTAGGACCCATCCTTTATTCCTCTGTATCCTGCTGATAGGATTCCAGCCTTTCACTAAATCCTGTCCAATCTACCCACACGATGTAGAAATATCATAACTACTCTGGTGCAAGCACCATCATTTTCATCTATATAATCTCCTACCCATTTTCATCTATATAATCTCCTAATCTGCTTACCCTCATCCACTCTCAACTCTCTAATCCCTTCTCCAAAAAAGCAGCCAGACTGGTCTTTTAAACATCAGACCATACACCTCCGTGGTTGACATCCTCTGATGGTTTTCCTTTTCACTTAGAATAAAATTCAAAAAATTTTCACGCCCTTCATGGCTCTGAATGTATCTGGCCCTCATCTCCTCCTATCCTCTCCCTAATCCCCTCACCTGCCACACTGACCTCAGGGGCTCTGTAACTGGCCGGTCCCTCCACTTGAATTGTCTCCATGGCGCTTCTTCAGAACTCATTTAAAATCACACCCTCAGGCTTGTTTTCCCTGGGCATCCAACCTAATATAGCCATGCGTCCCATCATCACTGCCACTTCCTAATCTGTTACACTTCTTTTTGTTTCTTCTCAGCACTTACTTCTCTAATGTCGTATTGGTGTGCTCATTGTTTACCTCTCCCACTAGGTACTAAGTTACGTACCATTCGAGCAGGAACTTGATTTGTTCCCCATTCTATAGCACTGCCTGAAAGTGCAGGAAGCATTTAGTGTTTATTGAATGATGATGAATGCATGTTGATCACAAATCTGTTTTATTGACTTATTCATTTGTTCCCCGTATTTCCCCCCAAGTGAATGTAAACTCCGTGAAAACTGGGATCGTGTCCATTTTGTTCACTATTATATCTCCTAACGTTTGGAACAGAGCTATAGCAGTGACAAGTGCAAAGCTATGTTAAAGAAGGGCAGGGGCAACTAAACTGACCGAGGGAGCTACGGGAGTACTCACAGATAAAACTGCACCTAAACCGGGACTGAAAGAGGTGAGAACCAAAAAGACTGGAGAGAGAGAAGAGTCGCTACAGAGGCAATCTCGCGAGATGTTGGGCAGCCAAGATGGCTTCCAGCACTTGCCGCCACACTTAATATGGCGATCGGGGAAGGTTCCTGGGGGAAATCACGCGAGAGTTGTAGCACGCCTACAGTCCGTGAATTGAGCCGGGGGTGTGGAGCAGCCAAGATGGAGCCGGCAGCCGGTGGCCCCGGCCCGCTGATCATGAACAACAAACAGCCCCAGCCGCCACCACCTCCGCCACCGGCAACCGCGCAGCCTCCACCCGGAGCCCCGCGGGCCGGCGGAGGCCTCCTGCCCGGGGGCAAAGCCCGGGAGTTCAACCGCAACCAGCGCAAAGACTCGGAGGTCAGGAGCTTCGGGGGGCGAGGACGGCACCGGGCGGGCGGTTGCGAGGGGCCCGGGGCTGCTTTCGGGTTCCAGCTGGGCTTCCCAGAGGGTTGGACATGGCCCGGCGGAGGAGTTGTCATTTTACAGAGAAAGGAGCAGGAAGCAAGGCTGGCACCCCCGGAGCCGGGGGCGTGAAGCCGGGGTCCCATCCCCGAGCTCCGCCGCTCGGGAGAACCTCCCGAAGCCGGCGACTGCTCGTTTGTTCCTCTGGGGCGGGGGCTGAGGGTGCGGCCTCGGGGCCCCAGCCCCTGGGGAAGCCGCTCCCGGTCCCAGTTCGGAGATGAGGAGTCAGTGGTCTGCGTGCGCTCCAGGGGGCGGGCGGCTGCATCCCGACCCCTAATCATCTCTGTTCGCTGGACCTGTGGGCTTTGCAGCGCGCGGTGGGCGGCGTGTGTGGGCTGGGAAGGGAGCTCAAAACCGGACGGAGCCAATTATCACTAATGGTACTACGCGCCCGGCGTTTTCGAGTATAGGAGGGGGTAACATTGCCTATTCACTCTGACCTTAGCTAGTACAGGTCCTGGCTCTAGTTTGACAGTGCCTGATGCGTCCGATGCTGAACTGTTAACAGTCATAAATATACATTGTAAACATGCATTAGGGCTCAGCATTCCCTCTCTTGCTAGTGGGCTGTTCTTCTGGTTCCAGAGACACCGTAGTCTGGAGCTGACTAGTCACCTCACCCGGAGTTAAAGAATTCCTCCCACTGCCTCCCATTGTAGATTTCATGAATGAAGACACACGCGTCACAGCACTTTAGGGCTTCTTAATCAGCACGTTCCCAGAGTTTTTACCGTGAGGTCTCCACCTGAGATAACTCAGGGGCTGGTCAGCAGTGAGGCGCTTATTAATGATGGGGAATTCCTCCTTGTCCAAGCGCAGTGTCCCAGGTCCTACCATAGGCCGAGGATACCATCTTTAGATAGGTGAAATCAGTTCCTCTCAAGCTTTTGTATTTTGTTGGCAAGTGCAAACCTCTGGTAAAACGTGTCAGAATTTGCCAAGTCCAAGATAGAGGTACTTTAAGTTTGAAGCGAATTATTTGAAAAAGCAATGAATCTGACTTTTTAGAAGCCTTTGCATTGTGGGGTGATAGAGGATTATGAAAGTGGTGGGGGTGAACCTGCCTTCATCAGAAGAGGAGTTTTAGTTTAATGTTTGTTTATTTATTTTTTTTTTTTTTAAATTTTTTTTTTCAACGTTTATTTATTTTTGGAACAGAGAGAGACAGAGCATGAATGGGGGAGGGGCAGAGAGAGAGGGAGACACAGAATCGGAAACAGGCTCCAGGCTCTGAGCCATCAGCCCAGAGCCCGACACGGGGCTCGAACTCACGGACGGCGAGATCGTGACCTGGCTGAAGTCGGACGCTTAACCGACTGCGCCACCCAGGCGCCCCAATGTTTGTTTATTTTTGAGAGAGCACGAATGGGGAAGGATCAGAGAGAGAGGGAGACACAGAATCGGAAGCAGGCTCCAGGCTCTGAGCTGTCAGCACAGAGCCTGAAGCCGGGCTCGAACTCACGAACCGCAAGATCATGACATGAGACCAAGTCGACGCTTAACCGACAGAGCCACCCAGGCGTCCCAAGAAGAGGAGTTTTAGTTTAAAACTAGCCGTGGAGGTGCCTGGGTGACTGTTGGTTGAGCAATGACTCTTGGTTTTGGCTCAGGTCATGATCCCAGGGTTGTGGGATTGAGCCCCATGTCCGGCTCCATGGTGAGTGTGGAGCCTGCTTAAGATTCTCTTTCTTTCTCTCTCTCTGCCCCTCTCCCTTGCTCGCTCTCAAAAATAAAAATAAATAAATAAAACTAGTGATAAATTTTCCTAAGTAGCCACAAATGATCAGATAAATACCCTTCGATGCATTTAAATGTCTCTTTCTACCCTTTCATTTTTGTAGAGGCTAAACACATGAAAGGCCAGTCAGTGAACACGTTCAGGCTGAGAGGCCTGTTTCAGTTCGTTTTCTTAGAGATCCTGGTGCTGTACTCAGCTCTTTGGGGCACAGCTGGAATCCGTGGGCTGGGAGCCTGAGCAATGCCTGGAGGACAGGGAGGCCCACACCTGATGAGCGCCCACTGTGTGCTACATAATTTTGATTCGGCCTTAAAAACTTTGAAGATTGGGGCGCCTGGGTGGCTCAGTCAATTAAGCGTCTGACTTCGGCTCAGGTCATGATCTCGTGGTTCGTGGGTTCGAGCCCCGCGTCGGGCTCTGTGCTAACAGCTCAGAGCCTGGAGCCTGCTTTGGACTCTGTGTCTCCCTCTCTCTCTCTGCCCCTCCCTGACTCATGCTCTGTCTGTCTCCTTCAAAAATAAACATAAAAAAAAAAAACAAAAAACACATTGAAGATAGATTTTTGTCATTCCCATTCCATAAATGAAGAAACTGAAGCTCAGTAACTTGTGAAAGTGTACCTTCTGTTGCCTCTGATGGAGTAGAGTTCTTCATTTTTTTTTTTTTTTCCAGTTTCTGTGGGTTTGTTATGTCACTTTGTGGGTGGTCTTTGTCTTCCCAAGTAGCTTGTAATTAAGCCTGAGGGCTCTACCTGTTTATCACCTCTTCTATCTTTCGAGCACCAGGCTTCCCAGATGGTGTTTCTCCTCCTCGGTGATCACCTATCCCTGTCAGTGAAAAGATTCTCTTTGTCAGATTCTCTCCTGTGTGTGGGAGGGAGACCATTCTGTTAGGCTGCTACCTTCTCTGTCTGTCAGTTCTCACTGAAATTTGAGAGAAGGGCAGAAAAGCTGAGAGCGTCAATACGCATTTTGTCCTGAGCTGTTGATGGCCTACTAGCCAGAAAGAAGTGAGGCTTCCGGAATCTTAGCACCATGTGGAATGGTACATTCACTGCACAGAACACATAGAAGCTTTGTGTTCATTCATCTAATGAGAATTTATTTGGCTATAAACTCGTCATTCATGCCCTCATTCAGGCCAGGTATTGTGCTGGGCATTGTGGAGTCATTGGTGAGCAGACTGGTGGACAGAGTTCTCGCTCTCAGGGAACTTGCACTCTCGTGGAGGGGCAGACACAAAACAAATACATGTGCCGGTATATAATGGTCAGTTGTAAGCGCTCTAAGGAAAAGTGGAAGGTGCTGTGTAAGGTCTTAATCGGGAGGCCTGAGCTAGCCCAGGAGGCGAAATGTGATAAAACCTCAAAGGAGTGGAGCCGGTGGTGCCTTGTAACCCAGCAGTGTCTCTGGACGCATATGTGTTTCTTCCTTTGGAAAATACTTTTTGCGTTACTCTCTCTCCTTTTCTGAAAAGGGCTACTCCGAGTCTCCAGATCTCGAGTTTGAATATGCTGACACGGACAAGTGGGCTGCAGAGCTCTCAGGTAAAGCATAGACCTTCATGTTATTTGGGGGTGTTTTTTCCCATATTGGTCTTTAATACAATTAAGAGTGAATGTCATTTTGGAGTTCATTTTCCCCCCTGGCTAGCCTAGTAATGAGATAGATAGATAGATAGATAGATAGATAAAACATGTTAATTATGGGATTCAAGCCTTGTATAGCTCATAACTTTGGCTTTCCCCTTACTTTGGCAAAGCACCTCTGTGCGGTCAGGTCGGTTGACCATGGCCCAATCACAGATGGTGATGCTCCTTGGCCATCCGCTGCCTGCCTGGCGGTGGTGTCTCCTAGGGCGGCAGGTCATGGGGCGTGCCGACAAGCGTGCCTGCATCTGTGCACATCTGTCGCTGCCACTCATGTGTAACATGAGCTAGCCTGAGCTGCTCCATAGTAGCCACTGGAGAGACACGTGTCCATGGTGGCAGTCAGCCTGTGGGGTGGCAGGATCTATGTGCACTGGACTGGAAATGCCTGGATTTGTCCGTAACTGGCACTCTGATTATCTGCTACAGGGGAAGTCAGCACTCTCTCTGTCGGGCCCGTCAGAGCACTAAGACCCCCTTAGTAACTGGACAGGCCCGGAGTCACTGTGACCGAGGGACAGAATGGGGCTTAGAAGCAAATGCCTTACGTTCTCTGCTACATATGAGGCCCCTACAGAACGTGGACATGGAGCTGATGGGGCTTTGTTCTTGACAGAGCTTTACAGCTACACCGAAGGGCCGGAATTCCTGATGAATCGAAAATGCTTTGAGGAAGACTTCCGGATCCATGGTGAGAGGATTCCCCTCACTTCTTGGTTCCTTTGACCCAGCACCATGAGGGCCGCAGGGTTTCTCTTAGTCATCTGAGTGACTGGAGTCACCCTGGACTGACCTAAGAAACCTGCTGAACCACGGTTGTTCAAAGCCACATGTGACCTTCAGGGTGGGCCTGCTGGTGCTCTGGTGGTGGCTTTTCAGAGTGTGAGTATTGGGGGGAAATAACTTTTTATGTGATTGAAATTGCACCAAAAATAGCAGTGTTTCAGTCTGAAAACTCAGATGCATAGAGCAGCAGTGTGGCCTTACGCTGCTGTAAGAGAGTAACTTATCTTTCTGAGTTTTCTGATCTTGTGGCAGGCCTGAATTCAGGAAGTTAACATTGTACCCATTCCATTGCGAGGATTTTTCTGGGCTCCTGTGTAAGTGGTCTCTTGCCCTGCAGTAACAGACAAGAAATGGACCGAGCTGGACACCAACCAGCACCGTACGCATGCCATGAGGCTCCTGGATGGCTTGGAAGTCACTGCCAGGGAGAAAAGACTCAAGGTGGCTCGAGCAATCCTCTACGTTGCCCAAGGTACCGAGTGGGTCCCCAGGCACCCCGGCACTGCCCTGTCGGATACAGGGAGGGACTCAGCTGTGCCCCGTGTTCGCAGGCACCTTTGGGGAGTGTAGCTCAGAGGCAGAGGTGCAGTCCTGGATGCGCTACAATATCTTTCTGCTCCTGGAGGTGGGCACGTTCAATGCTTTGGTGGAGCTTCTGAATATGGAGATAGAGTGAGTTCTGGGGAGCTTGAGTAGGGAAGGGGAGGCAGGGGATGAGGGGACAGAGCTTGCAGAACCAACTGCTTTTGAGAAGGGCGAGTGGGCCACATGGGGCGGGGCGGTCCCAGCTCCATTCTGGTCACGTTGAACTGTGGCCTCTTGGGCAGTCGTAACACACGATAAAACGTTTTGTTCCCCAGCACTTGTCAGGGGAACTTTTCATCTTCCTTCCTGGAGGAGGGCCTGACTCCCCAATCTCTCCTGCAGCAACAGTGCCGCCTGCAGCAGTGCGGTGAGGAAGCCGGCCATCTCCCTGGCTGACAGCACAGACCTGAGGTGAGCAGGCAGCGAGCCTGGACTCCCCGAGGATGAGATCGGAGCAGGGGCAGGAGGGCATCCTCAGGTGTCCTCGCCACGTGTGCACTCCTTCTGCACATGCTGACTCAGTGTGGGCCGTGGCGGCCCTGCTGAGGGCCGTCCCTAGGGGGGGCTCGGAGGAGACTCCTAAAGGAAACGTCGGGTGAAGCTGCTTACTAGAGCCGTGGCAAGGGGCGGCCTCCTGCCCACGCTGCTGCTGAGACCTTGGCGGTGTGGTATTTTGTGTTTGGTGAAACACACGACGTGGTTCCTTGGGCTCCGCCTTCCGTGGGTAGCTCAACCCCCACCTCCTTTGTGGCGTTTTGTGGCCGCACGGGAAGTAATAGTGGCTGCTAAACAGTAAGATCACCTTCCCATTTCCGTGAGGCTTAGAATCTGTCTCTGTTTGGGAGTTTTCAGACTGGCTGTTTGTGGTGTTCCCCACGGTGGTTGGGGCACCGCCCGCTCACTCCCGATTCCCGCGCCAGCGTGGTAACCCTTGCTTCTTGTTGCCTTGACCCTGCGTTGCTTCTTCTGATCTGGCAGCTACTTCCACAGCTCGTGCCCAACTCTGTGTTTTTCCTGCTCCAGGAAGCTTAGGGCAGTAAATGCTTATGGCCGTTCTTGTTCATATTAATGCTTTCAGCAACCATTTATTTATTAAGCACCTGCTTTGAGTGAGCACTTAGCTCAGTGCCAGAATACAAAGCAGGGTAAGATCTGGTTGTAACCTTAGCACTTGGGTGAGAAGGGCACACCAAGAAGGGCCCTGTGAGACTCTCAGTTCTCCCCGTGTCACAGCCGTCTGCCACCAACTAGCCTTTGTGCACAAGTTTTCCTCATGTCAGCTGGAATGTGAGGAAGCCAGGACGCCCCTTGATTCCCCATTCTTCACCATTATGACTGGCTCTTGTTCCCAGGGTACTGCTCAACATCATGTACCTGATTGTGGAGACCGTTCACCAGGAGTGTGAGGGCGATAAGGCTGAGTGGAGGACCATGCGACAGACCTTCAGGGCTGAGCTGGGTAGGGCCCTGAAGATCCTGGCGTCTTGAGGCTCTGCCCGGGAGCTGAGACTGCTGGCCTGTGGGAGGGTCCTGTTCCTGCTGGTGGCCCTGATCACTTTGTGTTGCCTCTAGGTTCCCCCCTGTACAACAACGAACCATTTGCCATCATGCTGTTTGGGATGGTGACCAAATTTTGCAGCGGTCATGCCCCTCACTTCCCCATGAAGAAAGTTCTCTTACTTCTCTGGAAGACAGTGTTGGTGAGTACCCCCTTGAAGGGGAACTCAGCTGCTAGGGCTTGGGGCGGGAGAGAGACTTCACTGTATATCCTTTTAAATGTTGAATTGTATGAAAATCTCTATATAAATTAACATGTAATTAACTGCTTTGGTTTAAAACAAAATAGCACGCTTGACTCACTGCAGGCAAAGAGGACTTGGCCCTTGAGTCAAAATAGATTGTTGGCTCCCTGACTCCTGGAGTCATAAAACACCTTCCCCCCCCGCCAGACATGCTGCTTCTGAACCTGGAGTCAGTAAAGTGATTGGAAGCAGAATTAGAGGTGGTGTAACTGGGTCCCCTCAGTCAGAGGTCACTTGAAGGAAGCAAGAGCGAGCCCTGGGCTAGCGCCATCTTCCTCGGGGTGTGGTGTGGAGCCTGTTTCTGGCTAGGGAAAGAATGGCCAGCACCCTCGGCTTGGGGCCATTGTCAGCAGCCGAGCTCGCCGCCTTTCCCACCTGGATGAGAGACCTCAGCAGAGAGTGGAGCTGCCGTCGGGACTCCTCCTCCCCCTGGGGCTCACCTCCCTCTTTCCAGAGCAGGCCAACTCTGCAGAGCCAGGCTCGTGAGTTTAGGATCTCTTTAGAGTGGTGTGCACATTATATTTTGGTGAGACATCCTCTTGGTTCCTCACAAAGCCTCTCTGAAGCCAGAGACAAAAGCTGAATACCACTGGGGTTTTGGCTTCTGGGGGGATGTTGGAGTATCTAATGATGTATTCCCAATTTGAATTTGAAAGACTGGTAGGTACAGCTTTGGAAGCATGTGAGTCACAGGCTTTTCTAGAAACCTGAAAGGATAGGCTCCTGAGTTTGCTTTTTTGGCACGAAGAGTATATATCCTACGTGCAGAGCTAAACCTGTGTGTGCCTGTTCAGTCAGCCTGCATATCTCCTTCCCTTGGTCTGTTTTCTCCACTCCCACGTTGGTGTTGCTGAATTCTCGTGTGAGTGGGTTTAGTCCCTGGTTCAGAGATTGATGCAGGTCATGGTGTCACGCATGCTTTCAAGCCTGACGCGGGGCTGAGGGACACATTTGTAGATGTGTGACCTGGCCCCGCCCCTCGTCTGCGATGCAGTGCACACTGGGTGGCTTCGAGGAGCTGCAGAGCATGAAGGCCGAGAAGCGCACCGTTCTGGGCCTTCCCCCACTGCCTGAGGACAGCATCAAGGTGATCCGCAACATGAGGGCCGCCTCCCCGCCGGCGTCTGCCTCAGACCTGATTGAGCAGCAGCAGAAGCGGGGCCGTCGGGAGCACAAGGTGAGGGTGACCGGTGTCCCCGGTGACTCCGGAGGGTCTGAAGGGGCACATCGCGTGGCAGCCTGATCCCCGGGTGAGCGGGGTTGTTGGAAGTCCTCTCTGAGCAGCTAATCCAAATGAAGGCCTCCAGGCTGGGGGACGCTATGTCTCTGAGTGGACACTCACCACATGGCACTCTTGAGGCACTGCGACAAGAAAGGATTTGTCCTCTGGGCCCAACCTTGACTTCCTCTCTGGTTTTTCCACTGCCCTTGACTCTGCCTTCCACCTTTGTGTGTTATGGCTTGTCTAGCCTCCTTGCTCTCTTATGGTTCTTTGCTTGGCACTTTTCTGATTCCCCTTCCCTCTGTTTTCAGGCACTGATAAAACAGGACAACTTGGATGCCTTCAACGAGCGGGATCCTTACAAGGCTGATGACTCTCGAGAAGAGGAAGAGGAGAATGACGATGACAACAGCCTGGAGGGGGAGACATTCCCCCTTGAGCGGGATGAAGTGATGCCTCCCCCACTGCAACACCCTCAGACTGACAGGCTTACCTGCCCAAAGGGGCTTCCGTGGGCTCCCAAGGTCAGGTGAGCCTCAGACACCTGGAACACTCCTGGCTCTTGAAACCAGAGGCCTTCCACCCCTAAGCCTGCCCCAGGCCTGAGTCACCACATGAGGTCCTCTGCAGGGCCAGGCTGACCTTGGCTCTGGGATAAAGCTCTCTTAAAGTACCCTTTGTTGGCCAGAGGCCTCAGGGTGCCGGCCTTGGACAGAGAGACCCGTGTATGGCTCTTGAATGAGTAATATGAATTAGCTCTTGGTTAGCCATACTAATGAAGGGGGAATAGGGAAAAATGAGAACAAGGACACTTAACTGAACCCATCTCCACTCACCCTGGGGTTGTATGTGGTTTTTAACAGAAAAATTAAAGATTAGGGAAGAGCTTTAGAATCCTAGGTAAGGTGTTTGAGATATGTATGCATAAATCAGGTGGAAAGGTACCTGGATATGAGTGGTTTCTGTTTAAAAAGTCACCAACTTAAGAAATAGGTGAGTATGTGAAAGGGCAATGCAGAAGTCACTTTTTCCATCTGAAACCCCAGTTTTCAGTGATCTGTGGATGGGATTACAACACAAGTCTTCAGAAAACGTGACATGTGCTGCTTGTCTGAGGCAGGAGAACAGGACTCATATGAAAATATCAGAAGCGTATAGATCCAGTTGTAAAAACTTTACATATTTGAGAAATTCTTTTGACAAACTTGTTATTGGTATCTGAATGACATGTGCTTTAAGTTTGATGTGTCACCTTAATTTTACAGGTAAACTGGTTACATACACATAATACACTTTCAGGTTATTGACCCAACAACGTTATGAAGGACATTAAGACAGTGTGAAGATTTTCTTTTTTCTTTTTTTTACTAAAAAGAAAAACAGTGGGGGCGCCTGGGTGGCTCAGTCGGTTAAGTGTCTGACTTCGGCTCAAGTCATGATCTTTTGGTTCATGGGTTCAAGCCCCACATCGGACTCTGTGCTGACAGCTCAGAGTCTGGAGCCTGCTTCGGATTCTGTGTCTCCCTCCCTCTCTCTCTCTGCCCCTCCCCTGCTCATGTTCTGTCTCTCTATCTCTGAAAAATGAAAACTTAAAAAAAAAAAAAAAGGGGGTGGGAGACCTTTTCTTCTGGCTTTGCAGTTTCTGAAGCTTCTATGTTTTATTAACCATGACACCTTGAAATAACTTTTAATAAAAACTTTGTTCTCTTTGGCAGAGAGAAAGACATTGAGATGTTCCTCGAGTCCAGCCGTAGCAAGTTTATTGGTTACACTCTAGGCAGGTGAGTGTGATCTGAGTTCCTTTTGAAGGAAGGTAGTGGGAGTGCACTCTCCTGGCCTCTGGTGTTTGTGGATCAAGGCGAGTTGATGTCCGGGCTCAACACAGGGCTTTCTTTATTCTGCAGTGACACGAACACAGTGGTGGGGCTGCCCAGGCCAATCCACGAAAGCATCAAGACTCTGAAACAGGTAGGTGGCCTTGGTTGAGCTTTTGGCCTACTTTGGTCCCAAGTGAGTAAAGTGAGAGCAGCCTGTTGGGATAAACCTTTTGAGATGGTTGTCTGCCTGAAGGAGCCTGGGGCAGGGGAATGGGTGGACCACAGCCATACCTTTAACACAGCTCTTTGTAAGTTTTACTTATTTTAGCTGAGTTCTTGTTGGGGACTTAACTGGGCCGTTATTAAAGATATACTTGAGGGGCGCCTGGGTGGCTCAGTCGGTTAAGCGTCCAACTTCGACTCAGGTCATGATCTCGCAGTTTGTGAGTTCAACCCCGCATCAGGCTCTGTGCTGACAGCTCAGTCTGGAGCCTGCTTCGGATTCTGTGTCTCCGCCTCTCTCTGCCCCTCCCATGCTCATGCTCTGTCTCTCTCTGTCTCTCAATAATAAATAAACATTTAAAAAAAAAAAAAAGATATGTTTGATAGTTGGGAGTTTTAAGGGGCCTGAGTTTTCCTAGCCTTAGTTCTAAAGTATTCGAGATCGAGAAGTGGGCAGATGGAGAACAAAACACCAGCTTTACTGCTGATAGAGCTACTGGAGAGTGAGCCATAAGAACATGGTAATGATATGCATCCCAATGCTTTTACTTCCAGAATTAGGCAGCCAGGGCCAGGCAGGGCTGGAACTACGCTAAGCCTGGTTGAGGAGCAGAAGAGAGCCCAGGCTTTTTTTTTTTTTCTAAAGAGAAGAGAGGAGGAGGTTGGGCTCAGAAAGTCCTATTCCTCCTCCCATACCTGCCACTCAGTAAAGTGAGGAAAGAGCGTGTGGGAAGAAGCAGGGAGGCCAGGAGTTTTTACGCACACGTCTCTCCACATGGGAGGAGGCATCAAGAGTGGGGAAAGGATGTCTTCCCTGACAGCATGTCGGCGTGTGAATGTCGGTATGTTTTTGAAGTGTGTGTTTGAGATTTGTAGTACGAAGTGGGCCTTGTGCGGCTAGGCTTTTGAGTACTAGCTTCTGAGTACTTGAGTACTTGCTCCTGAGTAAGTACTTGATTCTCCCTTTAATAGTTTTTTCTTCTGTCTTTATAGCTATCCGAAAAAACCCCTTTACCTTAGTTTGTGTCTAATGTGTGCTTTTAGACTGGTTTTAAGTATGTGCCCACTTAGAAAATATTTCAGGATTTGAGTTGGGGATCTTTGTGGTGACTTAGCCCTCTTTGAGAAGCTCGGGTTTGAGGAAAGTTGCCTGGGGTCTTTGCCAGGGTGCGGGGCTCTGGCCAGAGACTGAGAGGCGTTCCCTCTTTCTCTCCAGCACAAGTACACGTCGATTGCAGAGGTACAGGCGCAGATGGAGGAGGAGTACCTTCGCTCTCCTCTCTCGGGGGTGAGTCTGAGGCCTTCTTCAGCCACTGGACTGCCAGCAGCTCCCAGGCACTGCTGGTCCCAGACTACAGAGCTGCTCCAGGCCCCGTCTTCAAAAAACTCCCAGTCTCGATCCCACACCAGGGCTGGCGTATGTCTAGGGTGGGGGTCAAGAGCACAGTCACCTGCCTCTGACTCCCGGCTCCACCACTCAGTAGGTGGCAACTTAGGCAAGTTACCAAATCTCTCTGTGCTTTAGTTTCCTTCCCTGTAGAATGGGAATGATGATAGTCCCTCCTCCATAGAGCTGCAGTAAAGTTGAAGTGAGTTATTACAAGTATGGTGCCTGGCACGTGTAGCACGTGTATTCTTCAAGGTTTGCCATTGTTACCGACATCATCATTTACATCAATACTTAACAGATTCTCCTCCAGCCAGCTAGCAAGCTGGCTCAGGAGAGCAGAGTCGGGACTGGGTTTCGTATTTGTACCTGTTGTGTTACAAGGGAGAAGAGGAAGTGGAGCAGGTACCCGCGGAAACCCTTTACCAAGGCTTGCTTCCCAGCCTGCCCCAGTACATGGTGAGTGCTCCTGCTCTTGAGGTGTCGCCTCCTCTTCGTGAGTGCTCTGGGTCTGGGACCCCTCCGGTGCCCATCAGTACCTGCCATGGGACCGCCCTCCCTGCTACACTGGCCTTGAGAGGATGCCCTGCCGGTGTCAGCCCCTCCTGCCGCCCACCCGAACACCTCCCGAAGGACCACTTCTCAGGCTTTGGTCTGCTGCTCCCCAGATCGCGCTGCTGAAGATCCTGCTGGCTGCCGCCCCCACCTCGAAAGCCAAAACAGACTCAATCAACATCTTAGCAGACGTCCTGCCTGAGGAGATGCCGTGAGTAGTATTCCTGTGAATGGAGCAGGCTAGGGGCCGCCAAGTAGAGGAGCCAGGGGAAGCGTTTTCCTCGGTCCCACTCTTGCTCGGTTGTTTTCTTTTTTTGGCTCAACTTCTCTGTAGGTTAAGTTTAGGGTGTTCCTGACTCAGAAGAAAGAAAATGTATCTATCGGATTAAATATTTGGTTTTACTGGTTGGGGAAGTGGCTTAGTGTGGTCGGCCTGGATTCTAGTGTAGACTTTGCCGCTGAGTGAACTAGGGAAAAGTCGTTTTCTCCTCTATAAAATGAATCAGGCTGTGTTCGACATTTCCTGAAACCTTCCCTCGAAAGCTGTCTGAGCAACACACCCAGGACCTGTAGGTTTAGCTTCTGGACCGTTTACCAGCCAGCAGCTGAACCTGAGCTGGGTGTAGGATTCTTTCCTATTGGCTGGTGATTTGGCATGTGGAGTATTTGCGGATATCTCTGGCTGATAGTGAAATCCTTGGGGGTTCTTTTTCCCTGAGGCACTGACCTCATCGCTTTCATGTAAGAGTACAAAACAAGATCATTTTCTGCTTTGAGAAGGACCTGGGCTTTGATCTGACCTCCTTCCTGCGTGCCAGCTCTGAGCCCGGCTCCCTGGGGGCTTGGGGGCTGGGCCCCTTGAGTCTGGCAGTGATAGCTGCGTGAGGGAGGAGGCAGGGATTGGCTACTACCAAAGGGAGTGTCCCAGAACACTAGGCCATCATGACGGTCCTTGGAAGAAGAGTCCCAGAGTCAAATATTAAATCTCCTCTTAGATTTACAGTGAGAAGTCCTGAATTAAGAAACCGATTTAACTCAGTGCTTCTTCCATTTATCTGACTCCAAAGCCCTTTTTTCTCCATAGCCTGAAGCATCTCAGTGTGCTAGCATTCCCCAGAATACACTTTGAGGAACCCAAGTTCATCTCATGGCAAAAGTGTAGGAAGATCTTGAAAGGGAGAAGTTCATTTTGGGAGGAAAAGCAGGGCAATAGGCTAAGAACGTGTTTGAGGCCCCCCAGGAAGCAAATTGTGCTGAGCTGGATTGCTTGTTGACGTGGGTGGGAGGAGCCCTGGCCCTGATCGCAGAGATGTCCACAGGGTGGGTGGTGAGGTGGAAGCCTTTGCCTGGGGAAGGCTCAGGAATCCCATCTCTCCTGCGAGTGCCCAAAGGGTAGCGCTGCCCATGCTGGTGGCTCACCCGGAAATTGTGTTTCCAGCACCACCGTGTTGCAGAGCATGAAGCTGGGGGTGGATGTGAACCGCCACAAAGAGGTCATTGTTAAGGCCATTTCTGCTGTCCTGCTGTTGCTGCTCAAGCATTTTAAGTTGAACCACGTCTACCAGGTACCTGCGGGGCCTTCCTTTCTGTTCGCTGGGCCAGGGCCTCAGGCAGCCCTCCTCCTCCAGCCCTGAAGGAGGCCTTGCCCTTCAAACCCCCTTGAGCTCTGCATGAATGTTTTAAGATCCAGTCCTCCAACTAAGGCCTTTTATCACTGGAGGGAGGAGGGTGAGGTCCTAAAGGGCATGCTTATTTTTTTTCTGTTGGTTTCAGTTTGAATACATGGCCCAGCACCTGGTGTTTGCCAATTGCATCCCTTTGATCCTAAAGTTCTTCAATCAAAACATCATGTCCTACATCACCGCCAAGAACAGGTGATAAGGATGAGGGATCAGGAAGGGGTAGGGATGGCCAGAGGCCCGGCTGGCCTCTCCTGAGCTCATTCAGCACCTACAAGCCAGCACTCTGCCAGGCGTCAGGACACAAAGATGGACGAGTCATGGTCTCTGCTGTGGAGAATGCCAGTGTGTCAGGTCTGAGTCCAGCTAGTCTCGTGACAGGTGACTCAGTCTGTGCCTGGGTGGGAGGGTTCTCATCCTGGGCCCTCACTGTTGTGTGCTTCTTCGAGGACACTGGCCGGGCCTTCTGTTCTCTACGGAGCTCTGCCATGTGCACCATAAGGACCCATCTGCTGACTCTACCCCTGTCCCCGTCGCCTGGTACCAGCTGTATTTGACGGTACACCGCAGAGTGAGCTGTGGGCCAGACGCTGTCTCCTTTAGGGGCTTGGCATGCATTAATTGCCTAGAGAAATCTTCTGCCCCAGCCCCAGACTCGTTGCTGTTGGGAAAGCAGTCTCTCTGAACCTTATAAGATGACAGGCTGGTCTCTGGTGATAGAGGGACCGTATAAGTTCTCTTGAAACGGGGATTTCATCATCCTCTAGCTGGGGAAATGAGGGAAGTGCAGGCTAGGCGGTCCTGCTTCCACTCCCAACAAGTAAGGAGGAAGGCCGGGAGCCAGCCACGTCCCAGCTGTCTCTCCAGCCCCTAGCTTTGCTCACGGTGGTCGCCCGGCTTCTCTTTCTCCCTGCAGCATCTCTGTCCTGGATTACCCTCACTGCGTGGTACATGAGCTGCCGGAACTGACTGCTGAGAGTCTGGTGAGTCACGCTGTTCCTTTGGCGTGAGGGGGGTGTTGGAGGGCCTGCCTCCCCCGATACAGAGATGGAGGGGCTCACAGATGAGGTCACCCGTTGGGTGCTGGCTTTTAAAGCACTGTAATTGCACAGAAGGGCCGGAGGAGGGACCTCGCAGAGTGGAAAGATTTGGATACAGGGAGTAGTTCATCAGGAGTGTGGTGTTCAGGGGCTGCCGACCCAGAGCTCACCTGGTCGAGTGGTTTCCCTCTCCCACACTGGATCTCTGTACGGCACAGCTCTGAGGGAGCCTGGGTGTGGGTGCCCCGGGTGTGGAGGCTGATGGCACAGCCCCCTCAAATCATGCTCCGTGTTTCCTGCAGAAAAATTCTAGGGGACTCCCTTATCCCTGCCAAGCTCTGGGGTGGAAGTACCCTGGGCTGAGGAGAGGAGAGGGCTGCCGCTATAGACAAGGAGAGAGCTGGCAGTTCCGAGAGAGGTGTGAGGGCCTTGGAAACCACTGAGCACCCTGCAGCTGTGAGAGTTACAGGCATTCCTGGGTTTTCCCTGCAGGAAGCAGGTGACAATAACCAGTTTTGCTGGAGGAACCTCTTTTCTTGCATCAATCTGCTTCGGATCTTGAACAAGCTGACAAAATGGAAGCATTCGAGGACGATGGTGAGCTAGTACAGTCAGCAGGCACGCAACTCGGAGCTCAAGGCAGAGGGCCACACTTCGTGCTGTCCCCTCCCAGGACGTCCGTGGAGCAGGCTTGCTGCTGCCCTATACCCTTCTCACTGGACTCTTCCTGTAGCCACATCCTTGCATGTTAATGGCTGATGCCTGGCCCCTTGCTGAGTTGAACTAGAAGCTAGAAGAGGCTCGGTCATGGCCTGAAACGAATCGACACTTAGAGAAGGGATTTCACTACATTCTCTTAATCTCCATCAGTAACACAACCAGGGTTCTAGGAGTTTCCCTTAACCTTGAGTCTGAGGACGCCTTTGAGGTAGGGAGGTCCATGAATCCTCGGAGATTTTACGTACATGCACATAGGAACATTCACAGTGAGAGACTTCACGGCTTTCCTCAGATTTCACACTGACCTGTGATTTGGGCAGTGGGGCGTCCATGCCTGGGAAGCCCTCTCAGTCTGGGGAAAACTGGGATGGTTGGTTACCCTTAACCCTAGAAGGTGGTAGTGCAGGAGTTTTTCTCTGCCCTCAGCCTGGTCCTCGTGCCTCTTCCCAGATGCTAGTGGTGTTCAAGTCGGCCCCCATCTTGAAGCGGGCCTTGAAGGTGAAACAGGCCATGATGCAGCTCTACGTGCTGAAGCTGCTCAAGGTGCAAACCAAGTATCTGGGACGGCAGTGGCGGAAGAGCAACATGAAGACCATGTCCGCCATCTACCAGAAGGTGCGGCATCGGCTGAATGACGACTGGGCGTACGGCAACGGTAAGGCTCTGGCACAGGCTGGGCCGGGCCAGGGGGGTGGGGGGGGGGGGGTAGGGGTGACAGCTTTCCAGAACCCCGAAGAATCTAGTTCCTGCTTTTGTGGCCTCAGGATAGGAGCTCCAGGAAGGACTTTGAGAAGCTGCCTTGACTTGGTGCCTGTGATTATCCCCCAGTCCTCCTTCCTCCCCCTGAACTAGTTCCTTTTCCAGAAACTCTCACAAGACGCTCTCCCATCTTTTCTCTCCTCACTACAACTGCCTTAGTTCTGGCCACTGAAATTCCCACAGAGCCTGATGGCTTCCTTGCCCCCAGTTTCTTCATCGGTGCCTCAAAGTGTGCCCCAGTGATCTTTTAAAATGTTTTTTTCTTTATTTTTGAGAGGCAGAGAGAGACAGAGCAAGAGTTGGGGAGGGGCAGAGAGAAACGGAGACACAGAATCTCAAGCAGGCTCCAGGCTTCGAGCTGTCAGCACAGAGCCCCATGCAGGGCCTGAACTCACAAATTGTGAGGTCATGCATGACCTGAGCTGAAGTCGGATGTTCAACTGACTGAGCCACCAAGACGCCCTGCCCCAGTGATCTTTTTAAAAAGCATATCCTGTGGGGCTAACTCCCCGAGTGAAATCCTTTGTCAGCTTCTGATTTCCCTTAGAATTTGAGCCACACTCTTAAAGCATGTGAGGCTTGCCCAGCCTCCCTTCCCCTCCTTCATAATCTGATCCAGCTTCTCTCCAGCCCAGCCTCTGTCACACACAGGGATCTTGGCACATTAACCACGTTGTCCCCCACTTTTCTTGCCCCTGGCAGGAAGCCTCCCTCATACGCCTCACTGTTCAGTATCTGTATGCGTCCCTCCCATCTGGGGGGCTCGCTCAGCCTCCAGGCAGAGCGGGCTCTTCCCGGGCTTTTCTGAGTGTGCTGCCGCACCATACCATTCTAGCCCAAAGCCCCATGGCCAGGTGACCACATCTGTACTCCGATGCCCTGAATTTGTGTAGACCCAGCGTGGCCCCCAGTCCCTGGTCAGGGAACTGAGGGAATGAGCAAATGAGGGAATCTGCAGTTTCCTGCCATTGATCTCAGAGAGCCAGGAGAGTGTAACTTTCAGAGAAGTATGTCATTCCATGGCTCTCCCTGGCTGGGTCCCCCTAAACTGCAGTGTGGCCCCTTTCCCTGTAGATCTGGCTTTTCTCTTTTTACCTGAGTTTCCTTTGTGTCTAAGGAAAAAGCCCTGTCAGTCTTCCTGAGAATAGAGATTGGAGGTCTCTGGCTCCCAGTTGACAATCAACATTTCAGGCCAGGGCCAGCCTGGCCCCAAGCTCTAGTGAACCCAGGGGGAGCTGCCACGAGGGCTTGGCCCCTGAACGTGTCTTCCTGCTTTGTCTCAGATCTTGATGCACGGCCCTGGGACTTCCAGGCAGAGGAATGCGCCCTCCGTGCCAATATCGAACGCTTCAACGCCCGGCGGTATGACCGAGCCCATAGCAACCCGGACTTCCTACCTGTGGACAACTGCCTGCAGAGTGTCCTGGGCCAGCGGGTGGACCTCCCTGAGGACTTCCAGATGAACTACGACCTCTGGTTAGAAAGGGAGGTCTTCTCCAAGCCCATTTCCTGGGAGGAGCTGCTGCAGTGAGGCTCCTGGGCAGGGGACTGACTGTAAAGGAAAGAAGGGGTGATCTGGAGGTGCCCCAGGGGCTGTCCCAGTTCATTGCCGCAGTGCTCCCACCTCCCTCCAGGTGGCAGCACAGCCCCACTGTGCCCTCCCTAGGCCCCCGCTGGGCTTGTGGGTGAGTCAGATTTGGCCCTTCATTCATTCCCAGCATCCTGCTCAGAGCAGCGAGCTCTCTGCGTGGGATCCTCTCTTCTTCACTCATCCCCACCCTCTTCTCTTGGACGTGGTCGGTTGCAGCTCATTTCTCAGTCAGCCCAAGGCTGGGAAAAGCCTAGATGGGCTGGGACGCCATTGCATCTGAGTTGCAGGGGCCACACTGAGGCTCTTCCTGAGACACACACATCCTTGGAGTCTCAGCCGGCCGAGGAGGAGGGCTTAGCATTAGGCCACGGTCAGAAAGTGGGAATCTTGGTTTTGCTTTGGGGAGTTTCTGATGTCACTCCAGCCTCCTGCTTTTGTCCCAAGGCAATTGCAGAGGCTCCTACAGCTGCCTCAGTACTTTGGTTTTGGACAGGGTTGGGGGGTAGGAACGGAAGCTGCCCTTAACCAGAGGTGCCATTTTTCCTCTTGGCTTGCAGGGGTCTGTAAATACCTATATATAAATCTCTGTGTATTCTCTTGTGTCACGTTGGGGTTTTTAACGTGTTTGTGTATTCTGTTTACATTAAAAGGAAGCAAAAATGACCCCCATTGCCTTGTCTGCAGGAAATACAGTCCCTGAGTATCTATAAGTCTAGAAAATGGGTTTTCCTGCCAGCATTGATAGGTCACCCGCTTGTTCCCTGCCAGGCTGCCTGCCTTTGCCACCTGAGGGGGAGGTACTGGGGGAGTTGGCATTTATCCAGAGTCAGTCCAGGATTGTTCCAGCCCAGCTCAGGGCTCTGGGCTGCTGAGGTGATAAGTTGTCCTGTACCCCTGTGTTTGATAGAGTTGCAGTAGGAGCCCCAGGCATCTCCGGATCGCTCTCCTGAGGGGGCCTCAGCCAAACCAGTTTCAGTGCTAGGGAGGGGGAGGGGCTAGGTCAGCTGCTCTGGGCCCTCGCAAGGGTAGGTGTTTGGGACTGAGAGGAAACTTCTTTGCCCAGAGCCTGGGGAAGCAGACCATCTGGAGTCAGCCTCACAGTGGGAAGGAGTGTGTCCGAGGGCCCAGGAGCCCGCCTCACTGGGGGAAGAGGCAAGGACGATCTCTGGGAGGTGTCGGTTTGCAGACCCTGGAGCCTGTACCTGGCCTTGCGATCCTGGGCACGTCTGCTTCCACCTAGTTTGATCTTGAGGCTTTGTTTCTGATGCTTATGAAAGTACTGTTTCCTTTCCAGAATGACTTAAAAGGTCCCTTGTCTTACCTTTAGGCCATGTGTACGGGATCTTAAGTCTCTTGACTTATATAGGAAATGTACTCTGGGGAAAATCTCCCTCTCGTGGGTTCTTCTGTTCATTGCCTGCTTGGCCTGGGTTTTGACTGAGCCTCAGTGCAGGCCCCAAGCTGGGCTTCCAAGAGAAGCCTGATGTGCCAGCGTGGTTAGGAGCAGCAGAGGGGAAGCGAGCACTGTATTTTTTCTGTAAGTCACACAGCCTCTGAGGTAGGAATTCCCTGTGACTGATTGACTTTTTGCCCCTAAGCAACTTGCCCAGGACAAGGGAGTTTGACACAATTCGTGTGTGCGTGATGCATTTTCTGCTGTTTCATGCCAGGACCAATAGGAAGTATGCATCGTGAGATTTTAGTTTGGGTAAGATAGATTTTCACATTCATACTCCACCAGGCAGCCTGGCTCACTGAGCCAGCTTGTCTGACAGCTTTGCTTCCTTCCCCTTTTTTGACTTCCCCATTCTCTTCTGAAGCTTCCCTTAACCAGAGTTGCCATTTTTTCCTCTTGGGTTGCAAAGGTCTATAAATGTCTATATAAAAATTTGTGCAGAAAAGAACATGGGATATCAAAGCTGCAAGGGCCATAAAGCCCGGGTGCGTGGGAGGATCCACACATCTGTAGGCCCAGGGCCTGGCCTAGGAGAGTAAGAGCCTTATCATAGCTGCAGAATGTGCTAGTGGTAGATTGGCCTTTCCAATCCAAGCTTTTGTACAGAAATGTCTTTTGGAGCAAGTGGCCACCCACAATCTCTGGCTTCGTTTCTCATATGGGTCCTGAGACGGGCAAGGTATGTGAAGACCCTTTGTAAATGGCTGAGTTATATAAAATGTTGATTATTGCCAACCAGGCTCGAGGTCCAGTGCTCCTTCAATCCACTGAGGGATGAGTTACCCCGTGGCTTTATCACCTGAGGGAACTGTCCCCTGTTAATCAAGAGTTACCACTTACTGAGGGCCAGTTAGGTACCAGGACCAATATTGATGCTTCTTGAAAGTTCATTTTCCACACAGGAGCGAGCAAATGTTTAGTGCTTACTATGTGCCAGTCACTACTCTGAGCACTTTGTATGTAATAGCTTCTTGCTTATAATAACCCTGAAAAGTAGTACCATTATAGTGCTTATTTTGCACATGAGAAACTGGCACAGAAAGGATAAAGAACTTGCCCAAGGACACAAAATAACGAGAGCCAGAGCCTGGATGCCAACCCAGGGCTCCGTTTGCAAAGTGTGTATGCCCCGTTCCCCACCCCTTCCACCGTGCCCTTTCTCTAATGAATCATTTTTATTCCCAAGCACCTACCACCAGTGCATTCATTTGCTCTTTTAGTCACTTTAGTCGGTACTTAGTATTTGCTCAAATACAGTCCTTGGCAAGAAGATTCTGGGCAAACGTCAGTGAGGCCTTGGCCCGGCCTCTGGTATGTCCCACATGTGCCCCCGTCAAGGTAATTTGGGGGCTGTCGCTGCTACTTTCCTTTTCAGCCTGAGCTTAATTAAATGTCTTTCTCTCCTGGGCCCCAGAGGACTCATGTGGCTGCCCCACCAGACCCGCTAGGCTTCTCTCCCAGGAGGCCGGCTTCCCGTCTGTCCCCTACTGAACTGCCTGCTCGGGGATGCAGTAGCTGTGCCATTCATTTGGCACTTGGCACGGTCAGCGTCAGGCTGCAGGCTCTCCCATTTACACACTAAAGGCCCTTGAGCTCCTCCAGCTCCAAGCCTCAGTTGGCTTATCTATTAAAATCAGTGTAAAAATAGCACGGTGGTCACGAATAAGACGATGGGTAACGGAGACCTACATACCTGGCTGATGAGGAAGAGCACTGCTAACTAATGGCAGCTATTAGTCCTGCTAATGGCCCTTCCCCCTCCAGCTGATGAGAATTTGCATCCATTTCCCGAGGCCCCTGGAAAGGAGACCCCCTTCGAGGACCAGAACCATGTCTTAGGCCTCCTTATATCCCTCATCCTGAGCTCACTGCTCTAGATCGAGGCGGCTTTCAAAGTCAGCCACTCACCTAGCAACTCTGCCGTCATCCTTTGAAGGCCTCTTCTGGACCAGGCCCCATTCCGGGTGCCCTGGGCATCCAGCTAAACAGAGTACCACACTCTCACTTTCCTTGACAAGCTCTCAGTTGATGGACAGATGGCTACAACAGCAAGTGAGAGCAGTAATGTGGTCGGCACCGAGGAGGCCGTCTGCAGGGCCACATGGGTCCCACTGGTCCCAGCCGGTGCCCTCCTGGAGAAGAGCCTGGGTGGGATGCCTGCCATTGTCGATGGGGAAGGGAGGGGGCTCGGGCATCTGGGCTCTGAGAGCAGGTACTTTATGCTCATTGCCCCTGCTGAAATGGCTGGGATGAGCCTGGGGCGGGAGGGAGGTATGTGCTCCCTCTGCCTGAGACAGGAAATGCCCAGTTCTGGCAATGCTGGGCTCTGTTCCTGTCTGGGGCTGCAGAAGGTCTGCACTTCAGGGTTGTAATTCAGGTTGATGTGTAAATGCTTGGGGGAGGTGGGGAAGGAAGATTGAATGCCTCTAATGAGAAGCATTTCCCCATGCCGGCCTGAGACCAGAAACCTGGACTGAAGGGCCTGCTAGCAGCTAGGGCTCTCCACTCTGGGCCTGGGGTCTGTGCCCTGGCCGGGATGAAGATTTAGGGCTTCTCTGGGTGGGCCTCACTGGGGCAGAGGAGCCCTAGCAAAGGGACACTGAGCCTAGCATCTCTTAAATTTGGGATTGCAGGTGGGGCCACTAACCATTTTCTTTTCCAGAAGGGGTGAGCATCGCCCCAACCTGGCTTTGGGGAAACCTGGGACCTAGGCTGAGGGCTGAGGTCACCTTTGGAGTGAGGCTGGGGGCAGGGGCGCCTGAAGACCTGGGCACTGTGTCTTAGGGGTGAGACGCCTAGGGTGTGGAGGAGGAGGGGAGGACGGGAGGACGGCTAATGGGAAGCAGGTGGAAGGGCTGCCTGTGTCCCAGCCAGGGGACAGGCTGGCTGGGATGGCCCAGTCAGTGGGAGAAACCATCAGCTCACAGATAATCCCAGGGAACAGGCTCCGGGATGCCCATTCATATTCATTATGTGTGAAGTGGGCGGTTGTAAAGTTCGCTTTCTCTTCATTTAGCTGTCACTGGACAGAAAAATATGAGCTGTGGGCAGATGCCCCTGGATGAGAGCCAGTAGCTGGTCTCTGGCCTCCCTGTGCCCTCCCCCACCAGGGCCTCCCTCCCTCACGGTTCGCTCCCAGCCTCTGCCTGCCTCTCCCACTCTTGCTGCATGGATCTCTGGCTTGGCTTTACTGTCTTCTCTAGTCTGTCTCTTTCCCACTTCTGCTTCCTTTGCTTTCATAGATCATTTCCTCTCTCCCCCACCCCCCACCGCCCCCAAGCTGTGTGAGAGAGGGAATTGTGTTTTTCTTGACCGTCGTTCTGTCCCTGACACCCAGCACGATGCCTGGCACAGAGTGGGCCTTCAATAAATATCTGTAGCACAAACTAGTCTTTCTGCATCTCTGACTTTTTGACAACAGAACTCGAAATCTTGCTGGTCGCTCCTTGGGTGAAGAAACTTCTAGTTCAGGGCTCTTAGCCCTGAGTTAGAAATTTGGATTTGAGCCCCAGTTCACTATTGGCCAGCAGCACGAAGGGGGTTGTGTTCATCCGAGGTGCCGGGGCTGCCTCTCCCTACTGCTCGGGCTCTCAGGGCTCACACCTGGACCTCAGAGCCAGTGTCAGTACAGAGAGAAATCACCAGAAGCCAGGCCCTCAAGGGAGGGGAAGGAAGACTCGTTTCTTCTGGGCGATGCTTGAGCCTAGTCACAGTGACAGTCTTGGCAGGAAAATCTGACCTGCTGGGGGACGTGCTCCCTCTTTGGGAATAAGCACAGCCCTGGTGTCTTTGTGTGTTTGGGCTTCTCTGTGCCTGGAAGAGGAGGCACAGGGCGGGGTGGCTGGGCTGCTGGCTGAGGCTGAGCTCCTCTGAGCAATGTGGTTGTGTTTACTGGGAGGGTGGGAGGCCAGGCCTGCTTTTTTCCTGCTTTCCCGGCTGTGGAGATAAGGCAGAAAGTGGGGGTGAAGGATAGAATGGCTAATACTCTGAAACCACAAGAAAGAGTCCTGGCTTTCGTCTCTGCCCCACAGCTCAGACTCGCTCCTGGGGCATCTGGGAGCAAGAGGCTGCCCCACCCCCATTGCTCTGGGGTTCTGGCCCAGGGGAGCTCAGAGCTCTCAGTGGGCCCCCATCTTTCATTCCACCTCCCTTCCGCTGCCAGTTCAGCCACAAGCTTATCTCCACTTTCCCACTGGCCTTCCGACCCTCAGGCCCCGATTGCCCCTTTCCCTTTTGACTCTAGAGTGGGGCTCTTCCTACCACCCGCACGCACTAGCTGAAGCCACAGAGGTCCTGGGTAGGTGACGGGGCCAGGCATGGCATGTATCAGCCTTGGGGGCTCTGCTGCAGCCTACCTTCCCCTAGCCCCCAGGATCCCTGCTGGCCCCTCAGGAGGGCCTGGCTGAGCCTGAACCCTGGGCACCGACCAGCTCTAGCGTAACCGAGTGCCAAACCCTGAGGATGCACAATCGCCTGGTCTAGGAAACACTTGCCATCTTTATTATCATGTTGGGCAGCACGCCCTTTTTTTTTTTTTTTTTTTTTTTTTTTTAACCAAAGTCTGGGTTGAGATCTCAAGGGCTTCAAATCTGTGGAAATTTGTTTTATTCTTACCAACATCCAATGAGTAAACCAAGGAAGCCTGCTCTGGCCTGATTCCATAGAAGAGAATCCAAATTTCCATCCCCTTGGAGGGGAAGAGGACTCCATGGCATGTTGGGGGAGGGGCACAGGGCCAGAGCAAGGGATGAGGGATGGCTAGAGCAGAGGCTGCGGGCACCGTTTACACCGTTTACACCAACTGGACTGCTGGCTTCTAGGCCCTCGTGAGCTCCAGACGCTGAGCGCTCGCCCCCTGGTGGCGGGAGGGGGAAGTAAGGCTGGCCCTAGATGGTCCTGCAAGACTGGTTTCCCCTAAGTCACAAAGAGCTTCTTCTGGTTCTACCAGCATCCTCCTCCTTTTATTTTACGGGGTTCCCTGAATGAGGAGCCAATTCAGCCATTTCAGCTGGAGGGATGACAGTTAAACTTGGACAACATCTGAAGGAAGCAGGGCAGTGTCTTCCTCCAGCCCAGAGTTGGATGAAGGGACCTAATGTATAATAGGAAGAATCCTACCTGCTTTGAACCCCACTTTCTCCTGGGCAGCTCCATCTTATTCTAAGAGAAAAAAAAAAACAAAAACTCTAGCTTATTCCCTGCGGGAGGCTGAGGATCCCAGCTGCTCTGCCTGGGCCTCCGAGAACCATCTGGGGTTTGGAGGCAGAGGTGTGTCCTCTCTGACATCCAGGCTGGGGTGGGATGGGAGCAGCTGGGAACAGAAAAGGGGATGGGCAGCTTAGTCTGTATGTCCATGCAACCGATCACGTGGTCCAGTTCAGTAGGCTGGGTGGCTCCTTGGATTTCACCCTGAGCGAGATGAGGCTTGGAGACTTATAGTCGCCATCTGGGGAAGACTCAAAGCTGTGGGCCCCCAGGGCAGGGGAAAAGCCGTGGATGGAGTAGATGCCAGGATGGGCTCCGGGGGAGGCCGGCACCCCCATGAAGCCGGCCACATTCCCATGAGTGTGGGAGTATGGAGACATGCACGGGGAGGGCATGCCCTCCGGAGACACGAGGCAGGGTCCCGCGGGGCTCCCAGACCCTGGACTGGGCCACAGGGAGTTCTGCAGCTGAAAAGAGAAGGAGGCCCATGAGTTAGTAACCCAGGGGCTGCCACCCTCACCTAAGGGTTCTGTCTTTGCTCCTGGGGCTCCAGAAACCTACCAGGAAACCTCCACTTGGCCCAGGTCTAGAATCTGCTCCCTCCTACCCCCAACACTCGAAATGGCATACTCAGGAGACCTCTGCCGTGGCTCCTCCAGATGAGGTTTTCTCCAGTGCTTCCTTCGTGCCAGCTGCTCTGCATGCCCCACTCACGAGACAGAAGAGCCCCATTTTGCAGAGCAGAAGTGCTTTACCCACGGTCACACAAAACCCTAATGCTGCTTCAGGTCTCCCTGGGGCCCGGAGCTACCCCCACGGGACTTGGCCAGGCCCTGCCTCAGGGGAAGAGGGGTCTCACCGGGGGGTGGCTGTCTGCTCGGGGCAACACAGAGATGTCATAGGGAGACGGGAAGGGGTTCCGTCCCTCCTGGATCTTCCCGTATCGCTCTCGCTTCCGCCACTTCGCTCTGCGGTTCTGGAACCAGACCTGGGGGACAGAGGGGCCAGGCGGAGAGAGTGACAAAGCAGCCCCAAGGAACAGAGCCTGCTGGGGAGAGAGCTGAGGGTGTGTGTCCTCCTGCAGGGTGGGGCGCTGGCTCCTGCCTGGGGGATCTTGAGCTGCGGGAACTTCTAAATCCATGTTGTTCTCAGGGCCAGGAGAACCTGGAATGGAGCCTAGAACAGGCCCAAGTTCAGAGGGGGCTTACTGGTCCCTTGGGCCACCCCCCACCCCCACTCACCAGGCTGAGTCACTCTCTTGGTTCTCCAGCCGGGTTGTGTCACTCAGGGTGTTGTGGGATCTGTGTGGCCTCAGAGGCCCGGGCACTTCCGAGGTGTACCGGTGCCCAGGCTCTAGCCCCACCCTGCCTCTTCTTTCCGTCTGCCCACCTCTCATCCTCAGCCCAGAGCCCGGCCCCTCTCCACAGCCACATCTCTGGCTGGGCAGTAACACTTGGTTCTTCCTAGTTGCCTCCCACCCCAGCTTGCCTTTGAGACAGTCTGCTACCTTGCTACTCCCTGTCTTCACTCGGGCTTCCCCTGCCGGGGCTGCCCATCCCCTCCCCCCGCCACTCTTCTGCCACAAACACCCGCGTACATCTCCCCTGGACCTGTGTGGTGTGGTGCTCTGGCATCTCTCTTGTACTTACCACACCCTATTGCCATTATCCATTTTGTAATCTGCGTCTCCTGCTTATTTGCGAGCTCTTGGCAGGTCAGGGGAGCCTGTGTGCTGTGCACATCTGTGTACATATCTGTGACGAAGCTGCCGTTGGGCATATGCCGTGTGACCGTTACGTTTACGTGTACCAGTGCGTACATTTTGTATTTCTATCACTAAACATTTGTGTATCGGGCCCCGGGCTAGATGTCGGCAATATCAAAACGAAACCAAGCCATCCTCTTGCTTTTCAGGGATCTAGCTGGGAACCACAACAAGAGAAGCTGTGTGTGTATGTGTGTGTGTGTGTGTGTGTGTGTGTGTGTGTACGTGTGAATGCAACCCCACCCCAGCCCCTCACACTCCCCCCATGATCCCTTCACACTCCTATTCGTGCAGGCGGGCGAAGCCACGACAGTTCAAAAGCTCGGCATACCCCCAGCCCCCTAACCCCCAGATACAGAGATCCCAGAGGAGACCTGAGGCAAGGTCAGGGACACACCATCCCAGCCGCCCAGCTGCCCGGCCTCTCTTTCTCTACTCTCCCTCCCCTGCAGGCAGCTGAAGGAGTCGAGCTGGTGAGCTGATTGCTTTACTGGGAACTCTTCCCCATCATGCCGTTATCTCTAGAGTCCCCACTGTAGACGTCCACTTGCACTCTAGCCGTGCCTTCTGCATTGTCCTGGGTGGTCGTTTGTTGCTGTCCATGGGGCAGGGCCTACGGGTAGATGCCACGTTCCCGTCAGAGAAAAGAGCCCTACTCTAGGGCCTCAGCCCTCGGGACTCTTTGGGACTAGGTCTGGGAGCCTGCGGCCACCCATGCGACCCCTTCAGGGCTGAAGAGTCCTGGAAGAGGAGCAGAAGGGTGCGCTCCACTTCTCCACGGCAGTTCCACAACAACAGCTATACAGACCCTACCCTAGAGGCTCGCTGAGGCGCCCGAGACTCAATGCCCTGGACATCCCCGGCTCATGGAATCTCATGGGCTCTTGTGAATGTTTGGTCTCTCATCCTGACGGCCTCAGGGCCTGGGGAACCCTGGGAGGACTGTCCTAAAAGTCTGTTTCGGGAGGAAAGTGGAAGCAGGAGGACCCAGCAGAGAAGGGGAAACAGCCCAAGCCCCTCTGGTCCTACACAGAATCCAGCTGTAGGGCCTTCTCAGCCAGGTGGCAGCTGGCCTCTCTGTGGACTGGCCTGCGGGCCCCCACATTCTTCCAGAGCAGGCCCCTGCCCCAGTACCTTCAGACAGAGTGTCCTGAGAGGCACCATACAGGGTGTGCTAGGCGTGAGCTTTGTCCCTATTGAGTCTCCCCTGTGGTGGGAGAGAGAATGTCCTCCGCCTAGAGGTGACCTCCTCACCTCTCCCGAGAAGCCCGAGTCCCACTCCTCTCCCAGTGCCTCCTGCTTCGTTTCGGGGAGCCTGTCATGCATCATGCCAGTTCAAAACAAGGCAACAACCACCATCTTCCTCTTGGGCCAGGCTTCGACTGAAGCCTCCTTTCCCACTCCCACCCCCTGCTGTCCACCTTCATGTTCTTTCCCACTTCTGACATGTCTTGGACATGGGCTTCCCTTCTCCCTTTCCCCTGTTCCCTTCCCAGCATCCCTCCATCTCCTCACCCTGCCCCCCTCCCCCCCACTTGAAGCTGGCCACAGCCCCATCCGGGAAGCCATGGGACCTGATCTCTGCTGGGGAGTCTGTGGGGTGGGGAAGAGTCCCTGGCCAGGCTGTCCCGGCCAGGGTCTGGGAGCTGGCAGGACTGACGGTCGCCGGCTCAAGATGGCTTTGAGCATCATGGAGCCTGAGACGCCCCCTGCCCAGTGGGGACCCTCCGACTCTGAGCAGCTACCTCAGGAGCAGCCCTGATGTGTGTTCAGCATTTCGTGGCTTCCAAAATGCTGTCACATCTGTGGTCCTCAAAGACTCCCTAAGTAGGGAGAGTGGGGCTGAGCGATCCAATGGCATGCCCCCAGTCACCTGGTCAGCTAGAAAATGGCAGAGCTAGGACTCCCAGACAGGTCTTTGGGCTCCAAGAGGCTACCACTCCCATGAGGCCTAGGCCTCAACTTGGACTGCAAGCCTGTGGCTGCAGCAGAGCTGGGCATGGAGGGGCAGCCCAGGGCGGGCAGGCAGGCTGGGGGCAGGCACCTGGGAAAGGCAGCTCTGGGTGGCACTAGTGCCCACCTCTCCCGTGGCCGGGCCCGTGGTCGGGGTGGTAGAGGCGGCCAGAGAGGCCCATGTCCGGAGCGCCCTCACCTGTACCCGGGCCTCGGTTAGGTCCGTGCGCAGAGCCAGCTGCTCCCGGGCATACACATCAGGGTAGTGGGTTTTCTGGAAGACTTTCTCCAGCTCCTCCAGCTGGAATGTGCTGAAGGTCGTGCGGTTACGGCGTTTCTTGCTCTTGTTCTTGGCCAACTCCATGGAGTCAGGGAGTCCCGGGGACAGAGGGACACGCAAGCTGGCCAGACAAGGGCCTGGGGAGCCTTGCAAGTTAGAGGGCCCGTCCCTGGGGCCCCCTCGGCAGTCCAAGGGCAGCTGGGGGAAGCTGGCAGCTTTGGAGGCCTTCTCCTCAGCTGCAATGGAAAACACAAAAAGGAGGATGGAAACCGAACCAGGAGGTTTTGTGGGTGGACTGGGGGAGGGGGAAGAACGTTGACGCTTCAGTCCCCGCCTCCCCCTTCCTTTCTCTTCCCTTGTCCCAGCAGCCACCCTCCATGGGAGCCTGGCATTCGGAGGCCTGCTTGCTGAGCCTCCAGCTGGGGAGGGGGCCCTAGGGAACCATGTGCTCTGTGGTCTGGGCGGATCTGCTGGGGCCGGAGGAGGGTTCATTTCAGGGAAGTGCTTTGTGGTGGTGCATCCCACAGGGTGTGGAGGTGCCAGGATTGGCGCCGTGGCAGGGCCCAGCACAGAGGCGCAGGGGCGGGAGGAGGGGGCGAGGATGGGGTGTTCGACATCTCCTGCCCCTGCCAGGAAGTGCCTCCTTGTCCCTGACTGTGGGCCTTGGTTCCCAGGTCCTCACGCCCATGCATCGGGTCCCAGGTCCAGGCAGGCAATGGACAGGGGCACTCAGATCACTGTTGGCTGGTCTGGCTGTGCCTCATTCTCTGGACCCCGAGTCTCAGGACAACCCCGGCCCTGGGGTATGAAGGGCAAGATGGGATAAAGATGCTTCCAAAAAGAGTGTCTCATGCCTCTGAAAACTGTGATGTTTGGGCAAGGACTCGAGCTGCAGCGTTAGAGAGGCAGGAGACAGGCTATGCTCAGAGAAGGAGAGACAGCGGACCAGTGTCAAAACAGCATCCAGCCCCCAACCCCATCATTCTGGTTATTGTCTGCCCCCTCCCTTCTCAGCGCAGTTTCTGATGGCTCCCCCATTGCCCTTGATTAGCAAGCAGCGGGGTGGGGGGTCTTGGCTGCAGCTGGGCCCAGCTGCCAGCAGCCCCACTCTGACATGCTAGCCCTCAGGAAGCTTGGAGCTCTGTCACAACCCTGGGGCATGATGAAAAATAGGTCACTGCTGATGCTCCGCCCTCTCCTCTGGAGAGGCCCCCCAGCAGCGCCGCCATGAAATCTCTCCTCGACAGTCCTCCCAGGAGCTCCCGCCACAAAGACGCCCCACTGACTCACGCAGCCCTGCCCTGGCCCTGGCCCATCCCCGGCAGGGGCCTGGGCCCCAGCAGGCCCAGCAAGCTGGCACCAAGAGGCAGTTTCTTCCTTGGGACTTGGTGTCGGGATCACAGCTGTCACCAGGGCAGGAGGGGACCAGAGAGATGGGATTTTCAGGTTCTGGCTCCCTGGCTGCATTACGGAGGACAAGTTGGGCAAGGTCCCCCTCAGCTGGAAGGTGGTGGGTGACCTGCCTGGACCAGCCAGGCTGGGCAGTAAACTCCATGTTGTGAGAGCCTGCCCCCCGGGGGCTGTGCACGGCAACAGCCTAGGCGCCAGGTCACAACTCAAGTGGAGCATAGGGAAGAAAGGGCACCAGCCACTGACTTCCATTCTTAGCCAACATGTTTTGGTTCTAGAGGGAGGTGCACTGGTAGCAGCTGAGGAATAAGGACTCGTGGGAACGGAACCAAATAACTGAATGGTCAGGGAGACTGGGAGACTAAAATTTTCGAGGGCACCCCACATACAACAGCTTTGAGAAGCAGAGTCTTGGGAGTCCTGGGTTCTGAGGGAGGCACTGCTGGACTCCAGGCAAAAAAGGCTGAGAGTGGCTCAGGGATGGGGGTCAGGGGAGCACCGATGTCACTGTAGAGGGCTCCCCAAAGCTCTGAGGCCTGCTGATCCGGCTCTTGAGCCTTCGGTGGCTGTCCTAACAGGATCTGCCCAGAGGAAGGGACTAGCTCTGGGCTCTGAGCTGCCAGAGCAAGAGAGACAACGGGCAGCAGGACTTTTCAGAATAGCCACCAGAAGAGGGGGCCAAGCCTGCTGGCCTCTGCTGGCCTCCCATGCCTGCCCATTCTACAGCCCTCCCAAGGGATGGGAGCACTTCTCCCGTCCCCGTTGCCATTGCCCTGAAACCTCCATCTGCCTGGAGGGCTCCAGGGAAAAGCAGGCATTCCTACCTCTTTGGGGGAACAGGGGCACACCTCATAGAAGAGCAAAGCCCAGTGCTCTGGTGCAGGTGGGATCAATGAAGGGCAGCGGTGGAGGAAAGGAAGGAAAGGCAGAGTAGTTAGGGAAGCCAGCAGTTTGCATCTGAGCTTGTAAAGAGAAGGGTGCATGCACCCCACAGCGCCCAGCACTTTCAAGGTGTGTGCAGGCTGTGTATAGGATTCACTTGCACCTGGTGGGGACACCATGTGGTTGAGGGGGAGTGCTCATGGTGGAGACTGGTATCCATCCTGGGGCTCAGCACCAGGGTGTCCACAGCCTGCAAGACCACAGCACCACAGCAGAAGTCTGTCGGGCCTGAAAGACGGGAGCCCGTACGGAAACCTCTGAGGCAGCGACGGTGCTGCGTCCCTGACTCTGCTCTCACGCCCGCTGCTCTCCCCCACCCCGGGGGCCGCCAGAGCCCCTGCTAGAGGCTGTCTCAAAGCCAGGGCAGCAGCTCGGGAGCAGTACCGCTTGGGACGCCAACCGGGAGAGCCCCACTGCCCTCTCAGAGAGCGTCCCCTGAGGCCGCACGGCCAACCATCCGGCTTTCAGCTTCCGTGGGAGCCTTCCTCCGAGCCGGCGCCCGCGCCGTTTCCCACGCGATCCGCAGAGCTCGCCAAGGCCTGGGCTCTCGAAGCTCCGGCTGATAACCCGAAACCGTTATGGACAAGAACGCCGTGCGCCGGACTCTAGCGGGGCCTTGGCGCTCTCCCTAGAATTTCCAGCTTTGGCGTAGGGGCCTCAGCCGAGGGCCAGTGATTGGGAATCCTCGAGGTCTGCAGTCGGGCCGATGAGCGCGGCCCTCCAGTTACCCGGCTCGGGGCCTCCGAGGCGGTGGTTCCCAGGTCAGAGAGCCGAGCCAGGGGCGGCCCGGGCGGCCCCGGCGGAGCAGGAAGGAACGGCCGGGCACTGCTTTGGCCCTGTGAGCAGCCGCGCGCACCGGACTCCAAGGGTGGCTGGCACCGCCAGTACGCGGCCGGGGTCTAGGGCAGGGCTGGGCGCTCTCCGCCAAGGGTGCCGCAAAGAGCGGGAGAGAAGCGCCAGACTCTGGAGCGCGCGACTGCCCGGCCTCGGCAAAGATCGCGCCGCAGATGGGGCGCAGCTGCGCGCTCACTGGACTGAGCTGGAAACGCTCGCAGCCCGTCAACTTAGAGGCCGGGAAATAAGGTGTGTTCCCCCATTGCCACCACTTCCTACCTCGTAGACCGTGCGGCCCTAGTCCCCCGCGGCTGTCCCTCCCCAGCAGCCCCGCTCCCCCGCAGGGACGCGAGCCGCCCGCGCCCGCCGAGTTTTGGCCCTGGGCACCCGGGAGGCGAGCGGCGGCCGAGGTCCCAGGCTCGGCTCGCACCCGCTGCGCCTGTTTTTCGTTTGGCCTGTCGTCCGCTCAACTCGAATCGTCAATTTTCTTCTCCCACTTGATCTCATTTTGCTGTTTGCTGCTCTTTTAGGATGTCCTTTATTTTCCTTTCATTTTTTTCCTGCTTCTACTCTTTTTTGTCCTTTCCCTCCTCCATGTACCCGCTTCGTTCGATCTTAGGATCCTCCGCTTGCTTTTTCTTCTTTTTCTGTTCGCTCTCCGTGTATTTCCTAACGTTCTGTCTTGCTTGCCGACATTCGTTGACCTCTCCTTCTCGCCTCTCTCCTCCGTTGTTTTGTTCAGTGTTCCCTCTTTTTGGTTGTTGTTAACACTCTTCGGGTTTACTTCCACGCATTTCGTTGTTGACACCCTCGTCGTCGCTGGGCCGGTCCCTCCACGCCCCGTCGCTCATTCAGCTCCTGCGCTCTCCGCACTTTGCCCGTCCTGGCTTCCCCGCGGTGCGTGAGGGACCCGGTGCGCCCAGCAGGGACGCGGGCCCGCGGGGTGGGTCTCGCCCGACGCGCGCGCGCCCAGCCAGGCCGGGTACCTGTCCCCGGCGGTGCTCATGGAGCTGCGCGGCCGCCGCCGTCTGGCTGGGATCAGAGGAGCCAGGCCAACTGCTTCTCATTAAGTCCCAACTGTGGTTTTTATCAGGAGAGCCTCTTTCAAAGGGCACAGACACGGAGCTCCGCGGACTCGCTCATTTCCTCCGCTGACCCCCACACACCTCCCCGCCCTCCCCTACACATTCCCATTGCCCCGGCTGAGCGAAGGCCTGAGCTGCCTGACCGCTCTGTGGAGGCCCGCGAGGCGCCAGCGGGGTGGAGGCGGATTGGGGCCGACTTCAGAGGATTCAACTCTGGGCCTAAGGTGCAGGATGCCGCAGCGCAGATGGGCGGGCGCCCAGACTCCTACAGGTAGGTCGGTGCCGCGGGTGGCGGCGAGGCTGCGGGCCCGCGTTGCAGGCCCCGGCGGTCAGGCGCGTTCTGCGTCCATCTGGCCTCAGCGCATGGGGCACCGGCCCGGGGCCCGAGGAGCCCAGGGGACAGGCCCGACGGGCTACTCTCGACGGCCCCAGCGGTGGCGATCTAGTGCGAGGAAGCCAAGACTGCGAGAAGGGCGGCGCTCCCCGTGCCTAACGACGGGGAGGCCAGGTTGGTCTGAGAAGTAAGAACACAGTTAATTCGGTATCGAGAATGGCCCCGGCACTCCGGGAACAGCCGCGGCCGCGCCGCCCAAAGCCTAACGCGCAGGCAGCGCCTTCCCTTCGGAGGCTGGGCCTGGGAGGAGAAGCCAGTGGAGGCCAGGCCGCAGCCCCCTGGTGTCCTGCTTGGCCACTCCAGGTCAGGGCCCAAGCTCAGGACCCTGAACGGACGCCAGACCCAAAAACCGAGCTTCTCTCCCCGCATCGGGACCACGGGCTCAGTGCGGGGCCCAGGCCCTGGGCCCGGTCCCGGCTTCTGGGTCAGTGGCAGTTCCAGGCCAACTCCGGCCAAGCAGGATTTCTCTTTCCCGCCTCCGGTCGCCTTCGGGCCCGACTGGGCCGGGGGCCGTCGCAGCTCCACCCTCGAGCGACCTCCCCCTCCCCTTTCCCGCCACCGGAGGCTTGAGCGGCTCTGCCTCCCGCACCGCGCTGGCTTTGCCCGGCCTGGACCAGCGCCGGTGGGCCTTGTGAGGGACCCGTGGCGACGACGGGCTAGAGGGTCAAAACAGTGGAGAGCTGGGCGAGCGGGCGAGGGAAGCAGGGAGGCCCGGGAGGGCCGGGGAAGGGTGGGTGAGCGAGTCGGGGCTGAGCGCTACGCCCGCGCCGCGCGTTACCTTCCGCGGGGCCCTCGTAGAAGTGGCTGCCGTTGAGCGCCGGGCCGGGCCCGAGGTCCTGCAGGTACTTGGCGGGAGGCTTGGCCGGCTCTGGGAGGTAGGGCTCCAGGGGTCCGCAGGCCGGAAAACGGGTCAGGCGCGGGCCGCGGGGCGGCGCGGGGTGCAGGTGAGGCGCGCCGGCGGGGGTCCCGTGGGGGCCCGGTGGCTCGTCCCCCGAGGCCGCGTAAGGGCCGGGCCCGGGCCCCACGCCGAAAGGCGCGCAGCGCTCGGGGTCCATGCCGGCTCCCGGCGCACAGGCCGCCGGGGCTCCGGGCCTCGCGCTGCCCGTGCGGCCTGTGAGCGGCCGCCAAGGGGGAGGGACCTGGGCTCGGGGGCGCGGAGCCCCCGGGAGCGGCGCGCGCCGCGGGGGGGCGGGGGACAGGGGAGGGGGCCGCGCCTCTGACTTAATGCTGGAACCATCCACGTCACGTGCAGCCCCGCGCGGGTTAACCCCTCGGAGCCCGGGAGCCCCCTGCTTCACCCCAGCCCCCGTATTCGGAGGCAGTTCGAGCACAGGGAGGAAGCCACCTTCTCTCGACGGCAGGGTCCGCTTTGTCTGCACATCTTGGTGAGTCCCTCGCTCAGAGCAGCAACCCCGGTCCTGATACCCTGCCTGGAGGCTCTTGCCCCTAGGGGCTTGAGGCACCTGGGGGGAGAGCCTCCGCTCCCAGCGAACACTTTTAGGCCTGGGCTCCTGACAGAAACCTGGGATCAGGGCGGGGTGAGGGAGGGGCTGGGCTGGGACTTTTAACCCAAGTCTTTGCTAGGAGCTGCAAAAACGTTGCCTCCAGCAAAAACACCTCTCTTGGGGATCCCTTGTTCCTCACGGGGACGGGAGCCCTTGAGAGAGATGTGTGGAAACAGCACTACTCCGGGAAAGGGGGCTGGGAAGCTTGGGCCTGGGCACTATCATTAATTAGCTCTGGGACCTTGAACTGTCACTAGTGTCCTCATCTGACTCTGGAGGCTGGATCGAGTCAATCCTTAGAGCTTTTCTGTGTATTCCTGGTGGGTCTGAGAAGCGGAGACAGGGCCAGAAGGGACAGGGTTCAGCAGAGGTTGACTTTGGAGCAGGTGGAGGAGTGTACCTAGAGGGTTTGGGGTTTGAACAGGAGGCATGGAGTGGATACCTCTCAAATGATCTGGAAGTGCCTGGGGATCCACTGGGGAAAGGCTGATGGTAGGTAGCCCAGACCTCAGAGCCCTGCTGCCCCCGGCCTGCCATTTTGCAGGGAGGTGAGGGTAGGGTGGCATGTCCTAGAAGTTGAGCCTCCCAGCCAAAAGGAAGCATAGGACTAGCGAAGCAGCTTAGAATTTCTGAGAAGAGAAACAACCCCCACCCTAAGACCTGGGAAGAAAGTCCTGAGGACCCTGGAACCCTGCTCACTTGTGTGGATTGAGGGGTTCCTAAGTCTGGGTTACACTGCGTTTTCTTTTCAGTACCTCCAGGGACTAGTGAGAGGGGTGGGGAGTCAAATATCATTTGTATTTCATTTGAATTCTCAATTTTTAAAGGAATCCAAGAGGTCTGGTGTGAACACCTCCCTCTTCCGCTGGGGGCTTAAAGGGGGTTTCTTGGCTGTCCTCAGCCAGAGTTGGGCTGTAAATCAAGGCCAAACAGGAACCAGAAGCCTTGCATCTCACAAGTAGTCATTAAGCCATTATTAAACATACCGTAACTTCTCTGAAGCCTTATTGGTTTAAACACCACATTGGAGGCATTATGGCCATTAGGGCCCCTAATCACAGACTGCAGGCTGGGGCGGTGGGATGGGAGCACCTGGGGCTGGTATTTCCAGCCAAGAGGGAGGCTCAGCTCAGAATTAAGCTTCCTCTCTGACCTCACCAGGAAGATCCATTCTCTAGGATCCAGTGGATCGCAGCTCTGGGCAATCCATTTGCATTGACCACTTTTGCTCGTTAATAAGGTTTTCAATAGTTATGGGGCTAGGGCTGTGGATACTGTCGGCTTTTTAGGAGGATGTCAGCATCAACTCAGGACACTGCTTCTGTTCAACAAATCATCAAGCAGCTTATTGTGAGCGATGCGAGTAGGACGCAAGAAAAATATCACCAGCAATTTAAACAAGGCAGCTTGGCTTAAATGCCAAGTGTTTTGCCTCAGGTGGTAACCTTTCTCAGCCTCAGGTGTCTTGTCATAAAAATGGGCCATGCTTGCAGGATGGACGAAGGATTTTTGAGAAGCACTTCTGTTTTGATGGACGTGATGAACTGTGTTAATTAACGAGATCATTATTACCATTACAATACCCAGAAACAGCAGCCCAGGGTTCTGAGTTCCATCACTGAATTGGCTGAAGACTCCTGGCCCCAGGCTGCATGGGCTACAGGCTGGGGCCGATCACAGAGACCTAGGGACTCACACCTCAGCCCAAGCACAGAAGCCCCTCCTGCCATTCTCCACTCTCTGAACAGAACCAATTTCCATGCTGCCAGTTGAACTGAGGCACCAGAAAGCCCCAGTGGACATTCAGATTGGGTGCGTAGATAGAGTTGCCCTACTGAGAGGCTTTTTTCCTAGGGTCATGCAAGACAGGGTACAGCTTTTCTGTTCCCCTTTTAAACCACTAGTGCAAACGCTTATCTGTATGAGGTCTGGAAAGAGTTTGATGGGGCAGAGGTGCATAGAAAACACAAAAAAATGGCACTCTTAGAGATGGTTAGTTTTTCTGTTAGGAGGGCTGAGAGATCCTGGAGTACCACAGGGGCCCTCATTTTACAGATAAAAACAACAGCTAATATATCTTGCAGCATGCCAGGCACTGTCTGACGTATCCTGTAGACACTGGTTTGTTTAATTCTCACAACAACTCCGTGAAGTAGGCACAACTATTATCCCCATTTTACAGAGAAGAGCCTGAGGCCACAGAAGGAGCCATTTGCCCAGAGTGGACACAGCCACTTAGTGGCAGAACCAGAACTTATGCCCAGATCCACGGTCTCCCACCTGACTCTGACCATCAGTCCTTCTTCAGCCAACATGCCAAATCTGAAATGATTCAGTGCACACCCTCCTTTTCCCGGAGGAAGGTTGGGACTTTTTCCTGAAAAGGAAGTTGAGGCCAGAGTGGATCAGGGACAGAGTTAGCCCAAGGTGGAGCCACACTACTGCCTTCCTGATCACCTAGTGGCAGTTTATTGAGACATGCCTCACCCAGCTGTGGTGGCTGGGATAGTAGGTGGAGGGTGTTTTCTGCTAAGCTGATACCAAATGAAACACAGCGGCTAACACCTGAGAGGTTTTTACGACCCACTGACACAGCCAGATGTGGGGCAGAGGTTTAAGAGAATTTGCGAGTTTCCCCTTTGTGCTGCTTAATAATAACCAGTTCCGTTACAATAGTGTTTGTCCCTGCTGTATTATCCACGGACTAAGTGAGATGAGCTGATGGGATGATCCAGATCATTCTAGGTCCTATCATGAAAAAACTCAAAACAACAAAAACCACCACCCCAAAACTAAAACTTTCCACCTGCTGAGAAAAACTGCTTTTGAAATCAAAATGAGTCATTTGGGGCGCCTGGGTGGCTAGTCGGTTAAGCACCCGACTCTTGATTTTGACTCAGATCATGATCTCACCGTTCGTGAGTTTGAACCCCGCGTTGGGCTCTGCGCTGACAGCAAGGGGCCTGCCTGGGATTCTCTCTCTCTCTCTCTCTGTCCCCCACCCTCCAAATAAATAAATAAACATTAAAAAAGTAAAATAAAAATGATGCTTACTGGCTATGTCTATGCAGCTGTTTTACATTAGCTAATTGTTTCCTTCCTTCCTTCCTTCATTCATTCATTCATTCATTCAATAGGAGGACTCACTATGTGACGGGCATTTGTTGGCCCTGCCATACAGACGTGACTCCCGCCTTCATGAGGCACACACTTTGCTGGAATGGAAGTGTCTCCCCCACAGCTGACACAAGCATCATTTGGATGTGAATTAGAACGGGATCTGGTCTCGAGAGCAGAGTTCCTAGCTTCCAGCCTCACCTGTAAGGTCAGTTCTTGAATTAGGGAGCCGGTCCCAACTACTGCTTTCTTTGGTTTTGGACCACCCTCAGCCTGCACCACATGAAGGCGAACGCTCTTCCTTTTGTCCCCAGTGGCTATCCAAAAGGGGCCAGATCAGCAGGAAAGATGTAAACCCAGATCTGCCGCATATGAAACTTCCTTCCAGACAGGAAAAACTCCGTTGCTTTGTATTTTTTTCTTCCAAGGGAAGATAGTTGGTATTACCCTTGTCTTGTTTAGACTCTGAAATCCTAAATTGATCCCTATGAAAATTCTGGGTTTGGGAGCCTAAGTAGATTGTTTCTCATTAGTGACATTCTTCCTGGAAGGTCAGGCTAAGGAATGGTAAATAAACCCTCAGATCCGGTGCTTCCTCCTCACCCATGATTTTTTAAAAGAAAGAAGGAAGGGGGTGGGAAGCTTTGGGCTGTGGATATACCCAGAATCCTGGGCTGTGATTCTGACCATCCAGGCTGTAGTCTGTGCTGTGGGGTGAAGTTTCTGGGGAGTTACGGAACTATTTTTTCTCTTCCGTTCATTTGATCTGTTTTGCTGGGAGAGTCACTTAACCTGCCGGTACCTCCGTTGGTCTCCTGGAAAAGGAGAGGGATAGGATTTTGTAGGCCAGCTTCACCGGAACGAACAAAACAGTGTTTATACAGATGTTTCTTGAGCCCGACTCCACCCTGAACCTATATTTCCCTGCTTTTGCTCTCTGCCCGCCTCCCTGGGGTCAGGTCGGGATGGGGGCAGTGAACGGAGAGGCGGAGCTAGGTCTGGGATGTGTCCTGAGTGCCTGGTGTGGCCCGATGTCTGCCTAACTGCCTTTGTGTGAAGGTAAATGAGTTCTGTGGCAAGGGCCAGCTCAGACCAGGAGAAGTGATTTTGTGGGAGAGTTTTCTATGAACTCATTCTTGGTGTAAAACAGAAGGAGGCAGGTTTGGACTTCTTGGCAGTTCGAATACTTTGATCAATTAATATCGTGCATTCATGTATTCATCCAGCATTTAAAAATTGTTTTAATGTTTATTTATTTTTGAGAAGAGGGGCAGGGGCAGAGAGAGGGAGGGAGACACAGAATCCGAAGCAGGGTCCAGGCCCTGAGCTGTAAGCACAGAGCCCGACATGGGGCTCGAACTCATGAACCACGAGATCATGACCTGAGCCAAAGTCGGACGCTTAACCCACTGAGCCACCCGGGCACCCCTCATCCAGCATTTATTGAATGCCTGCCATGTGCCAGACATTGAGGCTGCACAGTGAGGACTGAGTCAGGGAATAGAACCCTTACTCCCACGGCTTTTCCGGGCTGGCAGGAGAGACACGGAGCGATGGGCGTGTAGATCACAGGGGCCATGGTGGCCGTGAGACAGGCACCTGTCCCGGCCTTGGGCTGGGGGCAGCTGGTCAGGGAGCACTTCCAGGTAGAAAACTGAGTGGGGCTTAGGAGGGGAAGAGGTATGGAGGGGGCAGGGAGAGAAGGCATCCAGAGAAAACGGCTCAGAGGAGGGGAAAGAGGAAGCCAAGTTTGGGGAACTTGGATTTGTTGAATTGCTGGGGCCAGGGCAGGAAGAGTCCCTGCTGAAGTGGGAGGAGGAGAGACAAAGGCAGAGGCGTCCACCTGAATCGAGAGACTCCAGGGGGAGGGCAGGACGGTTCCACGGGCATCCATTCATGCCAAGCCCAGCTTCAAGCACCGGATTTGCAAGTGGGAGATGGGGAGGAGCAAGCCCCGTGGCCCAGCGGTCCCCTGACTTTCAGGGGGCATAAGGACCCACACCTAGCAGGCAGGTAGTAAACAACATGAAGAGAAAAAGTGGAGAAGAAGAAGAACCAAGTGCATCTGTTTGCTGGGCGCCCTGAGGTGGAGGGTTGGAGGAGGGGGCAGCGGGGCTGCGTGATGCAGGCCAAGTGTGGCAATCTGGGAGGCCTTTCGTAGCAGAGTTTTGGCTCTTACCGGGAATGCTGGCTGGGGCACCTCTTGAACTCATTCCAGCAGGAAATCCATTGGTTCCAGAGTGTAGATTCCAGATTTGTTGTTTTATAGGGCTAACAAGTATGTAATTATCACATTTGGGGCCCTTCAAAGGAAATGCAAACACACACCACCGAACACCCTCAGCCCTGTGAGCGGGGTGCACCCCAGAGTTCCAGAAGGCGCTCACCACCTTGCCACAGATATACATCCACCCCAGTCCGCTGCCTGCTCCTGCACTGGAGGAGGGCAGAGAGTGAAGTTTACGAGAGACTGGGAGAAAAGTAAGTGGACAAGGGTAAAAGGGCCTCTGCCTGGCCTCCTCTGGGGTCACCAGGGCAGGAGAGGTAGTGGGCCAGGTAATAGTAATAATAATAATAATAATAATAATAATAATAATAATAATATCCCCCAGTTACAGAACACCTACAATGTACCAAGCAAACAACATCTCATTTTGTCTTTACCTTGTTACAAAGTTGGCGTTAATATCCCCATAGTCAGTCATCCAGTACTGAGTAACCCATCATCCCAACACTTGGTAGGCTTAAAGCAACAATGGTCAGTGACTGTGGGCCAGGGATTCAGGAGCAGCTTGGCTGAGTGGTGTGCCTTGGGGGGCTGCAGTTCTCTGAAGGCTTGATGCGGGCTGGAGCGTTGATTTCCAAGGCGGCTCGCTCACATAGTTGATGCTGGCTGTTGATGGGAGGCCTCAGTTCCTCCCCGTGTGGACCTTTCCATCTGGCTGCTTGGGTGTCCTCACGGCAGGGCGGCTGGCTTCCCCCGCAGCGAATGATCCAAGAGACCACGGTGGAAGGTGCAGTGCCGTTTATGACCCGGCCTCTGAACTTACACACCATTACTGTGGCCATATTGTGCCGGCCACACAGTTCTTCTCGGTTCCGATTTAGTGTGGGAGGGGATCTCACAAGCATGGGGCCGTTGTGGAGACCGGCTACCCAGACTGGGCTCAGAAATCTGCCCATATCCCACTGCTGCAAAGTACTGCAGCTATTCACACTCAAGGCGCCTGACTCCAGAGGCTCTAATGCCAAGTGTTGGCTCAGAAAGACTGGCTGTACTGATGAGTTCAGAAGAGTCCCTGAAGGGGCAGGATGAGGAGGCTGGCAGGTGAGTGGCAAAGCCCGGTGGCCGGTGAGAGCCACACTCACTGCCTGTCTTGAGGAAGACCGGGGAGGTACGGAAATGGGGACAGGTGTGCCCTGTTTTTTTCCGTACCCTGAGTGTTCAGCGGTCGCAGCACACAAACTCCTAGGGGCTCCCTTAGTACAGCGAGCTGATCTCGGGGCTCCACGGGGGCTCTTCACCCATGTGGGTGGAGGAAGGAAGCCGACTCACCTTTTCCCTGAGCAGGATACTACAGTCCGCTATATGCATTGCTGTCAGCTTAGCAAAGGGAACCCTGGCCTTAGGCCTTGAACTGAGTGACAGGGATCGGGAGCGGGGCTGTGTTGAGAGCCCACTCTGAGTTCAGCCTGAACTAGGCACGCCACTTTTTTTTTTTTTTTTTAATTTTTTTTTTTTTTTTTTTTGCAGCGTTTATTTATTTTTGGGACAGAGAGAGACAGAGCATGAACGGGGGAGGGGCAGAGAGAGAGGGAGACACAGAATCCAAAACAGGCTCCAGGCTCTGAGCCATCAGCCCAGAGCCCGACGCGGGGCTCGAACTCACGGACCGCGAGATCGTGACCTGGCTGAAGTCGGACGCTTAACCGACTGCGCCACCCAGGCGCCCCGGCACGCCACTTTTTAAAACGGCATACAACCCACCCAGGAGGTAGATGTTATTATTTCTGCTTCACAGATGATAACACAGAACTCCGAGAAGTAAGTCGTCCAGGGTGTCATATACTTCCTAAACATGGAACCAGGATGGACCTCCAGGCGGGCAGCCTGATCAGCTTGCACCATGCCGCCTTGAGTCTTTTCAGACAGACCTGGGGGATGTGAGCTGTGCTTTCGCCCCAGCCATTCAGTGAATCTGAGTCTTGGGTGGGGCAGAGATGGTGCTAGGCAGAAATTGGGGTGGGGGTGCATTTTTAGCGTCCCCATTCCAAATTCTGGGTGGATCCTTCTTACTAGACTTTGTTTCCTCCTGGGGAGACAAGATGTGGACACGTGAACAATTGCCCAGTGAAATGAGAATGTTTGCTAAGTGTGAGACAGGCCGCCGTTGCTGAGGAACAAACACAGGCAGGAAGGCATGGTGTATGCCAAGTCCCCTCCAGGTGGAGAAGACAACCGCCGGGTGGTCATGAGCATATCAGCACCCATCGCTGGACTCCCAGATGCACAGCCGTGGGGACCAAAGCTGAGGGCCATTGCCCCTTGCAGAGAGTCCTTGGAGATGTCTGAGCTGTGGTCTGAGAAGATGTGAAGGGCCAGCAAAATATGACAGATGGAGAAGAGGGTAGTTGCTGAGCCTACCTAGGTCAAGTGGTCAAGTGACCAAGGCTGAGCCTAGGCATATATATATATATATATATATATATATATATATATATATACATATATATATATATATAATTTTTTAATGTTTATTTATTTTTGGGAGAGAGAGAGAGCATGCAAGCGAGGGAGGGCAGAGAGAGAGAGAGAGGGACAGAGGATATGAAGCGGGCTCCATGCTGACAGCAGCAAGCCTGATGTGGGGCTTGAACTCTCGAAGATCGAAATCGCAAACTGTAGCAGACTGAGTCGAAGTAGGATGCTTAACCGATGAGCTACCCAGGTGCCCCCCCGCCCCCCGCCGCCATTATCTCCATTTTAAAGACAAGGAAACTAGAGCACAGAGAGAGTCACTTGCCCCAGGTAGCCAGGGGATATGGAAGAAGGGGACACAGTCAGTGCATAAGAGAGTGGTCCTGGATGACGTGACTAAAGCCTGAACCTAGGGTGTGGCTGAGGGAATGATGAAGGATGGTTGGAAGGAAGAGATATTTATTCGGAAGAAGTGACAGACTGATTGCCATGGTGGGGGGGGTGGGTTGTGGTGTATGGATGACCAGCAGCCCAGAGAATGGGCGCTGCAGAGACAGGGCACAGGGATATGCCTTCAGGGGACATTTTGAACCTCTGAGGCAGATGTCCATCCAGAAAGGGGTCCTTCACTCAGTATACATTGCCAGCTGCGAAGTCAGGGCTACTCTCTGGACTTTGGGGCAGAGGGAGGAAGGCTCCAAGTGGACTTGCCAGGCTCTGGAATCCTGTGATCACTGCCATTCTGGTGCCAGCACTGGGCATACCAGGTTCTGAGTGAGAGCAGGGCTGAGAGCTGGCTCTCTTGCCCCTCAGGGAGTATGGGGCCTGGCTGGGAAGCCTCCGGAGGGAGTGGAGGCGGAGAGCTAGAGAGCCCAGCCCTGGGGTTGGCATGATTCCTGGGAAACAAGCAGGATGCTTTGGGTGCTGGATGAGGAACGCTGGAGAAGACCAGGCCTGCAGCTGTTCTGAGCCGACCTGTGTAGACTGTCCAACACTTGGTCCCTTTAAATGGGTGGGCAGAGCCTGAGCCCTGAGCTGCAGGGAAGATGGCTCTCTCCACAGAGGTCCCAAACCTTGGGATTGAGAGGACAGTGATGGTCGCAGAAGCAGCTCTTGCCTTTGGGGGTGGGGGTGCTGCGCCAGGCCAGGGCTCTGCGGTGGGGGTATCAGGGGTTGCCGGTCTGCTGTGGGAGTCTCGGGCTCTGTCAGCGGGGTGTGAACATGGCGTGTGCATGTGTGGAGTATGTGTAGCTGGGTCTCCCGATTTGGGAGAAGCCTCAAAGCCTGCATCTGCTTTGCAGGGGGGCGGGGTGGGGGGCCTTGCAGCCGAAGCAGGCAAGCCCTGGATTTGGTGGGGTGCATACAGGGGAGGGTATCCGTAACCACACACAGACCCCGGGACGTCTGGGGAAAAGCAGCTCTGTAGGCACATTCACACCAGATCCATTGGACAAAGAGACCGGATATTTTGCTGTTTGATAAACTTCATAAAACAGTGGAGCTGAGTGATTTTGCTGCTGCCTGAATGGAAGTATTCTAAGAACCCATGCCAAGAAGATAAATAAGGCTGTGGCTCCAGGAGAGGAGCTGAAACAAATGTGCAGCGAGAGGTACATCAAAGTAAAACTAGTTCTCCTGACGACCGGGGGTTCTGCGTGTGGCCAAGTGTGTGCGTGTGCGTGTGTGTGTGTTGGGGCAAATGTTTGGCAGACACTAGGCTACATCGAGGGGCCTGGAGATGTACCCTGGGCTCCTGCCAATCCTTCTGAAGGCAGCCCTCTACACAACAGGCCTGCTCGGGATTTAGTTAGGATTAGGCCCAGCCTTGCTTGGTACAAAGGGAAACCAGCGTTAGCCACTGTTGGAGATTCAGGCCCCCGCAGTCAGCCAGCTGGGGTTAATTCAGACTGGAATACGTGCACTGAGGGGTCAGGAATCCCTCGGGGGCAGGATGGTCAGCCCATGTTGGCCAGTTGAAAGATTTATTCTGTATTGATGACAGGGGCTACAAGCTTGAGTATAGAAACATCAAGCCTCTCATATTTGGTTCCAAACACTTCAGGGGGTGAGGGGGAAATACAGGGGCATAGAATGCTAGACCTGGAAGGGCATCACCTAAACATCATCTAGTCCAAAGGTTCTCAAAGGATGGTCCTCAGGCCAGCAACAGCGGCAGCATCAAGGAACTTGTTAGAAAGGCAGATCACTGGCCCTACCCCAGACCTACCAAGCCAGAAAGTCTTGGGGGTGGGGCCCAGAAAACTTTAATACTTTTTTTCTGGGTGATACCGATGCCGTCTAAAGATTGAGCACCGCTGATCTAGGCTGTCATCTTCATTTTAAAATAAGGGAAGGGTGGCCTAGAGAGGAAACTTTTGCCAAGAGCATATAGCTAATTAGGACACAGCCACTTCCCTCCTCACCCATATGTTCTCAGCTATTTATTTTGCAAATAACATGGGGGGGGCGGTTAATACATTTTTTCTTAGAGGCAGTTGTTATGTGTTTATATATTTTCCATTTGTTAATAAGCTAGTTAGGTCAGCAGTGTTGCTATTCCAACCATGGAGTTATTTGCCATAAAGTTCAGGCTCTGGGAAGTAGACTCTCCAGTTGGGCCCCAAGCCCAGGAAGCCGGGCTGGGTTCCCTCAGCTGCCCCCCAAGTCACCAGCACCTTCTTTCCCTGTCTGTCCCCTGATGTGCTCTCTGTAACTGTACCACCAGCCCCATCAGGCTCGCCCGTGCAGATGTTTTGGTCAATAATCCCTCCCTCAATCTGCCTGGCCTAGTGAGGGTGGACGTAGTGGGATTAGTTTCGCCTACTGGCCTTCACTGCCTTCCATAGAAGACCTGCCTCTCCTTCCGGCTCTCGCAGTGGGCCCAGCATGTTTCCAATATTGCCTCAGTGTTTTCCCCAACGGAGTAACGCTTTAATGGGGCAGATTTGTTCTCTGTACGGGAAACATGTGGGCTCCTGTCAGACGCCGCGAGAGTGAGCTGCCCTCCGCCACAGCCATCTGGTCACCTCTTGGGGCTCTCATCCCTGAGCTCAGGAGAAGGGCAGTTTTCTGGATCTGGAGGTGTGAGGAGGAGTGAGGGGCTCTCCAAGACTTCTGGGTGAGTTACTCTTGTACAAGAGCAGAACCGTGACAGATAGTATGTTTACATTCAGCCCAAATTCCCGGGGAGTTCATGCAAAAAATTCTGTTGTGGTCTGAATTCAAACAGTGAAGGAACTGCTGTGTTCAGTGTAAATTGCATTGTAGTGAAGAATTTTATATGGAAGTAGAATGGGGCAGTGGGGGAGAAACCCGCTCCCTTCCTCCTTCAAACGCCTAGCTGGAGATGATTGGCAAGAGAGTGGGGAGCCTTCCATGGCCCCAAACCTTACTAAACTAAGGCCCTGACCTCCCGGGGACTTGATTTTCTTTGCCCGAGTCCGGGATTCTTTCCCGAGCCCTGAAATTTCTGAAGCTGGCATTACTCACCTTCAGAGAGCTGTGACACCCTGGGATGGTTTGCCTGATTCACCAACATTGTCCTCTGCTTTCTCCTGCCCAACGAGAGGTCCATAACCTGCAGTTAAATAATTAAAGTTAATTGAAGCTTATTTCGTCTTGAGCATTTCACAAAGCCCCAGAGATAATTGGAGTTTCCCTGGAGTGTTGCAAAACTGGATTTGGAAATCTCAGATCAAGAGAACGTTGGGCAATGGATGATGGAGACAAAGGAGAAAAAGAGAGAGAAGAAGTGAGGGAGAGGAGGGAAACACAGCTTTCTGTTTCCACTGGGTCTCCGGACTGGGCTGGAGGGCTCTGGTGGGTTTCCTAGTGATCTGGTCCCCAAAGCGGTTGATTCCATTCTGAACTACGGAGAACAGAGCCAGAGCCCAAGGAGAGACCAAAAAAGACAAAGAGGCTCTCGGCTCCCCCGCCAGGACAGTCTCATCCCGGGGAAGAGACACCCTGTTGCTCCTGAACCCCCTTTCCCCCTGCTCCACAAAACCCCTAAGGGATTTTAGGGAAACCCCTCTTTCTAAATGTGAAGTCTGCTGATTTGAGTTGGGCCCCTGGAAACTTGCCTCCTGCCCCAGAAGATTTATTTTATTAAGTGGCCCACACCTGAAAGTAATTCAGCCTCTCGGCATGGGTATGGGGGCTGCGGAGGGAGGACCCAGGCGCGGCGGTGGCGGCGCCCAGTTCCTGTGCAGCTCCGCGCCTTGCGCCTGCCTCCCGGAGCCCTGGTCTGTCCGCCACTCCTGCACCGCGCACCCGCCTCCCGCGCCGGCCTTGCGGAGAGCGGCCTGGCGCGCGAGGGGGGAAAGGGGGTAGCCAGGCGAGCGGGTGGGGAAGGGGGATACGCCAGGCGAGTTGCGTGTGCATGTGGGTGGGTGCTGCGACCAGCGTCGCCCCCGCACCCTCGAGCTTCCAGATCTGCCGATCCCGGTGCCCGCGAGTCCTGCTCGCTTGAGGGAGGAGATTGTTTGCCGCTCGGGCCCAGGAGTCCCCTCCCAAAAAGGGAATAAGAGATTGAAATAGATAAAAGCATTCAAAGTTTAATGTCAACATCGAATCTCTATAAAACCAGATCAAAGGGAACAGGCGCTTGGTTTCTTCCCGGATGGATGGCCGGGGGGCCTTGGGGCTCGGAGAGTCCCGAAGGTGGAGCCCGAGGCCGCCCGGCGAGGTCTTCTCTCCAGCCGGGGCCTCGGACTCCAGCACCGGGGCCCGCGCGGGGCCGGGGCACGCACGCGGGCGAACGGACGCGGTGCCCGTGAACTTGAGGCCTGGTGCTTTGACAGCAGCCCACAGCTTGTCCGCGGTGCCGCCAGGCTAGCCCGGAGCCGAACGGGAGGCGACGGGCCCAGGAAACGCGCTAGCCGAAAGCGTGGCTCCTGGGGTCTGCGACTGACAGATGGCCCGACGGGCTGCCGGACAGGCGGCCGGGTGTCGCCTGCTCCGACCCCGCTGCTGCAGCTCCCGGGCCGCCCGCGGTGAGCGGCCGGGCAGAGAATAGTCGTGTTCCGTCGGTTGTCCGCGCCCTGCGGTGCGGGCTCCCGCGCCTTCCCGGGGCTCCCGCGGCGTCAGGCCCGGCTTCTGCTTTCGTTTTCTCCTGCCCTTTCTCAGTTCCATCTTTCGATGAACATACGTGTGCGTTTCCCTTTCCGTTCCCGAAGTGATTCTTCTAAGGTGGGTGACTCAAAATGGAGCTTTCTTCTCGTGGTCACTGGGAAATTTTGCAGGAGTGAAACTCCCGAGTTTCCAGTGAGACGCGCGCGACTTGGGCTCCTGTCTAATCGCAAACCTTCAATCCAACAGAGCCTTTAAGGTCACGGCCGCGAGAAATGTGAATGAAGAGAAACTGTCACATCCTGATGATAAATATAGAGAACTTTATTAGTAGCAAAATTACAGTCTCTTTCTTTCACCCCACATAAAAAAAATTGTAAATTAAGAAAGTTCTCAGCGTGTATCAGTTTTATGTGCTGTAGCATTCCACCCCTCCAGACATAAATTTCCATGTCTGCAGAGCCAGCTCGTAGGTAAAACCACATGTCTATTTGGTGTGCCTGTGTGTGCTGGCACAGTTATATTGCAGGGATGGACAGTTCATGGTGATGGACTTTGGGAGAAGGGTCCCGGGATGGGCATGCATGGAGGGCCATTTGTGTTTGCAGAGCTGGGGGGAGATACCCAGGACTCGCATTGTTAAACAAACTAGTTAAAGAGGATTTCATCTTATATATAGTCTGAAATTGCAGGAAATTCATAAGCAGAAAAAAGGGGCAGAAAAAGTAAAAAGAAGCCAAAGAAGCAAGGTTGTGGCTGTGGAAGGAAGGAAGGAAGGAAGGAAGGGGAGAGAGGGAGAGAGAGAGACAGAAAGAAAAAAAAGAAAGAGAAAGAAAGAGAGAAGAAAGAAAGGAAAGAAAGAGAAAGAAAAGAAAGAAAAAGAAAAAGAGAAAAAGAAAAAAGGAAAGAGAGAAGAGACAGATCTGGTGCTGAAAGACACGAAAGGGATGGAAATTCACAAAAAACAAGTGGAAGTGTCACAAAAAGATGGATGGTGAGAGGAAAATGTGGAGAGAAGAGAGAACACTATCAGAAAAAGAAATGTGGAAAGAGATATAGAGAAGAGAGACAGATGGGAGGAGAAAGACGCACAAAAAGACGTGAAGAAGAAAGATATCAAGAGGGATGGAGACAAAGAGCCAGAGCCCAGACTGGGGGTGGGGTGGGTGGGGAGGAGAAGATAGAAAACCCTGCAAGCTGGGAGCCTCCCCAGGGCCTCGCTTCTCAGATTTCCCCAACGCAAGGGAAATCCAGGGAAGCCTTTGTGGGCGCCGTTTGTTTGCTCCAGACCCGGATCTGATGATGCTGTTGATTTGGTTTTTAAACAGTGGGTTTGCAGCCTTCTGGGCTGGGGCAGGGGTCTGCTAGCCATCCTCAACCCTGCAGATTGGATTGAATTTCGGCCACTTTGATGGTCCTGTGATTGTCTCCCAGTTTTCCAATTTCCAGTCCCCTCCACCGGCTGGGGGTTGAAGAGGGACTTTAAAGACGCCTTTGATAACGTCTCACGGTTACATATTTCCATAACAATTTTCTTTACCAGACGGTTATGTCTGATGCAGCCCCAGATGTTCTGCGGGAGAAAAAGGGAACCAGTCCCCTGTGTCCCAGCCTACGAGGCCCCAGAGACAGGCGTGGGGAGGCAAACTCTGGTGTGGGAACCAGGGACCTTCTCTCCTCTTCTCTACCCCCAGCTCTTCCTTGGCCAAACTCTCTGAATCCTTCTCGGGGCCAAGGACACATCCGCTGTGCGCGTCTCTGGCACTAGTGAGGCCCTAAATGCCTCTTTTCCACCCAAACTTCCCTATACTAGATCCCCTTCTACTCGCACTGCTTGGTGACAGTTTGTGGAGTGGATAAAGCACTCCATGCTAATATCTCAGTAGGTCAAATTGATTCCAGGTGCCCCTCCTGGAGAATTTTAACAGGGCTTTCTGGAGACCTGGTACCCTTAGGAGCATGAGGAGACGTTCCTTCTTCCGCAGATTTATTAAATATTACTGTGTGAAGGCGCTGAGATGGGTGCGGAAGGCAATCAAATGTGTCTGGCCCTTAAGAGGTGCAGCATCTGCAGGGCGCCCGGGTGGCTCAGTCGGTTGGGTGTCCGATTTCGGCTCAGGTCATGATCTCGCGGTTCGTGGTTTGGAGCCCCGCATCGGGCTCTGTGCTGACAGCTCGGAGCCTGGAGCCTGCTTCACATTCTGTGTCTCCTTCTCTCTCTGCCCCTCCCCCCCACTAGCAGTCTGAGGTGCCGCAAAAGAGGTGCCGCATCTGCATTGCTGGGGAAATGAGACTGGCGTGCACATAACTCGAGCTGAAGGCTGAGTGCATGTGAAGAATGCAGGAGAGAGGTGTAACGAAGTGGCTTCAGCATTCAGCATCCTGGGAAGGCTTCATGGAGGAGGTAGCATCTGTTCTAGGTTCTGGAGGACATGCAGGGCTAGACTGTGTGGTAATGGGGAACGGTAGCCACTGTGATAGGTGAATGGGGGAGACTTTGGGGTACAGAGGCATTTTTTGGTGCTGCCTCCCCAGACCAGACTTGGATAACCTTTGGAACAAATGTATCTCATTCAATTCATTTCACCCACTTGGTGTTGAAACGGGGCACCAAATTGGATACCTGCTGTACAGTGGGGCACAGTGATGGAGGAGACAGGTTCCTGCCTTCCTGGACGTTGTTAGTATAGATCACGGTCTACAGAATTCCAAGGGGCTACTTGGGGCTGCTGGGCAGAGAAAGGGGGAAGCCAAGGTGTTAGTGGCCAGTCCCCACCCCCGCTGCAACCAGAGCAGTTCCACTTTTTACGTACTGGGGTTCTATGTGAAATTTCCTTTGGGATAAAAGGCGGGGGAGCTCTGCTGCTTTAAAAGAAAGAAAACGCCTGGTTCATAGGTTCTTGGGCGTTATGAAAAAATAGCTAATTGAATAATGAAAGCATAAGAGTGCATCAGGAACCAAAGACGGTGATTAAGCCATAATCCAATCCTGGACACCTGAGTTTCGGTGACAATAATTGCAAAGTCCCTTCTGTACAGTCCCTGTCTGTGGCCTGTGGATAGAGCACACATCAGGTCCCAGGCTGCTGTTTTCTCCAGCCTTGTCTTCCCACATCCTGTTCTTTTCTCCCACTCCTCAGCTGGTTGGTAGTGACTGAGTTCCAGCTGTTCCCAGAACACCCAGGGACCCTATCCTAATGATACCCCAAGACCATCTCAGGGGGCTGAGCTCAGCGGCAGTCAGAACCCCCACTTCTGGGAGCTTGTTGGATCCTGTGAGTTGCAATACAACAAACTGCCACCAGGGGGCAGAACAGAAACGTGGGGTCCTGTTCTCCAGGGCCAGGCTTGTTTTTGGCACAGTGCAGAGAAAGTGTGGAGAGCCTGCTCTAAACACTGCCCTATCGGGAAGACTAAGATGAATGCATACAGCCCCTTCCTGCAAGAGGCTTACAGTCCCATGGTGACTTCAGTGATTCAATTCCCTACTCCTTAGGTGGGCAGCTGAGTCTGTTGGAGTTGTAGCTGGAACTCCTAACCTCTTCCAGCACCACCACCCACGCCCCCGCCCCCAGCAGTCCTGGATGTCCTAGCCCCAGCTGCCTAGCCTCCCCTCTGGGTTCCTGCTGGCTTCTCCAGCCGCAAGGCCCAAGGCCCAAAAAGGATAGGTTCTTGGGCTCTGCCTCCCCATGATGCCCCTGGACACACACGGGGCATGTTGACTCTTGTGGGCTCCCTGTAGGTGGGACCCCTAAGGGAACAGGATGGCAGAGCCCAAGAGGAACACCTCTCAGCTAAGGGCAAAACCAGCTTTGGTCCTCCCGCCTTTCATCTCGGGGCCCACCCTCCCCCAACCTGGGCTGGGTCTGCCCTCAGGCTTGCTGTGTTTCCCCCTCTCACTCCCCAGCTGAGAAGTGTGGGTGCCCCACTGTGCTGGGTTGGGGAGAATGTCCTCATAGACTAAGTGCGCCCCGTGTGCACATGTGTGTGTGCTTGTGGGGTGGGCTGGTGGTGGGCTGCGGGCATTCACAGGTCGCTGAGGTGTTCCCACTTCCAGCCGTCCTCAGTACTTTAGCCGCTCCATCCAAAGACATGTATTAAGCACCTGTCCCGCACAGGGGCCTGTGTCGGGCACAGTGGGAGGTAGAGCCATGAACTAGATGTAGTCCCCACCCTGGGGGTTGGGTAGATAGAAAAGAGCTTCCCAGAAGCATGCCCTGGAGCCATGATGCTGTGGGCCGACTGGGCAGTGGTGGCGGTGGGTGTGAGCCATCTGCCTGGGCTTTGAGAGAGGCATAAGAGACAAGTTCTGGACAGCAGGGGGCAAGTCTGTCCTTTCACTGATGGCCCCCCAGTGCTTCGCAGCAGGCCTGGCATAGAGGAGGCATCCCTTAGTATTGGATGAGTAAAGGTGGTTGGGACGGGGGGGGGGGGGGGGGGGGGGGGGGGGGGGGGGGGGGAGGGAGGTGAGCCTGGGACAGTGTGGGGGATTCTGACAGTCCCCCAGCCAGGGCTGCTCCTGGGGTGACCATCCATCTGGTCTTAAACCTGGAAGCCCTGTATTACAGGAAGCCCTTCAGCCCCAGGCAAAACGGGATGCTCCTAGCTGCTCCTCCCCTTGGCAAAGGGTTTGCAGTCAGTCCTTCCCTGGTCCTGCCTTTCTCTTTCTCCCCCACCCATCGGGTCTCTCTCAGGTCTCCTGGGCCCGGCCCTGCCCCCGCCATGGCCCCCAGCCTGACCTCCAGGGCCGCCCACTTCCCTTCACTCGGCTGTTCCTGATAAGGAGACTGGAAACAGGTTTGCCCTTTCACCTCTGCATAGCTTTCCCTGAGTCTTTGGGTCCCCACATCCTGGGTCACACCCGAGGGTCCCTGTGCCACCCCCAGGCTGTAGGCCACCAGCCCGAGGCTCCACGTGGGAGCAGACTGTTGGGACGAGGGTGCTGCTCAGGCCACGGTCCTCAGGAGGTGGGCCTCTCCCTGGCCGAGGACCGTCCAGGCGCCTGCTTTCTGAATGCAAGTGCTGTTGGACAGGATGGCTGAACTGACCCATTACTCCCCTGCATTTTGACTGACATTCTTGATGGAATTGGCCGGATGTTTCTCCTTCACAAGAGACACAGCCTCAGGCCAGACAGCTGTGCCTCCCTCAGCCCAGCCGCAGCTGGAGGTACTGAGAACCCAGGACCCACGCTTCCTACTTACGGGATAATATCACTGGACCAAAAAGGCTCCAGGAAAGGGGCGTGGCGGCTTCCACAGGGTCCCAAGAGGTCAGCAGGACTGGCTTCTGAGCATCTTCTATCCACGTTCTGAGCTTGTTCTCTGCCTGGGTCTGTGGACCCCACACATTTGCTATCATCTGACACGGCACAGAGAGCCCTTAGGTCTGCTCGGGGCCAGGCTCTGGAAGGCCCTGAATCGTGCCCAGACCCACTTCTTAATTTCAAGAGTGCACTGTTTACAGAAGTGATTGTCCAGAACTTCTGTCTCCATGGGTTAGAAGTATGATCAGATGCAGCCATTACTTAAAGGGCATGTCATAATCTTTGCTGATTCAAAGGCCATTTCATGAATTTGCAGCACTTGGGGGAGCTCTCATTGATAACAACATCATTTTATGGCCTTGAGATGGTGAAATTGTATGTTTAGAGAATTTTCCCCTTTGGCGAAATCCATTCGTGGCAGAATACCAAAAGCCACACGGAAGAGGGACTCTTATCCACTTCTGGCCTGCAGGGACTATGGAGGGAAAGGAAAATGTTCTCACCCTTGATCTTGGGGTGACTTGGGTGATTATAACCTTGTATATGAATATGAGGCTCAGGGCTGCTGTTTCCATTTCTGCATCTTACATAGCTGTGTTTTCTTCAGACTTTAGTTATGTAAGTAGCACCTTCGTGATTTTGGCCACATTTGAATGCCACTTGGGCCATTAGCATTTTTCTTTAAATTAACTCACTACACACATATGTGTACGTAGGCACACATGAGAGTATCTTTTAAAAGGAAATTTTACATCCGTATCATAAATGGAACACTGGTAGCACTTGTTATAAACAGGGAGTAGCCATAAAAACAAATAAAACAGAAGCATAGCGGTGTGATTCCATTGTGGCTAGATTCCATTGTTGCCTATAGAAGGCTTTGAATCCAAGGTTTGCTTTCTTTCCTATAGCAGAAATGTTAGCAAGTGTTAGAGGGCATCAGAGCTCCGTTGGCCACATTGTTGGTGACCAGATACCCCTGCTACTTAGAGGGCACATTGTAAGCCGATATGAAAGGGAATTGGAGAGTGATGATGGTCTCACTCTTTCTTCCAAGCACCATCTAGGATTATCGCAGGTTCCACCCGGGGCACTGAGTGGGCCTGCCCTGGAGAAATTGTCCCCTGGCCATTGGCCTAAAGCCTCCCTCTCAGCTAGTTTCGGACCACACCTTCGAGAGAGCTCCACCACAGACATCTTTTCCACTGAGCCATGTTCTTCAGGCCTCAGCGAGAGGACCCACAGAGTTGCTGGAGACAAGGGGTGCTGGTCTCGCCACCTCTGATGTTGCCCAGAACATCCCCACTTTAATGAGACGACCCTAGAAAGACTGTTTGCACTTTCCTTAGCAGAGCTACAGGGAATTTTTGTAATGCTTATGAGAAAACCCCAAGCATGAGAACCAGCAGGGCATTTGAGCTACACTCCCGGCTGATGACAATTCCCAAATGATATTTTCAGCTCTGCCTGCTCCCTTGAGGTCTAGACTTGTGCATCTAGCTGTCCAGTTGTTCTGCCCAGTTGCGGGCCTCAGAGACATCTTAAACTTAACATGGCCGAACAGGGCAGGACTCTTGATTGCCACCCCCACCCCCCCGCCCCCAGACCTGCTTCTGTTCCAAGTCCCCCATGTCTGCCACAGGCAGTGCTACTCTCCAGTTGCTAAGGCCAAAATCTCCACTTGGCCCCTTTATCCAGTCCATTCATTGTTTGATTGGCTCCACCTTCCAAAAATATCCAGAATCCAGTCACACCCCACCCCTCCCGCCTTCTGACACTGTCCTGGTCCGTGCCCCGCCATCTCTGGCCTGGACAATGCTTTACAGCTCCTCTCTGTTCTCTACACGCCAAAGCCAAGAGTGAGCTTTTGAAGATATAAATCAGGTTGTGTCACCTCTCAGTTCAAATTTCTTCAATGGCTTCTCATGGCACGCAGAACAAACTCCAGACTCCTTCCATGACATGGGCCCTGTGCCTTTCCTTCTTCACACCCTCTGCCCTGGGCTGGCCATGCTCCTGCCGTGATGGCTTCCTCGTGTTGCACCAACACTCCCTCCCACCTCAGGGCCTTTGCCCCTACAGTGCCCTGTGCCAGAGGCTCTCTCTCCCTGATCCTCACATGGCTCCTGCTTCAAACCTTCACTTCATTCAGGTCTCCACAGAAATGGCACCCCCTTGGAGAGGTCTCCTGGCCTCCCCAAGAGAGCATCTCCCCCCACCATTCTCTAACCCTTCACCCTGCTTTATTTATTTATTTATTTTTTCATTAAGTAATCTCTACATCCAACATGGGCCTCAAACTCATGACCCCAAGATCAAGAGTCGGATGCTCTACCCACTGGGCCAGCCAGGCGCCCCTACCCTGCTTTATTTTTCCTCACAGCACTTACCACTGTTGACATGGCTTGTCTGAGAAAGTCTTTATTTCTCTTTCACTTCGGAAGGATAATTTCACTTGCTCGGGAATTCTAGGTGGGTTTTTTTTTTTTTTTAATTTCAACATTTTAAATATTGCATTCCGCTTTGATCTTGCTTGCATGACGTCTGAAGACAAGTCCAATGTACTCTTACTGTTGTTCTTCATAGGCAAAACACATTTTTCCTTCTGGCTTCTTTCAAGATTTGCTCTTTGTACTGATTTCCTGCAGTTTGAATGTGGTACATCTACATGTAGATTTTGGGGGGATTTATCCTGACTGGTATTCTCTGTTAACATTATACATTTATTTGCTTATTTGTTTACTGACTATCTCCCACGGGAGAATGTAAATTCATGAGGGCAGAGACTTTGTCTGATTCACTGCTTTATTCCCACTCTCTGGAACAGTCTCAGAAGCTAGTGACATTCAGTAAATATTTGTTGAATAATGAATGAGTAATCATATAGAGAGCCTCTAATAAGTTTGTGTAAGAGAGCAATATCATAGAATGTGATTCACCCTATAAAATGTCACTATGTTTTCTTTCCTTGATGCAAAGTTGTCCAATCTATTTTTATATTTCAGCATAAAGTTGGCAGCTGCACTTTCTTGGAATAATAACAAATACCACTGAGTAATTACTACAGGGCAAATACCATTTGATGGGTTTCACACGCATTAACTCATTAAATCTTCACAGGAACTCTTTGAGGTCAGTGTAATCATGATTCCCATTTCAGAGATGAGGAAACCGAGGTACGGAGAGGCTAGTTTGTTCAAAGTCACAAAGATACCAAGGGTTAGAGCTGGAATTTGAATTTGTGAAGTGTGGCCCCAAGTGCACAAGCTTCCTTGGGCTCAATGTCTGACTTGTGCCTTATTTACTTTCTTCATTTAGGGGTGACTTACATGGTCACGTGCACTACTCCCAGATGGACAGCTCGGTGAACATCTCTGTGTACCATAGCTCTGTGATGGCTGCCCGGATCTGGGACTTGCACTTGACCCGTGCCTCCCAGGCCACCTGGTGTCCCTTTCAGTCGTTTCCCCCCAAAGCTACCCCTAGCTGAATCTTTATCTCTAGTTGATATTGAGAAGGACTGTTTCTCATTCTATCCTCTTTACTTCTTTCAAAACAAATGTTAAAATCCTTTTCTTTTGTGATTAAACGAAAAGTAAGAACATTATAATTTGACAGTCTATTCATACCAAATTTGGGAACCAACAAGTTAGTGGTGTCTCCCTACCCCAACAACCCCACCCCGTTCTGAAGTGCCTTCCTGAGTCTCCTAGACCGAGGAAGAAGTAGGCCTTTGGGGCCTTCTGCACGTTTGTCACAGTGTCGGGTCTGTGGTGGGTATGCATGAACCTACACCTGTTGGTGGATACGTGGATGGATGGATCATCTCTGTGAATGGTCCATCCCTGCCCTTGTGAAGTTCCTGGGGAGAGGCCTGCCCAGTCGGGGGTCATGAGATCAAGTGCCTCAGGCTGCCGGACTGGTACCATCAACTGTCCGTTGCCTCCTGGGGGTCCCTGTATTCACAGTGGATGCTCACCACCCTCCCCCCAGCCCCATCTCTGTCCCCACACTTACCCTGGCATCCTGGTGGCTTTCTCCCAACAGACTTGCCCCTTCCTGAACTTCCACTGGGCCTACTTCTACTCTGCATCCTCTGCTTCCTCCCTCCTGGGGCTGCGGCTAGGCCAGGCCGGGGCAGTCCAGGACCAAAGCTACGGGGGGGTATCACGGTCGAGGACGGAGCGCTTTCATCTCCGGTGGGGTGGGGGACGGTGCAGTTCAAAGGGGAGAGAAGTCCACGGATGTTTCTTTGCAGGTGGGGATTGGGCCCGGCCTCCTGTAAGTATTGCCCCTGAGAGCCCAGAGTGCTGTGTGTCCCTGGTCATTCCGTCCCCAACAACCACACACTTTGTGGTGGAGAACCCGGAGGGGCAGTAACAGTTGGGGGACCTCAACTCCCAGTCTGAGGCTCCCTCCTGCCGCTTACCCCCAGCCCTCCTCAGTTTCTGCCCAGGTCTTTGAAATACTTAGGAGTACCTGGGAGCTAATGCATGTTTTTATTTTAATAAACAGCAGAGAAGAGAGAGGTAGCAGGGGAGGGAGAGAGAGAGGGATGGCACGGGGGGGGGGGAGGGTGCAGAGCAGGCTGTCTAGGACCCAGTGGGACAGCAGCACAGGGGACAACCCACGAGGAGGGGGACATGATCCCCATCCAGATTAAAGCTGGTAGGGGGATACCTTGAGGCAGCAGGCATGGGTCCGGTGAGAGTGGGACAGCTGTGGCTTTCTTCCTGGAGGGATGCTGAGGCGCCAGTTTGTACAACCTTGGGGAGGGGGGGAAGTGGAGGCGGTCCTGTGACCCTCTTGTCCTTGCCTCTTCCTCTCCCTTTCTCACCCCATGCAGCCAGGTTGGCCACGAGCTCCAAAGCTCCCCAGCCTCCCTGGGGACAGGTTAAGAGGAGCAGAACCAGGATGGAGACGCAGGGCCCAGCTCCGTGCTGCTAGAACCCCCTCAGCCCACAGCTGTCCCCCTGCTCCAGCCCATCTCGTGTCTGCTCAGAGCTCGCTGACTGCGCAGACCAGGTCCCCCACTCCCCGGGCCCTTTCCCAGTGTCAGCAGCAATTTCCCGGCAGGCCTGGTGACAGTAGCCTGAGCCAGCCCAGGGGAAACCCAATGCCATGGCGTCAGCAGCGGGTGCCCCCTGGTGTCTGGGGAATGGGGCTGAGACTGTGCAGAGCTGAGCTGCCCGAGGGGCAGAACTGCCCCCCCATCCCCCCACAGCTCCCTGTCCTTTCCACACTTTGTGGAGGCAGTCATGCCCTCTCCCCTGCACCCAGGGACCCTGGCCAAGACGCTTCTTTCCAGACCCAAGCTGGAAAATGTCACCCACACCCTGGAGACAGTGTCTGTCCCAGACAGGCCAGGCCCTTCCTCCCCGGGTTGGTGTGAGGGCCCTGCTTCAGGGAGGAGCAGAGCGGCCTCGGCCCTTCCCCTCCCGATTCTAACCTAGCTCCAGCACTCAGAGAGACATCTTCGTCCGGCCCCTTCGATGGCCAACAGCCCATGCCTTCTGCCTCTGGTTTTACCTTGTTACTGGGTCTGTGCAGAACACTCACCTTCTCCGTTAGCCAGAATGCTCCCTGGGGGTGGAATGGGTTTCCTCTCTCCTGTGTATTCCTTTCAGGTCGGTAGGGGTGTTTTTCAAAAGCTGGTCCTCAAGGGCAGAGACTGGTCATATTTTATTTAGTCCAATTGCCTCTTAGCAGACTTGACTACTAGTCGATCCGCATGGACACTTACATCCTAAATCAAAATGAGGGAACACTACTGTGTGCGTCGTTTTCCCGGATAATGCGTGTGCCCCCCGCACTTGGCATCAGAGCAGGGGCTAAGCTGAGGTTTGCTGCACCGGATCAGATGGACTTGACCTATAGAAGGTGGCATGACTCATGGTAGAGGGGAGGCTCTGAGACCGGTCCCAGCCTGGAGGGGCGGGGAGATGCAGCCAGAGGCTCGGGACAGTGGGCAAGGGGCCGTTCATTTGGTTTGGGCCTGAGTCCTGGCTAATGTCCAATTATACTCTTTTCTTGGGGCTAGCAGCCCCTCTGTTGCTGATCCTGGAGATTCTCTCACACGGGCCAGCTGAACAGGTACATCCCCTTGTCGTCCCCCCACAAGTCTTCTGCCTGGGCCACAGCTGCACGTGCCGTGCTTGGGACCGGCCCTGTCTGTTTTCCAGGAGTTCAGACTTGCCCCTCCTTGGCTTGTGGAATGTTGCCACCGAAATTCATCTCAGGGTCGCCAGATGGTCCTGTCTCCTCCTCTTTGCAGAAGAGGAAACTGAGGCTGAAATGCAGTAATTTGCCCAGGCCTGCACAGCCATCTGAGGTTCTAGACCCCAAACCTCCCCACCCATGGCCCTGTTGACCTAGACTGTGAGAATTCCTGTGAGCTGCATTTATTAAGCACTTGTAGCATGCAGAGCTTTGGACTGTGTCTCGGGCTAGGTAAGAACGTCTCCAAATAAATAATACAGCTGTTCCCAAACTTGGGGATTATACGGACCAGCTGGTTAAAAATTGCTCTTAACTGAAAAGAGGAAAAGGTTTGACAATTTTTATTTCACTGAGAATAGACTTTCTAGAAGTCCTACTTTCATTATGTTTTGTGACAAGAAAGGAAGAGCATTTCAAATCAGAAAAAAGGATGATATCATTTCTAACTTAGAAGCTAACTGAATGTAACCGCATAAAGAATTCACTACTGGTTTTTCTCCTTTACCTCCAACTGGCAATAGCATCATCATGGGCCAGGTCCCTTCTGTGAACCCAGATTAGAAGACCCAGATCTGTCCCCAGGAGCCCATGCTCTGGTCTAAAGGCTGGCCCAGACTCCAGCCATCACCTCACAGTTGCTTCTAGGCAAGGGTGGCCCAAAGCACTGGAGTGTGGGCAGGGCCCATCCAGACCCTTCTCCTGGTGGCTGGGGAGCAGGAGGGTTCTGGGGAGGGCCTCTGAGAGTTCTGTCCTCAACTGTCTGACATCAGACAGCATTATTTCCATCTGGATGCTTCGACCTCAGAACAAGTCGAGACTGTTCAACCCACAGGGGTCAGAGTGCCAGCCGGTTATCCTGAACCTTAGGTAACTATACCAGCTTTTACTCTCATTGGCTGTGTGATCTTGGACCAGTCCCTGAACCTCTCTGGGCCCCTTTCCTTGGCTCACAGAGCTAATGTGAGTATAGCCATTCATATAGCAAGTGTTTGTATGGTCACAGGGGCTTCTTCTTAAGAAGAGGCTAAATATCCCAGGATCCCTGGGCACCCAGGCTCCTGGTCCCACCTCAGAGCCCTTCCTCCACACCTCACAGCCTCCAGGTCTTCATCAAATCTGCCGTCTGCCCAGAGACCAGGCCTTTGTTCCCTCAGTCTGGCCCTGACACCTCCCGTTTTCCACTGGGTTCCACATGTTTGACTTAAGGTTAGCACCTGTGTCCCCTAGTGCTGGCACATCAGGGCATGGAGTTCAAGTCCAGACACCATTCCTCAGGCTCAGTGGCAGACTGTGGTGGGGGGTCTTCCTGCAATGGGTGGTGGAGATCATCACTGACCCTCCCTCACCTCCTTCCCATCATCCCTCATTCCAGAGACCCTGAGGAAGCCCCTCCTCTGGAAAAAATTACTCCCTGCTGCTCTTCTCCACAGGGGCCTCCCCCTTCCCTCCTCTCCCACCTCACTCCAGCACTCTCTGGGGGGGGGGGTGGGAACCTATGTTTCCCCTCCCTCCTGCCATCTTTTTCTTCCTCCCTCAGCCCCGGCCCTCGGCCCTCGGCCCCCAGGTCTCCTCCTCTCAGCCCTTATCTGCCCCAGGATCTGACCTGCGGATGCACTCCTGCTTGGTGCGCTCCTGACCCTGGGATGGCATCACCGCCCGGCCTGCCTGCCCCGAGGCCAGCTCCGGCCTGCTCTCCTTCCCTTTAAAAGCCCCCATGTCTTGAAGCTGATTAAAACAAACACAGCTCATATTTTTGTTCTTAATCCAATTCTGCACTGGGCTAGGGTCGGGGAGGGAGGATAGGATGACAGAAGCACATTCTTCCCTGTGCCAGCGGGGAAAGCCAGACCAGGTACCCGCCGAGAAGTCCCCAGGGGCTGGGAGGCCATGGGCCCAAGCGGGGTGCGGCTGGACAATCGTGGGGCAAGATTTAGCTGTGGTTCCCAGGGCAGGGTCAGGAGGAAGGGCAAGTTCTTCAGGGCCTTCCCGGAGTGGGGAGGAGGCAAGAGGCCCTTCTGGGAGCAGCCAGCCGGGGAGGGGGAGGGCAGGGGCTCCGAATAGAGGCCTTTATTCTCTCTAGTCTGGAAACAAGACAGGATCTGCTTGTCTCAGCTGACCCCTTCCTCTGACATCCCTTCTCAACACTTGGCCTTGGAGTTCCTCAGGACACACAGACCCAGACCCACGCTCTGGACACTTTCCTCTCTCGTGGGCAAGACCCACAGGCCTCTGTCTGAGCCACAGGCCGTGCCTCCACTTCCCTGAATTTCCCAATGATGGGACCACCTGCCATAGAGCATGGGGGAGAGGGAGAACCCAGTGCCGGTGCAGGCAGAGGCTGGAGGCGAGTGCCTGGGGTTGGATCTTGCTCTGCCACTTATTGGTTGTGTGACTGTGGGTAGGTCTGTCTCATCATCTGTAAAATGGGGGTAGCGTATACCTACCCCATAGGATTGTTGTGAAGCTGTGTGTGCTTAGAATAACAAACACTAAGAACAGCATCTGGCACTGTCCTGCACACTACCCTGTACTGTGTCTGGAATGCATTGTTATAGATTAAAAAAAATTTTTTTTTAATTTTTTTTTTAACGTTTATTTATTTTTGAGACAGAGAGAGACAGAGCATGAACGGCGGAGGGGCAGAGAGAGAGAGGGAGACACAGAATCGGAAGCAGGCTCCAGGCTGTGAGCCATCAGCCCAGAGCCCGACGCGGGGCTCGAACTCCCAGACCGCAAAATCGTGACCTGAGCTGAAGTCGGACGCTTAACCGACTGAGCCCCTAAAAAACATTTTTTTAAAAATGTTTATTTATTTTTGAGACAATGAGAGAGACGGAGCATGAGCTGAGGAGGGGAGAGAGAGAGAGAGGGAGACACAGAATCTGAAGCAGCCTCCAGGCTCTGAGCCGTCAGCCCAGAACCCCACGCGGGGCTCGAACTCACGGACCGCGAGATGGTGACCTGAGCCGAAGTCGGACGCTTAACCGACTGAGCCACCCAGGCACCCCTAAAAAAAAAATTTTTTTTTTAACGTTTATTTATTTTTGAGACAATGAGAGAGACGGAGCATGAGCGGAGGAGGGGAGAGAGAGAGAGAGGGAGACACAGAATCGGAAGCAGCCTCCAGGCTCTGAGCTGTCAGCACAGAGCCTGACGCAGGGCTCAAACTCACGAGCTGTGAGATCATGACCTGAACTGAAGTCGGACACCCAACCGACTAAGCCACCCAGGCACCCCTGTGCTGGGTTATGTATTATACTACACTATGCACTGCCACTCTAGGAAGTCTTGGTTGTCATTGCTGTTGTTGAAGGCAGCTGGAGGTCGTCGTAAGTCTGTCATCTAATAGGTCTGTGGTTCTAAGCAAGTCACGCCTGTCTGCTAGCCTCAGCTTTGCCCCTGTAAAATGGGAAGAAGCCCAGCCTCAGAGAATGGTTGTCAGTTTCCAATGTAGTAATAGACAGGCGAGAACCTAACATTTACATGTGTGTGATGTATATTTATTGGGTCTTAGAATTATGTGATTTCATTGTTAAATGAGACCTTAAGAGACCATCTTGTCTAGGAGAGGAGGGAAGAAGATGGTTAGATCATACAAAAAGAGAGAAAAGGCAAAGGGGAGGGGAAAAAAAGGCACAAACCAAATGGAATGGTTCAGAGAGTGAGAACAGGGGAGAGTCTGAGGAATATGAAAAGGGAAGAATGAGGAGGGAGAGCAAAAATAGTTCCCCCAAATGGAGCAAGGACATAGAAGAGGGTCGGGAAGGGTGGGATGGGGCCAGGGAGAGGGGACAGCTGGCAGACCCCAATGCGGGTCTTGGGTATCTGCCTTGGGAGCCTGTAGGGCTAGGAAGACTTCCTGGCTGAGGTCTCTCGGGTGGGGGTGGGGTGGGAGAAGGTAGGAAAAGGCAGAGATCCTTCCCGCCACTGCTTCCCCACCACCAGGCTTCTGTCAGCTCCCAAGCTGGGAGCTTCCCTCCCCACGTGCCCCACCCTCGCCTCCTGGCTAACAGGTACTTAGAGCCAGAAGATCTCTGGACCTGCCAGGATCAGAGGCACAGCTGGGGAAAACCTCTCCTGGGCTCTTCCTGATGCTGTTGGCCTGGGGAAATCCTAGCTCTGCATTGGAGAGATGCTTAATAATGCTTCCCCCAAATCCTCAGAAGTCTCTAGCTTCACAGTCTTTTGGGGCTAAACAAGATCTTAAAGGTCCATCGTTTGAATCCTAGCCTAAGACAGTTCATCTGCCTGGCCACCTCCAGAATGGGCCACCTCCAGAATACCTATTGAGACAGGGCCCTCATTACCCTTCAAGGGCAATGAAGGGTAATGGGCCCCTTCCCATTTGCTGGGCCCCTTCCAAGACTGACTTACAGTTACTGTAGCTGCAAACCAGTCAGTGGGTAAATAAGAACTTTGTGAGTCCTCATTTTGTGCCCTATCTGAAGGACAAACGGGTGAATCCCAGGGAGGTCCTGCCGGCTGCCCAACCCATAGAGGGTGTGTGGGTGGCCAACCTGGCATCCTCGCCTTCCAGGCTCAGGGGTCTCCCATCCTCCTTCTCGGCCCCATGGTCACTTACCTGGACTGTGATAGTTCCCTACACCACAGCTAGAAACCAAGATGCATCAGTAGGTCAGGGGGAAGGAGACTGGAAATGGCCCATAAAAGTCTCGGGCTCCCCGTAAACACCAGAGCGGGGCTTTGAAAGCCCAAAGCACTTTTATGTGCTAGGTAAAGGGCCTTCCTGTTGTGTTGCCAGGATTTACAGGGAGGTGGGTGGGGGAACGGGGTGAGGTAAGGCCAAATGCAGCCTCCGCCCTCTGACACTCCCCAGGCTTTGGGCTTTTCAGAGGTCTAATTCTTTGGGTCCCAGAGGAGAATGGAGGAAGAGTACAGTTTAGCAACTTCTTGGCTGTCACACTCCGTTTACCAAGCATGGACCGTGAGGCTCCTCCTTGGTCCTTTGCAATCCCAACCCAGCCCCCCGGGGCAGTGGTTGACCAAGGCAGTGACCTGTTCCAGACCAGCAGAGTCCATTCCCCCTGGAGACAGAGGCAGAACTCTCAAGCGGTAGAGGCCAGCTACCTATGCAGTTTTTAAGAACCAGAATGATCCAAATGGCTTTATTTAGGAGAGCTTGTTTCACGGCCAGTCTTGCCTATGCGCTACGTCCGATGCCAGCACCAAGGGATCATAGGGAGAGAGCAGGGCATCTGTACCTGTCTCAACTCCATGAGTTAGGGTGCCCATCCATCAACCTGCCTCCGTGGGACAATAACCGTGGGCATGTAACCATGGGCAATAACCATGAATTTAAACTTAAAAAAAAAAAACAACCTACAAAACCCTGAGAAGCTCCACGAAATCAGTGTGTTATTCCAGCCCACTGTCCCTCTTGGAATGATGGACTGCATGAGTTTACTTTTCTCTCTGGGACAGCTGAGAAGGAGTTTCTCTGACCCATGTTGGGGAGGGAGGGAGCCCCCGGTTCTTCCCCAGTTTCCTGTGTTTACACACTCGAAAGGCCTGTCAGCATCATTTAAAGACCCAGTGGGCTCTCTCTCCCTCTCTAGGCTCTGAGCAGGGTACCTGTTGCATAGAGCAAAGGAACCAAGTCACTGACCAACTCTGGAGCTGGGCCATATGCCTGGTGATTCACACACGTCGCCAAATTTCATCCTCCCTGTGAGCCAGACACTAGTATCCTCCCCATTTTTCTGTTTGGGGGAATTTGCCAAGGTGTCGTTTCCCAGAGCCTTTGGCGGAACAGGGTATGCCTTCTTTCCTTCAATCTTCCCAGCCTTCCAGCTGGGCAGTGTCCACCCCAGTTTACATAAGAGGAAAATGAGGCCAGTAGCGTCCTTTGTTTCACGTGAGCTGTGGGTGTCTGGATCTCCTCCCGCCTGATGGCGGCATGTTGATCTCCCCTTTGCGGATGCCTGAGGCATCTCAGTCTTTGCCCCTCAGGCTGGACTTGTCTTTGTCTTTCCGACAGCCCTGTGCCCTGGGCTACTTTCCCTCCAGAAGCAGTAGCCCGAGCACACTCAGCACCCCTAGGCGTGGGGCCTGGGACTCTGTACCCGGGCAGGGGGATTCCTGCATCGACCTTACCATGACCCCTGTCCCCTGCCTGCTGGCCCGAAGTGCCCACCGTGGCCTCGGGCCTCTGGCATTCTTCCCTGACGCTACAACTCCCCTCTGCTCCTCTGTGACCCTATTGAGTTTCCCCAGGTCTGGCCAACCAAACACTGCCATATGGGGGAGAGTTACATTTCCTGTATATGTGTCAAAATATCTGAGCGGATGTGAAATAGATCAGACATGTATAAAAATAAACTTATACGGGGTGACTGACTACTCCCCTCCAGGGGGAACCAGCGATTCACTCCTCATCTGGGGCCCAGAAACTTGGCTGGGGCCTTGGGGACCACTCCCCACACACGGCTCCCCAGGCTATCCTGCCTCACTTCCTTGGGCTTGGCTCCTTTCCTGGAAGGTATTCTCCCCACGGGACCATGGGTATGGAAACCCCTTGGAAATAGGGCTGAAATTAGCAAGTTACCTCTGGGCCCCGGTTTCTTGATGGAGGTGGCAGGGCTTGCTCTTTTGGCTCCCCTTTCCCTCTGACAGTCTGTGATTCTACAACCCAGGGGTCCCAGGCTAGGCCACGGCAAGGCCAACGGTCACCTCTTCTGTTGGTCAAAACACCATTACTCATCACTTGGCCATTTCCTGTTGCATCGATGTGAGGCCCGGTGGACAAGAGGACAGGGCTCTTTCTGTCCAGGCACCCCGCCTGAGTTCACTACAAAGGCTGGTGAAGGTCATCTGCTTATCAAAGTCATGTTGCCAATCCGCTCCCCCCCCCCACCCCCCCCCCGCTTCTGGCTAACTCTGCATCTGACTTGATTCAGTTAAACAGAGCTCATTTTCTTTATTGCTCAAAGTTTGCAGGAAGCAGCATCTGAGCCTCATATCAGAAACTTCTCCCTAAATGTGATCCAAACTCCTTCCTCGCTCAGAACCCCTTTCACCCTTCTCTCCAGCTGTGTCCTCGCAGGGAGGTGGCCGTGGGGGCAGCGGAGTTAGGTAGGGAGTTTGAGAGCATGCACTGTGGTTTTGGACAGCTTGGGAGATTCCTGCACCACCACTTTGTGACCCCGGAAGCAGCTCAGAGAGAAGAGCCACAGGATCCCCACCACACCCCATTCTCGGGCCATTGGTTCCTAGCTGGCAAAGAAGCCAGCCTGGTCACAACTTCTGCCTTTGCCCACCCAGCCAAGGGACTCAAGGATCTCAGGGCTGAAGACCCAATGTACAGTACCCATGCTTAGAACCCATAGGCGAGTGTCTCTTTTCCATTTCCCGGTAGCTGTCCAGGCTGGAGGCATCCTTCTCCCATGTGGGCTCAAAGCTGACAGACACAATCACTTCACATGCCTCCTCCGCCTTGCTTCCTGCCCCTAGGCCGTCACTGCAGACACACTACTTCTGACAGATGGGCAACTGCCATTCGGCCAGGAAGCTGGCGTCCACGCTGGGGCAGCTCTAGCCTCCATTCAGTCCAGCCGTCCCATGACCCGGCCACCTGCCCCCTGCCCCCCAGGCCAATTACAAATGCCAGAGATGGTCTCAAGCCTGCAGTTCCTGAACCCGAGGTGCAGGACTCTGCTGGTTAGGTATGTTCAGGGCATGAGTAGGGGCAGTGTTTTGGAGAGGCCAAGGGAAGGGCAGGCTGACAGCTGGCTCATGACTCCCTGGACATCCCAAGTTCTCTCCGAGGCAGAGAGCCCACAGACCGCTCTTGGCAACCCCCACCACCCTCAGATCTGGTCCCACTGTTGTGTACTCCCTGCCTGGCCATGAGCCCTGCCCCTGCCCACTAACTCTTAATCAGGTCCCTGTTGGTGAGAGTAAAGAGTTGACCTGTCTAGGAGTCCCCAGAGCGGTGGACTTAATGGACAAAGGTAGTCAGTCCAGTGTGATATTCTTACAGCTCAGGAGGCATCGCAGGACAGAAGCTCTTGAGCCTGTGGACCCTGGGAGGACCATCTGCTGGGATTTCAGGCTGTCGGCCCAGCAGCTTGTTGCTTGAGTTTTAACATCAGGAACAGCTCAGTTGAAGGCATTCTGTAATCTACAAGGGAGAGGAGGGTAACCTCTGATTGGTCCTGAGTTTTTCTATTGGTGGATACATCCCATGCTGCTCCTAGGAATATTCAATCAGCGATTGGCTGGGTTAGAATTTCCTCTCGCTTGCTTTTGGCTCCAGGCTTTTCCAACGACTGGCTGCTTATGGTTAGTGCTACCAGCTGGACAGCAGGCAGTCAGCTACTATAGTAATCAGCAATCTGTCCAGTCCAATGCCCTACCTGCCGATTGGGCCTCCTTAAAGTTAATGAAGCCTGAATCAAATCCAAGTTCACTAGTGCCTTGTTCAGCTATAATTTGACCCATCTTCTCCTGATGGAAGTCTGCCTCCCAGGTAGCTCGGTTGCCCCCAAGTCCAGCCTCACCTAGTCTGTTCCCAGCTTTCTTCCCTCTTTCCCCTTATGACCTCCATTTTGGTCCCGGTGTTCTTTGGGGCAAAGATTACACAGCCGACTACATGCCATCCTCCCTGGCAAGAACCTGCCTTTAGCTCAACCCAGAGAAGGGGCCAGCAGGCAAGAATCTTATCCAAATGTGGCCTCAGCACCGTTGGGCCAACAGCCAGGTTGAAAGGATGGCGTAAGCTGAAGGGCCAGCCTTGGCGTCTCTCCGGGAGCAGCAGAGAGCCCTTTTGGACCCGTGGAATCACTGTGGCTGCATCTTTAGAGTGGCCGCAGGCTTCTCCAACCAGAGACGGCTGTGAACTTAGTGCAAAGACCAGCAAGACTGGGAGCTATTCAGGGCAGGGTTCTGTGGGCATCTCCTCTCTCCTCGCTTTGAATGCATCATGTTTGATCTTTTGCTGCATGGTAGAGGGTTCCTGCCACTCTGATTGATGACACAGATCTTCAAAGGAACAGCCACCCCTAGAGGGAAGGGAGCACTCATCAAAGCTGTTCCTGGGTGGGGGGGGGGAGGAGGGGTGGTGCCCACGAATGCCAGGCCCTCCGGACCCATCTGGCCCTCAGACAGGTCTCTGTAGCTGCCACCATTCCGCCTGACCCAGGAGCCCCTTGCTCTCCCACTTAATCCAGCCTGGATGTGAATAAGTCTTTTTTTCTTATGGTTGCAACCAAGACAAGATTATAGATTTTGTATGTGTGTATGTATTTATTTATTTAAGGAAGCACTTTATAAGGACACTGTAGGGGAAATAGTACTCTGGGACTGGAGGACACATGATGAGTTATAGAGAACCAGTCCTGTGAATCAGAATCTGCCCCAGGATGCTCCTCCTGGCCTGGCGCATCAACCCCTGCCCCAGCCACCAGGTCCCTGGACTCTCCCCGCTCCCGGGCCCCAGGTGAGGAAGGAGGTTTCCTCCTTGGCCCCACAGATCCTTCCCCAGCCATCTGACACTCTCTGTGCAGGTGCCACCCATAGCCTCCTGGAGGACTTTTTTTTTTTTTTTAATGTTTGTTTATTTTTGAGAGAGACAGCGTGAGCGAGGTGGAGGGAGGGGGGCAGAGAGAGAGGGAGACACAGAATCCGAAGAAGGCTCCAGGCTCTGAGCTGTCAGCACAGAGCCTGACGCAGGGCTTGAACTCGTGAACTGCGAGATCATGACCTGAGCCGAAGTTGGACGCACCTGCCCTCTGGTGCCCCACCTGCCAGGTCCAGCCTGAGTGCCACCTTTTGTTCCTGGTAAATTTGCAGAGATCACTCCCCACGGTCTGGTGCACATAACATACCCGGCCCGTACTTAGTGTATGAAGTGGAAGACCGGGTGTGTGCGTGGACAACAAGCCCTGGGCCCCGCGGGTCTGAGCCTTCCCCTAGTTCTCAGTGCTCGCTGATGGTCCCTTGTCTGAGGGGTCATCTGGCTGAGGGTTTTGAGGATTTTACACTGAAGTCCAGAGTGCATTTAGCATGTTTAAATGAACATCACAGTACCATGGCTACAGGCTGACACAAACTACCTTTGTCACACAGCCCAGGGTGTAGATGGAGAGGATGCCCTGTGTGGATCACTGTTGAGGCGCCCCCATATGAGCTGATGGGCCACCAGGCACACCACGGGCAGCATCCGGGGCTCACAGAGATGGTGCTGAGGGAGGAGGAATCTCACTCTTGGCAGTGGAGCACTGGCTGGGGTCCTGGCGTTTCTGCAGCCCTGGCAGAGCTCAGAGACACTGTGGGACAGAAGCCCCTTCACTGATCTGAGCTTAGGCGGGCAGAGCGTGTGTGTGTGTGTGTGTGTGTGTGTGTGTGTGTGTGTGTGAATGAGAGAGTGTGAGCTCTCCCTCCTTTGAGACTCCCATGTGCGCTGCAGAGATTTAGCGTGTGTTATGTTTGATTCAGAGAAGTCTGGGCCCCTGTAAAGAACAGTTCTGTGAAGGTGACTGGCCCCTGCCTGTTGTCCCGTTTCACTCCTGCCATCCCGCCTGCCACCGCACTCCAGCTATGCTGAGTCCCATACTCCTCCCCGCGGACGTGTGCTGGGCCCTCAGCCAGGACGCCCTTCTTGCCTTCTTCTCGGCTGGGAGGGTGGGCAGCTCCTCCCCCTCCTCTGGCCCCATTCAAAGTCCCTCCCTGGCAAAGGCTCTCAGTCTGGGCTGTTTGGGGTCCAGAGTTCCTTCCCTCTGTGGTAAAGTCTATGCACGGTGCCAAAATGGTGGGTTGAAGTGCATGGATCCCACGGAAGGGCCTGTCCGACTATCCTCTCTTCCTGCCTCAGGGTGGGCACTGATGTGTGCGCCTGCAGCCGGCGGGGGGGGGGGGGGGGTTTCACTGGCAGTCTGCGGGAGGGAGGACGGTCTCTGGCCCCTGTTCCCTCCGCTTGTGGGGCTGGCTGCTGGAGCCAGCCTGGGAGGTCACAGTGACATCTAGTGGTCACAGCAAGCCGCAGCCCCACGGGGTTTTCCAGGTGTGGGTCTGAGTCCCATGAGGGACAGGGTTAGGCTTCTGAGCTGCTCCCAGCCAGCGTCTGACTTCTCTCTAGGGCCCCAGGACAGTACGCAGGGCAGGACCGGGGTTGTCTGGTGCAAGGACCAGGGCCCGGAGAGAGTCTGGGCCGCCTACAAGTCAGCGAGGGCAGGGCCAGGATGGTTCCTGCGGCCCAGGGCCATCTGCCACCCTCCTTCCACTTTGGCTCCCTTGGCCCTGCCCGGCCGGGACCGCACGCCTCAGTCTCAGCTCCCTAAGACCTGGCAGGGGGACCTTGGGGCACCCCTTGGAGCAGCCACAGACCCACTTTTGTGCAGCTGCTGAGACCAGTGGCAGCCAATGGATGAGGGCCGGGTAATGGACCTCATTTACCTACCAAGCACCTACTATGTGCCAGGCACCACAGAGGGCAACCGGGGGGGATGGGGCCGCCTAAAGAGCTGCCCGTCTGTTCCGGGCTGGGCCTACCTGAGCACAGAGGAGCCTGAGAGACCCGTCCTCGAAGGGGCAGGGGTCCCTGGTGACAGCTACAGGAGGTGGCACCGGCTGAGTGGGGTCTCTGGCAGCACGGAGGTGGGCCTGGGGGCAGCCACGTGTCCACCCTCATCCTGCCTGTTAGCACTGTCGCGAGGGTGTCCAAGAGTGTCCTGCACTGTGTGGTCCTCGCTGGTGCCCAGGAGATGCTGGTGAAAGATGGGGTTCGTGTAGGGGTGGAGGCTGCAGGGGCCCTAGTCCTGACTCCTGGCTCTCAGCCCCTCTGTCAGTGAACAGCTGCCCAAGCTCCATTCTCTCTGCCACGGTTTGCTGTGGACCATTTGCAGGCTGTAAGGGGAGAGTAGAGGGACTCTGCTCTCAGAAGGAGGCTACAGAAATTCTACTGTGCTTTTTTTGCATTAACAGTTCCTTCCTGCTCCTCCTTCTCCACTCTTTGCTTTCCTAGTACAGGCGTCTCTGTGCTGCTCCTGGGCCCTGTACGTCCTCTCCTGTCCCTTCCTTGCTTCTCTCTGTACTCCCCCTTTCTGCCCCTCCTGTGCTCAGCCCTCCTGCTCCCCACCCCCCTCCCCTCCTCTTTCTGTCCCTCCGTCTTTTGCTGGCTTTGTCTCCGTGACTGTTTCTCCCCCAAGCTTCTCTGTCTTCTCTCTTCCCTATGCCTCTTGGTCTCTCCCCCGCTTCCCTGGAAGGCCAGCCTGATGTTGTTCAAGTGCAATAACTTGATGACGTGCCCAGGGAGGGAGGGGGGCAGAGATCATCACCTATCTTTTTGATGAGCCTCTTGTGCAGCCCCAGGGAGTGGTTGTGCTCTCTCCAGAGCCCAGAGCACCACCGCCCCCCCCGCTCCCCCCCCCACCCCCCCACCCCGCCACCAGCTGTCATCGAGCACCTTGGGCCTTCTTCCCCCTTGACTGGCCAGGTCTGCAGATCCTGGATGGTCCGGCTACCTGTGCAGGCAATGAGAGCTGACTCCGGCCCCCTGGGGAGTCATGCTTCGGGCATGCTTCTGGGTGTCACCGGGTCTTCCCTGACAGCTGGGGGTGACAGAGCCCACATTTACAAGTTTATATAAATACGTACTGAATGCCATCAGGGACCAGACACTGTACATGGCCTGCCTCTCCTGGCCGTCACAGCCACCCTGTGTGGGGGGCTGAGCAGTGACCACACCCCCATGAGAATCCAGAAGGCCTCAATAGCAGGCTTGCTTAAGGCAGGCCCCAGGATGGCAGATGGACACATGGCTTTTATGGAGTTCACGGCCTACACGTACCAACATCCAGTCTGTTCAGGAGTATGGCCGGGGCCTCCAGGCACCTTGGCATTCACAGATGTGTCCCCAGAGCCCTCCCCCAAGGCAGACATGGTGCTTGTTTCCCAGCGACACAGTTGTGTCTGTTGATGTTTGCGAGAGGCTCTGAGCCTACCCTACTGCCCCGGTTCTCCCTTGCACGCGCTCATTCCTTTCCCTCAAGTCGCAAACCCAGCCATTCCCGCTAACCTTCCCCCCAATTATGGCAATCATTTCTGATTGCATGTTCTGATTAGACAATTGCATTTGCTCATGCTAATTGCATAATTAAGACAAGCAATTACATGGGAAAAATTATGAAATTTCCAGGTTCCAACTATGACTTGAGGGCCCAGCAAGGTGCCCCCTATTGTCCCCCTTGGGGAAGGCAATGGGAGCTCTAGGTACTGCTCCAGGGGGCAGGTGGTGATCTTCTCTCTCAGTTTCCTGGGACAGCGCTAATTCTGCCGCTTCTCTCCTCATGGCCCTTTAGGACCATGGGACTCTCTAGACCAGGGAGCCTGATTTGAAAAGCATAAATCAGCAGCTGTGGCCCTCACCTGTCACAGGGGCACCAAGTAGCCTTGGAGAGATGGAGCCTGAGATGGGGCTCTCACATGCTTCTAGAAGCCAGGCCCTTCCCCAGTATTGCCAGTGTCCTGGGCAGCACCCCCTGGGTAGATGGTCTGAGGCAGAGAGGCGAGGCAGGCGGCTTGTTTTCCCTTCCTCCGTGCTCAGAACTCTGACTCCCGCCACTTTCCTCGGAAGTCCCACAGCCAGTGAGAGAGATTGCAAGCCACCCTCTTCCCCATCTCACCTTCTTTTGTGTCCTGCAGAACACATCTCAAACTTTGGCCCCCTCCAGGAAGCCTTCTTGGATTAACTCTGCTCTGGGCATCTCACATGGTATGTCCTCAATCCTGCCCATCCCATGCGTTGTCTACCACAGGATCCTCCTCTCCAGAGGCTGGGAGCTCCCAGTTGGCCAGGGAGAGGCCTCATCCCTGCGTTACTCCCTCTGCACAGATGCCCTGACATCATGGAATTCACAGGGAGGGGAGGGGGGGGGCAGGGCACACACTATATGCACATTTGCAAATTCTGTCTTATTTCAGATGCACCAAGGGAGTTGACTATTTAAAGAATACTATAGCAGATCCTTTGGTAAAGATTAGAATCACTTGCTGATTTAATTTTCATGTGAATTTGGATTTTCATGTCTCTAGGGGAAGAGGGAGGGGCAAAGGAGAGGCTGCAGGCAGGTTTATATCTTTCCACAGCCTGTGATACTGGATCCTGCATAGCTCAGCATGTTTAAATTTTATCTTCATTCAGAAGACGTGATTTGAAACCTTCTCTGTACCCGGCTCTGCACCGGTGGTAGGGGATACAAAGACTGGTGCGACTCCCTCCCTCCTGATAGTGAGGGAGACACAGACGTGTGCCAGGGGCATCCACACAGGTGTGCTCAAGGGGGGTGATAGATGCAGGGAGGTGGGACTGCCTGCACCCAGGACTGGGACAGCAGGGAAGGCTTCATGGAGGAGGTGGTTTTCAACTAGCATTACAGACTTCACAGGGGACAAGCAAGTAGAGGAAATGGCAGGTGGTTGGCTGCAGTGGAGGGTGCAGTGGGGGGGAAGCAATGAGGTTTGGGTGGCAAGCAGGGCAGAGCCATGGTGCCCACGGATGTGGGGCTGAGGCGGCTAATTTTGATTCCAAAGGCTAAAAGGATTAAACTGGATGGTGTTACACAGAGTAGGGACTTGGCTCACTTTTATTTAGGAAGAGCCCTTTGGCTGCTGCACGAATGGACCCAAGGGGGTGGGACTGGACAGAGGAGATGAACTATGAATTCTGAGCCACAGAAAATGGAGGAAGGGGAGAACCTGAATTAGCTCGGGGTCAGTGCAGATGCGGACGAGACAAGACGTGGGTTTTGGAGACCTTTCCGAAGGAGAAGGGAAATAACAAGAGGGCTCATTTAAGGGAGAAGAGGAGGAGGGAGGTGCGGAAGCAGCAGGGGGCCCGTGGCAACACTCTAGTTGGTGGGAAAGGGCAAGATGTCAGGGATTTCTTGCCTGGCGGGCTTGGTTTCCCTATGGACTAGAATTTGGGTCACTGCTGAGAGTGAGAACGTGGCCAGGACCTGAAGAAGGATGGTGTTTCGGAGCAACTCTGGGCAGGGGATCAGGGTAGGTGCTGTGGAAGGGAAAGGTCTGGAAAGTCCAAGGTGTTGGCAGCTTGGAGGAGATTTTTTTTTTTTTAATGTTTATTTGTTTTTGAGGGAGAGAGCACAAGCGGGAGAGGGCAGAGAGAGAGGAATACAGAGACTCCAGAGCGGGTTCCAGGCTGTCAGTACAAGGCACAACGTGGGGCTCGAACCCACGAGCCGTGAGATCATGATCTGAGCCTGTGGGATGTTCTACTGACTGAGCCATCCAGCCGCCCCTGGAGAAGGTGGTTTTTAACCAGTGTTCAAGTGTAGCCCAGGCTGAATGGAAGGAAAGGAGAGGAGGAGGAAGAGGAAGAGAAGAGCTCGCAGAGAAGAGTGGAGCATGGAGAGTGAGGGAGCCGGGAGGGGCTCCCTGGCAAAAACCACCCCACCAGAGGTGCACCCATTTCCCGCTGCACCTGTTTCCAAAATTTGGTTACGATGATACCTTCCTCCTGGGCTTAAATGTGCCAGCGTATATAAAGGGCTTGACCCAGGAGACCTTAGACAAGCGGACAGAAAACTGCCAGCACAGAAGTAGCTGACATGGCAGAGGCCCCGTGCATGTTCTGTATTCACCTCGGAGCCTTGGGTGTCTGCCGAGTGCCTGGAACACCAAAGGCCCCGAGCAGATGTTCCCGGAGACAACAGGCACTAACGGCCAAGACCCAAGCTATGCTGCCCACGTGTGATCAAGCTGAGCTCCGTGGTCTCCTCTGGCAAATGGTGCCTCCGAGGTTGTGAGGATTCGACGCGGCGAGGCCCCCCGATGCAGACACGGGTGGTGAACCGTTCTGTCCTCTCCACGCTCACCTTCCTGAACTCCTGAGGCCTCCCCCTGCCAGCGCCTGCAGATCTCTGCCCAAGGGTTTTCCTCTGGTCACAGGAGCAATGGCACTCGTGCAGGGCATGCAGCCAAGGGGTTAGCACCGCCACCAACCAAAGGCAGGGGCCCAAGCACACACATTCGGTGGTACCACTCAGGTGGACTCCACGCAGCCTTCCGGAGCACCCAGCAGGATTGAAGCCTCCCGGTTACTCACAAGGGCAACCTGCTTCTTCCTTCAGCTCTGTCTTCCCTCCCTTCCTAGTCTCACCTCCTCACCTCCCTGCTGGCGCTTCCCGGGGTCTCCTCCCAGCTAAATTCGCGCCCTCGAATCCCTGTCTCAGGGTCTTCTTCTGGGAAACCCAATCCAAGGGAGCGTGTAAAGTGCTCGACAGGAAGAAGGCACTTGGTAAATGTTAGCCGGCTCGCTAGACTGAAAGCTTCGTGAGGGCAGGATGTATCCATTGCGACAGGATCTCCCCCATCCAGGGACAGGTCCTGGCGAAGAAGGCACCCCATCCATATGTGTCGAATGAATCCACGAGGACGTGTTTCCTTTTGCCCTCTTTGCTTTGGGACCCTCCTCCTGTTCCCTCTCCCGCTCTCCTTTCTCCAGATCGTGTGTTTTCTTTCCTGGCCCTCCTTTTCTCCTCTTCTCTCCTCCTTTCTCTCTTCATGGGGAAACGAAGGGAGACATGTCCCTCTAATTTTGCCAAAGTCCCACTCTCAGAATGAGCCCTCCTGTAGCATTGTGACATCACTGTGCATTAGCCAATGGCTGTCCATTTGGGCTGCCCCCCCCCCCCCGGCCTCTGAGGGCCACCGCCCCCCATTGATAGAAGTCACCTGCTCCGGCACTGGCCCTTAACCCTCAGGGCAGCTGCAGAGTGGAGCATGGATCCCTCCTGATTCCATTCTTGGCCCAATGTTCCTCACAGTCAAGCTGCTTCTGGGCCAGCGATGCAGCCTAAAGGTGTCAGGGCAAGAGAGTGTGGCCATGCTGAAGAAGCTGGTGTCGGAGCGACTGCAGGTGCCCGAGGAGCAGCAGCACCTCCTCTTCCGAGGCCAGCTTCTGGCCGATGACAAGCGTCTCTCCGACTACCGCATCGGGCCCAACGCCTCCATCAATGTCATCATGCGGCCCTTGGCAAAGTCCGCTCCCGGGGAGGCCCACCAGCCCCAGCCCCTGTGGCACCATCTGGGCCTGGTCTTAGCCAAACACTTTGAGCCCCAGGACACCAAGGCGGTGCTGCGGCTGCTGAAGCGGGAGCACCAGGAGCGCCTGCAGAGGATAAGCCTGGGTGACCTGGAGCGGCTGGCGCAGTGCCTCCTGGTAGAGGAGCCGGTAGTGGAGCCCCCGGGGGAGAAGGAGCCTGAGGCCGAGACCTGGGCTCCCCAAGACAAGGAGGAGGAGGAGGAAGCAGAGGAAGAGGAGGAGGGGAAGGCTGATCAGTAAACTGGCCCCTCCTACTCATTTGCATGTTCAAATCCACCTGGTCTCATCCTTCTGTGTTCCTTGGTGACTCCCCACTAGTTCCTGCTGAGGGAGATGCGTCCGCACCCCTTTCTGAAACTTCAGAGCAGCTGGACCCCTCTGTCCTCTCTTGGGTCTGTGGTACCCGCTCTGAGACACAGTATGATTCCACCCCCATTACTATCCCTGACAGGGTTCTGATCACCCCATGGGTGGCCCTAAAGGGGTGGTCAAAGGCCGCCTCCCCCTCCTGGGCTGGACACCCCCTAGGCAACCTGCCAGGCTGCAGAAAACCTCCTGCCCAGAGTCTCCATGGCTTCTCCTTTGGCGCAGAAAGACAGATAACGTGAGTTCATCTTTGTGTGTCCCCAGGCCATGGCACCTGCCCTCAGGGTGTCTGACAGCCAAGAGATGAGGAATGTCACCCCTTGTCCTCTGAGTGAGGCGATCCTGCTGTCGCTTGTGCTTCCACAGCTCAAGGGGCAGGGCTAGCAGAGGCGGGGAGACGGGGGGAGCACCTACTGGGTGGCAGGCTGTCAGGCCTGGATGCTTCAGGAGATACACAGACCAAGAACAGCAGGAAACTGAGGCTTGGGCAGAAAAGGTGGTTTGCACAGTCACTCACTGTGGTCAGCGTGACAGACCCCTGCCTCACCCCCTGCCCCAAGTCTCACCCAACAGTGCGTGTCCCTGAGCCCCCCTTACCTGCCCAGCACTCCCTGGGGAGCAAGAATGGTACCAGTCGACATCCTTGCCCCCACAGAGCATGCAGCCTGGACAGAGAGGGCAGAAATGTGACAAATAAAGCCACGACATGACCACAGAGTATAGCCCGTGTGACTGAATATCCAGGTGAAGCCGCCACCTCGCAGGGCCCTGGGCTCAGCTTGGAGGGGCCAGTCTCACAGGCTACAGGAAAGCCGGGCTTCCTCCTCCCTTCTGGTGTGAGTGGGTGGTGCTTGCCAAGGGCTGAGGAGCCCCCACCCTGGGTGTGAGGGGCCACGGAGCTCCCTGAGAGCCTGTCCTCCCAAGTCCCTAAGGTGCTGTTCCTTTGGTTCTGTCCTGTGATGGAGGTGGAGGGAAGGCGATGAAGGACAGTGTCCTGAAAGGAACACGCAGGGCCACTTCCCTGGAAACCTTCTGTCCTTGGCCTAGGGCCCCTGCGACTGATTCCAGTCCTAGCTCCGCCGTGGTCTCGCTGTGTGACTTTGGTTAACTTACGTTCCCTGTCTCATGCAAGGTTTTGCACCTGTTAGATGGGGATGTTATACAGCTGAGCCTTGAACAACACGGGTCTGAACTGTGCAGAACCACTTCTAGGTGGGTATTTTTGGATAAATACAGCACAGTACTGTAACTATATTTTCCTTATGATTTTCTTTTTCCAATTTTACCCATTTTTAAGTATTTTTTAAATGTTTATTTTATTTTGAGAGGGGGGAGGGGCCGAGAGAGGGAGACAGAGGATCCAAAGCAGGCTCTGTGCCGACAGCAGTGAGCCCAACGTGAGGCTCGAACTCATGAACCGTGAGATCATGACCTGAGCTGAAGTCGGATGCTCAACGGACTGAGCCACCCAGGTGCCCCCCCCTATGATTTCCTTAATAACATTTTCTGTCCTCTTACTTACTTTATTGTAAGAACATGATATATCATATGTATAACATACAAAATATGTATTAATGGATTGTTTATGTATCGGTAAAGCTTCCAGTCAACAGCAGCCTATTAGTAGATAAGTTTGGGGCAAGTTAAAAGTTATACATGGACTTTTGACTGGGTGGGGTGGGGAGGGGGTGGGTGCCCCCAAACCCTGTGTTGTTTAAAGGTCAATTGCCTTATGATGCCAGATGCTGTCTCGGCCCCTTCTGTGAGGGCAGGAGAGAGAGAATTTCCCATCTCCAATGAGGGTGGGAGGGTGTGTGTCATTCGATCAGGGTTTTCACGTTGTATTGCCCTTTTCATCAGCCTGTTATTACCGGTCAGGCAATACTAATAGTGTCTACTTACCCCACAGATGTTTGTGAGGGTTGGTTATGAAGACAGTGCAATCCAGAGTGACGTCTTCTGGCAGAGGGGGCCGTGGCATGGCCGGGAGAGACCCCGGAAAGCAGGTCTCTGGCTCTGTGAGCCTGCTTAGTGGCAGAGCGACCCTCGTTCAGCCAATGCCCATCTCGTCCAGCAGGGCCCCGGCCTCTGCCCCCACCAGCCAAGAGGACAGGGAAGTGGGGCCTCGGAGGGAGCGAGCTCCATCAGGTGTGACCTCTCCCCGGGTCCCTGAGGACTCGGCCTGCGGTGGCTGCCGCCAGCACCCACGGGCCTGGGACCGGGGAGGGGGGGGCACCAGTCTGCTCCTTGCTTCCTCTCAGCTCCTGCTCCTGGCACATCCTCTGTCCTCCACGGAAAGGCCTTCCGAAGGTTCTGTGAGCATGTTTGTGCTGGGGCTGTGCCATTTGCCGAGGGGGACGAGCCTATTATCTTTACATTAGGGGAACTAATAGCCCATTTCCCAAGAAATCTGTGAGCGATCAAAATAAGTGAGCCGTTTTATTCCTCTTGCGGAGAGAAGCTGGCATGAAGGACGGGGAAGCCTTTGTTTTCTCTCTAGTTAGTGGGAGTGTCAGGGCCAACGGAGAGCGGCCACCTCCGATGCTTCTGTCCCTAGCGCTGCAGGGGAGGGTGACTCCAGTCCCCAAGGAGCGGAAGGAAAGGTGTTCAGCTCTTCCACACCACGGATGCCTCCTGCTGCGGACACCACCCTTCCCAAGGACCCCCTGCCCCTGCCCACAGGAGCTGAGCATAGCAGAGTGCCATATCACTTGGCACTCCGTGAGAATGTGCTTCCCCTGCTAACCTCTCCCTGGGATGTTTTATTCAATACCAAGTTCCTCATTGTGCGCTGACAGGCTTTGTCCCCTAGCGGGAGGATTTACAGGTAGCAGGGGGCAGCAGGTAGTGCATTGGACGGGGGTGGGGGGGGGGGCGGGCAGAAACTCCAGAAATAGGTGAGAACCCTATTCTGCATGGAGAACCCTAGCGCCTGGGCTGCCTGCCATGGAGATCCTTCCCTGTGGCCAGTTTCGCCTGATTTCAAATTTAAACCTGTACCAGTGAACCCGCTGAAGGCTCCCTGTTCCCTTCTTGGCTTTCACCAGCGGAGGGATGTTGGGAATGGGGAAGGTGAAGGTGCTCTTTCTAAACGGCAGCCTTGGGCATATAGCTCTGCCGCTTGATTCCCCACAGCACCTCTCTCCTGCCATGGAAGGACACACAGGTCCCCTCCTCCCCGCTCCCCAGGGTAGCAACTTTGCTCAGGTAGGAAGCATCTAAAGACAGCCAGCTTTGTGTGTCTATCCACAGAGGAATCTGACTTCTCCTTGTTCCTGCACACATCACCTGCAGGCCAATGCCCTCAGTCCCCTGGCTCCTGGCAAAATGGCCTTTCCTCGTTCACATCGTTCATGCGTTATTTTATCAGCCCTTTGCTCTTCCTTCAAGAAACACTGGTGGCGGTCCTACTATGCGCCAGGCTTTGTGCTAGTGATTTAGGCTGGTAGATGAGGAGCTCTGTCTTTCCGACAAGGCAGAAAGGAGCGCACCCCCTGCCGTCCCTTGCTGCGTGGAACAGCAGAGGGGACTCGGGGGAGCCCCAGTGTCCCGCCACAGCCCCTGCTTGAGTTGTGCTGTGAGGGTAGCTAGCAGAACACCACTGTTGCCCCTAGTCCTGAGTGATGGGCCAGGGGATGGTCTTTCCGGATGGAAACCCTTGTAGATGATGGAGAAGGCAGGCACTTAACAGCGTTCCAGGGGCCACAGAGACCCCTACTGCCGGGTTTTACTAAAAGCGAGTCACGGGTCCTGCCCACATTTTGGAGGAAGAGATCTCACAAAGGCACAGACAACAACAGAAGGAGATTATGGGGGAGGGGGGGCGGGCGGTATCTTGCAGCCTGTCTACCACAGCGCGGGTCGTGGTATATAGTTTTGTGTATGTGAATGACATCATTGACAAAAGAATCAACAAAAGGGTTAGGTTCAGCTGTGTGGGAGCACAGGTGGGCAGTTGCTCTAGCTGAGCCTCAGGGAGGCTTCAAGGGGGAGGCAGCATTTGAGCCAGTGAAGGATGGGAAAGGAGGGCAGTCGAAGGACACGTGAGGGACTTTTCCTGACACCTAGGCTCCACGTGTCACACCTGGAGAACCGCCACTTGGCTTAGCACGCCCAGCTTCTGACCTCGCCGGGTGTGCCCCATGACATCCACAGCCACAAGGACACACCCAAGGCGCACACCTGTCCTGTAAACACAAACCCATAGGGTGGGGTGTATGGTGGCAGAGCCGGGTTTGCAGAGTGAGCGGGAGGCCGGCTGCCACTTGCAAGGTTGGGGTCCACATCTTGCCTTTTGGGGCTCAGGCTGCTGGAGCCCAGCTGGCCCAGCCCGGCCCGGCCCAGGCAGTCCAGCCGGAAGATCCCACACAGCAAATTCAAGGACAGAAAAGGAAGGCTTTGCACAGCCCAGCCCAGGAACGGCCGGGGCTGCGGGAAGAGGTGGCATGGACCAACTTTGGTGGGTCCAGGTGATGCCTCGTGTGGTCAGGACACGTGGGGACATGAAGCCGGACACGCGGGTGCACACGTTTGTGTACCGGGTGGCAGTTGGGCTTTGCAGGGGTACCTGCAGGTGCACATCAGCCCATGTACGTCGGAGAACAGAGACCCTCTTCTCTGTATGAACACTCCGGCGTGGCATGCTTGCTTCAGCTCCCTGCCCCAGCCCGGATCGCTCTCCCGGTGCTCTGAGCCGGGCTTGAGTGGCTGCCAGCCTATGGCAGGGGGTTGGCCAGGGGCCAGGCTGCCTTAGGGGAGGGTCCTGCTTCGGGGCCAGCTGCTGCTCAAGGAGCTAACTGAGGTGAGACCAGCTGCAAAGCCTGGGCGCTGGGGTCCTCTGGAGCAGATGGTGTTCCCGCCGGCTGGCTCGCCCCACTCTTCCCTTCTTGGCTCACCTTTCTCCTCTCCTTGTCCTTTCTGGGTTTCTTCCTATACTTCTCCTCTACCCTCTACCCTTTCCCTCCCATTTTCTCTGACCACATGTGGGGCTGAGCTGACTGCATTGTGTGGACATCTGGGCACCTCCCTTGAGCGCTCTTTCTCTCTGCTCCGTATGTCTCAGTGCTCATCCACTGCCTGCCTTCCTTTTCTTCCCATTCTGCTCAGTCAGCCCTTGTGGTCCTACTGAATGCCACCACCAGCTCCTCTCCTTGTCTTCCCGGCGTCTTCTTTCTCCTGTATGTCCTTAGACTCGCCCAGTGCACGGGCATGGACAGGGACCCAGAAGCTACTACCTTTGAATAGGTCCTGACCCTGCACCCCACCTGCCCACACGTGCAATACTAATTCACAGGTGCATCTAGCCAGCCCTGTGCTCATGTGCAATGGGAGATGGCCTCATTGCACGCATGCCCCTGCTTGCTAACGTAGACCCCCAAGCAGACACACATCCAGAGAAAGGGCACAGATGTTCGCACACATGGCGTTGCCACAAACAGCCTTGCTTGCAGAGGGACATGCTGCTAGGGAGGTGGGACTGCTTAGGCAGGCACACGTGCGGCACCGGCCACAGCAATGAGCTGCTTCTCCAAGTCACGGCGGCCAGCAGTTTCGGTGCCGGGTCCCTGCACATGCATGGCTCCGCCCTGGCCAGCCCAGCGGGAGCTGGGCACTCTCGTTCTTCTGGGTCACTTCCTGCAGTCCTTCCCGGCTCTTCCCCAGGTGGCTGCTTGGTTCCCCTGGGCTCCAGCACTGTCAGTCCCCTTCTGGAAAGGACTCTAACCCAAGGAGCCAGCAGGAAGCCCAAGCCCCCAGGATGGCTCCTTACTTACTTGCCCTCCTCTCCCTCCGACAGCATTTCCTATCATGGTGATTTAAGGGCCCCCTCTGCCCTTGTAGAAGGGTGATAAATCTGAGGTAACTACTGTCGGCCGGCCGGCTGTAAACCCGTCACGGCCCATAGCAATGGGGCCAGGCCTGCCCGCTGAGGCCCGGCCGAGTCGGCCTTGTCAGCCAGACGTCCTTGGAGAAGCCCCAGGGCACCCGTGCCTGGGACGTTAGTTATGAGCTCAGACCCTGGGATCAAAGCTGCTGTCCATCAGAGAGGGCAGAGGAAAGGCCCTCGGAGCCCGCCACTGGTTCCTCCTCTCATCCAGACCCCCTCAGGCCACTGCTGCTACTTAAACTTGGACGATAATGCATTGGAGAAGGACTCCGTGCTCTCAGGGCCCCTCAAGCCCCTTCCACGATCTCCCCTCGAACATCAAGTGCACCTCCTTCCACGCACAGTCTGGAACAGGGACTCTGGAGGGGCTTTGGTGACAGAGCTGGGGCGACACTCAGGGCAGTAGCCTGGGAGGCTGCCTTTCCTGACCCCCTGCCGCCCCCTCTCCAGCACAGGCCTGGCAGAAGGAGGAAAGCAGGGGGCACTCAGACCCCAGGACTTGGACGAAGCAGCCCCGTAGAGACATCACTGGGCAGAGACATGTGGGGAGGATATATACTGATCTTAGGCAAAGTGAGGAGTCTTTCCAGACTATCTCCCTGGGCTGCCGTATTTCCTGCAGCCATCTTAGCCCTAGAGCCTCCGTCATCTCTGCTGTGACCGTGGCAGCCTGTGAGGAGCGAGAGGCAGAACAGCGAGAGACAATAGAGGGCCTGGAATCTGAAGCCTTGGGACTGAGTCTTGAGACACTCCCTAACTGTAAGAGTTCGGGTTGGTTGCTCGGTCTGACCCGCTCTGGGCTCATCCGTTCAATGGAGATAAGAATGTCCCCCTTGTGGGGTAGCTAAGGGCACCCATGCCATGATATAGGTGAAAGTGTTTTTACACTCTAAAATACTGTGCAGAATTAAGGCTTATTCTCATGTGACCCCCACCCACCACCGCAGTCAACCGAACGTTCTCTAGCCAGTTTGCGCGTAAAGGGATTTATGGCAGGTGGGGGGATGGCTTATAGGACTCCCGGGAGGATCAGGAGCTGCAGCGGGAGGAACACCCACATTGCCACCCCCCCTGCTGCTTGGCTCCTGGGCTTCCAGGGACAAGAGCCCGGAGCCCCCACCATAAGTGTCCGGGGGGACTCAGACACCTCCAGCACCACCCTGAAGGTGGCCTCTCCCCTGGCTCATTGCCGCCTGGAAGATGCATGCGGGGGCACCTGCTTGGGAGACCGCAGGTTGTGATGACACCTTCGCGGAAAGACTCTTGGAAATGTAGGTTTTGACTTTCCAACCGGCGAAAGGGGGTTGGCCTGTGGGAGGTCTATGGAACAAACAGCAAGGAGGAAAAAAAGAGAGACAATGAGGGAGAGTAATCCATAGGTTGAAAGAAAGTTAAGATGTATTAACTAACTGCAAAGGCTGGAGTTATTTGGATCTTGATTTGAGCAAAGTGTTAAAAAAAAAAAAAAAGGGGGCAAGACAATGGGGAAATTTGAACCTTGGCTGGATATTTGATTGTGTTAAGAAATTAATGTTATATATTAAAAAAAATTTTTTTATGTTTTCATTTTATTTTTGAGAGAGACAAAAATGCAAGAAGGGGAGGCGTAGAGAGAGAGAGGGAGACAGAATGTGAAGCAGGCTCCAGGCTCTGAGTCGTCAGCACAGAGCCAGCCCAACGCGGGGCTCGAACTCACGGACCACAAAATCATGACTTGAGCCAAAGTCAGCCGCTCAACCGACTGAGCCACCCAGGCGCCCAATGTTATATAGTTTTTACGTGTGTGAGAATAGTATTGTGCTTATGTTTTAAAAAGTCGCCTTTTCTCTCTTTTTAAAAATTTTTTAGTGTTTATTTTATTTTTGAGACAGAGAGACAGAGAGACAGAGGGTGAGCAGGGGAGGGGCAGAGAGAGAGATGGAGACAGAATCCGACGCAGGCTCCAGGCTCTGAGCTGTCAGCACAGAGCCCGAACTCACGAGCTACGAGATCATGGTCTGAGCTGAAGTCGGACGCTTAACCGACTGAGCCACCCACGCGCCCCACAAAGTCACCTTTTCTAGAAGCGTGCTGAAATACTTCTGAAATGTTTTTATCACATTTGCTTCAGAACAATCCAGTGAACTAGCCAGAGCAAGGTTCACTTCAGCAGCCGCTCAACTGCCAAAGCCTCGCCTCCCTCGGGCACCTTCTTGTGGAGGCCTCGGCTGATGGCAGTAGCTGTTTCCTGACTGTGCCGCCCACCCCAAAATTCCCTCCTCTGATGCTAACCAGCACTCCATTGTCTGGAAGTGCAACTCATTCAGAAAACGAGTCCCAGATTCTCATTTCCTTGAAGGTTTCTTGCTTGGAATCTCTTCCGATACCAAGCTGGGGCAACAGATCCCACTCTGGATGATGTAGGCAGAAAGGAATTCATTCGAGGATATTAGGTGGTTCAGAGAACCTTGGAGAGATCCAAGACGTTACCAAGCCAGGAGGAACACCCGAGCATCCTACAGGACTGATCTGGAAGAAACACAGCCCTCTGCTGCCCACTGCTCAGGAAGGAGGCTAGAAACCTACCTCAGCCGAGGACAGGTGCCACCCAATGTTACATTAGTTTCAGGCGTACAACTTAGCAATTTAGTCTCTTTGTGGTTTATAGATTCTACCTTGTTCACCGCGAGTGTAGCTACCATCTGTCCTGTTGTGTCGCTGGTGTGCTATCATTGACTGTATCCCTTATGTTGTTCCTTTTATTCCGTGACTTATTCATTCTGTCACTGGAAGCCTGTACCTCTGTCTCCCCTTCACCCCTTTTGTGCACTCCCTACTCCCGTTGCCTCTGGCAACCATTAGTTTGTTCCCTGTATTTAGAGGTCTGATTCTGCTTGTGTTTTTTTTTTTTTTTCAACGTTTTTATTTATTTTTGGGACAGAGAGAGACAGAGCACGAACGGGGGAGGGGCAGAGAGAGAGGGAGACACAGAATCGGAAACAGGCTCCAGGCTCCGAGCCATCAGCCCAGAGCCTGATGCGGGGCTCGAACTCACGGACCGCGAGATCGTGACCTGGCTGAAGTCGGACGCTTAACCGACTGTGCCACCCAGGCGCCCCTGCTTGTGGTTTTATTAATTCATTTGTTTGTTTGTTTTAGATTCCATTTTATGAGTGGAATCATCTGGTATTTGTCTTTCTCGGTCTGATGTATTTCGCTTAGCGTAACACCCTTCAGCTCCATCCACACATTTGTGGTCTCAAATGGCACGAGCTCATCTTGGATTACGGCTGCATAATATTCCATTGCATATGTACCGCATTTTCCTTATCCATCATCTATTGACGGACACTTGGGCTGCTTCCATATTTTGACTACTGTAAATTACGCTGCAACAAACATAAGGGGTGCGTGTATCTTCTCGAATTCCTGTTTTCAAACTGACTCAGAACGCTTAATCAGTCCAGCTGCTGCCTCTCATTTCTTTCTAACTCCGCTCTCCCTCCCAATGTTAGACAGGGATTTTTCCTGGTGGAACTGTCACGTGCGGGTCTAGATGCAAAGGAGTCTGGGAAAGCAAGTTCTCTCTCTGTCTCTGTTTTTGTGTCCAGGAGAGCGTCTTGCTTGGTCCCCTAGCTCCCAGCACAGTGACCTGACCATAGCACTGGGTTGTCTTGTTCGTTGCCTACCAAAGTTGAAGTTATTAAACCCAGGCATTGACGAAGCAGATGTTCCGGCCCTTAATGCAAACATCCACCGAGTTTAGAGTTTACAAAGAGCCCTCACATACTTTTTCCTCCTTTGGTCCTCTCAACAAACATGAAAGTTTGAGATTACTTGAAAGGTTTTATATTTCAGGAGATCGAAACTCCCCTGAACCACGGAGCTGGTATAGAGTGGAACCAGGTACCCGAATCCTTTCCTCCTCTCCCCTATTCCCCCCGCTTCCCCACCAGGGCGGGATAATTTATTGCAACTTTAGTTTGTGACTTGATTTTCTTTGTGTAGCTAACTGTCCTTCCTCCCTCCCAAGACCACAGACAGGCCTTGGTGCAAGCTGGCCTGACACCAGATTTTGGTGGGATGTGGCACAGAGGGCTGTGGGTATAACGGGCACAATCCCTGTAGTCAAAACTCTTACTTCAGCCTGTTTCTCACATGAGAGAATGGCCAAAGCAATAGCATCTACCATTAGAGGCCTTTAGCAGGATTAAATGAATTGCCACTAGCCAAGTGCTTAGAATATAGTGCTCAATAAGTTTGATCATCGTTCAGTATGATCACTGGTCATGTTTGGGGTAGGGAAGGGCCCAAAACATCGGTTGTCAGGCACCTGGAAGACCACGGTCACCTTTTCCTGGCTTTTCTTTTGTAAAATTTTAGGCTCACTGAGGGGATCGTCTTTGTGGGAGGAGGCAGGGGAGAAAAATTTGGACGAAAGCAGGCTAGAAGGGAAGGGTAGGGCGGTCCCCAGGTTGGGACCCGTACGTGCTTCCCTGTGGTGCTCCAGGGAGTGGCAGGGCCTGAGGATAAGGGTTGCAGGGTGCCCTGAGAAGGTTGACTCTCAGCAGGGACCCTTGCCCCAAATTGGCCCAAAAAGGGAGGACCCGCCGCCATTCATGAGATCTGGTCAGTGAGCACATCTGTGCAGACAGGGCTGGGTGGAAGCCTGGAGAAGATTAAATTTAATCTTTAGAAGAAAGATTACGTAACCGAAGAAAGAAATGTGACCTTCTTAGCACCACGTGTGGGAGACTAAAATACCGGCAAAACCAAAGTTGAGGCAGATTGTCTTAAAGACGGGGTCCCTATTCCTTTCGTCTCCTGAAGTGCATCCGGAAACCGAAGATCTTCTCTCCTTATCAAACTCACTGTCTGGTGAGGACATGAATGAGTCAGATCAAGGCAGGTTCAAGGTCCAGCTCTGGCACTTACCAGCCTGTGTGGGAGGTTGGGTGAGTCACCTGTGAATTGAAATAAATTAAATTCCCTTCAGAAAGCGGGTCAAGAGGATTATGCAAGACAATGGAATTCAAATATGCTTTGTAGATGGTGACTGATGTGTCAACATGAGGTGGGACATTTGGTCTTTATGCAGATTTAAGCCACTGGGGAGCCTGCCGGCTTTGTGGCCTCCTGGCTTGGCTGGCGAAATTACTTTCCCCAGAATTCCCTTTCTACCGCACTTCCAGATGGGGAGCCGCAAATGAGCCCCCCGCCCCCCCTTCTCTCTCTCTCTCTCTCTCTCTGGAAAGATGGAGCACAGAAGGGGGCAGCAGCTCTTTTGTCGAATACACTGTCCTTCTCCCAGTTATTCAAACATGAATCCAGGGGGGCTGCTGCAAAGGGAATTTGCACTTGTGATTAAAGTCCTCCCAGATCAGCTGACTTGAAGTTATGGAGATTCCTGGGTGGGCCTGGCTCAGTCAGTTGGAAGCCCTTTAAGAGAAGGCTTAGGCCTTCCCTGGGAGGAACTCGGGCAGGGCCAACAGCTTCGACAGGGGCCTAACGGTTTCGGGCTGCCCGTGATCTTCCCTTCCTGCTTGCCTGCCCCATGGGCCTCAGACCTGCTTAGCTGGCCCCACACCCACGTAGCCAGTTCCCCGTACTTGTGCGTGTACATCTCCTCCTGGCTCTGTTTCCTTGGTGGAACTCCGCCTGCTACAGGGCGCTTCTTTCTGCTGGCGCGCAGCGTGGCGGGAGGCACCGGTGAACAAGAGGGGACATGTGTTTGGTGCAAGAGGCCCCCGCGGAAGCCCCTGCAGTGGCACCGGAGGGTCGCGCAGGCGCGGCAGGGCGAGCTCTGCTTCCGTCTGCACTGCCGCAGCGTTTGTGAAGCTCCTGCCATCCGCTGCTTCAGCAATAGACAGAGGGTCACACATTGACATTTGAACGGTGGGTAGGATGAGCAGAAAAGCAGACAGCCCGAGTGACTGATCATCCACCCAGTGAGTAGCAGGAGCGAGACGGGGCTGACCCCCAAGGGCCCTCCCAGCCTCCAGCTACCCTGTCTTGTCAGCTGCCTTTGTAACTGCAGCACTTACGTGGCCAGTGCCGTGGATGGGAATTTGATGGTGAGCAAAGAGATCCTTCCCTGCCCTCATGGAGCTCCCGGTGGAGGGTGCCTCTGTGGGGTGTTCGGCTGGACGAGGGCTAATGCTGGACCTTCAGAGAGCTGGGGTCTGGAGTTGGTGTTCCCTGCTGGACCCAATTGCCTTGAGCAATACTCAGGCTTACAGCCTTCAGGAGAAGTTGCTGCAGAGGTGGGTGCTCCGGGCCAGCAGGAAGAGTGAAGGGCTCTCAGGGCACCAGCAGGGACCCCGGTGGTAGTGCCCCAGGGTCCCCTGGGCCTTGCCAGAGGCACTGGTAAAGGTACCGGAAAATGCCATCCAGAGGGAGACGTTGAGGAGGGAGGTGAGCAAGGGCACGAGGGACTGTCTTCCGCCCTCCTCTGCGCGCTGTCCCCCAGTGTTTACGTCCTCTCACGCATCCAGCCCTGAGCAAGCCATCTGTGCACCCCCCCGCCCTCCACAGATGTGGGGACACTGAGGCAGGTAAGCCCTCAGCATCAGCCAGGGGACAGCTCTCCTACTGCGTGTCGTAGCACCTTGGGGAATGCGCAACTGACAGGAGAATGTTCTTTGATTTGAGCACACAACGGTCATCTTGGGAGTAGAACTGTTTAAAGTCAATTATTTATCTCTTCTGGCCCCAGCACACCACTCTCACCCTGGCAAGGACCCACAACCAACTGGGGTGCTCGCTGGAGGCAAAGGGAACATGGGCTGGCCAGGGGGGGAAAGTAATTATAGATACTGCTCCGGCCAGTTGTGCAAACAAGGTCCGTGTTTCCTTATGAATATGTTTATACATATATATTTCCATTAGGCAGATATTTTTGTCTCTTTCCCTCTTTCATTTCCTTAACATCTAACATAAGACGTTTTAACGGTAGTTAACTTTATATCTCAGGATTCAAGTTACAGGATTTTAAAAGGAGGCATGTGAATCAACGAGGAGAAGAACGAACATCAAACAGATAAAAGTTCCTACCCTGACCGAGCTTACATTCCAGTGAGGGAGAAAAATAATAAATAAAATATATAGATATCAGTTGGTGATAAATGATAAGAAGGAAAATAAAGCAAGGAAGAGGTACAGGGAGCGTGTGTGTGTGTGTGTGTGTGTAATTTTGAACAGGGCGGTCAGCAAAGGCCTCCCTAGAGGTGTCACTTGAGCAATGGGAGAGGGCAGGTGTAAAGGTCCTGAGGTGGAGTGTTCAAGGAAGCCTGCTGTGGCAGGAACAGGAAGGAGGAGGCAGAGCACAGCATGAGATAGGCAAAGAGAGAACTTGGGCCGGATCACACAGGGCTTTGGGGTCATGCTAGGGACTTTGGTTTTTACCCCAAGTGAGATGAGGAGCTGAGAAAGGACTTTGAGTGACATGCTCTGACTTGGGTTTTCATACAAATGCCTCTGTTGCCCTGAAGCTTGACCCTGCACGTGACCGTCTCAATAAGGCTTGTCTTTAGCTGCCCCTGCTTCCCTTCCAGTCCCACCCCAGGATTGTCAGGGCGCTGAGGTCCTGAGCTTTGCGGGCAGGTGCCCAGAGAAGGGGAGTCTGGTGACTGTCCTCCCAGCCCAAGGCTCCAGCCCTTGCCTGTCTTTCTAGTGCCTTTGAGAAGTTAACCGTACGGTACGATTGAAGCTTGCTTGGTTAGATTCTGTGAAGGTGAGCCCAGCCCTCCTGGCCGGGTTGAACAGACCCTGTTGTGGAGAAAGAAGCTCAGAGGACAGAGCAGTTTATTCTGGAGGAGTCATGGTGCTGGGGATGAAGGACGAGGCGAGAGGATTCAGAGAATGGACAACACCAGAGCTGGCGTGTTAAACAGAGAAGCTGGTGGGGGCAGACCAGAAAAGGGGAATCAGCAGGAATAGGCCACAGTCACATAGAAGTGTGTAGAAGATAGAACCTCCATCTCCAACTCAGGTGAGATTAGTCAAACTTTCCTCATTTTCTAACATAGTTTAAAATCTCTTTTAAGTCTATTGCCACCGAGTGGTGAAAATTTAACCTTGGCCACTCTGCGGGGGTCTCCGTCACTTTCCCTCGGACTGCTTTAATTCTTGGGGGCTTATGGACAGCCAAGAGGGGGGTGGCGTAAGGGGTGGGGGCAGGGACATTTGCCACTGACGTTGCTGGCCCTGAAGGCCCTGCTGGTTGGTGCAGAGAGCCACAATCCCACGGCTGCCGTCGCGGCCTGAGGTTCCTTTCCTCCATTCATACGGGTCTGGGGAGGCTTGGGCGTCTGAAAGCAGGAAGACTTCTGGTCCCTGAAAACCCCATGCTCCAAAGGATGCCGGGCCCTCTCTGACATGGACTATCTGTGGTCTGGGACTAGGCCATCTGACAGCTCTGGTCCTCTGTTTCTCCCGTACTTATTAGTTAATAAGTACTTGTGGGGTGGGTAGGTGGAGAAAAAGATGGGAAGGCAGACTGCCCAAGGACAGCAAAGGGTGTTGGAGCTTAATGCTGGCCGGGACCTTGAGCCCCACACAAGGCATGGGCCTGGCTCTCTGGGCCCTCTGGGTGTGGTTTGGGAGGTCAGGTCCCTGCCACACTGTGCTTAGCCAGACGCCAGGGGTGAGGGTGGGCACTGGAGCTCCTCATCTCCTGCTTGGTGTCCTTCAGTTCCCAGGGCACCAGCCGCTCTTAGGAGCGGGGAGGGGGTGCCCTGGCCCCTGTATGGGGCATTGGGGACCCCAAGGCCTCTCAGCAGGCATTCTAGAGGCTAGTGGCAGCCAGCCCTGCTGCTTCGAGACTCGAAAGAGGTGGGATTTATGTCTCTGGCTGGGGAGGACGGCTCATTTTTCACGGTGCCTCATGACTTTCCAGACTATATTTTCAGCCTTGGTTTGACGTCAGTCTCTCGCTCTGTCCCTAGGATCTGCTTTGTACATTTCCAGGCCGACCAAGCTGGAGCCTCCCCATGCCCTAGGGCCTCTCGTGGGTCCCTCCTGCCGCCTCGGCGGTGCTCCCGGGCAACAGCTAGAGTGCATGTGTGTGCGTGTGTGCGTGCGTGCGTGCGTGCGTGCATGCGTGCCGGGCTCCCGGGGAGGCCGGTGGATGCGGGGAGAGGGGTAGAGGGGGTCTGCCGGAGAGATGGCTAGGCGAGCTGGTCGAGCTGCGCTGGGAGGTCCTGTGTGGTGTGTGAGTGTGTGTGTTGCAGGGGGAGGAGTGGAGAGCCGGAGACCGGGAGGAGCGAGCCAGGCTGGCTGAGGCGGCACGTTTGTCCCTAAGCGGCTTATCTGTAGACATCCCTGCTTCCCTGTAACAGGCTAGGTCCCAAGGCCTGAAAGGAGGGGAGGGAAGATGAGGAAATGGGGGGGGGGGGAGGAGGAAGATGAGGAGGATGCCAGGGGGAGGGGGCGGTGGCAGAGTCAGGAGAATGGACTACGGGCACAATGACAGATCACATGTGCACAGCACATGCTTTCCCATTTCTTTACCTGAGTCCTCCGCAGCTCTGCCGTGGGGATTGTTCTCTGTGTACAGGGGGAGAAAACCCATTTTGCAGAGAGACTGCTCTTGGTTCATGGTGCCCAAAACTCAGCCCAGCTCCGCCCTCCGCTTTGATTTCAGAGTTTGAGGGGGCACGACTGCGCTCAGAGCTGAGCTCGTAGACCCGCCAGAACCTGCTTCAAACAGTGGCCCCTAGACACAGACCACGACTTGTATTTGGGGGTGTCTCCCTTTACATCCCCTTAGAAAATTTTGTTAATGTTTATTTACTTTTGAAGGAGAGAGAGCGAGCACAAGTGGGGGGAAGGGAAGAGAGAGAAGGAGACACAGAATCTGAAGCAGGCTCCAGGCTCTGAGCTGTCAGCACAGAGCCTGACATGGGGCTCGAACCCACCAACCATGAGATCATGACCGGAGGCCAAGTCGGACGCTTAACCGACTGAGCCACCTGGGCGCCCCATTTTCATCCCATTTTTGAACCAAGGCTAAGGCCCTGTCTGTGGCAGGCACCCCAGATACAGTCAACAGACTCCAGTTCCAGTTTGTGCCCTCACACCTGCAGGCTGTGTGACTCCAGGATAGTCACTAAACCTCTCTGGGCCTTGATTGCCTCATTGCTTTGTACCTGATAAGTTTAGCATGTCCTAGACTGAAACGCATCTTCCCTCCCACAGCCTGCACCTGGGGCCCAACACCCCCCCCCCCCCCCCCCCCCGCTGCTCATCATCCCAAATGTTTTCTCTGGCTAATGTCACCCTCAGCCATCCCAAACCAGAGCCCTCCACGTCCAGTCAGCCACCATGCCCTCCTCATTAGGCCTCCTAAACACTTTGAGGACCCCTGACGCCCTGCCTAGTGTTCGGTAGATTCTGAAGAGGTGCTAGTTTTTTGCTTATGAGCTCCTCCTTCTACTCTGAAAAAAATCGAGGGGTCTGAAAACACGAGTGCCGCTGGGATACACTGCGGTTCCCAAGCTCCCTCTCCTTTCCCTGCCAGTCACAGTGTCCCAACTCCCACCCAGGAGCTGTCACCCAGTTCCCACTGCATGACCTGGGTTCAGGCTCTCCTGGCTCCCACGGGTGGCGGTACGTTGCATCAGTTAAGAATGTGGGCTTTTTGGGGCTCTAGCCCCAGCTCTGCCACCAGCTATGTGACCTGGGCAAGTTAATTAACGTCTCTGTGCTGCAGTCTCCTCGCCTGTCAAATGGGAATGATGCTAGATACTACACCTTGTTGTGAGAATTAGATGCTTCCATATACACAAAATACTTAGAACAGTGCCAGCAAAGAATAAATGCTGAACAAAACTTTTGTGATTATTGCCTGAAATATAATAGCCTCCGAAATGGTCTCCCTGCTTCAGGTTTTGTCCCCTCTAGTGCATTCTCCACTCAGTGGCCAAAGAGCGTTCTCTGTCACTCCCATGCAAGGTTGCCAAATAAAATACAGGATGCCCAGTTCAAATTTAAATAGATGTCTGGTATTTTTATTTGCTAAATCTGGCACTTCTACTCCCATGCTTAAACATTTCTCCTGGCTCTCCACTACCTTTAAAATAAAACCTAAATTTTTAGCATGACATTTAGTGTGACTCAGTCCCCTGCTCCCTCCATTTAATCGGTCACCACCCTCAGCCCCCTCCTATGCTCCTGTCGTCTCCGACTGCCTTCTTGGAATCCTGGAAAATGCAGCTTAGCATTTTGGAGCTTGGAAGAACCATTGGCCACATTTTTAGAGGAGAAGATTGGGGCTCAGAGAGGTTGAAGACTTGCCCAAAGCCACACAGCAGTTAGTGAAGCCCACACACTTCCCAGGCCAGTGTTCTTGCCAGAACCTCAAACTTTAGCTCTGAAACACTGAGCTCAAATGTTTGGAGCGACAAACATACTAGGTTTAAAATTCCTGACCTCCATGATCTCATGGTTCGTGAGTTCGAGCCCCACATCAGGCTCTGTACTGACAGTGCAGAGGCTGCTTGGCATTTTCTCTCCCTCTCTGTCTGCCTAACTGTCTGTGTGTGTGTGTGTGTGTGTGTGTGTGTGTGTGTGTGTCCAAAAATAAATAAACAGACATTAAAAAAAAGAATGTCTTCCTTTAAAAAGATCAAAATAAGAAAGTAAAAATCCTGACCTTGGAGAACCAGCTGTGTGCTCTCTTAGGTTTAGGGGGTGAGGGAAAGCTGGACCTGCTGGCCCAGAGAAGTTCTCGGGGGACTGTAGGATGACCTGGAAGTGTTCTGGGCTCAGGTAAGGAGCTCCTTGGGGTGTGGAGGCAGTGCTTCCGGGGCGGGGGAAGCAAGGCCCTGTTTGCAGCTCTGTACTTGGGGTTTGGCCCAGAATGGTCTTATTTTCCCAACTCCAGGCAGCTGACAGGGAGGGCATGTCAGCATCCCAGACAGAGTAATCATGGCCAGCCCAGCAGCCTTGGGGTGACCTCAGGGGCTAGCCCAGCGTGGAGGCCATCATGATGGCAGTAGGGACACTTGCCCTGGCACCCGGGGGGGGGGGCAGGTGCCACCACTCTGCAGTGACTCCGGCACCAGCCTCGACATGGACCAGCTTCCCGGCCAGATCCCTGGGAGGCTCTGGCTCCGTGACAGCCACGCGATGAAAATATCTCCGCTCAGTGCTGAGAACTTGGTCTCGATAATTGACTTGTATAATGTCCAAAGACTGTGCATATAACCAGCCCAAAGTGATGCATCATCTTTAGCAAAAAGATTTATCATGGAATCTGCAGCAGCTTCCCATTTGTCTGGAACAGAAATGAGAGCGACTCTCCCTGCCAGGAGTCATCCTTTGTCTTTGTCAAAGCAAATTCCTCCATGGTTGGAGGCTTCTTGGGCCCAGGCTGAGGCCTGTGGCCAACTTCCTGGCCAAGGTCCCAGGGCCCTGGTGTCTCCATCCCAAGAATCTAAGCCACAGGCATCAGACTGCAAATAAGAGAGTGGAGCGCTGGGTTTAGGAGCCCTGCGTTCTAGAACTGGCTCTGCCATCAACTGGCTTCGTACCTGGGCAAGTCACTTAGTATCTAGGCTTTTACTTCTCCATCTGCAATATGGAATTTGTGATTCCTGCTTGAACTGTCTCACAGCAGAGACGGAAGAGGAATCACCGATCCCCTACCTTGCAGAAAGGCTCCATGGAATCACGGTTCAGAGCCCAGGCTTTGAGGTCAGATGGATCTGGGTCACATCCCAGCTCTGCTGCTTGGTTATGTCACGCCGGGCAAGTTTCTCACCCTCTTTAGGCTGTGGTTTTGTACAATGGAGGTGCTAAGAGTATCTTCTTTGTGGATGCGGTGGTGTCAGGAGGAAAAAGAAAAGGTGCACAGGAGCCCGGAGAACAGTGCGGTGCAGGCTTATGCCCTCGAGTCCCATGCTCCACGCTCTTGAGGCAAACCCGGCCTCCCGGGAAGGCAGGGCGCGTGAGTGGTAACACTCCCTGTTGGGAGCAGGCCCACCACTACATGTCACATCATCTCACAACTCTAGGTGAGGAAACACACGCAGAGGTCAAGGCCTTACGCAGGGTCCCTCAACTTGTCCGTGACAAAAGTGAGCTTTGCGCCCATTTCTAGCTGCCTCCAGGATCTGTGTGTTTTTCTGCCACACCACGATGGCTTATATTATAGTTGGAGAGTGTGAAGATGGTCAGTGTAGAGTATAATTAGCAGCAAGGCCGCAGAAGCTTTGGAACCAGGCCGACTTGAGTTTACCTTCCGTCTCTGCCACCTCGTAGCTGTGTGACCATGGCCAAGTCACTTACCCTCTCTGTCTCAGTATGGTAGGTTCCTAGCACAGTAAGTGGTGTTCTACACGATACCTCTTGTGACTGCTGCCGAAGGCAGGGTGTGCTGTGTGCTGAGGGACAATACGGTGGGACTGTGGCCAGTGGTGGTGCCGGCAACCCCCCTCCCCTGCCCCAAGGAAGCATCTGGTCTGCTGGAGGTAACCAGGCAAGCCAGCAGGGAGGCATGACGTTGAAATGGGGCTTTGAAGGACCGAGAGGCTTCTGATGAGTGGAGCCAAATGAGAGGCCGTTCTAGGAAAAAGGGTTGGTGCCTAGGAAGGTGCTAGAAGACTCAGGAGAATCCTAGGGCGAGAGAGCATGGCACCGGGAACCCATGAGGAAATGCTCCCCCCCCCCCCCCCGCCCCCCGGTGCACCCGGCGACTGCCTTTTACAACCACTTTCTGCGCGCCGGGCACTGTGTATCCTTCATCTCGAGTTTCCACCACTGTTCTTCAAAGTAGGGGTCGTTAACCCCTTTCACAGATCAGGAGCTGAGACCCAGAGAGTCTGAACAAGCCCCCACGAAGGCGCACGAGTGAGTGACACGGCCAGGAAGGACTCCCACTTGGGTCTGTGTGCAGAGTGTCCTCCGTCCTGTGCACCAGGGGAGGGTTTATAGATACAGGCTGGGCATGACCGTGACCGGAGTCCCTGGACTCCAGCAGCTGGGGGGCCCGGTGAAGGCAACGCGCACAGCGCGGGTGCTCGGCGGGTTGGGAAGCCCAGAGGAAACGTGGCTTGTACTCGGGCGGTGTGGCCTCCTCATCAGAGTCCCTGCTCCTAGCCTCCGAGGCTGGGGACAGGCTGCTGTGGTCAGCCCACTCTCAGGCTAGCTAACAGTCCGTGGCGGGGGGGGGGGGGGGCAGGTGGGTCGTGTGGGTGAAGAATAAGGGAGAGCCAGCCGGCCAGAGGCCATTTGGCCGCTCCCGGCCCCCATCCAGCACGGTGGATTTTAACCTCTTTGGGGCCGGCTGGACATCTGTCCCAAGACCACATGGTGACAGAGCCCGCGGCTGATGTCTGCTTTCATTCTCTGTCTCCTTCAGCAATATTTCAATGCAAGAATTTGTCTTTTCTGAGTCCATTTCCTCCGAGCCCCTCCACCGTTGGCTGGTAAGCCCATGCGACTGAGTCATGTGAATCAACTCTGTGGTCGCCAGTGTCCTATCCCAAGACCTGGCCGGCATTTCCCCCTCGGCCCATCTCAGGCAGAGCACTGTCTCTGACCCAGCCTCTGAGAAAGATCCTCCCATCTCCTCCCATCCACCTGCCAGGCTACGTCCTCCTCCCCACCTCCTCCTGGAAGCCTTCCCTAATTTCTGTGGCCCACCCTGCTTCTGACCCGAGAATGTCTCCGAATACAGCTGTTAACAAGATTCTCTTCTGTTTGCTTACCCATGTGTTCCTCAGCGTGGTCGTTCTGCAGGGGCAACGAGGGTTCCTTTCCTGCCTCTTTATCTCATCCCCAGCCCTGAGCAAGGAGGGGCGCAGGACATGGTGATGTCTGAGGGATTCAGCCGGATAGGGGCAGATCTGGGACAGTCTCATCAAAAAAACATTTCCATAGATTACTGAGGGTGACATCTGGCTTTGTTCAACGTTACAGGACTTTTCATGATTTATTAGCCATTCTCTCTATGTTTAGGAGCCAGGGGCCTGGGTCTTGGCACCGATTGAATGAGCTCTGTTTTCAGAGCTCTGTTTCAGACCTATGACTCTAGCCAGGTGGAGAACCTGGGAGCAAAGATACCTAAAGTCCCACTCACCAGAGTCACACTTGTATTTCTCACCGCAGCTTCCTCCCCGCCCAGAGCTGAGCACTGCTTAAATGGAGATGAGCCTGTTAATGACACACACCCTGTTCCTGCCCCAGTTTGGCAACTGACTTGCTGCCTGACCTTGGACCCCACCTTTCTGGGCCCGGTTTTCTTCCTCTGACAACAAGGGTAGTGGCCGAGAGGGCTGTTCAGGTGACTGCAGGCTCTGAACCTTTGCTTCTCAGACTCAAAGGCAAGGATGTCGATGGCTTCTCGAATATAAACATTTCTTCCCTGACAGCCAGCCTGGGAGATCAATAATTCTGTCAGAGCATCCTTGCAGGAAGGCTAGAGCCTAGAGGCAAGACCGGACACTTTATTCGTGGCTCATCCCCATTCTCCAGCCCCCTTCACCACCCCGCCCCCAATCCAGGATGCGGCAACCTGCCATGAATGAAGAGTGGCTGGTCACATGGCCTGGTAACCATGGTGACGGATCCCCCGCAGCCGGTAGGCATCAAAGTCACATGAGAACCCCGGAAAACTGGCTGGGGTATTTATAGAAGCAGGCTGGTGCTTTTATGGAAATGGGTCTATATTTGACTCCGGTACTAAAAGCTGCATGCTGGCCCTGGGGCCAGGCGGGTTTGCACCTGATTCTCCTTCCCCACGCCTGTGGGGCACACACCCCCCCTCCTTTCCTATGTCTCCTGCCACGTTCCCCTCCTCCTCCCACTCCTAGAGGCTGCTGCTCCTATTCCAGCAGACCCCCCCCCCACCCCTTTCTGTGCACAAACAGTGCTTCCTTCTGGGCTGGGAGTTTGGGGTCCCAGGATGCAGGCGTGTAGGCAATTTGGGATATCTTCCTTCACCATCCCCCCACCCCTTAAATATCAGAAGGTACTGTGACTCCTCCAAGTCTTTACCGCTTCTTTCTTCCTCAAAGTTTGGAGGTAGCTGATAGAAGGGAGGCAATACACTTCCAAGGACAAGACTTCAAAGGTTCAGCCACCCGGCCCTCCATGGGTGTTATAGCCATGTTCCAGAAAAGCAAAGTTCCCTTATGCTAATGGTAACTATTGTTTATTGCTCACTCCCTGGACGTATGTTATCTCATTTAATCCTCATCCGCCCTATGATACACATAACTGCTCTTATCCCCATCTTCCGGATGAGGAGCTCCTAGTCAGAATGAAAACCTGGATGTGGTCCGCAGTCCATGCTCTCTTACTGTGCCCTGCTGCAGAGAGCAACCATGTCCCCCTGAATGGCAGGGACAGGAGCGAAAGTGGGGGGCCAGGAGACAGCAGTGGAAGGAGCAAGGAGAAACGCATTTTGTTATTTTAATGAACAGATAATATATGCACATAGTCAAAGAAAAATTAAACCAAAGTAAGTCCAATACCAAGTTTCCCTTCCAAGGTCCTCCAGCCCCCAGGCCCCCCTCCATAGAGGAAGTGACCGTGGCCATTTTCGGGTATCCTCTTTCTAGAGATCGCCTTTGCGTATAGAAGCAGATATAGACATACCAAATATTCGTGGTACAGATACAAGGCCTAAAATTCAAAAGGTATGTGGAAAATAACTCTTTCCTTCTTGCTTGCCCACAGCCATACAGTTCCTCACCCTACAGGCAAGCACCATTATCAGTTTCTTATGTCTCATTCCAGAAATATTTTATGCCCCGACAAGTACGTGAGACATACACAAATGGTCCCGCCCTCTCCACACTATTCTGCATCTTTTTTCATTTAACAATACATTTTGAAGACATTTCCAAATCAGAACATACAGAGCAGATTTGTTCGTTTTAATGGCTGCAAAGAATTTCAATGCGTGGAGGTACCGTAAATTATTTAAACAGTTTCTCAGTTTCTTGTTGAGAGACATCTAAATTGCTTTCTCTTCTTTCTTTCTTTCTTTCTTTTTTTTTTTTTTTTTTTTACAAACACAGCTGCAAGGACTATTTTTCAACAAATGTCTTTAAAAAAATTTTTTTTTCAACGTTTATTTATTTTTGGGACAGAGAGAGACAGAGCATGAACGGGGGAGGGGCAGAGAGAGAGGGAGACACAGAATCAGAAACAGGCTCCAGGCTCTGAGCCATCAGCCCAGAGCCCGACGCGGGGCTCGAACTCACGGACCGCGAGATCGTGACCTGGCTGAAGTCGGACGCTTAACCGACTGCACCACCCAGGCGCCCCACAACAAATGTCTTTAAACAAACACATGTTCAGAATGAGTATGGGCCTTCAGAATTTTCATAAATGTGGTTTAATGGGCAATGGGTATGTGCCTTTGTCGTTTTGATAAATATGGTCTCGTTATCCTCTGCAGAGATTGTATAATTGAAGTCTTCTCCAGTTAGCAACTAGTGTGTTATCAGCCTTTTAAAGAAAATTTATTTACCAACATAATAGGTAAAAGATCGTATCCCATTATTTTTCAGTTTGCCATTTCTTCTAATGTGAATGAAATGGAACATCTCTTTATACGTGTAAAAGCCACTTGTATTTTATTTTCCATAAACTTTCTATTCACAGCCCTCTCACTCATTTCTTAAAAAGTTTATTTATTTTGAGAATGAGCAGGGGAGGGGCAGAGAGAGGAGGACAGAGGATCTGAAGCAGGCTCTGTGCCAACAGCAGAGGGCCTGATGTGGGGCTCGAACTCACGAACCGCAAGATCATGACCTGAGCTGAAGTCGGAGCCACTCTAACTGACTGAGCCACTCAGGCGCCCTCTTACTCATTTTTAGGAACTCTATATATTAGAGAAATATCTCGCCCACTTTTTAAAACAGTCACTTAATAGATATCTCTAAACACCTACTATATGGCAGGACTGTTCTAAGTGCTGGGGATATAGTGTTAGTCTAGTTGGGGAGCAGACAACAAGCAAATGAAGAAGAAAGTGAGTCAAATGCCAGATGGTGATAAGTGATTTGGGGAACAATAAAGGAGGGAGAGGTAAAAGGACATCAGTGGAGACCTTAGAAAGGTTTTCCCCTCCCAATATTAGAATAATTTTCCATGTCTTCTTTTCGTATTTTTATAATTTCATTTTCATTTCCATTTTAATTTCATTTCATTTCCTTTTCAAAGGAAAAACTTCTGATTTTGATGATCCTCTCTACTGTATGTTTACTTTCCTATTTCATTAATTTCTACATTGTCTTTATCGTTTTCTTCCTTCTGTTCCCTTTGAGTCTATTTTCCTAAGTTCTTGAGATGTTTGCTTGGCTCATTGATTTTTAATCTCTCTTCTAATATATCTATTTAAGTCCAAAAATATCCCTCTAAGTACTGCTTTGGATGCATTCCTATGGCTTTTTATTTTTTTTTTTTAACATTTATTATCCCCGATATGAGTACAATTTGGTGTAAGGAGTAAGGAAGGCATTCACATTTACTTCTTTTCTGGTGGCTAAACAAATACCATTTATTAAAAAATCCATCTTTCCCCTAGTCACTTGAAACATAATCTTTATCATAATCTAAATGACTAAGTCCGAGTTTATTTCTGGACTCTGTGTTCTGCCTCATGTATTTCTCATACTAGGACTGCATGAATTTAAACTTGCAACTTTATAATATGCTTCCTCACCTGGTGGGCTAATGACCTACACCACACCTATTGTGCTCTCTTTTCATTATTCCCCTGGCTATTTTGTATTCCTTTGTTTCTGCTTAAATGTTTTCTGTTTGTTTATTTGGGTCTTGTTTGTTTATTTGTTTGTTTGTTTTGCAGGGTGGCGGATCTCTCAGTAGCATTTGGGAGCTGCTCTCTCTATGCGGATTTTCTATACCTTTTTTAAAGTTTATTCCTAAGTACTTTTCTTTCCTTACTATTGTAAAGGAGGCGTTTCTTTTATCTTCTCACTGGCTGTGGGGTACCTGAATGTTCTAGATATTTTGCATGTTTATTTTTCATCCAATCATATTACTGAGTTATACTGTTGTTTAACTTTTTCTCTTGTGAATTGTTTTTCTAAACGAAACTTTTAGCTTTTAAGGGGATAATGCACATTAATTTTAAAGTTCTCAGGGTAAGTGGCTATTTAATGATTCAGTGAATTAATAAGTGTAAGATGCTTACAGTAGTGCCTTATGAGCTACTGCTAATAGCAACAGCGATAATACTGCCTTTATTTATCTTTTTAATCCTCACAAGGACCTCATGAGATTAGAGAACTGAATATTATTTCCATTTTCCAGATAATATGAAGTTTAGGGTACTTCGGTGGCTCAGTTGGTTGAGGGTCCGACTTCGGCTCAGGTCATGAACTCGCAGTTCCTGAGTTCCAGCCCTGCATCGGGCTCTGTGCTGATGGCTCAGAGCCTGGACCTGTTTCAGATTCTGTGTATCTATGTCTCTGCCCCTCCCCCACTAGCTCTCTGTCTTTCTCTTTCAAGAATAAGCAAACATTAAAAAAAAGGATATGAAGTTCAATATTAAGTGATTGTCAAAAGTTGGCTGGCAAGGGTGGATCAGAACCTGGGTTTATCTATGTCCATCAAGCTGTCTCAGAAAAGGAGAGCTAGGCGAGTCCTTGTGTAAAGTGAAGAGTCCCTTGAACTCACACACACTCATCCCAAAGGTCTGCTTTGATTTGTGCTCTGTATGCTCCTGCAGGGGTGTGTTCAGTTGGGGCACCTTATCCTGTTCCATAAGGACTCTGCAGAGTCAGAATCTCTGGGACAATTTTCCAGGCCACTGAGTTCCAAAAAGCAGAAGATCAGAGTTGCCTTGGGGCTGGGCAGTGGGGCTCGGCTTGAATTTGCGGGGTGCTTCCTATTCCTGTGAAGAGCTGTCCATTCCTCTCCTCCATTGCCGTGCTTGACTATCTCACATTGATTGGGAGATGAGGAACCAAGGGGTTCAAGGGCTTGCCTGAGTCACAGTGGAGGACGGGGAGGTGGTGGGTGCAGGAAAGAATTTGGTGCCTTCCTTGGTCCTCTAGGGCAGCTGATCTCTCGCTGTCTCTCTCTTTCCTCACATTCCTCTCCAGTTCTGCCCCACCTCCATCGAATTGCTAACCACTGGGGTTCTCTCAGACCCTGAAGTGAGGCTTCCACTTTACAGACTGGGGAGTTGAGGTCAGGAATGAAGAGACTTAAAAAAAAAAAAAAAAAGTTTACTCATTTGTTTTGAGAGAGAGAGGGAGAACACAAACGGGGAAATCAAGAGTCAGATGCTTAATGGACTGAACCACCCAGGTGCCCCATGAAGAGACTCTTGAAGCTGCTATGAGTTAGAACTGGGAATCGAAATTGGGGTCTCCTCTCAGGGGGTAGGGATGCTTCTGAAGGGCTCTGGTGTTGTCACATCCCATTAAAGTGTAGCTGGGAAGCCACCCCCCATAATGTGACTGTCATGCTCTAAAACTTTCCATGGCTCCCTCTTACCTTTCAATCTAAGTAGAGGTTTCCAGCCTAACACATCAGGCTTCCACATTAGAGAATCCCACTCACCTTCTGGCTTTACCTCTCATTTGTCCCCAAAGCCACAGCCTCTGAATGGCCTGGCTGGACCCAGACCTACGCCTTGGGGTTGGACATACGGTGAATTCACAAGCTCCTCCCAAATGCTTGCCCTCTATTTCTTTACAGGGGTCCTCAAGCTCCAGAGGGGAAGCTAGATGGACTTGTGACATCCTCCCCTTTGTCTTGGAAAACGAGAATTCCGTTCGTGAAGCTCAAGCTTAAGTTAGCAGCCATTTCACATTGTTGCTTCCTATTTACAGCTCGAAGTCTACTAAAACTCCAGTTATTTTTCACATAAACTCTGATGGAACCAGGAATGATGGATTTGGAGGAACAGGAAACAAACATGTAAAAGGCGATGAACTCATCTGTGTTGTGTCTTCAAAGATCCTTACTTGGATTGCTATATATATTATATACACGTACACACATGCTACGCGCACGCCAGAGAATCCTGCTCTTTCTTCCGGGCCACATAATGCTCAGAGCAGAAACTGAGCTGAACGCAAACGCCGGGTGCTAACAAAGTTCTTTGTCACTGCTTTAGGAAAACTTACTTTCTCTTTTTTTTTTTTTTTTTTTTAATTTTTTTTTTCAACGTTTATTTATTTTTGGGACAGAGAGAGACAGAGCATGAACGGGGGAGGAGCAGAGAAAGAGGGAAACACAGAATCGGAAACAGGCTCCAGGCTCTGAGTGGTCAGCACAGAGCCCCACGCGGGGCTCAAACTCACGGACCGCAAGATCGTGACCTGGCTGAAGTCGGACGCTTAACCGACTGCGCCACCCAGGCGCCCCAAAACTTACTTTCTCTTAATGGGGATGAAGTCCGTCGTTGTCTTCTCACCGCGAGGGCTGCCTTGGGGCTTTTATTAGGCCCTGGCCAAGGCCGGGGAAATTGCTTAGCTCTTCAACACCTTCCATGCTGTCTGTCTTTGGCTGATGGTGTAAACCCTGCCTCTGAAGTGGGCCGTGAGCCCCCCGTGCTTTCCCGAACTAGTATTTGGTTGGATTTGCAAAGAGACTGGCCGCACACAGACGGGAGCAGGTGGACCCGGAGCCGTAGGAAGGGCTGCTGCGCCCACGGCTGCACCAGATGGGCCGGGTGAGGGGGTAGCTGCCTGCTGTGTACTGACCCCGGGAAGTCCTGTCCCGCTCAGGTTCCCACCGCTCCCCCCTCAGCACCCGGCTCGAGTTTGGACAGGTGACTTTTCGACAGCTGGGATTGCTGGCAGGCCTTCCTCCCTGGGCTCAGTCCTGTTCCATCTACACAGGACCCCGGGGCACAGGGCTCTGGCCTGAAGCACCTACTCCCATGCTCCTGGCCCAGCTCTTTACTATGTCACTGTCATCATCACAGTTGTCATTGTCATCATCATCATAGCAGCCATTTACCTGTGTCGAGTCCTCGCTCTGTGCCAGGCCGCTGTCATACATACGTTCCTTTGAATGCTCAGCATCCTGTGAGGAGGGCACTCTCCTTATCCCCATTTCACAGGTGAGAACACTAGGTCCCGAGAGGTCGCAAGGTGAGACGGTGAGTCCTGGCACTGGCCTGCCAGGGGCCGAAGGAGCCTCCGGCCGCTGGCTCGCTGTGCTCCTGCACCGCTCTGCTCCCGCATCCCTGCGTCCCGGCGTCTGAGAGCTGACACTCACTTTCTCACTTGCTAACTCAAGACGCCGTGTATGTGTGTCGTTCCTCCTGCTCGCTCCAGCTGACTGGTGAGCTGATGAAGCCCGTGGGGTCTCCGTGGCAAAGCAAACTACCGTGTGTCAGGGATGGCAGCCACTGGCCAGGAAAAGGAAGGAAGCAGAAGTGCCACGAATGAGGGCAGCCCTGGAGGAAATCGGAGCTCCTGTTCCAGGGTCCAGCTTCCATTTCCCCCGGCTGGTTAAGCTGGCATTTGCCTCTTCATTCGGGTGAAACTCCACCTCCCACGGGGATTGGCTTGATCCTCAGAAGCCATAACAGGATAACCATCTTCAAGGAACTGCGATAGGCCTCGCATTTATTCTAAAGACACACTGGGGCGCCTGGGTGGCTCAGTCGGTTAAGCATCGGCTTCAGCTTGGGTCATGATCTCTCACTTCGTGAGTTTGAACCCCACGTCCGGCTCTGTGCTGACAGCTCAGAGCCTGGAGCCTGCTTCGGATTCTGTGTCTCCCTCTCTCTCTCTGCCCCTCCCCTGCTCATGCTGTGTGTGTGTGTGTGTGTGTGTGTGAAAAATAAACATTAAAAAAAATAAAGACACACACAGTAACGGTGGCACCTGGGGACTTTTATATCAGCTGTATTTTAGATTCTGAACCCTAATTGGGTGAACCCCAATTGCTCCTCTCCTTTGCTGATCTAACTCAGTTAATCTGGGAGGATGGGGTTCCGATGATGGCTGTGGAAGGAGGCCCATCTACTGCCTCTAAGTCAGGGGTGAGGGAGTTCTCCAAGGTGTGAAAGTAGCACATGGTCACTGACCATCCTGCGACTTCCCTACTTATCCAATAAATACATGGCTGTTCTGGTTATTTATTGCTGTGTAACAAAGCACCCTAAAATGTAGTGGCTTGGAGCAATAATTATTTTTCTCTATCTCGTAGTTTCTGTGGGTCAGGCACTTGGGAAGGACTCGGTGGGACAGTTTGTCTCTGCCCCGTGCAACATCTGCTGGGGGCTTGAGTGGGCTGGGAGGGATTGCTTCCAAGATGATCCACTCATGTGGCCGGCGCCTGCTGTAGTTCAGGAACTCAGCTGAACTCAGGGCTGGGGGTCGGTGGCCTCCTCCCCACATGGGCCTCTCTGTGGGCTGCTTGGGCTTTCTCACAGAATGGTAGGTTCTGAGAGCAGGCATCCCAAGAGAGAATGGAAGCTACCATTTCCTTATGGCCTGGGTCGAGATACACATGACTTCCTTCTCTTGTTCAGGCATCACAGATCGGATTCCGAGGGAGGAGATACGGGTATCACTTCTTGAAAAGAGCATTCAAAGAATGCTGGGACCATTTTTAAAAACATCCACCCTGGAAAAAACTCTAATAACTGTGCCGTTCAGAACAAAAGAGAGATAATAGTTTAGCATCTGTGTGTGTTTAAGATACTCAGAAACACAAACAATTGAAGTGAATTACAATTTGGGCTGTTTCTCTGTGTCCTGGAAAAGGCCACGGCCAACACTTCCTCCTACGTCTTACTACTTTACGATCCTGGGGGTAGCGTTCCTTGGATTCATGTAGTGAGAAATAAAAATTAAGGGCATTACTTCAGTGTCTTTCTTTTCAGGAAGACGCGCTTGGGTGGAAGAGGAAAATCTGGAGAGGGGAGCTTCGCCAGGAAAAGTATCTCTTTTTCTGAGCAGGACCAGTATTGAGAAGAGTGGGTTAGGTCTTGTGTTGGACCCTGCCAGATTTGACAGGAATGCCCAGCCTGTAAGCTTTGACTGGGCACTTATTGTGTGTAAGTCCGGTGTGTGAGGGGGCGGTGGGGGAAGTGAGGCATGGAGAGTTGAAGAGGAAGAGGTCCCTGCCTTTTATGTAGCCACACTCCAGTTTGAGAGGCCAGGCATAAATACGTGAAGGGAAACCTACATTATATGGCCCTAAATGTCAAGATTGAGAGGGAGGATGGACCTCACCGTTTGACTTGGACGCCAAGGTTGAGTTTGTCTGTGAGTAAGCCAGGGATACTAATAGTCTCACCTGGTAATATAATACTAGGTACTTGAAATATCTTTCTATAGGCCTGGCAAGGAAGAATCAGTTTTCTAGATGTTCAGAAGGGAGACGGCCACTGAGCGCTGGAGGGGTCAGGAAGACTTCCTGGTGGAAGCCTTCCTTCCCCTCTCCATGTTGGGGCCTTCAGTCAGGGACACCTTCCAGGCTTCATCCTCTTTCACTGCAAGGCAGATGTTGACAGTGTGGACTGCCATTTCCTTCTGGAAACGCTTTCTTCTGTGACACACACAGTCCTCTCACCTCTTGAGTCTTCCTCTCTGTCTTCTCTCCTGACCATTCCTGCTCTTCCTGCCCCACAGAAGCAGGCCCGGCACCCCAAGTTCTGCTCTCCCGACTGTCTTCTAGACACTTCTTCTGGGGGGGGGCCATCCTTCCCCTCTGCTTAGCATCCTCTTCTGCTCATGACTTCCAGGTCTGTGTCTCCAGCTCTCTCTCTCTCTCGGACTTTACACCCATATTTCTAACCACACTTTATTCTTTCAGCCAATCTTTATGGACAGTCCATTCTGTGGTAAAGATGGACGTGGTCTCTCCCCTCGTGGAGCTCACCCATCATCCAGGGAGACCATTCCCCGGCATCCAGTCACACCATTGAGCAGCTAATTACAAATCATGACAGGGCTACAAAGGAGAAGAAATGTCTATCTGGGAAGTTGACTAAATTCTTCATGGTCAGGAGAGCCATGAAGAATTAGGGTTTGAGGTGAATTGGGTGGGCGAGCAGGGAGCGAAGGAAGAGGAGGAAGGACTGAGAGGCTCTCTGGCAGAGAGGGCATATGGCTTAAGTCCAAGTTTGGAAGGAGTGGGCGCACATAGGAGGGCCAAGAGAAGGTCAGAGCAGGCAGTGGGTTGCAAGGAAGGCCATGGGGGAGGGTGTGAAACAAGGCTAGGGCTGAGGAAGGGCCTGAAAGGATGTGTTGAAGGTGTGGGCCAAACGCTGCAAGCTTGAGAAGGCTGTGATCATATCTGGACTCCTAAAAGATCACAGTGCTGCTGCTGTTGTACGGAGAAAGGCCGCAAGACTGCAGTCGGAATCAGGAGGTGACGGTGAGGGTCCAGGCGAGTGATTATTCTGGTGTGGATAAGCATGATGGCAGCAGAATGAAAGAGAAGTGGCCAGATTCTAGAGGTACTTAGGAGATGATATCTCCAGGATTTAATGACAGGTTTCATGAAACAGCGATAAAGAGGAGGTCTCAAGGGTGATTGTTGGGTTTCTGGCTGGCTCAACTATTCGTGGAGCCAGGGAGCACTGGAGGAGGAGCAAGAAGCAAATTATGGAGTGTTTACAGGGTAGAACTTCGAATGTTGAATTTATTTCTTGCAATCTGTGCTGGAAGTGACTCCAAGGGAGTCAAGAAGAAAGATAGAGTAGAAGGTTGCGTATATGGAGCTCAGAAGGGTGTCCGGAAAGGAGATGGAAAGGTGGGAGCCAGTGGTCTGGGAGATGGTCTCAGAGAGACGTACAGAGGGTGAAAAGGTTAGAGCTCTGGGAGGTCCAGCATTTAAAGGTCAGCAGGGAAAACCAAGCGGTGACCAGAAGGGTAAGAGGAAAACCAGGGAGTGTGGCACCTGTGAAGAGAGTTCTAGAAAGAAGTCTTGAGAGGGCAACCAAGACACGTATCACAGAGAGGTCAGGGAGATGAGGACTGGAGACTGCTCCGTGGATTTAGTGACATAGAGGTCACTTGTGACCCTAGCGAGAGAGAGCCCCCTTGGCAGCATGATGAACAGAGGTGGGTTGAGGAGCGAGTGGGGAGTGAAGGAATGGAAGCAGGGTGTGTGGAAGAAAACGAGAAGGTGAGGATGAGAGCTTTAGTGACTTTGTGAAAGGAAGATGCCTGCTAAGAAGGATCCAGTAGAAGGGAAATGGTTGATAAGACAGGAGAGAAGGAATAACCCACAGTGATTGAGGTTCTCAAGGAGGCTGGGGCCAGGGGACCCAGTGGACTGGGGACTGATCGCAGGGAACAGGAGAGACTCTCCCCTGCTATGTCAGAAAGGAGGAGGAGAGAGCAGGTGCAAATGTAGGTGCAGATGGGGGCAGGTCTACTTATCCTCAGTGGAAAACCCAGAGGGCTTCCAACTGGGTGGGGGCGGGGGGGGGGCAGCAGGGTGGGTGTTTAGGAGAGCGGAGAAGGTGGGAGTGGCGTCCATCAGACTGGAGAAGTAAGTTGACCGGAGAATCATAGGAAGCTTGTTGTACTGCATGAGAGCCCATTTGAGGTTGGTAACCATGAAAGCAGAGGGACACTCATGTGCCCCATGGTGTTTTTCTCTAGAGAACTTTGTACAGAGAAACCAAGTATTGCGTTCATTCAAGGTTGGGGTTTTACTGGGTAAATGTGATACAAGGGCAGAGGAGCAAGGACATCTCCTGGTTATTGTCTTGATATCCCGCAGACACTTTAGTTTCATATATCCCAAATCCATGATCTCGTTACCTTCTTCCTACTGCTCCCCAGATCTGTCCCTCTTTTGAGATCCCCATCCTGGTTAATAATAATACAATTATCTAATAATACCACTAAATAGCAATCATTTATAAAACACACGTATCAGATGTAATACCAGATATTTTTAAAAATCCTCTCCTCTGGTCAGCATAACAACCTTGTGGGATATGTATTATTCATTTTACAGATGTGGAAACTGAGGCTCAGAGACATTACGTCACTTGCTCAAGGTCTCTAGTAAACGGCAATCAGAATGAAAGAAAACAGGTCTATAAGGCTCCAAAGTCCTACCCTTTCCCATGAGCACACCACCGGCGAGCTCCCCTACCCTAAAACCACCCATCTCTGACCCCATCCTTCTCTCACATCCCCCACCAGGTCAGCCATCACATTCTGTTTGTACACCTCTGGCATGTCTCCTGTATCATTTGCTACTTCCTGCCACGCCCCTTCACCCCACTCCATGTTGCTGGATGGGTCCACCTCAATGTAAGCTCCATGAGGATAAGGATCATTATCTGCCCTGTTTTCTGTGGCGTCCTCAGGGCCTAGAACAGTGCCAGGTAAACACTATCTAACACTCAGCAGCTGTTGAGTGAAAAGATAGATGCCCATTGGGAGATAAATCTCCATGGGTGTCTCACATTTCTGCAAGTCTTGTGGGCAGAGGCACTGATGGCTTTTTGTTCCAGACTATCTTTTTGAGGATATTTGCATAGTGAGCAGCTTTGGAAGACAGTCTCCCTCAGTGGAGGACAGGTTTGTTTGCTGTCTAAGATAATAATGTCTCTCTCCAGGGCAAAGGTTGGCAAATTTGCATGCAGTCCATTATAAAGGATTGGGGTTCCTAAACTTAGAATTCTTCAGAGTGTGCAGGAGCACCCAAAATCAGCCCCACGTCCTTCCCATGGGACTTGGGGGTCAAGGGAAACTGATTTGAAAGTGCAGCTTGCACTGCCTGCTGCGCTATGGGTGATAAAATCCTTTGTCTCTGGCCCGGGAGTCTCATGTCTTCTGCCAGCATCCATGAAACCATGGCACCATGAAACCATGAAACGCTCCTTGCTCTGCAAGGGTAAAATCTCAGAGTCTTCACAGTTCATGGCACGGTGCTATCGCCTGTCAATAGGGCAACTGAGAAACAGCCCCCACCTCCGCCACCCCCTCCCAAACACTGCCTCTAATGCTAAGATCCCCTAGAGCAGAGAGAATTCATCCCAGACTCCCCACATAGCCCTCCAAGGCCCAGGAGGATAGCTCCCACCTCCCTAACCTCACCCCTGTTGCTCCACCCCTCCAGCTCAAGCAGTCACCGCCTGCACACTTCTCCACTCTCTGCTAGCTTTGCTCTTGGCGTGCTCTCCCGTCCACAGGAGCCAACCTTCTCCCCTTGCATCTGTTGAAGTCCTATCCACCCTCTGAGGCCAGGATCCCAGCTCACATCCTTAAGGCCTGCCCAGAACCCAGTCAGAATTTTCCTCTCCCTTCATAGCCCCCCACTTTCCCCATCTTGTAGAGTTCCTCAGTCCTTTGGGCTGGTATTGTGGCTATCAAGGTAAAACCCCACTCTGCCGGTTCCAGAGGCGCGGCCCGCAGTTCGGCGATCTTCTCAACCCCTGCTGCCCACAGCATACAGTAGGGAGCTCAACAGAGGAGTACTGTAGTGAAGTTGAACTGCACAGGGAATGGTCTTGCAAGATGGTAGGATGGAAGGACGGTGGAGTGGAAAAGGAATTGCAAGTAGGGGAAGAGTGAGCAAAGGCACGGGGGTGGAGGTGGCTACAGCAGGGGAGTAAGCACTTTGGGTGAAGCCGAATTCATGAAGGAGAGCCAAAGAGCTGCACCTGATAGGGTGACGAAATGGGGCCCAGGATTCCAGAGACCCTTGGCCATTGGGGCCCCATTCTTCTGATAATGGAAGCCCCCGTGATGAAGCCCCAGGGTCTGGGTGTCCTGGGGAGGGGCCTCAAGAGGCCGCTCCTGGGTTAGCCCCTCTCCCTCTCCCTGCCCACCCCCTCCGCCTGCGTCGTCGGCCATCAGAGCCTCGCTTGCGGCCCCAGAGCCTCGCACTGACGCGGGCCCGAGCGTGAGTCAAGCCTGCGTCACGGCGCCCCGCCGCCAGGGTGGCCTTTCGGAAAGCGAGGGAACAGTGCGCGCTGCGCTCCGCCCAGCTCCGTTCCGCTCCGCAGAGCCGGCGCGGCCGGGGCGCGGGGAGGGCGACACTCGGCGCTGGCGCCTGCAGCCCCCACGCGCTCCCTCCGCCACGGAACCTGGGTCCCAGGGCTGCTCCCCAGAGAGGCTCGAGCGCGCCGCAGGCGGGATCTGAGTCGGAACCGGCGGCGAGGGAGGGAGCGAGGAGCGAGCAGAGTCGCGTGCGCGGACGCGCGGCTCCGGGTCCCCTCCCAGCCCCGGCCGGTGCCCGCCGCCGCCAGACTCGGGCTGCCCGCGGGAGGGGCTGTGAGCCGGCGACCCGTCGGGGACCGCAGCTGCTCGGCCGGAGTGCAGGGGGTCGAGTCCGCGCGACGGCTCACGCGGGACAGGTGAGTCTCGGGCCGCGCCCTGCCTGCCTGTACCCGGCCAGCCACCGCAACTTTAGCTGTTCTGGCCCCGCCCCAGCCTGGAAGGCCTAAGGACAGAGGTGCGAGGCGACGCTGCCCGGTGCCCGCCCGGCCCTGCGCGGGCCCCGGGCTCCTCCCGCCGCTCCAGCCGCCGTTGCCTGGCGACGAAGCCCCGGGGCCCGCGCTCCTCGGGCGCATCGGGGGTGCCCAGCTCCGCGCTCATGGGTTCACCCAACGGGCTCCAGCTTCCAGGGCTCAGGAGGGCCCAAGAACTCCAGAGGTAATCCGGCAGAGCTGCAGAGGCAAACGCCCGTGGAGCACCGGGCGGGAGGCCCGGCCGGTTTGGCCGCCCGGAGCTGCGCGCCCAGGGCGCAGTTCCCGCGGGGAGGCTCTTGCGCGGCCGGAGACCCCAGCCTCAGCCGCTCGGCTTCAGGCCCATGACCTTGACAGTAACATTGGCAGGAGTAGCGGAGCGCTCACGCCCGAGATGAATATTTAATTCCGAGTCCGGGAGCTGGACCTCGCTGAATTCGGAGCTAGCGGGGAACCCATCTTCCCTCGAGGGAAGCGCATCTGGGAAGCGAATGGCTGAGATGGGGGACGTGCGCGGGGTGCAGGTCTGGAGAGGGCGCCGTCTCGGGAGAGGCCTCAGCCACATTTATACCTGTGCAACCAACGTCCTCCCAAGCTATGCTCACGGTAGTCCGGGGAGGGCCTTTCCCCCAGGGGCGCGGCTGCCGTGGAAGGAAGACTGGTGTTATCTTTTTAAAGGCCAAACAGCCCTTCGGAAATCCTGAGGCCAGTCACTTGAGGGGGCCCAGTGGCTGTCAAGTGGCGTTAAAAAAAAAAAAATGTTTTTGTTTTGTTTTTATTTATTTTTTAAAATTTCATTCCTCTTTCCTTCTTTGAGAAATTTGTAACGGATCCTTCGGATTAGGGAATTTCTAACCAGAACTACCTTTGGGGCAATTCAGCTGTGAAAGGGAGGCAGGTGGGTCGGGCTGGGAAGACAGGGTCGTGGTATAGAGAAGGAAGATTTTTCTGAGGGCACTGCCCTTGTTAACAGGAACTTCCAGGAACTAAGCAAATCCTGTAATGACTCAAAAAAAAAAAAAAATCAACCAAAACTTTAGTTCGAGCCTAACTGTAAGGCTGTCCTGCACATACTGATTGATGTCTGGAGAACAAGGTCAGAGTGTGTTGAGGTTAATGGTAAAGAATTCTTGTATTTCATGCTGTGCTTACATTACCCCATGGTCCAGCCAGGTGGACCCATCACCCAGGCAGGAGGAAGGGCTTCGAGGTCACACCCGATTGTCCTTGGCTGTGGCCCATCCGTTGGGACCGTCAGAGGTCTCAGCTCCCGTGCTGGCTTTTTCTCCAACCAAGCAGCTGTGGCTAAGTAGGTGGTGAGTCTCAGCAAATCCCTGCAGCTCAGCCTGGAGAGTGACTCAGTGCAGGAGGCAAATCGTGCCCACCAGCTCTGATTGGAGTGAGTTCGTTTGGCCTGAGTCACACAGAGTTGTGTGTCAGCTGTTTGTGAGCTGAATGGAGTTCTTTACCAGGGCTTGTAAGCAGCGATGGCCAGGGCTCCCGGAGTTTGGGGGCCACTGACTAGAGGTAGGCAGGTCCTCAGAGTGAGCCAAGCAAAACTCAGGCACTGGGCAGGTGTCCTAGAGCTCTGACCCCACAGAGAAGGCACGCAGAGCCAGGTTGGGGTTGGGGGATTGGAGCAGGGGCCCAGGGGGAGGCTGTGTGCTTGTGGTCAGAAGTGGGCCCAGGGCTCTGCCAGGTGCCAGGGCGGGGTGACCTTGGGCAAGTCACTTTACGTCCGGGGCCTTGGTTTCCTCGGTCGTAGAAGAGGGATGCCTGTGGTGCCTTTTCCTCAAGCTTATTTTGAGCCCAGTGCTGGACATGTGGCAGATGCTCTAAAATGTTAATTCCCCACCTCTTTCTTTATGGGCCTTAACCAGAGGTGGTTCTTTCTCTCCCTGCCCTTGTGCCTTGGTGCGAGAGGGGGTGTGGAGACAAGTGAAAGTGTCAGGGCTTCACATGTGCTTGTGAAGGACCCCTAATTCAGCTTCACATTGACCTCTTCCCAACCTTCAGGTCTCCCCAGGACACGCTGAGTAAGAGCAGAGAACAAACTGAGGGTTGATGGCGGGGGGGGGGTGTGGGGAGAGGGGAAAATGGGAGATGGGCATCGAGGAGGGCGCTTGTTGGGATGAGCACTGGGTGTTGTATGTGAGCGAAGAATCAGAAGAATCACCAGAATCTACTCCTGAAACCAAGAGCACACTGTATATGATGTATGTTAGCTAACTTGACAATAAATTATATCTGAAAAAAAAAAAGGAACAGAGTTATGAAGGGTGGGGTGGAGGTGGTGGACAGAGCTGTGCTGGGTCTGATGGGTGCCCTCAGCTGTCTCTGCAACAGCTCCAGGGCGAGACTCCAGCACAGGCCCTGACTCCTTAGAATTGTTCATGACCATGGCCTGGTCTCAAGTTGTGGCACTTGCCCGGTGGCCTTTGGGGGCCCCTGCCATACGGCCAGATCTTGCCATCTTCCTCCCTCTTGTCCTATCCATCATGGAGTTGGAAGCTGCATGACAACCATCCTGGGGAGGTGAGGCTGGCCTTTCCTGGAGAGGAAAGGAGTGTGTCGCTTGCCTTCCCTGAGGGATCCTGGCCCCTTGCTGTCTCTTTCTGTAAGATGTCTAGGCTTGGTGCTGAGCTAAGATGTGTGTGCCTCAAGAGTGAAAGGCAATAATGTACAGCTAGAGAGGCCGTGCTGACCTAGGGGACTCCAGTCTACTACTGGCAGTGTGTGTGTGTGTGTGTGTGTGTGTGTGTGTGTGTGTGTGTGGTACATGCACCCTGGATTGATGCTCTCCCCACTGGACCTGGAAACAAATTTCAAAGATGATCGAGACAGAGATGAGAGGGTTCTTGAGAAGCAGGCTCCTACTGCCAGTGTGTCCCCCCTTCTCTCGAGCTCCTTTCCAATCTAAGTTTGCTGCGGCAGGACAATTCATCATGAATCCCTTTAAAGCTGTTAAGATAAGCAGCCACATAGTTTAAAGGGAAGGTGGATTTGGGCTTTTTTTCCTGGAAGCAGATCTGAGTTATCACTCACTCCTAGGCTGGGCTGCAAGAAGTTCTCACAGCCAAACATCTGGAGCACCAGGCAGGGAAAAGACTCTGTCACTCAGCCCCTACAAAGCCCTTGTGCATCACCCTCCCCCACCTAGCGTCCCAGACTGTGTTAGTGTGGGTCTGCGGGTCTGTGTTAGTGTGCTACCCTAGAATCAGGCGGGTCAGTGGCCTGTGGGGAAGCGCCTACTTTGTGTGCTTTTAGGAGGGGCCGGTGCAGTTCTGGATTCCAGGAGCTCGTGCCGTGCTTGGCAAACAGTGAGAATATCCAGGTTTTTACTGAGGCTTCTGTGTTGCACTAAGTGCTTTTTTCGTTTACCACCTCGTTTAATCTTTGCTACAATCCCAGGAGATGGACATTGCTCTCTGCAGTTTACAGATGTGGGACTTGAGGTTCAGAGAGGTTAAATCATTTGCTGAAGGTCACACCAGCAGTGAGTGGCAGTCTGAGAATTTGAACTCAGGTCTGGCAGATTCTTAACCACTTCACAGTAAGTTCTTAATAAATGTTTGCAGACCGCCTAGGCATTTATACCCAAATGAGGCTGTCTAAACCTGTGGGTCTAGTTCTTTAAGCTAGCGCCCTGAGGAAGGGAGAAATGGGCCTCCACCAATGGGAATTTGGTGGAGAATGAACATACCTAAACTTCCAAGGTTTGGGAAATACGGTCTGTGGTGCCAGGGGAGCTGGGATCCAGCAGGAGATCCTAGGCTCCATCATGCTGCTTCATTGTCCTATCTTGTCTTGCCCCATCCCCACCCCTACCCCGACTCTACCACTCCTGACCTCATTCCTTAAAGTTTGCCCAAGTCAAGGGTTGGTGCTGGAAGCAGTGAGGGAAGAGTCAGAGCACAGTGGGTGTCGCCCTGAGGATTTCCGCATCTGCAGAATCAAGGACGGTCAGTCGCTGGTGGGAGCTCTGGTGTGTCAGATTTCTCTGCTGGAGAGTGTGTGCCAGGGACTGGCAGCAGTTTCTGGTGAGGCCCCAGACTCCAGAGCAAAACTGCGAACACTCCAAGGTTATGCATGGCAGCCGCTGGCTGGCGTGGGCTGCTCAGAAGGACGCTGCTCGCTTTCTCATCTTGTCCGGTGGAGAGCCCACTCTCCTCACCCTTGGGGTTCTGCCACTGGAGTCTGGGGCTGTGCTGGGAAACTTGGCATCAGATTCTTCCTGCTTCTTCATCTATTTCCTCTCTGAGAAACCACCATCCCTGGCAGGACAGGCCCGTATTGTCCTAGCCTGCGTGGTACGTCCAAACGACCCTTGATCTTGGTGGGGAAGTTCTTGTAAGTGAGGGTGGATAACTGGAATGTAAGCATTGATGTTCCCCCACCCCCAGAGGACACAAAGGGTTTTCCCAGAAGCCCTGGCTCCGCAGGCAGCCATTTTGTGGAGACAGAGTCCTTTGAAAAGTCCCCCCCTCCCCCACCCCCATGAGTTATTATTCAAGTTAAAACACTGTTCAACTATGGATACATCCAGTTGTTAAAAGAAATAGATACTCACCGTGCACAGAAAATTTACAGGTGAGCACATCAGCTCAGGTGCAAGATGGATTGCTGTACCCTATTGTTCTCATGTTCATGACCAGGTACATTTTGTTGGAGCATAATTCTGGGTCAGGGGAGTCCTGGGCAGCCTGAGTGTCTAACTTGGGAGTTGAGACTTAAAGCCCTGTTTGCTCTGGGACCTCTTGTGGAGTGAGGGTGGGGCAGGCACGAATGGGAGGAAATAACGCCCCAGCTCCTGGGCCCTGGGGTCATCTCATCAGCTGCATTTGTGCCCCCGAGCTGCCTCTGTGCCTTCCAAGGCTACTCACAGTTCATTTGAAGATAACAAGTTGCCTCTCCGTGTACTCTGTCATTTCTAATTACTGGTTTAATGAGAATTTCCACTGGATTCTGTGCACCACTAATTTGCCACCTATTCTTTCGCTTACAAATAGAATTCATTGGTCCACACCCCCAGATTCCTGCTGGTTGCATTTTCTCTTTAATTATAAGACTCCTGGGCTCCTGTGGTTTTAAATCCCCCTCCAGGTCAGGAGTGCTGTTTGATAAAGCCACCTTTCAAGGGAAGTGAACAGTCACCTGCTGGAGCGGCTCCATTAGGTGTTGCCAGGTGAGTATCCAGTGGGGATGCGGACCTCCTCTTCCCTGGGGGGTTGGAAGGGAAGGCGAGCAGGTGCAACCCAGCACCGGCTTCCTGAATGGCCGGGCGGGCGCTGTCCACGGTCCTGGCACACCACCGAGACGACCTGCCTGCTAGGAATTTGGGGACTCCTCTAGAGCAGCTGGAAGGAACCTCCTTGACCAGTCCCCCAACTTGCCTTGTGACATTGGCTTTGGGAAAGGACCTGGCCAGATGAAGAAGCTCCTAACCTCAGGGAGAAATGGTAGATGGACTCACCTCACTGTTGACTTGCTGAATGAGATTCGGGTATATCACTTTGCTCCGTGTCATGGTACATTGGAAAACTTCCTAACCAGTGCCGCAGATGGGTAGCGTGGGGCCCAGAAATAACGATGCCTCTATTCCTTGGAGTTGCCTGGAATGGCCTAGGGTGCCGGGACCGCTTACCCCAGTGTGCCATATCAGTGTTCTCTTCTCCATGTGTCATGATGTACAAAAGATTGGAGAGCACTAGAATATCAGAAAGAAAATGGGCTACAGAGCTCAGGGGCCCACAGTGTGAATCTCCACTCTTTCACTTCATGGCAGGGTAATTTTGTACCTGATAGTTTTCTTCCCTCAGCCTGGGTTTCTTTGTAAAATGAGAATTACATTTTTATCCCAAGTTGTTGGGGGTATAAATAACATATGTAAGCATAACAGGTTTTCAAAAATACTTGCTCCCTTCACTGCGATCGGCTGTCCTGTGACCTGTTCCCAGTAGGGGCACTTTTCTGCCCACCTCTCCACAAAGCTACACTGAGGGTTGATGAGGAAAGAGCCACAAACCCTTCTCATTCCCAGGAAAGAGACATCATGTTGGGACTGTAATTAAGGGTTTCTGATCACTATTCCTTCAAGTGCCCTTCAGCAGTCTGGTGGGTAACACAGGTAATTGGACACCGTTGGTTCCCTCTGTCTCTCTCTCTGAGGCAAGACAAAAGTAGTGGCTTTAAGAAAATCCAGGTCCGGGGCGCCTAGCTGGTTCAGTAGGTTGAGCGTCCGACTTCAGCTCAGGTCATGGTCTCGAAGTTCGTGAGTTCAAGCCCCGCATCAGGCTCTGTGCTAACAAATAGCTCAGAGCCTGGAGCCTGCTTCAGATTCTGTATCTGTTTCTCTCTCTCTCCCCCTCCCCCGCACATGCTCTGCCTATCTCTGTCTCTCAAAAATAAATAAATGCTAAAAAAATTTTTTTTTAATAAAAAAAGTTTTTTTAATTAAGAAAAAAAAAAAACAGAAAAAGGGGCGCCTGGGTGGCGCAGTCGGTTAAGCGTCCGACTTCAGCTCAGGTCATGATCTCGCGGTCCGTGAGTTCGAGCCCCGCGTCGGGCTCTGGGCTGATGGCTCAGAGCCTGGAGCCTGCTTCCGATTCTGTGTCTCCTTCTCTCTCTGCCCCTCCCCACTTCATGCTCTGTCTCTCTCTGTCTCAAAAATAAATAAACGTTAAAAAAAAAAAAAACAGAAAAGAAAATCCAGGTCAGAGAATTTGGACAGATACTGTGAGGACCCATCTGTTACCACCATGGGCCTCTCATGAATGAGGAAAGAAGGTAGTGAGGCTTTCACTCCTTGCTCCTGGAATTTTATTTTAACACGTGATTTTTAAAAACTTTTGTCTTTTTCCACATTGGGACAGTCCCATAGGTTGTCTACCTGTCGGGGACCTGGTATGTTCTCCAGCACTCTGGGGCTCTATGTTTCCCTCTCTCTCTAAAACCTAAACCTCACCCACCGCCCCGGCTCAGGTCGCCATCCCCTCTTACCTACCCTCCCTGTGTCTTCACTTGTCCTTCAGTCATCTTTTTAAAAACAGTTGAGTCACATCACTCTCCTGCTTGAAAACTTGAAATGGCTCCCTATTAGCCTTGAAAGGAAACCCAGTCCTTTCCATGCTCTGCAAGCCCTGCCTACTCTGGAGTCTAGCTATCCTCCTGAAGGCACTTCCCATTCTTCCCTTGTTTAGGATGCCCTAGGCATCCTTCTTTCTAGTCCTCCTACTCACCAAGCAGGCTGCCTCAGGGCCTTTGCACTTCCTGTTCGCTCTGCCCTGAATGCTTTCTCAGGATATTCACATGGCCCATTCTCACCCTCCATCAGGTCTTTATCAGAGTGTGCCCTCCTAGTCCCTCTACATATTGTAGCACCCCTGTCTCACTCCGTCCCCTCACATTCAATATTACATATTTATGTGATATGTTTATATATACGGGAGATATATGTCTATACATATGGCAGTAATTATATATTTGTCTGTTTTTAAATTTATTTATCTATCCTGGGAGAGACAGAGAGAGTGTGAGTGGGGAAGAGGCAGAGAGAGACGGAGAGAGAGAGACAGAGAGAGAGACTGACTTTCAAGCAGGCTCCATGTCACCAGCGCAGAGCCCAACACAGGGCTCGAACCCACGAAACCATGAGATCATGACCTGAGCCGAAACCAGGAGTTGGATGCTTAACCAACTGAGCCACTCAGGTGCCCCATATCTGTCTGATTTTTGTCACTTTACCCTAGAATATGAATCCCACAGGGGAGGGGCACTGCTTGCTCAGTTCTCTGCTGTGCTAGAACAGGGTCTGACACATAGTTAGTGCTCAATAAATATTGGTTGAAGGAAGTAAAGGAAGCAGGAAGTCAGTTGGAGCACCAGCACCCCCCCCAGCGCCCCCCCCCCGCGTCCTCGGGCACCCACATGCTTGTCGCACTCTGGTGCCAGGGCACCGCAGGACAGTGGGCAGCTGTGCCCCTAGGCTTGGCCACACCCACTTTCCCCTTGTGCTCATGTGAAGGGGCAGCTGGTGCCAGCTCACGGTATGCCGCCTGCATCATCTCATCTTGTCCTCATGACCAAGAGGCCCTCACCTTTGGGGACTTCTCCATCTTTTCAGGTCCAGAAGCCAAGACCCTGAGATTCTGTGTTCTTTCCTGAAGACTCACAGCTAGTAAGTGGCAGCAGGACTCAAACCAGACCTCCCTGCCTCCAAAACCCATCTTTCTGTGATAGTGTTGTGGTTTAGAGTCAGATCCCAGAGTCAGACTGTGCTGGTGTGGACCCAGGGCCTCCAGTTTTTGACTTGTGCCTGTGGACCTGTCGCTTTGCTTCACCAGTTCCAAGATGCATTTTTTTTTTTTTTTTTTTTTTTTTTTGGCACACCGTCACATCTTCAATTCAGGACGCAATGTACAGTCAGTGGCATCTCAAAATGGCTGTCGATCAGGTGGCAGTGGTGATCTGGTTGGGTGAAAACCTTCCATTGAGCCTCTCCGGTAAGCTCAAGAAAGCACCAGCATCGCAGGGCCAGCAGTTCAATGAAATCAGCAACCAGTCCCGCTGAGCCTCTCCTTCTTCATCTGTAAGATAGCAGTAAGTGTGGTGCCAAACTCATACGGTTATGGGCAGGGTTTAAGGAGATAATGGCCGCTCCACACAGTGGCTGCTACAGAGCCAGCCCTCAAGAAGGATCCCTGTGTTGTTGTTTGTTGTTGCTGCTGCTGCTGCTGCTGTTGCTGCTCCTGTTAATGATGACACCCCCCCCCCACCGCCTTCAGAAGTTCCCTTAGCGCCTAAGTTCTGGCACAAAGTTAATGCATCTGTGGGGTGGTCATGGCACTGCTTTTGCTTCCACAGCGACTAGGCATGCCTTTCCCCCTCCCATGAAATGGTAAAACTGAACCAAAAGATTTTGTTTGCACTGGCCCCACCCACATATTCCAGTGCCAGTTCCTCCCCCTCTGGACCATCTGCCCCTTTTCCTGCTTCCCTTCCTCCTTGACTAAGAAAACAAAATACCAACTGCAGAGAGCACGCTCGGCAAATGTAACAGGAAGGTGAGACGGGCCACAGAAGGTTCTACTGGCTCCTCTGCCTGAGCTGCTGTTTGCAATGGTCCCACCAGCCTCGTGGAACACTCCGTGCCGAGACGGTGCCCATCCGGTGTGTACCTCTCTAAGGTGAAGGCAGACCCTGTCTACAAAGTGGAGAGAGTGAGGCACAAATAGTGGATCCTTTAGAAGAGGCAGAAAGTCAGCGAATGACGGCCAGACTTCTTAACTTACCTTTGCTTTACACTGCCACGTGGGGCGTCTTTGGGACATCATGTGTTTTGGGGATGGGAATATTGCACCAGAAAATAGGAAAGTTTTGAAGCTGGGGAATTGTGTCAGGTTCTGGAAAACTGGGGGAATTCAGAATGCGCCTGTGATTCATGCACTCATTCACTTCCTTCATATCGCATTCACTGAGCACGTACAATAGTAATACATGAGGATTTGGTCTACAACAAATCTGTGAAATGGAGTCAGAAATTCCTGTTCTGTTTATTTGACTTCCCAAGAATCTTCTCTTTCTCTTGCTATCCATGTGGTAACCAGATGCAGTTGGTAGGTAAGCACTGTTCCCTGTTGTACAGATGATTACAGAACAGAAAGCTGGATTCCAAGTCCCAGAGTCCTCCCCACACGGGCTTCTGGGCGGCACTTCATTCATACCCCCCCCACCCACGTCCCCCCCCCCCCGCCCCCCGCTCCCCATGGCTGGGGCATGCAGGCATCTAGTAGGTTTAAATGTGACTCAGTCAAGTGTGTTAGCTTTTTGTCCTTGCTGCTGTTTCAAAGGTGAAGGCAGTGGTTAGGATTTCAACCTAGGAAGCAGGTTGCTCTTAGAGGGTGGGGTGGCAGGAGCCTTGGAACATCTGCAGGCGTCCTATCCCGCCCTGTGTGTGCCAGGCACCGGCTGGGCTGGGGGCAGTTGCGGGTGGACGCAAAGCTGGATATGCTTTGGTTCCTGCCTTCAGGGAGCTCCCTGTTTAGAGGATGAATCGGGGGTGTGCACAAGGAGTTATACTAGAAAGCCAAATAGTCAAAGTGTGGAAGAGTATTACAAGTTGCGTGCCGAGAAGGGGAAAGAAAGGAGCATTACTTCTCACTTACAGCATCACAGCACGTGCCACAGAGGCGAGGTGGATCTTGAGCTGCACCTTCAAGGTCATTCAGTGAAAGTACAGCTGACCCCTCTGAGCCTTTGGTTCTTCATCTGTAAAATGGGAATAAGTGTGGTTCCCTTCAAGGGAAGCTTCAGGAGGCAGACACCGGGGAGGGTTTTGTGCACAGGGGCCTGGCGGAGAAGTGGCAGCTGAGGCTGGGGAATGGAGAAGTGGCAAATGTCTCTGGCAAGGGCCGTGGGCTCTCTCCCGTGGGAGTGGGTTGATGTGGTATTTCAGGAAGCCACCTTTGAAGGCCCAGAGGACAGTGAGCCTGCTGCAGGCATCGAACTGAGAGAAGGGCTGAACCAGAGCACAGGGGGTGGGAGAGAGGACGGGCTCAAACATACTGACGGGGCTCTGTGCCCTCGGCATGGAGGGGGAGGGAGGGAGGGGTCCAAATGGTGCTGGCCAAGAAAAACCAGGAGAGCAGCCATCACCAAGGCCTGTCAGGAGCAGTTTGCCCCAGGTGACTGCCGGGAGGTTTCAATAAAACAATTAAAAATAATTTGTAGGACAATTTGTATCTCTGATAACAGTGGACCTGCTTTAGGCTCAGCTGAAGCCCAGAGGCTCCGAGGTAATTAGGAGAATTGTTTGGGCCACCACGGCTTGTCACATGGAAATCAGGAAGCTGTCTAGTTGTGTGAGAGACAGAGAGACCCTGACCTTGCTTCCTTCTTACCTCTGATCAGCCTAGAGTTAGTGGGACCCTGGCTTTATGGCTGGGGCCACTGGGTGTCCTCCCACTGCTCCCCGCTCCTGGGGGCTCTTCCCAGCTCTCTGTTGTAGAGGTTTGCATTTAAGAATGTGCAGTACTGTCCCCAGAGCCGCGAGACCCAACAGTGGCAAGATACGGCGCTCCCCGTGGAGCTGAGGGAAGCAGGGCCCTGGGGTGGGGGGTCTGTCGTCATCTCTGCCGCCTGCTTTCCCAAAGATGGTGGCCTCACCACCCAGTCCCCCCGGGGGGTCTGGCTTGGAAAAGAAGTGATTCCCTGGGGTTCGTCCCCGGAGTTGCTGGTACAACCCTCCCGAACGACAGAGACTGTGACCCCAAGAGGCGGGTGCTCAGGGGGCCGACTGGACACTGCGTTCCAGAAGGCCCCCACCTTGGGATGCTTGGAGCGGAGGGGCGGGGCCTGGCCCCAGTCACAGGGGGAGCGGCCTCCCCTCACCCCTGAGGTGACGGCCGAGTGCCACGCTTTGAAACTTGTGGTGGAGCCGTCAGCCCTCCGGCAGGGGATATTTTTACCTGTCTGCCTCCTAGTCGCACAATTTTTTTTTTTTCTTTTTAAGGAGCTTCACTCCCTGGTGCTGCTTTTCTCACTCGAGCTTCTGAGCTGCAGGCTGCATCTGTTGCTAAGTGACAGGTCTGGCCCCAAGGGCTCTCTCAACTCTCGAGCCCCCCCTGCATTGTGCTTTGAGTAATTGAGGCCCTTCAGTGCCTCAGAGCTCCAGCATCTGAAGCGCTGCTCCTGGAATCAGCTTCACAGCTTACCCCAGCTCCTGAGCAGGGGCAAAATTGGAGTACGGCTGGCTGGCTGTCACAGCGTCCCCACGACACCCCAGCGAGCTCTCAACTGGCAGAGGTGGTAGGGCCTCGGAGATCATGAAGACCACCCCATTTTACACACGGGGAAACTGAGGCCTAGAGAGGTCAGGGCAATGGTGCCAGCTTGCACGGTTGGTTGGTGGGTGGTCGGGACCAGCACCTGGCCGGCCTCCTGATACCTGGATCACGTCTGGCTCCAAGCCCCGTAAAGTCAGGGGTAGAGAGGAATCCACCCCTCCTGGATCCTTCTCTGACCCTGCTGCTCGTCCCAGGTAATGCGTCAGGGTTGTTGGCTGGGTACACGCTGGGTTCCCACGCCCTGGTCTGCAAGCTGACCTTTCACCAGCCCAGGGGCTCCAAGAGAACTTGGGGGTTGCGGGAAAGGATGATCCATACCACTGGTGCTGTGTCCTCTTTAAACCATGGAGGCAGCGGAGGCGCGAGGAGACTTGGGACTGTCAGCCATGTGATGTGAGTCAGGTGCTGGCCTGCCCTGGGGCGCAGCTGCCTCACCCGCTTCCCGGGCTGGCTGTGAATCCAGTGAGATGACAAGGAGAGGCAACATTTATGAGCACTTGCTGGGCTCCTGCGTGGTTCTGAGACCTGTGCGACCTGTTCTGTCCACAACGTTGTGAGGTGGGAACTGCTGTCCTCCTTTGACGGCTGAGGAAATGCAGCTCTGTGGCCTTAAGAAACCTGCGAGGCCAGGCAGCGGGTAAGCAGGGAGCTGGGATTCGAACCCGTGCAGTCTGGCTTCTGAGCAGTGTCACCACCCCATCCCGTGCCAGGAGACGGAGTACAAAATGTTTGCAAGTGGTTTCAAACCGTAACACATATGAGCTACAGTGTGACTAATAATATTGCTAGACTTTACTGCGAGGCCATGTTTTTTTATTAGTAATAATGTTGCTGATCTTTAGACCCAAGACCAGGCCTTTACCTGCTTCTCTTTGACACCAGGTGAGGTGGGTGGGCTGGGCTTTGTGGGGTGCTGTCCCAGCAGCCTCAGGGTGGTGCCAGCTCTTGGTAACAAAAACTGAGATTTCTGAGGTGGTGGTGTTGGAAAACGCTTCTCTCCATCTCCACCCCACTTCTGCCACAAACCGACTCTGGCTTTTGGCATTTATGTGACCAAACATAAATGGAGGGGGGGGGTTTTACATATTTTTAAATGAAAAACAAAAAACAAAAAGGCAAACAATGCGAGGCTTCCCGGGAGCAGGGTCCTTCCTGGTGCCAGGCCCTGTGCTGGGCACTTTGGATGTGTCTGCTCATTGAGTCCCCAGGGCAGCCCTCCCTTAGAGGGGACAGCTGTCATTATGTAGACCCTCTGCACCCCCCCGAGAGGCCTGACGCCTGCATAATTAAAGCGAAGTGGCTGCCCACCTCTCTCAGAGCACCAGCCAGAGTCCTTACAGTCGGTTGTGATGGTGGAGGACAGGGGCTTTGAAGACAGGCAGGCCAGGGGTTGAGCGTTTCCATTTATTCATTCACTCACTCACTCACTCGATATCTGTTTCCTGAGTGCCTTTGCTTGAATGTCCCCTCCTCAGGGATGCCTTTCTGGACCATAAAATAACAGCCCTTCAGTTTGCAACACCCCCTCCCCCACCCCATGTTATTTGTCTTTATGTCACGTATCACCACTGGCTTTTATATGTTTGTTTCTTTCTTTAGTATCTGGCCCTTCCACAGGAAATATAAACTCCACGAGGGGAAACATTTTGCTTATTTTGTTCACTGCTCTATCCCTGAAATCTAGAACAGAGTCTGGCACAGAGAAGGCACTAGGTAAATGGATGTCAAGTGAGTGAGGGAATGAACGAATGAATGAAAGAAATGGGAGATCTCAGACCCAGGTCCATCTGATTGCGAAGCCCCTGCCCTCACCACCACTGTCTTCGTCCTGTTTCCCACCTCCCTGCTGAGTGTGACCCAGTGGCTTTGGGCCATTGGCTTCCTCTCTGGACCTCAGTGTCCTCATACATGGAATGGGAATATTGCTAGGGCCCCTCAAGCTTTAATATTCTTTTTTTTTTTTAATTTTTTTTTAATGTTTATTTATTTTTGAGACAGAGAGAGACAGAGCATGAACAGGGGAGGGTCAGAGAGAAAGGGAGACACAGAATCCGAAGCAGGCTCCAGGCTCTGACCTGTCGGCACAGAGCCCGACGCGGGGCTCGAACTCACAGACCGTGAGATCATGACCTGAGCCGAAGTCGGACGCTTAACCGACTGAGCCACCCAGGCGCCCCAAGCTTTAATATTCTAAGTGTCAGACACTTTTGTCACCTGAGCATGTTCCTGGGCACAGAAGGTTCTAGTCATGATTGCAGCCCAGGCCAGTGCCTCTGCTTGTAAATTTGCACTTTTCGTCCTGCAAACCTGACGGCACAGGGGGCCTTCTGGCACGCATCTTGGGAAGAAGGAAGAAGCTCCCATCGTGCCTGTGGTTTCTGTGATGCTGCTGTGGCTTTACCGGAATGTGCCGGTTTTGTCCTTGAGTCCTCCTCGTCTGAATGACACTCTTCCCTCCTGCAGAACTTTCTCCTATTGGTGACGAGAGCTGCCACTCTCTAGGCTATTTTTGGGAAAGCATGTTCTCCAGTTGGTCAGCATCAGGATAAATTCTGCATGCTTGCGGGAATCCCCTTTGGCTTTCTCCAGTTGTGGGATGATGAGCAGTAAATCGTACTTAATGCATCGTGGACTGTTCTCATCAAATTCCACGGCAGGCAGAGTACCTGGAGACAGGCTCTGAGCTGGCACCCTGGTAACTGCAGTCTCCAGATGGACCCCAACCCTTCTCCCCAGTTCTAGTTTTTACTTTTTAAGTTTTTTAAGTGTTTATTTTTGAGAGAGAGACAGCAAGTCGAGAGAGAGAGAGGGGGACAGAGGATCTGAAGCAGGCTCCGTGCTGACAGTAGAGAGCCCGATGTGGGCTCAGACTCTTAAACCATGAGATTATAACCTGAGCTGAAATCCGGAGTTGGACGCTTAACCCACTGAGCCACCCAGGTGCCCCCCACCCGCCCTCCAGTTCTAGTTTTTAATAACAACTCTTGTTTAAGGGGCACCTGGATAGCTCTGTGGGTTAAGTGTCTGACTCTGGATTTTGGCTCAGGTCATGATCTCACAGTTTGTGAGTTCAAGCCCCGCATCGGGCTCCATGCTGGCAGTGTGGTGGCTGCTTGGGATTCTTTCTCTCTCTGCCCCTCTCTAGCTCTCTCTCTCTCTCTCTCTCTCAAACTGCCATTGCCTGTGCTTAGGTTTTCTCCATTTGAGTGCCCTGGGGACAGGGATCTGCTGACCAGGGAAGGGGAAAGGGCTCATCCTGGCAGTCCAGGCAAGAACAAAAACCTCCCCATTGCATAACTCCTAGGGGCACCATTCCCTTAGGTCGTGTGGGCAGGAGGAGGAGGGCTGAAAGGTCCCCAGACACACACTCCCTCCAGGACACAGTGGAATGTTTGGCTGGCCCAATGTGAAGTGGAGTCCCAACAGAGAGCTGTGTTTCTTATAGGGAATTCTGAGCTCTTTTTGGCAGGCTGGTTCTGTCTGGGTCACTGCAAAGCCCAACACCTTGACCGTTCCTGGAGTGGAAGGGGGAGTCACCGAAGACTCACGGTTTCCCTTCAGGGAGTTGTCACCTGCTGCTGTGGTCCACGGCCTGGCCCAGGGAGGACTGGCTAACCACACAGACCAGCGTGGACAGTCCCCATCTGTCGGGTGTCCTAGCTTCACTACACGTGTAACAGGATCCGGCTGGCCAGGTTCCCTTGAAGTTTGGGGCTTTACTGGAGTCAGCCAGGAGGTCCGGGTCAAGCTTCTGCTGCACGGTGCCGTTGCCCGCGCTGTTCCGATGGTGCAGACCAGGAGGACAGACTTCCAGAGGCGGCTCCTTCCCCTAGTAAAGCGATTACCGAGCCGGGTAATTTACATCCCTAGAAAGACACAGGGCAACTGCAGGCCGGGGTGTACGTGTGTTTAATTTTAAATCCTCCAACCTCCCCTTAACGAGGAGGTGCTTTGAAACAGAGCAGCGTGTTGATATCCTTCAAAGGGCTCATTTCCTTGGTGCTTTATTTCTTTAAGGGAAAGCCTGAGAGACGGATGGGGAATGGCAGGAGCAGGGGAGGGTTTGCCTCCCCCGCTCGCATCGTGCAGACATTATCTGCTGTAAAACTGTCACCGGAGGATGGAGAACTGGCTCTTGGCTGCAGTGGCCCTCAGATAATGTCAGTGCTGAGCGATGACCCAGCATTTGTTGGCACTAAGCAAACACCTCTAGGGCTTTAGTGCCAGAATCCTTAGCAGAACCTGGTCAGCGCTCCTGCCTGGGGAATGAAGGTCCGGTTGTGGGGCTGGTGTTCAGGGTCCCCATGGTGAGAGCTCTAACCTTTTGGGTTTTTTTGTTTTGTTTATGTTTTCTTGTTTTCTTGTTGTTGTTTGTTTGTTTTCTGTTTTTGTTTTGCAAGCATTAATGTCCCTTTTAATCACTAAGGGTTCTGTAAAAATACAGAGAATGGTTTGGTAGGTCTGGGGTGGGCCTGGCATTCTGCATTTCTTTTCTTTTTTTTTTTTAAGTTTTCTTTTATTCATTTTTGAGAGAGAGAGAGAGCAAGGGAGAGGCAGCGAAGGAGGGTGAGAGAGAGAATCCCAAGCAGGTTCCACACCATCAGCACAGAGTCCAGCGCGGGGCTAGAACCCACGAACCATGAGGTCACAACCCGGGCAGAAACCCAGAGTCGGACGCTTAATCAGCTGAGCCACCCGGGTGCCCTCTGCATTTCTAACAAGCTCCCTGTGATGCTGCTGGCCCATGCGCTGTATTTGGAACAGAAAGACCCCAGAGAAGGCAGACACTGGTTTCCCAGGGTCCCACCAGATGGTTCGGCTACATAGCTAGAGCTCAGGAGGGCTTGGCCACAAACCTGCACCACCTGGGAGGAGAGGGCTGTGGGGGCCTCCGAAGGGCCTTGAACACTTCAGGATATGCAGTTATGAAAGGGGGCAGTGGCATCATGGATGCCCCTTTATTTGGGTTTGGTGGGTGGGTTGGCCCCTCCTACTCCATTAGGTTTACCTTTCAGGCATGCTCAGGCAGGGCCTGTGAGAAAATGGAGTCTGCAGACTTTGAGCCCCTCGGTGGGTACCCCCTGACAGGGAGAAAGACAATAGCAACATTCCAGGCCACTCACAGCCCAGCCTCCGAGTATGTGCCGGAGTGATGGCGGATCTGGGTCCGCTCGGGCTCCCCACCTCTCTGGGGTGGTCAGCTGACCCTCCCCTGCTCACCTGGTCTCACAGGTCCCTGGATGAGAAGGAGCTGACAGCAGCTGAGCCCCACCTTCTCTGAGTGCCGGGGAGCAGGGCTGCGTGGCCCAGGCGGCACCAATGCCTAAGAACAGCAAGGTGACCCAGCGTGAGCACAGCAGTGAGCATGTCACGGAGTCGGTGGCCGACCTGCTGGCCCTCGAGGAGCCCGTGGACTACAAGCAGAGCATCCTGAACGTGGCAGGTGAGGCCGGCGGCAAGCAGAAGGCGGCAGAGGAGGAGCTGGACGCGGAGGACCGGCCGGCCTGGAACAGCAAGCTGCAGTACATCCTGGCCCAGATCGGCTTCTCCGTGGGCCTGGGCAACATCTGGAGGTTCCCCTACCTGTGCCAGAAAAATGGAGGCGGTAAGAGGCAGCCCTGCCTACCCCAGGGCGGGGGCCTTGCAAAGGGGCCGGGCTGAGGGGTGGAAAGGGACGCCCCTTTGCTGATGCAGAATTGGAGCCCTCATAGGGTGGAGCTCGGGAGTCCAGAGGAAGGCTCCCCCGAAAGAGCTAATGGTTCATAGCTACCAAGAGGCTGTCAGGCATGATGATGATAAGAACGTGGGCTCTGGCCCGGGACTGCCTGGGCACAAACCCCATGCAGCCAGCCGGCATTGCAGCCCTGTGCAAGTTGCTTGATCTCTCTGTGCCTCTCTGGCATCATCTGTAAAATGGGAATAATAGTAGATCCTGCCTTACAGCAAAGTTGGGAGGATTCGGTGAGCCTTCTGTGTGGAATGCTTAACACGTTATCTGACGCATAGTAAAGAGCAACTGTTGGCCATGACACTTAAAGGCTTAGCAGGTGCCAGGCACTGCTTAGCACTTACCGGATATTAGGCCGAAATGCATGAAACTGCTGATATTTAAGTGTCTGGGAGCAACCAAAGCACCCATTTCATACAGTTCAGCCATCGAATCCCCCTACTCCCTGTGTGAGGAAGGAGTTACTATCCTCGTGGTAGAGACTGCAACATTGAGGCACAGAGAGGTTAGGTATCTCGCTCAAGGTCACACAGCTAGTGATAAAGTAAGGATTCTAACCAGAACAGCTTGGCCCCCAGAGTCTGAGCATACCTGCTGCCTCCCAGGGAGGAGGGGGCCTCGCACTGCCCCCCGAGTTTTAATCCGCCTACAGGATCTTGCCCCTGGAATCAAACCCCTTCTACTAACCACTTCTAGCCACCCGGGTGGGTAGCAGCCCCCGGGCCCTTATCCTCCGGCCCGTCTGAGGCAGGCTGGAATGTTTCAAAGGTAATTTGTTTTGAAACCAGGGGAAAACTAACAGAAAATAAACACAGAAAAACCTAGCAGGCTGAAAACAAGGACATTTACAAGCTCAGACATCTGGTCCTGGGAAAGTGATTGGAGCCAGCAGAGAGCCCTTGTGCCTCCTAGTCCCTGTGGCCTGGGACTGCCACACTCCAGCCTGATGGGTGGCCACAGCTTTGTAGGCATTTTCACCTGACTCCTTTTCTCTCTGCTCTGTGCGACTCTGGCCATGTAGCCTCTCCCAGAGATGCAGCCCCATTCAGGGATGCTCCCTCCTCTGCAGAACACTCTTTCGTCCAGAGGCCGAGCCTGGCTGGAGACTTCCCTTCTTTCCAATTTCTGTTGAAGGGTGGGAAGTGAGCATGTCCCCTCGAGCCGGTGTAACTGAGGCCAGAGGCTTTTATCTTGCCACTATGGCACCATTTATTCACTGTATGCTCTCCATGCTTTGAAAGGTCTTCCCCCCACCTCTAATAAATCAATAAATAGCTACCAATTAGAGCTTTTCGCCTATATGGCATGGCTAGACTCAGGTCACTGAGTTGATATAACTCTCAGGATTTTTAGCTCCCCATGACTCATTCCTGCCCCCATCCTTCCCCCCTCTCTGATTCCTAGAGTCCCTTTCTATCTCTGCCTTTGACTCCAGTATTCTACGGAGTTTATGATAAGTCATCTTAAATATTTTTTGGAAGGAGATAAATTATCATGTTTCACATACAGGAAAGAGACAACTATTCGGTCCAAGAGTGGAAGCTCTGTGGTTCCGAGCCATGAAGGATCCAGTCCAACTTTGCTTAAATCTGGGTGGGAACTCTGGAACTCTGCTTAGCGCGACTAGATGCTGACCGTTTCTTTATTTTGTGTCCTCTTAGTTTGCTTTTTTTTTTCCTGTTTATCTTTATGAAAAGAGGCAAATGTTCATCAAGTGCTTACTAAGGGGTAAGGAAGTCACTGAATCCTTGAGACAACCCTGTGCCATAGGGGTAGAGTTGAAGCATGTGAAATGACCATTTTTATAAGTCAAAAATGGTCAGAGATCAGCAGTTTCATGTGGTTCTACCTAATGTTATTATCCTTTTTTAGGCAGAGGACAAAACAGTGGTGTAGAGAGATCAAGTAATTGGTCCAGAGTCACACAGCTAGTAAGTGGCAGAGCCAGGATTCAAGCCCAGGGGGTCTGCCCCCCCCCCCCAAATCTCAGCCCCTACTTAGTACGCATCTCAACAGGCTGAGACCAAGGTGGTGCTTCAAAGCCCAGAAATAACCTAAGGGTGTGCCGGAAGCAAGACCTAGAATATAGACCAGGACAGAGACTGGAGAGATCCAGGAGGCCTCAGAGATCACACAATCTACCTTCCTAGAGCCATGTTCTGTGGAACTTCTAACACCGTGCACAGCACTCCTGGCTGTTCAGGCTGACGACCTGAAGCTCCCGAACGTCCCTGAAACATCAAAGGAGATCAATCTAGTTGTGCCTCCAGGTTGTATTTTCTAAGGTGGTAGAGGGTGCGTTTCCAAATGATCTCAGCAAAGGTTGATAAGAAAAGTACCTCTGCCTAACCAGCAATTCTCACCCAGCCCCCAGCCCCCGAGCGCTGTGCGTGGCTAGGCCGTGGCCCGGTCAGGAGAATTGCAGCCAAGTCAATGCCCTGGGCCTGACGCAGGCGACCGGCCCGAGGGGCAGTGGCGGGTTGCCAGGGACCGGTCTCTGCTGTGGGGCCGCTCTTTGGACAGCACGGATGTGGAGGCTTTCCCTGGTTCTTTGGGGCAGAGGAGAGAAGCATCCCCAGAGGATGCCAGCCTACTCCTCTGATATCCCTGGCACATCTTGCGCCACCCAAGGGTATGTGGGTGAAATACGAAACTAGGGAGGCTGTGTCCCTGTGCTTTTCTGCATGTCACTTCTCTCCTCTCTCATTTCCCCGAACCCCGGACCAGGAGACAGAACCGCGAGTCCTTCAGGCCCACCCTCTTTTCAGGCTGCTTGTTAGCGACACGTGGAATTTACGTGTACGTGTGACTGTATGCGTGTGGATGTTTAATGAATCAGATGCTGTTGTGTAAGGTTTGGTGGGTAAGTCCTCCCCTGGAGGACTTCCTGATGAGTTCTGTCTGACCCCTCCCTCAGCATGCGTGTGCTCGGTTGGCTCTGTGTGACTGGTCCGTGTGTGTGTGTGTGTGTACATGTGCTGACGTTGCTCGTGTGAACCTGAGGGTCTTGCCTTCCAGACTGTGAGCTCTCCTGGGATAGCGGCTGTGCCTTCTTTCACCCAAGTACCCACCCCCCGCACCCCGCACATGCCAAGCGCATGGTAGGCCTACAGTCAACAGCTGACTGTTGCCGAGTGCTGGGTCTCGTGCCCAAGAGATGCCTGATCCCCCCGGGTTCTTTGGCAGATTGCACACATACGGATGTCATGTTATGGGGGCCAGAGCCATGTGGCTGGGGGTCTTCTGGATGCTCCAAGCTGGCAAGGCTTGGTCTGGGGGTGCTGGGTGGCCCTCATGGCACTGGTGACGGGGGCTGTGTGACAGCATTGCTAACAGGACTGGGTTGCTGGCACATCTCTCAGCAGGGATCGCTCATCTGTGTCCAGACACGATTTTAATTCTCCTGCTAACTGCCCTGTCACTTGGAATTGAGATTGTGTCTGCAGTGAGGCCAGGGACAGTGAGTTTAATTTCTCATCTGGAATCTTTATCAAGATCCATCCTGTCTATCCATTATGATCCTCTCGGCCGTGCTTTTCTGAACTGCTAATTTCTCCCTCGTTCCTCCCAATTAGCTGTAGATTAATGGTGATGCTGGTCAGACCCTCTCTCCCTGGAGAGCTTCCAAAAGCTCCGCTTCCCTGGAGCTACCCGGTCTGCTGTGTCAGCATCTGCTTCAGATGTGGGGAGGGCTGTGCCCCGGGGCTGTGCCTCTGGGGGACGAGGGAGCAGGGTCCACTCCATCTGGGGCTGCTTCTCTGTGGGCGGGAGGGGGTGTGAACAGGTGTCCACAGAGTACGTCGGGAGGGGAGAGTGTGTCTATTTGTGATTTGACGTGTGGATTCCTGAGAGTGCGGCATCTGTCTGTCTGTCCATCTCTGAATCCAACCTTGTGAGCGAGAGGCATGGACCTATATCTAGATCCCCCCTTAGCATTTCAGGGCAGAGGAGTCAAGGGGGAGAAGGAGGGCCTGGGCGGCCAGTGTGTGGTGGGCCACACGTATGAGTCAGACCATTCCTGGAGGAGCACAGGACCGCTGGCACTTTGGGGGTGATCAGAGATGTGGGCAGGTCTGCAGGACATGGCTGTCCTCCTTTACCGTGGTGCCGTGTTCCGGACACCCCGTGACGCTCCTCTCTCCTCCCCAGGTGCCTACCTGGTACCCTACCTCGTGCTACTGATCATCATCGGGATCCCACTCTTCTTCCTGGAGCTGGCTGTGGGCCAGAGAATACGCCGTGGCAGCATTGGTGTGTGGCACTACGTGTGCCCCCGCTTGGGGGGCATCGGCTTCTCCAGCTGCATAGTGAGTCAGAGGCAGACATTGGGCACTTAACCGGCAGGCAGAGGGGCCTCTCTGGGGTACGGGGTTTGTAGACCGGAGTCTTGGGCCAGGGCGAGGGCAGGAGGGAGACCCTCAGCGTGAGAATTGTTTCCAGCCGGTGTCTCAGGGCCACACAGTGCCTAAATTACTGCCCGAGGCAGGATATAATATTGGGAATTGTTGCCAAGGAGGAGAGGCTGGGACATCGCTTCGAGGGGGTGCCTGGGACATCTCAGCCGAAGTTCTCCGTGGACACGTGGACCAGCCCCAGATGCCTGTGCTTCCCAGCCCATCAGCTCCCTGTGAGAGAGGCCCTTCCTCTCTCCTTGACTGAGGAGTATTTCAGTTGGGCAGGTGTGTGGTGGGAAAAGGCAGTCCTGAGGCATGGGGGTTCCTTGCCACTTTGCTGTGCACATGAGCAGCGTTGGAGAGGGTCTCAGATGAGAGCCTGTGGCCGACCCGGCTTTGGAACAGCGGGAGCCAGGGACACCCCACGGTCCTGGATGGGGAACTCCGTGAGGCTCATTTACGGGCCTGGAGGTGAGGTTCCGCTTAGCTCTTGAGGTGAGGAAACTGAACTTCCCTTATGGGCAGAGCCCATGGGTGCACGTGTTCACACCTGCCTCTGGAAGGGACCGAGCATTCCGTTAGGCCTGGTAGCATGGCCAGCCCAAACCTGTCTCAGGCAGAGACTGGGGGAGGGTCTGTGTGGCTCCCACAGTCATGGCGGGCATCACCTCTGCCCAGGGAGACACGGCCAAGTACAGCATACCCTGCCAGGGCTGGCCGTGTGTACGCACGTGAGTGTGAATGGGTCTCCCCTTGGCCTGAAAGCACCCAAGTGAAAGAAGTGGGGGTCCCTCTCCCTCGATATTGCGGTTAAGGTGTGCCGTCCGAGCGTCTGCTCCTGCACGCCAGGGCTCGTGACATTGATGCGGTAAAGGGCCCTCGGCGCTCACGCCGATCAGCATTACCGAGCAGGCCGCTGGAGGCGGAAGGGGCCTCTCGGCATCCAGAGCGGATACGGCAAACCCCCGTGCGTGAAAGCATTGCTTTCTGAGAAACCTATCGGACCCTCGGTCAGAATCCGTGTACTCCTATCTCAAATGCAATTCTACCAAGGGTAGCGATCATGTTTCCGAGACATGGAAAGTGACATCTTTCTGGAGGCGGGCTGCTGACAGTACCGAAGAGTGGGGTCCTGAGACGAGGGAGGACGTAGGAAACCAGGAAGAAGCATCCACGAAAGCTCAAGGAACACTGCAGTCTGGGGCCATTGTCTGTAGAGGCAAAAGGCGAGCAGGCCTCCAGGGTCCCGGAGGGCAGCTCTGGGATTGTAATCCTGAGTCATCAGGAAATGATGGGGAAGTGCTTTAAGCATTTTTAGAAGAATTTCAAACTGGAAAGGATTACCATTTTAAGAGTTCATTGCTTAAAGGAGAGATCTTTAATATCTGAAACATTCTTTTGTGGATTCCCTGAATACCAGATGAAGGGAGGATTAGGAAGAGGCCCTCAGTGCCTGCGTCTCATCCCTCCTCCCCCTCCTCCTCCTCCTCTTCCTCCTCCTCTTCCTCCAAGACTGTGAGCAGTGTTGTGTGCAGTCAGCCGGAGCCTGGCCCTAGGATGGGGAGTGGGGGTGGGGTGGAATTGCCTGCAGCCTTCATGACCCCTCCCCCGACCATGGACCATTGTCCCCAGGTCTGCCTGTTTGTTGGGCTATATTATAATGTGATCATCGGCTGGAGCATTTTCTACTTCTTCAAGTCCTTCCAGTACCCACTGCCCTGGAGCGAATGTCCTGTCACCAGGAATGGGACTGTGGCAGGCAAGTATAGGACCCCCTGAGTATGACCAACTGGGTTCCCCAGCCAGCCTGTCTCAGGAAAGGGTGGAAGGAGCCTCAGAGGCTTAGGCAGAGATTTGAGACTTCATTGACTTGCTGTGTCGCCTTGAATAAGACACCTACCTGACCCACATTTCCTGTTTTGATGGTCCTTGCCAGCCTATCCCATAGAGTTCTTATGGGGACTGAATGAAATGAGTGTAGAGAAAACTCTAGAAATTGTGACTTGTGTTTAGTTGTTACAATCCTGTGTAACTCTAACACCATCCTGTCTGGAAACAGCCTTAGTCTGCATGCCAGTCCTATAAAAGGCCAAATGATGTATCCCACCTCACAGAGGAGTAAACTGAGGTCCAGAAGCAACTTTCCTGTGGTTGCACTACTGATTTAACCAAGGATCTTGGATGAGAATCCAGATGTCTGGCTCCTAGCTCAGAACCTTTCCCAGGGAACTTGAGGCCAGTTCTGCCTATTCCTTGCTGTCCTCCACCGATGGAGGCGGGCAGGGAGTGGCATGTGTGAGAATGCAGCCAGATCAGTGTGTCCCAAAGCCTCCTGGGCCCCATCTGGAGCCCCATCTGGAGGCTTCAGGGTCTGCCAGATCCTGGCTAGCCCAGAACGAGCACAGTCCCTCCCTGCTCCCCACACTCAGCTGGCCCCTCGCCCACTGCTGCCCTCGTTGGGGGTCAGGCAGAGGAGGGGGACCCAGAGCCCCGACTGAGGCACTGTGGCCTTTGCTGCTGTTTCAGTGGTGGAGGCAGAGTGTGAAAAGAGCTCAGCCACCACCTACTTCTGGTACCGAGAGGCCTTGGACATCTCCAACTCCATCTCGGAGAGCGGGGGCCTCAACTGGAAGATGACCCTGTGCCTCCTGGTGGCCTGGAGCATCGTGGGCATGGCCGTGGTCAAGGGCATCCAGTCCTCCGGGAAGGTGAGTCAGGAAGGGACTCAAGGGGGGGGTGGGTAGAAGAGCATGGAAGGCAGGAAGGCAGGGGTCTGAGGACACTGGGATATGCTATGCAGGGTCTGTTGGGTGGGCTTGGCCTCTGAGTGGCTCAGGATGATGACACAGTCCCCCCCCCCCATGGAGGCGACGGGAGTGTCACTGCTGGATTATTGCCCACCAGGAGGGGGTCGGAGTGGGCTTGTGGAAAATCGATGCTTTGAACACCAGCCGCCTCTGTGCTCAGATAACTCAGGCCTGCTCTGCAGACTTGAAAGGGAAAAAAAGCTGGGAGCGCTGACCCAGGGACATTCGTCTACATCCTAACCCTTTAGGTTCCCAAGCAAAAGCCCTAGAAGCATCTGCTCTGAGCACTTTTTGGTAAAACTTAGCAGCTCGCCCTGTGGAAACGAAAGGGCTCTTTGAGCAGGTGCATGCTGTGAGTGCAGGCACCTTGGGGCCTCGAGGACGGCTCTCCGTGGCTCTCTCGGGGTGCAGTCCAGCCAGCCCCACGCACCTTCTCCCAGGAGCTCAGACCCCTTTCAAGTAAGGGCCCTTTCTTCTTTGGCATGTACGGTATTCATGGACTGTCGGGGCCGCAAAGGACATTAGGGACCCCGTGGCTTACTCCACTCATTCTACAGATGAGTGAACTGAGGCCCAGAGCGGGGAAGGCACCTCAGCTGAGATCAGGCGGCCAGTGCATCCCAGAGCTGGAACTAGAGCCTTGGCCATCTGTCTGAGGCTCCAGGTGTTATAATGGACTCCATGAGTAAGGAAGTTGAGCCTTGGAAAGGTAGAGTGTTCTCCACCTCTTCCCTCTCCAAAGGCCACAAAAGTAGCTGAGACTTCGTGGCACTTATCAGGCACTGCCACATGTCTGACTGCTTTGGGTCCACAACACCCTTATGAGTTAGGAAGCATTACACCCATTTTATAGATGAGGAAATGGAGGCACACAGAGGTTAAGTGAATCGCTCCAGGTCACATGGTTGACAATGGTAGAGCCAGGATCAGGACTCAGGTGGCCTGGCTCTGGACACACCCGCTCTTATACGTCCAACACCATCCTGCCCAAACGACCCTCTTGATTTGTTTCAGCGCAGCAAACATTCCGTGAGCATCTCCTTTGTGTGAGGCTCTCTGCCAGGCACGTGGGGAATCTAGAAGTGTGCAAAAAATGCACACGCTAGAAAACAGCACACAATTTATGGTCATAAGAGGCAGGACCTTTTCTGATTTTTTGCTTGGGAGCCATGTCTGTAACCTCCTGGAAGGCTTCTGTCAAAGGAGTTCCAAGGACACGGGAGATCCTTAGGGGGTCCCCTGGAGTCAAGGATAGAAAAGCAGGCAAGAGACATGAAAACAGGAGGAGGGGAGAGGAGACGGTTCCTCACCCCCGTGGTGGCCCTTGGGGGCGGGGAGGCCACAGACCCAGCCCTACCAGCTCTTGAAAGGAGGAAACTGGCCCCAGGCACAGCCGCGCCGACTCCAGCTTGTCTGTGCTCCTGCCTTGGCTCGAGGCCAGATGTGGGGTGGGTTTGGCCCTGTGCCCAGGGGTCCCAGGGCTGCACTTTCTTCTGCCATCAGAGGAGGGCTCCTGTGCCCCAGCTGTGAGCAGGGAGGGGGGTGCCAGCTGCGGGAGGCATTCTGCCCCACAGCGGGTCCCTGTCTTCTCTGCAGGTGATGTATTTCAGCTCCCTCTTCCCCTATGTGGTGCTGGCCTGCTTCCTGGTCCGGGGGCTGCTGCTGCGAGGGGCCGTCGATGGCATCCTACACATGTTCACCCCCAAGGTAAGGATCTGGGAGACACTGACCACGCCACTGAGCCCTGCCGGCTTCGTGCAGTTTAGCACTCACTGAGGACCTGTTACGTGTCAGGCATAGTCACGGGCCCCGGTTCCAACGAGAGGGACATCACGCCAATTTGGGTGAAATCAGGAGAAGCTTCAGGGAACAGATGACCCGGAAGCAGATCCGATTTCAGTGAGTGGCAGTAGGACATTGCAGTGAAGGGAACCGCATGAGCAATTGAGGGAAAGCACTGGGCATGCTTGAGGCAAAGGTGGGACGTCAGGTGGGACTGGGGCAGGGGGGCAGGGAGCAGTGGCAGGCTCCGTCAGGTCAGCGCATCTGTGACAGCAGGAGCCAAGAAGATGCCTAAGGAAAGAGATCTCCCCCCCCCCCCCACCGGGAATCACAGCTTATACCCAAATCAGGGGAACGGTGTCACTGTTTAACTCAAGATAATAGGCCATGTGGGTAGCGATTTTACCCTGACCAAATCCATCCGTATCTTCTCTCCTTTAATCCTCCTCCCCATAGCCCAGTGAGGGACCACTGTGCACATGTCACAGGACACTAGCAGGGCAGTAGACATCCCGAATGTGTACACACGGGTTTCTTAATGGTGGTCTTTGCCCACCATGTGGCCTTGCCTCTCTGTTCCCCTTCAGACCACTGGCCACAGCTGGCAGAGCCAGTCCCCTGAGGAATAAGAGGATTTCAAATGCAGATTGGGATGTCCTTCAAGGTGCCCAAGCAATGTACGTTAGTAACTCCAGCTGGCAAGGCTGGGGAGGTCCACCTCCAAATGCCAGCTGATCAGTGAGCACCCAGCTCGTTGGTGAGACTCCAGTCTGTAGGCATGGGTCAGAACTCCACCGTGTTGAGCCCCTAACACTACCATGGCACACATGTGCTCACACACACCAGGGCTCACACAGACAGTTCATACAGATGACACTGGGAGAAGAACCCAGATCTGGTGGGGATTGAGATCCCCATGCCCTCCCAGCTCTGCCCTGCAGCTGGGAACAGCCCCTGATGTTTGGAGGGTGGCAATGGGCAGGATACACACTGCTCTATATTCATCAGAGAGGGACTAAATTGGCCCCCAGCATTCTTAGCGGTAACATCTGAGGTTTGTATGTGAACATCCACAGAGGTCCTCTTTAGGAAGAGTTTAGCAAACCTCCTGAAGCAGGAGTGTGCCTCCCGAGCCACGTGGCTGGCATAAGGTTGTTGTGAACATGGGATGTCTGACAAAGAAGAAAATAGCGTGAATCTGGTTTCTTTGGGAGGGAAACGGCCATGAGAAGAAAGCCAACAGTTTCTATGAATTACTTCAACTGTATTTTAGAATGATGATCAGTCCAACGTTTTCACTTGAATCTTTTAGTTATACTTTATTGAACCTTATGAGGAAACTGTATACTCTGGAGATGTTCATAAATGGGGAGATTCACACAGGTGTCCGGATGGGCCCCTTGGTGGGATCCGTGTTGAGAGAGCCCAGTATGGAACAGATTCATGAGATTGGCTTCTGGTCCCAGCATACACAGTACCGCTCTCCGTTTGATTCAGATGCTTTTTAAAACATCCTTTTAATTTATTTTGAGAGATAGAGAGAACAAGTGGGGGAGGGGCAGAGAGAGAGGGAGACAGGATCCCAGGCAGGCCCTGGGCTGATGGGGGGCTCGAACTCACGCACCGCGAGATCATGACGTGAGCCAAAATCAAGAGTCGGATGCTTAACCAACTGAGCCACTGAGGCGCCCCTAAAACACCTTTTTAATTATGAAATAGCTCAGGCATGTAACCACACATATATAATAATATAATAAACATTTTTAAGAGATCAAAATTACAGAGGCCATAAAAAATGCCTGTATAGCCTGACCTGATCCCATTTCTTTCCTCCCCTAAAGAAAACCACTATCCGGAATTTAGGCTTCATCCCCCTAGTACATTTTTTAAAACTCGTAATACATATTCGTGTGTGCATAAACAACATATAGCATTTGTGCGTACTTTTAAACTTTACGTAAGTGGCATTGTATTTTATGCAACTTCCTGTGACTTGCCTCAGCTTTTATTTTTGTCCCATACTGTTATTTGAGGTTTATTTATAGTGCTGTTTGTAGTTTTGGTGTCTCCATCTTCCCTGGTGGACAGTATTCCACCATAGCACGGAACTTTATTTGTTCATTCTCTAGTTGATGATCACTTCTGTTGTTTCCAGCTTTCACTATTGCTAGTAACACTACAGTAAACATTATCACACAGGTCTTCATGTGCACAGTTTTTTTCTAGGGTGTCTAGAAAAAATTCAGGAGTAAAATTGCCATCCCAAAGGATATGCATACCTTCAGTTTTACTAGATGGTGGCCAAATTGCTCTCCAAAGTGGTGGCAACAGGGCACCTGGGTGGCTCAAGTCAGTTAAGCATCCACTTTCAGCTCAGGTCATGGTCTCACAGTTCATGGGTTCGAGCCCCGTATTGGGGTCTGTACTGACAGCTCAGAGCCTAGAGCCTGCTTCAGATTCTGTGTCTCCCTCTCCCTCTCCCTCTCCCTCTCCCTCTCTCTCTGTCCTTCTCCTGCTCATGCTCTCTCTCTCTCTGCCTCTCAAAAATGAATAAACGTTACAAAAACAGCAGCAAAGTGGTGGCAACGGTCGACACTCCCACCAGTTGTAGACAAGAGTCCTTGTTGCTCCACGTTTGTTAGACCTCAATTTTTGCCAATCAGATGGATGCGAGATGGTTGATGTGTACTTTGCATAACAGAGGACATTCCTCTCCAAAACCTTTTGCTGGATGTTCAGGAAATGGCGTGACGTCATGTTAGCATGTATATGGGCCAGAGCCTCCGTGAAGTGCAGTTTAAAATAACCTGGAGGAGCCAGGTTACCAAGACCCAGCAGGTGTGGCGCCTGGCCCATCTAGCTTTTGTGACTTTCAGTCTGGATAGAGCCTGCAAGTTCATCTTGAGATCTTGCTCACTGAGCAGTTCTTTGGGGCAGCTCCCACTCTTGACCTCGGATGGATGTGTTGAATGGGGTAGGGGAGACCTAAGGGCCTCAAAGGCCAAACTCTTCCATCAAGGATGCCCTTCACAGCCTGTGCTGCAGGTAAGGCCAGCAATGACGGCTGGGTGAGGGTGGACAGTTGTTCGACTGTCCATATGTGGCAGACCACTGTTGCAGAGCTGTGAATGTTCCAGGACAAGATCGGTGAGATGGGGAACACTGAAACCATTTCAAGTCCTTGACCTAGAGCAGTGCTATGGAATGCTGGGGTCCTTGCACACAGCTTCCCAGGCTGTGCGCTGCTCCATTTAGACTGACCACCGTGCGAATGACATCTCCAGGGGTCATGCCATTTCGTAGCCATGGCAGAGTCCAAGAAGAGTTTTGGCCAGGGCATCTCAGAATCCACTCGAAAAGAGCACAGGCTGTCTGTGGATATGCTGAAAGTCCTCTTCTGAAGTCTTCCAATACCAGAAAGGATCCAAGCCATAGGATCTGGACTTTCAGTCCATGCCCCCAAGCAGTCACTGGACATATGGCAAATGCAGTGTGGCCAGGATACCGTGATGACCCTCTAGCATTTTTGATGGAACAGTAATTCATGTTGACGGCTAGTTAACTTCTTGGATTCCTTGGGCAACATCTCTCCTGATTACTTTCTTTCCATTCAGTGAAAAACCCAAGTCAGCATGGTGTGCCACACAGTTCACCATGTGACTTGCTCAACACAAAGTGGTAGATTGTGGTAGACTTACCACCAAAACTTTCGGAAAGTGTTTCTCAAAATCATAACTATTCGTGTCCTTTGACCCAGCAATTCCACTTCCAGTTATTTGCCCTGCAGATATATTCCCTCAAAACAAAAATGACCTGTGAACCATATTGGCCATTGTAGTACGTGTTTTCGTGGCCAAAGGTGGAAAACAATCCAAATGACTGTCATTAATTTATCCCTTCAGTCCTCAAAGGTTCGCTGAGTGCCTGTTAGGTTCTGGACTCTGTGGTGGGTCCTGGGATCCAGTGGTGAACCAAGCAGACGAACTTCCTAGCCCTCATGGGAATAATAAGATAATAGAAGATTAAGGACTTGCTGGGTGGTGTTGCTAAGGAGAAAAATAAAGCAGAGAAAGGAGGAGTAGGGACACCGGGGAGAGGGCTTGCTTCACGTAGTGTTCAAGGAAGGCCTCCCTGAGAAAGTGGTCTTTGAGTGAAGAGGGGAGTTGGGAAGCAGGCTGTGTGGATATCTGAACGTAGCACATTCCATTCTGGAGAGAACAATAAATGAAAAGGCCTCAAGGTTTGGAAGTGTTTGGCATCCAATTCAAGGAGGCTAAATGAGTCCGGAATGGGAGGGGAGAGAAGTAGGACATGCGGTGAAGGGGGTAGTGGGGAGCCAGAGCACGAGTGTGTTATGAGCCAAGTAGGCCTTTGGTGTCTACTCTTGGTGAAACGGGAGCCACTGGAGGTGCCGAGCGAAGTAGCAACGTGATCTGACTTCCATCTTTGAAAGACCCCTCTGGCTGCCGTAGACAATCTGGGGGAGCAAGGGTGGAACAGAACGACCTGCCAGAAGGTTCCATCCAGGTGAATCCATCCAAGTTCTAGAATTCCTCCAGGTGAGAGGAGACTGTGATTTCAGCCCAGGTGATGGCAATAGGAGTGATGAGAAGTGGTCAGATTCAGGACATATTCGGGAAGTAGGGTCACACGATTTGTTGTGGAATTGGATGTGAGGGCTGAGAGAGGGACAGTGGTCAATTGGGGGATGACTCCACGGTCTTTTGCCTGAGCGACTAGAAGCACGGAGTTGAATTCATGGAGATGAGGGCAGACGGTGAGGAGAGCAGACTTGGTGGGGAACATCAAGACTACTGTTGGACACAGCAGGTCTAAAATGTCTAGTAGATATCCAAGCGGAGATACTGAGTAGGCAGTCGGACAGCTGAGTCTGCAGGCCAAGTGGAGATATAAACTTGGGAATCAGAGACTTTAAAGCAGTGGACTAGTGACGGTCACCTGGAGAGTGAACACTGAGAAGAGGACTGAGCAGTGAGCACCAGGGCCCAGCATTTAGAGGTTGGGGGAAGGGTAGCCAATGTGGGAGGAGAAAGAGGAGGAGGAGGAGGAGGGGAGGGAGACATGGATACATCAATCCCAGAGGCAAAGCAGAGAAACGTCTTTAAGGAGGGAGTGATCTGCCATGTCCAAAGTTGCTGAGGTCAGGCAGGCGGTGAGGACTGGGAAGTGAGCAGTGCACCTGGCATCAGGGGGGTCCCTGGAGAGAAAGAGAGCGCACGCGTGTGCGCGCACACACACACACACACACACACACACACACACTCGAGCCAGTGGGGGAGGGGCAGAGAGAGAGGGAGAGAGAGTCCCCAGCAGGGTCCTCGCTGTCCGTGCAGAGGCCGATGCGGGGCTCAACCTCACAAACCGTGAGATCATGACCTGAGCCGAAACCAAGAGTCGAACACTCGACCGACTGAGCCACCCAGGTGCAAACCCAGGCGTTTTACTATAAAAAAAAAAAAAAAGCAGAGAAATGAGAAATGGGTGGAAACTGGAGATATCCATGGGATCGAGGGTGTTATTTCAGAACTCGGTACTATGATGACAGAACTCCATCATACGCCGCTGGTGGGAATGTGGAATGGAGCAGCCGCTTTGGCAAACAGCCTGGCAGCATCTCCAAAGGTTAGACAGAGTTAGCGTATGAGCCAGCAACTCCACTCCCAGGCGCGTTTCCAAGAGAACTAAAAACATATTCACACAAAAACTTGTACACAAATGTTCATCGCAGCATCCTTCACAAGAGCCAAAAGGTAGAAACAGCTCAGATGTCTGTCAACTGACGAATGGAAGAATCGAGAGTCGTGTGTTTGTACGAGGGTGACTTCTTAGGCCATAAAGGGGAATGAAGTACTAACAGGTGCCACGACATTGCACGAACCTCTTTGGTCTTTGGTCTTTGGTCACCAAAGACCACATGTTGTGTGATTCCATTCCATTGTGTGAAATGGCCAGAATAGGCAAATCTGTAGAGACAGAAAGCAGATTAGTGGTTCCTTAGGGCTGGGTTTGTGAGGAGGTTGGGGGGAAAAGGGGAGTGACTGTTAATGAGGATGGGCTTTCTTTTCGGGGTGATGAAGAAGTTCGAAAATTGTGGCAATGGGGGCACAACTCTGTGATGTGCTAAATACCATTAAACTTTACGCTTTTAAAATGTTTATTTTTGAGAGAGAGAGAGTGGGCGTGTGGGAGGGGCAGAGAGAGAGAGACAGAGGGTCTGAAGTGGGCTCTGTGCTGACAGCAGAGAGCCCCATGCGGGGCTCGAACTCAAGACTCATGAACCGCGAGATCATGGCCTGAGCGGAAGTCATACACTTAACCCGCTGAGCCGCCTAGGTGCCCCAAATGGTACACTTAAAAAAAAAAAAAAAAAAAAAAAACCAAGAGTGGGAAATCAATGCTTTTGGGTGGAGGGGAACCAGAGTCCTTGAGTGAGCAGGGAGGGGGCACCCAGTGCCCACGTGGAGGAGTTGGTCTCATCGGGGAGGAACAGGAGGCAAGGGCCAGCCGGCGGGCGCAGGGGCTGGCAGCTGAGAAGCTGTGGTGAGGAGCTCCTCATTGTGAGAGCTCTCTCTTCCCATCGTGTCATTTTCTTCTGTGAAGGAGGAAGCAAGGGCCTCAGTTGAGAGTGCGAATGGCGGAGCGTGGTGGATGCCTAAGGAAGAGCGAGCGTGAGGTGACCGTGCAGGAGACAGGGAGTGTGGGCAGCACGGAGGACAGGCTGGTGGTCAAGGGGCACACAAGTGTGCAGTGAAGCCAGCCAGCATGGCGTGGCTAACACTTCTCCAGTCCCAAGCTGGACAGTTCCCCCTAGTTTAACACCTCTGAAAGCACGCTATTTCCCACAGTTGGAGGGATACTGAGAACATTCATGCGTTTTACAGTGGATGATGCTTACGTGTGCTAGGCACTGTTACGTGCACCTGACGTACAGTCACTCACTGAAGCTCATAATAACCCTCAGGGCAGGTGTTATTTTAGCCAGTTTGCAGGGGGCGGGGGAGGTACTGATGCACAGAGAGGTTAAATAACTCATCAAAGATCCCAAGGTGCGCCTTGCGTGATTTCTCCAGCTATGCTTAGCGGCTTGGGGGCAGGCCCAGAGTCGGTGGAAGGTTGGTTGGACTTCACCAGGGTCAGAAGGTGATAACAAGGGATGACCATGGGGAGAGGCGGTAGGGGAGTTAAGAGGGTAGCAAGGGAGCAACCAAATGATGGACTGTCAACCAAGCCAATGAAGAAGGGAAGTTATGCTACAAACAGGATGGGGGTGGTGAAAGGCAGATAGTCCCAGTACGGGTGAAGAATTTTTGGAGTCAAGATACTAGAAGGAGTGAGCTGGGAAGACGGTGCTCTGGGGTTCAGGGTCCTTGACTTTGAGGTCCTAGGTGGCGCTGGGGTCTTAGATATGACAGGAGCTCTTAGATAAGACAGGGGCTATGGCACAACCCTAGGAGTGGGGTGAAGGACGATCTCAGTGGAAGGGAGGAGCTGAAGGGACCCAGAAATATGATAGCTGTAGAGCTGGACAGAGACAGTGTGCTTGGAATGGCGACAAAGACCTGGAGGAACAGGCAGCCCGCTATTCGCCTCCAGGCCCGATGGCAGCTTGGGTGTGTAAGAGGACAGCCTCTACTCGAGAGGGCTGCAGAGGAGGCCTCCCGATCGGGCCCACCCTCGACCAATCAGACTCCAGCCAACAGACTGAAAATCAGGATCCCCAGGTGTGGTATCCAGGTAGTAGGAGCTCTTGAAAGCTCCCAGTGATTCTGATGTGTGGCCAGGCTGGAGAACCACCGAGTCGGAGCAAGAAGGCATGGGGGGCGGGCATCCAGAGAAGGCTTGTGGAGATGGGGGAGTGGGGGTGACAGACTGTGAGTTCCAGGGGCCAGTGGCAGGGTGCAGGCAGTTAGGGAGGGGCAGGGCGTGAGTCAGAGCAGGGGACAGACCCAGCCATCCTGAGATGAAGTCCGGATGAAGGACAACCCAGGAGTCATGGGAACCTTGCAGCAGCCGAGGTAAACGGGGCCCTGGGACCGAGGGACCAGGCCCAGTGGTCCCTTAGGCACACTGTGGGAACAAGGCTGAGAGTGGGCAGGGGCTGAGGGGGGCAGCTTGCCAGAAGCCCCAGAACTCTGTGGGTTCCTAACTCAGCACGACGAGGAAGTGTCAGACTGGGGGCAGGAATACACACACACGCAGATATATATGTTGGGGTGTGTGTGTGTGTGTGTGTGTGTTACTGATATACACATAAAATATCACTGGAAGGGCACGCAAGAATACGAACTGAGTGTCTGGATACGGGGTGGGGTAAAGGAGCCCTTACAGTGCCCTTTTGTGCCTTTTGAGTTTTAAACCATGTGTCATCGGTTGAGATGAGAGCACACGGTCTTCCGGGACAGGGGCCCGGCACAGCCTCAGCTACGTGCAGCTTTGGGCATCTGCCTCTCGCTTCACCGCGTCTGGGGTCTAGACACATGAGCAGTCTTCACCAGTGAGCCAGACTGGCCCAGCGTCAAGGGTACGTGTTAACCCTTAGAGAAGTGGGGTCCTGGGAGGCACTGAGGGCCCAGGAGGCACTGAGATCAGTGGTAGAGCTCCTTGACCTCCACAAGCAGAGGAGGGCTTCTGGGCAGGATGACCAGGGCAAGCCAGCCTTGGGCGGGCTCCGGAGCCAGACAGTCTGGTTCAGATCCCGGCTCGTCACTCAATGATCGGAGGGCAACATCCCTGTGGGAACTCACTCTGTTTACTCGGCTGTGAGATGGGGCAAACCATGGTGGCTTCCCGACAGCCTTGTCGGGAGAGCACGGGGGACCTGCTTCCGGTGCGCAGAGAGCACATGGTAAGCCTTAGCGATGATTATTCTCTCCCTTGTGAAGGTGACACTGTTCTTGGGCGCTGGGAACCCGGCGCTCCAGTGCCATCTGGTGTCTCGCGGCCCCAGCTGGCTGTTGCACCGGCAGGTGCCCGGCAGGGCTGAGGAGCAAAGGCGTGTGTGCTCCAGTCACGCACCAGGTCAGGCCAGGCACTCAGGGGCTGCTTGTGGATTCCAAAAGCATCTTTGTGCCGCTGAGTCAAATGCGTGAAACACCTCGCTCTCCGCGTGAGGAAGTGACTCAGCCCTCGTGCCAAGGAAATGGCAGGAAGCTCTTGCCGTGTTTTAGGGCAGGCACCCCAAGGACGGCGCGAGCCTTGTCTTTTCGTAGGGAGAGCCCATTCCCCACCTCTCCTCTTGCGGTCACATCCTGATGTTTGGCAAGGACATCGGGCTTCCTGAGGTCTGGCCGCGGGTTCATCCTCTGTAGACCCCATGATCGGGGCCTTGTTGGAATTATGCACCAGCACCCCAGGAATCCTGATAGAGCCCCTTTAAGTTCAAGGAACAACAGGCTTTCCTGTTGTCCTGAACAGTCCTGAAGGTGCCTGCCTCACTTTACCGCCAGGTGAACATTGGGCATCTGGTCTTCTCCATCAGCAAGAGAGCCCCTCCAAGCTGCAGGCTGGAGGGGTGCCCAGGGGCTGCTCACACAGGGCACGTGTGTCCTCAAAGGTCAAGCTTCGGCACAGACTATTTCCTGGGGCCTCATTAATACCAGATTTGGAGCCACCAATTTTCTTCAAGATAATCTAGGGATGGGGAATGGGGCAAGAGGAGGTGAGATTGGCCATATGTTGGTAAATTGTTGAAACCAACTGATGGGTACCTGGGGGCTCATTATATTTTCCTCTCCACCTTTTGTACCTTTTACAATCAATGTGCCATAATTTTTAAAAATTATAAAAGAACAGCAAATAGAGACAGTCTTAAAAACATAAAATTCTTGTTCCCATCCCAGATCGTTGCATATAAGACTTGCCTACCCTGTCCTTGGAGAGTCTGTCCCCCAAGTTACAGGGTCAGCTCTGATGGTGCACTTCAGGATTATGGTGGTCTCCCTAGGGTGTGGCTGCCTCCATTTATGGAACTTGGCCCTGAAAGTGGCTGGGCTTAGGAATTTACCCATTTTGAGGCTTAGAGAGTGATGAAAATCCTGACAATGACATGTGTTTGGACCTCACAGATGGTCCAGACCCTTTTGTAAAAACTTTGGTGATAACTGACGTAGATGAAAACTGAAAGAATCACCAGAAGAGGAGGAGGAGGAGAAGGAGGAGGAGGAGGGAGAGAAGGAAGAAGGAGGGTGGGGATGGGGGAGGGGGAGAAAAAAAGCAAGAGAGAAGAAAAGGAAAGGAAGCCAGCACTAAAATAGCCACGTTTGAGAAAGCAGAGGTTTAAAGCCCTAAGGATCTTCTTGTCCTAGAAGCCTGATCCTAGCACAGAAAGGCCGGTACAATTTCACAGCGCCTGGTGTGGTCCCTCCCGCGCAGCTCACCTTGAGGAAGCAGCCTTGTCCGTCTCTCTCTCTCTCTCTCTTGCTCCCAACGCTTTCCTTCTCTCCTGTGTGTCAGACACTGCTGACACAGTGGACAGGAGATGGGCTCCACCCCTAAGAAGCACAGAGTGTTGAACAGAAGGCAGACATATAAACCTGGAATGCAGGTATTGAGTGAAGCTACAAGAGCCCGAGGGCTGTGACTAGCTCTGCCAGAGGCATCAGGAAAAGCTTCAAAGAGGAGGTGATATTTATGCTGGCCTTTAAGAAAGAAGTAGGAGTTTCACCAGTATGTGAGTAAGAGGAGCGGAATTCCAGGCAGAGGGAACAGCCTGGGCAAAGGCCAGAGGTATGAGACTGCGGGGCTGTGGAAGAGTTAGTTCGCTGCATTCGGAGATAGGAGCAAAGAGTGGAAAAAGATTTTTCGGCACACAGTGGGGAACCATCAAAGATTTTTCAGCATGCAAGGGGGACGGCCAGGGCGGTGTCCATCTCAACCTACCCTCTGTCACAAAATCTGGTGCTTCTTCCTGGTGGGAACTCACCAGACCGCCCAGAGCCTGGCCATTGTGTCTAGGTTCCTGGCCTGAGGGAAGTGCCCAGTTTCCAGCTGATTGGTAGAACTGTCATGAATGATCATTGGTGAGCATCAGTGAATGCCAGCATACCTCCCAGGCATAAGTAATCCCCCAACCATTTCTAGAACTTTCTGGGAGGATCTTTTAAAAATCCACCCAGGAGAGGGGAGGTACAAAGGTCCTTGCCCGTCGGGACAACGATTATTTTGTTCTCCTGTTTAAAATAATCTTCAAATTTCCATGCAGGCCTCTGTCTCCTTACTCACAATGCCAAAATCCAAATAGCCCTGAAAAACAAAAGTTGTTTTTTCTTTCTCCCAGAACTCAGTTGGCGGCAAAATGACCTGAACAGATGTGAGGCTATTTATAGTCATTATTGATTCACTTGGTGTGAATTTTCATATCCTGCTACAGAAATACCAATGCGTTTGATTACAGGGTGCTGCCCCAGACCCTGCTGGGGGATTATGTAATTATGTGGCATATGCACCATATTACCTTTCTAAAATAAAGTTAGGAAGAAGAGCCCGAGTTCCAAAACCAGTCTGGCCTTGGGGCTTTTAGGTAAGGAAACGTGGGCCTGTCCTACTTTTTGTAAAGACGACATTGCAAACACAGTGGACCCTCGACAATGTGGGATAACCCTGCTCCATTTCTCTGTGCTCCACTGTGACCGATTTAAACCTCTTCCACCTGTCTGAACGTGCCGGCTTCACCCCTAACAGGTGAGTCAGCCTTCTGCGTTACGGGGTGAACAGAGCCACCAAGACAGAAACCCCCTCAGAGACGGACGCGGAACATACAAACCCACCCTGCAGCTGCCCTATCCTGTTCTCTTGTCCTGCTCCCTCTGTGAGCAGCTCCAGGGTTCCCTGTGGAAGACAGACCCCCTCCCCTCTAGATCCCCTGCCCTCCATCGGCCTTTACATATCAAGTCACTGCATTAAAGATAAACACATGGGACGCCTGGGTGGCTCAGTCAGTTGAGTGTCCAACTTCGGCTCAGGTCATGATCTCATGGTTTGTGGCTTTGAGCCCCGTGTTGGGCTCTGGGCTGACAGCTCAGAGCCTGGAGCCTGCTTCGGATTCTGTGTCTCCCTCTCTCTCTGCTCTCCCCCACTCACAGTCTGTCTCTCTCTCTCTCTCTCTCTCAAAAATTAAAATTAAAATTAAAAAAGCAAAAACAAGATACCAAATAAAAAAGCCACACTTCCTTGATGGCCCGAACCTGCCATGTTTCTCCTCCCGTTCCAGAGCTAGCTTCTCCAAGGAGTAGATTATCTGCTTTGCCTTCGTTTCTTCCCCTCTGCTTCTCACTTTTCCTGGCATCTACGTGACTCTGGCCACATCACTTCCCGAACAGCTCTGACGGAGCCCACCCATGACCTGCTCACCGTAGCATATTTCTCTCGGTAGCCTGGGTCCCCCTCCAGCCAGGCTTGTGTCCTGTGACCTCCGGAGCCAGCCCTCTCTTGCGCTTCCTCCCGTCTGGGCTGCTGCACCTCCCTCTCTGCTGCATTGAACTTGGAGATGTTGTCCCGGCCCCTGGCTTGCCTCTTCTCCCCACCCCAGTGAGCCCTTCAGTTCCTTCTCGCACACCTACACCTCACGAGTTACATCTCTGGCTCAGCCTCTCTTCTCTGGGCTCCAGGCTCACTTGTCTGCCCGCCCACTTGACATCTCCTCTCGCCTATCGTAAAGACACATTAAACTCAGCATTTCTACAGCTGACGTCTCGACCGGCACCGTTCCAACCCCATCAAGACCTGCCCCTTCTCCTCGGTGTCCGTCTCTACCCCCTCAGGCACGCAGGCCAGAAGCATGGCTGTCACCTTGGCATCTGACTCTCCAGCATCCCCCCACCTCCAGTCCAGAGCGAAGGTCGACTTGGTTTTTCCTGCTGAAATCTCTCCACCCTGACCCTAGGCAAGGCCATCATTACCCTGCCTGGACCCCAGAGGTGCTTCTTAACAGGGCTGCCTCATTGGCTTTGGTTTCTGTTAGAAATGCACATCTGATCACTTCCCCCCTCCCCCGCCCCCCGCCCCCGATTAAGTGCATTCTTGGGAGCCCTGTAAGACTTTTGATCTGACTCCTCTGCCCCCTAGCCTCACCCGTACCTCTCGTGCCTCATCCTTGCTGCTTCAGGCAGCCTGGCCTCTTTCTGTTCACACGCCCTCCTCTATCCTGCCTTGCCTCGGGGCCTCGGCGGACGCTGTTCCCTCTGTCCAAATGCTCTTCCCTGCCCTCTTAACCTCGCTTTCTACCTCTCAGATGTCAGTTCGAGGATCTCTTCCTCAGGGGAAGCTGTCCCTGGCCTCCTGAGTGGCTCAACCCCCCGCTTCCCCCCAACCCAGTATTGGGTCCTGGCCTTCACAGCCCTTGTCACCTTTGCAACTTAACATCTGTTTGTGGGGTCATTTGACAATTAGAATATCAGCTCCACAGGAGCTGGGACCTTGCCTGCTCTTACTCTCTGTGGGTCCCCACACCTAGCCCCCGGCCTGACCCCCAGTAGGTGTTCCGTGTTTGATGGATGAGTGGCTGCGTGTCATATTCACAGGGAGGCCACAACACATTACTATTGAGTGTGCGGAGACAGGGAGGGGATGGGGAAGGTGTCCCCTTCTCATGGAAGTCGGGTACTGTTAGCTCCTTAAAGCCTGGGTTCTGGGTTTTCTTGGTGGACCAAAGATGACTTTATTTTGTGCAAGGAGAGGGGACCTTAATCTCCCCCAGAACACACATACTCGCCAGCCAGGCCTCCCTTTGTGCGCTGACCCTGAAGACTCTACCACCTTCGACCTCCTCTTCCTCCCCAGCCTGGGGCGAGGCTGGGGTGAGCCTGGGGGCGCCTCTCCCAGCCCTCCAAGCTTGCCAGCATCTTCTCAGCCAGTGGGGTGACTCCAGGCGCTCAGCTGTGCCTAGGGAGCTGCTGAGGTGGCGGGCAGAGGGGCCTCCATCCTGGGCGTTAGGGCTGTAAGGTAGCACTGGGCGGAGCCTCAAGTCCAAGGCCTCAGTACGCACACGGGGAGTGGACTTGGCCACAGGCACACAGCGAGGGGCGGCCAGGACAGGACCAGTTCGGGCTTGTGCCTGCAGGGATAGCAAACTCTCTAGAACCTCCTTGCCTCCTCGGTCACTTGGGTCGACCTCAGCAGCACAGGTGCAGGAGGGATATGGTCTGGGGGGGTGGGGGGTGCTAGGAGGGTGTCAGGGGCCAGCATCAGAGCATCTGTACTCGAGTCACTCCGAGCGAGTAATTTTCACCTTGGGGTGTCTGTTCACTCTTTCAAAATGTGAACAGTAATTCCTTCCCTCCACCAAAAAAAACCAAAAACCTGTCCTGACCAAGTCAGAGGCACTTTGCCAGGATTAACTTGCCATTTATGTGCCAGGCATTACTTGTTGCTGCACATCTGATCCTCACAACTGCCATGGGAGGGATACTCTATTATTGTCCCCATTGTTCAGATTAGAAAACTGAGGCTCATAAAACAGGCACTGTCATTTTTCTAACCCTTCTAAGCTATTTAAGGATGGGTGCCAGGTTCAGGCCTGGGTCCATCTAACTCTACAGCCCCGTGCTGGGTCCAAGCCACGGTCCCCGTCTTGAGGGGCAAACAGTAAAAGGAAAATGGCTACGAAAAGCACTTTCGGAATTGCCCCATACCCTCTACAGGCTGTTGTGGTGCAGGGTTCCGTCAGGTCTGAAGGCAGATGGAAGGTCAGGAAGGGGGTTTCCCCTCTCTAGGAAGTGTCTGGGTTCTGTGCTTCAAGTTGGTTGGGTGGGAGCGGGGAGGGTCTTTCTGTGACCTAGAACATGTAGAAGTGCAAGAATGAACATGGGGCCCTTATTTTTTTCCTGGGAAAAGAAGATCAGGTGGGCAGGAGGGAGGAGCTGGTGTCCTTTTTCATGGTTTGAAGTGGAGAAGGTATCGGGGAAATACTCGTGTTCTCAGTTCTCTAGTGCTGTTGTGCAGGTTGTACACTGCACAACTCTAAGAGGCACCATTCACACTATAGTCCAAGTGAATGGCCCTCCCTCGAGCTGTGCACCCCACATCATACCTAAGGGCCCTGAAGATATTCCTCAGTATAATAGCCCCATGGTTAGCAAAGGTGGCAGTTCAAATGAACTGAGAAGTTACTGAGTAAGCACACAGCATTTATTTTATCTCACTTAAGCCTCACAACAATCCTCTGAAGTTAATGCTCTTGTTATCTGTGTTATACATGTGGGCATCTGAAGTTCAGAGGGGTCAGGGGAAAACCCAAGGTCACCCAACCACAGCTTTCCCACCATGCCATGCGGCCTCTGAACTCTGGTGAGGGTGAGGAAGGGGCCGAGGTGGGAGCGCCACTGTGCGTGAATAAAACCATCATCTGTGTGTCTCTCGTCCTCCCCCGACAGCTGGACAAGATGCTGGACCCCCAGGTGTGGCGGGAGGCAGCCACACAGGTCTTCTTCGCCCTGGGGCTGGGCTTCGGGGGTGTCATCGCCTTCTCCAGCTACAACAAGCAAGACAACAACTGTCACTTTGATGCTGCACTGGTGTCCTTCATTAACTTCTTCACCTCGGTGCTGGCCACCCTCGTGGTGTTTGCCGTGCTGGGCTTCAAGGCCAACATCATGAACGAGAAGTGTGTGGTCGAGTAGGTGGCATCTTGGCTGCTGTCCCTTCTTCTCCCTGTCCACCTTACCCAGGCGGGGCAGGCAGGTTAAGGAGGCAGAGTCCCCATCCGCCCCGGGCTGATGGCTGGACATCAGAGGAGCTCTCTCCGGCCCCGGCCCTGGATCCCAGGGACGGGTTCAGAGATGTCTCTGTCAATGGCCCATGTGGACTCCTGCCTGGGTGTCTGGGAGGGGCCTCAGGGACCGTGCCCACTCCTGCCTCTTTACCTGGCCCTCCCCTTTTCGTGCTGCAGGAATGCCGAGAAAATCCTGGGGTACCTCCACACCAATGTCCTGAGCCGGGACCTCATCCCTCCGCACGTCAACTTCTCGCACCTGACTGCCAAGGACTACACGGAGATGTACAAAGTCATCATGGCCGTGAAGGAGGACCACTTCTCAGCTCTGGGCCTCGACCCCTGCCTCCTGGAGGACGAGCTGGACAAGGTGTGAGGCAGGCTGCCCTTCCTGGGGTGGGCAGGAAGGCATACGTGGGACTGTGGGGCCCAGAGACAGGCCAGGGGTGGCTGGAGCCTGGATGCAGGCCTCAGAAGGCCGCCAGGGACTCATTTGCTTGCTTGATAAACCAGGACCCACGATGTGTCCAGGGAGGGAGAGAGGAAAGGTTTCAGCCAAACCTTTGGCACGAGGCACACACACACACGTCCCAGAGATCACAGGAATCGTGTGGAATTACTTTCAGATGCGTTGCACAGGCTTCCCGCACGTGGGTCACGGTCACACATAATGCACTTGCAACAGGGCTTTGTACACGGCTCACAGAAAAGAAGCGCTTCCATTACTGAGTGCGCTCTGCTGTCTGTCCCCTCTGGCCCTCACGACAGTGCTGTGAGTTGAGTATTAATACAGCCCCCTATTTTGCGGCTGTGTAGCCTGTAAATTGGGAGCTTGCTCAAGGTCTCACAGCTAGTAAGGGGAGCCAGGGTTCAAGTCCCCATGCTCTGAGTTGCCCCTTGATGCTTCGGTTCCCTCCCCCGGCTGTCCCCACTCACTGCAGCTGCCACTGCCGCAATGACCCTTAGTCCCTGGGACAGAGCAGGTGACTACCGCTCCCTCCTTAATGCTCAGGCCCAAGTTTGGTCACCTTGCTTCTATTCCCACTTGCACAGCTGGAAACTTTCAAAGGGACTGTTCTGTTAGTAGGGGTAACAGGATAGAGACAGGCCCACAGGGTCTTGGGACCCAGCTGGTGCCAAGATTTCCATGGGGCAGAGCCAGCTTCCTTCAGCCCAGGCCAACTCTGCCCTCTTTATGAAGCTAGGGAAGATGAGCTTTCCCTGTCCTGATGCCTGAGCTCGATGTGAAGTCTTCTGCATGCTACTGGCACTATACTAATGCCAAGGGAGCCGTGTCCTGCACCCTCTGCCTCTTCCCATGTGATCCAGAGCAAACGATCCAGTCTGGTTTCTGCCCCCAGGTGACTGGCAGCACAAAGGGCCCCTCCCTTCCGTGAGATCCTGCCCCATTTTCCTGGGCATGGCCCGGTCCTCTGAATAAAACTAGGATTGGAACCAGGTTTTTTTTCCTTATACGATCAGTCGTCGATAACATCCAAGTGACCAGAATTACACACTCACGCGGTTGGGGGAGGTGTTTCCCCACAATCACGGGTCCCTACGGGACAGCATAGAAGTGATGTCCGTGGGCAGTGTGTGGTCACTTGTCCCATGAGCAGGGGCCCAAGCATGGGTGCAGTGGCTCTCCACCTTGGCTACCCATTGGAGTCCCCCGGGGGCTTAATAAAACCCACATACCCAGCTTTTAGCGCCAGACCAATCAAATGATCATTTCCGGGGGGGGGGGGGGGGTGGGGAGTACTCGGCATTGGTGTTTTAAAGGCTCCGGTGTAGTTCCATTAGGCACTGGAGGCTGGGCCTACTACCTTAAAGTCTGGAGCTCAGAACGGGACGCTCCCAAAGTTGTGGCTGGAGCCATCAGGGAAGACTTCTTAGAGGAGGAGGGTCTCAGGCTGGGCTAAATATGAGCATCTTCATCTAGATCACCTGGGATCCCTAGACAGCTCATAGCTCCCAGATCCCACAGGTGAACTTCTTGAAACGGTACCTTGCTCCCTGGGGGAGGGGGGGTGCTGATGCTCACTCAAGTTTGAGACCCGCTGGCCAAAGATGAGATTTAGGTGGGGGCAGGGATTCCTGTGAAGGAGGGAATCGTTATTCTTAAAGCTGCAGGGGCAGAGATGAGGAAGCAAGGGGCTCCCAGGAGTGGTGTGGGCTTTGCTGAGCCCTCGCCCTCCACCCCGTCCTCAGTCTGTGCAGGGCACAGGGCTGGCCTTCATCGCCTTCACTGAGGCCATGACGCACTTCCCGGCCTCCCCGTTCTGGTCTGTCATGTTCTTCCTGATGCTCATCAACCTGGGTCTGGGCAGCATGATTGGGACCATGGCCGGCATCACCACGCCCATCATCGACACCTTCAAGGTGCCCAAGGAGATGTTCACAGGTAACTCCTCCCGGCAGCACCCCGGCCCCGGCCCTGTGGGCTGCCCTCAGGGGCGACCATTGTGCCTCTGACTTTAGGAAGACTCCATACTGAGAAGGCTCCCTGCTGCCCCCCGGGATGCAGTTGGGGCCTGGCTTACCACCCAGAGGATAGCATTCAAGAGCCAGGAGAGGGCTGTTGGGGAATCTGTGCCAAACCCGAGCTGGGGGATGGCCTCTTTCTTGGGTCACGTGGCCCTCTCTCTGAGGGCCTGCTGAACCCCCCTGGGGGGGTGCCCTCCCTCCACGTTGGCCTTGCGCCCTGCTCCGTCTCCGCCACTCCCAGCCCTGGGCCGCTCCTCTCCTGGTAGAGTGGGAGCTCAGAAGCTCAGCATCTGGATCCCTCCCTTGAAGGCCTTCAGGGAGGAGGGGTGGGAAGGGAGGGGCCTGGGTGCCCCCCAAGACCCCTGGGCCCCGCCCACCCTGCACCTGTGCCCCCACACCGGCCTCCCGGCTCTCTGTAGTGGGCTGCTGTGTCTTTGCATTCTTCGTGGGGCTGTTGTTCGTCCAGCGCTCCGGAAACTACTTTGTCACCATGTTTGATGACTACTCTGCCACCCTGCCGCTCACCGTCATCGTCATCCTTGAGAACATTGCTGTGGCCTGGATCTATGGAACCAAGAAGTAAGGGGGGGGGGGGGGACATGGGGAAGGCGTGGGACAGGAGGAGGGGTCTGTCCTATTATGACCTCCTGGAGAGTGCCGTGTCCCCAGGGCTGCTTCTGAGTGGGCTAGGAGATCACAGAGTCAGAATGTCAGCGCTCAAAGTGCCCTTAGAGATCTGGGACTCAGAGGGAGGACGTGACTCCCCAAGGCCACTTGGCTGGTAAGAGGCAGAGCCGGGCTGAGGGCGTGAGTCTCCTGGGTTTAGGTCCTAGCATCACCCTAAACTGCCGTAAATTACTGTAGCCCCTTACCTGAGTACCAGCTCTTCAGACTTCTGTTAAGCTTGTTAAGCACTCAGCGGCTGTACAAGAGGCCCCCCCCCCCCCAGAGAGAACTGTAGGACTTCAGCAGCCCGATTCAGTGTTGGGGTGAGCAATCTGGGAGTGCGAGATGAGGTGCGGTTGGGGACCTGTCTGGGGGGTGAGGTAAGGGAATTCAGCAGTAAGGAAGCAGTGGGGCTCGTGGCCCGAGCCCACGGCAGAGCCACATCCACCGTCAGCCCCCCGGCCTCATTCCTCATTTAACAAATCTGTGGGCCTGGGGAGCCCCAGCGCCGGGCCCCTCCCACTCTGTCCACAAGGCCAGAGCCTCCGCTCATGTCTGGACCTGGTCTTGGAATCAGGCTCTGTCACGGCCCTGCTACAGCCATCTTCTTCCTACAAGAGCAACCAGGCAGGGACGTGGGGTAAGACAGGAACAGCCCTGGGAGCCGGGGCTGGAAGAGATTGCTCCTGCAGAAGAGGCTTCTGCAGTCAGGTGAAGCCCCAGAATATTATTCTCAAGTGGGTAAGATAAAATATGTAAGATACAGGAAATGAATGAAGTTGAAAACTAGGAAAGTGCTGTTGAAAATCGGATACAGTGACGCACAGGTACCTTATTTTTACTGCGTGAAGTTACACGACCTAGCTATGGCAATCATCGTGAGATAGCGGTGGACATAAATGGCGTTTGTAGGCGGCTTCGATCGTAACGTGATGGGAAGGTGTCTGTGATGTAATGATTTGGTGACAAAGTCTCAGGTACTGCCAATACCGCTGTGGTGGCTTGCATTTACGACAGTAAGAAATGCAAGATTGCACTTAGGTGTTATTGAAGTAGAAATGATGGTTTTTTTTCATGACATTCATGTACACAGCCTGACGGCTATTGTAATTCTACCCACAGACCCAGGCGTTAGAACCCCCCAAGTCAGGGCCCCTGGACGCTAGAGAAGTGCCCTTCACCTCTCTTCCAGCAGGGGGCGTGTGGAGCCAGACCAGTGTGAGTGGGGTGGGGTGCAAGGCGCACACAGAAGTCCTGCGGCGCCTGTCCAGCTGCCCAGGCATGTCCCGTGAACAGCATCCCTGGATGGGGTGAGCTGTTAGGTATTCAGGGGAGGTCAGCAGAGGGCACCAGAGCCTGCGCAGAGGCCAGCTGGGCCACCGAATAATAAACTGGGAGTGCTGGATGTGAAGACTGGAAGAGCCTGGGAGGGAGGGACTGGTCAATGAAGGCCTCCTGGAGGAGGCAGTTGTGGGGGGATACGCAGGCGCGGTGGGGGTGTCGAAGCTGGGCTCTCTGTGCACCTGGCAGGTTCATGCAGGAGCTGACAGAGATGCTGGGCTTCCGGCCCTATCGCTTCTATTTCTACATGTGGAAGTTCGTGTCTCCACTGTGCATGGCTGTGCTCACCACGGCGAGCATCATCCAGCTGGGGGTCACGCCCCCCGGGTACAGCGCCTGGATCAAGGAGGAGGTGAGGGGGGACCTGAAACCCCAGGGTCACTGGTATCTCCCCAGGCAATAGAGATAAACCCTTCTAGGGGAGCTGCTGTGTGCCAGGCCCCTCCAGGGCCTTTGCACACCTGATCTGAAATCTTTACAATGGCCCAGAGAGAGAGGTGGCATTACCCCTCGAGCACAAAGGGGGAGACTGAGGGTCGGAAAGTTTGGTGCACCTGTCCAGTCTTCCCAACCCGTGTTCTCTGTCCATGTCTGTGGAGCAGAATTACCCACCCATTTTCCAGATGTAGAAACCGAGACCCAGGGGAGCTTGGGCCCTTAACCAAGGCGACCAGCTAACTCGAGTAGCCACCCCGATGCTCTCCATCTCTGCTGGCGCCTGGCCAGGATGGCGCGTGGGGATGGGAGAGGGCAGGAGGAGTCTGGCCTGGAGGTCCCGGGAGGGTGAGGTGGTCACAGCGTCGGACAGCAGCCCTCGCCCCCGTCCACCCCTAGGCTGCGGAGCGCTACCTGTACTTCCCTAACTGGGCCATGGCGCTCCTGATCACCCTCATCGTCGTGGCGACCTTGCCCATCCCCGTGGTGTTCATCCTCCGGCACTTCCACCTGCTCTCTGATGGCTCCAACACCCTCTCCGTGTCCTACAAGAAGGGCCGCATGATGAAGGACATCTCCAACCTGGAGGAGAACGACGAGACCCGCTTCATCCTCAGCAAGGTGCCCAGCGAGGCGCCCTCCCCCATGCCCACTCACCGCTCCTACCTGGGGCCCGGCAGCACGTCGCCCCTGGAGACCAGCGGCAACCCCAATGGACGCTATGGGAGCAGCTACCTCCTGGCCAGCACCCCCGAGTCGGAGCTGTGACCACCGCCCCACCCTGCCCTGCCCACCTCTCCCCCCACACCCATCCAGCCTGCTCGTCCCGGCCTGGCCTCGCTTCCTAGACCAGGCCCTCTGCCCACGGAGAGGGGGGGTGCCCTCCCTCATCCCCCACCCCAGTCCTGGCCAGCTCCTCCCTAGACCTGAGCAGGGGCCGGGAGAAACTCTGTCCCCAGTGCAGGCTCCCAGCCCATGTCACCTCCTGAGATCCGCTTACCAAATTGCAGCTGATTAACGAGAACAATCCAGAAGTCCGGATTCCCAGCACAGTGGAGACTGCAAGTGGCCACTGTAGAGGTCACTCTCCCTACCCGCTCCTGTAACCTGGCACCTGTCGTTCTTAGGTCCTGGGCATCCCTCTGTGCCGCCAGGTGGTGGTGAGAGGCTCGGCGTCGGGTAGGACGGGGTGTGGGGCAGCCCAGAGGCTGATGAATTCAAGGTTGGGGACGGGACGATTGTGTCAGGACTCAGGGCTCAGACTTGGGACGGAATCTTGTGGAAGTCCCCAGGTTCTGTTTTGTGGGCTGGGCACGGGGGCCCTTGGCCTGGGCTCTAGGTGGAATCTCCATGTTCCCGACCCTGCCTGGGGCAGCGTGTGTCCCGCGTCCTGCCTGGGAGGGTGACAACTGTCCGGAACCCTTGCCCGCCTCCATGAGGGCTTAGCCGGCCCTCTCTGTCCCCACCCTGGAGCCCACAGTCCTGGCCTGTGCCTCTTTCCTCTAGAGAGGAGGGGACAGTACACAGAGAGGTTTCCAGAGCACACCTGATGGTTCACAGCACAATTCAGATGGTTTGGAGCACAATTGCGAAGCACACTCCCTCTCTCACCCGGGGGCCCAACTTTCTCACTAGCGGCAGCTCCTCCCCTGGAATGGGGGTCCCTGGAGTTCAGGGGCTCATACCCAGCAAACCTATCCCTAGGGAAAGACGGATAACTTCACTGCCCCTTTGGGCTGCCACTCACTCTCCTTGTTCGAGCACAACCAGCGCCGTGTGCATGTCATGTGTGAATATCTCGGGAACCTTCCCCAAGCCGCCCGGCCCGTGACAAGGAGGGCACGGGCAGTGCTGTGGGCACCGGGGTTGCCCAGGAGAAGGGCCGGGTCTCTGTCCTGGGGCCCAGCCCCCGCCGCATCCCCACCCACCCCTACCTGAGGCCTCCCCCAGAAGAGGGCTGCCCTCGGAGTGCAGGCTGGGAGGACTGGAGTCTGGCTGGAGAATGTCTGCAGAGCGCTGGACGGGCTCGCGGAAGGATGGTCGCGTGGATGCACGGGCGTGGATGGATGGAAGGCAGGCAGCCTGGCGGGGATGGCAGAACTCCAATTGTGAGAGCTGAGGTACACGGGGCAGCAGCGGGCCACAGTGCTAGGCCCGGGCACCTTCACGCAACGTCCCGAGTCACTCCTGTGTTCTCAGCGCTGGGAGGGACAGGCCACGCCCAGGGTTCCCTCCTTCATCCCCTAGCCCCATGGTCCCCCCCACCAACTTGCCAGGGGGTCCCTCCCCCCGCATCTGGTCCCATTTCCAGCCCTCTGGCCACACCTGTCCTTTCTCAGTGTGAGGAGGGGAAGGAGACCCACACGTCCCCGAAGACATGAGCTTTTGGGGCACAGCATCCCGCCTCAGGCACCTCACCAACACCTCCTACCTGGCCCCATGCCCAATCCCAGCAGACTTAGCAACAGGAAAAGCAAGGCCCCAGGAGAGACACTCTACTATATATACTCTTCTATATATTCTATTTCTATTGTATATTCAATCTGTACATGTGGGTGTAAATGCTGTTAAATGACAAACCCAATATTATACTGTGGCTGGTGGACTATTTTCATCCTCAGTGCTGTACAGATCTATTTTCATTGTATATTTGATATATTTTTAATTTTGTAGCGTGTGGCTGGGCCAGGCCCCAGCCTGCCAGCCTGCACCAGGGCGGTTGAGCGGGGCCGTCTGCTTGGTTCGTACGGGCCGGGTAGTGCTTGTAGCCTTTGGCTGCAGGCCGGGCCCCGTCCCGGCTGTGGCTCTGCTGTGTTAGACGTAAGGCCTGGAGCTTGGTGCGTGCGTGTGCGTGCGTGCGTGTGTGTGTGTGTGTGTGGTGCGTGCCCCTACCTGGGTGTGGGTGCGTGTAGGTGATTCGTGCCGGCCCGTGTTCACCACGTCCCTGCAGACCACACTGGCCCTCTCCCTGCCTCCCCCCTCAGCTCTGTCAGGCAAGGCCTCGGGGCAGGGTGCTGTGGGGAAAGGCAGGTGTTTCTTGCTGGTGGCCCATTACCTTCCTACCCCTGGGCTTGCCAGAAACAGGGAAGGAGGGGCTTTGGGGTGGCGGGGGGGACAGCCCCCAAATTTATTTTCTAGCCAACTTCTTGCTGTTCCCTCTGGAGCCACAAGGTTTTCATCCTGAGGAAAAGTGCTGGGTTTCTTAAGATGGGGAGACCCCAGGAGAGCCTCTCCCAGCGCCTCTGTCCCGTGTTCGTCCTTGAGACAGTCCTGAGAGGGCTCAGAAAGGAACAGCTTCCCTTTCCCTGCGCTTTTGACACACACTCCTCACTCCTCAGGGGGGCTGGGAGCGGTTGGTCGAGGCCAGAAGAGGTGAGGCATCTGACAAGGTGAGCTCCAGCCCCAGATTCCCTGGAGGAGCGGGAGGGGCAGGCCCCCACATCCCTGTGCCGGGTCCACGTCCCTTACTGGCTTTGGTGCTGTCCATGCAGTGCCCACAGGAGACAGCGGACTCAGGGCAGGCAGGGCGGTGGCGGGGGGGGGGGTGCCTGAAAGCGTCCCCCAGTCCCTGCTCCTGCCTGTCCTCCAGCCCCGGTCACCAGCTTCTTCCTCGGGGAGCCCTACTCCGCTGAGGCGATGCGAAGCCTGGGCTCCAGATGGGGGTGGACAGGTGGGGCATACTGGCGAGGGGTTGGCTTTTGCCCTCCAGCAATAAATCTGAGGGGAGGTCTTTCCTAGTGCCAGGAGAAGCCTTCCTGAGTCAGCCTGCCATAGGTGGTGAGGCTGGGGGCCACAAGCTGCGTGGTGCCAGGCCCTCAGCAGGCCTGTAGTATTATAGGCAGGGGGCTCCCCCTCTGCCCTTCCTCACAGCTATACCCGCCTGTCCCCCCAGAGTACTCCCACGGTGGGAGAGAGCAGAGACATGAAGTCCGTGTGCCCCGTGACTGGCCAGGGCCCTGGGTCAAGACCGCTCAGCCCAGGGGAGGGGCCGAGGCATCGTCATCCCCCGACCCCCTCCTTCCTTTCTACTCCCCCCACCCACGGTGTACAATAAAGTGTTCTTACCAAACCCCTCTTGCCTTTCTGACCCGCCTCAGGCTCAGGGAGAGGGGATGGGGGAAGCCTTAGAGGCCAGCAGCTCCGGGGAAGAAGCTTGGACAGGATGGGGCAGAGAGGGTTGCCGTGGGTTGTGGGTGCTGGCTGGCTGAGGAGTTTGGGGGAAGGCTGAGGAGGGATGCGTGTTTCTTTGCCTAAGCGTTGCCCTGGGTGTTGAACACACACGCTTCTAGGAGGCCTTATTGGGGTCCGGGTACTCCACACGTCTAATCTCATGTAAACAGCACGCTCTAAATTCTGATCTTTTGCAAACTTTAGTGGAAGGTAAAGGCCCCCCTACCGCACCCCACTCCAGTCTGAAATGCTGCTGCCTGATCTGCACATGCAGCCCAGGCCCCTAGCCACCCTCCATTTCCTTCTCCTTACAAGTAAAAGGTGTCATTCCAGAAACAGCCACCAGATGGCAGGAAAACCTTTCTCTCCAGATCTTTGGTCCCCTACTCTCCTCTCCAACTCCAGCACTTCCGCCTTGTGGGTTGTTAGTGAACAATTATTAAGCGTCCACGGTGACAGGTTCTGTGCCAGCTATGGACACGCAAACATAGGTAAATCAACCCCTGCTGTCCTGAGTTTTCCAGAGGGAAACCACCCCCTATGTCCCCAGACACTATATCACCCCATGTACCTCTTAATTGAGAAAGTCCCTGTGCTGAAAACGTCCCTCCTTGTAAATTCATTCAATCTTTTGGTTGAAGGTAGTGTCTTGGGTTGAAATGTCAATTTCCCTGCCAGGAGGCACACATAAACCCACTAAGAAGCAGTGGGTTTGAAGGAGCTATGGAGTCAGACTTTCCAAGTCCAAGTTCAAATGTCAGCTGCCCCCCTCCCCCCCCCCCCCCCCCCGCCAGTTCCTAGGAGACCTAGAGCAAGTTATTTTATCTCTCTTATATCTCATGATTTTGGGGGTAAGGAATTCAGGCAGGGCATGTCTGAGGGGCTCTTCTGGTGGCAACGGAGGTCACTTAGTGGTGGTAAATTGGCAGAGGAGCTGGTCTGGAGGGTCCAACGCAGCCTCACTCACATTCATCGGAGTGGCTGACACCTCAGTAAGAATGGTTGGAAGGCTGGGCTCAGCTGGGACTGTCACCAGAAGAGTGTCTACACCTGGCCTCTCCGGCATGGTTCATCTCCGGGTGGCCAGACTTCTTTTTCTTTTCTTTTTTTTTTAAATGTTTTTTATTTATTTTTGAGAGAGAGAGAGAGAGAGAGAGAGAGAGACAGAGCACAAGTTGGGGAGGGGCAGATAGAGGGGGAAACACAGAATCCGAAGCAGACTCCAGGCTCCGATCTGTCAGCACAGAGCCCAACGTGGGGCTCAAACCCATGAGCTGCGAGATCATGACCTGAGCCAAAGTCAGCTGCTCAGCCGACTGAGCCACCCAGGTGCCCCTATTTATTTATTTATTTATTTATTTATTTATTTATTTATTTTTGAGAGAGAGATAGAGAGTGAGCGGGGGAGGGGCAGAGAGAGGGAGAGAGAGAGAATCCCAAGCAGGCTCTGCACTGTCAGCAGGAGCCCGATGCGGGGCTCAAACTCACAAACTGTGAGATCATGACCTGAGCTGAAGCCAAGAGTCGGATGCCTCACCAGCTAAACTCGGCGCCCCGAGAACAGCTTCTTCTGAGTCACGGCTTTGTCACCGATCGTTTGACCTTGGGCAAGTCACAAACCTGTGAAACTTCATTTCCTAATCTGTAAAAGGAGGATGACGATCAAATCTCTTCCTTGCAGAGATTGCTGTGAGGAAAAACTGACCTGCTTCTGGAACCCATACTAGAATACAGTACAGAACTCTTTCCGTACTGAAATATAATAGGTGCTCATTAAATAGTAGCTCCCTTTCTTTTTGCAGCTGGAGTAGATCCATGGGGCCCGTTTCATTCCGAGGGCCCCATTACCCATGCAATGAGCCATTCTTGCAGAGCTATTCAGAAAAGACTGATTCAGCCTAAAACCCAAAGAAACTAAGAAAGGAGGGGAGAGAAGGCGTTGTTTCCAAAGAAGGGAGTATCACAGATCCTGTACACTGCTCCCCCCCCCCCCAAAAAAAACAGCCTCAACAAGCCACAGAGTCTCAGCCAACCATAAGGGCTTGGGCCAGGGTTGAAGGATTCTACAAACCACAGGGATGTGGTGGTTCAAAAAAAAAAAAAACCCAAGTTCTTTAATGCTTCAAGTGGAGTCCATGCTCCTCCCCTGGAATCAGGGTGAGTAAACGTCTCCTTTGACCAACAGAGTATGGCAGAAGTGACACTAGATGGCTTGTGAGGCTAGCTCAGGAAAAGTCATGCCATGTCTAGGGATGCATTCTAGGGATGGTGGTCCTGGGGATCCCAGCTGCCATATAAGAAGTCTATCTGCCCTGAGACTGCCAGTGCTAGAGAAGCTGTGTGTTTGTAGATGGTCCCATGCACAGTTTCAGCTCAATTCCCAGCTGACAGCCACTGTCACCTGCCAGCCACATGAACGTACCACAGCGAGCACTCAGTCGAGCTGAGCTGGAGAGGTCTGAGGCTCCAGTGGACATTGGACTGCAGCTGCATGAGGGATCCTAAACGAGAACGGTCCCACTGAGCCCTTCGGATCTGCCGGACCAGTAGTATCCGAAGCAAAATAGGATGTTCTTTGTATTTACACCGCTAAATTTGGGGAGTAATTTGCTTCAGAGTGATAGTAACCAGAACATGAACCCTACTGATTATGTGGCCCAAGCTCCTCATAGGACGATCGGAGAAACTTGAGCCCAGAGAGGGGAAGAGATCTACCCAGACTTCCCACAAGCAGACAGGGGGGAAAACCAGGGCCAAAGCCTAGACTCCCAATCTAGGTACTGCAAGTACTTACAAGGAAAGCTTCCCCCCTTGCCCACCCTCATCCCACCAACATTAATTCCCTGCCTCAAGCATGACCTGAGCGTCTGAGTCCTAGGGGTGTGCCAAGCGCTGAGAAAATACAAATCAGGGTCAGGCGGGGGCACCTGCCTCATGCAGGGTAGTCACCATGTGACTTGGAATGTCCTGCCACTGTCATACCCGCTGGCTGGTTCCAGGCACACGGATGCGTTCTTCACCAACACTGTCTTATGTGGGAGAAAACCCAGGAAATGGGGAGAAGATGACGTCTGTCACTCAACAACAAACAAACCATTATTACGATTACTCCGTGCCAGCCACAGAGCCAGCTGCAGAGCAGAGAGACTCGGTGGAGATCCCCCCTGTGGCTCCCTGGGGCAGAGCTGGCTGGCTTCTGGGTCTCTCTGTTCTTCCCAAGACTGACCCAAATGGGGAAGGATCCCTGGGCTTCATGAGCATCCAAGAGGAGCCAGTGTTTGGTCTGCCTCTCCAGACGACTGCGTCGTCTTTCCCCAGGACACTGCTGGAGGGGGCTGGGCCCATCAGAACTAATTAACCACTCTAATGGAATGAACCAGTTTTGCTGGAATTTAGCCCAGGTGGGAGGAAACTGTACTTTTCTAGATGGAGAAATGCTGAGTGCCAAGGAGTCCTGCCAGGTGGGCCCTGATTTACGGTGTGTGTGTGTGTGCACTCGTGCGCTCTGTCTCTGGACACAGGCAGAGTGTCTATCCCAGCAACTTTGAGCAAAGAGAGCTCTGGGGGTCTACTGAGCTGGTCCTGGTACTGTGACTCCCATGAATACTGTTCTACGGGCAGAGGCCATGCGGGACCCCATATCATTCTGTACCCCTGGCCCAGCCACAGGCCCAGCTCAGTCTCCCAGAGCTCATTGCTGCTCCTTAGGCCAGAAATCTCTCAAGGAGAATGTACGTGTGAGGTAGCACTCAGGTCCCTGCCAGCCCTATGACTGGGGTCCATGATTTATGAGGCTCTGAGTCTTGGCCAGGCCTGAGCTTGTGGCCTGCACCCTGTTGGCACTTTAAGAGCTGGGACATTAAAGTCCATCTTCTGAGTTCCCTAGGGCCCTAAACACACCTTCGCTGGGATTATCACAGCCACCCAACCCTGCCTCCTGCCCCTGTGCGGAAGAACCATTACAGCTGACCTCCACAGGGCCCCGAGGGCTGTCCTCTATGCTTGGCTCTCCCTGGATCCCACTTGGGAAGGCTCTCAGCATTTCATCTGGAGCCTGTTAGTCTCTGCAGGCTGCCTGCGGTGGGGGTGGGAGGCAGGGTTAAATGAACTGATAAGCAAACAAGAGACTTCCAGCCTCCTCTGGCTCTCTTCCCTAGTCCCTCCATGAGAGCGAGGGAAAGGCTCTATCACCCTCCCCTCAGTGATGAGATGATGGCTGATAAGACAATTCAATTAATTGAGCTGGGGAGCAGAGCAGGCTGGGAAAGGATGCGGGCTCCTTGACCTGGGCCTCAGGGAGGAAGGGTCAGTCCCTGGCCAGAGCTGGAATGCCTAAAGGGGGTCGTGTGAGTATCATTGGAGAGATCCTTGCTTGACAGCAGTGGGACTTGCTCCTAGGCCTGGAACCCTTCAACACAAGTGGAGTCCAAAGCAAGAAGACAGAGAGGATATTGGATGGCTCCTGTCACCCCAAGGTGACTGAGCCCCACTCCAAGCCGCAGTAGGGAAAGGGGAAGGGCAAAGGGCTTTGATGTCAGGCTCTCCAGCTTTGGGTTGGCGGGGTCAGCCTCAGCTCTCAGAGACCAAGGGCCTTATTTGAAGGGCTATAGAAAGGCTTGCCAGCCCTCATCAGTGTCACCCTGGAAGCAGACATTGCCCTGTTTTCCTACACTTTTGCCACACCCTTTATTGCTGGTGAGGGAAGCCCACTGTGGCTGCCACTTTCATGTGAACTTGCACCCAGATGGGTGCTCTTTTCTGACTGCTAGAAGAAACCACAGGGCCCAGGGAAGGAAGGTGGAGAAAAGGTGACACTAGAGGGAACTAGGCTTGTAGAATTAGGAATTTCCAAGCTATTTCAATCTTGCTTCAGCCTGCTGGTTATAGAGGTCTTGGAGGAATGGGAAAAGGCAAGAGAATGCAGGGTCCCCGATGGGAAACTGGAATTGACCGGAAGCCCAGAATCTGTCGTCACCCCAAGCCTTTAAACCCCTTTTCTCCTCATCCCCACAGGCCAGAGGTGCAATCAGGAGCAGGGACTCCTAGTACCACCAGGGGGCAGCACCCACCCATCCAGAGTAGCCCGTCACAGGGCCGGCTGGGGAGGGGGCTCTCATCTATCCTGGGCTCTGTACTTTGGGGAAACAGCATGAGCTCATGCACACAGAACCAACGGAGACAAGCCAGCTGCAACGTACTGAATCCCCCAGAAAATTCCATAAAGGCTAGGTAACAGGTTAGCCCAGAGCTCTGGGATAAAACCTTCAGCAAAGTGGTGAGGACTGCTCTTGGGGGCCTCCGGCCTGAGGCTCAGTTCACATCTTCAGGAGCTGGTCAGCGCGCTGAGTCAGGGACGCTACCCCCAGTGCACATTTACTCACTGCCTCTCTCAGGCTGGGCCCTCTGTCTTACCTGGCTCTTCCTGGGTTTCCCTACCCCCACGCCAGCTTCTTGACCTCCCCTCCAGGCCTTTTATTTGCCTGGCAGCTTTCTCCCTCCACCCATCTCCCCACATGCTTATTACTGTCCACAAACATTGCAGAAGCCCCAAGAGGGCAGAGATTTGCTGGGATGAGGTTGGGGGCAGGGGCAGGTAGGGCTCTGTTTTATTCATTGATTTCCATTGCCTGAATGGCACACAGTAGGTACTCAAGAAATATTTACTGGATAAACAAATGACTGAGCTGTGGGATGCTAGGATGTTCGTTTGTTTGTTTTTCATTCCCCCCCACCCCACTCCCACCAATTTCTCACTCTTTCTGGAATGACTGAGTTCAGCCAGCCTGAAAAACGCAAAGTGGGGGAGACCCCAAGGGAGTCTGCCAGGACACAACCAGATAGCACTTGAAAGCTATTCATCAGTCAATTCTTTAACATCCTTGCTATGGCTCTCCAGCTTCTGGACAGTCCCAGGTCTTCTCTTCCCAGTCACATTTGGGATATTTCTTCTTTGCTGCAGCAAACCCAAAGCCAGCCAAACTCTGAAATGCAGACATTAAGGACTGGACACAAAAGAGGTACCAGCAAATGTGTGTTTCTGGCTACAGTCCAGGATGGCACCCACCTCCTCTGCATATTAGTACGAATCATCAAAGACCACAGTCCCTTTGTTTTTCTGCCCTCATTAATGAGACTTTTGCTGACAATCCCTTGCATTTGCACTGAGCTTTTAACCTTTCTTTGGAGCACACCAGGACCTTGTCTTGTTTTCCCACCGTAGCCAGGTACTACCTGATCTGGAAGTTGGATGGTACACGGGTATCCGAAGCAGGTGTCAATCCCCTTGTATTTCTGCCTTAAAACCCTCCGTATATCATCCCGATGGACATGGAGGCAGCCTGAAGCTGTAAAAAATGAGGATTAACTTAAAGATGTAGAAGAGGCTCTGGACTTAAAAACAAATAAAAACAAACGAATCTGGAAATTGCTCTTGGGATGAGGCCAGTAAGATCGGGCTGGTGCCTAATGTTTTGAGTATGGCAGCTTCTCAATCACTTAGCAAACAGGTTCTCCAGGCAGGCAGTGTGGGAAGTATCAAGATGAAAAAGCAATGCGGGCTGGAAAGACCTCAGGGTCAGAGAGGGGAGAGGAGACAAATTGCAATGAGTGAAACAACACGGAACCAGGAAGGAGTCACACGGCAGGACGGCAGGCTGCGGCCACTTTCTATGTGCTTTCAGGGCAACAAGGAGCCATGGCTTTACCTAATGATCTTTCAGGACCATCCACTCCACACCCACAATAGTGCCAGAACTCTGGTTTTCTTCCACCCAGACCAGGAGCCAATTCTGCGCAAGGCCGCCAGGTCCCCCGTTCCACCGCAGGCAGGGTCTTTGTTGACTGTGATAGAGGCTGGTATCGAGATCACAGTCATCTTGGGCCTAGTTGGGCCTCACAGGCGCAAGATGGGGGCGGGGTGGTCAGGAAGCCCCAACACGGTGTCTGGGACAGGAGGGGGCAGCCTCCTCCACTCGACACTGTCTCTCCACCCCCTTTATTCCCCGTCCTCCAGTCCGCCGCAATGAAACCGCAACAAGGAGGGGGGAGTTGACTAGAGCAGCCAGAAGGCGCGGGCGGAGGTTAGAGGTCAGGGGTCGCGAGCCCTTCGGTGTCCCAGGGGCTGCAGTGGGAGGAGCTGCGGGCTCGGGGAAGGCGGGGAGCCGGGCCGAAGGGGCGGAGGGGACGGTGGCGGACGCGCGCAGGGGCGGCGCGCTGGGCTGGGCGCTGGCGGTGAGGGGGTTACGCGCCTCGGCTCGGCTCGGCTCGGCTCAGCGGAGGAAGGCTGAGCCCCGCCGCCCGGGCCCTGCAGCGAGTCCGGTCGGCCCCGCGCCGCGCCCCGCCCACCCCGCCCAACGGAGGGCGCGCCCGGGCGAGGCGGGGCCGAGAAGAAAAGGCGCCACCAGAGAGTGGCATCCGCTAGCAACGCCGGAGGGAGATCGAGAACCCCCTGGGCCCCAGCCCACCGGCGCCCAGGCTCCCCCGCCCTTAGGCCACCTTTCGCCCGCCTCCTGCCGCGAGCCAAGGCCGGCGCCCCGCCCGGAGATGGGCAGACGCGCGGATGGCGTGGCTCCCAGTGCCGCCAGATCGTTGGAGCCCGGCGCCGGGGCGCTGCGCTGAAGCTCTCGATCCGCGCTGCCTGGGAAGCCTGCAGGTGTCCTTGGCCGCTCGGCCGCCGGAGCCCAGAGCCCCGCGCCCCGGAGCGGCTCCGCCCCCCAGGCTCGGCGCTGCGCAGGACGCCCCGTCTGAGGCCCCCCCGCCCCAGCACGGCCCCCGCTGCGCAGCGCCAGCCCCGCGCCGCTCCTAGCCGCTGCCGAGCCGCGGACGCAGGACGGGAGGCTCGCTCCTGCGGGCGCGCTTGTTTTTCTGCGGCCGCCTCGCCCTGCGCAGCCCCCGCCCGCCTGAACGCCGCGCTCCGCTCAGCCCCGCCCGCCATCCGAGCCCTGAGCTGGATTTATGAATGGGGGGAAGAGGCCACATGCCGCCGCCGCCGCCTCGTGTTGACCGCAAGCAGCCCGGGCCCGCGGAGCTCCGCCGGCTGCCGTAAGAGCGTCGGCCCGGCCCCGGCAGCCGCTCCGAGGACTTGTTGCTGCTGCGCTGCCGCCGCCGCGGGGAAGCCGGCCGCTCCCGGGACTCGGGAGCCGGAGAGTGGCCCCTGTGAGTGTGAGTGTGAGCGCGCGCGCGCCCCAGACCTTCGCAGTGAGCCTGGACTGTGCGCTAACTCGCCTTTTGAGGGTGAAAGGGGGGGCGTGTCCGGGGGCCCGAGCATCTGAGTGTCCAGTCCTAGCCGGGGAGCGTGAGGGCTTGTTCCTGCCTCCCCGGGCCCCTCGCTTGGGTCCTCGGCTCGCCTTTTCCCTCCTGCCTCCCTCGCCGGAGCTGCCTGCCCAAACCCCAACCACCTGTGCACCGGAGAAACCCAACTCCTCCTGCTCCGCGCCCCGGGGGGAGGCAGGGGCAGGGCCAAGCCGCAGAGGGGGCCGCCGCCGCCTCCTGCCTCCTCCTCGTCTCCTCCCCCTCCCCCGTCTGACGCTGCCTCCTTGGGAAGGGTGTTTGGAGGGCAGCGGCCGCCCCAAGCCGAAGCCCCGCAGCGCTTCTTATGATCAGCTCGGTGTGTGTCTCCTCCTACCGTGGGCGCAAGTCGGGGAACAAGCCTCCGTCCAAAACATGTCTGAAGGAGGAGATGGCCAAGGGCGAGGCGTCGGAGAAGATCATCATCAACGTGGGCGGCACGCGACATGAGACCTACCGCAGCACCCTGCGCACCCTACCGGGCACCCGCCTCGCCTGGCTGGCGGATCCCGACGGCGGGGGCCGGCCCGAGTCCGATGGCGGCGGTGCAGGCAGCAGCGGCAGCAGCGGCGGCGGGAGCTGCGAGTTCTTCTTCGACCGGCACCCGGGCGTCTTTGCTTACGTGCTCAACTACTACCGCACCGGCAAGCTGCACTGCCCCGCCGACGTGTGTGGGCCGCTCTTCGAGGAGGAGCTCACTTTCTGGGGCATCGACGAGACCGACGTGGAGCCCTGCTGCTGGATGACCTACCGGCAGCACCGCGACGCCGAAGAGGCGCTCGATATCTTCGAGAGCCCGGACGGAGGCGGCGGTGGCGCAGGGACCGGCGACGAGGCCGGCGATGATGAGCGGGAGCTGGCCCTGCAGCGCCTGGGGCCCCATGAGGGAGGTGCAGGCCCCGGCTCGGGGTCGGGGGGCTGCCGCGGCTGGCAGCCCCGCATGTGGGCGCTCTTCGAAGATCCCTACTCCTCCCGGGCGGCCAGGGTGAGTGACAGGAGCCTGAGCCTCCTCTCGGGGGTGTGTAAGTACCCGTGGTGGTGGGGATGGGGGCCGGGAGGAGCGGGCTGGGCCGAGACTGACTTACCTTTACCACTGCCTCCCTCCCAATTCCCTCTGTCTTCCATGGAACCCCAGGGGACTCACCCTCCCCCCCCCCCCCACACACACACACATACCCTCTCTCCTGCACGCCTCATCAGGAGATTGCATGCACTTGACTTACTACTTGGACCTAATCCCAGCTGCCTGCTTTGCCGCATCCCCTCCGAGGGAGTGGGTTGCCCTTAGCTGAGCTCTTCCTCCCCCTTCTCTGCACAGGCTGCCTCTCTTCATTTACCCCCCACTCCTCCACAGGGCCAGCGGCCTGGAGAGCTGGAATTAGGCCTCCTGCCTGAGTCAGGGTTTGGGGGAAGAAAACTGGGTGTGCTAAGCGCCTACTCTGTGGCAGGCCCATGTGTTAGCTTCTTCCATGGGTGCCACCTCCTTTAAATGCTCTGGGCAGCCGGGTACGCTGTGAAGTATGAGTTCTGTAGAGGGACACCAGCTCCAGCCCAGGCAGGGCTGGGACCGGAACGCAGGCCTCTCATCCAGGTTTCTGGTGAGCCCTTTTTTCAGGGAGATAAGTCAAGATGTCTGCCCCTTGCCATGCCCCTAAGGCTTCCTGGTCACCTGGGATGTCTTGGCTTCAGTTAGACAGGAAGGGCCTAATGTTCTGGGTGATGCAGGCTCCCGCGGTCAGTGGCCAGCCACAGGCTGCCTGTGATGATCCCAAATTTGTTGCCACTTCTTTTCTTCCTGCTGCGGCACAGATTGGCTTCCCAGAAAGCCCTGGTTCGGGTTACTGCCTGAAATGGGTATGTGGGGGGAGAAGAGGGTGGCATAGATCTAGTCCTATCCCACCACCTCCTCCCCAGGTCAGTCCAGTTTCTCCCACCCCCCCTTAGGTGAAAGGGATTGGAGGGATGGGGATATACTTGGACGGCTTAAAAAAAAAACAATCATGAAGGATGGCTTCAGATTCTTTAGAGAGAGAGAGAGAGAGAGAGAGAGAGAGAGAGAGAGAGAGAGATAGAACCCCGGAGGCTGGTGCCTGGCTTCATGGCTGGCAGCCTAAAGCCTGGCTGTTCCTCACCTCTGGCATCCCAAGTCATCCTATTAATGAGTCTCAGAGCCCTTGCCACCCTCCCTGGCCCCTCCTGTGCTGGGCCTCAACCAGGTCATGGAAGGGAAAGTTCCACTTCCCCACCCAGGGGAGGGCAGGAGGCTGGGAAGGGGGGCTGCAGGGCGGGGCAGTCTGGTGTTAACGCTAGACCAGGGCAGACACATCTCTGGCCTGGGAGGAACAGAGGTCTTGGTGGCCAAGGCATCCCAGGGCAGCCCCCGGAAGGCAGACCCCTTTGTCAGGACTGAGAGGGAAGTTGGGGCCAGGAGCTGCCTTTGTTTCTTCCCTACGGCCCTTAGATCAGCCCAGATGATGCCCTGGCCTGGGTCTGCTGTGAGTTCTGGGGGCTTCTCATGCAGTTCACTAACCCTGCCAGTGTCTGCTGTTGGCTGTGGGTACTAGGGGAGAGCAACAGGTACAGGCTAATCCAGGCTCTTTTTAAGTTGGGGCGGGGGGGAGGCAGTAGATTTGGCTTCCTAGAAATGGGGAAAGGGGACAAGGCAGGGAGGCAGAAATGAAATGATGTGGTTAGGGGAGCTAGGTCCTGTTCCTGAGCATTCTAGGGCCTCTGGGGAACTTTTCGTCTCTGCTGCTTCTCTCTTGGATTCCAAGGGGCTGTGCCATCTATGAGTTTACCTTCTGCTCAACAAACCCCAGGGTCGGCCGGCCTGGGGGCTCGTTGAATAAATGCAGAGCCTAGTTGACCTCTTGAGTTTCTCCAGGAGCCCAAGATACTTGCCCGTTGGATGTGGAATCACATCCGCCAGGGCATTCCAGCCGAGGCCAGGAGTTCGGGGCCGGGCAGGGTTAATTCTAATACTGAAGCAATGAAGAAACCACGATCCAGAGGTGTTCGATGCCGTCAAAGACACTTAAGGGCAGAGCAGGAAACTCCCTTAGATTCCAACTTTCTGGTTGGTAACACTGATGTGAACAGCTATGTGGAGCTTAATGGCACTCATGCCAAAATTGGACTTGCTTCCTGCTGAGGAGCACCAGGCAGAAGCAAGCCTTCAATTCAGCTGTTCCTGGGACAGACAAGTGAGAATACATAATTGTTAAAAAATTGCTAATGGCTTTTGGTTTGAGTATGCCATGCAGGTACTTACATTAATCTCTAGTCCTCCCGATAAACTTAACGGTGGAGATCTCCTCCCCATTCAGTAGATTGGGCCTGTGAGAGGGTAAACATCTTGCCTGAGATGACACAGCCAGATAGTGGCGTGCTGTGAGTCAAAGCCCCTGCTCCTCCGATTGCAACATGTTCTTTCCACTGAACGAGGCTGTTTTGGAGGTGAAGGGGTGGTTTGTTTCTTATTCTGGCCTGGAAGGTGTTCTGAGGTTCTGTACTTCCTGTGGATGACATCAGAAAACCCAGGGGCAGATGGGGACATCAGCAGGGACATTTACTCTGCCACCCCTCAAGGTCTAAGGGCCTGGGGCGTAGGCGATCTGGGGCTGTGCCCTCCTCACTCTGTTTACCCGCGGCCAATAACACTGCCCTTCCAGCAAGTATTGTCCACTGGGTCTGTGCATACCCTCCCTACTCGGGGCCTGCAGCATCAGCCGTGGGCGTGGGGTGCCCACTGAAGGCCAGTAGCGCAGAGGGGCAGGGCCCTCCCCAGGCGTCGGTTTGCACCCAGCTGGCCAGTTGAGTAGTGTGTTATGACAGGAGCAAAACAGATACAAACGGAAAGTGAACTCAACTGATTGTGGAGCCTGTTGCGTAGCTACTGGCCTGGCCCGCAGAGCTGTTCCCATTCAGGCAGGCTCTAGGTCGGTCAGGGTGCTCACCCCTGCTCCCCTCACGGTGGCCAGGCCCGTGGCGGCGCTTTGGTGGCTCTCTTTCTGTGGCCTGGTGTGGGAAAGCAGGCATGGGGCAGGCTGGTCCTGTCCCCACCTGCCCAGCGCCCACAGTCCCAGCCTCAGCCACAGCCAGGGTGGCTTGCCAGACTGAGGGGGACCAGCAGGGTTTTGGCAGCAAGGAGGTTGGTAGAATAAGGCCTTCCTTATTTGCTGAGGGCACACAGGAGGCCTGAGGAACGGGACCCTAGGACACTCCCCTCCCTTCACTCCCAACCTCTTGAGGACCCAGGGGTTAGACTGACTTCAGCTGTTATCAGTCCTGTTAAGAACGATAGTGGTTTGGAGTGCCTGGGTGGCTCAGTTGGTTAAGCGTGGAACTCGATTTCGGCTCAGGTCATGATCTTACGGTTTGTGAGTTCAAGCCCCCATTGAGCTCCACGCTGGCAGCACGAAGCCTGGTTGCCTCTCTCTGCCCTCTCCCCTGCTCATGCTCTCTCTCCCTCCCTGAAAATAAATAAAACTTAAAAACAATAAAAAAAAGAAAAAGGAGGATAGTCGTTCTCCTTTGGCTAAATCAGTACCTGGATTCGTTTTCCCATAATGTTCCCCTTCCGAGTAGAGGATGTGGCCCAAGGATCCCTACTGTCCCAGGAAGGCAGCTGGAGCTGGGTTTTCACTGAGCACCCACTGCGTATCAGGTCACTTTTGCTTTGTTCTAGTATCTCGTCTGGTCTCTGTGAGGCAGGGATCATTAACCTCAGTCTACACTGAGGGAAACTGAGGCCCAGAGGGGCTTGCTCACACAGCTGGTGGTTGAACTAGGTTCCAAACCCAGATCTTGTGAACCCACATCTGTGCTTGTGCCACAGCTTCAGCCGCCTCCTGTGCCTTCTTGCCTGGAAAAGGCCTCTGACTTCAGGGGGCCCCAGAGGGGGCCTTCTGCTCTCCTGCCATCCCTCCCTTCACTTCCTCCTCCAAACTAAAGCTCCCATCCCCTCACTCCCTAGAATTGCTCACATCTGAGCTTGCTCTCTGTTTTTTCTCACTGTGGGACTCGCATAGAACAAAAAGAAAGGGGACTTAGTTACGAGAGGTGACGAGGTGTCCCCTGGCCCGGCAGAGGAGTGAAATGGAGGCCTTCTTGGAAGAAAATGCAGAGCTCTGTTCCTACTTATCCTTTCTGAAGGCCCCCCAGCTTCTCTGACATGGGCATTGACTGGGACTAGCTGGGTGGTGGGCAGGACCCCCTGGTCCCAAGCCGGCTGGGCTAGGGAGAGCCAAGAAGCCAAGCCTGGGAGGCTCGGTGCCCTGGCCTGTCCCCCAACCCTGTCCCGAGGCAGCCTCCCAGTCTCTTCCTGGGTCTGTTTTGTGTTTTTCTTTTTTGTTCTGAACAGACCAACATTTGCCTCTGAACATCTTGTCTCTGGATAATGAGGTGTTTCTGTTTGTCACCATTTGGGGTGGGGTGTAAAGTGGGGGAGGGGCTGAAATAAACTTGGGCTATTTTGGGGAGATGAGGGAAGAATGGGCAGGAACACAGCCAGGCATTTGGGCCTTGGGAACGGGGAGCCCCCAGGCTCCTTGCCTCTACCCGTGGACATTGTCCTGCCCTCACTCCAAACCCGGTGTGCTGGGCACCAGGACGTTCAGGCCATCCTTGTTCCTGGGCACCCAGCCTACCACAGCCTCTGGCCCAGCTCCCTGCTAGGGTTTTTTGGGTTTTTCTCAGGCTGGGGGATGTTTACCCAGCCTCTGGCAGGGGGCCCCATCAGGCAGTGGCCTTGGCCCACCCTGGAAAGCCACAGAGTCTGAGAGCCCATGTGCCTGGAGGTATTCCTGGGCATTTCGGTCACCTCTAGCCCGAGTTAGTGGGGCTGGCCACGTCTCCTCCTCGTGACAGGTTCCCCAGGACCTGGAGAGGAAGTAGGCAGTCCCCTCGGCTCCAGTCATTCAGAAAACATTTATTGGGAACTTATCACATACCGGACACCAGGCTGGGCCCTGTAAATACAGAGACGAGTCAGACATGGTCCCTGTTCCTGAAGGGAGCTAGGTCAGGTGGAGTCGGTGGCAGTTGAAGGAAATTGGGTGACAAGAAATAGTAATAACACAAGATGGATCATGAGAGGTGCCACAGTACTCTTAAAGAATAAAGCCCCACAGGAGGTGAGAGGAAAAAGCCATAAATCCCACCTCTGTGTGAAGTGAAGCGAGGTGGGGGGATGGTTGGCCGGCAGGGAAGCCTCAGGGAGGAAATAGAAGTTAAGCTGGATAGGCCCTGCAGGATAATGACTTAGCGCTCTTAAATAATTTTTAGAAGGAGGTAGGCTATAAATAAATATATAAATAAATAAATAAATGTTCACCGTGAGTAGTGCTTTAACCATGCGGAGTTAGGGAAGGGGCGAATTTTCTGGCCAGGCGACCGGCCCCGGCAGAGATAGGACAGCACGGAACACAGATAGGCAACAGCCAGGAAGCGCATTTGGCTGGGCACGTTCCTGGCCGGCTATCTGGGCTGGACTGAATTCCTTCTGGGGCCGGACTCATCAGCTCCCAGCAGCCCAGAGGCCCTGAGAAGCCCCACGTGCTGGCTTGGCAGAAGGGGGGCATAGGTGGCGGCGGGCTGTGGCCCCTGGAACCAGGATAGGAGGTCCCAGGGCCAGGGTCTGCTCCCAGGGGAGCCCATGAAAGGAGAGGAACAGGGGTCGCCAGGCTGATACCTGCACTTTGAGGCCCTCACTCAGGAGCCTAGGGACAGCTCAGAGATGCTTTGCCTGACACGTTGTCTCTCTTTTCCTGCCTCTGAGCCCGCAGGGCTGCTCGCTCCTTTTACAGCGCTGCCTGGGCTCTAGGACCTCACTTCCCCGGAAGCCTCAGCGCCTCATCCCATCCCCACCGATCTTCTCTGCAAGTGTCTTTGGCTGTGTTCTCAGATTTCTCTTCTCCTACACTTCATCCTTAATATAGGTTTTGGGCATGAGTCTTCTTATGTTTATCGGTCCATCTGTCTCCTTGGCCCTTTCTCCTTGGGCCCCCCTCCCCTGCCCCCGCTGATTGTATTCAGTTCCCAATGACTGGTGTCTGTCACCTCCCCCCTACCCCCCCGACCCAGCCTGTGCCAGATTCTTGAGACACTCTAGGCTCTGTGCTGAGTTTTACAAATATCATTTCTTTTAATCCTCAAAACAGCCCTATAAAGTGGGTACTGTTCTCATCCCCCTCAACACATCAAGCACTCTGTAGCCTCAGGTCCTTTGCAGTGCCTGTTCCCTCTGCCTCTCCAGGTATCCTGGATCTTCATATAACTCACTTCCTCACTCCTTCAGGTCTCTGCTTAGATGTGTCACCTTGGCATTGAGGTCTTGCCTATTCTCCCTGTTTGAAATAGGTCCCTCCGCTCACCTGGGTGGCTTAGTCAGTTAAGCGTCCAACTCTTGATCTCGGCTCAGGTCATGATCTCATGGTTCGTGGGTTCGAGCCCTGCATAGGGCTCTGCGCTGACAGTACGGAGCCTGCTTGGGATTCTCTCGCGCTCTCTGCCCCTCCCCGACTTGCGCGTGCACGTGCTCTTTCTCTCTCTCAAAACAAATTGAAAAAAAATAGTTTAAAAAGAAAATGAAATAGTTCCCTCCTCCTCATACTCTACCTCCTTTCCTCTTTATTTTTCTTCCTGACACTTATACCATCTGGCATACTATGTATTTGCTTATTTGTTGATGGTTTCCTTCTCCTAGAACGTAAGGCCTAAGGGGCAGGGGTGTTTGTTTTGTTTCCTGCTGTTCCCCAGCACCCAGAACAGTGCCTAGCACATAGTAAGCCATTTTATGGGCAAAGATCTCCATTTTATGGGCAAAGACCCTAAGGCTTAGAGAGGTTAAGAAATTTGCCTAAGGTCTCTCAGGCAGTGAGTAGCAGAGACCAGCTTGTACCCAGAAGCTCGTGACTTGAGATTCCTACCATCGACAGTTTTAGGATGAGCTTGGTGAAGGAGGCTGATAACAGGGCTGACTCACCAGCCAAAACACCTGGGTCTCCGGACAGGTGGGTCCCCCACAGGCTACAGCCAGCCTGTGTGTGGGGAGCCCATGGAGCAGGAAGCTGGAAGGGGCGGTGCTTTCCAGCACAGAGGCTCGGAACCTCCTGTCCAGGGTGGTGAGACCCTCCCGCATCCTTCCAGCGGGGAGGAGCGGAGCGGAGCTGCTGGCCAAACCAGATCACATAAGCAATTTTCCGCTTGGGCAGTTTTGACTTCCAGCAGAATCTATGTCCCGTGTCCTCAGGTAGCATGGAAAGAACTGACATCTTCCACCATGGGAACCGGGGCAAGTCCCTTCTCCCCAGGCCTCGGTTTCTTTGGTTGCAAAACCAGCAGAAAGGGAATTGAACTGGGTGAGCTCCTGGGGTCCCTTTGCTTCTAAAAAGCAAAGATTTTTGTGATGTTTCTGGCTCCAGGTCCAACTCAGCCCCTCAGAAGCTGCATGTAAGGGTCCTTGGAGACCATGCCCACACCCCTGGCTGGGAGCTAGTGCTGGCCCCATTTTGTAGTGAGAGACCCGTGCAAAGCACAGCATTTACCTAGTGAGTGGCTGGGCCAGGATGAGGGACCCAGGCAGTCTGACCCCAGGGCTCCTTAGCTCTTTGTCCTCAGTCTCTGCCCAGCAGGTACCATGGGAAGGAGGTACAAGTGTACCCCACTAGCTGTATGGGATGGCCCAGCAAGGGCCGCTCAGAAGGCTCCAGCTCAAGGCCTTGATGTCTAAATTGGGTGCTGTTGCAGCCACTGCCTCCTTCCTTGGTCCTTTTTTGTCCCCGGAAGCCCCCAGTAAAGAGAGTGGGAGAGAAAAAAAGCAGTGTCCCTGCTGCTGGAGGTGAAGGGCCTTGATTGCACTTGCTTAGGACCACTGCTTACAAAATAATTCAGTTTGGGAATAACCTAGGGAGAAAGGAATCATTGGGGCCCGACAGGGGAACCTGTAACCTCAGGACCCACCTGGGGCAACACGCCAGAGCCCAGGTGCCTGCATCTGTCCCAGCTCAGCCTCAGGTGGTGTGCCTGTCTCCTTGGGGAAGGGGGGGGCTTTCTGGGGCCTGCCTTGCACCTGCTGCCAGCCCTCGAGAGGTCACAGGGGAGACTGAGACCCCGTGAAGATGTCACCAAAGAGGAGTGGACTGTTTGGTTAGAGGACCAAGTGGAAAGAACTCTGAGCTGAGAGTCAGGGGACCTGGCCTCTGCCTGATCCTGAGCAAGTCATTTGCCCTTTCTCGTGCCTGGGAAATGGGCACATGTGGCTACCCTTTATCAGCCCCATCTCCTGGGAGGGCCGAGGTGAGTGGTATGAGAAAATAGTTGCAACAGCTCTAAGGAAAAACAGCAGAAGTGAGTGGACACTGCAGGAATTCAGGGGGCTGTTCCCTAAGGCATGAGGGGTGGTTTGTACTTACTGGGTGGCTGCAGAAGGAGCCTGGGCGCCAGTGAGGAAGGCACCAAGGCCGGCTCCTTGGCCCTGTGGGTAAGAGGGTGGCCGGCACACTGCCCTCCCTCCCCTTCTCCCCTCTCTGTGCCCTCTGCTCAGCCCCTTGGCAGCTCTTCCTGAACTTGTTTTTCCAAATCACTAATTAACTTCACGCTCGGCTCCCAGGTGGGCCAACTCTCCTGGCTAATTTTTCCTCAGAGAGAGCAGGCTCCTGCTTCCCATGCTTCCTGGCAGAGCTAGGGTATGCCGTCTCCACGCCTTACCCCACCCCTTTTGCTGCTGGGGATGGGAGCAGCGCCCGGAGTCGGTTCCCAGCATCACAGTGGCCACTCAACAGGTGCCACCACCAGCTCATCTCTGGATGGCTACGGAGAGCCCCCAGGCTGGGGCCGTTTGCCTAATACCCACATCGGTCTGTATTGCCTTGATAGCACCTTTCTCGGGGAAGAAAAATGAGATCAGGGGCACCTGGGTGGCTCAGTCGGTTAAGCACGTGACTCTTGATTTCGGCTCAGGTCATGATCTCATGGTTCGTGAGATCGAGCCCCACATCGGGCTCTGTGCTGATAGCGTGGAGCCTGCTTGGGGTCTCTCTCTTTCTCTTCAAATAAATAAATAAACTTAAAAGAGAGAGAGAGATCAGAAAAGGAACTTGAAATTTACCTTCATAGGAGAGTCACAAACAGGAGAAGCTCCAGGCAGAGTTGTTCAAGTGGGGAAAGTGGTCTGCTACCTCCGTTCTCCTTCCTTGCTGCATTTGATCAACCTGTCCATGGTCAAGTGTAAATAAGATGTGTTACCGTGCAATGAGTGTCTGTCTTAAGTCCAAGGTACACAACCCTAAGGGTAAAATAGTAGTCATCAAGGAGTTGGCTAGGAACACTATTGACAGTTCAGAGAGGACTTTCCTGGGTCTGTGAATTGATCGTGCCTGGGAGGTGGTGAAGGCAGTGCGGTGTGAAGAGAAGGTACGGCCTCCAAAGGTAAACAGTTCTGAGTTCAAGTCTGGTTTCCAACCCTTCTAGGCTATGTGATCTTAGGCAAGCGTTTAAACCTCTCTGATGCTTAGTTCCTCCTCCTTAAAAGGAGATGATGAGACTTACCTCACAGGGTCACAGGGAGGACCGAAGGTGGTAACACGTACCAAGTGCCCGGCTGTGCCAGGACAAAACAGACAGCTAACGGATGTTCATTCCCAAAGTTCCTTCAGACTTCCTTCTGCTCCAGAGGCCCCGGAGGTGCTGCTGTTTCATTTTCCCAGCTCCCCTTGTATTCTCCATTGGTGTTTTGCAATACTAAGAACAAGGTGTGCCTTCTCCCCCTCCCTCATGCACACTCTCAGGGAGGAAAGCATCCCTGAGGGGCACCATTAGCCATGGCCAGGTGGAAGTCAGTGTGTGGGGATTGCCAAGTGGCCACGGGGCCACAGTCCTTCCCCGTCCACCTATTTAAGCTCGGCCCTCTGCCCAGGGAGGAAGCTCATCCCCACACACGGAGCAGGACAGGCAGCAGCAGGGGGTGGAGACCCCAGCAACAGGTGCCCCGACAGTGGTGAATGGCATTGCATGAATAACAGATGAGGGTTCCGTAATTGGTGTTATTACACATGCATTTCATCTCCATTCATAATGATTGGGCACTTAAACCTAGCTGTTCCTCTGCCGGGTGCCACTGTCATCATTCTACCCGAGATCCGAGCCGTCTGGATCAGCCCCTGCCACACTCCGATCCCAGTGGGTGCAGTTTATTTTTTGTTGGAGCTCAGTGTTCCAGGAAATGCCAGGTGTCGGGAAGGGGAGGGGTGGTTATTCTGGGCAGACCCCCCCCTTGTCTCCTGTTATGGAACGTGCTACCTTCCTTCAGACACTTCTCACTGTCTGGGCATTTGGCTGGGACATTCTAAGCTGCAAGGTAGTAGAGAGGGGCTGGGACTTGGGACTTGAGGAGGTGGGGGGTCGTGGCTGGAGTTCTAAGACTCAGCTGGCAGAAAGAGGCCCGGACTCATTCCCTCCAGGCCCTCTCTCCGGGCATATCCCTAACACAGTGGACCTCAAAACTTAGCATGCATCAGAATTACCTGGAAGGTTTGTTAAAGCAGATAGCTGGGCCCTACCCGCAGTATTTCTCATTCAGTAAGTTTACGGCGTCAAGAATTTGCATTTCTAACTAGTTCCCAAGTGCTGCTGCTCCTGCAGCTGGTCCGGGACCTCACTTTGAGGACCACTGCCCCTAAAGCCTAATTACTCCAAGTGTAGTCTGTGGACCAGCAGCCTCTCCTGAGAGTGTGTTAGAAATGCAGAATCACAGGCCCTACCCTGGCCCTGAATCAGAATCGGAATCAGCTTTTAACAAGATTCCTAGATGATTTATATACCCATTACAGTTTGAGAAGCTTTAAGGCACGACCCTTCTACAGGGGCGCGGAGCTGGGCAGGAGGCGGGGCCAGAGTCAGCAGTGGGCGGAGCCAGAGCGTTAAGGGCGGGGCGGGGGGGTGGGGCGCATCGTAGGCAATAGTATAGTTTCCTGTCCAGTTGCCTCCAGCCAGAAGCAGCCTGTCTCTTCTGTGTGCCGTGACAAAGATTGGGAAGAATTACCTTAAAATACCCGAGCAGATGGGTAAAGACCCTCTGAGGAGGGAGTTCCAGCCCACGACTACCTTCATCCCGCCTCTCACCATCTAACGTCCTTCCTTCCAGTGACCCATGCCCTCACTCTCCACAAACAGGACGGCGCCCGTCCATCCCTGACAACCGCCCCACTCTCCTCCTCGCCCGCAGGTGGTGGCCTTCGCCTCTCTCTTCTTCATCCTGGTCTCCATCACCACCTTCTGCCTGGAGACCCACGAGGCCTTCAACATTGACCGCAACGTGACAGAGATCCACCGAGTGGGGAACACGACCAGCGTGCACTTCCGGCGGGAGGTGGAGACAGAGCCCATCCTGACCTACATCGAGGGCGTGTGTGTGCTGTGGTTTACACTGGAGTTCCTGGTGCGCATCGTGTGCTGCCCTGACACGCTAGACTTCGTCAAGAACCTGCTCAACATCATCGACTTCGTGGCCATCCTGCCCTTCTACCTGGAGGTGGGGCTGAGCGGCCTGTCCTCCAAGGCAGCCCGAGACGTGCTGGGCTTCCTGCGCGTCGTGCGCTTCGTGCGCATCCTGCGTATCTTCAAGCTCACACGCCACTTCGTGGGGCTGCGCGTGCTGGGCCACACCCTGCGTGCCAGCACCAATGAGTTCCTCCTGCTCATCATCTTCCTGGCCCTGGGCGTGCTTATCTTCGCCACCATGATCTACTATGCCGAGCGCATTGGCGCCAGGCCCTCCGACCCACGGGGCAACGACCACACCGACTTCAAGAACATCCCCATTGGCTTCTGGTGGGCGGTGGTCACCATGACGACGCTGGGCTATGGGGACATGTACCCCAAGACGTGGTCGGGCATGCTGGTGGGGGCGCTGTGTGCACTGGCTGGCGTGCTCACCATCGCCATGCCCGTGCCGGTCATCGTCAACAACTTCGGCATGTACTACTCCCTGGCCATGGCTAAGCAGAAGCTGCCTAAAAAAAGAAAGAAGCACGTGCCCCGGCCACCCCAGCTTGAGTCACCCATTTACTGCAAGTCTGAGGAGACCTCGCCCCGGGACAGCACCTACAGTGATACCAGCCCCCCTGCCCCAGAAGAGGGTATGGTTGAGAGGAAACGGGCAGGTGAGATTGGGGGTTGGGAAGGAAAGCCACCTCCCCTCCAGTGGTGGAAGGAGTCCCCAAGTGAACCTCAGCCCTTGGGACTTGGGATTGTCCTTTATTGTCCCGGGCTGCCCTAAGTGTGTAAGATGTGTCTTTAAAAGCAGAAAGTGTCGAAGCCAAATCTCTCTCTCTTCTGGTTTTCCAATAGCTTTCTGAAATTAGGGTCTGTGGAGTGAGTTTACCACCCAATTTAGGCTGCGGCGGGCGGTGCACGGGGCTGTGAATTCAAGTACCATCTTGGCCACAGTGCTGTGTGACCTGAGGCCAGTCACTAACCATCTCTGATCATGGGTTCTTCACCTGTAAAATGGGAGTCATCTCCTACTCCCCAAGACTTTGAGGAGACCCAAATGAATAACAGATCTGAGAGTATTTGGAGAAGTGAAAACCACTCTACAAGCATCAGGCGCTGTCATTGTTAGCTAGAGAGCAGGGCAGCTGTTCTGCCAAGGTGCATCAACACGTGAATCATTTCTTTCCAAACGTTGGAGTCTGATGTCTCTTGGCCTAATAAATGTGATAACGTAACAGCAGTGGGAGGCTGCCTTCTGTTCAGCACAAGCTAGATTGAGTCCTCGGCTCGGGGTTTAACATGGGATGGGAGGGAACCGAGAGGGAGTAGCCCAGACAGTGTCGGGCAGGGGAAAAGGAAGGGTAGAAGAAATGGCTTCTGCATCCTGGAGGGGGAGGGCCTCCGGGTCTGGATCCTGTTCTTCAAGGATGGGAAAGTCCACCCCTGGAAAGCTGGCTTCCACCTGCGTCAAGAGAGGGGAAAGGAAATCGGCTTAACCCACAGAAACTTGGAGTTAGGCTGGAGAGCCAGAGCCTAAGTGTGGTGGGAGGGGCTCCGGAGGGAGGTCTGGGATTCCTCGCCTGGGCAGCCCTTGGACGCCAGGCCATCGGGAGGCTGGAGGTGGGCCAGGAGACAAAGGTAGCAGCTTTTGGCCAAGCGCTGGGGGCAAAGTGGGACTCACTCTCCAGAGGGGTGCCTGACTCATAACACTCACCTATGGCCTGTTGGGGGGTGGCTGTAGTACATGCTGGGGCTACTCACTCCCTGGGGTCATTTGGGGGCCTTGAGGGAACAACCCCCCTCAGGTTCCCCTCATCCCCATCAAAGTGGTGCCCCTTCCCCCATCCCTGGGTGGAAATCTCCCAGCCAGGGCCTCGGGGAATTTCAGCTGTACACCGAGGCCCGTTCAGAGCTCGGAGGGAAACCTAGTATCAAAATGCGCAAGTCCCTGCACCAGCTCCTGGATGCACACTTACCCGCGGCTGCTGTCAGGGGCACCTCAGCCTGACCCTAACTACTTGGCCGTGGTCAGGGCATTCCTGGCCCATGCTGAGGCCGCTGCCTTCAGACCGAGCCAGCCAAGGGCCCACTGTGCCGCCTGACGGAGGCAGGGGCTTGCGGCTAAGAGCCCACAGCAGCGGGAGCTGAACTGGAGCCTCCTCTGTGCAGGGTCTTCCCCAGACAGGCGAGCCCCAAGCGGAGGGCTCCAAATCCTTTAGGTACTTGACTCTGCCTGAGGTGCCTGGTGAGCAAGATTAACCGCCTACAGGGGGTCCAGAGAGATGGCCGTGGAGGCCTATTTATTGGTTTAACCCTGGAGGTGCCAGCCCTCATCCCAGCAAGCCGGGTGTTCTCTGAGGGAATGCAAACTCATCCAAGTGTCAGCCTGAGCCAGCCCCAAGGAGGAAGCAGAGTCGGCCGCCTGCCTCAGGCTAATCTCCTGGGACAGCCTGCGGCAGACAGAATTCAGGAGCCCCGGCTTGGGGTATCTGTGGCTCCTTGTCCCGGGAACGACCCTAGGCCAAGGCTGAGAGGGAAGGAGGGCATTCCGCCCCCTGCCCCCAGGGCCAGGCCCACTCGCTGGCCCTCCCAGGGAGATGCCAGGCCCCCTCAGGTGAGGGAAGTGACGTTCTAGGGCTGGGATTGGAGAGCCCCCAGGTGAGCCCATGAGGAAGGCCCGAGCAGCCCCTCACACAGCCTCCTTTCTGTCTGCTCCCTTTAGACTCCAAGCAGAACGGCGATGCCAATGCGGTGCTGTCCGATGAGGAGGGAGCTGGCCTCACCCAGCCCCTGGCCTCTGCCCCCACCCCTGAGGAGCGCCGGGCCCTGCGACGCTCTGGCCCCCGAGACAAAAACAAGAAGGCAGCCGCCTGCTTCCTGCTCAGCGCCGGGGACTATGCCTGTGCCGATGGTAGTGTCCGGAAAGGTATGGCTCCCCAGGCCGGGCAGGTGGAGAGCCCCCAGGGAGCTGAGTCTCCCCAGTGTCCCCTGCAAACCTTGAGGTCCCCTCCTCCCCTGAGGCCTTGGCCACCATCTCCTCTGCCTTGGATGTGCCCCCGCTTTTAAGATGAGTACCCTGATCTCCCACTCCCTGGACTAGAAAGGCCTCCGGCATCCCCCAGAGGTTCACAGAGCCTAGCACCCACGCCCCTCCCAGCCCCCCACCATGGCCACAGGGAAGAAAGACTAAGTGCTAGAGGCTAAGGGCAGGCCAAATCAGCGGCCCCTGCCTTTCCCCTCCATTTGATCACCACCTCTTCCTCTGGTTCCTGCCACGACCTTGAGGCCTGGCTCCACAGGGTCACTGCCAGACTTTCCCTAGACCTCCCTTAAACACAGCTAAGGTTTCCCAAGTAAGTCCCAAGAGATACCAAGAGGCTTCGGGAGTCAGGATAAGAATGAGCTGTTGGTGTGATGTCTTTGGAGAGCCTAGCACAGGCCTGACCTCCTCATCCTACCCTGGGGGTCCAGGAGCCCGGGAGGGGCCAGCCCAGCTCTGCACGCCTCTTGAGGCAGAGCCAGCAGGTGACCAAGGGGTGGGGAAGGGGGTAGGGATGGGTAGGGACTCTGTGTCCCCTCTGAGGTGTGCTCTGAAGGATTTGGAGGGTTCAGGAGAGTAGCCCGTCCTCTCCAGTAAGGAAAGGCTGAAATTCATCGGCAGGCCCCTAGCTGTGGCAGGAGCAGGGCAGAAGCTGGGCTGTGGACTTAGGGCTTCCTTACTTGCAAAAAGGGGGTCAGCAATGATGGAGGATGGTTGAGGGTCGGTAGTGGCTGAGAACAGGAGTCTCAAGAGCAGGTGCTCCTGCCCGGTTCCTGATCACTTTTTTGTCATTCTTGCCCTGTCCCTGTGACTTAACCTGCCTAAATGCCCTACCTAGATCCAGAACAAACCCTGACTCCTCCCGAAACAAAGCTTGTCCCTGGGTTCTCAGGCCACTTCTTAACCAGCCCTCTTTTAACCAAATCCACACCCCCCCACCCCCGCCACTTCTCACTGTCCCAAACTCCAGTCCAGGTCTGGGTTGAGTGAGTCGGGGCAGTGTCTGTGATGCCTCTGTCCCCCCAAGCGTGTCTCCTGGCCTGCTCATCTCATGCAGCCTGCACGGGCACCTTCCCAGCCCCTGCCCCCACGGGATCCCCAGGGCACCCTGACCCTGATGAGGCGCTGAGAGGTGTGTGTCCAGCTGTGCTGGGCATATGTACTGTTGGGTGTCACCAGCAGGAGCTGCCATCTGGCAGCTGGAAGGAGATGGCCCAGAGGCCCCAGCTACGGGGCTGCAGGTTGAAGGTACTCAGACCATTTACACTCTCTCCTGCGTCTCTCTGGTCTCCCTGTCCTCTGCGTGTCCCAGTCCTTGGGCTCTGGATGTGCCTGTCTCTCCTGCCCCCCATCACAAACACGCAGCGGCTTCTGCTGCGTCCTGGTTCAGACCCAGAGACTTGCTGTGGCTGGAGCATGCTGAGTGATGACCCGGAATGTGGGGCAGAGGGGACCCTGCCTCCCATGTAGGCCTCGAGCTGACTGCCCGACAGCCCTGTTTGCATTCCAGTATTGTGAGGGGCTTGGCGGAAGCAGCAGTGTGGAAGAGGCTGTGAGGGTACAAGTCAGGCGGGACCGTGAGGAGGTGGGGAGCGGGTCACACCCGGGGCAGGAGGGGCACGTGCCTGGGCTGGGGAGCGTGTACCGCACCGCCAGATCTCTCTGGGAGCTCGTGTGGCCCGGCTGCTCTATTTTCAAGATGCCTCCACACTGCTTCTTGGCAACAAGCATGCAGCTCAGCCAATTAGAGTGACCTTCGAGAGGGAACAGGTGGGTTGCTGGGAAACAGGCCCTGCTAAGCGAGCGTGGCAGTTAGCATCGCCAAACTCCCAGCAAGCACTCAGCAACTTTCCCCATGCCAGACCGTGCCTCCCTTCTCTGCACTGGGGCTACGTGTGGGACCTGGCGTAGGGGGCCCAGGGCTCCTTCAGCCACGGGCAGAGACTCCCTTGTGAGCCTATAGCTGCCCAAGTGTCAGAGTGTGAACTCCCTTGGGGGGGGGGGGGGTAGGGGGAAGGTGACCGGTGCTGATCAGGGCTTCTGAAGATGGTGTAGAAAGGTGCTGGAGGCTGGGGGGTGTATGTGTAGCTGGAAGGGAACTTACTTGGGGACAATGACAGGGCAGAGATCAGCTGTGCGGCCCTGGCATCTGTCCTCTGGAGCCCAGGTGACCTGGAAGCCCAAGAACATCAGGGAGCCTTTCCCAGGCGGGCCAGACCCCTCAACCAGCCCAGGGCTGACTGCCCCGCGGGGTCCCCTGGAGCATGGATCCCACGGAGCTGCTCAGATGAGGAACCAGGCCCCTCTGACCCATGTGCCTTTTCTTCACCAAGGCTGCGCAAAGTCCTGGAGTCTAAACAACATAGCTGGAGCAGCTGGAACCAGTCTGGGGCTGTCTCCACTGGCATCAAGATACAGCTCACCCTACCCTCCAAGAAAGCTCCCTCTCTCCCACCCCTTCCACCCTCTCACCAGCCCTCCACCTGGACACCCGGCCCCTTAGCGGCACCCTCGGCTCTCCCCACCCCCCGGGCACACACGCTCACATGCCCTCCAGCCCTCATACCTCCTGGGGCCTGAGGGAGCCGGGCGGGATGCAGGAGAATCCAGGCCCCTGAGCCTCTCCTCCACAGCACGCAGCTCCCCAGAATGTTCAGCTCTGGAGCCTGAGAACAAGGGGGAGATGACGCCCAGGGCTTGCACCTCCCCCGTCCCCATCCTGAGCCGGACGTGCCAGCCCCCCACCCAGGACCTGTGCCTCTGGGCCTTGCCTGCCCTCAGGGCCCCATCGTAATCACAGCAAATGCATTTTCATTCCTCGTGGCCTTCAGTCAGCAACCAGCCTGCCACTGAATATCTCTGTCTGTCTGTCTGTCCGTCCCACACCCAGACCAGCCAAGAATAAGGCTGTCTCGTGGGGCGTCTCTGCTGGTGTGCAGGGAGCTAGGCCCGCGAGGGGAGCAGTGCCGCCCTGGGAGAGGAGGCCTGATGTTCCCCAGCCCTGGCCTGGCACGCAGGTGGGGGTCCCTAGGGCCCCACAATTGGCTGCCTAGGCGTGGGAATGCCCTCCTCTCCGGAGTGACACCCGGCGGCAGAGCCCCGCACCCCATCTGCGCCCCAGCAGTGGTGCCTCTCCCGCGCTGCTTTCTCTGCTTCCACGACAGTTTCTCCTCCCTCCTTCTCCTCTCCCCCAAACTCCCAGCCCTGCCTCTGAGTCACCTGCCGCTCCCACCCAGCCTCTGCGCTCTGTATTGCTGCCAGAACCGGAGACTCATCTAATTTCTATAATTAAGTGTATTCATTTACCTAACGAGCCCAGGAGCACAACAGGTTTGTGAGTCATTGAGTGAGCAGGGGTGCCCCCTGGGCAGGGGCAGCTGAGGGGAAGCGTGGGGACAGAAGCCATCCTGCCCCTCGCACGTGGCCACTCCCGGGCCAGGCAGGGCCGGCTGCAGGCGGCCCCTCCCCAGCAGCTTGCCAGGGAGGCTCTCTGGGCCCCCTCAGCTTCAGGAACGCAGGAGGCCTCGGCCAAGCCATTTCCTGTTTCACCTGATGGGAATTAGACCTGACAGTGGAGCCGTGCGCCTGGCAATTTTTAGAGTCAGATTATGCAACTTTGTAGAGGGAATGACTAAGGTCCGTATCTGCTCCTTCCAGGGTGGGCAAAGATAGGAATGGAAGGACAGAATTCAGGGACTCGGCAGGAGACTGGGGATTGGGAGGCCACCCTGGAAGGTGCACTGGGCAGAAAGGTCAGACCATTTCATGAGGTTGGCTGTTGTGAAAAACCTGTGCCAGGAGCACCCCCATTTCAGTGCCGTCTGTCTTCAGCCTTGGGCAGACACACGAATGTCCCTTCCGGAAAAGTGTGTTCACGATGGGTACTGGCATACCCCAGCCCTGCTGTGGCCTGTGGGGCCTGTCTCCTGCTTGTTCTCAGAATGAAATGTCCCGCTAAGAGATGAGAAAATACAGCGGCATCCATGTGGCCTGGACAGGCCCCTTTCAGTGACCGGGGCTGGGAAGCCCCGTGGAGCAGGATGGAGACATTAGGCACCGTCTCGTCGCTGAATCTGAGAGCCCAGCTGCTTTTCCTTTGTGAGGACGGATTCGGTCCAGGCCCCGCAGGGCTTCTTGCCCAGGGGTCCTGAGTCTGATGGGGATGTGATGAGCAAGGTGTCCAGTTTAGCCTGGACGCCACAGCTATTTTCTCTTCTGACTTGCCTTTCTGGTTCGGGGAACTGAGTTGGCTATTTCTGTGGCAGCCTTCAAGTTGTCAGGAGCCCAAGTTTCCACGGTACCCACCTCCTCCTTCCCTCTCCTCCCTCCCACAGGGATGGGCATGCTCATGGCACCCCTCCGGTGGGCACAGATGTCCCTGGGCGACATGATGCAGGAGTGCCAAGCTGGAGCCCCTGGTGCCTTGGGAGATGGGCTCCCACCTGTCCCCCCTGGTTCTCTGGCTTCCGTGGGGGAAACAGAGGACCTAGCTAACAGGATGGCTGAGTAGGCTGCTACCTCTCAGGACCTCTGGACCTCCCAGGGCCCTGGGAAGGGGCAAAGTGAGTCCTGGAGTTGGCAGAGACCCACTGTACACGGGGCCCTGCCTAGGAATGCAGCTGCCTACGTGGGCCTCAGCCTGTCCAGACTTTGGGCCTCCCTCCTTAGGGGAAGGCTCTCCCTTCCACCTGTAATCTGAGAGCACAGTTGGCTTCACGTTGGGTGTAGACTTGGACCTGTACCCATTACTTTGTCTTCTAGAAGCCTTTCCCTCACAGCTGGGGCCCACCCCCTCCCCCACAGAGCAGGGAAGCAGCCGGGGTAGGAGTTGTTCACCTTACGAGTTTGTACCAGGCCTGCTGACAAACTTAGAGGCATTTGTCAGCCCCCGGGGCTTCTGGGAAGAGCTGCGAGCTGGAACCAGAGGTGGAAGATGTCTGTTCAGTGTAGGCCGGGAGTCAGAGGGGAGACTGAGTACCAGCCCGAGGGCTGGGGCTCCAGGAGTCACCCCCTTGGGCCCAGACTACCCTGTCACAGAGCTTCCTGGGAGAGGAGGGCCTCCCCTGCCCTGGTCAGAGAGTATCACCCCCAAATCCCTGCCCCCACAGCAGCCTCCTTGCCCGCCCTGCCTGTGCCCCCGCTGGGAGGGTAGGGGAAGGGAAGGCCCAGGCCACTGACATTCCAGGCTGAGGCTGAGCTGCTGAGAAGGGCTCACTGAGAAGGGTTGGGTTTCTCAGTAAGATGCTCCTCTCTGGCCTTCTCTTCTGAGATGGACACGTGCATCCTCCCTGACCCTCCCCTTCGGCATCCACCCTCCAACTGCTAGAACTCTGTTCCTGCCAGATTGAGGAACTGTGGCCAGGCACGACAGGGCAGCACACTCAGGCACCTTCTTCACCAGCCACCCCCGTCCCTCCACCCCAGGGACAATGGAGTGGCCCCAGGTGGTAGGTGGCAGGTAGAGCTATGCGGGGGTGGGCCACCCAGGTTGGACTCCAGGCCACACCAGGAACGTCCCCCACTCCCTCCGTGCCAGCATGTAGAGCTGTGATCCCTCCGCCCACAGAACTGGGGTTTTGAAGACCTGAGGGCTTGTGATTCCTGGAGCTCGTTACATGAGCAGGTATGGAGATAAGCTGTAACATGGCCTACGAGTCACCTTGGCCTAGTGCTGGGTAGGCAGAGGGGTGATGAAGGGGCTCACCCCATTCGCTGACCCATCCTTGCTCTTCCTGGCCTCTTAGCCCGGGGTCCCCATGCCTTCCAGCTCTGCTCCTGGCATAGTCCTTAGCCCACAGGCTGTGGGTCAGCAGCTGGCTTCCTTCTAACATCTCATTCTTTGTTTCTCCCTTTCTTTTGCTGAACTCCTTGCCCCCCCAGACGGCAATGTTGAGCCGAAAGCGTGCGTCCCAGTGTCTCACACCTGTGCTCTTTAAACACAGAGACCTGCCAAGACGCCCTCTCGCCCAGCTATGCCCAGGCTGAAGTCCTCACCCTCTCTTAAGCGGCACCAACATGAGAGAGGCAGGCAGACAGACAGAAAGCCAAAGGCTTAGGGAAACTCTGGAACCCTGGCAAGAATCTTTCGCTGGGAAAGACTCAGAGACCCTTGTTTGCACAGGACTGATGGAAAACCTCCCATGTGACCCTCCAGGCCCAGAGCCATCTGGGTCTGATGTTCTGTTCTGTTGTACACCGAAGAGATATATATGCACATATAGTATCTATATTCGTACGTACTATACTCGTGTGTGGTGCACGTGCTACTGGTGGTCTGTCTTCTCTGTTAGGCTGTGTCTCCCCAGGCCCAGGCCCCGCCCCCAGGCCCCCCTCTTCTTCACTGACTCCTTGTTTCTGCTGAACACGTGCGTGGAATGTCCCAAGAAAGAGCGTCTGGGCTCTGCCAGTCCCAAGGGTGGGGGGGGGGGGGCGGGCAGGCCAGACTTGGCCCCTCGGGGTTGTTTCCTTTCCCTGTGGCCGGTGGTCTGTGGGGAAGGCCCGGTTGCTCCCCGGGGTCACTGCTCCACTGGCCCCACCCCACCCCAGATTGGGGTTCTACCTCCCACCCCACGCCCCAGTTTTGGGGGACTTCCAGGGGACTTCCTCTGGAGCTTCTTCGACTCCTCCTCCACCTTACCTGTGTCCTGGACCGAGGGGGCGTTTTGTCTTTTTTTATTTTGGGGTTTTTGTTCTGTCTCCTCCGTCCATTTGTTTTCAAAGATGCTGCTGGGCAGACGGGCAGGGAAGGGGTCTGTCTGCCCCTCTGGCTCAGGGGTCTGAGAAGGGGAAGCCTCGGGCAAGCGGAGACCAGTTGCAATACTGTACTTCCTGGCCAGTGGCCAGAGGACGCGTGCAATAGCAGAGGCCAGGTGACCCCTTCAACCTTGGCCTCTGCCCCTCCCGCCGCCCTCTCACCGCAGTCCCACCTGCCCTGCCCCTCCCTGGCGTTGGTCAGTCCTTTTGTGAAGCTGTCCCCTCGTGTGTGTGTGTGTGTCTGAGGCATGCCTAGGCTGGGCCCTGCCGCCCTGTCTGCGCGCCTTCCACTGTTGTGCTGTGCTCGAGCCCCAATAAAGACATCTGGAGCGTCCTGCTGCTCCCGCCTCTAGTGACTGCGTCCGCCTCTCCTTTCTGGCTCTGTGTCTGTGGGGACCTCCCCGGGCTTCCACCCCAACACCTGAGACATGCAACACACTCCGATCCTAGCCCTTTCCCCGCCCGGAATCACCGGTGCCTGCCAACCCCTGCGTTTAGAGCTAGGCACGAATGCCCAGAGAAGGACAGGCTTGCCCGGGGTCGTGAAAGAGGGCTGACCCGGGACCCCCGGCTCCCAGGCAGTGTTCTGGTCTCCACCGCCGCCACCTGACCCCGTCCGTGACGCAGAAGAGATGTGTTTGGAAGGCGTGCCCCTGTATTCCTGCTTGCTTGTGCAGGACCCCCCCCCCCCCCCCACCACCTTCCCTGGAATTGCACCAGTGCTATGTGGGCCAAGGCCCTGGGGATGCCAGAGTCATTGCGATGACTGGATGGCTGACGAACTGAGGCCGGCAAGGGACAGGTGGCACATCCGGGACCACTTAGCGATGGGGAATAAATGAATCCTGGGTAAGCGATGGGGACACGTGCCCCTCACTGTTGTTTCCCCGCTCAGTCACATGGAGGCACACGCAGGGCTGACTCCCAGCTGTGCTGCCTTGTGCGCTCGTTCCAAATGGCCCCGCACCTTCATGCTCAGCTGCCACCGTCTTGAAATGATGGAAGAAGGGGCCCTGCGTGTTCATTTTTGCACTGGGCTCCGTAAATCATGCAGCCAGCTCTGGGCACATGTTTGTTCGCCTCACCCTCTTACTCTAGGCATAAACTAGAGTTGTAGGGCCTCGGTTCAAAGTCTAGAGTCGTAGGGCCTCAGTTCAAAGCCACTTACTAGCTGGGTGACTTGGGAACAGCTCAGCCAACCTCAGTTTTCCACTCTGTAGAAAGGGGATCACAACAGCCCAGTTTGGGTTTCAAAGACCGCGCGTGTAAGGACCGGGCCCAGTGCCCTCGGTGTGCCCATGACGTAGAGAAGATGCCCACAGCAAGTGTTCGTTCCCTCCTCACCCCTTTCCAGAGCGCTCAGGCTTTTCCCCACAGACTTCTGAGTTTGCCGTGTTCAGTCACGCCAAGAAAGGACAAGCGCATAACAGGGGGCAGGGGGTGAGGAAGGCAGAGGGGATGGAAGAAGTGAGGGGAAGCCTGCTCTTGAGGCACAAGAGAAAATCGGGCTTGGAGCCTGAGCCGGCCGAGGCAAAGCAATGGCAGGCTGCCAGTTGTCAATTAAAGATAAGATCTCGCCCGGCCGCGGAGGGCAAGCAGGGCCTGCGCCCCTGCCCCCCCTTTCCAGGCCGGAGAAAGCCATTTGCAGCCAGGCTGGCCTCAGAGAAGCTTGGCCAGGCCATAATGGGATGGGATGTACTTCTGGCTCCATAACGATATTACGCATCGGGGCCCACGTCCAAGATGGCTGGGGGTTTTTGTTTTGTTTTGTTTTTCGTAGATGAGGGTGGAACTGTTTCACGGTCAGGGGCCAAGAACCAGCAAACAGCCCAGGGGTACCAGAGGCCAGGGTCGCCCTCAGGGGACCCAAGGAGATGCAGGGTGACACGCTGGTGCAGACTTCTGGAGGGGAGAGGGGCGGAGAGTTCAGCGAGAACAGACTACCCGTCCGCTTCACCTCACAGGAACAGCGGGCAGGGCTGTCAGGAAAGGAAGGCCATGGCTTCCTCAAAAAAGCAGGGGTTGAGCCCAAACGAGGGGGCTGGTTCAAAGAACAGGACACCAGTGTCCAAGACCAACTTTGGGAGTCAGACACACTCACACTCAGCTTGGAGTCCTGGCTCCATGACTTCCTAGTTGTGGGACCTGGGGCAAGTCACTTAACCTACTTAACCCGTGTGAATCTTTATTTCCTCACCCGTTGAATGGGCGTATTGATGGCACCTACCTCCTGGAGCTGTTGGGAGAACCCAGTGAGCAGTGCCTGTAAAACCCTGGGCACATGATCACTGCTTACAAATATTGGGAGGGAGGAGGAGCGTTGTGGAGCAACTTCCCCCCAATAACCCACCCCGGTTTGGTTTCTGGCCTCACCTTTCAAATAAGTGCTATGAATTAGCGTCATTTCGGTAAAGCCCTCATCTTCTTGTGAAGCAGACAGAGAGAGTGGGGGGTCATAATGCCAAACAGCTAACATTTATTGAGTGCCGGGCGATACATCTAATGCTCTTAAAAACTCATTTCGAGACCGGTGTCATCATTATTCTTGTTTCACAGAGAAAACTGCAGGACAGCCATGTTGGGTCACCCAGCCAAAAAGGGGCCAAGCTGGGATTTGAACCCAACTAGTCTGACTCCAAGAGTCCAATGCTTTCCTGCCTTGTAAATGGAATGGAGCTTCTAAGTCATCAGCCCGAGGGCAGGGATTTGTGCTTTTATTGGTTTTCATTTCATTCACCTCAATTGGAATTGAGGAAGTGGGTGCCCTGGTAGTGCCTGACCCCACCCCCCACAGAAAAGGGGCCGTTGTTAATTAGCATAACCCCCAACTCATGGAATTCTTGATTCTTTCCTCTGCAACCCACTGAGTTTTATTGTCTAAAGGGAGTGACTGGGATGGGGACGGGTCTGGAGACCAAGTTATAGCAGGAGCAGCTCAGCCTGCAGAAGAAAAGGGACCCCCATCTTCAGTATTTGAAGGCATCTGAGGGGAAGTGGGTTTAGCTTATCTTCTGATCCCGGAGAGCAGACCTGGGACCAGTAGGTGGAAATGTTAGGAGGACAGATCGGGGTCAAATAAAGAAGAACCTGGCTTTTTGTTTTCCTGCTATTACAAATTCCCCACATGGTGTTGAAAGCATCCCGTACCAAATCAACAGGGAAGGAAGGCCCTGTCATCCTCCCTCAGTCCTACGCTCCTCCCAGGAGGCCACACTATTAACATCTAGCGTCGGGTCCTTCTAGGCCTTTGGTAAAAGACCTTTCTGACAGAACTGCCAAATAGGAATGACCGCCTTGTGGGTACGAGGTTCCTGTCCCTGGAAATGTCTGGAGAGACATTGGGTGGTCACGTGCCAGGGTTTGTGGGAAGAACTTCCGCCCGGCATGGAAGGTTGAATTAAAAGACCTCTTCCGGTTCTCACACGTTCTGACTGACAGGGGGCCACGCAGCTACTCAGCGGTGGAGGCTGGTCTGGAGCCCGGGTCTTCCTAACAGGACCCAGATAAGCTCTTTTCCTGGCATGATTTTCCTCAAAGTCCTTCGCTCTGGAGGGGAACTCCCTGCTAGACTCCCTGTCTGCCTCTTGCCAGCCAATCCTGGGTGTATGCCAGGGCTGAGACTGGCATCTGTGGTGCATCTGGTTCAATGACTCGGTTGATACCCTCGCTTGGGTTGATACCCTGCGATGTGTGGCCAGTACCCGCCCCTACAGCCTCCTGGGCCCTGACAGCATTATCACCGTGAGCACCTGCCCTCATTGCCCGGCTCCAGGCCTTTGTGGGATCAACACGACAGGTGGCACGTGAGCTGGCCCAGTCACCTGGGGCCATGGTCACCACACCTCAGCCCCGGACAGCATGGGTTGCTCTAGGGGCCACAAGGGCTGCCAGGGACCCTCGGAGCTGCTTTCTCCTGGGGAACCTCACCTGGGCCTGACCATAGCATCATGGGCTGAGGAGAGGGAGCCAGGAGAGCTGTGGCTCCAGGTCAGAGGGGTCAGAGGCCTTCTGCTGTTGGTGCTGGAAGCTTCTCTGTTTCTCACAGGGCTGAGGGGCCAGCCTGCACCCCCACCCCCAAGTCACCATATTTACCTGTCTTTAGGGCTATTCCATAAGAGTCTCCCAGAACGGCCAGGCTCTGCTTTTGCTAAGCTAGGCTCCCTGCTTCGTAAATCAGCAATTTCCGGTGTGGGGACTAGGGTTGGCCTGAGGAGGTCCCTTCCTTTCTCTCTCTACACCCACTTTGCTAGGTGATCTCACCCACTCCTATAGTCATAAACGCCTTCCAGAAGCTGGTGACAGCCATGTTTGTAGGTCCAGCCCCAGAACTCTCCTCTCAACTTCATTCATTTGTTCATTCATTCATTCATTCATCCAACAAACATATATTAAACTTTTTCTCTATTCCAGGCACTGCTTTCCATGTTGCATGTACATCAGTGACCAGAGAGTACGACCCCCTCCCCTCCCTGCTCTCCACACCCACTCACCCTGCCTGCTCAGCCCCTCAAAAGCACCCCCGCGCTCCCCTGACATTGGACTCTGATTTCACGGTTCTCCCTCCCTGTCCTCCTCTCCCCGTCCATGTGCTACCACCATCCACACTGAGGCTGAGCAAAAACCAGGGTGTCATCGTTAACCCCTCCCTCTCATACCTCAACTCACTCACTCACTCACGTTAAATCTTTATCAGATGCCCATACTGCATCCTGGAGAACCAACAGTGACCCAGTCGGCGGGACCCCTGCCCTCATGGAGCTGACATTCTAATGGGGGGGCTAGGCCAAAAGACCGGTAGACTAAATACACACATAATAACCTCTCCCACCCTCATTCCAGCCCACTTCAATGCTGTCATTCCTAGTTCTGAAATATGCCTCGCAAGCCTTCCATCTCTCACCCCTTCCTCGCTGGGCCCCAGCTGCCTGTCTACACCCCAGTGTCCTCCCAGCAGCCAGACAGGCCTTCCGAAAATGGACACTAGATCACGTTAACCCATCTTCAACCCACAGTGGCTGGATTCCCACTGCACTTTGAGTAAAATCTAAACTCTGTCAAGGTAAAGGGGGGCCCTCACGGCCCTGTGCCTCCTCAGACCCCTCCCTGCCTCAGTCCGTGCCCCCCCACACCCCTCTTCCCTCAGCCCCCGAACCTGTGTTACACACAGTGTCTCTTCCACCTTTAAGGGAACACTGTGCCCACCTCACCTGACCCCTTTGCCTCACCCCTCTGGTGTGGCTTTAAATGTCACTTCCCTGGTGGCCCCCTCCAGTGCCCCGTGTTGTTTTCTATCACTGCAGCGGGCTCATTTTCTTCGGGGTGCTTAGCATGCTTTGTAACCACGTATTTGCCCCTTGCCTGCCTCCCTGTAAGTACCTGGGGCCTCGCACAGTGCTAGGGGCTCAGTAAATAGTTTATGAATGAATGAATGGGCAGACATGGCCGTGCCATAAGCAGCCGCTGAACTGCGTCCTATGTTTTTCCTCCAAGCTGTCTCCAGCTGGCTTCTGTACCTCACTTCTAGGGCATTCCTGGGAGTCCTTGGGGAGTAACGTGAAAGCTCTTCTTTTTACATTATGCATTTCCTGCCTGAGAAACTGTCAGAATAATGAGGACTGAGAGAGAGGGAGGCGGAGAGGGGAGTTCTCCTAGCTCTTCCTGCTCTTCCTTCCAGAACTTCGGAACTTCAGGAACTTGTCAAACCCCCTCCCCAACCGGTGAGCCACCTGAGGGAGCTCATTCACCCTGGCTCCCCTCAGGGCTGAGCCCTGTGGGGTAAGTGCTCTGGGGAAAAGGCAGATGGGAAGAGGCAAAAGACAAGGCTGGCGGAGAGAGAGGTTGGGGGGTGGGAAAGAGGGACAGAAAACAAGTTTCCTGGCCCAGCATGGCCCTCAAGCCAGTCCGCCTCACCCATATGCACTCTTTCTGGAACTCTGAGCCTCCTGGTCCAGCTCAGGCCTCTGGGTGGGACAGTGGGGCTCCTCCCGGGTCATCCTGAGCCCTCAGCTGACAGAGCCTGGGGCCACTGGGGTGTCACTACCCCTGAGGGGACCTCTGTAGGGACCAAAGCCTGGGATTCCTTAACCATGGGCAACTCTGTTCTTTATCTCCCTAGAGACCCACTCACCACCTCCCCCCACGGTTTCTCACCTTTAGGCCCCAGGTCCAAGGACAGTCACTTAAAATTCAATATCCGTGATCAAATGTTCAAATCAAACAAACAAGGGAGGGGAGCCTGGGTGGCTCAGTCGGTTAAGTGTCTGACTCCTGACTTGGGCTCCGGTCATGATCTCATGGTTTGTGAGTTCAAGTCCCAAGTCAGGCTCTGCACACAGTGTGGAGTCTGCTTGGGACTCTCTCTCTCTCTGCGCCTCCCCACTCATATTCTCTCTCTCTCTCTCTCTCTGTCTCTCAAAAATAAATAAACTTTAAAAAAAAAAAAAAAAAAAGGAGGGGGGCAACAAACAAAAACAGACTTTTCCCCATACCCTCAGTGTCCCGCCTGGCCCAGGCCCAGGCAGCTGGCCCTCGGGAAGACCAGGGGTGATCCCAGGAGGCCCAGAGCCCCCAGAGGAGCGGCTCCTGGCCCGGCTGTTGCCATGGTGGCCCTCCCTGGGGTGGCGGCTGCCAAGTTGCTATGGAGAGCGGAGTTTTGCCACGGCTTCCACTACCGGCACCGAGAAGCTCCCCCAGGACCCTCCCCCTTCCCAGGCCAATACATGGTCAGCCTGGTGGCCAGCTTGTGCTGTCGTCTCAGTGGACCAGGGGGGCACTATAGGAATAGGAGTCAGAACCAGTTTCCTTCCCAGCACCCCAGCTGCGTCTAGCCTCATGCCTCAGGACTGCCTCCTCCCCCTGAGGGAATGATACTGTTTGTACTCCTGGCAGATCCATTAGGGACCTCATTTTTCTCAGGACCTTCCTCCTCCCCCAGGTGGCAACCAGCTCCCAGAGAGCGTGTGGGGGGGGGGGGGGTGGTGGTGGGATGGTGAGGGTAGGGGGTGTGTGAGAAGGCTCCAATGGCAGCACTCTCCCTCTGGACATAGTGTGCTGCACTGTGACCAGCTGCCTTTCCCTGGACAGAACTGGAAAATTGGTTTCCATATCTCTTCTTGAGTTTGTGTCTATCCTCACTAAATACGCTACACCCTTACTGCACCTCAAACACCCGCACATTTCCCAGGTCCTTCTAGTCTCTCCACCCTCTCTTCATGTTCTAATATATGCAGAGAAGAGTATCTTGTGCCAGTCATCCACACGGTAGTATAAATCAGGGTCCATGTATATTTCACTTCCCAGGACAGAGGATTACTAGACCTCCTCTCAGCTTATGGAGTAAGAGCTTGTTCTCTGTTATTGGAAGTCCTCACACCAGGGAACTCTAGGGAGGGTAGATATTTTGTTTGTTTGTTTTGACCAGAGGAGAGAGAAAGCAGGAGCTCCTTGTGTGAGTCAAGGTAGAGGCCAGAGTTCTACAAGGAATTTTGGCTTTGCTTTGATTACTAAAAGAAAATGGAGCGCGAAAGGGAAATCAGAAGTGATATGTGATAGGAGTTGCCTCTGTCTCGAAGACCCTCTCTCTCCTTTTGGACTCCCTTCCATATTCCAGTATTGAGTCCCCTGCCTGGCAAACACTTATACATCCCTCAAGGGACTTATACGTCCCTCAAGGCCCGCTCACCTGTCACCTCCGGTGAGAACCTTCCCTGGACTCTTCCTTTATACCCTCACGGTACCTGGTACGCCCCTCTAGTGTAGTACTTAGCACAGGGATAGCCCGTTGCTTATTTACTTGTTTATGGGGACTTACTATTTACTCACTTATTAAGACTTTTATCTCCAGCTCCTGCTCAGTGCTCAGGAGCTCAATGATGAATGAATGAATGGAGGAATGAATGAGTAGACAGGGAATGAGCTAGCCGCTCACTCCTGACTTCTGCCGTTCACACGTGTCATTCTAGCCCATGTCTGGTCTCAGAATCTGTCCAGAACAGTTCCCTGGGATGCTGGGCCCCTCCCTCTACCACCCACCACTGTGTGCCAGCCCAGTCCCCCCCACTGCCAGCAGTGCCCCCATCCACAGCCCCCCACTCCCCTCAGCTTCCCAGGCTCTGGCCGGCCAGCGGGCCTTTCTCTCCTGGTGCTAATGGCTTCAGACCGTCCCTGGAGTCTACGGGGACCAGCCAAGGGCTCGTGTCCCAGGTTCTTCCCTTCTCCATATTCCACGTTCTCAGTCTTCACCAGTGTTCTTTTATGAGCCTCCTGTGCTCTCCAACTCTCTGAGCACCAATGTGGGCAAAATCCCCGCTGCCCGAGTGGGCCATAGGGAGAGAAGCTGGAGAGGGTTGTTTCCATAGGAGCCTGGCCCAGTCCCATGACATTGCTTGGCCTCAGTTTCCACGTCTGTGAAATGGGAATTAAACCTCCCCTGCCCTCATCCACAGGAGGTATGAAGGTTAAGTGAGGAAGTGGGTAGACGGGTCTTCTGGAACCCCTGGAGCACTACCTGAGGTGAAAGGTTATCATTCCTCTGACCTTCCCTCAGGGGCTGGGGTGTTCCTCCAGAAGAGGAGAGCTGGTGCTTCTGGAAATAGTAATAGCTCACATTGAGCACCTGACAGGCCAAGCATTGTCCTAAGCCTTCTGTGCGGATTCATCTTCAGAACAAACCTAGGAGGTAAGAGCTCTTTTAATCACTTCCATGTGACAGATAAGGAACCAAGGCATGGAGATCAGCCCGACAGCAATCTCACAGACAGATTTCACATCCCGATTTTGACCTGAACCCATGCAGCCTGACTCTGCCCCACCCCCATGCCCCTGACCGCTGGCTCTACAGGCTGCAGCTGGCCCCGTGGCACTGGCCCCTCTCCTGTCATCGATTAACTGCCCACACCCAGAATTTTAGCTGCCACTGGCTTTGCTGCTTGTGCCTTTTTTTTTTTTTTTTTTTTTTTTTTTTTTTTTTTTTTTTTGCCAGGAGGAGCAAAGAGAGGTGAAATAGGTGAAACAGCTAGCCAGGCTCAGGCAGGCGAATGGTGCTCTGTGCACGTCCGCCGTGTTGTAGAGACACAATCAGGGGAGTAGGGCTTGGCAGGCGTGACTTCCACAACAGAAAGCACTAGAAACCCTTTTCCCGAAATCCTTGCTAGGGCCATTCACTAGGGGGATGACAGGACAGAGGCAGTGTCCAAGCATGATGCGGGGCCCCGGGGCATGGATGCTCTCCAGGTGACCGGCTGGTGAGGCCATTTCCCTCCTGGTGGCCGTGAAGCACCTGTGTGATACCTGTGTACTTGACCGTGAGAAGCCAGAGAGAAACCCGCCAAGCTGCCTGCTGCCAGGGCTACCACCTGCACCCCACCTTGCAGTCCTCCTGTCTCCCAGGGCTTGTCTACACACACCCGCGAGCTCTGGGGCATAGGAGCCGAAGAGTAGGGACGTGGGAGAAAGCACTAGAGGAGAGACAGAGAGCAGGGATCCTGGAGGGGGGTGGGGGAGAGAGGCAGGGAGGACGGGTGGGAGACGGAGGAGTCGGAAGGGAAGTGGGGCGGGAGGAGTGAGAAAATGCGGGAAGAGGAGGACCGAGAAAGGGAGGAGGGAGAAGGAGGAGGGACCAATCCCGACCGTGGAACCTAAAATGAACTCAACAGGCTGGAAATAGAACAGCTGGGCAAACCCAAAACACTGTTTGGGTGTCTGCTGAGCAAGCACGTGAATGAACAGAACTGGGGGAGCAGTTCAAGGAAGAAATAGATCATTTCATCTCAGAGGTAGGTCCGAACAGGAGGCGTTTATTCCAGCCCGCCCAGATTACTCGGGATTCTTTTTCTGGGGGTGTTTTCTTTACGTAAGCATTATTTTTAACAGGCTGCCTTGGCGGCTGGGTTAGCCTGACGCCACCCCACCCTTGCTTGGCGGATGGAAGGTTTGGGTTACTCTGAGACCAAGACCACTCTGGGTTTTTATTGTCATTGTGGACACTTCTGGCTTCAGGGGAAGAAATCTTTTTTTTTTTTAATCTTTTTTTTATGTTTATTACTTACTTTTGAGAGACAGAGTGTGAGCGGGGGACGAGCAGAGAGAGAGGGAGACACAGAATCTGAAGCAGCTCCAGGCTCTGAGCTGTCAGCACAGAGCCCGATGCAGGGCTCCAACTCCTGAACCGTGAGATCATGACCTAGGCTGAAGTCGGACGCTCAACCAACTAAGCCATCCAGGCGCCCTAGGGGGAGAAATCTTAATCCGCTTGCCAAATGGTGGTTTAGAACTCTGAGTTGTGTTCCTGAATCCATTTGTAGAACAAAACCCAGTTCTGGAATGGGCCAGGAATGGGCCAGGACTGGCCTGGGGGACCCTGCCCCCCTCAGCACCCCCAGGGCTCCATGATGCCTTCTGGTGACCTCACTTGATGCCAACACACTTCACCCTGGGAGGTGCCCCGTGCACCTGACGCTCAGCCCAGGGACCCCTTCCCTGGCCGTCAGTGGCCACCTCTCTGCTCCTGCCCTGCCCCCATAGCACTGTTTCTGTCTTCCTCCACCCTTCCAAACCCTGGCTCTCTTTCCCACCTAGGCTCCTATGCAGACTTCCTGGGTCTCAAAGACCATTTCCGGACTCTCAGGGTGCGTGAGCCCCCCGAAGTTGCAGCCAACGTTGTTTGTATGTTATATTCTACAGGCAGGATTCGAATCTTTCATCAGACTTGCTGTGCCCACTCCCCACCAATGTGAAGAACAATTAGTCTGGAAGTTAGAGGCTGGGCCAGCACAGACTGTGAAAGCAGATGGAGCCAGGTGGCCCCTGGTGGCTCCTTTTAGCCAGACGTCACTCTGGGGTTTTTGCTCTATCACAGATCTCTCTAGAGTTAGATCAGCTCTCCTTGGGACTGACCGTGGACAGGAACTGGAGAACCGGAGCTCTAGCCTTGCATCTACCGCTGGCTGTGCTATCTTTGACAACTTGTCTGCTGAGCTACAGCGCTTATAAAATTGGGGATAACACTGCCCATCTTAGCAGGTTCCCCCAAAGGCTCGATTAAGATCCTGCATTCTTACTGCTTTAGCGCAGTACCTGACATTTCATTCGTAAAGCTTAACTTCCTCCCTCTCCCCCCTCTTTCCTGGATGAACACTAAGGAACCTTCCCAAATTGAGCAGGTAGGCTCTACTAGAGGATTTCTGGGGAGACCTAAACCGGAAAGAGCCCAGGCCATCCTACAGCCTTTCCAGGAGGTGCCGGGGCAGGAGGGTTAGCTCTGGTGGAGGACGGAAGAGAGGAGGTCTTTGTCAACAGAAGGTCTCAACCGTGGCGGGAAGGCAACCACACCCATGTCAGATATTTGGAACACAGCCAGCTGGCGGACAGGCCACTTAGTGACACATCAGTTGTAAGGAAGCTGACCGAGGACCCCTCGGTGCCCACCCTCACTGCACACACCACCAAGACAGACACTGATTACCAAGCCATCCCGAAATCTCTCCTTCCCTACGCTACGTCTCACCTTCCTTGGGGCCAAGGCTCTTGGCCCAAAGTGGCTTGTTCTGTGCACTTCAGATAGAACTAGAAGTAACACAGGTTAGCTTCCTCTTCTCTGACATTGATGAGCTGGGGGACCAAGGAGGGTGTCTCAAGAAAATTCAGGAGTTCTTCCTGGTTCTTGGCACCATTTGTGCCCGTCGCAGCTTTCCGTGCCCTTGTCTGACCCTCCTCTTGCCAGAGTGAGAGACCAGCATCTTCGAGAATGCCCATGAAGTACTCTGAGCTTCTCAGATGTAAAGGGCAAGAGAAATCAAAGGCAGCCCTTATCTCTATCCAGATGATGGGGATAAACACAGCCCAAACCTGTGTCCTGGCCTGCCTCACTTGGCCAGTGGCTGAGTGAATGCCAAGCTGAGATTTCTCTTACTTTGTACTCACTTGGCCCCAAAGGCTGCCAGGGTATTGGCTACTAAGTCACTAATCCACAAAAGCCACCTGCAGCCCCTCCACAGGTCCCAGAAAGAATCTTTACTCTGTTCTGACCTCAGAAGCCACCTTGCCCGCTTGGCCAGTGCCTTCTTCACTCTGGATTTGGGCATCACATCTGTAATTTGATGCCTAGGAAATATTTTTAGCTACCAACCTTGATGCAGACTTCATCCCCATTCACCACTGGGGTAACGAGAGGGGAAAGAATTGGAAAATTCCACCAGCCATACGGCTAACAGCTGTTTGAAGGGTCTTCCTAATAGACAAGTCTGACCATGGCCTTCCCTTTCTGAAAACCCTTCTATGGCTCCCTGTTGGGTAAAGGTGAGATGCCCAAGACCCTTGACCGTCTGGCCCATCAACCCTCATTTCCTGTCCCTCCCTCCCCACACATTCAAGGAGGAGTGTTCTTTGAACTTCTTCACTGTCCTGCTTTAGCAGGTTGCTCGAAGCAGCCCCCACTTGCTCTACCTTGTGAAAAGTACTCATCTCTTGGGAAGTCTTTCCTGATCCACCCATCCCACCAGCAGAATTTTCTCCCCACACAGCCCCCGATACACCTTTACAAGAGCATTTGTTTGCACTCGGTATTTACCTGAATGCCTTGCACAAAACTTTTTTTTTTTTTTAAGTTTATTTATGTATTTTCAGAGAGAGCGTGATCTGGGGAAGGGCAAAGAAAGAGGGAGAGAGAGAGAAGCCCAAGCAGGCTCCACGCTGACGGTACAGGCCCCACCCGCGGCTCGATGTCTCGAAACGCAAGATGGTGACCCGAGCTGAAATCAAGAGTCCCACGCTTAACTGACTGAGCCACCCACACACCCCTGCACAAACTGTGTTAAGAGTCATAGTTTGGACTCACCTTCCCTGTACTTCTGCTAATTGGGCCAAGGAACCTATGTAGATGTTAGGATATTAACTATATTAGGGAAAATTTAAATTATCCAAAATTTAGATAAGGTCAAAAGGATGACTGCATACTCCTGCCCTGTCATAGTGAAGCTTTGTTTAACAGACCTACACAAAGCTTATTTAATTCTCTAGAACTGTGCTATCAACATAGAGCTTTTGAGCACTTAATGTGTTAAGTGCTAATGCCACATGTTAAAATGACAGTATTTTGGACCTGTTGGGTTAAATAAAGTATATTATTAATAAATTTTTTTTTTTTTATTTTAGAGAGAGAGAGTGAGCGTGTGTGAGCAAGGGAGAGGATCAGAAGGAGAGAGAGAGAGAGAGAGGGAGAATCTTAAGTAGGCTTCACGCTCAGCACAGAGCCCCACACGGGGCTCAATCCCACAGCCTTGAGATCCTGACCTGAGCTGAAATCAAGAGTCGGATGCTCAACTGACCGAGCCACCCAGGCGCCCCAATAAAATGTATTATTAACATTGATTTCACCTGTTCGTTTTCACTTTTTAACGTGACTACTAAAAAAATTTGAATCACACACATGGTTCCCAGTGTATATCTATTGGATGGCATGCTCTAGAAGACCATTTCACCGTCCGGTAGAGAGTCAAATGATTTCTGGCTGGTAGGAGAGATAACCCCAGTTTAATTGCTCTGCAGGACACTTACCAGATTTGTCTCCAACTTACAAAGAAATTTATTTTGATGTGTCTTCCCTTTGAATTTTTTTTTTAACATCTATTTATTTTTGAAAGACAGAGAGACAGAACGTGAGCGGGGCGGGGCAGAGAGAGAGGGAGACACAGAATCCGAAGCAGCTCCAGGCTCTGAACTGTCAGCACAGATCCCGATGCGGGGCTCGAACTCACAGACTTTGAGATCATAACCTGGGCCGAAGTCGGACGCTCAGCCGACTGAGCCATCCAGGTGCACCGGTGTGTCTTCCCTTTAAATCCAGTGCCTTAAAGGCTCTTTGAACCAGTGTATTTTATTGGTTACCTCGTTAATGGATGAATTAAATAAAATCTTTGACATGTTTATTCTGTATCTGTAGGAGACTTATACTTTCAACTTTTTAGAAATTACACTTAGACCTCTATCTCCTGTCCAGCTTAAGAGCATAGCCTGAATTATTAACATGCCTGGTAGTAAGTAGGGGCTTGATAGGTGTTTGTTGAATGAGTTAAAACACTTCCTTGGACTTGGGACCTCATGTTTGAACTGCCAAGCACCTTTTGCAGTGGGATCCCTATCTGCCATATGCCTGAGGCTAGTGGGGGGATGTAGGAAATATGAGAGCTTCTTTTCAGGACCCTAAACTATTTGGGGGGGTCCCCATAAAGATTCCCCAACTCTTGGGCCATGTGATCCCCAGAGAATGCTAGCAGAAGCAATTCCTGGCCCTCCTGCACCAACCCCCGCCCCCGCCCCCCCCCCCCCCCCCCCCCCCAGGGGCTGCAGGAAGCAGGATACCCAGATAGGTTTCCCTTCCTTTCTGCCCATGACCTGGGCTCTTACCAACCTCAGCACTGTGACGATCCCACCAGACAACCCTGACTGTTCCTCCAGGTCTGGACACAGAGGCACTTTTGTGTTGAAGGTCAGTAAGCAGGGCTAGCCTCAGGAGCCAGGTCTTCTGGGGGCCCTAGAAAACTCTCTGGGTCCTGAGTCCAGAGAGACAATTGCAAACTGTATCGTTTCCCCTTTCCCCTCTTTGACATCTCCACAGTGGGGGATGGCCGGCTGGCCATAAGGGGAGAAGTTCCTTGTGAATTCCTTGAGGGCAGAAGCTTGTCGTTCGTATACCTGGCAACTGCTGAGCACTTTTCCCAGCCCACGGTGGACACTCGGTGAACGTTCGTCCGCCTCTCCTCCCTCTGCCTGACTCCAGTCTACAGCCAGCTTCCTTCCAAACAGCCTGATGTATAGACTCTTTGGCCTCGACAGAACATTGATTAATCAATCGCCCTCTCTGGGAGTCTGGGCAGGATCCGTTGATCATGAGGCATCAAGCTCAGGGGCGGTGACCTTTTAGAAGTGTCACACCAAGCTTGCGGTTGTCCACGTCCCTTATGAAGAAGAGAGAAGTCTGTAGAGGCTCCGCTGCTGGAGAAAGAGAGTAAAAGCAACATTTTTTATTGTGATAGAATATACATAACAACATTTTCTATTTTTAACTGTAGAGTTTGATGGCATTAAGTACATCCACATTGTTGGCGCCCCTGGGTGGCTCAGTCGGCCAAGCACCTGACTCTTGATTTCAGCTCAGGGCATGATTCCAGGGTGGTGGGATTGAGCCCTGAGTCGGCTCCGTGCTGAGCATAGAGCCTACTTGGGACTCTGTCTCTCCCTCTGTCCCTCTGCCCTTCCCCTCACCAAAGTACATTCACATTATTGTACAACTGTCACCACCGTCCATCTCCAGAACTTTGCCATCACCCCAAAATGAAACTTGGCCCACTAAACACCAACTCCCCATTCTCCTCTCCTCCCCAGCCCCTGGGAGCCACCATTCTGCTGTCTGGCTCTATGAATGTAACTACTCTAGGTGCCTCATATAAGTGTATGCAGTATTTGTCCCTTTGTGATTGGCTAAGCCTAATGTCCAGTGTGTGTGTGTGTGTGTGTGTGTATTACATTTTGTTTATCCATTCATCCAACCTGGGTTGCTTCCGGTTTGGGGCTATTGTGAATAACGGGTGTACAAACATTTCTTTGAGAGTCTCCTTTCATTTCCTCTGAACACACCCAGAAGTAGAATTGGATCATATTAATGCTTGTTTAATTTTCTGAGGTCAAAACCACATTACTGAGCACCTGTGCAGTTCCAGCTCTGAGCTAAGCCCTTTCTATGTGCCATCCCATTTAATCCATACAACAACCCTTTGGGGTGAAGAAGATACTCTCCAGTTTATAGCAAGTGAAGATTCCAGAAACCAAATGACTTGCTCCAAGTTAGAGACAGCGATGGGCAGTCAGGTTTTGAGCCCAGGTCGACTTGATGCCAATGCCACACGCTTCCCGGGCAGCAGGCAACGAAAACAAATACAGTTGTCAAAAGGAAGGGCCACGCTTTAACGCTGTCGGCGGCTAGCACTTTCTTTAATTAACAACCAACACCTTAGCAGGAATCCGGCAGAAGGATCCCCCTTGCTCAGATCAGATGAAACACTGTCTTCCAGATGTTTCCCAGACCAAACTCCTTTCTTCCGCGGCCTCCTCCCCCTCCTCCTAGCTTCCCTGGCCTTCCTTTCATCAACTAGACCCCCTGCACTTTGTGTTCCTGGCTGACAGACAAATTCCCTCCAGGCCGCAAACTCCCCAGGCCACAGCTTACATGGTCCCTGTGTATAGCCTGAACCTACCAGTGTCCCGCGCTCTGTAACCGTTTGAATCAATGAATCAATGAGTGACTCACTCAATCAATGACGGTAGGGAGGACAGGCACGAAGAAAGAGAACACCAGAATTATCCACTTCTCCGCTTCTACTTCACTATTTGTGTAAGACCAGGCTGTGAGTTGCTCAGAATAATCTGTGTGCCATATTTGGCACCACTGCGCAAGCCTGAGCCATTTTGGGGTTGGAAACTCCCAGGGAAAGAGATGGAATTATCCTCTTGGAGAAATATGCCCGCGTGGCTGGCCCAAGGAAGGGGAGGAGGAGTTTTCAGTGTTGGGAGAGATTTCATGTCCTGAGGAAAACCAGATCCTCAGGGGATGAGACCTTTAGCACAATTCTTCCTTCCTTCCTTCCTTCCTTCCTTCCTTCCTTCCTTCCTTCCTGTAACCAGCCCAGTGATCAGGGCCACACTTGCTCTGAGCCAGGCACCCAGCTCAGCACCTGAGGGAAGAGAGGAAAGTCAGACCTGCTCCTGCAGTGCTGTGTGCTCAGACACAGCCACTGGGACAGGAGAGGCCGGCGGCCTCTCTGGGAGGCTCAACCAAGCCCACGGGCAGGACGTGGGTGGCTGTTCCTTCCCGAAGCCAAGTGTCTGCATTGCTGGGAGGCACTGGCCTCACCTGGAGGCTTGGCTAACTCTCCGGCCTTTGGGTGCCGTGCAGGAGGCATGGAGGGCAGGGGAGGCAGTAACAGGTGACAGAGAAAACGCCGGGTGTCCAGGGCGGCAGCCGCTCCCACCAGAGGGTCTTAGGGAGTGCCAGCAAGGCAGGGAGCTCTTGGCCAGAGTCCCTGTGGGACCTCCATGTTAGGCGCGGTGAGGTCCTTCCCCACCACTGCAGGCTAGCTAGCCCGGCCTGGCTTAGGGGCTGCCTAGTGAGAGGGCTTTAAGCTCCACACGCCATGAACATGAAAATATGTAGCAGAAAGAGGGACAGGACTTGAACTGGATTGGAAGGCAAGGGTTTGGGATCATTTACCCAAGAGGGAAGGAAGCGTGTAAGCGACTTGGGCATTCATGACTGTCTGTAAGGTGTTAGGATGACAACATTAACCCAAACGGCCTGCGCGTGGAACCTAGAGACAGGCAGGGCAGGACACTGTCCCGTCGTGCAGGCAGAGAAAACAAGGAGATTTAATGCTAGCGTTTCTGTCCTGGATCCACGGTTCTTGCTCACGCCAGGCTGCCTCTCCTGACTGCATAGGCCCAAGGGAGGTCCCACATCAGGGGGACTCAGAGACCAAGCCCGTGACAATGAGCTGTCTGGGTGCTCCGGGTAGGGGTCTAAGGACTGGCCACAGGAAGGGGCACCCAGGAGGCACCCCACAGGAAGGGATGGGCGGTTCCGAGTCACCTGGGGCCTGTGCAGCCTGCCGTACCCCACCCCCACTCTTCAGCCAGGCACCCAGGGTCCAGTGACCCTGGCAGCTTGAGCTCACTTACCTTTCCAGGCCTCAGCAGGGGTGTCTGGGGGAATTCGGAGGCTTCCTCCAGGGAGAAGATGTCCAGGCTCTGTGACTCAGTGTGCCTGTAAGAAAAGAAATGCACTAAAATGATTTCTTTTTCCTTCCAACAAAGAAAAGAGGTTTACAGCTCACGCTCGGCTGCCAGAGGAGAGCCCTCTCTGAATTCCTTCCCTGCCTCTGCTATAAAGCCGTTAAGTTGATCATTTGGGTCCAGGGTATGAAAGCCTTCCCTGCAGGGCTGTGGTTACTGGCCCGGTTAACTCACTGGCTCAAGCCTGGGAGAGGCATGGAGAGAGGCTTTGCTCCTCACCGGGCTCCCCCTCACATGGAACACTCATGTGGGTGGGTGGCTCGGCTCAAACCCTTCCCCTCTGCTCAAACGACTTCCCGACTCCCCACCTCCCTCGAGTGGTTCTGGCACATTCTGCCATTCCCTGGGCGTTTACCCTATGCCAAATAGTTTACGTACATCAGCTCCTTCAATCCTACCCCCATCCTTTGGAGGAAGTATAATCCCTACTCTAAAGATGAGAAATCTGAGACTCAGAGAAGTTCACTTGTTTGGGTCAGGCAGCTAGTGAGCCGTAAATTCAGGCCCGGATCTAATATAATCCTCACGCTAGCTATTGCACATAATTATGGCTAGCAAGTCTTCATAGGCGAAGAACCTGAGACTCAGACAGGCTAATTAAGCTTGTCCAAGACGGGGACGCCTGGGTGGCTCAGTGGGTTGAGCATCCGACTTCGGCTCACGTCACAATCTCCTGATTCGTGAGTTCGAGCCCCACGTTGGGCTCTGTGCTGACAGCTCAGAGCCTGGAGCCTACTTCGGATTCTGTGTCTCCCCCTCTCTCTCTGCCCCTTCCCCACTCGCGCTCTCTCAAAAATAAATAAACATTTATAAATAAATAAACAAACAAAGCTTGTCCAAGACAAATGACTGCTAAGTGATGCGCCTAAAATTGGAGCCCAAAGCCCGACCTGTGTTCACAAAGCCCGACCTGTGTTCACAAGCGTATCTCCCCACTGGGAGGGTTGTCTCTGTCGTGTCACTCAGAGCTGGGCCTCCATACCTTCGCTCACTATGTGCCCCCCACCCTCAGCGCCCTTCTCCCCCACCACCCTCTCAGCCACCTCTCTGAAGCCAGCTCTGAATACCTTCGCGGGCCATCTATGCAGTCCGACTCAAAATGGGCTTCCTTCACCAGGCCTCCCGGATGCTTGGGACCCTGCCCTACTAACTCCCCTTTTCTCTCCTCCCCAATCTCCTATTACACTTAATGGCCCAGAAGAGTACTGACTACGCCCTTGGCCTGTTTCACATGTGTCACATGTCCACCCTGCTCCTGCCTCCTCTTGCCTTTCCTAAAGAACAACCATCAGGGAGGTCACACTGCTTGCGGCCCTGAGGTTCGCGGCCCTGAGGCCCTGAGGCGTCAGCTCCAGATTATGCAAACTTCCTCAGGGTGAAGGCCACCATTTCTGTGTCTGCCATATCATCCAGCTCAGTGCCAACCACAAAGTAGGTGTTGAATAAATTCACACATCTCCATGTTATTGTTCAAAGCATCTGAATATCCCTTAGTTGGATGAATCTTCCTGAAAACCTGGTGAGGTGGGTCACAGATTCGGAGGGGTTCGCCACAGCTAAGGTGGCTGTCTGGTCGCTGGAAGACCAGGACTAGGACCCAGATTTTTGATCCTGGGTACAGGGCGCTTTCCTCAACCAGGCCATGGACATAGGCTCCGCAGTGCCATGGAATGGTATCCCTGATCAGCTAATTTTGTCCACTGTTTCTTCCCCCACAGAGCTGTGGGAAGGGCCCTGCTGGGACTCTGTTTCTGGAAGGTGTCTTTAGATGGGCTCTGAAGACAGCTTGAGTCAGAAGGTAGAGGTGGTCGGAAGCACCCGAGGTGCAGCCCTGAATGAGACCAGCACCTGGCAAAGAGGTCCTGGTCCAAGAGAGGACCGTCCCGGTGCCCCCCCGCCACAAACCCCGCAAAGGGTTCGTGCAGCGTCTAAGGTCTGTGGAGTCCCTGCTCCACCCCAAGGCCCTGCAGGAAGCCACCAGTAGGGACAGGTGGTCAGTTACAGAGCAATCCCCAGGTAGCCACAGGATCCTTTCTCCAGCAGGAAAGGAAAGGAAAACCATCAGAGAGCTGCTACTCCCTCAGGCGAAGGAGGAAATGATCCGGGCAGAAGGAGTCAGGGTGTTGTTTTGCCCACAGAGTTGCAGGAGGGAACCAAAAGCAAAGATGCCCCCGTCAGGCAGATCTGGAGCTGCTTTGCCAAAAAAAGAGAATTAGGCTGCATGGAATCATTCTCATTCTCCGCCAGATGGCCCAACGGATTTGGGATGCGTCCAGGAGCCCAGCCCCTTTTCTTTGCTCCAGGCCAAACAGCCGGCCTCGGGATCTGAGGCCCTGAGGCTCAAGAAGTCAGTCAGGGTCGTGGTGGCACCCTCATGTGACCTGGTGCATCATCTGTGGGATCTTCCTGTGCCTGCACGGCGCCTGCCGCGTAACCCCGTCTCTCCATCTTGTGGCCCATGTGCCTTATGGCGGAGGCTGGGGTTCGAGCGGGGACTGGGGCCGGGCCGTGTGGCACCTGCTTTTCCGGAGCAGCCCTGGCACGCACCGCTTGCTCTAAACTCTGCACAGCTTCCGGCTCTGGGAAATGCCGGAGTAATTGAATGACATGTGCAGTGATTACGGGAAGAAGGGGGTGGGGGGTGGGGAGGACTGTCTGCAAATCCTGCCAAGGACACTAGGAAGTAATTCAACCTGTCGCTTTGTCCTGAACTGCCTTAACAGGTGTCGGTGGAGTGGTCACTATCTATCCTGAATGCAGTACCTCACAGCCCGAGCACCCCCTCTGCAGTGCTGGCCAGAGCGCGTGGGAGGCCCCTGGAGAGGGAGGCTAACCCCGGGTGGGACGGCCCCGGCCTCAGGGGCAATGCCACTCAGCTCCATGCCATTGTAGTCAGCCCCGTGTTATCTTGCCACCTACTCCGTGCCGCGAAACCCTGCCCAGGTTACGAGTCCAAATAATCTTTGAGCCGGGAGGCTCACGGCAGAGCAGAGACAGCATCCAGGAATACACGTAGTAGGCTTGCACTTTCAGGGATAATCCCCATTTCAAACATCCTGTAAACCGGTGAGAGCAGGGAACATGTGCGCTCTCTCTCTTTTTTTTTAAGTTGATGTATTTTCGAGAGAGAGCGCAAGTGGGGGAGGGGCAGAGAGAGAGGGAGAGGGAAAGAATCCCAAGAAGCCCCACACTGTCAGTGCGGAGCCTGACACCAGGCTCGATCTCACAAACCGTGAGATCAAGACCTGAGCCGAAATCAAGAGTCAGACGCTTAACTGAGCCGCCCAGACGCCCCACGTGGGCCCTCTCTTCTTCACGCCTGTAATCCCAGCGCCCCGCACGGACTCCGGGATGGAGTAGAGGCTTAATCCGCGGTGGTCGAATGAGCCAATGGCCAAATGCCGGGATCGTGGGTTGCACTGACAAGTTCACTGGCGCTCTGCAGGGAGTTAGTGCTGTCTGCTGGCTGTCCCCCGGAACGCCTCAGTTTCCTCTCCGGAGACCCTGCTCACTTCTCTCTCTTCTTTCCAGCAGACCCCTCCAGACCTGTGCTCTGCAATTTTGCTTTCAGTGCCCCGTTCCGTGGCCCCCAGGCCCAAATTGCCGGAGATAACTGATATTAGCAGGTCAGAGCACAGATGCACTTTAAGATGCTTAGCCTGGGTGGAGAGCCCCAGACAGAACCAGATGTATTTTTAGCTCCTTAGGTATCTGGAAAGGTATTGAGATGCAGCCGTGGTTACAGACGCAGGACAAATCAGTATTCTGCTACTGGCCTCCCCACACCAGCAGTTTCCATTCAGTGTCTCAAAAGCAAGGGTTGCTATGGAGATTGAGTGTCAGGGCAACTGAATTTCCTGTTGGGAAACAGCAGCACAGGTAGAGCTCTGGGCCAATGGGAACCAAGGAGCTCCTTGGATGGCGGGAGCTCCTCTCCTGACGGCAAATGATGGCGGGAGTCCTGGCATCCTCAGAAGGAGGTCAGCGGGGAGACGGGGGATGCTGTCTCTGGAACTTCATTCACGGAGGGATTGATTCTATTTCTTCTTCCTCACATCTGGCATAGGACTGGTTTGGTTCTCCCTCTGTTCCTTCACCCAGGGACTTTGGCCATCTAAGAAGCAGTCTGGAAGGTGCTTGGGGCGGGGGGGGGGGGGGGGGGGAGGTGGCAGGGTCATCCTGAGTAGAGGTCAGTCCTGGCAAATACCTAGAACCCAAGCTCTGTGAGGGGCAGGGGGAGGCCAGGTCAACCCAGTCCTGGAGGCATTTGAGTTTCGGGGATCTATTCTTGGGACGGCATTGTGCAGGCTTAGCTCATTTTATCCTTGCTATCATCTGGGGAGGCAACCAGACAGGTGACATGGTCCCCAACCTTCCTCATTCATTCAATAAACATTTCCTGCATGCCTGATAAGCAAGGTGACTGAGATTTTTTTTTTTTTAAATCCAGGACTCCAAGAGGCTAAATGACCCACCTACTGCTACAAAATTAGCAAGATATAAAACCAAAAGAGTACCCAGGTCTGTTCAGTCCACAGATTCAGAGGGATAACAGCCGAAGAAGCTCTCAGAGGGGGCATTTACCCTGACCTCATGCCTCACAGAAAATAAACTGAGACCCAGAGAGGGCACGGACTTGGTCACTCAGGGAGCTGGTGACAAAACAGGAACAGGATTCTTCAGCCCATGCTTCTTCTCATCACCCAGAGGTCTTTCCAGAGAACTGTGCGGCCCCAGACTTTTACTGGACACTCACTCTGTGTCAGGTACTAAACAAGCTACGAATTACTTTTGTTGTTGTTAACAGAGACCTGACCCTGGTGACTTAAGCAGAGGAAGTCATTCTCTCTCATAAAAGAAGTCCAGAGGAAGGTATTACAGGGCTGTTTGACAGATGGACAAAGTCATCAGGGATGCAGGTCCCTGCTACTTTTCTGCATCACTGCCTTCAACACAGTGAGGTTCGATTCTAAACACCCAAGGTGGCTGCTGGAGTTCGAGCCATCACATCCACATTCCAGGCACGAAAAGGAGGAAGAACCTGGAACAAAAGGGCATGTGTGCCTGCCCTGTCTGCCCCCCTCTCTCCTTTAGGAATCTTCCTGAAAGCCCATCTAAGTTCCACTTATAGCCCATTAGCACTTGCTAGTTGCAAGAAAGGTTAAGAAATGTCATCTTTTACCTGGGCGCATTGCTACCCTAAATAAAATTGGGGTTATGGTAGGAATGAAGAGCGGGAACATGATACTTCTAAATTTTCTGCAGTGTGTGTGTGGGTGTATATATATATATATACACTTCTATCATCTATCTATCATCTATCTATCTATCTATCATCTATCTATTTGAAAATGAGGGGGGAAAAAAGGGGCCCCTGGGTGGCTCAGTCGGTTAAGCGTCCGACTTCGTCTCAGGTCATGATCTCATGGTTTGTGAGTTTGAGCCCTGTATCCGGCTCTGTGCTGACAGCTCAGAGCCCAGAGCCCACTTTGGATTCTGTGTCTCCATTTCTCTCTGCTCCTCCCCTGCTCACGCTCTGTCTCTCTCTCTCCTTCAAAAATAAGAAACATTCAAAAACAATTTAAAAAAAAAACAATTAAAAAAAAAGAAAATGAGGGAAAAAAAACACAAAAAACTACTCGTCCGTCCTCCTAATCATCCACATAGGTGATTATTAGCTCTGCTCAGGGTCAAGTATGTTATGCTACTGTCATGAGGACAGCACAAAAATTCTTAACGCAGAGTTTGAACAAACTTAGTATCGATTCAATTCAGTTTGAGCAAAATCTACAGACCTTGTGGATATCCCCCTTGGAAGAGGCTTGGAGCAGAAGTGGCAAATTCACCAAGGAGCTGTAGAAAGTCACAGCTTCATTGCAGAGCCAGCTCCCCAGCCCTGGGCCTCCCCCGCTGCCAGCCCCCAGCTCATCTTGTCTGGGAACGCCTCCCACACAGTCTCCTGGACGCTGAAATCCAGCGCCCTCTGGGGCTGCTGGGCTGCTGGGCTGTGTGCCCCCCTGGAGTCAGGGTGAACGGCAGAGGGGGGTTGCTGTGGCTTCACCAGGGAGCCTCAGCCTTTGCACAGCTTCTCACAGATGGCACCGGTTATTTATGAATTGGAGCTGTCCTCAAGTACCCGCAAGGTAGGTCAAGGACATGGAGAGCCCTATGGTAAACTAAAGCCTGGGACCGGGCATCCTGACTCCTGCCACCCATACTCGAAGAGTGGACCGCAGGCCAGCACGGGGGCATGATGGGGCACCCAGGGAACCGGTTACAAGTCAGTGTGGTTCTTCCTGACAATATTTCTAAGTCATACATTGCCCAAGGCATGATGAAAGGTTTTTGAGAAGTGGGGAGTGAAAAAGCAAGGGTCAGTGTATTCAATATGAAATCAGGTGGTTCACCCACGACCACCCAGACGCTCCCGGTGCACTTAGAATCCATTCTCCGCTTAATCTTTACTAACTGAACACCACTTTGATGTGGGAGCAATGATGTGTTCAGATGAAATACCTGGCCTTTCTGGCTCACTTGCAAATGCCTACAGGGCTGGACAATAACATAGAGGTAAACGTCTCTGGGAAGACTGTCCCTCCCTTAATAAAAGGCAGAGTCCCCAGAGGAAAAGACTACATTTTGGCCTCACCCCTCCCCTTCTTCCTGCCTGGGGTGAGACAGGGATGCTTGGGAATGAAGGGGGCCATCCCACGACCCTGAAAAGAAAAGCCCCAGACTAGGATAGCAGAGCAGGAAGCTAGAAGGATCTGAGTCCTTCATGACTCTCCTGACAACACCCCTCCCCTGCTTCCTGACTTCTTGTTATACGGCAAAACTCAAAGCCCCATGTGGGTGAGGCAGCGTGGGTTTCTGTTAAGGGAAAGCCAAGTGCAATCCTAACTGATGCCTAAATATTGCCAGAGGGCTATGCCTTCTTGAGTGTGATCCCGGACTCGCCAACCCATATGTAGATCCTGTCCTGGTTCTGTCCCCAGGCTCACTTCCTCAGAGCTTAGAACCAGGCCAGCTTGGAGCAGACCACCCTGTGTATCGGGGAAGGAAACTGGCTGGATTCTCCCAGCAGAATTGCCGGCAGGCCTGAGCTTGCGTCTTGATTGTTCATCTTTATACATCCCTCTGGGGGAAAGTGAAGAATTAAGTCCCATGGACTGTTTTTACTCCTCCCAAGAGAGAACATGACATCCAGGAAAATGCTTCTTGGCTGAGAAGTCCCTGAGAATTAAGAACTTGATCCTCCCAAACTCAGGAATAGAATCTTCTCACTTCCCATTTCAAACCATTGAGGCCATAGGACTGCTCCCCACAGACGGGATCTATGGGATCCCCATAGATCTCAATCCTTTGAGAATCATCTTTTTTTTAAAAACATTTTTTAAAAAATGTTTATTTATTTTTGAAGGAGAGAGAGAGACAGAGTGTGAGGGGGGGGGAGTGGTGGGCAGAGAGAGAGGGAGACACAGAATCTGTAGCAGACTCCAGGCTCTGAGCTGTCAGCACAGAGCCCAACGCGGGGCTCGAACCCACAAACTGTGAGATCATGACCTGAGCCGAAGTCGGACGCTCAACCGACTGAGCCACCCAGGCACCCCAAGAGAACCATAAGATCTTAAGGCTTTGTAAGGAGGAAATGATGACTGTATCATCTGTCAGATTTTTTTTTTTTTTAACGTTTATTTTTGGGACAGAGAGAGACAGAGCATGAACGGGGGAGGGGCAGAGAGAGAGGGAGACACAGAATCGGAAACAGGCTCCAGGCTCTGAGCCATCAGCCCAGAGCCTGACGCGGGGCTCGAACTCACGGACCGCGAGATCGTGACCTGGCTGAAGTCGGACGCTTAACCGACTGCGCCACCCAGGCGCCCCTGTCAGATTTTTCTCGATTCAACCAAAATCTTATTGCGTGCTTACTCTGTGTCTATATAATCTTTACAAAATGAACAAGTGGTTTTAAAAGATTCTTGCAAAGAGACCTGGATTAGAGATACTATCAATAATGCAAACGTAAGAAACAATAAAAAAATAATCTGGGATGACCTTTCTCCTCCTGAATAAGCTCTTTATTAGCTGGCAAAAGCAATGACAGTCTAATTGGACCTAAAACAAACTTGATGGGGCGCCTGAGTGGCTCAGTTGGTTAAGCGTCTGACTCTTGATTTCGGCTCAGGTCATGATCTCATGGTTGTGAGTTCAAGCCCTATGTCAGGAGGACTGTTTGGGATTCTCTCTCCCTCTCTCTCTGCCCCTCTCCCACTCTCTCTCTCTCTCTCTCTCACTCTCTCACTCTCTCTCTTAAATCAGTAAAAACTTTTTAAAAAAGAAGTTGACAAAAAAACCACAATGTTTTCAAGATAACTCCCTGAAATGTGGTTGACATTTATTATTGTTAATGAAGGTTATTGCCCTAAGAGTTTTTGCCTTGAGATATTAGCTCTCGATTGTAGAAAGCTTCCGAATTAGTAAGACATTTAAAAATTAAGCATCCAGACAATGAATGCAAACTTCCTCAATTATTTCATTGATGCTTAAAGTTATTAACAATACTTACCCCAGTATTTAACAAAATCTCATTAAATGTGATGATAAGTGTATACAGGAGTCTTTGGGTGTTTCTTAGTAATTGCAAAACACAAAAAGCCGCATGCCCTTGGGGAAATGCTTGCTTCTTTACCATGAAAAATGGCTGAAATACTCGAAAAACACCATGGCAACAACATGAAATCTTTTGTCAGCAGACCTTATTGAAAGATGCATAGAAAACATTGCTGAAAATTTTAAGAAATGAACATGGAAACAGAGTATGTCTGATAGGAAGTTTGCTTTGTATACGACTGAACACAGAGAGCCTTCTAAGATCTCAATTAATGGGATTTGTTACTTCGTTTACGTCCTGGAAAGAATTATTTTTGAATCACCAAGGGAAACATGAGTAAATGACTTTCTCAGAAAAAAAAATCATTTATGGGAAAACGATTGACCAATACGAAAAGGGGAGCCTGGAGTGAGGGTACGAAGGAGAGACACCCTTGCTACTCATTCACTTGGCAGCCAGGAAGCAAAAACCAGATGTGCACGAACGCTGAGCGCTGTCATTCACGTCATTACTTTTATAAAAAATAAGGTCTTTAAAGTATGGGGTCTTTACCCTACTTTGCAATGGGGTCTCGAGTCACCAGGAAGATCTTCCATTTCACACGGGGGTTCCTCGGTTTTCTCATGGCAAGTACTTAAAAGAGCCACGAAACGTAACCATAAATCACACGGGTTTCTTATAAAGACAAAATGTTCCATTTTTATTGCTCTTCTCTGTGATGAATGACAAATGGCTGTCAGATTTTTTTAATACGCACTCTTGATCTGTCCCTTCAAGATAAAGGTGATGCTCTATCATCGCTTAAAAAATAAACTCATGCCAGGAAAAGAGCGCTTGAATACAGGTGTTTGGATGTTGCCTTTGTTACACAATTTTATCCAATGACCTGCTTATAATACCTTTCAATCTCTCCTACCTGAACACCGAGAAAAGAATCGGCAACAGAATTTTCTAACTTGTTTTAAAATCTTTTACTAAAAAAAATTTTTTTTAATGTTTAGTTTTGAGAGAGAGAGAGAGAGAGACAGAGCGAGAGCAGGGGAGGGGCAGAGAGAGAGGGAGACAGAGGATCTGAAGCAGCCTCCAGTCTCTGAGCCGTCAGCACAGAGCCCGACACGGGGCTCGAACTCACGGACCGCGAGATCATGACCTGAGCTGAAGTTGGACGCTTAACCGACTGAGCCACCCAGGCGCCCCTAAAATCTTTTAAATGAGAAGTCTCCATAGATTTTGACTACCCTTTATTAAAATTATAAAAGTAGAATAATTGTATAATATATTATAAATAGTTATGAAAATGATTGTGTGCTTAAAAGAACAGATGTCAGGTGTTACAGCAATCGTGTGGTGCTTATCAGACACTGCCTCACGCTGCGGGCTGTCTCATGGCAGGGGAGCGTGCATGTCGTCTTCTGACCCAGCGGGAGAAAGCTCCTTGGCTGTTTCTCAGTCTCTTTTCCCTGCCTCTCCTCTCTCTGGGCCTCCCCGGCCCACCTTGCCCCAGGGCGTAGCATTGCTCTGCAGGTGCTTTACAGGTTTGTGAAGGGGAAGGTAAAGTTCAGGCCAGCGGGGGATTTCCCAAACCTTGCATCAAAACCTTGCATTTTGACACCTTTTGCTTTAACCTCCTCCGGCCTCCTTATCCGGTCACGGGATAAACTCTCGGTTGTAGGCAGCACAGAGAAATGCCGTGCTTCTGCCTCTCCTGGTCTCCATCAACCCCATCAAACCCCCTTTTCTCTGTTCTCTGGGAGCCTTCCTCCTGCCTACTCAGTGAGGTCTCCGTGTGCACCGAGCAAGACCCGGCTCCGAACCCATTTTCTGCTTGGACCTCTTCCTCCCTGGCCTCTGTGGTCCTGTCTGGACTGTCCCTCCTCTGGGAGCTTTCCTATAGCTAGCACTTACGTGCCCAGCCGCCACTATCAGCACACAGCATGATGACAATGTCCTGTCTCTCCTGCTGGACTGCCAAACCTGCGACCACCAGACTGTGGGCCTCTGGGTAGGCCCAGTGCCGAGAACAGAGCCTTGTAAACAACGGACGTGCGGTACGCAGGCCTCGTGACTTACCGTACAACAGTGCTGTTGTATACAGCAGATGCTCATTGGTGACAGCGCGACACCTGGGGTCCGCGTGGGGAACTGTCCGCAACTGCCACATGCACATTTTTCTCTGGCGGGAGGAGTGGCCATGCACCGTGACCCTGGAATCACTGCCTGCCTGGCGGCAGAGGGGACCGTGGGCTGAGGAGATATGCGGGCGCTCACCCCGTGCTGGGGACAGCTGGCCACCTCGAGCCCGGGGAACTGAGGGCCGGATGCTGGCTCATCCCTCGGGCAAAAGCTATGGTAATAACTGCTCTTCTGGACCAAAATACATTTAGTGACGCCTGGGAGAACTGAGTGTATGAGGCACACTTTAAAAATACATGAGAATTTAAGGGCCTTCCCCCCTCCCCCACCACACACACACCTGCTGGGGGAATATGTCCTCACGTCTGAGCTAATATTAGGGCTGTTTATTTTCTAGGGCTGACATTTCCTGGGCCATCTACAATTGCTGTTGGAGACGGAGTGACTGATACTTACTTTGGCACCCTCGGTCCAGAAAGGATTACCAAAGCTAAGTAGGAGCATGTCTGGGCAACATAGACCTACAGACGCCCAGAAATATGTGGGCCATTCCAAGAAGGGCCATCATCTGACCCAGTCGTTCTGGAATCCAAAGCGGCCCTTACATAAAAGAGTCCAGTTAGAGGGGGTCATCTCACATGGGAACTGATGGGCCAAAAACCCGGTTTTACACATAGAATATGAAACAGTGTTTCCAATGGGGCGACTGCCTTGGGAAACAAATGAAGGCCTGTAAGGCAACAGTCTCCCTTTCTGAAATGAAGCCTAACTCTTCCAAGCTTTGAGTGAGGAGGGGGGTGGCAGGGGTGGGGGGGGGGAGGGAGGGGGCGGGGCCTCTCCGTTTGAGAAGTCCTACTTCGTTAGCAAGCATCTCTTTGCCTCTGTTCTATGCCTCCCCTTTGAGTACCAGGCTCCCCCACTCTCCCTGCTGAGATGAGTTGGGGAAAGGTCTCTTTCTCATGTTGCCCTTAGTACAAGTGAGGCAGATTGGAATTCTAAGAAGGACTTGACATTAAAAAAAATAAGAGAAAGAAAAACCAAGCACGCAAACAGTTGCGATATCAAAGCATAATTTATTGATGCTATACTAGAACTTCTTTTTTTAAATTTTTTAAAAAGTTTATTTATTTCATTATTAAAAAAAAATTTTTTTAGTGTTTTTATTTATTTTTGAGACAGAGAGACACAGAGCATGAACAGGGGAGGGGCAGAGAGAGAGGGGGACACAGAATCTGAAGCAGGCTCCAGGCTCCGAGCTGTCAGCACAGAGCCCGATGCGGGGCTCAAACTCGTCAACTGCAAGATCATGACCTGAGCTGAAGCTCAACCGACTGAGTCACTCAGGTGCCCCAAAAGTTTATTTAAGAGAGAGAGAGCGCGCGAACACCAGCAGGGGAGGGACAGAGAGAAGGAGAGACAGAATCCCAAGCAGGCTCCATGCTGTCAGCACAGAGCCGGATGGCGCGGCTCGAACTCACAAACTGTGAGATCGTGACCTGAGTCAAGATCAAGACACTTAACCAAGTGCGCCACCCAGGCACCCCTCGAACTACTTTTATCCTGTCCCTTCCCCCACACTCTTTAAAAATCTCTCTTTTATAGAGTTTAGGGTCTTCCTACGCTGGAAACCTTGGAAAACAGGTTCCCAAGTGGCCGATGAGTAAACGTAGACCGCTCAGGCTTCCTGGGTCTAGGTCTGCAGAAACAAACAAACAAATTCCCCCAAACCACACACACCTTTGGACAGCCCCTAGCCATCAGACCCTGAGGCTGCTGGGAAAGGACTGTAGCCAGAGCCCAGAGGGGCTGTTAGAGAGGGCTGCCCATGAAAATCACCCTGGCCCCTCTCTCCAGTCAGCACTAGGCGTGATCACTGCACACTGTTCAAGGCTGCTTGAGTTCCTTGGATTACAACAATACTTAAAGTCAAAATGTCACCTACTGGATGCGGGCACTCTGACGCTTAAGTATGATTCACTTGCCACCCCCCCCCCCATCACCCAGCAGCCCTGTGGAATAGGGGCAGAAGGAAGGGCAACACATAAGTAAGGGGGGTCGGTCAGGGATGCAAATCCAGCCTTGGTGTCCTCAGGATTCACTGCTGCGGGGGTGGGAGGAGGCTCTCCGCGGGGCTGAACTGAAGTGAACAGACCCTGAAAGTCAGCAGGCACAGGGCTGGACACTAGAGGGCTGAGTGAGGAGGGTACAGGCTAACGTGCAGAAGAACCAGGTCTCGCAGAGGAATCCAGCCTCAGAACGCGTGTGGACTCCTTGGAGATCCTCAGCAAACACGGATCAGCCATTGCTGCTAACCTTAACTGAGTCTTCACTATCGGCCAGGCTTGCACACGGGACAACTCCTTTGTCTCCCCGGCAGCCCTGGGACGTGGGTACTATGACTGTCCCCATTTTGCAGATGAGGCAGTGGAGAGTCGAACAGGCAAAACAACTTGCCTTAGGGCAGGAGTACCTAAGTGGCAGGGCTGGGATTTGAACCCTTGAAGTCCATCCCCATTCAGTCTCCGCTCTTAGCTCCCTGACTGCCACAGCCGTTGTCCCAATTCCTGGCCTTTCCTGGAATTTCTTGCCCTGATGTCCTTAGCATCTCTACCCCAAAGGGCCTCAATACCAGGAGATCCCTGAAATCATGGGTTCCCTAGGCACCCCCCCCCCCCCCGAGAACCCCGGGCCTTGAGGCACCGTTGTCACGGGAACGTGTTCTCCTTTTTGAGGTCCCCTCGCCATCTCCTGGCTAGCTCCCCCGGGGCACGGGACTTTCTCTCTTTGGTGCGCTGGGCCGGCTGAGCAAGCAGCGGCTGCTGCCTGCCAAAGGGCCTGCAGGACAACGGATGCGGCAGCCGCACAGGTCTCTGGAGCTCCCACTTAGCAAGCAGCCTGCAAACCTCTGCAGGCGTTGGCCTTGGGGAGGGCTGTTGTTCATCACTTGTTTGCGCGGTGCACAGTGGGCTTTGCTGGGGAGAGGGGCACTAGCTTGCCGGGGGCCGAGGGGTTGGGGACGCCTGGGGCTGCCGCTCCACCCCACGTCAGGCCTTCAGGCTGCGTCCAGGCCAACATCCCTGCTCCATTCCGGTGCAGAACAATGTCGTGTTTGCTTGTTTGCTATTTATACTGCAGTTGCTGTCTGGGGGTTTTCTCTGAAGCAGACTGGTAAGCTCCCAGGCCCGTAAGTACATTTCCGGCTCGGTGCTGCATGCACACGTGGGTTCAGCCGGTAGGAGGCCCGTCCTTACTCCCCCACGGCCTGCGTGTCCTTCCTGAATCTCTACCTTCCAGACACCTCCACTGCCCCTCCCCTCACACACGCCCGCACAGAAGCACACTCCTAAATATATTTAGAATCTGGCTCCTGCTCCTTCGCTGGCCAGTGCAAATCCCTCTCTTAGGGTTAGGCTGTACCCTTAGCCATGGCCTTATTTTCTCCCTTTAGCAGAATGTGGCCCTCCACGTTCAGTCGCCGTCTTTAACCCTCCTTGCCGCACTTCCCCCAGGTCAGGGCCACCTTCTGAGGAAGCCAGTGCCCCCCTAGGCCTTCCTGTAGCCTAGTATGGAAACCACACGGTATTTTGTTTTTCCAGTCAGATTTATTGAGATGTAAATCACACAGGCCAAAATATACCTTTTAGTGCACACTTCAGTGAGTTTTGACAAATCCGTAGGGTCATGTAAGCACCACCACAGTGAGGACACAAAACACTTCCGTCACCCCAAAATGTACTTTCGCACACTTCTGTAGTCAACCCCACCACCCAGCCCCAGCCTCTCGCCACCACCAATCTGGATGGGTTTAATTCCTCCCCTGTCGTTTTGCCTTTTCCAGACTGTCACATAAATGGAATCTGGAGCCTGGTCTCCTTCTCTCAGCATAATCTTTTTTTTCTTTTTTTTTTTTAAGCTCAGCACAAACTTATTAGGCTTCATCCATGGTGTTGCACGTTATCACGAATCTCTTCTTTCTTAATGCTAGGTAACATTCCCAAGTAAGGATGGACCATAGCTTGTTTATCCATCCACCAGTTGAAGGACAATTTGGGTTCTTTCCAGTTTTAGGCAACTATGAATAAAGTTGCTATAAACATTTGTGTAGAGGTTTGATGTGGACATACGTGTTCATCTCTCAGGTGAATACCTAGGACTGGGATTTCTGAACGGCAAGGTGCGTATATATTTAACTTCCCAGAAACTGCCACACTGTTCTCCAAAGTGGCTGGATTCTTTTGCATTTCTACCAGCAATGTACGAGAGATCCAGTGGCCCCATGCCCTCATTGGAATTAGGTATCACAGGTTTCCCCCAGCCCTCTCTCCTCCCTTTCCACAGGAGGGGCCACGTAGTAGTCTAATGTTCCATTTCTGTTTCTTTCCCTCATGTGGCATCCTAGAAGGCAGGGAATGCGGTCTGTTTGTTTCTATTTTGCCTACACAGAATACATCAGGGGAGGAGCTCACTAAGACTTTACCACCTACCCGAGTGAGTGAATGAATGAATGAATGAATGCTTTCCAGGTTGTTAGGCAGCTCCTAGAGGACAGAGCTACTCATGCCCCACCCATCTCACCTGGAAAAATCCTGTGATTCAAAAAAACAAAAACAGAGGCGCCTGGGTGGCTCAGTCGGCTAAGCGTCTGACTCTCGATTTCAGCTCAGGTCATGATCTCACGGTTCACGGGTTCAAGCCCCGCATCAGGCTCAGCGCTGACAGCACGGAGCCTGCTTGGGATTCTGTCTCTCCCTCTCTCTGCCCCTCCCCTGCCTGTGTTCTCCCTCCCTCTCTCTCTCTCTCTCTCTCTCTCTCTCTCTCTCTCTCTCTGTCTCAAAATAAATAAATAAACTTAAAAAAAATAAAAACAAAAACCTGTGATTCGACCAACTCCCCTGCAGACGGTGAGGCAGTGCCCACTCTTCTCACGCCTCTTGGTGCTGCCCTCAGAGCCTCTCTCTGATCCCCTTCTCTTGCTGCCTACTCTATTATCTTCACTCCCTTCCCCACAGTGATGGTTGCAGGCCCGTGGCTCCCCAGGGGCAAGCAACTGGGGAGATGTAAAGCCGGCAGGATTAAGAGGGATCTGCAACAAAGGATAGTTGTTTCTATCTGTAACATTCAAACCGAAGCCGAGGAGTTGGGTGAGGGGATATTGACACCGAGGGTGGACTGAGAGAGAGGCAGCCCAACGGCCTGATGGTCCTGGATCCCCATGCTCCCTGAGAGTCTTGTGAGTTGTCCGTGCAGTGCGCTGGGCTTCTTTAGTGGGATAGCCGCTCATGGCAGGGGGTGAACACAAATGGGAGGGGGAGCAAAGGAACCCAGAGAAAGAGCTCTGGAGGAGGAAGGCGAGCAGAGGCACTATGTGATGGGGGACACACGGCTGCTGGGCGGCAGCGGGTGCCTGCCGGAGCAGGCCTGGGGCCTCTGATGCAGCCGGACAAGCGGAGGGCAGCCGCCGTCGACCTGGTGGCCACACTGCCTCCCACATCCCCTGCAGACCTGGCTCTGCAGTGGCCTCAACTCACAGTTACACGTTCTGGAACAACGAAGGGGTCTATTGATGTGGAAGGTCAGCCCTTCAGGAGATTTACACGCTGGGGTGCTGAATGGAACTCTCCTAAAGGATCTTTTCAGGAGAGCTTGGGAGCTAGTGGAGGGATGCTGAGGACTATAGTCATGAGGGGGGGGGGGGGCGGGGTAGAGATAGGCAGAAAAACAAATTGATGACTGGCCCTCAGAGTCTAAGGTATTCTGTTCCCCTTATACAGGCTGACAAGGGCCAGAGGTGGCCCTTTTCCACCTGAGAGTTGGAAAAATTTTGCAAAAAGAAGAGAGAAATGAAACCCTCAGAGAGGGGGTGGCGGTGCGTTCAGCTTGTATTCCTGCCGAGGGGAGGCTGGCTGAGGGCCGGTGTGTGCCCTGGCAAAGACTGGGCAAGAGATGGTCAAGGAGAAAAGAACCGTAGAGATAGATCATCTACTCCAAATTCTCCCTTCCTACAGGTGAGCTAGCTGAGGCCCAGGGCGAGGAGGGAAGGGACTTGCCAATGGTCACACAGTTAAAGTAGAAGAGACAAACTGGAACCCAGTCTCTGGGCTCTTTCAAGAGCAGTTTTGAATCCAGAATCCTGGCAACTCATCAGGAAACTCTAGTCTAGAAAGCTCTTAAAGAGCAAAAAGCTAAAAATGAATCCGGATCGTTTTGGACTGGTATATTTCTAGCCAAAGCAGCTACACTGGTATTGTTTCCGGCTCCACGGATTTCAGCCGGAGAGTGTGGTGAAAATGGACACCTGTCTCCTTCTTTAGAAAAACCGGTCCAACGAAAAGTGGGCTAGCTGCTCCTGGAAACAGTCAGGCCCGGTTTTGCCAGGAAACACACAGCCACGTGGCGCTGTTTCCAGTTTAGGGTATGGCAGAAGGGGGTGGGCTATGGAGTGGGGGAAGAGGCTGTCCCGCCACATGCTTCTGGAATCTTCCCTGTTGCTGACAGCTGTACAGTGACTCAGGGAGGCAGCCAGTGGCGGAGGAGGAAGCTCTGCTTACATATAAACGGCTAACAGTGACCTGAAGCTTACACCACATAATCACTCATAATTACCCTACGTTCCCCTGACTTATGAACATCAGGACCAGGACAGATCTCCGCTTCCTGACACAATTTTCCCTAAAGTTCTGGACCTTTGATGACCTCCATAATAACCAGACATCGTAATTTTGCTGTGGGGTACCTGGATATATCTCTCTCTGTCTCTGTCTCTCTCATCTGTCCTAGTCTATCAACTCTACTGGAGGGACAGGCCCCGGCTGCCACATTTGTTCCCTGAGAGCCCCAGCTACAGCTGATTGGATCAGAATCAGATCCTGTCTCAGTGTTGAGCAATCTATTGGCTAGTCAGTAACCAATCAGATTCCCCCGTTCAAATCAGAGTTTTAAACAAGGGCTACAGAACCACAGTTCAACGGTTATGGAGAGTTGGGGACTTTACCCAGGAACGAAAGCTGTGAATGAGGAAGGTTATGGGGAGACAGAGACGCTTTCTGAGTAAGCTGGAGAGACTAAAATAGCACACCCATGTAAATGGATGAGATGCCATCGAGGCTTCAGAGAAAGAGAATCCGAAAGAGTGTCTGCCTGGAGTCCTAGAGTTCAAACTTCCTAGATCCAATTTCCAAGAGACTGGGCTATACTTTGTGTCTACGAGCTGCCCTGTAACCTTACAATAATTACATCCTTTGTTTTGAGCTGCATGAGTGCTTTTCTTCCTTTGCATCCAGCAAATCCATCTTAAAATGCCTTTATCTTTATGTAATCTGATTTCATGTATTATAAAAATGATCGCTCCCAACTCTCCAAGGGATGGCCCTGGAGTTGGTGATGGTGTCTATCTAAGTCTCCCCGTGGAGATTTAGAACGAGAGACCATTAAGAAGCTGAGTGCAGAGAGGAAGGAGGAACGCTTTACTTCTGTGACTGCACAGAAAGTCTCCCGGAGAAAATGAACCCAGGAGCTGGAAGGGGGCATCTAGTTAGAGAAGTGTCTTTCATGGACTTGGCTGGCCCCTAGAGATGAAGTGCTCCAGGTTTCCTCAACCAGTTCCTTAATTCTTTCCAGAAACATTCATTGTGCACAAATGTGAGCCTGACCCTCAGCTTGGGGCCGAGGAAGCAGGGAAATAAGACACAGTTTCTTCTCACAGTTTAGTGAGGGAAACAAACACGTCAGTACTTTGTTGGTTGGTATTACAACTAAGCCTTTATTATGGTTTGTCTTCCGTGCGAGTTATTTATCTCGGTCAGTTTCTTCTGTGAGAGGAGGTGTCCAGAAAGAACAGAAACTCTGGAACATCACCTCTTTTCCCCTCACAGAGACTCGTGATGAGCCTGGCACTCGAGAAGTGACTGGAGAATTAATTGGCCAGAGGGTCCGGGCTGTGGATTTGAACTGTGTCGTTCCTCTTTGTCCACTGATGGCCCACATGACCATGACCAGTAAATCTGGGGGAAATATGTGCTCATGGAGCTCCTGGCTCATAAAGAAGACCCAGGAAGGGTGGGAAATGTGGGTGAAACCACCCAAAGCCATGATGGGAAAAGAACTCAAAGCACACACCCTCTGGGTGTGGGTGAGCGATGTCTGTAGAGAGGTGCCCTAGGACTTACAGATAAAGCCACTCGTCTGGAAGTACAATCAGTAGCAAGGCCTGTTGTCCCAAAGTTCACTGGACGCTCTAAGTTTTCTGAGAGAACCACCCACATTTGAGAGTCAAACCAGTTGTAGAGGGGACTTGAATACTCCCAACACTAATATGTCACTAAGAACTGAGTGCATGCTTTGTGACCTGTGTCCATGAAGAATGAGTTAGAAGAAAATAGTGGTTTTTATGGCATCCGGGCAAACAAGGCCAATGAGCATCACTGTCTCTAGCTTTGTCAGAAGACGAGGGAGCCCTAAGCAACTCCCACGGGTACCTGGACCCGTTGGCAAGAGTTCTTCTAGACTGGAGATATACGTGCTCGGCTCCTGTGGCACAACATCTTGACCATTAAAAGCATAAACGCATCTGCCGCCCCACATTCTGCCTCAATACCATCCAGGCGACTCCTGATTCCAGGCTGTTGGAGAGTGACATTTCTGATTTACCATCAGGCTCTTAGGAGGTCAGTTGGCGTGAGTTAGTCCTCTAGTGCATCTAAATGAAAGCGCAGCATCCTCAGGCAGAGAGCGCGGGACATCTTGTACCCAACGCAGCGTGGAAGCAAGCGTCCTAACGGCCCCAACAGCTTCATGTCTCATGCAGAAACAGGGCATCATGTCACCACGCCAAAAACAAGCTAAAGATTGACAAAAGCGGGTGGGGGGGCTGCAAAAGTGATAACAGGCTGTCCTCTAGTAAATTCTCAACAGTGCTGAGACCTGGGTCACGTGTATTTACCAATACAGCTCACACGTTTGTAATTACGTAGAGACTCAAGTCTAACTAGACTGCAAAGGACCTATAAACTCTCCTTTTCTTCTGAAGGCTCTGTTTTCAGCATTACCTACCCACGCCCCCTCCCAACCCCCAACCCCCTGGCAAAGACTAAATTTAGCCATCCGTCCTCACTTGAAATGGTTTTCATAGGGGCTCAGGCTCACTTGATAGGGGTGATATTATAAGTGAAGTCAAGAAAGAACACATCATTAAAAATGTTCAGGGCCAGCAAAATGCCTTTGAAATTGCTTGCTTTTTAGCTGGCAATGTGAACTAGCATAGCAGGAACACGTCTTGAAGCCTGCATTAGGAAGATAATAGAAATGTAATGCTATTTCTTGTGCTACTTTGAATGCCACGGGCAATTCCGAGCTCTAACAAATTAACAGTGGGATGTTCTTTTCTTTAGGAGAAACAAAACAGGATTTATTGGTGAAATGGACGGCCCACCACATTTCTGACTCAGTCACCTCCTCCCCCCCCCCCCCCCCCCGAAATAACTCAATGGCTACTAACCTTGGAGTTCCTCCCTTCCTGGTGAAACCTAGGTCCTGCTTCCGCCCGATACCAAGACCAGTCAAGTCTGACATTCAAAGCAGCAGGGCCACCCTGGGGGGTTGAGAGGCACAACGTTTCCATCTTTAAAGCCCGGTACCTTTTGCTCTAAACTGGATTCCAGGAAGGGCTGAGTGGAAAGCAATGTTGAGAATGGCCTGACCCTAGCCACACCGCAACCCACCCCCTGCCCCCAGCCCCCAGGAGAAGGTGCAGACTCTCCTCTTATTAATGTAGGTCAACTCTAAAAGTTTTTATCTGATTGTACTATACGTCGTATGATTACATTAGGTGCATGTGAACAAGATGCACTGTGGGGGGTGTTACAGACAAATTCTCTAGGAAGAATCACCAAAGAAGAAGCCATAATTTCCTTGGGCTGGCCACATCTTGGACCTCAGTTTCTTTATCTATAAATCGAGATGATCTGAATCAGTGGTTTTTGACCAGGGGTGGCTCTGCTCCCCAGGGGACATTTGGTAGCATCTGGAGATACTTTTGGTTGTAACAATATGGCAACAGTACAAGCTACTGGCATCTATAGACGCTGCTAAACATCCTACAGTACACGGGAAGTCTCGTGCAACAAAAAATTATTTGGCTCAAAATGTCAGTAGGGTCCAGGGGCGCCTGGGTAGTTTAATCGGTTAAGCATCTGACTTCGGCTCAGGTCATGATCTCACGGTTCATGAGCCTGAGCCCCGCGTCGGGCTCTGTGCTGACAGCTCAGCGCCTGGAGCCTGCTTCGGATTCTGTGTCTCCCTCCCTCTCTGTTGCTCCCCTACTCACACTCTATCTCTCACAAAGAAACATTAAAAAAACTTTTTTTAAATGTCAATAGGGTCTAGATTGAGACACCTTGAAGTAGATGATCTCTAAGCTCCCCTCAAACTATAAAAATATCTGCCTCTTTGCGTGAGTATTAAAAAACCCACATGAGCATGTCTAATTGGGACCTCCTAAGTTTTGACGGCAAGGCCCCAAGGCACGTGTCTCGGGGATCAAGAAGGAATATCAGTCAGCTAGGCTATCATTGTCACTGGACTTTTCTCACTGCAAGATCTCTCTCATTGTCCAGTGACCTCTGTTCCCATCTGTCAGCCAGGCCTGTCAGGCGCCCAGGAGCGCAATCCTACTTTACTATCCATGTCTGTCCTCCCTTGGGACCTAGCTTTGCCTGCTCTGAAGATACATCTTCCCCTGAGCTGGGGACTCAAGCTCTTTAACTCCTTCTGGAGAATTTGGACTCACAGTCCTAAAGAAGATATCAGATATTCAAGCTACAAGCTTTTGTCCCAGGGTTCAGAATGCAAGGAGATGTTCAATGTTCATGTCAATGGCCCATGTGGTATCACTTCTTCCCCTTGCACCCATGCCAGACATTACTAATCAACCACAAAACTTACCCCATTGAACTGGAGCATGACTAAACACAGCACAGCCACTTCCCGTGGATCAGACTGCATTCTCGTTTTAACCAATTTGCTATGCCAGTCTCTGAACCATTCAAGTAAAAATGGCAGGGGTTGGGGGGCACTTGGGTCACTCGGTTGAGCATCCGACTTCAGCTCAGGTCCTGATCTCATGGTTCATGAGTTCGAGCCCCTCATCCACCTCTCTGCCGTCAGGAGAGAGCCCACTTCAGATCCTCGGTCCCCCTCTCTCTCTGACCCTCCCCCACTTATGCACACACACCCACACTCTCTCTCTTTCAAATACAAACATTAGAAAGAATTCTAAAGACGGAAAGGGTTGGGAGATGAGATCCTCAACTAGATTATAAATTCCATGAGGGCAAGGACAAGGTCTGTTTCATTCACTATTCTATTCCCACTATATACACACTCAATAAAAGTTGTTGAATGAATGAAGAGCTCCCAGCTTGGGGTCTCCCTAAGATGCACACTGCCTGCTTGGCAGTAGGTGTGTGTGGCCCCTAATCCGAAGCTCATCTCCTGGGCTAATGCAGAATGGAGCAGCCCTGGGGAAGGAAAGGAAGGAAGGAGGAAAGGCACTCTGGTGAACCCTACTCTCAGCTATAAAAGGGGAACTGTGTAATGATGGTTTCCATGATTTCTTTTTTCTTTTTATTTTTTTAAATGTTTATTTAATTTTTGAGAGACAGAGAACATGAGTGGGGGAGGGGCAGAGAGAGAGGAGAAAGAGAGAATCCCAAGCAGGCTCTGCAGCTGTCAGAAGCCCGACGCAGGGCTCGAACTCAGGACCCGTGAGATGACCTGAGCCCAAATCAAGAGTCGGAGGCTTAACCGTCTGAGCCATGCAAGTGCCCCTGTTTCCATTATTTCTGAGAGAGACGTGATGGCTATGAGTGAGCACTTGTGGAACTTTGCCGTGTTTGTTATTTGTTATTATCCCTTTCCTGGTTCCCCGGAGTCATCAGAGGGCTTTATACATTTTAAGCTATCATTTACTGAGTGCTAGGTTTTAACAGCTTTATGAATATTAACCCACTAGGTGATCACAGCAGGTTGGCTCTCATTTTACCCTCAGTTCTCAGACACCAAAGCTCAGAGTAGTTTAATTACATGCCCAGATGCACAGCTAGTGGGAGACTCAGCTCAGACTCACACCCAGGCCAGTGTGCCTCCAAAGCTGGCACTCACAAACCCTTCAAACAGCAAGAGTTGGTACTTGTGCTTAATGGCTGGGTGGGAGGAGATAGCAGTCTGGCAGTCCGTCGCTCTGAGTTCGGGGAGAGAGGAACCCCAAGGGTGGGAGTGGCAGGGGAGCAGCTGAGGGCCTGAGACCCTAGGGAAGGCAGAAAAAGGTACCTGGGAGTTGGCCTCAATGGGAAATAGGCTCTCAGTACCTAACTCCAGGATGGGGTATATTTCTAGTCTACTGGCCCATGATCCCTGGTTACTACCCTCCCCCCATCCCCTAGTCTACTGTCTACCATTCTCCAGTCGACCACCCCACCATTTCCCACCCCCACCCCTACCCCATTAGGGCTGACAGATTTAGCAAATAAAAGTCTGGCCAGTTAACTTTGAATTTCAGATCAACAACGAATGATTTTTTTCAAATTGTTTATTTATTTTGAGAGAGAGAGAGAGAGAGCAAGCAGGGGAGAGGGAGACAGAGAATCCCAAGTAGGCTCTGCGGCTGTCAGTGCAGAGCCTGACGCGGGCTTGAACTCACCAACTGTGAGATTATGATCTGAGCCAAAACCAAGAGTTGGACACTTAACCAACTGAGCCACCCAGGCGCCACCCCCCCCCCCACCAAATGATTTTTTTTTTTTTTTAGCGTTTATTTATTTTTGAGACAGAGAGAGACAAAGCATGAACGGGGGAGGGTCAGAGAGAGGGAGACACAGAATCTGAAACAGGCTCCAGTCTCTGAGCTGTCAGCACAGAGCCCGACGCGGGGCTCAAACTCGCGGGGCTCAAACTCACGGACCTCAAGATCATGACCTGGACCGAAGTCGGCAGTTTAACCGACTGAGCCACCCAGGCACCCCTGATTTTTTTTTTTAATATAAGTATATGTTCCATGTTCCATGGACTATTTCAGATGTATTTATACTAAGTAATTATTCGTCTCCCACTAGTTGTGCATCTGGGCATGTAATAATTTCGTGGGAATTATTCACGGTCGTGAGCTCAAGCCCCATGTTGGGACTTGCTTAAAAAAAAAAGAAAGATGGGGCGCCTGGGTGGCGCAGTCGGTTAGGCGTCCTACTTCAGCCAGGTCACGATCTCGCGGTCCGTGAGTTCGAGCCCCGCATCAGGCTCTGGGCTGATGGCTCAGAGCCTGGAGCCTGCTTCCGATTCTGTGTCTCCCTCTCTCTCTGCCCCTCCCCCGTTCATGCTCTGTCTCTCTCTGTCCCAAAAATGAATAATCGTTGGGAAAAAAAATTAAAAAAAAAAAGAAAGAAAAAAAGGAATTATTTGTTGTTTATCTGAAATTCCAATTTAATTGGTCGTTGTATATTTTATATAACAATTCTATCCATCATCTCCTAGAGAAGAAAAGCTAGTAAAAACAAGATAAAAGGGGCCAGCCAGATGCCCGAGGCTGGATACTCTCCTTGCATACTTTTGGCTTCTGTAATCTTGCTTACCTCCTGCCTCCACCAACTGCCCTGAGAGCGCCACCGATAAGGGTCCCCTTCCCTTTTTCTTTTGTCTCTCAACCCCCTACCCTCCCAGCCATAAAAGGAGGCTGATACCAAAGTTCGGGTCCCAGCCCTTGGAGGTGACTTCGCTGGGCCGGCACCCGCGCGCAATAAACAGTCTTTTCTGATTCCCCAAGCGCGTGTGGCTTGTCTCCTCCTGGGGGTCGAGTATTTGCTGTAACGTCCTGGCTTACTGCCCCAGCGTCTCCTGGTTTACTGATCTGTCACCCACCCCCTGCCCCACTGCCCTGCTATCCCCAGTGGGAACTCCTAGCCCCACACAGACCCCTGAGCTCCTGTGTCGCCCTCAGCTTAGCCTCTCCTGGAGCCCTCCTTGAAGCAAACAGCTGCAGCCCTGAGGACAGCGCCCTGGGCATCCTTGCCGGGATCCTCCCGAGGGCATCGGACTCATGTGGCAGACTCAGGCTCCCCTGGGGGTGGTGAGGGGGCTTCTGGTCCACAAAGTAAGGAGGCTAACGAGCCACACAAAATGTCAACTTGTGGTTTGGAAAACTTCATCACTTCCCTAGCTCTGGGCCAAGACAATCATTTTAAGATGTTTGGGGGCAGGGGGATCGAGAAGAGGGTGGTTTGTTGCTGGTCTCTTGCCCCAGACTGGCCAACTTCAGACAGGATAGGTAAACGAGCTGTGGAAGTAGAATTCGCCCAGGAAACCACGCAGGGCCGCCCGCTGGGGTCCATTCCCAAAGACTGTAAAGCTCCAGGCGGGAGGCTGAATGGAGTGGGTGGAACCTGGAAGGTCATTGCCTGTTGGGGGGCTCCCTCTCCTCCTTCAGACATAACCATAGAGATGGGGAAGGATTCGGCCTTCCTTCTGGCAGGAACCGCAACAACTGAGGAACACGCGAACGGGGCCTGGAGGAGGAATAAGAGCAGCCCTACTGTCTGTATCCCCTCCCCCCGATACGTACATGAACCCACGTGCGCGCGCATGCGCTCTTAGGACATGGGAAGTTGGTTCTCACGCCTCTTCTGCTGCTCACGGTGAGCCCGTTGCTTTCCCTGTCTGGGTCTCAGTGTGTTCATCCATAATATTCAGGAGAAGTACTAGAATCTCTTAAGCCTTGCCTGTAAAGCCCCAGGACTTTGGGATACCCACCCTGCCATACATTCCCTGAGGGCAGGCAGTTGGGTTCAACCGCTGGGTGACCGACTGAGCACCCAGCACCCAGCCAGCCGCGGGGAGGGTCCGCCATGCCAGCCGCTTGGGCGGCTGCTGTCCCTAGACCTGGAGAGCTCTCACAAACCAGAGGCCTTTGTCAAAGCATGAGCCAGGACGTGCCCAGGCTGCTCTGGCAGAGGCCGCAGGAGGAACCCGCTCCTGAAGCGAGCATCCTGGATCCCTAAGCAGGCCACCCCGGAGGTACTCTGCACGGTGGCGCCTCAGGACCAAGCAGGAGACCTACCTGGCGAAGGGCGACGACACATCTGGCAGGTGGCTCCCAGGGTCCCACCCCCAGTCATTCACACGCCCAGAACCTCTGTGATGCCTTTCGATTTAGTTTAATTAAGCCATCTGTCCACATTAAATGGTAAATTATCTCAATCACTCCCAGAATCCCAGAAGGGAGAAAGAGATATAAAAGGGAGCTGTCATCCCTTGAGTGGAACTGAAGGCCCCCGCCTTGCCTGCCTGCCTTCCCCGGTGGCTTCCAGGATTTACAAATCCACCTGTGCCCGGACTCTGACGTCACCTGTTGCCTTACGCTTCCTGCTCTTTTTAGGGGGAGAAGCAGGACTTAGGAAGTGTCTGACCATGGGTAGGAAAAAAGATGAACGCTTTCTTTTATCTCCCCTCTACTTTGGGGCGCTTGAGTGCCTGTGACACTCTTTTCTTCCAATAATTCTGTATCATTTTGTGCTTCCCCCTCAGGGAGCCCAGTGTCCTCACGGGACATCCTGAAATGACCTGTGCGTGACCCTCACTCGACTCTGCAGCTTATGTGGCCGGGAGGCTGAACTGTGAGAGATTTCATTACAGACATCCTGTGTGTATGCTGGGGTGGAGGGGGTCTCCCAGGTAGAGGCACCTTCACAGGGTTGCTGTGGACCAGGGGACGGCCTTGGTTCTGGTTTGCAGTTCCAGATGTTGGATTCATAAACATTCTCGTCGTCATTCAGGCTCAAGAGGTATTGACTTAAAATGACTAATGTATAAGATACTGATGAACCTGACGCCAGTATAAAATCGGGAGACGAGGGCGCCTGGGTTGGCTCAGTCAGTTAGGCTTCTGACTCTTGGTTTTAGCTCAGGTCATGATCTCATGGTTCGTAGATCTGAGCACCGCATCGGGCTCTGCACTGGCAGTGCCGATCCTGCTTGGGCCTCTCTCTCTCTCTCTCTCTCTCCTCTTTCTCTCTCGTCCCTTCCTTGCTCGCTCTCTTTCTCAAAATAAATAAACATTAAAAAAAAAAACCAGGGGCGCCTGGGTGGCTCAGTCGGTTAAGCAGCCGACTTCAGCTCAAGTCATGATCTCGTGGTCCGTGAGTTCGAGCCCCGCGTCGGGCTCTGTGCTGACAGCTCAGAGCCTGGGGCCTGTTTCGGATTCTGTGTCTCCCTCTCTCTGACCCTCCCCTGTTCGTGCTCTGTCTCTCCCTGTCTCAAAAATAAATAAAACGTTAAAAAAAAATTAAAAAAAAAAAAACCTAGGCGAGAGAGCTCAAGACTGATTCACAATCATTAAACTCCTAAGAGTCTGAGGAACCCAAGGCAAATGTAAAACGGGGTGACAATTCCTAGCAGCTGTACCCTTCCTGTTATCAGGCTAACCTAGAAAACTAATCATCAGTGAGTACAGGGCCAAGGGACATTTTCACAAGTCTTTGGAAATTGTGATGAGCTCTGCCTGGCCCATGGCAGCATCTCCCTCTCCAGAGCCAAAGTGTCTCCTTCAGGTGGAACTGGAGACACGCTGACTGGTTTTCTCCTTTGAAGGCATCTTCTGGGCTCCAGGCGGACCACAGATTTCAGTCACCATACCTTTTCATCAATCAGTGTGACAACTGTTGTTGGCACAAGTCTCTTTACTCCTTTTTGTTCCCGGTCACCTTTCTTGGACTTGGGTATTTCCCAATCTCTTCATTACACATTTACGCACCATCATTTGGAGTGGTCCTTTTTATAAGTGGCTAAATGTATCCATTTTTGTTCATTTTTAGCTGTTTGACTCTCCTGAAAATGACTTAAGCTCCAGGTTCTGGGAATACCTTTCCAAAGCTCCCTGGGTACGTAGGGTCCTTACGACGAACCATAAGCTAGGCCACCTGTCCTCAGACAGGATCTTATGCTGTTTCAGGGTGCATTTGGGTCTCTGTTGGAGGCTCAGCTCAGCCACTTGCTAGCTGTGTTATATTGGCCAAGTCACTAAACCTCCATGAGCCTTGGTTTCCTCGGGACAAAAATGGGGATATTAATGATGATCTCACAGGGTGTGAGGATCAAGGGACATGATAAAGAGTTGCATCTCAATCATGTGTCAGAGTGGACTGTGTCCTTAGGATTCTGACACCAACTCCTGAATTGGAGAACAAAGGCAAAAGAAATAGAAAAAAAATTAAACTTTCTTGCAACTTACTTGACACATACTTGGGACAGGGGTGACCTTCCCCCAGGAACTCAACTGCTAGAGGCAATGTTAATACTTTTCTGGAGGCAAAAGGCATCCTTACCTTGACAGAGCCGACCTCCAGGATCCTTTAAATCTTCTTTAACATATAAAAAAAATCCCTTTGGAAACTTCCTTTATCTCTACCCCCACCCAAGATATTTGTTAGCAGTCATCTTCCAAAAATATGGTTCCCTGATGTATGTCTGAAGGGTCTCACGGCTAATGTTTTACTAGACAATAGTAAATGCCCCGTCAAGGTCCGTCCTGGAAACCTTGCTTCCAAATTCCTTAGAGACTTATCCTGGCCCTAACCCCCTCCCAACTAGTCACTCCTCACCACCCCAGAGTAGCACTTTCCGCCCACGGATCCTGTCCCCGTGCTTTGATAAAACCACCGTTTTTGTACCAAAGACATCTCGAAAATTCTTTCTTGACCATTCACTCCTGGACCCCAACATTTCATATCAATTCTGAAGTGCGGGTTTTTTTTTCCCCACACCACCTCTGACACCTACCAACCAGCAGGGTGTCTTACAATTCAGCTCAATCCTGACATTATTTCCCTGGACAGAGATCTCCCTGGAGATTTATTGAATCATTGGCCATTAGAGCTTGAACTCAAACTCCAGCCCCTCTCCCCTCCACAGAGGTAGAGGGGATGGAGGAGGGTGGGGAGGTGGGGGTGGGACTGAAAGTCCCAACACTCTAAATCGCCTGGTTGCCTCCACTGGCAACCAGCCCCCACCCTTAGGTGCGGTCCACCTGTCACCTCATTACCATAAGAGAAGACACTTTCCTTAGCTCCTCACAGGAAATTCCAAAGGTTTCAGGTTTTATTTAGTAGCTCTGTGTCAGGACCTGAGGAGGACCAAATATATAGATATATATAAAGTTTATATATATATAAACGTTATATACATATATATACATATATATATACATATATATATATATATATATATATATATATATATATATATGTAGGGGAAGGGCAGAGAGAAATGGAGAGAGAGAATCCCAAGCAGGCTCCATGCTCAGAGCCTGACACAGGGCTCGATCTCAGGAACCATGAGATCATGACCTGAACCGAAATCAAGAGCTGGATGCTTAACTGGCAAAGGAACCCAGGTGCCCCCCCCCATATGTATTTCTTACTATAAATCACAATATCAGGGGCGCCTGGCTAGCTCAGTTGGAAGAGTGAGTTGTAAATGTTAGCCCCACGTTGAATGTAGAAGATTACTAAAAAATGCTGTATTTTAAAATTTTTTAAAGTTTGTTTATTTATTTTTGAGAGACAGAGAGACAGAGAGTGCAGGTGGGGTAGGGGCTGAGAGAAGGGGAGAGAGAGAATCCTAAGCAGATTCAGCACTATCTTTGCAGAGCCTGATACGGGGCTCAAACTCATGAACCGCGAGATCATGATCTCTGAGCTGAAATCAAGAGTCAGGTGCTCAACCGACTGAGCCACCCACGTGACCCCATTAAAAAAAAATGTTTTTTAAGTTTGTGAACAAAATCAATAAACTTAAAGAAATAAGGGGCAGCCTGGCTGGCTCAGTCAGTAGAGCATCTTGATCTCAGGGTGGTGAGTTCAAGCCCCATGTTGAAGGTGGAGCCGACTTAATAAATAAATATACAAACAAAAGAAAAATAAAATAAATCACAGTAGCGCACTCCTCCTTACAGTGACTGAAGTGATGCCTGAAGGGATGCTTTCCCAAACAGGAGTAGCCTTGAGAACATGCTAACTTCATTTATTCAAAAAGCGTTTATCAAGCACCTACTATGTGACAAGCATGGTGCCCTGATAGAAGTAATATTCATAAATGCTGAAATAACTACTTTATCACACGCCAGCATGTTGGTAATGAATATTAGGAGTCTATTGTGTTCCCGACAGGGTACTAATTGCAAGCATCATCTTATTGAACCCATACAACCGTCCAATGAGGTAGACGCTTTTATTACAGTTTGCAAAATAGCACACTGAAGCTTGGAGAAATTAATCAGATTCCTTAAGGTCATGCAGCTTGTCTGTGGTGTACCTGGAACCCAAATCTGAGTGGCTCACAGAGCCCTGGGCTCTTCTTACCCAGGGCTCCACAGAGGTATTATAGATTAGAAATGTGGAAATCAAGATTGGTACAGTTAGGGGGCGCCTGGGTGGCGCAGTCGATTAAGCGTCCGACTTCAGCCAGGTCACGATCTCGCGGTCCGTGAGTTCGAGCCCCGCGTCGGGCTCTGGGCTGACGGCTCAGAGCCTGGAGCCTGTTTCCGATTCTGTGTCTCCCTCTCTCTCTGCCCCTCCCCCGTTCATGCTCTGTCTCTCTCTGTCCCAAAAATAAATAAACGTTGAAAAAAAAAAATTAAAAAAAAAAAAAAAAAGATTGGTACAGTTAGGCCCCCTTGCACGGTGTGTGTGTGATTCTCTTGCATGGTTAGTCAATCTCACGAATTATATTCAAACATAATTGTGGGTTGAAGCTAAGCTGTTTGGGTGGGTGGGTGGAAGGAGGATTTCCCACAATAGAGTGGATTGTCATAAAAGAACCTATAATGGGGACAAAGAGAATTCTCAACTCAGAGCTCAGGTAGCAGCCCAAGGTTGAGTCAGGAAATTCTCTCCTCCGAGGGGTGGCCTGCTGGGACGTAGAAGATGGCATCCACCATTTTGAAGTAGCCAGGAACCAGGAAGGGGGGCAGGGAACTCGCCATCTCCCTCCACAAAATCCCAGACCTCCAAAACCAGCACGGAAGGGAGCCGGGGCTCACCGTGTCCAACTCAGAGGTTCATACTCTTCTCGGGAATGATCTAGTAACTACTGCTGCCTGTCCTCTGAGGCTGCACTTTTTTAGGTTCGGCCTGAGAGAAGGCACAAGACCTGTCATGGTCCATCCCTGAGTGAGCAGGGTGTCTTGAAGTCACGGCCCATGGTCCTATTTTACTGTCTGCGTTTATTTTATATTCGCTACGTCCTTAATCAAGTCTTATCTAACTGGCCCAGCCTGGTTTCTGGCAGGCAAAGCAAAAGGGCTTGCGTTCAGGCTTGAACTGGAGCATCAGAGAGGTTGTAGGTTCCCTGACGCTTTGCCAAGCAGTGTGTCCCCTGCATTCTCTTTGGGAGATAGGCTGGGACAGCCTTGGCTACCGTGAAGTGATAGTTCGCTGAACTGCTCTGAGGCCCTGACGTCCCTAACCCCTTCTCTACCCAGAGTAACTGATCCCCGGCTCGTGGATTCCCATAATGGTGCCGGGAGTAACCGTGACCTAGCACCTCATCACTGAGTGCATATCCCTGTCCTGCAGACCAGCAGCCTGCTGTCAGGGGAGGTTGTAAAGAATGCAGCACCTCAAGCCCACCCTACACCTACTGAATCAGGATCCGCATCTTGACAACACCCCCAAGGGATTCATTGGCACAGGGAAGTTTGAGAAGCATGGATCCAGGGCAGTGGCTCTTAAGCTGGGCCCGTGAATTTCAGTGAGGAAGGAAATTTTATCACTAGTTTCACTAACCGCTAACCAAAAGGTAGCGTTTACTTCAACTATGGATGCAGGCCACACGTCACAGAAGTATTAGCAATACCTGTCACTTTGTCACCAGTCAAAATTATGGCCGTTTTCATGACACGTTACAGCAGGATCTCGTAAAATAGCATATATTTCAGCACTGCTTCAATATTACAGTAGTTAGGGGACAGCCGGCTGGCTCAGTCCGCTAAGTGTCCCCCTCTTGGTTTCGGCTCAGGTCACCATCTCGCAAGTCGTGGGATCACATCAGTCTCTGTGCTGACCACGTGCAACCTGCTTGGGATTCTCTCTCTCCCTCTCCCTGTGCCCCTCCCCCGTCGAAATAAATAAATAAACCTAAATAAAAAAAAATGAAAAAGTCGGTTTGATGGGGCCCACACGAAGGAGTAAAACCAAGATTTCAAGTTGGGGGATTGCTGTCGTCAGTCCATTAAGAACCCAGCTGAGTGTCAGGAAAATTATTTAAGGCTTTGAGACATCCGCATGGCTGTTACTTTTATCACCTCCCCCTCTGTCTCCTGCAGTGACCTGCAGTAAACCCTTAAAAGGAAAATGGCCTGGGTGCCTGTCTTTAGGGGCTACAGGAAGGAGGCACTGGGAAAGCTGGCTCTCTTTGCAGCCAGTGGGTTGGAGAGTCCCAGGGGATGAGAATGGGTGGTAGCAGCTTTAAAAAGGAGGTTTCGGGGCGCCTGGGTGACTCACTTGCTTAAGCGTCTGACTCTTGACTTCGGCTCAGGTCATGATCTCACGGTTCATGAGTTCAAACCCCGCATCAGGCCCTGCACTGTTAGCACAGAGCCTGCTTGGAATTCTCTGTCTCCTCTCTCGCTACCCCTCCCCTGCTCACTCTTGCACTCTCTCTCTCTCTCTCTCAAAATAAATAAACATTTAAAAATAGGGGCGCCTGGGTGGCACAGTCGGTTAAGCGTCCGACTTCAGCCAGGTCACTATCTCGCGGTCGGTGGGTTCGAGCCCCGCGTCGGGCTCTGGGCTGATGGCTCAGAGCCTGGAGCCTGTTTCCGATTCTGTGTCTCCCTCTCTCTCTGCCCCTCCCCCGTTCATGCTCTGTCTCTCTCTGTCCCAAAAAATAAATAAACGTTGAAAAAAAAAAATTAAAAAAAAAAAACATTTAAAAATAATAATAAAAAGAAGGAGTTTCCTTTGGGGAAGGATCACTGGGCCGGAGGGAATGGTGAGGGGCTCTGGGGAGACATGAGCCTGAGGTATAAGAACAGGCCTTAAGGTTGATGAACTCCACAAACCGTTTAACATTGCTGGACTTTTCAAAGGTGCCCGAAGGCTGCCTTGATGCGGTTGTGGCAAAAGACCAAAGTTAAAGTCTGCTTCTGCCCATGAAAAACATAGGGAAAACTGTAAGCCAGATTCATTTGCCCGTCTTGAGAGCTTCAGTGTTTTCGTGTTTTTGTTGTTGTTGTTGTTGTTGTTGTTTTATCTACATGCTGGGAACAATCACAACGGAGAAGCCTTCCTCACTGTTGGGTGGGAGGTGGGGGTGGGGGTGTCAGATGGCACAAGGGTGAGAAAGATGAAAGGTCTTGCTCTGGAAATGAAAGCTACTGTTTTCTGTGAGCACATTTATCTTCTGTGTTAATTTCCTAGGGTCGTCGTAATAAAATGCCCTCACCTGAACGATTCGAACAGCACAAATGTATGGACTGCCTAGATCATGGCATCAGCAGGGTTGGTTCCTTCTAAGGGCTGGGAGGAAGAAGCTGTACCATACCTCTTCTCTGGCTTCTGGTGGTTTGCTGGCAATCTCTGGGGTTCCATGGCATGTGGACACGTCACCCCGATCCCTGCCTTCACTTACAAGGTGTCCTTCCTGTGTGTGGGTCTCCATCCAAGTTTCTCCTTTTTGTAGAGACATCAGTCATGTTGGATCGGGGGCCCGTCCAACTCCAGTATGACCTCATCTTGACTAATTACTGAGTCATGACCCTATCTCCAAATGAGGTCATCTTATGAGGCACTGGGGGTTAGGACTTCAACATGTGAGTTTCGGGGGGACTCAGTTCAACCCCTAGCACCTGCATGAATTCATTTGACACTCTTCTGTTGTGGGCAGCCCAACAGAGTACACATGGAGGTCGGGGGCAGGGTGGAGTAAGGTGGGGCTGTTCCAACTCTACGGGCAGGTTCAGCTTGCGGCTGGGTCGACTCTTCCACCTCCTCTTTCATTAAACACTTAAATATTTTTTTTATAATTTGTTTTTAATGTTTTTATTTATTTTTGAGACAGAAAGAGACAGAGCATGAGCAGGGGAGGGGCAGAGAGAGAGGGAGACATAGAATCTGAAGCAGGCTCCAGGCTCTGAGCTGTCAGCACAAAGCCTGATGCGGGGCTTGAACTCACGGAGTGTGAGATCGTGACCTGAGCTGAAGTCGGACGCTCAACTGACTGAGCCACCCAGGCACCCTAAATGCTTAAATATTTATTACATGTCTACACATTCCACATACAGAGGATATAAAAATGAATAAAATATTGTCCTTGACTTCAAGTGAAAAGAGAGACAGGCACGTAAACAAATCATCACAAGGCAGTATGATTCACACAATAGGAGTTACGGGGCAAAAAAGAGGGGGTCCAGGACAGGACTGTAGGGAAGGCTCTCGGAGTTAGCAGCATTAGAACGGGATCTTTAAGGATGACTCCTAGATTTTCAGCTGACAGGAGGCAGAGGCATTTCAATCAGAATGGAAGTACAATGGCCTGGCTAGAGATAGGGGCTGTAGAAGACAGAGGTCAAAGGTAAGGTATGGCTAGGTATTAAGGGGGCTATCCACGACCTGAAGAATGTGAGCATTATCCTACAGCACAGCCTCACAAAACTCTTCCTCCACTGTCAGCTCTGAAAAGGCAGTGATCTCGGGGCTTGTGGGAAACGAGGCCAGAGTGGTGGGCAGGGGTTAGCCTAATCCCGGGCACATAGCAGGTGCTTGACGAGTGGATGGATGGATGGATGGATGGATGGATAGATGGATGGATGAATGAGTGGCTTCTAGGCAGCAGAGTGGAATGAGAAGAGAGGCTTAGGGTTGGGATGAATTTGGAAGTAGAAAAATGCGGTCGGGATCATTTACTGCAGTCTAGGCACCTGTTGAGAGGATCCAACTGAACCTCCCAGAAGTGGGGCGACACCTGTGGCCTTACAGGGGCTGGAAGGAAGGTGGGAAAGGTGAAACTATGGATGTATTTGTAGGGTTGGAAGTCGAGGAAGCTCTTGCCCCCTGACTTCCATTATCTCCGTGCAGCCTGGTTCCTGAGGGAGAGCAGGGAAGAAGCTATGGGAGGACTTCTTTTGGCTGAGGAGCCTTGAGAGAGCAATCAGAGGGGTCTAAGAGTTGGACTCAGCTGCCCCCAGGTCAGAAGGGAGATGCTGACTGTGGTGACGAGCCAAGATTGGGGATTTGGAAGGCAGGTGCCATGGAAGGATAAGGAGATCTGTAGTGGGTTAAATGGTGTCCTCCCAGCACGTCCTGATGTTCTGCTGTCCAGAACCTCAGGATGTGACTTCACTTGGAAATGGAGTGTTCGCAGAAGTAAGTCAGGTAAGAATTGAGATGAGATCATACTGGAGTAGGATGGGCCCTAAATCCAACAACTGGCGTCATTACAAGAGACACAGAAGGACACGGATGCACAGGAAAGAAGGCCATGTGAAGGTGGAGGCAGGACTAGAGACAAGCTGAGGAACACCCAGGAGCCACCAGGAGCCACAAAAGGAAGGATTCTTCCCTAATGTCTTCAAAGGGAGCACAGCTCTGCCAATACCTTGATTTTGGACTTGTGGCCTCCAGAACCGTATGACGATGAACTCCGCAGCTTGTGGTTCTTGGTGGCGGCAGCCATGGGGAATCAACACTGGGCCAGACCACACAGGCCGGTGAAGGTCGTTAGGTCAGATGGTAGACCAAGGAGTAGAGACCGGGTCAGGAGAGGAGCGAGGTCAGGAGGAGCCAAGAAGTTCAGAGGGGGGTTAGGGCTGAAGGTCCCGGGGAAGAATGACCGGTTTAGGGCAAGGCTGAAAGACTGGGAGATTTGCAACCAGAGAGAGGCATGTTTGAAATGAAGGTTTCAGAGGCGGAGCAGCTCTAGGTGATTATAGCTACCTTCAGATCTGCCTGGGTGGCTCAGTGAGTTAAGCGCCCGCCTCCGGCTCCGGTCATGATCTCGCAGTTCGTGGGTTCGAGCCTGGTGTCAGGTGAAGCCTGCTTGGGATTCTCTCTCTCCCAGTCTTTCTTGGTCCCTCCCCTGCTTGCTCGCTCTCTCTCTCACTTTCTCTCTCAAAAATAAATAAATAAACATTTAAAAAAAAAAAAAAAAAAAAAAAAAGCTGGGCCATTTGAGGAAATTCAGAAGGAAAAACGCCAAGCAGAATCTTAAGGCAATTCAGTGACCTTGCTACTGCAATCCAGAGAAACTCTCTGAGTTGCCCCAAGGCCAGGAGTTACTCCATTAAACAACAAAAGCCTAAAGGGAAACGCAGGACCAGTGCCCCCTCTTACACACGAATCTCAGCTCCCCCACTCCACACCCCGCCCCTTGTTTCACCCCATTTGTCCTCTGCCAGCAGCTTCTCCCCAGGCCCTCTCCTTAGACCAGCCTGCCTCAGATCCCAGCCGCCTGCTTCCTTGCCAGGGGACATGTGCACGACCTCTCCTTGCTCCTCTCCCTGTTCCAGGCTGTTCCCCACCACTTGCTCCCAGGGGCTTCCCTAGCTGAGCTGTTGGGGGCTTCTCTCCACGGCGGTCACGCATGGCCTCCTAATGCACAAACAGGAAAGAGTGTTTGCTCTTGGGAAGTGGTCAAGAGGCAATGAGGAAGCTACATTTCCTTCCATGCACACCAGGCCACCCACCTCTCAGCTCCCGTAGTCCCCCATGGTTCTTTCTCTTTGCACCCCAACGGTGTCAAGGGCATAACCTCCTGACCAGGTAGGTCTTCCTTTGCTCTGCCTCCAGCCCACTGCCCTTTCCCCTCCACTTCCCCCGACCCTGCCCCAACCCCCAACTCTTTCTCCAAATCCACCAAGTTGGGGCGGGGGGGGGGGGCAGCTTAGCTTTCCTAACCCAGTGCGAGGATCAGCTAGGACTATTCCAAGGACCTTGCTTGCCAGGGTGGATTATGTATTTAATCCGTGAAGGTATTTGTCTCCCAGAAGATGGCTGACCCCCCAGAGCATCCTGTTCATCTTCTCTTGGTATTTAGGGGGACAGGCAGCTCTGCTTGCCCGTCTCTACCTGAAGGTCAGTCTTCTTCCTCTCCCCCTCCTCTAGCTTCTCCCCAGTACCTGGGAGCAGGGCTTTCATCCAGCTCTCTCCTGTGAGAAAAGCCCGCAGCTGCAGAGAAGATGAGGACATGGGGAGGCAAAGAGGCTGAATATGTCAAAAAGCAGTGACAGTTTCTAGGGTGTGAGGTGTCTGGGATGGCATGGAAGGGGGTGATTATTTTGAGTCACCACTGATGAAATATTTATTGAGCAGTGAAGGAAAACGCTGCAGAATAAAGCATGGAACCAGCAGCTGATTTCAGATCCAGGAGTCCGAATCCTTACACTATTGCCTTGCTTTACAGGGACAGCAAGTCCTCTGCCCCCTCTGGGTGGCACCTTACAGACCTGGTAGGACAGGTCCAGGGCTTTCCCAAGCTAGTTAGTGGAGGAGGATAGTGTCCAGGGGGCTGGGAGGGAGCAAGAAGAACCTCTAGCCGAGCCCCATATATTAGAGATGAAGCGGAGGGACGACGCCTGGGTGGCTCGGTGGGTTAAGCCTTCAACTCTTGATCTTGGCTCAGGTCATGGTCTCATGGTGGGTGAGATGGAACCCTGCGTTGGGTTCCGTGCTGACGGCAGGGAGCCTGCTTGGGATTCTCTCTCTCTCTCTCTCTCTCTCTCTCTCAAAATAAATAAGCTGAGAGCTTATTTATTACTGAGCTGCCCCAAAGCAAGGACAGCACCAGGAGCCACCCCAGGCCCTGGCCACGATCCTGTCTATCCACTAACTAGCTTGGGAAAGCCCTGGACCCATCCTACCAACAAGAAGCCATTGGCCTTCCATCCAGGTAAGTCCAAGAGGGGCAGGCTCCAGCGGATGCTAGGGGGCTTGGTCAGGCTCCGGCAGGAAACAGGAAGCTCAGCTGGGATGGTAAAGGTTAAATGAATGGAGAGACCATTTGCAGAGGTGAGACAACATTAAGAGAATCAACAAGGAGCATCGAGGCAGCTAGAGAGCAACAGCAGGGAGCTGTTGCCAAAACTAGGCCCAGAGAGGTGCTTAGCGAAATGGTGCCGTCAGGACCAGTCAGAGTCAGAGCCCTGCAAGGGGGCCACCAGAAGGAACCATAATCATAGAATCAAGCAGGGCAGGGGAGGAGTGGGTGGAACAAATACCCCAACCTCTTTCTCACGGCTTGGGGATCTCCTGCTGAAGCTTCCTATTCATCTAACTCAGACTGGAAGGCAGACCACGGGGAGCCCTATGATACTATCTCCAGAGGTCCAGTCTCCCAGAGCACAGAGCAAAGGAAAATGGGTGTTGGGTTGGGAACAAAGTAAAATTACAAAGCCAGCAGGGGGAGTGTTGTGGATGGTATGCTCAGGAGAAAAAGCAAATCCTTAGGAGCCAGTAGTCAATATGAATCCTGAATTTATGGCTTCTAGCTGTGTGACCTTGAGTGAGTCACTTGACCTCTCTGAGCCTGGTTTTCTTATTGGGGCTACTTATACACTCTTAATGGAATGGCTGTGAGGCTTAAATGAGGTGCCTTGTGTGAAAGTGTCACCCATACTAGGTGCTTATCAAGGTCAGTTTCCCTTCTCTTCAGGGTCCCCCTTTCCATGCTCTGCTGGATCTTCTATTTTTTTTAATTTTTTGAATGTTTTATTATTTATTTTTTAGAAAAAAGAGACAGAGTGTGAGTGGGGGAGAGGCAGAGAGAGAGAAAAACACACACAGAATCCAAAGCAAGCTCCAGGCTCCGAGCTATTAGCACAGAGCCCAGTGTGGGGCTTGAACTCATGAACTGCGAGATCACGACCCGAGCTGAAGTCAGATGCTTAACCGACTGAGCCACCCAGGCACCCCCAAGGGCTGCTGATGCTAAGGCACTGGGGTAGAGTGTGGAATTGTGAAAACACACAGGCTTAAGATCTGGACCCAGGCTCCTCAGCTACGAGCTGCATGACCTTGTAAGTCACTTACCCTTTCTAATTTTGTTTTCTTCATAGTAAAAAGGAAATATCCAGCTCATAAGGTTGCTATGAGGTTTAGAAATCGTTTAAGTTAAGGTACCTGGTAATGTATTGGACTCATGGTAAGTGGGCCTTAAAATCAGACTAATTGAAATCTCATACCCCTACTTGTTAACCATTTGACCTCGGAAAAGTTTTGGGATCTCTCTGAGTCTCAGTGTCGTCATCTATAAAGTAGAAATAATGACAGCACCTTTCACTTAGGGTTGTGCTAATGACATGAAATATTCCAGGCAAAGAGTCAGCCCTCAAAAGTTTGCCGTTACTGTTGATCACTGCTGAGACCAGTGTTGTAAGGCTTTTTTCTCCAGTCAAGCATCCAACCCCTCTACTTGGACCCCAAGGTCTTTACTAGAGAAAAGCAAGCAGGGGCTGGGGAAAGAGAGACAGCTAACCCAGAGGGGATGAGTCGAGGGCAGGAGGATGGCTTGGCTTGGCTGGCAAATGCCCTCGCCCAGCACACGCACACAGACACGAGGTTCAGTTAAACATTCAGCCTGTAACTCTCCCTGCCCCTCCTCCACCAGGTCACCCAGACAACAGAAAGGACTGTCCTGCTTTCCCATACCCACTCGGGGTGGCCTGATGCCTTGTCGTGACTCTGGCTGGCTTCCGTTGGATAGAAACAGAGGCAAGGGGGGACTGTACAGTATGACTAGGGCTGGAACTGTGTCCCCCTAATAATAATATGCTGAACACTCACGATGTGCTGGGCACCATTGGAGACAACGTGATTGGCTCTCATCAATTTCAACAATATTGTGAAGTTAGTAATATCGGGAGCGGAAGACCAGAGAGGTTAGGGGATTTGGCCAACATCACACGGGCGGTAATTGGCAGAGTCCACATTTAAAATCAGGTCTGACTGTTCCCAAAACCCAAGCTGGGGCAGCCGTGCCAGGTAGCCTCCCGGAAGGATGGCCCATGTGTTGAACATCAGTGGAGGGGGTTGGGGAAAGAACGGAAAGACAGGAGTGAGGAACGAGCTCAGAACAGGTGTGAGAAAGTATGGTCTGCCATCTCTGGTCATTTCCCTGGGAGGGTTGGGTGCTGGGGATCTCTGGGGCTCCTTCCCCTCTGGCACCCTGTGAGCCAGACCCTAACTACCAGGGCCCTAGGGAGGAGAGAGAGCAAGCCCTCTCCCCAGACTCCAGAAATTTGCCTTCTTTCCTCCGCCCCATCGTGTTCCCTGGGGGTGTTGATTACTTTTCCTACCCTGAGCTATGGAAAACTTTGTAGCTAATGACTTCCTGTGCTAATTCTCTCAGAGGTGTGTCCCAGAGGGTGCCTGGAGAGCAATGGTGGGCTTGCAGAGAGCTGGGGGGGGGGGGGGGGGGGGACTTTCTTACATCTCAATATCGCAAGTACTTTCGAGCACTTAACGTGCCCACCCATCAAGCAGGTCTGCAGCCCTAAGTGCTGGCTGCCTGGCTGGCTTCAGGGCTATGGGGACGGGCTGCTGGACCCCTGTGGCCTCAGTCAGCCTCTCTAGAGCACAGGTGCTCTTTTGGGACCCCTGTAGCCAGGGTAAGAGGAGAGAAGTAGAGAAACCCAGGGGCACCAGTGTGGTCCGTGGGCTCAGCCGTGGGGTTGCAGGGGTGGGGTAAGCACACAGCGCTGGGTGCCACTCAGAACTGGACTCCAAGGCTGTGTTCTAATTCACCGGTTTCCTCACGGATTCTGCAAACGCTTCTGGAGAACTTCCTCTGATGTCAGCCTTGTGTGGGTACAACTGGACACCATCCTGCCCTCCAATTGCTTCGATCTAGCAGGAATGACAAAACATGTGCACTCTAAAATAAAATAACAAAGCATGAAAATTATCCAAACTTGTCTTGGGCATTTAGGAGTTACAAGGGTTCAGAAAAGGGAGAGACAGCTGGTGCGGCGGGGTGCTTATATAGCCCTCACCCTCGTGCCAGTTGAGGTTCTAAGTGCGGGGCACCCTGTCGTCTCAGAGCCGGTGGAGGGGCTACTTTCCCCAAGGGCCCAAAGCTGGTAGGTGGATTTGACTAGGCTGGGAGGTGCTCTTAACCCCTAGGTCATTATGCCTGCCCCCACCCTGCCCTCATGTCTTACTACCTGATTTATGTTACTTTTTTTTTAAGTTTATGTATTTATTTTTGGAGGACAGAGAGAGAGAGAGAGGGAGAGAGAGAATCCCAAGCAGGCTCTGCACTGTCACTGCAGAGCCCGACGCGGGGCTCGATCCCACGAACCGTGAGATCACAACCCGAGCTGAAATCAAGAGCGGGACGTTTAACGGACTGAGCCACCCAGGTGCCCCTTACCCCTTGATTTTGAAACCCGATCACAAAATGAGCACGGATGCCAGCCCTGGTATTATGTTCAGTGTTTAAAAAATCAGTGTATCTACAGCGTGTTTGGCGTGTCATTGCTAGATTATAAGCTACAAGGAATCTCATTCAGCTACACTTATTGAGCGTCTGCCGAGTGCCAGACACTGTGGTAGCTGCTTTCGAATATTCCAGGTCAATTTGCTTCTTGCAACAGCCTTGGGAAATAGTGGCGACTTCCTCTGCTTTCCTGAGGAGGAAAACCGGAGACAGGGAGGAAAAAGACTTGTTACAGCAGTCACTTGTGGAACTTCACTCTGGACACGTTTGTTTTAATACCGACTTGCTCCTTTTAATTTAATTTTATTTATTTATTTTTTTTTATTTTTTTTAACGTTTTATTTATTTTTGAGACAGAGGGAGACAGAGCATGAACGGGGGAGGGTCAGAGAGAGAGGGAGACACAGAATCTGAAACAGGTCCCAGGCTCTGAGCTGTCAGCACAGAGCCCGATGCGGGGCTCGAACTCACAGACTGTGAGATCATGACCCGAGCTGAAGTCGGACGCTCAACCGACTGAGCCACCCAGGTGCCCCTCCTTTTAATTTTAAAAATTAACATTAATTACTGTTACGACACTTGATCTTAGCCGAAAGGCCGAGAAGCGGTAACATTAATTACTGTTAATCTTTATTATATAGAACGAGATACAGGGTAGCCTGAAATTGGCATCTTTTTCATTTGTTTTGGCTTGTTTTTGCCTATGAGGTAGGCTTTGTTTAACATTTTTTTTAGGGGGGGGGGCACCTGGCTGGTTCAGTCGGTAGAGCCTGCGACACTTGATCTCAGGGTCGTGAGTTCGAGCTCCATGTTAGGTGTGGAGCCTACTTAAAGACATAAAATAAAATAAAATCTTAATTTTTTTTTTTTTTTTTTTGTCTGGAACTAGCATCTTGATCCTGTAATTAAAGAGCATGGAACAGGGGCGCCTGAGTGGCTCAGTTAAGCGGCCGACTTCGGCTCAGGTCATGATCTCGGCAGTTCGTGAGTTCGAGCCCCACGTCGGGCTCTGTGCTGACAGCTTGGAGCCTGGAGCCTGTTTCAGATTCTGTGTCTCCCTCTCTCTGACCCTCCCCTGTTCATGCTCTGTCTCTCCCTGTCTCAAAAATAAATAAAAAACGTTTAAAAAAAAATTTAAAGAGCATGGAACATAGGTGTTGAATTTGGTTCTGGGTTCAAGTTTTTCTGTTTTCTTTTTTTTTTTTAATTAAGGTATCATTGACATGCAACATTACATTCATTGATGTGATATTTGTATATATTGCAAAATGCTCACCACAGTAAGTCTAGTTAACAGCCGTCACTGTAGACAGTTGTGGAATTTTTTTTCTTGCGGTGAGACTGAGTTCAAGTTTTCTGACTGTCACTTTAGGTATTTAACTTGGGAGAATTTCAGATCTCTGAGCCTCCGTTCCCTCATCTATAGAATGGGGATTGTAATCACCAACTCCGCAAGGTCATTGTGAAAATAACGTACAGGAAGTGCCAAGTACAATGCATGGCGCCCATATGGCTCCCAGTGAACAGTAGCTGTTCAGTATGGAGAACCACACAGCATGGGTCCAACAAGCATACGTGGCAAGTAATGGGTTTTACACAGCGCTCTAACACACATTTTCATTTCATCCTGTCAGTAACCTTGTGCGATTGATCCTCTTGTGTCAGAGATATGCATCCCACGAGTAGTAGCTGGCAGAGCAGAATGTCGAATGCACGTCTCCGGGATCTCCGCCCAGTGCCCTCTCTGCCTTCTATCATCTATACAGTGCGGAGGGGCCATGTTAGTCTCACCATGCAGGGGAAGGTTGGGAGAGTCACAGGGTGGGATGGATGCCCAGAGGTGCTTTATAAGCAAAAGGACCACAAAACACCGGTGGCGATCACAAGGTGCTTCTTCCCTTATGGTGAAGACAGGTTAATAGTGCCTCTAAGGCACATTTACCAAGGTGTGTTCCTAGACACGTCAATCCCATGAGGTGTTCAAGAAAAAAAACAAAACAAAACAGGGGTTTCTTGGTCAGATTTGTTTGGCTATGGCCAGTCCAGACTCAGAAAGCCCCCTATATTGCTTATAAGTCCTGGCTTAGAAACTTCTTAGATCTGTAGCTTAGTTAGAAGTTCTGTATCTACGGGGCGCCTGGGTGGCTCAGTTGGTTGAGCGACCGACTTCATGGTCTCACAGTTTGTGAGTTCAAGCCCCGCATCGGGCTCTGTGCTGACAGCTCGGAGCCTGGAGCCTGCTTCGGATTCTGTGTTGCCCCCTTTCTCTACCCCTCCCCTGCTCATGGTCTGTGTCCCTCTGTCTCTCAATAATAAATAAATGTTAAAAAAATTAAAAAAAATAATTCTGTATCTGGAATCTGGCTGTTGGGTTCAGGTGTATAGTGGTTTGAGTGAAGGTTTATTGGTTGAGCTATTTTTTTTTTTCAACGTTTATTTATTTTTGGGACAGAGAGAGACAGAGCATGAACAGGGGAAGGGCAGAGAGAGAGGGAGACACAGAATCGGAAGCAGGCTCCAGGCTCTGAGCCATCAGCCCAGAGCCTGACGCGGGGCTCGAACTCACAGACCGCGAGATCGTGACCTGGCTGAAGTCGGACGCTTAACCAACTGCGCCACCCAGGCGCCCTTGGTCGAGCTATTGATCACAGCCCACTTGGCCCTGGGAGTGAAGAGATTCACGCTCTCCTCACCTAATGGGCACCCCATCTGGTTTTGTGTGAGCCTGCGATCCAGAGTGCATCTTTGTGAGGCTGGCTTTGCTTGCTGACCTTATCCTAGTCTTTGCCCAAACCTGTTGCCTTCTGTACTTTACCTAAGATAAGTAGATGTCCTCTACCATCCGGAGTACCTGTCTTAGGGTCCTGTGCATGCAGGCCCTCATCCGTGGGGATATTAGGTTCCCACATCTTTTTTATTTTCTTGGAAAATTACAATGTATATTAACATATTAAAGGCTCTAAGAAATGTGCTTTAGTTGATCCTGGGCCTCTAATCCTATAACACTTATTAGTAACCTGCAACCCACAGAACACACCTTGGAAAACGTCCTAATGGAAAAGATCTCAAGTTCCATTGTCCTAATGGAAGAGAACCCATGTTTCACAAACGCATTAATGAGCCTCTACTTCTGAGTGATCAATAAAGGAGGCATTAACACTTACCATGTGCGAAGTCCTACGGGACCCTGTGGAGTATGTGTGGGGTTACAAAGCTGTACTTAGACCTGGAGCTTGTTCTCAAGGAATCCACAGCACAGTGGAGGGAGATCAAGCATGCCCACGTCGTTGAGGCTCAAGGAGGCCGAGTGCGGTTGGCGCTGAAGACGGCCCCGGCACTGCTCTAGGAGATGCACCCAGGGACGGGGCCAGGGGAAAGAAAAGGCGTGGTACATCGGTGATGGCCCAGGCACCATGAGTGTTCCTTCAAAGGAGCAGAGGCAAAGCAGCCCAACTTGGAACCACAGAAAGCGAACCCGAGCGCAGCTGAGAACCCAGCCAGGTGCACCAGCAGGTGTGGAGGAGGAAACTTGGCAGGGCCCCGGCTGAGCAAGTGGCAGAGTAGGGGAAGGGCGGCCACCACCAAAGCCCTGCACAGAAGGAGCAGCCACGAATAAGAAGTCTTGGCTGCTCCCGGGAACGGGGGAGGCTGTGGGAAGCTGGTCCCAAGAGAGCAGTCCCAGAGATGGGGGAGAGCCTGCGGCCCCGGCTTTGAAACCTCTGACTCTGGGGAGGGGGGGTGGGAGGGGGCAGTAGGTAGGGAGATGTGGTTCACATCGGTCGTCTCTAGGATGATCCTTTGTGCTTCCCTGTAGACCAGAAAACAACAAAGACCAAAACAACAGCAACCAAACTTAATCTGAGCTCAGCCTCATCCTGAGAGCTGAGCACTGGGAGTTAATCATCCAATAAATATTTATGGAGCATCTGCGCTGTGAAAGAGATTATGCCAGCCCACCTGAGTCTCCATCTTTCAAGGAGGAGAGGGCTGGGGGTAGAGGCCACGCATGGGAGATGTCACCTTTTAGTGTAGACGGTATGTGAAGAGCAATTGATAAACTCTGTCAACTGTAGGTCCTCGTTCGTTGTCCCATCTGTCACCTCTGAGCCAGGAACCACAACCTGGCTTCAGGCGGGGAGAAAGCCTCACAGGCCAGTGGTCAGGGTGGGTTTCATTTTATTCAACTGGCTGATAAGAAATGAACCCAACTGGGTGCTGGTCCTAGGAGCTGGTGTGGGATAAAACCACAAAATATCATGTAGGTGCTCTGCCAGAAGCAAGACCACTGCCGGTTGACTGGTGTTAGGGAGACAAAGCATAGTTTACAGACGTGGTGTGACTGAGCAGATCTGAAAAGTGGTACAGGGCAAGCGTGTTCCTTGCGTAGAAGAGAAATGAGCGGACTTCGAGCTAGCTCACAGCGAACTGGGAATAATCTTGGCCGTGCCCAGAGGGATAGACTCTCCATCGGATCATCAGACCTCATGCGTGAACTTCAGGGAAAAAGAAGGCCTGGAGAAGAGGAAAGGGTTATGACATACCTCTTACGTCATGCTCAGGAGTCTGGCTTTATGGAGGGACCATTGAGGGCTCGCTGGAAGCTGTTACCCAGGGCAGGATGGCTTAGCTTTGCCCTTTATTTTTTTTTTATTTTTTATTTTTTTGACGTTTATTTATTTTTGAGACAGGGAGAGGCAGCATGAACGGGGGAGGGTCAGAGAGAGAGGGAGACACAGAATCTGAAACAGGCTCCAGGCTCTGAGCTGTCAGCACAGAGCCCGACGCGGGGCTCGAACTCACGGACCGCGAGATCATGACCTGAGCCAAAGTCGGATGCTTAACCGACTGAGCCACCCAGGCGCCCCATAGATTTGCCCTTTAGAAAGAGCTTTCTGGTCCTGTTCTAAGAAGGCCTGGGAGGCCTCGTGAGATCAGATGCAGGGGACTCAGGTAGGACTTGAGCCAGGGCTTGGGGATGGCTTCATTTCAGGCACATGGAGAGTGGGCAGCCTTTGAGGCCGGGAGAGAAGCTTGGGCCCAAGGAGAAGCTGACCCCAAGTACGGGGGGCAGAAAGCAACCAGACCCCACATGGACTCCAATCCACGGGCCCTGAAGCCATACTGTGCGCATCTCTTCTTGTAAACTCCCTCTTACCACCTTCAAATACCATTCTTGGGACCAGCCAACCTTGGATCCTGTAGAGAGGATGAAAACTGGCTCTCCCCCGAGGCCAGAAGAGTAGAGACAAAGAGGAGAAAGAATTACGTCGAGAGAGGAGGAGTAGAGATGGATGTAGGTCCTGCCCCTCCAGCTTTGTGTCTGGGCCGAGAGGTGCCAGGGGCAGTCTTGAGGGGAGCGCCGACTCCAGGGACTCGAGTGTTGCTCTGAGCACCAGCAAGGCAGCCCTCGGCCTGGGGGTCCACACGGCCACATCTCCTGATGATATTCTTTAATATTTTGAAAGGAGACGATGGCAGACACTGACAACAGGCTTCAAAGGAAAGCTGGTTCCGTTGGTCTGGGAACCGGGAGAGGGGACGTGCTGGGAAGGAACAAAGTGCCGATGGCTCAAAAGGAAGCGAGGGGGCGGGGGAATAGCGGGCATCAAAGCGTCTACCATTTAGACAGTCTGGGTGCCGAGCAGGTGAGTGGCAGATGCGACCATGTCTCTCATCCCTGAGCTGCGACACCGCCCCTTAAGTATCTTCCACAACCCATCGGCCAGGCCTCAAGAGCTCAGACACTCCTACCCAACGCCTTGAAACCAAGAGTGGAGAACACAGGATCCATGCCCCTTCTGAGCTCCCGAACCAGGGCGGTGAAGATCCGGTGACGCCTGCCGGCTGCCCAGAGCTCTGATTCACCTCTCTTCCCCGTGGCACGCTCTCAGTCTCAGAGACCCACAGCCGGGTGAAGTGAATGAGAATCTCAGAGGCCAAAATTCACCCAGACCCAAGGGTAGAGCTAGACTCGTCTCCCACCCAGGCCTCGTCTACGGGGCAAAGCTGAGGTGGAGCTGAGGGCCCCGGGAACAGAGTCCTGGATGAGCAGATTCCGGTAATGTTACTGACAGCCCACATCCCACTTCCCCTGAGCTGAAACTCTGCCCCTGCTGGCCACTAGGGTAGCAGCTAGCTTAAATGGCTATTTACATTTAAATTAAGTGAAATTAATACGACTTAAAAAATTGTGTTCCTCAGGGGCGCCTGGGTGGCGCAGTCGGTTAGGCGTCCGACTTCAGCCAGGTCATGATCTCACGGTCCGTGAGTTCGAGCCCCGCATCAGGCTCTGGGCTGATGGCTCAGAGCCTGGAGCCTGTTTCCGATTCTGTGTCTCCCTCTCTCTCTGCCCCTCCCCCGTTCATGCTCTGTCTCTCTCTGTCCCAAAAATGAATAAACGTTGAAAAAAAAATTTAAAAAAAAAAATTGTGTTCCTCAGTCGCGCTAGCCACTCTTTATGTGCTCAACAGCCACGTGTGGCCTGCGGTCACCATATTGGACAGAGCAGATAGAAATGTCCATCCATCATCACAGAAAGTTCTATCGGATAGCTCTGCGACACCCGAAAGTAACAATATCAGCATTAAAATAAAGAGCCACACCTGTCCAACCATGTCCAAGAGAGCCCCATGTCTCTGTTCCCTGTTCTCTGCCCTTTCTCCCCTCTCTGGGCCTCCCTTCCACAGATGCCTGGGGCTCTCTGATCTCCCCACTGTGGCCTGACCTTCCTGAGCAGCGGTACCCCTCTTGCCCACTGACCTCCAAGTCGGCTCCTCCTCCTAGGCTTTGGCTCCCTGGCCCCCCTTCCACAGAGATGGGCACAGGAGAATCACACACGGGTACTGCAGTGTGGAGTGCGTGACCTGGGCGGAACCTAAGGCACCCTGTAGCCTCATCTGAGTCCAGAGTTTGCCCTGAGGGACCTGGCCCTGCTCCCTCTTCAGAGCATTCTCCAGACCTCCAGGGCACCTGTTCCTCCAGGCCAAGAGCTCCCCAGTACTTCTAGTGCTCCAAACCACATCTTACCTGATTCTCCGCCCCTTCCCCCCCCAAGGCTTCCTCTCCCGCCCCCTGCTCCTGAGGCTAAGGAAGAAAGCACCTGTTAAGACTGCTTGAAGGTGGGATGCTGTCCCAAGCCCTCTATATCTCTTCAATCCGTTTGTTTCTCAGGGGCCTCTTCCCAACCCTCCATCATCAAATGTGCTGCGTGATTTGGGGGGTGTGGCAGACACTACTGATAGCTTACCAAATCCATTTCATCTGTTTCCTGGGCACACAGCTAGGTTTCACTTCCCGGCCTCCCTTGCAATTTAGTTGTGTCCTTGGGAATGAGTTCTGGCCAATGGCAATGAGGTGATGTGTGCCACTTCCAGGCCTGGCCATAAAGATGTCCCGGGTACAGTCTCCATATTTTGTCTCCAGCAGCTGGACATTGGATCGAAGGGCCTTGGGCTGAGATGGCAAAAGAGGGCCACCTGCATCCCCGAATAAGTGCGTAGAGCAGAACCGCACCCCTACCAACCTGGGCCTGCATTGGAGTAAGAGGGGCTAGGAGACAGGGTGCACTCACGCAGGCACACATCTGTCCACGGAGTTTCTTCACATCTGGCTGGAGAGGCTCCTCTGGGCTCCTGGCTCCTGTACTATTCTGGTTAATAGGCAGGGAATGTCTACCTCCGGGCTCTGTGGATGAAGGAACTTTTGTTTCCCCAGCCACATCACCTTTCAAGTTAAGCTGCAAATCGCTTTGGACACTCCTGCTCCGTGTGGAGGCCAAGACCATCTCTGCCCCTTCGGGCTGGTTAATGACTTGGCTCCCGCCACTTGGCAAGCATCTTCCTCTCTCCCTGTGCAGAAGCAGCTGAGTGATGGTCACAGGAGGGAGCAGAGCTCTAGTGGAGAGCAGCCCCCCTGTGTCTGTCTTATGAAAAGAAGCCCCTATGAGGTGCCTGGGTGGCTCAGTCGGTTAAGCGTCCCGATTTCGGCTCAGGTCGTGATCTCACAGTTCGTGGGTTTGAGCCCTGCGTCGGGCTCTGTGCTGACAGCTCAGAGCCTGGAGCCTGCTTTGGATTCTGTGTCTCCCTCTCTCTCTGCCCCACCCCGGCTCACACTCTGTCTCTCTCAAAAACAAACATTTAAAAAAAAAAAGAAGCAGAAAGAAAGAAAAGAAAAGAGACCCCTAATCTCAGCCTTCCTCCTTCCCCCAACCTCCTGAAAGTAGAATGCAGCCTGCCCCAGCATGGCCCCGGCCACCCCCCCAACCCACCTATGTCAGCAAATTGCAAATTTTGATTTAAATTGCAGAGATTAGATCTGAAACTCAGAAAGACCCTGCTTGAGTCAAGAAAGAGGCCCAGCGAGCGCACTGGCAACAGAAGGCCTTCCTCATACTTTCTGGCAACTTTCCACCGCCTCACCCCAGGGCTGACAGCGGGTGGCCTTCTCCACACTGGCCCCTGGGTCTGGGCACCTGCACTTCCCTTGCTCTCTGCTCCCCCTGGGTGGGGTCTTCACTGAGGCACGTGCTCCAGCCGGAGACACTTCAGGCCAAATGGCCCCAGAAGGCGTTTCTTAAACTTGCTGGAGAGGCTGCGTTAAGTGTTCATCAAGCCATAAATGAACAGCTGCCTCTTGCCTTGAGCCCAAAGCCTGGATTATTCATTCTTTTTGGCTTTCGGATCCTCCTTTTGGATCCAGACAGAAACTGCTCCTTCCACAGCCACCTTACTTTGTGACGTGCCCCCCCCCCCACCCCCGGCCACCAGCCCCCCACACCCCCAACCTTTTTCTTATTTTGGTTGGGTGGGCGTGTCTCTTCCTTCCCCAGGCCCCTCCTTCCACCCTGGACGGAGTCCCTGGGACGCTGCCTGCCGGGGGCTTCTCCTGCTTCTGGCCAATTCCTTTCCCCCCCTCATCCCAGCAGCCTCGTACTCATTTTGCTGGCTCCTCTCCATTTTACTGAACTTTCCTTAAAATATCTCTTTCCTTTTTCTCTGTCTCCATTCCGTGATGCCCTGAGAAAGCACGTCCGCTGGTTAGCAGCGTCCTCGTTGCTGCGCGTCTCCCTGGGGTTCTTCCATCTTCCTCGTCACCACCCTCCGCCTTGTCCAGTCTCCACCCTCAGCGTCATCATACAGATCATTTGCTGAGTGTGTATAATATGCGCCAGGCGCCGTGTAAATGCTCTGCCCACATTTTTTTTTTTACCCTTCATCCTCACAGCACGCCATTGTGGTAGATACTTTTATCCCATTTTAGAGGTGAGGAAACTGAGCGAGGCCCAGAGAGGTTGAGTGACTTGCCCAGGGTCACACAGTCAGTGGGAGTAGGGATTCTGACCCCGGGTCCGTCATGCTGTCTACCCACCCTGCCTACCACACACCCCGTGTCAACAAACACGTATCAAAAGCCGGAGGCATGCAAAGCACTTTGGGGAATAGTTATTTGGCAAGGAAACAAAGAGAAATGAGACGAGATTCTGTCTGTGCTCTCAAAGAGCCACCCCCTAGTGCCAGAGACATATGCATAAACACACATAACATGGAAAGTGTAAGGGATGAACATAACCACACTGTTCTGAACACTTAGGAGAAGCGACTATTAGCGTGAGGGCCATAAAGCCCCTTCAGGAAGGTCTTGCTCACTCACCTAAACAACAAAAAAAACACCTAAAGACGGAATGAGAGCATATTTCAGGGAAGGATCCTGCAGTCACTGCACAAAAGTGGGAATTGTTGTGGAGAATCTTAGATGTTTAGCGCTTGGGCTCTGGGTCAGACTTTTGATCACCACGACCTTGGGCAAGTAACCCAACGTCTTGGAGCCTCAGCCTCTCTATCGGCAAAATGGGGAGATACATACCACCTGCCTCAGGCAGCGTTGGGAAGCTTAACTGAGATAGTACAGTATTAGAAGGGGACTGAGCACAGCAACCGGCATGTTCTAAGGGCTCAGCGATTGTCATTCCCATAATCTTTCTTCTTGCCACAGAGTCCCTCACTCCTACCCCATGAGGAATAGTATTTATTAAATATTTTCCTAGAGTTAGGTGGCCTCACACAGGCTAACTCACTCAATGCTCAGAACCAAGCTGTAAGTCTGAGTTAGCCGGGGTTGGTTTTACATCGTTTTATCACAGGAGGGTGCCCAGGCTGAGCCAGGTCCAAAATTTGCTCGGGGTCCTTGGTTACAGCGAGGCCTTCACCAAGACCAGTTGGGGGGGGGGGGCGAGTTTTCCTCTACAAGAGTCACTAAGAAGTCCTGGAGTGTTGCCAAGCGGAAGCGGAGGCATCAAGAGCCAGGGGGACATGGGTCCCAAGCGGAAGTATCTGTGGAAGGAGGGGGCAGCTGGGAATTCTCCTGCTGACCCAGCAATTACTAAGCTGTTTTTTCACTTACAGCGGGGCAGGCCACCAGAGCCGCAGATCTTCCCTGGAAATGTCCACATCTCCGGCAAAACCTGCCCAGTCTGCACAGGACTGGGGCGGGGAGGGGGGGAGGGATGCCTGGCTACAAGGCAATGGGAGGACAGTGGGAGCCGGCCTCTTATTGGAACGGACCTAAGATCGGAAGATAGTTGGACATACCTCAGAAGCTGGGCAACCCAGGCGAGGCACTTCTGACTAACCCTTGCTGTGGCTGTTTACAAACAAGAATGGCCATAATCACACACACATCCAGTGACTCCAGACAGCCATCGCTAGAGGCCACGAGTCAACGCATGACCCTGACTTGACAGACTCACAGATGCCTGGCGTGTGAACTCCTGAATGAATGAGGTGGGCATTCAGTATGAGTCGCTGCCCAGGGGAGGAACACCGAACTGTCTCCTGCCTGACGGAGTTGAGTGGCCACGTCCTGGGAGCCCTTGGAGCCCCCTTCCCCACCACTGTGTTTGTGGTCCACACCACGTACATTTTTCATGGATCAGAAAGCCTTCCAAGCCAGCCCTGTCTGACCCCTCTGACGAGACCCCTACAGCCGCCACCTGCTGCCTCACACAGAGAACCTGTCAACCACTGCTTATTGCCTGAGTCAGTGACGGTACCTGCTTGGCCCCTGCTTGTTTGCCTCCTCCCGCCAATACTTTTCCCCTCAGGCAGAATCCATTCTTGGGGTGGGGGGTGGGGGCTTTTCTAACCGGAGGTTTCCCCTGGGCCCCTGGCCATTGTTTCCTTTCAGGCCTTCCTGCTTCCCAGGTGGCTGAGGCTGTGGATTTCAAAGCAGGGCCACAGACTGTTTTTTCACAGCTTCTGCCAGCCCCGTGGCTCCTCCTCACCCTTCCCTGAAAAGCTTTGGCTGGAACCAGATGCCAATAGGCCAAAGCCTCTGTTGCCTGGCCCTTCACAGCATCCAAACCAGCAAACCAGGGGCTTCCCTGGGGCTGAGTGACCTCCTCTGGGAAGTGGGCCAGAGCCCAGTAAAGTGCTACCTCTTTAGCTGCTGTGGCTGTGTGAGGCCTGGGCTGCAGCCCAAAGAACGAGGGCCCAGCTCTGCGGCTGAGAGTGTCAGGGGGCGCAGGCCCTCAGGGACCTTGAGCTCACCGCGCTCAACCTCTCCATCATCCAGAGGAGGATACCAAGCACCAAAGAGGCACAGCAACCAGGATACAGTCGCACTGCATCTGAGGGCAGAGATATGCTGGGCCAGAGCCCTGGGTGATTTCTACCACCCCAAAGCTCCTCGTGTCAGGACTAGAAGATCCCAATTTCTGGCTTCCACCTCTTTCCTTTGGGGTCCTGCCGTTAGATTCCCCCAGTAAAAAGAAGGCCTCTTTAGTTTATTTTTGCTTCCAGTCTCAGCTTAAGAGAGACTGGAAAGAATAGTATCTATAAAGAAAATACCATTGCTGTCCCCATTTTATAGATGAGGAAACTGAGGCTTGGGATGAGAAGTATTTTGCCCAAGGTGTCCCAGCTAGCACATGGCAGTGCTGGCATTCCAACTCAGCTGGTTTTATCACATGATGCCGCTCCGTCCTCCTCAACCTCAGAAACACCGGCTGCTCCTTGGAGCCCTAGAGGCCAGCCTCACACCGGAAGCTGGATAATGGCAGAAGGGGCTAGAGGTGAAGGAGGGAGGATCTCAAAGGGAGGAAGAGACTCCTAGGTTTGGGCAGCTCACTCTAGAGATCGAGCTACTTTCTCCAAACAATGGCAGATGAAGATTCTAGAAGCAATTGACAAGGGCAAGAACTTTCCTTTCCCTGCCTCCTTTCTCTGAGCCTCAGTGTTTTAGTGTTTTCTTTTTAATCAGTAAAACTGGGGGTTCAAATTCGTTCTCCACGATTCCTTCCTGATTCACAGCCAGCAAGCCTTAAGCACCCGAGAAGCGTCAGCACCCACCATCCCTCTACTGGAGAGGAAGGGGCAGCGCAGTCCTTGCTGCAGATGAATGGAGAAAACCCACAGTCTGAAAGAATGCATCAATGGGTCCTTGACTTCAGGTTCAAGTGGCCCTTCTAAGCATCACTGGGTCCACAGGAGGAACTGGTTTCAGGAATGGCTCCTTTCCCGCTCTGTCCTCAGGCCCCTCATTCCAGGTCTGTTCCACCTCCCTGATTTGTCAACCCTCAAAGACCTCAAGAGACCACAGCCTTCCCCGGTCCTGGACTCTCCCTGTAGCAGGGTGCCGTGGGATAAAAAGGAGGATGGAGAGAGGCCGTCCCACATCTATCTCTTCCTGCGACTTCATCCCTGCGGAATGCTCTCACCCTGCCAAGACTGAGGACACCGGGGGCATCCCCTCCTCCCTGCCGTGCTCAGAGGGCCTCTGCTTCCATTGTTATCCACGGCAGATGGTGCCCACCAGGATGGGGGGAGGGGAGAGAGAACAATACTCACATCATTCTTCCACTTCATCTTTGTAATCGCGCCACCAGTTTCTGGAAAAATAAACAGGTATGAAAATGACTTGCCCAAGGTCCCGTAACCTATAGGTGGCAAAACCGGGACACAAGCAAATCTGACTCCAAACCTGCCTCCCAAGCTCTGAGCTTGGTCAGGTCTGGTGTCCACTGTCTCACCTCGGCCAATTAGCCCTTCGCACCCCACCCACCTGCAAATGGCTGTTTCAACCCTACCGAAGCAAACCCTCACCCCTCCCTGCCTTGGCAGGCCTCCCCCTGCCCATCCTCTCTTCTCTAGGAGGTGGCCTGGGGTGTGCCGAACCCCAGGAAACCCTCTGCTGGGACAAGATCCTTCCAGCCTTCTCCCCCTGGCCCTGAGTCCTCCGTATTTACCGATCTCATCCTTCCCTCTGCAAGCGGGGGCTACTTCCGCCAGTCCAGGGGCCTGAGGGCGCCGACGCCCACCCCCTCGGGATGTTTGCGCCCCGCAGGACCGAGTGACCCAGTTTCCCCAGGGGAGAAGCTTGGCTGACGGCCGTGCAGCGTGGCATCTGCGTGTCTCTCCTGCCCTCTGCCGGTCGCCGGGCAAGAGGCTCCCGAGCGCAGGCGATCCCAGGAGGGTCCGCTGCGGGGTCATTGACGCTGGGGCGCGACAACGTTTGCCCAAGCGCCTGAAGGAATGAGGGCATAGTGCATAGTCCCAGGCTCTGGGGCTCAAAGCGGCCGAAGAGACCGGGACTGCCCTTGGCAAAACAGCGAATCCGGCAGAGCTGGGCGTGAGCTCCCTCAGCCTCCCCTTTGGCAGCCCTTTCCTCCCTCCCCGGTGGCCTCCCTCCCTCCGGACTTGCTGCCTTCCTAGGACCACCCAGAACTCCCAGGCACAGGTCAACTAGGCTCTCCCTACCTCATTGCAGGGTCCTCTATCTCATTCCCCACTGAGTGGCCTCAAGTCTCTGCTTGAATGCCTCTACCGACAGGGCGCTCACTCTCGGAGTAGTCTTTGCCACATTCTGAGAGCTATATTCAAAAGAATGATCTTCCTTTCTTTTTGACACTAAATCTGCCCCCCTTGTCACTTGCACTCAGAGATCCAGTTCTTGCCTTTTGGGTGAGTGACTCTGAAGTCTGACCTGCCAGCTTCTACAAGACAGCAGTCGCATCCCTGAGACTCCTCTCCCCCCAGACACACTGGGCTCATTTTCATAACCATTTTAGGGATGAGAAAAGTGAGGCCTCAGACAAGAAAAATTCTGTACATGCGATCATACAGTAGGCAACACATAGCTGGCACCAGGCCCGATCTCCTGACTCCCAAGCCTACCATCCTTTCCGCAAAGGCAGAAAAAAAGTATTGAGCCCTTACTATATGCCAGACACTGGTCTAAGTGCTTAATGTGTAAGTTAATGCTCAAAACGCCCATAAAAGATATGTACTATTTTTATTAACATTATTCTCATTTTCTTGCCAGGCTTTTAAGTCCAAAATCCACCACGGGAACCCATGCAGTCCAGCTCCAGAGCCAGTACTCCTAACCACTCCATCATACCTCTGCCTGTTTGCCTGAGTTTGTGCACACATCTCTGTGTCTCTTCCAAGGCCAATGCTGTTGTGGAGAAAGTTCTGGGAGAGATCCCCAGGGGCAGGGCGGGGAGACCTCCCTACAGAGGCAGCGATGACTTGTGGCATAGCCCAGAGGCTGGCCTGGCTCTCCACTTTCCAGCTGAGTGACCTGGGGCAAGTCTGTCAATCTCTCTTCCCCCGGGTGTCATCAGCCGTAAAACGCAGGTAACACTAGTACCTAGCCCATTGGGTTTCTGTGCGTTTTGAGTTAACATTTCTGTAAAGTGCTCAAAGCGGTGCATTTTTGTTAGTAAGTCAGGAAGGTTGGCCACTTGAGGTGCCTGGGAGCAAATGCGGAAGGGTGAATTAAAGCAAAGCGACCAAGGAGAGTTGTGGAATGGGAGGGAGATTGAGCCGGGTTGGGGATGGAGGATTGAGGTCCCCCTTGAATGAGTTACAGTGGGACCTGCTGTTTTCCTGGAGTCACAGGTTCTCTGAATCAAGGCATCTAATCCAACCAGGCAGTAGAGGGGCAGGAATCTGTAAGCTCAGCCAGAGGCCTTGGAAGACCAGCAGTTCCCTGCTTCCTGCAACCACGGGACAAGTGCACAGAGTAAGTGACCCTTGGAGGCTGGGATTGGGAAAGGTTCTCTTTGGCTTCATAAGGCAACTTGACAGCAGGGACATAGGGTCCAGACGCCTTGCCCCCGGGCCTCAATTTGCTTTCACATCTGGTGAATTGTTAGGAATGATACAAATCGGCAACATACAAATCTGTATGAGTTCTAAGATAACAGCAACACCGACGACAACAAAAGCCAACGTTCATGGAGTCCCACGCGGCAGGTGCAGTCCTCCTGCACTCTCATTTGTGTTCACTCACTTAACTTCTACATCATTGCTTTGACATTGGCGTGAGCTCCGATTCACCCAGGAGGAAATGGACACGCAGAGAAATTAAAACACTTGACCGTCATCACACCGCGGGTAGTGATCCAAGTCGGAGCATGAGAACCAGACCCTCCGCTTCCAGAACCAATATTGTTCACCACAGCGGGAAGCTGGATGTTACTCTCCTTTCAAAAATGAGTACAATCGTGTGTTGAAAAATTCTGTATCTTTTCTGAAATTTTAAGTGGATCTTTAAAGGTTTCGGAGAAGCAGATTTGCCTTAGAGTACTTTCTCAGAACCAAGTCGTGCCATGGATAGCATCCTCTACTCCTCCAGAAGTCTCTCGGTACCTATTCTGTACCAGGCATCGTCCTAGGCCCTGGGGATGCTATACAGACTCAGTCACTGCCCCATGGAGTTTACAGTCCGGTGCGGCAGAGAGATACTGCACAAACAGTTCTGCCAGTGTATGGTCCCACAGCACGATAAGCCCTCTGAAGGGAAAGTCCAGCAGGCCCTGAGAGTACATCATGGGGGCAAGGACAGCCCTAGGCTGGTGGGGGAGAGGGCACACACCTCTAGGTGTGTATGTGGAAGTTCCTCATATGAACGAACATCTTTTTTGAAGATTATTTCTGAGCGATGGGGCGCCTGGGTGGCTCAGGCAGTTGAGCGTCTGACCTCGGCTCCGGTCATGACCTCATGGTTCATGAGTTCAAGCCCCTCATTGGGCTTGCAGCGGTCAGAACCGAGCCCACTTCAGATCCTCTGCCCCTCCTCCGCTCGTGCTCTCTCTCTCTCTCTCAAAAAACAAACATTAAAAAAAAAAAAAGATTATTTCTGGGGTGCCTATGGCTCAGTCGGTTGTGCGTCTGACGTCAGCTCAGGTCATGATCTCAGGGCTTGTGAGTTCGAACCCGGGTCGGGCTCTGTGCTGACAGCTCAGAGCCTGGAGGCTGTTTCAGGTTCTGTGTCTCCTTCTGTCTCTGCCCCTCCCGCACTCACTCTGTCTCTCTCCCAAAAACAAATAAAAACATTAAAAAATGTTTAAATGAATAAATAATTTTAAAAAAGATTATTTCCGAGTGAGTATAATTAATGAACATGGACTCACGTCCCCCTCAGAGAAAAAAGGTTCAATACTTACTTTACCTCCTGGAAGAAACCCAGAGGTCTAGACATTACCAAGAAAGCTTCTGAGGCTGTGTAGTCCCTGAGTGGGTGAACAGGGTAGGATATGCCTCTTCTTAAGTGTCCAGAGTGAGCCGGCATGAGAGTACCCTCATCCTAGGACCCTACCGCACCCTGGCTCTCCTTGACAAAAAATGGCATTTCACGCACATTTATGGTGTTCACCCCGAAGTAACATTGTTAGGAGCCCGGGCTGTGTGTCAGGGTGACACTTGGGGTACCTACTTCCTATGGACTTCAGTTTCTACTCTGCAAAATGGGTGAATAATAGTATTTGCTTCCAAGGTTAATGTGGGAAGCAAATGAGATCATGCCTATAAAGCACCTTAGAATCATGCTGGACACGGGGCAAGTGGGCAACAAATGTTTACCTAGCATTGGCCCAGGACTTCAACTATGCAAGGTGAGGATGTGGGGATCCCCTCTGTATTTATCTCAAGGCACAAGATGGAATTGCGTTTCTTTCTAAATACGTAGCTTAAGTTGTCACCCCACCTTTGTTTCCTCCGTTTCTTCCTTTCCTATTTATTTTTCTATTTATGTTCTCTAACTCTACAAACCTTCAGGGAGAAAGGTTACAGATATGAAATTACTTGGCGTTTCTTACGTGAAAAGAGAAAGAGAATCAATATGGAAATGGAATTCTGTTCCGCGTTCCCAATGGTTATTTATAAAATCTAGCCGGAGGGAGAAACAGAACTCTAAATATAAAAACCACGTGGAAACTTCCATTTAGGGGGCCCCAAAGTGCTTTATTTTTAATTTATTATTATAATTGTGGAGGCTATTGTTACATTTCAGACACTGGCTTGTGGCAGGGAAACCCCAAGAGAATTTTGCCCTTAACCTCTCTGGGGTCCGAGGGAGGGGTGTTGCTGTGTGGGGCCTACAGAGGCCAAGCGCACATCAAAGCCGCCTCGGTAGTGGTTTCTGGCAGTGTGCTTCCCTCTCCCTAAAGCAGTAATGAAGCTACAAAGAGAAAGTGATCCTATGGGGGTTTTTGGCTCAGTGTGCCCCGGGTGTAAGAAAGCCATATCCATGGGGTGCCTGGATGGCTCAGTCAGTTAAGTATCATGACTTGGGCTCAGGTCATGATCTCATGGTCTGTGAGTTCGAACCCCGCGTCGGGCTCTGTGCTGACCGCTCAGAGCCTGGAGCCTGCTTCGGATTCTGTGTCTCCCTCTCTCTCTGACCCTCCCCCATTCATGCTCTGTCTCTCTCTGTCTCAAAAATAAATAAACGTTAAAAAAAATTAAAAAAAAATGTTTTTTGACGTTTATTTCTGAGACAAGAGAGACAGAGCATGAGGGGGGGAGGGGCAGAGAGGGAGGGAGACACAGAATCCGAAACAGGCTCCAGGCTCTGAGCTGTCAGCACAGAGCCCGACGCGGGGCATGAACCCATGAACCGTGAGACCATGACCTGAGCCGAAGTCGGTCACTCAACCGACTGAACCACCCAGGCACCCCAAACACACTATCCTTTATCTTTCTCCTTCAACAATGGCCGGAATGCCGCCTCTCCAGGCAAAAATAACTGGTCACCATAATTATGCTTGGCATTTGGGCAACACTTCATAGCCGTTAATTAGTTAAATGTACGCGGCACCCTGTGAGATGGAGAAGGATCCCAGGCTCTGCTTTGTGGGCAGGAACAAAGGGATGGGAAGAAGGACCTCAGGCTATTGCTGGAGGCAGAATGAGGCTGGCATCCAGGCCCTGGTCCTCCTCCTGATCTTGCAAAGCAAATTCTGGGCGGCCAGCATGGGTTTTACCTTTCCTCTCCCCCAGGATGACAATGAGGCGGTAGTTTCCTAAACCGTTCCTTCTGCTATGGTAATGGAAATTGGAAACAGTACGCTCTGAGCAATCTCTACATTAATCAGGGGTTCTGGGTAACGGGAAAGAGGCGTGCCTCTACGCCTTCCCTCCCAGAGCGGAGTGGATACACGAAATAATTGGAGAGGAAGTCAAAATGGAGAGCGTGATATGGAATGGAATTGGCTGAAGGTCAACTTGAAGTTGGCCCCGGGAGCACCGAGAAGGTGTGCACGGGTGATGTGACTGAAGAGGCAAAGGTACTGGTGAGGGGAAGGGGAGCTGGTGGGGGAGAGAGGGGAGCGGGGAGGGGGAAGGGTGGTGGGGAGGGGAGGCTCTGGGGCATGAGGGATTTGTTGCTCCAGCTCCCGGGAGTGTGGTGAGAGGACACCCGCAGTTGGAAGCCATTTCAGGGGTTCCCCCAAAGTGCAGAGAGCTACCTCTCCCAGGTCGTGCTCCTTTGAGCTGTGGCCTATCTAATGACAGAATGGTGCAGAAATGTGAGCTCCCAGCCTCTCAGCCCATCTTGGGACAACTCTGAAGGCCACTAATTAGTGCGACATTCTAAGTCCAGGGTCTGAATGCAACTCCACCTCTTCTTCCCAATCCTCCTCCCTTCCTTTCCTTTCCGCAGGTGTCAGAGTCACTCCCGGAGCAATGCGCTCCATACTAAAATTTTCTGTCTCACGGTTCACTTTCCAGAAGACCATTATCAGGAAGTGAGATAAGTGGACTTCCATGAGAGGCCACTCCAGAATGTGCAGTAGGAGATCGGGGCGTGGGATTTGCGTAAGACGAAGGCTGGGGTAGGTAAATAGGTAGGAGCAAGGGAAACGATGCCGTTAGGTAGAGCAGCTGGCAGGCACCCTGTGATAAGGAGGAGCGGGACAGGGCGACGGCAGGGGATGAAGAGAACCTGAGAGCCAATGTGAAGAAGGAAGCCAAGACAGGCATGGGTGGCAAGGTCTTTTTAGAGGAAGAAAAGACAAAGATAAAAGGCTCAGTCTGTGTGTTTGCCTAGGTTATCACGGTAACAAAATAATAAGATTACGGAGATGGAGTGTTTTGTGATCAATTCTGTTTTAGACTTTGAGCTGACACGAGACTTTCGAGTGGAGATATCTTGTGGGCGGTTTTGTATATACAACAGGAGGAAGCAGATCAGGACGGAAGAAGTGGACTTGGGAGCTATGTCAGACTGTATCTTCCAGAGACAGCCACCATATCTCCCATCCCACATGCTCTTCTACACTGGGACTGGGCCACTGCCCTCATCAAAAGGAGGAGACTGGGATGTCTGGATGGCTCCGTCAGTTAAGCATCTGACTCTTGATTTTGGCTCAGGTCATGATCTCATGGTTCATGAGTTTGAGCCCCGCATCGGGCTCTGCACTGACAGTGTGGAGCCTGCTTGGGATTCTCTCTCTCCTCCACTCTCTCCCCCTGCACCGATCAAGCTCTCTCTCTCTCTCTCTCTCTCTCTCTCTCTCTCAAAATAAATAAACTTTAAAAAAAAAAGTGGAGACTAATTCCCCTCCCCTTGAATCTGCGCAGGCTCGTGACTGCTTTGACCAAGAGAAAAAGGTAGAGGTGAGGCTGCTTGACTTCTGGGCCTGGATCAGAAAAGGCCATGCAGCTCGCACCTGTTTCTCTTCCAGTGAAGCTGGCCGCCGTGTTAAGAATTGCGACTGCGCTCAGACTACCCCGCTGGAGAGGAGGCGCGTAGCCCACGACAGCCGGGGTCCAGCACCAACCACGTGAATGACCCATGGTGGATGCCTGGCCCCGAGGAGATGACTCAAGCCTCGGCCAACATCTGACTGCCACAACATGGGAAATTTCCAGCTTGAACTGCCCAGGTTTGCCCTTCTCAAATTCCTGATCTGCAGTTGTTTGAAGCTGCAAAGCACCGGGGTCATTTGTAATGTAGCAACAGTAAGGGGAACAGGCGTCATTAGCAATGGGGAGAATAGGCTGTCATCATAGTTTGTTACATAATAAGTTCCCTCCTCCAGTCTTGTCTGCCGCCCTGCATCCCGTCCCCACCACCATTCACCTCCCATGAGATGGCCAGGGATCCTGTGTAAAAGGTTCCCAGGTAATCTGATTAAATCGCTTCCCTTCCAAAGGACCCGTAGAGGTCTCAAATTTCAGAACACACTCTCTGGTGGTGTGGTGGTTAATTGTAATGACCATAGGGCGCCCAGGACCTGTGGTCAAACATTATGCTGGGTGTATCTGTGAGGGTGTGTCTGAAGGAAATTAACATTTGAATTGGTAGGCTGAGTAAAGCAGGTTGACTCTCCTTGATGTGAGTGGCCCTCATTCAATCAATTAAAGATCTGAATAGAACCGAAAGGGTAAATTAAAAGCAGCTCTGATCCTGCCTGACTCATTGAACTGGGGCACTGGTCTTTCCTGCCTTTGGACTCTTCTGGGTCTCCAGCTTGCTGAATGCCAATCTTCAGACTTGTCTATATTTATGTCTCTATCTATCTATAGCCAATTGGTTCTGTTTTCTGGAGAACCCAGACTAATATAGGTAGGGCCCAGGAATTTGCTTTTTTTTTTGTTTTCTTTTTGATGTTTGTTTATTTCTTTGAGAGGGGAGGGAGAGAGCATGAGCAGAGGAGGGGCAGAGAGAGAGGGAGACACAGAATCCAAGGCAGGCTCCAGGCTCTGAGCTGTCAGCACAGAGCCAGACACAGGGCTCGAACCCACGAACCGTGAGATCATGACCTGAGCCTAAGTTATGACGCTTCACGTAAGTCAGATGCTTAACTGACTGAGCCACCAAGGCGCCCCAGGAATTTGCTTTTTAAAACGAGACTCCCCAGGAGATTTTGATTCTGACCCTGGTTGACAAATGCTAGCCTACAGAATACAGTCCTTGGCAACCCAATATTCTGCTCCCCCTTTGGTTAAACATAAAAATCTCATCAGTACCCTCAAGCACAGTGGCTTTGTTGCAGAACCTCTGTATCTTCTATATTTTTCTACTGGTTTTGCTAGTTTGAGCTTCAATTTTTGTAGTTTTTATTATGAAAACGATTTTATTCTCATTCTTGATATACAAGTGTATAAAATTGGATGTGTAAATTAATAATTTATATAATGTGGTTTTAAATATGCATGTGCATAAAATTTATCAGTTAAATAATAACAGTAGGAAAAAAGTCTCTCTCAGATAAATATTATCCCCATCACCACCCCTTGAATGTCCCCACAGAATCTACCATTCTGCCCTACTGAACTGAAAATCACTACTTTAGGGGCGCTGAACGGCTCAGTGCTGACAGCTCAGAGCCTGGAGCCTGCTTCAGATTCTGTGTCTCCCTCTCTGCCGCTCCCCCGCTCACGCTTTGCCTCTCTGTGTCTCTCAAAAATAAATAAACATTTAAAAAATTTTTTAAAACATCACTACTTTAACCAGTAGGGCTCCCTGGAGATCCCCTCTTCATGATAGTTGCTCTGCCTGGAAGGTTTTTTGAAGATTGAGCATATGTAGCAGGCACTGCGTGATGCACCATATTCCCCTCCCACAATTGATTCTTCCTCGGGGCCCCAGCCCCTTGTCTGTACTTCTATTGTAGCCTCATCATTCCATGATCTGTTAGCATCTCCTTCCACCAGACTACGCAGCTCCTTAGATCAGGACTGTATCTTGTTCATCTGTGTATCTCCGTCACTGGCACGGTGCCCGATATCCAGTAGGAACTCAATTAATGTTGATGAATGAGTTAATAAATGAATGACGATAGCCCAGTGTCTGGCACATAGCAGATGATCAATAAATACTGGTTGAAATGCAATTGAATTGAGAGTGCAGGCCACAGAAACAAAGGGCAGAGAGGATTTCAAGAAGGAGGGCTGTGGAACACTGTCAAAAAAGATACCAAAAGACCAAGGGAGGTGAGCACTGGTGGAAAAAAAAAAATGAAAACATTGCATTTGACAAAAAGGAAGTCAGTGTTAAATCCTAGAATAAATAGCAGTTGACGAAATGTGTATCACAAAACCAACTGGTGAAGATCAGGATTTATATACCCTCTGAGTGTTAGTGGTACCTCTTTAAATCCCGTTACTGGCTAATATCCTGTGAACCCTGTGGTGAATCACGCCAGAGGCCTGGCTAACTAGCTAGTTAAAATACCCACACATTTTGAATCACTGTGTCGTAAACCTAAAACTAATGTAACATTGTGTGTCGACTATACATCAATAAGCAAAAGAACCCATAGGTTGGCTATCAAAGCTTCCAGATCTTCTGTTCATGCTTGAGTTTTGATTTTAACCATACGATTACACTTTCTATTAAAAGACGGGACCACTGGCCGACCTGCGATTGCTCCAGAGACTTCCGCCCTCCATTCTTTCTTTGAACAAGTATTTATTATGGTACGAATTCTGCTGAGTAGAGTCCATTCTTCAGCTAATGAGGCGGCTGCTATTCGTAGAGATTGCGCATGTGGCTTTATTTGTAAAATCTTAAATCCTAGACTTGCCAGGGTGGCTTAACTCCTGGGAAAGTTCTCTTAGGAACCATTTAGAACTCTTCCTGCCATTTGCTGTGTCCAGAAACAGCACTAGCATAGGCATCTAGGATCTCTCCCTTGAGCAGAAACGTTGCTGGGAGTATGTCGTGAAGGACGCTGGTTTACGCTCCCCGGTCAAATTAAGTTGAGGGCTTCTTGACGCAGGACTTGCCAGAGTCTTTTACGTGCAAGGACACATGGGGGTAAGAATAGACGCTATGGTAACACGGAATGAAGTGTTTTCTAAACGCATTTCACTTTCTTTTCTTAGGGCCATTATTATGGTATATTAGGCAATACTGCCATAGACACGTTCATTCATCCGCTCAACAAAAAACTGCATGTGCCAATTTCGTGCCTGGCGGTGTGCTGAGAACCGGACATAAAATGGTAAGTAACACAGGCCTGTCTTTATGAAGACTTGGGGGGAGACAGATATGAATCAAAGGCACTAAACTGCAAATCAAATAATCACAGCACATGCAAAATTGTCACTGTATTGTCACTGTGACACGTGCCGTGAAGAAGGTGCACATCACATGGCCAAATTGGGAGAGGACGCCAAAGGGACCCCACGAAAACAAAAGCTTATTTTTCTCCTTTGCTTCTTTTCCTACCTCTATTCTTTTTTCTTTTTAATTTTTTTAAAATGTTTATTCATTTTTAAGAGAGAGAGAGGGTAGGAGAAGGGCAGAAAGAGACAGAGACAGAGAATCTGAAGCAAGCTCTGCACTGTCAGCACAAAGCCCCACACGGGGCTTGAACCCACAAACTGTGAGATCATGACCTGAGCTGAAGTCAGACACTCAACCGACTAAGCCACTCAGGTGTCCCAGCTTTTTTTTTTTTTTTTTTTTCCCAATGTTTATTTATTTATTTTGAGAGACAGAGCATGAGCAGGGAAGAGGCAGAGAGAGAGAATCCCAAGCAGGCTCTGGGCTGCCAGCAGAGAGCCCGACGCAGGGCTTGAACCCATGAACTCTGAGTTCATGACCTGAGCTGAAACCAAAAGTCAGATGCTTAACAGACTGAACCACCTGGGTGTCCCTCCTACCTTTATTATTGTTAGAACCAGCACGCCTACTTACACAGGCCTTAATGAATGTCCACCATGTAAAGGTCAAGGAGTTAATGATTTCTTTGGAGACTTCCAGCACAATAGATAACATCTAAGGAGCGGCCAGGCGAGGTCTTCGTGAGCGTTCTCCAAGACCAGCCGACTCCAAATACCTTGGTGCTAAGACCTGTGGTTCCAGGTCACGAGTGACTTATGGAGGACACCTGAGCACTTGTCCTTGTTCGACCAGTTCTCAGATGCCTGTGAGACATGTACACCAGACCACCATCCTCGGTAAAAACTATAGACGCCCCCAAGCAAGCACAAGACTCATGCTCCTTTTCCTTTCTGAGTGTCCCAAGCGCTCTGTCGTATCCGCTCTCTCTACGTCGTCGTCAATAAACTCTGCTCTTACTTCCTCTCGATTTGCATCTGATTTCCATCCTGTGGGAAGCCAAGGGTCCTTGGACCCAGCCTGTCTGCCTCAAAATGAGAGCCTAGAGTAGGGAACTTCAGTCTGGTCAGGGAAGGCTTCCCCGAGGAGGTGGCCTGGAGCTGGTACCTGAAGTATGAGTGGGAGTTCACGTGGTGACGAGAATGGAAAAAGAATTCATTCTCTCAGGTCTGGATCAAGTATCCCTTCTCCTACAAAGCAGCTGAACCCACAGAGCTGGCTTTCCAAAGCACATAGCCATCCACCTCCCCAGAAAACTCCTCTCTGCGCCTGAAGGATTGGGGTGAAGGGGGTGGTCTGCCCTCACCTCGATTCATTCAAGCAAAACCCTGTACAGAAACATTTGTCCTTGGAACAGAGATGCTCTCTGCGGCATCTGTCATCGGGATTCAGAGGGCCCAGGGCCCTCTTTCCAGTCTAGCCCCCACCTGTAACCATGTTCTCTGGGGCCTGTCCTTTAGCCTATGTGACTATAGGTTTCATTCCAGGCGTCTGGGAATTTCAAAGCTGAGAGAGATCATGGAGACCATTTCACCCTTAACTGTTGCAAAAATTCCTCCTACATCTGTGAAGAAAATTCATACAAAAGTCAAGTCATTCGATCCCAAATTACACTAATGATTAAGATCCCAGATATGGCTTTCTCACCCTGCCCCCAACCTCTGGGGTCTTTAGAAGCTTGAACACCATCTCACAAGCGCTCCGAATAATCCCTCATATACTCATAATGCACATTACTACCTCATTTTCTCACAATAGTTTTAATTTACAGAGAGCTTAAGTAATGTGCCCAAGGTTACACAGTAAGGGAAATTAGGGTTGGCATCCTTTACAAAACATCACTTGGAACTTAATCAGAAGTCTACGTTGTGCATTCTGTATTGCTTGGAATTTTACAACGAACATGTATAACTCCCCTGAGTCTGCACTGAGCACTCCCATCATGAAACTTTTATACTTAACTCTTTACATTTTACATTTTAATAATTCATGGACTAATTTTAAGTGTACCTGATTTTTGTCCCCATCCAAGCAAATTCTGTCTTGTCATACAATTCTTCCTGTATTTTCACTGTGCTAGGTACATAGGATGCTTTTTAAAAAAAAATGCACTGAGGGGGGACTTCTGGGTGGCTCAGTTGGTTGAGCGTCCGACTTCAGCTCAGGTCATGATCTCACAGCTTGTGAGTTCGAGCCCCGCATCAGGCTCTGTGCTGACAGCTCAGATCCTGGAGTCTGCTTCAGATTCTGTGTGTGTGTGTGTCTCTCTGTCCACCCCCCCCCCCCCCCCGCTGGAGCTCTCTCTCTCTCTCTCTCTCTCTCAAAAATAAATAAACATTAAAAAAAAAAAGACTAGCGTGGTTATAAAGTTAATGGAACATGAGTGCTTCGGTTGAACAAATAAAGTTGTAGATTCAGACATGCTCTGGTTGTGTTTAGCCTGTTAGTATGTTTCTCACACAAACGCAAGTTAACTTCTGAGATCTCACAAGCCATCTCTGTGAGCCCCCTGTTAGCCGAAGGAGATCAGTTTGGGGGAAACCCAGCCCCTCGACATAGCTGTAAATCATCTAGTGGAAATCATGGGCTTCTTCAAACGTTTATATATACATAGCATGAGCACACATGGCATAAATAGTATTTCCATGACTTTATGGAAAGTATGAGGTCTTTTACTAATCACTCAGTCCATTTTAAAAAATATGTATCTTGTTTTTTTTTTAAATGTTTATTTTGAGGGAGAAAGAATGAGAGCAGGGGAGGGGCAGAGAGAGAGAGAGGGACAGAGGAGCCAAAGCAGGCTCGGTGCGGACAGCAGTTTTTATGGGTAGGCTGATTTTATAGGTAGGATATGCAAGAGATAGGAAGACCATATAGAATATACTAGCAGGAGCTCTTTACAGTGGAATCTTCACCCGACATAGGGAGCATTGGGAGGATTTGACCTAATACCCAGCAAGGTGCAGCAAATCAAGCTTTTACTGCCTTGGACTTCAGAAGTTTTGTCCAATAATTGAGAGTAGCTGAGAGTCCCTGAAGCCCCATCTCCTTTTGCAAGACATCTAATTTTTGCCTCCACACTGCCTATAGTTGAACAAAACGTTCTCTTCCGGTTGCTACAAACTGCTGAGGTTAAAGCACCATGCTTGAAACTGGCAGAAAACATACTTAACGTATATTTTCCCGTTACAGTGCTGACCTATGGAATCATCTCTATCACTTGTTACACAATTTTTCCCGTCAAAGTATTGTACCTATTCACAACAAAGAAGGGGAGAACGGATATCAGTTAGGCAACCAGGATTGTCACGCATGATATGTAAGCATGACTTCAGATCAAATGCTTTTCACAGACTGGAAAAAACACAAACCCTTCTGGTGAACACATATTAATCTTAAGTTGTTGTTGTTGTTGTTGTTTTAATTTTTTTGTGTTTATCTACTTTGAGGGAGAGAGAGACAGAGCACTAGCCGGAGGGTAGAGAGAGAGGGAGACATGGAATCTGAAGCAAGTTCCAGGCTCCAAGCTGCCAGCACAGATCCCGACGCGGGGCCCGAACCCACGAATGATGAGATCATGACCCCAGCCGAAGTCGGATGCTTAACGGACTGAGCCGCCCAGGCGCCCCTGTTCTTAAGTATTTTATTTTATTTTATTTTATTTTATTTTATTTTATTTTATTTTATTTAAAAAAAATTTTTTTAACGTTTATTTATTTTTGAGACAGGGAGAGACAGCTCATGAACGGGGGAGGGTCAGAGAGAGGGAGACACAGAATCCGAAACAGGCTCCAGGCTCTGAGCTGTCAGCACAGAGCCCGACGCGGGGCTCGAACTCACAGACTGTGAGATCATGACCTGAGCAGAAGTCAGATGCTCAACCGACTGAGCCACCCAGGTGCCCCAAGTATTTTAAAAATATGTTGGGGGTGCCTGGGCGGCTCAGTCGGTTAAGCATCCAACTTCGGCTCGGGTCATGATCTCACGGGTCATGGGTTTGAACCTGGCTGGCATCGGGCTCTGTGCTAACAGCTCAGAGCCTGGAGCCTGCTTCCGACTCTGTCTCTCTCTCTCTCTCTCTCTCTCTGCCCCTCCCCTGCTCGCGCTCTGTCTCTCTCAAAAATAAGTAAACATTAAAAAAATAAAAATATGTTAGGTCTCTAAAGCTCGGTTTCTGTACCTGAGAAAAGGGGATTATAAACCGACCTATCTTCCAGGGTTGTTTGGGAGGGTGACACAAGCTAGTGTGAGGAAGGCATTAGCAAAGCGCCTGGTATGTAGTATGCACTCAGTAAAGGCTGGCTTTTGTTTTTATTATCTATTTATGAATGGGTGATGGAATAGGACTTGTTTGTTTGGATTTTTATTTTGGGAAGGAGAGGCTGATGCTGGAGGGCCTGTCATTTCCAGCGACCTAGTGGAAAGCGCCCCCCGGTGGCCATCAGTGGACCTGCTTCTGTCCCATCCCCTGCAGGTTTATGTGCCAGACTATTTGCGAATGTCACTAAGCGTGGAATTGCAGGACTTTGTGGGAGGTAGATTCTGTCCAGAATAGTGCTACAGTTCCTTTCCCTTTGACTCTGCTGCCCCCTTCTTTAGAATAAATCAAACAAAAACTACCACCACCAGCAACAGCTATAATTAGCCTGAGTTTTAGATTCCTAATCTGCAATTACGATCATATTTTGTCTTAGCTCATATGATTACTATGAGGCTGAAATTGGACAATGCAAGCGAAATCATGAAATGACATTGTTTTACTTTAGTCCTACTAAGCCCCATGACCTTTGCATGCATTGTGTCATGTAATTCACCCACAAGGTAGTAGTAGAAGAGGCTGCTAGTTGACCCAATGTCTAGTCTCCCCCTTTTCCTTAGAAATAAAACCCCTGGCTCTGGGTGGCTCTGTGGTTAAGTATCTGACTCTTGATTTCAGCTCAGGTCATGATCTCACAGTTTGTGAGCTCGAGCCCTGCGTCGAGCTCAGCACTGACAGTGCAGAGCCTGCTTGGGATTCTCTCTCTCCTCTCTCTTTGCCCCTCCCCCACTCGTTCTCCCCCCCCCCCCCGAAAAAATAAATTAATTTTTTAAAAAAAGAAACAGGACACCTGATTTTTAGCCTAGCTAGACTAAATAAAGAATACATTTCCCAGCCTTCCTTGCTGCGAAGTGTGGCTATACGTCTATCTTCTGGCCAATGAGATAGAAGTGGAATTTTAGTCTGTTATTTCCAGGTAGTGTCTTCCGAGGAGGACATGCTGTTGCGCCTCCCTCCTTCTTCCCTGCTGGTTGACTAGAATGCTTATTTGATGGCTGGAACTTGAAAAGCCATATCAGACCATGAGGCAGTATAAGGGAAATGAAGCAGAAAGAAATGATCCATTTCTTGTAAGTTTATTGAAGAATTTAGAATAAGCTGGAGCTATCGTCATGTCCCTTTACAACCTTGATTATTTTAGCATGTGTTTCTAAGATCAAAGGCCTTATCTTGGTGACCACAGTATAAGGATCAAAATCCAGAAACGAAATATTGATACATAACTATTAGCTAATTCACAATATATTATTCAGATTTTATTACTCATCCTAGTACTCTCCATTATGGCTTCTGCCCCATCTAGGATATAATGTGGCATCATGACTTATTGTAGTGTTTCTTCAGTTTCCCTTACTTTGGAAGAAATTCAACATCTATTCATGATTTAAAAAGTTTTAGAAAACTAGGATAACAAAAAGCAAACAGACAAAACATGTAATAAACATCACCCTAAAAGAAAAAAAAAACACATTAGAAATATTCCTTTTGTTTTTTTTTTACTTTTTTTAAAGATTTTAAATTTATTTTTGAGAGACAGAGTGTGAGTGGGGGAGGGGCAGAGAGAGAGGGAGACACAGAATCCAAAGCAGGCTCCAGGCTCTGAGCTGTCAGCACAGAGCCCGATGTGGGGCTGGAACTCATGAACTGTGAGATTATGATCTGAACTGAAGTCGGACGCTCAACCAACTGAGCCACCCAGGAGCCCTAGAAGCATTCCCTTTAAAATCATGAATAACATATCACTCTATTTAACGTTGTGTCAAAGATTCTAGTTAGCACAATAAGACCAGAAAAACTTATAATTTTAAGGATTAGAAAGGAAGATATCCTCTTATTATCTGCAGATATGATTATCTGCATAGAGAACTCAAAGTGATCTATACACTAAATTAACGTAAATAGGACAGTTTAGCAAGTGGCTGCATTTCAAATCACTGATGACAAAATAGAAAGTATAACCTAAAAAAAAAGGACACTTAACAATAGCAACAAACCGGGGCGCCTGGGTGGCGCAGTCGGTTAAGCGTCTGACTTCAGCCAGGTCACGATCTCGCGGTCCGTGAGTTCGAGCCCCGCGTCGGGCTCTGGGCTGATGGCTCAGAGCCTGGAGCCTGTCTTGGATTCTGTGTCTCCCTCTCTCTCTCTGCCCCTCCCCCGTTCATGCTCTGTCTCTCTCTGTCCCAAAAATAAACGTTGAAAAAAAAAAACAAAAAACAAAAAAACAAACAATAGCAACAAACCATAATAAACAGGTTAAGTAAATAATCTTATATAAATAATAAATAATCTTAAGTAAATAAGATTTAACCAAATGAAAAGATATCCCTGTTCACTGAAAGGAAGACTGAATTTCATAATGATGTTACTTTTCCCTAAATTCATTCATAGATTTAATGAAACCCCAATTGTAGGCAGATATTCATGGAGCTTGATGAATTGGTTCTAAAATTATAAGAAAGAACAAAATATCATATAGATGGAAATATTGGCACTAGGGTTGAAGGAAGTGAACAGGATTTCTTAGGCAAGATACAAAAAGTGCTAACTCTAAAAGGTTGCTAAATTCAACCTTTTTACTTTTATTTGTATTAAGTTTATTTTTATTTTTTTTAAGTTTATTTATTTATTATTTTGAGAGGGAGAGAACACGTGCAGGAGGGGGAGGGAGAGAAGGAGAGAGAGAATCCCAAGCAGGCTCTAAATGGCCAGTGCAGAGTCCAATGTGGGGCTCAATCCCATGAACTAACTGTGAGATCATGACCTGAGCCACAATGAAGAGTCAGACATTTAACCAACTGAGCCACCTAGGTGCCCTTCAACCTTTTTAGATTAAGATTTATGTTGGGGGTGCCTGGGTGGCTCAGTTGGTTAAGCGTCCAGCATCCAACCTCGGCTCAGGTTATGATCTCAGGGTTCGGTTCGTGAGTTCAAGCCCTGCCTCAGGCTCTGTGCTGACAGCTCAGAGCCTGGAGCCTGCTTCGGATTCTGTGTCTCCCTCTCTCTCTGTTCCTCCCCTACTCACGATCTCTCTCTCTCAAAAATAAACATTAAAAAATTAAAAAAAAAAAAGAATTTATGTTTATGAAAAAGCAAATTAGTGAAAAGATAAGGTACAAACTAGAAAAAGATGTTTGCTATATATCTATTCTACAAAGGGTTAGAATCAAAAATATATTAAAAACTCCTACACATGTGAGAAAGATCTAACTTAGTAGATGAGCAAAAGACACGAATAGATATTTCATAGATGAAGAAACATATGGCCAGGAAACTTAAAAAGAGATACACAACCTCACTAGTATTTGGAGAAATAAAACATCAAGGCCCCTGGGTGGTTCAGTGGTTGAGCGTCCAACTTCAGCTGAGGTCATGATCTCAGAGTTTGTGAGTTGGAGCCCCGCATGGGGCTCTGTGCTGACAGCTCAGAGCCTGGGGTCTCCTTTGGATCCTGTGTCCCTCTCTCTCTGCTCCTCCCCCACTCTTGCTTTGTCTCTCTCTCTCTCTCAAAAAACAAAACAAAAAAACCATTTAAGAAAACGGCAAAACCACAGAGGCATACTATTTGATACCTACTTGTTTGGCCAAAAAAAAAAAAAAAAAAAAAGTCATGAAATGCCAATGACATGGATTAATAACACCTCTTATATATTGCTGGTGAGGCTATAAATTGGTATATAAAAAAAAAAGGACACTTTATAAAATAGCTTGGCAGGGCGCCTGGGTGGCTCAGTCAGTTGAATTGGCGCATGCGTGCATTCTGTCTCCATCTTTAAAAAAAAAAAAAAAAGGCAAGAAGCATTATCTTGTAAAATTGACCATTAAATATATGCTTTAGCCCGGTAGTTCTATTCCTAGGTGTCACCTACCCACCACCTCCCTATCCTATCCCAGAGAAATTTTTGCATGTGTGTCTCAGGACACATGAATGAGAATCTTCATAGTAGCACTGTTCATAATAGCACAAAAACAGAAAATGGGCAATATGCTCATCAGAAGAAGAATGGACATATAAGTGGTGGGATATTCAAGGCAACTGAATATATTTTTTTAATATTTGTTTATTTTCGAGAAAGGGAGAGTGTGCATGTGAGCTTGAGCGGGGGAAGTTCAGAGACACAGGCAGGGACAGACAGAGGATTGGAAGTGGGCTCCACATTGACAGCAGAGAGCCTGATGCAGGGCTGGAACTCACGAACCGTGAGATCATAATCAGAGCTGAAGTCGGATGTTCAACCGACTGAGCCACCCCGGCGCCCCAATACAATGGAATGTTTTACAGCAGTGGAAAGAAATAAACTATAGCTACAGATGATAACTTGAAAGAATCATTAGCAGCATTATGAATGAAAGATGGAAGTCTCAGAAGAGTACAAATATTACGTTTTCAAATATAAAGTTAAAAAAACAAGGAAATATAAAATAGTATATTCATAAGGTGCATGAACATGCATGTACATGCATCACACACACACACACACACACACACACACACACACACACTCTTTAAAATTGCTTTAAAAAAATTCTTTAAAGTTCACAAAACCAACCAAAACAAATTCTTGAACACCAGACTCAGGATAGTAGTTACCTGTGAGAGTAGGCACTGGATAAGAAATAAGGATTAAGTCATTTCGTTGGATGTAAAGTATCAGTAACATTCTATTTCTTGGATCAAGTGGTAGTGTCATGGATATTCACTATGTTGTTGATAAAGAAATGAAAAGTTTAAAGGCCCATGGATGGGCCATTGATGACTGCATGCCATGAACTAAGGATAATGATTAATCCAATTCTGTGTACCCAAGTTCAAAGAGAAAATATATTAGTAATAGCAAACATGTATGTTGTGCTTACCACGTACCAGGCACTGTTCTAAGATCTTTATGGTTTAACCCATTTAGTCCTCCAAGTGAAGAGATCTAGAATTATTCCCATTTTAAGGATAAGAAAATTGAGGCTCTGAGAGATTAACAGTAACTCTTCTGCCCACTGCAGGGCAGAGATTTAATCTACATTGGTTGGTTCCAGAATCCATGCTCTTAACCACTGCCCTGTGTCTAGATAAATGAAAGAGATAATTATATTAGGGCTTAGTCATGCAGAAGTTATGGCAGAGTGTTTTCTGTAACAATGTTAGAAGGATGAACCACATACAGAGCTCTGTAAGAATACCAAAAGCCACTGAATTCTACACTTTAAATGGGTGAACTTTATGTATGGCATGTAAATTATATCTTAATAAAGTTGTTAAAAATAAAGCCCACCATCCACAAATAAGTGACTTTAATAATGCAAACTGGGTCCTAAATGATTGTTTGCTATTTTAGGATTTAATATATGCCTATGGGTAAAATACATGCTTTTTCTGCAGACCAAACAAAATAAACCTCACTGTCAGGAGACCACTCATGTTATGGAAGAAGATGAAATTGAAAATTTTAATTCATTGGGGCGCCTGGGTGGCGCAGTCGGTTAGGCGTCCGACTTCAGCCAGGTCACGATCTCGCGGTCCGTGAGTTCGAGCCCCGCGTCGGGCTCTGGGCTGATGGCTCAGAGCCTGGAGCCTGTTTCCGATTCTGTGTCTCCCTCTCTCTCTGCCCCTCCCCCGTTCATGCTCTGTCTCTGTCTGTCCCAAAAATAAACGTTGAAAAAAAAAAAAATTTAAAAAAAAAAAAAAAAAAAAAAAAAAAAAGAAAATTTTAATTCACAGTTGTGGGTGGGAAAATAATTTCAATTCCTAGCTTCAGGCCTTTTGCATCTGCCAGGAAATCAAACAGCTCTCAGCTCCCAAGATAAATTTCATATTGCGATCATAATTATCTGTGTGTGTATTGAGGGTACACAAACAGTAAAACCTAGCAAGAGGATGGAAAGAGACATTTGATCGCAAACACACTGATATCTTTTAATGGTGCAGTTTTCATCCATGTGCTTAACTTCTATTTTGTTTTTATCTTTTAAATCTAAAATTTATTTTAAAGGATATGGAAAAGGCACTTCATATAGAAAGCTAGTTGTAGCTGCTCTCCTCCTGGGCTGTGTCCTCTAGGACCTTTGAATTATACAGCTTCACGGGAACAATGTTGAAGCCAGATTGGGCTAGGACAGCTTTTCCTCAACTCCGTTTCTTGGTTTTTGACAAGGCACTCACAAGGAGGCCAGATGAAATCTTAACTGGATCTCAACAACTCCATCACCAATGCCAGGAAAAGGGTTTAAAGCCCTGGACCTCTAAACCATAGGTCACTTTCATCCTTGTTCAGCTCTTTGGAAAGCACATGTGGAAGTTAGGCTGATGTGATGTCACTAAGCACCTTCATACTTTAAAGGAAATGGAAACACTCATTTTGACTACAGCATGCACATGTCATTATCCAATTTTACTGTGGACATACACACAAGGTTATGGTTTGGATCTGTTACTAATAATGGAATTTAGGCCTTTTTGTTTATCCATTCAACTTACCAGTCCTTTGCATACCAGACAGGCTATTAGTCCCCTTAAAGCAAGTTCTGCTGCAGCCAGCTGTGGGCAGTAGCTTCTATCAAGCTCCCTATTTCAAATGCCAAGCCGCTAAGCCTAGCCGAGCCTCAAGCACTGCCACACATCCTGGCAGTGGCTCCTTGAATTCTCTCCCTCAGCTCTTAGGCTCCCTCAGTCCCTGTCATGAGTTTTGAGAAACTGTACTGATTTGGTCATTATTTTTTCTTTGATCGTTCAGTCACCTATGCAGGTCAGTTTAGGCCAAAGTCACTCTGGAGCCTGGTTTATTTGGATTGCTATTACATTAAGTAATCAGATAATGGCTTAACTTCAATTTTGTGTTGTATTTAATATAACCTTGAAACAGATTAAAATCTCCTAAAGCCTTTCGTTTTGTGCTTTTACAAATAATGTGTTGGTTGTTGTTGTCTTTATCCCCTAACACCCAGATTTTTATCTTTAAATATCATTTCTCACTAAAAGGAATCAGATCTCCTTGGAGAAATGGCTGATTTGTGTCTGGGGCAGGAAATGTACCAGATAAGCCCAGAACAAAATAATGAAGAGGGGGGAGAGTGGGAAGAGAGCATATAAGAAACAATGAGTTGCTAATTGTTGAAATTGGTACATGGGAGTTCTTTACAGTATTCTCCTTTCGTATGTTTTTTTTTTTTCTTTTTCCATAAAAATAGTTTAAGGGTAGCCAAAATATAATTGCTATTAAAAAAAAAAACAAAACAGTAATCGCATGCACATCGTAAAACAAGTTTCCTTTTAATAATGCAGAAGGATACACAATGAAAAGTTGAGTCTCCCACCCACACCCTCCAGCCTCCTCTCAGGGTGATCTTCCTAACAATTTCCTAAGTATTCTCAATGAAGTTTTATGAATATATACATTAACAAAACATATGCACCTAAGCATATGTATTATTTTTGAAAACCACAAATGGTAGCATGTTATACACATCGTTCTATGCCTTTCTAAAGTTTTTTTGTTGTTGTTTATTTATTTTGAGAGAGAGAAAATCTCAAGCAGGCTCCGCGCTGCCTAAGCAGATCCCCATATGGGGCTTTAACTCAAGAACTGCAAGATCAAGACCTTCGCCAAAATCAAGAGCTGGACACTTAAACAACTAAGCCACCCAGGTGCCCCTGAAGTTTTATTTTAATAGCTAATCTTGCTACATCCAGTAGGTCTGCACACTACAATGCCGCGGATTTTTATGCTTTCACGTATTAGGCTTCTTTCAAGCTTCTTTGATCAAATTAAGAGTAAAAACTCATATCCACCTTCCTGAAGATTATCTAGAAAGAGAAGGATGGCTAACGCAAGGCTAAACACTTTGCCGTCCTAATCGTAAAACTTAGCTTTGGAGTTTAGATCTCCGCTTGGGGGAATTATTGTTACCTTGGAAAAATGTTTAAAATCACATTCTCTACTACATATTGGGCCTTGAGAGAAGTGGCCGAGGAGACGATCGACGCAAGAATTCTCGTAACCTCTGCCAGAAGACCTGGGAGGACTGCAAAAAGCCTAACCGCTGTGACGAACTCAGCACTTCCCCCCTCCACCTGCCAAAGAGCCGCACTTCCCCCCTCCACCTGCCAAAGAGCAGGTGTTTTATTTGCCTTACCCTATAAAGGTCCCCGGAAAGAATTGAAAGTTGGGTGTTGAAGCGGATGACTACGGGCGACAAGAGGTTTACTGAGAAAGAAAGCAAAGGGGGCTGTGCTCCCAGGTTCTTCTACTAACCTGACGCCGGGAGGTAGGAGAAGCCGCAGAAAAAAGGCAACACGTCTGCAGAGTGTAAACTTGACCCGATCATTTAACGGGGAGGGGCATAACAAAGGTAGAGCGGACAGATCTAGGTTACGGGATCACGCAGTCCAAACGCACTCGCACCAGAAAGTGGGGAGCGCACTGACATGCCCGCGGCGTGCTTGGGCTGGAGCGGGCAGCGCCCAGGGGGGCCGGCCCGCCACCGAAGGCTGCGCTCGGCGGCGCTGCCTCCTCGTTGCGGGTCCCCGAGAGCCCCAGGCCTTCGGGGGCCCCGGCACTTTGCGAACTGTGAACCCGCGGCCAGCCGGCCCTGCGGGCCCCAGCTTTTTCAGGCTGTTCTGAAGCCGGCGGGACTGAGATGGTGTCCGCTGGGCGCCCCGGGACGGCTTCCTGAGGAATCCGCCCCGACAGCCCCTCGTCCCATACAGGTACTAAGCGGGCGGCCCAGAAGTTTCGAGCTCCAGGATCCCGAAGCACACCGAAGTATACGCCGCAGGACCAAACAAATGTTTGAGGAGCGAATGCCGAAAGCGCGAAGAGGCGGAGCTAGCTCTGGTCACCATCTCGCGACGACTTAGTGACGTCGCACAGCAAGCGCGTGTTCTACTCTTTCACCTTCAGTCAGCCTTAGTATACGGGCCTACCCCTTTAAGCGAATGATGGACAGTTATTTCAGCCTATCAACTTCCTCGTCAACATCCAATCAGATTTAAACTTCTCTCAGCCGCCCTAGGAGTTGGAAGAAGAGGTCGAAAAAGGGAGCGCTTTCTCTCTCGCGAGAGCGCTGTAAGCTGGCCTTTCAGAAAAAACACTGGAACAGATCGCCCGACTTCCCAAATAGTGGGTTAAAGGATGTAGTCACAAACCAATGAAAGGAATGAGGAGGTGGGATCACTGCTTTTACCGCGCTAGAAGTACCGTTACAGGGCAGACTTTTTGTCCAATCAACGCCTCCAGACTTTGGGTCAGGTGACCCTAGGGTGCGAGGGGCGGAGCTACAGCCTGGCGCGAGGAACCGTTAAGATGGACAACGATTATAACCAATGAAGTACACCGACTAGGGCGTTGGGAACCCAATAACATTGGTTGGGCGGGCGCCTTTCCGGAGCGCGGGGAGATGTAAAGACAGACAAATCATTTTCCCAATGAGACTGTAGAAGAGAGGAGCTAATTGACCAATGAGGACTGTGGGGCGGGAGCCTTCGCCGCGGCGGAGTCCAAGATGGCGGCGTGCGGTTCCGCTGTGTGAAACGAGCGCGGGGCGGCGGGTTAATCATCTCCGCGGAGACGACCTCCGACGACCCGCAACAATGAAGGGAAAAGAGCGCTCCCCAGTCAAGCCCAAACGCTCCCGTGGTGGTGAGGACTCGACTTCCCGCGGGGAGCGGAGCAAGAAGTTAGGGGGCTCTGGTGGCAGCAATGGGAGTAGCAGCGGAAAGACCGACAGCGGCGGCGGTTCGCGGCGCAGCCTTCATCTGGACAAGTCCAGCAGCCGAGGTGGCAGCCGCGAGTATGACACTGGTGGGGGCAGCTCCAGTAGCCGCTTGCATAGTTACAGCTCCCCAAGCACCAAAAATTCCTCGGGCGGGGGCGAGTCGCGCAGCAGCTCCCGGGGTGGAGGCGGGGAGTCACGTTCCTCTGGGGCCGCCTCCTCAGCTCCTGGCGGCGGGGACGGCGGGGAATACAAGACACTGAAGATAAGCGAGTTGGGGTCCCAGCTGAGTGACGAAGCGGTGGAGGACGGACTGTTTCACGAGTTCAAACGCTTCGGTGATGTAAGTGTCAAAATCAGTCATCTCTCGGGTTCCGGCAGCGGGGATGAGCGAGTAGCCTTTGTGAACTTCCGGCGGCCAGAGGACGCGCGGGCGGCCAAGCATGCCAGAGGCCGCCTAGTGCTCTATGACCGGCCGCTGAAGATAGAAGCAGTGTATGTGAGCCGGCGCCGCAGCCGCTCCCCTTTAGACAAAGATACTTATCCTCCGTCTGCCAGCGTGGTCGGGGCCTCTGTAGGTGGTCACCGGCACCCCCCAGGAGGAGGTGGAGGCCAGAGATCGCTTTCCCCTGGTGGCGCAGCCCTGGGATACAGAGACTACCGGTTGCAGCAGTTGGCCCTTGGCCGCCTGCCCCCTCCACCTCCACCACCATTGCCCCGTGAGCTGGAGAGAGAGCGAGACTACCCGTTTTATGAAAGAGTGCGCCCAGCTTACAGTCTTGAGCCAAGGGTGGGAGCTGGAGCAGGTGCTGCTCCTTTCAGAGAAGTGGATGAGATCTCACCCGAGGATGATCAGCGAGCTAACCGGACGCTTTTCTTGGGCAACCTAGACATCACTGTGACAGAGAGTGATCTAAGAAGGGCTTTTGACCGCTTTGGAGTCATCACAGAAGTAGACATCAAGAGGCCGTCTCGGGGCCAGACCAGTACCTATGGTTTTCTCAAGTTTGAGAACCTAGACATGTCTCACCGGGCCAAACTAGCAATGTCTGGCAAAATTATAATTCGGAATCCTATCAAAATTGGTTATGGGAAAGCTACACCCACCACCCGCCTCTGGGTGGGTGGTCTGGGACCTTGGGTGCCTCTTGCTGCCTTGGCTCGAGAGTTTGACCGATTTGGCACCATCCGCACCATAGACTACCGCAAAGGTGATAGTTGGGCGTATATCCAGTACGAAAGCCTAGATGCAGCTCATGCTGCCTGGACCCACATGCGTGGCTTCCCACTCGGGGGCCCAGATCGACGCCTTAGAGTAGACTTTGCAGACACAGAGCATCGATACCAGCAGCAATATCTGCAGCCTCTGCCTTTGACTCATTATGAATTGGTGACGGATGCTTTTGGACATCGGGCACCTGACCCTTTGAGGGGTGCTCGGGATAGGACACCACCCTTGCTATACAGAGATCGTGATAGAGACCTTTATCCTGATTCTGATTGGGTGCCACCCCCGCCCCCAGTCCGCGAACGCAGCACTCGGACTGCAGCTACTGCTGTGCCTGCCTATGAGCCACTGGATAGCCTGGATCGCAGGCGAGATGGCTGGTCCTTGGACCGGGACAGAGGTGATCGAGATCTGCCCAGCAGCAGAGACCAGCCTAGGAAGCGAAGGCCACCTGAGGAGAGCGGGGGCCGGCACCTGGAGAGGTCCCCTGAGAGCGACCGTCCCCGAAAGCGTCACTGTGCTCCTTCTCCCGACCGCAGTCCAGAATTGAGCAGTAGCCGGGATCGCTACAACAGTGACAACGATCGATCTTCCCGTCTTCTTCTCTTGGAAAGGCCCTCTCCAGTCAGAGACAGACGAGGTAGTTTGGAGAAGAGCCAGGGTGACAAGCGGGACCGTAAAAACTCTGCATCAGCTGAACGGGATAGGAAGCACCGGACAGCTGCTCCCACCGAGGGAAAAAGCCCTCTGAAAAAAGAAGACCGGTCTGATGGGAGTGCACCCAGCACCAGCACTACTTCCTCGAAGCTGAAGTCCCCTTCCCAGAAACAGGATGGTGGGACAGCCCCTGCAGCCGCAGCCTCTCCCAAACTCTGTTTGGCCTGGCAGGGCATGCTTCTGTTGAAGAACAGCAACTTTCCTTCCAACATGCATCTGTTGCAGGGTGACCTCCAGGTGGCTAGCAGTCTTCTTGTGGAGGGCTCAACCGGAGGCAAAGTAGCCCAGCTCAAGATCACTCAGCGTCTTCGTTTGGACCAGCCCAAGTTGGATGAAGTAACTCGACGCATCAAAGTGGCAGGGCCCAATGGTTATGCCATTCTTCTGGCTGTGCCTGGAAATTCTGACAGCAGGTCCTCCTCTTCCTCAGCCACATCAGACACTGCCACCTCTACTCAGAGGCCACTTAGGAACCTTGTGTCCTATTTAAAGCAAAAGCAGGCCGCTGGGGTGATAAGCCTCCCTGTGGGGGGCAATAAAGACAAGGAAAACACCGGAGTCCTTCACGCTTTTCCACCCTGTGAGTTCTCCCAGCAGTTCCTGGATTCCCCTGCCAAGGCACTGGCCAAATCTGAAGAAGATTACCTGGTCATGATCATTGTCCGTGGTGCGTCCTAAAGTCCATGTGTAACTTGTATTTACTACTTTGACATGGTTCCTGTTTTGTGATGTATAATGGGATACAGCATCAGATGAAATTTTCTTTTGAATTAGTTGTTTAGTTGTAGCTTTTCTCTTTTTTATATTTTTATAAACCTTTAAAATAGAAGTCAGGACAGTTTAGCTATTATTTTAAGCGAAAGGGATGCCCTGAAGGTAGCAAGCAGATGGGTTTACTTTAATTAGGAGTTCCCACTCTTAGGAGTAACTTTTTTTCCTCTTTTTCTTCATTTTCTTTTTTTTTTTTTTTTTTCTTTTTTAACCTTGAGCTTAAAAAAAAAAAAAAAAAATCCTCAGAGTTACAAGCCCAAAATTTTGAAAAGTTGGGATTTGGAGAAGAGCCCACTTGACTATATAAAGATGATAATATATACCTAAAAATGGCTTGAATTGGTATTTAGGTTAATAATTCCTATACCAGAAGTGTTATTTGTATGGCTGAAATTTGATCAGGAATCTTCAAAGTACGAACTGGTAAATTGTATAGCAATGTAATTATTTTAATCAGGTATTTGAGTATTTCTCTTAAAATACACGGTTCATTCCCCGAGTGTCTGCTCTAACACATTTTTATCATTAGTTAAGTTCTGTATCCCGTATATGCACTTTTGGTTTGTAGCTGTAACTGTTCAGTAAAAATTGAGGAGTAGGTTACAAACCATATATGTCTTATGCTAGTATGCAAGAAGTGGGTAGGTGTTTTTAAAATCAGAATTCTTTGGTTAGTTATTGGTGTGTGGTGGTGTTTTTACTGACTTTCAGAGAGGTATAGCAGGTACAGTTCTAATTTAATTGTGCGTATTTCAAAACTTAAGTGTTTTTCATCAAAGATGAGTTTTTGTTTTTGTATCCATGCAAATTTCTGATTTCAATAATAGAAAGAAGAGTTGTCTGCAGGCTCATAAGTCAGCTTTTGTTTTAGTGGGCATTAATTAGCCATATCTGGATCGCAGAAATTTTTTAAGTCATCGTGAAATGCCTTTGACATGCTCTTTTTAAATTTTGCCTGTATTTTTATTTTCATTTATAAGCAGTAGCGATGGCATTACATTATTGAAAATGTTTTGAATGTCTTTTTCACTGGTGTCCAACCACAGAGAACTGAAATGTCAGTGTAGGAAAACCCCTTTTTATTGTTTTATTTCCCAGACACCTGGAATTAATACAAAATAATTTAATCCAACCAAATAATTTAACCCAACCTCACAGTTTGGTTTTGTTTTTTTTTTTTCCAAAGCTGAAGGTTATAGTGATTTCTGGTTCTTAACAAGGGCTTTTGCTGCATAACAGTAATGGATGATTTTCTTTTTTTTGTCTTGTTTCTTTATCCCTGTCCTCACCCCTAGTTTCTCAGGTCATTTAAATGCTGAGGACTTTAGCTAAGGCCCTTGATATTTAATTATGATTAGAAACTCTAGGACCTTTTGGATCATGGTCATGTTTCTATTCTGTGAAAGTGACTTATAGAAAGCCTGGCAGAACCCAACTGTTTTCTTTCTGTTATCAAAGCTGGTAGTTTTGAAATAGCACCAATAATAACCCAGGGAAATGTCATGTAATTTGTTTATTTTCCGTTATGACAGGTGTCTAATGCATGTCAGCATGAAATCCTCATCACTGCTGTGTCATCCTTTTTGGTTTTCACTATGCATTTATAAACTTTCTTTTTAAGTGTGGAGGTTTTTCTAGGGTTTTTGTTGTTTTTAAACTGGAAAAACTAGCCATTGTGATAGAAGGAAGGTACTAGGCTGTGAGCACAAAGGTCCTTGGTGTGCTTGTAGGGAAAATACCTGAGATCCTACAAGTTAAGACCTGGTGCTTTTTGCTTTTAAAAACCTGTACTTGCCACACTAATATGGAGGAGACACTGTTCCGAAAGTAACGTGAGTTTGCAGTCTGCGTACGTGGGGTCAAAGTACAGTTTGGTTAGATACATTTTTCCAGTTTAAATACTCTCACTAACCATTAACTTTTGAATATCTTTTGATAAGAAAGCTGGACAAATGATTTTGCTCTTTTAGAGAGTAAAGTCCACGACATATAATTTTACTCTAAAGTGTGGGGGGTTTTTTTCCCCCTTTTTCTTTTTTTTCTTTCTTTCCCCTTTTTTTCCTCTCTTTTTTTTTTTTTTTTTTTTAGTTAATGTGACAACCAACCGAAGAGTACTGTGGTTTTTGCTCCATGTTTGTTTGAATCTTTATCTGACATGGTGGTTTTTGTTAGGTCTGGGCAATTTGTGCTTCAGTTTTTTGAAACAATGGCTTGATACCATTTCTAAATGTATGTATTAGAAATAACTAATTATGTTTAGTTTGGTGCTTACTTACAGAGTGCCATCGTCCAGATGAATCTCTTAATTTGTGTTGCCCATTCCGCTGCGTAGGTTCCTAATATTGTTAAACTATTTAAGCCTTCAGAATAGAATGGAAAGCAAGAGTCTAAAGCTATCTGGTTCTAATTCTCGTTAGCCAGAATTTCATAATCTCAATATTGGATGTTCTTTATAACAACCACTTGTTTCTTTTACTTTAAAAAAAAAATACTCGTTTGGTTGATTTTTCTGGAACTCAGCTCAAATGAATGCAAAGAAAATTTCTTCAGTATATTATATAATGACATATTAAGTATTACTGGTGAAAAACATCAAGCTAATTAAGACTTGAGATCCACAACTTCAGAGTTTATGGAAAATTAAGCAAGCATTCAGCTCCTGGCCAATTTTTTACTGTTATTTTGTTAGTTGTAACTGGGATTCCTATTAAGCGTTTTCCACACAAAAATTTAAATTCCTGGTTTTACATGTGTGTCTACATTGACTGTGTAGATAGAGTTTTCCCTTTAAGGATTACGTATTAAAATGTCCATCCTCTGGCCGGTATAAGCTTTTGTTATATTTTGAAGGTCACATACTCTGGCCCTTAACTCAGATCACTTGAGGTACAGTAAGAAAAATAAGGTGTGTGTTTGTTGCTTTCAGAGTCAAACACTGTTTGGATTTATTTTGAAATGTTATGAGCAGGTTTTCACTGGCCATATTTGTTTTGTTTTTTAAAATTTGAAATCCACTTTTTTTAGACCGTGAAATTGCTCATTATGCAAATTCAGCTTGAACTGCAATTTGGGTCCATACAGGGACCATTCACCGAAACCTCTGTGGTGATAGAATTAGGATCTCCTCTTGAGAAGAGGGCCTTAATGACCTTTTTATGTGAAAAGTTTAGGAGAGAACTTCTGGACGATTTTTTCTGTTTCTGCCACAGTGTTTGGTTTTGAGATAGCAGTTGGGTATGAGGACAAGAAGAGAAGTGGGGTGGAGTTGGCCCCGTTAGCAGTCTGCTTCTAGTGATGTCCCTAAAGGGAGAGAATGATTTCAGGTAACCACAGTGAACTGTCTAGCTGAGTAAAAAGTTTTATACGTTTGGTTTAAACAGAGTTGAAAAGTAAAAGTCCTAAAGCGTTCTTTGGGTGTTTAGCAATTGTCTGTATGAGTGTTTTCTTAAAATAACAGCGGCTGTCTTTGGTAACCCAGATGAAGGTGGATTTTTAAATGGCTTTGTATCTTGACCCCTTTCTATAGCAACAGAGTAGTTCTGTATTGTTCCATATAAATTACAGAACGAAAACAGAGGGGGTAAAAGTTTGACTCCACCTTTTTTTTAGTTTCATTTTTTAAGTTCTATTTAGAATATATTGATCATAAATTGATTGTAAACTTCCTGTCTTTCTGAATTTGTTTGATATGTTTTACTCAGTTACATGAGTACAAGGGGTATTTTCAGTCCTGTAATCTTCGCTCAGTGGCAGTCCTTAAAAAAGTCCACCCTGTTGTTCTACTTGTTATTTGTCTATTCATACGGTAAACTCATTCAAGGTATGTGCCAGTGGGTATTATTGGTGCTTTTTGAAGTCAAGCTGGATTATCCAGGAAGGTCTTGTTAATGTTATGTTCATCTATAATGGCATAGGGGAAATATATATATTTTTAATAATGTAAACATTTGTACTGAATAACCTTTTTTTCCCCCCCGCAAGCAAAACTGGTGAACTGCGGATTGAAGATATGGAATTCAAAGCTCTAATGGACCTTTTTGAAGAGAAGTTATGGCTTATGTGGAGTTTACATGGGCCTCTTGATGGAAGAAAGCTAATCTGTTTAGTATTTGTGCATTTTACTAAAATGGCAGCTTAAAGTTGTGTATCTGCTATTGTGATGCCAATGCCGGTGTTTTAAGTGGAAAAAAAATGACCTCTTGCTTTGTGCTGTGTACACAAGATTTCTGGAAAAGTAAAGAAAAACCCTTTTTATGGCTCACACAGCTTAAAAGTAGCTGTCACTCAAACGTGCGCTCACAGTTGAGCTGCTTTTGTTTTATTCTAAATAAATTGTTTCTTTTGAGGAAAATGTTTTTCTGCCTGGAAGTGAATTGACGGCAAACCTTTGACCCCTTTGTTTGCAGCTGAGGGGGTTCTTGCTGCTGCTCAGATCTTGTATGTCTTGAGCAAGAAGCAGGGAGACCATCATTTTGACTATCACGGTGTGTCAATTCTGAAGGATCACTAGTGTTACTGTGACCCCCTTTGTTTGCAGCGAAGGGGATCATTTGCTTCTCGGTCCTCAACTTGATGAGGAAATGGTGCTGTTTGCTGGCACGCAAGAAGCCGGGGCAAGCACCGTAAGCCTCACCACAGTGCACGAGTCGGGGGCTTTGCTGGTTTGAAGAGCCGGAGTTGCTGAAATTTAAGTTTTGATTTATTTTGTTCACCCATCACGTTTGGCCTTAGTTTCATTTTTAATTTGAAGAAAAGTTTGAGATTGCTTTATCTTGCACTTAACATTTGCACCAAATTGCCAAAAGAAGGAGAAATGCTCCGTTTGCTTTTTAAATGTTAATGATGATGTTAATAAAGCCTTTCCTGACACATTGGAGAAGCTCCTCCGTCTCCAGGGGCTTCTTCCCAGAGTTATGCAGTGATGGGTTTAGTGCTGAATGGATGAAGAGTTCCTGAGAGCTAGCGTTTGTAATTAGAACCGTTACTCGGTATCTGTGCCTTATTTGACCTGTGGTTCCACATGCCTTGGATGTGCATGCACCGTGACGGTTTCGTAGGTACGAACGCACACTCAGGCCCAGTCACTTCGGTTGGTAGTACAGAGTGTGAGGAAAAAATGGAGGCGTCCTTAAGGAGGAAAAAGTGTTTGCCTTTAGTTCCTGCGTTATCCTGTACAGGGGCTCCTGAGCTTTGGAAGCTGTTCCCAGTACAGGAGAACAACTCCCCTGTTTGCAGCAGGAGACTTCGGTGCACAGTGACAACGCTGGAGTTCAAGAGGAAGCCAGCAGTGCTGCACCGTGGGCTTCAGACGCCATTGTCGTTTGCCAGTTTTAAACTTAACTAGTTGCAGACGAAGACCACCTTGAAATGCAGGCTTGTTGGGCTTGTTTTGAATTTTAACCTCGGATGGAAGAGCCCTAGTGCTGTCTGTCTCCATGCGGGATGATGCTTACTTAGGCAACAGGTGATTATCAACAAAGGATGCCACGGTTATACTCTGCAAGGTGGTGTTCCAGTGGCAAACAGCTGTGTAAACTCTTGTAAACAGGTAAGAGGGTTTTTAGAGGTCAAAAATGCATTTGATGAATAGGGTGAGGGCTTTGGCTGGTTGGGGTATTGTTTCTCTGATTGCAAGTCTAGGCACTCTGCTGCCTTTACTAGCTCTCTCCCCTCACCCAAGTGTGTTGTGTTTGCAAAATCCCAGGGGGAGCTTTTGTGCTACTTGGTGTGTGTGTGCGTGTGTGTGTGTGTGTGTGTGTGTGTGTGTGTATTTTTTCTTAATTTGCATTTGAAAAATTTTTTTCATGTGGGAGCCAAAATAGTAAAATCCTGGTTATGGATTTGGGATGGGATTTACAGCCTTGATGTCCTTTAAAGTTTTGACGTTTTCTATTAACCATGGCCTTCACCCTTTGTGGTGATTTCATGGTACTGGGAGAACTTAACTGCTATAAAATGTTGCCATTACAAACATTCTAAACCTCCAGGTCAGCATAGAGAGAGAGAGAGAGCGAGTGCATGCGCGCGAGAGAAGAAAAGTACCATCAGACTGGAATGATAGATATTTTAGCCAAAATGGTTAGTTTTTTCCTTGTCTTCCAATGAGATTAAATTATAAAAATAACTACAGTTTGTGGGAAGTGACTAGGCAATGTTACGAGAAATCCAGCTTTTGTCTGCTCTTCCCATTTTCATTGTCCATTTAGTCCTACCAGCCTTTCGAGCCCTTCCAATCTCTCACGCCCCCAACATTAATCAAGTGTCAGGCCTTGGCAACTTAACACGAGCACGACTTTTAATGTATAATACAACTAGGTTTCCTTTATTTTAAGTGGTGTTGAAATTTTGAATAGGATTTTGCTCTTCACGAAATTCTTGTTTTCTCTTTCCAAAGGGGAAAAGTGAAGTACAGTGGGTGTTTGTTTTTGTTTTTCAGTTTCTCAGTGTGTCATTTACAACATTTGCTTATGAGTTGGCTGTCATCTAAAGCTTTGCTAAATAGTCCCATCTATATTTCTTCAGATGTTTTATACCTGTCGAAAATGTCAATTTCCAGTGTATTTTCTTCCTCTGGCTAGTCCACGCTGAAAGCCCATTAAGTAGTTTTTCCAGCTAGCAAACAAGTATTTTAAGTCACTGTAATGGTTTAAGGAAGATTATGTTAATACTCTTTCTGCATGTTTGGTTATCTTTCTAAGGTCTTGGGTTTCATCTCAAGAACAAGAAGAAATGTTACAAATAGAACATTTGTTTATTTGTATATGAGATCATATCATGCAAAATGGGAAGGTACACAGCATGACAATCTTTTGAAACTACGCATGAAATAATTTTGTTTCTAGCTGCACCGTGAACGAAAAATTATTAATTGGGCTGAGTGTTAAATCTAGAGTTCTGGTTTTATAAATTGAGACCTGCCCTTTTGAATTATTTGTGTGCTTTTCCAGTGTCTTCCATATGGTCTAAATTTAGGATTCTACTGTAAAGGAAATAATTCCAGTAGCACCTCTGAATTGACTTGTGCTCATTTTGAAAAGCCTGGCTGTATTAAAATTGAAAATAGGGAGTACTGTGACTTTAGTAATAACAACTTAGGTTTTATAAAGTGCCACTTCTGTAGCTTAAGTCACATTATTGTTTACAGGCTGTTTATCTGAGGTGGTAAATTTAATGCTTCTGGCTCATGGCAGCATCTAGTTTTCTTTTTCCAATAGGATATCTGATTATGGCTTATCTGACCACTACCTCCATCTCCCTCCCATTCCAGTTTCCTCTCCTTAAGCAATTCGTTGTATAACAGAATTCCTTCAAACCTCAGACAAGATTGTCCTTAGCAGCCAAGAAAAGATTTTGACCTTGAGGTCAAATTACTTAACATGCTTCTTCTACTCAAATGCTTAAAATTAAGCATTTGGGTAGAGTTTCTGTATAATCCTTTGAATGCTGACCGCATATTAACAAGTAAAGTGCTGAGCATATAGATGAAAGTATCAAATAGTCTCTACCTGTGTTAGCAGCTTATACTGTAATTACAATATAAAAACAAGTACATGGTGAAATATCAGGGGAGAAGTTCACAGTTTAAGACAATTACAGAAGAGCTGTTACAGGCCAGTATTTGATTAATTGCCAATGGATTTTTATAGGAGATAAGGGTGTATGGATGAGCACATGAACAGGTTACTTTAAGCTGCGATCGTGAAGAAAAACTTTACAAAATAATTTTGTTAGTTGGAGAAGGATGTGGCATGGTGAGGGAGGTAGGGCTTGAGATGTCAGGCAGACAAGCATGAATACTGTAACCGCTGGTTGATCACTGGAAAAGTTGAGCCGGCTGAAGCCTGGGCAACTTGTAAAATGGTTGGAACAACAGAAATAGGGAATCCTGAAACGCAAGGCAGTTTGAGCAAGGTGGGAAGTGAGGACACATAATCAGGTTGAGGCATGTTGACAGAAAGTGACGGTACTAATAATAGCAGTCATTTGTTAAATACCCACTTTAAGCCAAACATTCTGCCAGGTCCTGTGCACACATTGTCTCCTGTAAGTCTCACCACAGACCATACTCTGACAGCTAGTGGTTGATGGAGCCAGGGTTCTAGCCAGGCCTTGGTCCCAGCTAGGGTTCTTGGTCGCCGTCTTGCCATACCTGCCTTGCTACTTTTTTCTGGAGGCTGGGATGGGTAAAGCTGCAAACTTGAGAATATGTCTGGGCGGGTTTCAAACTGTAGAGTGTATCAACATTTGTGGTTCTTGGGAAACATGCAGGCCCTTGGCTCCAACCCCAGGCACTCTGGGATTTGTTCGGGCTGGCACGGCCCTGGAGTCTTTGCTCCTCTACAGGCTTCCCAGGTAATTCGGATGTAGTCCGTGGTTGTTGGCCACGTGTTGAGCATCACTGGCCCCCAGAGAGTAGAGTGCTGACGTATAAACTTGGAGTAATGTCGTATATAAGGCATGGAAAGAGGAGACGGTGTGGAAAAGAATCCCAGCTGAAAGAGCCAGAATAATGTTCTTTCTGTCTCTGAGGCTGAAAGAAGGAATTTGCAGAAGATAAATTCAAAGCTGTTACAGAGACAAGCAGAGTGAAACTGCAAATGCCATGGAATTTATCACTGAAAATTGTCACTTAAGTCACAGTTTTATAGTCCTGTAATTATTTCTCCAAGGAATTCAATCCAGCTTAGTATGTAATTTTGCCTCATAATAGTCTGTGAGAAGGGCCACTGTTCAGTTTATGAAATGCTAAAGGGATACCAGAAAAGTTTTGTGAGTTGGTTGTTGGATACAGAGCCAGGAACTGATTGGGATATTCTTGAGTTTTCAGATGTTAATCTAAAAATAATGTGACTGTAGTCTGTCTGAAATTAAAATCGAAAGTGACTCTAGGATATGAATATATACGTGCATGTACATGTGCAAGTTGCTTTCCATGAATGAACCACACCTATATCTGCTACCTCCTAACTAGGTTACTAACAGGATTGAGACAGAATGGAATTATAGATAAAGTTGAGTGTATCTTTGATTTCTAAATGGTTGGAAGATTTCCTATTTTGCATTATCTAAACTGGGTTTGTCTTCAGTTAGTATGGCTAATTCTTCAAGTATTTAGGTATCTGTTATGTACCAGGAGTTATTGTAGATCTTGGGAGTATATTGGTAAAGAAAACGAATTTTTCTCATGGAGCTGACATTCTGATGGAAGAAGGGAGATAGTGAAGTGTAAGTCAGGGCCAGTTGCCAAGGACAAATGCTGAATGTAGTAGAAAGCCATTGAAAGTTTCAAGGAGGCAGAGTGATGTGACTTGATCAAGATTTGACTACCAGTCTCAGGAAAGTAACACAACTATCCTTCACCTAGTCCCAAAAGCTAGAATAATGCCTGGTATGTATGCATACAATAGGTACCCAAGTATTTGAAGAATTAATTCGCTACGCCAATTGAATACAAACATATAAGTAATTCAAAATAGGAAATCTTTCAACTATTTACAAGTCCAAGATATTTCCTCCAATGATAAATTAGCATTTCAGATTCACTTTAAGACTGAAACTGTCCTTGTTCAGAGATTCAGCAGTGTTCTTTTATTTAAATAAGCATAGTAGAGATTTATTTCTTCTCAGGCTCATAATTGCTGGCCACCCCGAGATTTGAGGGCAGTCTTCTTCCTAGTCCATCCTTATTTTCTCAACGTGTCTTTTTTTATTCTTTCTGCTATTGTCAGGAGAGTTTCCACTGTGGTCATGTATAGTTTCTGCTATAACACCCTGACTATGCTTTCTATATTTCATAACTTGCAAACTTTCTAGTGGTATCAATCCAGACTTCCATGCTAAATAGCGATTTAGTGGGTCTTCTTGTGGAATGGCTGTCACCCTGTGCAAACCAGGTATAAATGTGTATTCAGGTTTTAAGTGCTGAATTGGTATATGACCTTTCTCAGGTGACCGACATTTCTTTTCTCAAAAGAAGGACTTAATGAAAAAGTTGAGTGCATAAGCACGTTATTACATATATGTCCAGAGTAGAACTATCATTACAGGAAAAATTAACACTCTCAGGTGCTATGTACATACATATTTTTAATTACATATTTTAATGCATATTGGGGAAATTGGTGTTCCGTAAAATTTGTATGTTAGCATATAGAAATTGACTGTCAGTAGTTTTAGCTTGCTTCCAGGATAGGCATCTAGTTTGTGTATATTCTTTATATCAGAAATACTTCGGTAAACAAAGACTCCTTGACTGGAATTTTTCTGCATTCTACAGCAGAGGTTTCAAACCTGGCTGTACATTAGTATCATCTAAGGAACTTCTTGATACTAATAACCTGGAAATTCCTCTCTCAGATTCATTTACATTGATCTAGGTGGAGTGGGATTCTGCCAAGGTCCCGGTATTATATTTTTGTTTTAAGTGCCCCAAATGATTCTAATGTGTAGCCAGGGTTAAGATCTGTTGCTCTAGAGACAGGTCATAAGCATATGTACAAACACGTACAATCAACCTCTTAAGCACTGTTTGAAAATCAAAACCCAAAACTTTCAGAGTGTAGCCTTATTATTGATAGTGTGGACCTCGGACCAGCAGCCATTAGCATCACCTGGAAACTTGTTAGAAGTATAAAGAATTACAGGGTCTCACCCTGACCCATTGCATGGGATGAGATCCCTAGGTAATTCGTATGTACTTTAAAGTTCAAGAAAAGCTGCTTAAGTTGTAGATACATACATATTCTCTGTAATAAAAATGGATGTTTAGAATCTTATACCTCATACATAAGATTTTCAGATTTCAGTGACATTTTCAGATAGTCAGTGACATTCACTTTAAAGCATTTAGAAAATATTTCCAACAAGTAGGAACAAAGAGTTCTTAGGTAGTGAGCTTCTGATGACAGAAAATTACCAGAGGTTTCTGTCACCTAGACGGGGAGGGGTTGCTATTGCCTGTCTTGGTTGGCTCTTGCTTATTTTGTTATGCTTATGTGTTTTTTTCTTCCTTCCTGTTCCGTTCTAGTCCACTCTTCGTTGTGAGATATTTTTTCATTGTGTTATTTTTTACAGATAATGGTGAGGGTACTTGAGACACTGTTTGCTGATAGGTGCCCCACACGTTAGAATATTTGGTAGAAGTAGGTTTAGATGTTTCTAGGGGAATGGATATGGACATGATTGAGAGTAAATTCTGATTGCCTTTGTTTTTTTAATTGTAGTGTGATAGTAACTTCATAAATTGGTTGTCCTCACATAGCAACAAGAATCAAGCTCTAATTCATATTAGTCACAGTGATAAATAACACAATAAATATTAAGATTCATATATTACAGGGAATGGCCTGGTATGAATGTTCAGAGAATACTCTAAATTGCAATATATCAATTTTGATACAGGAATGATTTTTAATGTGTAGATTTTTATGATAGAAGATTCTAAAAAAACATTCACCAAGGCACCTTTTCTTCTGTTGGTGCTCCTTAAGTTTAGAAGTGTCTGAAGCTCTAATAAATAATGTTTTTAAACATATATGGTATTGGATCAGCCTCCTCTGCTTTTTTTAATAGCCAAGTTTAAAGGAGGGAGCATTTCTAAGTACAATAATTGGTTAAACATCTTTTTTTCCTCCTGGGTTTCTTTTTAGGAACTACTGACAATCAAAAACCTATAGCCGACTTTGGGATACGGCTTTATTAATCAGCAACTAAAAGATGAGTTCTAATTGGCAGACTTCTGGCACTGGCACTTGTCCTCCTGTTTCTATAGAAACTGGGTTGGAAGTCAGAGCTGCACAAAGGGAAAGGGTAAGTTTCTTTCAAACTCCATATTTATAAACCCATATCTTATTAACTGGCATGGTGTCAGTTTCTACATAAAGACCTACATCAGTGAACTAGAACTCAAACATGAGCCACTAATTTTCATTTGAGTGGAAACTGACATCAGGTCATTAAATATAGTAGGAGGGTTTAAATATGGATTTATTTTTCTGGTGACTCTGACTTCACATTTCTTGAAACAGTGAACTCAGTCTGATAATTCTCACTTTCACTTGTTTCTAATTTGGGGGTTATAAAGCTGATTTTTATCCTCTTAGATCTTATTCTGTTGTACCTTTCTGGTAAGTGAAAATTTTGGAATATAAAGTATGTACAGAGGACATTTTAAAAGTCTGCATGAATTACAAGTCTCTTCTTTTGAGCTAAGTCTGGTTTTTTCCGTTATAAAACAAGTACAGTACTACTGACCAGTTTTTTAGTTTCTCTCCTCTCTTTGCCAAGCAGGATGAGGTCGTCTGTTGGGCACATACATTTGTTCTCATCCAGGCAGACATCCATTATTTGTAGACCCTAAGACACCTGCCAGTTGGTGAGTCATCTTACTGCTATGGCTTCAGAGGGCTGTGCTACACAGCTGGGGCATTTAGGCTTGAAATTGTGTAATCAAGTGTGATACACTCCGATCTACAGGTTGGTGTATGTAGATAATGTATACTAAACTCAGACTAGCTTTGAGATATTGGAAAGAAGGCAGTATTGGCTCTTGCCCTTTAAAACGTATCTATCTCATTTCCTTGGTCCTGACATATTTCTCTTAAGGGGTAGACTTCTTCCCTGCTAAAACAGCAACGATGTTGGTTGACACGTAGCAAAGAGTGGGACCTCTTGGCTTGATTTCAGCTCAAATCGTCAGTTCTATGAAAATTGTAGAAGTGAAAGCTGGAAGTCTTCTCTCACTTCCAAGTCCCTGGTCGGTTCATGGCCGAGAGTAGATTCTCATGAAAAATGTACGCCTCCCTTCTTTAACTACTAATGTGTATCGTGTTTCTGTTTGCTCGCTGGGGCTTGAATGAGGTAAAAATAGAATTGAATTTGTGATTTTGGGGGGACGGGGAGAGGGCGGCTAGGAAAAAAACTTCAGGTTTTAGCTGTGTGCTATCAACCATCTAAACATCCAGATGTGTTCTTTACTCCTTAGTAAAGGTGGCCAACTCATCCTGGTTTTAAAACTGAAAGTCCCGTGACCCAGGAACCTCCCTCATTTCCAGCTAAACCCAGACAGTTGGTTACCCTGTCTTAGTTTATTCTCTGTATCCCTAAAAAGGCCTCACTAACTTACTATTCATCATTATTGTGTATAGAGGAGATTCCACAATATATTAGCTTCTGTTGGAATGTTGCCATGGATTAGGTTCTTTTTTTTTTCTTTAAGAAATGGTTGTCATTTGCCTCAGTGATCCCAGGTAATGGCAGCTTACCTCTCAGAAATAAAACATGAACTTTAACTGATTTATTTAGAAGTTGATTCCAACCACTTTTGTTATTTTGCATTTGTGTATATGTTAATATCTTAGGCATAAATCTGAGACAATTGGGTAGATATTTGTGAGAAATAAGTAGGCAGATATGTAGACATAAAGCCTCCTACCAGTTGGTTTTGGCATAAGAGAAACACACTTAAGGTTTTTAGAAAGTTTTGGGCTTTGGTTTTATATTGAAGATTTCATAGAAACCATTGTCCATGTTTTGTATTATGTCTTGCTTAAAAATAACTAAAATATTAATACATGGTGTGTTTTTTCTCATGGAAATAGTTGATTTTACAACTGGACAAGTTCATTAAGTAAACTAATTTTTGTAAACATAGTGTCCTATATATTAATATACCTAGATTATTTGAAAAATACTGCAAAATTATCATTTTGGTCCATTTAAGTTTAGTTGTAGCTTTTATTAAATTTTAACCTCCAGAGAATCCTTTTTTTTTTTTTATGTTTATTTTTTGAGAGAGAGAGACAGAGCATGAACGGGGGAAGGGGGGGGGGGCACAGAATCCCAAACAGCCTGATGTGGGGCCCAAACCCAGAAACTGTGAGCTCAGGACCTGAGCAGAAGTCAGACACCCAACCGACTAAGCCACCCAGACACCCCTAATGTTTGTTTATTTTTGAGAGAGAGAAACAGAGAATGGGCGGAGAATGGTGAGGGAATCCGAAGCAGGCTCCAGGCTCTGAGCTGACAGCACAGAGCCCGACGCGGGGCTTGAACTCACGAACTGTGAGATCATGACCTGAGCCGAAGTCGGATGCTTAACTGACTGAACCACCCAGGTGCCCCATAGCCTCCAGAGAATCCTTAAAGAAGGAAAGCCAGGGTCCATGATCTCATTAACACTGGTAATTAGGTTTCAGAGTTGGCCCTGTGAAGGACTAACTTTGTAACTTTAGGCAAATAACTTGGTCTTAATTTTCTTTTTAATTTTTTTTTAATGTTTATTTATATATATATATATTTTTTAAATTTTTTTTCAACGTTTATTTATTTTTGGGACAGAGAGAGACAGAATATGAACGGGGGAGGGGCAGAGAGAGAGGGAGACACAGAATCGGAAACAGGCTCCAGGCTCTGAGCCATCAGCCCAGAGCCTGACGTGGGGCTCGAACTCACAGACCGCGAGATCGTGACCTGGCTGAAGTCGGACGCCCAACCGACTGCGCCACCCAGGCGCCCCTGTTTATTTATATTTGAGAGAGACAGAGACAGAATGCAGGTGGGTTAGGGGCAGAGACAGAGGGAGACAAAGAATCTGAAGCAGGCTCCAGGCTCTGAGCTGTCAGCACAGAGCCCGATGTGGGGCTTGAACTCACAAACCATGAGATCATGACCTGAGCCGAAGTCAAACGCTTAACCGCCTGAGCCACCCAAGTAGGCGCCCCTACTTGGTCTTAATTTGCTTTTTGTTCCTTCAGTATAAAATAGGAATAATAATACCTACCCAACTTCCTTAAAGGCTTGACTCGATGATAATGAGGTATTAGGTAGGAAAGAACTTTAAAAAGTTAAAGGTACCGTGACTAGAGTTTTAGTATTAGAAATTGTCCTTAGTGATGAACATATGTAGAAAATTCCTTCTTTTACAATGTTAGTATGGCATTTCTTAGAGTAAGAGCTGCAAGAGGTGGCATCTTAACAGTTTTAAGCCAATATGTAGCTGAGAGGAAAGTACACTGAACTTTTATGTCCAAGTTGTCATAGCTCTACTAAATAAAAAAATATATATATATGTCAAGGCTTACAATTTATGAACATGGAGACTAGTATTTTAGTATCGAGAAACTACAGGTGGCCTATACTCAGGCATTACCTTCTTTGCTTAAGATTCGGTGAATATTAGAAGACCTAAAAATGTTAATTATCATAACAACTACATTTTTACTGCACCGTAGCAAATTGTCTTTTGTGGCTTTAATCTGTTCTGGTTCTTAGGTACTTTGCATTCTCCTTTCCATTTCAGTCGACATATGATAACATTTTATGCCGATTTGAGTTAGAACAAATTTATTATAAGATAACTGCTCTCAGTTAAATTAACTTCATGATCTTGTGTACTGCCAAGAAGTCAGGGTGATCTAAAGAGGAAAGTGTAGGGTTTCTTGTCAGTCTGTTTGAATTGTGACTCCAGTGTTTACTGGGTGCTTAATTTGACTTTAAGCCTTACTGATTGGTAAGATGGGCATCCTAGTATCTGCTTCTAAAGGTGGTGAAGATTAAATACGATAATATATAAAATGTGCCTCACCCAGTAAGTAGTATACATTGGATGTTGAAATAAAGTTGTTCACCACCCTACCACTCCACACACACAGCTGTGTATCCTAATTTAATATTTGTTTCCTCTTTGTGTGTGTATCTTGAGGGGGAAGGGGAAAGAAGGGATCTCTTGAGGGGGAAGGGGAAAGAAGACCAGTGAACTGTTTTTGCTTTTCTTGAAACTCTGGGATAGTAGTATTTCTAGGTTACGGATTCTTTTTTTTTTTTTATTTTTTTTTTTTCAACGTTTATTTATTTTTGGGACAGAGAGAGACAGAGCATGAACGGGGGAGGGGCAGAGAGAGAGGGAGACACAGAATCGGAAACAGGCTCCAGGCTCTGAGCCATCAGCCCAGAGCCTGACGCGGGGCTCGAACTCCCGGACCGCGAGATCGTGACCTGGCTGAAGTCGGACGCCTAACCGACTGCGCCACCCAGGCGCCCCTAGGTTACGGATTCTTAAGAGACGTGGTGACATCTTAAAATATTGTCCAAGAAAAGTAATAAATGAATAGGAACATCATAAGTTAGTTGTTAAAACAAGGACTACATTAATTATAGCTGTCTTTAACGTCTTGTAGCCTAGGAAATCAGACTTTTTAATCCACGCCACCCAGGTTTAAAATTTTTTTTCTTAACGTTTTTACTTATTATTGAGAGACAGAGCATGAGCATGGGAGGGTAGAGAGAGGGGGAGATAGAGAATCCAAAGCAGGTTCCAGGCTCTGAGCTCAGCATAGAGCCCGATGCGGGGCTGGAACTCACAAACCGCAAGATCATGACCCGAGCCAAAGTCGGACGCTTTACCGACTGAGCCACCCAGGCGCCCCTGCACACCACCCAGGTTTGAGCAGGGTGAAGAGTTGCTCTGTTGCAGAAGATTCATAAAGTTTGTTCAAGTCGGTATTCAACTTGGAATTCTTCAGTTGGTCCTACTTAAAATGTACAGTCTGCTTTCGTAGGAGGAAGGAATCTCATTGTCCTAGGTAAAGTCTCTTTTGAGAAAATTATTGCTTACAAGAGAAAGGAGGATGGATGAGAGTGGTGCCTAATAAATCACTGATTTAGGGGCGCCTGGGTGGCGCAGTCGGTTGGGCGTCCGACTTCAGCCAGGTCACGATCTCGCGGTCCGTGAGTTCGAGCCCCGCGTCAGGCTATGGGCTGATGGCTCAGAGCCTGGAGCCTGTTTCCGATTCTGTGTCTCCCTCTCTCTCTGCCCCTCCCCCGTTCATGCTTTGTCTCTCTCTGTCCCAAAAATAAATAAACGTTGAAAAAAAAAAATAATAAAATAAAATAAAAAAATAAATCAATCACTGATTTATTTAGCTTCTGTTTGGATGTAGAAAGAAGAAAGAAAATTTGCGGCTACTGTGTATGAGGGTTATTTTGCTTAGTACAGGTGTATTTTCATTTAGGCCTTAGAGTGTATCCGTGAGGTGGGTTAGTGCTGTTAACCTCATGTATGGAGGATAAAAGTGGCACCCAGGTTGATAACCTTCATGAGGTCATATGGCAACAGGCAACAAGAGTGGGAATTTATTAACTGTTTTTGCTGTTTGTGTGTGTAAGTGGGGTGGTGTTTGTCTTTTTCATACTGTCTTATGTCTAAAATAGAAAGATACTGTTAGACATTTATGTCTAAATGTAAAACCTAGGGGCGTCTGGGTGGCTCAGTCGGTTGAGCGTCTGACTTCGGCTCAGGTCATGATCTCACGGTCTGTGAGTTCGAGCCCTGCGTCAGGCTCTGTGCTGACAGCTCGGAGCCTGGAGCCTGCTTCCGATTCTGTGTCTTGCTCTCTCTCTGTCCCTCCCCTGCTCATGCTCTCTCTCTCTGTCTCAAAAATAAATAAAAACATTAAAAAGATAAATAAATAAAAAAAAATAAATGTAAAACCTAGGTTTAAAAAAATTTTTTTTGGGGCGCCTGGGTGGCGCAGTCGGTTAAGCGTCCGACTTCAGCCAGGTCACGATCTCGCGGTCCGTGAGTTCGAGCCCCGCGTCGGGCTCTGGGCTGATGGCTCAGAGTCTGGAGCCTGTTTCCGATTCTGTGTCTCCCTCTCTCTCTGCCCCTCCCCCGTTCATGCTCTGTCTCTCTCTGTCCCAAAAATAAATAAACGTTGAAAAAAAAAATTTTTTTTAAATAAAAAAAAAATAAAAAATAAAATTTTTTTTTTTAAGTTTATTCATTTATTTTGAGAGAGAGAGACAGAGCAAGGGGAGGGGCAGAGAGAGAGGGAGAAAGAGAATTCCAAGCAGACACGGGGCTCGAACCCACGAACCGTGAGCTCATGACTTGAGCTGAAGGGATGCTTAACCGACCGAGCCTCCCAGGCACTCCTAAAACCTAGGTTTTAAATAGGACTAACTACTGTTTTTAAGATAACTGAGATTTGAACCCAGATTAATTTGGTTCCAAAGTTTATGCTGGGCATACAAAGATCAGTAGAACACCATCCAACTTGTTGATCTTGCAGATTTAATGGCGGAGCGACATGTAAGCTCATGTAGTACTCTGTTAAAAGGTAGATGGGGGGGACACCTGGGTGGCTCAGTCAATTAAGTGTGTGACTTCAGCTCAGGTCATCATCTCACGGTTCGTGGGTTCCAGCTCTGCATCGGGCTCTGTGCTGACAATGTGGAGCCCCCTCTGTCCCTGCTCCTCCTCTGCTTGTGCGAGCTCACACGCGCTCTCTCTCTCAAAAAAAAAAAAAAAAAAAAGTTGGGATTCAGACCAGAGAATGACTTCCTGCTAGGGGAGGTCTCCGGAGGAGGTGGCCTTTGAGTGAGTCAGGTTGTGAAGGGTGACACTATGCAAAGCTTTCACAGAAGCCTACACAGGGAGTTGAGAGGGTATGGTATTTTAGAGTCAAAGCCAGGGTTTCGGTTTAGTCTTTTTCTCTATAGTGAGGCAGTTGTTTAAAATGATTATTAATATTAAATAATATTTTAAAGCAGAAGTGAATGGAAGTTTAGAATAATAATTTTTAATTAATTTTAATTATTTTGTTTAATTTTAATTATTATTTTTAATAACAATAGTTTTCAAGAGTGTTCTGAAAGAGATTATAAGGGAGCTTGGTGTTACAGAGAACTCGAGGATTTTTTGTTTCCTCTTAAAATCACCCAAATAATGAAGGGCTCTCTATTCACATGTGTTGCTTAGTCTGAATAATGTTATTACCTAGGTAACATATTTATTCCATATTTAAGAAACATCTTTTAGTTTAAGTCTATCTTCCAGTAAAAGCTACCTATTCAACCATTATATACAACTTGTAGTTCTGAAGACACATCTAGATCATTTACCTTGAATATTTTAGATAGTTAGATGTAGTGAAAGGTAATATTGTTTGGAAAGGCAGGAATGCTATTCAAATGATTTTGACATAAAGGAGGTTTTTAGCAATTCTGTTTTTTATTACATAGCAATATACATTCATCACAGAAAATTTAGGAAACATAATGAAAACAAAGATTACTTCTAATCAATAAGGAGAAATAAACTTTTGGGGGGGGGTTATACAATTCCAATCACTAAATAAAGTTTTAATATTCATTCAGATTTCAGAGTCATAGTCAACCAGTAGCTACATTTAATACTTTTTTTTTTTAATGTTTAGTTATTTTTGAGAGACAGAAAGAGACGGAGCAGGAGTGGGGGAGGAGCAGAGAGAGAGGGAGACACAGAATCCGAAACAGGCTCCAGGCTTTGAGCCATCAGCACAGAGCCCGATGCAGGGCTCGAACCCACAAACAGCAGAATCGCAGAATCATGACCGGAGCCGAAGTCGGATGCCCAACCAGCTGAGCCACGCAGGCAGGCACTCCTACATTTAACACTTTTTTAAGCTAACAAGAGTGGTTTTTCATCTTTACATATTTTAGTGACTGAATTACCCTGACACAGTTGAGAGTTTGGTCAGTTTATTATTACAGTACATTCTGATTTTTATTTAATACGTAAGGTAGTTGTTTTGACTGATGAAGAGTTTAGCCTATTTGATTAAATACTAATAAAGGACTTAGTTTAAGTGTTTATTACTCTTACTAGCAGTTAGACATTGCTCAGAATGCTGAAGCAAAAAGGAACCTTAAAAACTGTCTGGTTTGCCTTCTCATTTTGTAAATGAGGAAACTTTTTTTTAAATAATTTTTCCATATAGACTATTTTTTTTTAATTTTTTAAATGTATGTTTATATATTTTGAGAGAGAGCATGAGCAGAGGAGGGACAGAGGGAGACATGGAATCTGGCTCCGAGCTGTCAGCACAGAGCCCGACGCAGGGCTGGAACTCACGAACTGTGAGATCATGACCTGAGCCAAAGTTGGACACTTAACCGACTGAGCCACCAGGCGCCCCGGAAACTGTTTGCTTCCAAGCTGCTGTTCCAGTGACTTCTTTGTTTAGATTTTGTTTTGTTAAGCTCTCGCTTCATTGCAGTCCTTTCTCTTCCTGGTCAGGCTCTGTTTTTTCCACCTCTCAGCCAAGGGTACAAAGAAAAAGGAGACCGAAGAGAGGAGATAACATGTGCCAGAGAAGTAGAAGGAGCCAGTGTAGGTCTGAGTGTAATCATATAACCAGCCTGGAAGGAAAGAATGATCTCTGTTAGCAAAGCAAACCTTTCAGTTAGTAATTCTCAGCCATATACTGCTCATTGAGGGAAGAAGCCTCCTGTACTTGTAGGTATCGTGACCCAACAGAAAGTCAGGCTGCTTGCCTGGTATTTTGGATTGATGAAGTTAAATCTGTTCCACTTGAGTTAGGGGTTTAGCCCTGTGGGAAGAAAGCCATTGTGGAGCCAGAACTCATCTTGTCTTATAGTGGAAATTAGGAAAACTCAGGGACGCCTACAGTTTGCTTTTGTGATGAATCTTTTTCGAAGGTCACTGGTCTTACAAAGAAAACAATTGTGAATTGCTACTGTTTCCTGAAGAAAAAAGTGAGAGAATTGATTATCTTTTTTCCCCTCACTGAACAAACATTTCAGAATTACTATGTTCCCAACAGTTGTTAAAGAAGGTAATGATATTAAGCCAAAACAGACATGGTTCCTGCCCTCAGACTGTACAGTTTAGTGGGGAGTTGGGTATTAACCACGTGAGTTACACGTGCCATCAGGGCTATGAAGGGAAGGTTCAGGAGGCTGTGAGAGCATATGAAAAGGAAGTGACTATTTAGTCAAGTGGGTTAAATGATGACTATAAATCCCCCTGAAATCAAAATGCTCTTTAATCAAGAATGGGTGGGTCCACCATTTGGCTAATGGCACATACTATTACGTGCCGTTTTTAAACGAAACACTTTCTTTTTTTTTTAATTCCTTTTTTAATGCCTATTTATTTATTTTGAGAGAGAGCATGCATGCCTGTGAGCACGGGAGAGGGAGAGAGAAGGGGAGAGAAAGAATCTCAAGCACGCTCCTCACTGCCAGTGCAGACCCTGATGTGGGGCTCAAACTCATGAACCATGAGATCATGACCTGAGCTGAAATCAGGAGGGAGATGCTTAACGGACTGAGCCACCAGGTGCCCTGAAACACTTTTCTTAAAAACTGTGTATGGTGGCAAAGAATGTGCAAGGCAAGAATGTTTGTGTGTGGCCTTCAAACATTTTTATAAAAGTCAGCCCTATGGAAAGGCAAATAATGTGTTAGTATTGTTATGATAGTTTTGACCTCCTAGCCATCCTAAAGGTCTCAGGACCTCTGGGTGTCCACTGACCACACTCTGAGAACTTCTTTTCTAATTTTTTTGTTGTTGTTGTTAAAAAAAATTTTTTTAATGTTTATTTATTATTGAGAGACACAGAGCATGTGCAGGGGAGGGGCCGAGAGATAGGGAGACACAGAATCTGAAGCAGGCTCCAGGCTCTGAGCTGTGAGCACAGAGCCTGATGCGGGGCTCGAACTCACAAACCACAAGACCATGACCTGAGCTGAAGTCGGACGCCCAACTGACTGAGCCACCCAGGCACCCTGAGAACTCCTTTTCTAAGATACCATATGCATATTATGTTTGTAGATGTAAATTGGCTTTTAATCCTAAAAAACCTTAAAAAGTTTAAAGCTATTATTCTGATCATTTATTGAAAGAAGTTGTGGTGCTATATGCCAGATGAAAATATCTGCCCTCATAGGGCTTACGTATTATTTTAAGTAGGCTCCATGTGCAACATGAGGCTTGAACTCACAGCCCTGAGATCAAGAGTCAGATGCTGTACTGACCCAGCCAGCCAGACATCCCTGATTTTCATTTTGGATCATGGTTTCTCACTGAATGTTAGCATATACCCTTTTCTTTTTTTGGTCTGATTGTATATGTCTTTATTTCCTGTCGTTTGTTTTTTAATTTGGTTTTGATATAGATAATTTTTTTGTTTGCTTCATTAGCTTTATGTTTCCTGTTAACTGATATAATGAACGAATGGAATGTTTTATAGCCTCTTAAATTCAGCTAACTTTAGCTTGCTTTTTACCTATTGACTCCTTGTTGGATCAGTGACCTCATTTAAATGTTTCTTGGAGTTAAGCATGGAGAGAAATGGAGTAGGACAAGTCTTTGTGTTATGTGGGTTGTGATTGACCTTTAGATATCTAAGAGAGAAATAGGTAGGTGACCAGTCGCTCAAATTTCTAGAAAGGAGGAAGTGTAGAAAGTACCCAGACCCTTTCCTATCCCTTGTCATTCTTGCTTAGTCCCACCAGTACAGCAGATTTACCAGTATATACATAGCCTGCAAAGCATAAGATAGGGACATCAGAAGAAATGCTCCAGAAAAGACTAGTAGTTTTTAGACAAGGAAGTGGATAGTGCTGCTAAAAAGTCAGGAGGGCATAGCTGAAAATAGTGAAAATGGGTGGTGATGGTGGTTGTCTTTATAAATCCCAGAAAACTGGTAATAAGCCTTTCATTTCACATATAAAAATACATTTAAAGTTAGAGTGTTGGGGCGCCTGGGTGACTCAGTCAGTTAAGTGTCTGACTCCTGATTTCTGCTTGGGTCAGGATCCTGGGATTGAGCCCCACATGGGCTTCGTGCTGACAGCACGGAGCCTGCTTGGGATTCTCTCTCTCCCTGTCTCTCTCTGCCCCTCCTCCCCCTCTCAAAATAAATACACATTAAAAAAAATAAATGACTGTTGGTAATTCAGAACCCATCGTATTCTAATCGATTTATATGTAAACACCTAAGTTGACATTCAAAAGACTGGGCTGCTTTGTGGACAGCAAAAGCATTGTGGATGAGAGAGAAAAATGAGATGATGTACCAGCCATAATCCAGGAGAGCGTGTGTCCATCTAAGTGTCCGCTCCATGCTGAGTATTACCATATGTAGCCAACACTCAGGAGGAGGAGTACCCTGGCAGCTGGTACCGACTGCCTAAGACCCAAGAAGTGTCCTGTAAGCATTTCCTCAGTGTTTCTGGACTACCTGCCTCAAATTCACCTGAGATGCATGTTAATCGTGCAGATTCATTGGCTTTCCATAAGCGTAATTCATCATGGGTGGCACCCAGTTGATTCTCATGCACAATAAAATTATAGTCCATATTATTTTCATGTGGCTATGGCTATAACCCTTATTTTAAGCAGGAATGTCTAACGATATTTCTTGTGATACTTGAAAACAACTAAGAAGGTAGGGCTCAGCTTCCGTAAACAGTTCTGCAAACTAGTTTTTTTTATAGTCAGTATGAAACTTGATATTTAATAGCGGGTTGTAAATTTATTTTTTTTATGTCAACACTTTTAAACTATTCATCATTTTATAGGTAAAGCCATACGTGTTTAAAAATGAGTTTACCATCCTGTCTAAAAAGTACCTCTTATAGCTCAGAACTTGATTGTTGAACCGAGTTATGAATCCTCTTTATTAGGATTACTGTTGTAAGTTTATTATTGGTCATCTTGTTAAAACTTGAAATACACCCAGAAGGCCCTTAATTCCCAAGTTCCTTGATGCTGGTTCAAATTAGTGGTTGAGAGTTCCATGAGTGACTTGAGGGTTTTGAACCAGAACTTCTAGCTGTTGGGCTACAGCACAGTGGCAGACTTCCAAGGTGTACAATGATCTTTTGTCCTCCCTGGAGTCACTGGAGCCACTGCTGGCTATTAGCTGCCTTGTCATTTTACTTAGGGCGTACTGTTATAAACATTTTCTATATGTGCCATGATGGGAAAAGTCTTGGGATACGGTTTAGCAAGTTTAAACCTCACTGCCTTTGAAGACAGGAGCTCTCTCAAGGCCCCTCGATAGAAGTTTGCAGTAAGATTTACTGGCAGTGCTTTAAGTATTTGCTCTATGCTATGAGTTTCATTAAAAGGATTATGCTCTGTGTTAGGATTTTGAAGCTTGATTTTTTTTTTTTTTTTTTTTTTTTTTTTTGGCCTTGTAAAGGAGTATATTTGTGAAGGAAAGACTACCCCACCCATCCCCTCTTTTTAACCAGAGTAGTAAGCTATTTGGAATTTATTTGCAATGTTTTTGTAGGGATTCGTCAATCTTAGGAACACCGAATCCAAATACAATTCTTGGGGGCTTTATTGTTTGTGAGGAAAATAATCACTGAATAAATAATGATTTACATTACTTTCTTTTGCTTCTTCAGGGAATGATATGTTCCTCCGGGTTTAGAGGACAGAGAACTTTGCTCTGCCTTCTCACATGTCCCCACCTACCCTAACCTGCAGAGTGGATTTACAGCACATCAAAAAGTGGAGTCATTTTATTTGTTTTCCAAATAAAATTTCAGGCCATAGAGAAATTTTCAACTATAGGCCAAGATGATAAAACTGTAGAGGGCATGGTTGATGAAAGGTGGAGTGAGGAACAGGTGGAATATTTGTTTCATGTTATATCTGAAATGAGGATAGGCTAGAAATAGGAAGTGCCATTTCATGAGGAAATGAACTTATCTGTGTTAATGGCACAGAGACAAGCTTAGATGAATGAATTTCCATTTTAGCCATTGTCTGTTCTTATAAAACACAGATGAAGAGTTAGTATAAAATTACCAGTTTCCCTCCATGGCCTCTCTGGTGAGGCGTGAGGTTGACAAAAGCGGAGAGAAATGTACTTCTCCGTTAGGAAGTACTTAACTTTAACTTACTCTGGGGTACAACCAACTTAGAGCTGTTTGGCGTTAGAAGTGACTTTCTTTGAGTTTGTCGAAAAAATCACATGTGAAATACTTAACTGAGTGAAGCTTCAGTATTTTTTTAAGGTCATTTTTATTATAACACAGCTCACTCAGGATGTCTTCATTCAAAGGTAAGAAAACAAGAGTTAACCAATTTGCACTATAACCAAGTAATAGTGACTTAATCAAATTTTCAATTAATGAAGTAGAGAAAGAATGTACATTCTAATAATTCTTAGTTTTAGAGGTTCTCGACTCTTGTCCTGAGTATTAAGTTCTGGAAGTATATGTGACAGAGTGATGGCTATACCGTGACCCCATATGTTGTGGAAGAACATTAAGAGAATAGCTTTTTCTGTTTTATTGTGTTTTTTTGTTTTTTTAAGATTTTATTTTTAAGTAATCTCTACACCCAACGTGGGGCTCGAACCTACAACTCTGAGATTAGGGTCGCAGGCTCTATCCACTGAGCCAGCTAGATGCCCCAAGAGAATTTTTGTTTTCTTTGTGTTCCCCACAGCTTTGTGTTCCTCCTAGCATAGCTAGGAGAGGGCTATGCTAATAAGTTGCTTGATAATTATTGAACGAGTACTAAGCTATAATCAAATAATTATGATGTTTGAAGGACTTCTCAGATATTTGTGATTGGTTTAAATATACATAAAATATGTATATTAGCATAATAGAGGGATTCATCAGGTGGCAGTGGGGGGCATGTGGAAGAGAAGGGAACTGCATTCAGTTTTATTTTATAGGCAGCTTAAATATGGACCCTTGGTGGTTTTATTTTGAAGTGAAACTGAGCCTTTAGCATTTTTGAGCTCACAGGTCCAATGCCTGATACAAGATGAAAAATTTCACGTTCCTGCTTGTACGTTGGAGAATATGATTATATGCTTTGCTCAGTGATTGATCTTTGTATTTGTATTACTTTTTGCAGGTTCATTTTTGTTAACAGGGATCTACTAGAAATACAATAAGGTTTTAAAATACCAGTACTTTTTACTTTTCCACAACCTTCCAAAACTTCTGTCTGGGCCAACTTGTAGTTCTGGATACTGTTTACCAACAGATAATTGTGGGGTTTGGAGGAGCAGGGTTAGTTGGCCTGCGCTTAGGTCTGTTGACCACCCGAGGTCAGGAAACCTGGAGCGACCCTAATACTGCCCTAGTCTGAAGCAGATCATATTATTAAACTAACATTGAATTTGTCAACTGAGTATTAAAAAGGAATAGGAGAGGGTGTGGGGCGGAAGAAGTGGTGTGGGGGGGGGGGGGTCGTGATTTTTCACTTTGATCCGTTTCAGTCCCTGTCAGTTATTTTCATGGGAGATGGTACAGATTTTGTTGCTACTATGTTTCTTCACATATTCAGAGTTAATGAAGGTCTGTAAATAGTTTTCTTGCCCATAGGCTCCATTTACATTTATTAAAAGTATTTTTTTAACTCAGTCATATGATTTCTATGGGTTTCTTATGCTTTTTTTTTTCTTTCCTTGAATTTTTAAAATATGTTCTGTCGGACGAACTTGTTTTTTTCTCTTTCTTTTCCATACAGGAGGGAGAAAATATTGTTCATATAATCGATGTTACAGTTTTTAACTAGTGTTTTGACTAAGGATTATTGTGAAAAGTTTTACTGTTTGCTAGCTTCCTAATTTTAAAATACCTGTAATCTTTTATAGGAATTTCAACTTTTGCAATTTGATAGTAACAGATCTGGGTAAGTACAAAATGAGAATCTCCTACAGTTCTGAGAATCTAAGTTTGGTTGAGAATTTAATACTTTATAACCAGTAAGCCTTGTGATTTAGTTAAAGCTGCAGGCAACAGTGCAACGGCCCACGCCTGTTGAGAGCTGAGTAAATCTGTATGTAAATCAGCATTTCTGTTCTTTCTATGGTCCTTGTGCTGGACTCAGAAGTTAGGAACAAGTCTAATGGCTTTTGTAAAATCCTCTTGTCGTTCCACAGAGGACTGACTTACAGGAATAAAGACTTAACTGAAGTTTCTCCCTTTAACAAGATGCTTAGTTGGCATAACGTAGTCAGTGAGAGATCATGTTACAGAGAAGGAAGTTTGACTGGATTTTGTATTAATTATAATAATAATAATCTTGTTTAAGATACTGTGAGCAACTCCCAGATTTAAAAATCTATATAAGCTGTCAGCAACAGCCTTATCGATTTCTTTGACTATCTTGTAGAACTTATTAAAAAAAATTATGATTGCCTAAATAATATTTTCTGAATTAGTGGGTAAAAATTCTTTCATGAGCTGTCCTTTTCCTGACATATAGTGCTAGGGTATTATGGACATTGGGTAATAAAAGGCTTGTAAATTTTTTTTGACTCATTGATAGTAAGAAATGTGTTTTACATCACCTATATTTTATATGGGGTGTGTGTGTGTGTGTGTGTGTGTGTGTATGAACTAAAAGTTTAAAATAAAGTGATGCACACTGTTTTTTAATCTGTTCTGTTGTAGTCTGTTCTTTTTCATTAAAAAAATTTTAAAGGTCATGACCATACAATTTGATTTCAAGACCCACATACATATCTATAACTTTTCCCTTTCAAGTAATAACTCCTCACAAAACTTGCCTTGCCTTCTCATGTATTGAACTTTTTTTTTTTAATGTTTATTTTTGAGTGAGAGAGCAAGCCGGGGAGTGAGGGCAGCGAGAGAGGGGGACAGAGGATCCAAAGTGGGCTCTGTGTTGACAGCAGAGTGCCTGATTCAGGGCTTGAACTCACGAACCATGAGATCAGGACTTGAGCTGAAGTCAGACACTTAACCGACTGAGTCACCCAGGCACCCCATCGTGTATTGAACTCTTTAAACATTTTAAGATGTGTACAAAAACATATAAAACATGAAATCTCTAAACATGTTACATCCCTTTATCATTTGAGTAAGATACTCTGTGCCCGGTTATCTGTTACCTCTTATACTTTGGGCCCAAAAAGGCTTGGAAAGTTTTAAGGTGTCACTGAGATGGCCTGTGAAGAAGGGTCAAGATTGAAAAAAGTGCATCGGTGAGCTATACTTGAGCTTCATTTTTTCTAGCTTGCTGACCTGCACACTATCCACAGAGCTGCTCTGCTAAGCATCTCTGGTGTTTAGGCTTCTGATACTGGTCCCTATGTCACAGTTCTGAGCCTGACTTTAAAATTCGAGCTTGCTTTCCAGGTGTGAGGTAAAGACTGAGCTAGACCACATGGGCAGAGGTGTGCTCATAAATGCAAATAGGAGTTGGTTGTATATTTGTATAAACTTTTCCTTTAGGTACACCTAAATTGAACCTCCGACTATGGTGCATTTTTTTTTCTTCCGTTAATAATTGTTTGTTACTAATACTATTTTTTCCTTTTGATATTTGCCTATTCCAGGTCTTAACATTTAGGTGCAAACCTAAGTAATATCATTATAAAACTTAGTTTTTAAAAAAATCATAGTGAGGCAAGATCCTATCTTTTTTCTATTTCACTTCAGGACTGAAGGAGGTAAAAGGAAGCTGAATTCCTGTCTGTGGATAATTGGAAATGCTGTAGTAATTTGTACATTTAAGCATGTTGAGAACCTGTAGTATGTAAAATACTAAAGTTTAAGTCTGTTCCCCAGAAGTATTTCTGAGTAGTCTTTTGATAGTCTTGGCTTAGATGGCCAGCAAGCAATGGACAGAATGTGCATTTGGGTTAAAAGTGCATATAAAATAATAATTCAGTCTTTAACTGAAATCATCAGAAGTCCCAAATTTTTCCTGCACTTGCATTTAATATTCACCAGTGGCCCCACCACCTCCTCTCCACAGGGATTCTGGCCTGTAGGCCAAGTATCCTCCTGCGTTTGGTACAGATAGAATATGAAGGGCCTCCATCATCCCTCTTGGAAAATAAGAGATGCTGAGAAGCCCTGGACAACTGTATGTATGCTACATCTGAAGAGCCAAAGGGGCACACTTGCTACCTTCGAGCTCCATATTGACTCCTGCTCAGATAGAAGATGCTAGTGGTTTGTTTGTTTGTTTGTTTGTTTGTTTGTTTGTTTGTTTTAAGGCATCATAGGTCTTTGAGAATCTTCTAAAAATCTGGATTGTCTCCCCAGGCAGGTAAACATAGCACATAATCCTTGCTCTAAGACTCCCAAGATAATGTCAGAAACTGCTTAATTAATCTGTTCTTATCTGTTGCATTAATCCTCAGATCCTTCTGGATTGGTGATGGCAGTGTGAGAGTTAGTATAGGAACAGCAGAGGTAGCATCAGTTTTTTAACCTGATGTTGCCATTCATTGCATGTCACCATTTGGGTCAGCATTTTCTTTCATTGCTATTAAAGTTTGCTCAGAATATAGCTGAGCTGTTACCTGCTATAGGTGGTCCAGAAAGGATAGCCATCCCAGCAAAGAAAGCGGCAAGTCCCAGGAAACTGTGTATTCTAGAACTCCCAGACAGATCAACCTGTAGGGATAAGAATCCAGTGTTAGCCATACTGAGGGTGAAATTCTATGGAGACTATGGCTACAAAGGGACAAATGCTATGAACAGTTGATTTCCAAGGTGATTTGGATGGCTTTTTGCCTTGACATTATAGAAAAGCTGAGGCAAACAGGGAAGAGTCGTTGTGCTAGCCAGGCAGTGTTTTCATTGTGATCTTTGAGGTGACTCAGATGCACCTTTATTTCCTGTCACAGCTCTTCTCTGTTAGGAAATGGTATTTACATTCTAAGCAGACAGGGGTGTTCCTGAATCCACCTATGGCTAAATACCAGTCATTGGTTTGTAAGAAGTCAGTTTTCCCAGGTTGACTTCAGCTTTAGAAAGCTTGGTTCTTGAATAAGTATAATATCTTACAGCCCTTATGTTAATATTGATATCAGGCCAGAAGTTTCCCTGGGATTCTGTTGCAGTAGATTCGGGACCTAGTTCTGAGAAGAATCCATGGGATTCCAAGAAGAACAATTTCGATTCCTTTTGGGACCAAGACTTCATGTCAGCTTGAGGTAAAAGTAGAGAGTGGTTAAACAATGTCCCTGTTAAAGTACATAGAACTTGTCTTAACAAGAGAGAAGTCACACTGGTCAGGAAGCCCCAGTTTTTCTCAGGGAACTCTTCAAGATGGTGTCTTAGAAGGAGCCAACGAAATTTCCAGAGCCTAGGGAAGCAGTAAACACAGACCTAACATGCTGGGACACTGAGAAGCAAAGTGGAATCCTCCTGATCCTTTTTTTGCTTTCATTTCTTTTTTGTCCCATGTAGGTAATTCTCTCGTCATCCCTTCCCCCAAAGGTAAGATGAATCACTGGGCAGGATATATAGCTAGCTGCAGGGTTTCTTCAGCCTTGCGTGTGATTTTTTTTTTTTTTTTTTTTTTTTTTTAATTATAAAATTACTACAAAGTACCTATTCTCTTTGGGGAGGTTATCATTAATGCTTGTTTTTACTGCATGCTTTAACAGTGTTAATGAGTGTGTCTGCTCACCAGTACAGGAAGTACCATTGCCAGGTAACCACCAGCAAAAACGGCAAAGAAGATGGCATAGGTCATAAGTAGTGGAAATGTGGTGGCCAGAGGAGCAAGCAGGTTAGTGAAACCGCAGAGGATGAGGTAAGACTTGTGGTAATGATACTTCTTGATCCAGTCTTGATCAGCAACCCATCCGGCGACTATTTGACTGACTGTCTCAGTGATGCCTGGAACAGCATTGAAAGACCTTATGAAATCCTAATTCCATTTGCCTAGCCCCTTTGAGAAGTGTAGCTGCATTAGACCTCCTTTCCTAAAAGTAATATGGCTTCGTCCTGAGGCTAGGACATATGAGAGAAAAATGGTCTCATTTGTCTGTCGATGGATTCTATCATTTCTGTACCTGTTCCAAATACATCTAATAAAATACCAAAAAGGCTCCTTCAGAGTTGGGTAGAAGACCCTTCAGGTATTTTTTTCCTGATTGCATTTGGAAAGCTCGTACCTCCTGACTGGGAATCCCTGCTTACAGAGGACCATTTGCTCAGGAGGCCTTCCTCAGAGAGGTCCTGCAAGGGAGGGAGTGAATTTTCTAAAAGACTCCTAGACTCTCTGGTCAGTGTGCTGGGGAAGTCATATGGTGGAAGACTGGAGACTATAAATAATAAAGTCTTATGTTGAAAAAAAAAAATAGATGTTGGGACTCTTTATTATGATTGTGTATGAGGGTTTGGTAATTAATTCCTCCTCTAAAGGTTATTATGTTAACTTGGAATTAGGAAATCTGGAAGTGCGTGGTCATTTTGAACATTGGAGCTATGGTGTATCTTGAATAAAATTTAAGAACCACAGTTTCCATTCAGTAGCATGATAATAGACGATTCTTAGTTTTTATCGATTATAAGCTAATGTAGCAGTTAAATAATGAAAGATTTTCACTAAGAGTAGCATAAGCTACAGTTGTTTGGTACTTGTAATTCTTCCTATGGTTTTAGACGTGAATTGTTCTACAAAAAAAGGGGGAGTGGGACAGAAAATGCATCCTACTATTCCATTTCTGTTCTTACAGTTATTTCCTAGGGTACCTATGGAAACTTTATGTTAGGTTCTTTGGTCTTGTTGCATAGCCCTAAACTGATCTAAATTGATGACTGCCAGGCATTTTAGTGAAAAAAAGCAGTTCAGCTTTGTATCTTTTTCTTGTGTACACAAGCTTTAGTTGACTGAAGTGAGGTATCTTTGCAGTTGGAAATGGGGTATGGTCAGTTTTGTAAGGACTTGGTAAGCAGTCTTTTCAAGAAATTCGCAAGAGAAAAGTTAATATTGAGCTACTTAGAATTTCCAGATGTTTAGAACAATCCAGTTCCATGTCATTCCTTTTCATTTTCTTAAGTTCTCTATTTGGTCCTTTGAGAGGACCCATCTCTTTGGAAGCAAGCATTTTGTTTTCTTACATTTTTATGAATACACACTAAAATGATTGTTTTCATTTTTTTTAATGTTTATTTTTGAGAGAGAGTGTGAGCAGGGGTGAGGCAGAGAGACAGGAAGACACAGAATCTGAAGCAGGCTCCAGGCTCTGAGCTGCCAGCACGGAGCCCGACATGGGGCTCAAACTCACGAACTGTGAGATCATGACCTGAGCCAAAGTTGGTCGCTTAACCGACTGAGCCACCCAGGCGCCCCAATTGTTTTCATTTTTAACTTAACATTCAAATTTATTTAAAAATTTTTAAGTTTATTTATTTACTTTGAGAGAGCGCGTGAGTGGGAGAGGCACGGAGAGGGAGGTAGAGAATCCCCAGCAGGCTCCGCAGTACCAGCGCAGAGCCCAGTGCGTGGCTTGAACCCACAGGCTGCAAGACCATGACCTGAGCAAAAGTCGGATGCTCAACTGACTGAACCACCCAGAGATGCCCCTCGAATTTTTTTTAAATATCAGCCAGCCCATTAGTGACTAGCCTTGAGAGACATATTTATCTGTCTTACTGTGAGTTCAAGGGAAAAAGTTCTTAGCTACACATACTGATAGAACATTATTGAATGCTTACGATGGGCCAGGAACTATTTCAGATGCTACATGCATTGTTCGTTCAATCCTGGTGACCTTATGAGGATAGGTACTATTATCACTGTATTACAGATGAGGAAATTGAGGCACAGGGAACACGACTAACTTGCTGAAGGTTGTACAGGTAGGAAGTACAGAGCAAAACCCTGAACTCAGGAAGTCTAACTCCAGAACCAACCTGTGTCCTATGCTGTCTGCCTATGGTTTTCCTGCTTCCTGTTGTGGCTGTTGCCACTGGGCACCAGCTTTTTAAAACCGAGTATTTATCCAACAATTATTTAACGGGGGCGCCTGGGTGGCCCAGTTGGTTAAGCATCCGACTTCATCTCAGGTCATGATCTCACGGTTCGTGAGTTCGAGACCCGCATCAGGCTCTGTGCTGACAGCTTAGAGCCTGGAGCCTGCTTCCGATTCTGTGTCTCCCTCTCTCTCTGCCCCTCCCCCGCTCGCACTCTGTCTCTCAAACATAAACATTAAAAAAAAACAACCCTCAAATTAAAAACAAAAAAAATGAACAAGCCTTGCTTGGGGGCCACTGTCTGCTATAGGGAGCCTGTGTGTAAGGTACAGTGACAGGTCTGTGGAGGGATACGCCAGGCGCTCCCATCAGCCTCCAAAGACTTCCTTTTCCCTGGCCCTCCCACAACTCCTTTAAAAACCATTGCTTTTCTTTAGTTTATAAATAAAATCTGGTAACTTCTTGTAAAATTAAGTTCCTTTTGAGTTTGAGGTTAAAGTAATGCTTCCTTACCAGCTACCGAAACGAGGAAGGTGGCATCCATGAAGTCAATCCCCAGTGTTTTGGCTCTGGCTACCAGGTGAAAAGTAGGGATGAAATATGCCAACTGACTGAGGAGGAAAGACCAGGTAAATATGTAGAAGAAGGGATTTTTAAAAAGGGAAATGTCGAAGAAGTTTTGCTTACAGCTCCGTGAAATAGCCTCTTTCTCATAACTGTCTTCATTAGTTACTAGGAACACACTGTTTCCATCAGGCCCATTGTTGAACTCTTTGCTTTTATTTTGTGACACTATTAAACTTGGACCAGGTTGTCCAGCCTTCTGCATAGCACTGTCCCTGATGGTGGTGACCTCTTGTGTCTCATTGCAGGATGACGTTTCTGTCTCACACACTGCCCCTGGGTTACTTGTAGACAAGCGGCTACCTCTATTTTTAACATCAGAATTGTTCTCGCTTGCAATATGGATGGGTCTTAAGAGCATACTGGAAGGCACCAAATTCAGTGCAAGTGCTCCAAGTAGTATAAGGGCACCTAAATAGGGGAGAGAGAGAGTGAGAAGTTAAGTTAAATATGACCCCTCTCATTTCACAGTACTCTGTGTTCTTAGGCTCAGAAGGGGCCCCACCACTAAATGTATTCTGTCATAGTGTAATAATTCCTAAAGACACTACTTTGTCCCCTAAATTTAACTGAAGTATCTAAATCTGTTGACTTCATTTTTAGCCCTGCACACCACTGTATCCTTGTGGAAACAGGGCATCCTTTGAAAATAGAAAACCAGAAAGCTGCACCAGGAAATGGCGTGGAAGGAGAGAGTGTTATTTGTGTAAGAGGAAAAAAGAGGTTTGGGTGGGGAGCATGCGGTTTTTTTTTTGGGGGGGGGGGGATATTTGAAATGTTAGAGAATTACAGTGTGTTTTAAATAGCGATTCAGGATATCCTGAAGTAGGGATATAGATTTAGGGATAGAGAATACAGCATTAAGGGGCAAGCCTCTCATCTCATGACTTTTTAAAATTCCTTGAAAGAAGACAGATGCCAGTCTCGCCTTGGCAGCTGAGTAGTTGCTTGGTCTCAGCATGGCCTGACCAAAGCTGTGGGCTGTGTCTCGTACTTCCAGAGATGGAATTGGCTGTAGGTTCGGCTGTCTTGCCTTATGGATTTACCGGCTCGTTCTGTGTACTGTGAGGCCACCGGTGGGTTTTCACTTGGGAAAGGAAAGAGTCAACAAGAATGTTCTGCAGGTAGAAATAGGCTTGTGTATATTCCTACATATGTACTTCTGCCCATAGATACACATATGTTTTTCTAGTACTTTAAGATGATTTTAATCCTTAAATGTTTTAGCGTAGGCACAAAGAAAATTGTGGAGTCAAATGGTGTTCATTTGTTTGTGGAAACTCTATAGTCGACGCTGTATAAAAGGCTATGAATGAACATAATGCTGTTTTTTACCCCCCTCCCTTTTTTTTTTTTTTTTTTGTCTGTTTTGGTGAGCTGGATGGGGAAGGCAGTTTTAAATGCAGATTTGTCTTAAGGGAAGATGTACAAAGAGAATGCTTTCATGGTGAAAGAGGAGGAGGGAGTCCTCGGGTCCCCAGGAGTATCACTTTCCCTGCAAGGTGTTTCCCCAGCTGCACAGAGTGCCCTCCCTTTGCTGAGCTCAGAGTTGCTCGTGGCGGCTGGCAGAACCCGCAAATCGTTCAGTACCTCTTCTGCTGTGTGTTCTCCAGGGAAGAGGAGGAGCATGTCTGCTTTAGAAGTCATGCTTATTTCCTCCCTGGCTCAAAAATCCTTCCCTTGCACTCATCAGAGTGGGGGGCGGGGGCGGGGGGAAAGCTAAACATTAAATCTTACAGAGTTGATAGTTTAGAAACAGAATGACTCACCTGTCCAGTCATACAGATCTATCAGGACTTTTGTAAAAGGTGCTAAGAGAAATGTGAGTCCCATCCCAGAACGGGCAATAGCTGTAGAAAGAGCCAGTCGTTTTTTGAAGTATTTGGTAGTTACCACAGCAGCTGTTTGGTACAAGAAAGCAGCACCCAAACCTAAAAAACAAAAACAAAAACAAAAACAAAAAACCAATAGTGTGGAATCACATGAAGTGACTTGGTACCAGATGATCTATTCTCCCTGATCTGAGATGTAGAAGGAGGCCTTTGGGGCCCATGGACGAGACGGTAAAGTTCCATCTTGCATAGTCTGGTTTTTACGATGGACTCACCAGGTAAAAGTCCCATAGTCACACAAAGAAAGGGAATGCCAGTGGCCCAGCTGCTGATCAGATATCCACCAGTAACAAGGAGAGCCCCAAGAATGGAGGCAGTCTTCTCTCCGATTATGTCACAAATCATGGCAGCCAGAGGTCCTCGGAAAAAGGAAGAAAGGCAAATACTGGGTAAGTGCTTTGGCGTTCCTGATGCACAATTTAAAGCAACCGAAGGAAAAGGACTTGGAAGTATTGTGTATCCTTTAGAAAGGTGTCTGGATTGGGTTTCTTAATATTCTGTTTTGCTTTTTGGAAGAAGAGCTGTTTTGCTTTAAAGAGAATTGTAAATAAGCTGGTTTGAAAATGCGTTATAAAACCGCAACCTGAGGGACACTTGACAGGCTCTTTCGGAAGAGCATGCGACCCGATTTCAGGATCTTGAGTTTGAACGCTGTGTTGGGTGTAGAGATGACGTAAATAAATAAAACCTAACAGTAACACAAAATGGGATTGCATCTAGTGACTTAGGACTAGAACAGGGTTCAGTCATTAATCTACTCTACCATGTTTTAGCCCTAAATAGAAGCAAAGAAAGAGGAATTGGTTCTCTGTGTTGTTTTAAGTGTGCTTAGGTGATGGGCCCACAACTTCATGGCCTGATTTCCCAGAGAGACTGGCTCACTGAACCGTTGTTAAGGCACTGTGGAAAGAAACAAGGCATGAAAAATTGAATCATGGAAGTAAATAGTTGAATTCTTCAACTTTCTTTGAATCTTAATTTTTCTGATTTTGCCAAGGAGAGGCTCAACACTGCAAGCCCTGAACTTTTCTCAGTTTTGCCTGTTAATGAATTTGAGTTTTAGCAAGCTTCAATCTTAAATGACTGACAGATGAGTCTTCTTGGAATTTCCCTATGTGGTTCTTTTCCTTGGACGGCAAGCTTATGGCCAGCTTTATACCTGCAGAATAACTAATTGATGACATGATGGATCCAATCCAGCCAGTTTGCCTTGAGCTGCTTCCAAATTCTTCTTGGAAAACCACAAAGAAAATTGCAAACGTCTTGGTAATTCCCATCACAAACACATTTACCTAAATCAAAGCAGACCAAAGTTCGGTATGAGTGAGCCATTACAGAGAAGGTCACAGATGCTCATGTTGATGACCCCCCCCCCCACCACCACCACCCCCAGCTCACCAGGATTTACCAATTTGTTTGAGGCTTCCTCATTTTATTATATTTTGTGGGGCGGCCATCCCCATGGAGTGTCGAACTACTTTATGCAAAAGTCTCTCATTTAATCCTCATTACAGGGCTATGGAATAGATGTTTTTTTGGAATGTGAAGTTTAGAGAGATTAAAAGTTGCTCAAGATAGGGATGCTGAAGGTGAGATTTGAACCCAGATAGACTAACTCCAGACCAACCACTCTACCGTCCTATTGGGATACCATCTGTTAGGGGCACCTGGCCAGCTCAGCTGGAGGAGCAGTGACTCTTGATCTCAAGGTCGTTTGAGCCTCATGTTGGGTGTAGAGATTACTTAAATAAGTAAAAATTAAAAAAAAAAAAAAAAAACCTCTGTTAAAGACCGCTAATTACAGTTACCTTCGTGAGAGAAGCACATTGGTCCAAGAGACGAAGAATTGTTCCCATCGGTTCTTAGATTAGCTTTGCCTTAACTTTGCTTAAACCGAGTACCCTTCCTCACTTGACAAGTAGGGTTACCATTCACTTTATCATCCTAATACAAACACTTGAGAGTGGAAAACAGCACTACTAATTTATGCCAGAGCAGCAAGGGTTAACAGGTTGGAGGGTCACCTTACTTACGGTTGGTCATGTGCCCCATCCTTTTCTGTTGTCCCACCTAACCCTCCTTGCCCACACCACCCTTCTCCCTTCTACTAGGAGGAATGTTCCTCTTGAGGTCAAGTTTTCTTTCTGTGGCCTCTTAACATTGGTTTCTGAGAATTCTGATTAGTTTGGGGGCAGTTGAAGATCAGTGGTCAGGAGGGGGAACTGGAAGGGAAGCCACTAGGCCAGGGTCTGCAGCCTCTCAGAGCCGAGCATGTGTATCCACTGTCTCCAGGGGCTTCCTTGCTTCCGCTTTCTTTTTTGTCAGTGGCCTTGACTTTTCAAGGCCACTTTCTCAGCTCTCTGCTCTCAGCCTGGCATCACTTAAGAACCACAGACCCTGCTAATTCCACTTAGCTCTGTCCACGTGGCAAGTATCACCCCCTGTCGCTCTGCCCTCATCTCACTTTGTGCCCACTCCACAGACAGCCGGTCACTCAGGGTTTCTGAGTGTAATAGGTGTGAGCACTCTCCTGCAGTCAGCCTCTGTTGGCCTGCATCCTGGCCCCACTTCCAGTTAGGGATGTGACCTTGGGCAAACCGCTTCACAGAATTTAAGCGTTCTCTTTTGTAAAGCCGGGAGAAAGGAAATGTTACCTTGCTCAGAGAACAGGAAGATTGAGAAAATTCAGGTTCTTTATAGCATTTAATGCTCAAGCTGTTAGCTGTGATTTTGTTATCTTGCGTAGCCAACTGTATCTAACCCAGATCAACTCATCCAAAACTGAACTCCTCTCCCTTATCCCACGCCTCCTCTTTTCATTGGTACCACCCACTCACCTGCCTCCTCTTAGGCATCTCATTCCCTCAGCTAGTACATGCCAAATAAGACCTTCCCCCTCTATCCCCTTCACTCGACCCTTGTTTCAGACGAGGATTATTTCTTGTGTGGACTAAGGAACTAAGAATCGGTAGTGTTCCAAGGTTGTGTTGCAAAAAGTTGGGCACGGTGAGAAGGCGGTCCCTTAGTGTATTTTTCCCATTCTGAGTTGATAGTAGCCACAAAATCCCCCTTATTTGGAGTGAACAGTGCCATGGACACCTGGGCCGTACCTTCACAAGTGGAAAAGACATGTGATCAGGGTCTCATTCAGGCCGTTTGTAATCCTAATATTCCTCAAAGGTGCTTCTATCAGGAAACGAGGCTAGAGAACAAGAGCAAGCCTTGGGCGGCCTAGACTTGTTTTTCTCACTTCCAAGTGCAGAGTGGTGATTGCATCATCTCGTGAGCAAGGAACACCACGGTGAGGCATCATTCTGTAAAATGCCCTTCCTCTTTTTCTGTGGACCCGGGTCCTGGGCTGGCATCTACACGGGTGCTGACGTCTGCTCTTAGCCACCTGAATTTGGCTAGCTTCTTGTCCCCCAGTACAGGACCTTTCCTTTCTGGTCTGTCCTTGATGTGTGGGCGTAGCAGCAGTGGGTGGGTAGGACTTGTCTCATAACTGGCTCTGCGTTTTCACTGTGTGTCAAGAAAGCCAAGGCCACAGCCTTTGCATGTGCCCTGCCTCCCTCCCTCCCTCTCTCCCTCCCTTAACTTGTAACCTTCCAACTTTGTTTCTCTTGACTCCTATCTCAAAACTCTTTTTCCCAAGGTCTGGATTTTTCCTTCGTTATCCGAGCAGGCTAGGTTCTACTACGCCGTCCCAGGCTCTCCACCAGCGTCGGGTGGGTTTCAGGCCTGGCCCAGAGTCCACCTCAGACACTGTGAATGGGCTTGCCCCCCAATAAAAGCCCCTAGAAATTCTCCTGTGACTGACCCAGCCCCCTCATTTTCTTTGTATCTTTAAGAGCACCCCCAACCCCAGTGCGCATGCAGTGAGAGCTCCCTCACCAGGTCCATCTGACTAGAGTATTGTATTGGGAAAGGGCACTGGATCAGCCACAGTGGCCCCTTTTGAATAGAGGGTATCAGGCTTTGTCGGAAGTGATGGGGTAATTACTGTTTAATAACCACTTCCTTCTACCCTGGGTCCCTCTCTGTTATCACCCCAGCTCTTCCTTCCTTCCTGCTCTGCACAAACTTCAGAGGAGTCTGCTAAGGTCTCTCCACTTCCTCACATCCCGCCCCTGGCTACCGATTCTTAGCGAGGCTACCGGAGTCTTCCTTGTCGCTGACCTAATGACCCGTCATTTCTGTGGCATCTGACCTCACGGCAGCACCTGTTCATCACTCCTACCTCCTGGACATTTCTGTGTTTGCTTCTGCATCGACGCTTCTCCCTTTCCTCTGGGCTACTCTCCGCCCACCCTCTGACATCGATTTTCCCCAGGCTTCTGCCAAGTTGCTCTTCTTCCCCCTCCCTGGCCATTTTGCACCCCCTGCCCGTTGGCACAAGCCAGCCAACGTATGCCGATGACTCCCAGATTTCCGTGTGCAGATCCTGTGCTCCACATGCTCGTGGGCTGCTGAACACATTAGTGGTTACATCACATGTACCTCAGACTGTCCAGGATGAAGCGATGCAAGCATCCTCTCATGTCCTTCCCTTGTGTCCTCCAGCTCAGTGAGTGACACCTGTCCTTCTCCAAGTTGCCCAAGCCACCAGCCCAGCACTCTGACTCCCTCTCTCTCTGACATTCAGTTACCTTCCAAGTCCTATCAGTCTGTCTCCTCAATATTGCACGGATCTCTGGTTCATCCATCCTCATTGCTGTTGCCTTAATTTAGGGCCTTTTTTTCTCACCCAGATTATTACAGCATCATTCCAGTGGATCTCCCTGCTTCCAGGCCTCCCCCCCCACCAACCATCATCCACCCTGTAGGCAGAGCTATTTTCCTAAAAGGCACATCTGATCCCATCATTTCCCTTGCTTTTTTTTTTTCATTAGCTCCTCGGCCTCAAGATGGAAAAAACAACAACAACAACAAAACAGTGTTTTTAATATGCCCTTCAAGGCCCCTGCTCATCTCTCCAATCTCATTATTCATCACCTGGTTAATTCATAAGTGTGTCCATCAATCCCTCCATCCGTCTTACCCATCCACTGACAGGTATTTAGTGAATGCTTACTATATTCGAGGCTGTTTATGAGGGGCTGGGCTTACAGTAGTGAGTATACGGTGGTGACCAAACAGACATGGCCCCTGCCCTCATGGGACATTCAGTCCAGCGAGACAGACTGAATACAGAAAAAAAATCGTGCAAATATATAGTTAACAAAGTCTGGCAAGTTCGTTAGGATGAGTCCTTGATTTTATTTTTTTAAGATTTAAAAAAAATTTTAATCTCTACACCCAACATGGGACTCAAACTCAACCCCAAGATCAAGAGCCACACACTCCACCCACTGAGCTGGGGCATCCCGAGAATGTGTCCTTTTTGTTAAAGTAGAGCACTCCCAAAGAATATTTTGCTACTGGATTTTTCTGTTTTGCTTTTCTGTTGTTTATTTTTGAGGGAGAGGGAGTGTGTGCATAGGCAAGCGTGGATTGCAGCTCAGGGCATGATCTCTAGTTCTGTGGGTTCAAGCCCTACATCAGGCTCTGTGCTGACAGTGTGGAGCCTACTTGGGATTCTCTGCCTCTCCCTGCTCCCTCTGTCTCAAAAATAAATAAACATTTAAAAAAATAAAGTAAGCTCTACACCCAATATGGGGTTTGAACTCATGATCCCAAGATCAAGAGTCACATGCTCTACTGACTGAGCCAGCCAGATGCCCCTGTGCACTTGAGTTTTTAAACTCATCTCAAGGGCCTTTCTGTACCACTCTTTTATTAGCTGGCTAAAACACATAATTCTTAGGTTGATAATCTGGAAACATTTATAATAGGTCACAGGATAGACTATACAACTATTCTCATAGAGCCACTAGTCACATGTGGCTGTTTAATACTAAATTAATTTTGCAATTTTAATTGGGTGCTAATTAATACGTCAAAATATATTGGAGCTTCCTTTTCCAAATTAAGTGTGCGTGCAGGGGACACTAAAGGCCCGGGGTGGGAGGACTTGGAAAAGGGGTATGGAGTTTGCACTTCATTTGAATGTGTTCCTGAGGGTGTTTGTATGAATGCATTTGCACTTTGGCACCTTATTTTGTTTCAGTTGAGTTTCAATAAACTACAGTGAAACTCCCATAATATAGTTTCTCCGTTGCACTAGCCATATGTTCAAGTGCTTAATAGCTACCAGGTACTGGATGTTTCACTCCCCTTTCCAGGAATTCGTCTATTGTAGAAAAGTATACTTGTAACTCACGCAGACCCCAAACCACACACTCCTTTAAGCATCTATGTACACCACTGCAGTTAGTTAGCTGGAGTTAATTGTTAACATTTGAGGACTCGGTATATTTTTTTGTGCTTTTATAAGTGACATCACACAGAAAAGTGGGACCTTAATTATCTGCTTATTAGACGGTTTCCTTACCGGCAACTAAATTGGTCAAGTCGCTTCTGTCCTCAGAGGATAATGTAGGAAAAAGTAGGGCTCATCACTGGGGAGAAAGGTGGGAGATCTGGAGATCCTCACCAGCAAGGCCAGTTCTGCAAAGCCTGTGATTTGCGGAGGTGGCCCAGCCACAGGGAGGGCTGGCTCTTGCACTAGGACATCCTTCATTTTCTTATTAGTACCATTTCGGGGAGGGGAAAAAAAAAAATCCACATTCTTTGGTAATGAAGCTAATGTTTAACAAATAGTCCTCCAGTTAGGAGATCTGTATTACATAACTTCTGGCTGAGGTCCTGTGCCCCTCCTTTCCCCTCTTGTCACTAAGGAGGAGGCCTGATGGTTTCCCATCGTCCTGCTTACAGAGTTCTTAGTCACCCCATTGTGGTCTGTACAATTATTAGCGGTCACCAGGACCCGCGCTCCCATCTTTGTGAGCTGCTTCCCGTAGGGCTAAGCAGGGGAGGAGGGTCAGGAGGGAAAGGATATCTCTGTGAACACATCTGAAAGTTAACGCATTTGGGAGCACTGATGAGGAACTGTGGGGCTGGCACCACCGTCACAGGCTTGTTCGGGGCACAGCTGGAATGGCGCCCTCGCATATTCTAGAATGAGATCGCCAGGCTCACGACAACCTGAAGAGCTTCTGGGAGGATCAGTTCATTAAAAAAGAGTGCCTAGTCCAGTTGCTTACAGATGAAGGACATAAATCAAGCTCTAGTTTCAGAATCTCCATCTTCTCCTTTTCCAGACATGCCAGAAATAAACATTGGGGGGCGCCTGGGTGGCTCAGTTGGTTAAGTATCCGACTCGATTTCGGCTCAGGCCATGCATGACCTCCTGGTTCCTGTGACATGGAGCCCCGCATCTGAGCTGACAGCGTGGAGCCTGCTTGGGGTTCTCTCTCTCACGCTCTCTCTCTGCCCCTCCCCCACATGCATCCACAAGTGTGTGCGCTCAAGCTTGCTCTCAATCAAAACAAACATAAAAAAAAGAAAAGAAATATACACTGGGCCTCATAAGTTACGGTTGTGGGGATGGGTTGTGAAGCGGACAGCGGGCGGAACAGAGAGGAAATGTCCCCGTCCCCTAGGGGAGAGGGAGGTTGCTGCCACGTGTGTGCTGGGCGGAGCTGGGAACCCACCCCAGTAGCACTTTTTGGCTCCTCCCAGTGCTACTTCCGGGGTGCTTAACTGTATGGTTGCACATGTGGCCAGGGCAGAGCTGAGGATGGGCACTCTGGGCTTCGGGATGATAGCGGGGAGGAGACTGGAGGGGAACACTTGGGCCTTCACTCAAGGGGACCGTTTTCAACTTTCTCCCAGGTTCGGTGTGGGCTGCTGACTGGCAGCTGTTGGCAGTTCCTAGCTTTGCTCTGAGCCTTTCTCCCGAGAGCTCTCTTTCGAGCAATAGGAAAGGGGAAAGTAAATTCTTACCAGGAAGAAATGAAATACAACCATCCATCCCCAACCTCCATCCAGGGCTTTAGTGTAAGGCCGGGCCTTCCCTGCCCTCCGCCGCATGATGGTCGGTCTCTGTGACAAATCCAAGGCAGTTGATTCAGTTGACAAGAAACTGATCTAAACTTGTAAACTTTATTTTTCTTCATGATACAGAACCACTTGTAATTTCTTTTAGCCCTCCCCTTTAAAGACGGATGATGTCCTCATTTCTAAATTGTGTGTAAATTCCCTGATCTCAGCCTCAAAAATGCAAACAGGACTTTGTACCATCTTTGGAGATCTTTCTAGAGGCCTGCTGCCTAGCTTCACCTGGCAAGCCCAGATGGCTTTGGCAGTTCTCTTGGCATGTGCCCTTAGTTACCTACCAAGTCTGCCGGACTGTAATATCTCCTTATCCCTGTTTATTCCATGGTCACAATCCAGGCAGAACCATGGGAGAGGGGAGAAAAAGCTAATGAAAGGCCGCGATTTGAGGGACATCAAAGTCACCACAGAGATCTCTCTTCCACCACTCAGTTTATCTCAGGGAGGAATTGCAAAGAAGTTATCTGCAAAGGCTGACCTCACTGGTTGTAGGGTGGCCCGTTCATAGCACTGTCCTCTGTGGCTGTTCTCCCCCTTGGTCTGTGAGCCCCATCCTAGGGGAAGCTCTGTGTTATTCTCTGGTCCTCTTTAGAGAAATAAGAAACGGACGGGTAGCCTCGGGTTCGGGAATTCTCTTTGCAAAGCAACTGCTGAAATGAAAATATTATCAGGGACTAAATAGACGTGCCAGCAAACCGCAATGACTGTTCCTCGAATGAATCCTGGACCAGAAAAAAGCTGGAAGAGTGTTTGGGAGGTCACTTGTTTATGGACTTTACAGTTGACAGGGTTAAATCTGAGTATGAGGGGTGCCTGGGTGGTTTAGTAGGTTAAAGTTTGACTCCTCCTGATTTCGGCTCAGGACGTGAGCTCATGAACCGTGATCTCAAGCCTGCTTGGGGTTCTTTCTCTGCCTCTCCCCTTCTCATGCTTTCTCTCTCTCAAAATAAATAAACTTAAAAAATCTCTTAAGTGTGATGGTGATCTTATGGTTCTGCGAGAGAATGAATGTTCTTGATCTTAGGAGGTGCCTGCTAGAAAGCACTCAGGAGTAAAGTATCATAGAGTCTGCTGTTTTCTCACAAAAGCTCCAGTTAAAAAAAAAAAAAAATATATATATATATATATATATACATATATATATATATATATAGAGAGAGAGAGAGAGAGAGAGAAATAGCAAAGAGAAAGGTAAATGTTCTGAGGAAGGGACACAGCTTTCTTTATTTCCCACTGTCGGATTGGCAGGCAGGTTCTTGCTTTCTGGAAAAAACCAGTCAGCTGCCAGCACATGTGGAATGACCTGGTGAGCAGGCAGGGAGGATGGGGGGTGGGGAATGGGGGAGATGCCAGTCCCTCAAAACATTCTAGAAAACCCACCCCAACACACAATCTCGTTTTTTGTTTTACCTTTGATGTGGTGTTCGGCAAAGGAATCCAGATGAGGCAATCTGGGAAGGAAAAGAAAGTCTACGAGTTTTCAGAAAGTCACTGTTTTTTTTTTAAGGCATTTCATTCCGCTGCACAGCAAAAACAAGCGAGCCTTCTAAGTCTGTGAGGTTGAGTGGACTTTACTTCCTAAGGGGAGGAGGAGGAAACACTGTGATTTGAGTGACATTAACCCAGGCCCTCCCTCCAGTCACCTAGACTCAGAAGTTTTCACCATCGACTCAGAAGCAAGCATCAGAGTAAACCGAGTAGAAAATTCTTTTGGTAACTGTTGTCCAAGCAAGGAAGCTGTTACACTGAGGGGACTCTAATGTCAAGGTGGTTTCTGTAAGCAAGGGGCACCTATGTGCCCCTAAATAAACTACCTAAGAAAACAGATGAACAAAAAAACCAACCAAACAAAACCTTGCTTTGCATCCACACTTTTCTGGAAAAGCATCTCCCTGGACTTTCGAGAGAGTGCTGCTAATCGCTTCTGATTTGACACTGCCTGATGTGAATTGGTTTGTGTTGAAATAAACTCAACATTTTTTTTTAATTTTGTTTTAATGTTTACTTTTGAGAGAGAGAGACAGAGCAGAAGCAGGGGAGGGGCAGAGAGAGAGGCAGACACAGAATCCGAAGCAGGCTCCAGGCTCTGAGCTGTCAGCACAGAGCCTGACCCGGGGCTTGAACTCACGAACTGTGACATCATGACCTGAGCTGAAGTCGGACGCTGAACCGACTGAGCCACCCAGGTGCCCCTAAATTCTTAACATTTTTAATATGCTTCAGTTTATCTTTGAGCAGTTCTGGTATCAGAAGAGGGAAAAAAGGAAGGAGACCCCTGAGTACCCCCCAGGAACAACCAGTAACCAGGTGCAGGTGCCCATGGGGCCTACTGAGCTTGAGGCTTTCTTGTCACCTCGGCAGGTCACAGGTTGTAGGCAAAGTCCCTCTTGGATTCTAGCTTCACTTTTGCGTTGTAAACGGTCAAACTTTATTTGAGCATTTCTTTTTGAGGACACGGTCCAGAAAACGGACTGGGTTCAACTTAAAAACTGTCTTGGGTCTGGGGACAGGCTAGGTCCAACTTCCAACTGGTCTGGGTCCAGGATGAGGCATCAGGTGAACAAAATACTGTTTTAAGGCTGAACAAACAAGTTAACCTTCCCAGAAGTGATCTTGAATGATAGTGGGCACAGTGGGGAACTTTTAACTCAGTAAATGTATCCACTTATGAGGTTCCCCAGAGAAAAATGGGTCTTAGCCAAGCACTCACTATAAAAGGTAGGGGGAAGCCATTTCTCCTCCTCTATAATTTCTGGTCACCAGCATGAGACCTCCAGAAACACCCCACCCACTCCAGAACCTACAGATGGGATCCTGGGAAAACTGGCAGAAGCCAGCAAAGGGTGAGAATTCTCATCAAAGTTCACTCTCCTGGATCTTTGTGGTCCTTGGTTGAAAAAGCAAAGTAAACTTTCTTCTTTAAGTTATGTATTTATTTTCAGAGAGAGAGAAAGAGAGAATTCCACACAGGCACTGCGCTGTCAGTGCAGAGCCCCACACAGGGCTTGATCCCATGAACCAAGAGATCATGGCCCAAACCAAAGTCAGACGCTTAACCGACTAAGCCACCCGGGCTCTCTGGAAAGTAAACTTTCGTGCTGTCTCTTTCTTTCCAAATTCAGATTAACAGGAGAAAAACATTTGTAAGAATTAGATCTTTAAATTGTGGCTCGTGAATTTATGTTTGGATATTTGTTGGTTATCAATCCTTTCTTTCCTGGAGATAGTTACCACTTTTCCCTTTGTCTCATCTTGTGTCCTGAGAACTTGGCTTGGCTTCTCTGACTGGGCACACAGGTTGTTCTTGCAAAGTGCAGGTAGCTCAACTGTTGGGTTGGGGGCCCTGAAACTATGGCTGGACAGAAATGTGGGTTGTACCCCATTTGCAGCTAGTGTTCTACCAGACACTGCCAGCTTTCAGGAGATTGTCTTAAGTCTTCCTTTTTGTTCTCCTTGGGACTGACTCTAGATCTTGGGAGGTATTGTCTCTTGCACCTTCTTTGGGGACGCCTCTTCTGTCCATGGTTAAGTCATAAAAGGTTTGTTAGTTTGGGTGTTGAGTCATTTGATGGTGATGAAGCTTTAGGGTGATGGTGGGGTTCCTGGGGTCCGGAGCCGATGACCAAGAAAGAATTCTTGAAGACATCTTTGGTACAAAAAGGCGATTTTATTAAAGCACGGGGACTGGACCCATGGGTGGGAAGAGCTGCGCTGCAAGTGTGTGGGGTGACTGTTTTGTGTCTTATGAACTCGGGAGAGATAAAGTCAAGAGGGGGTTTCCAAAGAGATTTTCACTTGCATAAAGACTTACTGGAGGCCTAGCTATTGTCAGGCTAAGGTTGTTTTTCCCTCTAGCAAAGCATGAACACTAAGACAGTAGGGAGTTCCTGGACATTAGGCTATGATGGGATTGCCTTTTTCTGGTAAACTGGTGGAGACTCTTCAGTGTGACCATTTGTATTTTGTCCTTTCCCACTTTGGGGTTGCTGGGAGTGTCCAAGGAATATCCTACATGTCCCATCTGGGGGGATGGGGTGTCCTAGCTTGTGCTTTGCCCCTCAGCCTGCCCCCACGCCTCCTTGTCAATAGGGATACCTTTGGTTTAAAAGAAAAAGAAAAATATTTACTGTTTGTCCAGATAACAAGTGTTAATAAGTCATCTGAAAGGATTTTTAACGGGTTCTGTGGTTAGAAGTTGGCCATATTGGAAGCTGATATTCAGAGCCTGATTAGGAACTTTTTAAAAAGGCCTTTTCCCCTAAACTAAAGTGAAACTGTGTGCCCATAAGGGAAAGAAAAACATTCCCAAACCAAGGTGGAAGGATTTACTAAATCATAAAGGCACACAGCTCGAAATCTAGAACATGGGGATCTTTTAATTTCCATCTTAGTTGAGATCCCCCTGATACAAAGAAGCAAATTGAAGATTGTAGGTGGATGGAGTGTCAGCCTCTCATCATTCAGGTTGCAACCCAGTTCTTTGAGGAATTAAAAACAACTGTACTCTCTGAAAAATCTAGGTTTTTACAAGAACAGAATTGGGGCTCTAGAAACAGTTCAAAGCCCACTATCCATTTTACCAGTCCCCAAACCTCTCCTACTCATCTCAAAAAGCCTGCAGATACACCTGGATTTAGGGAATAAAAGTCTTTCTTGGTGGAATTTATATCCTTTCTCTGTGCCTTTGAGATGTAAATGTTATACTCCTGTTCTCTAGGCACCCAGAGCCATTTCTTTGAAATGCAGGCTTCAAGGAAGTAATTCTTATCAGAAGGACAAAAAGCCAAAAGGAAGGAAGGGAGGAAGGGGGAGGGGTGTGTGGCAAGCTACTTGGAAACTGGGTGACAGTGATAACTAAGTTGGGTTAAGTGATGGGTAGTCTCTGAATATCTACATCATTTCCAAATAAAATACTACAATATTAATTATTGAACACAAGTTTATTTACATTTGGCTTTTTATACAGAGGAACTAAAGATATTTGAGTCTACTGGTAAGTGCGTTTTGTGCCTCACTGGAAGATTTACTAAGAGGAAGGATATGGAAATTGTATGCATTATACATGCATACATGCATTATATAGATGCATTATAATTGGCCAATCCACAGAACGCTAGTGTAACAGTCCACAATGGCTTACTTCTCTGTTTCCATAAGAAATTAAGGATTCTAAGGGTTGGGGCGCCTGGGTGGCTCAGTCGGTTGGGCATCCGACTTCGGCTCAGGTCATGATCTCTCGGTCCGTGAGTTCAAGCCCCGTATCGGGCTCTGTGCTGACGGCTCAGAGCCTGGAGCCTGTTTCGGATTCTGTGTCTCCCTCTCTCTCTGCCCCTCCCCTGCTCATGCTCTGTCTCTCTCTGTCTCAAAAATAAATAAATGTTAAAAAAAAAAAAAAAAGGATTCTAAGGGTTAAGGATTCTAATTAGTATATGTAATTAAAACTATTTAGAAATGATAAGGGTGAAAGGAAACAATTGTGTATGAAAAGTAGGTAAGGAAAGTAGAATGAATTTTTTAGATAAAGAAAGGCATGAAGGACAAATCTCCCCCTAAGTCTTCTTGCCACTGTTATTGTTTTATTATGATGCCTTTGCGAGAGTGCTTCATCTTTAGAGAGCTGCATGGAAAGGACTCTGACATGTACTCTAGAACACAAGTTTCTGATAACTTTAAGATCATAAAATTGAGCCAGGTAAGAATTTACAAAACTGTGTTATAGCAAATACTCAGCACCTAGGAACAGGCAAGTGACACACACTCGGGGAATCAGAAAAGTCTGTTTATTTCGGACTGGTGCCGGCCCAGTGGAGTCACCTCCAAAGGCTGAGCCATGAGCCCTGGTGCTAGCCTTCTTTTATGCCTGGCTAGCTTCTGGGTACTTGGAAACATTGGTGGGGGTCGGGGGGGGCCACTATCAGTTGAGCTAGGCAGGCAGTTGGCTGATGCACGAGGCAAGCAAGATCACAGAAGGGAAAAGCATGCAAGGGGAATATCCGGCCTAGGACTGGCTGGCCTCCTTTATCTGCCCTTGCCGGCTTTCCCTGTCACTGTATTCAAAGAGGGGATTAAATGAATTTACAAAGATGATTATAATTTTTCTCTTTTTACAACTTTTTCTTGGAAACATTATTGGTTCCTTAATGTTTTGTTTTCCAGACTTAAGGAAACCTTTCTCCCTCTCTCTTTTTAAGTTTATTTATTTTGAGAGAGAGAGAGAGAGTGATAGCATGTGTGCACAAGCTGGGGAGGAGCAGAGAAAGGGAGAAAGAGAGAGACAGAGAGAGAGAATCCCAAGCAGGTTCTGTGCTGTCAGCTCTGAGCCCAATGTGGGGCTCAAGCCCACGAACTATGAGATCATGATCTGAGCTGAAACCAAGAGTTGGATGCTTAACTGAGCCACCCAGGTGCCCTGGAAACTTTTTTCTTTTAAGTTATTAATGATTTAAGGCAATTGAGTAAACTAATACCTTTGTAAACAATTGAAACATTTATTGTTTCTCCCTACCTGATCCCTCCAGAATATAGAAATGTGTTGAGTAGTCTTATTTTCATGACAATATAGTTACTTGCCTAAAGGTCAATGGCAAGCTGCCCTTATAACAGGACAGGATTGAAAACATTGGTTGTATTAACAATGCTTTGACTTGAATGTCATGTTTGAGCACAGGCATAAAGTATGTACGTAAAATTATATGCATAAAATAACACATATGACCAGATTGTTTTAAGGAAGTAAAGTTGACTTTATGGGGCCAATAAAGCACTTTGGAAAAACTGGCCTAATATCCTGTTTTCAGGATTCTCAGGTGAGTCAGGAAGGTCGCTTGGTAGCAGACCCAGGAACCTCAGGATATCTTGGGGACCTCAAGAAGAGAGGTGGTAAGCCAAATCTGAAGTCTGATGGTAAGTCCTTGACTTGGCTGCTTCTTTTCCTTGACCTGGAGAGGCTTTAAAAGTCCAATCTAATATTCCTTATAAAAACTTCCAGCAAAGCAGAAAAGAGCCTAGGCATGTTGGGTGGGGGGATGGGCTAAATGGGTGATAGGCATTAGGGAGGGCACTTGTTGGGATGAGCACTGGGTGCTTTTTGTAAGTGATGAATCATTAAATTCTACTCCTGAAACCATTCTTACACTCTATGGTATCCAACTTGGATTTAGATAAAATTTATAAATAAATAAAAAATAAAATAAATAAATAAATAAATAAATAAATAAATAAATAAATAGGAGCCTGTATAGTTAATCACTATTCTTAGTGCACCTGTGTAATTAATTGGGCCAAATTTAATGAGACTGGACTTATTTTGCAAACAAATTACAGTTGACCCATGAACCCATAGGTGCCAAGGGCAGGCCACCCCAAGATGAGCCATTTTGGTATGAACGTTATTTTGAGTTAAAACCAATCAAAAGTCAGCAGATTCAGGAAAAGGTCTTTACCTCTCCTTCAACCGCCTCCTTCTATCAGGAAGAGCCCTATTAACAGATTCCTCTTTCCCTAAGAAACTTATCTGCATAATTGGGCAACTGTTGTTTTCCAAACATCTCTCACATTCCTGCTGATGATCTTTCTCCCTTTTGTATCCTTAGACCCCTGCCCCTCTCCTTAACTCATATTAGCATCGCGTTGTTTCACTGTCTTTGCAATTTCACGTCTGTGCGGATTCTCTGTACTTACGAAACTAAATTTAATTTTCTCCTGTTAATCTTATGTCCTTTTTTCCCTTAGTCTAGCTAGAAGGACCCTGAAGGGCATAGTAAATTCTTCCACCCCAACAGATACCAAATTCTAGTGCTGTTCATTGTCTTTGAGGTTTTGCTACACACCTGTAAACCAGACTGGATCCTGAATTCTTCTAGTTATCTCAGATATCTGGCTATGAAACATTTCTAACTTTCACCCATTCTTCTGATTTAAAATCACTAAGAACAAATAAGGCCCTTGAACCACCTAGGAAAGAGGGAAAGGACCATACCAGGTCCATCTTACTACCCAAATTTGGCAGCCAAATTTCAGGGACTTGAACCCTGGGTCCACATCTCCAATTAAAAAGGGCTCCTCCAGACTTTGGGACAGCATACCAGTTGAAGGTCTAAAATTAAAATTGGCTGAGGAGTTTTCTCCTAGAGGGAGATAGCATCCTTAGGTGGACAGGTTTCCTGAGATCATGGATCGAGAAATTCATCTTCAATATGAAACCTTTATTCTTTTTGCCTTTTATCTACTTGCTTTTTTCTCTATGTTAATGCACAGGAAGACAATGCTCAGTTATTCTGGCAACTATTGGTGAATCTACAGTTAGATTCTAACCAAGTCTGTGTTTCCCACTACATCTGAGAGCCCCCTGTGTGATGCACATGTTCCTAGTGGTTCTTCGTGAGGACTGTGCAGCCTTCCCAGCCTCCATGAGTGACTGACTGTTCTGCCACACTTCAAATTTGACCTCCAGCCCTCATCAATACAAAGATCTCTATCAATACAAAGGCTAGCTAGGGGCGCCTGGGTGGCTCAGTCGGTTGAGCGTCTGACTTCGACTCAGGTCATGATCTTATGGTTCATGAGTTTGAGCCCCACAGTGGGCTCTTTGCTGCTTTGGATCCTCTGGTCTCCCTCTCTCTTGGCCCCTCCCCCACTCACATTCTCTCTCTCTCTCTCTCTCAAAAGTAAATATTTAAAAAATAATAAAAAAAGGCTAGCTAGCCTCATCTCATCCTGTGTCAGATCATAGAAGCCTTGTTGTAAAAGAACAGGTGTCCCCCCTCCACACCAATACTCCAAAAAATTTAGTCCCACAGATGTTTACTAAAATATGCTTGTTAGGATGTTAGTAAGTACAACCCGCTAACAATTAGAAACATTGTTAGTAATGACAAGCAACTGTCTGAAAAGCCTTCACCTTCTCCTTTTAGGGTTTTTGCCCCCTCCTGAAGGTTTATTGGATCCTTAGCACCAGCACCGCATAATTGCATGATCTTTTCCTTTGTTAACACTTACAGGGCATCTTCCCAAACCACTAAGCTGTGCTTCTGCTAGCACTTTAATCAAAAAGTATTATAGAGTTTGGTTTTAAGAGCCTGAGAAGCCCCTTACTTTAAAAAAAAAAAAAAAAAGTGGGGGAGGTGCCTGGGTGGCTCAGTCAGTTACGTGTCCTACTTCAGCTAGGGTCATGATCTCGTGGTTCATGGGTTCGAGCCCCACGTTGAGCTCTGTGCTGACAGCTCAGAGCCTGGAGCCTGCTTCGGATTCTGTGTCTCCCTCTCTCTCTCTGCCCTTCCCTTGCTTGTGTGCTGTCTGTCTCTCTCTCTCTCTCAAAAATAAATAAACATTTTTAAAAAATTTTAAAAGAAGATACATAAATATGTGCAGATTTTCCACATGATACAAGAAAAACACACTTTGGTCTAAAATACCTCTGGTTTAAAACCTAGAACATTGGTGCTGGGGAGATGAGAGACAATTTTCTGTTGACTTTTTTTATTTTATTTTTTGATGTGGAGGGTGGAACAGAGGAAGGAAACGGGATAAGAAAACTGAATTATCCCAGTAATTTTCTAGGAAATTAAACCATTTCCCAAGTGCAAGAAGAAAAATTTCATTAAAATTGCAAGTATATACTTTCCATGCGAGGTGTTTGGATTTAAGGTTATCAAGAATTAAAAAAGCAATTGAGGGGTGCCTGGGTGGCTCAGTCAGTTAAGCATCTGACTTCAGCTCAGGTCATGATCTCGCAGTTATGTGGGTTCAAACCCTGCATCCGGCTCTGTGCTGATGGCTTAGAGCCTGGAGTCTGCTTCAGATTCTGTGTCTCCCTCTGTCTCTCTCTCTCTCTGCCTCTCCCCTGCTCACACTCTGCCTCACTCTGTCTCTCAAAAATAAATAAAAATGTTTAGGGGCGCCTGGGTGGCTCAGTCGGTTAAGCGTCTGACTTCAGCCAGGTCACGATCTCGCGGTCCGGGAGTTCGAGCCCCGCATCAGGCTCTGGGCTGATGGCTCAGAGCCTGGAGCCTGTTTCCGATTCTGTATCTCCCTCTCTCTCTGCCTCTCCCCCGTTCATGCTCTGTCTCTCTCTGTCCCAAAAATAAATAAACGTTGAAAAAAAAAATTAAAAAAAAAATGTTTAAAAAATTTTTTTTAAAAAGCAATTGAAGTGGGACTTCAGATTGCTAAGTAGACTCTAGTGAGTACACAAGAGGTCACCCAAATAGACAGAACTTACTGAAGACTGCCATTTCTAGCCAGGAAAACTCTCCAAACCCTGGGAGACATGTCTGTTTTCTGTAAAATGAGCATGACCTCCTCTGGGAGGTCCCAGAGGAGCAGCGAAAACACAGGTACCAGAGTTCTGGGGCCCCAACCTCTGCCTTCAGCATAGTGTTAAGCGATAAACTGTAAGAGTCTGGGCAAAAATTGATTTGAATCAGGCAGCAGCACCAAACCAGAAGTAGTTATGAGCACTCTGCCAACAGGAATTCCGGGAAAGACTTTTATAGAGAAAAGGCAGAAGCCAGGAAACTATTGATTGGATATAGCTTAAAGCCTAGTTGGCCGTGATTGTCCTTAAATTACAACTTCATAACCTTCAGGCATGGACAGGCCTAGATTTGGGTTTACTTATGTAGGCTGCCCAGGCATTTGAGCCCCCTCAGTCTAATGGTGTCCTGTTGGCTTTAACCAAGAGGCTTGTGAATTTCTTCTATTTGTTGTAAGACCAGGTGTTGATCCAGGTTATAGCAGGAGATACTTGCTATAGTAGAGCCTCCTCCTTGTGCAGCCACAAGTAATCTCAAGCAATTCTATTATCTAAAACCACTTTAGCAAGAAAGTCTAGGGACTTCTGTTACACAGCAACAGCCTTAGCTGTAGCTGAGAGCATTTGTTGCTCTTTTAAGCAAGGCTGTCTATAACTCTGATTGCAGCATGAGGCTAGCTAGCCTTTTATTATTATTTTGTTAATATTATTTTTGAGAGAGAGAGAGAGAAAGAGAGAGAGAAACATGAGCAGGGGAGGGGCAGAGAGAGAGGGAGACAGAGGATCCAAAGCAGCCTCCACATTGACAGCAAAAAAAAACCAATGTGGGGCTCTAACTCATGAACACAAAATCATGACCTGCACCAAAGTCGGACGCTTAACTGACTGAGCCGCCCAGGCGTCCCCAGCTAACCTTTTTATTGATAGAGAGCTCTGATGCTGAGAGCTGGGGGTCAGATTTGAAGTGTGGCAGAACAGTTAGTCACTCCTGGATGCTGGGAGTCCTCAGGGATGGACCACTCGGAACACGTACATTTCAGGTGTAGTGGGACACACAGACTTGGTTAGAATCTCAACCTTGCTGGGTTTTTTATTTGTTTGTTTGTTTTTTAATTTTTTAGTGGGGGGAGGGGCAGAGGGAGAAGTAGAGACAACCCCAAGCAGGCTCCCTGCTGTCAGTGCAGAGTCCGACGCGGGACTCGAACTCATGAACCGTTAGATCATGACCTGAACTGAAACCAAGAGTTGGACACTTAACTGACTCAGGCGCCCCTCAACTTTGCTCTTTTTTAAGCCTGGAGACTCTGGACAAGTTACCCTGAGTCTGTTTTCAAACCTGTAAAATGTAGCTAATCCTACTTTGCAAATTTTTTGTGAGGACTAACAATATAGATATATATTCTTATACAGTTATATAGTATATTTTTGTTTTATATATATATATATATATATATATATATATACACACACACACACACACACATATATGTTGTGTGTGTGTGTGTGTGTGTGTGTGTGTAGTATAAGAAGCAGAACCAGTAGGAGATGTATAGAACCATAGGAGACATACATGTATGCACACCCACAGTCCTCCTTAGTTTCTGCTCTGTACAGACGAGAAAATCAGCCATGTCCAGCCCAGAGCCCTTGGTAGCACTTGTTTTCATCAGCAAAATTGGGTGCACTGTGACCTACTCGAAGGCTGTTAGGAGGATTAAATGGGAAAGTATGTTCACTTATTAATTTCATTCAACAAAGTTGCCTCCTTCGTGCCAGGCCCTTGCTAGACAGAGGGGATATATGTGGGCAGAGAGCGGCCTGAGATGAGGCGTAAGAGGTGGACGGGGCTGGATCGTGCAGGCTTGGGAGACTAGGGTAACAATTTCAGACTTTGTTCTTTTTTTTTTTTTTGACCGTTAACACTGTGTTGTCTTTATTTTATTTTATTTTTTTGAGCAAATGCTTTCTGTAATTTATTTATTTTTTATAATTTACATCCAAGTTAGTTAGCACATGGTGCAACAATGATTTCAGGAGTAGATTCCTTAAGTCTCTTACCCATTTAGCCCATCCCCCCTCCCCCCACAAACCCTCTGGTAACTCTGTTCTCTATATTTAAGAATCTCTTATGTTTTGTCCCCCTCCCTGTTTTTATATTATTTTTGCTTCCCTTCCCTTATGTTCATCTGTTTTGTACCTTAAAGTCCTCATATGAGTGAAGTCATATGATATTTATTTGTCTTTCTCTAATTTTGCTTAGCATAATACCCTCCAGTTCCATCCACGTAGTTGCAAATGGCAAGATTTCATTCATTTTGATTGCCGAGTAATACTCCATTGTATATATATACCACATCTTCTTTATCCATTCATCCACCGATGGGACATTTGGGCTCTTTCCATACTTTGGCTATTGTTGATAATGCTGCTATAAACATGGGGGTACATGTGCCCCTTTGAATTTTTTTTTTTCTTTCAACGTTTATTTATTTTTTGGGACAGAGAGAGACAGAGCATGAACGGGGGAGGGGCAGAGAGAGAGGGAGACACAGAATCGGAAACAGGCTCCAGGCTCCGAGCCATCAGCCCAGAGCCCGACGCGGGGCTCGAACTCCCGGACCGCGAGATCGTGACCTGGCTGAAGTCGGACACTTAACCGACTGCGCCACCCAGGCGCCCCACATGTGCCCCTTTGAAACAGCACACCTCTATCCCTTGGATAAATACCTAGTAGTGCAATTGCTGGGTCGTAGGGTAGTTCTATTTTTAATTTTTTGAGGAACCTCCATACTGTTTTCCAGAGTGACTGCACCAGTTTGCATTCCCACCAACAGTGCAAAAAAGATCCTCTTTCTCCGCATCCTCGCCAACATCTGTTGTTGCCTGACTTGTTAATGTTAGCCATTCTGACAGGTGTCAGGTGGTATCTCATTGTGGTTTTGATTTGTATTTCCCTGATGATGAGTGATGAGCATTTTTTCATGTGTCGGTTGGCCATCTGGATGTCTTCTTTGGAGAAGTGTCTATTCATGTCTTTTGCTCATTTCTGCACCGGCTTATTTGTTTTTTGGGTGTTGAGTTTGGTAAGTTCTCTGTAGATTTTGGATACTAGCCCTTTGTCTGATATGTGGTTTGCAAATATCTTCTCCAGACTTTGTTCTAAGTTCAGTGGTGTGCCTGCCACAAAGCCCCTAGTGCATGTTTGTTATTGAGCATTACCACCAGCACGTCCTGTCAGAAATTCAACCTATCTAAAATCAAACCCAGCCATCTTTGCTCTGTAGTCCTTCCCTCTGAGCTGACTGCTTCTTTCCAAGGCACGCTGGCTCTCTAGATTCGACAATTCAATTATCTTTAATTCTTAATTCTCTTCTGTTCCCTTCCTGCCAATTTGTTTTTTTTAATTGTCTCTCATATTTGATCCTGAGCTCCTTTATCTTGCTGAGCCTATTTCTTCCTCTCTGAAACAGGGATAATACCCTGTAAGAGGATTAAATGAGCTAAATGCACGTAAATTGTTTAGCTTGGGTCTATTACGTAGCCAAAACTTAAAGGCTGGCTCTTGTCACTTGAGGCTAAGAACTGGACATCTATACATAAGTAAGAGGAAGTTTTTCTGCCTGAAAAAAGCATGTTTGGTCTACCTTGTCAGATTAGCTTTTAAGCTCAAATTTGATGCTCACGTATTCCAAACTCCATTCTATTAACAGGATAAGGCCCGGGACCCTTAGAAAGCAAATTCCTTGAGGTAGCCGCCCTGCCTGCCAGCTTTCTTGCCTCCTGCCTCACAGACCAAACTAAAGCATTCAGTATTACATACGTATTCCTCTTGGTTTATCACCGGTGTTTGCTGTTGCCACTCTCTCTGCCCGGAAAGGCCTAGGTCATACCACAAAACTCCCTTGTGTTAGTTACATGTTCTTCTATCCGGCAGGTATTCAGTGCCTACTATGTCCTAGTACTGTTCTAAGTACTTGGAATACCCTTGTGTGAATAAGACAAAGTTCCTGCCCTCAAAACCTATGCAACGGCAGTCAAGACAGGCAAACATAACACACAGACATATTTTACTATATAACAAAGCAAACATATATACCACGTGCCAAGTTTGGGTGAAGTACGGGGAAGATCACATACATGCACATCCCCTTCTATCAAAGTACGAGCTCAAAGGCTGGAACCAGGTCTTATGCAAAATCTTTGTATCCTCATGGATTTGTAGATGCTTGACATTCTTGAATCAGTAATAATAATATCCTGGAGATTTTTTTTATATTGTCAAATGTGAAATTCCTGGGGGCGCCTGGGTGGCTCAGTCAGTCGAATGTCCAATTTCGCCTCAGGCCACGATCTCACGGTTTGTGAGCTTGAGCCCCACATTGGGCTTGCTGCTGTCAGCTCGGAGCCTGCTTCAGATCCTGTCCCTCTCTGCCCCTTCCCCACTCATACTCTCTTTCTCTCAAAAATAAACACGAAAAAAACCCGCAAATATTAAATTGCTGAAGAGTACCAGGAGCTGCATTCAAATTCAACAAAATGAGTTCATCTATGCCTGCTTGTGCACCATTCTTTTATTGAGAATTATAAAGGTTAAAGAAAATGTCTTCTATGTTCAGATGGTAGAATTTTTTTCTGGCCAAACATGACAATTTTTATAGTGGTCTGGGTGTTCAGAGTACAGGCTCTTAGTTGCAGTCTTTTAAGATTTTATTTTTTAATTTTTTTTTAATGTTTATTTTTGAGAGAGAGAGAGAGAGAGAGAGAGAGAGACAGAGCATGAGCAGAGGAGGAACAGAGAGAGGGAGACACAGAATCCAAAGCAGGTTCCAGGCTCTGAGCTGTCAGCACAGAGCCCGACACAGGGCTCAAACACAAATTGTGAGATCATGACCTGAGCCAAAGTCAGACACTTAACCGGCTGAGCTACCCAGGCACCTCTATATCTTTATACTTCTAGATTACCTTCCTTCCCTTTTGAAAATAATGAAACATTACATCTAGAAGATTGGAGAGAAAGTATTGTGGAAACTTATGTGTCTACCACTCAGATTCAATATATGTAGGCTTTTCATATTTTCCATATTTCTGGAAATACTTTTTTAAATAAAATGTTACAGATAACATTAAAGTTCTCTTTGTGCCCTGCTCTGTTTCTGTCCCGTTTCCTCTCTTCTCAGTATAGTTTTTATGGATCTTCAGACAAACAAAAAACCGCTTAAAATGACTGAGTCATTCAGGTGACCCTAAGATTTTTTAATTTTTTTAAACTTTTTTTAATGTTTATTTTTGAGAGAGACAGAGACAGAGTGCGAGCAGGGGAGGGGGCAGAGAGAGGGAGACAGAATCCGAAGCAGGCTCCAGGCTCCGAGGTCAGCACAGAGCCTGACATGGGGCTTGAACTCATGAACTGTGAGATCATGACCTGAGCTGAAGTCGGGACGCCTGATGGAGCCACCCAGATGCCCCAGATTTTATTTTTTTAAACATAATTTTATTTTAATGTTCATTTACTTTGAGAGAGTGAACACATGAGCTGGGGAAGGGCAGAGAGAGGGAGACAGAGACTCCCAAGCAGGCTCCCTGCAGTCAGTGCAGAGCCTGACATAGAGCTCAAACCCACGAACGAGAAAATCATGACCTGAGCCAAAATCAGAAGTCAGACGCTCAACTGACTGAGCCACCCAGGTGCCACTCAAGATTTTACTTTTAAGTAAACTCTATACCCAATGTAGGGCTTGAGCCCACAACCCCGAGATCAAGAGTCACAGGCTCCACTGACCGACCCAGCCAGGTGCCCCTGACTTGGTCTTAAGTCCAAATGGCTATTCTGCTAACCCCTTAGCCTTTGTTAAGACACATGCAAACTGGGGCAGCTAACGGAACATAGCATCTGGGTTATCAGTGAGAATTAAAGGACTTCCCCATATATACTAGAAGTACTTAATGCTATTAGCTATTGTGTTATTATTATGGGGTGGAAATAGGCTTAATTTGCTTTTAATATCCACGGACACTTGTGTGAGAATAAATGTATTTTGGGAAGCTTCTGAAACAGAAGAGAGTACTTTGGAGCAAAGACTTTAGAAAAAGATTATAATCTGATAATTGAAAGAAACGAACACTTGCTAAGAATTTAAGGAACCCAGAAAAGATCCACACTTTCCGTTGACCAGATTTATTGAACAAAATTCTATGTACAAAGTGACCTGGACCTGCTGCTTCAAAACATGATCCTTTCTTAATATTTTGAGAAGTCAGTCCATTGAGTGTCAAAAAGCAACTCACTCTATAATGGACAGAAAAGTGCCCAATGTACACTAAATAAATGGCCTAACTACTGGGACTTCCCTAGTCCTACAAGATAATTAACATAGGTAGGATCTAGCGCCTATGACAGGCGGCTGGGGAACTGATATGAGATGTCACGAGGCCATCTTGTGCACTGCCACCGTGATGCTGTCATGTTTCTGGATCATAATGTTCCTGAAAGACAAAGCAGAAGATAGTCAGTAAAATGTTACAAGTGCGAGTCTGTTGAAGACTAAAGATGCTATTTGGTTTAGGACACAACTAAAAAAATATTATGCATCATTTTTCTATGTATGAAAGCAATATATGAACGCAAGAAAACATATGGGAAATACAGAACAGTATAAAATATGAAAATGAATCCTATAATCCTACCACTCAGAGAAAACCACTACTAATGTGTTCTGTTTTTTAAATCTCCATGTATATTATACATGCATTTTTCCCCCTCTTTTTACAAAACTGTGATCACACTGTGCATGGTTCTGTATTCTGCTTTTGTTACTACTATTCTGAGGATGCTCACTTGGAAGATCTTTAGTGTTTCTATTACTACAGAAGTAGTTTCTGTTCTTTGATTGGTCTTTATGCTATTTATGACTTTCTTTTTCTTTATAGACTGATAGTTCATGACAATTTTTACTCTTCATTTACATGTCATTGTGGTCTGAAAGCACATTAGCTTCAGAGATCAGTCTATTTCCTCCTGTGGTCCAAAGGGTAAAGAACCTTCCTCCAAGTTCTCTGAATGCACCATCACTAATAACACAGAGCAGGCCCCACGCAAGTTTCCCAGGGGTTTTTCTGATTAAAAAGAAGAGGAACTGTTAACATCTACTCACCCATTATCTGACTCTAGACACACCACAGGAATATCAGTGGGGTCTGAGGTTAGCTTGGCTGCTTGCTGGGCTAGAACAGATATCACCCCAGCGTGCTCATCTGACAGGGTCCCACGGCCTGGAAGACAGAGATGTAATCATGTCACCTGATTGTCCAAAAAGGAGGACAGAGCTATAATATGATCTCTCAGGATGTAGTCACAAAAAGGCGGCTCAGTTCACGGTCTTTTAGGTTAGGTACTGACATGAAATACTTTTGCCCTGCCACTCGGCTGGTTCCAGAAATGAGAAAACCAGACAACAGTTCTGAAATCAATAAAGCCCTGACACTCAATTTTCAGTCGCTCTCATCACCATCTCTAACCACCTTCTCAAGCGTATAAGGAAGCTGTAAATTTAAGTCAATCTGAAAGGCATAAAATCATTTTACAAGAACCTGACTGAAACCAACAAGAAATTCAGAGGTGAAGTTGACAAAAAGCAGTCAGCAAGGGCAAGAGACTTGTTGAAACTAATTAATTCCTCATGGGAAATCTGATTTCCTTTCACCGAGCTCAACCTCTAAGGATTCAAAAGCCTTTATTCAGGAGTTCAGCTGTAAGATCACCTTGACAGTATACGTGAATATTCTATGAGCAGTTATTTCTACTAGAATAAGCTGGCTGCTTTCAAATATCAACCTACCTGGCTTTTTGCTAATGTTTGTTTCAGCCGGTAGATAATTAAATCTTGGATATCAGATACAAAAAGTAGTTACTAAGTTCACAGTATATTTCCACATATAAAGGCAACACAAGCTCAAGCCTGAAACTGTCAGGTAACAGGCATATGACACTATGGCGTTGGTGGATTTACTCTTGTTACATAAAACACTGGCTGGTCGGACAGTGCAGTCTTTCGGGTCTTGAAGGTTTCCTGAAGGAACTTATTTCATTTTAGATTTCCACACTTGAACTTGAGCCTTCTCATCAGCAAGCACCCCAAGTAAACCTGCCTGTTTCCTCCCAAGTTAATGAGCTGTGTGAAATCGGAGTTACGCAGATGCCCTCTTTCAGTTATACTCCCAGCAAAAATTCAGAGCTTTAAAAATTCCTGCAGTAAAGAGGAGTAAGGAGTCAGGAGTCCTTGGTTTACGAGTTCTGACATGAATTATTTGAATGCTTTAGATACTTACTTTTCAGGATTTATCTCCTCATCTGTAACTCTTACATTTATTGAGCATTATGTCTGGGTTCTGTGCTGAGTGTTTTACACATATTACATAACCTTCTAGCACTGTGACTAAGAGATTTTGGAGCAAGACTCAAATCCTAGCTCAACCCTAGCTGCATGACCTTAGGCAAGTTACTCAACCCGTGCGTTGATTTCTTTACCTACTTCACAGGGTTGTTATGAGCATCAAATGTCTCAGTATGTGTAAAGCACTTAGAATGATGCCTGGCACACAGTAAGAGCTCAATAAATGCAATCCTGTAATTATTGTCATTATTAGACAACAGCCCAGTAAAGAGATGCTGGGTCGGCACAGCCATGGCAGCTCGGTGTCCTTTCCATGCACGTTGGCCAACTGCCCTTGATCTTCGCTGCCCAAGGCCCCCACCCTGGCCAAGGCCTGGCTGCTCAGGCAGTTTCCGGGTACAGTTACCCAAGTGGGCTGCCACTATAATGACATGCCTCCTTTGACGTTAGAGCGAATCAAGGACCATATTCTTTATGGTTTAAAACTTAAGGATAAAATTGACCCAGAGAAGCTCTAAATAAATTCCCATTTAATGAAAAGACCAAACAGCTTAGACCGTCTGGACCAAGTAGAGACTATCATGGACATGGAGGACGATTTTGGGCTGAAATTCCTGATACAGATACGGAGAAGGTAATGTGTCCACAAGAAATTGTAGATTACAATGCAAATAAGGAGGATGTATATGAATAAAATATCAGACCCCCTTTCTTCACTGAGAGAAGACAAGGAAGATACTGGTGAGTGTCTGGAAGTGAGAATGTGTTTCGGCGTAATTGCTGACTTTGACAGAGTAATTCTGTTTAAACTTGCATTTAAATTGCTTAAGTGTTTTTGCCCTTTGAAAATAAATCTATAAAACCAACCAACCAACCAACCAACCAACCATTACCTAGTAAAGAAACTGAGGCTCAGAAAGGCTATTTTTGGTCCTAGTTCACATTGCTAGCAAAGGGAAGTACAAGGGGTTGATCCCAAGTGTGTCGAACTCCAAAACCCCTGTTTTTATTGCCTACTCTCTTACTGTTAAGTGTAGGTGAACTAAAAAAACCCAGCAACATCCATCTTGCTGGGTTACTGTGCAAATTAGAGACAATGTATATACAAAGCCTAGCAGTCCACACACATTCAATAAATGATTCCTGCTGCTATTATGTGAAGTCCTTTCCAGACCCAATTTAAAATCATTCGAATACTATTTTAGCAGAAACAACTTTGTAGCACTAGAACTGCAAGGCACATTTCTACCTTCATAAATACCAATTGAAAATTTTTAATTTTCTAATCTTGTTTGGAGATAAACTGTACTCTCACAAAAGTACCCAGTGGCAGGATAACAGGAAGTAAAAACTGGAGAACAGCACACTAGGCTCCGAATCAGTATCAGATGTTATGCAATCCAACAAAGGGTTGACAGTCAAGATACTTACAGCCCAGGTTAAGTCCTTGTGAATCTGTGCACAGGACTCCAACAATGGATGGATTCTTCATTCTAAAATTCCAGGAACACCCAGGGAACGAAGCAGATGATGTCAGAAAATGAATTTAAATAATTACAACACATTTAGGTTTTTCTACGCACCAGGCATTGCTGGGCTTTAAACCAGTGTTTCTCAATCTTTTTTCATTATCACCCACTCCCCACTACCCCCGAGAAAAACTGAATTACAATGAACTTATTTAAACTTAACAGCTAAACCGATTTATGTCTGACGGGACAAAAGATTGTGTTGGGTACCGCTGAGCTTTGGAAGACTGCAAATATTGCAATATCAGCATTTTGTCGCCATTATTAAAAATGCACAAAAAGTAAGGCTGGTTGTCTCCAGGAGGGGAAATGGGAGAAACTGAGGCGCATTGGTGGGAGGGAGCTGTTTCCCTGTAGGCCTCCTGCTTCTCTGTTTTTTTTGTTTTTTTTTTTTGTTTTTTTAAACGTTTATTCATTTTTTTAAAGAGAGGAGACAGAGCAGAATGGGGAACGGGGGTAGAGAGGGGGACACAACCCCAAGCAGGCTCCAGGCTCTGTGTCAGCACAGTGCCAAACCCGCCGCTGGAATCCTTGAACCGAGACATCATGACCAGAGCGGAAGTCCTATGTTTAACCGATTGAGCCACCCCGGCACCCCTCATAGTTTTCCAATTGCTTATTACGTGGAGAGTACTCGTTCGAAAATTTAAGAGATGTCTTTCATTTTCTCAAGCGCCAAGTAACTGATCGGTTACACACGGAAGGAGATACGTGTGTGTTTGTATTTACATTGCAGGGCTCGCTTTGCACCCCTGGTACAACCTTCCCCCAAATGAACCCATTTCTGAAAACTCCTGAAGAACGACCCTGCACATACAGACAACTGCAACACGACGGGCGGTTCTGGCCTTGGCTTTGGGCCGCGGAGACTAGCTCCGGAACGGAGGGTGCGGAGCCCTCGCGGGATTTCAATTCCGGGCCACCCCCTCCACTTCGCGGTCCCGGGACAGGGCTCACAGCCTCGCCCCGGGGCCAGAGGATCCCCAACACGCCCGGCCCGCACCCGGAGCGCGCACCCTTTGTCCCGCTCAAGTCCCCCGCCGCGACCTCAGGTCAGCCAAGAGGCCGTACTACTCACGTGTCCTCCAAGTGCTGCTCCAAAGTCGCCTCCATCTCGCCAGCCGTCCGCGCGGCTCGGGATCCCGCAGCTCTTCGCGTCCTTCGGCGCCCCAGGCCCGGAGCGCGTCTCGCTCACGTGACATGAACCGAGCGCAGACAGGGACGGCGCCTCCAGAGGGACAAACTTCGCCGCGCAAACTCCTCGTTGTGTTCGGGGGAGTTCGTTCCGCCCCTGCTACCCTCAGAGCCACGAGCTGGCGGCGCCGCGTTCTCCCCTTCGGGGGAGAGGTGTGCAGCTGGGCCGCCGAGTTCTTGGTTCCCGGCCTGGCACTTTGTCTCAGCGGTGTCAACCTTTGGATTCCCATTCAACCGATTCCGAAACCTTCAGGCCAGATCTTATTTGCGTTTTACAACAGCCCAGCGGGGTCAGGCAGGGTCTGATCCAGGCGGTGTGGCAGAGACAGAGAAGAGAGACTCAGGACCCTGGTGCCGAGCTGCCCAGGTGTGTCGGGGAGAAGATGTGCACACAGGGGCTAGAGGACCACCCGGAACGCGGTTAAAACTCCAAGCTGCATATTGGGAAGTGTCGGGATTTTAACAAAGTCATTGATTATTGGTTCTTCTTTGGTGAGGGCTTAGGAAAGTTTGGGAAAGAAGGTGTCACTTGTAAAGAAGACTGAGTAGGGATGCTTAAAAATAACTTTAAAAAAGCAGTTTTTAAATAAGGAAAGAAAGCCACCCATAGTTTGTCCAGAGAAGACTTAAAAGTCTTTGGAGAATATCCTTTGAGCCCATTGTCTGCAAATGTACACTTTTATTTATTTATTTATTTATTTATTTATTTATTTATTTTTAAGGAAAAAATTGACACACATACTGGACATGCAGCTCTGTAGCTGGCCTTTTTCACAGAATTTAGCATAAATGTCTTTCCATATCAATAAGTACCCATTTACATTCATGGTAATAGTTACAAAACATTCCACATTGTAGCTGTACCATAATTGATTTAACTAATCACTTATTAATGTCCAGTTTGCTTATCGATTTGGCAGGATGGGGTGTATTACAAATGCTGGGTGAGTATCCTTGTAGCTGAATGTTTGTGCACTTTAAAATTTTCCTTATGATAAATTACTAGAATGGAATTGCTGGGTTAAAGGATCTGTCCCTAGCTGTGATAGTGAAACTTGCAGCTTCCTTAAAATTCTAGTCTTGAATGTTGTAATTCAGGAGTTTCGGACTTCTGCCTAGAGAAATTACTTATGTTAATACAGTATGAGCCATTTAAATGTTAGAGCTTAAAACTACCTTTAAACGATAGCATTAAAAAATGTAAGAAGCCAGCCTGCTTCCCTCTGGAGTCCCGCGGAGGGGAAGCTTTGCTCTGCGTTAGCGCCCCCTATGGTTCCATGCGTTATAAAACTTTACTGGACTAGGCAGGGCTCCTCAGCTCTGGTTTTGTAACTCCCAGGGCGGAGCCATCCTATAGAGATATAACGTGAACCACATTTGTTATTTTCAACGGTCTAGCCACACTAAAAAAGTAAAACAGGTGAAATTAATTTTAAGAATATGTTTCAGCCAGATAATTATGCCCAAAGCATTGTCATTTCAACATATAATCAATTTAAAAATATTAATGAGATATTTTACATCTGCTCCCTCTGTACCAAGTCTTCAAACTCCGGTGTATATTTTTCACAGCACATTTCAGTTCCTATTGGCCACATTTCAAATATTCAATACCCACGTGTGGCTAATGGCTACCATATTGGTTTATGCAGCTCCAGGGTATCTCAGATTGTCTCAAAGCTGGATCAATGATTAAAGCATTCTCAGAAAAGCTGGTGATTGCTTTTTAGGCTGTGGGAAAGGCCTCTGAAGGGAAAATGAGCAAGGAGGGAGAGGATGACTGCTGGCCCACCATGTCCTTGCCACACCAGAGGTGGGAGGGCAGACTACTCTACACCATCCCCCTTCTCGCCCCTGCGAGGTAGGCAGAAGGAGCGGGTGGCTCGTGTAGGTAGGCTGGGAAAGTGCTTGGGTTGGTGAGAAGTTTGGAGGAGTGCCTGACTCCTCATTGTTTTCTACTTTCTTCAGTTGGTGGGGTATTTGATGATGCTTTTTCTCAGCTTTGAGTGCTGATATCCATTTCTGGGGTGACAGGAAAAGGCCCATATTCAAGTACTTGCCTCATTGCATTGTAATTTTTTTGTAAGTTTATTTTCAAAGACAGAAATATCTTCTCCATTTCTGCATCTTGAGCATTGCAAAGCACAACAAGGATTCCATATTTATTAAAGAGAAGTGCCTGGGTGGCTTAGTCGGTTAAGCGTTCCACTTTGGCTCAGGTCGTAACCTCACGGTTTGTGGGTTCGAGCCCTGCACTAGGCTCTCTGCTGTCAGTGCAGAGCCCGCTTCACATCCTCTGTCTTCCTCCCTCTCTGCCCCTCTCCCTCTCTTGCTTTCTCTCTCTCTCCCTCTCTCAAAAATAAATAAACATTAAAAAAAAATTTTAATGTTGATGGGTCTTTTGGAAAAGGAACTCTGTGTAATGTTAAGAATCTTTAAGTCCTGGGCCACCTGGCTGGTTCAGTTGGAGAAGCATGGGACTCTTGATCTTGGGATTGTGAGTTTGGGCCCCACATTAAGTGTAAAAATTACTAAAAAAAGAAGAAGAAGAAGAAGAAGAAGAAGAAGAAGAACCTTTAAGTCTTTTTTTTTTTTTTTAACGTTTATTTATTTATTTTGAGAAAGTACGCGTGTGAGCCGGGGTAGGGCAGAGAATCCCAAGCAGGCTCTGTGATGTCAGTGCAGGGCCCAACTCGGGGCTAGATCCCACGAGCCATGAGATCATGACCTGAGCCGAAATCAAGAGTCGGCTGGTCAGCCGACTAAGCCACCCTGGCGCCCCAGAACCTTTTAAGTCTTGAACTCTAGCCATATTTATTCTCTTCTTTCTCCTCTCCTAAAATATGCTCTTGGAAAATAAAAGTCCTAAGAGGGTCCAGCAGAGAATGCCCATGCCCACATGTCCTGACTGGGAAGTTGGGAGATGAGAGGCATAGTTGGGAGAACCAGACATTGCTGTTGGCCCCAGAGATCCCGGCACCTCTTCCTTGAGCTATCGGGAGCAGAGTCTTCCTGGGGGGTCCATTTAAGAAGTGCAGCTCTGGTAGAGGGTCTTGCTCTCCTTTGGGTGCACAGGGCTCTGCTACCCCAGGGCCAGCCCTATTCCTCGCTCTGTCAAGTGCTTAGCGGCGCGGGCCTGCAGTGGAGTGAGCCTGAAACCTGGCTGGGGAATGGGCCCTCACGTGCCACTAGGGGGCACCGTGGCCATGGAAAACCCTTCTCAGGCTGGAGGATCTCAGGTGAAGGAAAGGGATCCGCAAATCACTGAGCTGGTACAGCTTGGTGAGAATAGCATTATCTTTTGGAGACGGACAGAGGTTGAATTGAATCCTGGCTTGACCACTGCCTACTCTGTGCTTTAGGGGCTCATTTGTGATGTGACAGTACATTACCTGCCTTGTTAGGTTGTGGAGAGGATTGTATGAGACACTTTATGTAAGAGGAGCTGGTGCATTGTGGGAGTCAATAGATAAGCTCTGCCAGATCCGAGTAAGAAGCCCTGTTTGTTTCCTCAGGCTGTTTACAATCTAGGTGAGGACACACATGAGAAAATAAGGTAAGAGCCAAACGGTGAGATGTGCCTTAAGCTGTCTAGTGTTCATAGGGGAGTGAGGTCACAGGGCTGGATTTATACAGCTGCTCTAGAGCTGTGTTAAATGCAATAGTTGAATGTATATTTTTTTAATTTTTAAAAAAGTTTATTGGGGCGCCTGGGTGGCTCAGTTGGTTAAGCGTCTGACATCAGCTCAGGTCATGGTCTCACAGTTCGTGGGTTCAAGCCCTGAGTCAGGCTCTGTGTTAACAGCTCAGAGAGCCTGAAGCCTGCTTTGGATTCTGTGTCTCCCTCTCTCTGTCTCCCTCCCCCGCTTGCACTCTGTCTCTCTCTCAAAAATAAAGATTACGGCAGCTCCATTGCTCTTCGTGCGGAATCGACATCAAGGGATTTCGGAAGCATAATTTTTTGGTACCCGGGCAGCTGGTGATCGTTGGTCCCGGCACCCCTAAAAAAAAAAAAAAAAGATTAAGATGGGGCGCCTGGGTGGCTCAGTTGGTAAAGCATCAGACTTCAGCTCAGGTCGTGATCTCATGGTTCATAAGTTCTAGCCCTGCATCAGGCTCTGTGCTGACAGCTCAGAGCCTGGAACCTGCTTCAGATTCTGTCTCCCTCTCTCTCTGCCCCTCCGCCACTCGTGCTCTGTCTGTCCCTCTCTCTCTCTCTGTCAAATATAAATAAAAACATTAAAAAAATAAAGATTAAGAGAAATTAAATAAATAAGTTTATTTATTTATCTTGAGAGGGGGTTGGGGAGAGGCACAGAGACAGAATCCCAAGAAGGCTCGCACAGCCAGCACAGAGCTGGATGCAGTGCTTGAACTCAAGCACCGTGAGATCATGACCCGAGCCAAAATTGAGAGTGGGGCGCCTAACCGACTAAGCTACCCCGGATCCACAGAATATGTTTTTAAAAAAAATTTTTTTTAATGTTTATTTATTTTTGAGACAGAGAGAGACAGAGCATGAATGGGGGAGGGTCAGAGAGGGAGACACAGAATCTGAAGCAGGCTTCAGGCTCCGAGCTGTCAGCACAGAGCCCGATGTGGGGCCCGAACTCACGGACCGTGAGATCATGACCTGAGCCGAAGTCGGACGCTTAACTGACTGAGCCACCCAGGCGCCCCCACCGAATATGTTTTATTACACTTTTGTATGGTATAAAAATTATAAAATACAGAAAGAAGAAAAATTGTCTGAAATCCTAGCCCTAACCCTAATGACATGAATGTGAATGAGCTAAATAGAATGGGATAGGGTTTGGATAAGGTGCAGACGGGGAAAGCTTGTCACAGGGTTCGTAAGGGCCCTGCCGCCGAGAGCCCTTGCTCCATAGGAGCCACTGGATAGGACACTGGGTCCCCCTGCCTTTGGATAGTGGACACCGTAGAGCTGAGTCCTAGATCCAAAGCCTGACCGCCACAACTAACAGCGGTAATGCCATTAACAGTTCGTATATGTCAGGCCTTATTGGTCCTCATAACCTTTTCTGGTTTTGGTTTTGGTTTTAATAGACTATTTATACTCTGTATTTTTAAATTTGTTTTTAATTCCACGGAGTTTACATGGAGTGTAGTGTTAGGGTACAGTATAGTGACTCAACATCACCCAGCGCTCATCATGACAAGTGTGCTCCTTAATCCTTATCCCCTATCTCACCCATCCCCCGCCCGCTTCCCCTCTGGTAGCCATCAGTTTGTTGTCTATAGGTAGGAGTCTGTTTCTTGATTTGTTTCTTGCCCTCTCTCACTTTCTCCCCTTTGCCCATTGGTTTTGTTTCTTACATTCCACCTGTGAGTGGCATCATATGGTATTTGCGTTTCTCTGACTTATTTTGCTTAGCATAATACTCTCTAGCTCTATCCACGTGGTTGCAAACAGCAGGATTTCACGCTTTTTCGTGGCTGACCAATATTCCAGCGCACAGTTCTTACAGCCTTTCTGATGGAGCTCTGATCCCTATCTCCACTTTATGGTTAAAAAGCCCCCTGAGGCTCAGGGGTCAATACTGGCTCAAGATCACTCTGCTTGGAAGTAGCCGAGTCTCACCGTGGACTTCCCTCCAGTACGGCCTCGACTTCTCTCAATTCAATAGCGCCGCAGTCCTAGAAAGGTGAGCTTTGGAGGCCCAGTCCAGATCTCCCGCTCTCTGGAGAAGAAATCTGAGGCTCAGAGAGGGGGAGTGGCTAATTTGGACCTTGAACTCCAGGTTCATAACCTTCCATGCAGTGCTCTGTGTTGTGCTGCTGGAGGCTGTTTTAGATCTTTGGTTAAACCAGCTGCAGAGATGTTCATTGTTATAGGTTGACCTGTGTCTTCCCAAAATTCATGTGTCGAAGTCCTAGCACCCAGTACTTCAGAATGTGACTTTATTGGAAATAAGGCCTTCCTGGGATAATGCTTAAAATTAGGTCATTACAGTGGTCCGTAATCCAATATGACGGGTGTCCTCATAATGGGAAATTTGGACACAGAGACACTCCCAGTCGGGGGGCAATGATACAGGGGGATATAGGGAGAAGACCACTGAGAGGCCTGGGATAGAGCCCTTCCTCACAGCTGTCAAAAGGAACCAGCCCTCCTGACACTTTGACTTTGCACAGCTAGCTTCCAGAACTGTGAGACAGTAAATTTCTGTTACTTAAGCCCTCAGTTTGTGGCACTTTGTTATGACAGCCCTGGGAAACCAATATATTCATATATCGATAGTGTCTATAAGTCAGAGTCAATGTTGTGATAGCTCACATGTGTGGCAGCCCTTACTAGAAAAACTGGTTGAGATCACCCTACCAGAGGCTAAAAGGTAGTCCAGATAATCTTTCCAGCCTGCTTCCAACCTTGATATTTGGCTATTTCTCATACATTGGACATTGGCCAAGAGTGGTCTTGGCCACTAGCTCCATCCATTTGGCCCATGACCATTTGACCGTGACCTTCTTGAGTCTGTTTTCTATCCCTGGTGCTCAAGAAGTGTGTGTAGAGGGAATGAACACAAGAATAGGCTCCTGGCCACTCTAATCCAAGCCTCTCCAAACAATGAGTTGGGCAGGGGGGTAGGGCATGTATGGACTGTCAATGGTTGGAAGCTGAAATTGGTCACCGTCTCCCAAAGTTTACAGCCGAGTCTCAATCCTGGAAGACACAAGCAAAATATATATTTAGGCGACTCAGGGTGGGTTAAAGAAGTGCCAGCTTAGGAAGCTATTTTCCTGGTGCTTTATCAGTTTTGCTATTGAGGATAAATGAGGTGCAGACTTCCATATCCAAGCCTTCATTAGATGCCCAGTTAATGCAGCCATGACAAATGGGAATGAGGCTCTTATGAATAAAAAAAAAGATGAGCCCAGTATAAAAAATTGTAGACCAGAGAAAAGAAAGTTTAGAGGAGCTGATAAAATATCTTATCCTTAATTAGACTGTCTGTACCACACATCAAACCAGCCTTAATGTCAAGATTTATCAGCCTTGGAATTGTGTAAATGAAATAAGGACGTGAAAATGAAAGGAAAAGAAATTACCTGTATTCAAATGGATTTGCGATGCAGGCCTGCTCACTGGGGCTTTTAGTCCGACTCAGGCTTCTGGCTTCTTTTACCATATATCACTGTCTTCCTGGCATGCATCCCCTTAGCCCCGGGTGGGTTTCAGAGAACGTGCTTGTGGGGTAACAATATGTCCCATCGTCAAAAATCTTGTGAGAAGACCCACTGTTGTGGAAAAATGCCTTCTTGGATGGTGGCTTTGTGTATTTATTTTGCCATCTATGAGCTTAGTGAGGTGTTGCTGGTCCTCACTTCAGAGAAGAGAATGTTGTGAAAAGACGGTTCCCCCCCACCTAGTTCCCCCCCATCCCGCCAAGGAGAGCAGCGTGAGCAGCTTTCTACTGGACCACCACCCTCTATTGTGGAACCCACATGTGGCTTCAAGGCTTATCTAGTAGATATCCCGACATTGAGTTACCCTCTTGGAAGACCTTGGACAAGTCTTCTCATGCCTTGATATCCCCACTCTTCCCCACAATCAGTGAAGATAGGAATAGCACCTACCCCAGTATGGTGGTGTGGGAGTCCTGGGGGACAATGGATGTGGAGCCCTGACCACAGTCCCTCATACCATCGAAGGCACTGGACAAAGGAGAGCCCTTGTTGTTGCTGGGGCCTCCAGAAATGACAGCTGGGGCAAATTTAAACTAGGGTGTCATTCAGGGTTTGTAGTTACCAGCAGAAGGAGCTGATTTATGGAGTAGGAAAGGAAGTTTTAAAATGACGTGTGGAGGGGGGAGGGACACCTGGGTGCCTCAGTGGGTTAAGCATCTGACTTCGGCTCAGGCTCAGGTCATGATCCGATGGTCTGTGGGTTCGAGCTCCGCATCGGGCTCTGCACTGATCCTTATCTGGGATTCTCTCTCTCCCTACGCCCCTCTCTGCCCCTCCCCGACTTGTGCTGTCTCTCTCTGTCTTTCAAAATAAATAAATAGACTTAAAAAAAAATGACGTTGGGAAGCTCGTGGGACTGAGGGGCTGGCAAGGTCAGTCTAAGCTTCAAACGGACAAAGCTCCAAGCCCTAAGTGAGGAAAACGCCCCTCCGGCCCTGCCCCTGGCCTGCCTGTGCCCCATCACTTGGCCACACCAGCACCACTTCTGCGTCAGGAACCTAGCCGGACGACCATGCTGTCCCCCAAGCCACCCCTCTGTGGCCACCCTTGCCAGCCCAGTGGAATTTTCCCAGAGCCTCTGAATCACAGTCCTGTGTTGGTAAATGTAAGCGAGGAAGGCTGGACCACTCGCCTGGCCTAGCTTTAGCAAGTCTTCAAAACTTGAGCGTGTGGTCCTTGCACTCCATGGTCCCTAGAAGGGTGTCTGGTCCACAGAAAGTGTGTGCAGTAAATGTCTGTTCTATTAGAGAAGGAATGCGTCTGGGAATCTCAGAGGAAGCCGACCCTCTCCACCCCTTCATTTGTGCGTTATTCGAACTCTTAACGAACCAGTGCAAAGGGTGGTAATCTTAGGTTTCAACAGTGTCATCAGTGAAGATGGTAAATGGTCTTCCTAACTTACCGACCGTTACGGATTTCATCTTTCTAAGCCTCAGTTATAACGCCTGTGAACTCGGTCAGTTTCTCATTCAAGAACATTGCCTTTACTCTGGCACTTAAAGATGAGAAACTAACACAAAGCACATCTGTTCACATTCATTTTAATCCCACAGCCATCCTTCAGGGAGCCGTATCCCCATTCTGTGTGGATGAAGTAACTGAAGTCTGGAGAGGTCATGAACTTGTCAAGGTCATAGAACTTGAAGGTGTCCATGGCTTCCAAGGCTAGGGCCAGCCAGTTGCCAGGATGTAGGTCCCAGATCAATCAGTCCCGCTGCAACTATTTTCTCCGCTAGGTTAGACAACACAGGCCCCCGAGCCAGTCTCATAAAGTGGCCAAAGTCTGCCTTTCCCCCCTCCCTTCCCAGCGGTGGGAGAGTTTGTCTGCGTGCCTTTGGACACCACATGGTAAATCAATTGCCACATTAATTCTGGACCATCAACATTTTCCCCCAGGAGAAAGCGAGAAGCAAGGAGACTAATGTCTCATTGATCTTTTCAATCGCTAAAGGGGAAGCGAGATGAACATAATCCCATCTGTCAAGGCGGAGAAGGGCCCATCTGAAAGCAGTGTGGATTACTTTAAGGGGATAACAGTTTATCACCCTCTGGACAAGCGAATATGAAATTAGGTCTAACCTCCTTTATGAGTTGGTGGAAACATCGATCAGCAAGGAGAATGTCTAGGGAAATGAGCAGCAAGTTCTCTGGCCTTTTTCCTTGTCCTTTCCCTAAGACTTTACGTGTCTTCTGTCCACACGACCACACAAACAAGGCAAAGTCCACCCTTGACCGCCAAGACATGGTTCGCATTTGCTGGGGATTATTGCCGAGTGCTGTACTAAGTGTTTGTTCTTACTCTCCAGCAGCTTTATGAGGTGTTATCGTCAGCACCATTTTACGGATGTGGAAACTGAGGCTTAGACAGGTGGACTGACTTACCCAGGGTTGCTCAGCTAGTGACAGTGGGTCAGGGGCAGCCTGTCTGTCCCCGAGCCTGCCCTCAACCACACACAATACATGCAGCTCTCAGCCTGAAGGTAGTGGAGACAATCCTGCTCCCAGACTGCTGTGCTTCTGTCCACTCCACTCACTCCTTCCTCGGTCAGCCCCTTAGGGAGCCCTGCTGGCCCCAAGGGGGGGATGGCCTTTACTAGCAGTGGCGGTGCCACGGCTGAGGGCCTGGACCGCCTGGAGGCCTCAGGGCATCTGGGCAGCTGGAGGACAGGTGGAGGAATGCGCCAGCTGGAGCCGTGGACCTCAGTAGCATGCGGGGCTCAGGCTGTGCTGAGGCTCCTCTTGGTGACTGCCCTGGACGACGCTCCCTGGAGGAGAGAAGAGGTGAGGTCAGTGACGGTCTCTCAGCTGCTCAGAAGCTGGGGCATCCAGAGTGTCCAGCCAGTGCAGGCTGCTGTGGCCGCCGAGAGCCCCAGGAAAGGCCATGACCGTCGGCTAGGAAGTCTGGATTGGGATGGCCTGGGGACTAGAGCAATGTGATCTCCAAAACCCGAAAAGGGACATGCACACCTGAGATCCTCAGAAAACACACGTGTCGGCATTAAATACTGCCCCCTCCCCTCCACCAGGGGCAGGACCAGGGGCAGAAGCACCTGCCGAGTGAAGAGCCCTGACAGGGGGGGCCCTCACCACCAGCCCTGCACCGAGACACTTGCTGCCAGAGCAGAGGTCACTGGAGGACTGCAGGTCTCATTTTGCGGCCAGAAGTCAGTTTTCTAATCAACGCCACTTTGGGTCCGACAGAGATGGCTGCCCAGTCTCGGTCTTGTTTGCTGTTTATCCCCGTGATTGATGCTGGTGACATTTAGAGTCTGTCAGGGAGATATTTCACGGAGGCCCATGTGGAGGGATTGAGACAGCCAGGAAATGCGGTTCCCCAGTGAAGGCGGCATCAGAGATGAATCCCAAGTGTTGACGGAAAGGCCCAGGAACTTTCTAGCCTCTTGTGGGGTAGGGGAAGGGGGTGAGGTGCAAGCTGGGGCTTGGGAAGTGCTGCACGACCCTGGAGTTGTGACAGGGACCCCTCAGGAAGGGCTGTGAGGAGAAACAACGTATGAGAGAGGCAAGGGGCTTTTTTCCTAGGCTTTCTTGGGTGAAGGTATCACATCTGTGTTGGCCATTAGATTTTGCTGTCTGGGACACACCAGAAGGGAAGCAGACAAGAAGAAAAGCACCCATCCTGCTGTCGCTGGGGCCTTTAATGTCTGCCACAGATTTCTATCTGCACCTACCAAAGCTCCACCCATTAATCACAAGGCTGATCTCAAAAGTGAAAAGGTTTTTGAGCCCCCCAGCCAGAAGTGACCTTCGCCCAGATACTCAGAGCACTTCGTGTGTTACTGTCAAAGCATGATGTGCAATGTTTAAAAACATGGCTCTCAGAAAATATGGACTGGGCGTGTGTCAAAGATTTAGTAACTCATGAATGAGGGAAGCAGTAAGGTGGCAAAGCTGGTTCGAAGAGCATCTTGAGGAACTGGGTATTTATAAGTACTTAAAAGGAAATGTTTGGGTAAAATTTCTAGGTTGAAAACAAAACCGGTTGCCCTCACATATGTGCTGAAATGATTTTTCTTTTGAGAGAGAGAGAGAGAGAGAGAGCGAGCACAAGTGAGCAAGGGGCAGAGAGAGAGGGAGAGAGAGAGAAGCAGGGCTCACCAAAAGCGGGAATCAAACTCACCTGATATAGGACTCGAACTCACGAACTGTGAGATCATGATCTGAGCCGAAGTCAGATGCTTAACTGACTGAGCCACCCAGCCGCCTTCAAATGATTTTTGACAACAGTGCCAAAACCATTCCACAGTCTTTTCAACAAATGGTGTTGGGAAAACTGAATGTCCACATGCAAAAGACTGAAATTGGATTCTCACCTTACGCAGTACACAAAAATTAACTCAAAACGGCTCAAAGACCTAAAATGTAAAAGCTAAAACCAAAGACTCTTAGAAGAAAACGAGGGAAAAACTTCATGATATTTCATCTGGCGATGATTTCTTGGACTTGACACCAAATGTGCAGGAAACAAAGAAAAAAATAGATAAATTACAGTACATCAAAATGAAAAAATTTGTGCATCAAATGACACTATCAACAAAGTGAAAAGACAGCTCGTGGGAAGGGAGAAAGCATTTGCAAATCATGTATCTGATAAGGCGTTAATATCCAGAATATATAAAAGAACTCCTACAAGTCAACATCAACAAACCAAACAACCTGATTTTAAAAATCAGCTGACAGCTTGCATAGACATTTCTCCAAAGAAGATGTGCTAATGGCCAAAAAGCACATGAAAAGATGCTCGACCTCACTGATTGGTAGAGAAATGCAAATCCAAACCGCGGCGAGATACTACCTTGCACTCATTAGGACCCAAAAACACTGAAAAAAAAAAAACCACCCCCAAAATAACAAGTATTGGCAAGAATCGGGAGAAATTGGAACCCTCGTGCACTGTTGGCGGGAATGTAAAATGGGTGCAGCCACTAAGGAAAACAGTATGGTAGTTCCTCAAACATTAAACAGAATTATTACATGATCCAGCAAGCCCACTTCTGGGTATATATCCACAAGCACTGAAAGCAGGGGCTCAAGAGACGTCTGCACACGCATGTTCACAGAATGATTCCCAACAGCCGAAACGTGGAAGCAACCCAAGTGTCCGTTGACAGGTGGACGGATAAGCACAGTGTGGTCTGTGCATACATGGAAAATCATTCAGCTTTAAAAGGGAAGAGGGGCGCCTGGGTGGCTCAGTCGGTTGAGCGTCCGACTTCAGCTCAGGTCACGATCTCGCGGTCCGTGAGTTCAAGCCCCGAGTCGGGCTCTGGGCTGTTGGCTCAGAGCCTGGAGCCTGCTTCCGATTCTGTGTCTCCCTCTTTCTCTGCTCCTCCCCCGTTCATGCTCTGTCTCTCTCTGTCCCAAAAATAAATAAACGTTGAAAAAAAAAAAATAAATCAATCAATAAAAAGGGAAGAAATTCCAACACATGCCACAACATGGATGAACCTTGAAGACATTGTGCCGAGTGAAATAAGACAGCCGCCAGAAGACAAATCCAGAGGCTTCCTCTTCTCTGAGGTGCAAGAGTAGTCACATTGACGGAGACAGACAGTGGAATGTGATTGCCAGGCCCCGGGGGAGGGACGAATGGGGAGCTAGTGTTGAATGGGCACAGAGTTTCGGTTTTGCAGGATGAAAAGTTCTGGGGATGGACGGTGGTGACGGTTGCACCACGGTGTGAATGGCCAATGCTGCAGAAATGTACACTTGAGCATTGGTAAGATGGTAAAATTTTATTTATTCTTTAAACGTTTATTTATTTATTTTTAAGGGGGGCAGGGACCGAGAGAGAGGGAGAGAGAGAATCCCAAGCAGGCTCTGCGTCGACAGCGTGGAGACCGACATGGGGCTCGAGCCCAAGGACTGTGAGATCATGACCTGAGTTGAAATCAAGAGTCAGAGTCTCAACCAGCTGAGCCACCCAGGTGCCCCGAGATGGTAAAATTTTATATTATGTGTACTTCACCACAATTAAAAAATAAAACAAAACTGGTTGATGTTCTATAGGCCAATTATAAAATCAATGTTTGGTGTTATCTTTTCTATTCGATAGAAATTATATATATATATACGTATACGTATACATACATATATGTATGTATACGTATACGTATATATATATATTGTACGTTAATTAAAAAAAAATTAATGTTTATTTATTTTTGAGAGAGAGAGAGAGAGAGCAAGTGAGGGAGGGGCAGAGAGAGAAGGAGACAGAATCTGAAGCTGGATCCAGGCTCTGAACTGTCAGCACAGAGCCTGATGCAGGGCTCAAACCCACGAACTGTGAGATCATGACCTGAGCCGAAGTCGGACACTCAACCCAGGCACCCCTAAGTTAATTTTTACAAGTAATCTCTATGCCCAACGTGAGGTTTGAACTTACGACCCCGAGATCAAGAGTCGCGTGCTCTTCTGACAGAGCCAGCCAGGCGCCCTGAAATTATTTATATATTTACTGGACACGATCTACAAGTCAATATGTAATTTCACAGAGTTTGAGCCCTTAGTGGTAAACAGCCAAGTCAAACAGAAATACATTCCCCTCGGTAATTGAGTAATCCTTGGGTGGGCGTGTGAAACAATGAGTGAATGATGTTCGGAGGACATAGTGTTCTCTTGTGGCCTTATTTGTAGGTTTTATTATTTTTCTAACATCACAGTCCTTTATATCCTTGTTTTTCCCACCAGTCCCTTGAGGGCAGGGGCTCTGTCTTGTTCATTGTTGCCTCTTTCACTTCTCTCTGGTTTATTGAACAGAACTGAAGAAAGCAATGTGGTAGAGCCAGCGGGGGAGCAGCGGACCTGGCCTGTCATTGTGTCTGTGACCATGACCAGTCCTGTGATTTCCCCGGGGCCCTGATGTTCCCACCCACCAAATGATTGCCCTGAAGTCCCGGGTGCTGTGCTGGGCATGGGGTGGGGGGTGGGGGTGTTGTCCGCTCTCTGACTTTCCTTCCAGCCCTAAGATGTTTGGATTCTAGTTTGGTCTGTCATCCACACTAAAAAAGGAGTTACCCCTGCAAACACGCGAATGAAAAATACAACGAATGCATGAAAGAGCCTCTTTTCAGGTGCATGCCACACCCAGGGGCAGTTTTTTCTTGTTTTTCTTAGAAGAGCCACCCATGATGGAGATGATGTCTGTGGCCCAGGCCCCTAGGCTGGGAGGCAGATGAGGATCGTTTTGCTAGGGAGGGAACAGCTGCTGTTGGGGGGGGTGGGGGTGGCAGGAAGGCCTTATCCCAGAAGCCAGGGCCCCTGGGTGAGCAGGCCCCAGGGGGAGAGTACGCAGCCTCCATTGAGAAAGGAGTAATTACTGTCTTATTACGTATTCATGAGTTGCTTAATGCTGTTTTCAATTAATTTCTTGAGAAATTCTGGCTGTTCCTTTTCTTATTTTTCTTAGTCCTGGAGGAGGATGCGGGGTGATCCATTAAGAAGGTGAAATTCTGGGGGCGCCTGGGTGGCTCAGTCGGTTGAACATCTGACTTCAACTCGGGTCATGATCTCGCGGTTTGTGAGTTCGAGCCCCGCCTGGGGCTCGCTGCTGTCAGCACAGAGCTCCTTTCGGAAATTCTGTCTCCTTCTCTCTCTACCCCTCTCCTCACCGCCCTCCTCACAGCACAAAAAGGGGGAAATTATGTGCTCAGTTGGGAGCTCTGGGGATTTCTTGCTGAAATTAACCCAAGTGCTTTGGAGCTAGATTTATATGGCAGAATGGAGCCCAGATTGCTTCTTCTGGCAAGCCCTCCTGGGCCACTGAGTGTTGCCACTGGTTTTCCGATGGTGTGCAGCATTCTCAAAGGCCTTTGGAGCCATGCTCAGCCCTATCCTGGCATCCCCCTGTGTCCTGTGTGCCACTGTCATGGTGGCTCAGCCACTCTTCTTGGCTGCAGGTCTCACCAACTTGCTGGCAGATTCATCCATCTGCCCCGCCCAGCCGGCTTGGCCCCCCACTTGCAAACACACACATGCTGGTTCGGAAGGAACGTGTCTGTTTGGAGACGGTGTCCCGGACTCTTGAGTGTCACCTGACATTAGTCATGGCCATGGATGGGGCTGGAGTCTCGCTGACGGGAGTCCCAGTGGTCCTCGGTGTTCTGCACTCCCTATGCCTGGGTTGGAGGTGCTGAGGGGCACTGGATGGCGAGTGTGGGCGCCTCCCATCTGGACCACTTCCTGGGTTCCCCCAGGCTGCCTTTCCTCTGCCCTCTCTAGACCTCAGTCTCTGTAGAGGAAACCAAAATCCCTCCCTAGCCCCATAACCAACCTTCACTGACCGCTGAGCACCCTTATTCTGCAAATAAAGACCAAGCACCATGAAAACAACGGCCCTGCCCTCTCTGTCTAAGCACATACCGGGGAGGTGAGTTAGGGAGAGGAAACAGGGACCCAAAGAAGAGAAACAAGGACATCAGCTACATAGGGGCAGAATGAGGACCTGAGCATAGTTCTCCATAGTCCCAATACTTCTGTTCTTTTATATTTTCCCTCTTCCACCCTTTATAATTATTGTAAAGAAACATTTACTTCATTTTCTATTGCAAAAGGAAGACGTGCTCCAGCAGAGAACTTAGAAATGAAAATGAGTGAAGACAAAAGAACCACCAAGACCAGCGACAAACAAATAAAACCAAGCTCAACGTCATTAGCAATTCTTCCTTGCCAGGATGAAATTGTCACATTTTAGTTCCTTTCCAACCTTCTTTTTCTTGGTGTGTATGTGCATGCCCACACGGTCCCCACTGCCCACACACGTGCAAAATGGACTTACGCAGAACGTTATTTTTTGTTTCCAGCTTTGTTTCATTTAGCAATATAATATTAACATTTTGGCCCCACGCTCGTTAACTTCTGTCCAAGGCACATCCTGCCCAACTTTGTTTTCTGTGTCTGGTCACATTCCTCCTTTCCGGGCTGTACCCTAGGGGGACACTGAAGCTCCTTCCAGACACTGAGCTGGTTTGTACCCACTTGCTTTGCACGTAACACACACCCTGTCTGTGAATCTACCAAAGTCTATTCGGGGTTTGTTAGATGGGGCTGTTATCTTGTTCAAAGCCCATCTTTGAGAGAGAGAAAAAGAGTGAGAGAGGGAGAGAGAGAAACCACTCATCCATGATACAGTGCCCTTCCAGAAGGACACTCCCAAAGACAGTGTGGCCCCTTCCTCCTCTGCAGTCAATTTAGAACCAGAGGGCTTTATGGGGAGGGTGAGGCACCTTCCAGTTAGGATGGCGGAGACTTTGCAGCCACTCCAGTCCCTGCTTCCTGAAGGGAATCAGTTACTGACCTTTGGAAAAGAATTCTCAAAGTGAACTTGCATGGGAATGACAGGCACTACTGACCTTGAGACCTGAGCAACTGACCTTGAGACCTTGAGGCCTGAAGGTGCTAGGTCTTATATTCCTCTGAGTTGAAGAGAAACATTTTGAGAGGGTAAACATGAACCGAGGAAAAGTGACGAGTGTCTCATCGTTTGGGGGCAATCCCTGAGCCTGTAGGAGTGATCGTGGCCTATGTGTATGCATCACAGCCTCTGCTCAGCACGGCCAGGGTGGGTGGCCTCCCTAGAAAGGACTGGTATCCCAGGAGGCAGTTTCCAGGGCTCAGCCCTGGTCTTTACCAAAAGGGTAAGAAAAGAAATAGAACAGTTTATTCCACGAGCATAAATGAGTCAGGGGCCCTTTCCCAACACCAACCATCCATAGCTCTCGAAGGAAGAATTCTGGTTCCAACCTGGTGACTCGTGCCAGAGGCTGAAGGCATCGCCAGAATTCATTTCTGTAATCAGAGGCAAAAGCATAACTGGGTTCTCTCACCGGGAGTGGACACCCCTTTGACTCTGAGCCTGTGGCTGTCATCTCCCGAGTATTTTCTAGTATAAAAGGATTATTTCCGAGTAGGATCCCCTGGTTAGAAAATACATGGCACGAGTGCCAGTATTTTCCCAACCTATACCCATGGCAGACATCACCAATCGATGTTGGCACCCTTTCCCACGAGCCCAGAGCTAGCTTAGGCTCAGTCTCAGTTCATTTCTCTTTGAAGCCATTACAACCAACCAGCACTGGCCTCCGCCTTTCCTGAATTAGTTTATTATCAGAGGCAGGAATTGTATGCCGAGGTCTCATTGAATAGAATACTTAGGAGGGCCTCAAGCTGGTTTGCTTTTGCTGCAAGAGTGAGGGCAGGTGGTGGCTGGGAGGGATGGAGGTAGATGGAGGAAATTGAGCTAAAGACAGCCAGGGAGTCTTTTCCATTTTTGGATATAAGACTAGGCGCGTGTCTGCTCACACTGCCACACAGCAGTGCTCCCGCCTGTTTCCAGTCCATTCTCGGGGCGCTTCCCACCTCCAGGCAGGGCAGCTTCAAGTGGGGGCGGGGGAACCCTCCTTCCCCAAGGCAGGAGGGGCAGAGCCCTGTCCCTGGTGCCATGCAGCTGTCCCATGGTATGCAGTTGACCCTGGCTGGCCGTTGCTTCCTGAGACCCTCCTACCTTGAAGAATCCAGCCATGCCTCTCTGTCTACCCGGCTCCTCTTGCTCCTCAGGCAAAGACATTCCAGTCGCTAAATCTTACGTGGGGGGAAAGTAGAAAGTAGAAGTAGAAAATGTCCCTTTGCTGAAGAGGGTCCCCAATCTGCCACCAAGAGAATGGTTTTTAATTTAATTGTTTGTATTTATTTTAATGAAATATTACGCATAAAAGAACATGTGTTAACGACTGATATTAATTTTTTTTTACATTTGTTTATTTTTGAGAGACAGAGAGAGACAGAGCACAAGTGGGGGAGGGGCAGAGAGAGGTGGAGACGCAGAATCCGAAGCAGGCTCCAGGCTCCGAGCCATCAGTACAGAGCCCGATGTGGGGCTCGAACCCACAAACCGCGAGATCATGACCTGAGCTGAGGTCGGACGCTCAACCGACTGAGCCACCCAGGCGCCCCTAAAGACTGATATTAAACCAATCATCCACTGACTCTCTCTGAAGCTTCAGAAATGGGAGGATTATTTTTTAATGAGGGGAGAGTGAGGCAGGCCCTCAGCTGGGCCAGGGGCTCCTGGGGGCTCTCCAGGAGGATGTGGCTGACTTAGTGGGGAACTGTCTGGCTCAGATTTATCACCCAATAGGAAGCTTTGGCTGCCCGTTCCCATAGAGTTTCTGTTTATTGCCTTATTCCATCAACACTGGGTAGAAACAACGCCCCGTTCTTGTCAACGAGCCCCTGGCATGATGTCCTGCCCTGCTGTGTGGGCAGGCAGCTCGGGCAGCCGTCTGCTTTGATGCCCCAGCCACGCGGTGCTCACACCAACCTGAGTTTCTTCCCAAGTGTTTAAAAGGCTCATCCTGCTCAGGGATTTTGGGGCTCAGAGGCTTTGCTGCTCTTTTCCAGGCACCGGCAAACATTTCGCTTCCTTGCAGCAACCCACAGACCACGGTCCCCTGGTTAAACCTTTGGGTCCCCTGGGTTAAACCTGCCAGAGATGGCAGGGGGGCACTTGTATTCGCTTTCCAGGTGGACAGTTCCTAGTAAGAGAAGAGGAACTGTCTGCGTGTTTCCCAGAGCTGAAGGGGCCTGGGCTAGTTTTTAGAGGTTAGCACGCAGAGTGACCCCATCCTCACTGGGGACCTGGGCTATGCCCCGGCAGCTTGGTGGGCTGGGATTTTGCTCCCATTTGCAAGTACAAAGGCTGTACTCAAGGGCACCTGGCTGGTTCAGTCGGTTAAGCGTCCGACTTCAGTTCAGGTCATGATCTCGTGCTTTGTGAGTTCGAGCCCCGCACCTGGCTCTGACGGTGCAGAGCCTGCCTGGGATTCTCTCTCTGCTCCTCTCCCACTTTCGTGCATGTTCTCTTTCTCTCTCTCTCTCTCTCAAAATAAATATATAAAAACTTTTTTAAAAAGCTGTGCTAAAAGAAGCATTTCACAGAATACTTAACATAATTATTATTCTAATGATTTTTATCTTTTTAAACATTTTTTTAAATATTTATTTATGAGAGAGAGAGAGAGAGAGAGAGAGAACACGAATGGGGCAGGGGCAGAGAGAGGGAGACAGAGAATCCCAAGCAGGCTCTGCACTGCCAGCACAGAGCCCGACGTGGGGCTCGAACTCACAGACTGCGAGATCGAACTCACAGACCGCGAGATCCTGACCTGAGCTGTAGTCAGACGCTCAACCGACTGAGCCACCCAGGCGCCCCAAAAAAGCTGATTTCTAAGCTTACAACCATTCTGCTACTCTGTACCGTTCTCTCCAAAAGAATATCTACTTTATGAAGTTACTGGGGATGGTGCCTGACACACAGTAGGTGCTCAAGAAATACTGTTATGGGTGAGTAACCAGGCTGGGAGTCCCTCCACTGCCCATCTTTCATTTTCTGTGTATCTCCTAGTCCTTCTGGTCCTCGGCCTCCCTTATCTGGAGTATGTTTTTGGAGGTTACAAATCATTGAGGTTCTAGTTAAAGACGTAGCTCCGTCAGCAAAGACTGGATCCTGTCAGGAGGCCTGGCTTGTCAGATTGGAAAATTAAAATGTTAGTGATGGGATGCACTTCTGGTGAGAGGGAGAGAGAGGGAGAGGGAGGGAGACAGGGAGACAGGGAGACAGGGAGAGAGGGATGGCCTCAGCATACTGAGGAGGTGCTGTCCATTAGGGGCGGGAAGACGATCCGCCCCCAGCTGCACCCCGGCCCCCTGCAGTCGTGTGTGGTTATGGGCCTCACTGGGCTGTATTGGCCCTATTCCTACTTTCTTTGGAGACCTTACCTACATGACCTGTTATGCGGCAAAAGACAACTGACACACTTTCCGGAAGCAGAGCCCTCTGCTTTCTATAGCTCTCGGCTCCCCTGCCTGGAGCCTGGCATTAGGCATTGACTCCTGGAGCTGGAAGGGGCCTCCAACGCCACTGAATGCCGTCCTCACCCCCTCATTTTATGGAAGGGGCAGCTAAGGCCCAGGGAAGGGCAGTAATTTTCTCCAGATCACACCGACAGATGGGGACAGAGCTGGGAGGGAAACTTGAACCCTACGGGGGCCAGGAGAGTAACCCCCAGTCACCCCCAGCACTCACATGGTCTGTCTGAAGAGACAGCCACCATTCGGCTCCTGCTAACTGTGCCCATGTGGGACGTGGGCCCAAGTGAAGCCAGACTGTCTGACTTTTCACAGACACCAGGAACAGGATTTCTCTGTAAAGTCTCTTGATTTTTAAATATTGGCTGAGAATTCAAATTGGATTGATGATCTCCAGGCCTTTGAGACTGGCCTTGGGATTTAAGCTTGGTCTGGTCACTGACGTTGGGCAAATAATATTACCCCCTTGAGCCTCCATTTCCCCATCTCTAAAATGGGCCTCATGGGGGTGCCTGGCTGGCTCAGATGGTGGAACATGTGACTCTTTTTTTTTAATGTTTGTTTTTGAGAGAGAGAGAGAGAGAGAGAGAGAGAGAGCACAAGTGGGGCAAGGGCAGAGAGAGAGAGGGAGACACAGAGCCTGAAACAGGCTCCAGGCGCTGAGCTGTCAGCACAGAGCTGACGTGGGGCTCGAACTTGGGAACAGTGAGATCATGACCTGAGCCGAAGTCAGATGCTTAACCAACTGAGCCACCCAGGCACCCCAGAACGCGCGACTCTTGATCTCAAGGTCATGAGTTCGAGGCCCACGTTGGGTGTAGAAATTACTTTAAAAAAATAGACTTTAAAAATAAATAAATACAGGGGCTCCTGGGTAGCTCAGTCGGTTAAGCGTCAGACTCTTGATTTGGGCTCAGGTCATGATCTTGAAGTCGTAAGATCGAGCCTCGCATTGGGCACTGTGCTGGGTGTGGAACCTGCTTGAAATTCTCTCTCTCTCATTCTCCTTCTACCCCTCTCCCACTTGCGTGTTCTCTCTCTCTCTCTCTCAAAAAAAAGTACGTACATACATACATACATACATACATACACAAAATGGTCCTCACGGCTCCTATCCACTTACTGGGTTGCTGTGAAAACCCAATGAGCTAATGGATTTGGAAGGTACAAGCTGCAAATGACCCTCAGCTCTCTATGGAGACTCCCCTTACAACGTAACGAGTTAACTCCCCATTAGTCTAAGTTAGAACTATATTATTCTGGCCTTTACGGCAGAGATTGCATTTTTATGGCAGGTTTATGAGTTCCAGAACCCTCCCGCTTGCGTTATCTCAGCACGTTGATGGAATCAGAGGCTGGGCAACTGCTCCCGAGACCCTAGTCAGAGCCAAGCCCTTTCTCTGAGCTGAGAGGCACGTTCCAGCCGTGGCTTGAGTGGCCGTGAAGAAAGAGCTTTGGAGTCACAGACCTGGATTTGAATCCCTAATTTTGTGTCCTTGGACAAAAACTCTGAGCTGTGATTTTCTCATCTGTAAAATGGGCATAATGGCAAAGCCACCTGGTGGGGCTGTTGGGGCAATTGTGTGAGAGGACATTATGCAATGTCTTTTGGCTCAAGGTCCAACTCTACCTGCACAGAAGCTTGTGTAGACCGGACCAGATGGGAACTGGCTGGGACTACCGACCCTTGGCTTTTCCTCTCCTGAGAATCCTGATCTGACAAGCCCCAAAGTGAGCTGCTCAGGGAAGGGGGTCCTGCCCACCATAAGCTTCCCGGTTTCTGGGTCTCTGCCTTTTAGCAATTGCCCTCTTTGCTCTCCAACTCTGAGGCATCTTGTGAGATTACTTCCACACGGAGAGTAATTAGTGTGTGAGGAGGCTGATGTCCAACTGTCCCCAAGCTCTCCCAGTCCTGCCATCCATGAGGCAGCACCAGGCCTGGTTATGGCCGTGGCCACTTCAAAGACATCACTGTGCTCCCAGAGACGAGGCGGCTCTGACATTTATAGGGGGAACCAATGAGCTAATGAGCCAGAGAAGTTTCTGGTGCCTGAGGGATCTTCTTACAGAAAGAAGAAATCCATCCCAGATGGGAAAGTCCAGAAACTTATTGGAAATATCCAGCCAAGGGCATATACTAACCCTGCACTTCGTTTTGATGTGACTTTGTGAAGACACAGGCAGAGGCTCTGTGTGTGTCCTTGGAGAGGATGTCTGAGTAATGTCACCTCAGACTAGAGGTGCTACCTTAGCAGGCGTGGCTGAAGGATGGGACTCTCTTTCCTGGGACTACCTCCAGGGCTGGGAGGGAATGTTCAAGGCTAGTCGTCTTCTAACATGTCAAAGGACGAGTCCTCTGAAAGAGTGAGTTCACAGGGAACCCCAGTAGACAAGCCAGCAGAAAATGAAGGTGCTCTGTTAGACAGGGTTGGGGGAGGGGAGCTCTTTGCTGGGCCTTACTGGCTGGGGGAGGTCCCTTTCCTCCCAGGACAGTCCCCGGGACACAGCTTCTGAGAACCTCTGATTTTGTACAGGAGGGAAGTGGAGTCCTAAGATGGCAAGTGACACTGTGGGCTTGGGCTCCCCTGAGGCAAAGGCTTGGTGACTGCTGTTTTATTTGGAAGGCGACTCAGAAAACAGGAAGGAGGAAGGGGGAAAGGAAGGCGAGAGAGAGAGGGAATGCTAATACAGAATGTGTTTTTGAGGTAGGCGGCTAGATTCTTCCAGGGTCTTCTAGGTTAGAGCATTTTCCCACTGGCTCCTAGTCCCCCTGGTTGACAGGTCCCCCAAGGTGGGGTGGGGATTAACTCCCTGTGCTTGTAGGTTGATCTCCTGCTGTGCTGAGAAGACCTTGGGGCCTCAGGTGCAAGGAAGTGGCCTTCTGTAGGTAGACCTGGTCAGCACAGGTAAATCTGAGCTCCTGTGGAACTTTCCACCTCATCTGCCCCTGAAATGAGTATGGGTCCCGGGGATGTGTCATCACAGGGCCCCAGTGGTGCCTTCTATGAGGGACTTATCCAAGATCCAGGGAGATAATGAGCTGGGGCCTGAGCCCAGGGTCCACAAGCGACAGTAACACAGGGGGTTTATACACATGGATGCACGTGATCTGACACAGGCATAAAATCACCGTCTGTCTGTCTGTCTGTCTGTCTCTCTCACACACACACACACACACACACACACACACGTTCATTTTACTTGGCGCTTGAAAAGACCGTGGGAATAAACAAAGACCAAATGAGAGAAACAAAGCCCGTTTTCAGAGTTTGCTGTAGCAGGGGGGTCAGCCACCGGCAGTTTTGGAGGACACGGAAAGGCAGGCAGAGGAGGGGGCAGGCTCTCCGGTGGGGGATGGGGTGGGGGGAGAGGGCGGTTTCAGATGTGTCCTGTCTGGACGCTCTTGTGTGGGGAGGCTGTGCGCGGGCCAACTAGAAGCAGGCATCCTATGTGATGGGGGCTTCCTTAATTCTTTCTGGTTGGTCCTAGCTGTTAGTAGGGACAAAAATAGCTGGGGGGGGGGGGGGGGCGGTCCATTGTTAAGCAAGTCTTGGCTCTTTGGGGCTGAGTGTTTAATTTTTTTTTTTTTTTCAACGTTTATTTATTTTTGGGACAGAGAGAGACAGAGCATGAACGGGGGAGGGGCAGAGAGAGAGAGAGAGGGAGACACAGAATCAGAAACAGGCTCCAGGCTCCGAGCCATCAGCCCAGAGCCTGACGCGGGGCTCGAACTCACGGACCGTGAGATCGTGACCTGGCTGAAGTCGAACGCTTAACCGACTGCGCCACCCAGGCGCCCAAGGGGCTGGCTGTTTATAGGGGTTATTGTTTGGCTTCCTGGATTGTTGCTGGAGGTAGCAATCTGACTTCTGGCAGGCTGGCTTCCCCGGCCAGTTACCTTAGATAAGGGGCAGGTTTCGTGGTGTGGTTGCTGCAGATTGTGGGTCAGACTTCTGTTTTTATATATGGCCTGGTCATTGTCCGTTTGCATACTCAGTGTCTTAGGATCTTAAAAGGCACCAAAGGCAAGGATCACCTCGATGGCCTTACTGCCAGACGGCAAGCCACAAGGCATCTAACAATGAGAGACTCTCTGGCAGCCCTTTCCCTTCTCTGCTGGGATAGACTTCCTTGGGCTGGGCTGAAATCTCATTTCCTGTAACTTTCACACGTTAATCTTGCCTTTGTCTCTGAAGCAACCCAGAGCAAGCTTGCCCCGTCTTCCTTCCCGCGGCCTTTCTCATGTGTTAGAGGCAGTGTGGCATGATGGTTAGGAGCAGGTGCTTAAAGTCAGATCTGGAGTCGGATTCTAGCCCTGTGCCTACCATCTGTCTGACCTTGGGTATTTATGGGGCCCCACTTCCTTATCTGTAAGATGGGGTGATGATATCTCCCCGTGACTGTTGTAAGAATGAAGTTGGATGACGCATAAGGGCCGCTCAGTAATGGATCCTCACGAGTGAAGATTGCATTCACGCCTGCTTCTTCAGGCTGAGCCCCTTCAGCTCTCCCTCACATGCTTGTTTGCCATTTCAACACCTGCCCTAAGGCAGCCCACCCACTCTCTGGCTGAAATGGGCGTGTGGTGAGGTAGGGGGATGGTGAGGGCTCTGGGATTCTGCCACTGGGGGCTGGAGGGTCTGGAATTTGGTGGGTGACTGTGTGATGGGAGAGAGGACAATTGGGGACTGTCTAGGGAAGAAGGTAGTCAGGAGACTAGCAGGCTGGCCCTTGGGGTGGGACCTGAGGGCTGGTGAGTCAAGTGGGCAGGAAATTTTCCTGTCAATCTTCCCGACTAACCCCCAAACTCAACCTCGACCCCACGGGTTGGGAACACAGTCCAAGAGAGAGGCGATTCCGGGCTTTCTCCTCAGTTGGGCCATATTCAAAAAGCTCCATGTCTCTGGGCTCGAGGCCCACGACTGTCCTTTCCTTCCTGTGCCCCAGATTCTCTCTGTGGGGATCCTCACCCAGGGGCAGGGACGGGGGCTGGGCTGGGGAGCAATAACCAGCCTGGCTCTGGGGTGGGGAGGGTGTGGGTGATACCCCAGAGTGGAAGTAGGGAGGGGGTTGGTAGGGGGAAGGATGAGGGGAGGAGACCGTGGATTTTATTAACATCCTCTTGGGCTCCTTCTTCAATCCTTATTGCCTGCTCAGCCAGCCTGGCAGTTCTTGAGTGAGCCCCATCCTGTGCCCGGCCAGACACTGAGGAAGTGCTTGCTTATGATGAGGTCTTGCCTGACTGTGCCTCCCTTCAGCGCTCTGCTTAGACGGCCACGGGTGATCTTTAACAAGAGTCCCACCCCCAGGACCTCAGAAGATGATTCTGTTACTTCCCTTTTCACCGTTAGAACAAATGATGAGGGCTCCCACGGGGCTGAGGACCGTGTTCCGCTTCTGTGAAAGACATCCCAGCTCACAAGGTGTGGCAGCACCCCCCCTCTCCTTGGGTTCTCCCAAAAACACGGGAGGGGAGGAGTAAGGGACTCTGGCTGAGTTAGGATTTAAAAATCAGCCTTCTTCATTCTGTGCCCCTCCTCCTCCTCTATTACAGCTGGGTGGAGTTTGGGCCCTGCCACCGTCTAGCTGTGTGACCTCAGACAATTCCATAATGTTTCTGGGCTTAACAACTTCTCGGAGAAGTGAGACGGTAGGGCGAGACCAAGCTGTCTGGGGACTAAAACTTGAGGGTGAAGATACCAAGAGGTCTCCCCGCAGTGGGTACCAGAGAGCTGGGGAAAGAAAGCCCCATCCTGCCTTCGGCTGGCTTCCCGCAGAATCCCCTCGGCCAGCCCTGGCCTATCATAACCCTGGACAGTGACACCAATGTCCTTACAATGTCTGGGACTTTAAGTTCCTTATGTAGACCCTTAGGAAACATGATAGAAAAGCTCAGTCAAAATAACCAGTTGCTATAGGGCCCACAGACGTCCACAGGGGGGAAGAGGGTTCAATCATCTCTTTGAAGAAGTTAAGAAACCAACAAAGAGGGCGCCTGGCTGGCTCAGTCGGAAGAGCATGCTACTCTTGATCTCGGGGTCATGAGTTCAAGTCCCACGTTGGGTGTAGAGATTACTAAAAATCATAGTACTAATAACTACAAACGTAACAAGCAAGCAGGCAGGCAAACAAGCAAATGCTGTACTTTTCTGGGGAGTTTTCAAGAAGCTAAGATTAATGGGAACTAATCACCTTGCCCTGCCCTTGAGTGGTGAAGCCGGTCCCGTATGTTTACTAGCTCTGCAACTTTGGGCTGTTCCCTTCCTGGCGTGAGGGGTGGTGCAAATGTCTGTGTTCAGATTTTGCTTTTCAGAGAGGCTTTCTCTGCAGTGATTGTAAAGGAGACGGGGTTTCCATGTGCCGCTGGCTGGTTGGGGCCTGGCCTCCCTGGTCCCCAGGCCCGTAGCCTCCCTGGTGGGGCCCCTGCTGGCAGGGGTGAGGACGGAGGGGGAGGAGGAGAGATGGTTTCTGCGTGTCTGTGCTAGTTGCCGTGGCTGTCCGGCAAGCTGTCACAAACTCGGTGGCTTCAAACCACAGAAATGGATTCTTTCGCCGTTCTGGAGGCTGGAAGTTGGAAATCAAGGTGACGTCAGGGCCCTGCTCCCTCAAAGGCTCTGGGGAGAATCTACCCTTGCTTCTTTCAGCTTCGGGCAGCTCCTGGCATTCCTGGGCTGGTGGTGGCACCGCCCCACATCTGTCTCCATCTTCCCCTGGGCTCTTCCTTAGCAGGACATTTGCCAATCCCACTGGTAACCTGGGATGATGTCGTGTCAGGATCCTTCCCTTAGTTACATCAGCAAAGGTAACATCCACAGGTTGGAATGAAGGGGATAAGGGTGCATCTTTCGGGGGGGAGGCACCTTTGAACTCACTGCAATGTCTAAACACTGTGCAGAGTTTCCTTGTGTACTTTTTACACGCACCTGGGAGGAGGATATCATTTTCATTTTTCAGAAGAGAAAACCAAGGCCGCAGAGGTGTGGTAACTTGTCCAAGTTCGCACCATCAGGAAGTGGCTGGACTTGGATGGAAAGGTAGGGCTTCATCACCCAGGCCAGAGGGAAGGGGATGGCACGTGGAAGGTGTTGAGGGACGACGCAGACTGGCCCGGGGAGGGGCTGTGAGCAGTTTTGCATCGCTGGAGAGGTGAGTGCGTGCGGTCCGATGCTGGGAGGGGAAGGAGAGCAGGGCGGGTCATTCCACCATTGGACCTTGGACAACAGCCTGAGGGTTTGAGTTTGATCTGGAGGTCAGAGGCCGGTGAGGAGTCCTCGAGGAACTTTTGATCTCCAAGCGGATGATCACAAGCACAGCAGATGTCTGGGTTGTGTGGAAGCTGGTTGGAGAGGGGTAAGCCCGGAGGGGGCAGGTCGGGAAGATGGTAATGGACAGTGGTGGTGAAGACGGAAGGTGCGGGGTGGGGGAAAGGTGCGCGTGAGTTGGGGGCGGGCACAGGTGACAGGATACCAGGACTCATGAAAACAGAGAATTTCAGGGAGCCAGGAAACTCCCTGGATGGGCTGCTGAGTGTCTTGTGGTGCCATTAACTGAGTGGGGGACACAGGAGGAAGAGCGGGGCAGCAGGACACTGTGGAGAGCTCTGAGCACTGTGTCTTCAGTTACGAGTCAGGCCCTTCCCCATACGTGTCCTTGCAGGGGTGCAGGGTGCAGGGGAGACTGGGCTGCAGTCAGAGGGCCCATGTGCGCCTTCCTCGGGAACCAGGCGGTGTGAAGAAGGATGTTCCAGGTGTGGCCTGGAGGGCCCCGCACATCTGGCTTTGCCAGGCACCCTCCCCCATTAGGCAGTTCTGCGGTGTGGCGCTGGGACTTGTTCTTGGGCGCTCAGCCCCAACCTGTTTCTCAACACACCCAGCAATTAATAAATTCCCATTCTGCGGAAGCTGGCCACGCGGGATTCTGTTCCTTGTAACTGAGAACCCTGGGCAGTACCAGTGGGCTTAGGGGCGAGGGTGAACAAGAGGAGCTGGGGGCCTGTGGACAGGGGCCTGTGACATGGGGTTCCAATGGGTCTCATGGTATCAAAGGCTTTGGGGCCATTGGCCGTAGGGATGAGCCTGGGGCCCCGGGGGTGGGGACACAGGTCGGGATCGTAAGCACTTCGGTGGCCGGCAGGTGCATTCCGGGTGGGTGTGGAGGCCTAGGAGGTTATTAAATGTGACCCCAGGGAACAGTTTAAGGGATGGAAGGAGCAGAGGAACCTCTGAAGGAAGAGGGTAGGGAACATAGAGAAAACAATGTCGGGAAAATAAGAAAGAAGAATCTAAAGAGGGAGTAGTTACTGCGTCAAAGGCTGCAAAAATTCACTTGAGACAGGGTTGAAAATGACACCTTTGGGGGCTCAGTCGGTTAAGCCTCCGACTCTTGATTTCGGCTCAGCGCGTAATCTCACGGTTCGTGAGTTGGAGCCCCAGGTTGGGCTCTGTGCTGACAGTGTGGAGCCTGCTTGGGATTCTCTCTCTTTGCCCCTCCCCCACTCATGCTTGCTCTCTCTCCCTCTCTCTCTCTCTCTCTCTCTCTCTGCTCCTCCCTCTCCCCCACCTCAAAATAAAGAAATAAAAACCTTTAAAAAAAGGAAATGATGTCTTGTGCTTGGCATTTAGAAGGACAGGGTCACTGGTCGGTGAGACCAGAAGCAAGGCTGGAGAGGGTTGCGGAGGTGGTAGGGGAAAAGGAAGGTAGCCTATCCTTCTAGAGACTGACAGTGAAAGGAAGAGAAGGAATAGGTACAGCTGAAGGAGAGAGCGGGGCCGCGTTCCAGGCTGGGTGCAAGCAGCTGCTGTGAGCGGAGCCTGCATGTGGACGGTGTCAGGATGACCTGGGGTTAACGCACCCAGGTCGTTAGGGCGCATATTCTTAGGTACTTGAGGGTCTCTGGCACTATGGCAATGGTGTCTTCTCTTTAAATCACATCTTCAACTTGTAGAACAAAGAGGCCTTGCCAGCATTGGAAACCCAGTTGGACAGTTGGGATTAAAGTAACTTGAGTGTGGACTGAGGTTTTAAAGCCTGATGGGAACCTGGGTCCTTGTTTTCGTTTTTTCTCTGTTTTTGTTTTTTTTTTTTTAATTTTTTTTGTCTTTTGAGAGAGAGAGAGAGAGAGAGAGCGAGCGTGAGCAGGGTAGGGGCAGAGAGAGAGGGAGGCACAGAATCCGAAGCAGGCTCCAGGCTCTGAGCTGTCAGCACAGAGCCCGATGCGGGGCTGGAACCCACACATCGCGAGATCATGACCTGAGCCGAGGTCGGATGCTCAACCAACTGAGCCACCCAGGTGCCCCTGTTTCTGTTTTTCAATCCAAAGTGTTCTGAAGATGAGGTAGACAGGGGCATAAGTTGTATATGGGTTGGGGAGACACAGGGAGCAGGGATTGAGTCCACCTGGATCCAGATTAGAAGCCATTCTCCCTGTGATCCATCAGTGTGGACATAGCCCTACCGTCTTAACCTGTTGCTCTGTCTGACCCCAGTGACGGCACCGTGGGGCCTATTCTAGCTGCTGCTTCTGGTCCTTCCCCTCCCCGCACCCCTCCTCCTCCTTCTCGACATTCTTTTCCTCAAATGTGTTCAGTTTACGGTTCTCTCTCTGGACTATGACCTTACACCTCACTCACCTGGGTCTTCTCTTTTTTCTCTGTGTCTTCACTCTGCCTCAGGGATTCTTAGCTATTTTTCTACCATGGGTTCCACTGGGGTCCATGATCCCTGCTCAGGAGAATGTTTTCATTATTTAAGTTTATTCATTTCGAGAGAGACAGAGACAGTGCGAGCGGGGGAGGGGTAGAGAGAGAGAGAATCCCAAGCAGGCTCCGCACTGTCAGGACAGAGCCCGACTCGGGGCTCGAACTCACGAAACCGTGAGATCGCGACCAAAGCTGAAATCCGGAGTTGGACGCTTAAGCGACTGAGCCACCCGGGCGCCCTGTGTTTTTAAATATATAAAATAAAGTATGTAAGATTATAAAGGAAATCAATTGCATTAAAATATAGCTATCGAGCCTTATGTTAAAAACAAAGCTGTGACATGTGACGTGTGTTTCTTTCTTAAGGCCTCAAGTGACACAGCCTCGCAGTGGGCCCAATGACTCCCATGACTTCAACACGGTGATGCGTAGAAATCTTTCGAGCTGTTCGCCACGAGGCTGATAGGATATGAAAACATCTGCAACTTCTTTTGGTGACGAGGACCCAGGTTTTACTGATACCTGTGTGCTTGTGGCTTGCAGTGAGCACCGAAGAAAACAAAGAAAACGAAGAAAAACGCTAACGTTCAGTTAGAGGTCCTCTGAATTCTGTTCAGGAACTCCTTGGGAGGCTGTGACCCAAGGTTCAGAAGCCCTGGCCCCAGGGCTCCGGTTTCCATTGTTTGTTGATTTCTTCCTTCCTATTGTTCTTAAATGACCCAGAGCCAATTCTCATTTAGTCCGTAGGCAATGAAACTGATAATAGTGATCACGTTCCAGGCGGGGGCAGGGAGGCCCTGGGACACGCACTGCTTTGTAGTTTGTGGGACAAGGACCTCCCGGTGGAGCTGGAAGGGAACACTAGCGCCCTTGGAGTCAGATCAATCCAAAGATGGAGGTAGAGCACCTCAGGGGAGGGTGCCAGCTCAGCACTGACCTCGGTCCAGAGAGCGGCCCGTATTCACCACGCGCACACACACCCACGCACGCACAGCTGTACACACGGTACGGAAAATGGTGACACTGGCATCCGCTGGAGCGAGAAGCAGGGCGAGGCCCCAGTCACGAGGCACCTGGCGTGGGACCCTCTCCTACAGTCGCTCAGCAGCGGGCTGCCCCGCCCACCTGCCTCACCCCCTCTGGCCCCCGCCGCACAGCTTGCCAGCTTTCTTCTCCCTGGGGGAGGCAAGTTCATTGTTAGCGCTTGTCACCCCGTTTTTCTTGCGTCGCCTTTGTCTCCTGGGGTGCCTGCCTGCCTAGTTCAGGGCCTCCCCGCTTCCTGCTCTTTCTTCTGTGCTCCCTCTGTCAGCGAAAGTAACCCTTATCTGGCTAAAACGTGTCAAGAACACCGCTGAAATCCACCTGTACACAGGAATAGGAAGAGCTCTAAGGCCCAGAGAAATCAGAGCCAGCAACCAGGAATTCCTGGGCCTGACATGTGGGAGGCGCTCAGCGAGTGTTTGCTTAATCGAGTTACCGGGTAAAGAGCCCCGAAAGCTCCCCAAAGCCTCTTCTGGCATTTCCAGCAAGGTCACCATGTATCCCTCACCTTCTCTAATTAAGCTGGCTTTTCCTCAAGTGCCCGCTGTCCAAGGTGAACAAAATGTTTTCAACCAGTGTTGCTGGTTTTGTTTGCAACAGTATTTCTCAGTATCATGCTTCACGCGCTGTGTGGGGTAATTAGTTTTGTGCCGAAGGAAGGGAGTGAGCATGGGAGGCGGGGGCGGGACGGGGGTGGTCAGCCACCATCCACTGTCGTCTCGTGGAAGGCGGCCCGTGTGAGGGGGCATCTGTACCGGGCACCCAGAGCCCACGGGACTCTTTCAGGAACCCCTCCAGCACCCAGCACGATCCTGCTTTCTTCCTCCGGGTGAGTGTCTTGATGGGCTGGGTGGTCTTTCTGTTCTCTGGTTGTGCACCTGACTCAGTGCCACAGTGTACTGGCGGGCTGTATGGGTTCATCAATTTTTTAAAGTTTATTTATTTATTTTGAGAGAGAGAGAGAGAGAGAGAGCTTGCACGCTCGTGGGAGGAGGGCATAGAGAGAGGGAGAGAGAGAAACCCAAGCAGGCTCTGTGCTGTCAGCACACAGCCCAACACGAGGTTCGATCTCACGAACCAAGAGATCATGACCTGAGCCAAAATCAGGAGTCGGACGCTTAACTGACTGAGCCACCCAGGTCCCCCCAGGTTTTTTTTTTTTTTCTTCTTCAGAGAGACAGAGAGAGAGAGACAGTGCACATGTGAGCATGGTGGGGGTAGGGGCAGAGGGAGAGAGAATCCCAAGCAGGCTCCACGCTAGGTGGAGGTTCGATCCTACGACCCTGATCGTGAACTAGGACGGATCATGAACTGAGCCAAAATCAAGAGTCCTCTCAACTGACTGAGCCACCCGGATGCCCTCCAGGTTCATTGTTTTGATTCTTTTCTCACAGGAGAACTTTGTATTAAGGCAGATAGGCCCATTTTTTTAATGATAGAAATTGCTAATAGTTAGCAAACGCTACTCTGTATCAGGCGTAGTGATAAGCCTGTCACACCCGCCATCTCATTTAATCTCCCATATGCAGCCAGAGAGATCCTTTCACAGTGGAAATCACATCCTGTCCCTCCCCAAGGACCCAGGCACACTTGCCGTCAGGCCCGCAGCACGTCCTGCAAGGCTCCTGTTCCAGCTGCACCGCTCTCCCCGCTTCCCCTGATCACCACCCTCCTTGCTGCTCCGGAACTGGACAAGAAGGCCCTGCCGCAGGGCCTTTGCACTGGTTCTTCCTCCCGGGCCCTGCCCAGAGCACCCCTTCACTTTATTAGGCCTTCTCTAGCGTCTCTTCAGAGAGACACTCGCCCCATCCCAAATATCACTCGTTAAGCTCTGCTGACTTCTGTTCCTTTCTAATAGAACTCAGCACCCCTAGCCATTTTATTATAAATCTATTTGTGTGGTTGTTTATTACCTATCTCCGCACTAAAAGCAAAGCTCCATGAGAGCAGGGACCCTGCTTTGTTCACTGCTTTATTTCCAGCACCAAGAGCCGTACCTTCAATGTGAATAAATATAGAGCCAATGAATAAATAAATGGATGAATATTCACAAAACCCCATAATGTGAGTGGTACTATCACCCCCATGCTAGAGATGAGAAAACTGAGGTTTAGAGAGACTGACCATATTCTCAGGGTCATAAAACTAATGAGCCGTCTAGGACCAGAGGTCAAAATGTCTTGTCTCTGGGGTCTAACTCTTAGCTTCTGTGCTAGCTCACCTCTCTCTGCACTTCTAAGTGCCTGCCAGTGTTTTTTATGTGAACACCCTATTTTCCTGAGACACTCTGAGAAAAAAGCCATTCGATGGGTGACTCCGTTTGGAAAATCCTGCAAATTACATTTCCTGCTTGGTGGCCTAAGAAAGGCTCTGAAAAGTCCCGCAGTAAAAATCCTGGTTGAACTTCTGTAATCAGTGTTTCCCAAAGCATTGACTGTAGACATCTTGTATTTATTTATTGGTGTGTGTAACATCTATTACCATATTGCAAAGCATACCTCGGAAGCAATAGCTTTTGTCCTTGCGGAGAGAAGCAGATTGTCTGGTACAGGATTCCGGGAGCTCTCTCTGGGTTGGCTGGGGTGGGAAGTCTGGACCAGGGGCTTCCTCTCCTAGCAGGAGGGCCCGTGCCTGAAGTCAGCGTCCCACAAAGCGGGCACCTGAACCCAACATGTTTGCTCACCCACTGTCATGTTCACCCCCAAACCAGGAAGGCAGCAGTGAGGCTCCTGGCCGCTGTTAGCTGCACCCCGGCCCAAGCATGCTTCTCTACAGAGATCTGGGCATGGGCTCATCTTCTGCCCTTTGATTCCTGTACAGGTGACACTCGGTGTTTCTCCTGAGCTTCTTAGAGAACAATTACTTAGGTGTGCCTCTCAGAGACATCATCCCCACAAACCTGGCCTTGCTCTCTTACTGTCTCATTTCTCCCTATTGGAATTTTCACCTAGAGGAACAGGGACACTCCCTTACCCACTCGTGTCCTCTCGGCCACCAACTCGGTGTTGAACACATGGTCGATGGTAAATGCCTAGATCATTCTTGTTGGCTTGACTGTGATGATCCCGCATGTTGCACGGTTTGGAGCAGATAGATGGTGATGTTGTAAACCCCTTAATTCATTGCCAGAGCCGCCTCACCCCCACCCTGAGCAAAGGAGAAAGATGCCCCAGAGGCAGAGAAGACTATGGAGGGAAATGTATGTAACTGACTGCATCTCTGTGTTCCTGGCAGGGCTGGAGCCAGTCAGCGTCCCGATGTGTTCATTTTTATTGGTTTTGATGGTGATTTGATGTCATCAGGGATTCAGGTCTCACGTTCGTCCCTGCGATCATCTGAATAGCACTGGTGACGGGGAAGGGAAGAGCAGAGACAGGCACCCATAGGCAGCCTGGATCGGACCGTATAAATCTGGGAGGAGGGAGGGGGCCGGACAGCCTGGCCTTCCCAGCTGGCACACGAGGCTGAGTGGAAGCCAGCGACAGGCAGTGGAGCGGGAGGCGTTGTGCCTTCACCCCAAGTGACCATGAAAGGGGCCATGCGAGTCTCAATCATGTTCCTTCTGGTGACTGTGTCGGACTGTGCCGTGATCACAGGGGTAAGTCGTCCAACTTCCTCTACGCCCTGGGTTTGGGGGGGATGTCAGGGTCTGCACGGGATGGGAGCCAGCGACCATGCAGGGGGCAAGCCAAAAAAACTGGGGCGTCAGCCGGCATTTTAGAGAGGTGTTCCACATGATTTTCGGATTAGTTAGACCTCATTCCGCTAGACGGGATCCACTTTTGAGCAGCTGTGTGTAAACCAAATCTAATTTCCAACTGCATTAGGAGAACATCAAACATTTTGACGTTTCGACCTCTGGTAACATGAAGATTCCTATTGTGTAATAAGAAATTCCTCTATAAAGTGGGTTAGCACCCCCTGATTTATCTTTTGTGAAAATTTTTGTTTTCATATACAATGTGGTCCACATGTCAGGTTTAGTTTACACAGCATGATGACTTGATTAAACGCAGTGACCTTATTAGCTTTAATTGGGGGCATTTAACCTCTGCCTTTTCCACTCTTAAGAAAGGTTGCCTTGAAATTCTTTCTTCCCTTTATTTTTTATGTATTTTAGCCGTGCCCAGTTCTGATAAGAACATTTGGCTGGGTGCACCCAAAAACAAGCATCGGGTACCAAACAGAAATCTAGTCTCCCAAGGGACATTTGCCACACACAGGCGCTGCCTGTCTTAGAATTCAAAACACTCGGATTATGGTTCTCTTGTAGCATTTTGGCTTTAACCAGAACCACCCTCAAATGTGTTACAGTGGTGGGACCATTCTTACTAAAACAGAGAGTAATACTTTACCAGAGAGCTTTCCAGATAAAAGCCGCTAGAGGAAAAAAAAAAAAAAAAAAAAAAAAAAAGAGGGAAATTTATTATTTTTTTCCGAAGTCCCTCAACTTTTTACATAGAGAATGAAAACGTAGAAAAATGCCAAACAATTCCTGGAATCGTATTAGTTTTAATGTTCACAGAAAGGAAAACTTCTTTCTTCTCCTTTTTAAAGGAAAAAGACTGAGTTTCAAAGACGAACAAATATTAAAGGCAAGTCAATGCTTTTGGAACCCGGAGCATGAATAACACTGTTAGGGCAAAATTATACCTAATGAATGTCAGCCTCTGATTCTTCCTACTGTGTAGCTTGACCATCGGGGAGGCTGAGAAAGGACAGAAGCCACGGAGAGGGATGGGGGCTGAGGGTTCACGCTGATGCCCAGGTTACCTCGCTGTGTGAGCTCCAACATCTGGCCGAGTGGTGGCGGGAAAATGCCTTTCTAGCAAACCCTTCAGCTGGACCTTTTGAAAAGCACAGTGAGGGAGAAATCTAGGGTGGAAGGAAATGCATGGCAGACATGTGCAGGAGAGTGTGGGACCCAGTGCTGAGGGGGTCAGGACCTCCCTCCATTCTCCATGCCCAGGGGCTGCCCCAGGGCGACTCCCAACAAGAGGCTGGTAGGACATCGTCATATGGCCCTGCTCCCTGCATAGTGACCATCCCAAATTCGGGCTTGGATGGTCCTTCCTGCCAGAGTGGGGACAATGATGTCCCAACTCTGTGGGAGAAGAGTCAGGTAGGGCCTGCTTGGCCCCAACCCTGGGCTTTCAGGGGCTGGTCGGTGTGCGAGATGTACCCTCACCGGGCTGGAGACCTGCATGGCCAGGTGACTGCCCCCTGCACCTCTTCTGGGTGACAAGCAGACCCTGCACCCCCACCTTCCTTCCTGGGGCTGAGCCAGTGGGCAGCCTCCCGCTCCTGCCAGGTCCCAGGCAGGCAGCGAGAGCCTGCCCCATGGCCTGTTGGAGAAGAGTGAACCAAAACCCAGTTGTGAATCTCAGCTCAGATAAGCCACAAAGCTTTCCTGCAAGTGGAAAGATTGGGTGCTTCTCCATCGTGGCCCCACTTGAGTCTAGAGCAGCTCAGAGGTCGATTTTGTTTCAAGCAGGCTTGTGTGGCCTTCTTTTCAAATGGCAACTTCCAGAAACCAGGCAAGGCCGCCCAGCTCCTGTTTGGAGCCCAACCCAGAGGGGTCCATCCCTATCTGGGGTTCAAAGAGGCCTGCTGAGAAGCACTGGGGGAGACACCCCTCGCTTCTCAGGGGGTGCCGGCCCCCGGCTGAGGTGGGGATTCCGGTGAGGGCCGAGGCGGGGGCCAGCACCAACCCTGGGTGTGGGGTCAAGGTTGGAGAGTCTGGTCCCAGGAGACTCAGCACTGACCACCTAGGGGCTTGGGCCATCAATGCCCCTCCCGCCTTTGGGAATTCAAATTAATTTGATGTCACCGGTGTCCCTTGAGCATTTCCCAGTGCTGGAAGGGCCATGTCTCCTAACTTCTAAGGTTGTCAGGAGAGTTGCCCCCCTATTGGGCAGCCTCAGTGGAGCTTGGTTCGGGGGGGTGGTGGTCCTCAGATGCAGTTCTGCTGACCCGCGGAGGCCTGAGCATCCTGTCGTGAGCGGAGCAGGAGCAAGAATGAGCTGCCCAAGGTGTCAGGCCATCAGGGTTTTCGAATGTACCTCTTCCTTCCGGTTTCTCTTGAGTGGCGCTAATGGGCACTAACAACTCCTGTCTCCCCTCTCAGGCCTGTGAACGGGATGTGCAGTGTGGGACGGGCACCTGCTGCGCCATCAGCCTGTGGCTGCGTGGGCTTCGGATGTGCACCCCGCTGGGGCGGGAAGGAGAGGAGTGTCACCCGGGCAGCCGTAAGGTACTGCACAGACTTGCTCAGGGCAGAGAGCCAGTGACACAGCTGGACTGGACCCCGATTTTCAGACTGACTCTAGGATCATCTTACGGGTGTTGGGCACTGCCTCCTTGCTTTTTGGAGAAAGCCTGGGGTGGAGTAGGGGGGCACTAAGCACACAGCCTGTTATATCTATGGGCTGGAACCCCAGCTGCTCCTCTGCTGTGTGGCCTTGGGCAATTAGCAGGACTTGTCTGGGCCTCGGGCACTGTATACAACCAGGCGAGTAGAATGATTACCCCTGAAGTCTCTTTCAGATCTGAATATAAACTCAGATTCTCAAAGGGTCCCGAATGGCCTCTGCCCCTGGACCCCTCCCTCAGGAACATGCAGTAATACTCATGGAAGGGCCTTCCATCCAAGGCCTGGTTAGGGTGAGGCAAGGCCCGTGACCAGCGCATACACTTTAAGGAGGCGCTCACTCTTTGGGGCCCCAAGCACCTGACTCCCGCCCTGCTCCCAGCCCAGGGGGCATCGAAGGGCCACGAGGTCTTTGCTTCTGAACGGCCAGGTACGGGAGCAGCCACAGGTGTGTATGGGGACCCGTGTGTCTGTCACCTTCCTCGGCTTCCTGTGGTTCAGGATTCCTTCGTGCTCTCCTGGGGGATATGCCTACACCGGGAGCCCTGGTTTCTTCTGGGGTCAGAGCATCATCCTGTAGTCACCCCCCCACCCCGCCATTGCAGCTGTTTGGGGAATGGGGGGGGAGATGCAGCTGAGCCAAGACCCTCGGGACAGCACAGCAGTCCTTGCTGCCTCGGGGTGTGTCAGGTGGTTCGGCTGCAGACCTCCGTTCCCAAAAGGGACACCGGTGACGATATAACCGCGTGCCACTTTTCAGACTACCTGCTTTTGCAAATATATAGTTTAAACCTCTTCACAACCATTTGTGGTAGGTGCTGTTATGAACCCATTTTGAGGATAATAACACCCATTTTTGAGACACCGAGATTAAAGGACTCGCCTGTTGTCACACCACTGGGAAGTTGGCAGACCTGGGATTGGAACCGGGGGCAGTCTGACCCTGTCTGTGGTCACAACCGTTCCTATTCACCCTCCCTTGAGGAAGCTTCAGTGGTCTAGCCTCTGGGTGAGAGTCACGGGGCAGAGGCAGCGTCTGTCCTGTCCACGGCTGCATCCCCAGTACCCAACATCAAGCGCATGCTAAGTGAACTGTAAGTGAGATTCAGTCAACAACCGTGTGTGCACGTATTCACGTGGGTGTGCATGCATTCACGTGGGTGTCAGGTCAGCGAGGGGACGTGGCTAGGCAGCTCTGGGACTTTAAGGTTGGAGCGGACAGCACAGTATCGTGGCTGATTACATCGTCTCGAGGGCCAGATTGCCCGGGTTCAAATCCTGACTCCTCCCCAAATCAGCTGTGTGATCTTGGCATGTCACTCGGCCACTCTTGCCTCAGTTTCCTCCTCTGCAATAACTGTGATTGTTGTGCTGGGTGGAGGGGTGAGACACTGGGCAGGGCTGGGCTGGCCGGGGCCCCTGCGGGAAGCCCACCTCCCTTATGCTGAAGGTGTCATCCTGTTTCTCCTCTTTCTCCAGGTCCCCTTCTTCAGAAAACGCCAGCACCACACCTGCCCCTGCCTGCCCAACCTGCTGTGCTCCAGGTGCCCGGACGGCAGGTACCGCTGCTCCACGGACTTGAAAAACATCAACTTTTAGGAGCCTGGCTGTTGTCGGCACACACGCTGGGCCTCTGCATGAGAACAGCCCGTGGGGGGCGGGGGGGTCTCTTATGGATTTTGATTTCTGCCACGTGGCCCAGCTTCCCCACCGCCCCGTCCCCAGGCCCCAAGCTGCCTCGCCCCATCCCTGCTTCCTAGCCCACATCTGTGCATTCATGCAGACACCCGCACACGGTCCGCCAGGCTGGCCTGAGGTTGTCCCAGCCGAGGGCCGTGGTCCTGGCAGCAGCTGTTCCGGCTGGCTGAGGGGTTGTACGTGATCGGAAGGACACTGTTTTCCCTTAGCTCCTGCCTCACTCACCTGTCTGCTCCTTAGAGGTGACTTGTCCTCCTCCCCGGGCCCATCTGTCCCTCCTCCCCCATGCTCTCTCTGCCTGAACCTGCACAGCCCCTTGGGTGCCCTGCTCTGCGTCTCTGGCCTGAGCCTCAGGCCCTTTCTGTGAGGCCTGTGACTGTCAACCCGGGAGTCGGTCATCTTCCTTTGACTGACCAACCCCTCGGTTGTAGGCCACAGGCCCAAGGTCAGCCCTTCCCGGGGCGCAGTAGGCGGTGACCTCATGGCAGGCGCGGGGAGCCACCAGGCCAGTGCTGCATGGCCTCCGAACCCCTCCCAGCACGCCTTACCAGTTAAGCAGGGAAGCCCCCAATTCCTACTACCTCGCTCTAAAATGCAAGCGGCGGCCGTTCGATCTAATCAGCTACTGATGTTTTAGGAGGCAATTAGGGAGTAACCTCAAAGAGCTCCTTCCCAAGGATCGGTCCCTGGGAGCATGTCTGTGACCTTGAGGACCAAGGGCTTCTGCCCAGCTGGTGGGGGGTGGGGGTGTCAGGTGGGAGGGGAGGCAGCAGGCAGGGACACTGACTTTGGATACAGGCGTGCAACCACCACCGCGGGCCCAGGCCGCACAGGCACCACACCCAGAGACAGCGTCTTCTCCAGACAGTGAGGGCTTCCTGAAGTTCAAAGCTGTCTGTCTGGGAGTTGTGTCACTGGCCTCCGTTGTCATCCAAAACACAGTTGCTCTAAGCCCCTCGCATCTGGACCCTGCCCCAGGCCCACCCGGGACAGCGTGGTGATGCCCGAGGCTGCAGAATAAAAGCATGAACAAGGGGCGAGCGGCTGTGGTGTTCCTGCTGTGTCAGGATGGGGAGCCAGGGGCGGGGAGGGGGGCGGGACTGGGCCTTTTCCAGGTGGGGAAAGATGCCATTGCTGTCCTCCCATCTAGGGCAATCTTTTTCAGAAAGTAGATTCAGGGTATTTTTGAATGAAGGGTGACAAGCAGTGTGCACAGCGAAGGTGCCGCTCAGGTCTGTGACCCAGGCGCGTGGCTGGGTTGGAGACAGGCAGGGAGCCGTGAGCCGGTGTCTGGGTAGGGACTCCACTGTGACATGACAACTCCCGTTTCCGCAATTGAGTCCAGTTATTGATGCCACCAGACCCCCACGTGTGGGGTGAAAAGTCCATATCAGGATGGCCCTGAGGCTGTGTCTGAACCCAGGGCCCGGGAGCATCCCCTAAGTGCCCGGTTGCTGTCCCCATGGCCCCGCCTCACCTCAAGTCCTCGCCTAGAAAAAATGCAAAATGTTAGATGAAAGTACACTGTAGCCTGTGTTTCCCAGAAACCTCCAAACGCATCATGGTTCCTGGGGCCCTGGGGGCTCCCGCCCTCCCTCATTTATGCTTGATCTGCGAGAGCCTTGCTCAGGGGTGCTCAGCGCAGCCTTTACTGCAGGGCCCACTCAGGCCAGGCCTGGGCCCCACTTAGGGGTCGTAGGTTTTGTTTTCAGCTCCTTTGACGGACCTTGTTGCCTGCTCTTGCTGACTTTTGCCCCTTTCTGCAGCCATGAATCTCTTGCCCACGCTCTGGACAAGGCTCAGCTGCTGGACATAGAGCTCCTGTCCACGTCCGGGGTTCCAATCTGCCCATCCTTTTTCTGTGGGTCTCCAGATACCACCCATGGCTGCCGCCCGTTGTGCAGGTGTCCTGGGCCTTTCCCAACCCTGCTGTGCCCCCTGCAGGCAGGGCCAGCCTGGGGGAGGTGCCGGCCACGTGTCTCAGCACAGTGGAGAGGGGGACGCCACCTGTAGCCCCATCCCTCCCCCACCAGGGAGCTGGCCGGTCTGCAGACCCCGGTGAATCAAACAGGAACAATTCTCATTTTTTATACCGGAAGGCTGAGGAATGTATAATTGGCCTCTGCTCCAATTCCCTGCTGCATTTTCCCCCTAAAGACTGAAGAGCAGAAAGGGGAAGGTGGGAGGGGGTAAGAAAAGTGGATTTGTGAGAATTCTTTACATTCGGGAATAGGTTCTTCATAATTATAAAAAGAATCTACTTATGAGAATAATATATCCATAACGAGGATGTGTTCCAGAAGAATCAAATTAGGCCAGGTTTAGGTGAAATGGAGACCCCTTCAGGATTCTGGCCCCTTCAGTGACAGCCTTACCGCCCCTTAATCTCCGGACCCTTCCTTCCCGACGGGTGGAGTCTGGTGCCATCTAGTGACCAATCTGGGGATGGCATGGAAGGGTCAAGATGCACCCTTCTCAGAACAGATTCCCCAGATGTCCCCAAGTGTTAGATTCAACCAGAGGCTTAGAGGGACAATTCTTCCACCTGTGGAAAGAAATCTGTCACCCTGAGGGGCACAGGAGAAACAGTTGTCCCTATGGGTCCCGTTCCACCTAGATACCTCTTTCCTAGAAGCTGCTGTTGTCTTCCCATGAGACATCTCTCCCAGTTTCTCCAGGAGTGGGACCACGGAGGTGGGCGGGGCCAGAGGATGATGGGATGCTCCTGCCCCCCACCTGTGCTCCCAGACACAGCCCTGGAGGCGCTGCCTCACCCCCCCCCCCCCAACCGAATCTCCACGTTCTCAGCTTCCACCACCCCCAGGATCAAATTCAGAAGCTCAAGAGCAATGTAGACTTTTTGTCTCTTCTCCTGTCCTTTCTTCCTGCAGCCATGGCCAAGTCTAAGCAATCAGCCTGCCCAGCATGGCCTATGGCAACTGCTGCCAACCTATTCTCTCTGCCTCCAGTTTTCCCCGTAAAATCCACGCTGGCATCTCTATCAGTCATCTCTCTGGGCATCACATTTACCTGGTCTGTGCTCCCCGACAGCGCTTCTCGGCCCCAAAAGGGAAAGCCCAAACCTTGGCAGGGAACGAAAAGCACCTGCCCACTCTTTCTCTGCTTCTTCCATGCTCCCCACCAGGCTTCCCGGCCTCAGGACTTGCCCACAGTGTGTGGAAGATGCCACGTGTGTCTTTGCCCCGGTTCTTCCTCTATGGGGAATGTTCCGCTTCTCCTCTGGTGTCTGGTGACTTCAACATCTCCTTCAAGAGCCTCTCAAGTGCACCCCCGCCCCCCATTGCATCCATCAGAACAAAAACACACCTCAGGCACCGAGTTGGCACCTGCTGTTAGGGGACACCCGTGCCTAGGTCAGCTTCTACCCAAGAGAGAAGGAAGGGCAGCATCTGAGTCCTGCTTGTGTCCCAGGGTTGAGTAGTGGGAACCGGGCTGGAGCACCTACAGGACAGATGATGGTGGCCTCTCCGGAGGGGCAGGCCCACCCCCAGCCTGTCTCTCCGTGGCCTCACTTCCCAGGACCTAAGCTCCACTCCTGTGCTCAACATGCAGCGGATTGCATCCCTGGGGCATGAGGCCCAGGGACTGAGAAGGACCCAGGCCTGCCGGTGGAGGTGAGGTGGAAGGAGGGCAGGATCGGGGCATTGGACCCAGCTCATGGCCGGGTGCGTGCACCTGCCTCACAGCCTGTCGGCCACAGACCCCTGCACTCACCGGGACCAGAGACTGCTCTCTCACAGGGCTGGCTTCAGGGTATGGGGGCCAGGGTTCTTCTCATCACAGACCAAGCCCAGTACCAGGGTACCAAGCCCAAGTACCAGGGGATACTGAGTACGTGACAAAGGATGTTGGTGGGCTACCTGCCTCCCATGGCAGCCCCTCTCCAGACCCAAATTATACAAGGCCGTGCCCTCCTGCCCTCCACACTGTGATCTGTCACTGATGGCAGAAGGGAGTTGGAGGAGGAAGTGGGGGGGAGGGCCTGCGTGGCCCAGACCCCTCCCTACATCTTCAGGGTGGAGACACTGGATGTGGCAGCCTGGCTGGCTTTCAAGACCCAAGCCTGGATCCATGCTGTGGATGGGGAGGATGGCAGGACACCTCGGCAGATGGGAAGGGAGGGCCCCCCAGGGGATTGAGAAGTTTCTGGTCATCTGAAGTAGGGCCCCGGTCAATTAACTAATTAATTCATTACCAGTTTATCAGCTAAGGGGTCCCTGTGTTGTATGGTAAACAAAGGACCATGAGCTGCTGGAGGACAGAGACCGTGGTTGTTTCCTGTGTCTTGTGCCCGGCCTAAAGCTGTGCTCAACAGACATTTCCTGAATGAACGAACGAATGAATGAATGAAAAGCAGCGACGGCGCTTCCTGGGAGGAGGCAGGCTGGTGAGGGTCTCAGGGGTCTCTGGGACGTGGGGTTCTATAGCTGCCACCTCCCACAGACCCTCTCCTCCCAGAGTCCCCACACCCCAGTGCTCACCCCACCGTCTCCTTGCAGGTTCTTCCTCACCAGGGGAAGGGCCTTGGGGGCCCTGGAGATGGGGAGAGCCATACACAAAGTCAATGGCAGCCTTGAGGGTCCAGGAGGGGCCCCCCAGGGCAGAGCAGCAGTGGGAAAGTGCAGAACTGCCCTTGTTTGTGAGTGCAAAAATCTCGAATTACACAAGTTACATCTACTTCTGCTGGATGGACTTTGTCATGGCAGAAGAAAAACAAAAAGGACCCTCCCATCTAAGACAATGGTAGTTGAAGGTAGGGCAGAGGAAGGGGACCTGGCAGGGGAGATGTCACCAGTCCGAGGCTGTCGCTGAGCTGAGCAAGAGGAGGGCCTGAGGGGAGCCCTCCACATGGGGGACGAAGGGCCAGACACAGACTGAGCTGAGGGCAGAGGGCAGAGCCTCTGAGGGCAGGCAAGGGCCTGAAATGCTAGAGGCTTGATTCCCTGGAAATCTGCTGCTAAGCCCTACTCCATCTGAATGTTGAACGATGACCTCGAGATAGTAGACTGGATAGGATTCCAGCTGGGGGACACAGAATAAGCACACGAGGGCGTATGGATCCCTACCTCTCCTATGCACTTCTCCCATCTCGGAGACTCTGGCCACCAGGCTCTGGAGGGGGGGGTGGGCACCGAGCAGAGGCGAGACCCGAGGAGGAAGCAGGAAGCTCCCCTCAGCCAGAGAGAAAGGTCGCTCAGGGGAGGTTCAGGGCTGGGGAGCCGCCTCAGAGCGGAGTTTGCACAGCAAACACACTGTTGCACTTCGGTTGTGCATTACCCAGGATGGCTTTGGTTGGGGGCGGGGTGAGGGGGGCCAAGGCCTTGGCGTTCTTGCTCTCCCAGAGCTTTGACAGTGATAAACCCTGGGAGGGAGAAATTGCTACTTGAAAATTTGCCCTGTGTCTGATCTTGGACCAGCCCAAGAGTCAACCTGGAAGAATTCACCTGGAATGTGCCCAAAACTCAGATCCCACCAGATGAAGAGGGGAGCACGGGTGGTCCGGGGCCTGCTTTCTTTTTTTTTAATTTTTTTTTTCAACGTTTATTTATTTTTGGGACAGAGAGAGACAGAGCATGAACGGGGGAGGGGCAGAGAGAGAAGGAGACACAGAATCGGAAACAGGCTCCAGGCTCTGAGCCATCAGCCCAGAGCCCGATGCGGGGCTCGAACTCACAGACCACGAGATCGTGACCTGGCTGAAGTCGGACGCTTAACCGACTGCGCCACCCAGGCGCCCCTGGGGCCCGCTTTCCGTGGGGATCTCTTCCACCCTTTCCCGTGGGGAATTAGAAGGAAACGTGAAGAACCACCTTCCCACAAGCAACTTTCCTCCATCATCTGGAAATAAAAGACGCTGTACCCATCCAACAGAGTATTATCCAGCCGTAAACAGGAACCAAGTAGTGCTACGTGTCACAACACGGACAGGCCTTGAAAATACCGTGCTAGGGAGCCTGGGTGGCCCAGTCGGTTAAGCGTCTGACTCTTCACTTTGGCTCAGGTCATGATCTCAAGGTTTTGCAGTTTGAGCCCTGCGTCGGGCTCTGTGCTGACAGTGCGGAGCCTGCTTGGGATTCTCTCTCTCCCTCTCTCTACCCTTCCCCTGCGTATGTTCTCTCTCTCTCAAAAATAAATAAATAAACTTAAAAAATATATTAAAAAATTTTTAATGTTTATTTTTGAGAGGGAGAGACAGACAGACAGACAGAGCATGAGCTGGAGAGGGGCAGAGAGACGGGGAGACACAGAATCTGAAGCAGGCTCCAGGCTCCGAGCTGTCAGCACAGAGCCTGATGTGAGGCTTGAACTCGAGAACTTTGAGATCATGACCTGAGCTGAAGTCGGACGCCCAACCTACTGGTTCACCCAGGCGCCCCTGATTCCGTTTTGAAGGAGCTTTCTTTTATTCATTTTCATGTTGGGGAAAGATTAGGCTTCCCCCTCAGCTCTCTTGGGGCCCCTTTCGCCAGCCACTGAGGACTTCTTCTCAAAGTTTACAAAGAAAGGGCCTGGTGGAGACTGCAACCAGCTACAAGCCCGAGGGCGCAGGGCTTGGGCCTCAAGAAGACCATTTGGTTTAGCCCACAGGAGGGACATGGTTTATGGCCCTCTGTCCAGAAGATTCTTTCTTATCTTTGCCTCTACCTACTTGGAAGTCCTTGTTGCCCCTTGGACCACAGGGACATTTGTTTCATTTAAATATTAGTGCACTTTGGGTGCCACTTGGGTGGCTCAGTCGGTTAAGCATCGACTTCTGCTCAGGTCACGATCTGGCGGTTGGTGAGTTCGAGCCCTGCGTCGGGCTCTGTGCTGATAGCATGGAGCCTGGGGCCTGCTTCGGATTCTGTGTCTCCCTCTCTCTCTCTGCACTTTTCCCACTCACACTCTGTCTCTCTCAAAAGTAAAAAAAAAAAAACACACACACACACACACACACACACACATAAAAAAAGAAAATATGAGTGCACCTTGGAGGAAAAGCCTGAGTGTTGCCCTCAGAAGGGATCAGAGTGACCACAGCACCTGCCCTTGTACGAGGCAAGAGAAAACTCCTGGACAAAGTAAGGGAACCTTTACTTTGGGGCTGAAGACTTGCGAGGAGGACTAAGTGGGTCTAAACAGAGAGAAACACTGATGAGTAAGAAGCCGTGGGCACAGTTCTGACAGAGACAAGGCGTGGAGGAGCCTGTGAAATTCTGTCACAAAACTAAGCCCTGAAGACTCAGTAAACAAACATGTTGAATGGCGGCTTGACATTTTCTTGTCATTTTGCATTTTGCTCTGTTGGCATTTCTCACGGAATTAGCAGCAAAGTTACCTTGCTTATGTTCTCTGACAAGTAGCACAGCACAGTGGTTCATGGCGCAGACTGTGTGAGTTTGAATGCTGGTCAGGCTACTTACTAGCTAGGGACTTTGGGCAAGCTACCAAACGTCAGTAACGACCCGTGTCCCCATCTGTAAAATGGCAATGATAATAATAGTACCTGCCTTTTAGGGTTGGTGTTTATTTATGTTTATTTATGTATTTTTGAGGGGGTGAGGGGCAGAAAGAGAGGGAGAAAGAGAATCCCAAGCAGGTTCCACACTGTTAGCACAGAGCCTGACACGGGGCTCAAACCCATGAACCATGAGATCATGACCTGAGCCAAAAGCAAGTCGGACGCTTAACCGACTGAGTCACCCAGGCACCCCGCTCTTTTGTTCCTTTATAAAAACATCTCGGACAGTCAGCACCGGGATCCCCCTGCCCAGTGCCTGCCCCTCTTGTAACCGGCTCACTAGGCCAACGTTCCCTGGAGGCGTCTCCTGGATGTTCCCCAGAACTGGAACGTGGTAGGAAGAAATTGCAGTTTGTCCAGGTCGTGTTCTGTTAATATTACAAAGTTCAGAGACACAGGTGTATGGAGGCAGAGCTCAGTAACAGCTCCGTTTGGGAACATAGATACGCAAATCTTATCTAAGTGCCTCTTAATACCTTGCTTAAACACATGAGTCACTGTTTTAAAGCCAAATGAATGTTTGCTCAATATGGGCTATGATCTTAATACTGTGCTACTCAATCTCTTTTTTTCCTAGAGCATAAGGAGGGTGGGCTCTGAATTCCATCCTGGCTCTTCTCAAACTGGGTTCAGATTAAACCTGCCAAAGCATGTGTGTGCCTGGTACTGGGCAGATATCACCATAGCTGGTGGCTGCCCCCCAGGGGCGGGCAGTACTGGGAAATGTCATTTGCCCATAAACTTGCAGTTCCCAAGCTTCCCAAAGGAAGATGTCAAAATGATGAGTCCTGGAGACCAACCCCAACCTTTGAGGGAAATCAATTCGTCATATAATGAAGTTGTGATTGTCCTTCCAGGGGATAGAGAGGCTAGTTTCCATTAGGAAAAGCTGCAGTCAAGCTAGGGTATGATCTTAAGGTTAAAACAACGACTAAGAGGGGCGCCTGGGTGGCTCGGTTAGTTGGGCATCCGACTTCAGCTCAGGTCATGATCTCACAGCTCGTGAGTTCGAGCCTCGCGTCGGGCTCTGTGCTGACACTGGGAGCCTGGAGCCTGCTTCGGATTCTGTGTCTCCCTCTCTCTCTGCTCCTCCCCCGCTTGTGCTCTGTCTCTCTCTCAAAAATAAATAAACATTTAAAAAAATTTTTAAAAACAAATAACAAGGACCAGCAAGATAGGAGGGGGCTGGAAACGGGTTGTGTGTGGCTATGCCTGTTCCTGCATCTGTCCAGAATTAGGTTTCAAAGGGGGCACTATTGCCCCCATGGAAATCTCCATCATCAGCGTGGCAAAACAGGAAGAGGAACATGAAGACGGGGTGACAGTGGAACAGAGAGAGGAGACCCCTCTAAGGGGCTGTAATTTCTGCTCACTTCCAGGCCAACAGCTGGACCCACATCTGGATGCTAGAAAGCCCTGCAGGTGAGCAGACGTGCTCGGTGCCCCGAGGCCCGAGCCAGAAGGCAAACACATGTCCTGCCTGTGCTCCCCAGTCCCCCAGCTGGGGCCCAGCTGGGAAAGGGAGGGACAGGGATCTGACCCACCAAATGGGATGCTCCGTGTCTGGAGGGAGTGTTAGGGAGTCAGGCAACAGAAAAATGGGGCCCGGCTCTCGGCTAGGGGTCCCCTACTCCGGAACGTGCTGGGGGCAGGTATTTTAGTGAGTAGCGCCTTGGGCAGGCAGCCCACACTTGCTCCCGGGTGCACCCCTCAAACAGTTGAGAGCGCACTGTGCCAGGTGGATCACGTTAGTGTCCAAGAAGGGACACTGAGGAGAGACCCAGCTGCAGGCGCAGTGAGGCAGGGTCAGAGGGAAGACCTCGGGAGTGTTCTCAGGGGGAACTAAGCCCTGGGGAGGACACGGTCCCTGCCAGGCAGTCAGGCCCTGCTGGAAGCCGAGCTATCCAACCAGCCTGATGGCAGGGCCCAGGCGGTGGACGGATCGGGACGGCAGGGCGGCCCACAGACAGCGAAGCTTCTCGTTCTCCCACTTTTATGTAATTTGGCCTTAATAAAGTACCCGGGGAATTGCCCTCGACAGGCCCCCTGGGAAAAGAGCTACTGGGGAAAGAAATAAGGTTCCGCAAGGAAATTGTGCGGCCCTACATTTAGCCCTTGCCACCCCCTGTAAAGACTCTTCTACCTAAAGGAAGGAGAGCTTCATATATTTCTCAGCCAAGGAAGGAACAAATGGATCTGAAAGCCCCACTCCGGCAGCAAAGGAGGGTACCCCTAGGCCCCCTTGGCCCCCTAGGCCAACTCCTAGGCCCCCTTGGCCCCCAGGAGGCATTCCACATGATGATTGAACCTAGTCGGTTAAAGTACAGAATGGTTCATTAGTTCCTAGGTGCATCGTCTCTCTGAGAATGCATGAGGCGTGGGTTCCTAAGGCCCTCTTGGCCCCCTCCTGGCACCTCAGACCGAGGTGAACCCTTCTGTTCCTCAAGCCACAAGTGGTTCAGGGAAACAACTAAGAGGTCATGTCCCTGCAACTGTTCCACTTGAGGTGTTGGGAGATAGATGACCTTCATGAAAACGGCAAAGCAAATGCTTTCTAGATTATAGATAAACGTAGATACATAATGAAAATAATGTAAGAAATTAATCAATAAGCAAAGGGCAGGAGGAAACGTTGTGAGAAAATCACCATGTTATTCCTTAAAGGGTGATTACACATAGGAACATTTTTAGAATTAGGTAATGCTAGAAAACATAGATGATGCATGCTATAAGGAAATTGCTAGCAAATATAATGCCACGTTTGCCACAATAAAGCAGCCAGTTCAACACACTGCCGTTGCCTGTGTCCATTTTTATTTTTGTTTTATTTATTTATTTTTCACTTTTTCGCCGACACCGTCCATCCTTCGGGAACCCCTGGACCTCTGGAGCTGGACTCCGGCAAGGCCCCACCTGGAGAAGGTTCTGGCTCCCTGCTGCAGTCCTGTGTGGACAAGATGGGCCCCCCCGGCCCCTAACTGGCAAGGGGCTGCTGTGAAATTACTCAGTGGTGCACTATCAGTGGTTTGCTCTCAGGATATTCATTTTCTCCCTCTCCGTAGGGCCCGTGGGTGCCTCTGTGCATTGGAAAGCCTGCCTATGGTCACCATGCCCCTGGACGGCCTCTGCCCTCCTAGGAGACCCGGGCTGGCAGGGACATGCGGAGACAGCCTGATGGCAAAGTGGGTAGGCCAGCAGGGGCTTTGCTGGCTTTCCCTGGAGATGCCCTGAGCTCTTGGGCCGCTGAGGACAATCAGAGTGGGGCCCCCAGCCTCTCCTGCCCTCCTTCCCAGACACTTCCCTCCCCTTCTCCCACCTGCTTTCTTGCTTCCACGAGGTGCTCTGTCCTCTCCCTGCCCTTCCAGCTGGTGGTCTGATCCCTTCTGGTGGCACTAGGGCCAGGCTGCAGATTCTCAGCTCAGCTACCTGAGGGGTCAGGCAGCTCCCAGGGTCTGTTTCCATACGTGATGTGGGGGGACAATAATTCTCACTGCCTCACAGGGTTGTCACGAAGAGTACCTTCCATGGTGGTGGCCAGCATCTGGTGGGTACCGAGCGTCCTGTGCCCCATCCCAGAGCCTCTGGATGGGAATTGCCAGAGAGGGGGCCTGGAAAGCCGGGGTTTTTGCAGCATCGAGAATGCTTGGAAAGGGATTAAGCAAGGAGACCCCAGCGACTCACTCTCCTTGGACTCTGCCCACCGCTACTAGCTGAATGACCTCAGGGAACCAGCTTCTCTACCCTCAGTTTCCTCCTTGGTAAAATAGCGTCCCCGCTAGAACTTACTTTGCAGGGTTGCTGTGGGGACCTAGCACGTAGTGGATGCACGGTCAGTGTGAACTGCGATTACGGCATGGGCTTGTGGACGGAAAGTGCTCCGTCGGCTGGGATGCATTTCTCTTCTGTTTACGTAACGTGGGTTCTTCCCCCTTCAGGAGAGATGGTGTCTGCCCCGATCAGTCCCCAAAGGGCAAGTATGGAAACTGGACCGAGAACTTGGGGTGGAATGAAACAGCCGTGCCCACTCCTGCCTCTGACAGATCATGAAATGGGCCAGGTGGGAGTGAGGCCGACACATCCCCCCAAACCGGCAGGAAGCAGGCCAGACCCCCTCCCCACCCCGGACTTTACCCATGCCCCTCCATCACCCTGCCTCCCAATCCACAATTACGTCTTACAAAAAAAAATCTAAACACCACCCCAAATACACCCACCCAGGACTTCACTGCACACTGCAGCCCTCTTCGTTCTGCAAACCACCCCATGGAGCCAGTCTGTTCAGTTCAAGGTGAAGATTTTGACTCAGGCTATTTATAATTCCCTCCACGAGCGGGTGTCAGTTTCAAAGCCGTCAGGCCAGATGCCGGGCTTGGAAGTTGAGAGGGAGACAAGCGTTATTATAAATTAATGTTGCCAGTGATGAATATTTGATATTTTTAACACACATTCACCTCAGAGGGAAAAATTCCTCTTTAATTAACGTGGCTGGATGTTGGGCGGTCCTCCCGTGGTCGAGGAGGGCTTGCAGAAAAATCTTTGGGCGTAGCTTTGGGCAAAGATCTGGCAGAAGAGAATGTCATCGCTGAAAACAAGTGACACCTACAAAGACTTCCTTGTAGACCTGCCCCTTTAGGCTGAGACTGTCAGGGTCGGCAGCTGGCACTTCCTTTCCCCTGCCCACCCTTTCCTCTGTGCCTCCGGCTCCAGTTCTGGGCTGGTCCAGGCTGGAGAAAACACTGGCTCATACTAGAGACCAACACAGAGGGGCTCGCTTGCGGACCTGTCTTCCTTTGTCTGCATGGTGTCAAAACAAGGCCTTACCCTTAGTGATAATCGATATATTTCCCCCCAAAGGAGCATATTCCGTGTCTCTTGGAAAATGGAAAGTTCTGGAACCTCTGGACTGGGTTCCCAGTTGACAGTAGTTTAGGCATACCTGAGCCCACCACTGGTCGGGGCCTCCACCTGCCTCTGGGGCTTGCATCGGACCTGCAAATACTTTGTTTGGCCTGCACAGCGTTAGCATGCATCATGCTTAAAAAAGTTTTTGGAAGGGAATTAAATGCATTGCGTGTTTTGATATTTACTTAAAAATTAGACTCTGAAACAATCTTCAGTGCCACACAGGCTCCTGTTATGTTACACGCCTAACCCGCAGGGTGGTAAAAACGGAGATTATTGGGGAGCCTGGGTGGTTCAGTCGGTTTAGCGTCCGACTTCGGCTCAGGTCATGATCTCACAGCTCGTGAGTTCGAGCTCGTGAGTCGAGCGTCGGGCTCTGGGCTGACGGCTCGGAGCCTGGAGCCTGCTTCTGATTCTGTGTCTCCCTCTCTCTCTGCCCCTAACCCACTCGCATTCTGTCTCTGCCTCTCTCAAAAATAAATATTAAAAAAAAAAAAATTAAAAAAAAAAAAAAGAAAAAAAAACAAACCGGAGCTTATTTGGTAGAATCTCCGGCAGATGAGTTTTTGGCACCGTCTCCCATACTCTTCTGAGTTACCCGCCTGGCCCATCGGCGTCTGAGACCGACCCCTTGCCGGTGTCGCTGAACCTCAAGTTTCTCGTCTGTTAAATGAGGCCCAAGCAGGGTGGAGTAGAAGGCTCTCGGGTTTTGGAATCAAAGCGGTTCTGGATTAAAATCCTGGCAACACCGCTCTGACGCAGGAGCCGGGTGAGCGACTTAATCCCTTTAAGCTCCATTTCTCTTCTTTGTGAAATATGGGTAACACTACTGACTCTGAATACTCTTGGTGGTGTTAGAGGAGAAGAGAATAATACTAAGATCTGGCATTTCCTGAGTGCCTGCTGTCTACCAGGCACTTCGAGGGGCCTCAGTGGTCATCACAAAAACCCTACGAGGTGGGAGATGTTTACCGATGAGGACCGTGAGGTTGGTGATCACAAAACAAAGGCAAAGCAGGGGCGCCTGGCACACGGTGGGCCGAAAGGACTGAGGGCCACGTTCTCCAGTTCTGAAAACCCTGTGGCTCAGGCCTTGCATTCTTCCCTTTCTACAAGGATGCAGGGACTTGAGGAACCATGCCAGGAAGGGGCTGGTTTTCCAGATGCTCAAAGAGAGGATATGACAGGTAAAGTTGTCCATCTCACATGCAATGAGTTTTAATGTTTATTCATTTTGAAGGAGAGAGAGAGAGAGCAGAGCGCCAACAGGGGCGGGGCAGAGAGAGAGAGACACAGAATCCGAAGGAGCTCCAGGCTCTGAGCTGTCAGCACAGAGTCCGATGCAGGGCTTGAACTCACAAACTGACAGATCATGACCTGAGCCGAAGTCAGTCACTTAACTGACTGAGCCACCCAGGCGCTCCTCATCCGGTGAGTTTTAAAGAGATGTATATATCACATTTTATGTTTGGTTCACAAGAGTGTATTTCTTTTTACTTATAAGTAAATTTTATTTTAATTTATTTTTTACAATGTTTATTTATTTATTTTGAGAGAGAGCTAGCATGCAAGTGGGGAAGGGGGAGAGAGAGAGAGAGGGAGAAAGAGAGAGACAGAGAGAGAGAGAGAGAGAGAGAGAGACAGAGAATCCCAAGCAGACTCCATGCTCGGCACGGAGCCTGGCACAGGGCTTGAGCTCATGACCTTGAGATCATGACCTGAGCCTATATCAAGAGTCGGACGCTTAACTGACTGAGCCACCCAGGTGCCCTGTGAATTTTATGTGTGAGCTGATCCCTCATCGCGGTTTGATCTGCATTTTCCTAACGATCCGTGATGTTGAACATGTTTTCATATGCTTGTTGGCCAACGCACATCTTCTTAAAGTTTGTTAAATGTTCGTTTATTTTGAGAGAGGGAAAGGGAGCAGGGGAGGGGCATAGGGAGAGGGAGAGAGAGAATCCCAACCAGGCTCTGTATGTCAGCACAGAGCCCAACGTGGCGTGGAAACTCACAAACCATGAGATTATGACCTGAGCCAAAATCAAGAGTTGGATGTTCAACCAGCTGAGACACCCAGACGCCCCTAGTACATCTTCTTTGAGGAAATGTCTGTGTGAGTCCTTTGCCCTTTCTGTAATTGGGTTACTTGTTTTGTGTGTGTGTTGTTGCATTGTAGGAATTCTTTGTTATATATTCTGGTTATGAACCCCTTATCAGATATTTGATTTGCAAGTATTTTTCCCCATCCCAGAAGTTGCATTTACCATTCTGCTTGTAGTGTCCTTGCATGGGCAAAAGTGTTCAGTTTTGATGTAGTCTAATGTATCTATTTCCCTTCTTTTGTTGCCTATGCTTTTGGTGTCATCTACAAGCAATCATTGCCAAATCCAAGGTCATGAAGTTTTTGAAGTTGAAATTTTGGACCAAGTCCTCCTTCCCAACTACTTAGAGATTCCTTAAGACTGCATTTATGGAGCAAAACATTCTCAAGATTCATGACGCTGTGATTCTGTTTCATTGTCCTGCAGTGGCCTCGTGTCCCCATGTCCATCTTCAATGTCCCGTTTGAGCACCACCTTGCCCGGTCATGATACGTAGGCCCCATGTGGAAGGCAGGCAGAGTTGGAAGAGGCCTGATTTCTACCAGAGGATCTTTTTGTTTTTTTGAGGTTATTTATTTATTTTGAGAAGGAGAGAGAGAGAGAGCGAGAGAGAGAGAGGATGCTCATGAGGGAGGGGCCCAGAGAGAGGGAAAGAGAGAATCCCAAACAGGCCCCTTGCGGCCAGCACGGAGCCCAACTTGGGGCTCGAACCCATGAGCTACCGTGAGATCATGACCTGAGCCATACCAGAGAATCTTCCTATCCCGTCCTTCCTCTTTCTTGTTCTACTTTCTTCCTTTTTTCACCTTCCCGGAAGGAGATTTAGGGCCAGCTGTGCCCCTACTTGTCTGTAGCCTCAGCCGAATGGCTTCCCCTGGCACATGGCCCCGGGCTGCCCGAGTCGCGGGCTCTGTTGCTGTTTGGTTTCCATCCTCTTCCTCTGGACACACTGGACGGCATGCATCAAATCCATAAATACGGAATTTCTTTGAAGAAGTACTTGCATTACCTCGATCTTTAAAATCCCTTCATTCGGAAATAATTTCAAACACCCAGAAACCGTGCAAGGAAGTCCCGCACACCTTTACCCAGACACCACATACGTTGACGGCTCGCCACCTTTGCTTTCTTCTCTTCTCCCTCTCGGCATGTTTTCTGGTCTCTTAGAAACCCTGTTAGAACTTGGGAGGCACACTACCCCTTTACTTCAGTGTGCCCAACAATCAAGGGCATTTTCTTATGATTGCTAAAATACGAATCAGTACGAATATCAAAGCTGTGCACTTGGTGAAACTGACATCACTACAATACTATCGCTTGAAATTTTGACCCCGTCCTCCTCCCTAACTGTCTAGTGATGCCTTAAATCTGTATGTGTAAAGCAAAACGTGATCTCAAGATGCGTGACACAGTGATCTAGCGACCGGATTTGGCCAAGTGCCCAGAGTCCTGCATCAGTGCTGTGGACATTTGCCTCGACTCCTCCCTCCTTCTCCTCGTCCCCTTCCGGAGCTGGATGGGCTTCCCCAGGGCAGTTTGCCGTGACTAGTAATGTGCTCTGCTGTTGGCAGGACAGGACCCCCACCCTGCCCTTCTCCCAAGAGCACCTGGCAATTCCATGATGCGTTGGACAGATGTTTCCAGGCCTTAGGGTGCTTACTGCACAACAAATAGAGGTGCATCTTTTGGAGTCTGGGAGCGGTTCTCCCCACAAAGTTCTGCTGACAGACTGGTGGACAGGCCAGTATATCACTCACAGAGGTCACCTGGGGCAAGAAGGGAGAAGCCTAGGGAGTTTTACAAATGTTCAGGGTAGGCTTCTGATGCATTTTCTTGTTTTTTAATGTCTATTTATTTATTTAGAGCTTGAGCAGGAGAGGGGCAGAGAAAGAGGGAGAGAGAGAAGCCCAAGCAGGCTCCAAGCTGTCTGCACAGAGCCCAAGCTGGGACTTAATCCCATGATCCCATGAGAGATCATGACCTGAGCTGAAATCAGGAGTCGGCTGCTTAACCGACTGAGCCACCCATGTGTCACCCCCACCTTTTTTTTTTTCTGATGCATTTTCCAGGTCTCTGCCCTTTCAAGATCTCTCCTGGGTGAGGCTTTGCTGTTCCTCTGTCCTGTGTGAAGGACCCCAGGACTTCTTCATCTTCAGCCTGAGGCTTGTCAAGTGTGGGCACAAAGTGGCCGTCTTTGCTGATGTTTGGAATTTTGGTGCTGTGAGAGCCATGTGGTCAGGCTGAGAGGATGTGCGGTCAAGAGTCAAACAGACCCAGGTCTGGATCCCAGATCTCTTGTCAATTGCTGAGTGACTTTGGAAGATCGGTCAAGCTTTCTAAGCTCCTGTTTATTCATCTGTGAAATGGATGGATGTATTTTAAATTAAAAACATTTTTTTTGATATTTATTTATTTTTGAGAGAGCGACAGAGCACGAGCCAGGGAGGAGCAGAGAGAGGGAGACACAGAATCCGAAGCAGCTGAAGGCTCTGAGCTGTCAGCACAGAGCTCGACAGGGGCTCAAGCCCACGAATGGTGAGATCATGACCTGAGCCCAAGTCAGATGCCTCATTGACTGAGCCACCCAGGCGCCCCTGATTTACGCTTTTAAAAAATTCTCTCATTTTCTCCTTTCTCTTTTCCTCAGGAAAAGAAGCGATGTCACTACCTTTTTTTTTTTTTTTTTTTTTTTTTTTGCCTCGAGGAAGATGTGGGCAGGGCAGAGAGCCAAGGCAATGTGTAGGATTTCCAGGTCAGGATGTTGTTGCCTGAAGCCTAAGCCTATGAGAGAACTCAGGGTTCCTCAGAGGTTGTAGAAGGTAGAGGCAAGGGAGACAGGTGGGTCGTCAGAGGCAGGGACCTGGGGCCTGCTTTCTAGTGGTGGCCCAGGGGGCGTGGCAAGACCAGAGAGGAGTCAATGTGTGGCCTCTCTCGGGGAGTATGACCCAGGTAGCTTCCAGAAGAGTGGTTTGGCCCAGGTGAGGCATGGAGGCAACAGGCAAGGAAAGATCACCCGGCTTACCCCAAAGCTTGGTCTGCTGGAGAGTCATGTGTGCTGAAGCATATCTGTGGGGCACTATGCAAAAATGACCAAGATTAACTTGCCCCCAGCCTGGAGGGTCAATGCCGAAATTCAATTGATTTCTAGAACAGGAGATGAACAGATGCTTTGTACAGACCCGAGGTTCAGACCAGCAACATGAGCTTGTAAATCCCACATATCACCAAGGCTGGGGAATGACGTGGAACATTCAAGGTCACACAATTGCAGTCATTTACGACTCGTATTTATAGAGGTCCTAACACATGGTAGCACTGGACTGTCCTTTGATCCTCACATGAGCATCTCAGTGTCAGAAGAGGAAACTGAGGCATCAAGAAATGAAGGAACTTGCTCAAGGCCACAGGACCATGTGACAGACCCAGGACTGAAGCCCAGGATGGTCACATATGCACTTTCCAGAAGCCATGCTCCCTTGTCAACTGGCACCTTGCAGTGGGAGATGTGTGTCCCTTTGGATTTCCTCCTACACCGCTTATCACAGAAGGGTCGCACATGGGATCCGATCCGTCCCCACCGGACTGTGGGCTCCCCAGGCGTGGAGATGACACCAGCTCCATATCTCAGTGGCCATGGTTCGCACATAGAACTTCTCAAGTTATGAGTTGAACTGGCTTTGTTGCTGCTGATATCTGAGTGGAGATCACAGGGTGGGCACCCAGGACAGGTTGTCCCAAGTCCCTGATTTTGTTTAGCCACTTTTGTTGGTTAGTTGCCAGGCACAAAGAATGTAGACCAAGGTGGAGGGCGCCTGGGTGGCTCAGTCAGTGAAGCAACCAACTCTTGATTTTGGCTCATGTCATGATCTCATGGTTTGTGAGTTCAAGCCCCGTGTCAGGTCTGTACGGACGCACAGTGTGGACCCTACTTGGGATTCTCTCTCTCTGTCCCTCCCCTATGTGTGCTCTCTCTCTCTCAAAGTTAATAAGAAACTTAGAAAAAAATCTAGATGAAGGGGAGTTGTCCCCACCTGGTGCTGGGTAGCCAGTGATGAAATCTTATCATGGTTTTTCTAAAAGCTTTTTGCAATTCTTGGCCTGCACCCATGGATAAGCAGTTCTAACGCTCTGTGCCATCTGGGGCAACGTTCCTGATAGAGTGCACTTGAATGCTGTTAGAATGATCTCAATCTCGTGAGTAAACACGAAGCAACCGGTGCTAAGGGGTCTGTAGTTTTTGGCTTTGAGGGTCACCTTCCGATGGGAGGGATGGCTGAACCTGACTTCCCAGGCTCATTGTCCAGGACTGTTTGCCTCTGGGTCGGGCTGGGCCCCTGGTGACGTGGAGCAGAGTTGCTACAACGCTCCCACTTGGTGGTGTTGACCCTAGAGGGTCCCAGCCCCGGAGGATGGGCACAGGGATGGCCGTCCCAAGGGGTATCCGGCGGTCAGCAGGAGTGAGCTAGGAGCAGAGCTGGTCCAGACAGGATATTGCAAATTCATGAAATTGCCATAGCATGCCGGGCCCTGTGGGACAGTATGCAGTGTGTCAGACCAGGGATCTGTAGCAGTTCAAGCAAGTCCCTCAACCTCTCTGAGTCTCTGTCTCCTCATCTGTAGCTCATAATAAAGATGTGACCTGTGGTGCCTCCAGAAGGGGAGGAAGACCATTCATTAACTCATTTGCTTAACCAAATGTTTAGTGAGCCTCTTCTGTGCCTCATGCTCCGTGCTGGGGTGAGGGAGGAAAGACCACTCGGAGGCAGGGCCACTGGGGCAGGACATACGGCCCCGGCCTGGCAGGGCAAATGTCTTCAGGGAAGAAACAGGAAACATGCGGTACCATTGAGCGGTGTTTTTTTCTTTCTGCTTCCCTGGCTTTTGGAATGGCAGGGTGGGAGGGTGCCATGAAGATGTGCTCCTGGCCATGTCCTGGGGCACCGGGGGCAGCAGTGTCCTGGCCTTCTGAGCAGGACATAGATGGCTGGGTGTGGCATCTCATGGGAGGGATCACATCTGGCTGTCTTCCTAAGTCCTTGCATAAAGCACTCAGGTCCCCAGTCGATGGGCCTCCTGAGGCCTCACGTCAAATGCAGGAAACTTCCAGGCCTGTCTCTCTCAGCGTGTCCCTGTGTCCAGGGCCCACGACATGCCCGCCTCTTTGGATACCCAGCCTGCCCTCTCTAGTCCACTCCCACCAGTCCTGCTTTGCTACCCTGATGTCTGTCCTGAAGGCTGTCAGTGGCCCCATGCTCTCCTGCCAACCCGTGGCCCCAAAGCCCCTGCCTTATTCTGACTTGATCCTGACTTTCCAGTTTATAGCCTCCCCTCGTCCCAAGGTGTGGTCTTCTCTACCACTTCTGTGGCTGAGTCTTTGTTTTCCTTTTGGCCCTCATTCTCTCTCAGGGGCCCTCCACTCATCACAAAGCCCCACATGTGTGCTTCGGAGAAGCTCTTCCTAGACCTTTGTGTGGACGAGGGTGCCGGCTCTCGGCCTAACCTGTTGCCTAAACCTGACCATCACGCCACATTTTCCGTCCTCCGTGTGTGTGCGGCACACGCCTGCCTCCCCTGCTCACCCTCGCCAGCCCTCCGTTGCTCAGGGGATCCGGCACCTATCCTGTCCTTCCCAACACCCTTCCAGCATGGAACCGGGGGCCACGTCCCTGACGGTGCAGGAGTGTTGGGCCTGCCGTCTCTCCTAGACCAGGGTGGCCAGCTGAAGGAGCATCCCTGCCTGGGCAGTGCACTGAATGCTCCCTGGAACACGGTGTTGGGAGGCCTGAGCCGGAGGATCCCGGGCAGAGCAGGCTGCTGGCTGTCTGTGAAGTCAGTCCCAGGCAGGAGAGGCAGCTCGGACAGGGGGAGGGGGGCCGCTGTGAAGAGACCTCTTTACAGCCCGCAAGGCGGAAGGCGACACAGGTTTCCGGGGGTGGCCCTGCCTGGGTTCGCTCGAGAAGGGGAAATCAGGTCAGGGAGGCCCCTGGGACATTCCCCAGCACATGTACACTTCCACTTTGAAGTCCCTGCGGTGGTGGAATTCGTGGCCCTTATCGGAGTGGGTGTTAGGTACTCTGGGTCCTGTCTTAATGTGTTTGGGGAACAGCCCGAAGTCAGGGGGTTATCTCCGCAGCCTGGGCCTCCAGCCGGAGGGGATGGGGCTCGCTCTATAAAGGCTGTGGGAACGGGCACCGGCTGGAGCAGTGGCCAGCCCACCATCCAGGATGAAGTGTCTCGTGTTGCTACTTGCAGTCCTGGCTCTCTCCCAGGGCAGTGACATCACCAGGTGGGTGTCAGGCCCCAGGAGGACGCGGGGGGAAGGGCGTCAGGTGTATCTGCTCCGGGTGGGTCTCTCCTGGGCTTCCCCTCCTTGCCCTGGGGAATCTTCCGAGGAAATGCTGCAGGTTCCCAGGAGAAGCGCTACACTGGTCTTGCCTTTGCATCTGGGATCCTTTCCTCTGAGTGAGCCCCGCCACTGCAGGGTGCGGTGGCCAAGGACCGGGGCTCAGAGGGGACAGCCTGCGGGATTAAGGGGATGGTTTCTGGAGTCAAATTGCCTGTGAGTTGATCCCCAGCTCCATCAGTAACCTGACTCTCTGCGCCCTGTTTCCTCTCCTGCTATAAAACGAGGGTAACAGAAAGCATCTATCTCACAGGGTTGGCACGCAGACTATATGAGCTGGTGTTTGTAAAATGCTTTGAACGGCATCTGGCGCGTGATGAGAGCTATGTATGCATTTCTTTTTTTTTTTTTAATTTTTTTTTTAACGTTTATTTATTTTTGAGACAGAGAGAGACAGAGCATGAACGGGGGAGGGTCAGAGAGAGGGAGACACAGAATCCGAAGCAGGCTCCAGGCTCCGAGCCATCAGCCCAGAGCCCGACGCGAGCCTCGAACTCATGGACCGCGAGATCATGACCTGAGCCGAAGTCGGCCACTTAACCGACTGAGCCACCCAGGCGCCCCTATGTATGCATTTCTTAAACGAAATAAAGTTCTCTCTGTGGTGGAAGTTCCCAAATTCTCCTCCAAAAATTATAACTGATATTTCTTTTTTTTTGAGACTTTTTTTTGAAACGATTTTTAATTTTTTTTATTTAAAAAAAAATTTTTGTAACGTTTATTTTTGGGACAGAGAGAGACAGAGCATGAACGGGGGAGGGCAGAGAGAGAGGGAGACGCAGAATCGGAAGCAGGCTCCAGGCTCCGAGCCATCAGCCCAGAGCCCGACGCGGGGCTCGAACTCACAGACCGCGAGATCGTGACCTGAGCCGAAGTCAGACGCTTAACCGACTGAGCCACCCAAGCGCCCCTGAAACGATTTTTTAAAAGTAATCTCGACACCCAATGGGGGGCTCAAACTCACGACCCTGAGACCAAGAGTCACACACGCTACTGACTGAGGCTTCCAGGTGCCCCATAATTGATATTTCTTGAGCTGCTTGCTATCAGGTGCCAGAAACCTGGTTGGATATTTACCTCTGCTACCGCAAATCCTCCTGGATTAGGTAGATAGTATTATTTGCATTTTCCAGATGAGGAAGCTGTTGTTCAGGGAGGACCCCTGAGCTACTCAAGGCTGGGAGGCTCAAAGGGAGGAGCTAGGACTTGGTCCCAAGCAGACTTGCACACTTACCACAAAATCATGCTATCTCTGGTTTGAGCCTTATCCCAGGTTTGAGCCCTGTCGAGCCCCGGGACTGGGGGAACCTGGATCCATCCCTGGGAAGCTGGATCCCTACAAAGGGGTCAGGGTGGCTTTGACCAGTGGAGCTCCTCATGGTCCTTGAAAGTGAGGCTCTTTAGAGTGCCAGACATTTGCGGGGGGCGGGGGCTCTCAGTGCAAAAACTAGGGGCAGCACTGGGGGAGTGGGGGTTTCCACGGTGAGCTTCCTGGTCTCTGTGTGGAGCAGTGTGCTGCAGGCGTCCCTCAGAGGGAGGCTCTCTGGGACCTCGTGCTGGACACAAGAGCTCAGTGGAGACATCGGGACACAGGAAAGGGCAGCTGTGGGCTTGGTCTTGGGAGCTCAGACTAGCTTCCTTCCTTTTGGGCTTACGTCCTTTTCTATCATCAGAGACAAAGGCTGAGAAACAATCTCGAGGACCTTTTATTTCTGTTGGGTGGAATTCACACCTGAGGGCTGGGGAAGAGAGGCACCAGAGGAGAGACCATAATTCACACACAGGCCTGTTCCATATGGGATCCGCCTGGGATGTGAACAACCCGAGAGAACCCATTTTTTGTTTTATTTGACTGCTGCCATTTTATTACTCTCAAAGCACTTTCATGGCTGTGGTCGCCACTCATCCTTCAGAGGACGAGGCTCACAGAGGAGGACCACATGGCCCTTAGAACTGAGGGACCCCGGGATCATCTGGCTCCATTCCTTCACACTACTGGAGGGGGACCTGGGAGCCAGAGAGGTGAAGCTATGGTTGGCCAAAGGCAGGGCTGGAGAGTGGCTGGAGAGAGGAAGGAGTTCACCCCTTATGTTGAGACCGAGCTGAAACTCAGAGGGTTTTGGGGAGCGACCCAAAGTACCACAGCCTGTAAAGCTGGGTCTAGAACCCTCCTTCATGTTTCCCCTCCAGACTCTCTTCTGTTGGTTTGCTTCCATCATCCAACCCCTAAACTCTAGAAGCTCCCTTGAGGTCCACGCTCTGTACTGAGACCCTTCAAAGACTTTCCACACACTTCAGGCCACCCAGAGAGCCAGTCACAGGAGTCACAAGGGCAGAGCGCTCTCACGGAATTTAGCAGGGTGTGGGGGACATCATTTCCTCTCTAGACAGCATGCCCCGGCGGGGGGCGGAGACTACCCCTGTGCCCCATACAGTGTCTGACACATGGTAGGTAGACAGTAAGAATTTGGAGACTGAATGGATGATATTGGGTCTCTCAAACCTTGGAGTCACAGTATTCACTAGCAAGCTATGAAATACATTCACTGAGTCTCTGGCAGCATTAAAAAAGAGAAAGGAGCAGGGAATATCAGAGCGCGTTGTATTTAGTAAGGGTAGGCGCTGATTTGTGAACTGATGTAGAATACAATTTTCACTTTGAGTTATGATATAAAAAAAGAAAGTGGGGGAGTAGCTTACGGAACCCAGAGCCTCTGGGCACCTTCTGGGAGGCCAGGCAGCCCTGGGGAGATGCCCCCCGGCATCATGAATTCTCCCCCGTCTCCTCAGGGTCCCTCTGCACAAGGGCAAATCGCTGAGGAAGGCCTTGAAAGAGCACGGGCTGCTGGAGGACTTTCTGAAGGAACACCCATATGGCATCAGAAAGAAGTACTCCAACTTAGCCAAGGTGCCCAACGAGCCCTTGGCCAACTTCTTGGATGTAAGTGGCTCTGCCCACCTTCCGGTGATGCTTCTCACAGAGTGTGATGGACGCCCCCTCCCGGACTCGGCCTGTTTCCCACTTCGAGGAATCATGGAGCCCTGTGGGCTATGGAGGCCATCTCCCTGCCCCTCAGTCAGCTCTGCGGTGGGCCAGCGGACCCGGCAAAGGCAGGGCTCTGAATGTCACCCCCGGAAGGGTCTGAGTTCAGGCAACCTGCAGAAAACATCCCTTGGGGGCACATAATCTGCTCCCAGGTGCACCCCCATGCCTTAGGAAACCCATGACTTCGTCCGGGCTGGGCAGGGATGGGGTACTGGTACCCACGTGTCACCGCCTAGGACGTGACAGGTACGCCCCTTGTGCCTTCTTCCTTTCTGGAGCCTGTCTCTTCCTCATCTGTCATCTGTCACTGCAGTAAACAGCCTTTTGTCTCCAGTGCTCTCATTTCCTTATCTAGGTCACGCTGGCATCCCCCCTCCCCACCCTCCTCACCGGCCCTAGTTCTGACTCATGGGGAGGCTGGCAAGGCGGCATGGCAGGGGCAGCTTGGGTTGGGACTTGGGGGTCCGTACCTCGCTGGTGCCCCATCTTTACGTCCCTGCCCCTGGCAGGAGGGCCCAGTCTTCCTGCCAAGAAGGGCCCACATTTTGATCTAATGTCTGGGGCTTGTGGGAGGGGCCAGGAGATCACGGCTCGGGTGGGAGCCAGCGTGGCGGCTGGAGGTGAAGAACCCTCCCCAAGGACCCTCATTCCCCCTTCCCCCCTTTTCTCGATGCCAAACATTGACGCTCACCCCTATGCTGTGCTCCCCACCCCTGACCCCGTGCTGTCTGTCCCCAGTGTCAGTACTTTGGGAAGATCTACATCGGGACCCCGCCCCAGGAATTCACCGTGGTGTTTGACACCGGCTCCTCGGACCTCTGGGTGCCCTCTGTCGACTGCAAGAGTTATGCCTGCAGTGAGTGACCTCCCTTTCTGGCCCGCCTCTCCAGGCTCGGACCCCAGGGCCCCTCTGCCAGCCACGGTCAAGGTGCTGGGCAGGGGGAACGTGGGTGCAGGAGAGCTTGCTCTGACGTTCCCAGCCTCCCGGTTGCGCCCATCTCCTGGTTCAGCCCTTCCAACCGGGCCATGGATTGGGAAGGTGTGCAAATCACGGGTCTAATGTGTAAAGCACCAGCTGGAAATTAGGGAGGCTTAGGCTATTTATTTACTTATTTATTTAGTCTCCATCAGGAGCCAAGGCAAGCTGCTGACCCTTCTGGGTCCTCGGTTTTCCTTTCTATAAAATGGGGCTATTATATGCCGGTGGGTGCCTGGAGAATGAAGTGAGAGGGTCTTACTGTTGATGATGAGTAAACAGCTAATGCATGCTATTAATTTATTCCTGCAACAATCCTGGGAGATTGGTGCCCTCTCTACCTCCATTTACCAGAGGAGGAAACCAAATTTCAGAGAAGAAAAGAGTCTTGCCTAAGATGGCAAAGCTGGAAAAAGTCAAATGTCCATGGAAACCGCAGGGATGGCTTTTTGCTTTCCTGTTTTGTTTGGAAGCTACACGGGTAGCACCGGGGGTCAGAGAGGTGGGTCGAGCACCAAAGAACAATTTTCTTTACTAAACTGAGTGGGATCCAGAGAGAATGGGTGCTTATTTTCAGCAGAGAGAATGGTTAGTATTTAGACCATATTCTTACAGGGCCTGGTGAGGGTCTCAGCCCTGGCTGACACCGTCCACTGGTGAGAAGATTCTATGGGCCTTGCTAACCCTGGGTCTGTTTCAGAAAGCCATCATCGCTTTGACCCATCCAAGTCCTCCACCTTCCAGAACCTGAACGAGCCCCTGTCCATCCAGTACGGCACCGGCAGCATGCAGGGCTTTCTGGGTCTCGATACCGTCATTGTGAGTGGGGCTTTGGGTCAGCATGCACTCACCTTTCCTCCCTAACCAGCCGCTTCACCACCTAGACGCCCAGGCTCTGGTGAGCTGTCCCTCCAGCTGCGGCTGAAAGGCCCTTTGGATCCTGTCCTCCCCCCCCCCCACCAACCGGTGGCCTGGTGGGGATTTAAAACCTGAGAGGGATTTTGGCCAGCAGCTGCTGTGGCTCGACCTTCCCTCCTCCCTCCTCTCCTTCCCGTGCCAACCCCCAGAGTCCTCTTGACAGGCTTCTCCATGCCTACTTTCCATCTTCCCAATCTTCTTCATCTATGTTTGCCATAATTGGTCCAGGATCCCCAGTCTGTGCCAGCACTGAGCTCTCTTCAGTGTCGCCCGTGTGATTTCACTGGAAATGTCGTTCTTAGGAAGGTGCTATTATCCCCTTGTTCAGAGGAGGAAGCGGAAGCTCAGAGGAGTCAGTAACTTGCCCGAAGTCACACAGCTGGGAGCTGAGTGTCAGAACCCTGCCTTCCAATCTTTGAGTGGTGCCCTTGGCTTGGCCTCCCTCAGTCGCCCTGGAGGACGAATCCCCTGCCCAGGTGTCATGGACCAGCATACTCTTTCGCATCAGAGAGCACCTGTGCCCTCTGGACAAGGGTTCACCTGTCTGTTGCCACTTTTTGGCTTCTAAAGTACTCGACACAGGGGTGGGCACACAGTAAGGGCACAATACACATTAACTTCCTTGTCTCTTTCCTCACCCACTATCCAAGATGAAGCAGCATCCCTCCATGATTTTCACCTCAATCTTCCTTGAGACCTTTCTGGGTCTGGCTGAAGGCTCTTTTGCTTTGAGCCAAAAGGGAGACACGGCTCTTCTCCATTGACAGTCCTGTCCTCAGCCTCTCTCGTAGGCAGGACAGGTGCCCACGCAGCTCAGGCCTCCCCAAGAGTCAGCAGCACCGGGGGCAGGGGCCCAGAGCCTCTTCCTCGGTCCCCGGCTTCATTGGACCAATTCCCTCAAAACCACAGTGCAGAGCTGGGAAAGGAGGGCTTTTCTTTGCTCGAGTAACTACATTACCTGGAGGAGGGAGGGTGAGCCCCCAGGCTGATCCTGATACCCACTTGCCCTGGGATCTTCCTGCCTCTGGCTGAGGGGCCCTTGGTGGAGGTCACTCTGCCTCTCTTACAGGTCTCCTCCATCGTGGACCCCCAGCAGACTGTGGGCCTGAGCACCCAGGAACCTGGCAACGTCTTTACCTACTCTGAGTTCGATGGGATCCTGGGGCTGGCCTACCCCTCTCTGGCCTCCGAGTACTCAGTGCCCGTGTTTGACAATATGATGCAGAAGCACCTGGTGGCCAAAGACCTGTTCTCTGTTTACTTGGACAGGTAGGAGCTGTCCCCAGGCAGGGTCAGACGTCCACAGCCCAGCAAGGTCTCTTGGCTGAGGAATGTCCACCCCTCTGGGACACGGCAACTCAAGGGTGGTGTCCAGAATCCAAGAAAACCTCTCTTTGTTTCCAGGCAGACCTAACTTCTTGTCCCAAAGTCCCCCACATAGCCATTGATACAGACAGAGTCCATTGGACCAACATGTGACTTTGATTTCTGGCATTTAAAAAATGAAGCCTGACCCCATCTCTGCGTGGGGGCATTTTTTTTTTTTTAACATTTATTTATTTTTGAGACAGAGAGAGACAGAGCATGAGTTGGGGATGGGAAGAGAGAGAGGGACACACAGAATCTGAAGCAGGCTCCAGGCTCTGAGCTGTCAGCACAGAGCCTGACACAGGGCTCAAGCTCACAAAGTGTGAGATCATGACCTGAGCTGAAGATGTTTAACCGACTGAGCTACCCAGGCACCCCTGCATGGGGGCATTTAACATCTTTTTTCCAAAGTAGCCAGGCCTCCATAATCATTGTGGGTGTCACTGAGATTCATAGACTTCTATTTATTTTTATTTTATTAAAAAATTTTTTTAATGTTTATTTTATTTTTGAGAGAGAGACAGATAGAGCACAAGTGGAAGAGGGGCAGAGAGAGAGGGAGACACAGGATCCAAAGCAGGCTGCGGGCTCTAAGCTGTCAGCACAGAGCCTGACGCCGGGCTTGAACCCATGAACGATAAGATCATGACCTGAGTTGAAGTTGGATGCTCAACCAACTGAGCCACCCAGGCGTCCCCACAGACTTTTACAGTAGGCTCCAAAGGAGTCCAGTCTTCTCCTCTCACTATGAAGGAAACTGAGGCCTGGGAGGGACGATCACCCCAGGAACTGGTGGCTAAGTCATACCCGTGTCTCTGTTTCTGTCAAAAATAAATAAACATTAAAAAAAAAAAGTAGCAGGGGCGCCTGGGTGGCGCAGTCGGTTAAGCGTCCGACTTCAGCCAGGTCACGATCTCGCGGTCCGGGAGTTCGAGCCCCGTGTCGGGCTCTGGGCTGATGGCTCAGAGCCTGGAGCCTGTTTCCGATTCTGTGTCTCCCTCTCTCTCTGCCCCTCCCCCGTTCATGCTCTGTCTCTCTCTGTCCCAAAAATAAATAAACGTTGAAAAAAAAAAAAAAAAAAGTAGCAGAGGGGAATTCAGTGACACTGCAGTGTGCCCATGTTTCCTGGCTGAGAGAAAAGCCCTGGAGTATGTGGGACCTTGTTGAAGACTCTCTCTTCTACTTGTAGCCAAAGGCCTAGGGGCAGGGGGTGGGCACAGGGGGACCCCTGAGGGTGACCTGAGCAGAGCCCAGTGGTCATGTGACCTGTGTGGTGGTCATTTCCTGACCTCCCCTCGGGAGGCAGGTGCTGCCTCAGCCGGGGGGGGCTACAGAGCTCAGAGAAAGGATGCTGCAGCTGTTATCAGGGAAAAGCCCCAAAGAGCAGGGAGGCCGGGAGAACGCATCTGAAGCCTTCGGGGTGGAGGTGGGAGTCGAGGGCAGGGCGGACAGGAGGGCCAGGTCTCAGTGGCATCTGCCCCTGGGTGGGGATGCGGCGGCCCGTCACCAATTTCCTTGGTTTCAGGAATGGCCCGGGGAGCATGCTCACGCTGGGAGCCATTGACCCTTCCTACTACACAGGCTCCCTGCACTGGGTGCCCGTGACCGTGCAGGAGTATTGGCAGTTCACCGTGGACAGGTGAGTGAGCGGCAGCCCTGGGCCCCAGCCAAGGGGGGGTTCTGGGTGTGGGGACGGGAGGGCCTGGGGATCAGCCCGGGAGGCTCTGAGAAGGCCTGCACACCGTAGCTTGTAAGACCATTACAACAGATTCTGAATTAGACGCTGCCAAGGCCAATGACGTTTGCTGATGAGCATGCTGGACATTCACTGATGCTTCATTCTTAAGAGTGCTGCACTAACTGAGCACTTACTACCTGCTAGGCATTGGGATGAGTGATAATAGGACCATCTCGTTTATTCCTGGTGAAAACCCTATGAGGTGGTGCCATTAGTAATCCTCATTTTATAATTTACTGACCTCAAGTCTGAACCTCGTGACCATCCCTTGAGGAAGTCAAGGAAGGAGGGGTTGTGACCCCATTCTGTGGATGAGAAGCCCGAGTTCAGGAAGGCTGGGTGACTTGTACAAGATTTGCAGCAGGTGGATGACGGGGAGAAAATTTGAAACCAGGTCTTTAGGCGACTTGGGCAGGACTCATTCCACCCCGACTCCAAAGTCTTGCCATGTGATTTTACAATTTTTTGACGTTTCTGTCCCACAGAAGGTGGGGCAGCCTTGATTTAGCTAATGACTTGGGAGAAAATGGTTTCAGGTCTTTTCTATGAGCTCTGGAAGTGGTGCTTGGGCTTGCTCCCCGCCCGAGGATCCTGGCAGGGGAGGGAGGGTTGGATGCTGGACGTGCTGCGAGGCTGTCCTGTTTCCGCACTGCAGGGTTACGGTCAATGGCGTGGTGGTGGCCTGCGATGGTGGCTGCCAGGCCATCCTGGACACAGGCACCTCCATGCTGGTTGGGCCTAGCAGCGACATCCTCAACATCCAGACGGCCATTGGAGCCACCCAGGACGAGTTTGGCCAGGTGAGGCCAGGCCCATTTCCCCCGAGGGGCTGGGATTTCTCCGAACACCTTCACAATGGCCTTCCAGCTCCGCCCACCACTGCCGTTGAGGCTCTCACGTCTCATGCAGCTGCAGCGGCCAAGGTCTGGCCTCCGGGTCTCCAGGAGGGCCGTGCATCCCCGAGCTCTGCTGCACCTCCTTGTTCCTTCACCACCCCACGGGTCTTCCTGCTTCCTCCCTGACAGCTAAGAGCTCCCAGTGTCCTGGCTGAGACTGGAGGGGAAACACTGAGGCCAGTCCCTCTGTCTCAAGCTGGGGTCTGTCCCTGCACTGACTGACAGCAGGTCCTTGTCAATGTGACTCTTGAGGCCTGAGAGAGAATCTCCCTAGAGTCCTCTGGGTGGGCAAGCCTCTCCCCACCGCTTGGCTCCAGTGCAGAAGAAGGGGCTGTGCCTGGGCCCTCCTCTGCCTCTTCCAGCCAGATCACATCCCTTGCCCATCTAAGAGGACCTCCTTCTGGTCTTTAGTTTGACATCAACTGCGGGCAACTGAACAGCATGCCTATGGTGGTCTTTGAGATCAACGGCAGGAAGTACCCACTGCCCCCCTCTGCCTACACCAGCCAGGTATGAGTCTCAGGAGAGGAAGCCTGGGTTCACCCGGCACCCCTTCTCTCTCCTGGCAAGTCAGCGAACTTCTTTGGTGGCGTGGCCCAGATGGGGAGTGTGGGAGGTACATGCAGATCAACCGGCCTTTCTGAGTGGGGCCCTGTTGTCCTTGGGCCTCACGTGTGGTTGTTATGGCCTCATCCTGGGAGACGTGGGGTGGAGAGAGCCCAGCGGCTTGAGGGAGGGTGGGGTAGGCAGGACCACAGCTCCCCGTGGGAACCTCCATCCACTGTTCTAGCTTCTAAGCCCAGGGCTCTGGAGCTTTGTCCAGGATTTTTGTGGATAGCCTGGGCTTTGTGGGGACCCAGCCCTTATCCCCCCTTGACCCACTGTCCTCAGCTTTGGCCTGGCCTTGAGTATATACAACTGGTAAGGCCATGGGGCCCCCCAGCCTGGTCTGGCTGGTCCTCAGGGCAGTAGGTGCTAAGAGGAGGGCTGGAGGCTAGAGAGGACAAGTGAGGAGGAGCGGGGTCAGGGGACCATCCCAAGTGATCTTGCATTACATCACTTGATTTTCTGAGTATCGGTTTTTTCACCTTGTTGAGCGAGATGAGTCTGATACTTGTCTGCTTACCTCGGAGGGTGATTTCAAGGATGACAGGAAATAATAACTGAGAGAGTAATTGTGGGGTGTGGTGGGGGAGGCTTGCCATCGGATGTGGTGACTGTGGTTGGGACCAGCTTCATCTCAGCCTTGCCTTTCCCAGGATCTGGGCTTCTGCGCCAGCGGTTTCCAGGGTGAGGGCGACGACCCGCTGTGGATCCTGGGAGATGTCTTCATCCGGGAGTATTACAGTGTCTTTGACAGGATCAACAACCGCGTGGGGCTGGCCAAGGCCATCTGATTGCACCGCCGACCGTGGAACACGCATGCACTCCCTAAGCACACATGCGTGTGCACACACACACATGCACACATATGGACCAGGTTTTCTGGCAGATGGTTCTCAATAAACACCATATCGCTGCAAAGTGTGGCTTCTGTGGGGCCAAAGCCCTGCGCCCTTGTGGGGGTGGGGAGTGACTGTCATGTGGTACGTCTGGCAGCACTGGGGCTTCGTGACTGGGGGAGGGTTCAGGACCCCGTTGGTGTGTGGAGACTTTCACAAGGGAATTGGCCACTTCAAGCTTAGGCCAGGTAAAACCAAGGCACGTCTTGCCTCTCTGTTCTCTCACTCTAGATTTTTCTGGGGAAAGGGTATAGTAGGGGAGACCTTTGCAGGACGAGGCTGGTCCCTGAGGAGCAAGGGGTGTGGGGCTGAGGAGAGAAAAGCTCTAAGTCCATTAAGAAAAGGGCCTTGGGGTATTTTGAAGAAGACAGTGGGGTAGACAGAAGGCACGTGGGAAGATCTGAAGGTCTTGAGGTTGCCATTAACCTTGGGGAAGAACCACAGCTGAGAGTCCCATCCTCAGTCTTAGAGGCTCTGAACCTGACCCACCAGCACATGGAGAGTGGCTCCATCCCTGGGACAGACCCACGTTCAAGGGCTCTCAGAGGCTGCCAGTCAAAGCTCACGCCAGTGCTCAGTGCTGACCGCTAGAGCTGAGTGAAGACCCCCTGGTGCTCAGCCAAGACCCCAGCAGTGGGTGGCCAGACCACTCCTGCTCCCAGGTTCCTGAAGCTTCTTTCTGGAAACAGAGAGGCCACATGGAAAATAGAGATACCAGAGGGTTAGAACAAAGGGATCCAGGTGGATTTAAGTGGTTTTCTCACTTATGCTACCTTGAGACCATAGGGGGGTCAGGCAGACAAGCTTCCTGGGGGGGATTTCAGTGCTCAGAGCCCCTTGACGGGCCCCCTGCAACAGTGCTCTGCTGATCTGCACACGTTTGCTCCCTCGACCCTCCTTCCTTTTTCTTTGGGCCCCTTGTCTTGGCAGCCTCCCAACAGGAGGCAGTATAATTGATCAGGCTTCTGTTTTCTAAACCACAGCCAGTCTGGCCCCCCATTTTGGGACTGGGCTTCAAGTCACACCTGTAAGTAGCTGAACTCTCAGAAGGTGTGGAAAGGGAGCTGGGGCCGGGTTAGCATCTAGGCCCCGCCCCCGCCCCTCCTAATCCTGACCACACTTGCCCTGCAGACAGCTGAGGAGCAAGTGAGTCACCCAGCAGTCTCGGAGAGCTTGATGCCTTGGATTTGGCCAGGACGCTTCACAAAGGACAAAGGAGACTGTGCTTTAGGAAGAGGAGTGGGGGGAGGGGCTTGGCAGACAGGATCCTGTTAACAGGCTCTCCCCCCCCCCCCCCCCCCCCCCCCCCCCCCCCGGGCCACCATCTCTTGGGGTCTTTCTCAGCTGTATGCAAAGACAAAGAAGATGAGGAATCCAGGGCAGTGGAAATGCTGTCCCCAGTGCCTTTGTGGGTCTGTGGAGGAGCAGCCAGCACGGGGCCCCGGAAGCACCCAGTGATTTCTGGCAGGAAAGGAGCGGGATTGGGCTGTGGGGGCCTACGTGGAGGAGGAAGGGCTCAGGCGGCAGCCCCAGCTGAGCCGAGGAGCCTGGGGTGGGTTGGGGCAGAGGCTACGGGAACACATTCCAGGACTTCAAGAACAGAGGATGGGCCTTGGTGGTTGGTTCCTACAAGGTCAGGGAGGACAACATGGCGTCAAGGAGTGAGTTCTGGCTTTGGGCAACTTTGCCAAGCCTCGCTTTTCTCATCCAAGACCAATACTGTCTGTTTGCCAAGCATGAGACAGAACTGGGCCACATTCATTATTTTTAGGCTTCTTGTAGATTAAAAAAAAAGTCCCGAACAAGCTCACGAAAATTGTGTCATATTTTAATGGCTTACACTTAGCAAATTGCATTTTAAACATCCAGACTTCCATGAGAGATCATGTGGAAAGTCTCCACATGATGATTTTCATAAATGGGAGGCTTAGACCGAATGGCCCCCCACTGCTGACCCTAGCCCACTGGACCCCGGTGGTGGTCCCTGTCCTAGGTGGTTAGTGGCCAGTCCCTCCCTAGGGTTTCTCTCCGCTGCAGAGAATACCCTGCTGGAAAGGTTCTCCGCCCTCCAACCCCTTTGTTCAGTTTTCACTTGTCCTTCAAACCTCAGCTGAGTGCAAATCTTTCCAGGATGCTCTTGACCAGGCTGGGTTGGTTCTCTCCTGTGCGCCCCCTGTGCCCTGTGCTCTCCTTAGCACAGTGCTTAGCGTTCTAACACTTGTTTCCCATCTGTCCCCCTCACCGACTGGGGGCTCCCTGAGGACAGACACTGCGTCTCTCATTTTGATATCTTGGGTACCTAAACCATGGAATGCCTTCATCAAGTGTTGTTGATATGAATAATATCATCAATGAATGAACGAATGAATGATTCAATCAGTAAGGTCCTCAAGAGTTGCATTGCTCGCTGCTGGTCTCCCCCTTTTCTCTAGGATCCTTGCAACCACCCACCCACCCACCACACTCGGGCCCTCTCTGCATCTTCTCCCTCTCGTTGCGGAGCCCGCAATGCTCCCCCTTCTTTGCTGTCCCTGGGGAATGGCTCACCTTCAGTGGGACAATGAAGGGGCGGAAGGCAGCTGCCGCTGCCTCCAGGGCTTTAAGGTTCTGCCGGAGGGGCCCACACTGGGCTCTGCACCAGGCCCCGCTCTCTGGTGGGGGGGGTGGGTCTGCCAGGTGATGAAGGGGCCTTGGAAGGGCTGTCAGCACATCTGCTACTTGCTTGTGAAGAGGGGCCACCTGGAGGCCAGTGGGGAACTGCGATGCTGGGCGGAGGTTCCCGCGGGGCCAGCTGCTCCTCCCCGCTCCCCCACCGGCACCGGTTGCTGATGGAAAAAGCCAAGGCAGGGAGACCGAAGCTGGGGAAGCCTCAGTGTTTGCTCCCATCCCCGCCACAGTCTGCCGCCTTAGCCACACCTAACCCCCTGCAGAGCTGGCCTCAGGGCCTTTGTGCCTGCCGTCCCTTTGCCAGTTTTTCTCCTTTCCATTCTCTCTGACCTATGACTTGCTCCTCATCCTTCCAGATCAGCTTAAGTGTCCCGGAGGTGACACCCCTCTCCGCCAGACTTTCTCTTCTAGCTTCCTGATTGCTCAGTGGGGATCTTTTTTTTTTTTTTCAACGTTTATTTATTTTTGGGACAGAGAGAGACAGAGCATGAACGGGGGAGGGGCAGAGAGAGAGGGAGACACAGAATCGGAAACAGGCTCCAGGCTCTGAGCCATCAGCCCAGAGCCCGACGCGGGGCTCGAACTCACGGACCGCGAGATGGTGACCTGGCTGAAGTCGGACGCTTAACCGACTGCGCCACCCAGGCGCCCCTGTGGGGATCTTTACAACAGATTTGTCCTGTCGTATTTATTCGCTTACACATCGGTCTCTGCCTGAGCGTCTGGTGGACAGCATGGGCATCCTTCCTCTCTGAGTCCTCCGTGCCTGGGGTGGGAGGCGGGGCGGGGGCGCCGGGCACACCTTGGAGGTTGAGCAAGCGCCCAAGGGTGGTTTATGCTGTGTGACGTGAGCGGGCGAATCTATGGCCTGGTAGCATGAACCACGAGTGCGGGGAAACACAGGTTCACGAGGATGCGAGCGTGCACACGCGCACACACACGCACGCACAGATGCACACAGTCAGGCACACGTGCTGGCCCAGCGCCCCTCCCTGTCCCCCGCATACACGGGGGCAGAGGCCTCAGCTCGCAGCCCCATCCCCCCTGCCCTCTGTCCTTCTCCCTCCCCTGTCACTCAGTTCCAAGCCAGTTCCTCTCATGCTAATGAGAGGAAGCTTTGGCCAGAGAGAAGCTTGGAAAGGAAGTCTTTGAAATGGAAATGTTATGACAAAATGATGGATTGTTTTCTGAGCTGTGCAGTTGGTTTCTTGCTGGCAGCAGCAGAAGGGAGGCTATAACTGAAGGCGGGGGGGGGGGGGGGGGGGGGGGGGTGGTAGAAGTCTGTCCCATGTCAGGAAGCCCTAGGCAGCAAGAGAGGCAAGGGAGACACACTATAAGAGCAGGAGGTGGGCAATGGGAAGGGGGGGTGAGGGACAGCCTGGGGCAGGCAAAGGGACTTGGCCTGGCCACCGCCCAGGAGCCCTGGTTGTGGCCGCTCCCCCACACCCGCCCCCTACAGGCCAGGGCCTGCAGCAGCTCCCTGCTGAGAACAGGAGGGGCTGACCTTCCGCCAAGGCCATACCTAGCACCCGGCAGGGCTGGCCTCTGGGCCTTTGCTCATGCTGCTTCCTTTGCCGGGAGCCCCGCCCACTTTCTCCAACCTGTGAACTGCTCTTCATCCTTCAAGACCAGCTTAAATGTCACTTCCTCTGAGAAAAGCCCCTACTGCACATGATGCCCACCTCACCCAAACCCTCCAAACCCCAGCAATGCTTGCTCACTGACCCCTGGCTGCTCGGTTTACCCAGGGCTATTTAGAATTGTCACCTTATTTACTAAAAAATACGTTTCGATGGAGCACCGGGGTGGCTCTGTCGGTTGAGCGTCCGACTTCGGCTCAGGTCATGATCTCACGGTTTGTGAGTTCTGCACGCCACTTCAGATCCTCTGTCCCCCTCTCTCTCCGCCCCTCCCCCACTTGCGCGTACGCTCTCTCAAAATAAATAAACATTAAAAAAAGTGTTTTGAGTCTGTACTGCGTGTGAAGCACTGCTCCACGCACTGAGTCCCTCGGTAAACACGCCGTACAGAAGCCTCCACTGCCACGGAGTTCTGTGGGGACGCGGATATGTGCAGGCTGTGTAGGATGTGGGCCGGTTTTAGGTGCCATGGGAGGAAGTGGAGAAGGACAACGAATGCCATGAGAACACCATATGCTTTAAAATGAGATGGGCATGGGGCGCCTGGGTGGCGCAGCCGGTTAGGCGTCCGACTTCAGCCAGGTCACGGTCTCGCGGTCCGTGAGTTCGAGCCCCGCGTCGGGCTCTGGGCTGATGGCTCAGAGCCTGGAGCCTGTTTCCGATTCTGTGTCTCCCTCTCTCTCTGCCCCTCCCCCGTTCATGCTCTGTCTCTCTCTGTCCCAAAAATAAATAAAGGTTGAAAAAAAAAAATAAATAAAAAAAAAATAAAATGAGGTGGGCAACACAGGCCTCACGAGAAGGGGCCATATAGACAAAGACATGAAAAGGGGGTGGGTAGAAGGAATAGTGTGTGAAAAGTAGCCAGCACTTAACAGACAGAAGTTGCCCATAGGTAAATATGGATACATTACCATCTGCTTCCCCCTCGTACCTTTCTGAGATGACCCTTTGAGGGCAGGGGTCATATCTCAATCCTTTTGTATCCTTCATAGCACTTCGCGTTTGACACAGCCGAATGTTCAGCAGAGGTGTGTTGAATGAATAAACAAACTCCAAATTGTCCTTGGGCGGCCCCGACTCAGCTCTTGTCCTGGAGCGCCCTCTAGTGATCCAATTTCAAATGCCAGCTTTGCATACCTTTTTGTATCCTGCAACCTTCTTTCTCTCCACCCCAGCAGGCCACCTTGGCAGGGGTTGGGGGCAATAGTCAAGCACATCATAGAATTTACTAAGTGCCTACTATGTCCAGGGCACAGTGCCTGCTTCTGCAGGAGGCACAGACACAGGGGACACGGTCTCTGTCCTCAAACCCCTCACTCACTGGACCCCTCGAGGGCTAGCCTTTCCCTTCTCTGTTTTCTGACCTCCTCCTCCTTTGATCTTTCTGGATCGTCTGTAATCCCAGGATAACATTTTGAGCTAGAGCTGGCCAGGGCAAGATATGCCTACTGTGTGTGCTGAGGGGCTTGGGGACAGCATTAGCCCATCCAGGTGGGCAGGGTAAGCCTTCACCCCAAGGAGTTAAGCTCCAGCGGGCCTGTAGGCAGCCAGGACCGCTGGAGCCCCGGGGCTGGGGCTAGAGATGATGCAGAGTCTGCTCTGCTGGTGGAATCACACCTCCTTTAGGAGGACTGCTCATGGCTCTGGCCACCTCCTCTGGGCTGGTGACCTTGGTCTCCTCCACATGACACCGATGCTCCATCTATAGGTAGTGAGCTCCCCCACCTTTTTGTCCTTGCCCTGTCCTCTGGCCCCAGCCATGAAACCTGAGAGCCCCTTTCTTTCCCAGGGCTCTGTTTAGCACGGACACCAGAATAACTGTGTCCTTAGAGCTTTATTTTTAGGACCTCTGGGAGGGAACAAGGAGCTTCTGGAGAGGCTGCTCGTGTGTTGGGGAGTGTCCTGGGCTGGGCTCAGCCATACCTTCCGCAGCAGCTTTGAACCGTTGCCTGGGAAGCTCTGTAAGCCAGGCCCTCCCCTGGGAGTGCCAAATCGGAGGCTCGGTCCTCACATCAGCTCCCTGAGGGGCGTTTCTCATCTGAGGGTATCTCCAGTGCCCCGGCCTATGTCCCTGTTGGGCTTGGATAATATGCAAAGAGTAGAGAATCCGCGACCACTTTCCCGGGTCTGCACGTTCCCAGGGAGTCCCAGCCACAGGCTGGTCAGGAAGAGAATGAGTGGGGACCCGAGAAACCTCAGAAACCATGGCCTTTGGCCTGACAGTCAGGTGGACCAACGGACAGGCTGGTGCAGGTGCCATGTGGACATTCTAGTCACTTTGTGGCAGCTGGGCTATGGATTTGGACTGCATCCTAAGGACTTAATTAGATTCACGAGGGAGAGGAAGGGGTTTCTTCTGCCCACGGGGTGCTCCCTTGCCAAGGTCACTGGGCACTCGGGACTGTGCCTCCCTCACCCCTTCCTCTCTCTGACCACCTCCTCCCCTGGTGTGGTGTCTCAGGCCACTCAGGCCGCCATAACAAATCACCGCAGACCAACAGCCGAAACAATACACATTTGTTTCTCGTGGTTCTGGAGGCTGGAAGCCCAAGGTCAAGGTGTTGGTGGGGCTGGTTTCTCTGGCTCCGGGGCTTCCAGAGGGCTGCCTTCTGTGCACCCCCCCCCCCCTTCCTCTTCTTCTAAGGACACCAGTCACATTGGATCAAGGCCCCACCCTTATGGCCTCATTTAACCTTAATTGCCTCTTTAGAGGCCCATCTCCAAATGCACTCACTGAGGGGGTTAGGGCTCCCGCATTGATTCTGGAGGGACACAGTTGAGTCCATTACGAGTGGGATCCTGAGTGACCTCCCCTCCCCACTGTGCCTGTGACCTCTACACCTCCTTGCTGTGCCTGTGACCTCTACACCTCCTTGCTGCTCATCGGTCCTTCTCCATCCGACCCCCAAAGCAGCCCCTCCCCCTAGGCTGAAATTGCCCTGGCGGCTCAGAAACCCCCAGCCCCTTCCGGGGCTAGTCGGCCCCTGGGGGTACAGGTTCCAGGTGGGAGCAGCATGTCTCCCCAAGCAGAGGAACACTGAAAAGTCACTTCTCCCACTGGAAGTACCTGAGCTTGAGGGTGACATGGGGTCTCTCGTCTTCCCCGTGTAGCCAGGGGGCCTGGCCCGACGTCTGGGGCTAACGTGCTGGGCCTTGCCAGAGTGCACTCTCTCCTTCTCTCCCACCACAGATTTACAAAATGCCTAGCACAGAGATGCTGGAGTCACAGTGGTGAGCGAACCATGGTCTTTGTCCTCGTAGCGTGTTGCAGGGACGAGAGCAATCGGGAGCTTTCTCATGGTGAGATTTATTGAGAGGGACCATATTTTACATTTTAAATACTCTGTCTTATTGTTCTCGCAATTGATTGCAGAGTCCTAAAAAAAGCTGGTAATTCTGAAATCAAACTCCATCTGCCAGATTGTTTCTTGTGCCAGCGAGTGTCCCAGTTTTTAGTCTAGAAGGTATAGCCCCCATTCAGCCTGTGCTTCTGAGCCCCTGATGTGGCGTAGGGAGCTGAATGGAGGAAAGGGGAGAGGGTCTGGCATCGGGAAACCGTCCCCATTCAGGGGCCCCCAGGCAGGTGCCATGCTGGCTCATGGAAGCCTGTCCTTGTCTCCGGCGGTTCTAGGACCGGCCCCCCTGCTCGGCTGCTCCAGATGGGCCACCTGGACTTTGACAGCTTCTGGACAACCTACAAAGGGCCCCCAGGCGGGATGTGACCTTTATAATCCCAACAGGGTTTGCTAGAGGGTCTGAGAGCGGGAGCCAGAGGGCAGCCAAGAGCTATGACCTATGGGGACAGCTAGGAAGGAGACTTTCAGCGGGCTGCCGGTGATGGAGGCTCAGCAGTGCTCCAGGACCAAAGCTGGGCCTGGTGAGCGGAGAGAGGGAGCATTTCTAGGACTTGCCCTTGAGGCTTTGGGCAGCTTTGACTATCTTCCTCGGTCTGTTGGTGGGAAGCCCCAGTGTATTGGGCCCTGGAGCTGAGGACCCTCACAGCAGGCTTCCCGGCCCTACAGAGGGTGTTGGGGAAGGGGGTGGGGAACTAAAAGCCATAACTTCTTTCCTTGATGAAATGGGACCTGATTCTCCAGGGTGGGTGTTGTCCAGAGACTCTGTCATTGGACGGCAGAGGCTGGACCTCTCAGGCAAGTCACTTCCCCCTTGGGGGTCTCTGGTCCTCACCTCTGCCATCATCACCACCTGACACCCTGAAGGTGCTGATCCCAGCTCTCCAGCCCCAGTGTGGGCATGCAGCTGTAGTCCATGGGCTCTGGATGGCTCAAAGGGGAGTAAACTAGAGTGACGTGTCCCCAGACAGTTGGGTTTAAGAGCTATGGTGTTGACCCACTCTACCTCCTGGTCAATTTCTTTATGATGGGTATGAGCTGTGTTAGTTTTCTATTGCCAGGGCACCACGTTGGCACAGACCTGGTGGTTCCAAACAACGCAAATATATTATCTCATAGTTCTGGAGGTTGGAGGTCAGCAGGACGGCCCTCTTTGGGGGAGTTCTGAGGGGGGGAATTTGTGTGGTTGCTTTTTCCAGTTTCCGCTGGTTGCCTGCGTGCCTTGGCTGGTGGCCTCATCACTCCGACCTGCCCACGACTATCCTCCTTAGATGACGATCAAGAGTCCTCTGCCTTCAGAGCACACCTTGCCCTTGTCCTCTGGGGGTGACCCTTGTTTACAGCTGTTGCGGGACAAACTCGTTAGAATACCATCCAGCTCCCTCAACATCAGCGCCCCTCCCCCAAACCACAGCAGGATGATCTCCTTAACAAAAACTCAGTGAGCTGAGGGCCAAGACATCACCTCCAGACACTTGTCCCCTCAGATCCCATGCCCAGTCTACCAGGCCTCGCTTTTCTTTGAATGTTTATTTATTTATTTTGAGAGAGAGAGAGAGAGGCAGACAGAGAGAGAGAGAGATCGAACACACATGAGTGGGGGAGGGGCAGAGAGTGAGGGAGAGAGACTCCCAAGCAGCATCTGAGCTGATGCGGGGCTTGAACTCATGAACCGTGAGATCATGACCTGAGCTGAAATCCAGAGTCGGATGCTTAACTGACCGAACCACCCAGGTGCCCCTCATTGTCTTCTTTACTGAGCATTGTTTCTATGAAGGGAGGGAGAATATTTGGCTTATCAGTGTCTAAGCTTAGGGAGAGGGCACCACTGTAGGGGAAGGGAAGGAAGGAGCCACTGCTAAAACCTGCAATTGCCGACGCTGGGGGGGGGGGGGGGGTGGTCCCTCTGAGGTCCTAGGGCTGGCGCTTGGGCCCTTCTGGGTGTCTAACTTGGTGTCAGGGAGCATGTGGTCACCGAAGCCACGAGCGTGAGGAAGATGGCCCTGCCTTGATGCTACGTTTTGGAGAAATAAATACAACTGTCTTGTTCTCGCCGTAGGTTTACAGAACCTCTTCTACTTAGAGGTGTGACTGGCTTGAAAAAGAAGCCAGTTTTTAACAGTTTAGATAAATTTGAGGCTGTCAGACTGGGTTCAATTCCGACCCTGCCATTCATTAGGCCCTGTGATCTTGACCTTCCCGGGCCTCAGTGTCCTTAGCTGTAGAATGGGAATACAAGAACTACCCACAGAAGGGCAGGAATAAGGAAAAGTGAGGAAATGAAGGTACAAAGGGGTATGCCACGCAGGAATGCTATTGTTATAAAGGGAATGTGAGCAGGCTGGGAAGCATTCAGCAGCGGGAGTCCAGGGACCAGGATGACAATGGCACCTTGGGACAGCCCCTACGGGGAAGCAGGCGGTTGGAGTGGTCTAGGAGTTGAGCTGTTGTGGGAGACCTTATATTTTCATGTGGTGAAAACACTCATAGCCCTCTCCCCATGTTCTCCTCTCTTACTTTTTTTTAAGTTTATTTATTCTGAAAGAGAGAGAAACGTGAACAGGGGAGGAGCAGAGAGAGAAGGAGAGAGAGAGAAGCCCAAGCAGGCTCCTTGCTGCCAGTGCAGAGCCTGACGTGGGGCTCGAACTCACGAACCGTGACCCGAACTGAAGAGTTGGACGCTTAACCGACTGAGCTACCCGGGTGCCCCTGCTCCTCTCGGTCTGACCATCACCGCCTCAGGCCTGACTCCACTTTGGCAAATAACGTCCTATGAACTGCTTTACCCTGTGTGGTTGGCGGCCTGTCAAATGGCTTCCAATAATCCCCGCCTCCGCGGATTCATGTCCTGGTGTAATCCACCCCCTTGAGTGTGGCCTGGGTTTACTGAATTGCAAACAGAATGCTCAAAGCGATGGAGTGTCACTTCCAAGGTCGTTTTGCAAAGACAAACAACTCTCTTGCTTGCTCACTCTGAGGAAGCAAGCTGTCCTGTTGTGAGCTGCCGTATGAAGAGGTTCAGATGGCAAGGATCCGACGGTCAATCTGCAGCCAACAGCCAGAGGGGAGCTGTCCCCATCAGTTCAACAGCCCTGAAGAAAACGAATCCTGTGGTCGGTCATGTGAAGGAGCTGGAGACGTATCCACCTCCTTTTGAGTCTTCAGGTCACTGCAGCACCGGCCGACACCTTGGGCATGACAGGCCCTGAGCCAGGGGACCCAACCCAGCTGAGCCTGGATTCCCGACCCACAGAAACCATGAGGCAATAAATGCAAGTTTGCAGCTGCTGAATTTTGGGATAATTTGTTACACAGCAAGAGATAGCTAATGCACGCTATAAAGTGTCGTTCAACACTAAGGAATCTCAGTATCATTGAACTTTTAACTTGGTGAGGGCAATACAGAACACCTACTCTGTGCCGGGTGCATGGTGTCAGGGTTCTAAGGTGATGGAGATGAGCTGGACAAGACCCCAGCCTCCAGGAGCTTCCAGTGGATGGGGACAGGTAGACATGGAACGGGCAAGGTGAGATCAGAGCAAGCCTCATGGAGAGAAGAGCGTTTAGAGTGTCTTGAGGGATGGGGAGGATTTCAAAAGGCAGAAATAAGGTAAAGGGTATGTCACGGCGGAAGGAACAGAGGTGGTTTAAAGTGTTTTTAAAATTTTTTTTTAACGTTTATTTATTTTTGAGACAGAGGGAGACAGAGCATGAATGGGGGAGGGTCAGAGAGAGGGAGACACAGAATCTGAAACAGGCTCCAGGCTCTGAGCTGTCAGCACAGAGCCCGACGCGGGACTCGAACTCACGAACCGTGAGATCATGACCTGAGCCGAAGTCGGAAGCTCAACCGACTGAGCCACCCAGGCACCCTGGTTTAAAGTGTTTTTAAGCATGGGACACGGAGCCGACCACAGAGGAGAAAAAGCTGGGCAGATTTGGCTCCTCTCATTTGGATGGGGTTGACACTAGGTGAGATGGGGGGAGGATACATCTTCCAGCAGCTTCCCAGCAATGGCGATGGCGCAGAATGGTCAGGCGAGTGTGGGAACTGTAGTGTATGGGAGGTGGGGTGGAGGAGGAGGAAGGGACTAGAGGGATCTACCTAGAGTCTGGGCTCAGTCATCCTGGCTCTCCTGAGACAGCACTGTGAGGAAAGCAGAGAAGGGCAATGGGGAAGCATTGATACCTACCGCCGAGCCCCTGGCTTCCAGTCCTGCTTGGCCACTTGCTCCCTGGAGCATCTCGGGCGAGTTATGTGATTGCCCTGTGATTGCACCGCCTCATGTATAAGGTCATGCTCATGATGCGTCCTACCTCATAGCGCATCATGAGCCTCAAATGGCTCATTTACATTAAGCATCTTAGAATAGCACATGGGTGGGGGCGGGGCCTGGGTGGCTCAGTCGGTTAAGTGTCTGACTTCTGCTCAGGTCATGATCTCAGGAATCATGATTTCAAAGCCCCGTGTCAGGCTCCGGGCTGACAGCTCAGAGCCTGGAGCCTGCTTTGGATTCTGTTTCTCCTTCTGTCTCTGCCCCTCCCCCATTTGCATTCTGTCTTTCTCTGTGTCTCAAAAATAAATAAACATTAAAAAAAAAAAAGAATAGTGCGTGGCATGCAATAAAGGTGGGTTACTGATATTTTTCAAGGGACATGATCTGCTCTTTGCAACATCTCTCTTTCTTTCTCTTAGTCTTTTCCTTCTTTCATTTCTGGAGCATCTGTCATGCACCAGACGCCGTGTGGGGAATGGTAACATGAAAAGGTCACAGCCGTGGCTCCAGAAGGGTTTGCAACTTACTGGTGAGTTTCCAATCTAGATTTTATGCACCTTTCATACAACGTCAGCTGCGCATGGACCTGTCACCGTCCACCTCCCCCCTACTTTGCTTAGCACCTTTTACTGTTTGCTAAGCAATTTCATGTATTATCTATTGAATTTCTTACCATAACTTGTCTGGTGGATGACTGCCCTGCTGGGCCCTGCGGCCAGCACAGTGCACAGGGCTCCCCGCTCTCCTGGGCAAATGGAACACAACCCAGACAAAGGAGTAAAGTGATGCCTGAAAGGAAAATCATCTGCTTTTGCAGAGTGTGCTTGGGGAGTTTTCTTTGCCGGGTGAGTGGGGCAGAAATAGAGGGTGTGGCCAGCGGGGCTTGGGGCCCCTGTTCTCACAGCCAGGCAGAGCAGACCTTGTGAATGTCATCTTGCTAGAAAACGCCTTTTATGCTGGGCTGCCTGTTTTGCCTCCCTGCTCTGCTCCAGGCCTGTGTCACACCCCCTCAGTGATCTTGCCTCCCTCCTCCCTCCTTGCCCCCAGTCCCAAATACTCCTAAGTCCCTGGGAAAGGACTTCAGGGACGTTGTGGGTGAGTGAGGCCAGTGGTGTGCATGCATGTGTATTGTACGGGGTTAATTCTTGGCTTCAGGGGTCCTTTACTGGGACCCAAGGCAGGAAAACCAAGCCATTAAGAAACTCCACAACGTGACTCAAGCATCTGAGTAAAAACAAGTTCATTTCACGAGTCATGAGTGGGAGCTATTTCCAGAACCTGCTCGGGCACTCTGCTCAGATGGCTGTGCACCAAGCAGGCTTGGGGAGCCGGGGACGGGGGGACTTACTTGCCTGGCAGCCCTGGCACCCCTCAGGCTTGCTGTGCCTCCTCCTCTCCCTCCCACCCACTCCTTTCCTGTCACATCTTTAGGTCTCCTGCTCACCCCCTCCACCTCCATCGCCCAGGAGGCAGCAGCGTGGGGGAGGGGAAAGGTCAATGCTGCTGTCAGGCAACCTTCTCCCCTTCCCCGCTCCAATCCTTGACACAGTCACGAGGGGCCACTCTGCAGCCCAGTGCCCTTTGTGCCCAAGGTGGGCTCCATGAGCCAGGGACATGGTGTTGTCGGTGACCACGCAGGCTCTGGTATCACTTTGGGCGTGTGATTTAACCTCTCCGAACTGGTTTCCTCATTTGTAAAGGGGACTTGATAATTTTTATGGATTGAATTCTGTCCCCCCTCCCACCCCCAACGATATGGTGGCATCTTCTCAGTATCTCAGAATGCAACCTTATTTGGAGATAGGGTCCTTCCAGAGGGTAATCCAGTTAAAATGAAGTCATTAAGGTGAGTCCTAATTCAATGTGACTGGTGTCCTTATAGAAAGGGGAAATCTGGACACAGAAACAGACCCAGAGGGAAGATGATGTGAAGAAGTTAGAGAGAAGAAAGCCATCTGTGCACCAAGGAACCAACCTGTGACCTTGGACTTCTAGCCTCTAGAACTACGAGATGATGCATTTCGGTTGTTTGAGCCACACATTCTGTTATTCACCAGAAGACGCAGAGGAAGCATCTGACCCGATTCCCCATGGCGTAGAAGGGAGAGACCCCATTTCCTCTCAGAACAAATGCTCAGTTACTGTAAGCTGGGCTGACCCACCCCCCGCTCGCGTGGAGGTGACTGTGGCGTCAGGGAGGGGCTGCGGGCTCGGGGTGCTGCTCCACCAATGCCTAGATGGTGAGACCCGGGCAAGTCACCGAGGTTGTCAGAATTTTAGTTTTACCAACTCCACCCTAACCCTCCTGAATACCTCAGAAGGTTACTGTGAAGTTCAAATGAGATAAACACACGCGTGAAATCATTTTACAAACTCTATGGCATTGATTGATTACTGCTGTAGTCATTCCTGGGATAGGAGGGGATTCTGAGAACACAGAGAACTGTCCAGGGAAGCTTGGAGGTAGACATTCCTTCTTTGTGGAAAATGTGAGACTGTCTTAGTCTCACATGTGAGTAAGTACCTGAGCCCACAGTGGCCCCTGGTGCTTACTGTCCCAATCTGAACTCAGGTATGCTGCAACCAAGTGGCAACAAGGGCCCTACTTACATTTTGAACAATTTTTTGAGATCCCACATGAATGGAGAAATCTACTATTTATTTAGTGCCTATGCTATGCAAGGGGACTTATCGTTGACATCTCATTTGATTCTCTTAACATCTCTAATGGAAAGGCACAATGGGTCCCAATGTACAGTTGAAAGAACTGGGTCTCAGAGAGTTTGAGTAAATTGGTCACGGTCACGCAGCAAAACTGGGATCTGAAGCTGGACCCATCATGTTAGTCCTGTAAAACCAGGATTCCCTTCTACATACTGGCCCTCCAGATTCAATATGGTGATTTTTGCTTGTGCTTCCCAAGCAAGGAAAGTGATCTGCACCTCGTTTCCATAAAAAAACCACCCACCTATTGTGAGAACAGTTGACCTTGAACATTTCACTTCTAGATGATGCTTCAGAGAAAATTGTAACAAGCCTCGGGACAGCTGAAGACTTCTTTCCTCTCCAAGCAACTATTTTTAATCTTAGTTTTTTCCCTCTTTCTTCCCCTTTATCCAGCTTCAAAGGGAAGGCCGGAGCTGAGTGCTCTTTCCACTCACTTACTGAAGCTTTTTAAAAAGCCCCTTCTATTTCCAATGTGCTGGACTTCAGCTACCCCCCCCCCCCCCACCGCCCGCCCCCAGTCTCTTAGCTCCCAGGCCACAACCCTTCTCTTCCTGTCTGTGCCCCTCTGTTGTCCTCAAGAAGAGACAGACAGCCACAGGCCCAGTCTCTCTCTACCCCCTGCAGCGAGGTCCCCACTCTCTCCGAGATGAGGCAGATGACTCTGTCTTGGGAAATGCAAACCTTGTTTTGCCTTTCCCCACCCAAAGGGAAGCATCGTGATCCTTTATTCTTCAGCACTAGAAGGGAACATTTTTCTCTTTCAGCTCTCTCCAGCAAGAGTTCCCTCCTGGACCAAAATCTGTGTCCAGCACTGGTAGCCGCCCCCCCCCCCCCCACCTCCCAGGGCTTTAGATTCTTTCCCAGTTGAATGTGGTGACTGGCCTCCCAGTGGGGTTGAAAGCGGTGGGGAAACCGAGCTTTCATTACTCCCTCGCTTCTGTGGGTTCTGTCCCAGGACCGGGTAGACGGTTAGCCGCATGCGGCCACTTTCCCTCCAGTGTGAGTGAGCCAGGGAGCAAGGAGTGAGCCAGGCTTTCTCCTCCTTCATTGGGAGAGCTCTGTTTCATAGAGAGGCCACTTCTACTCCCCAAGGGCAGACACCCCTCGTGGTCAGCTCTGTAACCCCAGAGCCAGTCTCGGCATCTGGCCCACAGCTGGAACGTGGAGAATGTTTGGGGAAAGAAGGAGCGTGCTGTCTATACCCCCAAGAAAGTGAATCAGGTACACGGCGACTACTGGTTATCTTCTGCTGCTTGGAATCTTAGACAAAACTGAGAATTCAGACCTGCGTGGAAAATTCTGTGCTGGGAGGTTACTTCAGCCCAAAGTCTCCAGGTAGCCGTGTCACAAGTATCATCATTTTGGGGAGCGTGGGGGAAGTCGGGGGCCTCTGCCTCGGCCCACCTGTGGCCTTGGCTCTGCCCTGGATTGGTCCTTTGTTTCTCTTCCTCCTGCCCTCCCTTCATTTGTTGAGCATCTATTATGGATCAGACACTGTGCTGAGCTTATAACACTAAAAAGGCACAGCCGTGGTCCCTGAATGGTTTACAAGCTGCAGGGGAGTTTTTATCCTAGGCTCCCTCTACCCCCATCCTACCTTTAGCGTGTTTTACCTTTGTGAAGGAATTTAAAGTACTATCTGATTCTCACAATAACCTCGGGAGCTTGGAATTATTTATTATCTCTGTTATATTAATATTGATTGTATCTGTGAACCATGGAACAATAGGGTGGGTGGTGGTGGGAAGGAGGGGACTCAGACATGGCCCCTCAGGCTCAGAAGGACAGAAGAGCCATCCAGAATCCCTCCTGAGGACCACTGCCTTTCTCTCCGGTGCATCTGACTGCCGCCTCGGCAGCGGGAGTGAAACAGCATTCGTCATCCGGTGACATTTCACAGGCAGCTTTTCACCTCCGCTTCCCCTGAGATGCTATAACAAAAGTTGTCTGATCTCCCCTTTACCCATCACCCCAGGCCCTTGCCACCCCCAGTTCCTTTTCATCCGCGTTTGAGGGCAAACGCTCTCCTGTCTCTAGGACGTGGCTGGGCAGACACTGGGTCTCTGGGGAGACCAGGGTGACTTTCTTCCTCTCACTTCAAAGGGCCTTTGGAGGCTCCATTCCACAGGGTGAATGCATTTCAGTTTTTAGGAGACTGCAATCAGCTGTCGAGTGGCACAGGGGCAGTCTTCCTGCCTCCTCAGCAGCTGGTGTGAGGGGATCTGAGCTGGACTTCCAGGGGAGGGGCCTGCTGAGGTCAGGGCAGCCAATTTGGGCGCAGGGGAGCGTGAAGGGAGCAGTCCAAACCGACCCAGGAGGCCGGACTGCTAGGACGCTTGAGGAGGGTGGCCTTCTGAAGGCTCAGGGTTCCACTGGAAAGCTGTCAAGGGACCCGAGACAGGGCCCTGTGAGTGACCTTCAGAGAGGTCCCTTGGCCTCCTCTCATCCTGTCCACCAGGCAGAGCAGCCCAGGGGGAGGGAGGCAGGGAGCTTTCTCACCATTGGCTGGGAGCGTGCTCTAGGCTAGGACTTCGCTACACTCCTCCCCAGCTGCACCCCAATTCCTAGAGCCAACCCCCCCCCCCCAATGCTTCAAGGGTCATTGGCAATCATGCCTCATTAAGGAGTGTCTGCCCTCAGCCTGTAGGTCTAGGCTTTGGGGAGAGAAGAGGTGAAAAGGGACATAATCTTACCAGGCCTACAGAGTGGATTAGTTTGGTCCTTTTAGGGTAATCGGGAGAGAGTTTGGGGGGAACATTCATTAATTCAACAGATATTTGTTGAACACTTGCCACGTGCTGTGATAGGCCCCTGGGAATGTGGTTGTGCGCATTATCGATAATCATTGGATACAAAGGTGATTATACATATGTATATTTATTTATTTTTTGCTAGATAATGATAAGGCTGTGACCTGGGGCCTGCCACGCTCCCTGCCCCACAGAGAACGTCCCCCTCCGGGGCCATGAAGGCCGCCCGGCAGAGGGAAGCAGAGAAGGGCGATGGGTGGAGAGGACTTGAGCTCTGAAGGTGGTAGTGTTTGAGTCCCCAGACTCAGCTACAATCTGCTCTTGTCCTGAATTTCTCAATCCCGTGAACTGATAGAGTCCTGAGTTGAATTTCTGCCACCTGTTACGGAAAGTGGCCTGTCGAACGTGTTCCTGTACCAGTGTGCACACCCCCAGGGAGTCCTGAGTGAGTGGTGGGGCCAGGGTTGCATGCAGAGCAGAGTGAGGGCTGGGTAGGGCCATCGGAGCTGAGAGAGCAGGCAGGGAGCCTTGCGTGTGAGCAGCGTCTCGGGTGGCCTCCTCTCCCGGCCACACTGCAGGGCAGGTCTGGGCCCAGGAGGTTGTCTCAGAGCTCCCGAAGAGCCTTCCTTTTTCCAAGAGTGGCTGAGCACCTCTGAGTGGGCTCCTTTGCATGGGCGGTGTGGACTGGACGAGGCTGGTGCAGTGAGTGGTTTCAGTCTCTCTGAAGTCCCCAGAACCGCAGGGAATGTTGCCCGCCCAGGGGATGGAATTACCACCTTTTGTTTGCATGTGGGTGACGTGAACTGCGGGTGACCCACAGAGGGGTTGGATCTCTGGGCAAGAAGGTAAGGGTAGGACAGTTGGAGTACCATCTATGTCTGATCGCCCTGATTTTGTGCTCCCTGCATTTGGGATGCCTAACATGACTCCCCCTAGTCTACCATCGGGAGAGGTTACTTAACTTCCTGAAGCTTCCATTTTCCTATCTGTAAAATGAAATGATATCTGACTCATAGTGGCTGCTTCAGATGAAATGAAATGACAGGTGTGTAGAGCAGCCTGAACAGGTAGTTGGTTATTGAACATGATGTTATCTGGTTCCTACTTTTCCTTTCCCACATCAGTTTGTTCTATTTTTATGCTGTCTTTGAAATCAGTGGTCTTCTGCTTAGGGTCAGGATCTGACGTGGATGGCAAAGGAATGTTCCGTCTGTATTTGGGCAGTGCTAATTGGTCCAAAGTGACAGCTTTTTTTTTTTTTTTAATGTTTTATTTATTTTTGAGACAGAGAGAGAGAGAGAGCTCTAGCAGGAACGGGGGAGGGACAGAGAGAGAGAGAGACACACACAGAATCTGAAGCAGCCTCCGCGTTGACAGCGGCAAGCCCTGTGCGGGGCTCAAACTTACGAACCGTGAGGTCATGACCAGAGCTGATGTCAGACGCTTGACCGACTGAGCCACCCAGGAACCCCTGAAATGACAGCTCTTAAAGAGCAATCGTTCCTTTCATTCGTGTGGTGCTTTCCAGCCTAATCACGTTTAGGAGCACCCCGTCACTGATTCCTCCCAACAGCCTGGGGAGGTGGCTGTAATTCTGCCCATTTCTCAGATGTGGAAGTAAGCTCACAGAGGGTGAGTACGAGTATAACAAGCAGAGAAGGAGGGGATCACAGGGACTGTGTCTAACAGAGGGCAGGTCCCAAGCAGCCACTTTGGCAGCCTGTGGACGTCCTGAAGAGCCCCGCTGACCAGGTTGGGCGAGGGAGGGCAGCCGGGGCCTGCTCTTTGTGGTGGGCAGGGAGAATCCTGTCATGTTTGCTGTGAGGTCAGAATTTTTAATCTGTGTTTTCCACATTAGGAAACTGAGGCCCACTGAGGCTCCGGCCCTACAGCTAGTACAAATTTAACCAGGTCCTTTGATTCCAAGTCTAGAGAGCTTTCCGCTCAAACACACTTAAGTTTTTGAGACTTAAAAGCGCTTATTTAAAATTTTTTTTTATGTTTATTTTTTAGAGAGAGGGAGAGAGAGCATGAGCTGGGAAGGGCAGAGAGAGAGGGAGACAGGATCAGAAGTGGGTTCTGCACTGATAGCAGAGAGCCCAGTGCAGGACTTGAACTCATGAACTGTGAGATCATGACCTGAGCTGAAGTCAGATGCTTAACCAGATGAGCCACCCAGGCGCTTCTTTCTGGGTTATTTAAAAAAAAAAAAAAAAGGTTACTTATTCATTTTTGAGAGAGAGAGTGCGTGCGTTTGTGTGTGAGCAAGCAGGGGAGAGACAGAGGGAGAGAGGGAGAGAGAGAATCCGAAGCAGGCTGCACCCTCAGTGCAAAGCCCCGATGAGGGCTCCATTTCACGACTGAGAGATCATGACCTGATCTTACACAGCTCTTTGCAAAGACAGCCGGCAGGATGTGGTGGAAAATGCGGTCCTGTCTGCCCCGACTCCCTGGGGTGCAGATCTCCTTGCAAACTGGAGGCTGGGCAGATGGACTTTGAGAGCACCCCCAGCCTGTCTCCCTCAGTGGTTGGGGAAGAAATAGACGACTCAGTGCCAGCACACGGGGACTGGCACACCAGCCCCGTTGGCAGCAGTGGTACGGGGAACGGAGGGCTTGCCTCTGTCGCCCTACTTCCTGGCACCAGCCCAGAGGTCCAGACCTGCTTCCTAGGCGTCAGAAGCTTATGAGCAAGCCTCCTGACCCTGTAGGGGTAACTGCACTGCCTAAAGGAACAGACTGGTTCCCTTCTGCCCTGCTGGTCTACACCCTTTCTGGCAGGATGCTGGGAAGAGAAGGGCTAAGGCTGCAGGCTCTGGGACTCTATCTTGGTCTGGGGGGGGGGTACTGGCCCCCCTGCCCTGGGGTCTTTTTATTTCACACTGTTTGCAGCACAGGGAGGTGTAAGGCCAGCATGTGGCTCTGAATACAAAGTCAGAGAATAAGAAAGCTGGGCCTCAGGAAAACTAGCCTCCCTGCTCCCAGAAATGTGCTGAGCCCATCTGTGTGACCACAGCCCCAGTGTCCCTTCTCCCGAGGAAGCTGTTCTCGTTGAGCGTGCTCTGGGCAGGCGGCAGGGTGGGATACATTTTGGCATGAAAACACCTAGATTTAAAGCCCTTTCTACCGCTTCCTGGCTGTGTGCCCCTGAAACTCTCTGAACCCGTTTCCTCACCTGACGAAATGGGGGGAATAATGTTTACGTCAGATGGCTGACGTGAGGGACAAAGGGTCTCATCTGTCTGTGGGGAGAGGTTTCAGTGTAAAGAATTGTGATGATGTGGCTCCCCGAAGAAAGAATGAAGGCATGTGGACTCTTTGGTCAAGACCACCTTGAGGACCCTTGGGATCTCGGAGAAATAATTTTTGCAAGGACTCTGTGTAGGTGAGAATTGGCATCGCTCCAAATCGCCTTTCTGGCACCTTGTGTGATCTTGTAAAAGAAATGCCACAAGAGCCAGTGGGAAAAATCCGCTCATCAGGCCACCGTCCTGGAACTGGAGCCTAGCACAGGCCTTCAACTTGATCCCACGTGTTTGAATCCAGGAGTGCCTCGGGACATCTGGTCAACCCCACATGCTTGGGAGTGAGGGGTGGCTAGGGAATTGGAGAGTGCCCTGAAGGACAGCAATTACAGAGGAATTTAGAAAATTGTGAGAAAGGCACCCCAAAGCCAAGGGCCCTGAGCTCAGGTCTGGGAGAGCAGGCCTGCTTGCCCAGGTCTCAGGGTAGTAATGTCTTGTCTAAAGCCCAGGCTTCACATAACTCAGTGTTAAGTCATAGCTCGGGCCTGATGGAGACTGGGGTTTTTGGAGCAGGAAGGGACCTTAACGATGACTAAGTCCACCTTCTTAGGGCATAGACTAAGGACAACGAGAAAGAGGAGAAGCAGCTTTCTCTCACACCGGTGCCTTTTTGTCAGGCTGTCAAAGAGCGGAAGCTGGATGGTAGTATCTGTGGCTACAGCATTGTGTCTTGCAGGGTTGCGTGAGCCGGGTGTGTTCCAGGATTGTGTGTTGTGGGTCGTGGGGTTTGGGTTGGGTGACCTGCGGCCCAGAGGCCCGGAGTTCCGATGCTCACTCAGCTTTGAGGTCTGGCCAGACTCGGGTTTTGAGCCCAAAGAAGGCCCAGGCCTCCTGACTTGAGAGGATGAATTGGGGGAGGCAGGGTAAAGACTTCCTTCTCCGCCTTTTGGGGGAAACCGGCTCCGCTCTCTCGTCCTGGGAACTTGGTGGGCGGAGCAAGGATCCCCTCCCGAGAGTTCCTCAGGTGAGCCTGCCGCCACCACCGCCCTCCTTGGGGAGGCCTGGGATCTGGGCACACGTCTTAGGGCTCTGCTGCTCCCACCCCGGCTGTCCCCCAGGTTTCTGGCCAGTTCCTCATGACTCAGTGGCAGCTGAACCCCGAGGCAGGTGGACAGGTTCATTTTCCTGGAGCAGCACTCTGAGGCCCTGGTGCACACCCTTCCCACGCTCAGGATCGCCAGCCTGTGTGCAAATTCACAGAGATGGGAGTGTTTCTGCTTGCTTGCCGCCCAGGGAAGGCACTGGGGAGCAGGAGCTCAGGCAGACGCCGCCTTCCCAGGCTGCAGGGAGATGCTGGAGTCTCTGGGAAAGAGTGTTCCTGCCCCGAGGTCTGCTGGGTCCTCTCAAAGACAGAGCCCTCACATCCCTCTCCCTTCTCTCTCCCCGGTTCCATTGCCTCCACAAGCAGAACGAGCACTGGACGAGAAGGTAGGTGTGGGTTCCAGCACCGGCCGTGTCACCGTTTCTGGGTAAGTCGCTGTCCCTGGGTTTGTTCACCTGCAACATGGGAATGATGATCCAATCTGCTCTCCCGGTTATTTTGAGATGCAGTGAGATAGTGTTGGTGAAAGAGCTTTGGAAAATTTAGGCAACGTGACACAAGTGTAAGATATTATTATTAAACAACCCGAGTGCGTACTCACGGCTCCCAGCAGTCCCCGGCCTTTTAATATGCCTCCTCTTGGGAAGACCAAAGCCAGGGCTTCTTCACCTTTAATGTGGAAATGAATCACTCGGGATCTTATTACAAGGAGAATTCTGACTCAGTAGGTCCGAGGTGGGCTTCGATTCTGCATTTCCTTGCTCCCAGGTGATGCCAATACTGCCGGTCTTGGGGACCACAGGTGAGCAGCAGGGACCAGAACCATCCCTCACGGAAAAGGAGAATGAAATCTTCCGACAGTTGGTTGAGAAGAAACAGCTTAGAAAATATAGCGGAAGTATGGGTTGATTCAAACAGCTTGTGGTCAGAGATGGCCTGCTGTTCCCAAAGGATGAACTTTGGTCTTTGGAAAAACGGAGAGCAAGAGGCAGGGAGGAGAGAGAGAGACTGTGAGGGTGGGGAGAGAGAGACAAAGAGACACAGGGAGACTCAGGGAGCCAAGGGGCCCTGGACAAGTCACTTCCTGGACCTCTCCGTGGAGCAGCCACCATTGGTCTTACTAAGAGAGTCTGTGCTGCCCATTCTTGAGCCCGCACTGTTGAGGATTTTGTCGATTTCACCAGGGATGTTCTGCTTCTCCTCATTCTCAGTCTCCCGATGGTAGAAGTAGTTAAAGTTGGAGACAATGACAGGCACAGGGAGGGCAATGGTGAGGACCCCAGCGATGGCGCACAGAGTGCCCACAATCTTTCCCCCGGGGGTGGTTGGGCACATGTCACCATAGCCCACAGTTGTCATGGTGACCACTGCCCACCAGAAGCCATCAGGAATGCTGGAGAAATGGGACTCTGGCTCATCCACCTCGGCAAAGTAGACCGCGCTGGAGAAAAGGATGACCCCGATGAAGAGGAAAAAGATGAGCAAGCCCAGCTCCCGCATGGAAGCCTTCAGCGTCTGGCCCAGGATCTGCAGCCCCTTGGAGTGCCTGGAGAGCTTGAAGATGCGGAAGACGCGCACCAGCCGGATGATCCTCAGGATGGCCAGGGACATGTTCTGCTGGGTGCTGGGCTCTGTCTCCTGGACCAGCTCCGTGATGAGGGTTGCAAAGTAGGGGATGATGGAGATGATATCGATGATGTTCATGATGTTCCTGAAGAAGTCGGTCTTGCTGGGGCAGACCACGAACCGGAGCACCAGTTCAAAGGTGAACCACACGATGCAGGTGGACTCTACCATGAAGAAAGGGTCGGTGAACATGGTGTGGGCGAGGATCGCCTTGCTCGCGTTGAGGCTGGGGTCTCTCACCACCTTCAGCTCCCTCTCCTCCCGGAACTCTGGCAACGTTTCCAGGCAGAAGATGGTGATGGAGATGACCACAACCAGCACAGAGACCACGGCCACCCCCCGGGCAGCGCTGGAGCTCTCAGGGTACTCGAAGAGAAGCCAGAACTGCCGGTGGAAGTCATCGGTGGGGAGCAGTGTTTCAGGGTCTTTGATGAAGCCTTCATCCTCCCGGAACTGGTCCATGGCCTCGTTACCCAGCTCATAGAAGGAGATCTCATCGGCAAAGACGTCGATGGGGACGTTGGCGGGGCGCCGGATTTTCCCACCTGATTGGTAATAATACAGGATGCCATCAAAACTGGGCCTGTTCCTGTCAAAGAAATACTCGTTTCTCATGGAGTCAAAGAACTGCATCCTTTTGTCCCGGTCTCCCAGGAGGGTGTCTGGGAACTGACTGAGGGTTCTGAGCTGGGTCTCGAACCTCAGCCCAGCAATGTTGATGATCACCCGTTGGTTTCCTTCGTTCAAGACCACTGGCTCAGGCCCTGGGGAATCGACATAGCCGCCTGCGAGCTTGGAGAAGGCCGTCTCATGGTTGGTGCTGTCACCGATGAGGATCCTCCAGTTGGAGAAGGGGCTGCTCCCTGGCCGGCCTTTTGGGCTGGTGGGGTCAAAGTCTGTGGCGTAGCCTGGCTCTTCCTGGATTTCGTCTGCGTTATCAAAATTGACCAGAGCAACCTCCATTTCTTTCCAGCCACACACATCCATCCTAGGGGAGTCAGGAAAGTAGCATGAAGACCCTCAGTGTTCCCTGCGTGCCGCGAGCTGTGGAGAGGAAGAAGGTCATTATGCAGGAAACAGGATCATGGCCTACCCATGGGTTAGTAATGACATTTTTAGCCTGGGAAGGAACCTCGTGGCTGCTGGGGCACTGTTCTTCTCTCGAAAGCCACTCACACCCCCCGAGCTTGCACACACGAACCACTAGACGCAATTGCAAAGGAGCCTGGCCGAGAGGGAAACACTTCCTCCAGCCAAGGAGGGTCTCTGTACAGGACGGCAGACAGAGGCCATAATGAAAGAGGAAGTCAATGCTTCTTAATAACCGAGTAGGTCATTTTGCATTTGGATGACGTCCGCCAGTTCCCCCAACGCTTTTCCATGCCACCTCAGCCAGCTTCTTTCTCTCACGCTTTCCACGTTCCCCCTTAGCTCTACTGCTCCCTCCTGGGCCAAGCGCTGGGGCGAGTGGGGTACAAGAGCCCAGCTGATTCTGCTGGGAAGGGAGAACGAGAGGACGGAAGCGGGTGGGCAGCAGACGGACCCTCTGCAGCAGTGCGTGCAAGCTGTCTGGGCCCGAGACCCTCCTCTGTAATCTGGGCCCGAGCCCCTCCTCTACAACTGCCAGGGCTGTTTGGAGGCTACACTAAATGAGATGGCATATGTAAAATGCTCTATCTGGTGGAAAGAGCATTAAATTATAGCTATTATTTTTGCCAACTTCTTCACACTGTAGGAACTTTAAAAGCTGACAGCCATTGGTATTTTTTTTTTTTTTTTTTGGCATACGTTTAAGATGTTTATGGGGAATGATTTCACTTGGAAAGATCATTTTAGGCAGGTGGGAAGTAGGTGTGTTTGCGCGTGTGCGTGCGTGCGTGTGTGTGTGTGTGTGTGTGTGTGAGAGAGAGAGAGAGCTCATTGGGGACAGGGTTAAGGAGAGTTTGCCCAGTGGGCTTGGGTATCTACAAACACAGACTGAGTTTTCTTCCTCGGGTCCACTCAGGCTTCGGTTTCAACTCAAGGACACTAAGGCCTAGAAGGCTGGGGGATGCAGGTGGGAGAGAGGTAAAATTCATGGTGGTCAGAACCTTGGAGTTTCATATCTAAGGATACCTTGAAGTATAGAGTGTTATAGTCTTTTCAAAAATAATTCCTCATTTGCTTGTCTCACTAAACGGCAATAATTGTGTGAGTTTGGAAAACGTTATTTCCCTTTTACAGACGGGAAAACCGAGTCACAGGGACCAAGTGGCCTTCCCAATATCATGCTAGGGGTACAGATCCTCAAGCTGAGCCTGCCTCCTGGTCCAGGGCCTTTCCTGCTAGATCAGGGGACCCCTGTGTGGAAGCTGAGGCCTTGTGGGGAGCTGCGGGCCGGGGCCATGGAAGTGGGGGGCGCTCTGAGCCCCATCAGTCCCGTGCACTCTTTTCTCAGTTCGGGTGCGGAGCTCAGATCTGGATGGTCAGGCCTAGTGGAGCCCCTGCCCTGCTTCTTAGGAGTGTGTGGCCTTTGCAGGCTGTCTGACTTCACTGAGCTGCTGCTTCGTCGGCAGTGGAGTGGGAGAGGATATGCCCACCACCAAGCATGTCAGACGCTGGCCCTTGGTGACAGGTGTTGGCCCTCGGTGACCGGTAGGGTGATTCAAGGCAGGATGGAGCAGTGGTTAGGAGCTCTGAGCCGGGACCCAGTTGATGTGAACTAGCGTCCTGGCTCTGTGCACAGTAAGCCCTGGAGAAATGTTCCTTCACTGTGACCCATGTGATAAGTTAGGGGGCTTGTCCTGGGCCACTCGGCTAGGTAGACCTGGGGCCCAGGCTCCAGCTCTGTGCCATCTGGTGACATCAGAGCTGTTTCTTTTCTCCTTTGGGGTCCTGGCCCCGGAGAGGGGGGATCCTGCTTATCTCCTTCTTGGTGTGAAGGAGATAAGCACTTTCTCCAGGCTGAGAGGAAGGGGTGCCATCCAAGGCCCCTGGGGCAAGGGCTTGGGAACCACTTCTGAGTGGCTTGGGTGGGCCCTTATTAGGAACCTTCTCTGGAGGCCAGAGGCAGAAGGCATGTGGGGATTAGGGAGAGCTTCCTTGGCCAAATAATTAACTTCCTCTCCTGGAAGCCAGGCCATTTGTCTTCTCCCTCCTGGTCTCTTCATTCCCAGCTCATAATGGCAGACGGGAAGGCAGCTGAAGAGGGTCGGGGGTGTGGCAGGTGGGAGGACAAGGTCAAGTTCAAACAATGTATTCTGTGGTCTACAGAAGCGTGTCATACAGTGGCCCGTGGGCCCCATTTAGATGAGTAAATGTTGACAATTATAGACACGGGGAAAAGAGAACTGGTCTGGGGACAGGAGTCCTGGCTTGACTCTCTGCCCCATCACTTAGGGGTTGTTTATTTTTGAGCAAATCGCTGGATCTTTATGCACCTCAGTTTTCTGATCCGTAAAATGGGAAAAATAAGGGTAACTCCCACCTCAAAGCTCATACTGAGGGCTAAATAAGAGAACAACAGCAAGAGCACTTTGTAAATTGTAAATTCTTACAAAATTGTAACTAATTATCCTCCCCCATTTCCCTTCCCCTCTGCTCCTATTCCACACAGAGACACAATGTAACGCACTTGCAGGCAGAAGTTGTTTCTGTGGCCTCACACTGACCCAGGAGGAATTCTCAGCTCACTGTCTTCCTGATCATCTCTGCCCCGCCCTACCTCTGTCTTTGTCCCTGTTTTGCTCCTGCCTGGCACACCCCGCCCCCCTTCCCCTGCCTGTCCTTTTCCTCCCTGCTCATTGGGGACTGCTCAGGTCCCACCCTGTCTGAGGGCCTGCTCTGGACAGGCCAGCTCGGAGAGCCCTCCCCCTCCCCCTGAGCTCCTGGCCTCCCTGCCTGGATCACTCACCTTTGTACTGGGAGTGCTACCTTCTGCAGGGTCAACCTTAGCTCTGAAGCTCTCGTGTGAGCTTTCCGAGTGCAGGATAGTACCTAAGAGTTTTTCCTTCTGCTCTACATGATCCTGGAGGACAGAACTCCCCTCTGATGATCTCTGTCTGCATCGCCCCACTGTCTAGCTCAAAGTGGCCGATAGGAAGACGGGTAACAAGCATCAGGGTGGTGAGGGAAGTGGTGGGGCAGGGCCAGGTTCAGAGTTTTCTGTGGATGTGCAGTTAAGCCGATGAATGGATGAATGAATGAATGAACAAACGAATGAATGAAGTGCAATCCCATGAGGGTAGGGACTGTGTCTGCTTCCTGCACCATTATGGTTCCAACACCTAGCCCAGGGCTTAGCCCACCCCAGCGCCCAGTTAACCTTTGGTGAATGAATGAGTGAGTGATGAGCGAACCAAGTGTTGGAGACAGCATATCAGGCTCAGAGCCAGGACACCTGCCGTACCTCCACTGCTTTATGATTGCTGACTACTTATGTTTCCTCATCAAGGCTCCATTTTTCCATCAGTGATAGGAAAATACGCTGAGTCAAGGAAGCCAGATTTCAAAAAGGTACATATAGAATAACTCCATTTATACAAAATTCTAGAAACTGCTAACTAAACTAGAATGTCAGAAAGCAGATCAGCAGTTGCCTGGGCCTGGGGACAGGGAGGGAAAAGGAAGGATTGCCAAGGGGCCAAGGAAACTCTTTTAGAGGCGATAGTGGTGTTTATCTTGACTGTGGCGATGGTTTCACAGGTGTATACATATGGCCAAACCCATCAAGTTGCACACTTTAATCTAGCATGCATCATCTCAATACATATGTTTAAAAAAAGGCAAACAACTAAAAAAAAAAAAAAAAACCCCAAAACCATAAACCCCAAACCTCAGGAAATAAAAATGCCAGTGATTGTTCCAGGTTTTTGTAAGGATCAAAGGAGGTGTAGGGATGCTTTGTAGAACTGCACGGGTCATGTGGAAGGAGCGGGTTACTCTTACGTAGTGCTGACCACAGTGCCAGACCATGCCTACTCATGCTGGGAGGGCTGTGCAAATCGTTTGGAAAGAGTGAATGCACCCGAGAGGCAGGGCAGAGTGTGGCTCTCAGGGGCCACCTGGCAGGCTGCACCCCTGCAGGGCAGACAGTCGGGAGGCCACCCTCTCTCAGAAGTGTGCACAGCATCAAGGCAGCCCCTGGCCCCAGCAGGCCGACTCCCCTCTGCTTTGTGCTGGGCATTCTGCCCGTTTGGTGGTGGAAGAGAAGCCGCACTGGGGGCCAGCCGCTTCTCTGCTGAGGTTTCTCTGCTTTCAGTTGGGCTGTGCAATGACCGTTTCATGCAAGCCAAGATGGGAGCTGGTTCTGCCCCCGGGCCCCCCTCCTCCACCCTACACAGGACCCCGGCGGCAGTGGGGGGTGGGGGGGGGGGAGACAGACCTTCTGGGTGGGGTGAGGGTGGAGCTGAGGGGCAGGGGATTTGGGGGCTGGGCAGGGTCTTGTGGGGTTCTTGATGGCTGTCCCTGAGCCTCACATCTGTTCATCTGTCCAGCATTCTAAGGCCTCGATAGAATGACCAGAACTCGGGCTTGAGGTCTCACCCACAGCTGAAGTGATTGTTGTATTCAAGAGTCTTCTACGGTGTCTGCCTCCACTCACCATCTCTGTTTTTGCCTGGCCCAGTGCTGAGACCGACCGTGCATCTGGTTAGAGCAGCTCCTTCCCTCTCTGCGCTGCACCCCCCCCCCCCCCTGGACAAATTGTGCTTCCTCCCTGCAGGCCACTCTCAGCTCTGGTCCTGCCACCTGTGTGAGTCACTTCTACCTTCACCTGAAGGTGGAACTTTCCCTAAGGGGGCCAGGTGACTGTCCTCTTGTCCTCCAAAGTCCCTGGACAAGGTTTTGGCACAGCATTATTTGATCCACGAGCTTTATCATCTTTGGGTCCCTCAGTATCTTTGCACATGGGGGCAGGTGGGACCAGTGCCTGTCTTCTGACCTTTGCTTGGTCCCCTTCCCCCAGAGCCAGACGGGCCTGCGTGTGAGTCTCAGCTCTGCACTCGCCAGGTATGCAGCCTTGGGTAAGCCGCTGCCTCTGTGAATCCCACTTTCTTCCTCTTGGCGTGGATCTAATCATCCCCCCTGCCCCCTGGTTCTTGGGGGGAGCAGGAGATAACGTGTGTTGTGAATACCACCACGTTCCTAGGTGGAAGCCACTATCATTTTGCGCTGTCTTTTCTGGAAAGCCTCCCTGGCCACCTGGTGTAGACCACAGTGACCCCCGCTGCCTCTCTGCGCTCAGAGCACCTCCTGTTTGTACTCGGGCTGCGATGCAGCTTTGTGGCGCTGATGGGCTCTCTCCTGACCAGACTGGGCACTTCCTGCAGGCAGGGCCTCGTGGGGGCCGAGCCCTGCGCCTCTCCCAGATGTTCCAAAGGCATCTGTGGGGGTGCCGGGTTGTGGGCTCCTCAAGGTCACAGAATGATGAGAGCAGTCCTGTCCTGAGCTCCTCCCATGGCCTTTCCCCATCCGTCGCCCTTGGTCGCTTAGCAACCCCAGCACCTCCTACACACTCAGGTGAGGTGGTGGCCTGTCTGAGTCAGAGCATGGCTGAAAGAAGTCATCACATGAAGACGGGCGTGTGCACTGCAACACAGGGCCCAGAGGACAGGGAACGTGGAGGTGCGTAGTTGAGCTCAGATGTCACAGGGGTGGCAGCACGGGGTGGGGGGATGAGGAGGCAGGCAGGTGGGCCTGGCACAGGGGCTCCCACTGCCTGCTGCTGAGTGAACGAGGGGACATGGAAAAGGCCGGCCTGAGCGCTGCTCTCGGCTGGTCAGAAGAGGGCGTCGTTGTCCTGCTGGAAGAAGTCCCTGGTCCCTCCGTGTAAATCTCCACAGTGCCCCTCCCTTCCCCACTTCACTGAACAGCCTAGGTCTCGCCGATTGTCCCTCAGGGTGGCTCTCGCCCCGCCCGCGGTCTGCCCCCCATGTCTCCCGCTCCCCCTGAACCATTGGGCCAGCCTCAGTCAGGGGCCCACGAAGTTTGGTTGTGGTCGTCTCCACCTCACCAGTGGTAAGGATTATGTTGCCCGCCCTTTAAGAGCCTTGGTTTCTCCCCCCGGGGAAATGGTCAGATGGAGTCTTAGGCAGATGATGGTGGCTCCGCCGCCCACCCCGGTCCTCCTGTCCTTGTGGGGAGGCATGCCAGGACCCGGGCCTCCCAGCCTTCCTGAGTGGAAGGCAGAGGGTAGAGATGGAAGTCTCAGAGGCATCAGAGGGGTAGAACTTGATGCTAGGAGTGGTGTCCTGCCAGGACACGTGAACCCGGGAAAGCGAAGACGGTCAGCAGGCTGGGGGTGGGGGCCACAGGGAGTCAGCCTCCCAGTGAGCCTGAGGCAAGCTTTCCATCCTAAAGAAGAGCCCAGGCTCTGGGACAGACGGGAGAGCCAACTGTCAATCCTGAGTCGGTCACTTCCTGTCTGTGTGAGCGGGACAAGTGGCCTTGCCACTTGGGCCGTCTCTCCTGGTACCTGAAAACCGCACCTGTTAGCATCAGCAACAGATGCCTCCTTCTCTCCGGGGCAAACAGGAAGGCAATGTGGGGCCCCTGGTGGTGGCGGGACAAGTGGTACCTGCCTCGTAAGTGTGTAGAGGGGAAGCGGCACCACACTGAAAGCATGCAGCGTGTAACGGGTGCTCAGTGAATGCCGGTAGCTGGTGGCAGCGGGGCCACCGGTCAGGGATGGGGGTGGGATGGCCGTTTTCCCTTTCCCTCTTCTGGCACTGGTGCAACGTCAATGTCATACCCCTACTGGTGAGGCAACTGGGACCTTCCAGAGGCTCAGGCCGAGCCTGCTGGGGCGGGCGTGCTGGTCAGGGAGGGGGAGGCCTGGGGGCAGGCAGAGGCCGGGCATGACTTATGTGGCCCACACTCTCAGCCCCTGTGCCTGTGGGGAAGCTGCTTCCTCCCGTCCCCTCCAGTCACCTACTAGCCAAGTGTGTCCACACAGGATTTCAGCCTCACAGTGCAGGTAGGGATTATTATCTCCACTTAGCAAATGGACCCGAGGTCTAGAAAGGTGTATGACTGCACCAAGGTCCTCTGGCCACTAAATTGTGACTCAGACTTAAGTTTTCTAGTTCCAAAACCAACACGCTTCCCTCTGTCTGATAGCCCCACAATAGCACACACACTGCCATGCGTGGCCTATGCTCACACCGCCAGGGACTGTGCCTGGGACACACACACATACACACACACACACGCACACACACACACACACACGCACGGATATACACATGGCCACACATGCACGGCTACGCAGAGCCGGCCACGGACACATACTTGCTACGCATAAAATTGCCCAGACACCCAAACACATAAATGGATGTCTACTCATGCGCAAATACACAAAGACATGAGCAGGTCCTATGCACGAACTTGAAGCCCCAGAAACCACCTACATCCACAGATGTTTCTGTTCCAGGCGCCCTCTGACACCCTCTCTCCCATCGAGTCTGGCTGCCCCTTGCAACAGGAGGATGTTCTGTTTCTTGGAGCAACTGAAGGACGACAAGGAGGGCTGGAGGGGGCTCGGGAAGCCGGTCACACAGAGCTCTTCCCTGTTAGAGCGGGGTGGGCACAGCGTGGGCAGTCTGTCTCTCTCCCTGCGGGGACTGCTCAAAGACAGGGCTGTCTTCCTAAAGAGGCAGAATGATATGGGCAGCAGCTCTTTCATTTAAAACCTCAGAAGTGGCAATGCTGAAAAGAATGATCACAGGATCATTCATTCCAACAGGAATATAAGGGCTTACAATCGAACCATTATTAATCATCAGCTCCTGCTCCAACATGGGGGGAAATACTTTTGCTCTGGAAGTCAGCTGGGAGGCAAGACTCCCTGAGCCCTTGATTTGAGGTACCACCAGGGGCCCCACATTGCCTTCCTGTTTGCCCCGGAGAGAAGGAGGCATCTGTTGCTGATGCTAACAGGTGCGGTTTTCAGGTACCAGGAGAGACGGCCCAGAAGTTATGGGCCTGGGAGCCTTCCAGACGTTTCTGCCTATGCATGGTGTTGCCGGAGGGGGGGCTCTGTGATGCTGCTTCTGGTGGAGTGCACTCCAAAGGGAGTGCACCCTTTGGGTTTGGGGGAATGACAGGCGCATCATGGCGTTGGGCTGGCTCTGTCCAGAGTCCTGGGGGTCCGCAGGTCCTTGGGGAGGTGAGTAGCCAGGAAGTAACACTACAGAGAGTCGAGACTGAGGCCACACACTCTCCACACACTCACACCGTGATGTCCTGTCCTCAGATACGTGCCCGTCCCAGCCCATCACTCTGCCGCATGTTGTAGGGGCTTGGAGGGAGGCCCCGCAGAGCTCAACTGCGGCGGGTGGGTGGGGAAGGCCAGATAAAGAATAACATGCTGGTAAACTGGAACACCACCCCCCCCCCCAAAAAAAAAGGTGGATTTTGTTTTTAGGCATTCCCAGGAACCTAAGAAGGGATGGTTTTAGATAAAAATGTGAAATAGGGAACATTTCTGTATATCCCTCTACCGCCAGCCTTGCCCTTGGGCCGCCAATTTCCATGAGGCCAGTTTGGTAGCTAAAGGAGCAGGCTTGGCAGAGTAGAGCTGGTTCGAGTCTGCCTTACCTCTCATCAGCCGTGCACCTTTGGGGGAGTCACTTTAGCTTCCTCAGTAGTTTTCCATTATTTTTAAAATGGGCGTTAAGAGCCTCTGCCCCGCCCACCCACCTCGTTGCCTCTTGCGACAACCACAAGGGCAGGGGCTTGTGTTGAATGAATGCATGTGAAGCGTGGGGGGAGATACTCGATGTCAGAACGCTCCTGAAGACACGCAGGATGGAGACTCCCAGGCCGGGGCCAGGGCTGTCCACCTGAGGGAGAGTTTTTAGGACCACGCCACGCCCCAAGTCTTGCGTGGCACCTCCCCTTTGTACAGCTCCACGGCTTCTAAAGTATTTTCACATTCATGTTTCCATTTGACCTTCACAACAGACCCAGGAGAAGGGCGGGACTCTATTAGTGTCTCCATTTTACAGATGAGGAAACTGAGGGCCAGAGAAGTAAGGTAGCAAGTGGCATTGCAGGGACTCCAGCCTCCTTGGTGTGATTCTAGGCGTAAAACTCGCCCTACGCCACAGGACGGCGTCCCTCAAGGCGAGGGATTCATTCCCTCATCTTCCTCGATTTTCTCAATAAAGTGCCGCGGCTCGTCGTTGCTGAATTCACCTAAACCTGCCTCATCCCCTGCCCGCACCCTCACGTCACCTCCCCGAAGGCGGTTTAGCATCATGCTTACAAGCGCGGACTCAGTTTCTTCATCTACAAAATGGGGAAGCTACCTATAGCTACATCATAGGGCTGTCAAGATGGTTACGGGAGTGAACGTATGTCCGACCCTGAGGACAGCACCAGACACGCGGTGAGTGCCACATAAAGGTTGGTTATGTGCTGTTTGGGAGCCTGGACCTGGCTGCGTTGGGAATAGCGCCTTGCCTTGGCCTGGTTTAGAGAGCATCAGTGGGGCCTTCCTTTGGTGTCCCTGTGATTGTCTGAGCTCACACTGTCTTCTCCTTCCCCAGTGTGTGCTCTAGCCTGGCTCCCCGTTCAGACAATGGCCTTCTTCTCCCCAGCCTTCCCATCCCACGAGTTTCCACATCTTGGCGATCTGCAGCCCTGAGGTCTCACCTTCCTGCCCCCGTGCTGCCTCCTCTCCTGCTGCCAGCCTGTTGAGGCCTCACCTCTTGCCTGGATGGCTGCTTCCCCCGCACTTCCTGTCTGCCCCCCCTCCCCCGACCTCCCGTGGTTACTAGAGTGCTCCTTCTCACAGCCGGGTGGATCCAGTCACCCCTGTATCAGGCCTCCAGTGGATTCCTTCACATCTGCCTCAAACTCCCCGCCTCCGCCCCACCTGGCATGCAATCCTGCGTGTACCTTTTTTTTTCTCCCATGCTGTGGGGGGACCCCAGCCTCATCTAGTGTCTGCAGCCAATTCAGGGGTCTGTGATACATCTGGTATCCTTCAGGGGACAGGGACGTAGGAGCAACACAGCCCCATTCCAGCTGACAGTCAGCCACCACACCTTCTCCCTTGACTTCCTCTCCCTGCCGAGGAGGCCCGGGGTGGTGGTGGGGGCGAACAGGTCCTCTGGCTCAGTGTGGACAGTGAACAACAAAATGTCAAATGCCAGCCTCTCCTTTTTGCAAGCATCCCCAATCTTGTGTGATTTTCTTGGGACCACCTCCCATAGCTATGTTCTAGGATAGAGTAAGCTGTGTCACCTTGGGCAAGTTTTTCAACCTCTCTGTGCCTCAGTTCCCAGGTTTGTAAAGCAGGGGTAATAACAGTGCTTACTGAGAGATTTAGGGGAAGAACTGATATCCTTGTATCACCCCAATACCTAGTAGGTTGCCCTGCACATAGAAGAAACTCTGTAAATATTTGTTGAATATTCATTGATTGATACACAAAAGCATGAGCTAATGAAATAGAGTGCTTATGGTGGAATTGCAGGCATCTGCCTCCATGGGATGGGGTGAGCTATGGAAGCTGCCTGCGTGCCTGACAAAATACCATAGAGGCCATTGTCTATTCTCCTGACTAAAGAGGAGCATTGAGCAGTGAGGCTCTGGGGCCTCCTTAAGCCTCAAGAAGGCTCTAGAATTTCTGGAGCAGAAGGGGGCATGATGGGTGGAGATCCGGGGACAGCTATGCCTTCTGGTACAAAGAGAAGTCCTAAGCTTCGGTGGGGGGCTGAAATTGGCATTCTTGGAAGGCCCAAGTGAATTGAGCTAGGAATGTAGACCAGAAGAATAATGTGTCTCCCTGAGAGCATGCTGGGAATTAAGCCAATCTGGGTAGCTCATGCTGGCTGCCATGCATGCAATTGAATTTCCCCAGAATGCTTCTGGAACTCTAGGAGAAGGAAGCCTGGGGCCCCTTGATATGGTGGTTAAGATCAGTTGCAGAGATTGAAGTGTGGGTAAGAGGGAGAAATATGGCCAAGAACTCACCAGCAGGAACAACGGAGAAAGTCTTGTTTGGCTTGTGTGAGCCTTGGGCACTCCGACTAGGTCAGCTCTCCATGGCCGAGGGCATCTACTGGTCTCAAGGCAGACAGGAGGACTGGCAGGAAAGAGCCTGCCCGATTGATGCCCGGGATGCAGAAATCCTATCCTTCTGTGAAACAGGATCGCCGTTGCTCTTTCTCTGGAGGAAGCTTGAGAGAGAGGATCTGGTCAGGGTCAGTGGGCAGGGTGAAGGTGCAGGGCACCAGTGGCGACCTGGGCAAAGTGAACCCAGAAGGGATGACCCTCCACCTTCATGGCCAATGGGGCACAGATCAGATACTGACCTGGAGGCCGAGTTAGTTGCTGGCTTGGGGCATTTCTGTAAAGCCAGTGATAACATGTAGGCACAGAGGGTGGCTGCAGGTGGCACGTGTCTTCCCATTGTTACCCTAAGCTTGTAGGATACTTTGCCCATAAATGGGTGATCAAGTCAGGCACAGTTTCGCTGGGGTCCTTAGTGACTCCTGGCATTGAGGTTCTTAGGACAGGTTCTTATGTGAGATTTTCCCCCCATGTACCTGTGAGAAGGGCCAGGGCGTACAGCTGGGGGCTTGCTTCAGTCCCGTTGGATCTGGGGGCTAGAAGAACCTTGACCTTACTAGCTGGGGAAGGGTCCTTTCTCCAACTAGAATCCCATCAGTCTCCCTGAGAGAGCTCTGGCCTGGAGGAGAGAGGATCCCTCACCCTGGCAGGGCCGTGGAAGGGAAGAGGGAGTTTCCCCAGCTCCCTGCCCTTGCCTCCTTTGGGGCTTTCTTTGGGTAACAGCAAGACGGAGAGGCAGAGAGGTGGACTGAGACTGAGTTGGTGTTAGAAGCCTTGGTGTTGAGTTCTACATTCACTAGCTGGTCACCTTGAGCACATCCCTTAATCTCTCTGAAGGAATAGCACACAATGGTTTTGCACACAGGCTCTGGAGCTGATTGCCTGGGTCCAAACCCAGGCTCAGCTACTAGCTGTGTGACCTTGGGCAAATGACCTAACCTCCCGGAGCCTCCATTTCCTCATCTATAAAATGGGGATGAGAAGAATAGTACATCCATCACAGTGCTGCTGTAAGATTTAACTGTATTCGTACAAAACAGATCAATGTCTGCCATGGTGAAATTGCCTATGGAAATTGTGGCTTTGGCTTTCAGGGATCCATGGATGCACAGTGTGTCTTCACTCCACAAGAGGCTCTACTGTGGGTGTTTGGGGACGTTTTGGGATAACAGATCTTTTGTGCTCCTCATGGAGGGGCTGGCTCATTTTCCTACGTACAGAGCAGCCCAGTGCTTTGCGGGTCTCCATCTTGGAGAGGAGCCAGAGATACCCCAGAGAGCCTGGTGACCTACCAGTTCCTTGAGTCAGGGTCTGAGTTCCGGCTCAGGAAGTGTTTGTGGCCCGGCTTGAATGCCCTGGCCCCACCACAGCTCGGCTCCCTGGGCCAGGCAACAGGGCCAACACAAAGGCCGTTCTCATCAATAGCTAATGAGCCCATCAATAAAGGATGCCCTGTCTGTTCCCTGTCAGCGATGTCCTCCCTGCTCCCTCAGCCCTTCTCTTCCTTCAGGGTTCAGCTTCCCCTTCAGGCTTGCTCAGTTGGCTTTGTCTTGGGAGGAGTGGATAAAAGGCTAGGGTCCCAGAGGGTAAGGGACGCAGGATGCCTGGCATTTATCTTGCCTCCCAGAGGGCGGCGAGCTGTGCCCAGGACTGCTTCGGGTCACCCCATTCTCTCACGGATCGGTACTGGGGTTCTGCACCACCCCATGGGGAGTAAGCCCACTCTAGGGCTGGGAGCAGGAGGTGGAGGGAGGAACAGGGAGTGGGCTGAGATGAACTGCTCATGGTTCTGCTTGGGTAGTTAATATCGATCAGATCTATCATCTGAAAGCTGTTGAGTGTGGTCAAGTATCTCAGCCCATGTGACTGAGCCAGGACGGGGGGCGAGAGGTTTCTCCTGGGCCAGATGAGTCAGACGGGCCAACAATTATTCATTCATGTTGAGGACACCAGCTTTGGTTGTGCCCCACGTGCCTGGCGCCGAGCCAAAGGCTGGGACAGAGAGCGGGGTCCACAGGTGTGGCTGAGGCTGTGTCTCTGACAGAATCTTGCAATTTGCCACCTCCTCCCTGGTTTTTAAAAATAGTTTTATTTAGGGGCGCCTGGGTGGCTCAGTCAGTGGAGTGTATGACTCGATTTCGGCTCTGGTCACGATCTCATGGTTTGTGAGTTTGAGACCCACATTGGGCTCTGGGCTGACAGTCTGGAACCTGCTTGGGATTCTCTCTCTCCCCCCTCTCTCTGCTCCCTACCCCACTTGCTCTCTCTCTCTCTCTAAAAATAAGTAAATAAACTTAAAATTAAAAAAGGTTAAAAATAGCTTTTTTTTTAGATAATTGGCATACAATAAACTGCACACACTGAAAGCATATAATCTGATATGTCTTGACGTAAGTGTATACGCATGAAACCATCACAAACGACCAGGAGGGTGAACATCTCCACCACCCCCAAAAGTTTCTTTGATTTCCTTTGCAATTCCCCTCTCCTTCCCCTCATCCCGGCTCCCACTGAACTACGGATCTGTTTCCTGTCACTGTAGATCAGTTTTATTTTCTAGTGTTACTTAAATGGAGTCATACAATATGTACCCTTTTTTCTGTCTAGCTCTTTTCACTCAGCAGAATTATTTTAAGATTCATCTGTGTTGTTGCATGTATCAATAGCTCATTCCCTCTGTAGTGCTGTGTAGTATTCCATTGTGGGGCTGTAATGCAAATTGTTTATCTCTTCATTTGTTGATGGACACTTGAGTTGTTCCCAGTTGGGGGTTGTTACAAATCAAGCTGTCATGAACATTTATGCCCTCATCATTGTACAGACTTACACTTTTGTTTCCTTTGGGTAACGTGGGAGTGGCATGGTCCGTACCAGTCTGATAGAGTTAAATGCCTGGCATCTGCAAGCAATCCCGATTGGCTGAGCCTTCCAGAATCTCTCCAGCATGCTCCTGGGTTCTGCGAAAACATTTTTTTTTTTTTTTCCTCAAAGAGAGAGCAAGTGGACAAGGCCAGGTACCCTGAAGACACACAGAAGAGGTTGGTGAGAGAGGAGATGCTTCGTAAGTGATCACAGCTAAAAATTGTTTTCCTTTGAGCCAGCAGGATATGGTCCTTTATAATGTCACTACCGGGGGTTCACAGCTCCTCATCAGCTTTGACCTCCAGGCTGCCATCCTGGCCAGAAAAGGGGCCTGGTTCAGCCTCCGGGGCACCAAGGGGGTATATGGGTCTGGGGGAGATGCTAAAGGCAGTTGAGTGAGTGGTGGGCACTGGGCTGTGGCTGAACACAGAGAGCAAACTCTCCCTGTCACTCTGACCCAGACTACCTGCCACACTGTGCATACAGTTCCACTTGGTGCCAAGTAACCCCTTCCCTTTTCCCAGCCAGCTCTGAGTTTGCGCCCTGCGGTACTAGGGTGCCCCCCTTCCCTCTGGGTAGCTGGGCTTAGCCTGGCTGTGGCTCGGCCCCCCTTATGCCGAGGGCTCTGAGAAGTGGCTTCCAGACCAGAATCATAGTCTAAGAGGCAAGGAGATGGAGATCCACTGGCTTCTCAGCACCACCAGTGACTTATCAGTTGGTTACATTGTCCATTTATCCAACAGCCTGTTACTGGGCACAGGAACAGTGCTGGGGGCTTGGGTTATAGAGGGAACAAATGTGAACACGCTTCAAGGTTTCCACGTCCAAGGGGGCAGCCCAACAGGATGCCAGCAATAAGTTCTCCACCAGTGGATGGTGCCACTCTTCAGGCAAGCTCCGGGGTCGTGGAGGGCCTAACCAGCTTCAAGGGCCTGATTCCTATGGGCTGAGACCCGAAGCATGAGGGGGGTAATCTGCAGAGCAGGGGACTGGAAGGGGTCCTGAGAGGCAGGCCCAGGTCGAGTGTGAGTCTGTGATGGTCTCCCCAACCCCTGCAGCCCCACATTCTGCCGTCTGTGGGCGATGTCTGCTTGGGGTGCTCTTCAGAGAAGACCGCTCCCCCTCATCCCACCCTGCTGCTAGGCAGCCTGTAGGCAAGATGGGGTGATGGGGGTCATGGCTAAAGAATACAATGCCATAGGGATGCCTGGGTGGCTCAGTTGGTTAAGCGTCCGACTTCGGCTCAGGTCATGATCTCACGGTTTGTGAGTTCGACCTCTGCGTCGGGCTCTATGCTAACATCTCAGAGCCTGGAGCCTGCTTTGGATTCTGTGTCTGCCTCTCTCTCTGCCCCTCCCCTGCTTGTACTCTGTCTGTCCTTCTCTCTCAAAGGTAAATAAACATTAAAAAATTAAAAAAAGAGGGGCGCCTGGGTGGCTCAGTCTGTTAAGCGTCTGACTTCGGCTCAGGTCATGATCTCGCGGTCTGTGAGTTTGAGCCCCGCATCGGGCTCTGTGCTGACAGCTCAGAGCCTGGAGCCTGTTTCAGATTCTGTGTCTCCCTCCCTCTGACCCTCCCCCATTCATGCTCTGTCTCTCTCTGTCTCAAAAATAAATAAACATTAAAAAACATTAAAAAAAATTAAAAAAAGAATACAAAGCCATAAATCCTGGGTGAGAAGCAGGGCTTTCCAAGGGTAGAAACAATAAGACTCTCCTGATCGTTCTAAAACCATACAAAATTCACTTTTCTCGTTTCTTTCTCTTCCTGACATTGCTTGTCGTCTCTGCTCTCACTGGCCCGGGAACCTGTCATTTTTGTCGAAAAGAGTCCACTGAGAAGCTCAAAGGTGTTTGAGCTGTATGTGCAAAAGTCACAGGGGGCCAAAGGTACAGGAATCAGAGCTTGGAACTGGTTGCAAGAATTCACTGAACCACGAGGGTATTTACAGCAGCCGCATCTATCGAGCATCTGCCCTGTGCCCTGAGTTAGGTAGAGTATTTCATACGATGCCCCCTCCCCCAGCGATAGTAGTAGGTACCATAATTATCTCAAGTTTGGGGAAACTGAGTCACAGGGAAGTTTGCTTGTTCAAGATCTTGCAGCTCCTGTGATGGCAGAGATGAAATGTGAAGCCAGGCTGAATCTGTGCGCCAAAGGTAGGTGCCATGCGCCAGGGGGCAGGCGGGCATGGGGCTCTGGGTGGGACCACCTCTGCCGAAGGAAGTCTGTTGAGAGCTCCCTGGAGGAGGTGCCGCCGGAGCTTAAGGGACAGTGCTCCAGGCTGGGAAAAAGACAGGAGGGGGAGAAGGCACAGAGAGGGGACCTTTGAGTACGATGGTGTGAAGGCCTAGCCGAGTGGCTCTCTGGTGACTGGAGCATGGGGTGCTCAAGAAGAGTGGCGGCCGAGTGAGGCAGCGTCTACGCAGGCCACACAGGCTGTAGAGCGGCGGTGTGCACTGTTTATCACCTAGGGTACCTGCAGGGGGTTTCTTCCTGCCCACCCTGAGGTCAGGTGACAGGAAGGAGGAAGGAGCGGAGGTCCAAGACCCAGGATATTTACAATCCACGGTAGGGTGAGCTCTCCCCTGCCCCTCCTCCTCATTATTACTACCACCTTTTCTTTCTTTTTTTTCTATTATTAAAAAATATATATTTTTTTACATTTTATTTATTTTTGAGAGACAGAGAGAGACAGAGCACAAGTGGGGGAGGGGCAGAGAGAGGGGGAGACATGGAATCCAAAGCAGGCTCCAGGTTCCAAGCTGTCAGTGCAGAGCCCGATGCAGGGCTCGAACCCACGAACCGTGAGATCGTGACCTGAGCGGAAGTCGGACGCTTAACTGACTGAGCCACCTAGGCACCCCATACAACCCTTTCTTTCTTCAAAGGGAAGTTTGCCTGAAAGTGCAATATGTAAAACAGATAGAAGCTGTTCTCCGGGAGCTGGGGTGGGGTGGGGATCCTGAGCCTTACCTGCCGGGCCCTTAATTCCCTGTTCCTGGAGCCTCTTCGGCTCCTCAGAACACAGTCTGATGCCCACTGGCTAATGTCGTCACTTTCCGATGCTGCCCAGTTGGGGTCTGACCTGCCTGGTGGCCCTGGTCCCCCTCCTGGATATGTCCTTTGCCCCCCCTCTCCCCAGCGTGCAGGCCAGTGACACAGTCCAATTTGGCCCTTGCCTGAGAATCCGATCTCATTGCGCTCCACTCTGACCTCTGGCTCTATTACCAGCAGCAGCCGGGAGCAGGGCCTGAGGCCCAGGGCCTCTATCTGACCAATCGGACGTTGAGCCATGAAAAATGAACTCCCCTATCAGGTCACGGGACCTCTCAGACTTCGGCCTGGGCTCACCCTTCTGACCTAAACTCCCGCACAGAAACTGGGACCAAAGGATGAGCAGGGCTGTGCACACCTTGGGGGAGCCTCCCTCATCCCAACTGTATATCCTGGGACAAGTGGAGACAGGTGGCCTGGAGGCAGGGGGTGAGTGAGTCGAGGGTGGAAGTGAATGGAAGCTGCTTTCTGCAGGTCAGGGAACAAACTACCATCTGGTCTGAATGGCTCAGGCTCACATTTCTGTGGTCCAGACCCACTCCATCTCCCAGCACCTGAAGACATTAGCGGGTGCAAGTAGGCTCTCTTCGCATAAGCATGTGGTTGCTCAGCGCCTAAGGTATGCCTGGCGCTGTGCTCAGTGGTGGAGACAGAGATGTAGTGGGGGCGGGAGGCAAAGAGCAACAAGGTGTGGGTCCATGGAAATCTCAAGAAACTCCTTACAGAAGGCCAACGGGCCAGGATGAATATTGCATGCACAGCACCCAGCTCGGAGCCTGCTGCCTGGGAAAATAATGGAAGTATTTGCAACCAGATCACAGAGGGGGGAACACTTAGGTTAGGGTGGAGGAGGGAGAGAAGCCAAGGGAGGAGGGGAAGATCTCGTTTCTTCGGAGCAGCCTGAACTGAGTCTCGTAGGATAGATGGGATCTCCCGAAGCAGGGAAGAGGTTTGGCTCGTGGATCAGAGGGATGTGGAGAAGGGCATTCCCGGGATGTACGAGATAGCAGATGCGAGGGAAGGCACTGACAAGCGTGAAAGCCCAGTTTACCTGGCAAACTCCAAACTTGGGAATGTCCTGCCTACATGACATCAGGGTCCTTTCGATACCACATTGTGTAGTGGAGAGCTGCTCTGGACTCAGACAGACCTGGGCTCAAATTCTAGTGGTGTGGCCTTGGCACATGTTTTAACCTTTCTGGGTCTCAGTCCTTCACCCGCAGAAGGGAGTTTGCTGTCCACCTTGCTGTCTGTTATGATGCAAGGGTGACATGAAATGATGTAGTGTCAGGACCTAGCCCGTGGGATTTTGCTCCTACTCCTTCTATGAGGTGCGGGACCTGAGACTTGGAATTTTGCAATTGGGAGGTTTCAGGAGTGGTCTGCTCCAGCCTCTTGTCAATGCAAGAAGCCCGTCTACTGCTATAGAGGTGACGTCCAGACTCTGCATGACACTTCTGGGCTTGTGCAAGGGTCACTGGCCCACCGCAACCCTGACTGTAGCCATTTACTGGCTCACTCTGACCCTGTTCCAGGGGAGAGGTAAAAAGGGGAAGAAAGTGATTGGGAATAGTGACCCCTGGGGGTGCCTGGGTGGCTCAGTTGGTTAATGTCTGACTTCAGCTCAGGTCACGATCTCACAGGTTGTGAGTTCAAGCCCCGCGTCAGACTCTGTGCTGACAGCTCAGAGCCTGGAGCTTGCTTCGGAGTCTGTGCCTTCCCCTTCTCTGCCCCTCCCCTGCTCGTGCCCTGACTCTCTCTCCCTCTCAATAATAAATAAGTGTTAACAAAAAAATTTTTTTAAATAAATAAAAAAAAAGGAATAGTGATCCTTGGCTCCTAGATGCAGAGACTCAGAAGGGGACTTGGAAATCACTGATCCTAACCCGAATTATACAGACATAGATGCAGAGGGCTGTGACTTGCCCCAGGTCCTCCACTGACATACTCATAGGTCTCCTGACTTCCCCTTTGGCTGAGCTGGCACCACTCAATGACACCACAGTGAGCCGACCAATCCCTGCAGGTTCTGCACCCCATCCTCCTCACCCCCCAGGATCTAGGGCTGCGTGCTTGGAGGGTCGTGCACTGTGTCATTCAGATCCCTGTTATTGTCCTGGAACCCTGGAAGTGTGGGATGGATCAGGCATGGCTGAGAGCTGTGACTGGGGCCTTGTCCCTGCTTGGTCAGGGACACTGGGGCAGATGGAGCAGACTGGGTCAGGCTGTGGGACCGAACCCACCAACTGGGATGGGCTAGGCTGGGAGTGGTTTCAGGAAGGATGTCATGCTGAAGAAGCCGAAGGGTATGCAACTCCGTCTAAGTTGGTGTGGGAAGCTGGGCAAAGGTGGCTAGTATCACCACAGGGCAGGGCCCAGAGACCCCATGGGATCCTGGCAGAGGCGGAGCCACAGGCAGGGGTCAGCATTGAAGAATCTCTTGTTCCCGATTCAGGGGGCCACAAACTGGCAAGAGCAAGGCAGAGCCCCGTACTGGAAGAAGGGGTCGCTGGCTGAGTTCTTGGATATGCGCTTAGGCCCTGGGAACCTGGCAAGGGTTCGTTGTGGCCTGAGGTGGCTGGTAGGGTTGGGTGGCCTCACTGCGGGAAGGGAGACTATAAACGCTGGGCATCATGCAGATCAGGAGCAGGCCAGGCCAGGAAGGGCAGAGCCTCAGGACCACGGCTCACGATGGCATCGGATTAGAGGTGCATCTAGACAACTGGAAGGCAGCCTGGACCAGCTCAGCTGCTCAACTTGCTTGGCGGCCTTGGGCAATTCCTTTAGCCTCTGAAGGCCTCAGTTTTCCCTCTGCAAACGGAGGATAATAATAAGGGAAAACCGTGCCTTCCTTACAGCTTCTTTGAGTGTTAAAATAAAAGCTACGTGACATTGTACTGAAGTGACAAGCCGCCTCTGTCTCATCATGAGGGCCTTGCATCTGTGAATCCCCCCCGCGCGGTGACCTGCATCCCCCAGCATTCGGGACAGGGCTTTGGCCTGCTGTGCAGACGGAGCGAGAGGACAGGCCGCAGCTGAGGCCAGCCTGCAGGGCCCTGGCAGCAGGCGAGGCTGCAAGGAGGGAACAGCCTGGTGATGGATGACGCTGCCAGCCCTTGCCCATCTGGCAGCTTGAGCGATTTGCATAAAAACAAAGACAGCTCCAGCGGCATGAAATATTGATGCCCTGAGACTTTCCAGAGTGGCGTTTTGGTCTGGCTCAGCGAGGGCCTGGCTCCTGGCCCCCATGGTAATGGTGCCTCCTGCCTTTTGAGGTTGGTTCCAAGGGGCCGCAGGAAGGGAGAGTGCCCTGGCGGAGAGGGCCACCTGTGAGTCCTTGTGGACAGACATTAGTCTCGGGTTTCAGGTGATACTGACTTTAATCAAACTGGGTTGGAAAAAAACACATTGGTTCAGGTTCTGAGTGGCTCAGTTTCTTGTCTGCCGGAGGCAGATGGGAGCTCAGTCCCCTCCACGGGCCTCGCTTTCCCCCCTGACCCTCACAAAACAACCCACTGACCAACTGGCAACCTTTCAAGAGTGACAGGGTGGAGAGGGAGGAGGCCCAGCTCTGAGGAAGGGGTAAGATGGGGAGGTGTGACTGTGGGGGGTACGTGCTCATCAGTGTCCTGGGGGGGCGGCACTACGGAAAAATGCTCAGAGTGTCCAACTCGTGTCTTGTAGGGCAGCCTTCAGTCCCGTACTTCGCAGACCCCTCTTCTGACAATGAAGCAGTGAGCAAAGGTTAGAGGCCAGCTGCGGCCTCCGCTCCTCCGGCCCCCAAATCTAAGGTGGAAAGGGGAGGGTGCTTTACACAGACACAGTATTTTGGGTCTCTGTCCCCAGGGTAGGTCCAGGACTCTGTTTGTCTCCAATTTGGCTTCTCCCAGGAGGTGGGGGTGGTAATATAAAATCCGAGCTCCCTTCTCAGCTCTGTCCCCGCAGGCACTGCCTTCTGGCCCAGACCCCTCCACCTCCATCTGCCAAAGGAGTGCGAACATTCAGCTCCAGCCAGGTTCCTACCGCCAGAGCAGGCCCGTCCTAATAGGTCTCTCCGTGTGAGCGCCTCCAGGCTGCGGGCCAAGGCTTAGTCATCTTTGTATCCTAGGCTCCTGGCACACAGGAGGCACCTGAAAAATGTTTGATGGAATTAACAGAGTCTTGGAGCCCGGGGGCGGGGCAGGGCCTAGGACGGACCAATGGGATGAAGGGAGCATCCGCAGGCCAATGGCAAGGCCTGTTAGCTCGTGGCAGAGAGGTTTGGTAGGGGGGAGGGGCTTGTCTTCTTCCCGGTTGGTTGGCAAGAATCTGTAAGCCGCTTTTTGGAGCAGAACTGGGGGGGGGGGGGGTCCCACCTTTCATCAGAGCTATAGTTGGCCAGGATTTGGGGCTGGGATGTGTGTGTGTTTAAAATTTTATTTATTTATTTTTTAATTAAAAAGCAATACATACAATAGAAAAATTGTGAAAAAAATAGAAGAGCATAAAGAAAACAACTACCATGTTCTCAACCAGTTGAGTCGTTTCTTAACATTCCTCTTCTGAATGTGGCTGACTTGGCTGGGGTAAGGGTTGGAGAAGTACCCCCAGCCCGCGTTCTGTGAGCAAGTGATGCCAGTCCTGTACCAACCTGCCCACCCCTTGGCTCAGGAAACCATCCCCCTGGCCTGGTGTTTCCCACTCCACTTACTTCAAATTAGAACGGTTTTCCCATTCAGGGTGGGCCCCCCCCAAGGTCTCTGTGAATGGACTGAAGAACCCAGATCCATTTGGGTCACCCTCTTTACCTTTGTTTTGTGAGCAAGCACTGGGCCAGGACGCTGATTTCCCCACTCAAGCCGGAGTGTTGAGTAAGAGAGTAGGGGAGTGGGGACCCTGCTAAATGACAGGTGGTCCTGCCCATTAAGAAAGGCTGTCAACCTAGGGTTTTCTCTGAGATCAGAGATTTAACATCTACTTTCTGAGCGCTTACTACGTGTTCCACACTGAAACACTCTGCAAATGTTATTATTTAATCCCTCACAAACGCTCTTCATTTATTTTTTTTTACTTAACTATTTAACAAATAGTTATTGAGCATTGATATTGACTTAAGTTAGAGACTTGTGGTCATTCTTGATTCCCTCCCAGGCCCTGTTCTTTATAGCTTTCATCTCTGCCCCACCTTTCCCTTCTCTGCTGGCCACGGATGCTTTGACGGGGCCTTTGCACAGGCTCCTCTGGCTTTTCCTGCAGTCTTTTCTCCACACAGCATCCTCAGTGATTGTTCCAGTATGCAAATCACATCTGTCACTCCCCTCCTCAAAATTCTTCAATGACTCACCATCTGCTACGGTACAAAATCGAAACTCCTTTTATGGCGTATGTGGCTTGTTGTCCCTGAATATTGGTTCTCCCTTCTTGCTTAACCCCATCATTTTTGACTAGGTAGGAGGTGGCAAGAACAAAGACCACATTTTCCAACCGCCCTCACCACTGGGTGCTGTCAAGTGACCGAGGCAGGAGTAACTGAGGCGGGAGGAAGCTTGCTGGGCACCCTGTTTTAAGAGTCAGCACTCACTCTCTGCTCTCTTTTTTGTCTACTTTTTAATCTCTGCCAGCTGGAATAAGATGTCTTTTCTTGTTCCTGAGGTCAAGTCCATGCACAGGGAAGCCACAAGATAGAAGGAGACTGGCTTTCTGACAGCAGAATCCAATCCAGTTCTGGATCACAAAGCTGGTGTTTATTCTAGAGAGAAATAATATTTTATCTTGGTTAAGTCACTTTTGTTTTTGTCACTTGTAGTCAAACCCAACCCAGCTAATCAGCACATAAGACCAGTCCCAAGTCAGTCAGCTTCCCAACCCTCCTCTCTAGGTCCTTCAACACTGCCAGGATGACATGTCCCTGGACTCTGCCCATACTGTCCCCTTCATCTGGGATGGTTCCCTTGACCCATTCCCTGGGATCTCATGCACTTGGAAAACTCTTGGCTCCTTCAAGACCCGGCTATGGCATCTCCTTCTTTTCAGAGCTTTCTCCTGTTCATACATGGTCACTCAGGTGCTCCCTCCCCTGTGTTCCTATGGAACCAGGCACGTTCCTGGAGATAGCACTGGTCATGTTGTAATTATGCCCCCTCTTCCTATGTCCAAGGACAATATCTAGTTCATCTTTGCATCACTTCCAACTAGCATGGCATTTGGAAAACAGTAAGCTTCTAATCAGTTTTTGCTGAATAAATGAAAATGAGTTTCAGGAAATGTCCAAAGAGTTGGTGGGATCCCAGGAGAGGTAACAAGTCCCTGTCACCTGAGGGTGCTCCTTGAGTTTGAATTATGTCAATACAACAGGATGGTCTAGAAGGAAGCTCCTGAAAGTGCAACTTGAGAGGCTGGATCCAAATTCTCTGCATTTTGGGACAATCTTAGCACTCCCAGTCTCTCTGGGTTATGCAGTCCATGGTGCATAGGCCAAGGCCCTTTCAGCCTGGCTATTCTTAGAAAAAGCAGCAACAAGGGTGCCTGGGTGGCTCAGTTGGTTAAGAGTCCAACTTCGACTCAGGTCAGGATCTCGCGGTTCATGAGTTCGAGCCCCGCATTGGACTCTGTGCTGACGGCTCAGAGCCTGGAGCCTGCTTCGGATTCTGTGTCTCCCTTTCTCTATGCCCCTCCCCCCGCAAAATACATTTAAAAAAACACTAAAAAAAAAAAAAAAAAAAAGAAAAAGCAGCAAAAAGAGGGGTGGGCAGAGAGTCCACTAGATCAGGATATCCCCTAGAATGGTAGATCATGGTAGGGAACATGCTGCTCTCTCCACACCATGTTGTGTGAGTGTTGGAGGGGCAGGTGGGAAGAGTGTGAGACAAGGTGCCAGACAAGGACTTCAAGGAATCAGCTAGGGGCTTCTGACTCAGAACTGGGACAGGCAGGGGTCTGGGGTCTGGCATGGGAGCATGAGGGTCAGTCACAGTGTCCAAGAAGCACAGGGGACACCTGATTCTGCGTCAAGTCCCTGCCGGGTGGTAGGAAGCAAAGAAGTAGTCAGGGAAGAACATGCATCTGGAGCCAGATGAATTAGAATCAAGCCCTTTGATCTCAATTTACCAAAATCCTTCAGAGTTTCAGTTTCCTCATTTGTGAAGTAGGGAAGGCCATGTCAGGTTCTAATTTGTGAGGTTGTTGTGAGACAAATGAGATATATGTTTGTTTAATATACATTAAAATACTTTTAAACTAAAAAGTGTCCCAACAATGTTAGGATGATGACCATTCCTATAGGAGATATGTGGGGACAGGAGCAAAGTGCCTATGGTAGACTGTCATTGGCTTCATTCTATTCTCTTGTCTATAGTCATGCCCTTTGTCATGTGATTTTGTAGTTCCTCCTAGTCCTTGACTATGAGTTCAGCTATGTGACTTTCTTGGCCAATAGAAGGAAGTAGAAGTGACAGTGTGCCAATTCTAAGCCCTCAGGAGGTCTTATGGGTTTCTTCTTGGTTTCTTGTAGCTCCCAGTGCCTTGAGAGGAACATGCCTCTGCTAGCCAAGAAGAGTGAGAGCCATAAAGACCAGAGCTGTCTCAGCTAAGCCCAGCTTAGATCAGATGATTCCCAAGAGACCCCCAGATACAGGAACAGGTCTGAGCAATATCTGATGACCCAAAGATGCATGAGAAATCATAGATGATTGTGGCTTCAAGCCCAAGTTTGAGGGTGGTCTGTGATGTTACCCTATCTGACAGGTACAGTACCCCTCCTCTAAATACCAAACTTGGCAAACAGGTAATGGTCAAACTACATGAACAATGTATGAAGGATCAGAACATGGACAGGAAGATAATCTTAAAGGAAGAGAATGCCAAGAAGACCAAACAGACATGGTGGCAAATGAATTTACATACATACAGAGAAAGTGTCAGCCAGAAGAGAAATTAGTTAAAAACGGAAGCAGAAGGGACAGTCAGATCTCAAAGCAACAGAGTCTCTCTAACTTCTGTCTGGGTAGGACTTGTCTGGCTGGCGTACAAGGGAGCCAGTTTGCTAACACTGAACTCCAGTTGTAGAGATGGCCATGGCAGGCTAAGAGAACCCAATGCCATTAAACAATCAAATAATTTAATTAACTCATCTTAGCCAATTCCTCAATGTTTCTATAATTTGGCTCCCATGGAGAATTTGTGGTCAGGTTGAGTAAATTTCCAATCCACTTGACACTTACATTTCTCACTGTGATTTAATTGACATTCTGGTCTTATTCATTGGTTTTCATGTAAGGTTTGTTAGTGTACATCAGTATCCTCAAATCTGACCAAATTTGATTTGGGACCCTGATAGAATTTGGGTTTATCAGTCTGTAAGAATGAAGGATAGAATCATGTTGGTAGCAAGCTCATCAGAATAAAAGCTGCCTTCTGATGTCCAGCCAGCTGGCCTCATGTAGCCTCTGCATTAATATCCTTCTTTCTTTCCAATTCTGTGGTTAATGTTGTTATCTAGGTATATACAAATCTCAAGGGAGTAGATTGCCCTTCGTGGATAGGAAAAGTTGGGGAAAGGAGGCACTGAGCTTGACCTACAGATTCAAAGACCCACTACATAGGGGCGCCTGGGTGGCGCAGTCGGTTAAGTGTCCGACTTCAGCCAGGTCACGATCTCGCGGTCCGTGAGTTTGAGCCCCGCGTCAGGCTCTGGGCTGATGGCTCAGAGCCTGGAGCCTGTTTCCGATTCTGTGTCTCCCTCTCTCTCTGCCCCTCCCCCGTTCATGCTCTGTCTCTCTCTGTCCCAAAAATAAATAAACGTTAAAAAAAAAAAAAGACCCACTACCTAATGGTAACTTTCTTTCTTTATTTATTATTTTTTAAAAGTTTATTTATTTTTGAGACAGAGAGAGAGAGAGGTGGGGGGGGGGGGAGACACAGAATCTGAAGCAGGCTCCAGGTTCTGAGCTGTCAGCACAGAGCCTGATGCAGCATTCAAATTCACAAACAGAGATCATGACCTGAGCTGAAGTCGGATGCTTAACTGACTGAACCACCCAGGTGCCCCTCTAATAGTATCTTTCCGGTTCCCTGAATCTTACTTAGAAGGATAGTCCTGGGATGGTCATTTACAAAGTCCAGACCAGCTAGTTCAGGGTTCTCTCTTTATGGAAGTGGACACTGAGGCTCAGAGAGTTTGTAGAAGTTGTCCAAATTCACATAGCCCCCTGAATTTTCCATATGGGAAGATTCCCATTTGGGAGAGCTACAGATTTGTTCTTCCTGTGGTATGGCTGATTCAACAGAGATCTGGTATGCTGGCCTGAGTACATTTCTCACGGCAGAAGCCATGCCTGTGTTTAACACCAAGAACCTGCTATTGTGTATGTCTGTTGGGGTCTCAACATGTGCTGATGACTCGTTGAGGTTTAGTTGGGGAATGGTCCCTAGACCCTGTTCCTCAGTCTTGGGTTTGGCTGGTGAGGGTTTCCCATCTGCCATTCATTCTCTCAAGCTGTGATCTTGGCAAGAACAATCCACTTACTTGTGCTTCATTACCTGTACTCTCTTTCCAACTGGTCGCACTCCCAGAAGGTAATAAGAAAAGCTTTCCTGATTGAGGATCCATGGATATTTTTCAATCCTTTGTGTCTTCTACCTAATTTATTTCCCTCAAATATATTCACTCTTGGCACTAATGTTGACTGAACCTTGAAAAATCTGGAAAGGTTTCTATAGAGGTGAAGGGAATGATATTGAGCTAAATTACAGAAACATTGAGAAATTGGCTAATATTAGTTAAAGTATTTGATTGTTTAATGTCATCAGGATTTCCTACCCTGCCATTACCATCTTTACAATTGGGGTTCACCTGTCAGCAGTTCTCAGTATGGTGCAGGGAGAGCACAGGGCTGGGGTTAGGAAGCCTGGGTTCTGGTACTTTGGCTCTGGGATAATTTGATTTCTTTGAGACCCAGATTATCCCTCTGTAAAATGAAAATGTTGCACTACTTTATTGCTTCTAGCACTAATATTCTGTGGTTTCATTTTGAACTCACAAAAATTTCTTGTCTGCAGAATTGAAAAACTGAACTTTATTCCTATTGATTAAGTGAGCTCTGTCCTTGGTGCTGAATCTTGGGTGTTGTATCATTGGTTAGATTCAGGAAAGAATCAGCTTCACAGAACTTGGGCACCAATGACATTTTCGACAACTATTAGGATTTGGACCTTAAAATATTGCCCCAGTAAGCAGGTAATGGACCTGTGGCTTTAATATTTTTCATAAACCTTTTGTTACCGTATTGATTTATACTGTCCAGGCCTGCAGGATGAGTTGGTGAAATGCCTTCTATGAACAGTCTGTATTTTGATTCTATGACCATATATATCCTGTATTTTCTGATACTGTTCCAATTTCAAATATACTATCACATGGTTTTCATAAATCATTGCAATGTCCCTGAAATTCTAATATTTTGCCACGTAGACCATACCTTTAGGCTCTTTATTGTTTATGGATGTAGTTTAGTAATCTTTTGTCCAATGATGTGTCTAGATTTCTGGCCTTAAAATACCACCTTGGCATAGATACTATCTGTTTGATATCTCTTGTGTTGAGATTGTAAAACTTCTATATGAAGAGTTTCCAGGATTCTTCTTTTTCATAAAAAGATTCTAAGTAGAGGGCGTACCTAAATTATGATGTGAGTTCCCGTTCTCTGAACAAGAAGGCAAAGAAATAAGAATTTCTGCATGTGTCATGCCTGCTCAATATCACATAAGAGTTAATGAGAATAAACCATAAGACAAGTGAAATTTGGGTGTCTACACAGCACCAGAGGGCCGGGGTGATCATTCCCTCATCTCTACTTAGTTGACCAGTTGTTTTGACAGTGTTGACACAATAGTGGTGACAGAATGGAGATTGTCACCCAGTAATGAATCAGTCTTCTGATTCTGGGTGGAGAAGTTGGACAATGACAAGAGGCCAGTGATGGCCCACAGGCAACCTGTGGGTCTATTTGGAGTGTTTCTCAAAACCATGTGAAAAGGGGTCCCAACTCAGATGTCTTGGCCTTCACCAAAAGCTCTGGCTCTCTGCCTCCCTTGAGACTTATCTTCTTCACTCTCAGCATTGGAGAACCCAGTTCAAAGTTAATACCAGGTATTTAATTCAGGAAGTATTCACAAGGACTCACCATGCATTGATCATGTACTTTGACCATAAGGTAGGTGGAAGCTGAGAGCTCACTGGCAGTGAGGGCTGCAGCGGACAGGAACTACCATAAAGAGAGTGGTGGGAGAGAGCTGAGAAGTAAGATGAGGATGATTTTCTGGAAACCTCACGAAGGGATTATGGGATTATGGTATGGACTCTGGTATCCAATCAGTGTTATGGGTTTACGTGTATGGACTCTAGAGCCAGACAGCTCCAGGCTCAAGGCCCAACTTAGCTGCTTAATAGCTAGCTTGTGACCTTGGGAAGGTCAGTTGACCCCCACTAAGCTTAAACACATTAATTTGTAAAAAGGTTGGAGTAAAAATACCACCCTTACCTTACAGGATTGTTGTTGGAATTAAAGAAGATAATTTGCATAAAGAGTTTAGTTCAGTGCCCATGAGTGCTAAATAAAAGGCATGTCTCTTTGTTACTTATGTGTGATGTAAATATAACATGTGGATTGCTTGAGAACAGTAAGCAAGCAACTTAACATCTATCCTATCTGTCATCTCCCTCCTGCCTCCTCAGGCTGTGAGGCTGTTGCATTTAGTTCTACAGTTTCTGCTCTCTCAAGGATACATTAGCAATCTTGTCACATCTTGTCATCTTGCAGGTGGTTGCAGATGGATTATTTGGTCTCACCTGGTGTAGACTGAGTTGTTGACTCTGTACCTGGAAGGGTACCTAGCCTCTCCGTGTCAGGGCTGTCTCAATATCCATTCCATGGCAGTACTCAGGGATGTCTCCCATCCTCTGTGAATCTCAACAACCCCTAGTGCCTTGGCCAAACATTCACAGTTTCCTAAGTGCCTTCAGGACGTAAGTCAAAGGGGCCAGCTAGTTATGAAACACCTCCTAAGAGACCTCTCTAATTATTTCCTGTCCTAATCAAGTATGGCTTTTCATCCTTCTATCAAACAAGGCACCCTAATTATATGATTATAGTTGATCTTTTAAAATAAAGACAGCAGTTAGAAAAATTCTTTGTCTTCTTATTGTCTCCTGTTATTCTGTCATTCAACTGGGTGGGAGTGGGTGGCTGCAGCGGGTAGAAGGGATGTGACTTCCTCTTTTTTCTCCTTTTTCCTTTTATGCATGGGGAATGTTTTCCTGTTTCCACCTTTCCCTGGGAAGACCTTTCTCCCTTCCTGCACCACCTTTTATCACTACATGACCGAGTTTATGTTTCTTTTCTTTGGCTCTACTTCTGGTCTGATGAAAAATTCAGCAACTTTATTGAATTTTCAGATCCTTCAGGCACCCTCTGTGAGCTTTAGACAGTATCACCCTGACCTGAGAATTGGTGCTGCATCGATGCAGCCAATAACAACAAACAAAACAAACACTACTACAGATACTGAAATCATGCTAATTGTGCTGGTTACTCCTTCTCACTCTCCTTTGTTGGCTGCTCCCTGAGCCCTTAATGTGGGAGAGAAGCAGGGCTCAGCCTTTGACCTCCTCTTTTCCATCTACATTTGCTCCCTTGGCCATCCAGTGTCATACTTTAAAATACCTTCTATGTGCTGGTGACTCCAAAACTGCCTTCAGCCCAGACTTCTCTCCTGAACTCCAGGCTTGTAGATCTAACTGCTCCCCCTGTATCTCTGCTCGATGTCTATTAGGCATCTTAAACCTAACATATACAAAACAGATCTTATGATATTTCCCAGCAAGCTTCTTTTGATACCTTCCCAATCTCAACTCCCTTTTTCAGTTGCCCAGACCAAACTCTGGTGCTCTCCTTGACATCTCATTCTTCCACTTTCTACATCCAATCTATGGCAAGTCGCATTGCTCTACTTACAAAATATAGTTCGGGTCTGACCTCATCTCACCACCTACACTGTTCCACTTTAGGTCTAGCCATTAGAATCTTTCATTTGGCTTATTCCTATAGTTCACTAGCTGGTCTCGCCGCATTAGCTCTCTGTCCTCCTATAGTATGTTCTCCAAACAGTGCCAAGGTGATCATGTAAAAACGTAACTCATGTCTCCAAACCCTCCAATGGCTCATATACAAGCGTGTGGGTCATAGTCCTCTCAACGGTCATGAATGATCCAGTCCCCACTACTTCTCTTCTCCAGAGCTCTACGTCTTGCTCACTCTGTTCCACATTGGCCTACTTGCTATTCCTTAGACAAGCCCACATGCATTCACCTCAAGGCTTTTGTACTTGTCTTTCCTCTGTTCAGAGTGCTTTTCTCCCAGATGCTTGCATGGCCACTTCCATCAGGCCCTCCATGGTTACCTACCTAAGATTGCAGCCCGCACCTCAGCCTAGCCCTCCCTGTTGAAACTTTATACATCTCCTTAGCATTTGTCGTTACTGTATTTGCCTTCTTATGTACATTTCTTCCACTCCATGAAGGCAGGAACGCTTCTCTGCTTTGACTACTAGATCCCCAGTCCTGGCACAGAGTAGGCATTCAGTAGATAATTATATATCCATTAACTCACTTAACTTCTACAACAGTTATGAGCGCTGATTTGTACACGAGGAAACTGAGGCACAGACAAGTTAAATAAATGGTCCAACATCACACAACTCCTAATGGCAAAGTTGGGATTTAATTCCAAGTTGTCTGGGTCTGAGCCCACGTGCTTTGACACTAGACTCCACTGCCAGGGTGTGGTATGTGATTTTCTATCCCTGTGCCTGGGAGCTGCCATGCTCCAGCGACCCAGCATGTGTTGGTCATTGCCTTAATTCAGGCTTTCATAACATAATACCATAGACTGGGTGGCTTAAAACAATAAAAACTTACTCTCTTATAGTTCTGGAGGCTCAAAGTCTGAGATCAGAGTGCCGGCATGGTCAAGTTCTAGTCCTATCATATTAGGATCCCACCCTTATGACCTCACTGTATCTTAATTACCTCCTAAAAACTTTATCTCCAAATACAGTCACATTGGGGTTTGAGGCCTCTACATATGAGTGGGGGAGGGGAACGGCACATTTCAGTCCATAGCAATCATTCCCCGGATTGAGCAGCTTGCTTTTAACTGCTCATGGTTTCCTTTGAGAAATAGGAAATGACCTCTGCCCGCCCCCTGCCACCCCCATTCCCCAGGGACCAGAGTGGAGCAAATGTGAGCACACCAAGAAGGCTGGAGCTTCTGGCTTGTCTGCCCTGGCTTCTGATTCAGATCCTTCCACCGAGAAGCACCGCTCTCAGCTTCTCAGGAACGAGAATGGTGGTTCTGAGAAGCGGGTTTGCCACAGAGGCATTTTCCAGGGTTAGAAGCAGTCTGTGCCGGCCCTGGGATCTGGCCACCCTCTTACTCCTGCCACCTCAGGTCACAGAAAAAAAGGTGGCCCTGTACTGACTTGCGTGTTTGGCTCACAGACCTGGATGTGCTGGGGCAGCAGAGGAGAGCCCACTGGGCTAGGGCAGCTTTGTGGGAAGTAGGGGGAGACTGGCCAGGCAGAATGGGCAGGAGGGGACCTAGGGCACAAGGAACCAGCCAGGGGAAGGACAGCTTGGAGTAAAAGGGCTTCCTGTTCCTTTCCCTGGCAGCTCAGGCTGGGCCCTGCCTTTCTAGACCTTCCTTGCCCACCTGTGGTGAGTGGAGGGAACTGCACTTCCTCTCTACCAGCCCAGCTGAAGCCCATACCGGAGTGGCCTGGTCCAGGGCTGCCAGATAAAATATAAGACCCCCCAGTTAATTCCAGATAGACAGGGAATGAATTTTAGTGCAGTATAGTCTAAGTATGCCCCATGCAATAGGTATACTAAAAAAATGATTCTTTCTTTGTCTGGAATTCAAATGTAACTGGACGTCCTATAGCTTTCTTTGTGAGATCTGATACTACTACCTGGACCCTCACAGCAGCTCTCATGGGTCTGCTTCTTCCAGACAGCCTGCGCAGGAGCCTCAGTGCAAACTACCCATGACCACGTGTGAGTCCTCACAGAGCAGAAGAAAGAGGCCAACTTTGCAATGGAAGTCCAAGACCTTTCTGACCCCTGGAATGCTTTATCCATCTGATAGGTTGTAGCCTGAAATTCCATTGCCATTCTTTGGTCACTTAATACAAAGCAGTGGGAAGCCAACTGGACTGGAAGGGCCGAAGCTCTGAGTAGGAAACTGACTGCAGCCGACTAGTTGCGTGGGAAGAAGGTAACCTCCCCAGGCCTGTGCACTGCTTCACCCGTTGAGTGGATATAATAAGACCGGTTTCACAGGCTTCCTGTAAAGATCGCAAAATACAGTGGGTGATAGAGCCACTGGACATATAGAAAGTGCTCAATAAGAATTAGCAGACACCATTTTTAGTGCAATGAGTGGGAAGCCACAGAGAAAAGTCCTGGAAACTCCTGGGGAAGGAAGGAACCCACCAAGAGGGAAGAAGATGGAACAGAAAGAGAAGGGAGCCTCTGGGGATGGGTCTGCCTCTCACCATGGTCTTTACGTTGCTGCTGCCATGGTGGGACCTCTAGGAGGTCTCAGTGCTGGCCCCACCCCCGCTCACTAGAAGCCAGGCCACCCGCTGCGAGGTGGAGGGTGGGAGCAGGTGGATTTCTATGGGACAGAGAGGTAGAGGGACCTGAGGATTGGGAAGGGGTGGCAGAGAGCTCAGGAACATGAAGATTTGGCCATGACATGCACTGGGGCTGGGAGAAAGGGGGCTTCCATAGCTACTGGGAAGATGGAAAGGACAATTATCTCTTAACATCTATGAGTGTCGGTGTAGGATGAGGATTACATTATGCTTGGTATGAGAAGGTAAATCTCCACTGGCCTCCTGGAGATGTATCAAAGGAAATGCGAACCATATGAAGTGGCTTGGTGGGATATAAATACAAGAAACATACAATCAAACGCTACCATTTGTGTCTAATTGCCATGCTTCCCAGAAATGGTAATGAGGGTCACGGCATATGCATTCCGCTTTACTCTTAAGTTTAGGGATTGTGACATTGGACAGCCTTAGCCTTCAGAATATACAAAGAGCTCTCTCATGTGACCACCCATAGATAATGGCACATTGTGGGTGCTGAGCATAACGGAAGGTGGTGGCCTAAATGTAGGTGACCATAAGGGAGTTAGTCCTGAGCCTTTGCTCTGGGCAACTCTTGCAAACAGTTGCAGGGCCTGTGGCAAGAGTGCAAATGGTGGCCCATGTGCCATATGTTCCCATATTTAGAAGTTAGAAGTCAAGTTAACGACTGTTACATAAAATGTGTTCACTTCTTACCTTGACACGTGTACCTTTGTAATAACCTTGGAGGCCTTGTTCAAATTCAGAAACCCCAGATTCCTTGATGTTCTGTGGCAAAACGTAGTTGAATGTTCTGTCTGCCCCCCACCAACCCCGTCCCCGGCCTGCAACCCGTTCCTTTTTGCTTCCCATTCCTGGCTCTGTCCAGCACTTTGAGGGGCTGTATTTGTTGCTGCTGTAGCAAATTACCACAAACTTAGTAATTTATGACAGCACAGATTTATTCTCTTACAGTTCTGGAGGTCAGAAGGTAGGTCTCACGGGGATAAAATCAAGGTGTCGGCAGGGCTGCGTGTCTTTCTGGAGGATCGAGGGGAGAATCCTTGGCTGATGGCCCCTTCCTCCTTCTTCAAAGACAGCAATGTAGCATCTTCAAATCTCTCTCTCCTGCTTCCCTCTTCCACTGAGAAGGGCTTTTGTGATTACCTCGGGGCCATCTGAATAATCCAGAATAATCTCCCCATCTCAAGATCCTTAATTTAACTCCATCTGCAAAGTCCCTTTGCCGTGTAAGGTAACATAGTCACAGGTTCTGGGGATTGAACATGGACATCTTTGGAGGGGGGCATTAGTCCACTTTCCACGAGGTTCTTGTGCACAGAGTGGGTATTCCACTCTCCCCTCCAAACAGCTTTATGGGCCTAGGGACCAGCATACAGGTGGCAAGTTCCATCCTTGAGAGGATGAATCAGGTAAAGAGTGACACGTAGGCCCTGGAAGGGGGTTTGGATCTGGCTGGGCAAAGAATGAAGGGTCCCGGGTAGTTGGAGAATGGTTCAGAAGGGGACATACTCTCCAGGTGTGAACACCCTCTTGGTCCTGAGGACTCATTGCCCCACAGGGAGGGATAGGGACAGAGAAGGACCAGAATGGAGCCCTATAAAGCTTGAGGCATAAAGTCTACAAAGCTTGAGGCTGGGTCGAAAGGTGATGCTGCCTCCAGAATCACGGAACATTTACCTGGGTTCAATGGACTGAAGTTAAGTGCAAAATCTTGTTGCTTTGTGTATATGTACATTTTTGGGGAAGAAGTTTTAGTTTTTATCAGATTCTCAAAGTGACCCAGAAAGGCTAAGTACTGCCACCCTAACCATTCTGTTTACTCTCAAGTGGCCCTTTCTGGGTCATTTCTGTGTCTTTCAGTCCACGAGGATACAGCTGCTGCCTTATCTCTGAGGTGAAAGCCCCTTGAACTGGCTTATGCCTACACAGTGAGCCTTTGCAGTGACAATTTGGAGGACAGTGGGGGGCCCACGTGGGTTAACTGAAGACTTGGCCTGCTGTGTAGGGAGGAGGACCATTTTGCGGGGGGAGATGGGGGTAGTTGTTACTTTCTTTCTCTAGCAACCAGATGTTCAAAGACATTATCCTGGTCCCTAGACTCACCTGTCAAGCAGAACTCAGGACAGGAGCCAGATGGGAGACTGCAAATTTGGATTTGGCCATCACCACCCGGGCCCCACCTGCCTGGTGTGCCTGACAGGTGAGCCCAAGATGTGCTCTCCTCGGGAGGGGATTGGAGAACGAGAGAAACAACAGCAGTTTCCACCATATGCTTTTTATTTTCCAAGAAATTAAGCAGAGTTTCTTCCTCCCAGTGAATTTCCTTAACAAGGATATTTTAAAGCCTTGGAAAACATTCCTGTCCTACTTTAATTGTATGAAGACTGTCTGTGCTGGAAGGGAAAGATGGAGGAGGTGGGGGGGGGGAGAAGGGAGAGGGGGGAAGGAGAGCTGGAGGAGAGAGAGGAGGGGGAGGGGGAGGAGAAGAAAGCAACGAGAGAATGTATTTGAGAAATTAAAGAGCAGCTCTTGCCCTGAATGAATTTCCCTCCAAATTTTCTTTTCTTTTTCTTTTAAATGTTTTTATTTATTTTTTGAGACAGAGAGAGCAAGAAAGAGAGGGAGAGAGCGCAAGCAGGGGAGGGGTTGGGGGGGCAGAGGATCTGAAGCGAGCTCTGTGCTGATGGCACAGAGCCTGATGCAGGACTTGAACTCATGAACCGTGAGATCGTGACCTGAGCTGACTCAGACGCTTAACCGACTGAGCCACCCAGGCGCCCCTCCCTCCCAATTTTCTTCTCTTCCTAATCTGCTGCTGCCTCCGGCCCACCTTGCCTACACTGACCACCAGAGACATCAGGCAAAGAAGCCCGTGGCTTTCTCTCCAGGGCCATGTTCCCCCTGGTTCCAGCCCTCCACTCTTGCCAGTCTGTAGGGGGCTTCCTGGATGCCGGGGCATCTTCCATGAGGCATCTGAGGTGAGGGGGTGAGGCAAAGAAAGGCCCAGAAGCTCAGACTGTGGCTCCTGAGTGTGGGAAACTGTGCTCAGCTCCAGAGTCCACTGTTGGGAGGGGCCTGGAGATGCCGCTCAGCCCTGCGACTTCAGCTCCTTCCTGTGCTCCCACATGACAGCTTCCGGCTTTGGCATATCCCTCCTCAACCCCACCCTGAGCCTAGCTCTCCCCCTAGTCTCCCTGCCAGTCCTGGCTGCCAAGCCCGAAGGCCCTGGCACCTCTGCTCTGGTCAATGAGGTTGGGCTCCTCTTAGAGAGGAACAAAGAGGCGCTAAGATGGGAGCTGAGGGGCATTCCGTAGGATTTTTATCTTCTTCTGAAATGGAGTTTGAGTTTCTCCCCCTACTATACGCCTGACATCAGAGCTTCTGGGGGAGGAAGTCACCCTGGGGGAAACTGAGGCAATTATGAACTATCCATTGTACACGGAGAGTCTCCATGATACCATATTCCTTTGGCTGATGGGCAAGAAGGGCTAGCAAGAAGTCTTCCATTTCGGTGTCTGGTCAGTGCTGACTGGATGCCTCTCTGTCCTTCAGATCAGAGCTTTGGGAAGTCCCCAGGGCACCCCCAGGCAGGAACAGGGCCCCATGGTGTCCTGCTGTCAAACTTGCCTTTAGTGCCTCAGAAGACAGATGGAGAACTGGGTCAGGGGAGGGCAGAATGGACAAAAATATTGGAAAAATCTACCAGAAGGAAGTTCTGGGAGGGCAGGGACCCTGCCCTAGTTAACTCTGGGCCCTCCCCACCTAGCACAGCACCTGGCAGAGAGAGGATGTGTAAGGAGTGATGACAAACCAGTGACTGCCCAAGGCCTCTGTCTGCTTGTCTGGAAAGTCTTTGGGTCTTGTCTAGCACCGAGATTCTCTGATGACACAGAATAGGGTTGCTCTGAAGAGGAGTCTATTCCTTAAAGTACTGGAGGCAGAACTTAAACGTTAGCACCCTCCTTGTCTGGGAAGGTGAGAGCTTCATGCACTTGACAATGATGTACTGAGCCCTGGATTTATGCGAGGCATTGTGTGAGGTGCTGGGGTTCAATGATGAGCAAGAAAGGGTCCTTGACCTTATGCAGGTTATAGTCTAGCCAGGGGGAAAAGGTTTGGCCAAACCAACCTGATGATGAGGGTTCCAGAGGCAAAGCTTGGGAGGCTTGAAAACCTTTAGCAGGGAGAACAGGGGCCCCACTGAGGCAGTGATGTCTGAGAGGGGGTTGAAGGGGAGGAAGAGTCTGGTAGATGAACGAGATTGGGTGGACAAGAGGATTCCAGGCAGAAGCATCCCTGTGGTCAGGGGCTTCTGATGGGGAGAAAAGCTTCGAACGTGTTAGGAGTCCGTTGTGGTGGAAGCAGAGAATGATCTGGAAATAATAAATGGCGGCAAGGCTGAAGAGGCAGAGAGGGGCTGACGATGCAGGGCCCTGTGGGCATGGAAAGTGTACGGGCTCTGTTCTAGGAGAAAGGGAAGCAGGAGAGTGACGTGGTCAGCTTTGACTGAGGGATGGACAATGGCTGGGAGGGGGGAAGGGTGCATGTGTGAAGAAGTAAACGCCACAGTTGTCACAGGATGGCGGCAGTGGAGATGTAGAAAAATGAATGAATTTGGGGAATATTTAGGAGACAAAATTGACGGCCCTTGAGAATGGAGTGAATTGGAGGAAGGGTGATTCCTAGTACAGTAAACCTGCCCACAACTCACTGTGCATTCGTTTTCCTTTGGTTTCGGAAGCCGAGTGTATCAGTAAGGATGCTCTCTGTTGTAAGTAACAGAAAACCCAACCGCTAGGAGAAAGTGGCTCCAGAGTTGGCCAATTTAGCAGCTTCACAACGTAATTGAAGGAACGAGATTCTTTCCAGCTTTCCACTCTGCTTAGAAGTGTTGCCCTCTGCTTAAAACTATCCCTTCGCAGTTGGAAGGTGGCTGCTGAGGTTCTAGATGTCACATCCGGTCGTGACTCTATCCAGGGAAAGAAGAAGGAGTCTCTGTTTCTGTATCTCTTTTCAAGTAGCCTTTCCCCCACCCCGCACCCACCCCCCACAAACTTCCCTTCATATTTCCTCAGCCACAACTGGTTCTCATGGTGCTTCTGGAATAAACAGCAGCCGAGGAAATGGGATTACCAGAACTGGCTGAGATGAATCAGGATTAATACCATCTTCTGTGATTAAAGGACACTTTAACAAGGCTGGGGTTCTCTTACCAAGGAAGGCAAGAGGGATGAATTTCAGGAAAGCAACCAAGTATATCTGCTAACCAGGGGCCATTTCCCAATATTTTCCAAAGGAGAGACAGAGGCAGGGAGAAATTTCTTTGAACTGTCTTCCGAGAGGAAGGTAGCCTACTCCAGACTAGAGAACAAGGCTCACGGATCAATCTAGGCCTTTCTTCAACTGATCTAAGGTTATTGAATCTTGGACCTGGAGAAGACCAGGTCAGACTATGGTCTGAAATGTGGTTGGACGTCCAAGTAACTCGGGGAGAGTGTTTAAATACAAATTCCCAGGCTCCAAGGTGATTGTCTAAATCAGAACCCCAGGAGGTAGATCTGGGAATCTGAATTTTCAAAAAAAAATTTTTTTTAACATTTTTATTTATTTTTGAGAGACAGAGAGAGACTGAGCATGAGTGGGAGAGGGGCAGAGAGAGAAAGAGCCACGGGATCCGAAGCAGGCTCCAGGCTCTGACCTGTCAGCACAGAGCCCAATGCAGGGCTCGAACCCACAAACTGTGAGATCATGACCTGAGCCGAAGTTGGTTGTTTAACCGACTAGCCACCCAGGTGCCCCTAGGAATCTGAATTTTTAAAGAGCTCTCTAGGTGTTCTGGGTGCTGAGAGTCTAGTATCTATCTGGGAACCGTAAATCTTGTCCAGTCTCCACATTTAATGGTGAACCCCAGAGAAGGGGCTTAATTTACCCCAGTTTCCATGGAGAGTTGGTAGACCTCAATACGGGAGGACCTTCCCCAGATGGCTCCCTGGGGACACTGTCTTTTGGGCACCCTTATGGTTAGGGGAAGGGAGCTGTGAAGGAGCTTGAGGACCTGAAGCCCTGTGAACTCGGGTTCAGTAGTCCAGCAGTATGGGTCACCTCTTTGCCTGTACTGGGGTGTGGGAGGGAGCATGTAATTAGTGACCACTCCCTATTAGCCTGAACCTTAATAACATCATCACATTCAACCTAATCCTAGGGCCTAGGAAGGATTACTTCCATTGTAGAGATCTGCATACTGAGGCTTCCACGAAGTTGAGGCGAACAGGACTTGGATCTATCTGGTCTGGAGGCCTGTGTATCTTAGCGTCTCCCTGTGGCTCTACGTCTGTCTCTCCTTTTTCACGAACTGGCAGACCAGGTTCAGGAGGCTGCCCCTGGCCTCCCAGCTCTAGGGAAGGAGGCAGCGGCTTCTGCCGGGGTGGCGGGGGGGGGGGGGGGGGGGGGGGGGGGGGGGGGGGGAACACCTTCCCCGCCGCACACAGCAGGCCCGGCCAGCAGAGGGCGCTGCCTGGGTAAAGATGTGGCTCCCGCGGCCGTGCTGAACCCGAGGGCGGCCGCCGCCCCCCCCCCCCCCCCCCCCCCCCCCCCCGCCCCCTGGCTCAGGTGCTTGCCTGCAAGGCAGCGGGAGGAGGTCGTGGTTCTCATCATTTAACCGAAGGGGGGCCCCGGTGCCGTTCGCTGGGTGGTGCAGGTGTGTACGGAGCCGGGACCACGCAGTCGTTGCCGTGGGCCCGCTGCCGGCTCTGCAGGAGCCGCTCTGGGATTTTCCTTTTTGCCAGAGGGAAGCTTTCTGCTGCCTGGGACTCTGGCTTGCATTTTCCTCCAAATCCCGGGGGGGGGGGGGGGGGGGGCAGGGGGGGCGGGGCAGGGAGAGTGGAGGTGTCCCTTCCTGGTCAATTCTATGGACTTAGGAACTGAATTTTAGGACAAGAACGCCCCAAAACGCTGGAAGGGGTGAGACAGCAGGGAGGCTAAAGGAGCAGACTGTTAGGGGACTGCGTGGGTTTGGACCCCACCCTTACCACTTGTAGCTGGTCACCTCAGTCAAGTAAGCTACGGCAGAGGTCTCGGCTGATGCCATGGGGAACTCTGGAGCTGGGATGACCCTTCCGAGAGATTCCTTTTTGAGGCTGGGGAATCAAGACCTTTATGCCCTCCCATCTGTCATGGGATGTGGCCTGCTCTGGGGTGTGACCCTAGGGGAAGGGGTCCCTTCTGCGGAGGGCAGGCCATGGAAGGGGACTCAGCTCTGAGCTGTCGGCAGCTGTGGGAATGAGCACCTCCATCCTGAAGGCAGGGAGACATGGGTGATGCTCTCATCCCCTCCACCCATCATGACGGAGGCAGGAAGGGCCTCCAGCAGGGTCCAATGCCTCTGACCTGGCTCCACGACCAACATTAGCCCCTCAGATTCTCCTGGGACAGGAAGTTTTGGCTCCTTTCTCTAATCTACCTTTTTACAGAACTGTTAAGGTGTGAAATGTATTCTGGGATCATTTAGTGCAGTAATCCTTAGCCCAGGTGAAGGATACATTTCAGAATCTTCCAGAAGCTTTTTCAAACCACCCTCAGTAGATTCTGATGTGCATTGACCCCCTGTTACTCCTCTAAGACTAACTAGACTATAAACTCCATGAGGTTGGGGCTCTGTCTGTCTTGCAGAGAGAATCCCCGAATCACGGGGTCCCCACACAATGAACGTCTGGGGAAAAATGACCATGACCCCTGCCCTTGTCCTCAGCCTCATTTCTTGACCCCCTCTCATTTGCCTTCTAGGCTATGGTCACTGTGACCTTCTTGCCTTTGCACAGGCTGTTCCCTCTGGCTGGAATCCTCCACACCCTGGAATAGATACCTACCTCTGATTAGACGAGTTAACATATGCACAGTGTTCAGAACCATGCCAGACATGTTTGAACCCCAAATGGGGGCTATGTGTGGCTACTACCCCCCTCTTTGGCATGCTCTGCTGGTAATTGTCCTCAAATGGACCAACGTCTTGTTTTGATGCCTTGTTCACTTGTTTGTCTCCTCAGCAACAAACAAACTGTTGGCAAGCATGTACCATATCCTTTGTCTTTGTATCCACAGCAGCCAGTATGGTGCTTGGCACATAGTAGGTGCTCAATTAATGCATGTGAAACGAGTGGAAAGGCCAAGCTCCTAGGGATACAGTTTGAAAAAATAACTTTAAAGTATTTTTAATGAGGGCCTAGTTGAGCGAGAGTTGCTGGCACTGGCCAGGTGTGACCCCATTACTGCCCAATAGACACTGAGTATCGAGTGAATGATTTAATACATGGGTGGTGGATTGTGGGTCAGGCAGGCAGGTGGGTGGATGGACAGATGGGTGACGAACTGGCTTGGTGGATGGCTGTTACCGTCTGTGGAGGAAGGCCAGGGTTTGGAAGAGGCCAGGTGGGAGGGAGGGTGGGCAGGGGAGAACTTCACACAGGCCAGCCAGCTAGTGTGAACTGGGGTGAGGGTGTCTGAGACAGGCCCCTCTGATCTCGCCCCGGGGAGGCTTGGGGAGGTGCTGCGCCTGCATGTTTCCAGCCGCGGGGAAGGTGCTGGGGGGCCATTACTCATTCTGACACATCCCTGAGGTCAGTGTAAAGGCAGGCAGAATCGAGGTGCTGCGGGGTGCTGAGTCAGGGCAGGTGGTGGGTTGCTGGGGAATGGGCTGAAGCGGAGGGTGTCTGGAGGCTTGGAGCCAGGGCCTCGGGCCTTGGTTCCTCAAGGGGGTTGGCAGAGAATTCCCATAGGAAAGGAATCAAGGCAAGTGAGGACCCCCCCCCCCATTTTGAGAGGCGGTGGAGGGTCTGTCTGAGTGCAGACCTGGGTCAGGTTTCAGGGAATTCTTGCTCTGCAAAGGCCTTCCTTTTCTTCTTTCGGTCTGGTAAGCAGGCAATTGGTCAGCTCCGCCGCACAGCCGATTAGCCAGGGGGTCTGTCTGTCCGGCAGGTAGAGATAGTCTGTCCTGTGGTGATCGGGATGGGAAACCGGGCCGGTCAGTCAGGTTGGTGGGTAGGAGTGCATTGTGTGTGCAAGTTGCTGGCTGGGATGAGTCCTCGGGGCCACGGGCAGGAAAGAGAGAGGCCCAGTCTCTGTTCTCTGGGGAGCCTCAACTAGAGCTTCTTAATGCGGTAGGACTGTGTCCTCAGAGACCATTGGAAACGTGAGGCAGGGACTGGCTATGACAGTCTTGTAGGAGGCGGCTGCTGCGTTAGCGGCCAGGGCCTGGGAGGCCCAGTTTCCTGCAATGAGGGCTAATCCTACACAACCAAGAACGACCTTACGCCACAGGCCAGTGGCGTCCCTTTGGAGAAGTACTACGTCCAGTCAAATGGAATGTTTATTTATTTTTGAGAAAGAGCGAGAGAGAGAGAGACAGAATGCGAGTGGGAGAGGGGCAGAGAGAGAGGGAGACACAGAACCCAAAGAAGGCTCCAGGCTCTGAGCTGTCGGCCCAGAGCCCAACACAGGGCTTGAAGCCACGAACCATGAGATCATGACCCAAGCCGACCCAGGCGCCCCTGGAACATGTGATAGAAATGGCCGCACAGCCAGACGTCTAGTGACCTCTTCTTCCTCCTCTCTTCCTTCTCTTCTCTGGAAGATATGAGGTTGCTAACCTGGTTGCAGAGTGCCCTGAGCTGAGGGGAGGTGGGGGTGGCAAGTGAGAAGTAGAAACACCGGCTGGCTCCCCGCTGCACGGGGCTGGGGGATGTGGGCTTCGGGGAATCCTGTCCTTTTACACGGGCTCAGGGCCTCGGGGGCCTCCCAGTGGAAGATCAGAGGCCCACGGGAGCCCCGTGAGCCCCCACACCCAGCTCAGCGATGAGGAAGGGCAGCGACCCAGATGCTGCCTATTCCAGTGTGGGCTTTAGAATGTACCCCCTCCCAATCTCGGTTCCTTCCGTCTTCTGGTGTGTGGGGGGCCGCAGGCTGTCCTGTGCAGACAAGCCAGGAAGGAGGGAGGGAGCCTGGCAGGAGGCTGCTTGTCTCAACACCACATGTCCTGGAAGGACAAAATGTGAAAATATAAAAAGCCTCTGGTCTTGGGACAGGATCACACGGATCACACGGCCGGGTTGCCTGTCACCCTGGCTGTCGGGTTTTCGCTGTCTGGGAAGGTTGAGGCGCTGGCTGCCGCCAGGGATGGGGGCAGAACCGGTCTGGGTAAGAACAGTGCCTCTGTCTGCAGAGTCTGTCCTCACAAGGTCTCCTAGAGACGCCCACCAGCCCCGTGAGATAGGCCATATTCATATCCATTTCTCAGACAAGAAACCTGAGGCTTGGGTCCATGGCTGGCTTGTGGTGCTGAGACTCAGACCCATGTCTTCTGACTCCTATTCCAGTGCTCACTCCTCGACTGCAGGATCTAGCTCTTTCCTTGAAGTCAGGTTGCTGGTGCTGCCCACGTGCTAGGAGAGAACAGTCTCCCTGAGGCCCTTTCCTAGGGGATGTTCTGTGCAAGTTTGTGCGGAAGGCACAGGCCAGCAGAGACGGTGTGGGGGCAAAAGAGGCCGGCCCTTCGGGGCTGCCGCAGGGGTTGTCACCGGGTTTGGTACCCTGCAGGACTGGGGACAACCCCGCAGTCATCTCAGAGGGGGCAGATGACCTCTGTCACGACAGGTATCCGAGCAGCCTGTAGGGGTGAGGCCCCGACAGGCCAAATCCCTGGGTGTCTGGGAGGCAACCAGTGAGGAGTGAGGGCCACCAGGCCAGGCTCGATGATGCTGAGCTCCTTGCCAATCACTCTTCTCACTACCCTCTCCTCGACACTGGGCTTCCCCGTGGGGCTGGGACAGGGGCTGCTCTACTCTGGCCACCTCTGGTTCCCCTGACAGTCAGGAGCCTCTACCCCTGGCTTCCTCAAAAACTCTGCTTAATGCCCATAGATTGCCTCGGGGCTCCCCTGGGTCTGTGCTCATCCCAGCAGCCTGGGCCAGGATAAAAGTGAAGTTGTCAATAATTCATGTGCTCGCTCCCCCTCACTTCCCCTGCTCGGCGGGCTGTAAATATTTCACGGTTTCAGGGGGCAGAGATGGCCCAGCAGACTCCCAGGATGGGGCTCGAGGGAACCTCACCCCTTCCCAGAGGCTCCCAAGCACGCCGCAGGCAGAGTGAGTGGAGAGGAGTGGAGAGGCTGTCCAGACTAGGGGCTAGCCTTGACTTCTCTGGTGGGGACAAGGAGCCAGTCCTGAGGCTGTCCTTGACTCTGCCCTCTTCCTCGCCTCCAGTTCTCTTGGTGTCTCCCCTCCTTGGCCAGGCTCCCCATGTCACCTGCCCTGCCTCCAACCTTGATTGTCTCCTTCCTGGACAATTGGCCAAGCCACTCTGACCCCACCCAGCCTGAGGAAGCTCTCTCAAGTGGAAATTTGTTTAGACCCTTGTCTCAGAGACTTTACAAGCTCCAGGTTGCTCTCTGGGGGGAAAAAAATCCTCCTTTCTTATCCCAACATGCAGGACCCTGTGCACTTGGCTGTCTGGACCTTTGAGCCCTGTTTCTCAGCCCCTCAGCCTGCTTGCCTGTGCTCTAATCTTGCTTTTCCTGCACCCCTAGGCTCTCACCCACCCTTTAGCCTTTGTTCTGTGTCCCTCGGCCAGGGGGTGATGGGGGTCCAATCTCAGGGCTCCGTGTGTCTCCTCACCGGTTCTGGGGGTCACTGCTGTTCTGGGGCCAGGCCTACTGTGCTAGGTAAGCCAAGGTAAGACCTCTGATGGCTCTGGGCTTCTCTCTTATTGTGACCTGTGTCATATTCTTCCGAACCTTGCTGTGCACATCTATAAAATGGGAATAGTAATGCATACCCCAGAGGGGAGGCTTGGAAAGGTCTATAAAGCCATAGCCCAGGCCACGGTATGGAGTCAGTCCTCTGGCTGTGCCAACTGTATGGTTGCTATGCCCTCTGTGGACAGTGGGCTGCAGAATTTCCCTCAGCAGGGTAGAAATGAAGGCCGTTCTATGGACAGGAGCCAAGGAAACAGCAGAGGGCCGGGGGGCACGGAGAACCATCCCAGGGGTCTTATGATAGATAGGATAGGTGGGAGGCCCCCGGGAAAGTGGTGGACAGAGGGTGCATTAGGGAGGACACTGCTACGGGGAACTGGGCTGGACTCCATTGAGACCATCTGGGAGAACACAGAACCTTCCGTCTGAGGGTGTGCACTTATCCACTGGCCCCTCTACTGTTGGTTGAGCGTTGCCCCCAAGGGCATTAGTTTCCCGAGCTTATGGACGGATGACACAGGCACCTATGCTGACCAAGTCCTCACTGCCGTTCACAGCTGCACAGAGGCCCTGGGACGGTGGAGGAAAGACTTACGGAGAGCACTGGAGGTAAGTCCGAGGCCACAGAGCTGTGGCCAGGAGACAGAGGAGAAGACAGCAGGAGGCCAGGATGTTACACGGGAGGGAGGCTGAAGCAGATGGAGGAGGGGAGTGTGTGGTTGGGGGGCAGTGGCCCCCCCCCCCCGCCTTCCCCCATTCATGCATGCCTTCATTCATCAGCAATCATTGACCGTCTACTAGGTATCGCCAGGCAGCCAGATCAATCCAAAAATTACCAGCTCGTCTTCTGCTCCTACCCCGGGCCCTGAGGTAACTTGGAACCAAATGAGGTCATAATGCAGATCTGATAGGTGGGTGGCAGGTGGGTGGCCCTCTCTTTAGGTTGTGGGGAGTGGCGGGGAGCTGGCTTCCCTTGGGCTTCTTCTCAGGGCTGAAGAGGCCTTTCTTCCTCCTCCCAGGGCACTTTGCCCTCCTGCTGGCCTTAAAGGGATAGGTGCTCCATCTGGGAGAGCGGCACCTTTCTGACATCACGTAGACGTCCTTGGCAGTGATGCTGGAGGCAAGGACTGGGGGCTGATATATGGACGTCCCAGGGCACATGTACATGGGTTCCTCCACCACTGTCTGCATATATATTTGGAACTGAGAAAGGCCCTTTTTCATTTCTCTCTACCCTCTCTTCTCAGACATTTCCAGAAACACTGCTGAGTATCAACTCCTGAACATCCATCCATTTACTCATCTAGACAATGTTTCCCTGATCTGGGACCCCAGAGAGGAAAGGGCAACTACTTTGTCTCCTCGTTCTGAGAATCCAGCCTGGAGTTGCCATTGGAAGACATCCTTCATCCCGCCTCAGCCACTCCCTTGTTGTGTGTCTTTGGACGAAGTCACTCACCCCGGAATCCCGGCTTCCTCTTCTTTAAACCAGAAGCTGAAAAGAATGATCATAATGAGCTCCCAGAGTTGTTAGTAAGCTAAAGTGAGAGTCAGAATGTGCGAGAGCATTGCAAACAATGGAACGCCGTACCAATGAAAGGCCTCCACTTCTCTGTCTCTTTGATCGTTTTCATTATTCTCCTGGTTTCCATCCTCAGCCCCAGGGAAGAGTGGTTTTCTTGCAGTAGGAGGGCTTTGCTGGGGCTGTCAAAAACACCTGTCTCTCCAGGAGGCTGCACATGGGTTGCATGGAAGAAACGGATTTAATTTATAATCAGCTTCATCAGGAGTCCACTTCAGAGGTGGGTTCGCCAGAGCCTTGACCCGTGCATCCTCTGGGCTCTCCTCTGTGACGGCTTGGGCCTCCCCAGCTGTACATAGCTTGGCCACACAAAGGGGTCGAGGCAGGAACTGCAAAGGAAGCAGCAGCTAATGAAAAATTCAAGCTAATTGTTTGTTAAAAAGCCCTGTCTGCTTCAGATGGGATTCTCTAGGCTGAGAAGGGGGATGTGGGGTGGCCTGCGGCTACTGTCAGTTTGTCAGGTGCTTGCTTCCTGGAGGACCCAGGCGCAGGGTCTGGAGAGGATGGGGAGCTTCCTGGGCAGGCGGCCAAGGGCTGGGGGGAAGAGGAGCCTCCTTGGAAGCTCTGGTTTCCATTGTGTTAAAGCACAATGTCTCTGTCTACACAGCTGTGTCTGTGTGGCAGGCATGTGCTGTGGGTGTGTGTGTGTGTGTGTGTGTGTCTGTGTGTGTGTGTCTGTCTGTGTATGTGCGTGTGCGGGCAGAGGAAGAGGGAAGACCGAAAAGTATCCTGTTTAAGTCTCCAGAATTATCAAGACGCATTCTGGATTGGTCTGTGATTGGAGAAACTCCCTCTCCAATACGAAGGGTGCAAATGTGTGGATACTGTGAAGAGAGGTGTCCGTGCTCCAATGCAGGGGAAACCAGAAATGTGTTTCGTAGTAAAGGGGGCTAGTGATGAATTAACTCAAGGATACCAGTGGCATGGTGGCCCCTGCTGAGCGCCCCCTCCTCCCCCACCAAGCTGGTCTAGTGTGCGCCTGGAGTGAGAATTCTACGACAGGCTCAGCCAGTATGTGTAGGGGGGAAGGCTGTGGAGGAGGGCTGATGCTGTTTGTGTGGATCCTGGGAGGCAGGGATGAAGGAGGCAGAGGCAGGGATGAAGGGGGTAGAAATTAGATCAGACTACTTGATAAACAGATTGAGGTTGTAAGAAGTGGCCATCAGGATGGGCTGCAAAGTTGAAAGCAGAAAAGACAGAGTATAGAGGAATATCTGTAAATGGGTCTGGAAAGGGAAGATGGAACCTTGGAATTGGGGCTCCAGAGGCCATGTGGAGAGCGGTGTCTGCCCCAAAACTTCACTTGAGGTCCAGTGAGGAAGGGCTGTGCTCCCCAAGGTCAAGGCTAAAGGAGAACGCTGGTCTTTTTGACAGAACTTCCCAGGCTCCTAGTTCATTATGGGGCATAATTTTGAGTGAAACTGTCCAGCAGGTTTTCATGAGGATCTGTTTGCCTGACACTGACCTCTCTCATCGAGTGTGATCTGTACCCAGAGATTTCCTCTCTGTGGGGAAATAGATTCTGCAGTGTGGCAGTGGTGAGAAAGGGCACAGGGCCTGGGGTCCAAGTCCTAACTCACCACTTTTGGGATGCCTTCATTAGACCCCAGGGCTAGGTTACATTGATTTCCACGGCCCCCCAGGGCTTACTTGTCTCCATCTCTAACTCTACAGCACAGCGTGGAGAAAGTACATACTTTTGAGTCAAACTCGAGTTCATTATGGGTCTCTGCCTGACACCGGCCTCTTTGTAGACTCTAAGTCAAGGCTGTATCAACCCAAGATTTCTTCATTGTTGCGAGCCTCTAACTTTAGACTGTGAACTCCTCAAGGGTGGGGACCACATCTGTTTTTCTATGAGTCCCAAACACCTTGACCTGTGCCTGGAGTATCTGATTAATACACGTTTGCGAAACTGAACTGATCTCTGGTGACGTTGTCTTTCAGAGCTCGGTTTTCTCACTGGTAAAATGTAGACAAGGAGTCGTGCCCACACCGGGACTACAGTGTGGCCTGAATGAAATGAGCACCATTCTGAAAGGCCTGCAGGACATCTGGCACATTAGGGGGTCCTCACACACTCTGTGAATGCACGAACTTTCTGAGTTTGGCATCTTTTAATGGAACAGAGAAGGAATTCTCATTCCTCAGGTGAGGGTGATGGAAGTGACCATGGATCCCGGGAGACCTTTTCTTGGGGTTTTTCCTGAGTCCACATTGTAAAATTTCTTCTCTTGACATGCCCGCAGCTTAGGCTTTCCTGGTAAAGGACCTGGAGCTGTCCTTCCCGCAGAGGGTTCCAGGGTCAAGGAGACTGGTGAGAGGCAGAGATTGGCAGTGGAGAGGGTGGTAGAGGGGAGGTGGGATGCTTCTTTATGAGCGTCTGAAGAGGTCCCCTTGCCAGCAGTGGGCTTGGCCTCTAGGTTGCTCTCTGAGGATGGAACAAGCGGGAACAAGCTATGTTTGTGCACCATGAAGACTGAGGGTGAACTTGGAAGAAACTTCCCGAGGCTTCCAAAGCTGGTTGTCTCATTCTATCTCAATTCCTCGAGTCGAGGCAATTTCGGATAGGCTGGTTCAAGAGAAAACAGCCATTGATGACCTTTCCACTGTTTTGTTTTATTGCTTTCTAAAACACACCGCTCATAGAGGAATGTAGTTTTGCAAAAGATTCAAACAATATGCACATTGACAAATAAAGTTAAAGGTGGCCGTCCCCTTGGTTCTCAAGCTACTGTCTTCATTCTCACTTTCTTCCAGGGGGACACTACTGTTAACACTTTGATGCAAAGGTCAGAACTTTGCCCACCCACTTACACGTATAAATGCAAACAAATATAAGCTTAAATGGGATCATACTATTTGCATTGTTTCATAACATGTTTCTCCAGGGAATATGTTTGGAAATTTTCCCATGTTTGTACATACAGACTTGCCTTAATGTCTCCATAGTATCCTATTATCTATGGATTATAATTTTCTACTACTTTTAATGGATATTTGATGGGTATTCTGATTACCAATGAAGTAGAAATGTTAAACGTTATTAATTAATCACTCATTTTTTTTTACTGACTTGCCTATTCATAATATCTTTCCATTTTTATTTATATTGGGTATCTGGTCTTTTATAATTGATTTTAGGTGATTGCCTAGAGTCCAGACATTAATCCTTCTTGTGTCACACACATTGCAAATATTTTCTCCCAACCTCTCATTTGTTTCTTTGTTTCTGAGTCTCTTATTATACAAAAGTTATAATTTGTAAGTTGTCACATCTGTCAACTATTTTCTTTATGGCCTTAGGTATTATGTTTTGCTTAGGAAAGCCTTTCTCAGATCTAGATGGTATACTCTTATATTGTCATGTGATATTATTTATTTATTTATGTATTTGTTTATTTAAAAGTTTATTTATTTTGAGAGAGCACAAGCAGGGGAGGGGCAGAGAGAGAGGGAGCCAGAGAATTCCAAGCAGGTTCTGCACTGTCAGCACAGAGCCGGATGCGGGACTCGAACTAACAAACCATGAGGTCATGACCTGAGCCAAAGTTGGACACTTAACCGACTGAGCCACCCAGGCACCCTTCATGTGATATTTTAAAGTAGTGTTTCACTTAGTCGTTTTGACATACCTGGACTTAATTTTGGTTGGTAGTGTGAGTCTATTATTTATTTGTTGTTGGAACACGTTAATGGTGTAGATGGACAAAGGCAGATAGTGGCAAAGATAATTCCCAATAGCAAAGAAATGTTTAGCTTTGAAATCATGTGATTGTGTATTTTTATTTTGGGGGCTCAGATTTTAAGAAATTTCTAAGATGTTTGTGATAATAAATTTAAACAATGCAGAAATACATAATGTAAAAACTGAGGGTCCGTCCAGCTTTGAGATCCAATCCTCCTTTGCATGAATTGAATTTTTTACGACGAGTGTGTCTTAACAAAAGCAGGACACAAGTTTGTTGGCTGTTTGTATTTCTTCTATGAATTACATCTTTGTATCTTTTATCAGTTCTTTTTTCTTTTTTGTTATTTTTAATTTAATTTAATTTTAGAGATTGAGAGAGAGGGAGAGAGCACGAGCAGGGGAGAGGGGCAGAGGGAGAGAGAGAGAGAATCGCAAGGAGGCTCCACACTCAGCACAAAGCCCTATGTGGAGCTTGATCCCATAACCCTAGGATCTTGACCTGAGCTGAAATCAAGAGTCAGACACTCAACTGACTGGACCACCAAGGTGCCCCTGTTCTTTTTTTCTACTGGGTTTTTTTTTTTTTTTTTTTGTATTGATTTGCAGGCAGTCTTTGTATATTAAGACAATAACTCTTTGATTATTATTTATGTTCCGGATATTTTGGACATTCCAGTCTGTAATGATTAGCTATTAAATAACAGCATTTATCATCAATTTCCATTTCATTCATTCATTCATCCATTCATTCATTTCTGAAGGGCTGAACAATATGATGGAGAAGATCGCTGAACCGTGAATGAAAACAGTGAGGTTTGTGACTTGGCACATCGACTCTGTGTAAGACACTCGAGATCTGGGCTTCAGTGTTCTCTCTTCCAAGATGAAGACGTTGCATTAAGCTCTAAGATCCCTAACTTCTAGGCCTGTATTATTCAGCTGCTGCATTAGCATTGGCCGTATTTTCTGGGCAGGAGTATGACAGATTCACATCCTGGATATGTTGTGCCCAAGTCCATAGCAGTGATTCTGATTCCCTGATATACTGACCAGAAAATGGGGAAGTGTGGTGAATGTTCGCCAAAGAACACAAAAGCACTGACCTGGGTGGGCCCAGTGCCCCGGAGACGACACAGAAGGGCTGGAGAAGCAGGATATGAGACCCGGCATCTTAGACAAGTCACTTTTCCTATCTCGGCCTCTGATTTGATCTGGAAAATGGGAATGGGGAACTGTGGGATACCAGGGGTTCCTAAGCTTCTTGCCAGCTCTGAGGTTCTCTGATGGCCCACAGAAGTCGCGAGTAGTGTTTCTGTGGCTACTGGGCTGGCTATTTGTCTGCTCATCTCCCCTCCCCACTCCTGTGGGAGGTAACCTCTCCCTCCCTAACACACTGTGCACAGCAGCTTTTGTGTTAACAGCATCGATCTGGCAATTAGTGCCTGGCTCCGTCTGAGCAACTTGAGAACAAGACTTCTCAGTAACTTTTTAAAAACCTTAGTAAAAGACATTTTAATCCCTTCCCTGTCTTATTATTGATACATGCTCGCTGTAGAAAAAACAAAGTTCATAAAGCAGGTAAAGTATCCTAATGATGGGAGACATCTACTTGTTAGCATTATCTCTTCTTTGCACACTGTGTACACAATTTTGTAATTCTGGGGTTTTCCCCTATGCCACAATTATTTCCTTGTTTCATGAAACATTCACCATAAGCATGATTTATAATCGCTGTATATCAGTGGGGCAGGACATTTTCTTGTTTAAAAATATCTTCATGTGTATATGCCATCTTTTTCCCCAAAGCAACATTGGAAGAAGACCGGGTGTGGTTATTATCGCTATTGTGGGGGATGGAAGCGAAGCTCACAGCGATTACTGGGACTTCCCTGGGTCATGGAGCTGGCCAGATGCAAGGTGGAGCTACTTCATACCTGCCGTCTGCATGGGCATGACAATTCAGTGTATTTTCACACTTAGCTTGTTCACTCCTGCCAATAGTTCTGTAAAGAAGGTGGCTAGGAATTAGTATCTTCTTTGCCGAGAGCGAACTGAGGCTCAGAGAGTTGAATGACTTGGGCAAGGACGCAGAGCATCAGTGGCAGGACCAGAACTGGAATCCTCCTTTCCTGACTCCAGATTTGATACTCTTGTGTCCCCAGCTGAGGGCTCTTTCCACTGAAGTCCCAGCGCAACAGGAAATTTGAGTGAGGCTGGTTGGCCTCAAGATTTCAGCGATGAGAGATCAGGGTTGTTGCTGGAGGGAAAGCCAATCCTCTAATCAATCCAGACATCATTGATTTATAACCGAAGAAGGTGCGCACGTCAGCAGGGAAGGGGGAGGGGAGGGGGAGGGAGCAGCAGAACTCATCCCAGGAGGGGCCACAGGTGTCCTGATGCAAGGAAGCTGGGCCCGGGGAGGCTGGGAGAGGAGAGAGGACAGAACTCAGTATGGGAGTTCCTCTTGGCAGAAAATGTCTCTCCTGGGTCGATGGGACAGGCCTTGGAGAGTCTTCCTTCCTCTGTCCCTCTGCATTAAGTTCTTCAAAAGAAATTGCTTTCATTGCTTTTCTTTCCCAGCCCTTGACTCCTCTGGACAGAAATAGCTGGAAAGAGACTGCTCTGTTGTCCAGAGCAGATGGTGGGTTTGGTGATACTCCAGAAAGCACTGGTTTCAGCTTGATTTTTCCAGAGCTGACCTGTCTGGTCTGATTTTCCATCAGCGTTGAGACTGCTCAGTTCTCTGGCTTAGGTCCTCAGGGATGAGGGCTGGGAGGTTGTCCCCTCTCAGCCTAGCCACTTATCCTGGGACAGCAGATGGGCCATGGTGAGAGGTAGTGGTGGGGGGCGGGGAGCACTGTCCAGGAGACCTGGGTTTCCAGGAGACACTGAGGGTTGCCCTCAGTGTCTTCAACTCAAAAATTAGACGGTTGTAGTAGATGACATCCAGGGCCCATGGGACTCCAGTGTCCCTTGATTCATTTAAAGATAGTAGAGCTCAGAGGACAAGCGTGCTGATCTCAGAAACAGAGTTAGACCTCCTGGGCTTCTTCTAGTTCTGTCACTAGCTAACCATTGCTGTTGACTTATTAAGAGCAAGTTACTCAACCTCTTCTGCCTCAATTTCCTCACCTGTGCAATGGGGACAGTCGTTAACTCACTACCTTATTAGGATGATTAAATGGGTTAATTTGGTCAAACACTTGGAACAGTGTGGGGTATACAGTTAGTGCTTTTTTTTTTTTTTAATTTTTTTTTTTCAACGTTTATTTATTTTTGGGACAGAGAGAGACAGAGCATGAACGGGGGAGGGGCAGAGAGAGAGGGAGACACAGAATCGGAAACAGGCTCCAGGCTCTGAGCCATCAGCCCAGAGCCTGACGCGGGGCTCAAACTCACGGACCGCGAGATCGCGACCTGGCTGAAGTCGGACGCTTAACCGACTGCGCCACCCAGGCGCCCCAGTGCTTTTTAAATAAATACATGTTGCTGTTAAGCTCAAGGAAAGGTGGGGCTGGGTACCAGATTGGACTCCACCCTCCTGGAAGGCGCACAGCTCAGCTCAGCTCACACCAGCAGGAATTCACCATTGTTTCTTCCTCCTGGAGCACAGCTGGGACTCCATGGGTGTGTCTGGACTGATCAGTGACTCTGCACAGCCAGCTCCTTCCCACCACCAAATTCATCCTGGCAGTAACTAACCTGGATGCTTTCAAAGAGCCTGCTTCCTACATTATTTTATTGAATCCTCTCTCAACCTGGGAGGCTCTTGGTGAGGATGACACCAAGCTCACAGGTAGAAGACAGAGGCTCGTAGTCAGGAATGGGGCGGGCTGGGACCCAGCTGTCCTGTTTGTCTTTGTAGCATTGGTCTGGGGCAAGGGCCTTCGGCCAGCTGGGGTATCTGTGCTTGAGGTCACCTTGTAGAGCACTCAGGAGCTGAGTTGGGGGTGGGGGGCGGCGGTGGACTGCCATGTGCCTGGGCAGTAGACCTGATTTTTGCTGATCGTGAAAAAAAAAGTATACAGACTCACCATGCTTCTGAAACTCACTCCCTTATTGTTGAACATTTAAGCTATTTTCAATTTTGAGATATCATTATGTACCTATTAAACTAGTAAAAAATAATTCTTTCAGAACCTTAGAAGCAGTTACATGCGTATTTGCTGATGGCTCCATAAATTGATCCAGGTTTTCAAGAGAACAATCCAGTAATATTTAAGAGCTATAAAATTATTCCTACCCTTTGACCTGATAATTCCACTTCTGAGAATATACGCCAAGGAAATAGCTTAAAAGAGAAAAAATAAGAAAGTAATTGCTCTTAGAAATGCTATTTATAAAAATTGGAAGCAACCCAAATGCCCAGCCATCAGGGTTTGGCTTAAAACCCATGGTGTATTTACATTCTAGAATATGATAGAGCTTTTAAAAATGATAAATATGGGAACCATGTCAAAGCACAGACAAGTACGCACATATGAAATAATGATGAGTGGAAAAAGGGGTAAGTATGTGTGTTTGTATGCATTTTCCAATGACAACTACACAAAGCAGGCCAATATTTGTTCAGCGAGCTGATAAAGGTTAGGTGCAAGTTGGCATTGCTTTTAATGTTCATTAAAATAGTTTCAGCTTACAGTAAAAATAATATGGGTCCTTTTATAGTCATAGATGATAGGACCAGCTACATAATTTGCAGGGATCACTGCTAAATGAGAATTTGGGATGCTTTGTTAAAAACTAGAGGTTTGAAGATGGTGATAGCAGAGCTTTAAACCAAGTGCAGGTCCTTTTGAGCCCTGGATCCCGTGTAACTGCACGGTAAGCCTGGGAAGCCAGCCCTGGCTAGAGCTGTTAATCCATTCTACTCACTTCACCGATGAGCAAAACGAGTTCATGAAGTTCAGCTTTGCTTAGGAAACCTCAGAAGCACCAACAACCCAAGGCCCCTTGGGGCTTGGAGTTAGTGTGGAGATGACTGACCATCAGAAGGGTGTGGTCCAGAGAGGATGTGGTCACAGAACTCTGGCCCTCTGTCCCTGGGCCTTGCTGCCCCAGCTGGAGAGTCCACTGTGCTTTGTTCACCCACCCATCCGTTCATTTATCAAGCGTTTATTCACCAGTCACGTGTCTCAGCTGCTATGCTGACTGATGGGGACACAGAGGACAAAGACATGGGAGCTGAGGGTTTACTTGCAAAGACAAAGGATTCTATTTGAGAAAAGCTATGGTAGGTTTGGACCAGTGGTTTAGACACAGCAGAGGGGCTGTGGGAACCCAGGGCTCTTCTGGAGGAGCTGAATGGCACCTGCGTCTTGAGGATGGAGTGCCTTGATCAGGAAGGTGAAGTGTACCTGGCTACCTAGGAAACAACATTCTCTACAAAGTCCAAGTGAAGACGGTATGTTTGGGAACTGCCAATAAGGGCTTTGGGAGCAATGTCCCATGATCCACTAATACGGACAGAAGTCAACTAAAGCTCTGAAGTCTTTACCTGGAGACAAGCTAGGAGTTTCCCATTCTGTGTTTATTTAGCAGACTTGGTTACTTTGAGCCTGTTGTTCCGGCCTACAGAGTCTTTTAAGGCGGACTCTGGCATCTTTCCTGGCTTCGTGCCATCTCAGGTTGAATCGGCATGCTGTCCGTTTCCTTACCCAAGTGGTCAGCGGGAATACTGATCCTCCATTGGAGACTTCCGTAAGTTGTCCACAGGACTTTGTGAGAGGCTCTGCTGAATGTCTTCCTGACGCTGCGATGTAGCAATTTTCTGGCCCATCACAAATGAATCTTGAGAGATGGGCAGTGTTGTTTTTGGAGAGCCCGCTTGGTTTCTTGCGGGCACTGCTTGCTATTCTAAAAGCTCGCAGACAGACTAGCTGAGGACATTCCTCCCCACCCTCCAGAAATTTTTGCTCTGACCTACTCCTGAGAACTGGGGGTTGTCCATAGTGAGCTTAGAAACAGAAAAATACACAGCTCCTTCCCTTTCTCCCCCCACCCTCCCAGCACACACCGTCCTGGCCACACATCTAATCCTTGGCTCAAGTGTTAGTACCACCAGATGCCTGCCCCTAGTGTGCAGAGCCCCGTGAGTCACGTCCTTGACCACTGACTTCCCCATATGGGGCTGGCACAAATGCCCAGGGAAGCTGGACCCAAGCAATGACCACAGGAACTGTTCGATTCATTTGCTCTTAAAACCTTCAAATATTGTCCTTCACTACCCAGCTGAGTTTGTGCTTGCCACTCAGTGTTAAGAATTAATCATCTTTTGGGGGCGCCTGGGTGGCTCAGTAGGTTAAGCATCTGACTTCTGTTCAGGTCATGATCTCGCGGTTCATGAGATTGAGCCCCACATCAGGCTCTGTGCTGACAGCTTGGAGCCTGGAGCCTGCTTCAGATTCTGTCTCCCTATCTCTGCTCCTCCCCCACTCACGCTCTCTCTCTCTCAAAAATAAATAATAAAAACATTTTAAAAAATTAATCATCTTTTGTATTTACGTGTAAATGTTGGTAGTGAAGATATTTGAGAAAAAGGTTACTCCGTTCATATCACTAAAAAGAATCATCATCAACAATCTATGATAACCATCTTGTCTGTATGCATGTAAATAGAGAGCTCTTAGGTAGTTAGGGAAATAATTTGGCCAAGATAGAATCATACTGTGCAGGGCATTTTTACTAAACATGGATTAAATGCAACTGAAAAAAAATTTTTTTTAATGTTTATTTATTTCTGATACAGAGAGACATAGCATGAGCAGAGGAGGGGCAGAGAGAGAGAGGGAGACACAGAATCCAAAACAGGCCCCAGGTTCTGAGCTGTCAGCACAGAGCCCGACGCGGGGCCCGAACTCACGAGCCATGAGATCATGACCTGAGCTGAAGTTGGATGCTCAACCAACTGAGCCACCCAGGTGCCCCTAACTGAATTTTTTAATAGTACAATAAGAAACTCAAGGAATTGACATGGAATTTCTGAACGTCAGATAAATTGTTTTCACTACAAGGAATATTTATATATTCCTAAAGTATATTCAAAATATATTCTTTTTTTTTTTTAATTTTTTTTCAGCGTTTATTTATTTTTAGGACAGAGAGAGACAGAGCATGAATGGGGGAGGGGCAGAGAGAGAGGGAGACACAGAATCGGAAACAGGCTCCAGGCTCTGAGCCATCAGCCCAGAGCCCGACGCGGGGCTCGAACTCACGGACCGCGAGATCGTGACCTGGCTGAAGTCGGACACTTAACCGACTGCACCACCCAGGCGCCCCTCAAAATATATTCTTAAAACAGCCTTCAAAATTAAGAGATAGGGCTGTAATTATTAAGAGTAAAGTAAGTTCTAAGCAAAATTTCCGTTTGAGACACTCTCCAGTGACTCTCTGTTATGAGAAATGAGAAATTACCATGTTACTCTTTTCCCCTCACTCTTACACAACGCAAGGTGTTTTTCAATGCACTCCTTTCCTATTGTCCAAAGTAGTCACATTCATTTTCTGCTCTCTAACTGCAATTTCTACTTGCTTAATCCACGGACTGTGGGCTACCTTGGAATGCTCACTGCCAGTTGTCAGTTTTTTAACCACAGTTTTTCTCTCTTCAGATTATTCTGATTCACTCTTTGGTTGACCAGACTCACTGTCAGATAGTTTTTCAGAGGAGGGGTCCTTATTTTGCGTGCCTGAAGGGATCTGTCTGTTGGCTTTACATTTGAAGTTATGCATTTTTTAATAATCTTTTTTTAATGTTTATTTTTTATATTTTGAGAGAGAGAGAGAGAGAGAGGGAGAGAGAGAGAGAGAGCGAGCACATGAACGGGGAGGGGGCAGAGATAGAGAGGGAGACACAATCCGAAGCAGGCTCCGAGCTGTCAGCACAGAGCCCAACGTGGGGTTCGAACTCACTAATTGCTAGATTGTGACCTGAGCTGAAGTCAGATGCTTAACCGACTGAGCCACCCAGGTGACCCTATTTATTTATTTTTTTTAAAGAGAGAGAGAGCACAGTAGGGGAGAGGAGCACAGAGAGAGAGAGAGAGAGAGAGGGGAGAATCTCAAGCAGGCTTCACACTCAGCATGGAACCTGACTCTGAGCTTGATCCCATGACCCTGGGATTATTACCTGAGCTGAAATCAAGAGTCAGTCACTCAACCGACTGGGCCAAATATTTTTTATTCTTTTAATGTGGCTTTCACACCTGTGGTGTTTTTATTTTTCCCTTTCTTTCCTCAACCCTGTCAACTCAGGTTTTCTTTTATTATTTATAATAATCCCCATTTTTGTTTTTCAAAGAATTTTATTAGATTGAGTTTTTTAAGTTTACACACAGTAAAATTCACTCTTTGTGGTGAATAGTTCTATGGGTTTGGAAATGCATAGAATTGTATATCCGCTGCCATGATCAAGATACAGAATAGTTCCATTAGCTCAAATAATTCCTGTGTGTTGCCCTTTCATAGTTAACTCCTCCCCCCCCCCCCCCCCCCCCCCAACCTCTAACCCCTGGAAACCACTGATCTGTCCTCCAACCCCTTAGCTTGGCCCTTTTCACTAAAATCATATAAATAAAGGTATATGTTATACAGCTCTTTGGATCTGGCTTCTATCATTTAGCAAGATGCATTTGGATTTATTCACATCATTGTGTGTGTGTGTGTGTGTGTGTGTGTGTGTGTGTGTGTATGGCTAATTACATTTTGTGGCTGAACAGTACTGTGTTGTTTAGATGTTTGTTGATCCAGTAACTGGTTGAAGGATGTTTGAGCTATTCCCAGTTTTTAGTTATTATGAATAAAGTGGCTATAAACATTCACATAGTGGTTTTACGTGAATGTAAGTTTTCATTTCTTGGTTAAATACCTGGGAGTAGGATTGGTAGGTTACACACAAGTATATGTGTGGTTTCCTAAGACATTACGAAGCTGTGTCCTACAGGAGCTGTAGCAATTTGCAGCCAGTGATGTATGTGAGTCTAGCTATTTCACATTCCTAGTGCTTGCTATTGTCGGGAGTTTTCATTTCAGCAATTCTAACAGATGTGCAGTGGTCTCTACACAAACCACATGTATTGTGGTCTTAATTTGTATTTCTTTAATGACTAATGACGTTTCATACTTTTCGTGTGTTTATTTTCCACCCGTACACCTTTTCTTTTTCTTCACAAAGCCCAATATTTCCAAGCCTATTTATGTATCGTTTCTTGAAGTATGATTAGCATATCATGATATATTAGTTTCAGGTGTGCAACATATGGATTTGACGATTCTATACATTACTCAGCCATGGAAAAGAAGGAGGCTGTGCCATTTGCCCCAACATGGACAGACCTAGAGGGTATATAATGCCAAGTGAAATAAGTCAGGCAGAGAAAGACAAATACCACATGATTTCCCCCTACGTGGAATCTAAAAAACAAAAGAAATGAAAAAAAATCATCCGTACGCTTTTTTAAGTGAAACATCTGTTCAAATCTTTTGCTCGTTTTGTTTGTGTCTCCTTACTGTTGAGATTTTGAAGGTTCTTTATGTATACTGGATACAAGTCCTTTGTTTGTCCAATATGCCATTTGAAAATATTTTCTTCCAGCCTGTGAATTGTCTTTTCGTTCTCCTAATAGTCCCTCTCATAGAGCAAAAGTTTTCAATTCTGACAAGGTTCAATTTATCATTAAAAAAAATAATAGATTTTGCTTGTGGTGCCGTCTCTAAGGACTCTTTGCCTAACCCAAGACTGTAAAGACTTTTCTCCCTGGTTTTCTCCTAGAAGTTTGTAATTTTGTATTTTACCTTTAGGGCTATGAGACATTTAAAAAAAAATTTTTTTTTTCAACATTTATTTATTTTTGGGACAGAGAGAGACAGAGCATGAACGGGGGAGGGGCAGAGAGAGAGGGAGACACAGAATCGGAAACAGGCTCCAGGCTCTGAGCTGTCAGCCCAGAGCCCGACGCGGGGCTCGAACTCCCGGACCGCGAGATCGTGACCTGGCTGAAGTCGGACGCTTAACCGACTGCGCCACCCAGGCGCCCCAGGGCTATGAGACATTTTGAACTAATTTTTGCATATGGTGTGAGTGTTCATGAATGTTCGGAGGGGGTTGCCTGGGACTGGGAGAGCATGTCCTTCCTGGGGGCATGGGTGTTTTTCTAAGGGTCTGAAGAAGAGCAGAGAGAAGAAACCAGAGCTTCCTGACCGGCTTTCTGAGAGGTGAGAGTGATCTTAAACCTCTCTCCGTAGGATGCGACATCCGGTACTGGCACACGGACTCCAGAAAGCCTCAGGGAAGACAGAGCTTGAATGGGCACGAGAAGAAGATTCCAGGAAGGGTTCATCTGGGAAAGCTGCTGGGGTGGGGGATCTGGTGGCAAGGCAGACCTGGGCTTTTATAGGCATAACCTTTAAATAATAATAGCAGAATGTACCATCTTGTATTGAACAGCTATTCTGTGCAGACACTTTATGTACCTACTTTCTAATCCATATCGCCACCAGGCAAGGAGGGAGTTATTCTTATATACAGATGAGGGAACCAAAGTTCAGAGAAGTTATCTGTTCAGGGCCGCACAGCTATTGAGCAAGAGGGCAGGATTTCAAGCTTAGGCTGGGCACTGAAGCAGGTGCTCTGTCTCTCTCCTGTGACTCAGGGCTCAGGGAACACTGGATGGAGGTAGATGAAAGGCAAGGAGTTAAGAAATGCTGGAGGTTCATCAAAGGGAGATTTCCATGAGGTCAAAGGACAGTTGAGTTGACTCTTGGACAGGGGCTGAGAAAATCCATGGAGTTGTTCTCCCCAAGGTGTCTTCTGAAACGGAGTTTGTAACTTCTCATCCATGGAGGAAGTGGAGGCTGGCCGAGGACTGGACAAAGTGAGCCTGGTGGCCACTGAAGGAGAATTCCCTTGAGGTGGCCCCGATGGGACCATTTGTGCCTGCTGTCCTGGATGCTTCCTTCCAGGGCTGACTTGGCACTTTTTAGACCAGGCTCAGCCTGGGAAGCTGTCCGGATGACTAGGTGATGAACAACCAAATTCCTGTCTGCTGGATGGGTACCTACATCTTCCCTTGGCATCCCAGGTGGGGCACTGCCAGCAGAGTCCATGAACCATCATTGGCCAAAAGTCACTGCCAGGGGTACCCAGGGGGCCTGGTAGGGAGCAGGAGGTGTCCATCCTGGGAGAGTGGGACTGAGAGTCTGGGAGAGGTGGCCCTGGCAAAGGGCAGCAATTCTGGATCATTCGGTTGTTGTGCGTAAAGGTTTTCTTCCCTTCACCAAATATGGGGCCTCTCTGGCCTAGGTCACTGAGCTATTCCTGGAAGGTAGACAGGCAGGCACTGTTCTTGCTCTGTAAATAAATGCAGTGGAGCCACTGCCCAGCACCCCCTGGGACCAGGAGCCCAGTGTGCCTCTGCTCTGGGAGAGGTGAGGGCCAGGGAGACAGAGACCCAGAGTCCCCCCATAGTCGGCTTCTAGGTGGTCCCAGGTGGGGTTCCATTACCCTTGTTCAGCCCTTCGTTGGCCCCTCCATGACAGCAGTGGTCAAGGAGGGCTCTGGATGCTGCCCTGGCACCTGGTCTTGGGCTCTCAAGTCCGGTGGTGAGGATCCGGGTGAGCAGTGTCCGTGTGAGTCCGTGTGAGCGGAGGGGCAGGTGGACAGCTGAAAAGGAGCTGGAGTCATTCTTAAGACAGTAGGTCTCTCCTTAGCTCAGAAAGACAAAAGCTGAGGGGTGTCTGGGTGGCTCAGTTGATTAAGCACCCGACTCTTGATTTCGGCTCAGGTCATGATCTCACTATTTCCTGAGTTCAAGCCCCGCCTCCGGTTCTGTGCTGACCGTGTGGAGCCTGCTTGGGATTCTCTCTCTCTCTCTCTCTCTCTCTCTGCTCCTTCTCCACTCATGTTCACTCGCACTCTCTCTCTCTTAAAATAAATAAATAAACTTTATTTTTATTTTTATTAAAAAATTTTGTTTAATCTTTATTTTTTGAGAGACAGAGAGAGACAGGACATGAGCAGGGGAGGGGCAGAGAGAGAGAGGCAGACACAGACCCCGAAGCAGGCTCCAGGCTCCGAGCTGTCAGCACCGAGCCCAACGCAGGCCCCGAACTCACCAACCGCGAGATCATGACCTGAGCCGAAGTCAGACGCTTGACTGACTGAGCCAACTGGGAGCCCCAAACCTTTTTTTTTTTAATTTTTAAAGAAAGACAAAAGCTGAGAGGATGAGGGTAGAGTCACTACATTTAGGACGAGTCTGAGAAGCATGAACACAGCCCATGCCCGCGTCATCTAGAATACGGGAGTAAGGGGTGACAGTGCCGAGGTGAGGGCCAGTCCAGCTTCCCCTTACTAGTTGGGCAAGTTCCATAAGTGCTCTGAGCCTCAGTTTCCTCAGCTGTAAAAGTTCAAGGTTGTTGGGAGGAGTATTTGACATGGCTCAAGTGCTTAGCATGGTGCCTAACACACACGGTAAGTGCTCAATAATTGGGAGCAATCTTCATCATCATCATCCGCACCAGACGTTTTTATTGGTGCATTTGGAGTCACTCTAGTTCACTTGGAGACCACGTCCAACATGTAGTTACTATGTGATCCTGGTGAAACTCCTTGACCACGCTGAGCCTTGGCCTCCTGATCTCTACAATTAGAGGCTAATAATGAAAGTGAAGAAAGCGCACCCAAATTAGCTTGAAAAACTGGGAATACTAGCTGGACTGCGCTAGGCTTCGGGCTCACCTGGAGCCAGGCATGTGGACGATGGCGTCAGCATACTGTCTGTCCGTCTGGAGTCCTCTTTTCCATTGTGTGGACTCCTTTCTCAGGCAGGTTATCTCCTTGTGGTGGCAAAGCCAGCTGCTGTCAGGCCCGGGGAGGCCACCTTCAGAGGAGAAAGCAACACTTCCTCGCCCTGAGCGCGTCACACTCCTCAACACGACTGTCTGAGTCACATGACCACCCCTGAACCACCGACCAGATTGGGGCTGGATCACATGGCCAGCCGTGTGGCAAGGCCCGAGGGCCCTGTGTTTGACAGACGTGCCGGAGGCCGGGGAGGGGGCACTATTCCCATAAAGCAGAGAAGTGCGCAGTTTCCAGAAGAGAGAAGGCTGGCCAGCCAGGCAGAGGCAATCACTGGTGATTAGAGTTAAAAGGATGCTGTAGGTAATTCCCTGGATGACCTAATGCCTTGTCTTAATGGGCTGTTAATGGGAATGCTCACAAGACTTCATTCTATGGGTCCCTCGGTGCCCTGGCAGGAAAGGAAGCAGGGACTGGGCACCCACTAGACTGCCCTCCGCACACAGCCAGTCCCAGCGTGTCACAGACCACACCCACACCCTCACCCCTGCCTGCAGGACAGTCCTGGAGGGCCTTACTGCCCCCCTTGAGCTAAGGCGGACCAGGGTCCGAAGGCTGCAAATTCATACCTTTCATGGACGCGTGCTGGGAGGGGACGCAGTGAAATACAGAGGGCTCTGGGCTTGGAATCAGAGGCCGAGGGGCTGATGTCACCCCGGAGGCATGACCTTGAACACATTGCTGCCCCGGGCATCTTCCTCTGCCCAGTGAGGGGCTGGGCTGCCTGGTCTCTGACGTCTCTCCCAGAGCTGACATTCTGGGAATCTATGAATGTTATTAAATTCATGAATCGGCTTCTTTGCCTGGAACAAGTCAGCTTAAAATACATGCAAATTGCACTAAGTATAGCTGTCCCCTTGCTGAGGAGGCAGTCTGGCATATTTACATAGTTTGAAATTGGCTGCTGCATGCACAGGGTGGGGAGTAACAGGCTCTGAGGCCTGGCTTTTAATGCAAGTGGAGTTCTGGACCCTTCCCAGCCTGGAGTCCCGAGGCCTGTCGTTAGCAGGGAGGGGGAAGGGAGCTGCTCATACTGGAGGCTAGATATGCCAGGATCCATTCTGGGTTCTCATTCTCTAAGATCAGTGAATCTTCACAGCAGTTCTTGAGAGTATTACTGTTCCCATCTAATCAATGAGAAAACCTATAGCCTGCCCAAGGTCACATAGAGAGTAAATGTTGAGGTTACTCTCAAATGTTGAGCCAGGAAGGGGCTAACTCCAAAATCCATGCTCTTTCAACCACACTAGACCAAGGAGAGCTTCCTCTTCACACGCCCAAGCTCAGTCAGACTCCCTGAACTTTGGCCATGGTCTTGTGGGCCGGTGTTGAGAGTCTTCATTCATTCATTCATTCAATCAGTACATGGCGGGCATCTGCTGGGCGCTAAGCTCCGTTCTGGTGATTCTGCAGTAAAACCAGACCGACATGGTGTCGGGACTCTTGGGGCTTACATTCTGGTGGAGAGTCAGCAAATAAACAGGGGAATAAAGAAATGAAATGGATCGCAGATCACGACAGATGCTCAGATCGCGACAGATGCTCAGAAGATAATAGAGTGCAGATACCAAGGACGCCAGGAGCCTGGCCTAGAAGGGGGCCATTTAGGAAGGACCTGGGATGGTGCCAGTAAAGCTGAAAAGAGAACAGTGTCCCTGGCGAGGGTTCATCCAGCGGCTCCGGGTTCCAGTCTCAACACCTTTGGGCCTTGTCACCGTGGGTGAGTCACTTACTCTTTCTGAGCCTCAGTCTGCCATCTGTGAAAAGGAAGTGATGATACCTCCATTGAGAGGCGGGCTGGGAGAATCGTAACAGTGTATGCAAAGCACCCAACACAGTGCCTGTCATGCATGTTATTGCTATTGTCACTATACTTTCTGATCTGGGCCTGGGGCCTGCATCGCTCTTGGCAGTGAGGCTGTTGAGTCGAATCCCTCTATGGCTAACCCCAAGACCATCAAGCCTGGGAGGGCAGATATGGGTAACAGGTCAAGAATCAGGGGCCTGGTTCTGGGCCTGGCTCTCATACCTGCTGCTTGGCAACCTTGGCAGGTCAGGGAATACACGAGGTCCCCGTGCGTCTCCTCTTCCTGCCTCCCAGGATGGTGGTGACACATCAGGGTAGGAAAGTGATTTGAACAGCTCTTCTTCCAACCAGTTCTCTCGTCCAACCAGCAGCATGACCTTGACAGGTTTTTTTTGTCTCTGAGCCCCAGTTTTCTCGTCTGCCAAAGGGGTATAAGAATATCCACCTCGGTGTCATTGTCAGGTGCAGATGAGAGGAAGACTGTGCAGTGGCCCCTCCCTTATCCATGTTTTTGCTTCCCGTGGTTTTAGTTACCCTTGGTCAACCGTGGTCTGGAAGCAGACGATCCTTCTGACATATTGTAAGGTCAACGGTAGCCTAAAGCTAAGTCACAATGCCTGTGTCATTTACCTTACTCCATCACATCGTGTAGGCCCTTTGTCACCTCACATCATCGCAAGAAGAAGGGTGAGTACAGCACAATAGGATATTTTGAGGGAGAGAGACCACATCCACATAACTTTTGTCACAGTATATTGCTACAGTTACTGTAGTTTATTATTGGTTATTGTTGTTCATCTCTTAGTGTGCCTAATTTCTAAGTTAAACTTTATCACAAGTACGAATGTATTAAAAAAAAAAAAACCAATGTCCGTATGGTTTTGTGCTATCCATGGGTTCAGACATCCACTGGGGGTCTTGGAATGCATCCCCCGTGGATAAGGGGGATCACTGTGCAGCCTGATAGAAATGGAGGGCTGTGTGCGTAGGCTAGAGTCACGCTCACCCCCACGTCCCGGCAGCCCGCAGAGGAAGGATGCACTAGAGTGGCTTGTATTCTGAGAACCAGTGGGGAACACCGGGGCCCAGAGGAAAGACACACTGGCCAGGGACTAAATTGGAGCCACTCCTGAGGTGAGGGCGGGGACGGAGTCTCATAAGCCAGTTCTCCAAAGATGTGCAAATGACTGGCTGAAGTCAGTGTCCTTCCTACATTTCCCACCTTGAGGAAGATTGGACTTGGATCTGTACCTGGCTCTGTACAACCAGAAGGAACAGAGGAAATCTAGCAGTCTTGGGACCCCTGCTTTGAGCCAGTGAACACTCACAATGCCTTACAGAGGAGATGGCTCAATTCCAGAGAGGTTAAGCAACTTTCCCAGAATCGCACAGCTTATAAATGTATTTGAGTCTAGTTCGGTCTGACTCCCAAGGCAGATCCTATTTTGTGGAGCCTGAAGCTTATTCAATTTTGGGGAGGCTAGGGGCGAGGAGGATAGAGGAGGGGGGTCTTTAAGACAAACATTTTATAAGAACACAACATTTGGTAAGAAAGTGAATACTGGTCTAGAATGAAAAGAAGGGACCTTGGAGGGCCCATGTAAGTGAAGGCCCTTTGTCCATAGACTCAGAAAACATCACGACCATACTGTTCCTCATAGAAATCCCTAAGGATTAACCCTCTGGGCCTGTAGGAAATCATATTTAAGCCCTTCATTTTCCAGGAGAAGGAACTGAGGTGAACTTGTCAGGGCAACTAACTGGCTTTCACACCTGAAACCCCCGCCATGGACGTGTGATGTGTCATGGAGAAAAAAACACAGCTCACAGCGTCAGACATATCTGGGTCTAAGGCTCTATGCATCACTTTCTTAGCTACATGAACCTCTTTAAGCCTCAGTTTCTCCATCTGTTAAAACAGGACAGTAATACCTACCTTACAGGTTTTATAGATATTGAATACTATGAAGAGATAAAGGATACAGGGCACATCACAGCTGCATCGTAAGGGTGTCCTGGAGTAATGAGAACTGTTGTTTGGGAGCGGGGGTGGGGGGGCAGGTGACAGGGGCTCACTGCTGTCCTGTCGAAATGGAAACCCTGGGGGAAGGAGCCGGAAGAAAGCACTCAGTGCTATCCCACCCCACCCTCCATATCAGTCAGGGCCCCAGTAGGCTCTGCTCCCCAAACCCCATGGCCTCGGGCTGGCCTGACCTGCACTCTTCTCACGCTCTGGGTGGCCAGTGGTGGGGCCAGCCAGGCCTGCTGGACGGGACCCAGGGAGTGGCGAGTGAGGCTAACTCCCTCTGACAAGCCCAGGAGCCGTGCCCCAGGGGCTGGCCAAGCTGAGACCCAGGGGCACTCCTGCTGGCAGGGCAGCTGGTCACATTGATCTCGTAATTAAATCAGGGCCAGGCCTGGCTGACCATCTGGGCTCTGACCCTACTTGGGCTCTGGCCCTTGGCTCCCAGGACGGGCCAGCGTTTGCCTCTGAGAGAGCGGAGGCTTTGTGGTTGGATGGAGATGGGACAATGGGGTGTCTTATGAGAGGCGCTACTGTGGTTCCATCCGTGGCTAAGAAGGGCCCCCTCAACAGCGCCTGGCTGCCCGTAGCTAGGACTCTAGGGAAGGGGCAGGGCTAGAAGGTGCAGACTCTTAAATGAGCACCTGGGCAAGTGGTCTCCTGATTAGCTCGCGGGAAAGGGCGGCTCTGTTGTGTCAGATGCTCAGGCCAGAAGCTTGTGGTCATCTTGGATGCCTTAGTTTTTCTCACACTGCACATTCGGTTCACCAGCGAGTCCTGCTGGCTCCATCTTGCTTATATATATATTTTTAAATTTAAATCCAAGTTACTTAGCATACAGTGTAATAATGGTTTCAAGAGTAGAATTCAGTGATTCATCATGTACACGTAACCCACAGTGCTTGTCCCACCAAGTGTCCTCCTTAATGCCCATCACCCATTTTAGCCCAGTCCCCACCCAGAACGCCTCTGGCAACCCTCAGTTGGTTTTCTGTATTTAAGAGTCTCTTATGGTTTGCCTCCCTCTCTGTTTTTATCTTATTTTTCCTTCCCTTCCCCTATGTTCATCTGCTTTGTTTCTTAAATTCCACATATGAGTGAAGTCATATGATATTTGTCTTTCTTTGACTGACTTATTTAGCTTAGCATAATACATTCTAGTTCCATCCACGTTGTTGCAAATGGCAAGATTTCATTCTTTTTTTTAATTTAAAAAAGTTTTTTTTTTTTAATGTTTATTCATTTTTGAGAGAGAGAGAGAGAGAGAGAGAGACAGAGCGTGAGCGGGGAAGGGGCAGAGAGAGAGGGACACACAGAATCTGAAGCAGGCTCTAGGCTCTGGGCTGTCAGCACAGAGCCCGACACGGGGCTCGAACTCACATGACCTGAGCCAAAGTCAGATGCTCAACCGACCCAGGCGCCCCAAGATTTCATTCTTTTTGATCACTGAGTAATATTCCATTGTATATATACCACATCTTCTTTATCCAGCCATCAGTCAATAGACATTTGGGCTCTTTCCATACTTTGGCTATTGTCAATAGTGCTGCTATAAACATTGGGGTACATGTGCCCCTTTGCATCAGCATTTTTGTATCCTTTGGATAAATATCTAGTAGTGCAATTGCTGGGTTCTATTTTTAATTTTTTGAGGAACCTCCATACTCTTCTCCAGAGTGGCTGCACCAGTTTGCATTCCCACCAACATTGCAAAAGTGTTCCCCTTTCTCCACACCCTCACCATCATCTGTTTTTTCATGAGTTGTTAATGTTAGCCATTCTGACAGGTGTGAGGTGGTGTCTCATCGTGGTTTTGATTTGTATTTCCCTGACGATGAGTGATGTTGAGCATCTTTTCAAGTGTCTGTCAGCCATATGGATGTCTTCTTTCGAAACATGCCTTTTGCCCATTGCTTTACTGGATTATTTGTTTTGGGGATGTTGAGTTTGGTAAGTTCTTTATAGATTTTGGATACTACCCCCTTTATCTGAGATGTTATTTGCAAATATCTTCTCCCATTCTGTCAGTTGCCTTTTAGTTTTGTTGATTGTTTTTTTCACTGCACAGAAGCTTTTTATCTTGATGAAGCCCCAATAGTTCATTTTTGCTTTGTTTCCCTTGCCTTCAGAGACACGTCTAGTAAGAAGTTGCTGCGGATGAGGTCAAAGAGGTTGTTGCCTGTTTTTTTTCCTCTAGGATTTTGATGGTTTTCTGTCTTACATTTAGGTCTTTCATCCTTTTTGAGTTTATTCTTTTTTGTATAAAGTAAGAAAGTGGTCTAGTTTCATTGTTCTGCATTTCGCTGTCCAGTTTTCCCAGCACCACTTGCTGAAGAGACTGTCTTTTTTCCATCGGATACTCCTTCCTGCTTTGTCGAAGATAAGCTGGCCATACGTTTGTTTGCATCCATCTTCATACATAGGATGTATAGGTTGGCTGCCTAGGTGGGCTCCAGAATCCACCTGCTTCTCCCCAGCCCCTCTGCCGCATAGCTCTCCACGCTACCAGCCTCTCTCACCTGTGTTATCACGGCACCTGCTTGCTGGTCCTCCACCTGCCTCCATCTTTGCCTGCTATGAATTCTACACACAGCAGCTGGTGTGATCACAGAAAAACATGTCCAATCAATTCCCTCCTCCGCTCAAAAGCCTCCTGTGGCTTCCCACCTTACCTGGGATAGATTCTGGAGTCCTTTCTGTAACAACAGGGTCCTATGGGATCTACAAGCCGCCACCGAATCCCCATTCCCAAGCTTTCTGGCTTCGTGTGTTGCTGGCTTCCCCTGCCCTGGCCTCCAAGGCATGCCCTCTCCTGCCTGGAGCACTCTGGCCCTGCCATGCCCTGAGCCTGAAATGCTCTTCCCACATCAATCTGCATGACCACTTCCCTGGCTTCCTTGAGGTCTCTGCCTAGATACCACCTTATCCAAGAGACCCTCCTTGATGACCCAGTGCGCAAGAGCCCCCTACCATCACTCTCTAATCTCCTCAACCCCATGAGAGCAGGAGCTCTCACTAATCGGTTTATTGATGTATATTCATTCTCAGACTAGCAAGGAAGGGCGTTCAGTTCTTTGCATTCCTCATAAAATCAAAGGAGGTATTGGAGCAGGGTAGGGGCTTCATTCATGCTGCCTGACTTTGTGTGCATCTCCCTTGCCAAATGTCATGGCCCTTGACATCTTTTGAAGAAAAATGTGGGGCATTTGGCTCGCTTGGCAGTTGGCCAACTAGCATTCCAGTTACCAATTTTCTGGGTAGCCTTTGGGAAAAGGCTGTCCCTCTCTGGGCCTCAGTCGTCTCATCTATAAAACGAAGCACTTGGTCTAGTTGACCCCAACACTTTTTCTAGATCTGACAATCCAGGATCTTATCACCCTCGACCTTCTCACCCCTCACCTCACTCTTGGTGACAATAGATGTGGGTTCCGTTTTGCTTCCAGCTGTGTGTCCTTGAAAAGTCACCATCCTTTCCGTGCCTTGGTTTCCTCCTCTGTAAACTGGAGATGATAATGCCTGCGGGGCTGGCCAGCACCTAGATGTATCATAAGGCTCAATAGCTGAAAAATTGCTCTGGAGTCTAGATCATGAATAAGAGGGAGACTTAGGGGTGCCTGGGTGGCTCAGTCGGTTGAGCGTCCGACTTCGGCTCAGGTCATGATTTCACGGTTCGTGAGTTCGGCCCCCGCGTCAGGTTTGCTGCTGTCAGCCTGTCAGCGCAGAGCCTGCTTTGGATCCTCTGTTCCCCTCTCTCTGCCCCTCCCCTGTTTGCACTCTCCCAAAAACTAAATAAATATTAAAAAAAAAAGGGGGGGGGACACTTAGCAGCATGGGCTTTGGAGCCACAAGGCCTGGGTTCAGATCCTAATCCTGCACGTTATGAAAGCTTCCCTAAGCCTCAGTTCCCTTGTACATAAAACGGGGATAATTAGCGTCTACCACCCAGGGTAGTCACAAGGATTAAACCAGTTAATATATGTACAGTGCTTAGAACAGGGGCTGGCACAGAGTGGTGCCATATGAACATTTGCTTTTATTATCTATTCATGGAATCATTCATTCGTTCTGAATGCATTCTGCAAGCATCGATCAAGAGCCTATTCATATTCTATTACAGCTTCATCTCCTTCCCTTCCCCAATTTAATTTTTCCTTCACCTTTCCCTTCTGAGGGGAGGAGCGGTCTTACCATGAGATATTTTTGGCACAAGAAGGACATCTTATTTACCTTAGATCCTCAGAACCTAGCATAGTACCAGACCCATATCAGGCTCTGCAAATATTCACTGAGTTGATGAGCAGCAAGGAGGCCCCAGCATTGGGCAGCGTCTGTTAAATACTGATTCCCTGTCAGGCTCCCTGGCAAGGGTTTCGCATAAGGCTCTTATCCCCACAGTTCCGCAAGGTGGGTGTTATCACCCCATCTTATAGATGAGGATGTTGGGACTCAGCGAGCTCCATTACCCAGACAGAAACCAGCGCTGGGATTCTGAGGCTGACCTGCCAGTCCAGAGCTGAGGCTCCTTGCTTCCTGGGCCACTTCCCCCCACCCCCCCTCCCACGCCCCCGAGAGTGGAAGGTATTACTTATTGAGCACTTACTGTGTACCAGGTATCGTACTAGGCTTGTTCCAATACGCATTTCATCCTCATGGCTGCCCTGTGAAGAGAATGTATCCCTGATTCCCATCCCTGCATTATAAATGAGGAGACAGGGGTAAGGCTGTGGGGGGAGGGGAGGACGGAGGAAAGAGGAGGAGGAAAAGCAGGGTGAAGGCAATCCCTTTGGCCACCTTCTGACCAGAAAATGTAAACTGGAGATGGAGGCTGAGGGAGGGTTGCAGACCCCCTAAGCTTCCTCCTTTTTCTAGATCAGGAGCTGAGGCTCAGAGGAGGAAAGCTTTTTCAGGAACTTTTAATATAGCGATTTTGTTCATTCACACCTCGCAGCCTCGTGAATCCCATTGACAAAAATACCTGAGGAGGGTGATCCCAGTCCACTGCACCTCCTAATCCCAAGACTTCCTGACTCTTCCCCAGTATGCTTCATTCCTTTATTTTCCTGGAGGCTCCCAGAGATCAGAGGTTCAGGGGACAGTGCTGGAGCCCTTGGTGATTTTTGCTGCAATGTCATTGTAAGACCCCAGCTGGAGTTGACCCCACCAGGGGGGCTGTGGTGTCATATCAAGGGCGTTAGGCCAGGTTTTGATGGCTTCTAGCTGTCTTGGGTCTGAGTCCTAGATTTGCCTCGTACTGGCTTTGTGAGCTTGGGCAATTACTTTGCCTCTCTGAGCCTCAGTTTCCTCATCTGAAAATTGAGATAGTGACAAAGACCTCACAGAGGTGTGTGTGTGTGTGTGTGTGTGTGTAACCCAACCCTGACTCCAAGGCCCAACATTTTCTAAGGTGCCAAGGTCTCCTCAGTCTTAGAATTTGGGAAGCCTATAGGAACCCTTTAGATTCTTGGCCCTTGGGAAATGGGAAAGGCGTGGCCCTGGGGCTGCTGTGGTGCCAGGCAGGCTTTGGAGGGCAACTTCTCTGGGCTCTGTGGGAATGTGTGCTGTGGACAGGACATTAGGAGGTGCATGGCACCCTGACTGCAGACCATTTGCGTCGTGATTCGGACCACCTGTACCTAAAGGTCAGTCTGACCCCAGAAGTGGAGATTAGAGGTCTCTTGTAGGACCAGAGAGAAACACAGAAGTAAGGGAGCCTGAAACATGGCTGTATCTTTGCTGTCTCAATCGCATGGATATCTTGGCCACCATTGTGATGATGTGATGTAAATAGTCATTGACTCAATGAATATTTATTGTGCCTGGCACTGTCTCAGATGCTGGGGATTCAGAGATTAACAAAACACTTAAAGATGCTTGGGAGAGAGAAAGTGCCAGAAGCCACCAGAGCACAATGGCTGTGGTTTTACTTCTCACATGGCTGTTGCTAGGTCCCCAAATGATCAGTGAAAAGAGTGTGAGTGTTCATCAGAACAGACCTGGGAAGGGGCGCCTGGGTGGCTCAGTCGGTTAAGTGTTCATCTTTGGCTCGGGTCATGATCTCACGGTTCATGGATTCGAGCCCCATATTGGGCTCTGCGCCGCCAGCTCAGAGCCTGAAGCCTGCTTTGGATTCTGTGTCACCCTCTGTCTCTGCCCCTCCCCCACTTGCGTCTGTCTCTCTCTCTCAAAAATAAATAAACATTAAAAAATTTAAAAAAATAACAGGCCTGGGAAGAGGCTGATTTTCCATGGAATAGAAATCTCCATGCAGGTGGAAGATTTTCCTTCTCACAAGAAGCATGGAGCCCTGCCTAGTGTCCAGTCTGGAATGGGTCCGGGCCCCAAAGCCTTGATCTTTCCCTGATAAGCCAATCACTTGTGGGTGTGTTGCTTACTGACCTACGAGAGGGATGGGTGTGAGGGGTGGTCTAAAGGGACAAAAGGGAGAGATAATCAGAGCTGACAGGTTCGGAAATGTCCAATGATCCTCTGGTCAAAGAGATGCAGACTTGCCTCATTTGCATGTCATTTAAATAGCACTGATTTCACATCAGAATATGAGGTCTTTTCCCCACTGCTGTGCTAAACCAGCCTGGGAAACTTCAGGTCTGAGGCCCAAGCACAGCTGCAGCACAGGGCAGAGATTAATGGAAAGAGATGTCCTGGGAGCAGGGTCTGGTTTAGATCTGTGGTGCACAGGGCACAGGGCAGGCACCCCAGGCCAGGCAGGGAAGGGTCCAGCGTGCTCAAGTGGCACCAGTGGCCTACACTTGAACTAGTTCAGTCGCCCTTGCCACAAATGGGGAAGAGAAGTGGGACCTTGGCGTTGTAGCTTGTACACATCCCCAGCCCCTTTCCCTTTTCCCCTTGATATATTTGTCTAACAAAATCTAAACAGTCAGGGTCAGACAAAACTCTCTCTGGCTCCCATCCCTCCGCTCTTTAGAGGACAGAGGTGGGAGCGCCATGTGTCACAGGAGAAACTAGCAGGAGGGACTGGACCTTGGGAGCCCGATTCAGTTTCCTATTTCCTTGGGGGCAAGGAGCCCTATTAGTCATCATTAGTCTGCTTGGGGCTGTTTGGAGAAGCCTAGAGCTCTTCCGCATCCTTCACAGTTCCCATTCCATGCCGGAGGAAATGCCCCTGCCCCAGCAGCTGTCCTCAAAGGCTCTCATCTATCATGCTCTCCCTTGTCACCTCAGTACGTGCTACCCAGAAACAGCACCTTGTGCAGGTGCGAGCAGGGTTGGGGGGCCAGCCGCTTTGGTGGGTCAGTTTCCCAGTGGGGGAGTATGGCAGAGACCGTGAAGGGGACATCATTAACAAGACACTAGGGGCAGAGTGGACTGTGCTTGCTGGTGATTGAGTGTAAGGGCTTCTCTTACCCCACACCTTGGCTCCTTTTGAGCCATCTGAATGCTGGGCAGTCCAGCTATGGACTAGATTAGCCCTTAGAAACAATCAGACAGATGAGTCTCCGCAGTGAGTGTGTGTGTGTGTGTGTGTGTGTGTGCACGCATGTGTGTATCAAATCTTTTCCAAGGAGGTGCCACTGCATCAGTGAGTTGTTAGAGAACCAGGCCTCTCCTCCTGGGCAGGCAAAGGTAGATGGTCTCCTCACTTGAGTGTTGACAGCATGGTTGATCCAGACCCCTGGGCACCAGCAGGAATGGGCAGAAGTGGGAGGGGGTTTGAGAACCGGGCCCTCAAAGGTGGGTGCAGCTGGAGCTAAATGAGGGGGTCTGACTGCTCTTGGTTTTCAAACAGAGTCCCCCTTCCCCACCCATGTCCCAGATCCACAGAAGATGCAAGAAACACGCATATAATGTGAGAGGAGATCGCAAACCCCCATCCAGTGTCCCATCCACATTCTCTGCTTTGTGTGCACTGAGCCCTCAGGCAAGGGCAAATGGGCACATGGCCCAGGTGGCCCCTGATGCACCCAGGAGAGCCCTCGCCTATCCTGCCCTGGTCTCTGGCGGGGCCCTCGCGGTTGCAGAAACCAGAGTGACGGCGGGGCAAGCTCGCGTGCATGTCGTAGGGATGATAATCCGGTCAAGCAAGAAAGAAGGTGGAGACAATCCGTGTCTGTCAAAAATTTTATTTTATGTTTTCATTTCACACAGAATGATGTTAAAATAAATCCTCAGTAATATATATATTTATATACCTATTTACTTGTGTTGATAGTTACAAAAGACGGTGGCGCTCTATGAGGTCTATGTACACCCATGATCAGGGGGACAGACGATGTTCATCGAGGCATGTATGTACACACATATGTATAACCTATGTACAAATATCAGACCCTACTGACACAGGAACTCTCAGCTGCAGAAGTCCGGGGCGGGCAGTGTTGGAGGGGCCGAAAGCTTCCAGAATATGTCAGCAAGAATGATAATACCTATATATCTTGTGCGATGCAGTTACAGCTGGTGTCTAAATTTTCATGAAGCAAACAACTAGTTAAATGCCTCCCGACTCCCATGAGTCTTCCCCACAAGTCCTGCTCCGCCTTCAACTCCCATTGGTCCCCAGCCTCTTATCACCATGGAGACCCCGGTTCCCTTTCGGCATCATCCTTACGAAGCTTTACCATCAGCCTTGGAGTTCCTTCTCCTATTGATCCCAGGGAGGCTTATTTATCTGCCTCTGCTTTTTGAGTTTACAGCAATTATCAGAGACAGAACACGGGAGGGCAGCTGCGGAGTCATGTATGAGCAGCAAGGAAGCCAGAGCAAACCCTAATTAGAGTCTGTGCTGCATGAGCCTAAGTGAGCGGCCATTTCCACATTTTATATACATATGTGTGTACTATATAAAATCTCCAGAGACAGCCTATATCAGCACACAAGCACACAGGTCTAGAGAAAGCATCCTGCGCCCATGAGCCTTACAGATGCGTCCCTGCTGAAAAGGAGAGAATCCTCCTTGATGGCTGGCACCATTAATTCCGACTGTTCCAAGATTACCCTCAGCGGAGAGAGGGGTGCAGGAATGCAGAAACCCAGGCAGAGGCCAATTTGGCCAGGGCATTGTTTGCTCAGCAGGCTGGAGCTCGATCATGGGACTTTCCAGCTTCCTGGGGCCCTTCAAACGAAGGAATCATCCAAGCACGACAACAAAAGGAAACTGGGTCGTCGGATCCCACGTGAAGGCAGAACTGGGGCAAGCACAGAGCATGTTCAGACCCTCCAGAGCTGACACTCACCCTCGCCAACGCCAGCCAGCCAGCCAGGCCACTCTTGCTCTTCTCTCCCATTTCCTAGCCTGCAGCTGTTTGCTCTTTTCCAGCCCTACCTGGCAGGTCACAGTCCCTGCCCTGCACTTCACAAGCAAAAGAGGCAATAACGTCAGCAGCAGACGCGGAAACTGCTTAGTAGCAAAGCGAGGCCCTGGATATTCCCTCCCTCCCAGCCCTACCTCTCGCTTTCTCTAGCCGCCCTTGTACAAACAAGGCAGCCAGTGTCTAGGGAATCCTTTTCAGGGAGAAGCAGGGCTTGGAGCCTCTCACAAGGACTGAGAAGAGACACGGGATTGAGTCCTCTGGGTAGCGACTGAAGGTCCTAGCACACAGCCACGTCGATGCTGCCCTCGACTACCTAGATGTTGCAGCAGCTGTGCACGGTATTATGTAACCACGCCCGCCCTGTGCATCCGTCACGGGAATGATGCGGGGAGTTCTCAGCTGCGAACTCATCTGGAACATACCTGACTATTTTAGGCGTGCAGAGGAGCACAAAGCGTTTCATCTGTTTCCACGCTAGGGTTCACTCAACTTAAGAAGTGGCCATCCAGACAGGCTGCCTTGACTGGCCCCGTTGACCGCTCGTCAGGCTAAGTCTGGGTTATGGGCTTCTACCACACGTGGCCAGTGTGGCCGGACTGGAGGGCTGCTGTGAGCAGAGGGAGGTGGCAGGCACCCCCGCACTTCCTCAGTTATCCCAGGTAGCAGTGGGGAATCCCTCCCACCCACCCTCGTCCGGGTAGACTGCATACAATCAAATGCAGGACGTGAAGCAGAGCTCTCTACCGTGCATCTAAGGTGTTGCCAGGGAAGATGGAGAATGAGAGCGTGGTTCAGCTCAGAGCCAGCTGCTTCTCCAAAGAGGCAACTGAATTATAGCTGCTCTCCTGCCCAAACCTGCAACCTACACTTGGTCAGAACGACAGGGTGAGTTTGTTAGTTCTATTGGTCATCACACAACTTGCCTTCCAAGGGGCAGAGGGGTTCTTTAGATCTTCATCAACACCATTACTTGTAGATCTGTCAAAATTCCAGCCTAGGATGCCACCCATGACAAAGGGAAAGCCTAACAGATCAGTCCTGTGCCGCTGCGTCATCGGGCTCCCACCCCTAAGAGCCAAAAAGTCTGGAATAACTTTTTTGGCTTCCGTGATGAGGTTACAGCCAACCAGGGCAGGCAGAACAAAGGATAAAGCACCTGGCCCTTAGATCAGACTTCCCTTTTATCCCTGAGTCAGGCAGCCACCTGGGAGGGAAAGGAAAGAGGTGATCCTGGAGCCCGATCATTTGTTATGAAAGAAGTGCCTTCTAGAGAGGTTCCTACGCAGAAGAAAGAGAGCTGAACTGGGGAGGTGGCAAGAATGCAAAGGAAGGTCATTTAAAAATTCAAAGAAATGCAGTTTATTCCTTGGATTGCCAAACGTATTCCACATTAGTGAAGCTAAGGGGATCGGTCACTGTATAATTTTCAAAACAATGGTATACATATATACATATACTATACATATATACACACAGATATATGTATATATGGAAAACCTCTGATAACTCGGGACCAATTAACCCAAACCTCGATTAACACAAGAATTACGTTTTCTTACTACACTTTCGGTAGAAAGACGCAAATGACAGCCAGGGCATTCTCTGCTGAGCCAGGACGTGCCCACATGGTCAACTTCTGGGTACGCCTCGCGGCCAGCATACATTCAGCCTATCTCTTTGGTCTCCTCCGCCTGTATTTCTGTACGATGAGCACTGAGGTTTACGGCGTTGACCCTGAGCAATGCAAGGTCTTCTGTCGTCTTCAAACACTCTACTTGCTAAGGCAGGAAAGTTTATATTAACCTACTTAGGAAATGGGTTTCTATCTTTCTTTTTTTTTTTTTTTTCAATAGCGAAGGTTCCCACACACGAACAACCATAACTGTAAAGCAGCCAAGCCGCCCCCTTCCCTGAGGATTTCCCCATCAGTTTACTGAGGTTTTGCTGTATTACACATGTAGAGAAAGGTGGATTGAGAAGCCATGGAATGGGACCCTGGGGTTGATTGTCCAGTGTGGATATTTAACCTCACAGATTTTTCTTCAGCAGAGGGGTCTCTTCTGAAGTCCCCAGTTATGTGTGCAAATATTTGTGCAAGTGCACTCGGTAATGGGTTGGGGGGCCTTTGCTTCTCTACTGTCATGCCCTAAGCACCCACTTCCTGTCCCTGTAGACCGCCACCCCACGCAGTCCCTTTGGTTAAGCAAATCAGCTTATTTAGAAGGACAGCCAGAGGGCAACTCCCCAAATCTGCCCAGGCTACCCATCCCAGGTACGAACCTCCAGGCCACATTCCCCCAGCATCCTTCCCCCTGGGGAGGGGAGGAGGCGAGACAAATGGATCAAGTAATGGCTTTTAGTGCATGGAAATGATCTTCTGTAATGGCTCAGGATGCTTTATTCTTATCTATTGGTAAGTGCTTTCCTGCAGGGTTCCATTACACCCCGCCAGATTGAGAGTCAACCAGATGGGCTGCCGTGAGGTCACTTCAAACTCAAGGTTTCAGTGCCTACAGGTTGCAAAAATGACATGTGAGAGCTAACAGACAGGGGCAGGCAGGAGGGAGAGAGGAACAGAGAGGGAAGTACACATGAGAAAGAGAGAGACAAAGAAAGCCTTTGGTGGTGGTGGTGGTGGGGGGGTGTTCCTTGTGCATACTTGCACTTCTGCATAAGTTTGCATTCCAAAGGAGGGTCAGGGCCTCAGAGGACAGGAGCCACGTGAACACACGGGAAGAAGAGGGAACCACAGACAGTGAACTAACAACGCTCAGAAGCCAAGGGCATTATCTGATAATCCAAGTACTATCACTTTTCAGTCCTGAGAATGTGGTTTTGAAATAGCTATTGCTAAAGAAAACAGTCGCCGTTTATTTTATTGCACTTTTCCTCGTTAAAAATATTTTAAAACACAAACCATGAGAGATGGAACGGAGCTTTGGTGGGAAGGGAAGCAGAAAGAAAGGAAAAGTGAACGGGATTAGTTTGAAGAAGAAACCCATCCCAGCTTGTAGAGGACCCTTCACATCCTGCTTGCTGCTTTGATGAGGACAAAGAGCTGGTCTCAACAAGGGAAGACTCTGAAGATACAGATGATGATCGCACTAGCCATGTGGACACCTCCCAGCATCCAGCGCTCTGCTAGGTTAGCTCAGGTGGCTAATGACGTTCGGGGTTAAGGTCATGAGTTCAAGCCTGGCGGTGGACACTTTGCCGAGGCTGGGGAACCCCCACTGTATAGCCAAGGAGCACCCCCGGCATTATAGCCTACGTGGACCAGCCTCTCAGACCAGGCAGCCATCACCCAGATGGAGGCTGTTATGATAATGGGACCCAGAAGAGCCAGAGCTTGGGCAGAGCTCACCATCCCAACTCCTGGGTAAGCCATTCAAAGCACCATGCTCCTCCTGCCTGCCACGGGGGCTATGCGATTTGCAAACTGTCCTCTAGTCTCCTTTGGGGAAAGTCAGCCTCCCCCTCTTTTCGCCACTACTGTGGGCTGCACTAAACCCCCAGCTGGAGACTTCTTCGGAGAGCACTGCCCTCTCTCAGCGTGAGTTCGCACTGATATTTTACGGCTAACTATGACGAAGTAAGTTGGCCAAAGTCCTCACTACAATGGAATGGGAGATCCAGGGACAGCAGATAAGACAAGCCAGTCCTGCAACCCTCCTCACATGAAGCAGCTGCATGAGCGCTCAGGCTGGGGTTCAGGCCAACAAAGCTTTCACGGAGCCCTTTCCACATCAAGCCAATGGAGTCTAGAGCCACACTCCCTGGGGGCCACTTCCAAAAAGTTAACCTCCTGTTGACATGCCTTGTCTATCCTCAGAAGTCCAGCTCAGACAGACAGAGAGAAGCAGAGAGGAAGGAAGACAGTGTGTCAAACACCACAGAAGCTTCGGGAAGCAGAGAGCCTTAATTATGTCCTTAGTTAAGTTCAGCTCCTGCAGAGTTTACTCTGAAATTTGACCTTGTCTTCCTGACCATCTCCCCCACCTTTCCTGGACTTCTTTCTCTTTAGCCTCCTGCAGACTCCAACTTTCTTGAAGATTTGAGCTCACGGAGACACCTGCTGAAGCTAAGGGGGAAATTGCTGCCCTGACTTGGGAATACGGGAAAGAGTCAGCATATTGCACCAAGTGTGCAAATCTGAACCCCTCCCGCCATCCATTCCCTGGTGCTGTTGCTTCCTCTGTCATTCGGAGGAAAGGGACAAGGGACGGCCACAGGAGTAGAGACTAAGATGCCTGAGCCTGACACCTGACTTCCATTCCCAACTTCCATTTGAGGTGGAGCCTTTGCTAAAAAGCACCCAGCTCTCAGCTAGTCCTAGCGGTGGGAAGCAGCAGCTTGGGGCACAATCCAGACAGTGGGGAGTCTCACAAAGCATTCAAACGTGGACTTAGAATATAGGGTAAAAATCAGGCCTTCTAAAAAACTGCTGTTTGCTTGTGAGGCATGAGGTTCACGTCCTTAATCGTGTTTTACTTAAAGCACACTAATTGTGTGCGTTTCCTCAAGGAGCAGCCATAGGATGGGAGGTGGGGCATCCGGGCAGGGGCCCAGCAAAGGAAAGGAGCATGCCTGGGATTGAACACCCACAGAAGGGACTCAGGAGTTGACCCCACTGGGCTGATGCCCAGGAGCAAGTGAGATGCCACAAGCAAGGAAAAGCGGTTCATTTTAAGAGACAAGTCTACGTCTGGTCTCGACTTTCTGACCCACTCCTGACAAAGCCACTGGGGGATGGAAGGACAGGAAGGTCTGTGGATGTTGGGGGGCATCTTCACTCTGGTTTTGGGCCCAGGTCCCTGCGGTTTCTTGAGCCATCAACTGCTTTCAAGAGAATGGAGCTGAATGTAGACAGCCTAGGGGTTGGGAGCAGGAGCGCCCAGGCTAGGGGGCTGCCCGTGTGGACTTGCTCCCAAGGAAAGGTCATGGTGAAGGTGTTAGGCTTCTGGCTGTCCCAGGTCCTTCCACACCCGCGTTTCTGGTGGGAGGAAGGTGAATAAGTAGAAGCCCTCTGAGACTCCCAGTCTTAATCAGAGTTCTGCTTGACAACGGGGGCCCATCTCTCTGCTTCAAACCTGGGGGTTCCTTCTCTGAAATCTGGAGGTGGGAGAAAGAGAAGAGGGTAGGGGAAGAGGCTTCTTGAAGGCTACTGAGAGGTACAGATGCAGGCTAGGGAAAAGTGATGCAATTTCATCTGTTGTTTGTGTCTATTAATTTGCAGCTCTGGGGGCAGAGAAATGGATCTGAGTATATGTGCACGCTCCCTGTGAATCATGAGTGGATGTGCTTGGGTGTGTGTGCTGTATCTTCTGTGCCTCGTGTGAGTAACTGCATTGTGGGCATAAACCGAGTTTGTGTGTATTTTGTGGGCATAAACAACATAAAGTGTCCTTGGTATATTTCACATCCACACCCATCGTGTCCGTGTGGTTTTTATGCATTTTGCATCTGAGTTGCGGGTAGGTCTTTGCACATGGTGTTGGTCTTTTGTGTTGTGTTCTGTGTTGGTGAGTGCGTTCCAGGTCTGTGCCGAATGTGCACGCTTTGGATACGGGTGTAGCTGTGTATCACCTGTGTGTGCCCTTTTCATTAATTGGTGCGTGTGCATTTTGCGTTTGTGTGTGGCAACAGTGTATCTATCGATTTGGGGCTGGGTGTGCACGTGTGTGTGCCTGCACCTGTGAACATTTTATGGTCCCAGGTCAAAGACGCTGGGATAAAAGAACTACCCCCTGACGGAGGCCTTAGGTATGGACTGTTTTACCATCTGTTTCCCTAGGTCTGTGTCCTCCCCACCCCATGTCTTGGGAATTCAGCACCACCTCCCATGAAGGAGAGGAAGAGAAGCATAGAGGCTTTGCGCTGGGCATGGGGTGTCCTGCAGATACCCGGGGACGTGGGTGACCAGGAACTAATGAGCACCCTGGGCCTAGCACCCTGAGCTGGTGCCCCACTCCCCCCAGGTAACTGTAGGTGCTCAGTAGCCAACAGCGAGGCTAGGGCTGGAGCCACGACTGGGCAGCCCGACCGCACAACTCACTGTGTTTGGGAAATCTAAGCCATTATGTTGAAAGGAAGAAGCCCAGTCTGTGAGGCGAAAGCCTCCCCACCTCAACCCATTCCAGGGCCAGCCTGAACTCTACCTTTAGGCCGTGCGGTGCTCATTCACTCTCAGTCTGTCCTGGGGGTGGGGAATGAGTCTCTATCCACCCCCTTGGTTGCCAGTTCAATGAGGAGAGAGTTTGAGCCTGGCAATCCACATGACGACTGTGGGTCATCTAGGGTCTCCATGCCTTGGTCCTGGACTTCAGAAATTTCCACGTAGAGCAAGCTCCCTTTCAAGTCCAGACTTGTGGCATCTCGGGTCCCCAGAAGCCCTCCTCCTGGTGTCCTTGCACTGAAGCAGGCAATCCGTTCTGGGTCTTTAGGGAAAGGTTCATTTAAAGTGACTGATGCAGAGCCAAGTGACAATAAAGACCAAAGAGGGCGGGGAAAGATGACAACAGAGATGATTTAACATGATGTGCTGTAGAGACAAGGCCTGGGGCGGGTCTGGCCCAGGGCAGCTGGAGCTGGGAGGGCCGTGGGCCCTTGTGCACTCGGTAAGACAAGCTTCAGCCCCGGGAAACTGAAGCTGCAGCACATGGAGGGCAGAGAGACAACTGTAACATCGAAGAATCCGTGAAACTGGAGTGTCTGAGGCAATGGCAGCAAACCCAGGCCCAGTAGGGTTACCGATGAGAGAAATTAACCCATTAGGCCTCTCAGACGACCAACCCACCAAGCAGTGGATTTGCTCCTGAACCTGAACTCCAGAGAATGAATATGTGTGTGTGTGTGTGTGTGTGTGCGTGTGTGCACAAACATATGCACACACGTACGTATGTATGTATATAATACATAGTATATACATACATACTCTAGTGCACATAGTCAAACACATGCATAAATTGCCCTGTGTCCAAAATATTGCATAAGCTTATACAAGGTTCAAATGCAACTTTTTTTTTTTTCCTATAGCTAGCTAGGTAGAGGAACTCATGAAAGAGATACTCAATATATATTTATATACACTGGATCCACAAATCCGCCTGTCCTCGGGACCAGATGCCCTGGTCAGCTATAGAGTCATGCCCATGACCAGGTTAATTCCTAAGGTGCAGTTATGTGAGGTGTTCAGGCGCTGTGTTCCCTGCTCACTTTCCTGGCTTTGCAGAGGTCTGTGCCCCAGCTTGGAAGAACAGGGATGGCGTGGGCTGGAGAGCCAGAAGTTTTGGTTCCCCGTGCCAAACAGTCTCTCTCTTTTTTTTTTTTTCTCCTGATTGAGGGCTTTTGTCCTCCGATGGGGGTAAAAAACCCTAGTTCAATGCCACTCTGGGGCTATTAATACTCTAAATAGGAATACTGTGTAGGCTACTAAGAAAATAGGTTATCTCCTGTGTTTTAAATATTGAGATTCATGCAAGAAACACCCATGCAGCTCTATCGCATCACTGGTAATTTCACTGCGGTGTCAGTGCCGCTGGCACGGCACTAGGAAAGCAGATGTCTGCAAACTCCAGTGTAACGAAGAAATCAGACGTGTTGTGTGACCCTGAAGCCTGCAAAAATGGTGAGATCTGAAGCCGAGAGGTCCCTTGGCTTGCTAGCTTCTCCCCATAGGCCTAAGAGCAAATGTGAAACTTGACAACTCACATTCGGCCATACTCACCGTCCCTCCCCCCTGGGGTTCCCTCACATCCACACTGCAGAGAAAAACCAAATGCAGCATTTTCCGTTACGAAACACAAGCCTCCAGACCATCCACTTGGCAACTGCAACTCACAAAGCCCAGCCCGTGACACAGAAAGTAATTCCAATACACAGGCCTGTGCGTGCTTTTCGATGCAAAAATGGGAATGACCTTTTGCACAATTACCAGCGCTTTAAAGCTAAGCCACCATGGTTTTCCTCTGTGAAGGGGAAGGTGGGCTTATATGGGATGATGGTGCCGGGGACCCGGAGGCTGGGGTGGGGGAGGGGTGCATCTCCCGGGTGCCGTGTGCATCTAACTTGGAAGGGAAGGTGGCATTGAGGCGGTGGGTTATGTATTTGATATGAGGTGGCCCCAACGTGTCCTTCTGAAGTTCTGGCTCCATGGGTGACCCCCCTGTTTGGAAACCCCTAAGCCGGTGATGAAGATTTGCATGAAAGCCATGGACAGATACTCTGTGCTCTAAATCCAAAATCAAAAGATCAAAAAGTCACTTGCACGACTATTGCTTTCCATGCAGAACCAGATACACACTGTAGAACACACTGACTACAATGCAGGCTATTACGCAAGATCTGCATTAGTTCCATGGAGCTGCGAGTATGGTAATGGATTTCCATCAGACATCAGTTAACATTTTGGTAATATTCACATAGTTTGTATTAGCCAAAGTGCAGTTGGCCGTTTTCAAGTTTTCCTCTCTAAAGTCCTCGTTACTGTTGTTTACCCCCTCCTGGATCTCCATGTAATCAGACTTACTAATGGTAGAGGCACTTCTACTTTTCTTTAGGTCAGGGGAGGATGGGATCTTTGGACAGCTCGTCACTTGCAGGTACTGGGCCTGCTCCTCTCCCTCTGTCTCCCGGTGGTAGAAGTAGTTGAAGTTGGACACGATGACGGGGACCGGTAAGGCAATGGTTAACACACCTGCAATCGCGCATAGGGAGCCCACGATCTTTCCCCCGATGGTAGTTGGAACCATGTCTCCATAGCCTACGGTTGTCATGGAGACGACTGCCCACCAGAAGGCATCCGGGATGCTGGGGAACTGGGAGTCTCGCTCATCGGCCTCTGCGAAATAGACAGCACTAGAGAAAAGGATGACCCCGATGAAGAGGAAGAATATCAGGAGGCCCAATTCTCTCATGCTGGCTTTGAGGGTCTGACCTAGAATCTGGAGACCTTTGGAGTGTCGAGACAACTTGAAAATCCTAAAGACTCTTACCAACCGGATGACACGGAGGATGGCCAGCGACATGGCCTGCTGGCCCTGCTGGGCATCCTCCGGCTTCTCGGCCAGCTCTGTCCCCAGGGTGATGAAGTAGGGGATGATGGCCACGATGTCGATGATGTTCATGATGTTGGTGAAGAAGCCGGCCTTGCTGGGACAGGCAAAGAACCTCACCAAGAATTCAAAGGAGAACCAGATGATGCAGAGGGTCTCTACAATGAAGAAAGGGTCAGTGAAGGAGGTCGACTGCTGGTACCCGATGGTGCTGTTGGAATAGGTGTGGAAGGTCACCCCGCCGCCATGCATGTCCTCATTCTCATCCCGGAAGATGGGCAATGTTTCCAGGCAGAAGCTGACGATGGAGATCAGGATCACCATGACAGACACGATAGCTATAATCCGGGCAGGCCCCGAGCTCTCTGGGTATTCAAAGAGGAGCCACACCTGCCTCTGAAACTCATTTTCGGGCAGAGGACGCTCTTCCTCTTTGATATAGCCTTCATCTTCCCGAAACATTTCCATGGCTTCTTCTCCCAGCTCATAAAACCGAATCTCCTCAGAGAATATATCTAAGGGCACGTTCACAGGTCGCCTCAGCCGGCCCCCAGACTGGTAATAGTACAAGATGGCATCAAAGCTGGGGCGGTTCCGATCGAAAAAGTACTCATTTCGGAGGGGGTCAAAGTACCTCATCCGCTTCTTTGGGTCCCCTAAGAGGGTCTCTGGAAACTGGGCTAAGGTCTTCAGCTGGGTCTCGAACCGCAGCCCCGAGATGTTGATCACCACCCTCTCACAGCACTCGTGGTCCGCCTCGGGGTCATAGGTGTCCTGCGGGTGCCCGGGGAGGGCAGCAGCCTCGTCCGCTGGCTCTCCGGTGGCCACTGTCATAATTGGGGCTGAGAGAAGGGCCTCACACTATGCCTTCCAGCTGCCTGGCGGCAGGGAGCTCAGGGTACCGCTTATGGCCCCAGGAAACACAGAAGCATTGGCCTGGGTTCCTGCAGGAGAGCCCGTGGGCTCTCTGAGAGCTGGAGAGACAGCCTCGCTTGGCTGAAAGACAGAGGCAGTTAAGGACATGAGACCACTCGGCATCGGCAGCCTGACCTCGGTTGCTGCTCCTTGTCTCCTACCTCTCAGCCAAGAGTTCAGAAATATCACCACCACCACCACCACCACCAAAAAGCAGAACTTACTTTCACCTTGTAACCTGGCTGGGGATCAGAGGAAAGCAGGTGGCAGGCTCTCAAGAAAGCTCCGGACTGCCCTGCACTGGGGGAAGGTGGCTGGTACGGGTCCCCTCTGCACCGCACGGGCTTCATGGAGCACAAGCCCATACTAGAGGCTGGAAGGGAGCCCTCTCCCAGGCACTGAACTCGTGGTTTGCAGACACCTGCGCTCGGGGAGCTATTCACAGTGGTGCATCTGGGGCCTGGGTCTCCCGCATCGCCCCCACTCCAATGACTCTACGCATGGCTGTTATTAAAGAATAGACTGATTTACCTGGCAAGGCAGGAACCTGAAGCTCTCTTCCTCGCAGAGCTGATCAGATACTGTGGGAATCCTAGATACACAAATAGGCAGCCCGGCTGCCCATCACGCCTTCTCACTTGAGCGAGAAATAATGGTGAGTCATTCTGGGCAGGAGGGCAGGCTCCAGGTCCTGGAGGTGAGCTCCAGAACTGGGCTGGCCTGGAGGGGCAGTGGAGGGCCTGGCCAGGGACACGCAGGACTCCAGGGCAGCTGAACTTGGGTCCGGAGCCTTTGGAAGGAAGGAGGCAAGATGCAAAGTTCAGCAAAAGCCGGAGTCCTCCTGACTGTCCTCAGGAGGTGTGACGTTGCCTGGAAAAAACAGCAGAAAGGTGGAACTGTGGCTCTTGGGTAGCTGGTGCCAAGATTTAGGAGGGCTCTGGCGGCTTTGCCTTCCGTGCCCACCTTCCATGCTGGTGTCACACCTGACAGCTACCCCTCAGCCTCCCAGCCTCCTCCGGGGCGGGCTTCCATCAGCTGGAAGCATTTTTCTCCCAGGGAACAAGCCTTCAGGCTCCGCTGGGCCTGCCTCCTCTAGGGGCCTCCCAGGGCAGAGCCACAGATCTCCCTTGGTCCTCAGCAGCCATCTGGAGGGACTCTGGGCCAAGCCCTCCAGCCCCTAGGTCTGAACACAGCATCTCCCAAGGGGAGGGCTTCCTCCACGGCAGGCAGCCGGACTGTAAGCTCTGACCTCGACCGGGTCCCGGAGGAGGAAGAACCCCTCCCCCCCCTCCCCCCCCTCCCCAACACGCACTCCCTCAAAGCCCATCTAGGGAGATTCCTCACACGGAAAGGTCGATTCTACAAAAGCTGGCTGGCTTGGTCCCAGGACTTACTCTCCCTCGGGGATGCCTAGGTTGCAGGCTTCCCTCCGAGCAGGGTGGCATTTGATCTGGGCAGGCGCCCGACCACCGATTTCTCCCCAAGAGAAAATCCCTCCCGTCTCGGCAGAGAGCGCAGAACGAACGCCCGGCCAGCCCGGCTGCGAGGCGGCTTGGCAGCGGCGAGAGGGGGAGCCTGGAGGAAGCCGGCTTCCGGGCTGGCCCCCTGCCGGCCCAATCCCGCCACCCCCAGGGCGGGGAGGGGTCTAGGCCCTCTCCCCACCGCCCGGACTCCGGCCGGGATTCCGCCAGGCGCGCCCCGCGCTCGGTTCCGCGCCTGCGGACCGGACCCACCAGCCGGCCGCCGCTGCGAGCGCCGCCTTAACCCCTTCCTGCCCGGCTCCCGCGGGCCCGAACGCAACCCGGCTCTCTCGCCCCTGGGGTCCATCTCCACCCGAAAACAAGGGAGCCCGAACTCTGGGGGTGGGGAGTAGGGTGCTGCCCCAGACCTCCCCTTCCTCCTAAGCGCGGGGGCTCCCCCGCAGCGCACGGCCCCCGGAAAGCGGAAAAGCCTTGCCCCGCCGCAAAGCCGTTTTGATTTGGAGCCGGAGAGGGGAATGCAGGCCGGCGTCCCAAGTGGCTCGGGTCCGACCAACCGGCGCTATCGGCCAGACCCGGTTCTGCTGTCAGCTGCACTTCCCATCACCCGCCCGCGCGCCTCGCTGCGCCCACCGCCCGCGCCGCGCGCAGCCCAAGGGTCCCGAGCCCATTCCGTGCCCTCTCCTTCCGCAGGGCGCCAGCCCCCCCTCCCCCCACCCCCCCGCCCGGGCCGGACTCAGCCCGAGGCTGCCGCGCTGCGGGTTGCGCCGCCGGTGCCCCGCAGCCCCTCTGCGCGCCGCAGCCCGGGCAGGGGAAGCGGCCCGCGCAGCCCACCGCCCCGACACCCATTTACCCTTCGCGCTGGGCACCCGGGGCCTCCATGTTCCTGGCTGACCGCGAGCGCCGTGACACGGCGGCGGCGGGCGGCGGCGGCGGCGGGGTGCGGGCGGCCAGCCGGGAGCCGGCTCTGCAGTCCCGCGGGCGGCGCGTACGGAGCGCCCGGCCGCCGCCCGCAGCCGCACCGCGCCGCACCGCGCCACGCAGCGCCGCACCTGGCCCGGCTGCGAACTCGAATTAAAGGGGCCGGCGGGGGCCAGAGCAGAGCAGGTGGCCGCTGAGTTGCGCCCCCCTCCCCCCCTCCCCCGGCCTCGGCCCCCACCCTGCGAGGAAAACACCCATGCTTTGGCAGAACCCAGCTTACGAACCAGAACCTCGTGGAGAGCTCAGCTGGGTGCTGCCGGGCCCGGGGAAGGGGGACAGAAGTTGAGGGGCGGTCGGGAGAGGCTCCTGCCAACAGAATGAAGTAGGCGAGGAGGAAACAATCGATAGCAGCCATCCCGGGTCCGAGGAGGGATCCAGCCCCGCGGGAGATGTGTTGCTATTTTTACGAAGCTGCCAGACAGAATTTGCAGACCCCCTCTCGCGCCCGTTCGCCCCCTCCTCCAGCTCTGCCTCCCCACCTCCCTCTTACCCTGCCAAAGCTTTGGCTTCGCAAGGGAATGCAGCAGGTATGGGCCGCAGTGTAGCTGAAACTCACTGGGTTGGTTTCCTGCCAAGGAGCCCCAGGAAACGGGCAGAACTGCAGAGCCGGCCCTCTAGGCTCCCCTCCCCTCCAGGGCCGGGCAGGGAAGGCTCTGGGCCGTGCTGCTGCCCTAGGGAAAGGCCAGCCACTCACAAAACCGGTCTCCTCACAGACCTTAACAGGGCCGGATGGCCCACGGAACTCTGAAAATGGGAGTCCAGCTCCCGGTGCCCTGGCACCCTGGGGTGTGGGCAGAAGAGAAAGGCCTTTGCTTTTGGAAGAAAGGGTAGGGGAAGCCCAGCCTACCCTCTGCTCAGATGGTGGATGTGAGAGGGTCCAGGGTGCTCATGACCACATTACAGCCCCATGCCCCTGGGAGTTCTGGCATCTGGATCTCTGTCAGAATCATGGCTCCAAACAGTGATTCCTTGAGGCCCAGACTGGGGCAGACCAGGAGCCTTAGATGCAAAGGGGCTCCAATCCCAGGGAGGCTCCTGCTGGGACCTTCTTGCTAAGAACTTTCGGTCTCTAGGCCTGTAGTCTTGTGATGGAAGTTCTGACAGCCGTCAGGGTGGTCTGCTAGGTATGGTTTAAGACTGGGGGCCTACCCAGAGCTGCAGGGCATGGTCTGGGAGGGAAGTGACCTTAGTGAGCTCTGGGGATGACACATAAAGTGGGGCTGGTTTGGCCTAGGGCTTCTAGAACTTGAGCCATCCATGTCCCAGCCTGAGAGTGACCTGGGTGTTTTGAAGCCAGCCAGGCTGGGACCTAAATCCCTGCTGGGTAGGAGGTGAATTAATTCAGCTCTCTGGACCTCGGTGCCCTCATCTGCAAAATGAGGATACTTCACAGGCTGTTGTGAGGGTTAAGTTGCTTATGTAAAGAGTTTAGCCTCCAGCAGACGCTCCACAAATGATGGTTTCTCCACTCTGCCTCCCTGTGAAACTCGCTGTAACTCCCAGCCTGTAGCTTGGCTTGTGGCTCTTTCTCTAAGTTCCCGATCACCGGGTTTTTCTGGCCCATTCTCTCTGCCTCCCAGTGTGCCCCACCCCTCATTTCCCCTGAGATTTCAGCCATTCCCACCTCCTTCAGCACACCGTCTGCCGGTCTGGGCTCCGCACTCCTACTGGAAAGTCTCCCCTCCCAGCTCTGCAAGGCTCTGTTTCTCCTTCTGGTTCCGTGGGGGTCCTCATGTCAACTGAAGCACAACACACATCCATTTGATCACCTGTATATATTTTCTTCGCCCGCCTTTGTTCAAATGAAAGCCGCGGACAGAAAAAACGCTCTTGAGGGAGAATTCATAATTGTGCTAATTGGTAACATGTGCCCACCATGTGGCGGACACTGTGCTAAGCACGTCCAGTTCAGCGGGAGGCTTAATCCTCACAGCTCCCAGAGCTAGTTTCTACATCACTACCGTTTCCAGGGGGAAGGAAATTGAGGCAGAAAGAGGTGAAGCAACCTGCTCGACGTCCCTGAGTGGTGGCTCTGGGACTTGAATCGGGTGTCTGTGACCCTAAGGCAGATACCCTTAGCCCCCGCGCCACACTGCTCAGGTACCGGAGCAGCCCCAGAATTTCATTTCCCTCTTTGGGATCTTCCTCTGACTCCTGTCCCCTCTGATCGGGCCCCCCCACCCCCCTCAAAGCCTTACCTAAGTGTGAACAACAAGCAAAAAGAAATGAAGGAAAAAAGGGAAGAAAGAAAAAGGAGCATAATATCAGTTGTGCCAGGGCACGTGGGGTGTGGCTCCCACCCTGGACGGTCCCTCTTGGTTTGGCAGGGCTGTGTGAGAAAAAGAGCACGGACCCAGTTCCTACCTCTGGCATTTGCTAGCTGTGTAAACTCGAGCAAGTTATTTAAACTGCTCTGGGCCTCAGTTTCTCCTTTGGTGGGCGGGACAGCAGAGCGGCTCACAGGGTGGGGGGCAGGATGAACTGAGGTGTAGTGGACAGCCAGCCAGCTTAACCTAGCTGCTTGATCACTGTTAGCTCTCTTTCCAGCCCTCTAGAGGCCACCATTTCTTATTCTGGGCCACCAAAGGACAGCTGGGGTGCCTCTTGATCCCTCCCTAGGGCCGGCCAGACCCCCAAAGACCACTCCTTTATCCTTCAGTCGGGTGTCCTGCTTGGGGGCTGTGCCTTGTCTTCGGCAGAGGGAAATACTGGTGACGGTCACAGCAGTGACCTGCCAGTGACCTGAAGTTGTCGGTTCCTGCCCTCTGCGCCTACAGTCACTGAAAGGAGGAGTTATGACAGGGCACGTCCATGAACCCCAGCCCCCAACACACACATACCAAGGCACTGCAGGTACCGAGGGAGGGTCTCTTCGTCTTTCCCGCCATGATTCATGAATGTAGAAGACAGGAGCGCCCTTCTCCGGTGTCACTTCCAAAGGAGCGGTGCTCCTTCCTTGCATGACCGTCACCTCTGCTGAGGCTTGGTCCCCCACCGGCCCTCGGGCCCACTGTGGTGGCACAGCCCCCTTGAGCCCTCAGGAAGCAGGCCAGGGAAACAGGGAATGTGGGCCCAGGCGCCTGCTGACAGCTGTCGTGGGTTGTTTGATTGACTCCTTGGCACCACCTAAGGGAAAAGATGCCATTATCTCTATTTTATAGATGAAGATACTCAGAGAGGACAAGTCGCTGTCCAGGGCAATTTAGCTCGTAAGTGGTGAGGCTGGAACGGAACTCAAGATGTCTGACTCCACAAATCACTGTTCATTCTCCTGCCCACTTCGACCGTTTGCCTGGTGCCAGGCCTCTGGGCTCACTTCCTGGTCTTAGGGGCAGGGATCCCATCCAGCAGACCTTCTAGACCCTTCGGACATATCCATATATTCTGCGGAGGTTGCCCAACCTGCCAGGATGTCTGTTTTGGAAGCTTGTTGGTGGAGTCAAGACAGCAGTCCAAGGCTCAGGACCTGAAGTTTCCCCTCTGTGCCTTTTCCTGGAGCAGCTCGACTGATGGCTGGCACATCTGCAGGGCACAGGGCTAAGCCTCCCTCACCCCAGAGCTTTAGTCTTAGCATGCAGAGCTGTGTGACCCAAAGTCACTGGCTTGACCTTTCTGTGCTGTGGTTTACTCGTAAGATAGGAAGGGTAGCATTTGTCCCCTGGCTCCCCTTGCTTTGTAGGGTTTAAAGAGAGAGTGGAAGGAAGGAAAAAAAGAAGGAAGGAAATTAGCATTCATTTTTAGTGTGTGTTAAAAATCTCAGTTGTTAGCATCACAGGAGAGTTGATGTGAATGTGCTTGGAAAAGCAGAAAGCCTGGTCCGTGTGGAAGAGGACACTGGTCCCGTCACCATTGCTGCTGCTGTCATGATTGTGCCCTGCCCGTGTGCATCATGTCTGACGTCCGAGGACTTCCCCTGGAAGTAGAAGGAGCATCGTTCCAGTGCCCTACTTATCTAAGCGCTGCCTCCTGCAGGAAGCCTTCTGCGATTAACTCCCCGCTGCCTCCAAGGAACTCCTGTGAGGAGGCCTTGGCTCCTGTACTGCAAAGTTTGGCCACATAAAAGAGTATATTAAGGAATAGGTGAAGGGGGTGGACCTTCCCTCCCCTTTTGGGGCCACTCCTCTGGGTCAGGCATCATGCTGGTGGTCTCACCCTCTCGTCCCTGCCGTTAGCACCCAAAGGCAGAATGGCGTCATGCTTGAGGTACAACCGCTCGTGCCAGCAGGTGTAGGACCCAATCCCCGGCCTGCCATGTTGTAGCCCTGTGACTCAGCTCCTCACCTGTAAACTTTCATTGTGTGGTGGGGATGTAAAACAGTTAGAACAGTGCCTATCCCGGAGCACACACTAAGTGATACTTTTGGCAGACCACCCTCAGCATTGCAATCACGTTTTTCCTCTCTGTTTGGAATAGAAGTGGGCGAGGTTGATGGGGGGCCGTGACACGGATGCCTTGGGTGTTCCAAACCACATCCCCTGGACCACCTGTGATTTCAGCTGCCTGTGGAGCTCTTTCTTTCTTGCTTTCTTTCTTTCTTTCTTTCTATGCTTTTTTAAAAATGTTTATTCATTTTTGAGAGAGAGAGAGAGAGAGAGAGAGAGATGGAGTGTGAGCAGGAGAGGGACAGAGAGAGGGAGACAGAATCCGAAGCAGGCTCCAGGCTCTCAGATGTCAGCACAGAGCCCGACGTGGGGCTCGAACCCACGAACCACGAGATCATGACCTGAGCTGAAGTCGACGCTTACCCGACGAGTCCCCCAGGCGCCCCTGGAGCTGCCTATTTCTGAACACGCTGGCGGTGTCCCCATCAGTCACTGTGTCTCTCCACTTTTCTGGCTCCAGACTCTTTCTGAAGCCGTGGTGGCCTGCCCAGGTGGCCTGGGGTGGCCCGGATATTGGTGGGTGGGGGTGGGGGTGCAGCTCTGAATGTCCCAGCCTCCCATGTGTTCAGAGCCCCGATGGCTCACAGAGGTAATCAGCTCGATCACGTGAGCCAGCTGGCCTGGGTTAGGTCAAGGTCCTGACCACCCACCTCCTTGGGCCTGTGCTCCAGGCAGCTGAGCCAGCTCTCGGCCCTGCCCACGGCTGGCTCCCTGTGCGCTCTGTCATCAGCCCAGGCCTGTCTCCGGAGCCTCACTTCCCAGGACCGCGTCTCCCTCGCACTACCCTGGTTTACTCCGTCGCCCAAACCAGAAACCTGGGAGCCCTATCAGCTCTCTTTGCTTCCCTCACCCCGATATCCCCTGCATGCAGTCCCTCACTTGGCCTTGGTAGCTCTTCACTTCTCTCCGATTCCCTCCTGCTACCCTAGTCTCAGCCACCAGCAGGGGGGTCTGAGCCACTACGGTTCAGGCTAGCTCTCCCTGGTCCCTTCTCCCCACAGTTGTCACAGTGATCTTCTGAAAGAGCAAATCCCGTCATGTCACTTACCTCTTAACCCCTTGTTGGCTCCCTATTGCTGTGACCCAGACAACGTGTTCTTTTTTTTTTAAATTTTTTAAATGTTTTTATTTATTTTTGAAGGAGAGAGAGAGAGAGAGACAGAGCATGAGCAGGGGAGGGGCAGAAAGAGAGGGAGACACAGAATCCTAAGCAGGCTCCAGGCTCTGAGATGTCAGCACCGAGCCCGATGTGGGGCTCGAACCCACAAACTGTGAGATCATGACCTGAGCCAAAGCTGGACGCTCAAGCGACTGAGCCCCCCAGGCGCCCCCCAGACTACGTGTTCTGAAAGACAAGCAGAGCCCTTCGTGATCTGGTGTTCCCCCACCCTTCCTCTGTGCCCATCTTAAAAGTCTATGCTGGCATTAGGCCAAACGGTCTTGAGAGCTCTACCTGGCTTAATACAGACACATTAAATGAAGTCCTACGGTCAGACAGACTTGGCGTCGAGTCTTGGCTCTGCTGCTTGCCACTCACGTGACCTCAGCTGGGGTATTTTCCCTCTCTGAGTTCCAAACTGTAAAATGGGACTAACGCCTAATGCTTATTCTGAGGACCTAAGGAGATAATGTGCACAGGGTGTTTATCTCAGTGGCTCCCCTGCAGGATGGGCTCAAAAATACGAACTTCCAGATGGTTCCAGGTCTTCCTGCTTTGGCTTGCAGCCTCTCACCCAGAACACCCTGCCTCCCCCGCCCCCCATTACCCCAGTGACTCCTAACATTCAACTCATGTCACGTCCTCCACGAAGCCTTTCTGGACCCTCTCCCTGGTCTCCGCTCATCCATGCAATGCCTGTACGCTGCCCAGGAAACAGGCCCATCACACTGAGTTCTGGGGGTCTGTCTCTGTCCCCATGCTCTCTTCCCCTGGGCAGGGGGCATCCTGAGGGCAGGTGCTGGTGTCTCCCACCTGCAACTGCGTGTCTGGTCCAGGCCAGGCCCAGAGCTGTATTTGTGAGCCGGCAGATGTTGGCAGATGTGTGGAAGGCTCCTGCTTCTGAAGAACCCTCAGTCACCCCAGGACCGGCTAGGACCTGTTCCCGACTCTTACCTAATCCACAGAGAGTGTTCGAGAAGGACGGCCGGTCACACAGCAGCCACTACCAGGGGGAACACACCTGGGCAGCCCCTGTGCCAGAGGATGACAGAGGGGGTAAGAATGGTTCCCCCAAGGGGGGTGGCTCCCTGTCTATTTCACAGAGAGGCTAGATAGCTTGCTCAAGGTCACACAGCTAAACCAGGTAAGAGCCAGGGTTTGAACTCAGGCTCCAGGATTCATGCCCTTTGCCCTTCTGCTGTGCTGTCTCACAGCTTGAGCGTCCGGGCATCCTGTGGGCTGGACTATATCTTGTCCGCTGGTCACTCTGTGTGTTAAGCTCTGCAAGGATTCCTAAGGACCCTTTGGCTCATGCTTCCCCACCTATGGCTGTTACACGCCATCAGGGACCGGGGCTTACTGCACTGGGACACCGTGAGTCCCACCACGGTCATTCCAACGTTTTCACTGCCTTGTGTCCACCCCTGAACCTTCCTTCCTGAAGTCTTAACTCAGAGGTCTCCATTCCACCTGTGGCCATAGAGCACGATGCCCCACCCCCACGCCCAGCACACACCAGCATTTCACACAGTTGCAGAGAGAAGCCAGGAACCCCACAACCTTTCTTCTTTGAGGCCATCATCCCCAGGCCCTCTGTTCTCCTTAACACCTCATGCCATTCTCTGAAAATTTCTCCAACTTCTTTTTAAGCTTATTTATTTTTTGAGAGACAGAGAGAGAGAGGAGGGGAGGGGCAGAGAGAGGTGGAGGGGAGAGAAAGAATCCCAAGCAGGCTCCACACTGTTAGTGCAGACAGAGCCCGACACGGGGCTCGAATCCATGAACCGTGAGATCATGACCTGAGCCGAAACCAAGAATCGGATGCTTAACTGACTGAGCCACCCAGGCGCCCCAATTACTCCAACTTTTAAGTGTGTCTCACTCGGAGGTCCCCAGAGAAGAGCCCTTTGGCCCGGGTGTGGCCCAATCAGCCCAGAGGTAGGGGCACCAGCACGGCTCTTATCACACGAACACAGCACACACTGACCCTTCGTGTCCATGTCCTGTGACTGTTTTGTCTGGGCCTGATTGTTACTCTGACTCCTGTGTCCTCCTTTTCACCTCTTTACTGCCTAGTCCATACGCAAGCGGACTAGAGCAGACGAACGAGCAGGAACCTGATATGGAAAGTCCGCCGGCCGGGCGGTTGCGGCCCCGGCTTTGCCACTGCCTGGGTGACCTTGAGGTGTGTGACCTTGGGTAAATCACGTGTCTTCTTTGTGCCTCAGCCCCTTCATCTGTAAAACGGGAAAGCTGGACAACACGATCTATACGACCTCGTCTTGTTCTAGGACTAGTTCTTTGACTTCACCCAGCCAAGGAATGGGAGCCCCGTGCAAACAAATGCATGTATCTCATTAGCTCGTATCATCAGTGCTCCTATTAGAACTACTTTGCTTCGAGGACCCTGAGCCTCAGAGAGGCGTGTGACCTGCTCAAGGTCACAAGGCTCACTCTAGGGAGTGGCAGAACTGGGACTCGGGCCCAGGCCCCTCTGACCCCCAAGTCAGCAGCCCCCATCACATATCAGTGCCTGTTTTAAAAAGGGAGGAAGGAATTTTGGAGATGCTAAATCACTGTGAAATGAGTCCTGAAAAAAATTCAAAACAGTGCAAACTTGATGCTCAGCGCATCTTAATGATGTTCTCTGAATCCAAGAAGGGTCATTACAAGGGGAACTCTGGGATTCTTCAGCTCTGAGACCTTACGGAGAGAAGACAGGCTGATACCTCAGCAAGAGAGCTCGCGTAGATGGTAGGGGGGAGGGGCAGGGGGTGGCAGAGGGATAATGATGGAAACTATGGGACATTTGATGAACTATGAAACCCAAGGACATCTTAAAGAACACAGCCTGACTGTCACACACCTCTTAGGTATGGCCTTCCCCAGAATGCTAAGAGTCAGGTGAGTCAGGTGAGTTCAAGACTGGGTAGGGAAGTATCAGGTGGCAGATAATGTGTTTGTGGAATGGAATGAGCTCTGGTCTGGAGAGGCAGCAGGGCCTTGTCCGAGGAGCTCAGATCTGAGGTTCTGGATGACTCAGCCTCTCTGACCCGACTTTGAATTAGGGAAAAGGGAAGATAGAGAATGGAGGTGATGGAGCCATCTTGGCAACTTTCCCGGTGTTGCAGAGCCAAGATGCGCCCGGAAAAATGAAGGGAAGCCGACAAAGGCCCAGGGAGATGAGGGAGGGCCAGACAGAGGGACAAAGAGTTGGAACCGGTGTTTTTCCCTGCCCCTGCACACTCCGAGCGGCGACTTGGCTTGCCTGATGGTCCCCAGCTTAAAATTCCGGGATCATTCAACAGTGCCACCCAGTGGCCATGTGGGAGAGGTGCAGAGAGGTGCCCAGGGAAGCTGAAATTAGATGGAAGAGGAAAAGTGCCCAGCCGCGCAGAAAAAGAGAAAGCTCTGCGTTTCTTCCTGCCTTGAGGATATGGTGCAGGGCTCCCCACAGGTCTCTGGGTCTAGGAAGAGCTGTTCTGTAGTGGTCCACACCCCCCAAAGGACTGCCTGTCTCCTCTCAGCCGGGGCACTTGGAATCTGCTGGGTTCAGCCTACGTTCCTCTAATCTGGAGGCCCCAGGACCTGAAGAGACAGGGATGTCTGCAGCCCTTCCCCCAGCCCCACTTTCTTGGATGAGGAAGGGCCAGCTGGCCCTCCCCTTGGGTTGATCTGGTCATGGTCAAGGTCATAGTCGCAGTGAGGTTGGCACAGTGCGATCTCTAGGGCAGCAGGGGAGGGGGCTGCAAGTCACTTCTCGGCAGACTGCATTGCACTTCTCTTCTCGTGCACCCTCCCCGGGGTCCCTGAGCTTTTAAGAAAGAGACAGAAGCTCTTCCTCTAAGAAACGTGGGACCCCAGAGTTGGGTCGTGAAGAAGGTGGCACAATTCCTGAGAAAAACACAATAGAACCTGGGAATGAGGGTCTCCTTGAAACTCTCCTGCCCAAGAGTATGTGATAAGGACAATACCTAACGGAGGCAGGTCCTATTTTCATTCTCATTCTGCAGATACAGAAACCGAAGCTTAGTGAGGGTGAGTAATGAGCCGGTGGCCGCATGGCCAGTAAGCAGGTGCGAGGGGCAGGAGCTGGACTGTGGTCTGTCCGACTCAGCAGCCCCAGCTCCAGACGGGGCCCTAGCCCAGCCAGGAGGAGGTTCTCAACAAAGTGGATCCTTCCCTGAAGCTGGAGAGGGAAGCAAGTTGTCAGTAACTGACTCTGACTCGAGGCAGAATGAAATGGCTTCAGCTGACGAATAAAGTACAAAAGTGCATGAGACAAGGGAAGCCTTCATAAAAGACGGGGTGTTTGAGAGGTGGCGTTAAGAAGAATGTCCAAAGGCCGTAAAAGGGCTGTGGAGGGTTGGGGCTTTCTGCATGGGGTCTCTGCATACCTGCGTTCACTCCCTGCAGAAACCCTCTCTGCAGAAACCCGCCATCCCAAGCAGCGACCCCCTCCCTGCACCTTATCCTGCTGTATTTCTCTTTAGAGCACTTATCTCTACCTGTCACTTTGCTATTTACATATCTGTTTGTTTTCTTATTCCCTGTTGCTAGAATACAAATTCCATGGGGAAGGATTTTGAGGATTTTACTCTTTCTTATACCCCCAGTGCCTGGGGTGTTAAGGGTAGTCAACACATATTTGTAAAATAGATGTCTAAATGCATGAGTGGATTCCAGGATACGGGGACAAGAGGGACAGGGCACAGAAGCAGTGTCGCCTGCCCCAGGAATACCGAGTCATACGGCAGGACTGGAGCGGGCTGCCTGGAAGGACACAGTGAGACAGGAAAGGTTGTTCAGGAAGATTGGGGAAGGCCTTGAATGCCATGTGCAGGAGTTCGATTTATTTTGTCCTATAGATGACAGTGAACCTTTGAGGGTTTTGTGGAAGAGAGAGACAGGATCCAACTAGATTTTAGAAAGATAACTTAGGAAGGTAATATGATTTGTAACGAAATTTGTCATGAAAACGTAGCATGAGGGATGATCCCGGTGAGAGGTGACAGGCAGGAAGAGACCAAGAGATGGTCCCGGTAGTAAGAAGAAGAGATCAACGGGGAGCCGCCAAGGGGGAGTCAAGAGGACTCAGTGGTCAGTGAGACGGGCGAGGGGGAGAAAGTACCGTGGTGCCTTTGGCCAAGCAAGGGATTTAAGAAGGTGTCAGGTGGGTGTGCGCCTGCATATGTGAGCCTATGTGGGTGTTGGGGGATTGAGCCCACGGGAGGGCAGTTCTGGCAGAGAGGGGAGTTGTGGGGCTGCTACGGCCAGACTGTCCTTGTCACCTAGGCAGGTGACAATGCTGGCCTGATGCTGGGGTATTTGGAGCCACGGGGGAGAACGAGATCCTCCAAGATGAGAGTTAGATGGAATGAGAAGAGAACAACCCACTTTATGGGGAAAGGAAGACAGTGGAGGGGAAGGAGCCAGTGGAGTCATGGTCAGAGGGGCCGGAGGGCCCGAGAGCAGTGTCCCAGACAGCCGCATCTGGGCCAGGGCCTCGCTGACACACTCACGTCCCCCACTGATGGGACTTCCATGGCATCTGAGCCCCATGGCCCCCTCCCTCGTTCCCACACAGAAGCACAGGGCATGGCAGGGTCTGATATCCCAGGGTCCCTACTTAGGGTCAATGTTCGTGCTACATTGAGGCCAACAATTCTTCAGAAGGAAGAAATACTTTATTAGTGGTATCTGTGGAGCTAAACGTAAGATAGTTTTTTTTTTAATTTTTTTAACGTTTATTTATTTTTGCGACAGAGCATGAACAGGGAGGGTCAGAAAGAGAGGGAGACACAGAATCCGAAACAGGCTCCGGGCTCTGAGCTGTCAGCACAGAGCCTGATGCGGGGCTTGAACTCACGGACCGCAAGATCATGACCTGAGCCGAAGTCGAACGCTCAACCGACTGAGCCACCCAGGCACCCCAAGATAGTTTTTTAAAAACACTGGCAAAGCCTCATTAGAGTTTTCTCCAAAGTAGCCTTGTCCTTCCCATTCATCTGTTGGGAAGGGTAGACTGTGGTCTAGAGATAGGACCCAGTGTCCAGATGTGGGCTCTGGGGAAGGGGAGCCAGAGGAGTTTGGACCAGGCTTTGTGACCTGGAAATACCTGGGGGGGGCAAGGTTGGGCACTGTGCCTTCTAGGAGACGTGGTGGCCACCTCCTTCATGTGGCTCACTGATTGCAGGGGAGACAGACTTGCAGATGTCGGGTGATGGGAGCCATGGGACCCACGGGAGACCACTCTGCCAGGTGGCTGTAGGGGTGGGGACTTGGGACAGAGAAGACTTGGGACTTGGCCCTGGAACCCAGGGTCCCACCTGCTCCCTGCTGGGGTGCACAGATCCACACTCCCGTAGGAGGATGAGCCCAGCCACCCCAAGAGAGACCTGTCAGCGAAGTATTTTTTGGCGGATCCAAGGAGCCCAGAATCCCAAGCTTTCTCTGACTTTGCCATTTAGTTGAGGCGTGGCCCCGGAAGATGGGCGATGCCTGTTGTTCTTTCTGTTTGGAATAACTGCTCTGGGTGGACTTTCCTTCTGGGAGGAGGCGAGGGGGGCATGTGACCCTCCAGTGAGAAAGAGACCCAGGAGGGTGATGGAAGAAACATAAGGAGAGGACAAGAAGGGTAGAGAGCCTTGCTCAGGTAACCTGACATCGTTCCTTAGATGTCCAACAGGCAGCTCAAACTTAGTCTGTCCAAACGGACTTCTCCTTTCTGCTCCCCTCCCCCCCAAACCTGGTCCTGAACCACGTCAGCGCTCACCCAATTGTTCAGGCCCAAACCCTGGGCGACAGCCTTTTACGAAGCCATCAGCGAATCCTATTGTCTTACCTTCAAAATGTATTCTGAATCTGGTTCGGATTCCTCCAAGGAGCAAGGCAGGTACTGGATACTCGCATCTCTCACCTGGGCTCCCAACAGGTCTCTCTGCTCTTCCCCATGGTCCCAGAGAAGCCAGAGTGATTTTTTTTTTAATGTGAATCAGGTTGTATCATGCCTTGGTTCAAACTCCAATAGCTGTTTACCGGCCTTAGAACTAAACCTCCAGCTCTTCTGTGGCCTGGAAGGCTCCACACCATCTGTGCCCCGGATACCTTTCTGACCTCATTTCCAACCACCCCCCACCCCCGCCCGTGTTCACTCAGCTGGGCCAGCTGCCTCCTCGCCTGTCCCCAAACCCAGCAAGCCCATCCCTGCTGCAGGGCCTGTGCGTTGACTGTCGCCACCCCCTGGAAGACTGACCCGGAGCATTCTCAATATTCGCTTCCTTTCTGGGGTCTCTGCTTACACATGGTCTCCTAAGAGGTGCCTGGCACGTAGGAAGAACTTAATAACCAGCATGGAATAATAGCCTGGCCAAAGCTCTCTTGTCTTGGCCATGAAATCCGCCCCCCACCCTCGGCGGTTCCACTGGACCTACACTGAGAAGATGCGATCAGCCCCGCGGAAAGCACCAGATGCATGCACTGTCCATGGCCGCCAGAGGGCGCCACAGGCAGCTTCAAGGGCACACTGCGGCACACGCTGCCACTGCAGCAGCCTGGGGACGTTGGAGCCACCCTGCCCCAGTCCCCCAGGCCCCTAACCCTCCCCCAGCACGGGAGAGATGGGAAGTAGGCATTCTGAACCAGCACCTGGCTCCCCGCATACCTGCTAACTGAGGCCTTCTTAGAAACAGGCACGTGAGACCTTGCCGATTAAAAATGGGTTTTCCCTCCACTTATTTGTCAAACGCCAAGCCCCACCGTCTCCTGTTACCGGAGGTCATGTTGCTGACAGCAGTGCCCCCCTCCCGCCCCCAGTCTCCCTTCCGCAAATACAGACCCCAGAAACTGGAGCTTTAGTGTGGTTAAGGAACACAAACCCCTCTGCCCAACCAACCCGTTTAAGCAGCCAGGCCTCTGGGGACAGCATTCGCAGCTTCTCCAGGCTGACTCGGGCCTAATCTTCTCCCAGGAGGTCACCGGTCCCTGTGGACATCTCCCACTGCAAGTGCTGCTCTGAACTGTAGTTGTGGGAGCTTCCTGAGAAAGAGAGAGAGAGAGAGAGAGAGAGAGGGAGAGGGGGGTAGACAGAAAAAGAGAGAGACAGGGAGAGGGAGAGAGGGATTAAGCACTCACTTGGTGAGGACCCAGAGCCAGGAGGCTACCAGACTTCTCAGCCCCCAGACCGAATTTGACATCTGTAGCATCCAGACCCACGCCCTGTCTTCACCCATCACTGTCTCTCTTCCAGACCCTCCCGTCCCCTCCGGGCCAATCCTGTGCGGGCAGGTGAGCCCTCAGTGCAACGGTGTCTTGGAGGTTACCTCACCACCTCACCACTTCTTGGGCACCTCCAGCATGCTGGGAACCCACCGCTTACTACCCCCATCCCCATTTCCAGGTCCTCAGGTGTGGTTGGGCCCACAGGGACCGATGGAATGTCTTCTGGATGGTAAGCAAACTCTCCCCCCCCCCGGCACGGCTGCTCATGGGGCTTGCCCGTCTGTCCCGCGGCTCCTTCCCAGGGGCTGGATGTGATGCCATTGACAATGGGGCTTTCGCTTGGCAGAGGGCCAGCGAGTGGGAGTGGGAAGGCAGGACAGGGAGGGAGGGAGGCGGTGAGCTGCTGGTCTAACCAAACGACGTCCCGAGGACAAGATGTGGGTGGGAGCTGAGTACAGGATCAGGGCTGAGCTGCACCTGAGGTGGGAATGGTCAGCCTGTCTTCCACGTGGCTCCGCTTTGTGGTCATTCCCACTGAAAATTCCTTTTAAAATATCCTCCCCACTCCCCCACCCCCCGCCCCAGGAGCCCCGTGTGTGGGATCATTTTGCCTGAGAAACAAACTGCCTGTATTATGTAACGATGAGTGTGAGTATCCCCTGTTAGCAACGTGAACGTTTGTAACAGCGAGCATAGCTCCTGGCCCGCATGGGAGGCTGCCGACTGCCTCGCTCAAGGGTGAGGATTCAGCCCAAAGTAAAGCCACGTGACATTCTGCTTTGCTTGGGCAGCCCTGTTGCAGGGAAAGGTGTGACTTTTTCTCAGGCTTTTTGAAGTTCTAACTAGAGTGCCACAGTCTTGCCCCTGGGACGCCAAGTCTCTGGAGAGTCCTGAATGTGGACACTGGCTTCGGTTTTGTCCTTCACATGAACGAACTTCACCGTTGAGAGTCCCACTCCTTAGAATGCTGTTCTTTCCTGGGTGAAGAAGGCTGCATTAGCTAGTTGGTTTTTTTTTATAGGTTTCCATGAAAAAAAAAATGGGCTACTAGGCTAATTTTGACTATAGCCCTTCCAGGTAGCAAAATGCTTTAGCCCGAAAAAATACAAGTGTCTCTGGAACATAAAATTATAACTTCGTTTAAAAAAAAACAAAACAAAACTGGTGAGATTTCCAGCTCTGGCAGAGTGAGGACTCTGGCAAATCCTCTCATCCAAAAATAATGTTCAACTGGACAGAATTGTCAAAATCATTTCAGGGCTCTGAAAATCGATCAAATACGAACTAACACACTGAGAAATGTTTACTCATTAAAAAATTGTTGGGGCGCCTGGGTGGCTCGGTCGGTTAAGCAGCCGACTTCGGCTCAGGTCATGATCTCGCGGTCTGTGAGTTCGAGCCCCGTGTCGGGCTCTGTGCTGACAGCTCGGAGCCTGGAGCCTGTTTCAGATTCTGTGTCTCCCTCTCTCTGACCCTCCCCCGTTCATGCTCTGTCTCTCTCTGTCTCAAAAATAAATAAACATTAAAAAAAAAAACAACCCAGGCAAGTTACTCAAAAGACAAAACCCAACCAAACAAGAGCAGCAAAAAATTTCAGAGGGAAAAAAATCAGAACCTAGAGTTGCTACAAAATATTATCTAAAAATTTCCAATTTTCAACAAATTATAAGACATTCAAAGAAATAGGAAAATGTACTCCATACTCAGAAAAACAGCAGTTAAAAATGGTCCTCAGTGGGCCCAGATTTTGGGTTTAGCAGAAAAAGATTTCAAAGTAGTTATTATAAATGTTTAAAGAAATAAGCATGTTTAAGGAATTAAAGAAAAGTATTAGGAAAATGGCTCAACAAGTAGGGAATCTAAAAGAATGAATGGAAACTCTAAAAAGAGGACCGCATGTCAATTCTAGAATTGAGAAGCATAATAGCTGAAATGGAAAATTCACTAAATGGGCTTAACAGCATGTTTGAGATGTCAGAAAAAAGAAAAGAACTGGTTAACTTGAATGAAAATCAATAGAAACCATCCACTATGAAGATCAAAGAGAAAAAAAATGGAAGAAAAATGAACAGGCTCTGATATCTTTCGTATTATGCCAAATGTGCCCCACAAATGTGTCATGAGACTCTCAGAAGGAAAGGAGAGAAAAGAGCAGAAAAAAATATTTGAACAAAAAGTGGCTGAAAACCTCTCAAATTTGATTAAAAAACCCATGAATCTGTGGATCTGACAAGCCCAACGAGCCCAAAATAAGGTGAACTCAGAGAGATCTGCACCTAGACACGCCATAGTCAAACTGTTGAAAGCTAAAATGAAGAGAAAATCTTGAGAGCAGCAAGAGAAAAATACCTCACCACACACAGGGGAAGAAGCTCGTGGTTAAGAGCTGACTCCTCCTGAGAAAAAAATGGAGGCCCCAAGGCAGTAAAATGATGTAAAGTGAAAAAAAAAAAAAAAAAAAAGCAAGGGGAAAACAGCATATTTAGTATGCTACCTTTTGAATACCGAAGTCAAGGGAATACAAATACACATGTGTCTGTGTTCATATCTGCACAAAGAAATACTGGAAGGATACAGAAGAAATTAAACTCAGTGGTTACCTCCAGGGCTTATAAAATGGGGCAGTCAGGGCAGAATGAGAAGAGACATATCAATGTGTATCTTTATTATTTTGATTTTTGATCTATACAAAACATTGCCCTTCAAAACAACAACAACAACAACAACAAAACCCTATTTTCAAAGGTTGCTATTAGTGGATATTAAAGATCCTAAGCCTGAACTTAAGAGACTCAGTTTTCCGGCTTTATCTCCCCCTCAGCCCTGCCCAGGGCTCAGGCTCCAGCCAAACCAGGTTCTCTGGAACCTGAATCTTGTTCTTTCACCTCCCTGCATGGAATGCCATTTCCTTTCAATCAATAACATCTAGGGCCCTCTTCCACTTCCCTGGGAGGCTTTAATAATAAGAAGAATGTAACAGGATAAGGATGATGATGATGGTGATGATGATGATGGTGGTGATAATGATGATGGTGTGATGGTGAGGATGGTGATGATGATGGTGACGATGATGGTGATGATGATGAGGATGATAGGGTGATGATGGTGACGATGATGGTGACAATGATGGTGATGATGATGGTTACGATGATGGTGATGATGATGGTGACGATGATGGTGAGGATGATGGTGATGATGATGATAATGGTGACGATGATGATGATGGTGATGATGATGATGGTGGTGATAATGATGATGGTGATGATGGTGAGGATGGTGATAATGATGGTGATGATGATGGTGACAGTGATGGTGATGATGATGGTGACAATGATGGTGAGGATGATGGCGATGATGGTGACAATGATGGTGAGGATGATGGTGATGATGATGATGATGGTGATGATGATGATAATGGTGATGATGATGATGGTGATAATGATGACGGTGGTGATAATGATGATGGTGATGATGGTGAGGATGGTGATGATGATGGTGACGATGATGGTGACAATGATGGTGACGATGATGGTGATGATGGTGAGGATGGTGATGATGGTGACGATGATGGTGACAATGATGGTGACGATGATGGTGATGATGATGGTGATGATGATGATGATGGTGACGATGATGATGATAGTGATGATGGTGGTGATGATGGTGAGGATGGTGATGATAATGGTGATGATGATGGTGTTGACCACTGTTTACCAGGAGCCTTCTGTGTTGGCACTGCAGTAGGTGGTTGGTTGCATGTCTTTTAATCTTCCCGCCAACTGTGTGAAGGAGGAATTGCTATGTCACACACAGGAAACCCTTCCCAGAGATGGCTCAGCTCAGTGACCCAACCTTGATGTCTGGGGTCACATAGGTCCAGGCTTAGACTCCCAACTAAGCTCCTTCCCAGTTCTGTGATTTTGGAAAGCTACCTTATCTACAGAAGTTTTAATGTAATCATTAGTAAAATGGGAATAATAAAAATTCCTACTTCAAGAAGTTACTAAGGATTAAATGAGACACTGGGAAGGAAACACTCCACACATAGCTTGGCACATAGTAAGTGTTTAGTTAATGTCCAGGCACAAAGTCTTTGTAGTTTCAGATTCTATGCACTCCCCCATGTACAATCAGTCTCTGTCCCTTGAAATGTGAAGTCCCAGCCCCCTGAGCCTCTTGGTGTTACAAGCAACACTATGCCAGCTAATGCCATGTTATCTCTACCCACCTCCATGTGTCCTTAGTTAGACGTCAAGGGCTCAGGACCAGGACTAGCTTTGCCTTTCTCTGTACGGATACCCCATGATTGAACCTGGCACTTAATAGATGCTCAATAAAAATTTAATGATTAATTAAGTCTGAAGGAAGACAGTAGGGAAGGGGAAGAAAGGTAGAAGAAGAAAACTAAAATAAAATTAGGGACATCTTAAAGACTAGTTTAAGGGGTGCCTGGCCGGCTCCATTGGTTGAGTGTCCGACTCTTGGTTTTGGCTCAGGTCATGATCTCATGGTTTCATGGGTTTGAGCCCTGCGTTGGACTCGGCACTGCTTGGGATTCTCTCTCTCTCTCCTTCTCCCTCTTCCCCTTCCCCTCTCGTGCTGTCTCTCTCTCTCAAAATAAATAAACTTAAAAAAAAGGGATGAGTTCAATTAAAGGAAACGTTAGTGCCAGACTTGATTTCAGGAGGAAGTGAGAGAGGCAGGAACCTCTATGGGGTGGACAGGAAGTGAAATATCAAGGATAGGAATGGGAAATGAGGTATTGGAAGTGGTGCCGTGCATTGAGGAAACATTTATACTAGAGAGGCTGCTATTGGGCAATGTTGACTTTCCCTTTTCTTGAATTCAATAAGATATAGATGATTGAAGTGCGATGCAAAAGCCACTGCTAGTTCCCAAGTGCCTTACCCAATAAAGCCTTGTTGTTTCCAGATGATGGTGGTGGTTGACAAGGCTTTTCAGCGATCACAGGCTGCTGGTGTGCCCTGATGTGGGGAGAAGGTGGTGTGCCCCTGGGAGCACTAGTGAGCATGGGTCATGCGAGGCCCAGAAGCAAGCCTCAACTCTATCCTCCACCCTGGGCATGTCCTGAGTCAAGCAGAATAAGTGAGGAGTGAGACATTTTCCCCTTCTTCCATTTTCACCCTCAGAAATCCTACCCATCTTTTAAGGTTGGCTGTGAAGGATCCTTCTAGATGTCAGAGCTGACCTGACCATCCTCCGTGTTCCACAGCACTGGTTTCTACTCAGTGACGGGTCCACCCCAAGCTGTTTCATATGAGAGGAAGAAGAGGGGAAGACTGTTCACCCCAGCCTGTGAGCTTCTTGAGGGCAGGGATCTATCTTATTCATCCCTGTCCTGCCTCAAGGGCCACATGCACTGCCTGGCACCTGCTGTCTGATATATAACAGATGCCCCGGACATTTTTATTGGGCAAGTTCTCTCTGCAGAGGGTTGGAAAAGAGCAGATGACATAAAGGGTGGGAGTCCGGATTAGATACCCCATCAAAGTGCCCCTATGGTGCCCTGGACATCCTGCACCTTAGCAACCATACATGAGTCTCTCGTATGTTTTAGACCCATCTCCCCTCAGCCAGATCCTTGGGAGCAGAGATGGACTGACTTGTGCTCAAAGCAGGTACAAAGTGAGCACGAAATGATTGTGAAATGGTGGACACAACCTCACAATGTTGTTCGTTGACTTAGAGCCCAGCAGAGCCATTTCCTCTGGGAGTCATGGCTGTGCCCTTCAAACCCAGGAGCTGGTCCCTGGCTCCCAAATGTGGCGGCACATTAGAATCTCCTGGGGGAGTTAAAAAAATTCCTGGTGTCCAGGCTGCATTTCAGAATGTCTGGGATGGGTAAGAGCCTGGCATCAGTGATTTGCAAAGATCCCCAGGCGATCCCAAGGGCCACTAAGTTTTGGAACCACTTGTTTGGGAGGTATTCCAATAAACTAGTAAATTAAAGTAAGGAGGGCACCCATACCTTTGATACAACATAAATGGGTTTTAACCATCATAGGACTTTTTCAAAGTGCAAAGGATCTGCTGGGACAGCCAGAATTTGGCCAGATGCTGCTAACATTTACAGATCACCCTGAGAAGGAGGCTCAGTTAAGTACCTCAGCCTGGTTGCCCTCTCTTTCCTCTGTGTGCTTATTCAGTATTGTGATTATTCGTTGCCATGTTTTTGTCCCCACTAGCCTGTGAGCAACTCGAGAACAGGAACCGTGTTTTCATAAGCACACTGTCTGACCCACAGTGGATGGGTGACACATGTTTGTGCAATACTTGTGTCCATGAATTCATTCATTCATTCATTCTTTCTTTCTTTCATTTATGCAGGGATGCATTCAACAAATGATAATAAGGATAGAAGGGATAATATTGGCAGAAAAGAAGAATAAATTAGGAAGAGAGAGGAAAAAAAATATGGATTCTATGAGGAGACAAAATCCAAAGTAGGGGAGTAAAAACCAAAGAAGAAAAGAGTATTCATTCATGTCATGCAGAAGAATGTGAGTCAGGCTGGAAGAGGCATACGTATTTTTTATTAAAAGGACTCAAAAGTTAGTTAACATCTGTAAGTATTCTGTATCTCTTCTCCTTTTTAGTGTATGAATCACAATAAAATCAATTAATTACTAAGGTACTATATGCACAATGTCTTTTTTCCTCTTCCAGGCTGTTAGCTCTAGGAAGGCAGACTTTACCCCTGGCATTCACCTCCACGTCCCCAGTGCCTAGCACAGCACGACATACAATGGTGCTCAGTATTTACCCAGTAACGCAGAGGATTGCCCATGGCTTCAGTTCCTTCTTCTATTAAAAAAAAATCATAATATACTCATTCAGGGTTGCTATAAGGAGTAATTTAGATAATAATATATATAAGTACCTGGTGCATGGTAGGCATTCAACAACTGTTAATTCATTATTACTATTAAAAAGAAAATGCCTACTCTGCCAGCCTCTATGCTACATAAGGGCCCAAAAGAGGCAACGGAAAGAGCAGAGAAACTGCACCTTTTACAAAGAGTAAGGATTTGAGACCCCCAGTGTCAGCACCTCCCACCTCAACGCTCCCCAAAGAGTCTCAGCAAACTCCCGAGTCTACTCCCAGAACCCTCCCTGGCCACATCCCGCCATGGTGAGTCCTGGACCCACCAAGACCGGTCTTCCACTCCACCACCACCAGATGGCAGCACAGAGCTCTCTGGCTGCTTGACCTAAGTAAGGTCAGCAGGTCAATGCCCTGTGCAGTGCAGGGTCTCTGAAACCCTGGAGAAGGAGGGGACTAACCCTTGCCCCTCTGGTCTTGGTGTGCTGTTTGGGAGTCACAACTGGTGCTTTGATATTGGCCTCTTCCTTTCAATTTTCAATCAACAGATTCCAGCCTCTTGCCCCGGGGTCATCTTACGCCTGCAGGGTACTTGTTCAGAATCCTTCGCAGAGCACCTTCCCTTCACCTTCACTCCATTTCAGACCCCCATGTTGCTTTTTGTGAAGGCTCAGAATCCCATTGGGCCCTTAAGATGTGTCCCCATCAGTTCACCGTCTTATGCCTGTCACTGCTCGGCATGGCCCGCGAGGCATCTCCCATTCCGTCTGTCTTTGCTCACATCATTCCTGTCTGTTAATACCCACCCACCGATGCTCATATCTGCTGCCCCTCTATTTCTCTCAGCCTCTTGAAGACCCAGCCCAAAGTTCATCTCCAGGAAGTCTTCTGGTTTGGCACCAGATGAAGGCTCACTCTACTGAGTACCCCATCAACATTTCCTTTCTTGGTAAGTGCTCTCTGGGTTTCAAGTTTGGTGGTTGACCTGTTTTCATGATGCTTTATCAACAATCTTCAGGTGTTTCCTGTCACCCCAGCAAGGGAGGGCAAGAATAGGTCTTTCTCTTCAAAGGAAAACAAGTCCTTTTTCCCTACTCTGGTCTGTGCCCTGCATTCATTGAGCCCTTAATCATTACTGGTGAGCTAAAGGGAGTGAGGAGGAGGTCCCCACACAATGGTGTGTGGGGACGAGGGCAGAGGGTGCCCTGGAGAGCAGCTCGGATGAAACAATCCAGATCCCCTATGTCCCCAAGGCTCCTTGTTGATCAGGATGGGAAGGACACTGTAAAAGGCAAAAGTCCCAGAAAAATTAGGTTTTTAGTCTTCTTGGAAATCTAGTGCCTTCTGAGGCTTACTGAGAAAATGCAACCTCTCTGTTCACTCATTCATTCATTTATTCAGAACAATGTGTTGAGCATTGACTGGACTGTGGGTACTAGGAACACACAGATAGACCCAATGCCAGTCCTCAAAACCCCCAAGGTCTAATGGGGACACAGGCTAGTGAACAGCCAACTACTGTGGCGCAGGAGAAGTGCCACGAGGGAGGAAAGTGCAGGGCTCTGTGGAAGCACAGAAAGGGAGGGGCTGGAGGAGGCCATGGAAGCTTCCAGAATCAGTGACTAAGAGTTGAGCACTGAAGGGCCAGTGGGAATTAGTTAGCCATGTGAAGAATTAGGAAGAGGAACCAGCACTTGTGAAAGCATGAAGGGAAGACAACATGGAAGGCCAAGGGATTTATAAGCAATTCATTATGACGGGGGCCACATGAGCAGGAGATCCGGGAGAGGTGAGTGAAGAGGGTGGCAGGAGCCAGATCTCGTAGTGTCTGTCCAGAAGGTTCTGCAAAGGCTATTTGGACCTTTTGTTGGAGGTAGAGAGCCTGGAAGGCTTTCAAGCATAGGGGTGACATGATTGGATTTTCCTGTTAGGGGTGATCACTCTGCCTGCTGAGGGACGGAATGGGAGCAGGTGACACAGAAGGTGAGGAGGCCGGAGGGAAAGACACTGCTTGTCCCAGCTGACACAATGTGGGTATGAACTGGTAAGAGATACTATAGGGGTACAGTCACAGGCTCAGTGACCTGAGTGGACCTTGCAGGCTCTGAGGGGTCCATGGCAGACCTGAGTGGGTAGGGCAGGGGGATTTAGATGTTGCCTGGAGTTCAAGAGACAGGCTGGGGCTGGGTCTCCAAGGAGATCTGGAGTCTGCATGGATGAGGCCTCCAACATAGAGGAGATGACACTAGGGGCAGGGGAGCAGAAGAGGGGAAAGCAGGGACATCTAGGGACCTAGAAGAGAAGGAAGGGCCACAAGGGGAATGGAGAAGGCAGGGTCATAGATAGAGAAGGTAAGTTGGGGGCAGTGATGGCATAGAAGCCCCAGTGGCGGCAGGTGGCAGAGACAAAGGCAGCTGAGCTCAGGCATTTGGAGTCAGCAACACTGGGGTGATGCTTTCAATGGGACGGTGTGGGGCAGAGGCTGAGGCCATAGGCAGAAGGAGGAACGGGAAATGAGACAGGAAAAAGACTCAGGGCTGCCCTTTGAAGGAATCTGGATATAAAGGAATTAATGAAAAGGGGTGGTGGTAGAAGGGAATGTCAGATTAAAGAAGTGTCTCGTTTGTTTGAGACTTTTTGGTTTGGGATGGAAGAAATGTATGGAGGGAAATGGGTCCAGCATGAGTAGTTAGGGATGTAGGGGAAATAAAAGAAGAGAATTCAGAGAGGGAGGAGGGAGAGCCATCAGGTTCTTACTTGATTGGAGGGGGGCTGGGGCCCTTACTTGATAAGAGAGAAGGAGATGGGCTTTGCTGAGAACCAGACTGGTGGAGTCAGGGCTCTGGAGCCTGGACCAGAAAGAAGGCCACTGAGGCAGACTGAGCTCTGTCCAGAGTGCGGTGGGAAGACAGGATGGGGCAGTGCTCCTGTCCTCGTGGCTCTGTGATCTTCTCCACCAGGACTCTACCGTCTGGGGAAAGGAGCGAGGAGGCCACCGTAGTCTCCAACCCGATCTGGGGTATGATTTGCTGGAGAGGGAGCTGGAGACTGATAGCAGTCTAGTAAGAGTTCTTGGAGTGGAGAATTTAGCCAGAAAGTACTCAAGGCAACAGTCCAGGGCTCTGGGCCACCTCTTGGCAGGAGTGAAGACAGGACGAGGTGGATAGGCTGGGGGAAAAGAGAGTGATCGAAGGTGGAAGGTGTTGCTAAGTTGTCAGAGCCCCGCAGGGGGATTTGGGAGAGCTTGAGGGCTGGGTGAGATGGGGTGTTGGAGTCTTTAACATTCCCAAGAAGCGGCAGGTTTTATCAAAGTCCTGGATGTGACCTTGGGTGGGGAGCCCAAGTGGAGCCCGGATGTGGGATCCTGGAGCAGAAGAGGCAGAGGTGCTGGATGGACAGAGCACAGGAGCCTGACATTATGCTGATGAAAGAGCTGCAGACTAAGTGCCTGCAGGGGAGCGTGAGGTCTCCTTAAGGCGAGGAGAGTTGGTGGCACTGGACCCAGCCCTCGCCTCAGGCCCGCCGAGATACAGTGGCTTGCCTGAGTATAGGCAGCTAGAAAGTGGCTGAGAAAAATTAAAATTACTCTCATGTGTGGATTCTCTTACTCCTCCTACCTGCGCGAGCTGCCCATTTGGACGGACGTTTCGGTTCACTGAACGCTTGGTCTGCAAGCCCTTTTATGCTGGCTGAATTTGTAATATGGCTGAATTTGTAATATGTAGTCACCGTGTGACTTAGGGAAATGCATGGCATGTTCTGCGAGCCTCTGTGCAATGAGGGGTTGAACCGTGGGTTTTCGACCATGTCAAGTGGAGTCCGAGTGACTCCCTGGAAGAGGCTAAGGGCCCCCACCCCCCGGGGGCAGGACTGAGGGGAGTCTGAGTGGGGACGGGCTCCTGGTTTCCACCTGAGAAGCTGTCTTTGGATCTGAGTACTGCAGTTCTGCAGGAGATTTGGGGCGGAGCGAGGATTCAGCTGTCCAAAGCAATGTTAAAATTGGTCTTGCCCAGGGCCGCCTAGGTAGCTCAGTTGGTTAAGTGTCTGACTTCAGCTCAGGTCACGATCTCACAGTTCATGGGTTTGAGCCCCATGTCGGGCTCTGTGCTGACAGCTCGGAGCCTGGAGCCTGCTGCGGATTCTGTGTCTCCTTCTATCTCTGCCACTCCCCCACTTGTGCTCTGTCTCTCTCACACAAGAATAAATAAGCATTAAAAAAAAAAAATCGGTCTTGCCTGGCCCTTACCCTGCACGAGCCTTTTGCTGTTGTGTGCTGTAGGGCGTGTCCCTGGTGGTGTGTCCTTATCTGCGGACCCTTGTCAGTTTGAATGTTAGGCACTTGGCGGGCAACTGGGCAGCTCCAGAGCCCTGCCCTGAGCCCACTGAAAAGCCAGTGCTCTTCTGAGGTGGTCATGGTGCCCTTCCAGAAATCGAATTTTACTAAAGTGGTTTTGATGGGCTGAGGGCTTGGGCGCTCAGTAACCTCGAAGATGGATTACATCCTGAGTCTAGCAAGTGGGACAGACAGGTCCTGTAGCCAAGGGACAAAGCCCAGACCTGTTCTTCGTCACCTAGCACCAGCTGGAATCTCTTGTCACTGGGCTGGCAGCTGTGAGGGATCACTTGGCCACCAGGCAACCTTCCCAGCTGGGACCTTCGTGAGAGTCTGTGCCAGAGAAACGACATCTGTGAGTCACTGCTCAGGGGAAAACCCAGCTGCTCTGCTCAGTCCCGGGCCCCGTGGCCATGGGGAAGGGCCAGCAGGCAGAGCAAGAGTCAAAGATAGGCTACTTTGTTTTTCTCAGTTTCTACAGCGGCTTTCCAGATTTGCATTTCCTGATTTCAGAAGGGAAGTTAGGAGGTGGGACTGGAACCGAAGAGGCAGATGGAAGGCCAACAGCTACGGAGTGTGGAGGGCTTGGGCTGAGCTGTTGGACCTATTCCTCGGACCCACTGGGTTCTCACCTTCGTCCCCCTACTTTGCTTCTGACCCACAGGTGGTGACAGCCAGGCTTTTAGTCTCCACGTGGTATGCTTGGGGCAGTGAGTGTCAGGAAATGGGGGTGACTCTTGGCTGGGCATGATGAATCAGGGGAAAGTCTCCCCAAATACTGGGAGAGAGGAACTGGGGAGGAGGGTGAGGTTTGTTTCACAACACAGAAGGATGGATCCTTGGTGCCATGTGCAAATTCTCTTCGCTGAAGGGAATGTCAGCCAGGGGTGGGCCTGACAGCCATACGTGTTAGTGGGCTAGCCCTGGAGCAGTCCCTGCGAGGACTGGGGTGATTACTTGGGACCATGGTGGGAAGGGCTGGTGGCTGGGGATGTCATTCCTCACGACAGTGAAATCACCTCGGAGACTGAGAAGCCCTTCACTGGGGAGAGGGACCAGAATCTCTTCACTTAACCTGAGCTCCCAGTAAGCCAAGTGTCTTTGAGCTCCTTGTTTGGTTGAGTCCTGGTGGGTCAGGGAGCCTGCCTTGCTCTGTGTGGCACAGATAAACCTCAAGTGTATGGCTCAGTTTCCAGCAGTGGGTTTGGGGAGTGATGTGAGCAGGTGGGAGTGTGTGGGGGGCTTGCCTGGAGTAGCAACCAGTATGGCAAAAGTCCTACAAACCAACCAGGAAGGGAATGCTTGAGGCCGTTGGGGATATTTAGTCTAGAGAAGAGAACAGGAGAGTGTTTTGGAACACTTCTTGCTCCAGATGGCGGAACTGGGGCCAGCAGACGGAAATAACAGGAAGAAAAACTGCAAACCACCAGAGATACACCTGTCTGATCATTTTAACACAACAGAACCTGGTGGTTAACACCCCGGGCTCTAGAGCAGCGTTACGATGGGCGTAGCCACAAACTTTCTCACAGATGTGGTTACGAGACCTGTTCGGTGTTGGCTTGCACCACGATTTTTAAAAATTCCATCAGTGAACAATACAAATTGAGAAGTCATGCTTATACATCTGTATTTATAACCTCTCTTGAAAAACCTGAAGGGCTGATCACTCAGGTTCATGTTCTGTCATGGAACAATAAACGGTACCAGGATGGCAGCTGCCCCCTCCCAGGTCATCACAGATGCCACTCTCCTCCACCTTTCTTACACCTGCATGGCTTTCACTGATTCACAGGTACCCAGCCCTTTGGAGGGATTGCAGTTTGCAACTCCGTTCTAGTTAACAGCTCAGGGTTTGAGTCCTGGCTTTGCCACTTTCAAGCAATCGTGATCTTAGGCAAGTGAGTCAACGTCTCCAAGCCACAATTTCCTTTTCTGAATATGGGATTTATAACAATACTGACCTGGTGGGGTTAGAGAACTCATGGGTAGTGGCTAACGCAGAGTGGGCCACTTGACAAGAGCTCACCAACTATTAGCTGCCCGGGAGCTGTCCAACAGTGGAAAGGGCGTTCTCACAAAGTCTTGGGGCTCCATCACCAACATCAGACCTGCAGAAGTCGAGGACTGCAGAAGAGAAAAGCCACCAAAGATCTCTGAAATAAAGGGGTCATGTGCCAGTTCTCCATGGACCGTCCCCAAGGACCAAGTCAAAGGTGTCGGTTTAGGGTTGCCTTTGATGCTCATTAAAATCAGACTTTGTCTAAAAGGGACTTTGAGGAGCCAGAAAGAATGTGTTACTTTGAGTAACCTGCACCTTCTTGGGAAGCTGTTGCGTGCTCAGGGTGGGGTGGGTCTCCAGCTCTAGCTGCCACTTCCTTTTCTGCTGCAGGATTACTTTGAGTTCACTGGTAGCATTTCCTCCCTCACTAGCTGGCACGGGCTCATCAGCCAGCTCTGCAGACTGAGCAGCCCCGGGGCAGCCAAACCCATCCCTATTCCTTAGCCCTGTGATAGAGCCTTCGGTACGTCAGGACCTGTCTGGGACCTGGGTCTCCCTGTGGGTGGGGTCCGAGCCGTATGGGTGCCCTTCGGGAGGTCTGATGAAAGATACTTTGACAGCTGATTCCCACCAGGCCCTGAGACGTCCCCTACTGAAACAGGTGACTGAAAGATTTGTTTCCGTATCCTAAGCCTTCATGCATTTCCTGACTCTAGAAGCTGAGCCTGCTTTACGTACTTGGGATGCTAAGAGTGGACATATCCTTGCTCAGGGAGGTATCAGAGGAGAGGAGAGAGTGAAACTCCAGTTCATGAGCACAGAAGGACAAGGGAAACAGTCCATGTGTGCCACACATGCCTGGGCAGAAGCTTGGGAGAGATGGGGGGCGGACCCCCCAAGTCTGGAGGCCACAGGAAGGCAGCCTGTGGGGATCAGGGGATGATGGCTGTAGACATGGGTACAAAGGATGGCAGGTGAAGTGGGGTGAGTGGAATGAGCAGGGGATTCACTCTCTGAGTCTCTTTCCCTTGTTGCTTCTCCACTCCTCCATTCTTCCTCCCTTCTCCTCTTTGGCATTCGCTGTGGCCCCAACACCTCCATAGTGTTACAGCCGGAGAGCGGCTGTCAGGCACCTGTCCACTTGCTTCAGCCCTAGGTGGCACTTCACATGCGTGGATCTCCCTTTTGGCTGGCCTGAATAGCACAGAGTGGCAAGAGGCTGATGGTGGTCCAGAACCTGGCTGCCTGCAGAATCTTGAGGCCAAGCCCTGACCTGCAGCCTGACTTATCCAGATGTCAGGGCCCAAGCTCTCGTTCCTGTGTTTGAGCTAATTGGTCTGTTTAGAGAAGCATTTTTGCCTCTGCCCTTTGGGCACTTGTTCCTGGGAAGCTGTCCCTCATTTAGTGTTGGCCTTTGCACTGGGCCTCTATAGCTGCTGAGTCTTCATCTGACGTCATCTGGCGTCATCATCTGACGCCATGTCTCATGGCCTCTGGCTTGAATCTGGGGGGCTGGAAACTTGTTCAGGCAGTAGAGTGTAAATTAAATATTAGATCTAAGAGGATTTCACATACTTCATAGCATGACCTAGTTGGGATATTTATTTGCTGTTCTCCTGGTTCTCCCAAACTAATAATTGAGTAAAGTCGTGTTTTGACATTCAGAGCTGATTTGCTTACATTTTGCTGAACTGCACCTGCTTTGTACGAGAGTGGGTGTGAGTCGGGAGGCTGGGAGAAGTGGGGGCAGACAACAGAAGCTTTAACAGAGATGCGTGGATTGAACATGTTATACATGAAAATACAATTCAGCCCTCAAATTGTGGGTCATAAACTATGTGACAAGCCCGGGAGTAGACTCCAGTGGCAGAATAAAGTCATGGATGGTACTGGCTTCTCTTAGCAAGTTTGTGTTGGGGAAACGATAGCAAATACACAAGCACCAGCTGAACAGCAGAGTACGAAGACAGACACGCGTCCCCCTTTCCACTGCACATACACTCATGATCAGATGCACATCTGTACATACCTGGCCACACACGAAAGGCCCATCCAGGTTTTGAGACTTTGGCCATCCAAACCTACAAGTAAAATCTCCCCACTTTGAATCTGCATTTCATCGTAGCATTGTGGTCTGACATGGGCTCTGGAGCCAGAGGATTTGGGTGAGAATCTGGCTCCTTCCGTACTAGCTGTTGGAATGTATACACGCCACATAACCTCTCTGTGCTTCAATGTCTTCATCTGTAAAATAGAGATTATACTTTGCAGGATTTCTTAGCGGTTTAAAGAAGTTAAAACGGGGGCGCCTGGGTGGCGCAGTTGGTTAAGCGTCCGACTTCAGCCAGGTCACGATCTCGCGGTCCGTGAGTTCGAGCCCCGCGTCGGGCTCTGGGCTGATGGCTCAGAGCCTGGAGCCTGTTTCCGATTCTGTGTCTCCCTCTCTCTCTGCCCCTCCCCCGTTCATGCTATGTCTCTCTCTGTCCCAAAAATAAATAAACGTTGAAAAAAAAAAAAAAAAAGAAGTTAAAACGGGTGCATGCTTAGAATGGTGCATGACACATGGGAGTGTTCAATAGTCGTGGCCATTATTCCTAAGATCTCACCGCTCGCAGAGGGAGATGGCAGTCATTCAGGCCATAGGGGGAACAGGAGGCTCATTTGTTGGATGAGAAAGTAGGACAATTAAAAGAATATGTGCTTGGGTTTAGGAGAGGAGAAGGTCCTGGCAACCTGGTTCTTCCCTTACAGCCACTGAGCCCCGACTCCATTCCATTCATCAAGGATACAAGAGAATCTGCCACTCACACATCATGTAAGGGTGATGGGAAAACAGAGATCCTTGAGGCACGGAATCCACAGTGTGCTCCAGGAGGTGAAACAAACAGAGAAAAACAAAGAGTCTTAGAGCATGAAAAACACCACCAAAACTTAAGAAGACTCATTAAGTTGTGGGTAGGAAGGTCAGAAAAGACTTGTGTGTTTTGGAGGAGAAGGTGTTACAGGTGTCAGGAACAGTATGGATCAGAGCAGGGAGGCAGGAAAGCTTCGCCTTTATGTGAGAACAGGGCAGGGTCTAATTTGGTTGGGGCAAACTAGGATAAGAAGGGTTGCTTTGGGCTACCAATGGAGAGAGGAAATGAAAAACGAAGGTGAGACTTGGCACGTTGTCGACAGGCAACAGAGGGTCACTAAAGGTACCTAAATGGGGATATTGGAGGTCAAATCTTGTCATATTTTAAAGCTAAGAGAATCTAGTGGGTAAGGAAGACAGAGGAGTCCAAGATTACAACATATTTTTCTACCTGGGTGACTGAGGACATGGTGATATTTGCCAGAAATAGGCAAGTCAGAAAAAGGGACTGGTTCAGTAACAGAAATTGCTCTGCCGGGACAGTTTTGGTGGCAAATGTCAGTGAGTCATCCCAGTGGCAGTGACCTGCTAGCTGTTGGAAATGGAGGCGCCAAAGAGAGAGGCTGAGGACAGGGATATGGATTAGGAGCTAGCTCCAAAGACAGTCATAGAATGGGAATGTATCATGGCACAGGAAGGGACCGAGGGAGAAGGGAAGAGGGCTAAGGCTAGACCTTGGCAACAGAACACTGATGGGAAAGACGGAAGAAAAGGAGCCTGAGGAAGGCTAAAGAGGAATAATTACTAATGAGGAGAAGCAAGGCAGTTCCGTGTCATGGAAACCAACAAAAATGGAGACGTCAAGAGGGTAAGACCCAAGAAAAGCCAGTGACCTCGGAGAGGCGTCCGCATGTAGTTCTGGGATGATGCCATATTTCCGGGTCCAATCATTTTTGAACTATATGGAAAAAAACCCCAGACTGTGTGAGGACCACACATTTAAGAATAAGGGAAAATAAGGAGTGAGAGAGTAAGGTAGTGCAAGGAGGAGGTGGCTCAAAGGGTTATGGGAAACCCGAGGTGCTTTGTAGAATGAAGGGAAAGATGTGCCGTGAGCTCACTCAGTCCCGCCTACCTTCCTAATGCAAGAAACTAAGATCAGAAAAGAGAACAAGAGAAGGAGGCTGGATGGTTTGCCGGATACCAGAATATGAAGAAATCGATGTGAGTGGCAGAAACGGGGAGTGGGAGAAGGCATATATAAACTCATCACTGAGAAAACAAAGATTAATTACAAAGTAGAGTCAGTTGATTATGAACTGAATACTGAACCAGTTAAGATAGCTTAACAGAAAACATTTATTCTTAAGGCACGCAACTTAGACGAAATTAAATATATTTAAAATGCTGGGGAGGCAAAGGGGAAGCAGGTCATATTTCTCCAACCCAGTCCTTGATCAGTGCTGTGACTTTCTGGGAGTTCCTGACCCCTTTCCGTCTCAGAGTCTCACCTGCATAGTAGGGATGGTAACACTTCCCAAGGTTGTTGCATTGTCCTAAGGACTGGATGAGACATTCAGGAACCTGAATGCATGAGAGCTGTTATCCCAGCGTTTTCCACGTTGTAAGCAGGTGCTCAGTAAATACTGGTTATCATTGCTATAAGCTTTTCTTGGCTGTGTGTTAGTGCAGTCTCGGAGGGAGTCGTTTGGCAACTGGGGCCCCGGGATTTAGCTGGACAAATGCTAACACTTGCCCTGGATAGGTAAGTGCAGCTAATATAAAAACGAATGATTGTATGTGACTTCACAAAAGAGAAAAGGGAAGAGAAGGGGGAGACTAGAGAAATAATAATGTGTGTGTGTGTGTGTGTGTGTGTGTGTGTATGGTACAACTAGGGACCAGCACTCGATGACTGGTAGAAATGGACGCCACTGAGCCACTGCACGGTTGGCTTCAGTACCGGAAACCCAACCAAGTTGTGGCTTCCCAGTTTGCGCTTGTGAATATTGGTGCCCCTTTTCAACTCCCCAGGCAAGGCTGCAAACATATAGTCTAGAGTCTCTCTCATTTCTTTCCTTTTTTTTTTTTTTTAATGTTTATTTATTTTTGAGACAGAGAGACAGAGCACGAATGGGGGAGGGGCAGAGAGAGAGGGAGACACAGAATCGGAAGCAGGCTCCAGGCTCTGAGCCATCAGCCCAGAGCCCGTCGCAGGGCTCGAACTCATGGACCATGAGATCGTGACCTGAGCTGAAGTCGGACGCTTAACCGACTGAGCCATCCAGGCGCCCCGAGTCTCTCTCATTTCGACTTTATAGCAATGCCCTTCTAATCAATGCCTACCGATTCCCCACCTGCCTGCCCCCCACCTCAAGAAATGAGAGGACTACTGAGAGCATCAGCCCCAAAGATTTGGTGTTCGGCTAAATTCATGATCTACCTTCTCCAAGTGTCAGCTTTCTCCTCTCTGATGATGACCTACTATGCACCATTTTGACTGTCTATGGACTTACAGAACTTACCTCTCCAAGCAGGTGCTCTTCTGGGGTATGGTGATCAAGTATGCATTGATCTCACCCAGAACCTTCCCTCTTTTGCATCATGTTTTTTTCCAGTCCAAAGACGCCTTCACCCTGCCTCATGAGGCAGCTTCTCTTTGGCACCACTCCTCCCTTCAGCCACGATGTCGGAGTTCCTGAGCCCTGCCTCGTGTGCATGAGGTCTGACCGGTGGGGAGGCGGGTAGAGTGAACGCTGAACCCCAGGTGTCACGTGGCGTGGCTCGCCGTGCTGCAACGTGAGCTGTGGGTCATCTGGGGCCAGCTCTGAATCCCAGACTACTTTCCCCCTAACTACCTTCCCCTTGCTATCTCTTTCAGAGTGCGTGGGGGTGGAAATGCAATCTCATTGAAAAATTAACTGAAACAGCCGCTGGCGAGCTCTGCTACAAAGTAACTTCATGCATTTCAGTCTTCAAAATGACTTTTGGGCAATCTTTTGTTTATCTCCAGCATTGCTCTTCTCCATTAGCAGAAAGATACACGCGCATTAGCTTGTGTGTATCTACAGGGACGTCTCCCTCTCTCTCCCCCTACTCTTTCCACCCTCCCCACCCCCAAAAGCTGACGTGTTAATTAGTGGGGATAGTGCATTGTTCAAACTGTCACAATGTGTGAAGAAGCCAGACTGAAGATGAGGTAGGCCATCAGCATGAATTCCGTGCTCCAGGAGAGATGGGAAATTCTTGCGTGCCGGAGAGAGTAATCACTTTATTTCAGTCTCAGCTGCATACCGGGTTTCGTCGGCTACTGTAAGGTTGAGTAATCCCAGATTGCTGGGGCTGCTCTCCCATGCATTAAATGAGAGAATATGCAAATACTAGGTAACCTGTAAGTGCTGAATAAAGGTTACCCTTTTATCCTAGTTTTCCTCAATAATATATTTTGAATTTGTTACATGGGGATTTATCTAATGTCAAATAAGTCGGTGGAGTTCTGGACCATCTTGATCTTTCCTGACCTGCCTGGAGTCAATCAACAATCCTGGGGTAACGGGTGGGGATGAAACATGGGGGTCCCAGAGCCGATACCTAAAAATATGCACAGAGGTCATGGGGGATAGCTCCTGGGAGGATGCCAGAAGAATTCCTGCTTCTTCATGAGAGATACTCATTTATCCATAAATCGTTTGTCCATGGCCTTGTTGCTTGGTGACCTGTGTGGCTGAGCCATGCGGTAAAGGTGGTGACAAAGATCTACCTCTGCCAGGCTCCTTGCACTTGGAGGAAGGACATCTCCTCGTGAGGCCCACCCTCTGCCTCCCAGCTTGTCAGTCTGAAACTTGTCCTTCCGATTGTCGCATTCCATTTGTGATCACGTGCCACCTGGTTCCTTTTCTCTATTTACTATTCCTTAGGCTTCTCTGCTCTTTGAAAACCGAGGGAGGGTTGAGTTGCCGTGGCAACCCCCTACCCCCACCTCTCTTCTGTTTCTCAACAATTTTTCTACATTTTAATAAAATCACTATTTATAGTGTGCAAAGCTTCATTCCCCTCCACCGCAGCTCTGCAAGGGAGATTTCCTGTCTGACCAGAATACTAATGACTAAAACATGGCTTTCCAGTGAGGCAGCGGGGCGGGGGCCCTCCAGGGCAAGCACGTTGCTAGACATATGTGTTCGGGACCAGGGTTTGACCTGTATACATGAAGAACCACAGTGGACAGGGCTGAATCCCCAGCCTTGTAAAATATGCCGTGCTAAATACAGATAAAATATACACGTTGAATTCGGCTGGAGGGGGGAAGGCATGAGATAAGGCGTTCTTACCTTTGTTACACTGACAGAAGGAACTGAAGTCCTGGGCTCTGATCGTACCAGGCTGAGATGTAGCCAGCCTGCCAGGAATGGTTGGGATTTGCAACACTGAAGATGGCTCAAAGCCGGCATGGAATCATGGTGGGGCTGGGGGTGGGGGAACACAGAGGCTTCATCGTTTGCTAGCTCTGAGACCTCATTGTTCTCAACTGTATACTGTCTACCTTGTAGGGCTGCTGTGAGGGGCAGAGATATCGTACTCTAGGCATTTGGTGGTAATATGGCCTCACGGTTAAGCCTCTGGGCTCTGGAGTAGGCTTCGGATCCTGGCTCTGCCAACCTCTAGTTTTATGACTTGAGGCAAGGCACTCAACCTCTCCATCAATCACCTTTCTCATCTTTGAAATGGGGGCAATAATAATAGAGCCTGCCTTTCAGGGTGGTTTCCAGAATTCGACAAGTTAATACGGTACAGGCTTAGAACAGTGCCTGGTAAAATGGCTATTGTCATTGATTATTGGCATTTAGTACGTGAAAGCTACTATTTCCCCAGTTTATCGACACTCATGAAGACTAGTCCAAACCTGGGGCTTTACCAAGGGCTGTATAGCTATTGAGGGATGGTCGCTTCTCAATTCTTAGTGTTCATGGGTAAAAACATGCATTCTTTCCTAAACAAACTTATATGGAATCAAGGTGGATTATTTTAGCTTAAGTCTGATTTGAATTTAAGATATTATTTATCCACTCTGATGGCTCACAGGTGAGTGAGGTGATGTAGTAGCACTCTGATAGCAGTGCTTCTCGTTTTCCTTTTTTATTTTTTTATTTTATTTTTTTTTAATTTTTTTTTCAATGTTTATTTATTTTTGGGACAGAGAGAGACAGAGCATGAACGGGGGAGGGGCAGAGAGAGAGGGAGACACAGAATCGGAAACAGGCTCCAGGCTCTGAGCCATCAGCCCAGAGCCTGACGCGGGGCTCGAACTCAGGGACCGCGAGATCATGACCTGGCTGAAGTCGGACGCTTAACCGACTGCGCCACCCAGGCGCCCCATAAATGCTTATTTATTTTTGAGAGAGAGAGAAAGAGCGCGAGCGAGCGCACACGCACAAGTGGGGGAGGGGCAGAGAGAGAGGGAAACCTAGAATCCCAAGCAGGCTCCAGGCTCCAAGCTGTCAGCACAGAGCCCAACGCGGGGCTTGAACTCACAAACTGTGAGATCGTGACCTGAGCCGAAGTCAACGCCCAACCAACCGAGCTACCCAGACGCCCTAGCAGGGTTTCTCAAACCTTCATGTGCCTATGAGTCACTTGGAGATTTTATTAAAATTCAGATTCTAATTCGGTAGGTTTGGGGTGGAGTCTGAGATTATGCATTTCTGGCAAGCTCTTAGGTAATGCTGATGCTGCTGGTCCTTGGGGACCAGTAAGTAGCGAGATGATGAGGTTTTTGAATACAGCTCTTCCCGAAGATGCCTTTGCATAGAAGTGTGGGTTTAGAGGAAGGGGTTCCTCCCATTTCCTACCCACATACAAAGCTGGAATCACCTGATATTAGTAGAGCTGGGCTCTCGCGAGGGAATGAAATTAAGAATGATCAGTGAAAGCTAGACACTTCTTTCCCCCCACCGTCCCCTGAGGTCTTTTTGACAAAGGAAGTTAAGTAAAGCTGTATGCAATCGTCTGGCTTTTGGCCAGAAAGCTCAGAGGTGTCTGACTGCATTATATAAGGGTTTTCCTCTTGCTTTACGAGTGTGATTATTCACTTTGGTTTGTTCTTCAAGTGTTTTCAGAACCCAATAAAAAGCCCATCATTTTTAGGGTGGCATTTTAGAATGGGGGGGAGACACTGATTTACCCAGAATATTTTCAAGAGAGGATTGTTGGACTGAAATCCAAGTGAAATTGGGCCAAACAAAGACATAATTATTAAAATATTAACTCGAAATTTCGACTCCTGCTTACCTAAAAGCACTGCTTTCCTACTACAAATCTCTGGCAACCTCTTATTTCAGTTGAAGCTTTCTTTTTTGTTTTTGTTTTTTGTTTGTTTGTTTTTTTGAAAACACCTCTAACTCTTGACATGTTTTTAACAACGAACAATAGTGGTGCTATACAGCAGCTGCAAATCACTTCTGAATTACCAGTGGAGGGATTAAAGGTCCGTGTTATAAGATGAGAGGGTTAGCTACTTTAGAAGATGAATCAGCCAATGACTCACAATTACCAGTTTTGTGACTTAAAAATCCCAGTGATTGTGAGCTTCTCCTTGGAGAACGGGCATTCTTTGAAGAAATACATGACATGAGAGAAAGGAACGTGAAAATGTGAAGTATAGTTCTTTAAATTCTGGATCGCCATGATTCAGAAGAGCATGGTAAGAACATGTCTGTGCATTCTACTAAGAAGATCATCTCAACTGGATTTAGGCTTTTAGCGATGTGATCTACCCCCTTTGTTGCAAGGCAGTATTGTGTGGTCATCTCTACTAGCTTCTTAAACAAGATCTGCATCATCTCTCAAAAAGGCCCGCGGATCAAGATACGTTGATGCCAGCTGGGAAGGAACCGCCCCCCAAGGTGCTTTCGTTTGGTATTAAGTTTCTGACAGGTTGAACCATGTATTCCTTTTTGCCAAGTAGTATCCATCGTGTGAACGTACTATGATTTTGCTTATCCATTCCGTTATCCATTGGTTTCCGGTTTTGGGAAAACAAATAAAGCTGCTAGGGACATTTGCATCCAAGTGTTTTTTGGCTTCCGGCTGTGTGGTATGGGACTACCGAACATGTTCTCTTATCCTCACTTGCCATCCGTATATTCTCGGGAAAGGTTTTGTACATTTAAATCAGGTTGGCTCTTTATTTTGAATAGAGCTAGTGTTTTGCAAATGTTTAAAAAAAAAAAAAGGAGGTAAGTGTCCCTTTAGTGTCAGATTTAACCCTTGTCGACGCGGACACGATCAGCTCATAACAACCCAGGTAGGAGACAGGAAAATATGGCAGATATGGACAACAATCTATATTTCAAAATACAAAGTTTTTCCAGAGCGTTAGATGTTAAAAGTCTTTTCAAATGGAGACCACGCAAATAGGATTCCAGATGAAAGTCTCTTCAGTTGGTGTACAACCGTTGGGAAAGATGAAATGACATGTATCTGAGAATTGCTATTATGACCCTTCCTTAAAACAGAAGAGCTTTGTTCCTTCTGAGCTAGTGGGAACCTGTTATAGTAGCAGCCTTATAATTTGTCACTGAGTAAATCACCAACACCAAGTTACATTAATTATATCTTACTCTTTGGTTCCCTAAATTCCCCTTTAATAGGCCCAAAGGAGTTGCAATGAATAACATGGATCGAGACCCATTTGCAACCCTTAGGCTTAGTTTTTCCTTTCCAGGAAATATGTTCTTTCTCTGTTATTGCAAGGAGGAAAATCCATATTTGAAGTTTTGTTAAGAAGTGTGCTTGGGGGGCGCCTGGGTGGCTCAGTCGGTTAAGCGGCCGACTTCGGCTCAGGTCATGATCTCACGGTCCGTGAGTTCGAGCCCCACGTCGGGATCTGTGCTGACAGCTCAGAGCCTGGAGCCTGTTTCAGATTCTGTGTCTCCCTCTCTCTCTGACCCTCCCCTGTTCATGCTCTCTCTCTGTCTCAAAAATAAATAAAAACGTTAAAAAAAATTAAAAAAAAATAAAAGAAGTGTGCTTGGCATTATCAGTAGCTAAACTCTTGCTTTAAGTGAATGGTTCTTAGTGACTGCAATGATTTAAGTTTGGTGCCTTCTGCAGGCTTGCTTCCGGCAGATTCCACACAGATAAGAGGATGTGTAGGTAATTTTGAGCTGGGAATCATTTTGACTGAGGGTTCGTAGAGATACGAACAGGCAAATTCTGTACAGTTTAAGCACAAGAGCTCTTGTCCAAGTGGAATACTTCCAAGGATCGGAGATTGAAGTAGCCCTCTGATGAAGTCTAGAAACTACTGGAAATGTTTAAGTGCTGAGGTTAAAATTACACTTGAGATAAAATCTGATTTCCTGTTTCTAAGTCTGCAAGCTTACAATAAGGACCTTGAAGGTTCCTGGAATAATAAACAGATATTCTAAAACAGCAAGTGAATGAGGTAAGTGTGGTTGACTTGAAAGCACAGATTAACTTCCTCAACACGACTCATGTGTTTCAAAATTAAGAGGGAAAATTTCCAAGAGAGGGACATATTTGGGGTTTTATTGAATCCAAAATATTTGTAAGCACTGCAAAAGTTTGACATGTTATTTTAGGGCTTTCCACTGCTAAGTCAACTATCCAGTTTCCTTGGAGTGCATTTGTTTTACGAATCTAGAGTTGAGAGCCTCTGAACAGAGGTACCTCAAAGTGTCGCGGCTTTTGCAACTTGTGGAGGACAACCAACCTGGCCTGGGCTGCAGGATGCTGAAAACACCCTTCCCCTCCTCATTTGCTGCACTCGGTTCTTTCTACATACTTGTCAAGACTGAATTTCTGCCTCAGTCGGTTAAGTGTCCGACTTCAGCTCAGGTCACGATCTCCCGGTTCGTGGGTTGGAGCCCCGCGTGGGGCTCTGTGCTGACAGCTCGGAGCCTGGAGCCTGCTTCAGATTCTGTGTCTCCCTCTCTCTCTCTGACCGTCCCCCGTTCATGCTCTGTCTCTCTCTGTCTCAAAAATAAATAAACGTTAAAAAAAAAATTAAAGGGGCGCCTGGGTGGCGCAGTCGGTTAAGCGTCCGACTTCAGCCAGGTCACGATCTCGCGGTCCGTGAGTTCGAGCCCTGCATCGGGCTCTGGGCTGATGGCTCAGAGCCTGGAGCCTGTTTCCGATTCTGGGTCTCCCTCTCTCTCTGCCCCTCCCCCGTTCATACTCTGTCTCTCTCTGTCCCAAAAAAATAAATAAACGTTGAAAAAAAAATTTTTTTTTTAAAAATTAAAAAAAAAAAAAAAAAGATGGATACTTCCCAGAGATCTTCGAGGGGAAAGACCACCTAAAGTAAGTCTTGAAAGTAACTAGTGCCGGTCCAGCTGAGGAGAAGAGGGTGGATGGGTGGAGTGGGGCAGAAAAAAGGCGTGGGCAGAGGGAGCAGCAAATGTGAAGGTATGGAGTAGAGAGAGCATATTACATGCAAGGAGTTCATAGTAACTGAGGATGATGGAAGCAGAGAGCACCTGTTAGAGAGGGATAAAGAATGAGGTTAGAAAGGTCAACAGGGGCTAGATGATGAAGGGCCTTGGATGTCATGCTAGAAAGTTTGGGCTTTGTTCTCAAAGGATAAAGGGCAAGTCACTGAAGTATTTTAGCCAGGAGAGTCATTAGCATATTTGTGGTTTCCAGACATCACTTGGGCTGTAGCATGAAAAATGGACGAGGCTACTGCAGCAAAATAGGCAAGAAATTATAAGATACGGCAACCACTCAGAGGTGGAGCGGGTGGTGGACGTTGCGGCGAGAATTTATTGGCTGTAAAAAGCGAGGGAGAAGGAGAAGTCTGAGATTAGATGATCCTCAGTCTTCCAAACAGGAGGATTAAGGAGAAGTGGTTCCATTCCCCAAATTACGAAATACGGTTAGGGTGTGATGTGGTTCTGAGTGCAGGAAATGAGTCACTCTGGGTCGGACATGTTGAGTGTGAGGTCCCTTGGATAGTTTGGAGACCATCTAATAAGATATTTCTAGCAAAGAGATTGGTATATACAAGAGAGATCATCTGTGTGTGGATCAGAAAACTCCATAAGGCTGGCTAACAAAATCCTGGCTTACTGGAAGGTTGTAGAAGAATCTCATTAAACTCAAGGGCAGGAGGTAGAGTTGGGAAATTTACATACTGGAAATTTGTCAGTAGCTACTATCTTTCACGGAAGCAATGTGATTGTTTTTTTTTTCATGTCCATTTCATTCTCTTTGCTTCTCTTCTAGGCTTAGTTACGGCTCTACCAGAATATGGATTACATGGATTTAGGGTCATCAAGAGACTGACCTTAGCTCAATTCTACAAGACTTAGATCTCTGCTTAATTGTCTCTAGGTCTTCAAGTCTCAATGACAAATTCTAGGGACAGAGAAATCTAATTGGCTCAGTGAGGGTCGGTGAGGTGACCGCTGGTGGATAGAGAAGGAGTTTATGTGGGTTCTAGGGCTCTCCCTTCTCGGCTGTGGGTAGCAGGTTCTCTAAAGATGGAATGTGAGCAGAAGGAAATGTACCTCCTGAGAAAACAACTGGTACCTGGACTACAGTATGAATAGCACTCAGGAGATAGATCTGGGCTGGAGAGAAGGATTTGGGGAAGCAGTTAAATCTAAGATGTTGGCTGAGATAACCCAGGGAGAGTTTAGATGCTGAGAGAAGGTCATGGCTCAGATCAGAACCTTGGGGAGCAGCAGGATTTAAGAAGTGACAGAAGGAAGGCAGGTCAGTGAACGTGACTGGGAACAGATGGAAAGAAAGGTAAGAAGAAGGATAGCATCACAAAAATGAAGAAGGAGGGAGCGGTCAAAGGGCATCAAATTCCACAGAGAGTGGGTAGGATGAGAACTAAAGGCTGACAAGGAAGCCAGGAGTGAGGGAATATTCAGTGAGGAGATGGAGACAGAAGCCGGATGATGGTAGGATGCAGTGAAAGTAGAATATCAAATACATGAGGGGTCAGGGAGCAGAGACAACTTCTGTCTAAAAAGCTTGACTTTGAATGGAAAGGGGCAAACAGAGCTAAAGATGGACCCATGGTGGAGGAACCATTTACTTAGTAATCAAAGATTCCAGGGTGGGGAAGGGTGGCTGGGTGGCTCAGTCAGTTGGGCGTCAGCCTCTCAGTTTCCGCTCAGGTCATGGCCTCAGTTTCGTGAGTTCGGGCCCCGAGTCGGGCTCCGCGCCGACTGTGCGGAGCCTGCTTGGGCTTCTCTCTCTCTCTCTGTCTCTCTTCCTCTCTCTCTGCCCCTCCCCTGCTCATGCTGTCTCTGTCCCTCTCCAAATAAATAAATAAACTTGAAAGAAAAAAAAAAAAGATTCCAGGGTGGGAAGATATTGAGTACATGGCCAAGACAGATAATATTTGGTGAAGCCAAGTTTGGGAGAAGGTTGAACAGCATGAACCAGAGCTCCAGAGATGGGGACACTGTTTCCACTGAAGCGAGAGGGAGAAATGTAAGAGGCACCAAATGAATATTTGTGAATAACAAATGAATAGACTCATGGAGGGGTGATGGAGCCAATTTGTAGAACTGAGGTTTCTATAGCCCTTGGGGTCTCACTTTAAGGCAAGAGGGCTTCCTGATCGCACCACCTTAAACAAATCGCACAACTATGCGTATAGTTTCTTCATTTGTGCAAAGTGTGGGAGGGTACCTCCTCTGCCGATTTTACAGATTACAGATTTTACAGATTGTTTTTAAATAAATATATGTGATATATATACTCTATCTCTTCTTAAAATATCATAAATATCGTAAAGGCCCCTTAATTCATACGCCAGGCATTCCAGAGATGTGGGCTGCCTGTGCAGTGTGCCCCGTGGCACACGTGTCTAATCCTGTCTGACTGCACATACATGCACAGCATGGCCTCGGAGTACTGTTTGCTAGGTTCCTTCTGGGGGTACTACACGTGATGAGAGCTTGGCCTGAGCGCACAGCATTCCCGCGGGCACAGACAGTGCCTGCAGGGAGAGGCATATTAAAATCACAAACTCATTACTTTCTCAAGACTAGACATATAAAGTTCAAACAGCTTTGTAAATTGCCCCCAGAGATTGCCCCTCTCTCTCCAAATTACTTCCGTCTCCATCACCACAAACCAGAAGGCAACACAAGCATTTTCCTCTGCTGAGTTCCTCAGCTTCTCTGGAGAAACCAAATGAACACTGAAGACATCAGGTGCGGTTAACATCATTTAGCTCGGCTTCCCGATCCCTCTCTGGCCCTCTGACTAACTTCCCTCACACGGTGCCTGATTGCTTTCAGACTCAGGTCACGCGAAATGTTTGTTTTCATGGTTAGCAGAATAGGTATAAATTAAACCAGGACTACCTGGCATCTACGTCTCACCAACATCATAAAGGCTAATGAGATGGTGCCCATGAATCAACCTGTGTTATCTTCATCTGAAGGCGTTTATTTTGCCAAATTGGACCAGACACGGGTGAGGGACGGTCCACACACATCATTTCCCTGACACAGGTGTGCTTTGAAATCAGATTTCTGGGTTATTTGCTTTGTCCCTCCTCTTGTGGCTTCATTTCCAGAACAATGATTTCACCAACCTTAGATTTTAAAAGACAGTACTGTCCCCAGAGGACGGAGTTCTCCATTTGGCTTTTTCTCCTCTCTCATGACTCAAGTTATCAGGTATCATGCAGAGTGAATCCAGAAGGATTGAAAAATAATAATAATGTGCCCCATCTGGCTGCGATTAATGGAACTTCTAAATACATGATCAGTGGGCCTAAGGGAGAGAAAGGCACAATATTAATAAAGGTTCTAATATAAAAGAAAGTACAGAAGGGTGAGCTGAGGATTGAGTGGGCCCATACATACCCCACAGCCCATAGAAGGCGTGCGGCAGTGAGAATTATGTACTAATTTGTTTCTGCTAAGTCCAACAGAATTCTCTTGGAGGAAGAGAATTCTCTTGGAGGAAGGCATGGTTCTAAGAGGCTATTTGTAATCCCGTATCTCTTAATTCATTCTGTAAATGTTCGCAAAGGATTTAAAGATTTAGTTCCTGAACATGAAATACAAATTATGGCTCGTGGAATCTACCACCAAATTTGCATGACCAGAAAACTCAGAAACAGTTATTTCTTGTATCAACCGGAGGCTTAGAAAAATATGTTTTGTTCTAATTACTACAGGTAGAAGGTAGCCTAAATCTGCACTTTTTTTTTTTTTCTTTTTAGACGAAGTAAAATTCCAGATGGAAACAAGAGGGCCTCTGTTTTGGTGATGCAGCATGTGCTGACATTCCAAAAGCACAAACACATTTGAGTAACTAGCTGCTATTAGGAAAAAGAATTAGGATCCACATTGCTGAGCACAAAATATGGGTATGTACGGGCTGATTAGTAGAAATTACAGTCTGTCCCGGGACAAAAAAATATTGAAAATAGAGAATACATACGGAAAACAAAATGCCCTTATTTAACACTTGACTCTTCTGGGTCTAATAATGAGAGTTCTACCCTCCCCTGTTGTTAGACTATAAGCTCTCTGAGAGCAGGGTCATCTTTGTATCCCCCTTCAGACATTTGCTTCAATTTTCCCATATAACTGACACCAAGTATGAAGGTACATACTTATTACAACTAATTTTCTTCTTCCCTGAGATTTTTCTGGGCCCTCAACAACGTAAGAGAGGGAGCAATGGAAGAAACCTGGGCAATGTTGGCATCCAAAAGACTTGCCAAGTCATGTAGGAAGACACAGAACTGTCTGCAAAGATAGGTGATACTTAAGCTGCTAACAACAGCTCGGGTTTTGATGTTTCCTGTTTTGCAAAACCAAAACGAGAAAAGGCAGGTGGAGAGAGAAAAGAAAGAAGTTGGAGCTAATTAACATGAGTAACAGGATTTTGGGGGGTATTTTATTGAATTCCGCACATAACATTTGCCATGAAAATACTTTAAATACAACGACAAATTTTAAAAAATGGGTCAGATAAAAATATCACATAATCAACTCACAGGTATTTACTGTATTTACTTAACAGAAGGCTCGAATGTATTATGACAAGAACATCCAAGAACACGGCATAAAAACTTATTTAAACTTTACATTAATAAGTGATAAGTGAACACAATTCAATGTCAAAGGAAGACGAATATAGAAAAGAAGTTTTGACTTTACATTCTATTCAGAATTCCATTATTTGTTACTACGTCATTATTTGAGAATGATTATTTCATTCCATACAAAATAATACTTGATTGACTTATCTGTTTGATAAAGAGAACTAAATTTAAGGTTAGCAAAATTTAAATTCTGATATAGTATAGCATATGTTCCACTTAATTATGCACAGTAACATTGCACTGCTAGTGAGTAAAAGTACAGAACATATCACAGACTGTTGATTTACAAGGGAAAGCAGTTAACAGTGCCTCTCTGTTGTTTAAAAAAAAAGAATAAAAATGTTGTATTATGTCATGAATTAACACATGAATCTTCTCTATATTCAAACTGAGCAGTCATCAGATTTTAATTTTATCAGGGAAATTACCTACTTTTTAAATATGGGGATAAACTTTACCATGTATTTGAACATGTATTAGATTGCAGGTATTAATCATGTAGTCTAATATTTGATAACCAATTCTTTTTGAATAGTTAGAATAAGGAGTTTTCTTAAAATGAAGACAGTTTTTCTATCCTCTCCTCCTTCCCTGTCCTCTGCTAATCACAGCATACATGTGACGAAAGACAGTGGGCTGAAAATTGGTTACAGTGGTTGGTCTGATGGTATGTTTTCTCTGAATCAGAATGTTGGCCATTTCTTGGGTTATTGCTTCTTTCAACTGTTCAGAAGTCAGTTACTATGGTAGACTTTTTTTTTTTTTAAAGGAAATTAGAAAGCTAGGGAAGAAGATAACTTGTCTGTCTAACATTATGACAACACGTGGATTTGGTGTCTATGATCAGGGTTGGTGGACTTAATTATGTTCTAGATGGAAAATGTTGGGTTATCACCCTGTGGGAGGACTCTCTTTTGGAAGTATCTAACAAGGTCTGTTAATAGCAAAAAATGCCTTGTTCTCCAACTCTGAAATTTCCCAACATATCATGTAGAATTAGATTTCAGCTACAGTTTTACAGCTAATGGCAAAATAACATAAGGGAGAACAGTGTAAAGAAAATGAGATTTGGAGCCATTTGATGGCCATATGGTCTTGAACAAGTCACTTGATCTTTCCACTGGTTGGTTAATCTCTAAACTTCAGATGCTATTATTACTTCATATGCATATTTTAAAGATTAAATAAGATGTGAATGATCTTTGCAAAGTATGAGATAAACAAATGTTAGACGTTGCTATGAAAAAATCGTATTTGGATGTCTGCATAATTACTATCTGTATACGATTTCAGAAATGGATTATTGTTATTATTGCATTTAACATACTACATGGAAATACTACATACACTGTTTGCTTTCCCTTGTATACATATAGAGAAACTTTTTACCCCAAATTATGCCATTGTATGGGGTAGTTCCAAAAATGGTCTACACTGAACAAAAGAAGAGTATATTCCTATTTGGTTTATAGTCCTACAGTTTTAAAAACACTTTGACAATTAGTTTTAAGTCAACTAAATACTTAACCTTCCCGCCCCAAACCCAGCATTAAGAGATCACACCATGGATACAATTCACCAGAAGAGATACTACTATGGTTTGTTTCTGTATGGTCAGTTCACAAATTGTTGCAAGATACAACATGAACACAATTTGATAGAATCACCATTGAGCAAATTTCGTCAACTTTAAAAAAAATGGATAAAGTTACTTTTCACAAATATCACTAACACGAATATATAAGAGACTCAATTACACCTAAAGTGAAAATTCAGATTCACAAGACCAAAAATTATCAGATTAAATGTTTTAATGAATTGCTCGGCTAGTCAAAATATACATTTCCTATTGTGATAGAGGCCTTTAAAAACTGCCCCCTTTTCTGAATGGAAGGATATAAGACTAAACCTCTGGACAAATAATCTCGTTATGACAAAATATTTCTGGATTATTCAAATGGACTGCTATCATTTTAACAATTTCCCTAGCGTCCATATTTTAGCATCTTTCTATCCTAATCTCTTTCTACCATAAAACCAGCAACCAGAATATACTCTTGGTTTTCAATGGGTATAATTATCTCTTATCTATGTTGTACAAAAGCTATAACCCTTCTTTTTCCAACTGTCCACAAAAGCCAAACAGAAGCGTTTGGGTTATCCCTGAATTTCGTTTCTCACTCCTGAGCAAAACTAATTACAACATGGCTCCATCAGGCCTCTTTTGTATTCACAAAAGTCTACAACATTTTGTGAATATTATTTCAAATTATAGTCATTTGAATTCTGGGACCAAAAACGGCGTTACCTTTTTAATGTGACAAAAACGCACCTTGCAATCAGCTACAGTTCACTGGCAAGCATAATATATTTAATTCTGGTTTGCTAAGTGTTTATTAAACTACAAAGATTTAAACGGAAGATTCACTTGCACAGAAACTTTGTTTATATAGTAACTAACCCACCATTCAAGGATGAAATGATAAGTCATAATAGTTAAGCCATGGTCCAAATTAAAAGTTACACTTTTTAATGTCTTGCTGAGGTCAATTAGAAATATGAATGTTTGGATTTGTAGTCTGTTCAGTCATATGAACAGAGATCTGTGGCATCTTAGTGCCTGGAGAGGAGCAACATGTGTGTGCATATCAGAATATTCTGGAAACATTATAGAATTTTCAAAGATATAAAGAAACGTACAGATTATTACTAAATTTAAAGTCTTCATTGCACGGATAAAGAAACTAGGGCTCAGAGAAGTCAAAGGGACTTTCCTAGGGCACATAAATTATTAGCAGAGCCAGCACTAAAGCAAAGACACTTGCTTAAGCTCTACCAAACTGCTTCTTGTGGGGGAAAAAAAATCAAGAGATCATAAGGCAAACATCCCCATCCTTCCAACCTTTTCCCACTTTCTAGTCCAGGATTATAATGTTGAGTGTGCAGTACAGCTCTGGAACTGTCTTTAGCATTTCATATGTAATTTCAAATCACATTAAGTTCTAATTAAATTGAACAAATAACCTCCTCTTCCTTTGCAGCTATTTCATTAATCTGTTTCCATTCTGCACAGTGGGTTTTCTACATTTTCATGATCCCATTATAGGCCAGTGACAATTCTTAGAGGAGAAAAAACATCCTATTTCCTCTTCTCACAATCAATTTGAAGAACGGTATATTTATGACACTTTGAAGGTTTAAATCTTATTTCAATTTACTCTTTCCTTTGGAGATGCGTAAGAAAAATCTGAGTACTTTAAGTATTCTTCAAAGACTTTTCAAATGTGTATAAATGAGGATTTGAGGGCTGAGAATGGGCTTTGGGGATTATTTAACCCAGCACAACCACCTTGCAACTTAGGAAACTGTAGCCTAGCAATAGTAAGTGACTTATCTAGGGTCCCACAGGTAGAAAGTGGGTAAGAACTCTGGTCTCATGATATCTACATCAATACTGTATTTTTACTACACATTTGGTGAACCATATCAGATATGACAGTTTACTCATCTGGTGTCATTCTGTGCTTTTATCTCAAAGTCCAGGTTTTGTCTTTATTTGAAACCGTGGCCTGTAATAATAATACAGATATGATATTAAGTATACATAATACTTAAAGTTGTGTCATTGGTGTTTCCTGAAGGTAGTACCTGTGTCTATTTTTGTAATGCCTACCGATCCTTACTAAAACATGTGAATGTCTAAAACCCCTTATAGGACCTTTAATTGGTTCGTTTCAATCATCCCAATAGTTGATGTGAATTACTTTAACTGCTGACAAGTCTGTGAACATCAGTTACGAGTATTAGGTGGCTGGAATGGATTGACAGTTCTCTGGGCCAGCGTCTCTTCTATGTGCTCTAACAGAACAAAAACGTGGTGGTGGCTTTGGCTATGTTTTCACTTTAATTACAAATCATTCAGTTGGGAGGTTCACATAGCTCAAATCTGAGATACTTATCAGTCACTTACTTCACTTTTCCCGAGAGTGATCTGGTCTCAAAATTTTGACCACCGAAGAATTATCAGCAGATTGTGCAAAATTCATTGTAGGCATTGACTCAAAGAAAATTACCTGGATTTTATCTCCTACATCCTCTGTTGCTAACAGGTGTAAGATTGTTTAGTTATCGATTCTCATATATTAACAATGAAACTCATCACCTGTATTTCCTTTTACATGGCATCAAAAAGTATTATAATCTTGGCTTTGCTACTGAAATATTTTGATATCATTAAAATTCTACAAGCACTCTTATTAGGACAGCGTCGCTATGCATTTGAGTAACAGGAAATTGGTTATTTACGCATTTGCTCAGGTATGTTTCAAAAATAAAATATGAAAGTGAAAAAAAGTCTTCATTATACCAAATGTTCACAGTTTGACTTTCCATAAGGCTTATTAAATAATATACAAATAGCTACCATTCTGCTGAAATGTCACAGTAAATACATTAATAATGGCACAGAAGTGAAATGTCCCCAAATGGGAAATCATCTTCATGACCTCCTAAATCTCTTTTCCAACTAAAACTTTGCTTATTTTATTGAAAAAAGTTCCATTTCTAAAGGAATAACTTATAAAAATAGAGGATGAGTCAAGAAACCTTTTACAGGTACAATTTTGAAGGAAATTCTATACATTAGATGAAATATTATAATATATCTTTAAGAATGTGCTTTGTCTCACCACACCAAACATCATACGAAAACTAAACTGAGTGATTATAATATCTATGAACTGCTGAAAACTATAACCAAATATTAAAATTTTAGCTAAAATAGACAACTTAAACATAAGTACTAACATACTTTTAAATTTATGCTCAGCTAAAACCTACCTACAAGACAAATTTGCAAATCTATCATTTTGAGTCAAAAAAATAAAAGGATGTTGAATCAAGCAAGGCACATTTCTTTTAGGCCAGTCTGTCTTGAACACCATTCATCTGGGCACAGTGTAGATTTCACTTATTTATGTGTAAATGGGCCAATCTATGTAGGAGAGCCTTTGGTACAAAACACGCCTTCACAAATAAGGTTGCACATAAGCCAGAACGCAGAAGATAACATTACTATATCTCATGATTCAACACAGTCCAGTGATTAACTGAAAGAAGAAAACAGTACCAGTTGGCTTATTGGAAACAAACATTTAGGTTTTCTTTATCAGCAGTACTGACTAGTTTTTGAGTGATTCAATTTCACCAAAATGTCAAAAGGTTGAAATGATCCCTTGATATTTTCGAATGTTCTTCTTCATCTATCACTATCTTTAATATTGCACACAATTCGAAGAGAATCCTCCAGCTTTAGAGCTGTTTCCTTTATATAAAGCATTTATTAGAGACATGTTATTTAACGTCAACTGAAACAAAAATATGCACTGGCAGACAGATCACTGCCCATCAGCGACAGGACCAACACAGCGTTCTTGATGTAGGCAATTTAAAAATGAGGATCCTACTGGTCTGTGCAGCAATACAGTTCTCTATGTGGGACTCTTCAGGTATCTGTTGGACAGAGTAAGCACAATAATTTACTGTGTATTTAGTTTTTAAAAAAATTATAGACTTTATGTCAACATAAAATATTCTATTCATTATACTTTTCAAAATTTGGGGTTTTTTGCAGGTACCCTGAAAAGTTCAACCAATTTAATTTTCTAAACTTATCAAAAGCACTTAATTTATAAATTAGAAGAAGTTTCAGAGTATGCTGAAATTATGAGCTTTTTGTCCTTACATCCATCTATCTATCTACCTATCTACCTATCTATCTATCTATCTATCTATCTATCTATCTATCTATCTATCTATCTATTTATCTATCACCTATGAGAGACAGCGTGTGTGCGAGGAAGAAGCTGAGGGAGAGAGAGAATCTTAAATAGGCTCCGTGCCCAGATCAGAGCCCAATGTAGGGGTGGCGGGGGCTCAGTCTCACGACCATGAGATCATGACCTGAGCCAAAATCAAGAGTTCAAGAGTAGGATGCTTAACCCAGGCACCCTCTCCCCCCTTTTATCCTTATTAATACCCACTTTGAAATGGAATCTAAACCAATGTGATTGTTTGCTTTTTCAACATAAAAATTTATCTTCACCTTTACAACCATCTGAAAGGTTCTGAGTGCCTGTTTTTAAAGAAAATATATGTATTAATTTTCTCAATGTACTTCCAAGGGTTTTTTTCTTTCCTGGCTGTATATCCCACTGTTGTAACCTAAGATGAGAACTCTTTTAAAGTGAATGGAAATCCCATGCTCAGGGTTCTGGAAAGGGGGGTGGAGGAGTGAGCATAGCAGCGGGAGGGAGGGAAGGAGAAGACTATTTCCCATACATACTCCTGGTTTTAGCAGGTATCTGAAATCCAGTGGCAAATGCCTACCAGTGTTGATCTGTATGTGCTTGAATTTGAATTTGTGTTGAACTTGAACGTGCTTTTTGTGGAAGAATCATCAACTCACAAAACCCAATATCATATGCCTACTGTGTACTTGGCAATCATTTAATGAAAAGTTTTCTTTATTGGCCTGGATTAGACTGGATCATCCTTCATGAAAGAGAGAACTTCTTGACACTAATCTTTGGCCAAATAGCAAGAGTACACTCTTGCATCACAGTATTCTTAATTTTCATTATGAGCGTTTGAAAATTACAATGGTCTAATAGCTAGTAATGACTACCAATTACAAGAAATTACAAGTAACATGAATGATCTGGCATCCATTTCATTTCCTAAGTGCCTAGTTTCTGCTCAATGCTACTGTAGCTTTCATTATCTTGAGATGGTTCTATTAAGCTAGTCTTGTCTTGCTACTATTTACATCCTTTCTATATGAAAGGTTCAGCCTTTTTTTTTTTTTTTTTTTTTTTTTAAACCTCATGTGTCAGTGCCTGCCTCGAGGCTCTTGGGACTATTAAATAAGTAAGGTATAGCTCGGCATCCTAATAGACTGTAGGGGTGGAGGGAGTTGCAATTTAACAGAAACAAGAAATCAAAGTGATATTTGGATGCTAATCATGTTTACATTAGTGGCTAAGAAATGGGTTGAAGGGCTTACTTAGGTATCAAAATCAACTCTACAAAAACAGGGAAAGGAAGTATAACAGAAAATGGTGACTTATAATTGATGATATTTGACCAAATAAATGATTTAACATAAGAAGCAAGAGGGGCGCCTGGGTGGCTCAGTCAGTTGGGCATCTGACTTCAACTCAAGTCATGATCTCACGGTTTGTGAGTTCGAGCTCCGCATTGGGCTCTGTGCTGACAGCTCAGAGCCTGGAGCCTGCTTCGGATTCTGTGTCTCATTCTCTCTCTGCCCTTTCCCCACTTGGGCTCTCTCTCTGTCTCTCAAAAATAAATGTAAAAAAATTTTTTAAAAAAAGAAGCAAGAAAAGAGGATAAGAACAAATTTCTATAATTATCAAGCTTGTGAAAAAGTAATTAATACCTCCACCAAGGCCTAAACAAAAGAGGTACAGAAACCCAACTTACCTAACTGCTAGCCTTACTAATTTGTATTTCATGAGGAAAGGGTTACAATCATTCTATTTTATGGGAACTTTGTTTTTATGTGTTTATACTTTGACATCTATTAAATAACTTAGAGTTGGCTGCACACCAACAAGCTCTATGAATTCCGCCAACCAAATGGTAATGATTTAGCCAAAGGACTAGAAAATTTTCTTGTTCAATTATGCATAATTCTCTGATTGGCCTCTTGGAAATTATGTATTCTTGGCAAGCAAAAAAAGTTTAAACTCAGTCATTAGAGTTGCTAATGTGTTAAGACATGAGCTTTGATGGGGCACCTGGGTGGCTCAGTTGGTTAAGTGTCTGACTTCGGCTCAGGTTATGGTCTCGTGGTTTGTGAGTTTGAGCCCTGCGTCCGGCTCTGTGCTGCCGGCTTGGAGCCTGGAGCCTCTCTGGAGTCTGTGTCTCTCTGTCTCTGTCTGCCCCTCCCCAACTTGTGTTCTCTCTCTCTCAAAAATAAATATTAAAAAAATTTTAAAAAGACATGAGCTTTGTCAAAAATCTGGAAAGTCATGGGAAAATGAGCTGTGAGGTGTAATCACAGAAATATTTAGGTCTGCTAATAATAAATATCCTTAAATCCCATTGTGACCTAGTAAAATAAATTGATTTTTAGAAAAAGTTAAAATGGTTGCAGGTGAAAGATTTATAGAATACAGGTGTAAAGCAATTCAAACACAGTTCTTCCCTGGAGAAACTATTTTTGTCTGTGGTTTTTAGTCACCCACTACCTTTTGAAATCCAGGACAGTGTCACTCTTGTTTAACATACTTTTTATTATAATTTCTTACAGAGGTAATCTGTTGGTGAATACCTGAATTTTTTTTGTCCTGTAGTCATACATGAGGTAAATATAAAATGTAATGGTATGTGAGGCTGCCACTTATAATGTCTAATACCTTGGCCATTCCAGCTTTTAACAGAAAATCCAGTAAAAACCCATACTAGGTTAATATTATATATATATATATATATATATATATATATAATTGTATATACATATATATATATATACACACACACATACATATATAAAATACTAGGTATTATATAATAATATATATTATATAATGTATAATTATATGTAATAATATATTATATATAATATAAAATAATATAATTATATAATAATATACAACATATAATATAATATAATATATAATATATTATTTAATAATATATAATATATTATATAACAATATATATTATATAATAATTTTATAATATATATAATATTAATTTAGTATTATATTAACCTGTACAGGTTAATATACACTAGGTTAATATATATACTATATATATATATCAACAATAATTCTTCAAACCAGAAAAAAACATGAAAAAATAAGAAATGAAAATTACTCATTCCAATCCTCTATCTTGTGTCATTCCTTTAAAAAGTCCTGACAATGTGCCCTCAGAAAAGAAATGATCTCTGTCCTCTGTGAGCTTCATTATATAAAGTGATGGAGGCAAACAGAGTTTCTGTCTTCTGTTGGTCTCCATATGTAATCCGAAGCGTATACGTCAGTTTTCTTTAATTTAGGGACATGTTTCGTGAGGAAATTGTTCCATGTAGAGGTACAGAGGCAACACCTAGTCAAGTTCCGGTCGGATGTGCCTGAGAAATCCAGGGAGAGCAAATCCAGGAGCAGTGTGGAAAAAGTTCCCTTCTATTCATATCTGGAGAGTCCCCATTTCCTACTACACAGGGAAGTGCCTCTGTTACAAGATTACCTAAAATCCCACAATACTATTACCTCAACTCTGCGGTACTCCTTTACAGCAATGCTTTCGTTTAGACTCAGTAATTCCATACTACACACTTGGTTTTCCAAAGTTTCTAAGAATTTCCCAGTACATGTGCTACTACTGATGCCTCTCACCTATTTTATTTAGAAATGACCTATGTTTTGCCACTATAAAAGTCACTCTGAGGGGCACCTGGGTGGCTCAGTCGGTTGAGCATCCGACTTCCGCTCAGGTCATGATCTCACGGTCTGTGAGTTCCAGCCCCATGTCAGGTGCTGTGCTGAGCTCAGAGCCTGGAGCTTCGGATTCTGTATCTCCCTCTCTCTCTCTGCCCCTCCCCCACTCATGCTCTGTCTCTGTCTCAAAAATTAATATAAACATTAAAAAAAAATAACAGTCACTCGGAGAATCTGCTCTTACTGCTCTCAGATTCAATGTCCCCATCTTCTCTTTCATATATGAAAAAGTCCCTTTAAAAAAATAACCGATTTTTGTGAGCCTACCATATAACTTGACAATTACATCAAAATTTGCTTTGTAAAAGCAATTATTTTACTCAGTAAGGTCACAACTACAGTAATGTAATTCTTCAAGGTGATTCATTGATGAAATATCTAATGCCTTATTTAATCAGCTTCCAGAGTAATGGAAACCCCATGGATATATTAAGACTCACCATTAACTGAAAGCAAGCGTGAACTTACAGAAAGGTTTCTTAGAATGTTGGCTAGATAGGTAAGTTCCTATAGATATCACTTACGTGTTCTGATTTTTGCTATACTATGTAAGCCAATCAGTCAACAAATATATATTGAGTATCATTTATAAACAGCATTTTATTACCGGCTAGGGTAGGAAACACAGTCTCTGTGAAGCATTCCAACTCTAGGTAGCCATGGTGATTAGGAGCGATATCTCTTATAATGTTATATTTAAATTATTTATGTTAAGGAACTCTACCCCCACAATTGGGTAGTACTTTGTGGGTAAAACCTGCTGGAGCATGTTCTACCAAATGGAAGCCCTCCCCAGTGAACCAATTATTAGAAATTCTATCCAAAAGAACACGGTGAGGGGGCGCCTGGGTGGCTCAGTCAGTTAAGTGTCTGACTTCAGCTCAGGTCATGATCTTGAGGTTCGTGAGTTAAAGCCCTGTGTCAGGCTCTGTGCTGACAGTTCAGAGCCTGGAGCCTGCTTCGAGTTGTCGCTCTCTCTCTCTGCCCCTTCCCCACTTGTGCTCTGTCTCTGTCTCTCTCAAAAATAAAATAAATGTTAAAAAATAAAAAAACAAAAAAGCATGATAAGGGGTATAAGCCTCACAGTGATAGACTGAAGCACAGATACACAACATGAAAATTTTGCTTATAGTTTAAAAACACTCAAATTGGAATTTCCTTCCTCTCATCCCTTCCTTGAACAAAGACTTATTAAGCACCAACTTTATTCCAGGCAATATTCCAGATCCTGGGGGATATAGTAGCAACGAAAGACAAAGGTCACTTATGCTCATGGAAGGGAAAGGAAGATGGACAATAAACAAAAAGCAAGTAAGATATCTAGTATGTTAGAGGAGGGAATATACAAGGCAGAGAAAGGCTAAAGGAGAGTGCTGTGAGGGCTGCAAGTTTAAACAGAGTGGCTGGGGAAGGCTTCACTGAGGCAGTGACAGCTACGGAGCTGACGGAGCCAGCCACGCAGAGATCAGATGTTAGAGCGTTCCAGGCAGTGGAACAGTGGTACAAAGACCCGAGGCGGAGAGTGCCTGGTGTGTTTGAGGAAGGGCAAGGAGGCCGGCACAGCTGCTGTAGAGGATCAAAGGGGAGAAGAGTCAGAAATGAGGTGAGAAGGGTAAGGGTAAGACGAGGTAGAAAAGGTAGAGCCTTGCAGGCCACGTGAGGGCTTTTAGTGTGTAGTCTGTGGGAAATGGAGAGCCAGATGGGAGTTTTGCCACCAAGAAGTGACATGATCTGACAAATGTTTGAAAAGGTTCTCTCTGGCTGCTACATTGAGAACAGACTCCAGCAGGGGAAAGGATGAAGGATGGGGTACAGTCAGGAGGGTACTCTAAAAATCCAGGTGAGGGGCGCCTGGGTGACTCAGTCAGTTAAGCGTCTGACTTCAGCTCAGGTCATGATCTCGCAGTTACTAAGTTCGAGCCCCGTGTCCGGCTCTATGATGTCAGTGCAGAGCCTGGAGCCTGCTTCGGATTCTGTGTCTCCCTCTCTCTCTGCCCATCCCCTGACTGTGCTCTCTCCTTCTCTCAGAAATAATAAATGAATAAACTTAAAAAAAAAAAATCCAGGTGAGAGATAATGATGGCTTAGAATGGGTGGTTGCAGAAGTAAGACTCCGGAAACATTTTAAGAGAGGAGCCAACAGGATTTGCCAATAGCTTGGAAAAGCGGTATGACAGAAAGAGAGGAATCTACAATAATTCCAAGGATTTTTTTTAGCTTGAATAATGGGAAGATTGAAGTTATAGTCACAGAGAGGGGGAAAAGGGCAAGAGACAGGATTGGTGGCAAGGGTGGTGCAAGAGAGGGAAGCTCAGTTTTGGACATACTAAGTTTGAGAGATCAGATGTCTAAGTAAAGATGTCAAGTAGAGAGCTGGAAATGCAATCTGAAGTTCAGGGGAACGGTCCAGGGGGGAGAGAGAAATTTACATATAGATAGTCTAAAGCTATGAGAGTAAGACGGGATATAGAAAGAAGTCTAAGGACTAAGCTGTGGCCCGCGGGGCTCTCAAACATTAAGACTCAGGGGAGATGAGAAAGAACCAGCAAAAGAGATGAAAAAGGAGAGAGAAGAGAGGTAGTGAGAAAACACACAGTGTTGGGTCCTAAAGTCAAATGAAGCAATTCTTTGCAGGAGGAAAGAAGTATTCCACAGTGCCAAAGGCTTCTGATGAGTCAAATGAAACAAGCACTGAGAAATGACCATTGGGTTTAGCTATCAGAGGTCACCAATGACCTTGAAAAGTACACTTTCACAAGTGACAGGGGTGAAAGTGTTTGGAGCAGATTTGGGAGCGAATGGTAAGGGATTCCATGATGAACAAAGAGTGATACCCTGCCCTCATAGAAGAGATAGATTAATCATATAACACAAATAAATATAAAATGACAGCCATGCCAAGAACACATCGTATATTCAATGAATTCTAAGACACACTTTTTCAGATTTGAGAACCTATGAAATCAGGATGTACCTTAAAATCACTGGTACTTTCCCTCATAATTGGCAGTTCTTCTTTTTTTAATGGCACATAGAATAGTGGTGGTTCTTAAGGGACCTTAAATTTGATGAAGGGTACCCTAAATAGGGAATTGGTAAAACCAGAGTCATGAGAGATAACTTGGAAGTATTGAAGTAAAAATAGAAGTTAAGAAAGTGAGGAGGGGGCTAGCAGTGGGAACATCTGCAAAGATCCCCATAGATGAAGGGGGTAAGGGAACTAATCTCATAAGTGGATGAAGATCAGGGCTGAGAGAGATCATGTGTGGCCATGAAAGCTATGTGAAACCTTTGGATCTCTATCCCCAAAACAAGAAAAAGACCTTCAAAGAATTCTAAGTAGGGGCAGGTGATGTAATCGGATTTGAGTCTCAAAAAGATTCTTCTGGCTACCAGGGGGAGAATGGTCAGACTGGCCACAGGACATGTAAGTTGGCCAGTCAAGAGACCTTGGCACTTACCCAGGATAGAGAGGAGAGTAGTGTGGATTAAAGTGGTGGTGACAGTGATGCAGAAAAGTAGATTATTTTTAGGGGTATTTAGGAAGTGAAATGATTAAACTCAGTGACAGACTGAATGTATTTACTTATATGAATCTACTATTACATTAATAAACACATTGAGAACACTAGGCAATAAATCTGCCTCTTAAGCAAGGCTATAAAAAAATAAAAATGCTTTGTAAATGTCTCTGCAGCACATATGAATAAAAACCAGTATTTTGGAAATTCACCAATTTTATATGGTTTAGATCTCTGGACAGAAAGTAAATATATCTTAGGACAGAAAATAACAGGTGAGGTGTGTGTGTGTGTGTGTGTGTGTGTGTGTGTGTGTGTGTGTATAACAAATTACCCTTACTGGATTCTTTTCCAAATTAAATCATACGTTTAATTTAAGGAACATGTTTAAGTGTATAAAAATAAGAACTTTAGGATTCAGAGAGAATTTCCATAAAGAACAGGAGTTTAAAATAAACTTGACAACAAAACCAATGCTGACTGACATGTAACACACAAGTGCAATGCTAGCTTTCATTCTAGAAATTTAGCGGGAATCTCAAAAGAGATTCCCAAGAGCCTTTGTGCTCTGATGGAAGGGGTAAGGGTGAGGCTGGGGACTCACTGAAAAACAAAAAGCTCTTCTCCACTCCTAACCTCCATGCTGGGGGCATGATCTGCAGAGTCAGAGCCCTGCATGCCCATATTTATTCATGACGTTCTCCAGACATGATGAAACATCATTTTTCATGCATTTAAGTGCCATCTTTCTCACAACCAGGATCCCAGGATTTACTTTTCAGGCTAGAGCTCCTATTCTGCATGCTTTAGGTTGCAGCAATAATAAAATGGCTCCCAAGGAAATGATGGAGCGTCTTTTCCAGATCTCCTCTTTAATGTATTTGATGGTTTATGGTGCAAAATTTGAAACGCAAGGAAAAACACATCCAGTACAAAAAAAGGGGGGAAAAAGAGGAAAACCACAAAAACGTTTCTCTGTAAAATGTTTTTTCTTTACAGTTCTGAAGACAAAATTAGTTTGCAGCATCACTGAAGACGAAGACAGATATTTGAGAACTTCCTGACCTCTCTGAATTGCTTAAATGAAATTTGCAAGGTGGATGTGAGTATATAAAGAATATTATTATCATGTACTCTATAGCAATGGCCATTTTCTGGCAGGAGGTTAGGAGCTGAGTCATGATAGCCCAGGGTTTGGGCTCTGCATGGCTTCCCCTCCCTTCTTCCTGCCTTTTCTGATTTGCCCTCTCTTGAAGGTTTTCAAGTACTCCCTGCAAGTTACAGAAAACAAGGGACTTCAGTGACTTCATTAATATACATAAAACAAAATACAGAAAATTAGTAGCACCAAAGCAACAGTCTTACCCTCCTTCATTCAAAAGGTGAAATAATTAAAAAAAAAAAAAAAGAAAAGAAAAAGAAAAAGAAAAAGGAAAAAAAGCCCCACCCTAAAATGCAATCCCTAAATATCCTCTGTCTCATTCTTGTGCTCCTCACGTCTATCTCACAGTGTTTCCATAAGTCTTCGAATTGATGGGGGAGGGGCAGGTGTACTTCTCTGCATTTCTTAGTGGGAGGGGTTATTCACAGCTGAGAGGTGGGAAGGACTTGGAACTGCTATAGAAAAATGTTGAAATTTTAAATGTATAGAAGTCATTAAGTTATAGTTATGGTTCTCAAAGGAATAGATGATTGGTATTTTGTATTGAATTTAGACACGATCACTCAAGCAGTTGCTTGAGTACATTTTATGCCAAAGAGGTAAACACAAGTTTCATATAAACAAACCATAACTTTAAATTGCTTCATACTCTGCATTTAAAATTTCAATCCCAGAAGTTTTATTTCAAAATTCAGAAATAACTGATAGAACGCCTCCTCATATTTGTAGCTGTTTGTTATAATAGTTGGTGGGCCCTAAAATTTGGTATAATATCAGCTTAAAAGCACCATAAAGGAAATAAATAGCAATGCTGTTATTTTCATCTCTGGATTCACCAGCTGTGGGGTATGTACATTTTTCCCAGGGTGTTGATGGATGTGCCCTGTTCCAGTCACACCTCCTCTCATGAATCTTTTGTACACACAGACATATGTATACTTTTCAACCTCTAAGACGTACACTGAGCTCAACAGTGAAGCCTGTGGTTTGGCAAAGCTGACTGATATATGTGGACTTAGACTCATTTGCATTTTGCTGGAAGCCCAAATCACTATCCATTTTCATTTTCTAAATGATTTAGGACCTTAGAGAAGGGGCTACAGCTATTATGTGGGCCAAAATTATATTCTATTGTTTCTTTGAGCACAGATGCTCTTAAAGATCCATGGAGTTATTAGGTAAGGCAATCATGTCACAAATTTCAATGAGCTGGCAATCTCCTTGTGCTTTCAATCCTTTTGTTCTAAGTAATTTCTCCTTTCTCAATAAGAGAGAGTCAAAATATTTATACTACTTGCTGCCATCGTTCTTCAGTAACCTAGGCAAAATATGAGGAGATGGAAAAAATAACAATTTGCATAGTACTATCAATTGTAGATTAAAGCACATGAAAATAGAAAATTAACCTTAAAATTGAAAAATATCTATTGCCCTAGCAGGTATCACTACTATGACTAATTATACTTTCTGAGTATAATATTAAACCCAGACAAATCAATAATATAAGAAAGTGATCTTTTATTACTAGAAAAGTCAATCTCTTTGTTCAATTTAAATACCTGATACTTGATCCCTATGGTTAAAAGTATCTGATGTTTAGAAAGGGTTAATTTTCAATATACTGCATAAAATAGGTTTCTGGAGATATATTCTTTACAGAAATTCATTAATTAGTAACATGGGCTGAAGTCAAACCTAAAAGCATAAGAAATTTATTTTCTCAATCTCTTTCAAGTCACCCAATAAAAGGACTATGGGTTTGGGGGCCAGAAGGACCTGGCTTTAATCATAGCTGGGTTTCTTGCTAGCTGGGAAGTCTTTGGGAAATCACTTACCCATAGCCATCTAGTTTTCCCCCTCCTAGAGTGGGGTGAATACCACTTACCTTGCAGAGCTGAGAGTATCCAGGACATGGTAATTAAATGGTAATTACTATTGTTACACAGAAAGTAAATAGGAAGACACTGATTATTTACGTATGTCATATCATTTGCAAACCTCAGTAGTAATTATACAATGCTTGTAAGTAACAATCACAATAATAATGTAATCTCTTGGCAAAATCTCTGCTGCATACCATGCAATTATTTTTTTCTAAGTATCATGACTGTATCAACATTTAATATTCACAATTCTACGAGGTACCATTTCTTATCCGCAGTTTACAAATAAGGAAACTGAGGCACAGAGAGGTTAAGTAATTTGCTCAGTGTCGCACAGCATAGTCAGGATTCAAACCCTGGCAGTCTGACTGCAGAGCCTGTGCTTTAAATCACTTCATTAAAAACCTTAAAATAACATTAATGTAAGATTAGAGCCATTCACTCGTCAAATATGCACTGAATACATAGAAAGTGCTACATTTTGTGGTAGACACTAGTGTCCAAAACTTTGTCAAGATACAGAACCTATACCTTTTAAGGAGCTTTTAGTTTGGCAACTAGAACATAATTATACTATGCCAAAGTTATGATTCAAAAAGCCATTATTTCTCTGGATTGAAGAAAAAGGTCTTCTTCATATTACTATTAATAATCATACAATTCTAAAAATTATGGTACAACCATAATTTACTCACAGAACAAAGCAAGGTTTCTATATTTTCAAATAAAAAAACGAATAAAGGGTCACTGCACTTTGTTCATCTTCACGTCCAGATCTTTTAAGAACAGACACAAACATTATTCTTACGTTATTACTATAGTGTGTCTAGCAGCTTACCACCAAAATGGGTCACAAAAAGAATGTCTGGTCATTAAGAACACCAAGAGTTTGATCAAAAGGTAGATCAGTGGTGAAAGCAACTCTAACAAGTAGCAAAGGAAACTAGTCCTATTTGCATGCACGTACAGAGAAAGAAATGAACATGTATATACTTTTCCTGCCTCTATTATTTGTCTGTTCCTTCCTCTTCCCCCTCATATAGTCTTCATTCTTTTTCACTGTCTTAAATACACAAACAATAAAGTAAGTAGGCTTCTGACTACCTGAAAATATGAGTTTTAGACTCAGGGTTACTCTAATTTACTCTAAGATAGAATAGTTAGTCATACCCTATCAATATCAAGAAACAATTGTGGACAATGTGTACTTGTGGACAATGTATAACATATAATACATATAATGTATATAAACTAAAATGGTTTTGTTAAAAGACATTAAACACATTGTTACCCATATTGTAACCTTAACCACTTTTTATTGAAAAGAACCGTACTGCTGCGTATGACTAATTGTGTAAGTTAAAATTGGGCCAATAATCCAACAGCAGTAGGTTCTGCCTTTTATCCTTTTTTTAAGGGGAAACAGGTTGTGCAGTAGCCAAGAGGGTTAGTAGAAGGAATGGAATCATTTTCATTTCAGTTTGGGTGAAGGTTATTCTATACAGCAATGACTTCCCCCCTGCCATCCGTTTGCCATAAACAACAGAAACCAAAGGACAGTTAACAAAAGGGAAATCAAATGGAAAAGATGTTGTAACTGATCATTAAAAGGCACTTGCACGTAATTAATATGAAACTACTGGGTTTGCAAGTAGCACCAGCCCAAACAGGAACAGCATCTCCCTGTTCCCTGTACAAAGAGGGAGAGCTCTCAGTACCCCCACAGTGCTCACCTGATTCTCTGTGTGTCTTCTGGCAACCCTGGTGTGTGGCTGAAACTTGCAGGTATTTCCCCAAGATTTGGTTACTTCCCATCCGTCTTTTTTTATTGATTGTCTGCAATTCCCTCAGTTAAAAAGCGTGCATCCTTTATATTTTTAAAGTTTACTTAGCTTTTCAAGTGCTCTTGTGGGATCTGGAGTTTTTTTTTTTTTTTTAAGAGGAAGTCTCAAGGTCCCTTGCAGTAAGGTTTCAGGTACATTGATTGGATCTTTCATATGCTTATGTACAGAACGCTTTTACATTTGCTTTTAAATTTCATCTGTTGGCTTGAAACTTCCTGGAGGAAGAAAACAGCATCCTTTTAAATTATTGCCTAATTGTTGGCATTGAATTCAAATCATGCCTCATTGTGGTGTATATCTAACATTCCAAAGGCAATATTTTCCTTCTCGATTCAATCATTATGAGATGATATCAATGATTTTCTGTAGTAAAAAAATAACGCATTTTGTGACTCATTTCACCACCCTCAGATTCTCAGACATAACTTTATTTGTGCGGTTTATTCAAACAGTGGTTTTCCTTCCGACATCCTGTAAGTAGGAACCATCTGGAAAGGTTACTGTGGAAACGGCAGGGGCTAGGGGGTGGGGCTACAGAGCAAGAGATGCCATGACAACCTTTTTCGGGTTTCCCAGGAAACATGGGTTGCTATGGGAACTGCATCAGTCAGGTCCGAATTAGTAACTTCCGCTGGAAGGAGTGTCTGCCACTTTAATCATCTTGTGATACTGCAGAAGCTTATCTCGCAGACGCGTTAGGAATTTTGTTTGTTTCTCTCACCAGCGCTGAAAACATCTGTTTCTACACTTTGGTAGATGTTGCTTGGAACACACACACAGAAGTTCAGAGGAATCTGTTAGTCTACCCCTTTCGAAATGCTCAACAAGCCCCAAAGAGTTGCAACCGATTAGTCAGATCAGGACATCTCAGGCATTTCCCTTCGTTCAAAGTTGTATATATCTTTAAAATTCCGGGAGGGGTTCCGAATAGAAGAAATCCCAGTCAAAAACCAAAGAAACTCACGGTGGGTTTACAAGTCATTTTTCTAATCACACTTCTCATCCACACATCCACAGCGTAGGCAATTGAACTAAATACTCAATAATGTTGAACAGTCCATCACACTGAAGCATCCTTTAAGTACGTGCCAGCTTTACTTAGTAAAGAGACAAGTGTCTTTTAATTCTGAGGTTAGGCGGTTACTCTAACTGTTCTTTAATTTCATTTCCTCCCAGGATGTACAGCTGCTTTTTGTTTGTTTGTTTGTTTTAGAGGGTGTGTACTAGAAATCAAGTTTAAAGTAAGTTTGTTCTTTGCAATATTAGAGAGAGGGGGAGAAAACAATGGAGAGCTGAGAGAATGCAGCCCACTTGCAAAACAGACACCTGTTTCAGTATGAAGCAGTAGGGAGAGGGAAAATGAAGTGTGCTTTCCACTTCTTCATGTCCTTTCCTTGATGAATGGTCTGGAAATGTATAAAACAAGGGCATACACAGACCAAGGGGGCACGTTCCACACAATACTGAGCACAGCATGTCACTTGTATCATATATTAGACGTCAGTGAATATCTTTTTGATGTTGACACAGGAGTTGGGATTATTGTTCGTGGTGCAGGTGGCCGTGGAATTGCCCGTTTTGAAAGGGGTCTGGGGGAAAGCGCTATGGTTCATGCCCCCCTCTTCGATCACCATATACTCCGACTTACTCAGAGTCGAGTTACTCCTTGCTTTTCGGAGCTCCTCCGCCGACGAGGAGAGGTGCTGGCAACTTCCCACGTGCATGTACTGGGCTTGTTCTTCCCCTTCTGTCTCCCGGTGGTAGAAGTAATTGAAGTTGGAAACAATCACAGGGACTGGCAAAGCAATGGTCAAGACACCAGCGATGGCACAGAGCGACCCCACAATCTTGCCCCCTATGGTCACCGGGTGCATGTCACCGTAACCTACTGTTGTCATGGTTACCACTGCCCACCAGAAGGCATCCGGGATACTGCTAAAACCTGAAGTGGGGTCGTCTGCCTCGGCAAAGTAGACCGCGCTGGAGAAAAGGATGACCCCGATGAAGAGGAAAAAGATGAGCAAGCCCAGCTCCCGCATGGAAGCCTTCAGCGTCTGGCCCAGGATCTGCAGCCCCTTGGAGTGCCTGGAGAGCTTGAAGATGCGGAAGACGCGCACCAGCCGGATGACCCTCAGGATGGCCAGGGACATGGCTTGCTGTCCATTGCCCTGTCGCTCAGCCAGCTCGGTGCCCAGAGTGATGAAATAAGGGATGATGGCCACGATGTCTATCAGGTTCATGATGTTTCGCGAGAAGGTGGCTTTGCTGGGGCAAGCGAAGAACCGCACCAGCAGCTCAAAGGAGAACCAGATGATGCACAGGGTCTCCACCACGAAGAAGGGATCCGAGAAGCTGGAGGCTCCGGCGGGCGCCCCCGACGTGCTGTTGCCGGCCGCCTCGAACTGCTCCTGCGACGACGCGGCGGGGTAGTCCTTCTCGTCGCGGAACTCGGGCAGCGTCTCCAGGCAGAAGATGACAATGGAGATGAGGATGACGAGCACGGACACGATGGCGATGCCCCGCGCCGGCCCGGAGCTCTCCGGGTACTCGAAGAGCAGCCACACCTGGCGCTGGAAGTCGTGGCGGGGCAGGGGCCGCTCCTCCTCCCGCAGGAAGCCCTCGTCCTCGCGGAACTTCTCCATGGCCTCCTCGCCCAGCTGGTAGAAGCGGATCTCCTCGGAGAAGATGTCGATGGGCACGTTGACCGGCCGGCGGATGCGGCCGCCCGACTGGTAGTAGTAGAGAATGGCGTCGAAGCTGGGCCGGTTGCGGTCGAAGAAGTACTCGTTGCGGAGCGGGTCGAAGTACCTCATGCGCCGCTTGGGGTCGCCCAGCAGCGTCTCCGGGAACTGGCAGAGGGTCTTGAGCTGCGTCTCGAAGCGCAGCCCGGAGATGTTGATCACCACGCGCTCCCCGCAGCAGTCCTGCTCGCCGGCGGCCGGCAGCGCGGGCGGCAGCGGCTCGTAGCGGTCGCGGTCGCAGCCTCCGCCGCCGCCGCAGCCGCCCTGCGGCGGGCCCCCGCCGCCGTCGGCCGCCTCCGGCTCCAGCAGGTGGTCCCCGGGCACCACCGTCATGTCGGGCGGCAGCGCGGGGCCTGCGGCGGGCTCGGCGTAGCCGGGGTTCACCAGGGTGTGGGCGCCGCCGCCGCCGCTCGCGGGGCTCTGGGGAGGGTGGGCGCGGTGGCGGGCGGAGGGCGGCGGCGGTGAGCGCAGCAGGCTGAGGTGCTCGTCCATGCGGCGGGAAGAGGCGGCGGCGCGGGCCGCGTCGCTCCTCCTCGCGCTCCCCGCCCCTCCACCGCCTCCGCCCCCGAGCCGGGCCCGCCGCCTGTTGCTGCTGCTGCCGCTGCCGCTGCCGCCGCCGCCGCTGCTGCCGCCGTGAGGCTCAGTGTGACTCTGGCGCGGTCCCCCCGGCTCCTCCGGGAGAAGCCTCCTCCTCCTCCCCCGCCTCCGCGCTCCCCCCGCCCCTCCCCGGCCCCTCCCCCGCGGGGCGCGCGCCCGCCCCTCCGCGGCCCCTCAGGATGCCCGCCCACCGCGCGGGCGCGCGCCCCGCTCCCCACAGCGCCGCGGGCCCGGCCCCTCTCCACCCGCCGCCTCACCCCTTGTGGCCGCTCGTGGCCTTCGCTTTGCGCCTCCGCGTGCCCTCGAGCCCCCGGCGGGCCGAGGCGGCCCTCGGGGAATCCGGCCCCCGGTCAGTGCTCCCCTCGCGTCCGGCCCGCGAGGCTTCTCGGCCGGCCTGGGCCACCCCGCCGCCCCGCGAGCGGCGGCCTTCTCGTCCTGCACGCGCCGCCTGGGCCCGCCCGGGAAGGAGGGCTCCGTGGGGCCGGGGGGGGGGGGGGCGAGGAGGGAGGACGGAGATGCGCTCCGGGCCCGGAGCGTGGTGGAGCGAGGGAGTGACAGGCCCGGTGGGCGCCCTGGGGGAAGAGGCCAGTCTGCTGCCCACACCCTGAGCCCACTGAAGCTGGAAGACCGCCAGGCCTGGAGCGCTCTGAACAATTTAGCTCCTCTGTGCATGAGAAGCCCAACGGAGTAATGGGTGCTGATGAGTTTCGCACCCGGAGTCTGAAGAAAATGAGTCATTAAAGGCATTCAGGGACTTTGCTGTGTAGCAAGAGACTAGTTCTCCCTAATGTTAATGGCTGAGATTTCAGCCCTTGGGAAGAATCAAGGACCAAGTTCCTGGTTGCGATTGGCGAGGGCAGAGAGGTCTTTAAAGAAGAGCAAGGTTTCCTGTCGGTGGGCACAGGAGAGGAAGAGGAGAAGAGAAATTCACATCTCGTCCGAAGTCTGTCGTGGGAAGGACTGGAGCAAGATGGGTACCTAGACCCCTCAACTTAATGTTCCACGTTGCTGGCTTTGTGGTAGGGTTTGCCACGCTCTAGTTGTTACACTGGGAGAACATTCAGCCTGCAATTTGTATCTCTGTTGCTTGATTTTGGCCTGGGGACAACAGTTTTATCCCCTTTGAACCTAAACTCTTTCTTGAGATTGTTCTGTTTCTAGACATTTTAGCAACTCCAACTTAGAGTCGACCCTAGGCTTTAGAATGCATTTTCTATTGTATCATTCGACTCACTTACAAAAGGGAACTGTTTGGACTACTCCCTCACCCATCATACCTTAGCTAATAATTCTACCGCCAGTAACTGCGATTTGTGGTCACTAGTTACCACCGCTTGCAACCCAGTCTCTCTAGGGCAGAGACGAAGTCTTACCCAGTTCATATCCCTAGCAACTACCAAAGTGCCTGATAAATAGTAGGAACTCAGTATGTTTGCTGAACTCCCCAATAAGCAATTCTTTGCATTTCTGTCTGCTCTGGGGTATCAACATTTCTCCTTTCTGAACCCAGGTCCACTGGGATTCCTGGGATGAAGAGTGACGGGAAACAGCTCACGAGGTGTACATTACTCGGTTATTTCACCGAGTAATAGAGCATCTACCCAGCTGTAGATTCCACCGCTGCCTCTTCTGGGTACAACAAGCATTTATGTTCTTTACTGGCCTTTTATCTTTGACTTCACCTCTAGGTCAGTACTAGGCACTGCAGACGGTGACATGTGTTGTAAGATGGTAAGAGGAGACAACTAGGTAAAACAGTCTCACAAAACTAGAACACTGTTTTTGAGCTGGTGATTAGGGTAGCGGTATAATCAATCATTCATATATTTAAAGCTAAGAATAAGACAGCCGGCTTGCTGCAAGGTTGGCTCGTAGAAAGGCAAGGACCCTATTTTTAAAGACCAAATGTTTCATGCACTTCTATGTCTGACCTAGAAAGTGATTTATTTCTCCATTTGCAGGAATCAGTACTGGAATTAATATTAATCAATGGCAAGGGAGACCAGAACAGAGGATGGTCCTGTGATGGATGGTCACAAGCTTCTCCCTGCTGTGAAGTATCTTTCCTTCAGAAACGACTCTTTCCATTCCTTTCATGTATTTGCCTTCTCTGGAAGACTCATTATGAGCTTCTTAGGACAGCCTTTACTTTGAGGCCCAGAGAAGCCAGGCAATTTGTTCAAGCCCGCACAGCTAGTTAGGGGCAGAGCCGAGCCTAAAATCTTGGGCCATTTCCAAATCCAGTGTTCGCCCTACTGTATCACACTGTGAAACTCTTGAGTTGATCACTGTGAGTGCTTAATAAATATTAGATTTCTAACAGCAGCCTATTTGCTTCTGATTGCTGACTAGTTCACTTCAATTCATATTTATTTGAACCGAAAACCACTGCCTTCTGACAGCTGGTCTATTGTTTATAGGAAATGAGTTGGTGGGCGAATTCCAGCCCTGTTGGACAGCAGAACCCATCACAACAAATCAATGTCAAAAATAGCACTTCAGGAGGAATACGTGCCACTTATTTAGTACCCCCAGTGGAGTAGCTCAAAGTGATTTGAAAATGTCTCATTAATCCACATGACACCCCTGCGGGATAATAATAATATTATTCTAATGTTTAAGCATAGAAATGTGGCAAAGCCAACAGCGTCTCTGAGCATGTGCAGATTTTCCTCATATTTCAAGTCCTCAATAGCAGACCCTAAATAAAACCATCAGGTTTGCAAGCACCAAGGGTGAATCTTGGTTTGGGCTTTCTGTGTTGCTCTGGACATGGCTTGAGTTTCTTACTGGTCACAACAGTACTAGGAGTAGCTTGCCGACGGTCTGCCAGATGGTTAGCAGCTTCTGGAGTTAGTCCAGAAGTGTTGGAGAGTGGGGCAAGGCAGGTCTAGAAGTTACCACTAATTACAATGATAGATAAATGAATGAAAAAGAAACCCCGCCTGCTATGTGCAAGGCATCGGTGTATGGAGTTTGAATGAGGAGCTTGCCCTCAAAAGACTTACATGGAGTTGGAAAGACAGGATACAAGTTTGTGAAATCTTTACAACAGCATTGTGCCAGAAATGTCACAAGCTGCCCTGTGACTATTTGGTCCCTTCTAGCCAAGCTGCTACTGGCTGTTTCTCATTCATACTAAACTGGTTCCTACCTCAAGGGACTTTGTACTTGTCTTCCCTCTGCCAGAAACACTGCAGGTTTTCGCATGGCTTTTCTCCATTACTTTTGGTCTCCATGTAAAATATCTTGGGGCGCCTGTGTGGCTCAGTCTGTTAAGTGTCCGACTTCAGCTCGGGTCATGTTCTTGCGGTTTTTGGGTTCGGGCCGCGCGTCGGGCTCTGTGCGGACAGCTCAGAGCCTGGAGCCTGCTTCGGATTCTGTGTCTCCCTCTCTCTCTGCCCCTCCCTGCTTGTGCACTCTCTCTCTCTTTCTCAAAAATAAATAAAATTTAAATAAATGAAAAATAAAAGAAAATGTCTCTTCATCAGGGATAATTTCCCAGACCACAACCGGCTGATTTCAAAGAGTTCCCCTTCCTTCCCCTCCTTGGTAACTTTCTAATCTCTTACCTGCTTTATTTTTCCTTACTCTATTTATTTCTTTGAATTTATATTTTCCATTTATTTGGTCACTTGCTTATTGACGATCTCCTGCACTAAAACATAAACTCCCCAGCGGCAGGGTATTGACTTTTTTACTTGTATGTCACCAAAATCTAGACTAATACCTGACACACAAGAGGCGCTTAATCAGTATGTGTTGAATGGTGGAAAGAAAGGTGCAGAGCGAACGCACGAGGCATAGTAAGGTCCAGTGAGTGAATCAGTTTGCTGGTATAGAGGGGTTATTTTGGAGAATTATCTGTCCAGTTCTGGTTCTCTCTCCCAGAACCAACTAGGCTGTGCAGATATGCATTAATTTGTTTTTTAAGTGTCACTTCCTCTTTCTCTACCCTCCTGGATGGGTCTGTCCTGAACTCTGGAATTTTATTCTGAACTGCCTACTTAGATATTCTTCCTGATGAGACCCCAAACTTAATATTTATAGCACTGAACTCATTATCTTTCTCTCCAACGTTGTTCCTCTTCCTGTTTTTCGTACTTCATGCTGGAATACAAAGTCATCCCTCAATCTCTCCTCTGCCCCCTACATCCAGTTGGTCACTAAGTGCTTTCCCTTCTCCATCCAAGTCCTTCTCAAGTTCTGTCCTCACCTCTTCATTCTCACTGCCACTGTCCCAGTTCAGGCTCTCCATTTCATAACAAGCTCCCTGCCTCCAGTCTCTCTTTTATGTATTTCATCACCAGGAAGTAGCTGAGTTATTTCTGTAAAACATAGATTTGGTCACATTGCTGTCTAATGCTGCCATGACGGCTGAACCCTGGTGCTGACCTGACCTTCTGGCAGCCATCTTCTGTGTTCTTTCCACACCACTTACTGGTCCTTGGACATGCCAGCCACCCCCTTGCACACAGCCATGCATCTGCTCATGCTCTCACTCACTGGACACCCTTTCCACCTTTTACCCACTGGCGAATTCAGTCTTCAAGGCCCAGCTTAGATGTCAACTCTTCTGACACCCCCACCCTCCCGGTCAGCCATGTTTACCACTTCAAAGAAACTCAGCAAAAGTGATTATAAAGGAATTCATGATTTTCTTTCTCATCAGAAGTACTATCGCATTTTGTTCCGAGTTCCATAAGAGGGCTTTACTGTACTATATTTAGTGTGTATGTGATGATCTGTGTCCCTATGAGAGTGTGAACTCCTATTAATAGCTAACATATTGAGCAGTGAACACACAGTAATAAGCCAGGACTCTGCTAAGCACTTTATATGCAGTAATCTCCAACAGCCCTGTGGGTAGGCAATATGACTGCTGTACCATTCTACACCTGGACAAATAGTGTAGGGTGGGAAAAGTCACTTCTGCAAGATCATACAGAATTAGGACATGGAAGAACCGGGATTCGAACGAAGCCCACATTCACAAGCCCATCCCTAGACCACCTTTGCGAGGGTTAGAGGGCTTGTCTCATTCATCTGTGTATTTCCAGTCTCCGATATTGTGCAGGTATATGATAAATGATTTTTGAGTAATATAATTTAAGAAAAACAATCACGAAGCATAAATCCTTATTCACTAAAATCTGATGGATAGACCGTGACAAAGGTGTTAGTCCTGTACCTCATCACCAAGGCTATAAAATGCGCTTTCTTGAATTTGTACCATTTTTAAGAAGAAAGATGCTAGACACAGGGAAGAGGTTATTCTAGAAATAGATGCAGATACAGGTTCTGCCTGGGGTTAAGATGGCTCTCAGAATGAACCAGCAGTCTAGTCTGTGTTCTCACATGGCAGGGCGATTTTCAGAAAATAACTTCTATTCAGAGAAGACTGGAATTCTGTCAGAAAGTATGGCAGCCGAAGAGATACAAGTATTATGTTAGGCCAAGCATTTAAATAAGTCCCGTGTTTCTTCTTAAGCTTCTGGGTAGGAGAGAGTACAGACACTGGAATACCTGCATGGCTTTTGCTCGTTCTGGTTAATGCATTGAAAAATCAGGCAGTCACACTCCTAATCATAGATGAGCTGTGCGATTAATGAGACAAGCGGTAGAGCCCTCTGTATGTACCAATTATTTGTTGGCAGATGGGAATCTTAACATTTGTAGAGACAATTGAATGGTTTTAGATCACTGCCAAACGTATTAACTTTCTTCTAGCAAGAGGTCCATTACACATAATACTTTCACCATGGTTTTTCTCAAAGTGGACGTGATGAAGAATGCTTATTTATTTATTTTTTAACGCTTTTTAAAATTTATTTTTGAGACAGGGAGAGACAGAGCATGAACAGGGGAGGGTCAGAGAGAGGGAGACACAGAATCTGAAACAGGCTCCAGGCTCTGAGCTGTCAGCACAGAGCCCGACGCGGGGCTCGAACTCACGGAGCACGAGATCATGACCTGAGCCGAAGCCGGCCGCCCAACCGACTGAGCCACCCAGGCGCCCTGAAGAGTGTTTACAAATATCTAGAAAACTCCTTGTGTTTCTTCACGTTCCTTGTGTGAAGTACTTGTTGTGAGGCTATGGGTGAACCACAATAAAATTAATTTGGAGAGATAAAAGGGGTGGTTTTAGTCACATGACTGAGTTGATATTAATATGAACTGTTGACCATAAATTGACATGCAACTGTAAAACTTCAGCAGACATTTACAGGAATCTACTGAAATAGATCGAGGTTTTGAGCAAGGTTTTTTTTTTTTTTTTTTTTTTGTATTGCCAATCTGGTGCAAACCAAAGCATATTTTATTAATCTACAGACAAAATGTTACAGTGTGATTACTTTGTCATTGGTTTTGCAGTGATGTTGACAGAGCAACTCAACATGTCTGTCGAATGATATTACCATTTTATTGACTTTTCATGACAATGGCAATGATATTAATGAAAGCATATAGAGGCCCACGATGAACCAATTAATACTGAGTACTGTAATGACAAAAGAATATGAATGCAATTCTTTGGGGACTTCATCATACCTAAGAAAATGCAATGGATATATTACTTGGTTATAAAACGAATGCAAATAAAACTAAAACATGTTGTGATGTGTCAGACTTTGCCGACCAAAACATAGCTGTAAGTATTGAAAATCTTTATTTATAGTCTCCACTCAGGATAACTCAGTTATTTCCCCCCCCCCCCCCAACTAGACAATGTGACTTCTATATATTTTTTATTTTGGATCCAATTGCAACTTTTCAAAGAGTTAAAAGTGCCCTACAAAGAACTCTTCTCTTAACCATTTGAAAATAAGTTGCCAAAATTATTTGCCAATAATTTTCAAAAATAAATTGCCTATCACCCTTGAATACTTTAGTGTGTTTTGTGTGTATTCTTGTAGTAACCACAATGACGCCACTCTAGTTGGGAAACTAACATTTTGCATTGCTACCACCCCATCCTCAGGTCCCATTCAAGCTTACCACTAGGGCAATTCAGTTCTTGAACCAATTCTAAGCAAACTTGTCAGAATATATTAGGAAATCTCACCCTTACCCTTACTCATGGTGGTGGGTCTAGAATCTACCTTGTTGTCCTAAGCCCAAGGCGACTGGGATGCCCTTCCCACCCCCATCCCCCCATTGCCTACACACCTTCAGCCTAGTTCTGGACCCTTGCTATATTTTGCATGACAATAGGATCAAGCCTCTACCTTAACTTGCTACTGTTCTCTCCACTTTGTTCTTTAAGACTGAAGCCCTACCCTGAAACCCAACTGGCTTGTTTAAGATTCTCTCTGTCCTTTTAGCCTTTAGTAGGCTCCCCAAAGTCTGAAACCTGCCAGAGGCTGGAATTCTTATTTATGCCATATGGGTTTCTTGGAACTTCATAGCTTCTCTGACTACCAGGATTGCCATCACCAGTCCTATAGCCCTGCATCTTCCACTGGTTTGGACCCCATGAATAATGAGGCTTCCCCAGCTTGTACCCAGATTTCATTCTTTCCCCTAGAACTTTATTATTTTACAAGTTGACCACCCTCCTTTGGGACTTGTCCTAAAGCTGAATTTATTCCCCCAGCTTCAAATCCCATCATTCCTGGCTTCCTTTTATATCCTTACCAGTCTACTGAGGTCCTAGAATGCCTCATGACTGAGCTACATACATGGGTATGCACAGCTAGAAATGCTAAAACAATTTCAACTGAAGCACACTGTTTATATAGTCACTGAAATGAACAGATGTATAATCACATATAATACATATCAGTTTATTTACAGTTCATGTAAATGTAAATTGGGGATATATAATATAATGTAAATTAAGGTAAGATAATAGATATAGAGAGATAAAGTGTCCTCATTTCCCACCCCCATCACACTCCATTTGAATTTAGGAATCCACATGTAGGATACCATCCTCAACATGCATGTGAACAGAGCTTCCTGCCAAATGCTGTTGTCAAAGATTAGCTTTCAGAAAAAGCCTACGATTTGAGTGTGTTTATCCATTATGTTGTTCAGAACAAGCTAATGTTAAGATGTGCTGTAGTACAGCAGAAAGGGTTTTAGCCTGGGATTCAAACTATCTGGAGCTGAAGTGCCCTTGGGGCGCCTGGGTGGCTCAGTCAGTTAAGCGTCCAACTTCAGCTTAGATCATGATCTCATGATCTCAGGTCATGTCATGGGCTGACAGCTCAGAGTCTGGAGCCTGCTTTAGATTCTGTGTCTCCTTCTCTCTATGCCCTGCCCCCACTCTCTGTCTCTGTCTCTGTCTCTCAAAAATAAATAAAAACATTGAAAAAAAATAAAGTGCCCTTGACAAAACCACTTGACCGCTGTGTCAGTTTCTCACCCATACAATAAAGAAAATAATATCTGAGTCACATGCTAGGAGAGTTAAGTGAGATTATATATGCGGAAAGTACTCAATTACTGGTCTTGCCTGGAGTAGGTTCTCCGTTGTTTGTTCACTCATACTTTCCACACAACACAAATGCACAAGAGGCGGCAGTGGGTGAGATGCACTAAAATGTTCATACTTCTGATTGCAAAAGGCCACATGTGATGCAAGTCTTTTATCTGTTGTATCTCAAAATAGGACAGGCTTCTCACTTCTGGCTTTAATTAAATGTGGCCCAATAGCATCCACACTTAGCAGGACTTACAAAACTAGTCAGAGAACAAAGGGCATCCTTTAGAATCAGAACTCTGGTATTCCCTGGTTATTAGTACTATCGCATCTGTTTCTTCAAAACTCAGTGCATGGCACTTAGTAGTCACTCAAAAAAATATTTGTTGAAGTAAACATTAAAAAAAAGATTATCTGGACTAATACATTCATTTTACAGATAGAATGATAATATCTGTATCTCAAGGTATAAGGAACTTCCATCCAAAGTCCAGCATTTAGTGACAGAGTCAGAATAGAATTTAATGTTACTAATTTCCAGCCAAGTTCAAAGAACTTTCATCCATACTTTTCATCTTTTTCAATGTACTCATTCACTCAGCGCATCCCTCCTTTCCTTTCCGCGATATCTATACGTGCCACACATGGGCATCGAAGATGATGAACGGGATGTGTGTGCTGCTTTTATGTGCCTGTGACATCCTGCCTCACCTGACCTCTTTGGACTCACCCTCGGTCCTGCCTATACCGATAGCACTTGCTGGACCCTTTTTTTTTATTCTTTTTTTTTTTTTGCATTAGCCGACTTCTCTGCCTAGATCTTGGGTTCCCTTCCTTTTCTTTCAGCCTTTTCACTCCTACAAAGTTTCTGCAGTTTCCTGACTTATCAGTTCACCCAGGAAGCAGGATTTCTTACCCAGAACTCCTCTACTTTAGACCCCTCCCTAAATCCTCAGGCCAAGTGGAGCTTGAGAGCCTGCCCTTTTGGTGACACATCACCTGCTGGGGAGAACATGCCGACCTCTGCCTTTAACCACCACATCGAAGAGTCTACACTTGGCAAAATCAATGCTACGTGTTTCTTAAACGCATTCCAATTGGGGCAGCCACCTCAACAATGCCAGTTTAATGGGACCTGAAGTAGGTCACAAACCCTAATTCTGGTACGCCGTGGTGAGCCCTAATGTATCTGCGTGTGCACCAATGGCCGTCTGTCCCACTTCCTGTCCTGTCCTCCCACCATGCCCTACTGGCATCTACCACACTTCTCCTTGAGAGACCAGCTCTGCTACCTGGGTCACCAACTGCTGCCTGAATCCTGCTGAGGGCCACCCTCCTAAAACCATGGCCTCATTGCCTAGCCAATGTCAAGCTGCCTGGATTTCCACTGCTACCTCAATCCCAGTGAGAATATGACTGGACATAGTTCTTCAAGTCATGGATGTAGCTGGTCCCTCTTTCTCTGCAACCACGTTGAGGACATGCCCTTTTAGGCCAGACCCTAGAAGGTTGACAGGCTTCAGAGATGGGCACAGGGAACATTGCTTTCTTGCAACAAGGAGAATAAAACAGCAAAATCTGAAAAGAGAGGTTTAATTCCCGAGTATCAATATCTGAGAGAGGTAGGAAGTGAATGTGCTGTGGCAATACATATTATTAATGGATATAAGTGCCCAGAAAACACTGGCTCATAGCTTTGGGAGATAATGCACTGCTCAGTACTCCTGACACCCCACTGTAAGGTTGATTTCTAAACAAATGGGCTGAAACTCAATTATCCATAATTCTGAAGCACAAGAGCTCTGGGCCCACCTCAGCATGAAGAATAAATTCAAAGGTGCCAACTAAAAAGAATATTCCAGATGCTCACAATTCAAATATGTAATCTGAGAGTGTTTTAAGTGCATCTCAGTACTTTAGTGCTTCGTGAATGGTCTGGCTACATTATCAACCCCAGATATTGAGAAACTGAACAGCTCTTACTTTTTATAATGCTACGTGCCTGAGTCAGAGGAAAAGCTGAGGAGGATTAGAATACTGGAATATTCCTTTTTTGGGTCAGTTGTTACTTTTAATACAGTTGTTACTGTATCCAGATAGGCTTTGGAGGTTAAAAAAAACTTAAATGATATGCCATGTAAAATATATTGTAAATGGGGTCTTTTGAGTTTATTTTCTTAAGATAACAGGCATGGGAATGGAAAATTGATGGCAAGGCCAAGAAACGTGGTACATTCAGTGTGCCAGGCTTTCTGACTTCACCTGATGAATGATTTCTGGGTTCAGTAAAGCAACATGTTTAGGAAACTCCAAAATAGATTGTTTTTGTAACCTCTCCATCTGGATCATAGAAGCAGTGGCCATGCCTTCTTTATCATTACCTTCCTCAGTGTCCAGTACAGTGCTTTTTACATAGTAGAGCCCCACAGATATTCATAGAATGTTTAATGAATTACTCGTTTCCTATATTGACCAAAGGAACACACTGATACATTTTAATATAATGTTTTCCTGCCTAAATGCAGTCTTGGCATGGTCTGCAACCACTTATAGAATTTCCTCCCATGTTAACATACTTATTTTTTGATGTTTATTTATTTTTGAGAGAGAGACAGAGAGACAGAGACAGAGACAGACAGACAGAGTGCGAGTTGGGGAGGGGCAGAGAGAGGGAGACACGGAATCTGAAGCAGGCTCCAGGCTCTGAGCTGTCAGCACAGAGCCTGACGTGGGGCTCGAACTCATGAACCATGAGATCATGACCTGAGCCGAAGTCAGATGCTTAACCAACTGAGCCAGGTGCCTCCCATGTTAACATACTTATAATTTGCATCATGTTCCAGCTCTAGGTAACTCTGGGACAGAGGGTGATGTGCCAGGTTAATGCTTCTTTTATACCCAAATACAACCCTCAGGAGAATAAGGTAATGGGTTTCAAGTCATGCATTTCAATATGATGATAATATAAAGGCAGACTGATATCTATTTGTAATAATTTTCCCTACATCTTTATCCCCACCCACCCTTCCCCAAGACCTCATACATAGGAGCTTTGGTAAGATATTACCAATTTAGATGCCTCACCTGTGTCCACAGTATGGAATTTGCATAAATGCAGTACAATCCATAATACTCCTGTACAATACAGGGTAGGGAAAAGCAGGACCCTTCTGCTCTGGGGCTAGCATATAAAGCGTTTCAGTTGCTAAGACAGATTCATTCTTTAAAGTCAGAAAACAGCCTTCAACCCCCATCAGCCCAGTTTCTGCCAAATTACCAGAGAGATAAACGCATCATCCTTCGAGGACAGAAGACATGTTGGAAATCAGGTAACTTAATTTCAAATATGAAATATATCTAATTGATTTGCAATACTGTCCCTGGTGTGCTGCCCATTGAGGATGCAATATTTGAAGGTTTCTGGACCTGTGACATCAGCTAAAAAAAAAACAAAAACCATCAGCTGCCACTCTTTCTTAGGGGACAAGAAGACAGAGAAAGCATGAAGGATAATGACGCATGACCACTAACTCCCGTGGGCTGCTGCATTTTATCAACCAGAGACTAGCAGCACACAAACATACGGTGGGGCCAATTTTGTCCTCAGCTACAACATCAACTAGTGTATGTGAAATTTCCGAGCTCTTAATGGAAACCCTTATATACAGTTAAGAACTAAACTGAGATTAGGATGTGAGCTGGTCAAAGAAGCTGTCTCTGGCAGGAGATAAACGTGTCTGTTAGCCTATCCTTATCTGGCTTATGAAATAATATTACCAAGTAGTGATTTCTTTTCTTTTTGTGGTCTGACTTCAGTCATTTTTTTCTCCCTAGAAACTGCATTAAGCTGAAGGAATGGAACTTCAATTAACATTATAATAATCCTCGGTGCTGATAGTGCTTTCTAAGCTCATCGCCATTAAATTTCGGCATGATGTTTTAAAAGATGCTCAAGAGATTAAAAAATCCTGATTAAATATTTCCAGTTCTTACCAATATAAATCTGTACAGCTTAAATGTATTAACATAACTGCCAAGAATAGCAACATCCACAATAAATATGTTGGATCATTGTAAATTGCTATATTTATCTGATTTATTCTCCTAAATCTTGCCTCTGGCTCTGAAAACAAGACTGTTGGAGAGTTCTGCCTGATATAAAGGCTGTCAGAAATAATTTTGGCTAGCAACATGAGGACCAATTTATATGTCAATTATGCATCTGCCAAGTATTTAGCATAACAAATAAATATAAAATAGAATGTGAGAAGAGGTATATTGTTACAGAAGTAAAAAAACCAAGATCATACTTAAATTAACGGTTGATTAAAATGTGATATTTGTCACGTCTCCTGAAAATTGAATAATCAGCAAAAGGTACTGATGCATTTTAGTACTTACAGGTTTTATTTCATTTAAAAGTTGCGATGATGGCTTATGTGGACGCTTGCTTTCGGAGAAAGGTTTAAGGTCTATTCTACAAATGGGGAAACTGACCTGAACGTTAGAGCTACCCTTGGAGGGAGTCGGTTTCATCAAAATCCTCAACTAGCTGTTTAAAATGTAAAAGATTAGCGGGGCGCCTGGGTGGCGCAGTCGGTTAAGTGTCCGACTTCAGCCAGGTCACGATCTCGCGGTCCGTGAGTTCGAGCCCCGCGTCGGGCTCTGGGCTGATGGCTCAGAGCCTGGAGCCTGTTTCCGATTCTGTGTCTCCCTCTCTCTCTGCCCCTCCCCCGTTCATGCTCTGTCTCTCTCTGTCCCAAAAATAAATAAATGTTGGAAAAAAAAAATTTAAAAAAAAATGTAAAAGATTAGGAAGAATATGCTTGAAAGCATCAAAGCACCTCACACAATACAGGCTTACATCTGTCTGTGTATCTACAGTGTATATATATGTAATATCTATACATGCCTATATATATTATATCCAAATATATATGTGTGTGTGTATATATATATATATATATATATATAAATATATACTTTTCTAAAAACATTATTACTAATAATATATTAATACTGTTTTCTGGAGCTCTTAAATCATTTTTATACATGGTTCCTGTTGGCCTAGTATAATTATAGTATTCTATTTTTGGCACAAACCTTCCCTAAAAATATAATGAGTGTCTGATCTTCCGAACTGACCCAAAGCTGTGCAGAGCCTCAGTCTCCTGACATTGAGTAGGACACGGCAAGCCACCTCAGTTGTAAAGACAACGGGCTTCTCTTTCATGTTTCTAAGTTTCCATGGTTGTTCCAGCATCTCTGCCAGAGCACCACACTTGTTTTTCTGCATATATGTTTGTGACATTTCTACTCTGGAAATAATCAACTCCATTGTATTATTTTTATGAAAAGTCACAGAGTATGGACGGATAGGCAAATTTGCATGTATTCCAGTATATTTCCTTACGGCTAGTCCTAAAATGTTCTCAGGTCCTCTTTATACTATAGCACAATTAAATCATCCTCAAGTACGCACTGGGGATTATGTGCTAGGGCATTATTTTGACATCATCATCTCCAACTACACATTGTGTTTGTTGTTTTTGTGTGTGTGTGTGTTTTTAAAAAAACTGTCTTTAATTTTTTTATTTATTTTTGAAGGAGAGAGAGAGACAGAGCATGAGCAGGGGAGGAACAGAGAGGGAGGGAGACACAGAATCCAAAGCAGGCTCCAAGCTCCGAGCTGTGAGCACACAGCCTGATGCGGGGCTCGAACCCATGAACTGTGAGATCATGACTTGAGCCGAAGCCGGATGCCCAACTAACTGAGCCACCCAGGCACCCGTGTGTGTGTGTGTGTGTGTGTGTGTGTGTGTGTGTGTGTGTGTTTATAAGCCCAAATTCACTAGGCAATTTGAAAAGCATCTTCTTTGGGGGCGTGTGGGTGGCTCAGTTAAGCCATCCAACTTCACCTCAGGTCATGATCTCACAGTTCGTGGGTTTGAGCCCCACATCGGGCTCTGTGCCGACAGCTCAGAGCCTAGAGTCTGCTTTGGATTCTGTTTCTCCCTCTCTCTTTGCCCCTCCCCTGCTCGCACTCTATCTCCCTCTCTCAAAAATAAACATCAAAAAACACATTAAAAAAAAAAAGAAAAGCATCTTCTTTTATAATATCTCTTTTAAAAATACTAAAAACTATAAGCAAAAGTATTGAAAACCTTCATTGGTGATGTCCATAACATATTCTAATTTTACTCTTGACATAAATTGCTTAAAACAAAAAATGGACAGAATTTTATATTCTCAACTTTGCCTAATGTGGTGGAATAAGATATTATATGCTTCTTTTAGTTAATGCTTATGCTCCTTTTGTTGGTTGGTTGACAGATGATTTCGCTAGGGTCCCCTCCAATTCCAAGCTTTGATGGTCTGAAACCGACTCAGTGTATGTGCAGGTAAAAGTCTGGAGGAGCTCTGGCCTAGTAGGAAATGCTCAGCACTCTAAGTCCAGAGACAAGGGTTTGGATCTTAGGTCCCGGGATTCCTAAATCTCTCTGAGCCTTTAATTTCCTCCTCTGTTATAAGAGGATGATAACAACCAGTTTATAAGGTGATTTTGAGGATTAAGTGAAATAAGGCCTTTAAAGTACCTCGCCCAATGCCTCTTATATATCTAATCTGACATGCTGTGAAAGTGTTTGCCCATTTTTTCGAGAGGTAAAATCACCTCTCACTCCAGAGGATGAAATGGCCACTGGATACAGATAGCTGTGTATCAACAGTTGGCCCTGGGTCACTTTAATTCAATATGAGTCAATGACTATTAAGTGCCCACACAGTACTTTGTCTATTACCCAGACATTTCTTCTGTTTTCGATTAACTTCCGTGGCAGCCTCTCTGACTCCGGATTCCCTGGATTTGCTGAGCTGGACAATTTCATCCCACCTGGGTTGAAGAGCTGCCTAACCAGCAGGAAGTGACTGGGAAAACTTTTCCTCCCATCTGAGGTCACTTCCACTCGAAGGAGGCCGGCTGCTGAGAAGTATGCCATCAGAGGAACAAGAAAAGAGCCTTGACACTCAGGGCCTGTCTGGAGAGAGGAGATTCACACATTCATCAGCAAAGCAGGTGAAGAAGATCACTGAGCACGGAAGTAAGATCGGAGCACGCCCGAGGGTGGTTCTCTACAAAGTGTCCATTTTAGCTAGTTGTTTCTGTCTTGCTCAAGGATGATGTGTTCCACATAGTCCATAGCTGGGAAATAAAAGCAGTCTTTGCCCTGCCTTCCTTTTCCCTTGTAATCAAGGCTCGTGGTCTCCTAAACATGTGACAAAGAGGAGAAGGAAAGTGAAGGAGAAATCAAAGCGGTCTTGGGAGGAGGGCTGAAGGGGGCTGGGATATGTGGCAAATTCCAGTTTCACACCAGGTTGACTCATTGCCAAGGAACCCACTGTTGATGAGTGTGAGATACTGTTGAGGGTTCTCAATGGCAACTGTTGCCGGTTTAGCAAAAGAGCAATGCTTCTGAAGCCAGATTTGGAGAGCAGATTTTGTGAAAAATCTAGGATTCTGCTGCCTCCCGGGACTTGGTTCTAATTTTAGTTTTGGGCTGTCCTCAATGCTCCCACCTCTCACGCATTCATTCTATTTGGGGGCTTATTGTGGAGGAAGCCAGCTAATGCTATGGCCAGAAAGAGAAAAAAAAAAATAAGTCCAAATATGTATTTTTTTCTTTTTGAGACAGAAAAACAAACTCCAAATTATCTGGGTTTTATAAGTATGTTTACAGCTGTCCTTAGTCACCAACAGAGCTCATCAATCTGCTCGTCTCTGCCTACTCTGTCACTGACATCTTTTTTTTTTTTTTTTTTTTCTCACTTGTGAAAGTAAATCTCTCTGCAGCTCAGTACTGGTTCCCCACCTTTCTCCCTCCTCGGACTCTGCTCTAATCCCCTGCCTTCCCAGGCTTCCTGGGGCTAATGTAAGGACAAAGGAGGGAACCAGGAGTCTAACAAGAGGCAGTTTCTGATATCCACGGATGTGGATCAGTGGGAGGGATGGCAGTGGGGGACTGGCAGCAAGGGGCAGCACCACTATGCTCCCTGCAGGTGTGGCTCCTCCTCTGAGCTTAGCATGCATCCTTGTGAGCTTGTTCTGGACCTTCCAGGGGGCCCATCCCTTATTTTCAAAACCTCCTCTGCTGCTAGGGCTCCCAGGATCCTTAGGAGTGAGGTCTGAGGCAAGAATGAGCCTGATACTCCTGATGGTAGGTCAGCTCTAGTCCCGATCTGGTCCTGGGGACAAGCTGGTTGTGCAGGACAGTAGATTCATCCACCCAACCCAAGTGGGGGGCTCTCACTCCTTCAGCATAGGGTATGCACTGGGTCCAATGGAACGTGTGAAGTGTCCCTAGCTCCACCTTAAGGCAAAGGAAGATCTTGTGAGGCCCCACACACAGTCTAATGATGGCCGGTGGAATTGTCTGAGATGGTATTTTCCAGACCATTTGATTGCTCTGTGAGAGTATCAAAGCAGATTAAAGGTAGCCCTGCTCTGTGGCTCTACAGTAACATACACGGCTTCTCTCTGCTTGCTATATTGCTGCCCCAAACCTCCTTTTCTCTCTGAAGTCTTCATCTTTTCAAGGATTTAGGGACCCCTTTCCTGATCAGGGCATAATCCAGGGATTTATTCTGGATTTCTCTCTGTAGTTATCTCTGGAGCCACGAGCATCTTGGCTCAGAGTTGAAGTTATGGCTGGGCACTGGGCCTTGACTGGGCCTTCCCCATGCTCAGCAGTGTGCAGCTGGCTTTGGCCAGGCTTGGAGGTTCTCCAACCAAGTACCACCCTCACAGATGGTACCATGGCTTCAGCCGTTAGAGAAGCAGTCAGGAACTGCAGGACCAGCAGTGTCCAGCATCCACAGACCAGGGGGGGCAAAACCAGGAGAAGGAAAAGGTTCTTGAGAGGTGGGATGTTCTTCTTTTCCAACAGGAGGTTCCAGCATTTAGGCCATATTTTCCCCAATCTTACTGCACGTCATGCAGCTGCTTTAGAGGACCCACATCTGATTCTGACCCGTTTGGGAAAATGCCCTCTAGAATCATTTACCGCTGCATTCCCTTTCTGTTGCTTCTTTTAACAGCTGGGCCTAGAGCTGTCATGAAGATCATCGCTTTGACCGAAACAATATTACTACTTATAATAGTTACGAGCGGCTTAAAGGGTAGGAGCCTTTTGGTCAGTGTTTTGCAAAACAATGTTGTAAGGAAATTTTTTGGCAAATATTTGGAATGTAAGTTGTTGTCTCCATTTTAGAGATAGGGAAACTGAGCCTTAGGAGTCATGGAAACGTGAGGACAGAATGAGCTCATGTCTGAAAAGTGCTCAGACCACGGTAAGAACTCGATATATATTATTGCTATTAGTTTTGGTTTTGTCTATAGTCATTTGAGGACGACCTAGAGGGAAACAAAGGTTCTCATGTGGAGAGCGCCAGCTGGTTTCCCAGACATCACTTGAAAGATAAGGACACTGGCTGGGCCATCATGGCCTCCACCCGTGGTTCTCAACCTTTGGCTTACATCAGAGTCAGCTATGGACAGAGCTTTAAGAAATAGAGATTCCTAGGACCTCTCCTAGACCTCCCAAATCAAAAGCTCCAAAGATAGGCCTTAGAAGCTCATATTTAAAAAAAGCAAAAACAAAAACAAAAAACACTTGATTAGATGATACTGTTGGGCAGTGACTTTGGGAACCACAGTCTGGGGATGCTAACCTCCATTTTGGGTCTGAGATAAAAAAATAACAATATAGCTGATTACCTTTGCCCTTTTCTAGCGATAGTCCAATCCAAATGCCCATAGTTAGCAAGGGTTTTAAAGAAACAGTCTTATGCTTGGCTTGTTACCAGGAAATTTTCATGATCTTTCTGGAGGACCTTTTAGTGCCAAGTGTCAATGGCTACAAGTATGCTTCTTGGCCCACTACTACTGGCTGATGCTGAAAAATTGGAAGCAAACTTCATGTCCAATAGAGGTAGATAAACTCACTATTTTATACGCGCACATATAATGAAATGATATATAGTTGTGTGTTAGAACACAGTTTAAATACGTGACAGATATTCGTAATATACTAAGTGAAAGGCATCTATATAAACATATATACAAATTCTTGTGTATGTGAGAGAAGATACACTAAGATGTTAACAGAATTTTCTCTGGATGATTGATTTACAAATGATTTTCTTTTCTTTTTTACTTATCTATATGTTTTTATTCTACATTTACTACATTTTACTGTCTACATATTTAAAACAATTTTACCATAAGAATATATATTGATTTTGATTTTCTTATTATATTATAAAAAGTCACAACCCGGGTGAATCTCTCTGAGGTTGTATCTGGGACATTACAAGTTGTCTTTAAATACAGACTTGGGAGGGTGGGGTCGCCTGGGTGGCTCAGGCGGTTAAGCATCTGACTTTGCCTTGGGTCATGGTTTCATGGTTAGAGCCCCACGTCTGGCTCTGGGCTGATAGCTCGGAGCCTGGAGCCTGCTTCGGATTCTGTGTCTCCCTCTCTCTCTCTGCCCCTCCCCTGCTCGTGCTCTGTTTCTCTCACTAAAATAAACATTAAAAAAAATACAGATTTGGGAGTTGTGTTACTTCTATAAATGGTGACTGTCATGCATTACTGCTTGATCTTCACTAACGCCATTCACAGGAGATAATCCTAACTTCAGTTTTGGTGTTCACAGCTGTCAACTCCTGGTGTTGTGTACACAATTTAGCCCTGTGATGAGAACATTCATCCAATAAACGTTTATTGAGGACTTTCTCTGTGCCAGACTTTGAGGATATTGGCTTGAATAATATATAGTTACTGCCTAAAGAGTCAGGTGGGGAGAGAAAAAAGTGTGACAGAACTTATAAGTGACTTAATAGAGGTGGGACTGTGAGAACTCAGAGAAGGAATCATCTCATTTTGACCAGGCAAGTTAGGGAAGGCAACTTTTCATACAGAAGGCAACTTTTCAGGTTGGCCTTCAAGAATGAGTGAACATTCAAGGGAAGGGAAATTTCTAGGCCCAGCAAGCAGGTCACACAGAGATACAGGGCTGAGAAAAGGCACAGTAGAGAATATTGAGAAGTCTGATATGGCTAGGGCTTGGAGTATTAGAAGGAAAGGAAGGGAAATAGAGCTGGAGTGTCAAATCAATACTTGATGGTAAAGAGTGTCATGGGCCATGGTGCAGAATTTTAATTTGATTTTTTTGGGCAATGAAAATTGACAGGGATTTGTAAACAGGAAAGTAGACATGATATTTTTAGGGACAAAACTCTTGGGACTACCTGGAAGATGGAGTAGCTTTGGAGAGAGGCTGGCAGTAGATCATTGAGAAGCTATTGCCCATTGAAGATGAGGGATGGTAAGGTCTGGTCTAAGTCAGTGGCCGTGGGAATGGAGGGGAAAGGCTTGATTTGAGAGGCCTCTAGTCAATAGAGAGAAAATTCCCCCATTCTCCCATTGTATCTTTTTCATGCATTCTAGAGATGTAAATCTCCCCCACTGAACATGATCCTGCCAACCCAAACTTGACTTGGTGCATAAGCACCTGTGTTTGACAAAGCCAAGTGGATCCAACGTTTATTTATTTTTGGGACAGAGAGAGACAGAGCATGAACGGGGGAGGGGCAGAGAGAGAGGGAGACACAGAATCGGAAACAGGCTCCAGGCTCTGAGCCATCAGCCCAGAGCCTGACGCGGGGCTCAAACTCACGGACCGCGAGATCGTGACCTGGCTGAAGTCGGACGCTCAACCGACTGCGCCACCCAGGCGCCCCCAAAGCCAAGTGGATCCAAATCCAGTTTGCACTGAGTGTTTCCCAAAAAAATGAGTAACTGCTGCAGTTACAAAACAAAGCCACCCCCAACTCACATGTGTTTCTGTGATTCCTTAAGATGCTGGAGGAAGATGAAAACAGTTGCCAGTGTTCGTTTTTTAAGAAAATGTCAGACCCAAAACATTCAACCGTGTTCTCCCTCTGACTCAACGTGCCTGTGGTTTTCGGTGAGAGGCACCTTTAGAAATGATACACTTCTTTCAGTTGAGAACTTATTTACTCATGAAAAGCATATAACCTTCGGATCCAGACAGACCTGGATCTGTAATAATTGTGTGGCTTTGGATAAGTTACTTAATTTCTTACTTGACTCATTTGTGAAGTGGCAATAGCTACATCTACTTTTCCAGGCTGTTGTGAGCACTACAGATACTGTACCTAAAGCACCTTGCACATTCTTGGTCCACAGAAAAAACTCAGGAAATCGCTTTTATTTAAGGCCAGGATACTTTTTCATAAGCCCTTTCTAGAAAAACTGTATCTGAAGGGTTATGTTAATTTCTGTTTAAGGTTGGTGAAAGAAGATAATCGTGAGCTCGAATGCTTTTATTATTATTTCTTAATGTTCACTTATTCAGAGACAGACAAAGAGCACGTGAGTGTGCACGAGTGGGGAATGGACAGAAAGAGAGGGACCACGCAGGTTCCACACCTGTCAGTGCAGAGCCCAGTGTGGGACTCAATCTCATAAACTGTAAGAACATGACCTGAGCTGAAATCAAAAGCCAGAGGCTGAACTGACTGAGCCAGTCAGGCGCCCCTAGAATTAATTCTTTTAGAGAAAGATGGTAAGAATGGTGAAGAGAACAGCTTTATGTATGCTTTTTCATTCTGAAGTTGAGAGCTATGTAAACTCATCCTATTTTCCTTTTTTTTTTTTTTTTTCTTGGCTACTAGGAAACTCAGAGCCATATCTGATATTCAAATCCAGCAAATGTGTTAACCCTTTAGATTAGTGTACTTGCTTCCTCTTTTTGTCTGCCACCCTAAATCTTTTTGGGAAAGAGGCAGTGCATAAATACATTGAGGAAATGAAGTAAAATGTGACATAAAAACTTATAGAAGAAATTGAGTGGATTTAACATGGAAAATAGAAGTCTAACAGCGGAGTCAATAACGGTCTTCAAGTACTGGAAAAACTGTCATGTGGACAAGAAAATAGACTTAATTGCATTGTCCTAAACATCAGACACCTAAACTATAGAGGAAAGAGGCAGGAGAATTATTTAAGTGAAATAAAGAAGGCTATTTTGTTATAACTGCACTAATTGAATGGAATTTCTATCGGGAAGATGAGACCTCCCTCATGGCAAGCACAAAAATTACCATATATATTCATGAACTTGGCCTCTAAAAACTTGTCTAACCCCAAATCCTGTGATTATATTTCCAAGCAGCTGCTTTAGAGTGTCGCAGACTGTGAGTCTGGAGTTCTCTCTGGTCCAGCAAGACAGCGGATGCAGAATTGAATATGAGAGAGGCTAATGTCTGGGAGGAGACAAGAGCCCTGAACAGGGGTTTCGTCTCCGTATTTATTGAGCTCACAAGATATTACCCATGTGGTGAACATGAAGAAAACAAGATCTTACACACAAGGCGAACATGAAGAAAACAATCAGACAGTAATCATGAACTTGTGTGTGTAAGAAGCAAAGAGTCTGGGGGGGGGGGCAAGTGGAGTTTGTGATCAAAGTACAATAGTATATTGGCGTCGGAAGAAAGTAATTTCCGGCAGGTGATATAACAAGTTACTCATGATCCCATTACAAATCTTGCTAGCTAACCTCGGGTGCTTTTGCCATGTGGTAGTGGCTGTCCACCCTAAGCTTTCTTCTAACCCATTTATGTAAGTGTAAGGAATTCTTGAACCTATTTCCCCACATTAGAGAATTTTGTAAAGATCATCATCTATTGGTGGCCTAGGAAACTCTCCACCAGGACCATTCTCAACCTATTGGTCAGCTTTTTGGCAACCATCACAGAAAATTAATGTTAAGTCTAACATGACTTAGGGGAGGGGACCAAAAATGGTAGCCCCTTTTGATTACGTGGCAAATATCTGTTGTGTCCCACCATAGTTAGGCACTCTGCAGAAGTTGTGGGGTTCACCAAGAAAGAAGATGGCCTTGCAGCCTCGTCACATAGCACCGGAGACTCCCTCCCACACAGGGTGAGGACACCTCGCATTAAATAAAGGCCATTTGAATTGAGTGGTTCCTGCACTCAAGAGATGACAAGGTTACTTAGGTAATGATAGTACATAATCTTAAAATATAATGCGTAATACTCAAAATGACTTATTATTTTGAAACAATTTCAACTCTGGAGATGTCATTTCATCTTCTTTTAATGTGGTTCAATGCGCTGGAGCTGGATGAGAAAGCTGGGTCATAGAAAGGCTTTCTGTATTAGTTGCTAATGTCGGCTCTAACAGACCGACTGCAATATATCAGTTACATAACACCATAAAAGTTTATTTTTCATGTCATAGTTAGATGCGACTCAGTGGTCTTCCTCCATCTTGTAGTTACGCTGTCTGGAACACGAGGCCGCCAAGGTCACAGCAGAGAGGAACTGAGTTTGCACCCTGGCTCGTAAACTACCTTAGCCTGAAAGCCACATAGGCCACTTCTATTCATATTTCATTGGCAAATGCTAGTCACATGATCCTAACCCAATTGCAAGGGGGGCTGGATCCCGTAGTCTATGGTGAGCACTACTCTGATATGGTGGACTAAGGTTATTGGCTAGTTTATGGCTGAACTAGAACTGGCAATCAGATCTTCTAATTTCCAATCTTTCATTCTCTGCGTTGAGCCCTGCTTTCTGATCTTCCTGTTCAAATGGTATATGGCGTTTAGGGACCAACCTAGGGTATTTTGGGGACTGGAGACTTTGAAGCCAAATCTTTGAGCACAGAGCCTGGCGGCCATGCTGTGGCATCTTATGGAGTTTTCAATGTGTCTCACTGTAGACTGACTGGATAAAAATGACCAAACCAAAGGTAGGGGATGTGCAAGCCATCATGAACCCGGAACCACAGGGACCCGCTGTGGAGGAAGGTGATGAGTGGGAGGTAGGGAAAGATAGTAAACCTAGGAAACTCCCTGCCTTGAAGCATGCCCAGCATCAACCAGACTGCAGGCTAATAATTTGGCTATTCTTGAAACCTATGTTTGTTAAATATTTCCTCATCATTTATTTAAAGGAGGGGATTAATGCCCCATGGAGAAAGGCAGAGAAAGAAGGTGCCTGATGGCAGACAGCGCATATCCTCAATTGTCCTGGACAATTTAGCTTTGGCCCCAAAGTCTCATCCTTCTTGCAGAACAAAAACCCTGGAGCTAAATGGACTGCCCCTTGAAAAGCAGTTAGCAAATGAGCATGACTCTTGCAATTCAGTCCCTCTACTCCAAGGACCTTTACAGAAGTGTTAAAATTCCAGGAAT